>NW_025814834.1:195679825-198079825 GCF_022079265.1 Lynx rufus | reverse complement strand
CCCCCCTGCTCCCTGGGATTTTGGCCTCGACTTACCTTTCTTTCCATTGTTAGAGGGCGTAGACTTCCCACTGTCCGAGTTCAGCTCAAACACCCGTAAGTCTGTGAGTACCTCCTCCCTCAGAGTCTCTACTCTGGCTGGAGGCCTAGGCTCTGGGCCACTGGGGCGGCCAGCAGGGATGTGGGGCTTGGACTGAGCTGGGGGCGGGGGTCCAGTCTCACCCACATCCACAGCCAGGCCCTGTTCCTCTAAAGATGCCTCTAGCAGCTTCTGGGACAGGTCCTTGGGCAACACGGGTGCCTCAGCTGCAGTGGCAGGTTTGGCGATCTGGGTCACGGGGGAGATGCTCTCACTGCTCTCTGAGGGAGTCACCTCTGTTGGAGGCTCGGCCGGAGTCATCAGATTCTCTTCACAGGGGCTCAGGGGGCCAGGTCCTCCTTCAGGGGATGTGGAGGTTTTGGCCACAGGAACCTTTGCCTCTTTTGCAGAGGTGGGTGAGTCGCTCACAAGCTCCTCTGTTGAGAGAGAACAGGAAAGAGGGCTACGTACCCTGGTCAGCCCCAAGACAACCTTGGAGCTCTGAACAGCTCTCAGGTTCGCACCAAAGCTTACTCCGATCAAGACTAAAGGGTGCCAGTTTCCTCACCCTTTCCCCATCACGGTTCCTCTGCAGATACTCCCTGCTGGTCAAAGTCTCTCCTACGCTGAGGCCTAGCATATGTCTTGTGGACACTCAGCTTCTGGCAGCACAGCCCAAGACGGTATTATGGATTCGAAAGCTAAGACGTGACAGTCAGTTCTGGGTTCAGGCTGGGCTCTGCTCTATCCTCAGTGTGTGATCTCGGGCAAGACACTGAACTTTTCTTTAACTTACCCCCACTTAATAAATGTGTTAATAGCATACAGGTGGCTCCAACATACAATCCAAAGTTGAGCTACCAGGTAGAGGAGGCTGAGCTCTTAAGCGAGTGGTTCCCAAACCTGGCTAGGCACGAACCATTACCAGGGGAGCTCGTTAAAAATGCAAGTTTGGGGGCGCCTGGGTGGCTCAGCCTGTTAAGAGTCTGACTTCGGCTTAGGGTCATGATCTCACAGTTCATGAGTTCCAGCCCTGCGTCAGGCTCTCTGTTGTCAGCATGGAGCCCACTTTGGATCCTCTGTCCCCTCCCCTTCTCTGCCCCTCCCCCACTCACGTTCTCTCCCTCTCTCTCTCTCAAAAATAAACATCAAAATTTTTTTAAAAAATTTAATGTTTATTTATTTTTGAGAGACGGAGAGAGAGAGGGCACGAGTGGAGAAGGGGCAGAGAGAGAGGGAGACACAGAATCTGAAGCAGGCTCCAGGCTCTGAGCTATCAGCACAGAGTCCGACACGGGGCTCAAACTCACGAACCGTGAGATCATGACCTGAGCCGAAGTCGGTGTTTAACTGACGGAGCCACCCAGGTGCCCCCCCCCCCAATTTTTTTAAAGTACAACTTTGGCCACATCCCCAGAGTCTCATTTAGAATGGGGGGAAGGGAATCTTGAATTCTGATAAGCCTCCTAGGTGACTGTGAAGTGGCTGGCCCATAGGCTGGCAGGGGAATCTGTTGCTACTGACACATGTGATTTCCTTACCTAAACCGGGAATTCCGCCAGCCCAGGCAAACTTTTCCTTTTTAGTTCAGCCTATCCTCAGCATGGACAAGTGCCGTATACATGCCCTACGCTTCCCTGCATGCCAGGTCTCTCCGGTGTTCAGAGATGGCCAGATGGTCCCTACAGGCAGCACAGGACCTGTTACTTGCCCATCACCTTTCAATATCTCTTACCTTCTTCCTCCTCCCAGCCAGGCTCTTCAGAGATGCTCTGTTCTGCCCGTTGCTTCAGGGCATCCCTCCGGGCCTGCTCCTGAGTGTGGGGGAGATGGCCAGAAGCAGTCAGGGCTCACTCTCCCCAGACCCTGGCCCTGACCCCAGAACTCTTGGTACCTTGTGCCCCTTCTTCCCTCAACAAAATCCAGTCTACTTCCCCAAGGGCTGAGTGGACCTCCCCAGGCCAGGCCAGCATACCTGCTCTAGTTGATGGACTTTATAGAAATACCGATGCCAGAATTCTGAATGGGAAACAGCTGCTGGGACCTGGAGGGAGGGGACAGTGGAGATGAGACTTTGGGAGTGGTTGTGTACGGTCTGTGTCCCCAGCCTTATCAGCCTGCTCCCAGCTGCTCTGGATTTCAGATGTGGCTCCGTGGCTGAGCGGTTTTCCTCAGAGCACTTAACACCCTTCCATCCCCAGACCCGCTTTCCTGGCCTAGCTTGGCCAAGGAGAGAGAAAAGAATTCCCATCAGGTTTTGCTGGCCCTTCCATTTTTCCCCTGATTGCCAGAAGCCTGGCAAATCAGCTTTGCCCATGTAGAGTCTTGGCTCAGGACCTGGCTGGTCTGGCTCTAGAGGGTCTCAGACTGCTCTCTGGGCCAGGTAACTGCAGTGACTCTAGCTAGATATGTGCCTCCCACCTCCTGACACCTCAAGCTGAAGCTGGGTAAAGTCCTGCCAGCTGGGCCCTCACCATCTTGGTGTAGAGGGCCCGGATGGAGGGGCTGCCTACAAGGAGCTCTGAGATCTCCCCCTTCTTCTCCTCCAAGCAGAACTGGGAAAGCCAGGCGTCAAACAATTCCGGGGGCCCTGCAGAGGGACAGACACTGATGGTCAGTTTTTTGGGTCTGGAGAAAGAACACCGGGCCTACAGAAAACATATCTAAGCCTGGACATGGACAGTGAGGAAAGCTTAAGGTTTTTTTTCAAAGCCATTTGGCCAAAGGTGGGGGGTCGGGAAGGGTGAAGGGGTGGGTAGGCCCCACTGGTATCACGGCATAGTATTTAAGTGATCTCTAGAACGGGCTACTATCTGCATGTTCTCATGCTGCTTGCTTTTTAGCCCATTGCACTTGGCTACTGAACGCCCTCCTCTCCGAAACTGTTCTCAGGTCCCCAGGGACCCCCATGTTGCCAGTCTAAAGGCTACTTCCTGGGGCACCTGGCTGGCTCAGTCAGTTGAACGTCTGACTCTTGATTTTGGTTCAGGTCATGACCTCACAGTTTGTGGGATTTAGCCCCCTGTCAGGCTCCATGCTGACAGCATGGGGCTGCTTGAGATTTTTTCTCTCCCTCTTTCCTCCCCACTCCTGCATGCACACACTTTCTCTCTCAAAAATAAATAAACTTAAAAAACAAAAATAAAGGCTACTTCTCTGCCCTCTCTCATGTGACCAGTCCGGCTTCTGACCCTGGGAGCCACTGTCGTCCTCGTGACGCCCTCTTCTCTTCTGGCTTCTCAGTCTTCTATGATTCCCCTCCCACCTTTCCAGTTGTTCCATGTGAGTCTTCAGTGGCTCCTCTTTTTTCCTCTCCTTATGTCTTCCCATTCTCTATTTTCTCCTAAGATAACCTCTACTAAGCCACAAGTTTTAACCTCTCCCTCCCCCAACAACTCCTCAATCTGTCTTTGCAGCCCAGGCTACCCTTCTGGGCTCCAGAGCCAGGGGTCCAGGTGTCCTCTGGAAACTTCTATCAGCTCAGGTGCAGCAAATGCAACGTGTGCTCATTTTCTTCCATCCCTAAACTGTCCCACCTAGTTATCCACCAGAACCCTGGGTGCTGTCCTGGACTCCTCCTTTATCTGATCGCCCTGGGTTCCACCTCCTCGGTGTCTTCCACACCTCATTCTTCATTCCACCTGCCACTCCCTGGGTTCTGGACTTACCTCTGACGTGGGGATTCCTGCCAAGCCTCCTACCCAGTCTGCCCATCTTCTATCTTTCTCTATGCTTGATGGCTCTTTTACAAAATACAAAATCTGATCACCTCAGGCTTCAAAACACTTCAGTAGTTCTCTAGGGAGGGCTTTTTATTTATTTTTAATTTTTTATTATTATTTTTATTAAGTAAACTCTATACCCAATGTGGGGCTCGCACTCACGACCGTGAGATCAAGAGTCATTTGCTTCACTGACTGAGCCAGCCAGGTTCCCCTGGAGGGAGGGCTTTTTAAGCTAGGGTCCAAGCATGGGCTTCACAGAGGGTCAAAGACCTCCCATATGGCATTATAAATTTTTGTGGAGAGGGGTGCCTGGGCAGCTCAGTTGGTTGAGCGTCCGACTCTTGCTTTCAGTTCGGGTCATGGGATCGAGCCCAGGCTCTGCACTGAATGGAGAACTTGTTTGGGATTCTCTCTCTCTCCCCCCCCCCCCCTTCTGCCCCTCTCCCCTGCTTGTGCTCTTTCTCTCTAAGTAAGTAAGTAAGTAAATAAATAAATAAATAAATAAAATTTTGTGAAGAGAGGGCCTGTCATTTTCAACAGATTTTTACAGGCCTTTGTGACTAAAAAAAAAGTTAAGAACTACTACTTTGAGCCTTTTAGGACAAAACTTCAAACTGCATAGTCTGGCACCCAAAGCCCTTCCAATCCGGCCCCCACCAGCAGCTCTCATTGCCATCCCTCCCTCACATTCACCCCTTAATCTAGACTTCTCAAATGCAGGACCTTAAAATGTCCTACTGCCATGCTTGAACACCTTCCCCCACTGCTAAAAACAAAATTAGTCTACTTGTTTTTCTTTTTAAAGTAGGCTCCACACCCAATGTGGGGCTTGAACTCATAACCCTGAGATCAAGCGTGGCAACCTCCACCAATTAAGCCAGCCAAGCGCCCCCCAAACTAGTTTACTTCTAATTTATCCTTAAAAACTCAATGTAAGTGTCACATCCTAGGTTCCCCAGGTTGCACCGGGTGCTTCCCTTCTGGGTTCCCACTGCCCCCACCTTTCTGTGGAAACAGTCACTCTACCTCTACTATCCTTGCTTTATTCATTGTTTCCTGTCTCTCTTTCCTAACAGCAGGTTCCTGGAGGTCTGCACTGGGGTGAGGGTTTGACTAATTTCTGAGCTCCAGTTCCCAGCCTGGGGCTTGCTGCATGAGAGGGGCTTGGCAAACAAGCGCCAAAGAGAAGGCAGGCAGGGCAGCAGGGCTGGGATGGAGCCTGAGCTGAGAATGAGGGAGCGGAGCAAAGTCTCTGCAGACTGCAGAGATGAACACAGTCTGGGTTCAGGGAGGAAAAGGGACTGTCAACCCATCCTACCACACATAAGGTACACTCTAGTCCCACTCTGGTCTCTCCACACAGGAGGTGCTGGGCCACTGCCACTAGAGACCAACAGGGTGCTCATCCCAGACTCCCGTGGTCTCCCTTCCCTGCAAGCCTCCCCCTCACCGCTACCCCCCTCACCATCTGGTTCATTGCAGTAGGTTGCCGGGTCTGACTGCAGGCTGTAGAGGCGAGCCTGTAAGAAATAAAGAACAGAAAATTCTGGAGTGCTAGGTGGAGAAAGCACCCCCTCTCTGACAGCATAGTCTACCATTGTTGTTGATTTAGGTGCTCAGAGACTGATCATTCCCCTGTACATTTATTCCCATTTGGAAATCAGCCTCAACCCAGCCTCTCCCCTGCTGGCTGCCAGACCCCACAGGGCACCTGTCAGCTTGCCCATGGCTAGAAAGGGGAATACTGGGCTAGGAGTGAAAAACTGAGGCTCCTGGAAAAATGGTCTCCCCTAGTATTCCACCTGGGGAATTAAGATACAGTGTAAGCAGGCTATAAACTTGTACGTATAAAATGCTTTTGAATTGTGTGAAACCTGAAAAACATTAGTGCAAATACACTAATAAAGTCCAAATTCATGGGCAAAATTTGAAATAATGTATCTCCCCAAATTAAAAGCATTCATCAAGAACTTCTTTCTTTTTTTTTTTATTACGTTTCTTTATTTTTGAGAGGCAGAGAAAGACAGAGCACGAGTGGGGGAGGGGCAGAGAGAGAGGAAGAAGACACAGGATCGGAAGCAGGCTTCAGGCTCTGAGCCGTCAGCACAGAGCATGACACGGGGCTCGAACTCACGAACCGTGAGACCAGGTCCCGAGCCAAAGTCAGACGCTCAACCGACTGAGCCACCCAGGCGCCCCAAGAATTTCTTAATTCCATAGCCAGTGTGCCGAGTGAATTATCTGCCGTGTTCCCGGTAAGGCCACAGGAGTGGCAAACTTTAGCTGGTCAACAGAAGACCCCACCTCCCCTCTTCAATGTTACGTGGAGCAAAGGCCAGCTGTCTGCGTTAGAGCTTCAGCAAGTGGCTTTGGTGACTTACAGCTGTTAGAATTTAAAATCCTACAATTTAGGAAATTTCACACTCCCACTCAAATGTCCACTAAGTGGTGGTATTGATACTAGTGCTGGCAGATATGCTTGACAAATCAGTAGGTTTGGAAAGGAAATTCAATGCCAACCTGCTGTGACATCACGCTGTGAATTTAGGAGAAAACACTCCATGAACCGTGAAGAAGTAATGTGAGAAGATAAAATGTGGAAGAAATACGCTACCACTGTTGTTGATCTACGTGCTCTGAAGACATCCTCCCCCCATACGTTGATTCCCACTGGAAATCAGCCTTAACCCAAACGGGGAGAAGATCATACCTGTACAGCATTCCTTATCAAGGCTGAAAGCTGAAAGGACTCCCCAAGAGCAGCACTACAGAAATGACTGGAATAACTATGCTCTGTTCACTTGCAAGAATGTAAATAATTAAAAGGATGGTAAGAAAGATGCTGATATTTTTTATATATGTTTTTACAGCAGGTTATAAAATTCGATGTATAAAGTGCTTTTTTTGTTAAAAAGAAAGAGTTCAAACTATCTTTACCAATGTTTGTAAACAAAAAGAAATGAAAGGTTATAGCCAAACAAGAAATAAATGGTTCTCTTTCAGTGATGGGATTATGGACTTAGCGATAATTATCTTCTTGATTAGTACTATTCTCCAGTATAGTTATACACACATATTTATTTTCTGGCCTGAACACATACTGCTTTTATGAGTGCACATTGGAAGATGGCATCTAGTGCTGTTAGGCACCTGCAGGGGAGGCTGCTAATGAATACCTTGGTGCCATCATAGGGCTCAGCTGTGCCAGAGGGTGTGCCCATCAGGGTGATGACATCGCAGTCTATGGTCTTGTCTGGTGAGGGAGCGAAGGTGTCGGAGATCACCCCTAGGAAGTCAGACAACCCCTTCTTCATCTTCTCTGTTGCCCCCGAGGAGCCTTCAGTCTGCAGAGAGAAGCGGAAGAGGAAACAAGTGGCCCAGGAGCAGGCTGCAAGTTAGAGTTTGGGGTACTGAGGGGTAAAGCATCAGGGGCAAAGGAAGCATCAGGGGTGAAGCATCCCTGTGTAGGGACCAGGAAGTGCTCATGGCCTCTTACCCCATCTCTGAGGTTGGAGAAGGACAGAAGTGGCTAGGGTCCCCAGACACCAGAAGACGGTGTGGAACAGGACCCCGGTAGGCCTATATAGTCAGAGCAGAACTCCCTGACTGGCTGTTTCATCAAAATTTCAAGGCTAGTCGTACTGATCAAAAACTGGCAGGAGAGGGGATGCTCGGATGGCTCAGTTGGTTGAGCATCCGACCCTGGATTTCGGCTCAGGTCACGATCTCTCAGTGCGTGGGACCGAGTCCTGAGGTGGGCTCTGCGCTGACAGCAAAGAGCCTGCTTGGGACTCTCTGTCTCCCTCTCTCTATGCCCCTCTGCTGCTCATGCTCACTTGTTCTCTCTCTCAAAATAAATAAGTAAACATTGAAAAAAATGGGCAGGATAGGATGCATGCTGTACACACTCTTGGGGAAGGGGACCTGTGGGTGGAGTGGTGGGAAAGGTACTAGTTTTGGAGACCTAACCCCCTCTGAGTCAGCTTCCTGATCTGTAAAATTAGGACAAACAGACTTCCTTCAGAGGGCTGCTGTGAAAAATAAAAAAGATCAGGCATGTACAAGCCTGGCATAAAACAAACATCTACTAAATAGCAGTACTGTAATATCACAATGTCATCATCATTGTTGCTCAGGAAGTAGAACATTCTCTATGAAAGACCAGGGATACATGGGCAGGATGAGAACACGTATCCTTGCCTAGACGCAAACCTGGGACCAGCTGAGGGCCAACGTATGCATTGTCTAGAAGGGGCAAGTGGGACACCAAGCTTGAGCCACACTGGCCGGGATATCCTTGAACAAGCAGAAATAGGATGCTGACAGGGCCAGGCTCTAAAAACCTCATGGAAACCATAGCATTTACTCCTGATTAGGCTATCCAAGCATTTTACACCCGGAATCTATCAGCATGCCTGGCACATGCTAGCACAGATATACAATCATATTTGTCAAATGAAAAAAAAAAGGAATAAATAGCCACCTGGGTGGCTGAGTTGGTTAAGCGACCGACTGTTGATTTTGGCTCAGGTCATGATGTCACGGTTCCTGAGATGGAGCCCCACATCAGGCTCTGAACTGACAGTGAGGAGCCTGGTTGAGATTCTCTCTCTCCCACTCTCTCTCTGCCCCTCCCGCTTGCTGGATGTCTCTCTCAAAAATAAATAAATAAACACTAAAGAAAGAAAGAAAGAGAGAGAGAAAGGAGAGAGAAAGAAAGAGAAAGAAAGAGAGAGTGAAAGAGAGAGAGAGAGAGAGAGAAAGAAAGAGAGAAAGAAAAGAAAGAGAAAGAAAGAGAGAAAGAAAAGAAAGAGAAAGAGAGAAAGAAAAGAAAGAAAGAAACAAAGAAAGAGAAAAGAAAAGAAAAGGAAAAAAAAGAAAAGGAAAAAGAAAAGAAAAGGAAAGAAAAGAAAAGAAAAAGAGGCGCTGGGGTGGCTCAGTCAGTTAAACGTCCAACTCTTGATTTCAGCTCAGGTCACGATCTCACAGTTTGTGAGTTCAAGCCCCACATTGAGCTCTGTGCTGACAGTACAGAGCCTGCTTGGGATTCTCTCTCTCTGTTCCTCCCTCACTTGTGCTCTCTCTCTTTCAAAGTAAACTTTAAAAAAAAATAAAAGTAAAATTTTAAAAAGGAATAAATAAACGGAAAAAATGAGTGGTGTCTCTGCTGCTGGCTGGACCCTAGCAGTTCAGCAGGATTACTATCTGTCACTCCTGCTCATGCTCATGAGTAGCTGTGATTAGCCTGCAGACAGTATTTTACAAGAGGAGTCAACAAAATTAAGGTTGGCTAAAAGAACTCCAAAACATGTTTTTTATAACATGGCTTCTAATCTCAAGGCAACTGATTCAGCTGGAGATCAGATGAAGAAAGTGCAATTTCCCCAATACTAAAGGAGAAACTGTTCATGCAAAACCTATATATTATACTTTATCAGAAGCTTGAGCTTTGCAGGGATAGCCAACCATACACTATTTTCACTTTTCACACTCACTTTAGAATCTAAATCCTATCTCACAAGAAGATTCTGCCACACATCTTTGATTAATAAAAACAGGGCCCGTAAGAATAGAAGTTGGCACCACCTTTCTGGAAGGTAGTTTTGCAACAAATATTAAAAGGCCTACAACTGTACTCACCGTATGATCCCTTCTAATATTTTATTATAAAGAAAATATGAAGGCCAAAGATTTAGCAATCAGAATGTTTACTGTAGCTCTGTTTATCCAGTACCAGAAAAAATGAAATAGGAAACTAGGAACTGGTTAAACCTACAGAACAAAATAACAAGCCATTTATGATGCTGGAGAATGAGGTTTGCAATGATTAAGCCAGAAAGTAGGTTATAAACCGTGATATTCAGTTGATTCCAGTCTTGAAAAAGAAAGTGGACAAAGTGAAAAAGAACGAGGAACATACTCCCCAAATATTAACAGTCGTTACCTCTGGGAGATGGAACTAGGTCTTTCTTTTTCTTTTACTTACGTGTATTTTCTAAACTGTCTACAGTGAATGACTTTGCCAGAAGGAAAACATTTGCTAAAACAATACAGAAATGGGAGAGCTTATTAATACTTATTCTATATAGCTTGTTTGCTTGGCAGACATAATTCTTTCAAAGTGGGAGCCTATGGGGGAAAAACAATCACTTAATAGTAGAAAGGTTGGGGTATCAGGCTGTGAAGGACAGTCACTCAGAGCGTGAAGGGAGTACTCACAGCTAGCTTCTCCTTGACCACACTGGCTGTGGCTGCAATGGTGCAGGCCGTGTCATGCTGGACCACCTGGGTGAACTCTGTCAGGTCTCGCTTCATGAACTCCAAGGCTTCGGAGGACTACGGGGAAGACAAGAGAGGGATGACAGAGCCAGCTGGCTCCACTACCCTTTGTTCCTGTTCCCGGGGCTGCTTCTATCCCAGACAGACACATGGAAACCTCAAGTGACATGGGAAGCCTCAGCACAGAAACAATGATTGCCTGTCCCAATCCCATGACCTGGGATTACCGAACAGCAGAGAGTACAGAGGGACTCCCTGCAGCTCTGAGAATCGGGATGAGACTCAGCCCTGACCTTTATAAGCTCTGTGGCCACAAGTAACTCTCATCTAGTTTCAGTTTTCTCCTGAGGGAGGTACACTAAATCGGTGGTTCAAGAGCAGACTGGGGAAGGGGGTGCACACAGTCCGGAAACGAAACAGACTCCGATGCATTGCTCTGAAATCCTTTAAGTCGTGACATTTGTTTCAAATTTCAAGTAACCTGAAGAAAAGGTGTGTGATTTTTTTTTTTATCAAGGGAAAGTGTTTCCATTTTTATTTATTTTTTATTACAGGGAAGTTCAGTTGAAATATGAGGCAGTATGTGAAATTATTTGTCTGAAAAACTAAATAAACATGTTGTACTAGTGACAGTAATAGTTGAGAAAGCGTTTATGAGCGATTCTTGGCAATTTAATACCGGAAAAAAGGTGTGTGGTTTTTACATTCCACAAAGGGGGTGTTGAGAGAAATACTGGATTGGATTGCCTCCCAAGTCTTGCTTCTACCATTCTAGGGTTCTATTCATCCATAGAGATCCTTCGGGCAGAATGAATATTTGCTTCTGTCAGGCTGACCTGCTGCTCACCCTGCACTCAGACCAGGTTTGAGAGAGCAGGCCCTCGGCCCTGGTCTGAGTCTTGCCCTGCTTTGTTTCATCCTTACCCACTCTGGGGTACCTTCCCAAACTACCTCTGTGCTCCCCTGGCAAGCCCCCTCATTTTGCACATGGAGAGTCACCTGAATTTTTTTTTTTTTTTTTTTTTTTGCATTTTTGAGGGTTCTGGTGACTTTTTTCTGGTTTTCATCAGCCTGGGATGAAATGCGGTAGTCTCATCTATCAGCAAGAAGCTTCTCTGGGAGTGGGAATCATGTCTCCATTTCAGACTCAGGACTCTGTAATTGGAGTGGAGGGGCCATTTATTTTCTATCTCCATCCACTCTGCCATTCTCCATCCTGGTCCAGGCCAGCCTGCTTTGTCGAATGGACTCCTCGCAGGTTGTATCAGATACCTCTACTGCCTTCTCCTTGTGACATTGCTGGGAGCTTTGGAAGTCAGAGCAGACCAGGTTGCCCCTGCTTTACATTCTACAGTGCCCATAGTGTCCTATGAGCAAGTACACCATCTTTCCCTTCACTTACAAGGCCCATATAATCTCATCTCTGGCCCTCATCCTCTACCACTGCGTTCCTCACTGAGCTCTAGTTGGCTTTCCGCACGTTTCTCAGATGCTCTAGCATCTTCCTTACCTTCATGGTATTAGAACATATGGTTCTAACTCTTCCAAACAAAGAAGTGAAAAAAACACAACAAATAAACCCCTTCAACTGGTTAATTCTGGTTTCTCCTTCAGATCTATGCTTAAATGTCACTTCCCTGGAGAAGCTTCCCTGATGCCACCTCAGATTAGGTTGGGTCCCTGCTTCATGTTCCCAGGGCACCTGAATGTTCTCTAATGTTTGTCATACTGTAGATTATGATTACCCGTCCCAAGTCTAGCTTCCTGGATAAACTGAGTTCCCTGAGCACAGAACCCGTGCTTTTTGTTCACTGATGCTTTCCCAGTATGTGACACAGAACGCGGCATAGAGCAGGTGCTTAAATTTGCTTGTTAAATTTACATGTACCGGAGCAATTTTAAATAACCATTAGCATGATCATTTGATAAATGGCTGTCACTAGACTGTGAGCTCTGAGGGGACAAATATGAACAGACATGGTGCCTGCCCTCAAGAAGACCGTAGTCTACTGGCAAAATGTTCATATAACAGTGTTGATACACAAGGGCAGAGTGGTGACCAGTGTATTATCAGGAAGTTGGAAAGACTTGGTGAAGGGAAGCCTGGACTGAGCCCTAAAGAATGAGCAGGAATCAGCAAAGGAAGCCTGCCTGGGGCATAGTAGGGCATAGGGCTTACCGAAGCCCATGTGCATTTCAGTCCTAACAAACATAAAAGGTAAAGCAAAACTGGTTTCGAATAAAGCTGGAGAGGTTGCCAAGGGCAACTATGGAGGGCCTGGTCAGCCCTGAGGGTAATGGGGAGCCATCAAGGGTTTGAAGGAGGTGGGACATGATGAGCTTTGCCTTTTTCACAGGTCACTCCAGTCACTGGCATGGAGTGCCATGGACGGGTCCAAAAGTGACAAGAGTAGAAGACAGAGGAAAACCAGTCAGGAGGCTGCTGCTGCAATGGTCCGGAAAAGAAAACAGAATATGAATAAGGACAGTGCTGGTCAGGATGAAAGGATGGGACTGGTTCAAGAAATATTCGTCAAAAAAGGTAGATTTGGTGATTAAATGGATGTGTTGACTGAGGGCAAAAAAGAGTCAAGGAAGGGCCACTGGCTGCTCAACTAGGTGCCTGGGTGGATGCAGGGCTGCCAGCGGAGGGAGAAAATGCCAAAGGGGAAGCCCGCTTAGAGAGAGGGTGATGACAATGATTTCGGTCCTGTAGCATGTGTGGCGTATCTGGATAGTTGTCCATCAGCAGCTATTCTCAAACACTAAAGTTCAGAGTAAAGGACTAGGAGTCACTCCATCATGGAAATGGAGGAGGTCACCCAGGAAGCGTTTGTAGAGTGAACAGAGCAGTGAGCGG
Organism: Lynx rufus; assembly: GCF_022079265.1. Classification (NCBI taxonomy): domain Eukaryota; kingdom Metazoa; phylum Chordata; class Mammalia; order Carnivora; family Felidae; genus Lynx; species Lynx rufus. Next base: position 198,066,883 of record NW_025814834.1, on the reverse strand, counting down.
AGGACAAGACCCCTCAAACACTATACTTTTAAGGCGCAGGAAGGGAAAGAAAAGCCTGGAGATGTGGAGAACTGAGAGAGAAGCATGCCACAAAGCCAAAGGAGTAGAGTTTCAAGAAAGAGGGAGTGATCACTAGTGTCAAATGCAGCAGAAAGGTCCAGGAAGATAAGGGCTCAAAACCACCCACTGGATTTGGCAAGCGGTAGGTGAAGCTGAGTGTGTTTACAGATAAGCTTGTATGTGGTAGCTGCAGGGATGGGGACGGAGTCATGAGAGATCACGCTGTTGATCTCAAATTATAAACAGTAGGAGATGAGGTTGTCCCCCAGAGGTAAAAGAAGCAGCAGTTGAACAGTGGACTTGAGGAAGAGTTAGGTTTGGGGAAAGTTTCTGAAGGCAAGGGGGAAGAAAAGCATATCAGAGACTGGAAAAGCTTGCTGGGTGTTGCTCAGGCCTGAGTAAGGTTGGTGAATCTGTGGTTGGGCCAAAGAGCAATATGACTTTCTCTATCACTGTCTGTGGGTAAATGCAAGCACACGCGTACACTATAGGATGAGGTAAGATGCACAGGAAGGTAGATTATAGCACCATCTCAAACTGTTGTCTCCAGGGCAGTACGCTAAGGGGTGCAAGGGAACTGAGGGTCCTGGGAATTGAGTGGTCCAGATGGAGCCAGGATGGGAAGGGGGAAGGAGGCAAGGCCAGGAAAGCACTGCAAGACCAAGAAAAAAAAAATGGAAGTAAAAATGGATGGGTGGTGTTTAAGGGATTTCCCCATCACCCTCCTCAGGACTTAATAAAAATAACTCCAGCTTATATACTATTTACTGTGTGCTAAGCATTGTCCTTGGTGCTTTACACATTATCACTCAATCCCTACAATACTATCAGGTAGGTATAATCAGTACTCCCATTTTGCAGATGAGGAACTGAGGCCTAGAAAGGTTAAATAACTTGCTCAACTTGGTCTAACAGTAAGCAGCTGAGAGGGAGATTAAGTCCTCTTTCTGAATGGGGTAACTGTCAAAGGCAGAAACAACGTCCACACCCCTGCTTCAAACTGGGAGTTCCCCAAGAACGAAGATAGAAAGCTAACCAACTATCTATTTTTCATGAGTTATGGTAAGACCAGCCTTGAGAGAAACACACAGGAGCCCCTCGCACACCTGCTGAATGAACGTCAGACTCTCCTTCCAAGAGATCGCTCAATAGAAGTGACCTTCTTTGAGGTCTCTTCAATTAAACTTCCTTGTGAAATTCTCCTCGTGCTTATCAACAACGTAAACAACTCAGGGCATTCTTAGATTTGCTAGGCTGTAGCTGAGAGGCTGTCCAGGACTGCATAGGCTGAAGGAGGTATTAAAATGCTCCCAGAGTAGAGAATGATTTAACCGAGATCAGAAGCCTCCCCGAGTCTGCCCTGAAGCAGGACTCACCCCAATTCCCTGAGGTAAACGGTAATTAACTTTTTTCCACAATTCACTGGGGCCCGCTTTGACAAACTAGCACGGAAGGGAACAGAAACACACAACAGCATTGTCCATTGGTAGAGCAGAGCCTCACTCATCCCACAGGGATTGTTGCTGCCTCCCTGCTAGACTGAGCTTCGTGAGGCCCAGGATTGCAGCTTATCCTCAGGACCTGTCAGAGAGTGCTGGCTGTGCCATTCTAATACCCGAATGACTAGAGCAGTAAGTTTCTGTCGCTAGAGTTCTTCTTCAGGGCCTAGATCAAATGTTCTCTCTTCTACGAAGCTGTGAATTTCCTGAGCTGGAATAAACTGCTCTTCCTCTGGATTCCTACAAAAGGGTCGCGCCAGCCTTTAAACCAACATGTATTTCACCGTGGCGACTGTCACACTGGCCTGAGTCGGGGTCAGTCCTCCCTTACACCGATAAGGTATAACAGTAGAGCTCGGTGGGCCTCATCTCGACGGCCTGGCGCCCACGTAGGTCGGGCGGGGCCGCTCGGACCTGGTTGCAGTGAGGTGGAGCGAGGCCCTGCCGGAGGAAGGGCGCCGGCCCGGCTTACCTTCTCCTTGACTGCCTGGTAGCTCTGCTGCAGCCAGCTCCGCCACCATCCCACGTCCTCCCTGTGGAAGACAGACACATCTGGCAGCCCTGCGGTGCGACTCTCGCCCGCGCAACGATCGGGTCTCAGTTTCCCCCTGAGATGTGGTCCCCGGGCCGAGACTTGGCAGACCGCTTCCCCAACCCCCTCACACTGCGACTCCACCCCGCCTTTTCAGTTCCGTCCACTCGCGCGCTGGCCTCCTGCTCCCCACGGGGACCCTGGCCCAGCACCCCGGCCCTCAGAGAATTCAGGCCCCAACGCCGGAGAGCAGGATGACGGGCTCACCCTTCCGCCATCTTGCCCGCATGACATCACCACTATTTACTGACCTCTGACTTCCGACACGGCACCGCCCCCTCAGGCACCGCCCCGGAGCGCTCGGCCCAATCCTCGCGCTGACACCGCCCCCAGCCCAATCTCCGCTCCGGTCCACTACTGGGCCCCGCCTCCTTGAGCTCCGTCCAGTGTCCGTCTACAATTCGCCCTTCAACTCCGCCTCTGGACTCTTGGCCCAATCCTCACTCAGTTCGGTTCTCAGGGTCCACTCCCCAGCGGTAGCCCTACCCCCCTACAACAACTACTTTTTAATCAACGTACATCGGATACGGTGGCTGCTAAGGGCCACGTTCGTCCCTCTAGCTGGACCGCGAAGGCGCGGGAGCGGAGCGGAGAAAGGGAGGCAGCGGGGCTGGAGCTCGAAAGTCTGGACCCTAGAGCTCAGGTCTAGGACCACCCCCCTTTGTGAAACAAGCCGCGTAACAGCTGCTTGGGGTCTCTTCGGGCTAATCCAACAAGCGCAGAGCGGAGCCCTGGGCTACGGTCTGCAGGTGTGTGGAGAAAATTTCATCACAGTTAACTTCCATGAGTCTTCTCGAGGGGCTCTGAGGATATTAAGGAGATAGACACACATTCACCTACCTCAACTTTTGATAGCCCAAATCAGAACTTTTTGAACTGGAGCTGAATGTGGATTGACTTGTGAAAGGGAGACAGAGACAGAAACTTTCTGCATCTGCTACCTGTCAAATCCCATGGCCTCTTGTCTGTTTAGGGGCGTAGCTTTAGTAATTCCCCCACCAGCCATTCCGTTTTTTCTCTTTACATGATTGTTCCTGTCGTCATACATGGTATTTCTCCCACATTAAAAGCATGGGAATAAATGTCAACCCTCTCTTGACCCGACACCCATTCCCTAATTCCCTTTACAGCAAAACTCCTATAAGACTTGCCCACCCGCGCTGTCTTCAACTCCCCTCTCTTCCCAATCTCTCTTGAATTCACTTCAGTCAGGTTTTTGCCTCCCCACAATAAGTTGACCTAACTTTTGTTAAGATGTTAAGAGCCATGGCCAATTTTCAATTCTTATTTGGACCATTAGCATCTTACTTGACACAGTTGATCACCTTCCTACTTTTTATTTTATTAAAAGTTTTTTTAATGTTTATTTATTTTTGAGAGACAGAGTGTGAGTGGGGGAGGGGCAGAGAGAGAGGGAGGCACAGAATCCAAAGGAAGCTCCAGGCCCTGAGCTGTCAACACAGAGCCAGACGCAGAGGCGAACTCACAAACCGTGAGATCATGACCCGAGCCAAAGTTGGAGACTTAACTGACTGAGCCACCCAGGCACCCCATCTACCTTTTAAAACTTTTACTTTCTTCACTTGGCTCCAGGACACCATGCCCTTCTGACTTTCCTCTTACCTTGCTGGCGTCTCCTTTTCGGTGTTCTCTACTGTTTTTTCACTGACCTCTTGTCGCTGGAATGTCCAAGGGCTTAGTTCTTGACCTTCTCCTTTTCGATGTCTGTAATCATTCACCAGATGATATCATCAAGTCTCACGATTTTAATTAATTAACTAATTTAGAGAGAGGCAGAGACAGAGTGAGTGGGGGAGGGGCGGGGGGGGAGAGAGAGAATCCCAAGCGGACTCCTCACTGCCAGCACAGAGCCCCACGCAGGGCTTGAACTCATGAAACTGGGAGATCATGACCTGAGCTAATTCCTCAGCAAATCTGGTTGGCTTTATCTTTAAATTAAAAAAAAAAAAAAGTTTATTTATTTTTGAGAAAGAGAGACACTGAGTGTGAGCGGGGGAGGGGCAGAGAGCAAGGGAGACACAGAATCCCAAGCAGGGTCCAGGCTCTGAGCTGTCAGCACAGTACAGCCTCCAGCTCACGAACTGAACCACAATATCATGGCCTGAGCCAAAGCGGGATGCTTATCTGACAGATCCACCCAGGCACCCCGGCTTTACCTTTGAAACAACACCAGAATCCTGTCACTTCTCACCACCTCCACTGCTGCTGTGTAAGTCCCAGCCATTATGTTTCTCACCTGGATAAATGCAAGAGCTTTTTAACTGATATCTCTGTATCCACTCTTGCCTTCCTCTCGTATAGCCTTGATTCATCCTGAAAGTAATCTCTTAAAAAATATAAGAGAGTGGGAATGTAAAATGGTGCAGCTGCTGTGGAAAACAATACGGTGATTCCTGCAAAAACTGAACAAGAATTACCATATGATCCAGCATTTCCACTTTCTTGGTATATACCCAAAAGAATTGAAAGCAGGAATTCTAACAGATATTTGTACACCAGTATTCACAGCTGCATTTTCTCAGTAGCCCAGAGGTATAAGAAACCCAAGTGTTCATTGACAGATGAATGGATAAATGAAATGTGGCGTATACTTACAAGGGAATGTTATTCAGCCTTAAAAAGGAAGGAAATTCTGACAGGCTAAAATGTGGATGAATCCTGAAGACATTATGTCATGTGAAATAAGCCAGTCACAAAAGGATGAGTATTGTATGATTCTACTCATATAACATATGGAGTAGTCACAATTCACAGAAGCAAAAAGTAGAGTGGTGGATACAAGGGGCTAGAGGGAGGAGGGATGGGGAGTTCTTGTTTAATAGTGGGTTCAGAGTTGCAGTGTGGTAAAATAAAAAGGTTCCCGAGATGGATGACGGTTTTGGATGTGGTAAAATAAAAAGGTTCCTGAGATGGATGACCAGAGATAGATGACGGTGTGCAACAGTGTGAATGTCCTTAATGCCACTGAACTGTTTAGTTGAAAATAGTTACAATGTTTTACGTTCCATGTGTTTTCTCACATTAAAAAATTTATAAGTCAGATCGTGATCCTCCTCTGCTCAAAATTCTCCAATATCTATTTACTGTATTCAGAGGAAAAGCTGCTAAGTCCTCACAATCTCCTTCAAGGCCCTACGTAGTTGATCTGCCCTCAAACTGCTGGCCCCTTTAATCACCCTGTTCCGGTCACACTGGCCGTTTTTTTAAAGTTTGTTTGTTTGTTTATTTATTTATTTATTTATTTAGAGAAAGAGAGAGAGTGCAAGTGGGGAAGTGGGGGAGGAGCAGAGAGAGAGCGGGACAGAGAATAAATATGAAGCGGGCTCTGTGCTAACAGCAGAAAGCCCCAACCCGGGGCACCTAAGATGACATCAGATCCTTAACTGACTGAGCGACCCAGGCACCACCATATTGGCCATTAAAATAATTTTTTTTTAATGTTTGTTTATTTTTGAGAGAGAGCGAGAGCGCGCAGGAGACGGAGCATGAGCAGGGGAGGGGCAGAGAGAGGGGAGACACAGAACCAAAGCAGGCTCTAGGCTCTGAGCTGTCAGCACAGAGCCCCTTGTGGAGCTCGAACACGAACTGTGAAATCATGACCTGAGCTGAAGTGAGATGCTCAACCGACTTTGCTATCCAGTCACCTCCCCCATATTGGCCATTTTGATGTTCCTTCAAAGTTGCCAGCACTCTCCTGACTCAGAACCTTTGAACTTCTTGTTCCCTCTGCTTAGAATGACCTTATCCCGGGGGGCCTGGGTGGTCCTGCTCTTGATTTCTGCTCAGGTTATGATCTCATGATTCATGGGCTTTCATGGGCTGCGTTGGGCTCTGTGTTGACAGTGTGGAACCTGCTTGGGATTCCCTGTCTCCCTTTCCCTCTGCTCCTCCCCCACTCACTCTGTCTCAAAAATAAATGAACAAAGAAGGAAGGAAGGAAGGAAGAGAAAGAAAGAAAGCAAGCTCTTACCCCAAATACCCATTTGCTTCACCTCCTTCAAATCTTGACTCAAATATCATCTTTGGGGGCGCCTGGGTGGCTCAGTCGGTTAAGCGGCCGACTTCGGCTCAGGTCATGATCTCGCAGTCCGTGAGTTCGAGCACCGCGTCGGGCTCTGTGTTGACAGCTCAGAGCCTGGAGCCTGCTTCAGATTCTGTGTCTCCCTCTCTCTCTGTCCCTCCCCCGCTCATGCTCTGTCTCTATCTCTCTCTCTGTCAAAAATAAATAAACATTAAAAAAAATTTTTTTAAATATCATCTTTTACCCACTCTGACCACATTTCAAGTTGCAACTTGCACCCCCGCATTCCCATTCCTCTCCCGTGCTTAAATTTTTAAAAAAAATTTTTTTTCAACGTTTATTTATTTTTGGGACAGAGAGAGACAGAGCATGAATGGGTGAGGGGCAGAGAGAGAAGGAGACACAGAATCGGAAACAGGCTCCAGGCTCTGAGCCATCAGCCCAGAGCCTGACGTGGGGCTCGAACTCACAGACCGCGAGACGGTGACCTGGCTGAAGTCGGACGCTTAACCGACTGCGCCACCCAGGCGCCCCTTAAATTTTTTCTCCACACCACTTACCACCATCTGACATACCATATATTTTAAAAAAAATTTTTTAATGTTTAAAAATTAAAAAAAAATTAAAATTGAAAAATTAAAAAAACATTTTTTTTTAATGGCCATAAGCCTGGAGTATAATTGCCAACATATACTTGGGGGTTAAAGATAAAGGAGGTTTGTAAAGGAATTTTTTTGTGTTTAAGGAGACTGGCAGGATCCTGGGAGGTTAGGATAATATTAAGGCAAAATTCCCTTTTGCCCGTAGCAAAATTTCATGGAGGCAGCTGAGCTCCTAGAGGGAGGTCACTTTGCCGTTTCAAGGACTAGTCAATGGGCTGTAGGCAGTAAGGGAATTTAATTTTTCAGTTGCCTTAGTTTCCCACATCACCATGGCAAGCACTTAAACCCCCTTACATCTTGATGAGGGTGATATTAGGTCTCCAGAAAACGGAGTCTGTAGATTTCTGGAGATCAGCTGTTGATAAGATTGTTCTTTTCTTTGCTGTTAGGCAGTCAGGAGTGCCTAAGGAATATCACACATATCCCACCTGCACAGGGGGTGGGAGGGCTGCTGTTAGCCTGTACTTTGCCCTCAGCTTGCCCCACGCTCCCTCATCACTTTGACTGACATGCCCCCTTCTGCCCTGCTGGACCCCTCTTGGCTGATGATTCCTTGTCCCAGGATCTTCCCTGCTTTGGCTCCCAGGAAGGCCTGACACCCAGGTACCACCAGGTGGTGCTGTGGACTCATTCAGGTGAAGCTGGCTCTCTGTCTCCAGGAGGCACGGAAGGGGGCAGTCTTAGGATTCCCTCTGGCTCCTCTGGAGAAGCTTGGTTTCCTCTATGGAAGGCAGATGGGCCCCAGATGATCCTGGGAGGTGAAGTCTCCAAAATCCACCCTGGGTCTGCACTGGAGATTCCAGCACAGTGTTGGCAGCAGACCCACTACATAATTTGTGGGGCCCAGTGGAAAATAAAAATGCCGAAGTTGCTACTAGAGGCAGCATAACGCATGCCTAAAAGCATGCAGAATCTTTCTGGTTCAGTCTTCTAGAGCTGACTGTTAAAATTTTAGCAATTTTAGGGGTGCCTGGGTGGCTCAGTCAGTGAAGCAACTGACTCTTGATTTCAGCTCAGGTCATTATCTCATGGTTTGCGAGAGATTGGCCCCAGAGTCAGGCTCTGAGCTGACAGCGAGGAGCCTGCTTGGGATTCTCTGTCTCCCTCTTTCTTTGCCCCTCCCCTGCTTGCTCTCTCTCTCTCTCTCTCAAAATAAATAAACTTAACAAAAACTTAGGAGTTTTGGGGCACCTGGGTGGCTCAGTTGGTTGGGCGGCCGACTTCAGCTCAGGTCATGATCTCGTGCTCTGTGGGTTCGAGCCCCGCGTCAGGCTCTATGCTGGCAGCTCAGAGCCTGGAGCCTGCTTCCAATTCTGTGTCTCCCTCTCTCTCGGCCCCTCCCCTGCTTGCTCTCTGTCTCTTTCTCAAATAATAAACATTAAAAAATTTTTTAATTAAAAAATTTTAGGAATTTTATGACCTGATTGTTGAACACAGCCATTATAAAAATTAAATGATATAAAAAGTATATGAAATAAATTATATAAAACCAAAGGTAATGAATACCCCAAACTCATCACTATATAATTATTTTTATTTTTTGATTGATTGATTTTTAGGGCATATGTCATATATTGACCCTGTGTTCCCTCACTCACTGGTCACTACTCTTGACTTGTAGAACAGGTACAGAACTGCAAGGAATCATCCCCAGCTCTGTGATAACCAGATACACCAGTTCTAGGGGTGGGGGGGGTGTCACATCATAGACTAGAATCGACAACCGTAGGGACGGGTGGTTCTGCCAGTTAGCTATGACCACATGTTCTCCTCACTCCCACAGCAGATCGTCAGGGTCATCTAGTTCATTAGAGACAAAGGCATCAGTCTGCACACGCTCGCAGAACTTGTATGTTTCACAGCAGACCAGCACTGGCACATTATGGGCTTGTGCCCCCAGGGCCAGCTCTGCTATCCCTACCCGTGACAAGATTAGTCACAATTAGTTAACATATAGTGCAACAATGATCTCAGGAATAGATTCCTTAATGCCCCTTACCCATTTAGCCCACACACCCCCACAACTCCTCTAGTAACCCTCTGTTTGCTCTCCATATTTAAGAGTCTCTTATGTTTTTGTCCCCCTTCCCTGTTTTTATATTATTTTTGCTTCCCTTCTCTTATGTTCATCTGTTTTGGATCTTAAAGTCCTCATATGAATGAAGTCATATGATATTTGTCTTTCTCTGACTGACTAATTTCGCTTAGCATAATAACCTCTAGTTCCATCCACATAGTTGCAAATGGCAAGATTTCATTCTTTTTGATTGCTGAGTAATACTCCATTGTCTATAGATACCACATCTTCTTTATCCATTCATCCATTGATGGACATTTGGACTCTTTCCATACTTTGGCTATTGTAGATAGTGCTGCTATAAACATTGGGGTGCATGTGTCCCTTCGAAACAGCATACCTGTATCCCTTCGATAAATACCTAGTAGTCCAATTGCTGGGTTGTAGGGTAGTTCTACTTTTAATTTTTTGAGGAACCTCCATACTATTTTCCAGAGTGGCTGCACCAGTTTGCATTCCCACCAGCAGTGCAAAAGAGATCCTCTTTCTCTGCATCCTCACCAATCAGGCAATCTGTTGTTGCCTGAGTTGTTCATGTTAGCCATTCTGACAGGTGTGAGGTGGTGTTTCATTGTGGTTTTGATTTTATTTCCCTGATGATGAGTGATGTTGAGCATTTTTTCATGTGTCAGTTGGCCATCTGGATGTCTTCTTTGGAGAAGTGTCTATTCATGTCTTTTGTGACAGCTTCCGGTCGTATGTTTAGGTCTTTCATCCATTTTGAGTTTATTTTTGTGTATGGTGTAAGAAAGTGGTCCAGATTCATTTTTCTGCATGTCGCTGTCTAGTTTCCCCAGCACCGTTTGCTGAAGAGACTGTCTTTATTCCATTGGATATTCTTTCCTCGTTTGTCAAAGATTAGATGGCCATACATTTGTGGGTCCATTTCCGGGTTCTCTATTCTGGTCCATTGATCCAAGTGTCTGTTTTTGTGTCAGTACCATACTGTCTTGATGATTACAGCTTTGTAACACATCTTGGAAGTCTGGGATTGTGATGCCTTCCTCTTTGGTTTTCTTTTTCAGGATTGCTTTGGCTATTTGGGGTCTTTTCTGGTTCCATATATATTTTAGGATTGTTTGTTCTAGCTCTGTGAAGGATGCTAGTGTTATTTTGATAGATATTGCATTGAATATGTAGATTGCTTTGGGTAGTATCGACATTTTAACAATATTTGTTCTTCCAATCCATGAACATGGAATATTTTTCCATTTTTTTGTGTCTTCTTCAAATATATTTATATTTTTGTATATATTTAAATTTATATATATTTAATTATAGTTATTTCATGAACACTTATGCTTTTGAAGTGACTTATGTTTATTGTGCCTATACGGTGAAAATACTATATAGTGGTGTGCTTCTTGGTTCAGATTTCTTGCCAACTTTGCATTCAGTGATGTCACACTGGTAGTTAAAAATTGACAAAAGTCAGGGGTGCCTGGGTGGCTCAGTGTATTAAGCATCTGACTTCGGCTCGGGTCATGATCTCACGGTTTGTGAGTTTGAGCCACACATCAGATTCTGCACTGACAGATTCTCTCTCTCTCTCTCTCTCTGCCCCACCCCACTTGCATGCACACACACACACACACACACTCTCTCTCTCTCTCTCTCTCAAAATAAATAAATAAACCTAAAAAAATTGACGAAGGTCAGAGTGTTCATGTCATCAAAATCTACAAACACCACAAATCATGTTCGTCCCCCACTCCCCAGCTGAAGCCAGTTAAACTTTTACCAGTACACCCTGGTTGGACTCCTAATGTGCTGTGCCATGTGGTCTTGAGCAAAGCTCTCTTCTCTCCATCCTCCCATACTTAGTGTATCACTTTATAATTTACAAAAAAGGGACATTCTTTGTGTGCTGGGCACTGTTGTCCAATGTAACTTTTTTTAAAAAGTTTTTTTGGTGTGTTTTTAAATGTTTATTTATTTGAGAGAGAGAGAGAGAGCGAGAGCGCATGCACAAGCAGAGGAGGGACAGAGAGAGGGAGAGAATCCCAAGGAGCCCCCAAGCTGCCAGTGCAGAGCCCGACATGGGGCTCGATCCCATGAACCACGAGATCATGACTGGAGCCGAAATCAAGAGTCAGATGGTCAACTGACTGAGCCATCCAGGCACCCCTCATGTAACTCTTACAACCACCCAGGAGGTAGATTATTGTGGTACAAAGAACAAAGGATGTTGCCACAGAGGAGTTGATGACTTTGACTCCTGGGATGGCTGTCCCCAGGACTCCCGAAGGTGGCACTGTGGTTTGACTCAGGGAAGCCAGCCACATTCCCTTTCTGTGCCTCTGTCCTGCATTGAGAAAATAATAATAATAATAATAATAATAATAATAATAATAAATATAATAGTGGTCTTTCCAGCCATCTTCAGTGTTGTTTTTGAGACTTGTACATCAGAAGCCTGCTCCCTAGCTGTACCTTAAGAGTAGAAAGAGGAAAGATCTAGCCCTCTCTGCTCCTGTAGAAGGTCACAGCTGTAGGAGGTGAAAACTGGCATTTCCTTCTTACTATAACAACAGACAGTGAGAATTTTTCCCAAAAGGGAGACTGGGGTTGGATCCTTTAGGAATTCAGGAAATGCCAGCACAAAATATGATGCTTTGGTGTGCTGATTATTTTGAACCTTGCACCTGAAAAAACAACAAATCTGGGGAGAGGCTTTCTCTGAATTCCCCCTCTCTGCTCAATGACAGATCCTTCAAAAGGAACTCAATTGTCTAAAATCCCCTCCCCTGGAGCTTCATCAACCAGGAAAGATTGACTTTTTTACAGGAGAGACTAGAAATTGACACCACTTCTAGAAGTGACATCCAGACACACTTTGTGGCAAACCATCGTATCTCCCCTGTTTTCTTCTAAGGGCCCTTCATTTATTCTCTCCCCTAAGTGGCCTATACCTCCCCTCTCCTTCCCTGTTAAGATGGTATATAACCTCCCAATCCTACTGCTTTTTTGGGGTATTTCCTTTTTCCTCCCACTGTGATCCCCACCTGCATGTAATATTAAAAGTGAATAAATATGTATTCCTTTTCTCCTATTAATCTGATATCAGTCTATTTCATAGACCCAACTATGGAACCTAGGATGGCTGAGGGAAACTTTTTCCTCCCCTGCAATGTGGGGGGCCCAAACATTAACTGTCCTATATACCCCACTTGCAGCCAAATACATACACCCTGTGTCCCAAATTTACACTTGCTTCCCGATTAGCAGAAAGCAGCTATCACTCCTGTAATTAAAAACACCCTGAGTGCCTGGGTGGCTCAGTCGGTTAAGCATCTGACATCAGCTGACAGTTCTCACAGTTCGTAGGTTTGAGCCCATGTCGGGCTCTGTGCTGACAGCTCAGAGCCTGGAGCCTGCTTTGGATTCTGTGTCCCTCCCACCACCGTCCTTCCCCCAGTCCCGCTCTGTCTCTCCCTCTCAAAAATGAATAAACATTTTTTAAAAATTAAAAAAACACACAACCTTACCCCCAAGGAAGGAACCCCAATGCCTTGATGTTCCTTCTCTAGCTTTCTCAAATTCCCTTCTCAAAAATCTGCACTCTGTGACTAATGGTGAAGTTAATATTCCCTACACAACCACCTGGAGACAATAGTAGGGGAAAGGGAGAAGATGAAATATCTAAAATGTGTAAATAGACACATCAAGGAGGGAAGTTCAAGTAGAGGCCATAATTGTCGCCTCCATAACCCATTTTAAGGCCGATGTTGTATTTATGGCTTTGCTTCTTCACTGTATCTATTTCAGGTTTCTTCTGCTTTCAGTCAGTAAGGGACAGCCAGGTTCTTAGCTCACAGAAGAGACTCAAGCTTTGATTCCCGAGAGATCTGTGCCCTGGGGGACCCTCTTGTATGGAACTGCAGCAGTCTTGCTGTGACTCTGATCACAGGATTTGTACTAGGAATAGGATCATTCGAGAATACAGGTAAGTCTTTCACTAAGCCTCCTTGCCCCCTCTGTGTGGTACCAACCTATTTCCCCTTGATAGCCAGACACTGTCACCCCAGAAAATACCTTGATTTCTTTTTTGCTTGTCTGTTCAGGAGCATGAAGCGTTCAAAATGGTTGGGTGGCAGTTTCAACTTCCAGTTTGGTGGGAAAACTGTGTCACTTGGTGGAGGCATTCGTCCCTCAGACACTACAGGCTTTTAACACACCTCTCCTTCGTATAGTCATGAGGCCAAGAAGCAAAGAATGTTTGAGTTGTAAAACGGTTTCATTGTGAGAGAGCCACTCCTACATCCAGCCCCTTGGTCCTCGAACTGCTCTCTGGCTAAAGGAGAAACAGTACGTACCCTGGTTCAGAGCATTACTGTATCCTGTGGATGGCTCTCTAGTTCATGAAGTGTCTACAGCTGGGACCTTACGTGGACCTTCAGGAGACCTTTCCACCCTGGTAGAATGCTGACTAATGGAGCACGTGGTAAGACCAATGAATCCTGCAGGCATCCCCTGCTCAGTTTCCCACTTCTTGTCTTGCAAAGTGATTTCCATGGTTAGAAACAATATTTTGTGAGATAACAAGACTGCGTATTAAGTCCACAGATGGAGATGTCCGTCTTCTTTAGCCCATGCAGTTAGTCTCCACTCCTGTCATCATGGTCCTTTTTCAATGAACCTATTGAACAAGAGCTGCACTGGCTGGGGGAAAAGGCCATCTGGTTAACATCCACAGAACATTCTATTTGCTATTCAAAGCTTCCCCCATAGTTGAGGCCCATGGTGACTATTTGTATGGCATACCTTCTGTCTCATGATCTGGGACCATTCTAAGAAATTCATCTTTCCCAAGCCTCTTTGTCATGAACTTCCAATCTTGTAAGACTTTCAGCTGTTCAAATCATTAGTCATTGCCCATGAACTGGTACATGTCCTCACCTCGGGCCATCTTTTCTTCCAGGCAAAGTGGGTAATGAGACATGCTGCTTACAGTCCTGCCCTGCTGAGGGATCTCCTTCTCCACTATCCCTCGGGGCCACTTCTTGCTGTTTCAGAATCTGTCATCAGAAAACCAGGCTCTAATAATTTCCCCTTCACAGTGGAGCCTTGTTGTACTCACTCACATAGCTGGGAACATTCTACTGGTCTGGGCCCACTCCAGCAGGTCTATCCTTGCTCCTCTGTCCCCATCCTTTTGTTCCCAAGTCTCTCAAGCAATCTCCTTGAGAACAACCTGCTTCTATATGGACCCTTTCCCCGAGGGAACTGCTGGGCAGAGGGGTCAGATGGCAGTTCATTGGGGGGCAGCTCAGGTCACAAGGTCACCTGGGGTGCCCTTTGGTCAAGTGTGCAGTCTGCCGGAGCCCAGCGAAAACCCAGGAGCTATTTCTCAAAAGAAAAATACTCACTTATGAATGAAGCATGGCTTTGCCTCCAAGCCCTGAGGGCCTATTTACAGCGACCTTCTATCAGTGTCTGTGGTAGGCCTCAGGGAGCACTCTGATTTGCCTCAGGCACTCCGAACGATTAGGGCTGAAAGCCTGAACTATGTGCACTGCATGGCCTGGACCAGGTCGGGAGGCCTCTTCTGCCCTCTCCCCCTCTGTGCCTTACTCACAGCTGGAGACTGGCAAATGGGTAGGAGCAGTCAGTGCACCAGGTGGTGCTTCCAAAATCCCAAATGACCCATCAAACCCTAGGGCTCCGTCTAAGAGGTGGGAAGTCCAAAGTGCAGCAACCTGTCCTTTGCTTTGGAGGGAATGTCCTGAAGTGTCTCAAAACATGTGACACCCAGAATTTTAATGAAGTGGCAGGGCCCTATATTTTCACTGGATTTATCTTCCACCCTTTGGCACCTGCTACTTTTTCTCTCTCTTTTTTTTTTTGGTTCTATCAGTATCGGGCCACCAGTATGAGAGCCTATGGGATGAAGTGACAGAAACTTGGAATGGAATCTTGACCTCTATTCCGTCCTCCTTCTATCTGAGGAGGTGTAAAGCTAAAAACACTTCCCAGGCTCCCTTACAGCGGAGGTTCTGATGTAAATCCAATTCCTTCAAGTAGATGCACCCACAGGAGACTTGGGAAAGCAGAAGTAAGGCAGAAACCATCTCTCTGCAGCTGTGACTGCTGGCAAGCGAGATCTGTTTGAAAGACCAGGAGCAGCTTCTGGTTTTTTGCACGGGACTGACTGAATACGGTAGGGTCAAGGCTCCTGCAGACTAAATTAGGGCATAGACCAGCAGGTGGGCTTTTCTCTGAGGCAGGACTATAAAGCTAATTGTTTCTCGTATATTCTTTGTCATAGTGGAGAAAAATGCATTGGCCTGATCAAGTTCTGGGGGTTGTACTGATATCTGTCCTCCCCAAAGCCACATCTGAAACAGCATTTGCAATCGGGGTCACCATTTGATTAAGTTTACAATATTCTTCTGCCTTCTTCAAGACTATCTGACTTTTCCAGTTCCCAAACAAAGACACAGAGATAGATATCTATATATATATATCTGCGTCTTTGTTATATATATACATATATTTTTAATGTTTATATATATATATGTGTCTTTGTTGTATATATATATATATATATTAATGTGTTTATATATATATCTGTGTCTTTGTTATATATATAAACATATATATGTATGTTTAATGTTTATATATATATCTATATATATCTGTGTCTTTGTTTTATATATATATATTTTTTTAATGTTTATTTATTTTTGAGACAGGGAGAGACAGAGCATGAATGGGGGAGGGTCAGAGAGAGAGGGAGACACAGAATCTGAAACAGGCTCCAGGCTCTGAGCTGTCAGCACAGAGCCCGACCCGGGACTTGAACTCACGGACCACAAGATCATGACCTGAGCCGAAGTTGGATGCTTAACCGACTGAGCCACCCAGGCGCCCCAGGACACCAATATAAATGTGACAGAAATCATCACCTCCACATATTTTAAGTCTTTAATGGTGGCATTAATCTTTGTGATGCTCTCAAGCTCTTTTATTTTAATTTACATTTTATGGGAATCAGGAACTTCAGTGACTTGCACTTTGTTTTTCCAATAATAAAAGCTGTTAACCAACCTATGGCCTGAGTGCCAATGCAGGATTCTGCCAGTAGCTTAAGATATTTATTCTTTTTTTTTAAACGTTTATTTATTTGCTGGAGAAAGCGCAAGTGGGGGAGGGGCAGAGAGAGAGAGGGACAGAGGATCTGAAGCAGGCTCTGCCCTGACAGCAGCAAGCCCAATGTGGGGCTCGAACTCACAAATGATGAGATCATGACCTGAGCTGAAGTCGGTCGCTCAACTGACTGAGCTACCTAGGTGCCCCTTTAAGATATTTAGTCTAATTATACAAATGACGAAAAACTAGCAGATGGATTTAGGAGCTAGATCTATCCTTGAGTGGACTTTGGTCAAAACTCCATTTATAACCAGGCTCTCTATACTTCATATTTTCTCTAGGTGCCTAGCCTCTTACCTGTCCCACTGTGATCTCCCTTGGACTGCCAGGGCCAGAATCTTGCAAACTACATTTCCCAAATTCCCAAAGTCCATTGATAGCTGTGTCCCAGTTAGGTTGTGCCAATGGGAGGCACTTGGTTATATTTAATTTTTTTTAACGTTTATTTATTATTGAGAGACAGAGAGAGACAGAGCATGAGCAGGGGAGGCACCAAGAGACGGGGAGACACAGAATCTGAAGCAGGCTCCAGGCTCCGAGCTGTCAGCCCAGAGCCTGACACGGGGCTCGAACTCACAAACCGCGAGATCATGACCTGAGCTGAATACGGACGCTCAACCAACTGAGCAACCCAGGTGCCCCGGCACTTGGTTATATTTAAAGGTGGGAGGAAGGGAGAAACCTTTCTGCTTCAGGAGGTACCTTGGCTTTGACAGCACTGGGTCCTCCAGCATTGTCGGTAGGGAGTGTGGGGTTGTAGGCTACAGCCCAAGGGCAGTAGCAATTTCCTGGGCTCCGGATAATGCTCTCTCTCTCCCACATTCTTCAGTATATCCAATGTCTTTGTGACCAACCCCCTGCATTAAAGTCTTCTCTGCTTTAAATTTTTTTTTTCAACGTTTATTTATTTTTGGGACAGAGAGAGACAGAGCATGAACGGGGGAGGGGCAGAGAGAGAGGGAGACACAGAATCGGAAACAGGCTCCAGGCTCTGAGCCATCAGCCCAGAGCCTGACGCGGGGCTCGAACTCCCGGACCGCGAGATCGCGACCTGGCTGAAGTCGGACGCTTAACCGACTGCGCCACCCAGGCGCCCCAAGTCTTCTCTGCTTTAAATATGTAGGGTGGTATCTGTTTTCCTGATTAGACATTGATTCATACATTTCTGTAAAGCCCACACTCTAGTGCAGCGCAGAAGCATCCTGGGTGTCCAGGAATTTGTGTGGCAATTGTCTGATTGTTCCCAAAAGGTTTGAATATTTGAGTACAAATTCTTTGGAGAAAGACTCATGGTATGGTCCTGCAGGTTATTGTTGGGTCTTTCCTTAAGGGTCTTTAACTTTCTTTAAAAAAAATTTTTTTTTAACATTTATTTATTATTGAGAGACAGAAACACAGAGTGTGAGCAGGGGAGAGGTAGAGAGAGGTGAAGACACAGACTCCGAAGTAGGCTTCAGGCTCTGAGCAAGCAGTCAGCACAGAGCCTGTCGCGGGGCTCGAACTCACGAACTGTGAGATCATGACCTGAGCCGAAGTCAGTTGCCTAACCAACTGAGCCACCCAGGCGCCCCTAACTTTCTTTTTATTCGGTGGTCGACACACCTGAACCTACTCAAGTATGGACATTGGATGAAAAATCAAAACTGTCTTTTAGGGCGCCTGGGTGGCTCAGCCGGTTAAATGTCCAACTTTGGCTCAGGTCATGATCTCACGGTTTATGAGTTTGAGCCCTACATCGGGTCTGCACTAACAGTGTGGAGCCTCCTTTGGATTCTCTCTCTCCTTCTCTCTATCTCACTTTATCTCTATCTCAAAAAAATAATTAGAACAAAATTGTTTATTGCATCAAGATAGGCCTTTGTTCACTGGGCATGGAAGTATTTTTTTTTTCTGTTACTGTTATAAAAATTAAATGGGAATTTAGTAGACTGTCCCTGATTCGTTAGTTGTTTCCAAAAATCTCTGTGGATCAAACCACTCTGATTTCATGCCAACCCTGCTGCTTATTAGTAACACTTCCCATTTTGTATTTGTTGGGTAACTGCCACCACTTGGGCTGTATCATTCCAGACTCCTCCTCCTGAAATGAGAGTACATTTCAATTATAGACCCATCCGCCATCATTCCTGGCTTAGAGAGGATGGTCAGTAAAGTGCCTTTTAATGATTTTGGCACTTCCTTCATCAATTGTCCTCTGGTTTTGGTAAAGGAGGTGAATTCTGGGTCTTTTCAAGGAATATAATTATTGGTTGATCAGCAAGATGCACAGACAGATTCAATAAATCATCCTGACTCCTGAGATCTTTGAATTTATTCCTCTGGTTTATGGCAAAAGATTTCCACTGTCATACAAATGAATGACAGGTCAGTATTGTATCCAGTTTTGCATAAACCAACACTTCAATTGTTAGAATAACAGCTGCCAGCCATCAGAGGAAGCTCCCTGGATGCAGAATCTCCAGTGAATATATTCAAACCAATAAATTCATTTTGATCTGAAATTATATTCAGGCTTTCCTTATTTAAGTACCCTCCAAATTCACCTCCATAAATAGTCCCTTGCTTTTTCATCAAATAAAATAGCAGATTCCTGCGATTGTTTTCTTTGGGCAGGCCTCCCTTTCCCTAGTTTTTGTCTGCTTTTCATCCTCCAGGACATGTTATGCTTGGGCTTTGGTTCTGGCCAAGGGGCAAGAAGGAACTTAAGTTTTCTTCAGCAATGAAGGTTCAGTCTTATCAATTAAGGAAGGATGGAATTTTTCATGTAAAGGAGGAGGGAACACTTCCTTGGAGCTCAGCAGACAATACTATGTTCTTGCTAAGAAATTCAATCCCGTCTCATAATCTAGATTAAATTTATTAGAAGAACTTCTCTTAATTAACCTACACTTAACTGATTTGCTGAATTAACTGATAATCCCCATGATCACTTTCTCTCCACATTTTTTAAAAAAAATTTATCGATTTATTTTGAGAGAGAGAAAGAGAGTCCGAAAATGGGAAGGGCAGAGAGAGGTGGGGGGAGAGAAAATCTCAAGCAGGCTCCACTATCAGTGCAGAGCACACAGCCTGATGCAGGGCTCGAACCCATGAACCAGGAGATCATGACCTGAGCCAAGATCAAGAGTCAAAGTCAGACGCTTAACTAAATGAGCCACCCAGGTGTCCCCTCCACACTTTTTTTTTTTTTAATTAAGGTAAAATCCACCCAATATACATTCAGTCATTTAAAAGTATACAAGTCAGTGGCATTTAGTGTATTCACAACGCTGTACAACCACCACCTATTTCTAGTTTCAAGTGTAGAGCTTTCTGAGTGCAGAGCTCTGTGTGACCTGCACAGTTAAGCTGGTTTGCCTATCTCTCACTCCCTTACCCCGGTGGCTGTCCTCCTATTTCTTAGGCACATCCCAATCTGTTTTTAGAACCTTCCTACTAGCTCTTTCCCTGCCTGCAATGCTCATCTGTTTAACCTGAGCATGGCAGCTGGAAGGTTGCCAACTGAGAGAGGCCATCCTTGACCTTCAGCCCCTCATAGCCACCAAATCACTTTGTTGGATCGTCTACCTGTTTTGATTCTTTGCCATGCCTTTTTTTAGTTGTTTTTTTTGTTTATTAGCCATCTCCCCTTGTTATGGGTTGGACTCTGCCTGCATTCCCCTCCCCCCCCCAGCCCCCATTCGTGTGCTGAAGTCCTAACCCCCAGCACCTCAGAATATGACCTTATTTGGAAAACAGGTTATTGCAAATGTACTCATTTGTTGAGTCGAAGTTGTACTGGGGTAGAGTGAACCCCTAATTCACTATGACTAGTGACTTTATATAAAGGGGAAATCTACACACAGAGATATATACAGGGAGAGCCCGGGTGAACATGAAGAGGGCCAGCTACAAGTCCAGGAGAGAGGCCTGGGACAGATCCTTCCTCCAGAACCCTCGGAAGGAACCAACCCTGCCCACACCTTGACTTCCAGCCTCTAGAAATTCGAGACAATGAATTTCTGCTGTTTAAGGCGGCCTGTAGTGTTTTGACAGAGCAGCGGTCACAAACTGATACACCCACTATGAGAACTGAGCTCCGCGAGAATGGCAAGCTGGTTTGTCTTGTTCACAGCTGTCCCACAACATGTCAGTACTGTTCCTGAGCACCGGGTACCGCTATTTAACTGTTTCACTTGCATACATGACCCTGAAAGCTTTTCAAGGGAAGAGGGTGTCGGGGTGTTCGTTAAAAACCTGTTGAGTACATGAAACCATTTCACTCTTTCCAGAATTTCTGCGAAGCGCCGGCAAGTAAAATGTGTGCGGACTGATAGGTCAGAGCTCTCATTCTCCGGGCCACTTTAATATGCACATCGTGCTTTCAGCTCTCCGGACAAAGACGCCAACACTTCGCAGGTCGCTCGAGTGGGACTCAGAAGACCGAACAGAGCTCCAGCCTTCTGCTAGTGTCCGTTCTTGCCCCTTTTGGCATCTCGGGACTTGTAGTTTTGTCCACTATATCTTTGCTGGAGAAACGAACGCTGAGACCACAACTCCCGTCACCGCGCGAGGACTGGCGCCACCAGAGCGCAGCCTCAGGAGGGGGCACGGGCGCCATTGACTAACCCGCTGGTCGAAGGGTCCGCCTTCCTGAGCCTAGGAGCCCCTGTGATTGGTCAGCTGCCTCGCTTCTCACGGAGGGGGCGACAGGTGAATGAAAGAGGGGCGTGTCGCTGTGCGGTAGCTCGGCCGCAAGGCTGGATCCCGCTGAAAGGTGAGAGTCGAGAAGCGGGTTCGCGCTACCTCTTTCATTGGTTTGGGGAACATTCGGGGCGCCCCAGGAGGTCCGCCTTGGGTGGAGGGAGCGGGCAGAGAGCTCCCCTCTTGGTCGGCCTCCCTCGGACCTCCCGGCCCTGGCTGCTCCCGAGACCTCCCGCCACCCAAACCTGAGCTGGATGACCGACCCTTCCCTCCCTCCAGAGTGGGGAGCGTCGGCGCGGCGGCAGCTGTCCCCCTTTCCTTGGTATTGGGCTGTCTCGCCGCGTCGTCCAGCCGGGTGGTCCTGGCGCCCGCCCATTGCGATGGTGCTGGGACGCGAGGGCTCGGCCAGGTTGGGGCAATGCCCACCGCAGCGATGGTCACTTTGTCTGCAGGAGGCAACGAGACGGGTAAGGCCCCTGTTTCCCACCCTCAGGAGCCAAAGACCGGTCCAGGAACTGGTTCCGGTGATCTCCGCAGGGTCGTCTGTCTTTGGAAGGTGGGGAAGGGGTGGAGATCCCCTTGTCTTGGGAACAATTTAGCAGGTGAACCCAAGGTGCAGTTGACCCTGAAATTTTTTCTGTGAAAATGGAAACTCTTCTCCCGTGTCGTTCCCCTTCCCTCCATGCGTTGGGAGAGGAGTGACTTCCTCAACCCTATGGGGAGTCAGGTTGGCATAGCGGTTAAGAATGTCAACCCTGGAATCAAACCAATTTTGGTTTCAGTCCTGACTTGCACGTGTTAGCTATAAATCTGAACTTCAATTTCCTCCCCTAAAAAAGAGGGTATAACAATGATATCTACTGCATTGGGTTATTGTGAGGTAAAAGTTAATTAATGCTTGTAAAGTACTGTCTACAGTGCTTCATGAAGAGTGGTGTTCAGTAAATGCTAGCAATGGATGAGCAGGTTTTCATTATTCTCAGGTTGGTGAGACTGAAGGAGTCTTGGCAGAGTTGGCGGGTGGAATTCAAGGCTGGTTTTGGTGCCAGCATGAAGGCAGTCATGTGATCTGGGTAGCATTCCCTAGGGGAACGTGGGAGTGTGCTGTAGAGAGTAGTGTTGGCATCTGCTCTCTCCCGGGGGACATGCACGGTGTACTTGGCTCATTTTTCTATTCCTGGCACCTTCCTTGTATGTAACCAGTCACTGTTGAATTGAATTGCAACAGTCAGAGGGCTGGGGGTTCCCCTAACCCATGAGGCTAAATGTACTTCTGAGAGCAGTAGATCCAGAGAGCTTCTTTCCAAGGAGAAGTAGTGATCCTCAGCCTGTCCCACGGTTGCAGGGCACCCAAAGCAAGTGATATGAATAAGGATTTCCACAGTATATGCCAAATACAGGGTTGGGGAAAGGGTTGTGGACAGACTTTTGCCAAGTTAAGGAGTATTGACACGACCCGACAGAATCTGGATTATTTGCAGAGAGAAAGCCAAAGGAAATGGGTTTGGGGTACTGTTGCTGGAAAGGAGCATCTTCCAGTGAAAGATGGAAGTGTCCTGTCGATAAAACTGTTCTTCAGCTAAGAAGTGTTGGGCCTACACCGGTTTATCTCCCTGATTGGCCAACTCCTTATTCCTCTGCCCTTCCTCCTTTACCCCCTTTGTTTAAAAAGAAAAAAATGAAAGCAGTACATGCACTTAGTGAAACATTCTAACAGGTTGAAAATGAAAAGTGGAGATCCCTTCACATACTTCTTACCCTTAATCTCTCTTCTCAAGGGTGTCTGCTATTAACTCTTGCTTGTGTAACCCTACATTGAAAAAAATCATGCTTATACAGATGGAATCATATGGTACATTTTGTTTTGCTTCTTGTCTTTTTCTCTCAATATACCTTGATGACCTATCCATAACGAACACACACAACTCTGGCTCATTAAAAACATGGCTGCATAGTATTCCCCTGTGTGATTGCACCTCATTTATTTAACTTGTCCCCTGTTGGACATTCTTTATACTTTTGTGCTCGTATAAAAGCCTGGTGAATGGACATCTCTGAACTCGTAATTTGATATTTTTTGGCAACCCATCCAAAAGGGTAAATTTTTATATTGATATTTCTGGGACAAAAGAAGTGTGCATTTTAAGTTTTAATAAATATTGCAAAATTCCTCTCTAGAATGGTGTTCCAAGTTACATCTGCATCACCAGTGGATATTAGCACATGACAGTTGAAAAATGTGATGTTACCAGTCTGATAGCTTTTCTTTCAGTTCTGAGGAAGGGAGTAAACTATGGTATTGAAATGTTGTATTTTCCTATATCTTGATTTTCCCTTCATATTTTTTCTTTTTCTTTAAAGTTGATTTATTTATTTTGAGAGACAGAGAGAGAGAGAGAGAGCATGAGCAGGGAAGGAGCAGAGAGAGAGGGAGAGAGAATTCCAAGCAGGCCCTGAGCTGTGGCAGAGCCTGAGGCGGGGCTCGATCTCATGAACCCATGAGATCATGACCTGATGACCTGAGCTGAGATCAAGAGTTGGACCCTTAACCAGCTGAGCCACCCAGGCACCCCGTTTATATTTTTTTTAAGGTTTTTTTTTTTTAATTTATTTTGAGAGAGAGAGAAAGAGAGTGTGCACCAATGCGTGTGAGTCAGGAAGGGACAGAGAGAGGGAGACAGAGGATCCAAAGCAGGCTCTGCACTGTCAGCGTAGAGCCCGATTCAGGGCTCAAACTCATGAACCTTGTGAGATCAAGACCTGAGCCACCCAGGTGCCCCTCCCTTCGTATTTTGATTGCCAAAGGCAGCAGCAGGAACTGCTGGGAAGCCTTGGTTGGAAAAGTCAGAAGAGGTGGGAATGACAGTGAAGCCTTAGTCCTGTGACAACTTTCAGGGTTGATTTATTTGGGAATCGTAGAATTTTGCAGATATCTAACAGTTTTCTTCCTTTCTGAAGCAAATGTTAATTTTAACTACTTTGGATGAAAAAATTCCAGAAATTATGATATAACTTCCTTGACTTTAAAATGAATATAAACAGATAAGAATCTTCTTGAGGACTTAAGCCCATCACTTATAGCCCTGGGCTATAATTTAGTGCTGTCCTAAGGCCATTTTGAATATGTAGGAACATTTAATGTTGCTTAGCTAAATGGCCTCAGGCTGATGTTTTGAAAAAATTCCTGGGTCTATTTTTTTAAGAGACATTTTTTACCTTTTCCTAGCTGTCAACTCTCACTTTTGTCAGTTTACTATCTTATAGAGGATCCTCTCTACTTCTCTCCCTAATTGGTTGTCTAGTTTCTAAACTGAAACAAGTGAAATGCATCACTTGTTATAAATATGTATAAAGTAAGTGTGAACTGCCAGTTAATAAGGTTCTTGTGGGTCTTTATTGAGTATAGTCCGTGTAGTTAGTACACAGACTATGGGGAATCAATTTTGCCAATGGAAGAGCCCTTTTTGTGGGGAGAAAGTGCCTGGTTTTTGGCTGGTTAGGGTATTGTGGCATTGCATTTGTAGAAAGGAAGAGCACTAAGGAGTTGTGAGTTGTGGTTGGCAGCTCTAACCACTGCCTTTTGTGATTCCAGTAGAGGGATGATGGACTTGGTTCTAGAAACTTCCCTGTGCTCAGTGGGTCAATACGGAAAAGGGATAGTCAGTGGATTGTTACGGAAACCGAAGTTCTGCTGCTTGTCGCTCTAAAGGCCTATACTCAAGAGATGAGTTTTGATTGAAAAAGAATGTGAGTTTTGTTCAGAAGCCCAGGGACCTGGGGAGAAGGCGGACTCTTGTCCAAAAGCCAACACTGAGGTTTCTGCCTGACCCAGGGATTTTTAAAGCGATTTAATCAGTTAACGGAGTCCCATGGTCTTTGACATTTCTTGATTGTGTGAGGACTTGATGATGCCAGCTACAGAATTATCTCAGTGCTCAGAGGTTGTGCAAAAACGTCTGGTTCCTGGTTACCCGGGGGTTGTGCAAGAGTACTCTGATCTTTCTGCAAAGGAGGGCAAGGTTTGCAGATGTGTAAAGGGAGGTCAGCAAAGTCATTTGCGTGACCTTAAAGAAGAAAAACATTTTGCTCAATGTTTCTGGGCTAATCAGAAAGCTGAGGTGGCTTCAAACAGACTTGCTGGCCTTGGTGGCCTAGGAAAGTTCTGGTCCTTCATTCCCCAAGGCCAGTGGTCCGCAAGTCTTAAAAGAAAGTAAATTAGTTCTGTTACAGATCAAGGGCCTTAAGTCAGCAAGCAAGGAGTGTGTTAACTTGAAGTAGGTTGACCCTTAAGACCAGGCTGGAGTGCTGTTGCAGGTTGGCTCTGTGGTTTGTGTGATGGGAAAAGATGGAAGAGAGAGAGCTCGGGGAAGGTCAGCATCTGTCTTTCTCAGTAGCAGAAGGATTGTAAACTTGATTTATACCTGCTCTACTTAGCAGTTAAGAAAGGAGTATTCCTTTCTACTTACCGAACCTACTTTGTCCAAAGCACTCTGCCAGGTGTTACGGGGGATAGCAAATGAAGTAAGATGTGGCTTGTACCTTCCAAGGCTTTTAGTCCCCTGACCAATGAGGGCCAGGACCTAAAGTTTGGAGGAGTGGACCAAGGATAGTGGAGTCAATCTGTTAAGAGTCTCTCAGTTGCAAGAGATAGAAAACCCAACTGAGACCAGCTAAGGCAAAAAGGGACTTAACTGGCCTCTGGCACAGCATGAGTTGGGGCCCAGATGGTGTCCCCGGGGCACCTGTTGTTCCTGTCTGAACTGAGCTGTCATCTTTGTTGGGCGGTTCTCTTGGTGGTGAGGCAGCATCTTAAAAAAAATTTTTTTTAATGTTCTTATTTATTTTTGAGACAGAGAGAGACAGAGCATGAGCAGGGGAGGGGCAGAGAGAGAGAGGGAGACACAGACTCAGGAAGCAGGCTTCAGGCTCCGAGCTGTCAGCACAGAGCCCGACACGGGGCTCGAACTCACAAACCGCGAGATCATGACCTGAGCTGAAGTCGGACGCTCAACCGACTGAGCCACCCAGGCACCCCTGTGAGGCAGCATCTTTGACATCCACATGCCCACCGAGTAGAGAGTGCTCTTCTTTGGGTGCCCCAGTAAACATTTCATTGCTTTTCATTGCTCTGACCAAGCCACATGGCCATCTCTCAGCTAATCACTGTGGTCAGAAGGTGGGACACGTTGATTGTGGTGGCCTCTATTAGATCTAGAGCCTGGGGATGGGGTCAGCTTGATGCAAAACACATTGGCCAATGGAGTACCTGGGTGCCTCAGTCAGTTAAGCATCTGACGTTGGCTCAGATCATGATCCCACCGCTCATGAGTTCGAGCCCCACATCAGGCTCTGTGCTGATGGCTCAGAGCCTAGAGCCTGCTTTGGATTCTGTGTCTCCCTCTCTCTGTGCCCCTCTTCCAATCGCACGCTCTCTCTCTCTCTCTCAAAAATAGATAAAGATTAAAAAATTAAAAAAAATTCAAAACACATTGGCGAAGAATGGGGGAAGGGTGGTTCTATCAAAGCCAGAAAAACTACCAAAACCATAAGAATGATGAATGTATGCTGGCTAGCCCACCAAATGCTTCCATAAAGTAGTAATAGGTGTGTGCCCAGACTGGTAAGTATGGTCTCTGAGTTCCGTATCAGGACTGAACTATAAGTCTTAGATTTGGGTGTTATCTATATTTTGAGTCTTTAAAAAATTTTTTAAATGTTTATTTTATTTTGGGGGGGAGGGGCAGGGAGAGATGGGGGACACAGAATTTGAAACAGGCTCCAGGCTCTAAACTGTCAGTATAGAGCCCGATGTGGGGCTGAAACCCACAAACCACAAGATCATGACCTGGGCCGAAGTCGGTCGCTTAACCAACTGAGCCACCCAGGCGCCCCAGTGTCTGACTCTTAATATTGGCTCAGGTCCTGATCTCATGATTCATGAGATCGAGCCCCCCTCTGTGCTGTTAGCACAGTTGGGATTCTCTCTCTCCCTCTCTTTCTGCCCCTCCCCGTTCATGCTTTCTCACTCTCTCTCTCAAAAATAAACTTTAAAACAGAAGGAAAAAGTAATTGCTGAATTAACTTCAAAAAAACAATCTTGGCAGAGATTCAGGCTACTCCAGAGCAGCAGCAGCTGGTGGAGACATGGAGATGCAGTCCTATCATGCCAAGCTCTTGGGGGAGTTGAATGAACAGCGAAAGAGGGACTTTTTCTGTGACTGCAGCATCATTGTGGAAGGGCGGATCTTCAAGGCCCACAGGAACATTTTGTTTGCCAACAGCGGCTACTTCCGAGCCCTGCTCATTCACTACATCCAGGACAGCGGGCGGCACAGCACCGCCTCCCTGGACATAGTCACCTCCGATGCCTTCTCCACCATCTTAGACTTCCTGTACTCTGGGAAGCTGGATTTGTGCGGGGACAACGTGATTGAAGTCATGTCGGCGGCCAGCTACCTGCAGATGAACGACGTGGTGAACTTCTGCAAGGCCTACATCAGGTCGTCCCTTGATATCTGCCGGAAGATGGAGAAGGAGGCTGCCGTGGCTGCAGCGGTGGCGGCGGCGGCCGCGGCGGCGGTGGCGGCTCATCAGGCGGACGGCGGGAGCCCCAGTTCAGGCAGGGAAGGGACCGCCTGTGACACCAAGAGCGTGGTCCCCTCTCCGGCCGAGGGAGAGGAGAGGGTGGACTGTCCAAGAGAGCCCCCTCGCAGTGACTGCAGAGGCTGCCACCCACTGGAACTGGCGGCGAAGGACGGCCAGGGCAGTGGCCCAGCTGACAGTGACCTCTCTATTCTGCCCAAACAGATAGAGCCCAAGGTGGAGTTTGATGCCGACGAGGTGGAGGTGGAGTTGGGCGAACAGCTGCAGCCGTATGCCACCCCACTCAGCCTGGCTCACATGGACGAGGGTTTGCCCGGTGGCCAGGCCATCGACTTGGCTTACGGTAACTACCACGTGAAGCAGTTCCTGGAGGCACTCCTGCGCAACGGTGCTGTCCAGGGCAAAGGTGACATGGACCATCACTTTTCTCGAAGTTTGGAGGGAAGACCAGAGGGTGCGGGAGGAGCCATGAGTGCCGTGATGGATGTCCAGACTGACTGGTATGGAGAGGACTCAGGTGAGCTCCATTCGCCTTCAGCATCTCTGCCGGTCACTTAGCATGCACACCTGTGCCTTACTGGCTCCCATCACCATGATCGTCAGCATTGCCATTGTCACTGCTGTCATCACCACCATCTCCACCACATTATCACCACCACCACCAGTAGGTGTTAGTTGAGCACCTGCTGTGTGCAGGGCATTGTCTCTCCCTGTGTGTTACTATTTTACCTCTACAACTAGAGTATAAGGGTGTTGAGGGCAGTTTGAAGACGTGGGAAAAAATCTACTGTCTTTTACTAACCAGCAGTGGGGCTTCAGTTAAATCAGTAAATCTCTTTGAACCCATTTTGTTCTGGAGATAATCATCCCTGCCTTGCCTTTCTCACAGCATTGAGGACCAAATGAGAAGGTTTTCAGAAATTTTTCTCATGTACGAGAACATATTCTAAGAAATTTCTTCTTCTCTGTGTTAACCTTGGTGCCTGGCACATAGTAGACAGGCAGTTTTGGTCGATGGTGCATCTACTTGAGAATATCTAAAATGAGTCAGCATTTGGCTTTATGTGAGTAAATTTCTTATATCCTTTGGTAGGCTTTTAAAAAAATATTTAAGGTGCCTGGGTGGCTCAGTCGGTTAAGCGTCCGACTTCGGCTCAGGTCATGACCTCACAGTTTGGGTTTGAGCCCTGACTTGGGCTCTGTGCTGACAGCTTAGAGCCTGGAGCCTGTTTCGGATTCTGTGTCTCCCTCTCTCTGCCCCTCCCCTGCTTGCACTCTGTCTCTGTCTCTCTCAAAAACAAATAAATATTAAAACAAATTAAAACAAATTTAATGTTGATACATCTAAAGATGTGTGTATTTTTTTTTTAATTTTTTTTTCAACGTTTATTTATTTTTGGGACAGACAGAGACAGAGCATGAACGGGGGAGGGGCAGAGAGAGAGGGAGACACAGAATCGGAAACAGGCTCCAGGCTCCGAGCCATCAGCCCAGAGCCCGACGCGGGGCTCGAACTCACGGACCGCGAGATCGTGACCTGGCTGAAGTCGGACGCTTAACCGACTGCGCCACCCAGGCGCCCCAAGATGTGTGTATTTTAATTAAATCATCAACCTTAAACTAGCTTTTATATCAAATATTTTACTTTTGTAGGCTTTTGTGTTTTAAGAGAACTTGGTTGTTCCCCTGAACATTCTGAGAGATGAGTTAACATGACTAACTCTCCTGAACAGGTGGGGTAATTGTGTTGTAAAGTGTCTTGGAGAGAGAAATAGATTTGGCCGCTACCTTACTGATGAAAGTACCCTATAGCTTCCAGAACCTCAAGCCAAGAAATTAATGAATCCCAATTTAAATTCACCCTTCAATACTGAGCAGTGAAAGTGTTTTAGATAAGGGAGATCAGCTGCTTTTATTTGTTACTAAGAGGCTGTCTTGAGATGTTTAATTTCATTTTTTAAAGCAAGAACGCTCTGTATGTCTGATTAAAACTAGGCTTGGAAACTTGAAAATGCTCTTTCTGATCCTCAGGGACACTGGCTTAACCAGCATTTGGAAGGTAGTGGCTGTTTTCAGTGAACACACTGTGGGAACGGGTTGAAATCTCATTTCCGTGCATAATAGCACTTCACAGACGGTGACCACCCTTTCACATCCATTAGACCCTCATGAGTTTGGCAGATGAGTGTGGAGAAACCAAGACCCACAGGGTTTGGTGAATTTCCTGAGAATGCAGAGCTGGTAAGTGGCAGAGCTAAACCTAGCAACCGGGGCTGGCTTCATTTCATTGAAACAAACTCTGAAGGCAGCACATGGATGTCAGTGCCATGG
Source organism: Lynx rufus (assembly GCF_022079265.1). Taxonomy (NCBI): domain Eukaryota; kingdom Metazoa; phylum Chordata; class Mammalia; order Carnivora; family Felidae; genus Lynx; species Lynx rufus. The sequence continues at coordinate 198,037,182 of NW_025814834.1, read as the reverse complement.
TTTTATCTTTCAACCCGTCTGCCCATAAGCACAAGTATCAAGAAATAGTCTTCAGCTCTACGCCATCTTCATTCAAGTCCAGTCCCTCAGTCCGTAAAGTCAGGTTTCCAACTACAAGGTGCTGTGGCAAGGCAGCCCCCCCCTGGCCCTGGCCATGCCTGTTGTCTGCCAGGTTTCGTTTCCATTCACACGGCTCCTGGGTAAATTTATTCCAAATGCCAAGGCGCAGAGTAGGACTGATTTGTTTGGTCATTCATTTATTTGCTCAAATATTTTGAGTACCTTCCTGGTGAAGATTCGAAGATAAGTCAGACATGGATCCAGCCCTCAAAGAACTGAGGGTGTCTTAGAGGAGATGGGATGTGTGTAATTGGCATCACATGATGAAAAGTCACCAGGGCTGGAAGACAGATGGAGGTGTGATTTTCACAGTAGTCCAGAAGCAGGAGAACCGGATTCCTCGTGGGAGATCAGGGAGGCATTATGAAGGTGGCATCTGAGGGTAAGAAGAGACATAGGGAGAAATTGATTGGAGTCGGATTATGGAAAACCTTAAATGCTAACAGGTAAGGTTTTGTCTGTAGGCATAGGGGAATTTTTGATAGTTACTGAGCTTGGAAGTGGACAGGATCTGTGCTTGTGGGACATTGATTTGGCCTCAGCACCCGATGGTGTGGAGATGGGAGACAAGGGCAGGGAGACAGTCAGGAGGGTGTTGCGATAATTCTGTAGCCACATTGCTTATATCTGACGTTAGCAGACACTGCCAGATCATAAGGTCCTCCTGTAAAGTCTTCTCCCCCCAGACCTCCCAACCCCAGTTCCAGCACCTGCCATTGCTTCTTGGAAAGTTCATCTACATTGGTCACCTCCACTGTTTTACTTCCTACTCTTTTCTCCGCTCACTGTGGTCTGGCTTCTGCCCCCTCCACACCACTGACACTGCTGCCATGAGGTCAGTCATAGATTTGCTAGAGTCAATCCAGTGAGCGATTTTCAAGTGTTACCTTACTTGGCCTCTCTCAGTAGTTGACTCTGCCCTTTCTTTCCTTCTTGAAATTCTTTCTTCCTCTGGTTTCTGACACTATGGGTACCCATTGCTCTTAACCTCTGCCCATTCCTTTCCAGTCTCATCACAGGGTCATTTAATGCCAGTGTGTCCAGTTCTCCATCATTGGCTTGCTTCTTCAACATCTTATCATTGCTGCTAACTAATTAATTAATTAACTCATCAGTTTGTTCTCTGTATTTATAGGTCTGATTCTGCTTTTTGTTTGCTTATTCATTTGGTTTTTTAGGTTCCATGGATGAGTGAAATAATATGGTGTTTGTGTTTCTCAGTCTGACTTATTTCACTTAGCATTATACTCTCTAGGTCCATGTATGTAGTGGCAAATGACATGATCTTATTCTTTTCTGTGGCTGAGGAATATCCCAGTGTGTGTGTGTGTGTGTGTGTGTGTGTGTGTGTGCACGCACGCGTGCACACGCAAGTGTGCATATGCACCACGTTTATGTCACATCTTCTTTATCCATTCATCTATTGATGGACACAGGTTGTTTCCATATGTTGGCTATTGTAAATAATGCTGCAATAAACATAGGGGTACATGCATCTTTTCAAATTAATGGTTTTCTTAAGCTTATTTATTTTGAGAGAGAGAGAAAACACGAGCAAGGGAGGAGCAGGGAGAGAGAGAGTGAGAGAGAGAGAGAGCGCGAATCCCAAGCAGTCTCCGTGCTGTCAGCATAGAGCCTGATGCAGGGCTCAAACTCACCAACCGGGAGATCATGACCTGAGCCGAAATCAAGAGTCAAATGCTTAACTGACTGAGCCACCCAGGGGCCCTCAAATTAGTGTTTTTGTTTCCTTTGGGCAAATACCCAGTAGTGGAATTTGAGAGACTGCCATACTGTTTTCCACAGTGGCTGTACCAATTTATATTCCCACCAACAGTGCACATGAGTTCCTTTTTCTCCACATCCTTTTCAGCGCTTGTTATTTCTTTTTGATTCTAGCCATTCTGACAAGTATAAATAAAGGTGATATCTCGTTGTGATTTTGATTTGCATTTCCCTGATGATTAGTGACGTTAAGCATCTTTCATGTGTCTGTTGGCCATCTGTATGTCTTCTGTAGAAAAATGTCTATTCAGGTCCTCTGCCTATTTTTTAAATCATACTGTTTTTATGGTGTTGAATTGTGTAAGTCCTTCATATATTTTGGATATTAACCCCTTCTCAGATTTATCAGTTGCAAATATCTTCTTCCATTCAGTAGGTTGCCTTTTTGTTTTGTTGATGGTTTCCTTTGCTGTGCAAAAGCTTGTTATTTTTATGTAGTGCCAATAGTGTATTTTTGCTTTTTTCCCTCTTGCCTTAGGAGACATATCTAGAAAAATGTTGCTGTGGCCGATGTCAGAGCAATTACTGCTTGTGCTTGCTGCTAGAATTTTTATGGTTTCAGGTTTTACATTTAGGTCTTCAATCCATTTTGAGTTTACATTTGTGTATGGTATAAGAAAGTGGTCTGGTTTCATTCTTGTGCATGTAGCTGTCCAGTTTCCCCAGCATTGTTTATTGAAGAGACTGTCTTTTCCCCATTCATATATTCTTGCCTCCTTTTTTCCTAGATTAATTGACCATGTAAGCGTAGGTTTATTTCTGGGCTCTCTATTCTGTCCCACTGATCTGTGTGTCCATTCATTCCATCATTTAACAGATATTTATTGAGCACTGACTATATGCCAGACACTGTTCATCAGCATGAACAAAAGGTAGTCCTTGTCCTCATGGAGCTGATGTTCCAAGGCAGGGAGACAGACAACAAACATATAAACAAGTGTATAATATGAAGAGAACAAAAGCAGGGGAAAAGTTGACAGAGAGTGGAGGGGATGCTATTTTGTTTAGTGTTGACAAGGAAGGCCTTTCTAACAAGTTGCTTTTGAGCAGAAGCCACGAGGGAGAAAGAGAGCAAATTGTGCAGGTAAATCAGGGAGAAGAACATTCTGGGCAGAGGGAAGAGCAAGGTGCAAAGTGCAGGTCACACTTGTCGGGTGAACAGCAGGGTGCTGTGGAGGCTGGAGTGGAGTGGGCGAGGCAGAAGGTGCTGGAGGATGAGGTCAGAGAATTTGGGTGAGCACGGATCAGCTAGGGCCCTGAAGGCCATGAGAAGACCTTTGGGTCTTACTCCAAGAAGGGATACCACTAGAAGTTCTCAGCCAAGAGTGACTTGAAATGACATATATTAAAAGGATCCGGGGTGCTCGGGTGGCTCAGTCGGTTGAGCGTCCAACTTCGGCTCAGGTCACGATCTCGCAGTTTGTGAGTTCAAGCCCTGCGTCAGGCTCTGTGCTGACAGCTCAGAGCCTGGAGCCTGCTTCAGATTCTGTGTCCCCCTCTCTCTCTGCTGTACCCCTGCTTGTGCTCTGTCTCTCTTTCAAAAATGAATAAACATTTAAAAAAAATTAAAAAAAAAGGATCCCTTTGGGTAGTGGTCTTCTTGGGTAAGACTGGACTGTCTCTCAAGGTAGAACGAACCGGATGTGCTAATGGCTTATGTGAGTGGTATGAGAAAGACAGAAGTCAAGGATGACCCTAAGGTTTTTAGCTTGAGCAGTTGATTTAGACATGTTATGTTTGTGACGCCTCTCAGATATCCAAGTGGAGATGCTCAGTAAGCAGTTGCATCTGTATGTCTGGAGTTCCGGGTTGGGGGGTGCAGTCAGAGCTGAGATATAAATTTGAGAGTCACTAATGGGTCCATGGAATTTGAAACCTATATATCCCATGAACTTATAGGTGTAGAAGGAGAAGATAAGAGATTTAAGGACTGAGCCCTGGGGAACTCCAGCATGTCAAGGTCAGAAAAATAGGGAGAAACCAGTAAAGGAGACTGAGAGGGGGCAGGCAGTGAGGTAGGAGGAAAATCGAGAGTGATGGATGCCAGGAGGAGAAAGCGTTTCAGGAAAAAGGAGAAATTGACTATGTATAGTACTGTGCATAGGCGGATTGAAAACTGATCACTGGGGAGGTCTTTGGTGGGTTTGACAAGAGCAGTGTCGATGAAGTAGTGGAGCAAGAGACCAAACGGCCTGAAACAGAGCTGGGGAATATAGATGGGAAGACAATGAGTATTGATGCTTCTTTCAAGCAGTTTTGTTGTGAAGGGGACAGAGAAATGCATCAGTAGCCAAAGGGCCATATGAGGTCTAGGTTTTTATTAAGGTGGAGGATCTAAAAACATGTTCATTTGCTGATGGGAGTAGTCCAGGAGAGGGGAGGATAATTGATGGTGGAAGAGAGGGGCAGTTGATAGATCGAGGGCAGACAAGGTCCCTGTACAAATGGCAGGGACAGTCTGGCTCTGCATGTGAGGAAGGACAGTTTGTTCGTAGGAACAGGAGTGAAAGCAGACCACATGTGTTCATAGGAGAGTTTGGGGGTAGCTGGGAGCATGTAGAGGGTCTCTTCTGATTGCTTCTCCTCAGTTAAAGCAGCAAGGATGGTGGCTGAAAGGAAGGAAGGGGCAGTGGGGGTGGAGAGCTGAGCAGAGGGAGGGTGTGGAATAGTCCCTGAAGAACCAAGGGCTCTGATAGTAGTGCTCAGAGAGTGATGGTTAGATGGATTTGAAGTGAGACTAGAACACACAGTTGTGTTATTTTTCACCAGTGATGTTAGCTTGCCTTGTTTCAGGTATGGAATAGGCATAGATTTGTATTTACCCAGAATTTAGGTTTAACCAGGGGAATACAGATAGAGGGAGAGAGAAGACTCAGGCAGTTGAGGGTGGATGTGAAGGAGTGATTTCAGTGATGGATTGTGGGTACTAACCTGGGGAAGGAGAGGCATGAGGATCCAAGGAGGTGAAGGACAGTAAAATGGCAGCATAGTCCATGGCTTGGTCCCAGCCAAGAAAGGACACTTAGGGGGTGAGCTGGAAAGATATGAGATGGTGACTGGGAAGTGGAGTGCTTGAAATGTGAACTGTGGAGCAAATGCAGTTATTGGCAATATCTTGGTATGGGGCCATGATTCCGCTCCCAACTATACACTAGCAGGGTGCTTTAAAAATATGCTTGGGAGGCACTTGGGTAGCTCAGTCAGTTATTCTGACTTTGGCCAGAGCATCAGACTTTGGCCAGGTCATGATCTCAGGGTTGGTGAGTTTGAGCCCACATCTGGCTCTGTGCTGACAGCTCAGAGCCTGGAGCCTGGAGCTTGGATTCTGTGTCTCTCTCTCTTCCTGCCCCTCCCCAACTCGTGCTCTGTCTCTCCCAAAAACAAATAAGCATTAAAAAAACTTAAAAGATATGTTTCAGACAGAGATTGGACATCAGTATTTTTTAAGTTTCCCAGGTGATTCTTTTTTTTTTTTAAGTTTATTTATTTAATTTGAGAGAGAGCATGAGTGAGGGAAGGGCAGAGAGAGAGGGAGAGACAGAGAATCCCAAGCAGGCTCCACACTGTCAGCGTGGAGCCCGACATGGGTCTCAAACGCATAAACTGTTGAGATTGTGACCTGAGCCGAAATCAAGAGTTGTATGCTTAACTGACTGAGCCACCCAAGCACCCCTTTCCCAGGTGATTCTGATATGCAGGTCAAGTTGAGAACTCTTGGTCTAGGACCGGGTAGCTGACATGGGGTAGAAGACAAGGAGGAAAGGAGGTCATGGAACAGAGAGGCCAGGGTGTTGGGTCATTTTCAGTATTCACACCAAGAATTACGCTAGGAGTTATGTTGTGAAGGCAATGTGCTCAGATCTCCATGGAATGACGAGGTGACGTCGGGGCTCCTAGATGACTATGATAAGGAGAGGTTGGTATGCTACTGATGAGGTTTTGGGGTGATGGTAGGGTGGTCTGGAGCTGATGGCCAAGAAGGAAGTCTTGAAGACGTCTTTGGTGCAAAAGGTGATTTTATTAAAGCTTGGGGACACGACCCGTGGGCAGAAAGAGCTGTGCTGGGGTTGTGAAGAATGGCTGGTTTTATAGTATGGAGTTTGGGAGGAGGCCTCCAGAGGGACTTTGACATGCTAAAGCAGACTCCTAAGATACCTGAGGCCTTGCTATCGTCAAGCCAAGGTTGTTTTCCCTCTAAGTAAGGCATTAACATTAGGACAGTAAGGGTTTCCTGGAGAAATGTTATACTCTGTATTTGCCTCAAGTATTTGTCAATGGGCTGCAGGTTATAAGGAATGTAATTTTACCTGCCATTTCCTTCTTGCCTTTGTTTCCCACATCACTATTGAGGGGTGATGTTGGGGCTCCAGGAAATGGAGTCTATAGGTTTCTGGAGATTGGGCTGTGGATAAGATTGCCTTTTTCTTGCAATTTACTAAGATATTTGTAAACCAATGTCCTATAAGACTGTGATCTCTGTCAGTTGGCCATTTCCTTTGTCCTTAGGCAGCCAGGAGTGCCTAAGGAATATCACACACGTCCCACCTGGGGAGGAGGGTGTGCTAGCTTGCATTTTGTCCTTAGCCCACCTCATGCTCTCTCATCACTATCATTCGATGGTGTGAGCTTCAAAAGATCTTAAGGTTTTCAAAGATGGAGGGAGGGACAGTGGTCTGGAGATGACAGTGAAGCACAAGGAAGATCCTACTCACCTCCGACCCAGAGATGTCAGGGTTATGGGGTAAGGGAAGCAGGGTGTTCAGGGGAGAGCCAGGTCTCAATTAAAGCAACAGGTCCAACTTGCTGAAGATTTGCAAAACTGTATTCTTCCCTTCTTTCCCTAAGTTCCAGATGTATCTGTCTAACCCAGATATTCCCCCATGGATGCTATGGGGCTGCTCCAAACACAGTAAAATCCAAACTGAACCCCTCATTGTCCCAGTACCTGCTTTTTCTCCTGTGTTCCCTGCCTCAGTTTATTCCACTGTCATCTACCAAATCAACGGACCCACAATCTGTGTCATTTTGAATCTTCTCTTTCCCTTCTCTCCCCTCCCCCATGTGGTCACTGCATGCTGTTAACTTTACTTCTCTGCTTTAATTCATGACATCTCTCATCCTCTCCACCTCTCTTCCTGCCTTTCATCTTGCCTCTCTTAAATCCTTCCCCTGCATTGCCCTCTGAGGGAGCTTTTAAAACTCAGATCTGACCATGTACTCCCCCTCCTTAAGATTCTAGCTGCTTAAAGAATAAAGTCCAAGAGGGATGCCTCGGTGGCTTAGTTGGTTAAGCATCCAACTTCGGCTCAGGTCACAATCTCAAGGTTGGTGAGTTCGAGCCCCGCGTCGAGCTCTGTGCTGACAGCGCGAAGCCTGAAGCCTGCTTCGGATTCTGTGTCTCTGTCTCTCTCTGCCCTTCCCTCACTCATGCTCTGTCTGTCTCTCTCTCAAAAATAAATAAACATGAAAAAAATTCTTTTAAATCTTGCTCAAAGATCACTCTTCTGTGAAATCCTTTTCTGAACTCCTAGAGAGAATTCATTACTTTCCTGTCTATACTTCTTCATCACTTTGAAATTTGCATGTGTTGCATTACATTGCATGAATTTGTTCACATGTCTTTCTGTCCTGCTAAACTTAACTTCTTGAGGGAGGAAACCGGTGTCTTGGTAATGATGGACCTTGTTAACGCAGTGTTGGGCATTCAGATGAACGTTTGTGTTGGTGAAATCAGATCATGAGAGGGGAAGGGGAGTGTGCTAATTCTTACTTTTCTGGTGGAGAAATAGTTAACAATTGGTTTTTCCAACGACTAACACTGGACCCATTTTACTTAATGTTTTTGTAGCTAATTGAGAAGAAAGGTAAAGTATAACACCAGGCCGGTGAGGATAGATGGCCAGAAGGTTCCACAACACCTGAGGAGGGAGCAGGAAACTGGCATCTCAGCCCCAGTGTGACCAATGAGAACTCAAATGATCTAACATATGTATATAGTGATGAGCCAAGAGCTGCTGCTTTTATTCTAGGAAACCGCTTTGGACTCACTATAGATTATGAAGAGTGTTAGGCATTATCGGACGGGAACTAGAAACCAGAGAAAATCTCCACCCTTATGTAGAATGATGTTGGGTTCTCACTTGCGGTTCAGCTTGCCATATTTTTGGCAGCACCTTGGAAAAGACCAAGCCCAGCTAGGTATCCCGAGAAGGTCCCAGAGAAAAGGAGTTACTCCAGTGTTGAAAGAAAACACAGAAGCCTGGCCTGCTTCATCAGTAAGGACACCAAGGACTTGGTGTTTGTGTTTATTGATGATGGTGACAAAAATGGCTGATATTTATGGCCCTTACCATGTCCCAGGTGCCGTGCTTTAGGTGTTACTTCATTTCATTCTTACCATAATCCTTTAAGGTGGGAACTATTATCATCCGTATTTTACATACGAGTAAAGTAAGGCGCAGAGAAGTTAGGTGAGATGTCCAAGGTCACACGGCTGGTAAGTGGTACAGCTGGGGCCTGAACCCAGGCTTCGGTGCCTGGAAAGCTTGAGTCACTAGTGCCTTCCTATGTGACGTGATATGGCCAAGGTCTACAAAAAGTCCTGAAGGGCGTGGATAGAGGGGACACATCTTGGAATACTGTAGTAAGGGTAACTCGGGAAACTTGAACAGTTTTTATACCTGGGGATTAATTGTGTTGCCAACCATAATGGTTGTACAAGTAAGATGGGGAAAAAAAGTTGGAAAACGATTTAAGTGAATCCCTGGATAGTTGATGATCTCAGGTATATAGAGTTAATACGAATTCTAGTTTACGGTCTGTGTCATAGCACACCATTTCTGCACATGCCTGGAAGCTGTTCTTAGGAGCTCCTGTCAAAGAAAGCATGGATCTTAGGGGAGAGAGAGACAGAGAGAGACAGAGAGAGACAGAGAGAGAGAAAATGGATCCTGATCCAGGGGTGTGATCCATCAATAACAGAGGTTTCCAAACTTTTGGGGGTCATAAGGTCAATTGAGGAGGTCTGTGTTAGTCAGTTCAGGCTGCCACAGCAGAATACGACAGACTGAGTGGCTTAAACAACAGAAATTTGTTTTCTCACAGTTCTGGAGGCTCAGAGTCCAAGATCAAGGTGCTGGCAGGGTTTTTTCTTTCTGGCTGGTGGACAGCTGCCTTCTTGCTGGTCCTCACGTGGCCTTCCCTCTGTGCATGAACAGAGAGAGAGTGAGATCTCTGGTGTCTCTTCCTCTAATTATAAGGACACCAGTCCTATCAGGGTAGGGCTCCACCCTTATGACTTTATTTAACCTTAATTGCCTCCCTTTCTCCAAATATAATCACACTGTAGTTTAGGGCTTCAATGTATGAATTGGGGGGGATGCAATACGGTTCATGACAAAGTCTCAATCAGCGTTGTCTTAAAATGAAATCAAACAGATTGACTGTTATTTTGGGAAGCTTTTCCACTTATCCACTGGAAGACACCACTGAGGTGGTGATGTAAGCTGTATCTCTAACTGAGCCACAGAGGTTGAAAGCCAGTAAGAACTGTATGGCATTCCTTGCAACCCTTTACCCTCCGGCTGATGGGGAGCCAGACAAAGACTTGAAATTTGCAGTGTCTTGCCGTTGGCTTGTGGTAGAGTTGATGTCCTCCCTCTCAATCTGGGCTGGAGGAATTCCCCAGCTCCTGATCACCTGTCGGAGGGTGGCTAGTGTCATTGTTGCTTACAGTGCAGCTAAATCAACCCATTTGGTTCCCCAGGTGATGTGCTGGTGGTCCCCATCAAGCTCCACAAGTGCCCTTTCTGCCCTTACACTGCCAAACAGAAGGGCATCCTTAAGCGGCACATCCGCTCACACACAGGCGAGCGGCCCTACCCCTGCGAGACGTGCGGCAAGCGGTTCACTCGACAGGAGCACCTGCGGAGTCATGCCCTAAGCGTAAGTGTCTGGACTGGCAGGTCTCCTGTGGTGAGGGCAGCGGGGGACACAGGGGAGGGGGTTCCCGACATCTGTCTGAAGTAAGGGTAAACCAGCCTGTCTTTTGGGGCGCCTAGGTGGCTCAGTCAGTTAAGTGTCCAACTCTTGATTTCGGCTCGGGTCATGATCTCACAGTTCGTGAGTTTGAGCCCTGCATCAGGCTCTGAGCTGATAGTGTAGAACCTGCTTGGGATTCTCTCTCTCTTTCTTTCTCTCTCTCTCTCTCTCTCTCTCTCTCTCTCTCTCTCTCTCTCCCCCTCCCCTGCTGGCGCTGTCTCTGTTTCTCTCTAAAAACAAAAACAAAAAACAACAAACAAACAAACAAAACCTTAAAAAACGAACAAAACAGTTTGTCTTCTGTGTCTTTGTCCACTGGACTATTTTCAGAGAATTTTAAACATATGTTTCTACTAAATTAAAGCTGGGTTGGTAGCACTTAGAGAAAGTTAAAACTTATATGATTACAGACCAGTTTTCTTAGACTCAAGAAAGTTTAGATCCTAGTTAGGGATGGTTGTCATAAGGCAGAGAACAGCGGGGCTTGGACAGGGGATTGTGGGTCTGTTCTCACCAGTGTGATACTAAAGGTGAGAAAGCTGATCCTCAGTTTCCCACCTAATGCCAGTACCTGGACATAGGAAAAGTACATGCTGCCCTTCATAAGGCCACCTGTGGGCAGCAAACACGGCTCCAGACCAAGGTGACCTCCCCTCCCACTGGCTACTCCCTGGGAGCCCATCTCCCAGGTGAGTGGTTAATTCCCACCAGTTAAAAGGCATTCAGTCCATTTAGGAAGGCATGTATTTAAGATCAACTTTGAGCAAGGCAATCAGTCTTTGGGAAATCAAACATAAAAATGGGTTTGGACTTCAAAGGACACTATCAAGAATGTGACAACCCACAGAAAGGGAGAAAATACTTGTGAACCGCTTATCTGCTAAAAATCTAGTAACCAGAATATATAAAGAACACTTTCAATTTAACAATAAAAAACAAATAACCAGATTAAACAATGGATGTGAAGAGACATTTCTCCAAAGAGATACAAATGGCCAATAAGAACATGAAAAGATGCTCAACATCATTAGTCATTAGGGAAATGCAAATCAGAGCCACAGTAAGATACCACTTCAAATATACTAGAATTGTTATCATCAAAAAAAAAAAAGTGTTGGCAAGGATGTGGAGGAATTGGAATGTTCATACACTGCAGATAGGAATGTAAAATGGTGTAACCAATGTACAAAACAATTTGGTGGTTCTTTAAAAAGTTAAGCATAAAATTGCCATAGGTCCCAGCAATTCTACATCAAGGTATATACCCAAGAGAACTGAAAGCATGCATTCACACAAAAAAGTACATGCCCACAAATGTTCACAACAGCATTATTCACAGTGGCCAAAAAGTGAAAACAACCCAAGTGTCCATCAACTGATGAATGAATAAAGAAATTGTGGTCTATCCGTACAATGGACCCTTATTCAGCCATAAAATGGAATGAAGTTCTGATACAGCTACAACATGGATGAACCTTAAAAGCATCATGCTGCTTGAAAGAGGCCAGTCACAAAAGGCCACGTATTATATGATTTCATTTATATGAGATATACAAAATGTGCAGACTCATGCATATAGAGTAGATTAGTGGTTAGTAGGGGCGAGAGGGGTGTCGGATGGTAGCGGGGTGACTGTTAATGGGCACACGGTTTCTTTCTGGGGTGAGGAAAATGTTCTGGAATTAGCGGTGCCTGGTGGCTCTGTTGGTTAGGCATCGACTTCAGTTCAGGTCATGGTTTATGAGTTCGAGCCCCGCATTGGGCTCTCTGCTGTTAGCACAGAGCCCGGTTTGGATCCTCTGCCCACCCCATCCCTCTGCCCATCCCACCTGCCCTTCCCCAGCTCATGCTCTCTCTCTCAAAAATAAATAAACATTAAAAAAATGTTCTGGAATTAGATGGTGGTGATAGTTGCACAATCTTGTGAGTGTACTAAAACCCATTGAATTGTTTGCTTTAAAAAGGTGAATTTCGGGGCACCTGGGTGGCTCAGTTGGTTGAGTGTCCGACTCTTAACTTTGACTCAGGTCATGATCCTAGGGTCATAGGATCGAGTCCCACGTTGGGATCCGTGCTGTGCATGGAGCCTGATTAAGATTCTTTTTCACTCTCCCTCTGCCCTCTCCCCTGCTCCTCTCTCTCTCTCTCAGAAAAAAAAAAAAAAAAAAAAGGTGAATTTTATAGAATGTGAATTATGGGTTTGAAAGAATCCAGACTTAAGATAAGTACAAAGTTACTGACTGCCTCTGCTCTCAGGGCTGGCCCCAGCACACTTGTCTGAAAGTAGCTTCATTCCATGGTCTTAAGTTTTTGTTTGTCTTTTTTCCTCCTCCATTTATATCTCCAGTCTGTCTTGGCAGCAACAGGTCCCTGGTGCCCCTAAGATGTTTCATTGATTGGAATCCTCATTCCCTCTATCTTTCCACATTATACAAAGTCCAGTCTACTGCAGCCTAAAGACGTGGTTTTCAAAGGCACCATCGGGTTGCAAAGGTCATGTACATATTCTGGTTGGCTCAAGTGCTGTGGGGTGAGTGTAGGAAGCCCAGAAGACCCCAAGGAAGACAGGGACATTGGCCAGGATGTAGTGGCAGCTCCAGCAAGCTGGGTATAGTGCTGTTGGCCCTTGTCCTCCACCATTTCTCTCTGTCTCTACCTCTTGTGTCCATCCTGCATCCAGAGTCTCTACAGGAGAGGCTTTGGTTCACAGAGCTCCTTTAGGCTGGAGCTCCTGAATAGCGCACACATTAGACAGTCCCTTATATGGAGGGGGGCCCTGGGGCTGCTGCCCTGAGGAGTTGCTGCATGGGGTAGGAGATCAGGTTCCTTTTTCTAGTATGCAAAGCGCTTCTCCTAGGTAAGGAATGTATTTATCAATGAAGAGTTAAGAATGAGACATCTGCCACAGATGGAGAAGATACCATCTAACAAGTCTGCCTCCCTAATAATTAGATAGTCCCAGGTACAGAAAAAGCCATGCTTAAAATCCCCATCAGTTTCCTGAATGCTCTTTATATGCTGGACATAGGGATATAGTAACAAATGTGACAGAGAACATGAATGAGAGTGGTCCCTGCCTTCTTGGAGCTTATAGTCTAGTGAATTTACCAATAATTTGTTAGAAAATCAACAAAGGAAGGAGTATAGGTGGGAATATATAGCTGGGGACCTAACCTGACCTAGAGCATCAGCGAAGAGTTCCTTCAAAGGTATTAGTAGTAGCGGAGGCCTTGGCAATGGGGGGTGGGCACGTTCCTCGCATATCCAATGGCCTTGGGGTGGAAACACCTTCGTGAGGCTGAGGCTGTGGCAGAGAGAGCAAGCAGGAGAACGTTTACTGTGTCTGCTTGTAATTTTAGGTCCATAGATCCAACCGTCCAATCATCTGCAAGGGCTGCAGAAGAACCTTCACGAGTCACCTGTCCCAGGGACTGCGGCGCTTCGGGCTGTGTGACAGCTGCACCTGTGTTACAGACACACACGATGATGAAGACGATTTGATGCCCATCAATCTTAGCCTGGTGGAGGCCTCGTCCGAAAGCCAAGAAAAGAGTGACACAGACAATGACTGGCCAATCTATGTGGAGTCTGGTGAGGAAAATGACCCCGCTGGAGATGATTCTGATGGCAGACAGCAGATTCGGCCCAACTTGTCAGATCAAGAGACACTTACGTAGCGGAAAATTCTGGGGGTGGGTAGGGGGAGAGGTTTTAGAATTTGTTGTTGCTCATTCTATGTTGGAAAGCCACCATCTGTCCAATTTTATGGAAACCGGAGAGGAACATGTTTTCACTGTTACTATCGTTACATTTTTGTTACATTACACGGTGAAGGTTGGATTTTGTGACTCAAAGGACTGATGACTTCTTAGTGGAATGCCCTTGCTTTCTGAGGGCTTTGTTGAGTTAATTCTGAGTGAATTAATGCTTGCCCCAAGGCTTCCCATTTTTCCTGTTGTGCACCTAAACTCTGGTTAGGAGAAAGACAAGAAAGTCCCCATGCTTGAGACATTTAATTGTCTCATTCCTCTAGATTCCTTTTTTTTGGTCAGGTTTTTTCTCTGGAAATGTAGGCAAAAATATTTTGACATCAGTCTTACCTTTGCCAAGCTTCTCCTGATGGATTCCATATTTTAATTTTCTGGTGAAGTATTTTTTTTTTAACATTTATTTATTTTTGAGAGACAGAAGGACAGAGCACGAGTGGGGGAGGGGCAGAGAGAGAGGTAGACACAGAATCCGAAGCAGGCTCCAGGCTCCGAGCTGTTAGCACAGAGCCCCACATGGGGCTTGAACCCATGAACCGAAGTTGGACGCTTAAACAACTGAGCCACCCAGGAGCCCCTCTGGTGAAGTCTTAAAGACAAAGCTTCACTGATATAAGGCAGGCAGGGCTGTTTGGCTCCATGAGTGTAAAGATACTTCTAAGAGTTCAGTTTTAATGGCTGGGAGTATTTATGTGCACGCAAGCATGGCAATGAGCTGAGAGACTCCTGGGCACTCTGACTTGCCCAGCTAAGTTCAACTTTAAGTTAGTCCTGAGAAAGGAGACTGTGAGCCCAAGTCTCGGTGGTTTCCCTGTTTAGTTTGGGATCTGACCGGTCTGCACACACAGATGACCTGTTTTGTGATCATAAAACAAGTCATTTGGATGAAACTCAAACCCCTTCCCTGTGTTTTCCTGCCATTTTCAAGAGCCGCTGCTGTGTAATGTGGAAATGTAGCCCCTGCTGACGGCCTTCTACTTCGATTATGAATAGAACTTTGATTGGAGGGAAAGTGTGAGCCTGTATAAACAAGTTATATTTCTAAATCGTTTGCCTTTTAAAGTTTATTTATTTATTTTGAGAGAGAGAGTGAGAGTGAGTAGAGGGAAGGGGCAGAGAAAGAGGGGAGAAAGGATCCCAAGCAGGCTCCGGGATATTAGCCCAGAGCCTGATGCAGGGCTCGATCTCACAAACCATGGGGTCATTACCTGCGCTGAGATCAAGAGTCAGACACATCTTTTACCTTTTAAAAGATCCTCTGGAGGGAAAGAGAAGATTGGTAGAAGAACAGGTTTTTAAAATCTTTGCAGCCAACACAGTTATTCTAACAGAAGAGGCTATACTTCTTTAAAAGGCTGAAGAGCAGGAAATATTAGGGATTAAGGGATAGTCAAGGCACTTTCATAATTTTGTCTTATATTAAAGACATAAGACAAAAAGATAAAGACCTAAAGATAGATTTTAAAAAATTATTTATGTATTTATTTTAATTAGACTCCACACCCCACATGGGGCTTGAACTCATGACCCTGAGAGCCAGCCAGACACCCTCCAAAATGGATTTTTAAAAGAAATCCCTTTTTCTTCCTTTAATTTTAGTCTACTTGTGTTTCCAAAGGTAGTGAAATCACCTTTCTGCCTCTTGAGCAAAAATAATAATAATAATAAAAAAAAACCATTATAAATTGGCTTGTGAATGTTAGTCATTGAAGAGTTCAAAATGTGCTTAAATTGGGGCGCCTGGGTGGCGCAGTCGGTTAAGCGTCCGACTTCAGCCAGGTCACGATCTCGCGGTCCGTGAGTTCGAGCCCCGCGTCGGGCTCTGGGCTGATGGCTCAGAGCCTGGAGCCTGTTTCCGATTCTGTATCTCCCTCTCTCTCTGCCCCTCCCCCGTTCATGCCCTGTCTCTCTCTGTCCCAAAAATAAATAAACGTTGAAAAAAAAATTTAAAAAAAAAAAATGTGCTTAAATCATCTTCTCAATAGAGGTTAGAACTCCAGAATGGTATTACTCGAACTGTGGCCCCCAGACAGCTGGTCTGTGAATTCTTCGATACCAAACTACACAGCAGGACCATGTGTTGGCCTGTAGTAGGTTGGAAACCTCAAAACTGGTCTTTTACCACAGATAGTTTGAAAATTATTGTTCTAGATCAAGAGTTGAAGACTAGAAATTATCAAGGACCAGAAACACTTTTCTTACCTGAAATGGAAATATTAGCTGTTGTTTAAAAGGAGGGATCTTCGCAAATGGGAAACCTAACCGATTGTGTAGAAGGTGTACTTTGCAAGGAGTTAGGTTTGATATTTTTGCTCTGTTGAAGTTATTTCTGATGGGGTTGTTTTTTTTTTTAAAGATTTTATTTATAAGTAATCTCCATACCCAACATGGGGCTCAAACTCACAACTCTGAGATCGAGAGTTGCACGTCTCACCAACTGAGCCAGCCAGGCACACCTAAATTATCTCTGGTGTTTTAATGTGACTTTTCTACCTCCCAGTTCAACTTCTGTGCCCACTTTCTTTGGTAGAGCAACCTCTTCAGTGACTCCATGACTTAATCATATGGCTGGGTCCAAAGTAAACACATTTACACTAGCAATTTCACTTTAGGACAGTGACTTTCAACTGCGGGTGATTTTGTCCCCCAGAGGACATTTGGCAATGTCTGGAGGCATCCTCAACTGTTACAACTCAGGGCAGGGTACTGCCGGCAGCCGGATGAGGTTGGTGTTCAACATCCTACAACGCATAGGATGGCCCCTTATAACAAAGGATTTTCTACTCCAAAATGTCAGGAGTACCAAGGCTGAGGAAACTTACCATCAGAGAAGTTGGATTTTTAAAATGACCTTTAATGAGTGAACTTAATTTTGTGTTATGTTTTAGGTTACCTTTTACCTTCATAATATTTAGTAGGCCCTCATGCTCCCACAAGTCTTGGAAAAGAGTGGAATTAGTAAAATCAGGAGCTGAGGCTAAATTGTTCATAACTTGCCTAAGCTCTGATTAGGTTTGTGATGTAGAAACTTAGAAGTTCTAGGAGTACCTGGGAGGCTCAGTTGGTTAAGCGTCCAACTTTGGCTCAGGTCATGATCTCATGGTTCATGCGTTCAAGTCCCGTGTCAGGCTCTGTGCTGACAGAGCTCTGTCTCTCAAAAGTAAACATTAAAACAGAAATGAAGGAAGGAAGGAAGGAAGAAAAGGAAGAAAGAAAGGAAGAAACTCTGATCTGATTCATACTCCCAGAACCATTACTAGGTTCTCATCATTTTAGCACATTTTATTTTATTATTATTTTTTTAATGTTTATTTATTTTTTGCGCGAGAGAGAGAGACTGAGCATGAGCAGAGGAAGGGCAGAGAGAGAGGGAGACATAGAATCTGAAGCAGGCTCCAGGCTCTGAACTGTCATCACAGAGTCTGATGTGGGGCTTGAACTCACAGACTGTGAAATCATGACCTGAGCTGAAGTCAGACGCTTAACCAACTGAGCCACCCAGGTGCCCCTATTTTATTATTTTTTTTTAAAGTTTATTTATTTATTTTGAGATAGAGTGCACGCATGCACATGAGCGGGGAAGGGGCAGAGAGAGATAGAGAGAATTCCAAGCAGGCTCTGTACTGTCAGCACAGACAAACTGTGAGATCATGACCTGAGCTGAAATCCAGAGTGGAACGCTTAACCTACTGAGCCACCCAGGTGCCCCTTATTACATTTTACAGTAGCAAAATTACTGGGAGGAAAATGGAACATGAAGCTTAATATTTAAATTATTCTTTCTGTAATGTCTCAGATTGTTGCATTTCCAATTGGCTGTTTCGAGTTTGTATGCTGACTTTAGTACTAACTGGACCACTGAGTTCTATCACTTTTAATGGAGATAATCCCTTTATTTGGATTATCGAATCATAAACATCCTCTGTTTTAAATTTATGTTCACAGTTAGTGGTCAATATTTATAATTGCACAGTGTCTTTGGGGTGTAATTAATGGGGCTGGTGACATCTCTATAAGTAAATTAATAGTTGGGTCCAACACAGACCATTAATGATTTATTTTATATCTGGCGTCTTTCTGGCACCCTCTTCTTCCCCTCCTCCCCCTCCTCCTCCCCCTCCTCTTCCTCCTCCTCCTTATTTTTTTTAATATAATTTATTGTCAAATTGGTTTCCATACAACACCCAGTTCTCATCCCAACAAGTGTCTTTCTGGCACATTCAATCCAAGTTCACAAAGAGATTATTTGTCTTACGTTAGATACATTGCATGGACAGTAACAGAATTCTTATTGGTAATGGAATTTAAAAATGGCATTCATGGGAAGTTGTTTCTTTTGGGGGAAAGGGACAGACCTTCATAGCAAGGGTTGGAAAGGAATGTAAATGAGGCTTGTATCTGTAATAGACTAAGAAATGACATAGAGCAATGGGACTTCTGGTCATTTGGTAGATAGATGCCATTTTGATGTAAATATTTTGGTGGTCACTACAGTTGGAATATTCCTTGAGAAAACTACTGACCTGGTGGTTTGCAAAATATTGTGAAATTGAGTATTCTGGGGGTTCAGAATACACGATGGGTTTTTGTTGTTGTCATTAATTGATGTTGTGATAAACTGCTTGGGGAAAAAAGCCATGTGTATGGCTGCATGTGCTGATTCTGAGGGCAGTGGGAAGACTGGAGTGGCCTTTGGTCAACTGAGTTCATTGGACTTATAAGTTTTTTTATGTGTTTCTTGTGCATTGATAATAGAATGACCTCTGTGAAGTCTAGTGTCATGGGGTGGGAGGGACAAAGGGTTGGGGTGTGTGAGAAGTTCCTATTGCGCTCTGTTTTGAGCAGCACCACTGTACTTCCTGTCGTTGTTCGTCTCTTGTAGCTTGCTTTGTGCTTTCATGTGGCTGTGCTGTCTTCCAAGTCCAAAAAGGGGCACTTGATTCAGTTGCTTATGATGGACAATGTTTTCATGGATTTTTGTTCAGTATTTCTGCTACATATGACTGTGCTCCTCAAACGTTTCATTGTAGTGTGGAAAAATTGAATTCTTTTCTTCAGATGATGCTTCTAGAGGGAGAAATGAAAAGGTTTTTTTGTTTTGTTTTGTTTTTGTTTCTTGGCAGGAGGAATTTGGTTGGTTCCTAACACGCCCTAGTTTTAAAAGGTGACAGTAACTCACACTATTGTGATCAGAGGATATGGAACCTTCATAACTGGAGGACTTCTAGCACCTGCTCTGACCTCCAGGTAGATTATTTTACTACCCCCAATTCTTCATTCACAACTCTGGTTTGAGGGAACAATTTTATATCCGTCATTTGATTTTTGGACCTTTGTCAGTAGCATGTTAAAAATTGGGGGGTTAGCGTGGGGACTGTGTGCTTGGGTAGAGAAGGTTCAGTAGGAACAAGCTTGGGGATTTTAAGGGAAGGCATCAAGTTGAGATATATGTCTTGGTGACGTAATGGAGATGGATTGTCCATCCTGCAGACAGTGAAGGGTACGATCACGAGTCTTTTGGAAGCAGAAAACCATGCCACACAGTGTCACATCTCTCATAGTCCCTGTGCAGCATCCACTACGAAACAAAACGAAACGAAACAAAACAAAACACGAAGCAACGGGGCGCCTGGGTCGCGCAGTCGGTTAAGCGTCCGGCTTCAGCCAGGTCACGATCTCGCGGTCCGTGAGTTCGAGCCCCGCGTCAGGCTCTGGGCTGATGGCTCAGAGCCTGGAGCCTGTTTCCGATTCTGTGTCTCCCTCTCTCTCTGCCCCTCCCCCGTTCATGCTCTGTCTCTCTCTGTCCCAAAAATAAATAAACGTTAAAAAAAATTAAAAAAAAAAACAAAACACGAAGCAAGTAGTATACAATGCCCTCCGGGGGTCTACTTAGGCTCAACTGAGCATTTAGAAACATTCATACTCTGAAACTGCTACACTTGGTATCATCGGAGTCACTTAGAAGGATGTGGGATGAGGAGCACAGCTCAGCAGCAGGGCAGAACTAGATGTTGCTCTTCTACGGGAGTCCCTACAACTCTCTGTGTGTCGTAGCTTCAGTGCAAGGAGACGGACCCACATCAGGCATGTATGGAACCTATCCTGGCTCAAAGCCTCTTGTCTCGTGGGAGCAAGTGTCGGTTATAACCACTCCATAGACATATTTTCCAGGGTCCCCTCAAGAGATATGTCTGTTCCAAGAGTCACTGTGCTCAGGGAAGCCCAGAGCTGTGGCTTCCTCTCAGGCATTTATAGTTCTCCCAGTCTGGATGCAGTTTACCAATTAGGGGTCAGCTCTACCATATGTAATGATTCCAGCAACATACGTGATGCACTATTCTTTATTAGGCTGCCAGGGGAACAGAGCTAGAAAGTTAACGAAAGGTCAGATTCTCATATGGAAGGGGGAAAAGGTCCTGTTAATCCATTACCAAGCAGTATGCTGAGCAATTGCACAGCAGATACCCCACCTAGTTCCTATAACATGCAGCCAGAGGAATGTCCTATTAAAATATAGCCGACACCAACTCATTTTCTTCTCTTGAAGGGTATTCATTCTTTGTGTTTAGCAGCTTGTGGTGAACACGCAGTTGGCAAATTTTCTGAGGAATGAGTAAGAGTTGGGTAAATTGTCAAAATGGTCCCACGGAAAGGCCGTACATCCTTTGGTGCTACTAATAGTAGGCAGGTATAGTAGGACATTCCAAAAGGACATTATTGAATGGACGTTTGTGGGGATTCCGTGAGTCACACGTTGATGGGAATCTATGTCCTCCGGGCAACCACAAACACTAGGCTCTTGGTAACAATGCCTCTTATTGCTGCCACGCGGTACTACTCTTGTTTGCTTCTGTTGCTTCTGGAAGATCAGTAAGTGGAGATAGCTGGCTATTTATGCAATAGTTATCCAACAATTATTCATGGAGTCCTTGCTGTATGTCAGGCACTAGGGGTACACCAGTGAACAAACTCCCTGCCCTCAAGGAATTTGCAGTGTGTGGTCAGGGGGACTAGCAATTAAGCAGCTACAACATAGGTCTAGGTGTGACAGTGGGGCAAGGATGCAATGGGGGCTCTGAGAGAGCTTGGGTAGAACACCTGCCCCATCTAAGCAACTGTTATTGTGGCCCTTCTCATCCGGTAAACTTCTGTCTCTGGGATATAATTTATAAGCACTACAAAATTTTTTTTAATGTTTACCTGTTTTTGAGACTGAGAGACAGAGCATGAGTGGGGGAGGGGCAGAGAGAGAGGGAGATATAGAATCCGAAGCAGGCTCCAGGCTCTGAGCTGTCAGCACAGAGCCTGACACGGGGCTCGAACTCACGAACCATGGGATCATGACCTGAGCCAAAGTCAGATGCTAACCGATTGAGTCCCCCAGGCACCCCAACACTTTAAATAGTTTCTGACACTTCCTGCCTTTTCCAAACATGGTGGCTTTAGACATCAACAATGTTTAGATTACTTGTTTTATTAAGGGATGCACAAATATTGTAAGCATTTCAGAATATCCTACTCTTTAGAAAATATGCATCAGATGCTATGGTTTTTGTATTCAAACACCACTCCCACCATTCCCACCACCACCACCACCACTAAATAACTTCCCATTATCCTCATCCCGTGTGATAAGATAGAACAAGGTATTGTCACTGTGACAGATGTGGAGGAGCCCCATTGTGTCTGGATTGGGTCTTGGCTGGCCATGTTAACTAGTTAATACCCCGGAAACCAGATAGATATGGAACAGAACCATTCAATCAAAGAATTAGAAAAATAGAAAGGACTTTAGGGATAGTCTAACTCTATTTTACAGAGAGATGAAATGACTACTCCCTAGTTCCCACACAGCTAGTTAGGGTCAGAGACCAGTTCCTGCCAGGCCAACGCTGATAATAAACATGTTGGTGCAGGCAGCAAAGACCATCCATAGATAGCATTAGTTTCCTTGGGTGCCCATCAGACTAAAATCACAGAAGAGGAAAATGCTCTGACTCTGTGTGATCATGGCTTACATTCTTGTAATGCTTAGACAGGAAGAGGGCAAATCACATGCTGAGAATGGGGAAGTTACTTTAATTTCTGTGCCTGTAATACCTACACATATCTGAACAACATAAACCACCATCAACACACACACACACACACACACACACACACACACACACACAGGGCAAATCAAAATCTTTATTGCTCACTTATTTAATATGTATCATGTATTTGATTTTTTAAATAGAGGTTTTTTATTAAAGATATTTTTAAAGTTTATTTATTTATTTTGAGAGAGAGACAGCACAAGTGTGGGAGGGGCAGAGAGAGAGAAGGAGACACAGAATCCCAAATAGGTTCTGCACTGTCAGCATGGGTTCAAACTCATAAAACCATGAGATCACGATCCTGAGCTGAAATCAAGAGCCAGATGCTTAGCTGACTGAGCCACCCAGGAGCCCCCACAAGAACAATCTTATCTGAAACACAAACCACATATTTTAAATCAGCAGCACATATAATATAATATTATGGTATACGCAAAATGAATTTGGGTATTTCTTGATTTAGCGTATTAAAAATTTTTTAAAAATTTTTTTCATGTTTATTTATTTTTGAGGGTAGGGGCAGAGAGAGAGAGAGGGAAACACAGAATCTGAAGCAGGCTCCAGGCTCTGAGCTGTCAACACAGAGCCCAACGTGGGGCTTGAACTCACAAACCATGAGATCATGACCTGAGCTGAAGTCAGATGCTTAACCAACTGAGCCACTCGGGTGCACCCCCCCAAATTTTTTTTTAAGTTTATTTATTTAGGGACACCTGGGTGGCTCGGTCGGGGTTAAGCACCTGACTTTGGCTCAGGTCATGATCTCATGGTCCATGAGTTCAAGCCCCACATCGGGCTCTCTGCTCTCAGCGCAGAGCCCGTTTTATATCCTGTTTCCCTTTCTCTCTGCCCCTCCCTTGCTCACACTCTCCCTCTCTCTCTCAAAAATAAATAAACATTAAAAATTTTTAAAGTTTATTTATTTATTTTGAGAAAGAGAGAGAGACACACACACTAAGTGCGGGAGGGGCAGAGAATGGGAGAAACAGAATCCCAAGCAGGCTCCACAACATTACTGCAGAGCCCCATCTCGGGGCTTGAACCCATGAACTGTGTGAGATCATGACCTGAGCCGAGATCAAGAGTCTGTTGTTCAACTGACTGAGCCACCCAGGTGCCCTGATTTAGTGGATTTTAATAAACTTTCTGCAAAAGCTAATTTTATTTAAAGGTCCATGACAATATATAATAGTTATTTGTAAAATAGATTAGCCACTTTATGATCTAAAAATATGTAGAACCGGTGATCTTGGTTATTAATTAAATATTTATCAAGTTTGGGGTTAAAATTAGTGCAAATCATCTGTGACTTGGTTAAATCAACCTGAGACTAAGTAGGAAATAGACTGAAACTAAATTTTTCTTTGGATTTATGTGAAATCAGATTGAGACACCCTAGTGACAAGTTTATAATAGAAACAGCCTTATCCTGGTTCAGGAAAAAGGTTTGTTTGTTTGTTTTCTTCATTGCTCATTTTGTCTTCAGAAACCAATGTAATTTAACTATTTTCTATACTTGGAGAATTTAAAATTGACCTAAGTTAGATAACTGGGAATGTTGGAATGACTAAGTTTGAAATGGTTAAGGCAGTTGTAGAATGAATGAAATGAATTGAGGATTGATCCCCTCACATGAATGAGTTAATAAACCATCGTAATTTAAAGTTAGTTAACTTTTTCTCAGTGCAATTATTTTACGTGAAATTCTAATGAGGAATTCTATGAATAAGATATTAGTTAAGAAAACAAAGAAAGCTGTTAAATAGAACTCTAAACAGAAGCAGCTCCCATCAAACATCTTTTCACACCTTTCTGTCCCTTGGTGATAGGACCAATTACTTCCTTAAAAGAGACAGTTTCTGGGCAGAGAATCCCAAGCCAGGACACCTACATTCTGTGACAGAAGACTGCCCACTGTTTGATGAGTGAGTAATGCAGAATGCAATAAGAGGCAAAACTAATGGCAGGCAACACAAAAATCAGAGAAGACACAACCATTCTAAGCCCTGAGCTCTACAGTCACACACTTTGCAACAACTCTTAGAAGGAAAATAAAAACTGACTTGATCTTTGGCTGTCAAGTCTTACAAAGGCACTTGTCAAAACTGCTATCAGAAAAAAAAAAAATTGAGAGAGAAGATGAAGTTGGAAATGATTCTGACCATTAAAACAACAGCAACTGAGATCTTTTTTAAGGAGTGGGAAACCTGCTTTTTGGAACCAAGTTGGTCTTTATGTTAAAATGGCTATGTACAAAGTCTGTTTATATGATTCATTGTTGTCTGGGTTATGTGTTGATTTGCTATTTTTACTTTTTATATATAAAGAACTAAAAATAAGAGAGAATAAAGTAATACATTGGTGGATATAATCTATATAATATAGATCTAACTTCTTGTTTCTGTTGTCTCGACATTCCATTTTTAATATAAACCTTTAAGACGTGCATATTTTTGTTTTGAAAATTATTTCTGCTTAAACAACAGTGTCAAATATTTATCCTTTAAAGATAGGAAGGTGGTTCAGTTTTAGCTATATATTGGTATAATTTTACATTTTTTGAAAATGTTTAGGCTGGGTTTATTTAAGATTGGCTGGGCTTACTGCCAGCTCTTGAGAAAACCTATAGTTTTTAAGAGTCCCCATAACAATATATAACTGCTAACAGTAAATACACTTTCCATCTGTTTGAAGACTCATTAACTTCATTTAATAATAGAAAAAAAAGTACTATCTAAAACAGAAGTTGGGCCGAATCCTGCTTGCCGCCTGTTTTTTTGCAAACAAAATAAAGTTTTATTGGAACACAGGCACACCCATTCCTTTCTACATTGTATAAGCCAGCTTTTGTGCTATGGTGGCAAAGTTGAGTGGTTGTGACACATATCTTTCATGTGCAAAGCCCCGAATAGTTACTATCTGGTACTTTACAGAGTGTGCCTACCAGTGATCTAAAATGTTGGTTGGCACAAGAGATAGATCTATTATACCTTATATAGGATAGTGGGCATCACTAGGATTAAACCTATCTGGTATGTATGGACCAATCTGTGACCATCACTAAGATTTAAACATATCTAATATGCATGAGGGTCAGGGAAGGGACACAGCTGATCCATATGAACTTTTCTGGGGGGAAGTCTCTGGAAATATCTGACCAGGAGAAAAGATGGTCACTTGGCTCAGCTCCAGGGAAGTATGCCTGAGCCTGCAGCGCGAGAGCTATAGGCAGAAACTAAAGGAGCATGATCTTAAATCTTGGTGAGATGCTGGGAGCTCAGACTGCACTGCTTGGAACACCTGCCAAAAGCATGAGGCAGAGCAGGAGGGTGGGGGCACTGACTGCCCTGTGTTTCGCAACTCTGCACATCCTCTATCCTCGTGTATCCTTAGCACAGCTAAGGCAAGAGAGGTTAAATCCAGCTGGATGGGCTCTATTGGTGAGCACTGCAGGCAGCCAGGACTTCAGCTTTTCCAAGCCCCTACAGATTCAGCAGCAGACATCAGAGTGCTTTTGGCTTCAAGGAACAGGCATTCAAGCAAGCTGAAAGTAATGGTTCTCAATGTGTGGTCCCAGAACCATCAGCATCAGCATCATCCCAGGGGCGTTCTGGTGTAAACTAAAATTTGAAAGCAGTTTTAAAAGGATTTGTTTCAAGATTCAAATGAGGGATTTTATGAACATCCTAGGGGAAGAAATCAGCAGATCACCTGGAATTAGCAAGTAAGGACTGGGACTGCTCCTGGTCTCCCATGGTCCTTGTCTATACTCCTTGGCTGCTTCTCTCTGCCAAGCGTGAAGTTCCCCAGCCACTCTTAGAGGATCAGCTTTCTTCTGTCCATTCATTGAGCTCTAAATGGCTGTCCCAGCCCTGACCTGACCACTGCTCTGTCCTTCAGGTAAAATTCTCCAAAGGAAAACACCTCCATTTCTGCCCAGCAAAGCTGGGTTTTATGGGGTCACATGGCACCGTGGGTCAGGCAGCAGGGGGTTCTAGTCAAGAGGTTAGGGTGGGATGGGGAGTGTGTTATTTGGAAGCTGGGGCTGGGTGATAGTACAGGGGACAGATTCTCTGGGAAGGGGCGTTGGAGACAGCAGAAATATTGTCCCATGTGTCTCCTTTTTAAAAAAAATTTTTTTTTTTTTTTTAGTGTTTTATTCATTTCCTGAGAGTGAGTCAGAATGTGAGCAGGGGAGGGGCAGAGAGAGAGGGAGACACAGAATCCAAAGCAAGCTCCAGGCTCAGCTCAGATGCCAGACTTGAACTCACCGACTGTGAGATCATGACCTGAGCAAAAGTTGGATGCTTAACCAACTGAGCCATCCAGGTGCTCCTGGCCCACATGTCTCCTATATGAACAAAATCAAGGCAGACAGGAAATTTTACTAGAGCAGGCATTGT
Source organism: Lynx rufus (assembly GCF_022079265.1). Classification (NCBI taxonomy): domain Eukaryota; kingdom Metazoa; phylum Chordata; class Mammalia; order Carnivora; family Felidae; genus Lynx; species Lynx rufus. The sequence goes on along the minus strand of NW_025814834.1, from coordinate 198,010,968 downwards.
ATACCTCCAGGAGTTCCCAGAATCAATGGGGAGAAACCTGCAGGTGGCTGGACAGTTTTTCCATTAGTAGGACAGCAAAAGTCAATTCAGTTATACATACTCAGGAGAACTGAATTTGGAAACAGGTGTTCATACAACAACTTGTACGTACATGCAAACGATCACAGCAGCTCTATTCACGATAGCCAGAAGGTGGAAACACCCAAATGTCCATCAACTGATGAATGGATAAACAAAATGTGGCATATGCAAGCGGTGGGATATTCTTCACCCATCAAAAGGAATGAGGTTCTCATACAGTCTACAACATGGATGAATCTTGAAAACACTATGCTAGGTGAGAGAAACCAGCCACAAAGGGCATCATATTGTATAATTCCACTTACATAAAATGGCTGGAATAGACAAATCCACAGAGACAAAAAAACCAAACCAAAACAAAAAATAAAAAACAGTGGGGGTTGCCAGAGGCTGGGTGGGAGACAATGCAGGTTTCCCTTTGAGGTGGAGGGAAAAGTTCTGGAACTAAATAGTGGTGATAGTTGCACAACACTGTGAATGCATTTAATACCAAGGAGTTGTCCTTAAAATGATAGGTTTTATGGGTACTTCACCACAATCTTTTTTTAAAACGTCTATTTACTTAGCGTTTCTGGGGTTCCCGGAGGTGTTCGCGCGGAGGTCGGGCGGGGCGTCGGGGCTGCCAGGACCGGCCGCGCGCCTGGCTGCTGGCGGAGGGCGGGCGGCGGGATGCGGCCCGGGCGCGGCGCCCCCAAACGTCCCCGGGCCGGGAGAGCGGCGGGAGGCGCAGAGGCGGGCGGGCGCCATTTGCAGCCCCGGGCGCGGCGGCGGCGGCGGCGCGCCGGTTCCGAGGGGCTAGGGACGGTCACAGAGGCGGTGCGGGCGGCTGGCGGCGGGGGCCCCGGCCTCGGGGCGGCGGCCCGCGGGGAGAGGCGGGCAGCGCCGGGGCGCACCGGCTCGGGACCCCGGAGGCCGCCCTTCTCCGCGGCCGCCCGGCCGCCCCTCCTGTGCGCCCGGGAGGGGCTGCGAGACAATGGCCGCACCGTCGCCGCCCGCGCCCGCTGCGCCGCCCGGGCCCGGCCCAACCGCGGCGCGGGGAAAGGTGGGAAGGCGCGCGGAGCCTCCTGGCGGCGGCGCGGGGACGGTGCCCGGCGTGTGTGGAGCCGTCGGGCGCCGCGGACTCCCAGAGGGGTCCCAGCTAAGGTGGAGATTGTCCCTCCGTTTGCTTTTGTGTGTCCAGTCTTGCCTGCATCCAGGCTATGCATTTCTGGCAGGACCATCACAGAAGTGATGCTGCGTCCTTCTCAACGTATCGTATCAAGTGGCACTCAATTTGTCAATTTGGCACTCAGCTTCGTCGATTTGTCTCATTACTGATGCTGTTCACTTGGATGCTTAAGATGATGTCCCACATGCTTCCCCACTGTACAGTGACACTTTTCCCTTTTGAAATTATGAAGTGTTATATACAGAGGTATTTGAAACTGTAGCAATCACCCATTTTTCATCAAACCTTTTAATATTCATTTATTTTTTTATACCACATGGACTCGCGGTTTCCTGTTTTAGCCATTGGGCTAGAATCTGTTGCTGTCATTTATTTTAATGCTTCAGTTCCAGATTTGGCCAGTGAAAGCCCATTCAGCCAGCTTCTGTGTCTACTTGACATGTCCCAGCTTCTGTGTCTACTTGACATGTCTACTTGAACGCTTCCTTTCTCCCACAAGATGTTCCAGGCTCGCCTTGTGTTTTATCCTTGCCCCAGTCCTGGAATCAGATACTTCTCCAAGTAGCTTTGGTTCTTTTAGTGGAGAGCTCTTACTTAGAAATGGATATCATCATGCTGGGTATGCTCATTGCTTTTGAAATGTTGCTGTTTTCATGATCTCTCAGTGGACATTTACATAGAGACTGTGATAGCTAGATTGACACCTAGGTGTAGATACACAGATACAGATTGATATATACATAAGTAATTCTAGGTCCAGTCCAATACCACAGGATTCATTCTACAGGTATACCACAGAGATATTGCAGGTTCATTTCTAAACCACTGCAATAAAGTATCACAATAAATCAAGTTAAATGAATTTTTTTTTTTTTTTTTGGTTTCCCAGTGCATATAAAAATTATGTCTGGGGCGCCTGAGTGGCTCAGTTGGTTGAGCATCCAACTTCGGCTCAGGTCACGATCTCACGGTTCATGGGTTTGAACTTTGGCTCAGATCATGATCTCACGGTTCATGGGTTTGAGCCCCGCATCGGGTTCTGTGCTGACAGCTCTGAGCCTGGAGCCTGTTTTCAGTTTCTGTGTCTCCCTCTTTCTCTGCCCCTTCCCTGCTCATACTCTGTCTCCAAAATAAATAAACATTAAAAAAGTTAAACAAATTATGTCTATACTATGCTGTAGTCTAGTAAGTGTGCAATAGCATTAAGTCTGAAAAGTGTACAATACTTTATTGCTAAGAAATGCTAACCATCATCTCTTTCAGCAGGTCTAATCACTGATCACAGATCACCATAACAAATATAATAATAATGAAAGTTTGAAATATTGCAAGAATTACCAAAATGTGACACAGGGCACAAAGTAAGCAAATGCTGTTGGAAATATGGCGGGATAGACTTGCTCAAAGCAGGGTTGCTACAAACCTTCAATTTGTAACAAATGCTATACGTGGAAAGTGCAATAAAGTGAAATGCAATAAATCAGGGTGTGCCTGTAATTTTCTCCTTCTTCATTATTTCTGGTACTACCACATTTTTTCTTTCAAAAATTGTTATTTTCATTATTAAAGTAAAATGTTCCCTTCAATAAAATTTGAAAGTACCGAAAAATAAAGAGAGGAAAATCAACCATAATTTGGCATAAAAATACAACCATGTTTTGTAGATTTACTCTCAGTCTTTTCTTTATGTGTCAGTCTCCTTTTTTGAGTTATGGAAATCATACTACAAATACAATTTTGCATCCTGTTTTTCACTCAATTTTGTATGGGTAGGCAAGTCAGCCACAGGCCAAACCTGGTCCACTGTTTGTTTTTGTCTACAAGCTAAAATTGGTTTTTACATTTTATTTATTTATTTATTTATTTATTTATTTATTTATTTATTTATAATATATTTTTTAAGTAAACTCTATCCCCAAGGTGGGGCTTGAACTCACAACTCTGAGATAAAGAAATCATATGCTCTACTGACTGAGCCAGCCAGGCACCCCTAAAACTGGTTTTTATTATGTATTTATTTTAATTAAAAAAAATGTTTATTTATTTTTGACAGAGGGACAGAGTGCAAGCAGGGGAGGGGCAGAGAGAGAGGGAGACGGAGTCTGAAGCAGGCTCCAGGCTCTGCAATGTCAGCACAGAGCTCGACACAGACCTCAAACTCAACAAACTGTGAGATCATAACCTGAGCCGAAGTGGGATGCTCAACCTAATGAGCCACCCAGGCATCCCTAAAATTGGTTTTTAAATTAATAATGTTTATTTATTTTTGAGAGACAGACAGAGACAGAGACAGAGCATGAGCGGGGAAGGGGCAGAGAGAGAGGGAGACACAGAATCAGAAGCAGGCTCCAGGCTCTGAGCTGTCAGCATAGAGTCTGATGCGGGGTGCGAACTCACAAACTACAAGATCATGACCTGAGCTGAAGTTGGATCCCCACCCCACTGAACCCCCCAGGCGCCCTGGTATGAAATTCAAATTTAAGTGTCCATAAATTAAGTTTCATTGGAACACAGTCATGCATATTCATTTATATATTGCCTATAGCTACTTTTTGCTGCAACAGCATAGTTAAATAGTTGTAAAAGAGACTGTATTGCCCACCCAAGCATAAAATATTATTTGGTCCTTTCCAGAAAAAGTTTGCCAACCCCTGAAATATTGCATCTTAGTCACATTATTAAATTGGCTGCTAAATCTGTGCTTTGAAATGTTATGGGAGTGACAATACTTAACATATTTTAGGTCCTTAATAAAGGAATTTCCTCTAAAGAATCCAGGAAGGGAAGGGAATAGGAGGAAGAAGAGGAAGAGGAAGAGGGACGGTTTTTAGACGTGTCTGTTTTCAGGTATCTGCAGAATTTATAATTCCAACCAGTGGAAAAGGTGTCTTCTCACTAGTCATTTAAAAGAAAGATGTCTTTCATGGCTAAGATAATACCTTTTTAAATGCCCTTTTAAAAACTTATTGAGGGCCAAGATAATCTTGTTGCTACCAAATTAGTAATATATCTAATTTTAGCCAGCTTTTCCCCTTAGCTTTGCAGAAACTTTGGTGAATTTTTAAAATGCCTCCATAACAAATGTGGAAAGATCCTAGGAAGCTGAAGAGACCTCTCCTACCATTGTCCTCCACACCCTGCCAACCCCCAGCCATGGGGTCTGAGCAGGGATAAATGCTGAGAAACCGCCTATGTAGATCTCTTTGACCAAAAAACAGCCACGAGTTTGTTGTTTTTATTATTTATGTCTGTAGTTTTTGAAAGTGGCAAGGAATTATTTTAATCCTTCTCCCACCGAGAGATGGGTCTTTGGACTCTGTCCTTGAATCTGGATGGGTTTGTGACTGCTACACCCTATAGGGTATGGCAAGAGTGACGCGTGATTTCTGAGGCTAGGAGAGGCCACGCGCCTTCCACTTAGCGGTCTAGGAATGCTGATTCCTGAGACATGCCTTCTGGGTTTGCTCCTCCGTGGAACCCAGCCACCATGCAGTGAGAAGCCCAGCCACATGGAGAGGCTGTATACAGGTGCTCTGCAATGACAGTTCGAGTTGAGCCTAGCCTTCAGCCTTTCCAGCCCAGGCTCAGCCAAGTGAATGAGGAAGCCACTTTAGAAGGATTCCTGCAGCCCCACCCCTTCTAGCTCCCAGCCGAAGCTCAGGATAGGGTGGAGCGCAGAAGAGCAGCCCCTACTGTGCTCTTTCAGAATTCCTGATGCGCAGAATCAGTCGGCATGATAAAGTGATTGTTTTATACCACTACATTTGAGATGGGTGTTGTGCAGCAGTGGTAACTGGAACACCACCTTCTCAGTAAAGGCCCTTACATATGATCGTTAAGTCAATGTAAATAACAAAAGCCATGGAGAGCAGAGGGATAATTAAGGGTAAAGGTAGTTAGTATAACTGAATATTAATGGGGCACCTGGGTGGCTCAGTTGGTTGAGCGTCCAACTTCGGTTCAGATCATGATCTCACAGTCCATGAGTTCAAGCCCTGCATCGGGCTCTGTGCTGACAGCTTGGAGCCTGCAGCCTGCTTCAGATTCTGTGTCTCATGCTCTCTCTGCACCTCCCCCACTCATGCTCTGTCTCAAAAATAAATATGAAAAAAAATTAAAAAAATAAATTTAGGGGCGCCTGGGTAGCTCAGTCGGTTAAGCGTCTGACTTCAGCTCGGATCATGATCTCACGGTTGGTGACTTGAGATTCTCTCTCTCTCTCCCGCTCTCTGCCCCTCCCCTGCCTGCTCTCGCACATGCTCACTATCTCAAAATAAGTAAATTTTAAAAAATAAGGGGTAACTTCTTTATCATCAGTTTTTTTTTTTTAATTTTTTTTTTCAACGTTTATTTATTTTTGGGACAGAGAGAGACAGAGCATGAACGGGGGAGGGGCAGAGAGAGAGGGAGACACAGAATCGGAAACAGGCTCCAGGCTCTGAGCCATCAGCCCAGAGCCCGATGCGGGGCTCGAACTCCCGGACCGCGAGATCGTGACCTGGCTGAAGTCGGACGCTTAACCGACTGCGCCACCCAGGCGCCCCTATCATCAGTTTTATAGAATTCACAAGGGCCGTTTCAAATATGGACCATTAATAAAATCCAAGTACACGACACTAAGTCATAAACTCATATTGTCTAAGTGTGTAGTTTGATTCAGAGACAGAGCTTATAAAATCCAGAGGAACAAGTGATTAGCACATTCTTTTGACCCTCTGAGCAATCATATCAACCAGGCTTTCAGCAAGGCTTGTCGGCATCCAATTAATTAAAGAATACATATTCCAGAGGCGCCTGGGTGGCTCAGTTGGTTAAGTGTCGGACTTTGGCTCGGTCATGATCTCACATTTGGTGGGTTCAAACCCCACGTCAGGCTTTGTGCTGACAGCTCAAAGCCTGGAGCCTACTTCAGATTCTGTGTCTCCCTCTCTCTCTGACCCTCCCCCCTGCCATCTTAAAAATAAACATTAAAAAAATTTTTTTTAATAAAAAATGTGTATTCTGGTGAATAACTGGATCACGGGAATTCTGTGATGTTGATTGCAGGTAGTCCCTTGCATGATTTAAAACACACAAAAAAGAAGGTGGCAACACCTATAACATCTTAACATGGAGGTGGCGCTATAGACTGGAGGCAGGGCTAGAGCTGTCTTGGAAACTCATCAGAAAAAAACAATTCAATTTTTTAAGATGAGCAAAAGATGTGAACTTCACCTAAAAAGACATATGGATGGCAAATAAGCACAGGAAAAGATGCTCAACAGTATTAGTCATTAGGGAAATGCAAATTAAAACCACAATACAAAGTAAAACCATACCACACACTTATTAGAAAGGCTAAAATCAAAGCCAAAAACCCAAACCCAAACAAAACCTGGTAATACCGTGCACTGGCAAGGACACAGAGCGCTGGAACTCTCATATGTTGCTGGTGGGAATGCAACATGGTACAGCTACTTTGGGAAACAGTTTGGCAGTATTTTGTAATGCAGAAAGGACACCTAGCATATGACCCAGAAATCCTCCTACGTATTTACCCCAAGTAAATACTCCTAAGTATTTACCCAAGAAAAATAAGCACTTAACATTTAAACAAAAATCCATATGTGAATGTTTAGAGCAGGTTTTTGCATAAATACCCCAAACTGGAAACAATCCCAATGTTCTTTGTCTTATGGATAGATAAATGGGTGGTATATTCATACAATGGAATACTGCTCAGCAGTAAAAAAGGAAGCACATACATGCAACAACATGGATGAATCTCAAATTATGTTGAGATTCATTATGTTGAGAGAAACCAGACTCAAAAAGTTACCACCCAATGGTTTTATGGCAAATTTAATGCTATATTCATATTTTCACACACACACACACAGACTACATAGTATAGGATTCCATTTGTGTGCCATTCTGGAAAAAAACAAAGCTAGAGAGATGGAAAACAGATCAGTGGTTGCCAGGGGGCAGGGGCAGGGAAGGAGGAAGGTTAACTACTAAGGTTCAGCGTAAGGGAGTTTTCTTGGGGATGTGTGAGAATTGTTCTGTATCTTGATTGTGGTGCTAGTTCCATGACTCTACACCTTTGTCAAAACTCATGGAACGGGGGGAGCCTGGGTGGCTCAGTCGGTTAAGCAGCCGACTTCGGCTCAGGTCATGATCTCGCGGTCCGTGAGTTCGAGCCCAGCGTCGGACTCTGTACTGACAGCTCGGAGCCTGGAGGCTGTTTCAGATTCTGTGTCTCCCTCTCTCTGACCCTCCCTTGTTCATGCTCTGCCTCTCTCTGTCTCAAAAATAAAATAAACGTCAAGAAAAAAATTAAAAAAAAACCTCATGGAACAGTACACCAGAAAGAGTGAATTTTATTCTATGTTAATTAAAAAATAAAAATTTTAAATTTCTAGCAGACTAATTTAAAAATGATTAGATATTATCAATATTAAAATTAATATTATTAGTTTACCATTTTATTTAACTCAATGGGCTAAAAATATAATCTCAATATATAATCAATATAAGAAATTCTTAATAAGATATTTTACATTTTTTGTACTAAGGCTCAGGGATTTGGTATGTGTTGCAACATACAAGCCACGTTAGTTTGGACCAGCCACATTTCAAGCGCTCAGCAGCCACATGTGGCTCGAGACCACCATAATCAGACAGCACGGGTCTAGATCATGATCTTTTTTTTTTTTATGAAGACTTTATTTCTAAGTAATCTCTGCACCCAACATGGGGCTTGAACTCACAACGCCAAGGTCAAGAGTCGCATGCTCCACTGACTGAGCCAACCAGGTGCCCCTACAGCACGATCTGAAAAAAAAAGTAAGGTAGTGTTTCCACCCTCAAGCAGCTATCATCAAATAAATAGTAGAATATTTCCACCAAGTAGCATACGCTGCTTAAAATGGTCAGACTTTTAAAAAATCTTAAAACAATCATAGTGAAAAGGTAAACATAAAGTTATAAATATTAACTCAAGGGAGTCATAGTCTTGCTGATGCAGCCAAACTGGCATCATCTTCAAAGTGACCTTGCCCTCTCACTTGCATCTTCTGGAATACTCCCTGAAAATGCCATTCCCTTTCATGTTGCATTTGCTTACATTTTCTTCTGCTCGCTTATCTCTTCCTCACTCCACACACCCATATATACACTTCTCCACCCTGGGGAAGACTTACTTCTCCTTTACAGCCCAGTCCCAGTGGACTGTCTGTCCCCCAAATCCCTGCTCCATGAGGGCAGGAACCATGCTTTATTTTTCTGCACGGTGGGCCCTCAACGCTCTTCTTTCTTCCAATGTTTACTGAGTCCCTCTCCGTGCTGGAGATACTGGGTGAAAGATACAGCCCTGCCCCCAAGTATCTTGCGGTCTGGTGGGAAGGACAGACAAATTAAAAAAGGACTCGACTACAGTTTGCTAAGTGCCAAAGCACGGTGCTGTGGGGAAGCCAGCCTTTCCTGCACAACCTCTGAGGCAGTCAGTCTCTCTCCTTTTTCCTTTAAGAGGTCACTGTGGAAGTCAGCACAGGGTGGGCCTTGCCATGAGTCCCCATGCCTACTCAGCCTCAGCCAGCTGAGTCTTATGGGGGGGAGGGGCACTTCAGTGGAGATCACTGGGAGAGCGACCACGGAGGTGAGATTGCTTTGTCTCTATGCTAATATTAAAATGTGGACACATTCCCACCAGACTCATTCCCTGGTGAAAACTCACCAGCAGCCACCTCCCTTGGAAACCCCTGCCTGTACCACTTTAAAGAAACAATTGTCCCACAGTGGAATCCAGGGGACCTTGTCCTTGGGTGAGCAACCTCATCTACCAATCCTCTTGAGGGCTGAGCCACCCGTCCAACAATGTACACAGAAGCCAGCTGTCTCGAGCCCCCAGTGGGGAAGGGCAATAAGAGGAGAATGTAAGGCTAATTGCACATACTCTATTTCTCACTTCTAAGGAAGAAAGGACATTTCCGCAGGAGGGAGGAGGTGGTGTTGGTGACAGTGCCAGTGGTTGGCAAGGGTGCTGATCCCATCCCTCTCTACCAGTCACAGAATGATTTGTGTTTGAACACCTCCTGTTTTCAAGTGCAGATAAATTTGCAGAAATTTAAAAGTCATTCTTTTTTTATTTTTTTTTTATTTTTTTTTCAACGTTTATTTATTTTTGGGACAGAGAGAGAGACAGAGCATGAACGGGGGAGGGCCAGAGAGAGAGGGAGACACAGAATGGGAAACAGGCTCCAGGCTCTGAGCCATCAGCCCAGAGCCCGACGCGGGGCTCGAACTCACGGACCGCGAGATCGTGACCTGGCTGAAGTCGGACGCTTAACCGACTGCGCCACCCAGGCGCCCCGAAGTCATTCTTTTTTTAAAAATTTATTTATTTTGAGAGAGAGTGCGCGTGCATGAGCAGGTGAGGGGCACGAGAGAGAGAGGGAGAGAGAGAATCCCAAGCAGGCTCTGCACTGTCAACACACAGCCAGACATGGCGCTCGAACTCACAAACCATGAGATCATGACCTGAGCCAAAATCAAGAGTCAGACACATAACGGACCGAGCCATCCAGGCACCTCTAAAAATCATTCTTAAATCACTGTGAAGTGTTAGAGTGAAATAGTGAGACTGACACCCTGAGTTAGGGAAGGAGCTTCAATGATGATTAGGAGGAAGGAAAGAAAATTAAGGGTGGGTGGGCTTGGAGGAGGCAGGAGAATGGGAGGACTTTATTAAAAACGCAATCTTTGTCTACTTCCTGAGTTTTATTGAATCTTTGCGGCAGCAAATCGATTTTAGCTTATTTTTATTTTTACCTATTTGTTTAAGTAGGCTTTACGCCCATCACAGAGCCCAATACAGGGCTTGAACTCATGATCCTAAGATCATGACCTGAGCTTGAGACTGAGAGTGAATGCCCAACTGAATGAGCCACCCAGGTGCCCCAATTGTAACTTATTTTTAAACATTGCATTGTTGACTGGTTGATAGGTGACAAACACCTGCTCCCCAGAAAAAAAAAAAAAATGAGTTTCTCCTCCTCTGAATTCTCACAGGCTTTCAGTCAACAATACTTGTTCAATGCCTGCTATTTGCCAGATCTGGTGCTAGGTTCTAGAGCTTTTGAATGTTTTGCACTTAGCATATTTCATCTTATATTACGGATGGATAAAAGTTCATGAATTTAAAAAATACTCCACATGTAGCGCTAGCTTTTCTTTTGCTGGATGGTGAGCTGTCTCTGCAGGGAATGAGGTTCATTTGAGAAAAAGAGCTCACTGAAAATATTCCAGTCATCTCTGTAGCACTAAGTATCTAGCTTAGTGCCTGGTACATAGGCGGTGCTTACTCAATGTTTGTTGAATGACTACAAGGCCTCCCAAGTTCATCGCCATGGAGCTGAGAAAGGTGATGTCAGACAGGGAGAGATGTGCTACAGAGGTCCCCCTTCATGAAAGATCTGGCTGACAGCCTCTGATTGTTAGTGCCTTCAGCTACTTCAGCTTTCCAGAAGCCTGGCCAAAACACGGGACTCCTCCACCGGGCAATGACCGCTCTGGAGGTTCCCAATGCTTCTGCTTCCTTTCCTTCCCAGGCGTTACTCCCCACCAGTTCTTTTATGTTCCCAATTTTGTCTCAGCATCTGCTTCCTAGAAAACCCAACCCATAAGGGACTTTAGTCCTAAGCCCATTCACTGTAGACTCGTAGGAAAACACGCAATTCTGGCAATAAACCAAAGACGATTGATGCAAAGAAGTAATGACAATAGTAAACATTTTCTTGGTGCTTTTGTACAAGGTTACTTTGCTGAAGTTATAATTTTTTAAAAATGTTTATTTATTTATTTATTGAGAGAGAGAGCGAGAGAATCCATGCTGCCAGCGTGGAGCCGGATGCGGGGCTCAATCTCACAGACCGTGAGATCATGACGCTTAACCAAGGCACCGCTGAGCCAACCAGGCACCGCTGAAATTATACATTTTAATTTCAGTGTAACAACGAGTGCCAAAATGGGCAAAGAAAGAAAAGAAATGTACCTTATTAAGCCTTAATAAAAAGGTTATTCCATTTAAAATTAATGCTGTAGGGAGCCTGGGTGGCTCAGTTGGTTAAGCATCTGACTTCAGCTCAGATTATGATCTCACAGTTCATGAATTCAAGCCCCGCTTTGGGTGAGCTCAAGCCTTGCTTTGGGTGAGCATGAGCCCTGCTTCAGATAAAACAAAAAAACAAAAACAAAAACATAAACAAAAACATGAGCCCCACTTCCGGTGAGCTCCACTTCTCTCTCTCTCTCTCTGTCTCCCTCTGTCTCTCTCTCTGGCCCTCTTAGGATTCTCTCTTTCTCCCATTTTGTCCCTCATGGGATTCTTTCTCTTTCCCTCTCTCTCTCTGCCCCTCGATCACTTGCACCCTCTCTCTCTCAAAAAAAATCAAATAAAATTAACGCTGTAAAGTATAATACAAAGCTACAGTCATTAAAAGCAGTATGGATACTAGCATATCAGTGGATAATAGATGAACGGAACAGAATACCATAACCAGAAAAAGACTCTTGACTGTATGTAAGTTTAATGTATGATAAAAGTGTTTTTTTTTAAACCCAGAAGGTAAAGATGATTTATTATATAAACATCATTGGGACAACTGGATAACTTATTGGGAAAAAATTAGAACCTACACATTAAAATAAAATGTAGATGAATTAGAATTCCAAACATAACGAGATAGTTATGAAAGTATTAAAGGAAAATAAAGATGATATTTTATAATCTTTATGTGAGGAAGTCTTTTCTAAGGAAGAGCATAAAACCCAGAGACCATAAAAGAAAAGGATGGATAGGTTTCACCATATCAAATTAAATCTTTTGTAGAGTGAAAGATATTATAAACAAAGTTAAAAGGTAAGAATGAATGGAGTCACATCTTTGGCAAAGAAAAGAGAAAAGATGAATATCAAAAACACATAAAGAACTCCTTAAAAGAAGCCCAAAGATCTCAATAAAAAATAAAAGGCTGTGGGGGAACTTATAGAAGAAGAAATAAATAAAACACCCAATGGCATATGCAAAGATGTTCAGCCTCACTGGTAAACAGGGATACAAATCAAAACCATAGATGGTTATTATTTTTCTAACCAACCAGATTGGCCACAATTAAAATGATTCATAATATCCAGTTCTGATGAAGTTGCAGGAAAATGAGCACCCTCATGCACTATTTATGAGAGTGCAAATTGGTAATTTTTTGGAGGGCAATTTGTCACTATGTTAGCAATTTAAATATGCATACCCTTTGACCTAGCACCTCTTATTCTAGGAAATCTCTTTTAGAGGAATGTGGGAAAGCCGTGGGGAAGGGAGATGGATGTAAACGGGGAGATCAGAAGCAGGCTGAACCGCAAGGAAGAGCTAGCACCCCATGGAGATGGGCTGGAACCCGCGCCAGCTTTTCACTGCTTCCAGTCTTGCTGATGTAGGTGTCCTGCAGAAGCTAGGGACTTTTGTCACAGAGCAAAACACAAGCGCTTGGCTCAGGGGTTGCAGAAGCTGATGGAGGACCCAGGGGAAGGTTGAGAAGTTCAAGTCCAGCTGCTGCTTCACCTCTAAGGAGGTAAGTCAGCAGATCAGCAACTATGTATATGAACTAGAAAATGGCAGCTGCTTTCCTTCCGCCGTCCAAATATCCCCCCATATCTCCCCTATGGGGGGGAAACAGAAGAAAGCACATTCTGGGAAGTATAATTCAGCCCAGCCAAGTGGACACATTACAAATTGGACATACGAGCGGATACCTGTCGGTGCATCATCATTGTTTGTATCAGGAAAAACTGGAAACAACTTTAATGACCTTTGTTAGGGGAATGGGCAATAAAGTTATGGTGTACATATGCCATGAAATACCATGCAGCACTTAAAAACAATGAGACCAAAAAAAGGCGGGGAGGGGAATGTCTGTGTGGCTCAGTTGGTTAAGCCTCTGGCTTCCATTCAGGTCCTGATCTCACAGCTCATGAGTTCGGGCCCACATCAGTCTCTGTGCTGACAGCTCCGAGCCTGGAGCCTGCTTCGGATTCTGTGTCTCCCTCTCTCTCTCTGCCCCTCCCCTGCTCACTCTCTGTTTCTCTCAAAAATAAACACTAAAAAAGTAAGAAACAATGGGATCACCACAATGACATGCCACTACACACCCACCACAATGCCTAACAGGAATAAAACTGACAATACTAAGTGTTGACAAGAATGGGTAGTAATGGGCACTCTGTACGTTGTTTGTGGAAGTGTAAAATGGTACAGCCACTTTGGAAAATAGTGTGATATTTGCTTATGAAACTAAACATACACCTACCCCATGAACCAGCAATTCTGTTCTTAGGTATCTACTCAAAGAGAAATAGGAATTTATGTGCAGTGATCTTCCTGGGTCTCAGGCTTTCGTTCCTGTGTCTGCCAGCTCGCTCCTATCCCGTGATGACAAAGCCTGCTATGACTTCCTCCCTTACCTCCGCCTGTAGCTGTGTCCTTGAGACTCTGCCACCATGTTCCAGGAGTGCCTGGTTCAGGGCTCCATCCTGCAGAAGGTGCTGGGGGTGCTTAAGGATCTCATCAAGGAGGCCCCCTGGGACAGAAGCAGGAGCGGCGTAAACCTGCCGAGCACAGATTCCTCCCACATCTCCCTGGTGCAGCTCACCCTGCCTGTGGGCTTCCACATGTGTCGCTGCCACCGCAACTTGACCATGGACATGAACCTCACCAGCATGTCCAAAATACTAAAATGTGCCGGCAACGAAGACATCATTTCACTAAGAGCTGAAGATCATGCGGACACCTGGCACTAGCATTTGAAACTCCAAATCAAGAAAAGGTTTCAGGGGTGCCTGGGTGGTTCAGTTGGTTGGGCGTCTGACTTCGGCTCAGGTCGTGATCTCATGGTTGGTGAGTTCCAGCCCCGCGTCAGGCTCTGTGCTGACACTCAGAGCCTGGAGCCTGCTTCGGATTCTGTGTCTCCCTCTCTCTCTGCCCCTCCCTGGCTCACACTCTGTCTCTCTCTTTCTCAAAAATAAACAGACATTAAAAAAATTAAAAAAGAAAAGAAAAGGTTTCAGATTCTGAAATGAAGGTAATGGCTTTAGGTGTTGAACAACTTGGAATTCTAGAACAGGAGTATAGCTGTGTAGTAAATATGCCTTCTGGTGAATGTGCACATATATAGGGAGATCTCAGTCATATTGGAGATGCTGTCGTAATTTCCTGTGCAAAAGATGGAGTACTAGGAGGTAGAAATACTAAGTTTTCACACACAAGTAATGTCGATAAAGAGGAGGAAGCTGTTACCATAGAGACGAATGAGCTAGTTTGGCTAACTTCTTTTTGCACTGGTACCTGAACTTCTTTACAAAGCCATTCCACTCTCTCCTACAGTGACACCCAGTATGTCTGCAGATGTATCCCTTGGTGTAGAATGTAAAATTGCTGATATGGGACATTTAAAGTACTATTTGGCTCCCAAGATCAAGGATGGAGAAGGATCTTAGGCATTCTTAAAATCTAAGAAAATGAAATTAAGCACTTTGCAAATTACTTCTTAGATGCCAACATGTACTTAAGTCTCTTCTGTCACCAAATTTGTACTGCTGAGCGCATATGTAGATATTTTCTGTAAAGACCCTATTTTTCCTCCATTCCTTATAATCTGTTTAAAGAACAGTCCAAAGTCCAAAGTCAAATCTGATCTTGTTAACCTAGAGATATTTCTGTCTTACCTAGAAATACTCATGATTTTCATAGCAAAAGGGTTTTGACTCTAAATGCAGTTTTAAGAATTTTTTTTCCAATTTAGGGTCACCTGGGTGGCTCAGTCGGTTAAGTATCCAACTCTTGATTTCAGCTCAGGTCATGATCTCAGTGTTCGTGAGATCCAGCCCTGTGTGGCGCTCTATGCAGACAGCACAGAGCCTACTTAGGATTCTCTCTATCTGCCTCTCCCCCACTCACATGTGTGTCTGCTCTCCCTCTCCTCTCTCTCAGAATAAATATTTGTAAAACATTTTTTTAACGTTTATTTATTATTGAGAGACAGAGAGACACAGAGCATGAGCAGGGGAGGGGTAGAGAGAGGGGGAAACACAGAATCTGAAGTAGGTTCCAGGCTCTGAGCTGTCAGCACAGAGCCCGATGCAGGGCTCAAACTCACAAACTGCGAGATCATGACCTGAGCCGAAGTTGGTCGCTTAACCAACTGAGCCACCCAGGGGCCCCTCTCAGAATAAATATTTTTTAAAAAGAATTGTTTTCGGGGCGCCTGGGTGGCGCAGTCGGTTAAGCGTCCGACTTCAGCCAGGTCACGATCTCGCGGTCCGTGAGTTCGAGCCCCGCGTCAGGCTCTGGGCTGATGGCTTGGAGCCTGGAGCCTGTTTCCGATTCTGTGTCTCCCTCTCTCTCTGTCCCTCCCCCGTTCATGCTCTGTCTCTCTCTGTCCCAAAAATAAATAAAAAACGTTGAAAAAAAATAAAAAAAAAAAAAAGAATTGTTTTCAATTTAAATAAAAGTTATTTGAATTTCAAACATCAAACAACTTATGTGCAGGGGCACCTGGGTGGCTCCGTCAGTTAAGCATCCGACTTCGGTTCAGGTCAGGATCTCACGGGTCGTGGGTTCAAGCCCTGTGTCAGGCTCTGGGCTGACAGCTCAGAGCCTGGAGCCTGCTTTGGATTCTGTGTCTCCCTCTCTCTCTGCTCCTCCCCTGCTCATTCTCTTTGTCTCAAGAATAAACATAAAACAACAACAACAACAAAAAACTGAGATAAAAAAAAGTTATGTACATAAAAAGATATACAAAAATGTGCATATTCATAATAGCCACAACCTGGAGACAGATCAAGGGCCCATCAATAGGAGAACAAATATATAAACTCTTCTATATTCATGCAGTGGAATATCATTCAATGATACAAAGGAATCACTACTACATGTAACAATATGGGTGAATCTCAAAAACATTATGCCAAATGAAACAACCCTTACACAAAAGAACACATGTTTTATAATTCCACTTATATGAAATTTTACAACAGGTAAAACTAAACTTTTATGGAATAAAATTGGAAGAAATTTTATTTCTTCTTATCTGCCTATAGAAGATTAGGGTCAGGAATTGACCTGGAAGGGAGCAAGAGGGAACTTGCTGGGGTGATGATAATGTTCTATGTCTTCACAGAGGGTTTGATTACACAAATGTATGAAATCTTAAAATCTCAGCAAAAGTAGACTTTAAGATTTGTACATCTCATTGTACATATATTTTACCTTGAATGAAAATGTGTATGCAAACTTTAAATGCTAATTAATTATATGTATGATGCTTTTTTTAGGGGAAAGTGTACTGATGTCTGCAATTTACTTTGGATCCATCAAAAAGGAAAATGAATGGGTGAAGGAAGTGAGGGATGGACAGATATGAAATAAAGCAAGTCTAAGAAAATGTTAATGGTAGGGTCTAGGTCATGAGTACACAGGCATTCACTGTAAAGTTCTTCCAACTTTGTTGTATGATTGAAAATGTTTATAACATTTGGAAAAAATGAGATTGAATACGTGTATACTAATATTAGAGATATCCAAAACATATTGTTAAAAAACAAGCCTCAGAGGAAATGTATAGTATGATATGCACGTAAAACAACTAAGCAAAACAAAAACTTCACTTCTGTGAGTAAATTAATAGAGGATACATATTAAACTATTAACAATGGTGACCTTTGGGGAAGAAAGTAGAATGAGAGGGTTGGAATCTTAACTTGGTTCCCTAGAAAGCAAAGCCTAGGGCAAAAGCTTATGTGCTAACACTTTCGGGGATAGTGCAGTTCTAGGGAAGCAGGAGTGAGGGGCAAAAGAGAGTAAGGCAGGGAAGGGAGACAATAAAGATGTAGATGTATCACTGAGCTGGCCCAGCTTTATAGCAAGCACCAGTGATTATTTGGTCTCAAGAGAGGTCATCAGAGATGCTGTATAAACCTACTGTATCTTTCAACTGTCCATGGTGGGGAGGAAGGGAGAAGAATTTATGTGCTCATTGCTGTATTTCACTAGACAAAGCATTCACCCCCAAAGGCATCAACTCTCCCCACATTTTTGGAACCAGCCTGGCCAGCCAGTCTGCAAGCATGGGTGTTGAGTAGGTTGTATGGAATATTGTGTCTTAGCAGCAACAGATAAGCCCCAAAGGTGATTCTGAGGCCCAAGGCAAGAATGGGTCATGCCTGTGAGCAACATGGCAGGCCAGGAGTAGTCCCCATGGTAAGCCCTCCAGGATAAACCAGTAGAGCACCAAGGCAATTTCTCCTCTGCCTTAGGAGCGTGACAGGCCTCCTCCCTGCAGACTAGAGGAATGTACTTACTACCAGGCAATCGTTTCAGGGGCCTTCAATAACGGTGAGAGAAAAGACCACTGAGCACATCTGGGGAAATGCATAATTGGGATCCAGCACAACCGATCTTGGTAAGCGAAGACTTTCACTTTTAGCCATGTATACTTCTGCACTGCTTAAATCTTTTACAAGACTGCATTCACAAGTTGCTTGTGTAATTAAAAAAAAAAAACAACAAAATCAAAATGTGATAGTCTTTGTGTAATATTTTGTAGCCAAATATAGTAGGGAGATAAACAGAATGAATTATGGAAATGTTAGCCTAGGGGCGTCTGGGTGGTTCAGCCAATTAAGCCACCGACTCTTGATTTCGGCTCAGGTCATGATCTCACAGTTCCTGAGATTGAGCCCCCCCCCCCATCTCAGTCTCTCTCTGCCCCTCCCTGCTCATTCACTCATGCTCCCTCTCTCAAAATAAATAAATAAACATAAAAAAGGGAAATGCTAGCTTAATATTACCTGAACCAATAAGTTTAAATAAGATATTATTTTAGGTGGAGTAATACATTAAACGAAACAAAGTGAGATTTAATTTTTATTTCCTTTGTAAATAGTCTTAGGGAAATAAATTCAAAACTGGGAAAATAGTTCATTGTGATGATGTGTTCTGAATTGTGGCATGGGTATGGATTTATGGTCACTGGAATAATAAGGATACGAAGTACAGGTTTCTACTTCTGGGATAAGGGTAACATAATCACATTTGTTAAAGAGTTAGTAAAACATCACAGGAATCGGCCCATCTTGTCCTCTTAGCTCTCTGTTAGTCTCTGATCTCCCTGGTCACCAGGAGTCTTACAGCCTATTTCCCCTTTTTCTTCCAGTAACAAGCCCCACACCCCTCCTTATTAAATTTTGATAAGTTTTTCTCATTTGATTATCTCAGACAACACATGATCCTCCTACTTAGTTACAGTTCTTGGTGATGAAAACATTCATTTGGGGGCTCCTGGGTGACTCAGTCAGTTAAGCGTCTGACTTCAGCTCAGGTCATGATTTTATGGTTGTGGGTTCAAGCCTCATGTGGGGCTCTGTGCCGTCAGCTCAGAGCCTAGAGCCTGCTTCGAATTCTGTGTCTCCCTCTCTCTCGGCCCCTCCCCCGCTCATGCTCTGTCTCTCTCTCTCTCAAAAATGAATAAATGTTAAAAAAAATTAAAAAAGAAAACACGCATTTGTTCCTTAAGTGTAGCAATTTATCACATTATTGTCTAAATCTACCCTTCTTTGCCCTTTTTTGGTGAAAAGAGAAGGACCCTGTAAGCATGTCTTCTTTGTCAGCTGGAACAATGTTAGTCCTTGTTAATAGAGGGCACTGGAGAGACACTGCAATAGCAGAGGCAGGGGCTCTGGCTCTGGTTTATCTTTGTTCTTGATCCTAAACCAGGGGAGTGGTGCTCACATTACAGCAAGTTATACTGGCCTGTAGGTGGGTGGTCTCTGACCCTCCAGTTCAGGCCTGTGGCACCTCAGTGAACTTTATCATCCAGTGAGCTGCAGAGAAATCATCAGTCATCTAAATCTCCTTCTTGGCAGGAGAGATGGGAGGGTCTTGTAATTTTGTTCCTTGCTAGCCGCTCTTGTTTTTTGTTTGTCTGTTGTTTTGCCACTAGTTATTCCCGTTTTCTTTGAAGTTCTCTTTGACCCTTTTAGTAGATAATCACCTGTGATAGTTAATTTTATGTGTTGAATCAACTTAGAGGGTAGTTTTTGATGAGGGTAACATTTAAATTGGTGAACTTTGGGTAAAGCAGATTACCCTCCATAATGTAGGTGGGGCTTATCCAATCAGTTGAAGAACAAAAAGACTGGCCTTTCTGAGTAACAGGGACTTTACCAGCAGACTGCCTTTGAACTGGAAATGGAACATTGGCTCTTCTAGGTCTCAAACCTCCTCCTGCTCCTCCTCCTTCATCTTTTTTTTAGGCTTATTTATTTTTGAGAGAGAGAGAGGGAGGGGGAGAGAGAGAGAATCCAAAGCAGGCTCTGCACCATCAGCACAGAGCCCAACATGGGGCTCGAACCCACGAACTGCAAGATTATGACCTGAGTCAAAATCAAGAGTAGGTTGCTTAACTGACCGAGCCACCCAGGAGCCCCAGGGTCTTGAACCTTCTGACCTGCAGTGCAGATTTGGACTTGACAACCTTCATAATCATGTAAGCCAATTCCTTATAATAAATCTCTTTATATAAGTAAATAAAAATTTTTTGTGTGTGTAAATATATATATATATATATATATATATATATATATATATATATACACCTTTCACCAATTAATAATTGTTTATAGTGGGGTGCCTGGATGGCTTAGTCAGTTAAGCGTCTGACTCTTGATTTCGGCTCAGGTCATGATCTCATAGTTGTGAGATCAAGCCCTGTGTCAGGCTCCACACTGGGCATGGAACCTGCTTGTGATTCTCTCTCCCCCTCTGCCTCTCTCCTCCACTCTCTCACTCTCTCTCAAAAAAATAGAATTCTCTATACTAAAGTTTCCATGCTTAAATTCATGGTGTGCTTTCTGTCTCCTGACGAGACATTGATTGATACCAGCTGATATCAGGCCACACACATGAAGATGATCATAGTAAGATAAGATACAGTATCTTCTTTCAGTAGTTGAAAGAAATGGACAAAGGAAAAGCTATGAAAACATTACATAAGAACAATGACGGACATGCTTGTTAGGGCCATGCAGAAGCAGAGAGGAAGGAACACCTACCTCATGGGATATATCATAAGGCTTCACAGGATGGATGATGTCTGAACTGAATCTTGAAGGAAAATACTTTCCCAGGCAAATGAAGGTACAGAGTAGCGTAATCCAGATGGAGGGGAGAAAGCATGTCCATCCAGAGGCAAGAGGAAGCACATTACATACTGGTAGCTTCCTGAAGCTGGGGAACAGGAGGCAGGAGAGAATGGTAAGGAACATGAAAGATATCGTGAGCCACTTTAAGTAGTTTGCATTTAGAGGTCCAGGCCAGAGATTTTCAATCTAGTTTGCATCAAGACACCCACCACAGATAATATTCATATTCACAACAATTCCATACCTGAGCCAGGTTTTTGCTGCAACACCCCTCCCCTAGTTCAAGGGTATAACAAAGCATCTGTAATTTATAGTTGCTGCATCCAAAAATGGAACATTGGTAATGCTTGCTCCTTACTGTCTATAGCATAGATAAAATAGGCTGTGGGGTACACAAAATTCCTGGCTCTTACCCCAACTCTTTCTCTTCCATTTAGGAAAACATAGCAGAATGCATATGTTCCCCTCTACCTTCTCCAACTGCTCTGATCCACCTACCAAGTAATCCAAAGGATTGACAACTTTGAGTAGGGCCCAAAGAAATAAAAATATTTCCAACAGGTTCAGGCTGCAGTGCGGAGAGCAAAAACCCAGGCTGCCAGTACTGAAAGACTGATATGGGGGCGCTGCCAACTCCTGCTGGGGGATCAAAGATGGGGGTGAACCGACTACAGCACGTGAGCATTCTCTCTGCCAGCCTCTCCTCCAAATACTCAAGGCTAAGGAATTACAAGCTAAGAGGATACCTTATCCCAATGCTGCTTCTGCTAAGGAGTCGAAAGGTAAAAGCTCAGAAGGGCTGCCGGTCCACAGTGACAGCAAATGGGAAGGATCCAGAGCAGTTTGGTGGTGCCTGGCACTCCCTTCTCTGAAGCTACTCCCTTCCCTCTCCTTAAACTCATTTCGACTACATTAGTCATTTTTGCTCCAGTAACAACCAACCTCAAAATCGCTGTGGCTTCCAACAGAGGCTGGCAAACTTCTTCTGTGAAGGGCCAGATAGTAAATATTTTGGGCTTTGTGGGACATATGGTGTCTGTTGCAGCGACTCAGTTATGCCCTTAGAGCAAGGAAGCAGCAGTAGACAATATGCAAACAAGCAAGTGTGCCTACGTTCTGATGAAACTTTATGAATACTAAAATTTGAACTTCATATGGTTTTTATGTCCCAAATCTCATCCTTCTTTTGATCATGTTTTATTGAGATATACTTCACATATAACATTATATTAGTTTCAGGTGTAGAACATAATGATTGGATATTTGTGTATATTGCAAAATGATCACCTCAGTAAGTCTGGTTAATACCCATCACCACACTGTTACACATTTTTTTTCCTCATGCTGAGAACTTTTAAGGTTTATGCTTTTAGCAACTTTCAAATACACAATATGATTAACAACAGTCACCACATGTTCACTACAGTCCCACGACTTATTTCATAACTTGAAGTTCGTAACCTTTGACCCCTTTCACCCATTTTGCCCCCCACCCCACCTCCCACCTCTGGCAACCACCGATCTGTTTTCTGTATCTATGAATTTGTTTTGTTTTGTTAGATTCCACATATAGGTGAGGTCATATGGTATTTGTCTTTCTCTGACTTATTTCACTTAGCATTATGTCCTCAACGCCCATCCATATTGTTGCAAATGGCAAAACTTCCTTCTTTTTTATGGCTGAATAATATTCCAGTGTGTGTGTGTGTGTGTGTGTGTGTGTGTGTGTGTGTGTATCACATCACATTTTCTTTATCCATTCATCCGTGCATGGACACACTTAGGTTGCTTCCATGTCTTGGCTATCGTAAATAATGCTATAATGAACGTGAGGTGCATATGTCTCCTCAAGTTAGTGTTTTCGTTTTCCTTGGATAACTGCTGGAATTGCTGGATCATATGGTAGTTCTATTTTTAGTTTTTTTTTTTTTTTAATTTTTTTTTTCAACGTTTATTTATTTTCGGGACAGAGAGAGACAGAGCATGAACGGGGGAGGGGCAGAGAGAGAGGGAGACACAGAATCGGAAACAGGCTCCAGGCTCTGAGCCATCAGCCCAGAGCCTGACGCGGGGCTCGAACCCACGGACCGCGAGATCGTGACCTGGCTGAAGTCGGACGCTTAACCGACTGCGCCACCCAGGCGCCCCTCTATTTTTAGTTTTTTTGAGGAACATCCATACTGTTTTCCACAGTGCCTGCACCAGTTTACGTTTCTACCAGCCGTGCACAAACTTTCCCTGGTCTCCACATCCTCAGCAACACCTGTTTTCTTATCTTTCTGGTAACAGTCATTCTAACAGGAGTGAGGTGATGTCTCATTGTGGTTTTGATTTGCATTTCTCTGGTGGTGACGGATGTTCAGCACCTTTTCATGTACTCATTGGCCACCCATGTGCCTTTTTAGGAAAAATTTCTATTCAGATCCTCTGCCCATTGGTTTGGTTTTGTCAGACTGGTTTTGATTTTTGGTTTTTGGTTTTGCTATTGAGTTGTATGAATTCATTATATATTTTGGATATTAATTCCTTATCAGATATATGATTTGCAAATATTTTCTCCCATTCAGTAGGTTGCTTTTATTTTGTTGAGCATTTTTTTTGCTGTGCAGAAGTTTTTTAGTTTGATGTTGTCCCAGTTGTTTATTTTTGCTTTTGACACCTTGGCTTTGGGGTCAAATCCAAAAAGTCATTGCCAAGTCCCACGTCAAGGAGCTTACAGCCTACAGTTTCATCTAGGAATGTTATGGTTTTAGGTCTTACGCTGAAGTCTTTAATTCATTTTGAGTTAATTTTTTTTTTTAATTTTTTTAAAAAAAAATTTTTTTTTCAACGTTTATTTATTTTTGGGACAGAGAGAGACAGAGCATGAACGGGGGAGGAGCAGAGAGAGAGGGAGACACAGAATCGGAAACAGGCTCCAGGCTCTGAGCCATCAGCCCTGAGCCCGACGCGGGGCTCGAACTCACGGACCGCGAGATCGTGACCTGGCTGAAGTCGGACGCTTAACCGACTGCGCCACCCAGGCGCCCCTTGAGTTAATTTTTGTGTATGATAGAAGATAATGGTCCAGTTTCAATCTTTTGTTGTCTAGTTTTCCCAACACCATTTATTGAAGAGATGGCCCTTTCTCCATTGTGTGTTCTTGGTTCCTTTGGTGTAAGTCTCGTTAATATATGACTTATGGACCATATATTACTTTTCAACTTTTCAAAAATGAAAAAAATTCTTAGCTTATGGACCTTACAGAAACAGACAGTGGATTGGATTTGGCCCATGGGCTGTAGTTTGCAAACCCTTGGTTTACAACCACCAACATATATTTTTTGCTGTCTTTACAAGTTGGTGATTATAGGTCAGCTTCCATGGCTTAAAGTACCTCACTCTGGGACCCAGGTTGGGCTGTAAAAGCAGCCCCTATTTGGCTCACACTATTTTTTAAAATGTTTATTTATTTAGAGAAAGAGAGAGAGAGAGCATGTGAGCAGGGGAGGAGCAGAGAGAAAGAGGGAGAGAGAGAATTCCAAGTAGGATTTGTGCTGCTAGTGCAGAGCCTGATGCGGGGCTTGAACCCACAAACTGTGAGATCATGACTTGAGCTGAAACCAAGAGTCGGACGCCCAACTGACTGAGACACCCAGGCACCCCTGGGTCACATATTTATGCAGCAGAGAAGAAGAACAAGAGCACTGGTGGAAACATATGATGTGCCCTAAAGCTCCTGCTCAGAACTGGCATGCTGTCACTGTTCATACTCCGTTGGCCCAGGCAAGTCACAAAACCAAACTAGACAATGGGTCCGGGAACTGCACTCTGTCTCCGGAGAGGCAGTGAACATCACACAGCAATGGGTGGTGACATATAATCCTCTCAGAATGAAAGAAGGGGATAGTTGGAAAGGCTAATACAATATATCACTCTGAACCAATACCCATTTCCACTGTGCATTAGGACAATACTGGTCAATGTGTGGTTCACAGACTGATGTCCCAGTCTGTAATAAGTACAGAAAGTGAAAGTAAGTGAAAAAATGTAAGAAGTTTTATACAATAAAGACGCCTACAAACAAAAACAATCTGGTTCTTCAACACAGTTTGAGAAGCACTTCATTAGCCAACACAATAGCCAATACTTTCAGGGGACATGAATTCATGAGCCAATATACAACCAGTATGAGAGAAACAATAAACTGAATCTCTCTGTCTCTCTCTCTCTCTCTCTCTCTTTCACACACACACACACACACAAGCACATATATATATATATATATATATATAATGTAAGAACTATTGGAATAAAATAAAAAATTTAAAATAAGGATGATAAAAATACTTAGAGAACAGATTATATTAACATATGAGGTAATGAGAAATCATAAAAAAGAACCAAGAAGAAATATGAGAATTGAAAATAGAAAGAACACAAAAGATAGAATAAATAGAGGGATAGATGTGACTGAAGAAAAATTAGTAAATTTCAAGATCATATTGAGGAACTTTCCATAAGATAGCAAGAAAGGACAAAAAGATAAGGAATATAAAAAGAAGTCAAGAGACATGGGGAACAGGAATTAAAATGCCAACATCTGAAAAATTAGGGGTTCCAGAAGGCAGGCGAAAAAACATGGAGAGGAATAAATTATTTTTTGAATAGTGAAGGTAACCTTCCCAGAATTAAAGAAGGATGAAAGGTCTTAGACTAAAAGGACCCATAGAGTGCCGAACAGGAGCATTAAGACAAAAATCTACACTCAGACACATTATAACAAAATATAAGACTATCAAATGTAAAATGTAAGAATATCAAAGACAAGAGAAAATTGTAAGGGAATTGTAAAAGAAGAATTCTATGGGAAGAGGGGTGCCTGGGTGGCTCAGTTGGTTAATCATCATGACGCATCAGGCTCTGTGCTGACAGCTCAGAGTCTGGAGCCTGCTTTGAATTCTGTGTCTCCCTCTCTCCGCCCCTCCCCCACTCACTCTCTGTCTCTTAGAAATGAATAAACTTTTAAAGAAGTTAAAAAAAAAGAATTCTATGGGAAGATGAAGAGTGAGTTGGTATCATACTGCCTAACAGCAACACTGGATGCAAGATAAGAATAGAGCGATATGTTTTATAGTATCACAGGAAGAGAACTTTGATTCTAGAATTTTATATTCAGTAAAATTGTCATTCAAATGTTAGAGCATGATAAAAATATTTTCCGGTACACAATGCTTTGGAAGCTTTGCCACACAAACACTGAAAATAGTATTGGAGAAAGAATTTGAGATGAGCTACAAATCCCAGAGATGCTCCAAGAGATTGGAGCAATATGAGTGTTCCAGTGCTTTGGGGTGCCTGGCTGGCTCAGTCGGTACAGCATGTGGCTCTCGATCTTGGGGTCCTGAGTTCAAGCCCCATGTTGGGCCTAGAGTTTACTTGAAAAAAGAGAGAGAGAGAGAGTATTCAAATACTTTTGTAAAGTTTATCTTTGTTTTTAAAGAAAAGGGGTTGTATCAAATAAGGTGAAAAGAGAAAACACATCTATAACAAACAATATCAATTCTCTGAAAAAAAAGAGAGACGAGCATATGCTTAAGTACTTTCTTATTAAGGTGAAGAAATAAATATTGATACATTTAATTATTCACAGGAGTAAAAAACATGAATATAGGTAATAAATTAAAGACAACCACAACATGAACAAAATATAAATATATAACTTTTAAATCAGGAGAAGAAAACTCAATCTAACCAATAGACTAAAGAGAAGAACAGTAAAAATAGAATAAAAGGAATAAAACATAAAGCAAATGTAAAATATGACAGAAGTAAATCTTAACTGCAAATACAATAATTGCATTAAATTCAAAACTAAAAGGCTGAAATTCTCAGACTAGCTTTTAAAAATCCAACAATATAATTTATCAAAGCATATACTTAAAAAGAAATGGAAAGGTTGAAAATAGGATAGAAAAAGCTATGCCAGGGGTGCCTGGGTGGCTCAGTAGGTTAAGCATCCAATTTTGGCTCAGGTCATGATCTTATGGTTCGTGAGTTCAAACCCTGCATTGGGCTCTGTGTTGACAGCTCAGAGCCTGGAGCCTGCTTTGGATTCTGTGTCTCCCTCTCTCTCTGCCCCTCCCCTGCTCTCCCTCTCTCTCTCTCTCTCCAAAATATATTAAAAAAGAAAAAGCTATGCCAGGCATATGCAAATCAAAAGAATCTAGAAGGCAATAATCCTAATATGTAATAAAATAGGCCTTAAAGCAAAAAACAAATCATAAAAGACAAAACATATTATGGGACATAACACAGGAAGGAGAGGAAGGAAATTATAAATGCCAACTATTCCCTGTGACCAGTTTTAGAAACAAGGACTGTAGTAACTATACACATTTTCTTTCTTGGTTACAGAATATCATATTATGATTTAATGGATAAGACATGAATATTTCTCAGAGAATGATGTAGTTCTTCATGAGTCATTGGGTATTCCCTTTCACTGAGATAATGAGAATTTTTTTTCTATGACAGTTGAATTATATTAGGCGGGAACATTTTGTTACTTTTTTTTTTTTAATTTAAGTATGGTAAGTTTTGTACGGATAACTAGTATACAAAATGATGGACTGTGGCATATACTGTGTATTGGCTCATTTAACACACTCTCCAATCCCCTTCTTGTATACTGCATAGGCTGGAAAGCTAAAAACTACATTTCCCAGACTCCCCTGAAGTTATTTTTCAAATAGATGCATCCTCGTGAGACTGAAATGGAGGAAAGGAGAAATGTGAGGCAAAAGCCATAGCTCTGGGTATGTTAGCTATTCTTGCAAGCCTAGTTTGAAGGGGCTGGTTCTTCTGGGGCAGCTTGGCAGAGATTTCAATGTCTATTCCTAACGTCATAGTATTAGGTGGTGGCAGCATTTGGGATCCTATGACAATAGTCACGTGGTGTGGTTGGGAGTTTCTCATGGTTGATGTTGTCCTGAACTTTCAGCATCTAAGCATGATTCTCTGGCCCACCGGGATATTCATAAATCGCACAATGTTGTCTAATAAAAAGCTCTTTCAGTTTAAAGTACCCTGAGTGGATTCTATTCTCTACAAGTAACAATACTGACTCTAGGAGACTGTTAGTGGTCCCTCAACATCTTTTCTCTCTTTCTTCCTTAGTAAGAGAATGTTTAACTATACATATTACTACCCCATGTAAAGACCGTATTTTCCAGATTCTCTTGCAGCTAGATGTGACCATGTGACTAAGTGCTGACCAATGGGATGTAAATGAAAGTGTGATGTGGCAGATTCCAGCAATCTTCCTTAAGTGACAGCAAATATATGCCTTTTACCCATTCTTCTCCTTTTCTCTATCTTCTTTGAGAGTTGGCGGTCCATTTTAGAATAGGAGCATTAGGGCCACAAGCTAGGTATGGTGGAACAGAAACTTGGTAACAGGCTTGGTTCCCTGAAGGCTTCATAGAATGGAGCTCCTATACTAGCCTTGAATCATCCACCTCCAGGTTTTTTATGTGAGAGAAAAATAAACTTACGTCTTGTTGAAGCCATTGTTATTTTAGATTGTCACTCTCAGCCAAATCTAATTCAATGAATCAATGACCAATAAACCATCACCCCAATTCAGAAAATATATACCCTTCCTTTCTGCCCATTAATCCCTTGTTCATATTTAGGGATTAGGTAAATTTTCATGTCATCCAGTCTCTCATGTGAATCCACATCTTACAGTAACTCCCAAGGGTATAGTTCCTTAAATACAGCTCCTTGAAGATGGTCCCTCTTGATCTGAAGACCCAGGAACTAAAGAGAAAAGTTATCTGTTTCATGCTTACCCAACTGGCAGTCGTGGTACATATGGGATAAGCACTACGGACATTCCTGTTCAAAAGGGATGAAAACGCAGGCACAAATCAATCACTGGTCCATAGTAATTCTGAAATCTATCTGGACAAATGTTGGAAATTCCTTGATTAGAACTCAAGGCCTGGGGTTAATCATCCATGGCTCTTGGTTCTACTCTCTGGGCTCTTGATTCTGCCCTCTGAGTCATCCTTCCTTTTGCATGGGAAACAATTCCAATGTGCAACTATGTAGTTTTCTTTAATTTTTTTTTTTTAACGTTTATTTACTTTTGAGACAGAGAGAGACAGAGCATGAATGGGGGAGGGTCAGAGAGAGGGAGACACAGAATCTGAAACAGGCTCCAGGCTCCGAGCTATCAGCACAGAGCCCGACGCGGGGATCGAACTCACCGACCGCGAGATCATGACCTGAGCCGAAGTCGGCCGCCCAACCGACTGAGCCACCCAGGCGCCCTGCAACTATGTAGTTTTCACAGATTGCATTCTACCAGCAGAATTTTGGGGGTCAGAAGGTGTCTTTTCATTTTGTATTGCCTCTGATCCTTTCAGTCCAAGTGGGCAGCGTTCTTCCAAACACTTCTGAAAAACATGGGGCTCTCGTGAATCTTCTTGAAGTTCACTCCATTAGAGAAAAGGTATCCTCACAAAGCTCTTCAAGATAAACCCTTCTCTGCCTTGAGCTTCTGTTGAGGAACAATAAGCTTAAGTTTCTTAGAATTCTACTGTTTGAGGGGCTCAGGTCATGAGCTCACGGTTCGTGGGACTGAGCCCTCAGTTGGGCTCCTGCACTGACAACACAGCCTGCTTGGGTTTCTCTCTCTCCCTCTCTCTCTCTGCCCCTACCCTGCTTGCTCTCTCTCTCTATCTCTCTCAATAAATAAATAAATAAACTTAGAAAGGAATCTAACTCTTTAAATGAGGGTCCCTGAGTCGCATCCTTAAATCTTTAAAGGGTTTTTTTTATCTAAATGAACAATACTCTGAGGTAATACCTTCAATCTTTCTTAGATCTTGGCAAAGGATTTTAATGCTACTCCCTTCACTTCACCTTTGGACTGTGTTTTCCTGGATTTAATATTTGCTCAGAAGCCATTTCTTAATTTTAGCACCATTTGCCACCTGGAGAGGCTAGGAATTTTCCAGAAAGTTCTGGCTTCCTTTTGTCAAATAGTCCTTCCTTTACCTTATCTCTTTCCTTTCATATTTTACTACAAGTGGCAAGAAGAGACCAGGCAGCCCCTTCAACATTCTGCTTGGGAATCTCCTTAGCTAGATTACCTGATTTATTAGGTACATTTTCCACTTTTCACCTTACTGCAGGCAATAGTGCTGCTAAATTTCTGCCAACACATCACAAGGACCCCTTTTCTGTCAGTGGCCAATCAGATTTGTATGGCTTTCTTTTAAGCCCTCACTGGCAGCTTCCTCAAAGGCCATCAGGACTCTAATATTTTTTGAAAGAGTCAAGTTTCATTAACACTCATCTTTCAAAGTCCTTCCATTTTCCCCCAATGCCCAGTTCCAAAGTCACATTTTTTAGGTTTTTGTTATGGTAGCATTTTTAGGTACGACAATGTGTATAAGTTATCTATTGCTGCATAACAAATTGCCCCCACAACTTAATGACTTAAAAGGACAAATATTAATTACTTCACAAGATTTCTGAGGGTCAGGAATCTGGAAGCAGGTTAGCTGGTTGGTCCGGCTCAGGGTCTCTTGCAAGGTTTCACTCAAGTTGTTAGCTGGGACTGCAGTCTGCTGAGGGCTTGTCTGGGGCTGGAGGATCCATTCCAAGGTGGCATACTCTCATGGCTGTTGGCAGAAAGCCTCAGTTCATCTCCATGGACACCTGAGGATACTGGCTTCTCCCAGAACAACAGATCCAAGACAGAGAAAGAACAAGCAGGAAGCTGTTTTGCTCTTATCACCAAGACTCTGAAATCACACACTATCATTTCTACTTTATTCTATTCTATAGAAGTGAGTCACTAAGTCCAGCTCACACTCATGCAGAGGGGAATTAGGATTAACGTCTTGAAGGGAACAGTGCCAAAGAATATGTAAGCATTCAAAAATCACCATGACTAGGGGCACCTGGATGGCTCAGTTAGTTAAGCATCTTACTTTGGCTCAGGTCATGATCTCACGGTCCGTGAGTTCAAGTCCTGTGTTGGGCTCTGTGCTGACAGCTCAGAGCCTGGAACCTGCTTCTGATCTGTGTTCCCTCTCTCTCTGCCCTCCCTTGCTCATGCTCTGTTCTCTCTCTCTCAAAAATAAACATAAAAAAATTTTAAAACCACCATGACTATCCATGTTCTTGTCCTTGTCCTCTAGCTCCAATGGAGATAGTGGAGTTTTCACTTTTCCTATCTAGGCGCTGTTCCTCTGTTTGAGATTTTGATCTCTTTCTCCCTCAATTACACAAATTCAGCCACTATTAGTTATTCTTCTTGTATATTTAATCTCTTTTGTCTTCACGCTTTCCATTAGCATTTAAACACATTTATTTTTAAGTCTTTTACCATATTGCCTTCTAGCTAATACCCTCTCTCTTTGCTAATAGTTTTATTTATTTATTTATTTATTTAATTTATTTGAGAGAGAGAGAGAGAGAGAGAGAAGTGGGGCTCACCCGAAACGGGGCTCTTGCTCACCTGAAGCAGGGCTCGTGTTCATCCGATGAGGGCTCACATTTATCCGATGCAGGGCTCAAACTCACGAACCATGAGATCATGCATGATCTGGGCAGAGGCAGATGCTTAACTGACTGAGCCACCCAGGTACCCCTATAATAGATTTTTTTTTTATAATGTTTATTTATTTATTTTGAGAGAGACCGAGTACAAGCTGGGAAGGACCAGAGAGAGAAGGAGACACAGAATCCGAAGCATGCTCCGGGCTGTCAGTGCACAGCCCAACACAGGGCTCAATCTCATGAACTGTGAACTCATGACCTGAGCCAAGATCAAGAGTTGGACACTTATGGGTGCCTGGGTGGCTCAGGTGATGAGCTCACAGTTCGTGAGTTCAAGCCCCATGTCAGGCTCTGTGCTGACAGCTCAGAGCCTGGAGCCTGCTTCAGATTCTGTGTCTCCCTTTCTCTGCCCCTACCCTACTCATGCTTTCTTTCTCTCTCAAATAAAATAAACATTTAAAAAACTTAAAAAAAAAAAAAGATTTGGACACTTAACCGATTGAGCCACCCAGGAGCCCCTGCCTGCAGTAGTTTCAAAACATGTCCCCAAATTCTCTGAGATTCTTCCTGTTAAGAGATAGCAGCTATGTCCCTTTCCGCTTGAATCCTGGTAGGTTGTGACTACTTTTCCCAATGGAATATGGCAAGTGAGGCAATGTAACTTCTGTTGATAGGTATAAAAGATCACACAGCTCCTTCCTAGTTCTCTTGGATACTCCATCTTGGTAGGCTCTCTTGAGAGAACACTTCCTCTCAGAACCCAGACGCCATGCTGTGAAAAGCCCAAGCCGCATGGAGAGGCCATGCATAGGTGCTCCAGGTAGCAGTCCTAGCAGAGCCAGTTTTCAAGTGATCCCAATCTTGGTGCCAGGCCTGTGTGTGAAGAACCCTCCAGATGATTCCAGTTCCCAGCAGTTCGAGTCACGCCTAGCCATTTGTGTCTTCCCAGCTGAGGCTCCAGACACCGTGAAACACAGACCGGTTATCCTTGGTGTCACTTGTCCAATTCTTGATCTGTGGAATCCGTCCGTAAGCATGATGATATAGCTTTCTTTTATTCCATTGAGTTTTGGGTTGGCTTGTTACATGGCACTGGATCATACCCTTTCTACCCAGCTCTCTCTAGAGTTGTCTATTCTCATCATCTCTATTTTTTTTAATCCCCTACTTATTCCTCTTATCTGGATTTTACTCCTTTCTTTCAAGTTTAAGTCTCTGAAGTCAATGATCTCCAAGTTATTAAATCTAATAGACACTTTCCTAGACAGGGCTTTTTTTTTTAAGCTCATTTATTTATTTTGAGAGAAACAGAGCACAAGGTGGGTAGGGGCAGAGAAAGAAGGAGACAGACTTCCAAGCAGGCTCCACACTGTCAGCGCAGAGTCTGACTTGGGGCCCAAACTCACAAACCGTGAGATCGCGACCTGAGCCAAGATCAAGAGTTGGACACCTATGCGACTGAGCCACCCAGGCACCCCTCTCTTAGACTGCTATGAGAAGTATTTAACACTATTGTTTAGTTCTTCATTTTTGAGTTACTCTTCTCCTAGTTTCTATGACACCACCCTATCCCAGGCCTTTTCCTTCCTTTCTAGTTGCTTCTTGGTGTCGTTTGCAATTTCATCTTCCTCTAACCAGCCATTGGGTGATGAAGCGGCTGCAGGTTGGTTCTAAGTCTTCTTCTTCTCTTCTCACTGTGTATTCTCTATCCAGATCCATGGTTCTAATTCCCATCCATGTGACATCAGTGACAACACTTTATCCCTAACTATTGTATCTAGTAAGCTCTATGCCATATGTCCAGATGCCTTCTTAACATTTTGTACCAGTCAGGGTTCTTAGTTGCACACAGACTGGCCTTGGCTGATTTAAGCAGAAATGAATGGATTAAAAGTTCCCAGAGTTCCAGGCAGAGCAGAGCACAGGGGCTGGAGTCTACACTAAGCAGGCAGAAACAATAGCCAAATCATACCACAGGGCTGGCCTGGTGAGGATACCAACAACTGCTCTCAGCAAGCAGAGACATGGCAGCTGGCACCATTGAGAGCACTAACCTTGGATAATGTGGATGCTGCCACTAACAGTCCTGCCACGACAGCACCTGGAGATACTACCTTGCTGTAGCTGTTACCACTGCACGAAAAGCTTCTTTGAGGTTCCTGCGTCTTGGTGTCATAGCTCCCTCTTCAAAGTCCCTGGTGCATGCATCTGATTATCAAAGTGTAGTCCATGGGCATTGTCCTAGCTGCAGGGATTCTGGGAGAGCAAGACACTGGCACTTCCAGATTCTATTGCAGAAGGCAGAATCTACCTCTCACCAATTAATCATAACGTAAGGAATTCTCCAAATATATAAACAAGTTTCAGAAGCTAGGAGGGGGAAAGAAGGTGAGGGGAAAAAAATTCCCATTACTTCTTCCTTGGAACAAAGAGTTTATCACCCACCTGACGTGCTCTCTTGAGGAACAAGTTTGTAGAATGCCTTGGCATGTTTTAATGAACGAAGGCTGAAATAAAACCTTTTGCTATAAAAATGCCCAGGTCTTTCTTGGCGAGTTCTCAATGGGGATGCTTGCAGAGTACTTTGAGTACACCCAACCCTCCTTTTTGAACATGTTTCCGTTTACCTGTTCAGAATGTGAGGATATGCAGCTAAATAGCAAAACACCTCTAGAGTAATAGGTTAGTGACGTTAAGAGTTGGTTGTGGATATTCTGTATCCCTCTCATAGAACATATGATCCTCAAAATGCATAGCTAATTGTTGTTGGAACCAAGGCAATAAACTTTGCCTGATATGACTATCACGTAGGAGAGGAAGCCATCGAAAAACTAAAGGTTTTCACATTTCCCCCCCAGTTTTATTACATCATAGTGCTTTTCAGTACCTGACCCAGCATAAGGAACTAGAAACTTATCTACAGAATTCATGTTTCTGCAGAAATCATGTTTCTGCAGTTGCAGTGAAAATTCAGTGATTTAAGATTTTTAGCAAATATTTAACCTGTCTGTACTTAGGGTCATAAATACGTCCTCGGAAAGTCTTGATGTCCAATGAATCTTTGTATTGGAAAACACAAAACCTGCTATTTTTACTACTTTTATATTTTCTCTGAACTTAAGCGAGAATTATTTTCTCATATCTCAGACTCTCTGGGTTTTCCTCTTCAAATAAAATGCTTGCGACCTGTAGAGGTTTAGAAAAGGTTATCCCCGACCAAAACGAGTGCCTCAATAAAGGGCAAAATTCCGTGGAAATCGCTTATATTTGACGTTGCTAAACTTAAGTACAATAATGTCACATGTACTTATACAGTAATTGTGGGCACGCCTAAATCCCTCCCTCTTTCCTAAACCAAATTCTCCAGATCCTAGAAATCCAGCCCTTCTGCCCTCCGGAGGCGCCTTTCTCAACGTAAAGTACAATTTTAAAATTTAAGCTCCTGCCTAAATAATGGTTCTGTAGTCAACTGCCAGGGAACCTGGGCACCCCAGAGCCTCTGGAGGGTGCAGCGGGGTGTAGGCTAGGGCAGGGGGAGTGGGCGAAGCTGCTGGTTGGTGCCTGAAATCTGTGCGTTGCCCCTTTAATTGTGTCCCCAGCCCTCGGGCGTTTCTGTCCAACGCCCACGTCAGCAAATACCTTTTGTTTCTCTCACGTTGGGGCTACTTGTTTTAGGGCGCAAAGGAGCGGCTTCGAAAGTGGGTATTTCCCCTGCCGAAGACCAGGAATCCTCCCCGAGCCCGCGCGCGCGACCCGCCGGTGCGCCGCGGCCCGCGGTAAGTGGCTGCGCGCGGCGCGGGCGGAGGGCGGGCGGGGCGTCGGGGCTGCCGGGACGGGCCGCGAGCCTCGCTGCGGGCGGAGGGCGGGCGGCGGCGGGATGCGGCCCGGGCGCGGCGCCCCCAGACGTCCCCGGGCCGGGAGAGCGGCGGGAGGCGCAGAGGCGGGCGGGCGCCATTTGCAGCCCCGGGCGCAGCGGCGGCGGCGGCGGCGACGCGCCGGTTCCGAGGGGCTGGGGACGGTCACAAAGGCGGCGCGGGCGGCTGGCGGCGGGGGGCCCCCGGCCTCGGGGCGGCGGCCCGCGAGGAGAGGCGGGCGGCGCCGGGGCGCACCGGCTCGGGACCCCGAGGCCGCCCTTCTCCGCGGCCGCCCGGCCGCCCCGCCCGGCCAGCCCCTCCTGCGCGCCCGGGAGGGGCTGCGGGACAATGGCCGCGCCGTCGCCGCCCGCGCCCGCCGCGCCGCCCGCCCGCCCGGGCCCGGCCCGACCGCGGCGCGGGGAAAGGCGGGAAGGCGCGCGGAGCCTCCTGGCGGCGGCGGCGGCGGCGGCGGCGGGAAGGCGGCGCGGGGACGGTGCCCGGCGTGTGTGGAGCCGTCGGGCGCCGCGGACTCCCGGAGGGTCGGCGGCCGGCCGGACTCGGGCTGCGGGGCGAGTGACGGGCGGCCCGCCCAATGGGGCGGCGGGGGGCGGGCGGGCCGGGGTCCCGGAGCTGCTCCCCCGCGTCCCGGGCGCTTCCTCGGGAAGGTGGCTCCCTAGGCAGTAGTCCGAGTTTCTCCTCCAGCTTCCATCCTTTGGTTTTATGTCGTGATGCAACAGATCCGGGCTCAGAACCGAAGGCAGACTTGCTACACCTAACACATATTGAGCCATAATTATTGGCTTATGACGGAACCGCACAAACGCACCTTCTACCCATGTGTAGACTGCCTCTTTTGTAAGTTAGCGGTTTGGCCCCCTCCCCTTCAAATGCGCTTGTTTAGCATTGATTGTGCTCCTAGGCAGACTCCACGTCTTTCCAAGAAGTGTTAGGTTTTCCTTCTCTCTTAAAAAAAAAAAAAAAAAAAAAAAAAAAAAAAGATATAATCGATATGTAACATTTTGTGTTAGTTTTCATTTAAGACGTCTTTGGAAGCAGTAGATTCCCACCTAGTGGGCTTCTAACTACACACGTCAGTATTCTGTTCTCAATAAACGTTTCTATTTGTGGAACTTTAGTAAATGGAGTGCCTTCACCTATATGAATTATTTCACTTAATTTCACATAAAACAGCAACCCAGTTAGGCCGATGGTTATTATACTTTCCAGATGAGGAAATGCGTTATGTGCAGAATGTAACCGTTAAACCAGAAGGTGAACGATGGCAGCCTCCCAACGCCCTTGCCTCCTGTTCTTGTTCTTCATTCCCTCCTAAAGGCACCTCCAGAGTCTTCTGGAAAGCAATTCAGTCACTTTGCTTTCCTGCTCTAAAAACCTTAATTGATCTTTGTCAGAAAAAAAACCTCCAAAATCCTCAGCAGAAGAACCAAGGCTCAAACTTCCTCTCTAGGGTTATCTTCCCCAAGCTGCAAATATGGGTGGGTTTGTGGAACCCCTGAAGCAAGAGTTCTTTCTTCACTGATAACCGGTGATCAGGTGTCTATTTCTGGGAATCTCCCTGGCCACACCAGTGGTAAACGGGAAGGGAGACTCTAACCCCAGCCCTTGGGCAAATAGGCATGGGTAGGTTAGACTCTAAGATGTCAGCAGAAGGCATCCTGAAAACCTGGGCTCTTTCCAGGTCATGTAAATTTCTGACCCCTTGATACTTGATTCATCCTATATAATTTCAGTCTTATTTCCTATAATAAAACTGGGTTTCTGTTTAATAGGTTTAGCCCTTTCAGTGATATAATTATATGTTAATAATATTTAAAGGATTTGGTGTAAGTTTTTGATCCTCTCAAGGGAAGTTTTTGTCACTTCTTTGTTCAGAATTGGTCAGTGCCTCCCCATTTTCAGTGGTTCCCCATCTTACTCATAGTAAAAGCCAAGGCCTTGTAAAAGTTGGTCCCGTGATGTCTTTCTGGCCACACAATCTCCCCTTCCTTTCTGACTCCATTTCTCATTGCTCTCTCCATCCCTCCTTAATGTTCCTCCAGTCCTCCTTGCCTGCTCCTTCTTAGAGCCTTCGCCCTTCATCTGCCTGGAACACTCTTCCCTTAGATACCACATGACTATCTCGCCTCCTTTGGACTTAAATGCCAACTTCTCAATGAGACTTTCCCAGCTATGGTTTTGATTTTCTTAAACATTTTAATACTTCATTCTAAATCTTACCAGGGTTAAAAGATGTTCATTCACCAAAGAATTCAATTACCATGCTAGTTAGCCCAAATTCTTTGACTCAGGGATTTTTGCTAGGGAGGCTAATGAGATTTATTTTGGTGACCCTGATGGACACACTAAATTCTAGATTAATGATTATATATCTTAAAAGAGATGGTCTTCTAGCCCGCAGTCTTAATTGACTGTACTTGTTACCTAAATCTTCAATCATAAAATATGTGTTTTTTCCTTCTATTCCAAGGACATTTGAACTTTGGTTCCTAAAACATGTAATTGACTTTTCCATTCACCTGTTTAAAGATCTTTCAACTGGGAATCTAGATTTCTTTAATATTCTTAGGATTTTATGATATTTAACTCTATCTCTTTTATAGATATCTAAAATATTTCGTTGAATTTTGGATGTCCCACATGAATTAAAGTAATTTACTGTTTCAACTTACAAAGTCAATCTACCAAGAGAAGAAAATTTGAAACATATTACCCATTTCCATGGCTGAATCACATATTTTGAAAGTAACTTAAAGCTTTCTTAATGATGTTAGTACAGTTATGAATGTAGGTTATGTTAATGTCCTGTGGATGTAAATATTACCAAATTGTAACTGAACCCGATTTATAGGACAATTCCTATTGTCCTGTAAAAGTTGCTGTTTTTGCTCCTGCCTATGTCTCTACTGCCTGTCTTAGTGTAGTCCCTTTACCATGTCTTGCTTTGACCATTGCGTTAAGCTTTTAAATTGGTCTCCCTGGGCCTGCCTCTCCCACCTTTTCTCTTCCATGCCCTCTCAAGTTTTCTTCTGGTAATACAAATGGAATCATTGTAACAATAATACCTGATATTTATTGAGCCCCAGCTGCAGGCTGGGTCTTGTGCATACTCTCTGGACAGAAGAGTGCAAAACTCAGGGTTGTTGGTTTAGGGTCAGTCAGCCAGAATTCCAGTCTCTGTTCACTTGATCCTGTGCAATCTTGGAAGTTTTTAAAAATTTTCCGCATGCCTCAGTTTCTTTATACAGTGTGCATCATGGATCGCAGCTTGAGGCTGTTGTGAGGACTGCAATAAGTGTATAGTGTTTAGCACAGTGCCAAGTAAACATTCAAATATTAGCCATTTGGGGGTGCCTGGGTGTCTGAGTCAGTTGAGCGTCAGACTCTTGCTTTTGGCTCAGGTCATGATCCCAGGGTAGTGGGATTGAGCCCCGGGTTGAGTCCCAAGTTGGGCTCTGCGCTGAGCATGGAGCCTGCTTGAGTCTCTCTCTCTCTCTCTCTCTCTCTCTCTCTCTCTCTCTCTCTCTCTCTCTCCCCCCCCTCTCTCCCTCTCCCTCTCCCTCTCCCTCTCTCCCTCCCTCCCTCATTCCCTCTTTTCCTCTGCCTCTCTCCCCTGCTTGCGCTCACTCTTTCTGTCTGTCTGTCTCTCTCTCAAGAGCCTGCTTGAGTCTCTCTCTCTCTCTCCCTCTCTCCCTCCCTCCCTCCCTCATTCCCTCTCTTCCTCTGCCCCTCTCCCCTGCTTGCGCTCACTC
The DNA here is from genome assembly GCF_022079265.1 of Lynx rufus. Taxonomy (NCBI): domain Eukaryota; kingdom Metazoa; phylum Chordata; class Mammalia; order Carnivora; family Felidae; genus Lynx; species Lynx rufus. The sequence goes on along the minus strand of NW_025814834.1, from coordinate 197,972,302 downwards.
TCTCTCTCTGTCTCTGTCTGTCTCTCTCTCTCTAAGAGCCTGCTTGAGTCTCTCTCTCTCTGTCTCTCTCTCTCTCTCTCTCGCAAGCTATTTTTATTGAAGTATAACTTACAGGTCATAAAATTCACCCTTTAAAGTGTATGTAATTCAGCGGTTTGTAGTGTATTCATAGAGTTGCACAACCGTTGCCACCCTCAAATTCCAGAACATTTTCACCATAATATAAAGAAACCTCATACCCATTAACCATCACTCTCCATTGCTGTATCTCCCTAGTCCTGTGACAACCACTAACCTGGCCTGTCCCTATCTGCCCATTCTGGACGTTTCATTTATTAAATTTTTTTTAACGTTTATTTATTTTTGAGAGAGAGAGAGGGAGAGAGGGAGGGGCAGAGAGAGGGAGGGGCAGAGAGAGGGAGATACAGAATCCGAAGCAGGTTCCAGGCTCTGAGCTGTCAGCACAGAGCCTGACATGGGGCTCAATCTCAGACTGCAAGATCATGACCCCAGCTGAAGGATAGCTGACAGAGCCACCCAGGCTCCCCTGGACATTTCATTTAAATACAATCATAAAATATATGGTTTTTTGTGACTAGCTCCTTTCACTTGGCTAGAGGGTTTTAAGGTTCACCGATGTTGTAGCAAGTATCAGTACTTCTGTTCTTTTTCTTGGCTTAATAATGTTCTATTATGTGGATGTGACACGTTCTGCTTATCCATTCACCAGCTGTTGGACATTTGAGTTGTTTCTATGTCTGAGCTATTATGAATAATGCCTCTGTGAACATCTGTGTGCAAGCTTTTTTGAGGACAAATGTTTGTATTTATCTTGGGTGTATATCTAGGAGTGGAGTCATTGGATTAAGTAATTTTTAAAAATAGCTTTATTGAAATTCAATTTGTATACCATAAAATTCACCTATTTAAAGGGTAAAATTCAATGATTTTTCGTCTATTCATAGATATGTACAACTGCCACCACGGTCTATTTTAGAACATTTTCTTCACCTCAGAAGGAAACCCTCTACCCTTTAGCTCTAAGGCCACTCAGCCCATCCCCCTCCCCACAACCCGTCCTCCTAGCCCCAGGCAACCACTTATCTACTCTCTGTCTTCTAGATCTTCCCATTCTGGACTTGCATAGGAATTGAATCCTATAGTAGGTGGTCTTTTGTGATTGGCTTCTTTAATTTAGCATAATGTTTTCTTTTTTTATATATATTTATTTATTTTTGAGAGAGAGAGAGAGAGAGAGAGAGAGAGAGAGAGAGAGGGAGGGAGGGAGACAATCTGAGACAGGCTCCAGGCTCTGAGTCGTCAGCACAGAGCCCAAGGCCTGGTTCCATGAGAACTATGAGATCATGACCTTAGCCGAAGTGGGATGCTCAACTGACAGAGCCCCCCAGGCACCCCTTATTCATTCATTCATTCATTCATTCATTCATGTTTATTTATTTTTGATAGGGAGCCAGAATGTGAGCGGGGGTGGGGCAGAGAGAGAGGGAGACACAATTCAAAGCAGGCTCCAGGCTCCGAGCTGTCAGCACAGAGCCTTATGCAGGACTAACCCACAGAGCGTGAGATCATGACCTGAGCTGAAGTCGGAGGCTTAACCAACTGAGCCACCCAGGCACCCCATGTTTTCAAGGTTCATCCCTATTGGAAGCATGTACCCGTACTCCAAACCTTGTTAAGGCTGAATAACATTCCATTGTATGCATATTCCATTTTCCCCTTGGTGGACATTTGGGTTTCCACCTTGTAGCTATTCTGAATAATGCTGCTATAAACATTTGTATACAGATTTCTGTGGGGACATAGGTTTTTATTTCTCTCGGGTACATACCTAGGCGTGGGATTGCAGGGTCCCATGGTAACCCTATGTTTCATCATTTGAGGAACTGCCAGACTGCTTTCCAAAATGGCTGCATGATTTCACATTCCCACATTAGTGTCTGAAGGTTCTGATTTCTCCACATCCTGGCCAACACTTGTGTGTGTGTGTGTGTGTGTGTGTGTGTGTGTGTGTGTGTGTGTGTGTGTATTGCAGCGATCCTAGTGGATGTGAAGTGGTATCTCACTGTGATTTTGATTTGCATTTCCCTAATGGCCAATGATGTTAAACATATCTTTATGTGCTTGTTACTATTTGTCTTAATTTATTTCTTATTCTATGAATCTTATTTATCTTAGCTATTATCTTATTTAATCCTCTTAACAGACTTCCTTAGAGCCTCTTAACAGTCAATATCCTCATTTTACAAAGAAGAAACTGATGTGTAAAGTAGCTTGACTAAGTCACACAGTCACTGGTAGACCTATAATCATGTCACTCTTCTTAAAAATCCTTCAAAAGTGCCCCGAACCTGCAAAAGTGGAGGCGCTTCAAGATCTGGTGCTTACATGCTTTTCTCTTTTTATCTTCCACTATCCCTCCACAGGCCTTAAGTCTGTAGCCACAGCAACATTTTTATCATCCCCGAAGAAGGCATGCTGTTGAATACCTGCCTGTGCCTTTGCCCTTGGTGCTGTATCTGGAATGTCCTTTGTGTCCTCTTTTTCATGAATGAACTTTTACTCCTCCTCCAAATAATAAAGAAAGTACAAAATATACAGAAAAATAAACAAATTAACCTGCACTTACCTCTGAAAACCTTCAGGGCTGGTGTGAGAGAGACAAGAGAGAGGAGGGTTATTGTGGAGGACGACTTTCACTATCACTGACGGAATCACTGCTATCTATTGGCTCAATGGAATCTTTTTCTTTTCACGCACCTTTAACAAGGAACCTATCCAGTGACACTTGCTTTTGCCTCCGTTTGAGGATTTCACAGAAATGTGACATTGCGTTGTCTTTAAACGGATCCATCACTGCCACTGCTACTGCCTTATTCAGGTAGTGTTTTCCTACAAAATTTTGCACCGTTTCCCACGTTTTACACATCTCCCTAATCTCATTTGAAGTGAGGGATTCCTCCTCCTTTTTCTCCTCCTCTTCTGCAGAGGAGATGCAGCCATAGACATCAAATCTTGCAATTTTGGCCACTCACATACCTCGTTCGTACTTCTCAGTGATTTCCTTCTTCACTTCCACCATAATCACCTCCTTCTTCTCACCGCCTTTCTTTTCACCCTTCTTCTGCATGGGGGCCATTGTATACGCTCACACGGATGCTGACTACAGTACAGTATTAATAAACTCTTGTCATCTACTGTATTTAATGTAACTGACAATAAGGCAGCAGAAGAGAGGGTCTATATCGGCAGGCAGCCTGACCTAGAATGAAGCAAAGCATTCCTAAGCTTACTTTTGTATGGAAAAGCAGAGGACTGTTGTCCATAGGTGCTTTGAAGTGACAAAAAATACACTAGTGCCTGTTGTGGACACCTCCCAACGTTCTGAAAAATCACTGATTGCTGTCAAACACTGCGGCCTGAGAGCAGTCATCTGAGCATGGGAGATGATCACCCACAATCCCACAGTGAGACAGAGAGAGTGCGCAAGAGAGAGATGAGAACCATTGATTCGGTTGTGATCATGGGATGTTCAGCGTCAGGTATTGCTTGTATTGCAAGACATCGCTCGCTTGTCAAGTTAACATTTATTAGAAATGTTTGTTTGTCTTGCAGAGCACCAGCAGAACAAGTTACTCGCAATCCAAGGTTTTACTGTATTGTTTCCATTGTGTTGTGACTTTATTTAAAAGTTTCTTTCTTGGGGTGCCTGGGTGGCTCAGTCGGTTGAGCGTCCGACTTTGGCTCAGGTCATGATCTCACAGCTTGTGAGTTAGAGCCCCGCGTCGGGCTCTGTGCTGACAGCTCGGAGCCTGGAGCCTGCTTTGGATTCTGGGTCTCCCTCTCTCTCTGCCCCTCCCCCGCTCAATGCTCTGTCTTGCTCTGTCTCAAAAATAAATACAAACATTAAAAAAAAAAATTTAAGGGGCACCTGGGTGGCTCAGTCGGTTAAGCGTCCAACTTCGGCTCAGGTCATGATCTCGCAGTCTGTGAGTTCGAGCCCCGCGTCGGGCTCTGTGCGGACAGCTCGGAGCCTGGAGCCTGCTTCAGATTCTGTGCCTCCCTCTCTCTTTGCCCCAACCCACTCGCATTCTGTCTCTGTCTCTCTCAAAAATAAATACACATGAAAAAAGTTTCTTTCTTCCTCACTGTCTCTCTCTTTCTCTGACTCTCTGTCTCCATAGATAGTGTGGTGTTCCAGAGCACTGACCTTTGATGTGTCATCATCTTTGTATTCCCAGAGTCAGAGAGAGACTGCCAAAGAGTTGGTGCTCAATAAATATGTATTGAATAAATACATTTATCCTTTCGGTTTGAGGATCTTTCCTTCTCATAAAAATAGAATAAAAGAGTTTTGCTTTAAGAAAATTAGAGAAGAAAGCATATAGAGCTATGTGGAGTTCAGAACAGGGTGAAAGTATTCAATCAAAGGTTGAAGTTGCTCTCTTTCCATTTTTTTTTCCCCCTAACCCTTCAGAAAGTCTCCACTGCTGTTGAATCCTTCCTTGGATCTCAGCAGCATCTGAACCATCGAGGGTACAGCAAATACCTTTGTGTCTGCTTCAGTTCCCTCTGTCTCACTGGTTCTGTTGGATAAGGTGCAACATAAGGTTTTTATGGTTCCAGGATATTTGGGAGAAGCTTTATTTCAAGATCTACATCTATAGTGTAGTTTCCATCAACAGAAGATACCAGCAAACTAAAAAAAAAAAAAAAAAAAAAAAGGTGGGGAGGGGGATGCCTGAGTGGTTCAGTCAGTTGAGCATGGGACTCTTGATTTTGGCTCAGGTCATGATCCTGGCGGTGTTGTGGAATCGAGCCCTGCATCAAGCCCTGCGCGGGGCTTCACACTAAGCATGGAGCCCTGCTTAAGATTATCTTTTGGGGCGCCTGGGGGACTCAGTCGGTTAAGCATCCAACTTCAGCTCAGGTCATGATCTCACAGTCCGCGAGTTCGAGCCCTGTGTGGGGCTCTGTGCTGACAGCTCAGAGCCTGGAGCCTGCTTCAGCTTCTGTGTCTCCCTCTCTCTCTGCCCCTGCCCTGCTTGCACTCTGTCTCTCTCTCTCTCAAAAATAAATAAACATTGAAAAAAATATGTTAAAAAAAAGATTATTTCTCTCTCTCTGCCCCTCTCCCCCACTCGCACACACACACTCTCTCTCTCTCTCTCTCTCTGAAAAAAAGAAGATACTAGCAAACCAAACAAGGCCATAATTTTATCTAAGGCCTTTTTTTATTTTTTAAGACTTTCTTAATATGTACATTAAAATAGTATCCTAAGCCTAAACACTAAAATTAGAAAAAAAAATTTTAATGTTTATTTTCGAGAGAGAGAGAGAGAGAGAGAGAGACAGTGTGAGTGGACGAGGGGTAGAGAGAGGGAGACACAGAATCCGAAACAGGCTCCAGGCTCTGAGCTGTGAGCACAGAGCCTGACGTGGGGCTCGAACCCACGAACCGCGAGATCATGACCTAAGCCGAAGTCAGACGCTTAACTGACTGAGCCACCCAGGTGCCCCTAAACACTAAAATTTTAACTTTCAGATTGTAAATCTTTTTTTTTTTTAATTTTTTTTTTAACGTTTATGTATTTTTGAGACAGAGAGAGATACAGCATGAACGGGGGAGGGTCAGAGAGAGAGGGAGACACAGAATCAGATTGTAAATCTTATGGAGAGTATAGATCCTATTCTCATGAAATCTCTGTAATAAGTTTAAAAATCTAAATGACAAAACAAGCTCAGTGTTAACAAATGTATGGGTATGAAGATGTGAGATATAAATGTAGATATAGATATAGATACAGATATAGATACGTAAAATGGAATAACATTCAGCCATGAAAAAGAAAGAAATCCTGTCATTTGCAACAGCATGGATGGACCCAGAGGGCATTAATGGTAAGTAAAATAAGCCAGATAGAGAAAGACTAATGCTACATGTTATCACTTAAAGTTTTTTTTTTTTAAATGTTTATTTATTTTTGAGAGAGAGAGTGAGACAGAGTGTGAGTGGGGGATGGTCAGAGAGAGGGAGACACAGAATCGGAAGCAGGCTCTAGGCACTGAGCTCTCGGCAGAGAGCTGACGCGGGGTTCGAACTCATGGACCATGAGATCATGACCTGAGCTGAAGTCAGATGCCCAACCGACTGAGCCATCCAGGCGCCCCTACATGTTATCACTTAAATGTGGAATCTCAAAAAAAAAAAAAAAAAAAAAAAAAAGAAACTTGTACAAATGGACTAGAAAAGTGGTTGTGAGGGGCTGGAGGGTGGAGAAGATAGGGAGAGGTTGGTAAGAGGGCATGAACTTTCAGCTCTAAGGTGAATAAGGTCTGAAGATCTGTAGTGTAATGTGGTGACTATACTTGATAACACTGTATTGCCTAATTGAAATTTGCTGTGAGAGTAGAACTTAAATGTTCTCACCAAAAAGCAAAAACAAAAACAAAAACAAACCCCAACACCCCCCAAAATCAATGACAGATATGTGAGGTGACAGATTTGTTAATTAACTAGATGGAGGGAATCCTTTCACAGTGTATATGTATATGAAATCACCACGGTGTAACTTTAAATATCTTAGTTTGTCAATGATCTGGTAACTGAAGCCGAAGAAGCCGAAGAAAATCTGAATAGCAAACACCCAGGTTCCTAGAGCATAATTAAGGAGGTAACATTTGAAAGGGAAAATGGCAACAATTGTTTTTAAAGAATAGCTCTTCCTTAGGGCGAGGTCTACAATAGCTAGTTAGAGTAGCTTTAACTAGTTGCCCAGTGAGAATGGAGTTTTGCTATCTTCATGTACCCTGGGGTTTTGGAAAGATCACTTTCTTTGGGTACAAATATGATGGACTCAGTCACATTTTTTTCTGTGTCCACCTTTGTATAAGTTAGCATTTTACGGGCCACAAGAAAATGTATGGTAGGAAAATTATAAACTGTTTACTTTTTCAACTCAGTTAAAAAAGTGTTTTAAAGTGGTCTGCATAATTAATAATAGTGATTTTATTATTATTACTATAATCATAGCTAACATCTGCCAAGGGCTTGTTATAAGCCAGGCACTGTTGTAAGCACTTTACTTAGATGATCTTCTCATTTACTCTGTCCTGTAACTGTAGAAGGTGTTATTATTATTATTCCATTTTATAGAATGAGAAACTGAGGCTCTAGGAAGTTAACTTCCTGTGTTATCTAGTTGTGTGTGGCAGAGCCAGAATTTGCACCTGGATAGTCTGATTCCAGAGCCTGTACCCCTGAGCACACTACCCAGTACTGCTGCTCACAGACAGACTACTCCCCCTTCTGCTTAAATTTTGAGGCAAGCGATGTCCTAATATGCCATCTGGGCCCTTTTGCAGGAAAAAGACACCACACCAGTGTTTCAATTCGTTTACTAAAGGGAATTGAGTGCTTACAAAATCCCTGGAAAGGCCGGGAGGAATGGGCTCCAGGCTGGGCCTGCAGAAATCATTCCCAGAACCAGACTGCCAACCAGGTCCCTTAGGGGAGGGCATCAGGAGGCCGCCACAGCACTGCTAAGTTCCAGATGACATTGCTAGCTGCAGTTCAAGGGTTAAGAAATTGCTGTCCCCAAACTGCCCCTCAGCACCCACCAACTGGTGACGGTTGTCTCCACCCAACTTATGTCTAAACAGCCATGAGTGACGCTCTGGAGACTGGAAGGCTGCTGCAGGAAAATCCAGTGTTTCCGTAAATGTGCTTGCCAGCATTAATGCCTAAGCAGCAGAAAGATGGTCCCCGCCTCATTTCTGCCTTCCAAATCTCGTAGAAGAACATCTGATGGATGGACCCTATTTCACATGGGGAAACAACTGTAAAGGAGTCTGGGAAATGTACTTTTTCATTTACCAAAAGGAAGTAATAAAGGATGCTGAAGGTTAATACACAAACTAATATCTGCTAGGGTAGGGGCATTTGGGTGGCTCAATCGGTAGAGCATGTGACTCTTGATATCAGGGTTGTGAGTTCAAGCCCCATGTTGGGCATATACATACATATATATATATATATATCTGTTAGGGTAGAACGTGGTGGTTAGCCCTAAAAACGATATTTTATCCGTATGTAAAAACTGTTTCGGGCACAGACTATATTCAGAAATCAGTGCTCTTTGGGGCGCCTGGGTGGCTAAGTCGGTTAAGCGTCCAACTTCGGCTCAGGTCGTGATCCCATGGTTTGTGAGTTCAAGCCCCACATCGGGCTCTGTGCTGTCAGCTCAGGGCCTGGAGCCTGCCTCCGATTCTGTGTCTCCCTCTCTTTCTGCCCTTCCCCTGCTCGTGCTGTTTCTCTCTCTCTCTCTGTCTCTCAAAAATACATAAAGAATCTAAAAAAAATTTTTTAAGAGAAAAAAAAGAAATCAGCGCTCTTTAAAAGCTACAGAATCAACTTTTGCTTTCCACCGTACAGACCCAGTACTAGTTAGTGTGCTGTTAAGTACCTTTGTTGAAATAGTAAAGCTATCACAGAAAGTCCCTTTACTGAGTGTCCTCCTAGCTCACTGGGCTGGGTGATAGATGAGCTTTTAGTGTAGGAAGGAGTTGTTTTCAAAAATTAATAATTTTGTTCCCCCAACTACAGTTTTCTCCTCAAAGATTTTTGTAAGCCTCGAGGCAGCAATGTTTTGAATGGTTTAAGTTGCCAGAATTCAGACCTCCTCATGAGTGGGTAGTTGACGTGCAATCGCTTTACTAATTTAAATATATTTGAACGGTTCTTCTTTCTCTGGTGGTGTTTTCAGGATACTCATTTAAAAATTATTTCAGTTTGTTTCCTTCTTTCTACTGGCTTGTATTTTCTAAATTTTCTGTAATTATATAATACCTTTATAATCAGAAAAAGAAAAGATTACCTTAAAAAGTGATCCCATTACTTTAGGCAAAAATTTTTTGGCAAGAATTCTTAACTGATTGGTTTAGAAAGCATCAAATTCATTTTCCACTGCCTGTTCACACCAAGCCTGACACTCTCTTTGATTAACAAAACTTCATGGTCAATGAAAAACATAATCAAACCGATTTAAAAAAAATTTTTTTTGGGGCGCCTGGGTGGCGCAGTCGGTTAAGCGTCCGACTTCAGCCAGGTCACGATCTCGTGGTCCGGGAGTTCGAGCCCCGCGTCAGGCTCTGGGCTGATGGCTCAGAGCCTGGAGCCTGTTTCCCTCTGTGTCTCCCTCTCTCTCTCTGCCCCTCCCCCGTTCATGCTCTGTCTCTCTCTGTCCCAAAAATAAATAAACGTTGAAAAAAAAAAAATTAAAAAAAAAATTTTTTTTTGGTAATGGAAAAGGTTTGGAATAGAATAAAAACTGAACATTTTATAACATTGTTACAACTGATATTGCAAATTACGGTACACTCAGGGAACCCTGAGGGGCAGGAAAAAAAATTGTGTTACACTCTGGTATAATCTGGCAAATTGAGTAAGTTACAAAAGATCTGGTGACTGTAGTAGGGCTTTCTGAACATATTTTTTTTCCCCACTTCCCGCAACCATACAGTTTTCCAGAAATGTTGCGTTTTTCAAGTTGAATCTTTAAAGCTCTTCTGTTTGGTTTTCTTGCAAGTCATATTAGGCCACTTGGAGGCAAAGGGTAATAAGACATGTGTTGCTGTTTTAGTATCTCATCTGCTGGCCTGCCTTCGAACAGCTGTTGTCTAAAGAAGTTTATTTTATTGTCACAGTTAAAAAGTGTGTCTGCTTTCAATTTGCCATAATACATTTTAATATCAGATCTCTCTTCTTGCAGATTTGAATATTAAGGTTTCTGTTAGAAATACAAATTTATTTCCATTAATTAATCATCTGTGCCGATTATCTATTTTTACATGCTCAAAAGTGATACCTGATAAGGGCTGCCATGTAATTTATTTCAATAAGTATCTTTTAAGGACCTTAGCAGATGTTTCTGTCTCTTATAATGTAAAAGTACATTGTAAATAGCTATTTGCTCTCTCTACAGGACAAACCTTCATATACAGAGTGTTTTTGACTTGGAACCTTCCCTTTTTTACTCCACTCAATTGACTTAGCAGGGTTTCAAGAGCAGCGTTCATAAATTTGCAGGTATGAACAATTTTAATTCTTGATATTGTATCTAACTTAAATATATAGACAGAAAGTAGAATTTCGTAACTATAGATTTTATATGTCAGAGGATGGATTTATTGCTTGAAAAGTCACTGTATAAAACATTCAGCATTCTGATTTTCTTGGCCGGGTCTCCCTGTTCACTTATTGCTAAATTTTTAATCCATTGCCTCTCTTGTGTATGTATACCTTCCATTCTGCCTTAATCAAAGATTCATATTATATTAGAGCTGGAGATTATGTAGGCCCATCCCCTCAATTTGCAGAGAAGGAAATGAAGCCTAGAAAGGTGAAGGTAGAGTCCACGGACACAGAGCCAATTGAGTAGTAGAGCTAGTGTCAGATCTCTCAGCTCTTCCCCCGACACTTGGGCAGGAGTATAGTTCAGAAATTACATCCCGCAGCTTTGGAGTCACTGTCTGGGTTAATACCCTTTTCTGTGGGGAGAATAATACCACCTACCTGATGGGTTGTTGTGTGTGAGGATTAAAGAAGACAATATATTGTGCTTCTGCTATTATGGTCTGTGGCCCTTTTTACTTCCCGTTGGGTTGACCCCTTCACTGCTTCTTGAAACTCCACACCTTGGCTCACGGTTGCAGTGCTGTCCTGATTCTCCCTGTAATTCTCTGTGACACTGGCTTCTCTTCCCCATCTTACTCCACAGACGAGGGCAGCCCTCCAGGCTCTCATCTCAGCCCATGTTTCCTGTGAGCCCCTCCATCCCTGTTTGCCGAGATCTTTCACTTCTCTGTCTTCAAGTCTGACTTACCCCCTGAACTTCAGATCGGCATTTCCAGTGGCCTCATGGCCATCGCTTCCCGATTTCCCATTCACCTCAAGCATGATGAACTTAAAACCAAAGCCATTCCTTTTCCCGTAAATAAGTTCTTCTAACTGACTTCCTAATTTCTGTGAGTGATACTACCAAACACCCAGGCTTTAAGAATCCCCACGTTCTCGGGGCGCCTGGGTGGCTCAGTCGGTTAAGCAGCTGACTTCGGCTCAGGTCATGATCTCGTGGTCCGTGAGTTCGAGCCCCGCGTCGGGCTCTGTGCTGACAGCTCAGAGCCTGGATCCTGTTTCAGATTCTGTGTCTCCCTCTCTCTGACCCTCCCCCATTCATGCTCTGCCTCTCTCTGTCTCAAAAATAAATAAACGTTAAAAAAAATTTTTTTAAAGAATCCCCACATTCTCTTTATAGCTTTCTAGCCTTCCACAGCCAATGACAAATTGTGGTACCCTCTGGTACAATCTGGCAAATTGAATAAGTTACAAAATATCTGGGTGGCTGCAGTGAACATTTGTAGTAGGATCTTTCAATCAGCCATCAAGACCCGTGGATTTATTTCCCATTGAAGAATTTTTCATCTTTTCCTTCCTTCCCATTCCTGCCATCATCACGGTGTTCAAGCCATTAACCAGATCCACAGTTGCCAATAAAGTAGCTGTTCTTTCACTTGGAAATGGCTGGGTTCTTTTTCTCTCTCCCCCAGAAATACAGCCTCTTGACTTTCCATGCTTGTTCATTTAGCACATGCATCTTGACTTAAGTACAGACACAGAATATCCTTAACTCTGAGAACTTCCAAAGTATCTTAATCTTGAATTACAACCTAGATCTGGCTAAATGTAAGACTCATGCTTAATATTTCACCCATATGTTTGACAGACTTTAAAATTTTTTATTTTTGAATATATTTTTAATACTCAAACCTCAAAATATTTAAAAGTTTACCATATAAAATCTCCCTCCCATTCTTGTTTCCTGTCTCCCAGATCCCATTTCCACTCCAACTGGCAACCACTGTTCTACGTTTCTTGTTAATCTGTTTAGAGTCTCTGCTTATTTTTTTCCCGTGTGTGTGTGTGTGTGTGTGTGTGTGTATGTATATATATATATATACATAACTTAACTATGCTTTTTACAAAACTTAACTATGTGTCATAGCCATCTTTCCATATAGCTATCCCTTATTCGTGGATATTTTTCTAACCCTTCACTGTCACAGTTGGTTCTTCAGTGAATAACCATATACGTGTGTCTTTCTGATTATGTACCAGTGGCCCCGTAGCATAAATCCCCAGAAGTGAAATTGCTTGGTCAGAAAAGATACGCATTCGTAATTTTGAGAGCTATTGCCAGACTGACCTCCAAGGGGCCATACTAATTTACATTCCCACCAGTAATGATTGAGGGTACCTGTTTTCCCACATTTTTATAAATATTATCACATTTTTGGATTGGTTTGCTGCCTTGAGAGGGGAAAGAATGATACATCAGTGTGGTTTTAATGTGCATTTATATTTTATGACCAAGGTTAAATATACTTTTCATATGATAAGGGACATTCATATTTCTTTTCCTGGGGACTGTCCTTTGTCTCATTTTGTCTCATGGTTATTGTTCTTTTACTTGCCAATTTCTTAGAAGCTTGGTGTGTATTGAGATGACCCTTTTCTCTGATAGACTCTTTTACCATGTTGTCATATGCCTTATGCCTTTGCTTGTGGTATTTTTTTATTATGATTTTTTTTGCTATTCATGTTTCATCTTTATGTAATCAAATGTATCAATCTTTTATTTAAAAAAAATTTTGGCGGGGGGAGCACCTGGGTGGCTCAGTCAATTAAGCGTCCAACTCTCAGTTTCGGCTCAGGTCATGATTTTGTGGTTTCATGGGTTTGATCCCTGCATTGGGCTCTGCGCTGACAGTAGAGAGCCTGCTTGAGATTCTCTCTCTTCCTCTCTCTTTACCTCTACCCCACTCATGCTATCTCTGTCTCTCAAAATAAATAAATAAAACTTAAAAAAAATTTTTTTTTTATCAGTCTTTATGGCTTTTGTATTTTGAGTCAGAGGCCCTTCCCACTGTGTAGTCTTCCATATTTTCTCTTAGAACTTTTATGGCTTTGTTTTCACACTTAAATGTTTGATCCATATGGAACTTATCCTTGTATGAGATGGGAATTGTAAATCCACTTTAATTTTTTTTTTCTGGAAATCTAAAATTGCCCCAGTGCCATTTATTAAATTGCTCAGTTTTTTATGACAGGCTTATTGTCTATTAAATTCCCACCTGAAGTAGGGTGTATGTCTGGATTTTTTTAATTTTTAAAGATTTTATTCTTGAGGCGCCTGGGTGGCTTGGTCAGTTAAGCGTCCGACTTCGGCTCAGGTCATGATCTCACGGTCCGTGAGTTCGAGCCCCGCGTCGGGCTCTGTGCTGACAGCTCAGAGCCTGGAGTCTGTTTCAGATTCTGTGTCTCCCTCTCTCTCTGCCCCTCCCCCGTTCATGCTCTGTCTCTCTCTGTCTCAAAAATAAATAAACGTTAACAAAAAAAATAAAAAAAAAAAGATTTTATTCTTTTAATAATCTCCACACCTAATGTGGGGCTCGAACTCACAGCCCCGAGATCCAGAGTCATACTCTACCGACTGAGCCAGCCAGGCACTCTGGAGTTCCAAATATACTCCACTGGTCTTTTGCTTTATCTCCCTCACCACAGTTTTCTTTACCGAGGAAGTATAATATAATTGAATAGATGTTGGTGCTAACTCCTTCTCTTTATTCTTTTTTTGTAATGTTTATTTATTTTTGAGAGAGAGACAGAGGTGAGTGGGGCAAGGGCAGAGAGAGAGGGAGACACAGAATCTGAAGCAGGCTCCAGGTTCTGAGATGTCAGCACAGAGCCTGATGCGGGGCTTGAACCCACAAACCGTGAGGTCATGACCTGAGCTAAAGTTGGATGCTTAAACCAACTGAGCCACCCAGGCACCCCCTCTTTGTTCTTCTTTTTTCAGAATTTTAACTAGTTATTCCTGTGTGTTTATTTTTCCATAAAACTTTAGCATCAACTTGCATTGATCTTAAACTAACCTGCTGGTGTTTTTATGATGCACATGTTATTACAAAATGTCTTAGGAAGAACTGACATCTTAACATGTCGAATCTTCCAATTCGAAAGGCTTGGCTTTCGATAGTCTTCTTTTGTGTCCCTGTGTTTTCTTCATATTATGAGTCTTGTGCACTTCTTGTTAAATTTATTCCTAGTATTTCGTATTTTTGATGCTATTGTAAATGGGAGTCTTTTATTCCATTATATCTCTTACCTAATGTGGGTGTCTTTTTGTATATATGAAAGTTAGTGATTTCTAATATTAATTTTATAATCTCTTTCCCTTCTACTTGTTTTTGATCATTTTGCAGTTGAGACTGTTGTATTTCCCAGGTATACAGTAATAATATTTGCAAATAATAATAATTTTACCTCCTACTTGCCAGTGGTCCTTTCTCTAGTTTCTTTCTCAAGTTAAATGCCTTGGCTAACACCTTCAGAACAGTGTTAAATAATATGGTATTAGTGGGTATCCTTGTCCTTTTGCTGGCTTTACTGGAACGTTCTATTCAGATGCTAGGTTTTAGACTGAAACAGATAGATATATTTTATCACCACAAGGTTTTACTGAGTACAGATTATGGACCAGATGCTGTACCATAAAATAGAGATTTAAAAAAAAAAAGAAAATGAGGGGGCACCTGGGTGGCTCAGTCAGTTGAGTGTCTGACTTCCGCTCAGGTCATGGTCTTACAGCTCGTGCGTTTGAGCCTCGTGTCAGGCTCTGTGCTGACAGCTCAGAGCCTGGAGCCTGCTTTGGATTCTGGGTCTCCTACTCTCTCTCTCTGCCCCTCACCCACTCACGCTCTGTCTCTCAAAAATAAACATTTAAAAAAATTAAAAAGAAAAGAAAATGAGTATGACTCTACCTGGCTTCAAAGAGTTTACAGGGAAAGACAGATACACAAATTAGTGTATTAACTGTATTAACTTCCTTGCTGGTCTCTGCGGCATCTATGTATCCATGTTATGGATGTCACAACAAAGTTATATAGAGTATACAGTGGAGACACAAAAAATGGCGATAGCTGATCAGCTTAAGCCCCATGTCAAGATAAAATTCCAAAGAACAAGGTACTAAAACATACTAGCTTAGTTTGCATTGAAATGTTTTCATTAAATTCATTATAAGATGTCCTTGACTTCGGAGGCAACGTATAGGGAAAGTCGCGTGAAGAATCTTTGTTAGTTCAGTAAGGACACTGGTGAGAATATTTATCAAATGCCTCCAACATAACAAACATTAAACTAAGGCCAGGCATACACACAGACATGATCTCTGC
The DNA here is from genome assembly GCF_022079265.1 of Lynx rufus. Classification (NCBI taxonomy): domain Eukaryota; kingdom Metazoa; phylum Chordata; class Mammalia; order Carnivora; family Felidae; genus Lynx; species Lynx rufus. The sequence goes on along the minus strand of NW_025814834.1, from coordinate 197,956,990 downwards.
TCTTATGGATGTTACAGTGTAGCAGGGAAGCACCTTAAGATAGACCAATAGGGGCGCCTGGGTGGCTTGGTCGGTTAAGCATCCGACTTCGGTTCAGGTCATGATCTCACGGCCCGTGAGTTCGAGCCCCGCGTCGGGCTCTGTGCTGACAGCTCAGAGCCTGGAGCCTGTTTCAGATTCTGTGTCTCCCTCTCTCTCTGCCCCTCCCCTGTTCATGCTCTGTCTCTATCTGTCTCAAAAATAAATAAACGTTAAAAAAAAAATTAAAAAAAAAAGATAGACCAATACAATCCAGCACTTGCCACGAAGTACATGTATAAGGTACATTGGAGGGAGTGTGGAGGAAGTTGAAATTAACATCAGCCCAGGGAAGTCCAGGAAAGCCCCCAAGGGAGGCTCTGTTTGAGCTGACTCTGAAGGAGGAATGAGAGCTTCTCAGATTGAGAAGGATGGTTTTATTGTAGCACAGGAACAATATGTACAAAAGCTTGGCGGCCTGAAGGGTACTATGTGTCTGGGAATTGGCATGTAGCTCAAGGATGGGAGGCGAGGTAGGTGGTAGGAGATAAGCATGCCGAGATTGACAGAAGCTGGGTCCCAAAGAGTATTAAATCCATTCATAGAAATAGGGATTTTATCCAGCAGGCAGGAAGGAGCTATTAAAGAATTTTAAGCAGCAGAATCCAGAAAGATAACATACTTCAGGGTGGATTGAAGGGAAAAAGATAAAAGGCAAGGAGACCAATTAGGAAGTTTATTGTATTAGTCCAAATATTCTCTATGATGACATTTAGTGTCCTTATATAAGGATTCATGTGACAAATTCCTCCTAGAAGTCAGTGGCAGAAAAATGCTCATTTTTACTGGGGAGGTGATGTGAACACTAGATAAATCATTTGTTTTCCCTGTTGTTTGTTTTTGCCCTGGATTCCAGAACAAATGTTGTTAAATTTAAGTGTATAGAAATCATCTCATTTCCTTTAAATGTCTAATTTCTATTTTCAAATATGTTGTATATATATTTTATTTAAAACTACTTGCAATTGCCTTAAAAAAGATAGATAATCACTTCAGAAAATGTGGACAAATATAAAGAAAAAATATAAATTCCTGAAATTATGCAGTCTCACCTCTCCCCAAGTGCATTCATCCTAAATCAGGGACACTCAGCCTCCACTACAGCAGAAATATAGAACTCATTACTTTGCAAGGGGGCAAATTCTGTTGTTGAACAGCTTAATCCACTACTTCTCTATTTGTTTTACCAAACCCGCAGGAGGAAATGTATTTTACATCATGACCCAGTACACACATATCTGTGATTCTGCGTAGTACTCTCTCTATCTGAAACAAAAAAACTCATGAAAGAATTCTTACTACTTGAAATAAGCCCTAATATTTTAAATTCTATTCCGTGTTCTTTAAAATCCTAAATTGATTTCAAAACCCACTAATGGATTGAGACAAGCAATATAACTGTTGGCTTAGTACTTAACCACACCTCAGTTTGCTGGCATATAGGTATGAAGGCACTAGATCAGGATACCTGAGTTCAACAAATCCCATTAAGTTCTCACTTTTCAAAAGCTATTCTTCACACTGAGCTAAACTCTGGCTCCCTTTAGTCCCATCCTTGGTCCACTTTGGCTTTCAGAACCACACTGAACGTTCACTCAATAAACACTGATTGAACACCTGTGTGCCAGACATTATGCTCTGTACTAGGGATGCTCGGGTGAACAAAACAGAGTCTCCACCCTTTAGGGGAGCGCATTCTAGCGATTGGTCCAGAGGACTTGTCTATTGGAGCAACTAAAAGAATAATTCTACTTCTTCCACATAACTGGCCTTCAGTATTGGAAGACAGCCGTCATGTTCCCTTTGCATCCTTTCCCCTGGTCTCTAAACCATGCCTCCTAGGACATAGTTTCTCTGATACCAGCCACTGAGCTATGGTGAGCTATAGTGATACAGTAGAACTCCTCCCCATACGGCAGATGGGCTTGTTAAGATAACCTCTGATAACATGACATTGAAGCAAAGACTTGCATAAAGTTGGGGAACAAGTTATGTGAAGATCCAGGTGAGGAGTGTTCCTGAGATAAGGGCCACCAGAAGTGAACTGGCACATTGGGAAACATCAAAACCAATGAGGTTGGTGCTGGGGGTGGGGATGGAGGTAGGAGAAAAAGACATCTTGCAACCCTTTTAGATCAGGGTAAAAGATTTTGGATTCCTTTCCTAGTAAGATAGAAGCCTTTGGAGGTTTTGAGTAGAAGAATGCTACGCTCTGACTTAGGTTTGAGTAGATCCCTTTGGAAAAAGCAGAGACCAGCAAGGAAGTGAATACAGTAGTCTGTTTACTCAAGTGTTCACTTACAATCCTTGGTAGGGTTTTGCCATTTTTGTGACAAACTTCCTGCATGCTTCTGATTAAAATATTTAGTTTCAATTATTTTCGTGAAAGGGATCTTCCATTGTATCTGCAAACTAGCTATTTACTTTTCTGTATTAATTTTATAACTAGTTATCTTACCAAATTCTTTGGTTTCTGGGATTTTGTGTTCAATTGACTTTATTAAGGTGTAATTTACATACAATAAAATGCACCCATTTGAAGGGTACAGTTCAATGAGCTTTGACATATATTCACGTGTAACAGTCCCCATAAGTAAGATAGAGAAAGAATATTTCTATCGCACAAAATTTCCCTCATGTCTTTCCCCACCCCCCCTTATGCCTTTTTGTAGTTAAACCCTCCTGTCTGTCTCACTCCCAACCCCAGGCAACTATTAATCTCCTAATTCTGTCACTCTGGATTAGTTTTGCCTGTTCTAGACTTTCATGTAACAGGAATTGCACAATATGTACTCCTTTGTGTCTGGCTTCTTTTGTTGAGGCTAATGCTTTTGAGATTCATTCATGCCATTGTGTGTATCAGAGGTTTGTTCCTTTCTATTGCTCAGTACTATTCCATGGTACAGATGAACCACAATTTAGCTATTCACCAAGTGATGGACGTTTTCTTTCTAGTTTGTGGACTTGTATGAATGAAGCTGCTATGACAGTTCTTGGACAGGTCTCTTTGTGGATGTATGTTTTCATTTCTTGTGGGTAAATACTTAAGAATGAAATCATTGGCTCAAAAGTAGGTATAACTTTATTAGAACTGCTAAGCAGTTTTTCAAAGTGACTGTCCCAAGGCGCCTGGGTGGCTCAGTCAGTTGAGTGTCCAACTCTTGATTTCGCCTCAGGTTATGACCCTAGAGCTGTGGGATTGAGCCCCGAGTCAGGGTTCACTCTGAGTATGGAGCCTGCTTAGGATTCTGTTTCTCTCTCTCTCTCTCTCTCCCTCTCCCCCTCTCCCCTACTTGTGCATATACTCTCTCTCTCTCTCTCAAATTAAAACAAACAAACAAAAAACAAAAACCAACAGTGACTGTCTCATTTCATATTCCCACCGGCAGCAGTGAGATCCAATTTCTCCACATTCTTGTCAACACTTGGTACTGTCCATCTTTTTAGTTTTAGCCATTGTAGTATGTGTGTAATGATATTTAATTGTGGTTTTAATTTGCATTTCCTGTATGAAGAGTGATGTTAAACATCTTTTCATGTACTAATTTGTATATCTTCTTTTGGGAAATGTATGTAGTTTGTCTTACTGAGTTCTTTTTTTTTTTTTAATGTTTATTTATTTTTGAGACAGAGAGAGACAGAGCATGAATGGGGGAGGGTCAGAGAGAGAGGGAGACACAGAATCTGAAGCAGGCTCCAGGCTCTGAGCTGTCAGCACAGAGCCTGACGCGGGGCTCGAACTCACAGACCGTGAGATCATGACCTGAGCCAAAGTCAGAAGCTCAACGGACTGAGCCACCCAGGTGCCTCCCCCCTTTTTTTTTTTTTTTGAGGTCTTTGTATATTTTGGATACACGTCTTTTGTCAGATATATGTATTGCAAATACTTTATCCTAATTCCTGGCTTGGCTTCTCATTTCCTTAATAGTAACTTTCAAAGAGCAGAATTCATCAAGTTTTTCATTATGGCCCATGCTTTTTGTGAGCTAAGAAATCTTTGCCTACCCCAAGGTCCTGAACTTTTCCTCCTATGTTTTCGTCTAGAAATTGAACTTTACATTTAGTTTTGTGATCCATTTTGAGTTAAAATTTATGGAGCGCCTGGCTGGCTCCGTTGGTTAAGTGTCCGACTTGGGTTCAAGCCCTGCATCAGGCTCTGTGCTGACAGCTCAGAGCCTGGAGCCTGCTTTGGATTCTGGGTCTCCCTCTCTCTCTCTCTGCTCCTCCCCTGCTCGCACTCTGTCTCTGTCTCAAAAATAAATAAACATTAAAAAAATTTTTGTCTGTGGTGTTAAGTAAAGGTCAAGTTTCATTTTTTCCTGTAATGTATTCTGGAAATGCTCAGTTATCCTGGCACCATTTGTTTGAAAGTATTATTTCCTCATTGAATTATTGTGGTGCCTTTTAAAATTTTTGATAAAATGAACTTGACTAAAAAACTTAATTGGTTGGGGCGCCTGGGTGGCGCAGTCGGTTAAGCGTCCGACTTCAGCCAGGTCACGATCTCGCGGTCCGTGAGTTCGAGCCCCGCGTCGGGCTCTGGGCTGATGGCTCGGAGCCTGGAGCCTGTTTCCTATTCTGTGTCTCCCTCTCTCTGCCCCTCCCCCGTTCATGCTCTGTCTCTCTCTGTCCCAAAAATAAATAAAAAACGTTGAAAAAAATTAAAAAAAAAAAACTTAATTGGTAATATATTTGTGTGCATATTTCTGTACTCTATGCTATTCCATTGATCTTTGTGTGTATCCTAATGTTAATATTACACTGTCTTCTTAATTAAATTTAATATAATTCTCTTTAATATAACTACAGGATAGTTATATTACATCTTAAAATCTGGTAAGGCAAGTTCTCTTTTACTCTTTTTAACATTGTTTTGGCTATTCTAGGTCCATTTCATGTTCTATTAGTTTTAGAATGAGCTTGGTAATTTCCACAAAAAGAACCTTTTTGGATTTTGATTGAGATTACATTGATTCCATAGGTTAATTTGAATAAATTGACATATTTAATGTTTTGGTCTTCTAATTCATATGCACAGCCTGTCTCTCCATTTATTTAGATCTTTGACATTTCTCTCACCCATTTTGTAATTTCCAGTGTGCATATATTTTATTAAATTGATCCCTAAGTGTTTCATGTTTTTGATGTTCTTATGAATGCATTGTTTTTTTAAATTTCAGTTTCTAATTGTTCATTACTAACTTATAGAAGTAGAAATGATTTTTATATGTTGACCTTATATCCAGTGACCTTGTTAAATTCAGTTGTTAGTTCTAGAAGACTCTTGTAGATCTTTTTTTTTTTTTAAGTTTATTATATTTATTTTGAGAGAGAGAGTGCATGCGCACAAGCAGGGGAAGGGGAGAGGCAGAGAGAGAGAGAATTCCAAACAGGACCCATGCTGTCAGTGCAGAACCCCTCATGGGTCTTGAACTTATGAACAGTGAGATCATGACCTGAGCTGAAATCAAGAGTTGGATGCTCAGCTGAGCCACTCAGACACCCCAGATCTCTGGGGATTTTCTATGTACATTATTGCTCTTGGGATTTACTCATTTGTACAATGAGTAAACACTAACAGTTTTTTTCTTCCTTTTCATCTTCTTTTATTTCTTTTTCATCTTATTACATTGACCAAGACCTCCAGGTCAATGTTGAATAGAAGTGGTGAGAGCACAAATCTTTGCCCTGTTCCCTATCTTAGAGGAGAAAGCATTTATTTGATCTTTAGCTTTTTGTAAATGCTTTTTACTAGGCTGGGGAAGTTCCCTTTTATTATTGTTTTACTAGAGTTTTTATCATGAACGTGTGTTGAACTTTTCAAATGCTTTTTCTACAGCTGTTTATAATCTATTCTGTTAATATGGTGCATTTTGCTGATTGATTTTCAACTGTTTAACTGTATTGGCTTCCTGGAGTAACCCTTAGTTGCTACAGTCTTTTTATATATTTGATTTGCTAATATAATGTTAAGGATTTTTTGTGTCTCTGTTTACAAAGGATATTATTCTGTAGTTTTCTAGTTTTCTTTCTTATGGTGTCTTGGTTTAGGTACCAGTAATACTGGCCTCATAAAGTGAGTTGGAAAGTTTTCCTCTCTCCATACTTTCTGAGTGTTTGTATAGGATGGGTATTATGTCTTACTTAAATGTCTAATAGAATTTAACATTGAAGCCATGTAGGCCTGCAGTTTATTTTGTGTAGGCAGATTTTACAATTACATTTTCAATTTCTTTAATATTATATGTTCAGTTTTTTTTTAATGTGTTGACTTTTTTCTTTTTTTTTTTAATTTCCTTTTTTATTTTTTAAAATTTACATCCAAATTAGTTAGCATATAGTGCAACAATGATTTCAGGAGTAGATTTCTTAGTGCCCCTTACCTATTCAGCCCATCCCCCCTCCCACAACCCCTCCAGTAACCCTCAGTTTGTTCTCCGTATTTATGAGTCTCTTCTGTTTTGTCCCCCTCCCTGTTTTATATTATTTTTGTTTCCCTTCCCTTATGTTCATCTGTTTTGTCTCTTAAAGTCCTCATATGAGTGAAGTCATATGATTTTTGTCTTTCTCTGACTAATTTCACTTAGCGTAATACCCTTTAGTTCCATCCACGTAGTTGCAAATGGCAAGATTTCATTCTTTTTGATTGCCGAGTAATACTCCAGTGTGTGTGTGTGTGTGTGTGTGTGTGTGTGTGTGTGTGTACATACATATATATACCACATCTTCTTTATCCATTCATCCATCGATGGACATTCGAGCTCTTTCCATACTTTTGACTGACTATAGTGCTGCTATAAACACGGGGGTGCATGTGTCCCTTCGAAACAGCACACCTGTATCCCTTGGGTAAATGCCTAGTAGTGCAATTGCTGGGTTGTAGGGTAGTTCTATTTTTAGTTTTTTGAGGAACCTCCATACTGTTTTCTTTTTTTTTTTTTCAACGTTTTTTTTTTTTTTTTTTTTTTTTTTTTTTTTTTGGGACAGAGAGAGACAGAGCATGAACGGGGGAGGGGCAGAGAGAGAGGGAGACACAGAATCAGAAACAGGCTCCAGGCTCTGAGCCATCAGCCCAGAGCCTGACGCGGGGCTCGAACTCCCGGACCGCGAGATCGTGACCTGGCTGAAGTCGGACGCCTAACCGACTGCGCCACCCAGGTGCCCCTCCATACTGTTTTCCAGAGTGGCTGCACCAGCTTGCATTCCCATATATGTTCAGTTTCTTTAATTGATACATGGCTACTCAGATTTTTTTTTCCTGTATCAGTTTTGAATATTTATATCTCTTAAGAAATGTGTTCATGGAGCACATAGGTGGCTCAGTTGGTTGAGTGTCCTACTCTTGATTTCAGCTCAGGTCATGATCTCACCCTTTGTGAGTTTGAGCCCCACATTGGGCTCTGTGCTGATAGTGCAAAGCCTGCTTGAGATTCTCCCTCCTGCCCCTCCCCTGCTCACCTGTGTGTGCGCTCTCTCTCTCAAAGATAAACATTAAAAAAAAAATGTTCATTTTATCTAAATTGTTGGATTTATTGACAGAGTTGTTCATAGTATTTTGTTTTTGCTCTTTTAATGTCTGTAGGATCTTTAATGGTGTTTCCTTTTTTTATTGCTGCTATTGGTAATTTTTTTCTTTTTTTTTCAATTGTTTTAGAGAGAGAGAGAGGGAGGGAGACGGAGGGAGGGAGGAAAAGCATGTGAGTGGGGAGGTAGCAGAGCAGGGGGGAGAGAGGATCTGAACCGGGCTCTTCGCTGATATCAGAGAGCCTGATGGGGAGCTCGAACTCACAAACTGTGAGATCATGACCTGGGCCAAAGCTGGATGCTTAACTGACTGAGCCACCCTGGCACCCCTCTTTTTTTTCTTAATTGGTCAAACTAGAAGTTGATAAATTTAATTAATATTGGTATCAGTTTTATTGCTAGTGGTCAATTTATTGATATTGATATAGAGAACTAGCTTTTGGTTTCATTGATTTTCTTCTGTCATTTACTCAATTTCTATTTCATGTATTTCTGATCTTGTCTTTATTTAATTTTCTTCCTTCTCCTTATGTTGGGTTTAATTTGATCTCCCGTTTCTAGCTTCTTAGGTAGAAACTTAACTCATTGGGTATTAGATCTTTTTTCTTTTTTAATATAAGCATTTGAAGCTATACATTTCCCTCTAAACACTGCTTTAACTATGAATGAGAAATTTTCATATGTTGTGTTTTCATGCAGTTCAAAAGTTTCTAATATTGCTTATGATTTCTTTTACCCCTAGGTTATTTGAAAGTTTAATCTTCAATTTCCAAAATTTGGGAGATTTTCATTTGCTATTGATGTCTAATTTAATTCCATGTTGGGAGAGAATATACTCTGTATGATTACAATCTTTAAATATATTAAAAAATTCTTTTATGGCCAAGTCTGTAGTCTATTTGGTAAATGTTCAAAATGCACTTAAAAAGAATGTGTATTTTGCTGCTGTTCTGTAGAGTGTTCTATAAATATCAATTTGGTCAAGTTGGTTGATAGTGTTGGTCAAGTATTTTATATCCTTATCAGTGTTTCCAGCTATTCCTTCTATCAATTATTGAGAGAGTAGTGTTGAAATATACAATAATAAACATGAATTTCAACATTTCACTTCTGCCAGTTTTTGCTTTCCATATTTTGACCTGTTATTAGGTGCATACATACTTTTGGTTATATTTTCTCAATGCATTAATTTTTTTAAATTATAAAATTTCTTTTTAGCTCTGGTATTTTCTTGAGTCTACTTTGTCTGATATTAGTATAACCATTCCAGCTCTCTTATAATTAGTGTGTTTATGGTATAGTTTTTTACAGTTATTTACTTTTTTTTTTAACAATTGCTTACTTAAAAATTTTTTTTTAATGTTTATTTATTTTTGAGAGAGAGAGAGACAGAGTGCAAGCAAGGCAGGGGCAGAGAGGGAGAGAGGGAGACACAGAATCCGAAGCAGGCTTCCGGCTCTGGGCTGTCAGCACAGAGCCTGATGTGGGGCTCGAACCTATGGACTGCGAGATCATGACCTGAGCCAAAGTCAGACGCTTTAACCGACTGAGCCACCCAGGCACCCCTACATTTATTTACTTTTAACATCTGTATCTTTATATTTAAAGTGCATTTCCTGTAGACAGCATATATTTGACTGGTCATTTTTCATCCAGTCTGATAATGTTTTTAAGTGTAGTTGAGAATATTTACATTTAATATAATTATCAACATAGTTGGATTTAAATATACCATCCTTCTGTTTTCTGTTTATGTGATCTGTCTTTGTTTCTTTCCTGTATTTTCCTGACTTTTCCTTATCCTGCCTCAATAAAGAATATTGAGTAATTTTTGTATTCTGTTTTATCTTCACGTTAATTTATTAGCTTAATCTCTTTGTTTTACATTTAGTGGTTGCTCTAGGGGTTACAGTATATGCATTTTCCCTCATCACAGTATGCATTTTACTTATTACTCATCTCATATTATACCACTTCATATATAGCAGGGGTTGGCAAACTGCAGCCTTAGGGTCAAGTTTGGATCCCTGTCTCCTTTTATAAGTAAAACTACAGCCATTCATGTACATGTTGTTTATGGCATATTTTGTGCTACAGTGGCAGAGTTCAGTTGTTGCAACAAAAACCATTAGCCTCTAAACCTAAAATATTTAGTATCTTGTCTTTTTTGCCTTTTGGCAAAAAATATTTACTTGTTTGCCAACTTCTGATGTACAGTAAAGTATATTTCTGTTTCTCATCTTTTCTTCAAATATTTTTTCTGCCTCCACCTTTTTCCGAACTTCAATTACATATTAGACCATTTGATATTGTTCCACATGTCACTAAGGATCTGTTCATTTTTTGTCAGTTTCTCTTTTTTTTTTTTTAAACTTCTGATAATTCCTGTTGTTATGTCTTCACATTCATGGATTATTCTGCCATTCATAACCTGCTATTACTATTTCTTTTAATTTACATCCAAGTTAGTTAGCATATAGTGCAACAATGATTTCAGGAGTAAATTCCTTAATGCCTCTTACCCATTTAGCCCATCCCCCCTTCCACAACTCCTCCAGCAACCCTCTGTTTGTTTGCTGTATTTAACAGTCCCTTATGTTTTGTCCCCCTCCCTGTTTTTATATTATTTTTGCTTCCCTTCCCTTATGTTCATCTGTTTTGTCTCTTAAAGTCTTCATATGAGTGAAGTCATATGATATTTGTCTTTCTCTGACTAATTTTGCTTAGCATAATACCCTTTAGTTCCATCCACGTAGTTGCAAATGGCAAGATTTCATTCTTTTTGATTGCCAAGGAATGCTCCATTGTGTATATATATATATATATATATATATATATATATATATATATATATACACACTACATCTTCTTTATCCATTCATCCATCGATGGACATTTGGACTCTTTCCATACTTTGGCTATTGTTGATAGGGCTGCTATGAACATTGGGGTGCATGTGCCCCTTCGAAACAGCATACCTGTATTCTTTGGGTAAATACCTAATAGTGCAATTGCTGGGTTGTAGGATAGTTCTATTTTTAATTTTTTGAGGAATCTCCATAACTGTTTTCCAGAGTGGCTGCACCAGTTTGCATTCTCACTAGCAGTGCAAAAGAGATTCTCTTTCTCTGCATCCTCGCCAACATCTATTGTTGCCTGAGTTGTTATGTTAATGTTAGCCATTCTGACAGGCATGAGGTGGTATCTCATTGTGGTTTTGATTTTATTTCCCTGATGATGAGTAAGGTTGAGCATTTTTTCATGTGTCCGTTGGCCATCTGGATGTCTTCTTTGGAGAAGTGTCTATTCATGTCTTTTGCCCATTTCTTCACTGGATTATTTGTTTTTTGGGTGTTGAGTTTGATAAGTTCTTTATAGATTTTGGATATTAACCCTTTATCTGATACGTCATTTGCAAATATCTTCTCCCATTCTGTCGGTTGCCTTTTAGTTTTGCTGACTGTTTCCTTTGCTGTGCACAAGCTTTTTATTTTGATGAGGTCCCAATAGTTCATTTTTGCTTTTGTTCCCTTGCCTCCAGAGATGTGTTGAGTAAGAAGTTGCTGCAGCTGAGGTCAAAGAGGTTTTTGCCTGCTTTCTCCTCTAGGATTTTGATGGCTTCCTGTCTTACGTTTAGGTCTTTTATCCATTTTGAGTTTATTTTTGTGTATGGTGTAAGAAAGTGGTCCAGGTTCATTTTTCTGCATGTTGCTGTACAGTTTTCCCAGCACCATTTACTGAAGAGACTGTCTGTATTCCATTGGACATTATTTCCTGCTTTGTCAAAGATTAGTTGTTCATACATTTCTTCTGATTTTAGCATGATTTTTTTTTCTTCTTTCTTTCTCATATGTCTAGTAATTTTTGGTGAAATGATGATCAAAGTAAATGTTTTTTGAGTGTCTGAATTTCGTTGTCTTTATTTTTTCTTTTTCAACGTTTTATTTTATTTTATTTTTGGGACAGAGAGAGACAGAGCATGAACGGGGGAGGGGCAGAGAGAGAGGGAGACACAGAATCGGAAACAGGCTCCAGGCTCTGAGCCATCAGCCCAGAGCCTGACGCGGGGCTCGAACTCACGGACGGCGAGATCGTGACCTGGCTGAAGTCGGACGCTTAACCGACTGCGCCACCCAGGCGCCCCTGAATTTCGTTGTCTTTAAAGACTTACGAATTTTGGTTTACTTGATAGTTTAGTTGTTAAGGGATCAGTCTGATGATTTCAGGCCTGTTTTTGAGCTTTGGGGGCAGTTCTAGAATACTGTTAAGTTATTTCTTCTACTAAGGTGTTACTGTTCTGGGGTCTCTACTTAATGCCCTGGGTGTTCAGCAGGGAATTCTTACTTGGGCTGGTCAAAACTCAATTGTTTCCTAACTCCTCGTGAGCTCTGGGAATTTTTCTGCCCACAGTAGTTCTTTACTCAGAGTCCTGAAGTTTCACACTACACCTGCACGGATTAGTGTTCAGCACAGAGGTAGAATATTCCTGTATAGATTTATTGACCTCTTTGCCTGTGTAGTTGCCTCCTCTGTCACCTTACCCTATAATTTCCAGGTACCACAGCCCTCCTGAACACTAACTGTGTTCATTCTGTGCCCTGCCCTTCCCTCCCTGCCCCTACACTTTTTTTTCTTTTTAATTGAACAGGCTCCATGCCCAACATGGGGCTCCAACTCACAACCCTGAGATCAGGAGTCACATGCTCTACCAACTGAGCCAGCCAGACACCTCTGTTCAGTCCATTTTGATTTCCCTTCCCTGTATCACAATCCAGAGAGCCAAAGTGATTAGCTGACCTCATTTGATTCCCTTCTCTCAGGGATCATAGTCCCACTTTGCCGTTTTTTATTGCCTGCAAACATTTTTCTCATGTATTTCATTCAGTTTTCTAATTGTTTATAGCAAAATGCCAAGTGTAGTACCAGTTACTCCAACATGGCAAAAGCCCAAGAATTTTACTCTAGAAAATAGTTTTCTGGAGGCACCTAGATGACTCAGTTAGTTGAGCATCTGACTCTAGATTTTGGCTCAGGTCATGATCCCAGGACTGTGGCATCAAGCCCCACATTGGACTCTGCATTCAATGTGGAGCCTGCTTAAGATTCTCTCTCTCTCCCTCTGCCCCTCTCCTCCGCTCATGTTATTTCTCTCTCTCTCTCTCTAAAATAAAAAAAAAATCCATGAAAATAGTTTTCTAATTTTACTTTTGCATTAATTTTTTTTAATTTTAGAAAGAGAGAGAATGAGTGGGGTAGGGGCAGAGAAAGAGGAAGAGAGAGAATCCTAAGCAGGCTCTGCAGTCAGTGGGGAGCCTGATGCAGGTCTCAATCCCATGACCCTGAGATCATGACCTGAGCTGAAATCAAGAGTCGGACTCTTAATGGACTGAGCCTTCCAGGTGCCCCACTTTTGCATTGAAGATACATAATCTTACCTGCAATATCAATAACTGTTTCATCCTTTCCAGTATCCATACTGTATATTTAATTATCTTGCCTAATTCATTGGCTAGTACTTCCAGGCCAATGTTAAAAATAATGTTATTAATATTTTCCTGGTATTTTTCCCCAAGGGTAGATGGGAAAGGACTTTAAAAGGACAATATCTGGAGTTAATGAAAGTGTTGGAGGAAACAGACGCTGTCAAATGGTGTTGGTGAAGATATAAATTGATAAAATGTTTTGGGAAGGTACTCTGTACCCACTCAGCAACTCCACTTCTGGAAACCAAATTATTTCACAAGTGCTCAAGGATCTGTGTGCAAGCGTATTTGCTGTGGCATCATTTATAATAGCGAAAAGTTGTAAAGTCATGCCCCATGACCACATTTCAGATGAGAATGGAGGACTTATTAGATTTTAACCGACAGGATATGATAGTGAAAAATTGGGTATTGATTTGATGCTTTTCTAGCAATATTCCCAGGTGTCTCGTTTTGGCAGTTGTATGCCATAGCCCCGAGTATGTTCCGTTTCTTTCAGCCTAGTAGCTCTTGTTGGCCTGTGCTCTGGAGACACGGTCATACGAGAACTCCGAAACAGCTGGGTCTTTGGGCATATAATGAGACTGCAAAGTCCCCAATCTCTAACCAAGTGATTCACTGTTTTTTATAAAGTAATTTCTGGATTTTGAAGCCCACTATTAGCTAGAATCTGGATTACATTAAACGTGGAAGAAACTTCATTAGAGACATAACTCCTTGAACATTAGTTTATTAGAGTGCTCTTCACCTCTAAATACATCCATATTTATAAATTTGATACAGTACTGGATTGTAGTTAATGCGTTTTTATTTTTATTTGTTTTTTTTTGTAGGTAATGCGTTTTTAAAATAACTGCTCAGTCTGCTCAATACAGGTAGCACGAATGAGAGCTGATTTAACGGACTGTTCCTGAGTCTGAGAGACCTCACTAATCTGTTTGTGTTCCTAGGCCATGGTCTCACCTTCTGTCATTATTTCATGTGTTGCTGAATGATTTTGACCCATAATGACTTATCACAGGTCTGCAAGTGTTAAGGCTAAGGTTACTTTAAACACAAATATTACTTGGGATTTGAAATGGATATTTTACAGTGGCTTGAGTTAGGGAAACACCCTCAAAAAACTTGTCAGCTGTTAATTAGAGATTGGTGGAAGACTTCTGACATCATGGAAGGCATCATAAAAGTTATTGTGGCCTGCAAAGAAATGATTCACAGCTATGAACGAACCAAGCTGAAGGAAACTCTGTCTGTAGGGATAGCAGGACTTCAGCGGGTATGAAGGGAAAAACAAAACATTTTTTAAATGCTTATTTATCTATTTATTTTTAAATTTTAATGTTTATTCATTTTTGAGAGATAGAGACAGAGCATGAGTGGGGAAGGGGCAGAGAGAGAGAAGGAGACATAGAATCTGAAGCAGGCTCCAGGCTCTGAGCTGTCAGCACAGAGCCGATGTGGGGGCTTGAACTCATGAACCATGAGATCATGACCTGAGCTGAAGTTGAACACTTAACCGACTGAGCCACCCAGGCACCCCTGATAATTTTTTTTAATGTTTATTTATTTCGAGAGAGACAGAGAACATGTGAGTGGGGGAGGGGCAGAGAGAATCCCAAGTAGGCGCCATGTTCAGTGCAGGGCCCGCTGCAGGGCTCGATCCCACAAACCTTGAGATCAGGACTTGAGCCGAATCTGATGCTTAACCAGCTGAGCCAGCCAGGCTCCCCTCTCTCTGCTAAATAGACTATTCTTTTTTTTTTTTTTTTAATGTTTATTTATTTTTGAGAGACAGAGACAGAGACAGAGCGTGAGGGGAGAGGGACAGAGAGAGAGGGAGACACAGAATCAGAAGCAGGTTCCAGGCTCCACACTGTCAGTGCAGAGCCTGACACGGGGCTCGAATTCATGAACCGTGAGATCATGACCTGAACCGAAATTGGATGCTTACCCGACTGAGCCACCCAGGCACCCCTAAATAGACTGTTCTTGAATGGGCTACAGTTGCAGCCTTGGAAAGTGTCACAAATTAGGAATAAATGATTCTTGGTCACATTATAAAAACTCAAATTTCAGTATAAGGAAATCTATTGACTCTTGTTACTAAAAATCTAGATAGAATATTGGCTTTAGGCATAGCTGGGTCTAGGAGTTAGAATAATGTTACCAGGACTGTCTCCAAAACAGTTTTGTCTGGCCTTCCTCTGTGTTAGCATCACTCTCAGGTGGGTTTCTCACTTCTTGAAGGTAACTTTTTGTAATCCTAGGTTTTTTTTTTGTTTTGTTTTGGTTTTTTTTTTCAACGTTTATTTATTTTTGGGACAGAGAGAGACAGAGCATGAACGGGGGAGGGGCAGAGAGAGAGGGAGACACAGAATCGGAAACAGGCTCCAGGCTCTGAGCCATCAGCCCAGAGCCTGACGCGGGGCTCGAACTCACGCACCGCGAGATCGTGACCTGGCTGAAGTCGGACGCTTAACCGACTGCGCCACCCAGGCGCCCCTGTAATCCTAGGTTTTTATGATTCTTAAGGCCTCTAGTGAGAACTTCATTCTCTAATTTCCATGACACAACCAAAGGAGGGTGGACTCAGACTGACCAGTCTGGTCATGCATTCAGGGGGTCGCTGAGGAAGAGAGGCATGCTGTGCACACAGAAGATGGCAGAAGTCCGAGTATAACAACAGACATGGAAGGAGGATCATGTAAAAAAGTACACCTGAAAAGTTATGGGTGACATGACTTAATGCCTGTGATGTTATTTTTAACTATTGGTGGGAGGGGGAGAATGGAGGCAGAGGGAAGACAGAAAGTTAGAAAAACTGATCAGTGTTAAAGGTGGATAGTACATATATGAGCACTCCTTTTATTATCTATTCTTTTTTTTTTTACTTTTTAAATATTTATTTTTTAGAGAGAGACAGGGCACGTGCAAGTAGGGAAGGGTCAGAGAGAGACAAAGACACAGAATCTGAAGCAGCTTCCAGGCTCTGAGCTGTCAGCACAGAGCCCGACATAGGGCTCGAACTCACGAACTGTGAGATCATGACCTGAGCCGAAGTCAGATGCTTAACCGACTGAGCCACCCAGGCTCCCCTTGTATTATCTGTTCTGCTTTGGAGAGCGTTTAAAATTTTGCTTAAAGAAGTTAAGAACAAAAATGCAGTTTCTAATTGGCTACAATTGTTTCTAAGAAATAAAAGGTAAGAGAGACACTGAGAGGAAAGATTATATGTCACTTGTCCAGAAGGGAAAGTCTTGGGATAGATCCTTTCCTTAGACAGCTGATTTATCTATTTTTGGTCCTAGAAATGTTATCAGTCAGAGTCTACTCAGGAAAACAGAAACCACTCTGGGTATTTCAGAGAGAGTGAATTTAATATATGAAATTGGTTCCAAAAGTCTTAGAAGGGCTAGAACAGCAAAATGGAAAGGAGGGCCCAGAGGGAGCAAGAAGGATTCTAATCATACATCAGAAGCTGCTGTGTCCCTGACCCGGAGCCCACGAGCCTGTGCTGGCTGCTGTGTAGTTGATGCTGTCACAGTCAGTTCTGGATCTGCCAAACAGGTGCCACTTTTATCAGCGATGGAAAGACCAAAGGAAAGAAAGGCTGTGGAGTCCAGAATCACCCAACCCTAGGCCACTACACCAGCCAGCAGCCACTAGCCATTGCTGCCTTTCCACTGCCCCAAAACAGGACATTTCTATTGCTTCTCGGCCTTTTGGCTAAGATCAAGTGTAAAACAGGAAACTTCTTTTCCTTTTACTGACCTCCTATCGTGCTTCCTATTGAAAGAATTGAACCGGAAGCCAGCTGCAAGGAAGGAAGCCCAGGAAATGTCATTTGCAGAATTCCAATTCCATCAGAGAGTAGAGTAGAGCAGGGCACGTGTTGAGCTGAGAGACAACATGTAAATGACCAGCGCAGTCTGCCCTCTGGGCAACTTGGCATCTATATACATCACTCTTCCCATCTTTAAAATTCTAAATAAATTCATGAGTCTGTTTTACAATATGTAACTATCCTTCATACCAAAAAAAAAAAAAAAAAAAGTCCTCACCCACTTCCAAAATGGGTGATGTTAATTTCTTTTCTAGGTCAGTCATAATCAAATTTATTAGAATCATGTGATGTTTCCCTGCTGGAAGTGTTCCTGTCTTGGGAGCTAAGACCTTGGCAGGGACAGAAAGCAAAAATTCTGTAAATGGGTTATTAGAGATAAAAGTGAAAGCACTCCCATCCCTTGATTTCTAGCCATGGAAAAACATAGCATTATATATTGGTCAGTGGTTAAGAGCATATTCCACATCCATTTGCAGGTTTTTTTTTTTTTCAGTTTATTTATTTATTTTGAGAGAGAAAGCGAGTGCATATGCACAAATGGGGGAGAGGCAGAGAAGAGAGGGAGAGAGAGAATCCGAAGCAGACCCTGAGCTGTCAGCATGGAGCCCAAGCCTGACTTAGGGCTTGATCTCACAAACCATGAGATGATGACCTGAACTGAAATCAAGGGTCAGCTGCTTAACTGACTGGACCACCCAGGCGCCCCAACCACATCCATTTGGATAGCACCCCTATCTCTCAGGCTGTCATCCCTCAGATGGGGTCATAAAGGAATATTCACGGGGCGCCTGGGTGGCGCAGTCGGTTAAGCGTCCGACTTCAGCCAGGTCACGATCTCGCGGTCCGTGGGTTCGAGCCCCGCGTCGGGCTCTGGGCTGATGGCTCAGAGCCTGGAGCCTGTTTCCGATTCTGTGTCTCCCTCTCTCTCTGCCCCTCCCCCGTTCATGCTCTGTCTCTCTCTGTCCCAAAAATAAAAAAAAAATAAAAAAAAATAAAAGTTGAAAAAAAAAATAAAATAAAGGAATATTCACTTGGTTATTCTACCATTTTATCAGGCAAGCTGCTTCTGGGTGGCAGAGTAGATGGCAAGCTTCATGGCGGCCAGGGAAAGAGGCCAGCTGACAGCCACAGAACAGGTCGCCTTGTCCACTTGATTTCTGAAAGCCTCCTCTGAAGTGGGTACCCTTTAGTAAACATTCACCTGAGCTCTAAAACTTTACACTCTGTGCCCGCTCCAAGAGGTATATCCACCTGCCTTTTCCCCATGCCTCTTCCTCACATGGCCACCAATCCTTCTATCCAATTCTTTCTAAATCCTTGATTGTTTGGCCAACTTGTTAGCCATTGTCCATGGATCAAGGTAAAACCTGTGCCTGTGTCTATCTCTTTGGCCATGCAAAGTGGACCACCAGATGCTCACTGGGGAGACTTTCCTTACCAGCGTCTTTCAGGGGCACTCCTGATTGGAGTTATGATATTTCTGCCACCCACTTCCAGCTGGTGCCAGCATATTACACAGAACCATCTATAAATCACGCTTCAACATTTTCTTCCTAAGTCAGCTAGTTTAGGAACCCAACAACCATATGTGTGGGTGGTGGAAAAGCAGCAGTGTACTAGGAGTAGGAACTGTGGCATGGGCCCCCTGCTCATGAACTTATTTCTGGATTCAGGACCTGTTCAGTTCAATCTTGTACGTAACATTTGACCTTGGTATGAAGTGCTGCTGCACATGCCCAAATGTATAATTTGATACATCAGGAACACCCATGATAGGCAACTCAGGCATACCCACTTGATGTCCATGGTCAGGCATCAAGCTCTAATAAGAGGGCCTGGTGGCATTCCAAAAGCTCTTTTTCAAAAGGAGAATAGTTATTTGGTGGAGAGGTATGATGGTTAATTTTACGTGTCAGCTGGACTGGTCTACAGTGTACCCAGTAATTTGGTCAAACATTATTCTGGGTGATTCTGTGAGAATGATTTTGGATGCATTTAACATTGAAATTGATAGGAAAGCAGTTTGCCCTCCCTAATGTGAGTCGGCCTCATCCAGTCAGTGGAAGGCCTGAATAGATCAAAGGACTGATCTTCTCCCACATAAGAAAGTATTTCTTCCTGCCTGACTACTTTGAGCCGGTACACTGGGTTTTTTCCTGCCTTTGGACTCAAACTGAAACATTGGCTCTTCCTGGGTCTCAAGCCTGCCAGCCTTTGAACTGGAACTTGCGTCATTGGCTCCCCTGGTTCTCAGGCCTTCAGTCTTGGACTGGAACTACTCCATCCAGCTTGCCAACTGCAGATTTTTGGACTTGTTACCCTCTAGACTCATTTGAGCCAATTCCTTATAATAAATCTTATATATACATATGTGTGTGTACGTGTATGTTTATGTGTGTGTGTGTGTGTGTGTGTGTATGTGTGTATGCATTCTATTGGTTCTCTTTTTCTGGAGAACCTTAACTAATACAAGAAGTATTGAATTTTCTCCCAAATTCTAAGGGCCATAATTCCTCTACTGGGGATGGCCATTGGTGCCATCAAGCATCCTCTAACACCACTGGAGTTGCTGTGTCATAAGGCCTATGTAACAGAGCAACTTGCACTGTAGCCTGGACCTTCTGCAGAATCTTTCCTTGCTCTGGGCCACAATTAAAACTGTCCATCTTGTGAGTTACTCAGGAGATATAGGTTGGAATAGCTCCTAGACTGAGGCATAATGTTGCTCCCAAACCAAAAGATTCCTGCAACTTGCCTCTCTTTCTGTGGTGGGTGGCATAAGGTAGAACAGTTTGTCTTTCACTTTATATTGGGCTAATCCCAACTTGTCGCAGATCATATGACCCCTAAAAATTTCAGCAAGGAGGCGGGACCCTCAATCTTCAGGGTCTTTGTCTCCTACCTTCTGGCATGCATCTGTCCTACTAAGACACCTAGGATAGTTGCTGCTTTCTGCTCGTTGTGTCCAGTCAGGACGACATTGTCAGTGTGTGAACTGTTGTCCCTGACAGGTAAGAGCAAACTGCAGCTCATGTTCTTGCTAATCCATGTAGAGACGAAAACATCTCTCCAAGTCAATAGCTGTATCCCAGGTGCTGGCTACTATGCCAGTTTGTTCCAATGGAAAGATCACAACGCTTGACCTTGATAAGCCCCTGCCTACACTGGTGGCTCACGATGCTGTTCTGGGTACCCAGAGATTAACATCAATTCAGAACCAATATCTAGCAATCCCTCGGAGCTCTAGATATTACTCTTTCTCAGTCTTCAGTCATCCTAGTACATGGTTTCACTTACATTCATTTAGTAGGACATCATTTACCAGGACATTATTTCAGGTCTCTTTGAGGAAGACAGGGAGGAAATGTTCCAGTACGTACTCGTGGTAGTGTAGTATCCTTCTCTGATCAAAGGTTCAACAAATCCAGTTCTGTACATTGGTTTAGGTCTGTGGTATACATGACAGGCTGTCATGCCCCCAGTAAGGCAAACCAGGTCAGATTCTTGCTCAAGAGACGTAGAATTTCTGTTTATTTGTTTTTACTTTTGTTTGTTGGCTTTTTGGTGATAGAGGTCAATTCAACACTTTAGGAAGCTGTTCATCTGGATAATTCTTAGAGACAACATGGTCAACTAGCCATCACCAAAGACCCACTCCTGCTGTGTATATGGTAATTGTGTACACATTGTCTCTGGCATTTAACCACTGTCACTTGGCCTTTGCCACTCTGGGATCTCGTCATCCCCATTTCAGTGAAGACATCTCCCTTTGTCATTTCCATCCTATAGGTGACAGCTGCATCTCTTAGTGAAGGAAGTGTCACCTGGATCTCTGGGTTTCTTCCTCCACATTATGGCAGGAGTTCTGGCATCTCAGCTTCATTGAAAATAGTCCACCCTTGGGGCGCCTGGGTGGCGCAGTCGGTTAAGCGTCCGACTTCAGCCAGGTCACGATCTCGCGGTCCGTGAGTTCGAGCCCCGCGTCGGGCTCTGGGCCGATGGCTCAGAGCCTGGAGCCTGCTTCCGATTCTGTGTCTCCCTCTCTCTCTGCCCCTCCCCCGTTCATGCTCTGTCTCTCTCTGTCCCAAAAATAAATAAACGTTGAAAAAAAAAATTAAAAAAAAAAAATAGTCCACCCTTGAGTTCAAGTTGTGGTCTGCCCTTGACACAAATTTTTAGAGCCATTCCTAAGGGTTTGAACTAACACATAAAATCCAGTGTGGCCTTAGGAATAAATCCAGCCTGTTTCAACATGGTAACCCTCAGAATCCATCACTAAACATATTCCCGTGTTTGCCAAGGTAAATTAGAAAAACCTTGCAATAGTTTTGATTTTATAAATTATCTCCTCCCATATGATATTTTTTTTCATTATTCCCCGGGAGAAATGCTGATTCTGGTTATGGTCCGTGGCAATAAGGGGTGGTGAGGTGTGTTTGGAGGAAAATTGGCATCCTCTGTAGGGCAATTCCCTCTGGTGTGTTATTACAGAGTCTTCGAGAAAAGGAAGGCTAGTCTCCTCAGACGAAGGAGAGGCTGCTTCCTGACAAGGGAGACTCATGGGAATTTACAAGTTCAAGGTTTTCAGAGTGTCTGAATCTATTCAAATGTTCCCAGTCCCAGGGTCTCCTTCACAATCAGCACCCATCATATAAGAGACTTGGTCAGATGTAAAATCAACTTAGGCTGCAATTTTATAACCCACACAATTACATTTAGTGTCTGATTTTTAGCTATATCTACCCTGGGGCTTCACAGAGGTTCCTTTAAGGTCCCTGTCAAAGTTCTCTGGTTTTCTAATGGTTGACCTGAGCTGAGTTTTAAATTTTTTTTAATGTTTATTTAAAAAAATTTTTAATGCTTATATTTATTTTTGAGAGAGAGAGGGAAAGAGAGAGGGAGAGGGGCAGGGAGAGAGGGAGACACAGAATCCAAAACAGACTCCAGGCTCAGAGCTGTCAGCACAGAGCCGAACGTGGGGCTCAAACTCCTGATCATGATCTGAGCTGAAGTCCGATGCTTAACCAGCTGAGCTACCCAGGCACCCCATTAAATGTTTATTTATTTTTGAGAGAGGGCGAGAGAGAAGGGGACAGAGGATCTGATGTGGGCTCCGTGCTAACAGCAGAGAGCCCAATGTGGGGCTCAAACCCACAAACCGTGAGATCATGACCTGAGCCGAAGTCGGATGTTTAACCAACTGACCCACCCAGGCGCCCTAAGCTGAGTTTAAAGCTTGGAGCTTGTCATTTCCTTTCTGTAAGTGCTCCAGTACAGTCAGAAGCAGCTCACCTGATGTGTCCTTGTAGTCATCATTACTAGTGTCATGGTGAGATAGAGCAGCCACTTAGTCTCCCAAAGTGTTCGCTTCAGTAGGACTTCACCTGAAACAAATGATGATAAGTAATCAGAATGCCACTACAGGACATGGATTACCAGTATTTCTGTTTTTCATTGGCAATAAGGCCATTATTCTGTTCAAGCTCAAAACAGCAAACCAACCCCCAAACCCTGTTTTAGAGATTCTGTTTCCTGGGACCTTTTCTGTTACCCAGGTTATAAAGTAAGAATCCTATCCAGAAAACAGATGCCATTCTAGATATTCCAGACAAAGATACTTTGGAAATTATACAGGTGTGGGAAGGTGTGGGAGAGCACAAATGAGGATGGGGGCTGGGAGAACAAAAAGAAGGAAATGATACTCAGGGATCACAAGCTGCTAATGTCCCTTGAAGCATATACCCTTGCTGGAGCCCTTGAGCATATACCTGCTGCTACACTTTTGGAGACACAGTCCAGGATCCGCTGAGAGGTAACACTTCGATGAGAGCTGGAACCACCAGAAAGATTCCACATCTGCCTGAGCTGCTGTAGTCCAGAATCTTGCCACCCAGCTGTCACTACAGCAACCACTAGCAACAGTGAGAGCTAGAGCAGGGAGTTCCCCTCTTCCTCCAGCCCTCCAAGTCCCATTGTACATATCCTGCAGGAAGCCAGCTGGTGAGAGATACGGGGTAATGTAGTTTGCAGACTCTCAGCCCCATCAGAACAGAGCAGAATATGGGGTGCCTGGATGGCTCAGGCAGTTAAGCATCTGACTTTGGCTCAGGTCATGATCTCATGATGTGTGAGTTTGAGCCCTGCATCAGGCTCTGTACTGATGGCTCAGAACCTACTGAGCCATCAGCACAGACATATGGCAGGGAGAGCAAGTGCAGAGCCTGCTTCAGATTCTGTGTCTCCCTCTCTCTCTGCCCCTCCCCT
This sequence comes from Lynx rufus, assembly GCF_022079265.1. Classification (NCBI taxonomy): domain Eukaryota; kingdom Metazoa; phylum Chordata; class Mammalia; order Carnivora; family Felidae; genus Lynx; species Lynx rufus. The sequence goes on along the minus strand of NW_025814834.1, from coordinate 197,933,797 downwards.
GCTCATGCTCTGTCTCTCTCTCTCAAGAATAAATAAACATTAAAAAAAAAAAACAAAACAGGGGCACCTGGGTGGCTCAGTCAGTTAAGCAACTGACTTTGGCTCAGGTCATGATCTCACGGTTCGTGGGTTCGAGCCCTGCGTCAGGCTCTGTGCTGACAGCTCAGAGCCTGGAGCCTGCTTCGGATTCTGTGTCTCCCTCTATCTCTGTTCCTCCCCTGCTCGTTCTCTGTCTCTCTCTGTTTCTGAAAAATAAATTTTAAAAAAGTTAAAAAAAAAAAAAACAAACAGAGCAGAATATAAAAAGGCAGTGTGGGGGCTTAAAAACAATAGGTAGATAACCAGTACAAAAACCAAAATCAGTTGCCTTAGTTATGAAGGCCCTGCTTACTTACAAGGGCAAAGAACAAATGTATTCAGCCAAAGATGGGTAGGTTAAAGAAAAATGGCAGCTTCTCCTGCCTGTCAGTTGCTGTAGTCTATCCATGGAACAGTTTCACCAGTAGAAATCCCTTAAATATTTGCTGAGTATTACTATGCTGTAAGCTGGGCTCATGCTGTTATACTTTAATCTTGTGATTTAAGTGGAAAATATAAATCAGAGTAGATTAAACATCAGATATACATTTTTATATTAACTACTGTAATTCTACCAAATTTCCCATATCCTCATCGTTTTCACAAATAATGCTATTTTACTTAGAGATCAAAGGCATCGGAAATGAGCCCCGATATCATCTTCCTTTAGAGATCTGTACACTTTTTCATTATCTCTTTCTGTTGCAAAGAAGAAGGTATCCTGTTCTCCTACCCCTCACTAATCCTTTTCAACAATAACCATTTTAACGTGTTCTCAATCTCATTCCTCCCTGCCTTATCTGGAAATTTATTTCTTCAGTGAATTTTTTCTTTCCAGAATACTCAAATTCTTCTTCAGTCTTTATGACACCTCCCCTTTCTATCACTATCTGCCTTATCCTTTCACTTCACAGCAAAATTCTGCAGAAAGAGTTGTATGTACTCTCTCCTCCATCCCATTCTCTGTGAAACTCACCCCAACACAGGGACACAGATACACACGTGCACACACATAGACACACACAGGCACATACAACATATGCAAACATGCACATCACACACACACACCACATATGCGCACATGCACACATGTGCATGTGTACACACACACACACTACTGATCCATCCAGTGCTTCTCCTTGAAGCACTTTCTTCACTTCCGGGATGTCTTCCTGGCTTTCTGGTTTTTCTCTGGTATCTTTGCTTGATCCTTATCCTTCTATTCCCTAAATGTCAGAGGGCCAGGGGCTCACCTCTATTCTATGTGGCCTGCCTCCTTTGGTAATCACATCTAGTCTCATGACTTTAAATACCATTCAAATGCTGATTCCCAGTTCCCATCCCCAGCCTGGACCTATTTCCTCACCTCTGCTCGTATGTCCAACCACCCACCCTTTCTCTCTTGTTGGATGGATAACAGGACATGTTAAACTTACCATGTCCAAACTTGAGCTGCAGAGACCAGCCCCCACGGGTTCCTTTCCTAGTCTTCCCCATTTCAGTAAACGGTAACTCCACTCTGCCAGTACCACGCCATTGGCCTCGGGGTCACCCTTGATTGTTCTCTTGCTCTCCCTGCCATATGTGTGTTACCTGGTTGTGGTCCTGTGTGTGTGTGTGTGTGTGTGTGCACACATGCGTGTGAATTGCCTTTTCCCTTTTATCTATCGGAGTCTTTTCATTAAGGCTCTTAAACTTATTCTTAATCCTATCTTGGAATTAGAGCCTCCTTTCAAGACGGGAGAACATGGCACTGGGAATTCAGCCGCCAACGTGGGATATTTCACTTTAGGGAATAGTCTTATGACTGCCCTTTGACACAGTCTGCTGCTGGTCATTCTGCCAGGCCTCAGCCTTCTCCCTCAGAGGTCCTCTGTTACTCCTTCCACTTGTCAAAGGCAGTGCTCAGATGTCTCCAGTCAGGAGACCGTTTTCTACTTTGCTTTCACTGTTAAACATCTTCTCACTCCCTATCAACTCTCAGGAGCCTGTTTAAATTTGCACAGAGTGACTACCGTTTGCAACACGAAACAATACTGAAGCTCACTTAGAACGTCTACAGGTTGCCTAGAAAAGAAAGCAGTATCTGACTGAAATTTAAACTAAAAAAACAAACAAAACATTTTTCCTCCACGGAATTAACTTTTCACTAAAACTGTATAAAACACTTTCATGTCTGAAAAAGAACTAACAATGTGTTGGATGTCAATGAATCATTCCTCTATGAAATCAATTTTGATTCCTTTCAGAATCAGGAGTAGATTTTAAAGAAAAGCTGCACTGGGGCTCCTGGGTGGCTCAGTTGGTTAAAGCATGTGACTTTGGCTCAGGTCATGATTTTGCAGTTTGTGGGTTTGAGCCTCACATCGGGCTCTATGCTGACAGCTCAGAGCTTGGAGCCTGCTTCGGATTCTGTGTCTCCCTCTCTCTCTGCTCCTCCCCCTGCTCCTGCTCTGTCTCTGTCTCTGTCTCTCTCTCAAAAATAAATACGTTAAAAAACATTTTTTTAAAAGAAATGCTGCACTAATAATTAGAAGAAGTGATCAAAGAATTCAGAACCTTCAGAAATAACTTATAAAGCGAGATTCTCTGGTTACAAGTAAAAGGAAAGCCAACTCATGCTGGCTTAAGGAAAATGACATTTATTGGGACAGGTAACTGGAAAGTCCAAGGATAGATATAGCTTAAGGCATTGCTGGGACTAGGACTGGGGTTGGCAAAAAGCAGCCTGTGGCTATTTCTGTAAATAAAGCTTTATTAGAACACTACCCTACCCATTGCTTCTCCTGTTGCCTATGGCTGCTTTTGTGCCACAGTGGCAGAAGTGAGTAATATAGTGGTGAAGCTGAGGAGTTGTGAGAGAGAGCCCCACTATGATGTGTGGGTTTCCCGCCCCAAATCAAGCAATTCTCCAAGACTAATCCAACTCCGTTCTGACACTGTCTACCTGGAGACAGCATCAGATTCACAGGTTAAGGGCTCAGTCCCGCGAGATGGCCCCCACATCAGATGCCCATCACTAGTCCAGGTTGTTACCTGTGCTTCTGACTGACTGGAGGACCCCCTCCTTGGGTTCGAATAGTTTGCTAGAGTGGCTCACAGAACTAAGGAAACCAGTTTACTCACCAGATTACCAGTTTATTACAAAAGATATTAAAGGATACAGGTGAATAGCCAGATGAAGAGATACATAGGGCAAGGTTCCAAATGCAAGAACTTCTTTCCCATGGAGCTTGGGGCCAACAAGTGGATGCATTCTGGTTCACCAACCTGGAAGCTCTCAGGACCCTGTCCTTTCGGGGTTTTATGGATGCTTCATTACATAGATGTGATTGATTAAATCATTGGCTGTTGGTGCTTGATTCAATTTCCAGCCCCTCCCCTCTTTCCCAGAAGTCATGGGGAGGGACTGAAAGTTCCAAACCTCTAGTCTAATTAATCTAATGTAATGGTTGGTTCTCCTGGCACAACCCCCCCACCATCTTAGGGAACTTCCAAGAGTCACCTCATTAACATAAACTCAGCTGTTGTTGAAAGGGTTTTTTTTTGTGAATAGCAAGACACCCGTGGCACTTTTATGGCTCTGAAGTGATTTCGGGAACTGAGGATAAAAGACCAAATATGAGAACAAAACATGCTCTTGGGGACGCCTGGGTGGTTTAGTTGGTTAAGCCTCCAACTCTTGATTTCATCTCAGGTCATGATCACGGTTTGTGAGATTGAGCCCTGCGTCTGGCTCTGCACTGACAGCGTGGAGCCTGCTTGGGATTCTCTCTCCCTCTGTCTCTGCCCCTCCCCATTCATGTACATGCTCTCTCTCTCTCTCTCCCTCTCTCTCAAAATAAATAAATCAACATTTTTTTAAAAGATGCTTTTATTGCTCTTATTGCTTAGGAAATTACAAGGGTTTGGGAAGCAATGAGCCAGGGACCATTGGCAAAGTCAAAAACATATATTTCCACAAACCCTGAAATATTTCCTGCCTGGCCCTTTACAGAAAAAAAAAAAAAAATTACCAACGTAGGAAACAGAATGATGTCCGTGGGATCTGGCCTTTCTCTGTTTCTCTGCTCTGCTTTCCTCAGCGTTGGCCCTTTCTCATGGAGGCTCTGTCATGGTGGCAGAAAGAACATCTACAATATATAACTCCAGGGTTACATCCTCACGGGAGTGGTCTTCTTTCCAGTTGCTCCAGTAAAAATTCTAGGATTCACTTTGATTGAACCTCCTTTCCTTGCTTTGCTTGGTGTGTCCATCCTCAAGCCAGTAACTGGCCATGGGAATGCAGTGCCCCGATTTGTCAGGTCTAGGTCACAGGTTGACCTCTGGAGTGATGAGTCAAGTCAGTATCTCCCAGACCATAAGAACTGAAAGAGATGAAGGGGTGATCCTCTCAAGAAAAGTTGTGGGAAGCAATTGCCAGAAAAATGAGAAGAGGGAGAAGTCAGAATAGAATAATGAGTAAATGGAAAGGAAGTTGTATAACAGGCTGGTAAACGAAAACATCACTGAAAGAATTAAAATCACAGCTTTTATTTTTAAATTTTTTTTTATTAAAAATATTTTTTTCTAACATTCATTTTTTGAGAGACAGAGAGACAGAGTGCAAGTGGGGGAGGGACAGAGAGCAAGGGAGACACAGAATCCGAAGCAGGCTCCAGGCTCTGAGCTGTCGGCCCAGAGCCTGACACAGGGCTCGAACCCATGGACTGAGAGATCACGATCTGAGCCAAAGTCAGACGCTTAACCAACTGAGCTACCCGGGCCCCCCTAAAATCACAGCTTTTAAAGGGCTGCAGCTTCTTCTGTTAATGCAGAAATAAATATTTTCCCTTTCATCAGTTCATTTAAAATCAAGAGTTTAGATCCACTATATGAAATTACTATTTTTATTGGTCAGAATGGTTAAATCCTGGCAATTTCATGCAGTGTGTGCTGGTTACCTAGGGCTGCTATAACGAAGTACCTCAAACTGGGTTGCTTAAAACAACCAAAATGTATTCTCTCAGTTCTGGAGGCTGGAAGTCAGAAATCAAGGTGTTCCCTCTGAAGGCTCTAGAGGAGACTCCTTCCAGCCTCTGGGGGAGGTATTTCTTGACTAGTATTGCATGACTCCAGTCTCCACCTGTTATTTCACAAGTTTTTTTTTTTCTTCTTTGTATTTATGTGTCCTCTCCTCTTCTTACAAGGACAGGAGACCCTAATCCAGTGACCTTGTCTTAACCAATTATTTCTGCAAAGACCCTATTTCCAAACAAGGTTATATTCTGAGGTTCCAGGTAGACATGAATTGTTTTTTTTTTTTCCAAGTAGACATGAATTTTGAGGGGACAGTATTCAACCCACTAAGTTCACTTAGTATTATTGGAGACTATGCTGAAAAAGCAGAAAATTTGTCTTTTCAAAAGTCTCTGATTTGGTAGAAAAACAAAATTAAAGACTGGGTTAAAGTATCTCAGGAATGCAAAGATAATTCAACACCCAGAAAATGTAATATACTAATTATTGTTGTGGCTTGAATTGTGTTCCCCCCAAAAGATATGTCTAAGTGCCAACCTGCAGTACCTTATTTGGAAATACAGTTGTTGCACAGGTAATCAGTTAAGATGAGGTCATATTGGAGTAGGATGGGCCCTTAATCCTAAATGACTAATGTCCTTTTGTGTCCTTTCGCTCCAGATCAGAGCCTGGAGCCTGCTTCAGATTCTCTGCCCCTCTCCCCGCTCTGTGTGCGTGTCTCTCTCTCTCAAAAATAAACATTAAAAAAAAATTTTTTTTAATAAAAAAAAAAAAGGACTAATGTCTGGGGCTCCTGGCTGGCTCAGTCGGTAGAGCATGTGACTCTTGATCTCGGGGTTGTGAGTTCAAACCCCATGCCAAGCCTAGCGCTTACTTTTAAAAAATGGCTGTAGAAAATGACTAATGTCCTTATAAGAAGACATTGTGAAGATACAAGGAGAGAGCTCCTTGTGAAGACACAGAGACACAGGGAAAAGACAGCCGTGTGAAGATGGAAACAGATTGGGGTTTTGCTGCCACAAACCAAAGAACTCCTGGGGTCACTAGACACTAGGAAGAAGCAAAGAAGGATTCCTCCCTCACACGTTTCAGAGGGATCATGGCGCTGCTGACACCTGGTTTTAGATATCCAGCATCCAGACTGCAAGATAATAAACTTCTGTTGTGTTAAGTCACCCAGTTTATGGTACTTTATTACAATAGCTCCAGGAAACTAATATACAGATTAAGAAAGAAAAAAAAATGGGGCGCCTGGGTGGCGCAGTCGGTTAAGCGTCCGACTTCAGCCAGGTCACGATCTCGCGGTCCGTGAGTTCGAGCCCCGCGTCGGGCTCTGGGCTGATGGCTCAGAGCCTGGAGCCTGTTTCCGATTCTGTGTCTCCCTCTCTCTCTGGCCCTCCCCCGTTCATGCTCTGTCTCTCTCTGTCCCAAAAATAAATAAACGTTAAAAAAAAAAAAAAAGAAAGAAAAAAAAACATGTAAATACCACATATGCGTTTATAAAATTTAGCACCCATTTATGATAAAAATTTTTAGCAAGTTGGAAACAAAAGGGTAACCATCAAACACCTATACTAAACATCAGTCTTAATGCTGAAATTTTAGGAGCATTTCCATTTAGTCAATATAAATAAATCTGAAAAAAATATGCAAGATCTTAATAAAGAAAATAAGGGGGAGCTCCTGGGTGACTCAATCGGTTAAGCGTTCGACTTTGGCTCAGGTCATAATCTCACGGTTCGTGAATTCAAGCCCTGAGTCGGGCTCTGTGCTGACAGTTCAGAGCCTGGAGCCTGTTTCAGATTCTGTGTCTCCCTCTCTTTCTTCCCCTCCCCTCCCCTGCTTGCTCTCTCTTTCTCTGTCTCTCAAAAATAAATAAACATTAAAAAAAAAAGAAAAAAGAAGGAAACATTACTGAAGAATACAAAAAAAGGCCTAAATAAATGGAGAATTATACTATGTTCCTGGATGATAAGACTCAATATCATAAAGATGTGAGTTTTCCCATAATCTATAAATTCAATTCCAAAATAAATGCTTATAGGATTTTTTTTTTAAGTGAAACTTGATAAACTTACCCTAATATTTACATGGAAGTAGAAAGAGACACTTTTTTTTTTTAATGTTATTTGATGAATTAGGTGGGGGAATTCATTTTAAAGTTTTGGCAATTAATACTGTGAAGTATTACTGCAGAGATAGACAAATAGACCAACTGAACTGAACAAAGAGCTCAGAAATAGATCCATGAATTTATGTAAACTAAATGTATAACAGACATAGTATTACAAATTAATGGGGAAAGGATAGACTATTCAATAAATAGTGCCAGAAAAATTGGTTACCTGAATGAAAAAAATTAGAATACCACATGCAAAATAAATAGTAGATTAAAGCCTTAAAAGTGAAGAACAGAACTTTAAAAAATATCTTTATGTCCTTGAAACAGGAATTTTTTTTCTTTTTTCTTTTCTTTTTTCTTTTCTTTTTTTGAGAGAGAGCATGCATGGGAGGGACAGAAAGAGAGAGAGAGAATCCTACGCAGGATTGCACTATCAGCGGGGAGCCTGACTCGGGGCTCGAACCCATGAACTGTGAGATCATGACCTGAGCCGAAATTAAGAGACGCTTAACCGACTGAGCCACCCAGGTGCCCCTAAAAGCTTCTTTTTAATGAAAACCACCTTAAGTGAAGTTAAAAAGTCAAACCACAGACTGGGAGAAGATACTTGCAAAGCATATAGCTGATGAAGGATTAGTATGTTGGCTATTTAAAGGATATCTATAAATAAATAAAAAAAAGACAACCCAACTTGAAAAATAAGAAAGGTTATTGTGTAGATAGTATTATTGCCCCTGTTCAATATTCACACCCTTTGCTGTGTGACTTCACAGTTCTTCCCACTCACGCAGCAGGAGATATTTCTTCCCTTGACTTTAGATTTGGCCATGGCATTTGCTTTAGACTATTAGAATTTGGTAGATGTAACAGTGTGCCACTTGCGAGCCTAAGCCATAAGAGGTCTCATATATTTCCACTTGGTCTTTTGTACCTTTGCCATTATCACGAGATGAAATTGGCCAAGCCAGCCAACTGGTTCCAGGAGGAAGGTATGAGACCATGTAATAACACAACTAACCTGGACAAGCTGCCTAAATCAGCTGACTCCTAGGTATGTGAGTGGACCCAGGCAAGATCACAGAGCTGCCCTGACAAGTCCAGCCTAAATTAGCCAACCCACAGGCATGTGAGCTAAATAAATACTTACCGTATGGCATTGTTTTTTGTAGTTAGTTGTTATACAGTGTTAGTTAACAACACTGTAATGAGCAAGAAATTCTCCGGCTCACAGTCAATAAACATTAATTGTACGATCCACACAAATAAAAGCAATGACATACCATTGCATATTTGAAAGATTGACCAAATTAAAAAGTATAATACTAAGTTCTGACAGAAATGAGAAGTAGTAATTGATATATACCGTTAATGGGAGTGACAGGGCTCTGGCCATTGCGTTGCAAGTGTAAGTCCCCTGGGTGAGGCATCCAGGAAAGCCATTCCACACAGCCCCCGCCCCGATTAAAAAAAGAAGACAAACTGGGCTGGTAATTGTCTTTTGTCTTTTCTTCTCCCTGCCAGGAATGTGGACATCAGGCTGGAGATGGGGCAGCCGCTATCTTGCAACATGAGGTGTTTTAATTTCATTGATTATATTTTCCATATATTAAATCCATTTGGTTCCCCCTCAAACCTACCTCTTCTTCCCGCCCCTCCCCCCACTGGTTTCTTTTTTTGTGGATAATAATAAAAGTAAAAGGAGAATGGCTAACATTTATGAAGTACTTTTTACATGTCCAACATATAATTTGGAGTGCTCTGTGTACCTCAGCTCATTCAACCCTCACAATAATCCTATGAAAGAAGTGCTATTTTTTGTTCCATTTTACAGGTTAGGAAATGGGTACAGAGGTTAAATAAATTGCCTGGGTTCATACAGCTATTAAGTGGAGCCAGAATTCCAAATCCAGCTACCCGGCTCTAGCATCTATGCTCATGACTATTTGCTACTTTTTATTCTCTTTTATCTCTTCGACCGTCTTAAACGCGCTTATTTAATAGTCTCTTGGGTTTTTATTTTCTAAAATTGTTGGCGTTCCTATTCTCCTGTTTGTTCTACCTGCTGCTGATTCTTTATAAAGATTGATTCCCTTGTATGTTTTAACATTTTTGATTCATTCATTCAGCAACACTGATTGAGCACGTATCGTGTGGAGCTGGGGATACATAAGTAAAGCAGGCCAAGTCTCTGCTCTCTTGCCTTAAATTCTAGTAGGAGAAAACAGTAAACAAGGGGACAGAGAACAGAAGGGAGTGATTATATAGGATGGTAAAGGAAAGATCTCTGATAAGGTGACATTTGAAAAGAGACCTGAAAATGTGAGAATGTGAGCTATGTGTATATCTGGGAGAAGAATCCCCAAGCAGATAGAATGGCCAAGACAAGGGCTGCACGGCAGGAACATGCCTTGAATGTTCAGGAATGGGCAGAGGCCTGTGTAGCTGGAATGTGGCATGTGAGGGACAGAGCAGAGCAGATGAGGGCAGAGAGACACCTGGACGCGTGAGGTGCCCATCACGCAGGGCCTTTGAGGTCATAACTTTGAGGCTGGATGGTGGGGGGGCCTTTGGAGGCTTTTTTGTGAGTCATAAGCTCAGAGATGGTATTTAAAACTATGAGACCAGATGGGCTCACCCAGAGAATAGTGTTAAGTAGAGAAGAGGTCTGAGCCCTGAGGCCTGGGACCTTCCAGCTGTAGGGGAGGAAAATTTTTCTTTGACCATCTTCCTGGCTGGGTCTGGAAGTTAAACTGACAAAAGCAAGTTAACACGAGGAACGCAAACAAATTACTTAATGTAAGTTTTACATGACCCAGAAGCCTTCATAAGGAAATGAAGACCGGAAGAAACAGACAGTATATTTTTATGCTAGGTTGGATGAAGAGCGGACAGGACAGTCATGGAGGAATATGGTAGGTCAAGGAGTAGGAGATAAATTTAGTAAGTGGGGGAAACTCGCCAAAGCCTGTTTGTTCACATTCTTTTCAGCGTCCCTTTGTTTTCTGAGATAAGGAATCTCTTTCTTCTGGGTATAGGGAGGGCACCTCTCACAGTAGGGTTATTTTAGTTGCAGGGGAGAAGGGAGGGGGGTGTCAGAGTGACCTTTCTGCTTCTGCTGTTTTCCCAAACTTCTTTAGTTCAAAATATTCAATACACCAAGGTGCCATATTTTAGGGTAGCGTGTCCGGAATCCCCCAGCACTGAGAGATTAGGAAAATGAACACCCAGCAAAGGAGACTGAGAAGGAGTAGCTGATAGAAGAACCATGGAGGAGTTGGTGTCCCAGCATCAAGTGAAGAAAGTGTTTGAGGATGAAGAGGAGGACCCACTGCCTCAGTAAAATGAGGACAAAGGAATGGCCGTTGGATTTGACATGCAAGTTACTAATGAGCTTTTTAAAAATGATTTTGAGGGGCGCCTGGGTGGCGCAGTCGGTTGGGCGTCCGACTTCAGCCAGGTCACGATCTCGCGGTCCGGGAGTTCGAGCCCCGCGTCGGGCTCTGGGCTGATGGCTCAGAGCCTGGAGCCTGTTTCCGATTCTGTGTCTCCCTCTCTCTCTGCCCCTCCCCCGTTCATGCTCTGTCTCTCTCTGTCCCAAAAATAAATAAACGTTGAAAAAAAAAAAAAATTAAAAAAAAAATGATTTTGATGGATCGGGATGAAACCTGATAGAGAACAGAAGTGAAGACGGCAAGTGAAAAGAGCAAACCAAAACACGCTTTCAATGAATTTTGTGTGAAGGGAGCAGGGAAATGAGTAGTAAGCTGGGCACCCGGCTGGCTCAGCCAGTAGGGCATAGGACTCTTGATCGACTCTTGATCGCAGGGTCATGGGTTCGAGCCCCATGTGTGGTGTAGAGTTTACTTAAAACAAAATTTAAAACCATTATAGAGAAATGAGTAGTAGCCAGAGGTGGATTGTGAAACCAAGGGAGGTTTTGTTTGCTTGTTTCTTTTTAAGATAAGAGGTATTAGGCACCATGACGATCCAATATTGGAAACTATCCCAAGGGAATGACTTTGAGTTCAGCATAAGCAGAGCTTACTTCCCACCTGGCTTGGTTCCTGAGAGCACCCCTCCTGAGCGGTTTTGCATTTACTTCTGCCAGGCGCCCAACGGGCCCTACCAGCCCAGGACTAATTTTCACATTAAAATTTCACCTTGTGGTTTGCCACACCAAACAGGTAAAATCAATTTGGATTCCAGAACCTCAAAAAGCAAAGGGTTGGGGGTGCCTGGGTGGCTCAGTCGGTTAAATGTCTGACTTGGATTTAGGTCATGATCTTGAGGTTCGTGAGTTTGAGCCCTGCGTCGGGCTCTGTGCTGACACCTCAGAGCCTGGAGCCTGCTTTGGATTCTGTGTCTGTCTTTTCTCTCTTCCCTTCCCCTGCTCTCTGTCTCTCAAACATTAAAAAAAATTGAAAAGCAAAAGGTTTGATATCTCACCTAGGTACTTTTTTTTCCCCCAGTCCCACAAAGACAAACTTTCTTTGTTTTTTTTGCCAGGGATTTATGGGCAAAGTTTACTAGTATTTCTTCATTGAGGTTGTGGTCCTTAGAGGGTTCCTACTTGTTACTTATCAAAACCCGAGCCCATAGATCACCATTTTGCTGGAGGCTGTAATCTTTCCCCTCATTCTTCCCCTGGCTAATTCCTGTTCACCTTTGAGGTCCCAGCCTAAAGATTACTTCTCAGGGAGGTGTTCCCAACCCTCTCCATCCCAATCTCGACTGACTTACTCTTCTACTCACAACATTGTCTTTCTGTCTTTGCCCTTGGCAAGTCATTTGTGACTTCACGTGAGTGTTTGCTTAGTTCCTGGTCCCCCTCTAGACTGAACACTGCATGAACCCAGGAAGCAAGCCTGTTCAGTTCAGCACATAGCAGAAAGCCTGATTCATAGAGGATACTCAGTAAAGGTTGGTGACTGAACAAATAATTGTCCCCGAATCACGTAACTAATAGCACAGTACTAAGTAATCTCCTGTGTTTTGGAGACTGTATTCTCTAAGAAAGTGTTTTTCAGTGGAAACAAGAGAGAGGTTTCTGATGGCTATTTCAGTCGCCTGTGTCATTTCGGTTAACCACGTGTCTTTTTCCCTCCAGCATGGAGATCTCCTCTCACCAGTCCCACCTCCTGCAACAACTGAACGAGCAGCGCAGGCAAGATGTCTTTTGTGATTGCAGCATTCTGGTTGAAGGGAAGGTCTTCAAAGCACATCGAAATGTATTATTTGCTAGCAGCGGCTATTTCAAAATGCTTCTTTCTCAGAATTCAAAGGAGACCAGTCAACCCACTACAGCTACATTTCAGGCTTTCTCCCCCGACACTTTTACGGTTATCCTGGACTTCGTCTATTCTGGCAAACTCTCTCTTACTGGTCAGAATGTCATAGAAGTGATGTCAGCTGCTAGCTTCCTTCAGATGACTGATGTCATTAGTGTATGTAAGACCTTTATTAAATCTTCACTAGATATTAGCGAGAAAGAAAAAGATCGCTATTTCAGTCTCTCCGATAAAGATGCTAATTCTAACGGTATAGAACGTTCCTCCTTTTATAGTGGTAGCTGGCAAGAAGAAAGCGGTTCTCCACATTCTCACCTAAGCCCAGATCAAGGAACGGGTATAATAAGTGGGAAATCTTGGAGCAAGTATAATTACCATCCAGCCTCCCAAAGGAACACCCAACAACCTTTGGCCAAGCATGAACAAAGGAAAGATTCCATTAAAAAGTCCAAACATTGGAGGTTGTCACAGCCTTCTGAAGTTGCTCATTATAAGTCTAGCAAACGAGAAGCTCGGACATCGGATTCTTCCGGCCACATTTCCCAGTCGGAAGAACAAGCACAAGTTGATGCTGACATGGACTCTACTCCTGTTGGCTATCCGTATGGTCCAGGATCTGATGTCACATCCAGAAGCTTTCCAGGTACCCCAAAAAAGCATCAGTCCTCTCAATGAGTTTCTAAGACTCCTATCCAAATCAGTCCTATCTCAACATGCCCTTACTTTGAAGTGTTACAGGCAGTTAAACCAAGAGGTTTTTTTTAAGTCCTACTTCTCTAATGAAATTTATTGTATAAGACATAAATTTAAATTTTTAACTAAAAATAATATTGGCTAAATTTGAGAATAGTCAAAACTTAACAGACTTCCGAGGTGCAAAGCCCAAGATTTCCAAACCTGTGTCAACAGATGATTAGATCACTGTTAAGTGTTTAAAGCTCTCTTCTAAATGGTTTAAATCCCTAAGGGGCATAGCTTCACTTTAAATAGGTTATTTTTTTTCTGAGTATTCACTCGGGAGGAGTACTTTTATAGAGAAAAGTTAAACAGAGCAACCATGTGAACTTACAAAGGTTCACAGACCCAAGACCTACCAGAAATGAAACTACATCTGATTTTATTGAGATATAAATACATAATTTAAAAAAAAACAAACTTAACACACAACCCATAACATTGACACTGTAATCCTATATGCAACAATAATATGAGACATCTCATTTTTATGATAGTAGTAAAATGCAGAAAGATTATTATGTAGGTTGTTGGTTTCAGTAATTCTCCCCTCCCTGCCATAGAGAACAGGGATTAGAAATGCATGTCATTTTTTTTATGTTTATTTGTTTTTGAGAGAGAGAGACAGACTGTGAGTAAGGGAGGGACACAGAGAGAGGGACACAGCATCAGAAGCAGGTTCCAGGCTCTGAGCTGTCAGCACAGAGCCCGACATGGGGCTCGAACCCATGAACTGTGGGATCATGACCTGAGCCAAAGTCAGAAGCTCAACTGACTGAGCCACCCAGATGCCCCAGAAATGCATGTCATAATCAGGCAGCAAATCAATTAATCAAGTAGCAAATTTGTTTAATAGTTTACGTGTGAATTTAAAGGAAAATCATAAGATGAAACTCCTACTGATTATAAGATTCAGATTATATATTTAAATTTTTTTTTAATTTAGGAAAATTTCAAACATATAAAAAAGTAAAGAGAATAGCATAATTCACCTCCATGTACCCCATTACCCAGTCTGAACAACTTCCGACTCATGGTCAATCTTGTTTCATCTGGATCACTACTTCTCACCCTTCCCTTTAGTATTATTTTTTTAAGTTTATTTATTTTGAGAGTGCGAGAGAGAGAGAGAAAGCCTGAGTGGGGGCGAGGCAGAGAGAGAGGGAGAGAGAGAATCTCAAGCAGGCTCTAATGCAGGACTTGATCTCACAAACAAACCATGAGATCACGACCTGAGCCGAAATCAAGAGCCAGACACTTAACTGACTAAGCCACCTAAGCATCCCTCCCTTTATTATTTTTAAGCAAATATAACACAGCATAAGTTTTCATCTGTAAATATTTCAGAAAGTGTCCCTAAAATATAGTCTTTTAAAAAAACCCACTACAATACTATAATTGTACCTAAACAAAATTAACAGTTTCTTAACATCAGTAAATAGCCAGTCAGTATTCACATTTCCTGGGTTGTCACATAAAATTTTAAAAATAATTCGGTTGTGGGTGCTTGGGTGGCTCAGTGGTTAAGCATCCGACTCTTGATTTCAGCTCAGGTCATTTTCTCACGGTTTGTGGGTTCCAGCCCTGCATCATCAGGTTCAATGCTGACAACACGGAGCCTGCTTGAGATTCTCTGTCCCTTTGTCTCTGCCTCTCCCCCATGCTCACTCACATGCACATTCTTTCTCTAAATACATAAATAAACTTTAAAAAAAACCAATTCAGTTGTAGATAAGATACCTTAAAATAATAGGCAACCAAGGGGCGCCTGGGTGGCTCTGTTGGTTGAACGTCTGACTGGCTCAGGTCACGATCTCAAGGTTCGTGAGTTCAAGCCCTGCATTGGGCTCACTGCTGCCCGTGCAGAGCCCGCTTCTGATCCTCTGACCCCTTCTCTCTGCCCCTCCCCTGCTCGCTCGCTTTCTCTCGAAAAGAAACATTAAAAAAAATAATAGGCAACCGGATTGATCTTTACTAACCACATTTTTCTGTAGTACTAACCTGAAAAGACATGAAATTCTATCCTATTACAGAGCTTACTAAACGTCCTGCTGAGCTCTGACCATTGACCAAGGCATACTGGTAACAGAGCAAAAATGAGAAATCTCTATTGAGTTTTAAAACAGCAAAAGACTGATCTTTTCTCTGTTTATGCTCTGTACTTCTGTAATTCTAGGCTATGTTAACCTAACTTCAGTAATGAACAGCTGAATTTAACAGCTATTAAATTGATGAAATTTGCCTCCAATCATAACTAACATCTTGAATACATATGAGTTTTATTTATTTTTTTAAAGTTTATATATATATGTATATATATGTTTTTGTTTTGTTTTGTTTTGCTTTTAGTAATCTCTATGCCCCACATGGGGCTTGAACTCATGACCCCGAGATCAAGAGTTGCATGCTCTACTGACTAAGCCATCCAGGCACCCCTTGAATACAGTTTTTATTAAAAACATTTTTTTTTAAATATTTATTTATTTTTTAAGAGAGAGAGAGAGACAGAGTGCCAGCAGGGGAGGGACAGAGAGGGGGAGACACAGAATCCAAAGCAGGCTCCAGGCTCTGAGCCGTCAGGACAGAACCCAACACAGGGCTCAAACCCACAAACTGTGAGATCATGACCTGAGCTGAAGTGAGATGCTCAACTGACTGAGCCACTCAGGCGCCCTTTTTTTTCGTTTTTCTTTTGAATACATGAGTTTTAAAACAAAAAATTAAATATCCTTGTCATTTTTTCACCTTTAAAAGTACTACAAGTGTATGAAAAGAAAAGGCAAGAGGATAAAAATAGGTAAATAAAAAAGTCACTTAAAAGCTATAATATTAAATACTTTTACTTCGGATTGTATCTCCAGTTTTAAAATCCAGCACCACCTTTTGACATTTCAAATCTAGTGACTCTATAACACTGAGTAGAAAGATAAGGGTGAGAGTCAGTTAACCCTGACTTTGTAAATATATCAAATACTGAAGTTACAGTTCTGGACTCAGGATCACATTAATGATCTAGTCTTAATAAAATTTCTTTCTTGGGGCGCCTGGATGGTTCAGTTAAGCGGCCCACTGACTCCTGATTTCCGTTCAGGTCACGATCCCGGGGTCATGGGATAGAGCCCCGAGTCCAGCTCCGTGCTAAGTGTGGAGGCTGCTTGAGATTCTCTCTCTCCCTCTCCCTCTGCCTCTCCCCTGCTTGCTTGCACTCTCTCTCTCTCTCTCTCTCTCTCTCTCTCTCTCTCTCTCAAAATAAAAAAATTAAAATAAAAAAAAGGAAAAATAAATAAAAGAAATAAATGCAATTTCTTCCTTCTCCTTTTCTCCTGCCTTTCGAAGACGGGACTCACCAACTCCTTTGGGATTCTTCGTGTTATACAATTGTTATGATGAACTTTCCAGTAATTTAATCAAATTGTCTCCTGACAGATGATCTGCCCAGGATGCGGTTCAAGTGCCCGTACTGCACACACGTGGTGAAGCGGAAAGCAGACCTCAAGCGCCACCTTCGCTGCCATACGGGAGAAAGGCCCTATCCGTGTCAAGCTTGTGGGAAAAGATTTAGCAGGCTGGACCATCTAAGTAGCCATTTCCGAACAGTATGTATATAATTTTTCATCATCTTACTTCTTAAGAAATGTGTGCATTTATCTGCTTTAGGATTTACTAAATCTCATTTACTGCGGGACATCTTTTCATACAACTCTACCATATTGGAAATGTTTCCAACTTAATGGTTTTCCTTTACACGTGATGCATAATTTAATATATAATATATATACATTTTTTTATTCTCCTTTGAGACCTTGAAGTAAGAGATATTCTTTTGAATATCCGTTTTACTTTTTTGTTTTTTATTTATATTTTGGAATATATATTATAATTCATTTAAAATCTAATATGTTTTTGTATACTGGTCTTTTCAAGAGCCGAAGACAATGTAAACCAAAGATATTTGAATGTCTAGGTCAGAGTCACTACTTCAGGTACTCAGCCTCTGCTAGTGGTTCTTGAATCCTTTTCTGAAAGGATCTCAGTCTAGTTTCTACTGTTCAACCTCTGTCCACTATACTCCCTTTTTAGTCTCTCTCTAGTTTATCTGTAGTCTCCTCAAGGAAGGGAGCAAGGTGGGAGATTGAGCCACTTCCAGCCAGGGACAGGATTGTCAGCAGTCAGAAATCTCAGGGAATTTGCTGTTCAGTGCTCTGGTGGGTTAATAAGGTAAGGACATTGGAAAATTACTCTGCTGTTCATCTTGAGGCAAGAATGTTTTCCAAAATCTGTTGTATTACTCATACTTTTATTCCATTTATATGATCTCCTTTTAGCTTTAAAGGACAGTGGATTGGGGCACCTGAGTGCCTCAGTTGGTTAAGTATCCAACTGGATTTTGGGTCAGGTCATGATCTCACAGTTTGTGAGATTGAGCCCCAAATTGGGCTCTGTGCTGACAGCACAGACCCTGCTTGGGATTCCCTCCCTCTCTTTCTGCCTCTCCCCTGTGCTCACTCTCTCTCTCCCTCGCTCAAAATAAATAAATAAACTTTAAAAAATAATAAATACCGACTTCGGCTCAGGTCATGATCTCGCGGTTCGTGAGTTCAAGCCCCGCATTGGGCTCTGTGCTGACAGCTCAGAACCTGGAGCCTGTTTCAGATTCTGTGTCTCCCTCTCTCTCTCTGACCCTCCCCTGTTCATGCTCTGTCTCTGTCTCAAAAATAAATAAACATTAAAATAAATAAATAAATAAATAAATAAATAAATAAAATAATAAATAAAGGACAGTGGGTCACTTAAGGCAATTTCTTCATGCATTGCTTTATAGTTAGTCAGCAAATATATACTGAGCACCTATGCGCCAGCCCCTTTTCTCAGTGCTAGGTATCCAGCAGTGAGTGAGCAAAACAGACAGAATCTCTACCTTCATTAACCTTATGAAGCTGGTTTTTTAAAATTAAAAACAACCTTTTATTATTTAAAGCAATGAAAAAGTATTAAACAAAGTAAAAATAAGAAAAATAAAATACTTTATTTTCACCACCGAAATATACCTTTCTTAACACTTTATCACATGCATATATATGGGTTGTTTCTAACTAAATTAGATCATACTACTTGTGATATTTTGTAGCCTGCTCTCTTTCGTGAATAATCTACCTTGCCATCTCAGTAAACTTTTATCTGACATCCAGTTCAATTTTGCATTTCCCTGTAGTCTCCCAATACCTTTTATAGCTGGTTTTTCCAAGCCAGTATCCAATTCAGGACCCAGGGATCTCACTGTTAAGTCCCTTAAATATGTTTTTAAGAGAGCATAGTTCTCTCAGCCACCCTTTTTATTTCCATAACACTGACTTACTTGAGATATCAAGATAATTGTTTTATAAAATAACCTACCTCTTGATTTCTCTGCTTGCTTCCACATGGTGTCATTTAGTTTGTTCCTCTCTCCCCCCTGCATTTTCTATAAACTAGAATTTTTATCTAAAGTCTTAATGGATTCAAGAAAAATACTTTCCGGGGCACCTGGGTGGCTCAGTTGGTTGAGCGTCCGACTTCGGCTCAGGTCATGATCTCACAGTCCGTGAGTTCGTGCCCCGCGTCCGGCTCTGTACTGACAGCTTGGAGCCTGGAGCCTGCTTCGCATTCTCCCTCTCTCTCTGCCCCTCCCCCATTCATGCTCTGTCTCTCTCTGTCTCAAGAATAAATAAACGTTAAAAAAAAATTAAAAAAAAAAAAAAAAAGAGGGGCGCCTGGGTGGCTCAGTCGGTTAAGCGTCCGACTTCGGCTCAGGTCACGATCTCGCGGTCCATGAGTTTGAGCCTCGCGTGGGGCTCTGGGCTGACAGCTCAGAGCCTGGAGCCTGCTTCCGATTCTGTGTCTCCCTCTCTCTCTGCCCCTCCCCCATTCATGCTCTGTCTCTCTCTGTCTCAAAAATAAATAAACGTTAAAAAATAATAAAAAAAAAAAAAGATTGGTCACTAAGCTAGGTAATGATACCATGATCCCACCGTTGAGCAGTTAAAGATGCCACCACATGATTAGAAAGGAATCTATGTGGAACTATTTTGGCATTATGCTATATCCATTTCTTCATCAAGCATTCATTTAATGAGATTAACAGCAGTTGATAAACTCTGCCCAAATTATTAATTTTACTTGTGGTATGATTTACTGATTTTATCATTTCTTCTACATTATTAGCTAGAATTCTATAAAGTAAAACCTTCCCTCATCACCTGGAACTACTTGGTTACTTTGACATACAGTTACGACAGGAGAAACGGGATAAATATTTAATTCTTTCCCTTTAATTATCAATTTTCAAAATAAAGAGTTGATTAAATAGCAGTTTCAAATGGTAATATGAGTTTTTTCTGGCTTTATTTTTTTCTAAATAGCATACAGTCTCATGAATTTTCATTGGTTCATTGTGTTTGGGACCACAACAATTATTATTCTTTTTGATACTCAAATTTTCAGTTTTGTCCAGTTGGACGACTTGAAACTGGTTCTTGTGTCCCTTTGTCATAAGTCCATTAAATATTCAAGGTGGCCTTATTCTCTGGCCCCCAAATTTCCCTAGGCTCACCTTGTATTTTCCCTGTCACAAAACTGGAATCAGCCATTTCTCAAAATACCTGTGGGTCCTTTTAATGGGGAATGAAATTAGAAACCAAACTTTGGACACCTGGGGTGCTCATTGTTACTATGGTGTCATTCCCCTTAGATTATTTCAGTGGACAGGGGCACTGTGGTGGCTCAGTCGGCTGAGCGTCTGACTTCGGCTCAGGTCATGATCTCACAGTACGTGAGTTCGAACCCTACATTGGTCTCACTGCTGTCAGCGCAGAGCCCACTTCGGATCCTCTGTCCCCCTCTCCCTCTGCCCCTCCTCTGCTCCTTCTCTCTCTCAAAAATAAATAAACATTAAAAAAAAAAAAGATTATTTTAGTGGACAGAGCTGGAAGATATATGTTTTTAAAATAATGAATTCATGGGGCATCTGGGTGGCTCAGTCTGTTAAGTGTCCGACTTCGGCTCAGGTCATGATCTCACAGTTCGTGGGTTTGAGCCCCGCGTAGGGCTCTGTGCTCACAGCTCGGAGCCTGGAGCCTGCTTCGGGTTCTGTGTCTCCCTCTCTCTCTGCCCCTCCCCAGCTGGTGCTCTGTCTCTCTCTGTGTCTCAAAAATAAATAAAAACATTAAAAAAAAAAGTTAAAAAAAATTAATTCATGATGATATATTCAATTTTAACATAATGTTTTATTTAATTTCTTTGACTTCATAATCATATTGGAATTGAAGGGATGGGGGATGAACATGAATCTGTGCCAGAACTTTCTAACAAAAACAGTACCACATATGATACCCATAACATTACTATTTCAGGAGAAATAAAGGTACACTCAAATTGTGTACTTTCAATGTTTACTGATTAATATGTCAGGAGTTAAGTAGAAAATAATAACTATACTGAGTTGTAGTCCTATACATTTTCTTAGATATTTTACCACACTGCATTAGTTTTCTTGGGGTTTTTGGCCATTTGTGTTTGGTGGTGTACTTCCATAGTGTTCTGATTTTATCTAAATGAATATGCCATAAATATTAATTCAACATTATGATATTAATTATAGTGATTTTTAGAGTAGAACCCATAATCTCTGCTCTGACAGCTATTAAAGAAAGTTATTTAGGGCATGTGGGTGGCTTAGTCAGTTAAGCATCTGACTTCGTCTTAAGTCATGATCTCATGGTTCGTGAGTTCAGGTCCTGCTTCAGGTGAGCCCCACTTCTCTCTCTCTCCCTCTCTCTCTCTCTCTCTCTCTCCCCCTCTCTGCCTCTTGTGGGATTCTCTCACCATCTTTCTCTGCCACTCACTTGCACCCTCTCTCTTTCAAAAATAAATAAAAAAGAAAGAAAGAAATCTGTTTATTAATAAGTATAATTATATAATTACTCATCTTACAACTTTTTTCTAAAGCAACTTCACATGTATTAACTCATTTGGTTCTCACAACCCGAGTTGTATTCCCACTAGTTGTTAAGGAAGGAAGCAGGGATAATAATAGGCTGACACATAGCAGCCTGTGTTGTTTTGACATATGTTGTTGTTTGGACCAATGTCCATTGTGATTTTCAGGCTTCTGTTGTTTGGGTGGTACTTCTACCTTGCTAGTTGCTAGATATTTTGACTATCACCCTGGAAGCAGGTTTATATTGTTTTCAGTTACTTGCTTCAAGATACATGGTTAATAAATGACAAAAGCAGGGCTAGAACCCAAGCCTTCCAGTTTCTGGTCTAGTCCTCTTTCTACAGGATCTTTCATTAATAGAAGTGACAAGAGATCCTTCTATCTAAAAATATGTATCCTGGCTGGCTCAGTCAGTGGAGGATGCAACTCTTGGTCTCAAGGTTGTGGATTTGGGCCCCACGTTGGGTGTAGAGATTACTTAAAGATAAAATTTATATATATATATATATATATATATATATATATATATATACACATATATATACGTATATATATGTATATATATATATATACATATATATACGTATATATATGTATATATATATATACACACACACACACACACACATATATACACACGTATATGTATGTATATGTATATATATATATATTTTTTTTAATGTCTCATTTTTTATTTTTGAGAGAGTGTGGGGGATGGGCAGAGAAAGAGAGAGAGACAGAGGATCCAAAGCGGGCTCTGCACTGATAGCAGAGAGTCTGACGAGGGGTTTGAATTCACAAACGTTGAGATTGTGACCTGAGCTGAAATCGGACACTTAACTGACTCAGTCACCCAGGTGCCCCAGTTTTATTTTTTTTTTTTATTGTTTTAAGTTTATTTATTTATTTTGACAGAACATGAGCAAGCAGGGGAGGGGCAGAGAGAGAGGAAGGGAGAGAGAATCCCAAGCAGGCTCCGTGCTGTCAGTGCAGAGCCCAACTTGGGGCTTGATCTCTCCCAAACTGTGAGATCATCACCTAGGCCAAAATCAAGAGTCAGACATTTAACTGACTAAGCCACCAGGCACCCTGTATATTTTTTATTCTATTTTAAAGAGAATGAGAGACAGAGAGAGAGAGAAAGAATCTTAAGCAGGCTCCATGCTCAGTGTGGAGCCTGATGTGGGGCCCCAATCCCACAACCCTGGGGTCATGACCTGAGCCAAAATCAAGAGTTAGATGCTCAAGCAAATGAGCCACCCAGGTGCCCCAAAGATAAAATCTTTTTTAAAAAAATATTTCGATAAACTTAAATTTGGGACAATATATTTTTCTTTCTCTAGCTGATAATAATAAATTAACACACAAAACAAGAGGTTTCTCCCTCACCAAAATTAAGGTATATAAAGTCCTTAGAATAGTACATGTGATATATTTAGTGTTTGCAATTATTATTATTCTGGAAGGTGTCCCTTGTTACCTTAGATATCAAAATATTGTTGGATTAAGGGATATGTGAAATTATTAAGCATGTGATATTAATCATAAAAATGTTATAGCCATCATTTAGAGAAAGTTGGTATTTATTTGTGACGTCAGTTTATCATCAAAACCTGTGATCTTTTTCTAATAATTAGACCTTAATTTTAATATTAGTGCTTGGTTTTGGACATCTTAAGTTTATGCACTGGTACCGAGATCTCGAACTATGCCGCTTTTGAAAAATCTTTTTTTTTATCGCTATTTAAATCTCTACACAGATTCACCAGGCATGCAAACTAATCTGCAGAAAATGCAAACGCCACGTGACTGATCTAACAGGGCAAGTGGTCCAGGAAGGAACCAGGCGCTACAGACTCTGTAACGAGTGCCTTGCTGAAGTTGGCATAGACAGCCTCCCCATTGATTTGGAAGCTGAACAGCATCTTATGTCCCCATCAGATGGAGATAAGGATTCCAGATGGCACTTGAGTGAAGATGAGAATAGATCATACGTGGAGATTGTAGAGGATGGGTCTGCTGATCTGGTCATACAACAGGTTGATGATAGTGAAGAAGAAGAAGAAAAGGAAATAAAACCCAACATTAGGTAGCTGATGTGTGACCCCACAGAGCTGTGGTGTGTATGCAACTTACATTGACTTCCTGTATCTCTCTTTCCATGGTCAGAGTCTGGTTAACAAATTTATCAGACTGACTTAAAAGTAATGACCTAATATAACTTGCATGCTTTCCAAACAGGTCATTGTATCCATTCTGAACTTTGTTGCCCTAAAATATGTTGCTGCACCGGAAAGGAAGACCTAGCTTGAGTTGGCATGATGGATGAACAATTAATCCTCTTTTTTTTCCCCCTTTTAATACTGGAAGATCTACTTAGCAAACTTTTCTCAAAGAAAATATTTTAAATAAATTTACCACAACCAAACCTTATGTAAGAGAATTTCAAGGTGTTGCAAAAACACAAACTAATGAATACTGAATTTTCACAGGGAACCAGGTAAGAGCACATTTAAGGGTCTGGCACCCAATCTGACTGAACTGATAAGTCTTTCTATTAATTTCAGATCTAAAACAACCTATCATTATCCCAATATGCTACATATTGTTTTAGGATCATGGCAGAAGACAAATCAAAAATGTTTGAAACGATTCATATTTGAATGTTTTGTCATGAAGTTAAAAATTAGTCTTACGTAGTCCGTGTTGTTTCAAAAAAACAAAAACCTAAAGTAAAGGCAGACCAGAGATTACATACAGACCTTATTTTCTAAAGCAGGAACTAATACTGCCTAAAAGTCAAGGTAGTTTGTGAAGATCTGACAGTGTAATCCTCTTCTTCTCTACAGGAGAAAAAAACAACAAAAAACGATACACAAGAAAATTGGAGGTTACCAGTTCTTAAGAATGATTTCTAACATTTATTTTTCTGCTCTATTGTTTTTAAAGTGCTGTCTCACACATTTTCTCACTTAATCAGCAAGGCGAATATTAATTGCCTCTGATTTGCAAATGACAAAATTAAGGTCAGAAAGTTTAAGCTTTGGGACTTGTGACGGACAGGTTTTGATTTTACACAGCCCTCTTCCAACTGTCTCTCCCTGTATTGTCTGTGGAAATGGCAGAGAATTAAAGTCAAACCTCACCAATCTGCAGTAATTAGAAAAAGAAGCCTATCAGAAAGCATGAAAGATTTTAATAATCTCTAACAACATATAATAACTTGAACTAGAGTTATCCAAGAGTGCTCAGTAATGTCCCTACAGTGTCTTTTGACATGTTTTTAATGTCAAGTTATTTATATGTAAATTTTATATATAACACTATTTGAACCAATTCTCTTAAATGCTTTAAGCATTTTTACTTATCTTGTTTATGTAATTTTTCAAAACAAACTTTTCCCCAAGGAAACAAAGGTGACTTTAAACTCCTCCCCTGTATGAATTAGGAAACATTCTAAATGTACAGTTAAATTGGAGAAGCATTATTTTAGTTCTGAAGATAAAATCTAAATGCCAAAAAAACCTGACCTTACTAAAGGTCACTGCAAGTTATTACAATTAAGCTTGATCTGATTTAATTTTGATTGAGAGAGGCTCTCTATCAAATTATACTATATTTCTAAATGTCATAACATATGTCAATATGATCCTTTTCATTTTATTCTTTCTCTCATTCTTTCATTAGTGATTGTCCTTTGATACAAGTTGAGGGCTAAAATGGTTAATTTCTAAAACATTTTTTATAAATAGATGACTAACCATTTGTTTTTGTTTTATGGTACTTAATGCTGAGACTTTTTTCAAGATTCCCCTGACGGTAAATTTCCATTCGCTTCAAGACTGGATGGTATGCACTGAGTTCATTGTGCTCCCAACATGACTGTTCCTGAATCAGGAGTCTTAACAATGAAGTTGTATCCAAATGAGGGAGGGAACACTTGTCATTCTCTAGTCTCACCAGATGGTAGCATCTTTTAAAATTATTATCTGATTTTTTAGTCCTTGGAGCCAAGAGGAAAAATGAGTGATGGGAGCTTTATTCATGAGGATGATTAGTGCTTGCATGTGTATGCTCTAATGCACTTTAGTCTGTGATCTAAATGTTCTTTTATGCTGTTCTCTTCTGCATGCGAACATCAGCATGAATGTCAGCAAAGTCCACTGGACACGGTGCTACCAGCACCTTATCTGAAATAATGCTTTCTCATTGTTTATAACAAGCAACAAGCTATCCCCACAAAACAGCCATCAGGCTCATCAAACTAGACAGCTCATCTATCCTACCATTTTAGTATCCTAAAAGAAAAACATTTGTGACATGTTTGTAAGTTGTAAATAATAACTCCAGTTATCATATCATATGTATCGAAGACTTTAAAGACCAGTTCTTTCCCAGAGTGAGACTGTCCAGTAATGGTTTCTAAGAAAACAAAAGTCTTTGGCTTTTAAATGTGGGGAAATGTTACATAGGGGTGTAATCTCTTAATGTAAGCTTAATTTATGCCAAGGGTTTTTTCTTTTTTTAATATTAGCAAAATAGCGGGAGTTGGTTAGAACAAAGTTTGCTCTTACAGTAATGCTGCTTATCAGCTGGTGAATGCCTTTCTAACTGTGTGGTCCTCAAGAGTATGTGGCGATGGGAAGAAGTGTTGCAAAATAAAGCAATACTGCAGTCGTGCCTAGTGGCTGGAGGAGGCAAAATGGACTAGATCGGTGGTTTAAAAGATTTTTTTTTTTAACCCAAGAAACCCTTTCTTCAAATGAATTGTTTCAGAGAGAAGCCCACCATTTAAGGTGGGCGAAACCCTAAAATCAGAGCTGCTCTTGTTAAAGCCCTCTGTGAGCCTTTCACCAGACACCTCTGCAGAGCTCAGGAGTGCGGTACTGAAAACCTTGGAACCAGGGAACTTTTTGAATTCCATTTGAGCATTGCGGTCTTACTTCATTACCTCTGTTACTCACCGTGCTGATAAACTGGTAATCACGGGGTCTCCTAGAGCAGCAGATCACAGCCTTCATCTGTACAATATTCCTTCTATAGTTAGCATGTCTTTTGAAGAACAAATTTTTCAACCTTGTATTTTTGACTAATGAAATCAAAACAAGCACCGTTACTGCTTTTATGCCACCAAGTCATTGCTTAATGGATGAAGAAAGTTTGGTGTGTCAGTTACTTAAGAGCTCAGACTGAATTCATTAAAGTTATTTTGCTAAGTCATGCTAAGATATATCGAAACTTCCACTCATATTGGATATATATATATATATATATCCTATATATACATATATATCTTAAATTAATTAATACCATGGAAATTTAATACTGTGGAAAATCACTAAAAGTGACATAGTGTAAGATTATTTAACTGGGAAGGCTGATAATAATAGGTACTGGAGGACCAAACTTTAGATCATACATGGAAAGTTCTATGTTATTTTATATTAGAGTGGATCAGTATTACTATTTATCATTTATATAGCATTTTATATTTACAAAGTATTTAATAATTTTTATGTTATTCTTTACATATCTATGAAATAGGACAGTTCTCTCACATGAAAGGTAAAGAAATTGAGGCACAGAACAGTAAAGCAACCTCCCTAAGACAACCCAGTGAAACAATGGCAAAAATAGGAACTAGAATGATCGGATTTTCTGAATCCTAGAATATCAGCTTAATTCACTGAGGTGTGTTGTGTATTACTCGATTTTATAAGATGCCTTTTACAAATAATAGTCAATTGTCTTAAAGTTGACGTCATTGTATGTGGATAAATCCTATACAGAATAAATATTATGTAAAGGATGTGACTTTAGTTATAAGAGTTTTAATGATAAAATTCAGGTTATCACAGAAACAGCACTGTTTAGCCAGTGGCTTTATATATTGTGAAGTATAATTAATATTTTATTTTGATATAGGAGTTTCTTAACTATTCATGCTAATGGAGCCATGAATAGACCAGAAAAATGAAATCCACAGAGGATCTATACACTTCGTCTTCATGCCAACAAAAAGTCAAATATGTTAATAAGTGATAAACCACACACAAGAGAAGCCAAGGGCCTCTTAACTTTTCGAGGCTTTTCAATACTGAAATAGGATAAACACTTTTCTCCATCTCTTTATTTTTTTTCACATCCGTTTCAAAAGCCATTGGATACTTACCACCTTGAGATTGGAAACCAGTGACCAGGGTAATGCCAGTCATCTCTTTACCTTTAGACTTGATTAGATAGATCATTTACAAACATTATTAAATGGAATACAGCTTATAAAGTATATCTAGGAATTTATTATACTCTGCTTTGCTCTTTCAGATTTCTAGATATACAAATCCATTATATAGTTGCTTGATTTTCCCATTGGGAAAATCTTTTAATCCCTTGTTGATATTATTTACAACCACTTAAATTTCTTCATTAAAGAGTAACTTTATATTTACATTTACATTTACATTTATTCAACCCTTAAGGGGAGAAAGGGGAACATTTCTGCCTAGACCATGGTTCTCAGCCTTGGCTGCATATTAGAATCACTTGTGGAGCTTTTATTTATTTATTTTTTAAGTTTATTTATTTTTGAGAGAGAGAGTATGAGCCGGGAGGAGCAGAGAGAGAGTGGGGGACGCAAAATCTGAAGCAGGCTCCAGGCTGTCAGCACAGAGCCCAACACGGGGCTTGAACTCATGAGCAGTGAGATCATGACCTGAGCTGAAGTCGGATGCTTAACCAACTGCACCACCCAGGCGCTCCACTTCTGAAGCTTTTAAAAACACAGATGCCTAAGCAAATCACAATCTTTGGCAGATGGGACCTTGATGAGATATTTTTTAAAAATCTTCCCAGTGTCTTTTGTGCAAAATAGGACCCCTATTCAAGGTTTCCCTCTGTCCTTATATTTGCCCCAATGGGCATTTGAACCATTTGACCTTCCAGCTTACTGGTTCTCAACCTTATCTGAAAGGAAGATATTAATTTTTGTGAAATGTCAGGATACCGTATATGTTTCCTTAAAGTTTTTATTAGGACAAATAATAACACTCTAAATTATTGGGTAGTCTTAAACTAGTCCATTTTTACTTTGGGATACATTTGGGTTTTATTTGATTATGGGTATTGCATTCTGGGAATTCACACAGTACTTCAGATTAATAAAAGCTACATTAGGAATATGTGACTGAAATACGGTATCTTGAAATTATGTCTTGTTTTTGAAGACGGAACCAGAACACTCTCTAAGCACTATGGAACTTAATTGCTACACATTAGAATTCCATCAATGAATTGAATTAAATCATTTTTTATTCAAGTTAAATGTCATACTGGAAAGGTAGGATTCAATACTAAGATGTGTTATTTAAAGAAGGCTGAGGACAAATTAGGAAACAAAAGTAATTTTCTTCCTTATTCTTCAAGTATTACCATTAATTTTTTTTTTTCTTTAATGAGAAGACTTGGGTAGAGTACCATCCTCATTCCCACCTTTAAGGTTGTGTTTGCGATTCAAACACTATGGGTATATCCCTTCACCAGTATAGTATACACACACTCCCTTGCTTGGTCCCCTACAAAAAAAAGAATGTTATCCAATAACGAAGTGGCACTTTTTTGCTTAGTTCAAAAGGTTAAATGCTGGAACAAAATAGAAATAGATACTGTGCCTTTTGCTGCGTTTTTGAATTGACTTAAAACTTTTTTTTTCCCCTGGAGGAAAAAAATCCATGAGGAACACAACTCTGAAAAGCAGCACCTATAAGCATTAGCACTAGAAGGCTCCAGCATTTGGGGGCCATGTTAAAAAATGAAAGCCTGTTTTTTCTTACTATCAGCGACATTTATTCGCAGTCAGGTGGGTAAACGGCTTGGTTTTATATCTTCTTTTCAGGGAGGAGTACAGCAGTGAGTAGTACGAACCTTCCTTTTCCTTTTCAGTCCTGTTTTTTTCCCACAAATGCTTTTCCTGGAAAGTTATCACAGAGTCCCGCAGCTAGATCCCAGGAGAGGCCCGCGACCTATCAGACACCCCAAGACTACATTCTAGGGGAAAAACGTAAAGGTCTGCAAAGTGGACACCAGATTAAAGAGCCCCCATTTCCCGAGTGCCTACTGGATCCCAGTCCTCTGAGGTAGGCATTGGCACCATCCCTGTTTATGACTGAAAGTGATGCTGGCAGCCCTGGTGAGGACCCAGAGGAGATCCCAGGGAACCAGTCAAGAGGGTCCCTGGATGCAAGCAAGGGTAGAAATCAAACAGGAGCCAGCAGGAGGTGAAAGAGTTTATTGAAGGTATGGAGAGAGTGCAGGTAGAGTGGGAGACTCAGAAAGGAGAGCCTCGTCTTTGCTGGGGGTCTGGGGTTTTTATTGAGAATTGTGATCTGGTGTATACTCCTCGCAGGCATCCAGAAACCAGCTAGAACAAAGAGGAGGGCCCAGGAGTTATTCTTTGGAGCCAGGGGGTCTTGACCTGGAACTGTCTAGGCCAGTGGTCTGGAATACGCATACGATAGCTTCTGCTGGTAATTCTCACCTGGTCCTTCCTTAGATGCTATATATTCTAAAGAAATCATGAACTCCCTGTCCCTTACAAGGACATATGCTATTTGCACGATGAGACATGTGTAAAGTGGGGGTGCAGGTCTTAGCAAGAATAGGAGCAGGAAAAGGAACGAAACGCAGATTTTATGAAGTCCTTCAGTTTCCCCTGTCTCGGGAGGAAATTGAGGCTTGAGAAGGTGAATGGCTGACTCCGAAGCCACGCTGGCTGATGTCCCAGCAGGGATTTGAGCCCACGCGGTGGCACACCCACATGTGCATGCCGAAAGTCGTGGCCACGCGCAGCTAGTCCATTTGATCCCGACTTCCGGTTACATTATTGCGAGGTCTGCGACCAGGCGCTTCCCCGCTTGCCAGTTCGGGACCCTCACACACGAACAGTCTACCGAGGCCGCTGCGCACGCCGGTCAGGTGGCTTGGACAGACAGGCCTTGGCGGCCAATGAGAGCCTTAGGCTTCCGCAGCTAAGCCAATCGCAGCCAGGCAAAGACGTGGGGCGGAGCCGGACCCGCTGTTGGCCGAAACCCCTGCCACTCCAGAACGCCCTGCTGGTCAGACTCAGCCCGGACCTCGCTGCTGTTCTCCAGTTTATCCGGCGTACCTGCCCTTTCTATTTCTTCGCCCCTCGTCCCTCGTTCGTTCCCTTAATTTTTAGAGGGTCATAACTCTTTAAGAGAAGCATTGAACAACAAATGTTTTAACGGTCCAGCCCTGTGAGGTAGGTGCTATTATGGTAGATGAAGAAACAGGCTTAGGGAAGACCACAGTCGGGAAGTTTCCAGACGGAACTGGAAGCAGAGGCTCTGGCTCCTGCTTCTAAGTATATATTGGGAGATTAGGCATTTATAATGACTCAGGGAACCCTGTCACGTGCAAGGCAGAGGAATGAAATGAAAAGGGTGGAGGAACACTACATTCCAGGTGGGGAGGCGTACATACGGCCAATAATGATGTGAGGTAGAAAAGTACCAGCTGCCAGAATCGTATCAATTTGTCCGTTCAACAGATACCTGAACCTCTACCATTTGCAGCCTCCTCCAAACACACGGATCCCTAGGTGGAGTTGAGACAAATTATTTGGGTGGGGAGAGTATTACGTTTGTTTTTACACAAAAACGAATATAGATAACAAAAATGGCCATTCATCCCAACATACAAATAACATGCTGATTTAAAAAGAAAAGGAAAGCTGGCTTTGAGCTATGCCTCGAATGGAAAGGACATCAATATAACCACGGAATGAGTGCAGGGAATAGAAGTCTAAG
Organism: Lynx rufus; assembly: GCF_022079265.1. Taxonomy (NCBI): domain Eukaryota; kingdom Metazoa; phylum Chordata; class Mammalia; order Carnivora; family Felidae; genus Lynx; species Lynx rufus. Next base: position 197,902,756 of record NW_025814834.1, on the reverse strand, counting down.
AGGAATCCAAGACAGCTGCAGTCTGGGGAGTGGGAGGCTAAGGGTGCTATAGATAGAAATAAGAAATAAGGAATTTGGATATGAAAACATGACATTAAGGATCTCTTCCTAAGGAGCGTGGCGCCAGGAGCTTTGGAATCCAGGAAAACCTGGGTTAAGTGTCACTGAAACAGACCACTAAAGATAGAAGGTTCAGGGGTGCCTGGGTGGCTGTTGGCTAAGCATCTGACTTCGGCTCAGGTCATGATCTCATGGTTCATGGGTTGGAGCCTGGCATTGGGCTCTGTGCTGACAGCTCAGAGCCTAGAGCCTCCTTCAAATTCTGTCTCCCCTTCTCTCTGCCCCTCCCCACTCACACTCTTTCTCTCTCCATCTCTCAAAAATGAATTAACGTTAAAAAAAAATTTTTTTTTAAGCATTAAAAAAAAAAGAAGGTTTAAAAAAGGTATAGGGGCACCTGGGTGGTCCAGTCGGTTTAGCGTGGGCTCTTGATTTCAGCTCAGGTCATGATCTCATTGTTCATGGGATCAAGGCCTGTGTCAGGCTCTGCTGACAGCACGGAGTCTGCTTGGGATTCTCTCTCTCCCTGCCCCTCCTCCACTCTCTCAAAATAAATAAACTTAAAAAAACGTATATAAAGCAGAATTGTGACTACATATATTTACTTAAGGGACTTTATGCAGCAATGTATCCAAATATTTACAACACAGTCTAAGTATTTCTTTGGAAATCAGAGAACCCAGGAAAGTTGGGATCAAGCAGGTGGGATGAGTCCAAATAGCTTCTAAAAGGTGAGTTTCCAGGGGCGCCTGGGTGGCGCAGTCGGTTAAGCGTCTGACTTCAGCCAGGTCACGATCTCGCGGTCCGTGAGTTCGAGCCCCGCGTCAGGCTCTGGGCTGATGGCTCAGAGCCTGGAGCCTGTTTCCGATTCTGTGTCTCCCTCTCTCTCTGCCCCTCCCCCGTTCATGCTCTGTCTCTCTCTGTCCCAAAAATAAATAAACATTGAAAAAAAAATTAAAAAAAAAAAGTGGGTTTTTTGGAGGGTGAAAATGTTCTAAAATTGATTGTGGCAACAGTTGCACAACTGTGAAAATATACTAAAGACCACTGAATTGTACATTTTCAATGGGTGAACTGTATGGTAGAGTTATATCTCAATAAAGTAGTTATAAAAACAATCTGGGTAAAAAATCAAAGAGCAGAACTGGAGAGTTATGTAAACTTAGCTGGTTGGTGATGGTGAGTTGCACTGGTCCTGAGAGGGGCTCTGGAGGGCCTAGGGGAACAATGATAAAGGCAGAAACAAAGTCACCCAATAACTGGCTCACCTTCCTTCTCCTGTGATACACCCTTGAATGTTTAATGCTGTGAGCTACAAGGAAACCCAGAAGGGACGATCGGAAGGGAGCGCCTCAGAAGGGCAACTGGTTTGGCATAAAGAGGTGGGCACAGCTTTTGAAAATGGATGCTCAACTGACATATGGAAGAAAGAAAAACAGGAAAAACTTGGCGTAGAGAAGCAGGAAGGAAAATGAAGTCGAAAGAGAAAACAGGAGAGGGGAGAAGCAGAAAGAAGCGGCTTTTTTGCCCTTCTTCATAAACACAGACCTTCGCAGAATGGCACCGGCTACCAGGGTTGTCTCTAGGCTGGTGACACCCCTAACCAAACACTGTGGACTGTTTTAATAAGGAGGAAAGTTAAGGAGCTGTTAGCATTTATTATTCTCGTCAAAGTAATAATAGCCCTCACAGAGCATTTACTATGTGTCATGTGCTGTCCTTTATTTATATTTCTTAATCTTCTTAACAATCCTACAAGTACTATCATCATCACTTCAAATAAAGAAATTAAGGCAGAGAGGTAAAGCAACATGTCCAAAGTGGACAGTTAGTAAGTGGCTTACCAGGACTGTTCAGGGACCCCAGTGATCTGGCTCTGGTTTGTGCTGTTTACAACACAGTCCAAACCCTCAAAGTAACGCTAGCGTAGTCCACAGCTCCAAGTGTAATTCCAAAATTACTCCCCTTTTTTTTTTTCATTTACAAAATAAGATTCTTAATGACCCCAGTGATGCTGGGGTATTGCACAGCAACCTGGTCTGTCAGTGGTCACCCTCCCCATTTCAGAGTCAAGGAGACTAAGCCTCAGATAGGTTAAGGAAATTTCCTGAAGTCCTACAGTTCATGAATGACAGAGTCAGCATCAGAATCCATGACTCTAATGACCTTAACAGTTATACTTGGAAGCAGTTTAAAAAACACACACGGGGGCCTGGCTGGCCTAGGCAGTGAAGCGTACAGCTCTTGATCTTGGGGTCATGAGTTCGAGCCCCACATTGGGTGTGGAGTCTACTTAAAAATACATAGATATAGTGGCACCTGGGGAGCTCAGTCCGTTAAACATCCGACTTCAGCTAAAGTCATGATCTTGCAGTCTGTGAATTCAAGCCCCACGTCAGGCTCTGTGCTGATAGCAGTCCTGGAGCCTGCTTCGGATTCTGTGTCTCCCTCTCTCTCTGCTCCTCCCCCACTCATGCTCTGTCTCTGTCTCTGAAAAATGAATAAATGTTTAAAAAATTTAATATATAGATATAAATTAAAACACACACACACAGTTGTATATTTATTTGACAGTGGGAAGAAACAGTAGAAATCCACCATTCTTTACTGTCTTGTCCTAGGAAACCAGATGTTTCTATAGTTCAAATGTCTCTGCTAAATAACATTAACTTTTGAACTTTCAGAATAAATGTCAGAGAAAGTGGCACAATCTTTGTCAGTGATCTCTTTTTGGGTTGTACCTTAGAAATATCACCCAAACATGAAGTGTTTCCTTATATATAAAATGTGAGTGATGGCTGCTATACTAACCTCAGAGGATCATTACATAAATGTGATTTGTTATATATTAAAGGATATGGTATGAAGACAATGAAGAGAGTCATACAGCCAGGTGGTTCTAGGTGTTACTAATTTCCATGTTTGTAAAATGCAGATACCACATATAGAAATACTGGAAGAACATGGAACACCTATGTGGCTCAGTCGGTTAAGCGTCTGACTCTTGATTTTGGCTCAGGTCATAAACCCATGCGCTGGGCATAGAGCCTGCTTAAGATTCTCTCTCTCCTTCTGCCCCTCCCCGACTCATGTGCACGCTCTCTAAAAAAAGGAAGAAAAGAAAAAAATACTGTAAGGACAAATGGGAAACATACTGAAAGCACTTGGGAAAATACTTCACACAGACCAGTCCTGGATATGCGTTTATGACAAAATAAATATGTTGGCCCTTTTCCTAAGAGTACTTTCTTGCATGTCCAGAATTAGACATCGTTCATTTGATAGGTAACAAAATAAAAATTATTTATGTACATTAGATGGGCAACAACATTGATAAAGTACTATAGTCACTAAGTTCTGTGGATATTTGCTCTGAAAGCTTTTGGAGGACATCCTTTCCAATTCCCTGGTTTCTTAGACGAAGAAACAGAATCCTCGGTCTCAATCTGGAATCCTCAAAGCCTTCTGATTGAAGCTCAGACTTCAGAGGTGGGGACGGGCCAGAATTCTAGTTCACTCAGTGCACATGCCTCACCTTGAGGAGGGTATAAATTGTTCTTTTTCCACCCTTCTTGAACATTTTCTTCCAAAGCCCAAGTGGCAAAGTAACAAAGTGGAAAGAGAATTGGCAAAGTGGTCACAGAGACAGATAACCACTTAGCCCACTTGGGAGGAAGAGACACCAGTGAGAAAATGTCACCATGCCACTATGGAATGTCCACTACGGCAAATCGCTGCCATCAGAGCACATCCAGCCATACTCACAACAAAGGCTGTCTGATAAGAGTGAATGAGAAGATGCTGATGGGTGTGCTTTGGACCTAAACAAACAGAAACTGCAGAAACCTGCTCGTTCTCAGCTCACTTGTTTAAAATACAGTATACAGGATCACAGAAACTTAAAACTGGAAAGTTCAGGAATCACTAACACTCCGTTTCATTTGTTTCCTTATTTTAAATGTTTATTTTTGACAGAGCCCATGCAGGAAGGAGACAGAGGTTGACAGAGGATCCGAAGCAGTGTGTGCACTGACATCAACAAGCCCGATGTGGGCCTCAAACTCACGAACTACGAGATCATGACCTAAGCCAGTCAGAAGCTCAACCAACTGGGCCACCCAGGTGCCCCACTAACACTTATAATATGCAGATGGGGAAGCAGGTCCAAGGTTAGACAGCAGAGTGAGGGCTAGAAATTGAGGCTTGTGACTTGCAATCTTACACTTTTGTAGATCTGCTCAAGGAGCTGATCTCTCAGAGCTCAAGCTCTGCTTGAGTTTGATGCAGTTCCAAGATGCTTAACCCAGAGACCACCAGGCGGTGATGGACCATCCGTTATGTGCCATCGGGAAGCACTCCTTCTGTTTAGAGGGATGAGCCTAGCAAACACTGAACAATTAAAACATTAAGGCTGCAAATCTTTAAAGCTAACTAGGGAGACATAAAGACCACAGAAGGCTAGAATATTAGGAAGGCCTCAAGAAAATGGGACTTGAGCTTTTTTTTTTTTTTAATATTTCTTTTGAAGTTTATGTTTTTATTTTGAGAGGGATCGCGTGCGAGCGGGGGCGGGGCAGAGAAATCAGGAGACAGAATCCCAAGCAGGCTCCTTAGCAGAGCCTGAGGCGGGGTTCGAACTCACAAACTGTGAGATCATGACCTGAGCCGAAATCAACGGACGCTTAACCAACTAAGCCACCCAGGCGCCCCTTGAGCTGTGCTTTAAAGCAGGACTTTCCAACCAGCAACCTGTGGACGAGATTCAGCCTGCATTTTCCCATTGTGATGATCTATAGTTTTTTTTCTTCTTTCCCCAAACTTGGGACTTTCACATAAAAATCCCAATTGTGGAGTGTCACGAAAAGTGCAGCACTAGGCCTGTATTCACAGTAGCAATAAGGGCAAGAGCTGTGAGGCAGCTGCCCCCGTAGCTACTGCATAAATCTTCAGCCAAACACCCACAGTTCACTCTCATTACTTCTGTGACTCCTTGGGCACTGGATGTGCTGTTCATGTTTTCGGAAAAGGGCAAGACAGCCCAGATAGGAGAATAAGACACAAAAGTGACAATGAGTGGGAATGTTATATGGTAGGAGAAAAATATGCTCCCGAGGCCAAGACATAGCTGAAACTAAGAGTCGGGGGCGGCAGGGGAGACTGTATGACCATCTCAATAAAAAAACAAAAATGAACAAATAAATTGTGTGCTGCTGCTGGGTCAAGAATGCCAACTTCACACACAAAAGTTAACATACTCATTTTTCTTCCACTGGGTATCTTCATTTTGGCATATTTAAAAATGAACACAAACTGCATTTAAAAGAAAAAGTTTTTTTAATATTTATTTTTGAAAGAGAGACAGAGTGTGAGTAGGGAAGGAGCAGAGAGAGAGGTAGACAGAATCCGAAGCAGGCTCCAGGCCCTGAGCTGTCAGCACAGAGTCCGACATGGGGCTCAAACTCACAAACTGTGAGATCATAACATGAGCCAATGTCAGACGCTCAACCGACTGAGCCCCCCAAGCACCCCTAACACAAACTGCATTTTATTTTATTTTTTTTATTTTTATTTTTTAACATTTATTTTTGAAACAGAGAGAGACAGAGCATGAACGGGGGAGGGCCAGAGAGAGAGGGAGACACAGAATCTGAAATAGGCTCCAGGCTCTGAGCTGTCAGCACAGAGCCCGATGCGGGGCTCGAACTCACGGACCGCGAGATCATGACCTGAGCTGAAGTCGGACGCTTACCCGACTGAGCCACCCAGGCGCCCCACAAACTGCATTTTAAAATTCACATAAAACAGTTAATAAATTATAAATTTATTATAAATAAAAGGAAATAGAATTCGTATTGTGTAATTAAAACTGACTTGCTTTTACTGAACCCCATTACACAGCACTGGTGGTAAGAGGTGCAGTTACCCATTTTTTTCCCAGTCAAGACTATACCCTACTTGGCTTAATACATCCCAAGAGCTCTTATTCTGGATTCAGCTCTTCCACTGGACTCACAATATCCTCCTGCTCATTTTCACAATCAATGTCCCAAATAGCACATGATATACAAAGGGGTCTATGAAAAAAAGGGACCTGGGTTAGCCTGGAAATTCACCCTGACAAAAGGCAGAGAGGTTCTTCTAGACAGTTTTTGCTTAGAGGGCCACAATTCAAATAAAATGTACCTCAAAATAAAGAAGGGGAAGAAACACCACCCCAGTGATCCTGCTATGTATTCACTGCAAGAACTACTATTTAAATGGTAGGCTCTTGGCCTAGTCTCCATTAGCTCTATTTTCTAGAGAGCTAGCAAAAGATACAGTGCTGAGAACACTTCGGAAGCTCACCATTTCGTTTTAGGTCAAGTTTAGCATGCCGTAATGGTATCTGGCACCACCCAGTGGCAATCTTTTCTCCTGTATGTGCGAATAAATAGCAACTTTGCAAATTCTTGTGGTGGCAACAAATACCTCAATCAATGAATAGAGAACAGAATAATGTTGCAAATCAAACAGAAGCAGTTTCATTACATTACCAACTTTGAGAAGTTTAGATCATTTTTAACGTGGTTTTTTTCCACAATGAAGAACTTAGAAAAACACAAAGAAATGTAAAACACTTTTCTTCTCCAACTGTATAAATATATGGGCTTTAATATAAAATCACATTAGAAGGGCCCATTTTTTTATTTAAAAATTTTTTTAATGTTTATTTATTTTTTGAGAGAAAGAAAGAAACAGAGTGAGACTAGGGGTGGAGCAGAGACAGAGGGAGACACAATCTGAAGCAGGCTCCAGGCTCCAAGCTGTCAGCACAGAGCCTGATACAACGTTCGAACCCATGAACTGCAGTGAGAATCATGATCTGAGCTGAAGTCTGACACTTAACTGACCGAGCCACCCAGGCACTCCTGGAAGGGGCTCATTTGTAAGGGCACTGACTTGTTCTTACGAGAAAATAGGAAAAGTGTCCATACATTAGTGCTTTAAAATAGTGAGAAAGAGAGAAACTCAGGACTCTTTCTAGAGAAGTCTTCCAAATGTTCCAACTATAATTATTTCTTCTAAGAAAACCGAGTGGCATACAGGATGGCTCTGTCCCACAGGAAATCTAAAACAAAACCTCTCTTAATGTATATATAGAAAATATATGTGTTAACCAATTCAGAAAAAAGCAAAGTCCTGGTTGTAGGATTTCTCAAATTATATATTTTTTTTCAAACTGAATTCGATAAGACTATGGAAGGTTCAGAGTATCCTGGGCTGCTGGTGACACCGTTGGTCCCTCTGGGGACCAGGCAGGACGTTTCACTAGAAGGGTGCTACTACAGCAGGGGACTAAGAGATGAGAAGCCATACTTGCCACCTGAAGAATTCTTTAAAGTTTGAGTATTTGCGTAACACGGACCAAACCTGCACCTTGATGTTCCATTTCTGAAAGTCACACTTTAAGTTAAAAAGTTCTGTTCTGTGGGCGCCCGGGTGGCTGAGTTGGTTAAGTGTCTGACTTTGGCTCAGGTCATGATCTTGCGGTTCATGAATTTGAGCCCTACGTCGGGCTCTGTGCTGTCAGTGCAGAGCCCACTTCGGATCTTCTGTCTGTCTCTCTCTGTCCCTTCTCCACTCACACTCTCTCTAGTTCGAAAATAAACGTTAAAAAAAAAAAAAAAAAGTTCTGTTCTGCAAATCTCCATATATCAACAGATACTGTAGAATTTATATCATGGTATCATGGTATCTTCTTAAAAAGAAGAGAAAAAACAGTTCTTCATAGGAGGGGGTTTTTCTTTTTTTTTTTGGTATCTTAAATGTCAATGATCACAAAAACTTCTGGCTTCTCTTCATTATAGACCTGCATTGCTGAGTACGTTATTGCCTTGACTTCAGTGCCCTAAAGTTGGGGTTAGAGAAACAACAAATAGGAAAAAATGAAAATCAAACTCAGGATCAGTAACTCTACAACAATAGGCAGAAAGGCCAAATTTTACTATTATTCTGAAAAACTAAAAACTCACGTGATACAAGCAGTTATTTGTACAGCATTGTACAGTCATCCGGTAAAAATGAGAAGCCACATTGTGCACAGGGAAAGAGCGCTGACTGGGAGGTAAGAGATGAAGCTCTAATCCTGGCTTTGTTTCCACCTGGATAAGGAGGCTGGCTGACCTCTCCAGCATCCCCTTTTTCATTTACCAAGTGGACTGAGTCGAGGAGCCCAAAGCTTTCCTACGGTCTGGCTCAGAGCTCCTTCTCAGGACCTCCTCCTTATAGTCTAACCTGGGGCCTAGGAACACAGACTCCTCTCCTCCTCAGCTGCCAACTCACTTTACTTCCTGGGTTCTCTCTCCACATGTTTCTGATACATGACAATCCCCCCTCGCCTGCCCTGGTTTAAAACCACAGGATTAGATGTTCTCTTGGTTCCTTCCCATTCTAGAAAAGAATCTACAATAATTCTTTGCAGCACAAAACATAGCCAGCAATAGGCAACTGGCATTTGCTAGCTCTATGGCACGAAAGAAATCTGAACGTTTCCCAGATGGATCTGAATGGCACCCACCTTTGCTTTTTTCCCTCCGCCATAATCACCCGGTGAAACCACAACCTAAATCAAATTCAACTTTCTGCCTACGGCAGCACACACCATACTAAGTGGTGTCACTTTAAATCACATCCACAATCTCAAAAGGGCACTCAGCACTGACTAGTCATCCTACATTTGCCACTAAATTCCCTTGCTCAGTCTCTGAAACAATTACTTTCCATCTTCACCTCTAGGATTCCTCCCTCATTCTCACCCTCACACCAGGCCTCCTAGAGAAAACAGGAGCAATCAGTAAGAAGTGACTTATCTTCTCCATCCGTACTCACATTAGCCTTTCCTCCTATTACAATGAACAGCCCGTCCCTGCTCCTATCAGAAGATCAGCTCCTGTACCTGAACACACCACCCCACACCCCCCTTTACCAAAACTTAAGGTCTTTGTTCTGAAATTATTCTCTTCCTCTCCAGCATGATCAATTTGCCCCAAGTTCCTAGATCACTTCCACACAGCCTATGCTGGTGCTACAAACCTTGTAGCTAAAACAAGACACACACACACACACACACACACACACACAAACTGCTCCCTTTCCAACCGCATTCCCCTCTGGCTAGTACTGTTCTATTTGTTCCCCTTTTCAAACTCTTCAAAAGAACTGTCTCAATACACTGCCTCCACTTTCCTATCTTTCATTCTCTCTTTGACCCATGTATCTTTCCACTGATTAGTAAACCCATGGATAATTCTCAATCCTCATCTTACGCAACCTCTGAGCGGTCTCAAGATCATTAGATATCCGGCTTTAAGGGCACCCCCTTTTCTTTTGCTCCCTTTCATGAGGTTCTCCTTGTCTTTTACTTTTTGGCTCTGTCTCTTCCAAACTTAGTACCCCAGGGCTCAGTCCCCTCTATACTCTCTCTTATCTATACTCCCTCCGACATAATCTCATCTAATCCTATGGCTATAGATATCCTCTGCTCAGTGGCGGCTCCCAGATTTATGTTTGCAGAGATAGCTATCTCCTGAATAAGACATCCTATAGGCAAATGCCTATTATGAGACATTTCCATTTAGATGTCTAATATATACCTCACACATAAGATGTTCAAAAGAAAATTCCACGTGTCGTTGGTATTGTAATTCACATGCTCCCTTCTAGCGGTTTCTCTCTTTTTAAGCTTCTCTCCCAAAGTTCCCTCATCAGGCTTCATTTCATTATGTTGTGCTTGAAGAAATGATACTGCAGCTACTAGAAGCAACCAGGACTTCCCAGTCACTCTCAACTAATTTAGGTCTCTTTGGCCTAAACACAAGGGTCAGCAACTTGCAAATCACAGGGCAAACCCAGGCTGCCACCTGGTTTTGTATAGTCCTACCACCTAAGAATGGTTTTTACATGTCTAAATGGTTGGGGGGGAAAAAAACCACAAAAGAATACCTCATGACATTTGAAAACGATATGAAATTGAAATTTCAATGTCCATGAAGTTTTATTGGGATACAACCACATTCATTCGTTTATGTATTGTCTATGGTGGCTATAGTGATACAATAAAGGAGCTAAATATTGTTCTTCTATCACTCTTGTTCCACAAAGCTTTAAACATTATCTAGCCCTTTACAGAAAAAATTTGCCTCCCGCTATTCCTATATACAGATTTGACTGATATAGAGTGGAGTCATACAGGTTGGCAAATACAGAATCCGGAGAAGCACAGAAAGTAGAAGGTACTTTAGAGAACATTCAGTCTAAAACCTTCATCACAGGAAGAGATACAGAAGCTTGAAAAGGCAAAGGGACTTTTAAACCCCATAAAAATCTATAACAAACCTGACCCTGGAGCCCAAGTGCTGACTCCTAATCCACCAAATCAGATGTGTGGAATCAGCGTTTAAACATAACATGGTCAGGGAAGCCTGAGGAAAACTTACCACTTACTTCACACCAATTTGTTAGAACTCACTAAAGTTTACTGGCATATACTAACTTTATGGTAAGAAGGTAAAAAATGTTCTTAATGGCTGGATTTAAACATACCTGAGGGTGCTTGGACAATGAAAATTCTTCTCCCCACCTTAAGAAGGAAAATTAAAAAATGATTTAGACTTCCAGGATTTAATACCTGTTCTCTCTTTACATATTTTAAAATAAATCTTATAAATGTGGTTAAGATATGAGAAGGCCAAAAGAGATGGGAGGGATAAGGGGCTTTAAATTTCAGTTTGAGGGGCACCTGGGTGGCTCAGTCAGTTAAGCGTCTAACTTCGACTCGGGTCATGATCTCATGGTTCGTGAGTTAGAGCCGCGCATTTGGCTCTGTGCTGACAGCACAGAGCATGAAGCCTAGAGACTGTTTGTAGTTCTGCGTCTCCCTCTCTGCCCCCGTGTCTCCCTCTCTCTGCCCCTCCCCCACTCATGCACCTGTGCTCTCTCTCAAAAATAAGCATTAAAAAATGTTTTTAATAGGGGCACCTGGGTGGCTCAGTCAGTTGAGCAGCCAACTTCGGCTCAGGTCATGATCTCATGGTCAGTGAGTTCAAGCCGCGCATCAGGCTCTGTGCTGACAGTTCAGAGCCTGGAGCCTGCTTCAGCTTCTGTGTCTCCCTCTCTCTCTGCCCCTCCCCTGTTCATGCTTTGTCTCTTTCTCAAAAATAAACATTAGAAAAAAGTTTTTAATAAATAAATACAGCAGCATGTTTAAAATTTTCACTGTACTTGGGGCGCCTGGGTGGCTCAGTCAGTTGGGCGGCCGACTTCGGCTCGGGTCATGATCTCGCAGTCTGTGAGTTCGAGCCCCGCGTCGGGCTCTGTGCTGACAGCTCGGAGCCTGGAGCCTGTTTCAGATTCTGTGTCTCCCTCTCTCTGACCCTCCCCTGTTCATGCTCTGTCTCTCTCTGTCTCAAAAATAAATAAACGTGGGGCGCCTGGGTGGCGCAGTCGGTTAAGCGTCCGACTTCAGCCAGGTCACGATCTCGCGGTCCGTGAGTTCGAGCCCCGCGTCGGGCTCTGGGCTGATGGCTCAGAGCCTGGAGCCTGTTTCTGATTCTGTGTCTCCCTCTCTCTCTGCCCCTCCCCCGTTCATGCTCTGTCTCTCTCTGTCCCAAAAATAAATAAACGCTGAAAAAAAAAAATAATTAAAAAAAAAATAATAATAAATAAATAAATAAATAAACGTTAAAAAAAAAAAATTAAAATTTTCACTGTACTCAAGGCTATACAATGATTTAAATACTATCTCCCACTGGAGAAAGTAGGCCTGAGTATCACAGAGGCAAAATACTACATTCTGTAATATGCTCTTATTTTATAACTTTTGAAAAAGTGTCCATGGTCTGTGTATAGAAGGCCCTAGAAGGGTACTTTCCTAGAACCCGGGATAAGTATCTTCTCTCCCTTCAAGATGAATGTGGCTAGAGATCACAGTTGGAGAAGCAGTATTGGTAGTGAAAAGAACAAAGTTTTAAATTTCTGTTCAACCATTTATTAGCTAAATACCCTTGGATAAGGCTGATTCCATACCCATTAAAAAAAAAAAAAAAGGAGGGAGGAGAATAAAAGACCTCACTTTACAAAAAGAAAAAAGAAATGAATCAAATTCAACATGAAGTGGAAAAAATAGGCTTTACATAGAAATAACCTAAAAGAGGGGAGCCTGGGTGGCTCAGCTGGTTGAGTATACGGCTCTTGATTTCAGCTCAGTTCATGATCACACGGCTGTGGGACTGAGCCCTACGTGGGGTTCACACTGAGCATGGAGCCTGCTTATGATTCTCTCTCTCTGCCCCTCTACCCTACTCACACTCTCTCTAAAATAAATCTTAAAAACAAAACAAAACAAAACAAAACAAAACAAACCAGGGGTGCCTGGGTGGCTCAGTTGGTTAAGCATCTGACTTCGGCTCAGGTCATGATCACAGTTCGTGGGTTCGAGTCCTGCATTGGGCTCTGCTGTACTGACAGCTCAGAGCCTGGAGTCTGCTTCAGATTCTGTGTCTCCCTCTCTTTCTGTCCCTCCTGGGCTTGCACTCTCTCTCTTTCTCAATAATAAATAAACATAAAAAAAAAAATCAATAAATTGGGAATCAGGTTTAAGAACCAAAATTAACTCTGTTCTGACACATTTCTGGTCTTCCAAAGCTGAGGACCAAAGCCCTTGCTCCTAGGGTTCACAAAGCTTAATCTGCAGAGGCCCACTGGGCTGCAATGGGACCTCTGACTTAACATTTCTGTCTTCCTGCCCAGTACGTTCAGTGAAGAATATAATTTTAACATCTTTCATGGCTTGTTACTTAAAAAGATCTTCAAAACATACCCAATTGACCGTAATTTGAAATTTCTTTGATCGATATGAAGTACCTTCACTTCCTAAAGAGGAAAAGAAAATTTAATTTAAAAAAATGTTCACAATAGACCATCTACTAAAACATGTCTAATAACTGTCAAAACACTATGTTGTACACCTGAAACTGACATAATATTGTATGTCAGTTATACTTTAATTAACAAAAATATGTCTAGGTTGTCCCCTTTCCTAGAAAATAACAATGTACAACTTCCCTGAAGCAAAGAAAATTAAAATGTTAACTAAAGTAGAACAACAAACTAAATATATTTCAAGGAAATAAGGTTTTTTTCTTATATAGTGAAGAGAAACGTTCTTGAAAAATGTACACTCTAAAAACAGGAGTCAAGAACTTTCTCTGTAAAATAGAATAGAATGATACAGGATTTCAATCGTTCTTGGCCCATTTTTAACTAACACTGTAGGCTCTTGAACTCTGCAGGACAAGGGACCAGTTAGAGGAGTGTATGTAGCATAGCTGGGAAGGGAGAGAATGGAGTGATTATGGAAGCAAGGCGCTGTGTGTTAGGTAACAGTGATGTTGAGATAGATTCCCTTCTAGAGGCTGATGGCAACAGGCAATCTCCATTTGGATTTTCCTTTTTCATGTTAAGGAAAACTGACAGCAATTTTTAAATTTAGGCCAACATGGCAGAGTTGCTAAATTTCACAAGGGACAAAGGAACATATGGATGGACATAAATATAGCTCAAACTAGGGAGACATAAAAAGTGTGGGTGAAGACAGCAGGTGCATTCTTATCACACAATCCTGATTAGTGACAAGTATATGGTAAGAGATCTAAATATTACAAGATGCATATACATAGGCAAAGGCAGATTAACCAAGGAGTCCCTGTTTTCTACAAATCAGTATCATCTTAGGATCTGTATGGCTTGGTTTTGCATCACACATTCTATTCTCAATCATTTGTTCTCTTAAAATCTGAACTAGAACCCGTTTGCTCAGTAAAAAAGAAAAAACGTTGCTTACCCGGGGTATGAAGAATTCGTCAGCACTGAACTTATAAAGCCACTCATCCAAAAAGTGAAACAGAAGAGACTCTAAGTCATCTCCTACACAGGATCAAGAAGAACCATGACAGTATGATGTTTAATGATTCTCCTCTCTAAAAACTTGTTTGAATTTAAAAGTGTAATGAATTTCTTAGGCTAGCTGAAAAGAGGAAGAACAAGCTCATAATTAATTTAGTTGCTCTTATTGTGAAAATATACTGAAATCATGTACAACACTGCACATTTGCATAACAATTTCTTCCCTGAAAACAAATTGGTTACCTTGGGTTTCTACTTCTAGTGTTTGGAGGGGCTCCACCGTCCCAGTATCTGTCATGTAACCAAACATGGCCATTGCACATTGCTCAAATGCTTCCTCCAGAGTATCTCCCCACGCATGTAACCTAAAGAAATACATTTATGCCCTGTGTAATAAAATTCAAGAGAGCAAGAGAGAAAACTTGACAGCAAAGTCAAAATAAAATTAGCATGGTAAATACAAAACCAAAGGCAGCAATCAATTTAATGGCACAGAAACTGGGTTCTTTTAAACCATCATTTTCATGTTGTAAAGGAACGAAAATAGGAAGAGAAAATTAAAATTAGGGACATCAAGGGGCATCTAGGTGGTTCAGTTGGTTAAGTGTCCAACTCTTGATCTCAGCTCAGGTCATGATCTCACAGTTCGTGGGTCTGAGCCCCACGTCAGGCTCGGTGCTGACAGAGAGGATTCTCCCTCTCCCTCGCTGTCTGTCCCTCCCTGGGTTGTGTGTGCATCTGTGTGCACATTCTCTCTCCCTGCCTCACAAAATAAATAAACTTTAAAAAATAAATAGATAAATAATAAAATAAAATTAGGGACATCGAGATTAAAACATCGGACTTCCTATTTAAGAACATGATTTCAAAGACATAAATTGCAGGTATACTCACTGGACATCTGCCGTATGATCCAAATCTGAGGGAGAGAGGGGAAAACACATATGTCATTGAACTTGACTTGCAAGTCACAAGAAACTCTAGTTCATTATTAAGAATATTATCCTTCTGTGGTGCCTGGATGGCTCAGTCAGTTGAGCATTCAACTCTGTTTCAGGTCATGATCTCACGGGGTTCAAGAGTTCGAGCCCCCCTCAGGCTCACTGCTGTCAGCACAGGCACGCTTCAGATCCTGTCTCCCTCTCTCTCTGCCCCTCCTCTTCTTGCTCTCTTTTTCAAAAATAAATAAATTATTGAAAAAAAAAAAGTAGGGGCGCCTGGGTGGCTCAGTCGGTTAAGTGTCCGACTTCAGCTCAGGTCATGATCTCACGGTTCACTGAGTTGGGAGTCCCGTGTCGGACTCTCTGCTGTCAGCATACAGCCCGCTTCAGATCCTCTGTCTCCCTCTCTGTGCCCCTACATTCGTGCTTTCTCTCTCTCAAAAGTAAACAAACATTAAAAAATTTAAAAAAAAAGTAAACTCAACACGATGTTTATGAGCTTCTTCCTGATTATCCCCACAGAAACACCTGAAAGCAACACCTGCTACTACAGCAAACTCCCACTGGATCTGTTATCCCAACATTTCAGTCTACTCTTCACTGTTATCATGACTTCTGTCAGTTCTTCCTACTTAGATCATTGAATATTCAGGCTAGAAGGAAGCCTTGCAGCTCATTTAATATAATTCCCTCACGGACAAGAAGAAAACTGGGGCACCTGGCTGGCTCAATCTGTAGAGCGCGTGACTTCTTGACCTTGGGTTGTGAGTTTGAGACCATGTTGGGTGTAGACATTACTTTAAAATTTTTTTTAAAAAGAAGAAACCTGAAATCCGAAGAGATCGTGGGACTTGTTAAAGACTACTGTTGTTTAGAGGCAAAGTTGGGCCTAGAATTGAGACGTCCTGAGTGCCAGTGTAGTAGATTTTGTACCATAACACAGTTTTTTGTTGACACTCAAGGCTCACATTCTTCTCCAAGTCACTCAAAAATATTCCCGTGGACTTAATATGTTTTAGGCACCAGAGATGACCAGCAGAGATGATAAAGAAGTTAAAAGAGAATGACAGGTATTAACCTTAGAGTAATGAAAGCATGTGTCCAGAATGCTCACAGTAGTGGATTCCCCAAAATGAAAAACCGAAAGTTCACCGATAAGAGAACAGATAAAGATGCGATGCAATACTACTCAGCGATAAAATGGTGTGACTTACTGGGGCACCTGGATGGCTCAGTTCCGTAAGAATCCAACTCTTGGTTTTGGGTCAGGCCATGATCTCATGGTTCATGGGTCTGAGCCCCGCGACAGGCCCTGCGCTCACGGCAAGAAGCCTTTTTAGGATTCTCTCCCTTCCTCTCTCTCTGTCCTCCCTCCCCCCTCCGCTTGCACTCTCTCTCTCAAAAATTAATAAATGAACATTTTTTTTAATGGTGTGATCTACTGACTCATGCATTAACATGAATCTCAAAAACATTAAGTGAAAACTGCAGAACTCTCAGCATGTAACACCTCTATCCAAACTCCTCTGTGACAAAAGTGATCAAACTTTAGTACAGCTGGACTTCTAGCAGCATAAGCCTAGTTCCGAGGATCACCCAGGCCCCAAAGCATTAGATTACCTACTGGGGGGGAAAGAGCTACACAGACAGGAGAATTTATTGTTCATTCCAACCAAAACCTAACAACAGGCCCTTAACCTCCCTTTCTTAAAGCATTTACTATAAAGGACTTACAACTGTGAATATTTATCTCTTACAACTCAGCAGGGTCCTTCTCAAGGACTCCAGAGCCACTCCTTTGAAATGTAATCAGCATAAAGGACTCCTGGTCTCAGTGGGAGGATCGAATCCTAACTTCCGTAACTGCCTGTTACCAAATCCTGCAGGCCTAATCGAATTTACGCAGACTAACTGTTTGTAATTTTTCACTTCTCTGAATCTATGAGGCCCCTGCCCTCCCCTCTTCTCAATTCTCCCTTTAAAAGGCCCCATCACCTCTGCAAAATTTGGAATGGAGTTCAGTTCTTTCTTTTACTATAATTACTGAAAAAAAGTCATTCACCACTTTAATGTCTGGCTGTGTTTATCTTTGATACTAAGTGAAGAAGCCAGGCATAAAAGAATCTATACTGTGTGAAACTTTAAAATAGGCAAAATTATGCTCTGGTAATAGAAATCCAAACTGCCTCAAAGTAAGGACATGGTGGGGGGAGGCTTATAGGAAAAAAAGCAAAAGGGAACTTTCTAGGGTGATGGAAATGTTCTACAATCCAATGTATAATACACTCCAATCATAAATGGATATATATGTTTATCAAAACTTATCAGACTCTACACTTAAGATCTGAGCACTTCTACCATATGTAAATTATATCTCCATTTTAAAAAACAATTTGAGGGCGCCTGGGTGGCGCAGTCGGTTAAGCGTCCGACTTCAGCCAGGTCACGATCTCGCGGTCCGGGAGTTCGAGCCCCGCGTCAGGCTCTGGGCTGATGGCTCAGAGCCTGGAGCCTGTTTCCGATTCTGTGTCTCCCTCTCTCTCTGCCCCTCCCCCGTTCATGCTCTGTCTCTCTCTGTCCCAAAAATAAATAAACGTTGAAAAAAAAAAAAAATGATTCTAAAAAACAATTTGAAAGAACAATGACAGATTACTATAGGCCAGTAGTTCTCAAATTTTTGGTCTTAGGAACCCTTTACTCAAATATTATTGAAGATCCCAAAAAGGTTTGATTTATATGTGTTGTATCTGTCCATGTTAACCATACTAGAAATTTTAACGAAAAAACGTTTAAATACTTATTAATTCATTTAAAAACAACAACAAAATTGGGGCACATAGCTGGCTCAGTCAGTAGAACATGTGACCCTTGATCTCAGGATTGAGTTCTAGCCCAACATTGGGTATAGAGATTACTTAAAAATAAAATCTTTAGAAAATAGTAATAATCAATAAAAAACAAAGCCATTTCACTCAACATAAATTGCATACCTTTATAAAAAATAACCATATTTCCCCAAAACTTTAGTGAGAAGAGTAGCATCGTTTAGGTAAGTATTTTGAATGTCTTTCAATGTGTTGCAATATATTGATTTAGTTGAAACACGTACATAAAATCAACCTCACATATATGTAGGAGAAAAAGGGAGGAGTATCTTAATAGCTTTTCACAAAACTATATATAATCTTCCATGATGCTATACCGAAACTAGAAACATGCAATGTGGAATTTGAAGCTGTTATAATGAATTTTCATACACTCTAACATTAAAATCCGTAACTCTATCTTGTGCCTAGAACGGATCTTATCTGTGCCTGATGGTATAACACCAAAGCACTGGTCTTTTGAAAAAATATTAGTTCATTGATTTATACAGGTAATGTCGACACATTTAATTATATGAAGTGAAATTACATATATACGTATATTTGGTTTTTTTATTTTTTATTGTTTTTTCAACGTTTTTATTTATTTTTGGGACAGAGAGAGACAGAGCATGAACGGGGGAGGGGCAGAGAGAGAGACACAGAATCGGAAACAGGCTCCAGGCTCCGAGCCATCAGCCCAGAGCCTGACGCGGGGCTCGAACTCAAGGACCGAGAGATCGTGACCTGGCTGAAGTCGGACGCTTAACCGACTGCGCCACCCAGGTGCCCCGTGTATATTTGTTAATATCACCACCAATCTCATCAGAAAGATCTTTTAGTACTAGGAAACTGTCAAGCTCATGATGACAGACACAAGTTTTCCAAAATTCGAATTTCACTCAAATACTTGAATTTTATCATTGCCAACAAATATTGTGTTCTTTTCCTTGAAGTGTTTTAAAGAAATTATCTGCCAAATACCCCTATCTGAATAACAACACTACATCTTTCAGTCCTTCTTTGGAAGAAAACAAAGGGGGGGGGGTCTTCCATGAAAAACAAAACCAAAACAAAAAACCAGCTCACAACTCAATTACACAAGTTCTTTTCCTCAAGGTAATCATCAATACCTTGACAAGCAACAGAAACACTGTATGCACATTTCCCATTCTGTTTCACAGAACATTAAAAAGGCATGTACTCACTGGTCAAGATTTAATTAAACTGACAGTCCTTACTGATTCATCAAGGACATCTCTAAGTGAAAATGATTTTTTCTTTTAACCTTAGGTACATAGTGGTTAAGGAATAAAGTGGTTACCAGTACAGTTTGGTGTTGCCTCAATTTGTGCTAAGGGGACAGCAGGTGTACCTACCAATGCTTTTGCACCATCAGCACAAATACCAACACAGCGAAAGAGCAAGTATCTCAGTATTATTGCAAAAGTTTTTTGACATCACAGATCCTCTGAAAGGGTCTGGGGAACCCCAGGGGTCCAAGGGTCACACTTTGAGAACTGAAACATAGGAGAGACTAGGAAATAAACTTAACTTGGACTGAATTCCCAAAGGAAACAAGACTTAACATTGTAAGTGCCAAAAGCCTAAGGGTGCTCTGTACGTGTTTGCTCATTCTCTTATTTCCAATTTTTGTTCAATGCATGATACACAACAGGTGTTCAATCATATTGCTGAATGAATCAATAAGATGACAACTAC
Organism: Lynx rufus; assembly: GCF_022079265.1. Classification (NCBI taxonomy): domain Eukaryota; kingdom Metazoa; phylum Chordata; class Mammalia; order Carnivora; family Felidae; genus Lynx; species Lynx rufus. The sequence continues at coordinate 197,883,228 of NW_025814834.1, read as the reverse complement.
ACGGTTGTCTACACAGTCTTAAAGGAAAAAACAGGGCTACAGGAAAAGCTTGGGGAGAGATTTGGGGGTGGTCTATGGAAAGAAATGAAGCTGGGAGAAAATACAGACTAATCTCACATGACATCAATTCAAAGACTGTACAAAATGTTGCCAAGCAGAATCCAGTATGACCAAGTGGGATTTATTCCTGGAATGCATGGATTCAGTTATTAGGAAATAGATTAATGTAATTCATATATGATCCTCTCCATAGATACAATCATGAAACATACTATAAAAATATTGACAGGATTTTTGAGCAAAAAGTTTTTTCTGTACAAATTAAAAAGTTAAACTATTTTTCTTCTCTCATTCTTTTTAATGCTTATTTTGAGAGAGAGAGAGAGAGAGAGGACGTGTGCAGGGGGAGGGGCAGAGAGAGAGAGAAAGAGAATCCTAAGCAGGCTCCCAGCACAGAGCCCAACACAGTGCTCCATCCCACAAATGGGGAGATCATGATCTGAACCAAAATCAAGAGTCGGACGCTTAACCAACTGAGCCACCTAGGAGCCCCTTTTCTCTCATTCTTAATTGCTATATTTACTGAATGTTTCTGTGGTGTAATAAAGATATATATTTGGTCTTTGTCCCTGGTTTCTGGCAAAGCTCCTAAAACCCTTTGGATTCTCCTGAGTGATGAGTGTTTTGTTATTCATTAATTATTACCTTCTGTCCACACCTGAATCTATGCCATGGTGGTGACTCAGGGTAAGGTCCCTAGATAGCCTTAGAATGGGGCAGTCACCAGGAAGATCATGATTAAAGAGCAGGAACTTCCAGCCCCACCCCCTCACCACCAGGTGTGAGTGCCTGGCCTGTGGAGGGTGGAGCAGGAGACTGAGTTATAGACTCTTAAAGAGATTTGGAGAACATCCCATTGGTGAGCTCATCCATGTGCTAGGAGGACGACAAGCCCAGAGGGGGCATGGAAGCTCCAGACCCTCTCCCCATACCTTGCTCTATGCATGGCATCCGTCTGGTTGTTCCTCAGTTGGATCCCCTATAATAAACTGGTAAACCTAAGTAAAGCATGGTTACCTGAGTTCTGTGAATTGTTCTAGCAAATTACTGAACTTGAGCCCAAGGAGGAGTGGGAGGAGAATGTATGGGAACACCAGAATTTGCAACTGATTAGGCAGAAGTGTGGGTAGCTTGGGTACCCCATTTGGGGCTGCCATATGAAGTGGAAGCAGTCTTGTGAAATTCAGCCCTTAAACTGTGGGGTCTGTGTTAATTCCAGGGAGTTAGGATCAGAACAGAATTGAATTGACTGATACCCAAGTTGGTGTCAGAGAACTGGAAAACTGCTTGATGTGGAGAAACCACACACTTGACGTCAGAAGTGGTATTAGAGGAAAGAAAACAGAGTTTTATAATGCATATATTATTATAATACAGTTGAACACACAAAATTCAAAGTGTACGATGAAAAAAATTTGGATACTCTTGGGTATCAACTGAAAATTTTACTAACTATAAGGGAATACTATAAGGAAGCAGGGTAAAAAATTAATTATACAACTCAGCAGCTTTCACAATTATAGTCAATAACAGGATAGACAAGAGATGATATCAGGGCAGAAAAGATCATTTACATCAGAAACAAAAAAGGTGTGGGGGCCTGGCTGACTCAGTGAGTAGAGCACGTGACTCCTGATCTCAGGGTCATGAGTTTGAGTCCCACAATGCCAAAGACATTACTGTAAAAAAATAAATAAATAAATAACAACAGATGGGTGCCTGGGTGGCTCATTCAGTTAAGCATCCAACTCTTGACTTTGGCTCAGGTCGTGATCTCCTGGTTTGTGAGATAGAGCCCCATGTCAGGCTCTGCACTGACAGCATGGAGCCTCCTTGGGATTCTCTCTCTCCTTCTCCTGCCCCACCCACACTCACTCGCTCTCTCTCTCATAATAAATAAGCATTTTTTTAAAAAGGAAAAGAAGCAAAAAAGATGAAATACCTAAAAATAACCTTCTCAGGATACACAAGATTTGAAAAATGGAAAGGCATACACCATTCCTCAAAAAAATCCTAATATAAATATTAAAGTTTTAATTCTCCCTAAATTTATAATTAATATGATTGAGAAAATACCAATAGTATTTTTTATCTGTGGTTTATTTTATTTTTAAAAGTTTTTGTTTATTTAAGTAATCTCTATACCCATTGTGGGGCTAGAACTCACAACACCAAGACCAAGAGTCACATGCTCTACCTCCTAAGCCAGCCAGGTGCCCCTATCTGCAGTTTACTTTAAAATAAATGAAAAGGAGGTGAAAGGTAGCCAGAAATATGCCACTCAGGTATAAAGATTATTTTGAGTTGAAGACAAATGAGAGAAGATACAAGAAAAACTCTCTGCCCTCCCACTATATGTCTAAAACATAAATGTATAAAGGTGCTCCCCTTTGCCTATCAGCAAGGACAGAAATCAATCATTAAAGAAAACTCTAGACCCTTATCCACCCAGTCAGCACCAGAGGAATCTACATAATAAAGTTTCCTAACTAGCCCTCACCTTCCATTAGTTTTCTATATATTTATCATCCCACAATTGGCCGCCCCAGAAGTACAAAATGCTTTTCCTTTGTCTTGTCATTTCTCTACAAAATTACTGCTCCTGTTAAGACGCTATATAAGCTCAAGTTCTAACCAGCCCTTTAAGTTACTCATCACTGAATACTCCTATGTGAGGGGCACCTGGGTGATTCAGTCGGTTAAGCAACCGACTCTTGACTTCAGCTGTTTGGGAGTTTGAGCCCTACTTTGGGCTGGGCTGACCGTGCAGAGCCTGCTTGGGATTCTTTCTCTCTCCCTGCCCTTCCTCCACTCACTCACACACTCTCTCAAAATAATTTTAAAAATGTTTTTTAAGTTTATTTATTTTGAGAGAGACAGAGAGCAAAGGGGGCAGAGAGAGAGAATCCGAAGCAGGCTCTGCACTGCCAGCGCAGAGCCTGATACAGGGTCAAACCCATGAACCGTGAGACCATGACCTGAGCCGAAACCACGAGTCAGACGCTCAACCCACTGAACCACACAGGCACCCCTCAAAATAAACTTAAAAAAAAAATACTTCCAGGTGAATGTGCAACACATGTGTTTATAAGTTTGTTTTTTCTAACTGATTTGTAGGGACCCAGCCAATGTACGTATGATGGGTATAGGAGAAAGATTTTTTTCCTCCCCTATAGAGGTATAAGGGTACACATAAAAAAAGGTAAACCATTAACTGATCATTGCTGAAGCTGGGTGATGTGCAGATGGAAGTCATCATACTAGTTTTGTATATATTTACACATAGCTGATGTTTATCTACATATAGGAAAAAAAAACAAAACAAGAATGGCAGGAAAGGGGCCAATAGTGAGGGGAGAGTGTCCTACAACATATTAAAAGATAGAATAGGGGCACCTCGGCGGCTTAGTCGGTTAAGCGTCTGACTCTTGATTTTGCCTCAGCATGATCTCACTGTGAGTTTGAGCCCCAGTGTAGAGCCTACTTGGAATTCTCTATTTCTCTCTCAAAATAAATAAACATAAAAAAACAAAAACAAAAACAGGCAAAGCTAATCTATGATGTTAAAAGTTAGGTTAATGGGGGGCACCTGGCTGGCTCAATTGGTGGCATGGGCAACTCTTGATCTCAGGGTTGTGAATTCGAGTCCTATGTTGGGTGTAGAGATTTCTTAAAAATAAAATCTTTAAAAAAAAGTCAGGATAATGGGAGCAGTGGGGAGGGCGGTGGTGATTGGAAAGGGGCATAAGACAGGATGCTGTAATATTGTTTATCCACATGGTTATTAGGTATACAGGTGTATTCAGTGTGTGAACATTCACTTATGGTATGTGCATTCTTCTGTATATTATACTTCAATGTAAGTTTGCATTTCCAAGGGCACCTGGCTGGCTCAGTTGGTAGAGCATGCCACTCTTGAACTCAGGGTGGTGAGTTCAAGCTCCACACTGAGCACAGAGCTTACTTAAATTAAAAAAAAAAAAAAAAAGTTTTCATTTCCAAATGTACAAGAAAACACAGAATTGTTTTACAATCTTAGAGTGGACAAAGCCTTCCTAAGTATGACTACCCAGACGTCATAAAAAGGGTTAATAAATTTCACTACATAAAAATAAATTTCTGCAGAGTAAAATAAGACCAACAATCCAATAGAAAAATGGGTTCAAAATATGAATATACACATCCCAGAAATGGACATACAAATAGCTCCAAACATACTTAAGTATGTTCAACTTCACTTATAATAAGAAAAATGCCAGGGTGCCTGGGTGGTTCAGTCGGTTGAGCATCTGACTTCAGCTCAGGTCATGATCTTGACTTCGGCTCAGGTCATGATCTTGTGTTCCTGAATTTGAGCCCCATGTCTGGCTCTGTGCTGACAGCTCAGCTTCGGAGCCTGCTTCGGATTCTGTGTCTGCCTGTCTCTCTGCCCCTGTACCGCTTATATTCTGTCTCTCAAAAAATAAATAAATGTTAAAAAAAATTAAAATGCAACTAATATCACAAAATATTTAAACTGGAAAAGACAAAGTATGGTAATGCAGTAAATGGGCGGAAGTGTGAGGACTAAAGCACGCTCACATAATGACAGTGAGAGTATAAACTGTTACATCACTGGAGATCAATTTAGCAAAAACTGTTAAAGTTAAAAATGCACATATCTTGGGGTGCCTGGGTGGCTCAGTCTATTGAGCGTGGGACTCCTGATTTTGGCGCAGGTCATGATCTCGCGGTTCATGGGACTGAGCCCCAACATGAGGTTGACAGGGCAGAGCCTGCCTGGGATTCTCTGCCTCCCTCCAAAATAAATAAATAAAAATCTTAAAAATGCACATATCCTTTGACAAAGCAACGTAACATCGGAAATTTACAGATACACTTGCACACGTGCAAAACAAAGGATGCACAAGTATATTCACTGCTCTAACCATCCCACTGTTGGGAGATACGTAGGGGAGACAACCCCGCAAATGCTTAGAAATATGGTTATCTCTAGAATACACTGATAAAATTCCCACAAGATAAATGTGACTAGGTATATGTAGAAAGAGTTCAAAAGACTGTAGACGCAGCAGCCCAGTTCCCGCCTCTCAGACCAGGTGGGTTTTTCCTCCAGCATCCCCCGGACTCGTACCTACAATACAGGGCGAAATGGGATCACGCCTGAAGCACCTAATGGGGTAAAGCCGGAGAGGCCAGAAGACCTGGGCAAGGAAAGAGGGCATGAGAAAACTGAGCCACCTACTCACACTCGTATTTCCGAATGACTGGAGGATACTTGGCCTTGATTGCCTTCTGCTCTTCAGTCAAATTGTAATCTCGAATATCTTCCTCTTCCTGCGCCATAATTACAACCCTGGACACTCCACTTCCGCCCTTCATTAGCCGGACTTCAGCCCTGATTTACAACTTCCGCTCTAGACTCCGCCCCTTGGCACACACCCTTAAAGGACCAGGACTCCATTCACCCAGATGTACTTATACCCTAAGACTCCTGGCCTAGGACCCGCCGGTGGAAAAACGTCTCTAATAGACTTAGGCCCTATTCTCTGCGTTTGCTTCATCACTTCTAAGAACCCAGGAAACAAGTAAATTGGGGGACCTGGAAGTAGTAAGACACTTGAGCTGGACAGTCCTATGCCTGAGTGGTAGACGTGTTTTCTTTCTGCCTCATTCCCAGAGTTGATAACTAGACCCGAAAGCATCCCAGATTTTTCACGTCAGTGCTCTGAAATTGTCGCGAGCTGAACAGCCTTTAAGAAAATGGCTGCCCCCTGTAGAGTGCGGACTAAACATCTCACGTGACCCGGCGGGCGCCCTCCCACCAGCTCCGCGCGCGCGCAATCGAAGGAAGTCGGCTCCCGGCCGAGTGGGGGCAGGGGAGGGGCGCGCTCCTGGGCCCCGCAGAAAGCGATTTTGCGCCTCTGGATAGGCTGCGAACGCGGCTTCCCCGCCCACCCCACGGTTCGCTGCGCTCGGATTGGCCAGTGTTGGCGCGAAGGTGCGCGAGTCGGCCCTCACGCAGGGGCAGCAGGAAACAATAGAGGCCGCGCGCGCCGAGCGAGCGCCCGTAGCCTCCCCGCCCCTCCCGCAACGCTCGACCCCGGGATCCCCCCGGCTTGCCTGCCCGCCATGGCCGACAAGGAAGGTGAGGGTGCTGGGGCTGCCCCAGGAGGGCGGGGGTGCCGGGCTGGCGCCGCAGCCTCGACAGGGCCTAGCAGTGAAGGCAAGCCCGACTCTTGAGTGTTGTCTCCACCATCGAAGGCGTGAGGAGAAATCGCCCCGCGGGTCGGGCTAACGGCGCGCCTGTTCCAGCGGCGCGGAGGCCTGTCGCCGCGGCGTGGAGCTGCCGGAGTGGCGGGGGGGGGGGGGGCGGCGGAGGCTGTTTGGTCCCTCCCCGCGCTCCCTGTCGGTCGGCCCGCTTCTCCCGGGAGTGCCTACGCCGTTCCCTATCCCAGAGGCCGGTGCTCGGGCCTCCTCACCGGCTCCGTGGACCTAGCGCGTACCGGAGCGTGCTCCCGAGCTCGACGCCGTCGCCCCAACGCCTAACGGAGTGACTGGCCCGAGAGTGGTTGCGGGCCCGCGACGGTAGGGAGGGGGGTCGGTACCTCCGCCTGGGGGAGATTGAGGCAAATCTCCATTTCAGAATCGAGCTGTGCCGGTAGCTTTGGAAGTGTTAACTCCGTTTCCATTTGTGTTTGCTAACTTAATTTGTTTTTAACTTTTTAGCAGCCTTTGATGACGCAGTAGAAGAACGTGTGATCAACGAAGAGTACAAAATATGGAAAAAGAACACCCCTTTTCTTTACGATTTGGTGATGACCCATGCTCTGGAGTGGCCTAGCCTAACTGCACAGTGGCTTCCAGATGTAACCAGGTGACGTGAATCTTTTGAACGTTATTTTGTTGTGTCCTCCTCAGTGGAGATTTCTCACATTGATTTTCCCTATTTTCCGCCAGTCTCTTGGAGAGGGCACGTGATCAAAGCCTATTGGTGACGTTTTTTTCTAGGCCAAAAAATAAATAAATAAAACAAAATGTAAAAATAATTTTGCAACTTAGCTGATAAGGGAAAATTTGTTTTCTTTTCCTGATATGAAATGAATAGCCTGTTAGAACTATAGTTGGCCAAATAATATAAAACGTGTCAGCTTTCAAAAAATGCCATGATGGGTCATTCTAGTACTTTCAGGAAAACGTTTGAATGTATAGGTAGTAGCTGGTTAGTACAAAGATGTGTATGACATGGTACCTGCCTTCAAGGAGCACATGTCTAGTTAGTTGAAGAGGCTGGTGTAGACTAATAATTATAGATACATGTGCTAAGAGCAGTTTTACGGAGATACTTAGGATATTTAGAACTAACACCTGAGGATGGGATGGTTTTTATATAAGGGAATTATGCATAGTGAAAGATTAATCACTTGTGTGTCTTACACGTGAGAAACTTACCTCTAAGAGGATAAAATAATATTTCATTTAGCTTACATTTATTGAGGGTCTGGTAGGTGCCACATATCAGGGTGTACAAATTGAGATAAGTCACCTTCCCTACCTCGACTCCTTGTGTATATGGTATGGTAGATTTCCCCTCCCCCAAACCTTATTTGTAGGGAATATGGCCCAAGATCCCCAGTGGATGCCTGGAGCCATGGATAGTTCTGAACTCTATGTGTTATGTTTTTTCCTATACATGCATAACTGACAAAGTTTAAACAATGTAGGCACAATAAGAGACTAATGATAAAGCAGGATGATTATAATATACCATAACAAAAGCTGAGTGAATAATGTACCATAATAAAAGCTGGTCTCTTGCTGTCAAAATTTCTCACTGTACTCACCCTTCTTGTGATGTTGAGAAGATAAAATGCACATGTGATGAAATAAAGTGAGGTGAATGACATGGGCCTTGTGATGAAGTATTAGGCTACTACTGACCTGATGTTAAGTCAGAAGGAAGATCATCTGCTTCCGGATGGGACTGTAGTTGACCAAACTGAAGGAGGGGGGCTACTATATTACAGTGAAAAATAATTATCATGAGAGTGGCACAGATAAAATTATCAGAGGAAGGAAAAAATCGCCTCAATTTAGGGTATCCTGAAAGGCTCCCAGGAGGAAATAACAATGCAAAGATGAAGGTGAATTTAAATAATACAAGGTTTTATAAAAACCAGTGTGCCTGTTGGAATAATGGGTTTTCTATTATAAAACTGTTTCACTTTTCAGAATAGCATTTAAAAATTACATTGTGTATTAAATAACTCCATTTCTTCAAAATTCATGTCTTTAGAATTCAAGATATTTGCCGAATATGGTTAATTAGGCCATGTTTCAGCTCAACAAGTAATAAAATTTGATACAAATTTTACTAATGACTTAAGAACAAGGCTGCTACCTTCACAGTGGCATTAAAAATGAGGAGATCTGTCCTAATGGTGTTTAACAAACTTCTAAAAAAATACCTAGAAATTTAGAGTCAGAAGCTTTGTCATGACCAGGAATTCCCATGTTTAACTGATCATCAGAATTACTTGAGTTCAGGTTAAGTGGAGCCATTTCTGTCAGGAGTTCTCAATGGTAGTTCAAACCATTTAGGAGCTGGTGGCAGAGTAATTGATGAAAAATAGTTGAATGGTGATTCCACAATCATGAGCTGCATGCATCATATTGGAACGGTGGATCCCAAATACTGGCCACTGCATACCTACTAAATCATTCTGGAACCATATTTTTAAAAACCTTCCTATATAATGTAGTTAGTAGCTCAATTTAGAAAGCAATGAATTAGACTAAAGTTTATTTATTTTGAGTGGGGGAGGGGGGATAGAGAGTTGTGCCCGGTCAGTGCAGAGCCCGATGGAAGGGCTCAAACTCACAAACCATGAGATGATGACCTGAGCTGAAGTCGTAAACTTAACCGACTGAGCCACCCAGGAGCCCCAAAGCTAATTTTTTTAAGACGAGGGTTACTTAGAAGCAAGCATACCTATTGGCTTAGTGTTTAATATTTTGTGTCTGTTGGTCTTTTTCTTGTTTTCTTTTTTTTCTTGTGGGGATGGTGTTTATTCATATCCTTTTTTAAAAAAAATACTACTATAGTTCTGTAGTACCTTTTTCCACCACTTCCTGTGGTTCTTTGTTTAGCCGTCTAAATGTAAACATTCCCAGTTTTGTGTTGACAATTCTCTTTTCTTTCCTCTACTTTTTCTATGTAGCATATAGATGCCTATTGCCTCTGTGCAGAGGAATTTCTATTGGTTCTCTCTAGACCCAATTTCTGAGTTCTTCCTGAATTTTCAGCAGCCTACTGGTGTCTTCTCTGAACTATCTTACTGGGTTCCCCAACATGACATTTTCCAAACTGAGTATATTCTTTCCATAGAGGTCCCAATCGGCTTTCTCCTATTGTTCCTATTTCTCTTTATCATACTTGACTTTGGTTTGACATTTCCTAGGTTCTTCTCTTTCTCCACTTGATGGTTCATTTATAAGCCTCAATGAATTACATTTGTATAATATCTCTTATCTAGACCAAAGGTTCTCAAACTTTAACATGCATTGTAATCAGCTGGAGGGATTGTAAAATAGATTGTGGTGCCCTGCATTCCAGGTTTCTGATTTAGTAGGTCTGGAGTGGATCTGAGAATTTAATTTGCCTTTCTGGATGAAGTTCCTAGATGCTGATGCTGGTGGTCCTGATACCACACTTGAAGAACCTCTACTTTACACTGTCAGATTAATCGTCCTGTGATAATTCAAATGGTGCTGTGTCCTTAGAAATTTTCCATGGTCCTTTGTTCCCTCTATAGTATAGAGTCTTGAATTCCTTAAGGTGGCACTCAGTACCCTAGAATCTGCTTTCTTGCCTTCTCTTTCCATTTTGCAATGTCCAAAGTCAGTTGGGATGTTGGTCCTAGTAGGTGTGAGTTCTTTTGTTTATTTTTAAAATAATCTCTACACCCAACGTGAGGTTTAAACTCAGGACCCCCAAGATCTAAAGCCATATGCTCTACCAACTGAGCCAGCCAGGTGCCCCTCTAGTAGTTGTGTGATCTTAAGGCAAGTTGCCTAATTTTCCTAAACCTCAAGTTCATCTTCATCTTTTGATGCATGGTTTGTAAGTGTTTAACATGATATCTGGCATTTTGTAGACCTGCCCTTTGCTCAGTTCCCTTTCTTTGGAATACTGTCTTTCAAAACCCTTGTCTCTTCTAGGTTTTATCTCTCATTTTGATATCTGCTTAAGTATCACCTCTTTCATGAATACTTCTTTAATTCCAGAAGCAATCTTATTTATTTATTTAAATTTTTTTTAGCATTTATTTATTATTGGGAGACAGTCACAGAGTGAGAGTAGGGGAGGGGCAGAGAGAGGGAGACGCAGAATCTGAAGCAGGCTCCAGGCTCTGAGCTGTCAGCACAGAGCCCGACGCAGGGCTCGTACTCAACAAACTGCGAGATCATGACCTGAGCCGAAGTCAGTTGCTTAACCAACTGAGCCACCCAGGCGCCCCTATTTATTTATTTTTAAATTCTCATATTCTTATGTACGTTTCATGTATTTATTGACTTGTGTTTTAATTATTTGTATATGTGATTAATTGCCCCTGGTTTTTTAAGGGCATGAATCATGTCTTAATCATTTTTTGTACTTCGTAGTTTTTGGCACAATGTGTCACTGATTAGGCACTTAGTAAATATTTGAACAATTAGTTTATCTAATAATTATTTTCTTTTCTATACCTTTTAATGAAATTAATGAAGTAACCTAAAGTGTTAGTGTACCCAGCGATTACTTTGTTTACTTCCAACCCATTGTGGAGGGTGAGAAATTAATTCACATTTTATTCTGTTAGATGTTTTACCCAAAGTAATTATAAATTTTTTGTCAAGAAAATGAAGTGCTATGTAGTCCTATTAAGTGCTAGGTAGTCTTCTCTATGGAAGATACATTAAAAGTCAGAAATGTGTAGGGGTGCCTGGGTGGCTCAGTCAGTTAAGTGTCCGACTTCAGCTCAGGTCATGATCTCACAATTCGTGAGTTCAAGCCCCGCGTTGGGCTCTGTGCTGACAGCTTGGAGCTTGGAGCCTGCTTTGGATTCTGTGTCTTCCTCTCTCTCTGCCCCTCCTTTGCTCATGCTGTCTATCTCTCAAAAGTAAATAAACGTTAAAAAAATTTTTTAAAAGTTAGAAATGTGGCTCATAATGACTTTGTCCTCTCAAAACCTGGTTATAATTGTGCCTTTTTGCGTGTATATGTATATCACTACTTCATTGTCTCTATCAGTGTTGCTAATTTGAATAGTGACCATATGTTGCTGTTAACAGACCAGAAGGGAAAGACTTCAGCATTCATCGACTTGTCCTGGGAACACACACGTCGGATGAACAAAACCACCTTGTGATAGCCAGTGTGCAGCTCCCTAACGATGATGCTCAGTTTGATGCTTCCCACTACGATAGTGAGAAAGGAGGTAGGAATCTTAAAAACAAAAGAAGGAATAATGTGTGGGTTATATTTTTTATATTTTTGAAGTATCATGAAACGAATGTTAAGTTTGATAAATTAGCCTGTCAAGTTAGTAATAAGATTTTGAGCTTTGGGAAGCCTGGGTTTGCAGTACAGATCTTAAGTCTCAGAAGAGCTACTTAACACATAACATGGTTCTGTGCCTTTTCTATAAACCTCTCTCTACTAAGGAGGTTTTTGTTGTTGTTGTCGTTTTCCTTATGTTTATTTATTTGGGGGGGGAGGTGGTATGGAGAACATGCCAAGCAGGCTCCATGCTGCCAGCACAGAGCCCAACGCAGGGCTCAAACTCATGAACCATGAGATCATGACCTGAGCCAAAATCAAGAGTCGGACACTTAACCAACTGAGCCACCCCGGTGCCCCTTTTTATTGTTTTTTAATTTAAGTAATCTCTACACCCAACGTGGGGCTCACACTCAAAACCCCAAGATTAAGAGTTGCATGCTCTATTGACTGAGCCAGCCAGGTGCCCCAAAAGTCTACCATTTCTGTTTTTGTGCATGCATTCTCAGCTTGGGAGATAATTGCCCCCAAGGGGATGAAAATTTGTTCTCAGAGAGTGGGATGTGTGAAAACCATCTTAATTCTTTAAATGTGTAAAGCACAGATGTGCATGGTGTACATAAATATACAGGGTATCTATGGTATTAAAATTTCATCAAGAGTGTCAGAAAAGATGTTTTATAAAACATCTTGTTTCTTGGGGAAAAAAAGACTAAGAAACACTGGCTTAAATTACGCTTTCTCAGATTGAAGTGGTAGAAATGACAACCATGGCACTTGATATGTATATAAAAATTAAATGAGCCATTTAATTGTATCCTATTTTTAGGAGATGACCTAAGGGTTTAACTAAATACTTTTTCCCTTTTAGTAGAGGTGGAAATGGGTGAGTTACCTTTGTTGTTACCCTTGAACGCAAGTTAGTACCAAGAGGTAAAAGATACACTCATTGAGATTTGCGATCTTTTAAAAAAAATGGATGTTTAATGTTTCTTTCCTTAGATTTCTCCTGACTAGCAGAATCCATTTTTTATCTAAGTTCTTTTGAGCTCCCTCCAGTTATTTGCCAGGATCGTTCTGTGCAGTTAATCTTTTGATTACTCCATATTTGCCTTAGGGTGATACAGAATGCAAAGTAGTAAGTTCTTAAGGTAATGATCTGCAAACATGATTTTGTGTCACTGACCCAAGTATATGTGATATGATTATTGGAAAGTTATTTTCTTTTTTTTTTTTTTTTTTTAAACTTTTTTTTTTTTTATTTTTTTTTATTTTTGGGACAGAGAGAGACAGAGCATGAACGGGGGAGGGGCAGAGAGAGAGGGAGACACAGAATTGGAAACAGGCTCCAGGCTCTGAGCCATCAGCCCAGAGCCCGACGCGGGGCTCGAACTCACGGACCGCGAGATCGTGACCTGGCTGAAGTCGGACGCTTAACCGACTGCGCCACCCAGGCGCCCCAGAAAGTTATTTTCTTGATAAGCATTAGTGTTGGGGGGGGGGTGGGCACTGAATCTAAGAATCCGAAGATTTTGGCTTGAGATCCTGTTATGCCTCTCACTAGCTGTGTGGTTTTGGATAAATCATTTAGCCTCTCTGAGCATTAATTTCCTTTTTATTAAATGAAGATAAATTGTGGGTCGCCTGGGTGGCTCAGTCGGTTAAGCATGTGACTGGAGCTCAGGTCATGATCTCACGGTTCGGGAGATCCCCCCCCCCCCATCTTCAGATCACTGGATAGGCTTCTCTCCATATGGTCTTAACAATGATGGAAGTACATAATATCATAGTGTCTCTTAGGTGGTGGTGAAGTAGATAGTTACTAGTCTCTCTCACTCTCAGATGAAATGTCCTGGACTCTCAGATTGAACTATTGTAATGAGTTACCATCCACTTGACCCCATTTGGTTTTAGGTAATTGATGTCGGGAGATCCTCCCTCACTTGCGTGTGTTCTCTCTCTCTCTCTCTAAATATTAAAAATTTTAATTAAAATCTTTAAAAAAAATGAAGATAAGTTGTTTTGAAATAGGATTTTTGGTTTAGTGACAAAGCAATATTCTGATGGGTAATGTAATAAATTATTTTAAAAATCAAAGCAAATACTGAATGCCAGGGTTTTTCCTTGGTACTAGGGATACAGCATAGAATAGGCTTTTCTGGCCTGATGTATCTTGAACATCTTTTTGTGTAAGACATAGCTCCTTTTTTGTTTTGTTTTGTTTAGACATAATTTCCTTTTGATGGTTATATACTGTGTCATAATTAACTATCCCTTATTTGACATTTAGGTGGTTTCCAATTTTCGGACTTCAAAAACAGTACTTGTACCATATGTCCTTTATAGTTTTACTATAGAATAAGTTTTGTTTTTCTTTTTTAATTTTTTTTTTTGATGTTTATTCATTCTTTTTTTTTTTTTTAATTTTTTTTTTTTTTTCAACGTTTATTTATTTTTGGGACAGAGAGAGACAGAGCATGAACGGGGGAGGGGCAGAGAGAGAGGGAGACACAGAATCGGAAACAGGCTCCAGGCTCCGAGCCATCAGCCCAGAGCCCGACGCGGGGCTCGAACTCACAGACCGCGAGATCGTGACCTGGCTGAAGTCGGACGCTTAACCGACTGCGCCACCCAGGCGCCCCGATGTTTATTCATTCTTGAGAGAGACAGCATGAGTGGGGCAGAAGCAGAGAGAGAGGGAGACACAGAATGCAAAGCAGGCTCCAGGCTCTGAGCTGTCAGCACAGAGCCCGACATGGGGCTCTAACTCACAAACAGATCATGACCTGAGCCGAAGTCAGATGCTTAACCAACTGAGCCACCCAGGCGCCCCATTATAGGATAAATTTTCTAAGTGGAAGGCCGATCAGAGCAAAACTGCCCTCCAAAAAACATTCAATCCCACCAATAGCAATCGTATTTGTATGTTTCTCCATGCCCTCGGCAACATTGGATTTACCTGTCCAACTTTTCTCTGATGTCCTTCAGATATTGTGTCATTCTTTGAATGCCTTCATCATTCCAAGATTTTAAAATATTTAGCTGTTGTTTTCTGGTACTTATGTTTTAACCATTAAAACTATAATCTTCCTGGTATTTGTTTTGGTATTGGGTACAGAGTAGGAATCTAAGCATTTTTCTAAGTGGTTAGCAATTTTTTATCTTTATTTATTTAAGAAAAAAAATTTTTTTTAATGTTTGTTTATTTTGAGAGCCCATGCCTGAGCAGGGGAGGGACAGAGAGAGAGGGAGAAAGAGAATCGCAAGCAGACCCTGCACTGTCAGCTCGAAGCCCCATGAGGGGCTCAATCCCACTGTGAGATCAAGACCTGAGCCAAAATCAAGAGTTGGAAACTTAGCCAACTGAGCCACCCAGGCACCCTAGCAATTTTTTAAAAACCATTTGCTGGCAAATTATTTTCTTCACTGGTTTTAGAAGTGGCATTTTTTTTTTTTCCAACGTTTTTTTATTTTATTTTTGGGACAGAGAGAGACAGAGCATGAACGGGGGAGGGGCAGAGAGAGAGGGAGACACAGAATCGGAAACAGGCTCCAGGCTCTGAGCCATCAGCCCAGAGCCTGATGCGGGGCTCGAACTCACGGACCGCGAGATCGTGACCTGGCTGAAGTCGGACGCTTAACCGACTGCGCCACCCAGGCGCCCCAGAAGTGGCATTTTTTAACATACATACTCAAGTCTTTTTCTGGTAATTGAGTTTTTTGAACAGCATCAAGCCAATTTTTGCTTCATCCCCCTTCATTAATGTTTAATTATGGATAAACAACTTAAAATACCAGTAATTATATTTGTACCACTATATAAATCATCCTATTTAATCCTCACAAGGAAACTGATACTCATAGATGTTTTGTAACTTGCCCTAAGGTTACATAGCTTATCTCCCATTTCTCCCTCTTCTCTTTACTTCCCTTCCCTCTTCTCCCCCCCCATCTTCAGATCACTGGATAGGCTTCTCTCCATATGGTCTTAACAATGATGGAAGTACATAATATCATAGTGTCTCTTAGGTGGTGGTGAAGTAGATAGTTACTAGTCTCTCTCACTCTCAGATGAAATGTCCTGGACTCTCAGATTGAACTATTGCAATGAGTTACCATCCACTTGACCCCATTTGGTTTTAGGTAATTGATGTCAGATAGCTTCAAAAGATCATTGAACTTCCAAAGTGAAAACTAAAAACTGACTTAGTCTTGTTTTGACGTTAAAATAATTTGTGTTTATATTAGGTTCAGCCTGGCTATAGTCACGTTTTAAGCCCTTATAAAATAGATTAGATGTAAAAAATTTTTATTAATACTTATTTTTGAGAGAGAGCAAGTGCACACAAGCAAGCAGAGGAAGGGCAAAGAGAAGGAGACAAAATCTGAAGCAGACATCACTCTGTCAGCGCAAAGCCCATTGTGGGGATTTAGGGCTTGGGGCTTGAACCTACTAACTGTAAGATCATGGCCTAAGCCAAAGTCACAACTGACTGAGCCGCCCAGGTGCCTCTAAAATTTACATTTAAATGACTCTGTTACCAAGATCGTCCAATATCAAGTTTATTTCTAGCAACTTATTTGGGGAATTTTTTTTTTTAAGATATCTTTAGTCTTTTGTCTGAATTATACATAATAAACTTATTAAATCATGATGAGATAGTTAACGGATATTAGAGTTTACTCTTTATAGTGAAAAGGTTTTTATGGGCTGAAAGAGTGGCTTAGAGGTAGAAGTCAGTGCCGGTTACCTAGTTCGTTGGGGAAAATACTGGCTGGGAGGGACACAATAGTACCTTCTGGGAGGCTGGAAATTTCTGTATTTTGATCTGGGTGGTGGTTTTCCTAGTGTATACGTTTGTAAAAATTTGTCAAACTAGGCACTTATACTACATTATAGCTCAAGTTTTTTTAATACCATTTTATATGGAGAGAAGCAAACAAAATAGAAATATAACTGGACTTTGATAGCCATTTAATTATTGTACATTGATGCCTCAATCTTTCCTATTTCAGATTTGGCCTTTCATATACCACCAGCTTTAACTTGAGAACCCCTAATTATTTTTTAAATTGATAAATCATCATCTTCACAAAAACTCAATTGTGAATCCTCTAAGCTGACTTATTACTGTACTTTATCCACAGTTAGTTAGTTTATTCCTCTGTTTAATATGTATCCCACACCAAAATACCCCACATTCTGTAGTTAATACCCTTGTTCTGCAGACTCTGTGCCAGCTGTTGTTCTTCCCTTGTTATTGGTATCTGTTTTCTGGTAGTTCTGCTTTTTTGTCATAGTCATCTGTAGTTACATTTTATCTCTGTGTGTTTGGACTGAAAGTTCCTTGCAATCACATCCTATCATGCCTTCTTTTTTTACATCATAGATGCTCATGGTCTAGAGTTCTGGGGGAAAATTCATTTAACGTGGTTTTTTTTCTCTTTTAGTGTCTATTTTGAGCTTTTATTTTTAGATTTTTAGCCTGTATGAAACATTTGCATTTCAACGTCTAAAAGTTAACTTGGAAGTTGAAAGTTATCTAATCTGCCAGCCATATTACCCATCTATATCCTTGCTTTTTAAAAAGATTTTTGTCCTGGGGTACCTGGGTGGTTCAGTTGGTTAACTGTCTAACTCTTGGTTTCAGCTCAGGCCGTGATCACTGTTCATGAGATCAAGCCCCATGTTGGGCTCAACACTGACAGCACAGAGCCTTTTGGGGATTCTCCCTCTCCCTGCCACCCTCCCAAATAAACTTAAAAAAAATTTTTTTTTGTCCTTCAAAGTGTAACAGTAACAGTACTCTTGACAGCATTTTCATTTACAAGTTAATTTCACAGCTTTGCTTTATGAATAAAGTATTTGAGGCTCAGAGAAATTGAAGGTCTTCCCCCAAATCACTAAGCTAAGTGGCAGTTAGGCCAACATCCGACTCTTACTTAGATATCTTATTCTGCCTTTTGTAATTCTTTGACTGATAGTTAACTACCTTTGTTTGTTTATATGTTGCTTTGCCAAGATTTACATAATCACAAATTATATTGTTATACATTTTATGGTGACACTTGGGAGAACTAAGTGCATACAGTAGTCAAAAGTGAATAAGAAATGTTTTTATCTATTCTTTGCCTGGTTTATTTCAGCTAAGGATCATGGTTGGCATATGTAAGTGGGGGTTAGGAAAACGAAACTACCTCTTGGGCTCTGTGTTTTGTCACTGGACTAAAAGAAATGGTATAGGGAAAAGATAATGGTGTGATGGTATTTCAGAAAGGACATTCCAAACTAGGTCTTCAAATAAATGGTATAGGAAGAACTCTTTAGTACCTGGCATACTGTGTACTCTAATATTCATTAAAATAGTAACTTAGGTTCTGTTTATTCAGCACTTTCAGTATTTTAAGTGAGATTTAAAAATTGATTATTGACGGTGTTTGGGTGGTTCATTCGGTTAAGCGTCTAACTTCAGCACAGGTCATGATCTCACAGTTCATGGGTTTGATCCCCACGTCGGGCTGTGTGCTGAGAGCCTGGAGCCTCCTTCGGATTCTGTCTCCCTGTCTCTCTCTGCCCCTCCCCTGCTCGCACACTGTCTCTTTTTGCCTCTCAAAAATAATAAATAAAGGTTAAAAAATTTTTTTAATTGCTTGAGAATCTGCTTTTTGATTTATTTTGTTTATTATTTTTGAGAGAGGGAGAGGGAGAACTCCAGCAGGGGAGGGACAGAGAGGGGGAGACAATCTGAAGCAGGCTCTGCGCTGACAGCAGTGAGTGAGATCATGACCTGACTTGAAGTTGAATGCTTAACAAACTGAGCCACCAAAGCACCCCAAGAACCTACTTTTGAAGTGGAATTGGTATAGTGTTCCTACTTTTAGATAGCATATATATTTATTAATTATACAACTCTCCAGAGTTGGTGTAGTTATGGCTGAAAGAATACTAGACTGGGAATCAAAAAATGGGGATTCACATTAGGTTCTGCCAAAGTCATGTCACTAGGAACACATTAATGTAGGTACTCCAGATTTCTGTTTTTCTTTGTAAAAATTTTGAGGATATTAACTGTTCCCTACTGTGTAGTATTGCAGTAAGAATCAATAAAAGGTGTGAAAACACTTTATACTGCTGACAAATATCTAGATTACTTCTCTTACATCAGTTTGCTGATAAAAAGCAAACTTGGCCTGTGTCATCATTTGAGTGACATAGGGTATCTCTTGCTTTGTCCTCATTTGCAATTTCTTATTTACAGAATTTGGAGGTTTTGGCTCAGTTAGTGGAAAAATTGAAATAGAGATCAAGATCAACCATGAAGGAGAAGTAAACAGGGCACGCTATATGCCCCAGAACCCTTGCATCATTGCAACAAAGACTCCATCCAGCGATGTTCTTGTTTTTGACTATACCAAACATCCTTCCAAACCAGGTACCTGCCCTCTTTAGTTCAAATACAGATAATGAGTCGCTGTGGGAATACATTGCTCCACTCAATTGGAATTTAATTGCTTGTTATTCTTTGTATAATTTATACTGGTGATTTATACTGGTATGTGTGGGTATTCTTCATTCTTCTTACCCAGGTGGGGAAAAAAGTGCTTTTTTACACAGAATAGAGTGATGCTCATTTTAATTTTAAGCATTCTTTGATCATAATGGGTCTGTATCGCTTTAGATAGGAAGAGCCTTCGAACTCTTGATCAAAATTCCATTATGTTTAGTAGACCCAAGGAGGAAGTGGGCTCTGGATAGTCTTGATATGTCGGTTACTTTGCAGACCCTTCTGGAGAGTGCAACCCCGACCTGCGTCTCCGTGGACATCAGAAGGAAGGCTATGGGCTTTCTTGGAACCCAAATCTCAGTGGGCACTTACTTAGTGCTTCAGATGACCATGTGCGTATCCTTCCCATTTTGAAGCAAATCTGGGCTAGTTATCAGTTGGTTTCTTTTCTGGGGTGTGTGGGAAAGTGAGAATCTTCCATTTATATAATAGTTAATTTTACATTTAAGACCATCTGCCTCTGGGACATCAGTGCTGTTCCAAAGGAAGGAAAAGTTGTGGATGCGAAGACCATCTTTACAGGGCATACAGCAGTAGTAGAAGACGTTTCCTGGCATCTGCTCCATGAGTCTCTGTTTGGGTCAGTTGCTGATGATCAGAAACTTATGATGTGAGTAGAATCGTGTTTTAATTTTTTCTTTGTTATCTAAGTTTTATATTGTTACCTATTTTAAGCTTTTTTCCTGTTTTTTCTTTTTTATCGAAGCTGGGATACTCGTTCAAACAATACTTCCAAACCAAGCCACTCAGTTGATGCTCACACTGCTGAAGTGAACTGCCTATCTTTCAATCCTTACAGTGAGTTCATTCTTGCCACAGGATCAGCTGACAAGGTCAGTTTGTTTTATTTTAAGAAAAAACATAGGGTGAATTTCTCTGGCTTCCTTTGAATGCACAGAGATCTTTTAGTTACGGAATTTCTTCTCATTAAAAAAAAATTGATTGTTCTTGCTTTCCTTTTTGTATCTAGACCGTTGCTTTGTGGGATCTGAGAAATCTGAAACTTAAGTTGCATTCCTTTGAATCACATAAGGATGAAATATTCCAAGTAAGAGAAACTAATGTGCTTTTTTTTTTTTTCTTTAAGGAAAACCTGGATGTGTGAGTAGGCACACTTGTGGTTTATCCCATTACTATAAATAATAAAAACCTTCTACATGTTTATGCTAATCTCTGTAGGAATTGGGATTGTTATTTCTATACTTCCTCAAACTGGTCATTGGCCACTTATATTCTTGAGGTATTAAGAAAATTAGTGCCTGGGGACGCCTGGGTGGCTCAGTCGTTTAGGTGTCCGACTTTGGCTCAGATCATGATCTCCCAGTTAGTGAGTTCAAGCCCCGCGTCAAGCTCCACGCCTGTTTGGGATTCTCCATCTCCTTCCCTGTCTGCCCTTCCCTCCCTCCCTCTTTCTCTCTCTCTCTCAAAATAAATAAACTTAAAAAATTAAACCACAAAAAAAGAAGGAAAATTAGGGTCTGATTTTATTCTTGTCTCTGACCCTTGTCTCTTACCTTATTTCCAGAACTTGCCATGTCTGTTGATTTTGTAGTTGAAGCCTAAAGTGCTAGCTCCCATGTTTCCTGCCTCATGAGTTTAAGCTCCTTTCTTAATCTGGAAAAACTGACTCAGTCAAGAAATGTTGCACTATGTTCAAAGCTTATTGCTGGAAAACTGTGAGGAATATGTTCTAGTCTTTGCTGTCAAAGAGCTTACAATTCTATAGCAAGGAAAGGCCCATTTAGAGTCACCATAATAAAAGATGGTCAAGTGTTAAGAACCTAAAAATGGTCAAATTTAATTTTGGTTGTGTGAAAGTGGCCTCTGAACTAGTCTCTAGGTGAGCCATTTTCCCATGCACTTAGTCTCACTTAACCTTATTTTCTACTCTCAGCCTCTCCAGTGAACATTTTGTCTTTACTCTGTCTTTTTGTCCTTGCCTGTAATGGTATTCTTGCCAGGAGTATGTCTAAATTCCTCCCTAAGTATTGGTCACTAATGCACTCTTATCCGTACCGTGAACCTAGGACTTTCTTATCAAACAGTGTAACAATATGTGATTTTGTTGTGTGTGTAGTAGCTAACTTTAATAAAGTCATTATTGTAAGGAGTCATTTTTTATCAGTTTTATAGTGCTGAATTTATAGTAAGTATTTGAGAAAATATTGTGTGTATGTGTTTTGCATTTTGGTTCTAAGGTCAGAATTGGATTACATTCAGCCAGAAGCTAGAATTAGTAAGAATAGATAAGATCAGATCCTCAGAAATATAAGATGAGCACCTGGCTGGCTCAGTTGGTGGAGCATGCAACTCTTGATCTTGGGGTCGTGTGTTCAAGCCCCACTTTGGGTGTGGAGCCTACTTTAAAGTTTAAAAATCTTTAAAATACATACGTGTAAAGTGAAAAAGAACAAAAGCTGACTTCCTAGGTTTAGTGATAGATTATTTCCATATAAGAAACAATATTATCTAGCTGTCAAGTTTTATAACATCTAAAATACGTTGATTTCTTCTTTTATTTACAAAATGTTTTAATTGTTAAATATAATTTAGGTATTTTCTCCTCAATTTTTAAATTTTTTTTAATGTTTATTTGTGTTTTGAGAGAGAGACAGAACGTGAGTGGGGGAGGAACAGAGAGAGAAGGAGACACAGAATCGGAAGTAGGCTCCAGGCTCTGAGCTGTCAGCACAGAGCCCGACGTGGGGCTCAAACTCATGAACCGTGAGATCACAACCTGAGCTGAAGTCGAACGCTTACTGACTGAGCCACCTAGGTGCCCCCTCCCTGAATTTTCTAAATGCTTTTCTGTTTCCTTCATTCTTACTATAGGTTCAGTGGTCGCCTCACAATGAGACTATTTTGGCTTCCAGTGGTACTGATCGCAGACTGAATGTCTGGGATTTAAGGTAAATCTTGTGTTAGTTACTTTTTGTGGAGTTAACTTTATTTGTACTTTCCCAAATTAGTTACTCAGGATAAATGTTTTAACTTATAAAAATTTTCTTGTGCTAGTAAAATTGGAGAGGAACAATCCCCAGAAGATGCAGAAGATGGGCCACCAGAATTGTTGGTATGTTACACACACTGAGTAGTATTGAAATAGTCTGTATTTATTGTCCTCTATCTGTTCCTCATATCTTTGTTTTTCTCCCTCTTGCAGTTTATTCATGGTGGTCACACTGCCAAGATATCTGATTTCTCCTGGAATCCCAATGAACCTTGGGTGATTTGTTCTGTATCAGAAGATAATATCATGCAGGTTTGGCAAATGGTAAGTGTTAATCATTTATTTGGGGGAGGTTAGGTAAATGAGATGTAGTGTCACTTCATATTTATAGACTTTAATGAATACCACTGGCCTCTCTGGTCAGTTTATTCCTGAGTATGACTTTAGCACTTAGCTGCACATTATCATTTTCAAGTGTCTGCTTGTTACCTTTATCTTCTTGTGCCAGTGGTGTTTCAGACTCAAACCAAACTTCTCTCCCCCTTTACCTTACTCCCCTTTCCTCCTGATTTTCCTGTTTCCTATATGGCTCTAGTGTCTTCTCCAGCTCTTCCAACTTGAAAAGTCAAGTTTATTATCACTAGACTTCTAAGTCTAGTTCACTTACCAGGTTTAACATTGTCTGTCTGCAGGGTCATATCTATACTCCTCTTACAGAATACACACTTACATACCTACTTTCCTGTTTCTACTACACACCCTAGTTTTTGTCAGATTCTTACTACTACTTTCTAGACTATAATAACCTCCTTGCTGTTGGCTTGCTTCTGCTTTCCCCTCTTTGCTGGCAGTTGAATCTTTGAGAATGGCATTCCTTTGAAGTGGCTTATGAACATGCCCAGCACATGCCTACCACAGTGGCACAGCATCAAATACTATCATTTCTCCATGAAATTTTAGTAGATGCTGAAAACATCCCTGCCCTTTATACCCCGGTTGGAGGTGATTGAGGTGAATTCTTTGAATTTCCAGAGAGCTTGGAATTTAATAAAAGATAACTATGATGTCTAATATATAGCAGAGTTAGAAACACTTGCCTTCTGAAGATGGATGGTGGTTGATAGTTGGACATAAGGTGAATGGGCTTAATGCCTCTGAACTGTACACTTAATAATGATTCAGATGGGGGCTGTCTGGGTGACTCAGTCGGTCAAGTGTCTGACTTCAGCTCAGGTCATGATCTCCTGGTTAGGTGAGTTCAAGCCCCGAATCAGGCTCACTGCTATCAGTGCAGAGCCCACTTTGGATCTGCTGTGTCCCCTTCCCCTTCCCCACTCACACTGTCTCAAAAATGAAATGCTTTTAAAAAGTGGTTAAGATGGTAAATTTAAGATATTTTTCGTAAGTTTTTTTGGAGAGAGAGCATGTGTGCAAGTGGGGGAGGGGCTGAGAGGGGGAGAATGAGAATCCCAAGGGGGCTCTGTGGTGTCAGCCCTGATCCTGACGCTCAGTCCCACAAACTGTGGGATCATGACCTGAGTCAGAATTAAGAATCGGATATTTAACTGCCTTAGCCATCCAGGCACCCCAAGATGGTAAATTTTATGTGTTTACCACAGATTTTTTTAAATGTTTATTTTAGTTTTAAAATAGCGTGAGTGGGGGAGGGGCAGAGGGAGAGGGAGACACAGAATTCAAAGCAGGCTCCAGGCTGTCAGCTGTTCGCATAGAGCTGGACACAGGGCTTGAACTCACAAACCATGAGATCATGACCTGAGCGGAAGTCCAATGTTTGACTGAGCCACCCAGGTGCTCCTGAGATTAACATATTGTATGGTGTATCTGTACTTTGGAATATTATGTATCAAAAAGAAATGTGCTTTGTTTTGATAAGATACCCATGACATTTTAAGTAGGAAAAGGGCAGGTTGTAGAACAATAGCATGCTGTAATCCCTCATGTTAAAATTATTGTAGCTAGTGTTTAATTAGGGGTGCCTGGGTGCGCCTGCATGCGTGCACTCAAACATTTTTTAAAAATTATGTGTAACTATTTAGAAGGCTGTTTGTCAAAATGTGGTTGGTATATTTAGGGAGTATTTGTATTTCTTCTTTATTCCTTTTAGTAATAATTATGTGTTATATGTGTAAACAGAAAATCTGGCTCACCTTTTTCCTTGTATTGTACCCACATAAAATTAATGTAAAAATTAAAGACGGAAAAGTGAAATAGTCTGCCTTGGATAGCCTTTAAATTAAAAATATTTTAGTTGTTCCCATGGGATTGTTGTAGTAGATTGAACTACATCATCTTCAGGCAGGCCAGGTATTTTCTTTACTTGTTTTTTTTTAGAATTGTGGTAAAAGAAAAGGAGAATTATAAAATAAATATTTGGTCTTTGTCCAGGTTCCTAGCACAGAGGTCCTAAAACCTTTGGAATTGTCAGAGTGGTAGAAGTCTCTATTCCTATTTATAAAGAGCCCCTTTTGGCCACGCCTGAGTTTAGGCTAAGGAGGTAACTTAGGGCCACTGGATAGCCTCAGGATAGGTCTGGACTCCCAAAAGACTGAACAGTTGATTGGAAAACTTTTCAGTCCCTCCCACCCACAAGCAGAGGGGATTGCGCTCTGTAAAGACTCTTGAAAAGCCTCTATAAAACTTCTCGATGCAATGAGCTTCCAAGTTGTTAAATAGATCGATGCTGCCTAGGGAAGGCATGGACGCTCTGTGCTCCCTTTTCACCGTGCCCTGGGCATCACTGCCATTTGACTATTCCTGAGTTTTAAGTTGTAAACTGCTGATACTAAATAAAAGTTTTCATGATTTTATGAATCATTCCAGCAAATTATCAAATCTAAGATGGCAGGGGGTGGGAGGGCAGCCTGTGGAAACCCCCAAGTTTTATAGGCAAGTTGGACAGAAGTACATGGTTAGTCTGGGCACTCCGCTTGACACTGGCCTCTGAAGTGAGGATTATAGTCTTGTGGGACCAGGCCCTTAAACCTGTGGAGTCTGACACTACTTCTAGGTGTAGTTAGTGTCAGGATTGAATTGAATTGTTAGACACCTTTGGGTGAAAAAGACAGTTACACATTCGTTGTCAGAAAACATTACAAAATCGTATACGTTCCTGTTGCAGTCAGATCACAGGCTTTTTAAAGATAAGACTGTCCCATCCTCTGCAGCACCTAGCCTAGTGATTTGTGCACAGTAGATGCTAAGTAAGAACAGTTAACTTTCCCCAAATAAAAGTATTTTCTGTATTTAAGATTATGCCTTTGGCTGCAAGTTTCTCATCAAATAATAGAAGTAGAGTTTATTTTATGCTAGAGCAGTTTTCTTTTTTCTTTTTACATTTCTTTTTTTTTTTGAGAGAGAGCGAGCACATGCGCAAGCAGGGGAGGGGCAGAGAGAAAGAGGGAGACAGGATCTGAAGCAGGCTCCATGCTGACAGCAGAGCACCCGATGTGGGGCTCGAACCCACGACCTGCTCTAGATCATGACCTGAACCGAAGTTGGACGCCCAACTAACTGAGCCACGCAGGCGCCCCTAGAGCAATTTTCTTTTAAAAATATTCATAAATTGAGATTTGAAACCCATGGTTGGGGGGGGGGGGAGTCTCTTAATGAACGCTTATTTATTTTTTACTGTAATCACAGAATTATGCAACCGTCACCACAGTAATTTACCCCTCAGAAAAACTGCATACCCATTAGCCATCACTCCCTATTTTTCTCCAGTCCGCCCAGCAGTAGGCAATCCCCAGTCCACTTTATGGATTTGCCTGTTCTGGACACTTACTATAAACTAAATAATACAGTATGTGACTACCTTTTTTTTATTGCCACATACCATTTTTATTTATTCATCATTTGATGGGCATTTGTGGTGTTTTTACTTTTTTTAATTCTATAAATTTTTTTTTAATGTTTTATATTTTTTTTGAGAGAGAGAGAGACAGTGCGAGCAGGGGAGGGACAGAGAGAGGGAGACACAGAATCTGAAGCAGGCTCCAGGCTCTGAGCTGTCAGCACAGAGCCTGATGCAGGGCTTGAACCCACAAACTATGAGATCATGACCTGAGCCGGTCTGACGCTCAACCAACTGAGCCACCCAGGCGCCCCTGTCGTTTTTACTTTTTGACTCTTGTGACTAACGTCCAATAAAAGGACTCCTGAAGGTTGAGTGTGAAGACAAACAGTAACCATACTTCAGTTTTGTGGGAATGTCCTAATCTACTTGGCCTGTGGGCCAGCTGCCTGTTTTTACTGGAACATAGCCATACCCATTCATTTTCAGATGGTCAATGGTTGCTTTCATGCAGCAACTGCAGAGCTGAATAGTTGCTACAGAGACTCTGGTTCAGTCTCTCTCTCTGGCCTGATCTGTTTTTGAAACTTTAACTTCAAGAAATATCTTCCATGTTTACTAAATGCCCTTTCTCTGTTTCTTGTTTTTGGGCAGGCAGAGAACATTTATAATGATGAAGACCCTGAAGGAAGCGTGGATCCAGAAGGACAAGGGTCCTAGATATGTCTGCACTTCTTGTGATTTTAGACTCCCCTGTTTTTCCTCTCAACCCTGAGATTGATTTAACACTGGTTTTGAGACACAGACTTTGTTTGGCTATCCCTCTATGATAGATAGGTACCATCAACAATGTTACTAGCCCAAACAGAGGGTGTTTTCTAAATATTAACTGGGGGACTTGATTCAGTAAAACCACAGACTTCTATTTAAATTTTCTTCAGGAATTTTCTAGTAACAAAGGTCTAAAGTAGCCACTTTAGAAAGGGGAATATTGTGTGTGGTTATTTTTCTTCTTAGGCTGTATCCCCAAGTTTTTCAGACTCCTTTAAGTTAAGGCTAAAGTGAGGAAGGAATAGAGCCAAGTGAGGTAGGTGTCTGAGCCATGGAGTATAAATACCACACGATGTCATTTTTATTCAGGAAATGGGGGAGATTCAAGTCCTATAAATTCCTCTTCTGAAATCTTCACACCTGACTTTCCAGGATGCACATTTTCCTATGTAGACCAGTCTCCCCTGTTTCTTCAGTTAAGTCAAACCTATGTGTTCCTCTTTCCCCATATATTTTTGCTTGTTAGTGTATTTCTTGAGCTGTTTTCATATTTCTTTCCTTTCTGTGAAATGGTTTTTTTAAAAAACTTGGGACCACCAAGTTGTAAAGATGTATGTTTTTACCTGACAGTTATACCACAGGTAGACTGTCCAGTTGAGTTGAGAAGAGTGAATTGATAGCTTGTATTTGTTTTTAAAATTAAATTAATCCTGGATAAGAGTTGCTTTTTTTTTTTTTTTTTTTTTTTTTTTTAAAGGAGTTAGTCCTTGACCACTAGTTTGGTACCATCTCTATTTTGGGTGACCTGTTTCACCAGCAGGCCTGTTACTCTCCATGACTAACTGTGTAAGTGCTTATAATGGAATAAATTGCTTTTCTACGTAACCCCATGCTGATGGGTTTTATTTAGTACATAACATTCATCAAACACCAGTCTGGCTTCTCGAAGGGTTGTTCAGAGGACAGTAATTGTCTCTGGTCTTTGACTATCAAGAGCAGAATTAAATATAATAGACCCAGAGCTAGAGAAAAGAGGTTCACTCCTTCCCAGGGAAAGTGCAAGACATAAAACGCTGAACCCGAGAGGCACAGGATTAGTCTTTGATAAAATCACATCTTTTTGAAGTCTCTCTAGAGAACTACATGGACTTTCAAGACTGTCAAAGGCAATGTGGCAGAGAGCATTTAAGGCAAATTTTAAATTTGGAAAAGGTGTTTGAACCTTTTCCCATAGAGAGGTTGAATCTCCCCAGTATATTTTTCACTGGGGTCTGTACTTAGAGGTTAGAAATAATAGGCTCTTGAAAGCCTTTATCACTAAGTACCATAACCAGATAAAATGCCTGGTTCTTTGCCAGGCACTCAATTTAACTGAGTAGATCACTCTGACCCAGAATCATTTTCATGAGACACAGTCTTTGGGAAAATCTGAGTATTCTTAACCTTTAGGTTCAAATCTGGATTGGTTCCTTTTTTCCAAGTCAGTAGTTCTTTTAGAGTATAGCGAAAATTATCTTCACAGAATTAGGAGTAAACTGTATGAGTCTGCACAGACTTAAACTTTGTAAAAGGATTCATTTTAAAGTCTAATACTCATGGCACAAAAGAATTCAAATTGTAAACCCATATAATGAAAATCGGCTGCCTTTTTGACCCTACCTGTGCTCCAAAAAAGGTTTTTGTTTTGGGTCAACACAAGGCAAGGTACATTCTTCACAACACTAAAGTGTGTCCATACATCCATCCTTTACTCTGCACGTGGGGGTTGCTGCTGGAGAACAGAAGGCTTCTTTTTCCGTTGCTAAGTGCATTTAGCTTGGTACCAGCAGCCTATGAAATCGACTCCACCTAAGCCTTGACTGATGGTGTTCTGCCTCCAGCCAGCCTTAGAATCTTTTTAAACAGGTCAGCCAGTATTTGTAACTTTCCCAGGGTGAATTGCTTGCCAAGTCCCTGGCACTCCCTTCTCTTGGAAAAAAAGTATGTCCAGAGGGTACTTAGTGATCCTTTGCTAAGAAGTTTTGTGTTGCTGTTTCTGGATTGCAGATTTGGCCATATGTTTCTAAACAGCCCCTGTAAAGTTGAGAAAAGAAAAAATAAGTTTATATTTTGTGCAACTTGAAATAATACAGCATGAAGTTCATCACAACTTCCGAAGTTTACTTAGTGCGGGCTAAGTTGGGGAGAGATTGCTAGAGTGTGATTTACATATGATTAGGAATGCATTTCCCTCCAAATGCCTATTAGGGTGCCTCTTACCTGCGAAACTGAATGAATGGTAACCTATGTGGTGGTGATGGGACGGACTAGCTAGAAATTTTCTCTGCCCAGGTTAACCTTGCATGGGTGTTAACAATGACTGAAATTCTCGTTTCTTTCAACGTTTTTTTTTTTTTTTTTTTTTTTTTTTGGGACAGAGAGAGACAGAGCATGAACGGGGGAGGGGCAGAGAGAGAGGGAGACACAGAATCGGAAACAGGCTCCAGGCTCTGAGCCATCAGCCCAGAGCCCGACGCGGGGCTCGAACTCACGGACCGCGAGATCGTGACCTGGCTGAAGTCGGACGCTTAACCGACTGCGCCACCCAGGCGCCCCGAAATTCTCGTTTCTTAAGATGAGTCGTTGCCCTTTCCTTCCCTATTGTACTTTTAATCTGATCCACACAAAGGTGTTTAACATACCATTTTCCTCAATTACAAGGTTCTCTAATCTCCCAAACAATAAGCGTAATCAGTTACTCCTAGGTAAAACATGGTAAAAGAAAATGCTAGTAAGTTACGAAAAGTATTGGTTATAACTGTTATTTGTGAGTTTGTATCTAAGACACAAGACTAGCTAGAAAGTAAAAATTAAATTTATGGGCATCTGTCTAGTATACAACTTAACATAGACCTTTTTTATCCTTAATGTCTTTATCCAAGAGAATCTAGGATTTTATCAGGAATATAAGAACATATTAGTATATAAAGAAATCAATGGATAGGCGTGTTGCTTGTTTCACATATTAAGCAATAATCGTGGGGCACCTAGGTGGCTCAGTCGGTTAAGCATACGACTCTTGATTTGGCTCAGGTCATGATCTAACAGTTCGTGAGTTTGAGCCCCGTGTCCAGCACTGTGCTGCCAGTGCAGAGTCTGCTTGGGATTCTCTCTCCCTCTCTCTCTGCCCCTCCCCTGCTTGCTGTCACTCAAAATAAACTTTAAAAATAAATTCTGTCCCTCAGGCTAAAACAATACCTACTTGAGTTTTTTGTTTTTGTTTTAACTTCCATATTTAGCCTTCTGGCCTCCTTTGTCGTCTGAATTAGGTAGTATAACTGTCTTCTCTGCTATTCTAAGGAAACTTTATGAATAGCTGATGGGGTAGAATAGGCCAAGGAAAGTGATGCACAGAACCCCTAGATGTGTCATCCTCTTACAGAATTCCCAGTGATAATTAGGGCATATTTTGAGTCCTGCTAGAAACAGAAACATTCCAAGTGACTGCTGAATGCTTAAATTGGGCAATCTGGAGGTATGTGTTATTCCTAACTGACTTGTCATTTGACACACTTTTTTTTTTTTCAGGCATTAGTATTGTTAAGTTAGGAAAGCAGCAACAAGGCAAACACCACTCTTGTACCCTCAAGGATCACCTTGAGACTGTGTCTCGATTCCACCTGTCTGAGAAGTGGGAGCGTTAGCCTGTCCCAGGCTCTTGGATAGCATAGCCCTTTAAAAAAAAGAAAGCCATTTTCCATTTGTCCTGGATGAGCACAGTTTAGAAATCATTTCCCAAGTCATTTTTTTGCTTTTCCATGGTAAGTGAAATTTCCCCTGAGCAACATCTCCCTCCCCAGCCAGTGTCAGTTAAGATCTGAATAGCAGCAAAAACTGACTTATAAGTTGAGAGCTCTTCGGCGAGGCTGATCCTTAGCTGCTCTATCTCTTTGTTCTTCTGTTGCTGGAGTTGTACCCCATTCCTTAACCGCCTTTGTCGTTCTTCCATTTCCTCCAGCTGTTCCTGCAGGTGAGAGGGTCAAGAACATCTCTAGTGAGCAGAACAATAAAAAAACTGGCATTGCCCGTTATAGTTTATAAAGCACTTTCTTAGATGTTTAATCTTCACGCCAGTATAGTTTGAGAAACTGGTTCAAAGAAATGTTGGGACAAAGTAATCCTGCTTATGAAAATGGTGACCAGAAAGGAGTCTTGTCTGTACTGGCAGACTACTGCTTAATAGAATCCTACAAAGGGTGGGTGGGTGGGTGCTCAGATGGTTTTTTGTTTGTTTTGCAGTTTTAAGAAGTGTCGGGGAGAATTTTGGTCCTCTAGTCAGTGTGCTGAGAGTTTTATGGACCTCTGGCTTTGTGCAAGTTTATTTCTATCAGGATAATCAGTTTTTACATCATCCTGCAACTTAAAGCAATTTAAAAGAAACCAAGTCTTGGGGGTGCCTGGCTGACTCAGTCGGTATAGCATGCGACTCTTGATCTTGGGGTTGTGAGTTCAAGCCCCACGTTGGGTGTGGAGCCTACTTTGGAAAAAAAATCAAGTCTTTGTATGCAGTTATTCTTAACTATTTTTTTGTTTATTTTGAGAGAGTGTGTGTGGGAGGAGCAGACTGAGAAGGGGAGAGAGAATCCCAAACGGGCTCTGTACTGTCAGCACGGAGCCTGATGCAGGGCTCAAACCAACAAACCATAAGGTAATGGCCTGAGCCAAAATTTTGAGAGAGATACAGCACAAGCAGGGGAGGGGCAGAGGGAAGGTGAGACAATCCCAAGCAGGCCTCACACCATCAGCACAGCCTGACATGGGGCTTGAACCCACGACCTATGAGATCATGGCCTAAGCCAAGATCAAGAGTTGGACACTGACTGAGCCATCTAGGCGCCCCACTTAGTCTTGGCTATTAAATGTAGTTCTGAGAGAGTTAAAACTATTGGAAGTCCAGTTGTTTACAGGAAAGACTAAACACAAGTTTTGTATTTGAACCTCCTTGAAGTCCAAAATAGCTCTGCCCAGTACTTCTGTAACATCATATGCAAATAGGTGCTTTATTAGGATGTTGGCTATCCTAGTTGTTAATTTATAACCTTATACTGTTTACTTGTTACACAAAAAGACTGAATTTGTTCCAAAGTGCTAAGCTGGAAGATGAAGAAGCTATATGCCCCAGAGGCCTTCAGGAGCCTTAAGATGATTGTCCGTTTCCCATTCTGCCCAAACCAAACAGGATATATTCTGTAAACTGTCTCTGCCCAGGATTAATGCCTGAGGAGTGAGGTAAGGAAGATGTCAGCAAATCCGTCTCTGGCATAGTTGGTAGCTGGCATGGATTCTTAGGAAGCATGAGGGAGATGGGAAGGGAAGGGTTGCAGCTGGAAGGCCTGTTTTAAAGGGGTAATGACTTCACCTCAGATTTTGAAGAATAATGAGCCAGGAATCCAGTTTAGGTACATGCTGTTATTAGAAGGATCTAAATAATTTGTTCTCTAAGTCATCCTTCATATACCTATGGCACATCATTCTGCAGCGTTTGATACTCTGGCTGAATTTCGACTTTGGTCAACCTTGTCAAAAGGCCTTTTTTTAGTGCCTTAGCCATACTTTGGTGCCACACAGAGATGCGGCCTTGCCATCTAAGCCTGTCTTCTGGAGGGAAGCACCTGCAAACCTCTGCGCCCCAATTCCCCAAGCCTCCCTTCGACATCTAGCAAAGCTGTATTTTGGTGAGACCTAAAAGTACACGCTTGGGAAGACAGTCTGTACCATCAATGATAAACTGACCAGGAGGAGCAACGTTACAAAATGAAACAAATATTGCTACCCTGGCTGGCGTTAAAGACAGTCTCCGGTCTTAATCATGTAGCACCACAAGATTAACTTTCTAAAACTGCTTTATCGTGTTCGTCTTTCAAAGACTTTCCACCTCTTCAGTCTGGCATTCAGACCCCCTTTAGTCTGACCCTTACCTCTAATTAGAACCTCCACTGCGCTTTCAGATGGACATTTTCCTCTAGCCTGCACTGTGTGGCTGGGAGGCCACGACTAGTCACATGTAGCTAATAAGTACTGGAAATGCAGCTAATCTGAATCCACATGTACCTAAGTATAAGCTACACAGATTTTTAAGACTTGGCATATAGGGGCGCCTGGGTGGCGCAGTCGGTTAAGCGTCCGACTTCAGCCAGGTCACGATCTCGCGGTCCGTGAGTTCGAGCCCCGCGTCAGGCTCTGGGCTGATGGCTCAGAGCCTGGAGCCTGTTTCTGATTCTGTGTCTCCCTCTCTCTCTGCCCCTCGCCCGTTCATGCTCTGTCTCTCTCTCTGTCCCAAAAATAAATAAACGTTGAAAAAAAAAATTAAAAAAAAAAAAAAAAAGACTTGGCATATAAAACAGTGTAAAATACCTCAAATTTTGATATTGACTCAATGTTGAAATATTTTTATATACAGAGTTAAATAAAATACTAGTTTCACCTGTTTTTTTTTTTTTTTTTAATGTGGCTACTAGAAAATTGTAAATGACATCTGTGGCTTGCATGATGTTTCTTGGTTCTAGCCTGCTGCTCTAGCCTGACAAATTCACAGATCTCTGTGTCTTTACTCCTGCCATTTCTGTCCCCTAAACAGCATCTGCTATATTACATTACTATTTATCTTTTTTCTTCTTGTGTAACTCCCAGCTTGTAGGTTCCTGTCCAGCACCCTGCACGTACTGCTGGATGTGAAGCACGTAGATAGTAAACATTCTATAATCCCGCATTCACGACCTACCAATTTCATCTAAAAACTTGGAGACCATTCTCAGCAAATTCCTCACACCACCCACTGCACCAGTCCCCAAATCCTACCCAAATATTTTACTTCATGTATCTCACATGATCTCTGCCTCATAAGGCTTAAGTGGTCTTTCCAGGCTCCTTCAATCCATCCTACATGCCACCATTTTTAAAAGTACGTGCCTATGTGCAAGTACTTTACAAAGATTAATTCATTCTTTCCAACAGCCTTATGATGTGTATGATTACTAATCCCATTTTACAGTGAAGGAGCAGAGTCACTGGTGAAGTCATTGGTCCGAAGTTTCCCAGACAGGAAGTAAGCCAGGATTTGCCACTGGCTTAGAAAACTCATACTTTACAACTGCGTTGTTGCCATCTTGTCTGTGGAGCTCTTCAGTGGCTCCTCAAACTGTTTTCCATGAAACCCCAGGAGAAAGCCATATGGAAGTGCCCTTGCCGCAGTTAGAAAGTAGCTCACTTTGGGGTGCCTGGGTGGCGCAGTCGGTTGGGCGTCCGACTTCAGCCAGGTCACAATCTCGCGGTCCGTGAGTTCGAGCCCCGCGTCAGGCTCTGGGCTGACGGCTCAGAGCCTGGAGCCTGTTTCCGATTCTGTGTCTCCCTCTCTCTCTGCCCCTCCCCCGTTCATGCTCTGTCTCTCTCTGTCCCAAAAATAAATAAACGTTGAAAAAAAAAAAAAAAAGTAGCTCACTTTTACCTGTTTTACATGCTGGCATTCTATATCAAGTTGTGTTTGGGGAAAAGGGTCTGTGGCTTTGGAGAAAACCTTTTTTTTGAAAACCACTGACTTGAAGACTATGGAAAATCCTTCAGTCTGGTCCCAATCTACCTCTACAGCCACATCTATCTAGTCACATTCTTAGGATCCAGCCACACTGAGCGCACTTCCCTTAACATGTCTTTTTATGTTTTCATGCTTTTGTGTAAGTCATTCTCTCTGCCTGGAATGCCTCTTTCCCTTGTCTACCCAACGAATTTATTCTCCAAGGCTTGGTTCAAACACCTTGTGGAAGTTGAATGTGAACTTGGGCTAGATTGCACAGGGTCAGAATCCTCCTTCTGTCACTTCCTGAACAAATGATTTGACTTGTCTGTCTGGTTTCTGTTTTCTCATTTTTCATACAGTGACAGTAATTTATAGCTATCTCACAGAAAGGTAAGGATTAAATGTATTAATACATGTAAAAAACTAAAAGTACATGGTAGCTATTGTTAACTCTTAGGAAATTTCCCCTCCGTGTCCCCAGGCAGGGGTAATTATACGTACTTCATTGGTACAGTGCCTTATTCCTACTACTGTTAATAGTGTTTATCACTTGAAGAATATTAATGATTTCACTGATTCTATGGCTTTCACATTTTAACATTTCAGATCAGGGTGCATCTTAAAATCAAGTGTCTTTGATTTTACGCAATATGTTCATTATATCTGGTATCCTTCCTGGACTATAAACTATTTGATGTCAGGAACTACCCCTCTCCCCCATTTCTCATCTCATCTCTTCTGCCAGCACATAGTTCACTGCCTGGCACATGGTAAGCAGGCGTAGAAAATATTTGTTGAATGAATAGATGATGGTGATGAAAGAGGCAGAGTGTACAACTGCCAGAGTGAAGTGCACCCTCAAAAAGTAGTCAGATGCCGTAAGTGACCTTTGGCAAACAAGTCTGGGAAGCCATTTCACAAAGCAGAATTTGCTTACTAGGACCTTGATTGCTACTTTATGACAAAGCAATAGGAGACATCCATCAAGAGTATTTTTCACAGAATGATCTTTGGAAAGCTGTACCAATCAGCAAATCTGAAATCCAGCACAGTGATGAAAATCACGGGCGGGTGGGGGGCGGGGACAATTCTACAACCCTAATACTATGTCCAAAAACTCCTCCAGAGGATTTCCTGTTGATGGTACCACTGTCCCAGTTAGCCTTGTCTGAAATCTTGACACCCTCTGTGACTTCTCACCCCTGCCCCCTTCATTCAGTGGCCACATTATCCTGCATTTGTTCTTGCATCCTTCCCCTTCCTTGTATTCCCACATTGGTTCCTCTTACCTATAGTAGCTTCCTGATTAGTCCCCTAGCTTCTAGGTCTCCAGCCCATTTTACACACTGCCACCCGTACTTTTTCTAAAAGTAGAGAAGCAATTATGTTACTCGCTTGATTAAATACCTTTACTGATGCAACTGAGTACTGAATGAAATCCAAACTCCCTAGTTTGGATTTCTGAGTCCTGACATGACCTGGGGCGCCTGGGTGGCTCAGTCAATTGAGTATCCAACTCTTCATTTTGGCTCAGGTCATGATCCCAGGGTTGTGGGATTGAGCCCCACGTCTGGCTCCACACTGAGTGTGGAGCTTGCTTAAGATTCTCTCTCTCTGTCCCCCTTCCCAGCTCACACACTCACTCTCTCTAATTAAAAAAAAAAAAAAAAAGCCCAACATGATCTGCCCCAACCTACCTTTACAGTTCAACTCACCTTTCAATTTTTCACCTGTCATATCCAGTGGGGTTGCAGATGTTGAGTTAATATATATATTAAAATTACTCTCACCTATTTTTTTTATTTTTTTAGTATGGCTACTAGCAAGGTTTAAATTATATTATGTCTTGCATATTTCTTTGGGATAGCACTGGTCTAGATCTTGCCTATATTTTAATACCTAGCTCAAATAACACCGCTTCTTCCATGGAGTGTTGTCTGATTTAATGGATGACTAAAAATAATTTCATTATCCTATAGCACTCTTACCTGTACCTCTCTTCAATCACGTGCTGCTCTTTCCCCTGGATTATAATTATTAATGTAATGTCTGAGTACAACTTAAGGATACATTTTATGCCAAAAAAATAAAAAGATCCTCTTTCACTAGACTGAACCAATTAAAAAGCTGCAGTGGGGGAGGGGAATGCTTTCATAATACAAACTACAGAAAGCTTGACAAAATTTTGAGTGAAGTG
Organism: Lynx rufus; assembly: GCF_022079265.1. NCBI lineage: Eukaryota > Metazoa > Chordata > Mammalia > Carnivora > Felidae > Lynx > Lynx rufus. The sequence goes on along the minus strand of NW_025814834.1, from coordinate 197,846,780 downwards.
AATACAGCCATTTTCAACAGAGGATATGTTCCTTGAAGGATGTATCAGAATCTCTGGAACTTTTTAAGCTTATCCAAAGGAACATGTATTTCAAAAGATGAAAATACTGCTCTGAAAGGAACCACCGCATTGTGGTCCCCTCATAGTGGCCAGCAGCCCTTCAGTCAGCATTTAACTGATGTCCTCTGAGCCCGAGTGGCAGAAAAAAGTAAAGCAATGCTCCCTTCCTTCTGAAAGCTCACAGTCCGTGGGAGAGAGACAAAATTGTGTTTTTACTTTGTATTTATATCCCACCCTGTTCTATAAAGGGATTAGAACTGGCTCACACTTAATCAGAAGTAACTGGAATACAAGTGAAATGGTGATAATGCACAAAGAAGGAAAATGAGGACTAGAGCTTCATAGATTTCATCCCAGTTTTTGCTTTGTTTTGTTTTAAGTAATCTCTATGCCCAACATGGGGCTCAAACTCATGACCTCGAGATCAAGAGTCACACGCTCTACTGAACCAAGCCAGCCAGGCGCCCCTCATCCCAGTTTTAAAACTGGGAAGCTCCAAGGCAGAGATCAGCTAGGTGGGACTTGAGGGTGAATGTGCAGGGAGGGAGAGAATGAAAATCCCACCTTGCCTCATCCCCCTCTTGCTCCCTGCACCCAAGCATGATTCACCAAGAATTGGAAAACTGTGCCGTGGAAAGTGCACGGAAACATTCACGATTGGCCAGGCCGGGGTTCATAAACCACCAGCTCGCTGAGCCTGTTTCCTCATCTATGAAAGTGAGAACACTTGATCTGGAGGCTTAACGAGAGGACCGGGTGACGGTCGGTGTCGGGGCGCCGCCTACATTCTCAGCCCGGAGTGCCGGCCTAACCTGGTGGGATGAAGAGCGGAGTAAAGGAGCGGCCGCCCCGAGGAGTAAGCGGGTCCTCCTGCATGTAGGAGGGCCTCCTTCAAAGTGGCCGCGAGACCTGTGACTCCGGTCACCTTTTCCTGCCCCAGGCTAACTGTCCGTGCCCAGGGGGCCTACCCTGTACTGCTGCACCTCCTCATCTCGTTTCTGCCTCACGAGCAAGATCTGGTCCTCCAGGTTCCTGTTCTGCAGCTGGAGCTGCCGGGCCTCTGCTTGCAGGGGTCTCAGAGCCTCCTTCATCCCCTGGATCTCGGCCTGGGTTTTCTGCAGCGCTTTGGCCGCAGCTTCTTTCCTCTCCAGGAGCCGCAGCAGCTGAGGCTCATACTCTTCCTCCAGGCCTTGGCGGCTCTCTGCCATGAGGTTCTCAAACTGGGCAGAGAGCCGCCGGCTCTCCTGGAGAAAGTGCCCGTCCCTCTGGCTGGGAGGTGCTTCTAGTTGTTGCCGTAACTGCTCCTTCTGCTTCTGATAGGCGTCCCGGAGCTGGGCCAGTTCCTCCGAGAGCTGGGCTGCCCGTGTGGTCAGCGCTTCCCGGAGATCGGCAAACTGGGCCACGTCCTGCCGGCGGCACTCGAGCTGGTATTGGCAGGCCACGCATTCCTTCGTCACCTTGAACAGCTTCTGCTTGACCAGCCGGATCTCCTCCCTCAGCCCGTCCCTCTCCAGCTCTGCTTGGGCGTGCAGTTTGTAGGCGGCCAGGATGTCCTGATGGACCTGCTGCACCTCCTGCAGGGCTGGTTCCCGGAGCAACACCAGCTCGTGGATGAGCTGATCCCTCTCCTCTTCCAGCTGGGCCACAGCTTGGACACATTGCTGGAAACGCTCCTCTAGCAATTCCAGGTCCTCTATGCTCAGGCTGTCTGTGCTGGGACCAGGCCCGGCTTGGAGGCTCTCCTCAGGGCTGGGTTTCTCCTCGCTCGTGACCGTCTCTCCCCCGGAACTGGTCTGCTCTGGGCTTGCGGTCTTTTCTGGCTGTGTGGGCTCGTCCACATATAGTATCTCCTCTGGCTTCATAGGCTCGTCCATCTCCAGGGCCTCCCCTGGTTGCCTGGTCTCCTCGATATACAGTGCCTCCTCAGGCTTCTCCGTCTCTTCCACGTAGAGTGTCTCATCGAGGTCACCTGTGTCCCCCAAGTAGAGAATGTCCTCTAAGTTCAAGGTCCCCTCCAAAGACAGAGTAACTTCTGGGTTCAAAGTCCCCACCTCACGCAGGGATTCAGAGTTCTCTTCGAGAGAAGAACTGGCTTCCGTTCTTGTTTCTCTGCAAGAGAAATGACTTAAAGTCAGAGGGCAGCCACAATCCCGGGATGGTTCCTGATGGGAGCCATTGGGCTTTTTTCGGCCTCTCACATCTCAGAGGGCACTTGTCTGCTCCTTCCCCCTCCGTCAGCCTACCCCCATACACCCATGGCTCAGATCCCCTGACAACATCCCCATGACGTCAGCGTCTAGCCTCTGCTTACATACCTTTAAGGCCAGGAAGCTCACATCGTTCCACTGTCATAAGAAAATTCTAGTGTTGAAGTAAAACCTTGTCTGCAATTTTTTACCTGGACTTGGTTCCTCTTTCTGGAATCAGACAGATCTAGCTACTTTCCCATGCCAAGTTCTTTAAACACCTAAAGAAAACTAACATCTTTCGATTATTCCATGCATGCCAAAGTGTCCAGTGCCCTCCTCGTTTGGGTCACTTCTTTCTGACTCGGCTCCAAACTGTCACTGTCCCTTGGGGGTGGGTATTGGAAACAGTATCCAGGTATGTTCTGAGCTCTGGACACTATGTTTCTGTTGATAAGGCCAATATTGCCGATAGAGGGCAGCTCAATCATACTGGCAAATGCTGAGTTTGACTAAAAGCCTTTAAGACTGTCTCACACTGAGTACTTTTATTTTCCTAACTTTTTTTTTTTTTTTTAACATTTATTTATTTTTGGGACAGAGAGAGACAGAGCATGAACGGGTGAGGGGCAGAGAGAGGGAGACACAGAATGGGAAACAGGCTCCAGGCTCTGAGCCATCAGCCCAGAGCCCGACGCGGGGCTCGAACTCACGGACCGCGAGATCGTGACCTGGCTGAAGTCAGACGCCCAACCGACTGCGCCACCCAGGCGCCCCTTTCCTAACTTTTTTAATGTTTACTTATTTTTGAGAGAGACAGAGCACGAACAGGGGAGGAGCAGAGAAAGAGTGAGACACAGAGTCCAAAGCAGGCTCCAGGCTCTGAGCTGGCAGCACAGAGCCCGACGTGGGGCTCGAACTCACTGCGAGATCATGACCTGAGCTGACGTCAGATGCTTAACCGACTGAGCTACTCAGGCGCCCCTCAGACTGAGTGCTTTTAAACCGCATCTCTTGTTCCTGTAAAAAACATTCATCTTGTTAGAATTGGCCCATCCTCTGGCCTGTCAAAGGCTCTTGAATTCAGATTCTGTGATTCTAACAGAGAAGTTCCTTAACCCGGCTGCCAGTTGCCTGCTAATTTAACCAGCTTCTGTTAAGGAATATTCTCCTGCTTCTCTGGCCTTCAAATGGCTTTGGTCCTTCCTGTTTCAATTCATCTTACCTACCTTGGATCTCTGGGCAATTAATTCTTTGAAAATATAAAATACCACGGAAATAATAATAAATTACACTTAAAAAGGTCCTAATATCTGAATCTAATATCATTCAGGCTCAGTTCTAAATGATTTACGTATACCAATTCATTTAATCCTCATAACATTTTTATGAGGTAGTCATACTTATTATCCCCATTTTACAGATCAGGAAACTGAGGTGAAAAGAGATTAAGTAATTTGCTCAAGGAAACTCATACTCCATGAGCACCAGTTATAAAACAATTTAAATGTGAGTGTAGCTTACGAGAAACTTATTTTAGACATAAAGCATAAATGAAAAGCCCCATGTATCAATGAAGTCATCTGTCTTGAAAAGGCCTACTTGTGTCCAGGTTTTAAGCTCTAGATCTCAGCTCCAAGTTCCCACTACAGATTACTTTTATTCTCAATCGTTGTGTACTCACTCTATCTTCCTCTCTAGCACCCCAGGAGTCCCTGGCTCCCCATTCTGTGTCTCATGGTGGCCCTCTGGAAACCACAAGTGTGGCTTCACCAGGCCCCAGACATCACTGGCTTCATGCAACCCAAGCACCTGCACCGAAATCTAAAAGCTTGAAGGCAGCCTCAACCATCACCCTGTCTGTTCCCATCACTTTACCACAAAGACTGATCTCTCTCACCTGGTGTCACCTAGCACCTCAAACTCAACTGCCCCCAAATTATCCTTCTCCCTGGGCTTACTATACCTGTATTCTCCAGCTCAGAGAAGCACATCCCCATACAGCAGGTTGATGAGGCAAATAATCTACCCCCCCTTCTTTTTTTTAATTTAAATTTTAGTTAACATACAGTGCACTATTGGTTTCTGGAGTAGAACTCAGTGATTCATCACTTACCTACAACAGCCAGTGCTCATCACAACAAGCGCCCTCCTTAATACCCATCACCCACTTCGCCCATCCCCCCTCCCTCCATCAGCCCATAGTTTGTCTTCTATCATTAAGAGTCTCTTATTTGTTCCCTCTCTTTTCGTTCCCTGCCTCCCATATGTTCATCTGTTTTGTTTCTTAAATTCCACACGAGTGAAATCATATGGTATTTGTCTTTCTCTGATGGACTTCTTTCATTTAGCATAATACATTCTAGCTCCATCCATGTCACTGCAAATGGCAAGATTTCATTCTTTTTGAAGGCTGAGTAATATTCCATTGCATATATATACCACATCTTCTTCACCCATTCATCAGTTGATGGACATCTGGGCTCTCTCCATCGTTTGGCTATTGTTGATAATGCTGCTATAAACATTGGGGTGCATGTACCCCTTTGAATCTTTGTACAATAAACATGTACCCCTTTGAATCTACATTTTGTCCCCTTTGGGTAAATACCTAACCGTGCAATTGCTGCATCGTAGGGTAGTTCTATTTTTGAGGCAAATAATCTTTAAACAGCTCTTTTCCTCCCCCACATAGCCAACTCACTGAGAACTGACCTATCTCAGAAAGTCTCCAGTCTCCACCTCCTCCTCATCCCCTTGCCAGGGCCCTACTCCAAGTCATTGCATACCTGCACTCATATGCCAGCCTTTTAACGGGCATTCTTCCTTCTCATGCCAGCCTATTGCCTACAGTGCCACAGCTCACTAGAACATAACCGTGTCGCATCACTTCATGCACAAATAGCCAGCTGCTTAGCATAGACTCAAAGCCCTTAAAGATGTGGCCCCAACATACCTTTCCAGGCTCATCTCACAGTACCCGCCCCCGCCCACCCAGAGCATGTGTTAACACTTTTACACCTCCTACTCCTAGCCCACTATGTCTAAAGAATCCAGCTCAGAAAATACAGCTCCTTGTACACCATCTGATGAGAGAACAATCCTGCACCACCTGGAAAGGTAGAGCTCGTAGCACCAGAAAGGATGCACCTGCTCAGCCGGCCAGACCCACCTTGATCCTCAACACAGCCCCTGCTTTCCCAGCAGACGGCCCTCATAGGCTCCTGCTGAGTTCTCCACCCTGGAATGACGTAACCGTGTTCAAGGCAGTATTCCAAGTATTTTACATGCATACTCATGTATATGATGCTCATCTGTTACCCCCATTTTGTAGATGAGGAAACCAAAGCACTGAGTAAAGAACTCACTCAAGGTTCCACAACTTGTAAGTGGTAGAGGCTGGAGAAGATGGCATCTGGCTCCAAAGCTGGACGGTGCTCCTTTTATCACTCTGTTCCCAGAACAGGCATGAGTTCTAAAACAGGTACAAAGCTACAGCAGGTCCAACAGAGCTTGGCACAGAGCCTTCAAAATATACTTATTTAGAGGTGCCTGGGTTGGTTAAGCCCCAGTTGGTTAGGCGTCCGACTTTGGCTCAGGTCATGACCTCACGGTTCCTGAGTTCGAGCCGCACGTCGGGCTCTGTGCTGCCAGCTCAGAGCCTGGAGCCTGCTTCAGATTCTGTGTCTCCCTCTCTCTCTGCCCCTTCCCTACTCTCTTTCTCTCTGTAAAAATAAATAAACTTAAAAAAGGGGGGGGGAGGTGCCTGGGTGGCTCAGTTGGTTAAGCATCTGACTTCAGCTCAGGTCATGATCTCACAGTTTGTGGGTTTGAGCCCCGCATTGGGCTCTGTGCTGACCACGAGGAGCCTGCAGCCTGCTTTGGATTCTGGGTCTCCTTCTCTCTCTGCCCCTTCCCTGCTCACACTCTTGTCTCTCTCTCTCTCTCAAAAATAAACATTAAAAATTTTTAATTATAAAAAGTTAAAATATATATATATATATATATATATATATATATATATATACTTATTTACCTACTCGTAAATTTCTATTCGTCTTTCAAGCCCCACTCATCTCCCCTGTGAAGCATTTCGCAGACAAACCCATTATTGTGTTCTCAAGGCACTTTGTGTGCAGCTCATCTTTGCACTTAGTGCTATTACAGCAGTGAGCGTGTCCGTGTCCCCTGAGAGTCCATTTCCTAAGGACAAGTACAGTTCTCATTCTCTGTGTATCCCAGGGTGGGGCTCTGTAGAAGGAAGGCAGGCAAGAAACCAACTCAGATCCAAGGAGGAAACTTTGCCCAAAGTCAAGTGGCAAAGCTGGAAGTAGAACCCCGGCCACCTGTCTCCCAGGCAGCGCCCTTATCACACACTGTTGTTGCCTCTGTTGCCCCCCACAGTGCCAGGCCTCTGCTCGGTGCTGCCCTCACACAGCTGCCTCTCTCTAAGGGGCTGAGGAAAATAGGGTATGGGAGGTCGAGGGGCAAGGGAGCCGGCTCAGATGGGGCCCCTGACCTCAGGCTTCCTTGGACTCCAAGCAGCCTCCCTCTGCCACTCTGACCCTGGCCCTAGAGGACTCCAGCAGCTCCCACTCTGCACATCGAGGCTGTGGCAAGGACTGTCTGTGACATGCTGCAGGCATGCGTTGGTGTGTATCTGACTCTGTGTATCTGTATATGCATATGGCAGCACAGGTGACTGTATGTGCAAAACTGTACTCAGCTTTGTGCTGTGTGTGACAGTGAGGGGAGTGGGGTGTGTGTGTTTGCACCTTCACCTCTTCGGGATTATGGTCTGACCTGGGGCAGAAATACTCCCTACTGGCCCCAAATCCCTGAGCCACAGCCCTTTCCCCGTCACCAGTGGTAAGCTGACAGAGTGGATGGTTGGGGGCGGGCCTTCTCTCGGGGGGGGGGGGGGGGGGGCAAAGACCAAGGCCCTCCTAAGACCCTCCCCACCCCCCATTCCAGGCCTCAGACCGAAGATAGCAAGCTGCCCGAACAGGCTCTTAACTCCAAGCTGGCAGCTGCCCAACCTTGCACCAAGTCCCTTCCACACAGCGAATTCAGCAACTGGAGGCCTCCATCTCCAGTCGCATTTGGGGTGAGGAATGAAAGAAAGCTAGTAGCGTCCTTGGCCACTCTGGCCCAGTGGCATTTGCCGGTGGATGCCCACCAGTCTGAAAGGGTTAATCGTCACCCAGCCCCGGAGGGGGGGGGCGCTATAAAAAGCCACAGACAAACGGAGGTGCCGGGACCCCGGGCCTCCCCCATCTCCCTTGGCCGGTGGCTCCGCCCAGTGCCCGCGCCGCACCCCGGCTGGCCCACCACCCCCAGCCAGGCGAAAGGTGATCGCGGGGGGCTCGTCCAGCGCCCCCTCCCCCCAGCGCGGCGACTCGGGCCCTGCGCGGTCCTACCTCGCGGCCTGGGCGGCGCCGTCCCCCTCGAGCCGGGGCTCCGGGCTGGCCATGGCTGCGCGACCCCGGGCTGGGCGGCCGCGTTATTAATAGCCGGCCCCGCCGGCCGCTCGCTCCGCGCCCGCGCCCGCCGCACTGGCAGCTGCCGCCGACACCGGATCCCGCCCGCCCCGGGCCGGGCGCGCCCACTTGGCCCCAGCTCCCGCCCGCGGGAGGAGGGAGCGGGCCGCGCGGCCGGGGGCGGAGGTGGGGGGTGGCCGATCGGCGTCTCCCAAACCCGCGGGCCCTGAGATCTTCCCGAACCTTCTTTCTCTCCACTCATTCTTTCCAAGGGTCCCAGCTGCGGGGGGGGCAGGGGAGGAGGGCTCTGCAGCCCCAGAAGAGCACTTCCCCTGCCTGGGGTCGGGGCAGAGGGTTGAGGTGGGGGGACTCAGAGGGACCCGGCACCCCAGCGCGCGCAGCTCGGCGTCCTGCGAGCCCCACCTGCGCAGGGGGAGGGGGAGGGGAGGCCTGAGCGCGGTGCCCCGCAGCTGTCCCGAAGGGCTGGGGGAGGAGGGGTCACGGCCACACCCGGTGCGTTTGGGGATAGTCGGGAGCCTGTTGCCGGGGGCTAGGGAAGGGCGGTGGGAGGACTGCGTGGGAGGCGCTTAAGCCTATAAGGTCGAGTCCACATTTAACACCGATGTCCACCCCCCGCGCTGCGGGGTTTCCTGGGGTCCCTCCACTTGCTCCACCTGTCACCCCGACCCAGCCGCTCCTCTGTCCACTCCGAGGCGTGCCCCCTCCCCCCAAGGCCTTAGCCCATTAGAGTCAGGGTCAAATTTCAACACTGAAGTCTTTCTCCCTAAGCCAGAAGCTGCCGGTCCCTTCCCAGACCTGGGCCTCAGGCATTCTCCCTTCCGATGCCTTTTTTCCACTTAATCTCTCTGTCTGAGGAGGTCTTTGACTCAACCGCACAAGAATGCTGTGAACTGTAAAGAACGAGCGAGGGGCTGGATGTGTGTTTAATCAGAGAGGCCTTGAGTGTGGGGCGGGGGTGGGGCAATGGTGCCGCGGTGTTGAATGCGTGTGGGTTGTGTGTTGCGATCAACGTGCCCACTGCAGGCGGTGTGAACACCACATGGTTGTGTATGTGGAGGGGGAGATGGTGGGATTGTGTGCCCGTGTGTGTGACTCTGTGACGACTGTGGGGTACATGTCTGTGTGGGGGCATAGGGTTGGGGGCTTGTATAATCTTGGGGCGCGGGGTTGAGAGTGGTTGTTAGGGGTGGGGATCCGCGGTTGTGGACTCTTGTGACTGTGTTGTGGGGCACGTGTATGGGCCTGCGAGTGATTGTGTGCCCTCGAGGGACTAGGGCTGATGCGTGTTAGTATGCGAGTGGGTGCTCACAGGGCCATGCCTGGCGTGTCCTCTGTGTGTGACCCGGGGCCTGCCGACAGGTTCACTAATCTGTGTATCTGAGGGTGCCGCCTGTGGCTGTGTATTTATATCTCTCTGTCTAATGCAAGGGGGTGAGAGATTAACACCCAGGGTAGCCAAATACACCCTTGTAAGGCATGCATTAGAAAAAGCTGGGTTTTAAGGAGGCGGCTGGTCATTTTCTGACTTACCCCTAAAATATTCCAGAGGAGGAGGTTGGCAAAGCCTCAGCTGCTGGTCATTTGACAGCTGCTGCCACTCAGAGAGGAGCTGAGGGAGCCAGGGTGAGGCCTGCGGCAGCACTATTTGCTGTAGGTGCTAGGCAACAGGCAGCAAGGGTGGCCTTAAGAAGGGCTATCCCTTCCCCTCCAACACCCCCCCCCCGCCCCGCCCAGCCCAGGAGCTGGCCCTGGGCTGTCCCCAAAGCCGAATCCCTCACCCCTTCTAACCTTCCCTAAAGCCTTCCTTAGGCTGCAACCCCAAATCTCTCAGGGTCCCAGAAGCACTTCCACCTGCATACCTTAGTTTATGCTGTTCCCACTTGTCTTGTGGAACGCCCTTCACATCCCAGCTTCTACTCTTCTTTGGGTCTCTGCTTAACACACCATCTCCTCAGAAAACCTTTCCCTGATGTCCCCGCCCCCCAGCATAAATGTCTATCAAGTTACTATTTATCCCACTGCCTTATTTTCTGTACAGCACGGATTACATCTGAAATAATGTTGTTTCTTTTCCATTCCTTCCTTTTCCGCTTTCCCCACTAGAATGGAAGCCCCATGAGAGCAGGGACTTTGCATTGTCTTGTCCCCTGCTGTGTCCCCAAGACCCAGCACAGGGCCTGGTACATAACAGGATCTCAAAAAAAAAAAAAAAAAAAAAAGTCTCTGCTGCTCACCACCAAGAAGCCCCTGTGTACTTAGGGAAACAGACATTCACATGTGCTCAGATTGCATATACTAAGGCTGAGAGAGGTATGTGAGGACACAGGACTCAGTTCACTTGGCATACGGCGGCATTCGGCCTGTGCGAGGGCCTGTGTCAGGGCAAACGGCCTAATTTGGCCCAGGCCCTGCCTGCAAAGAGCTCATAGTGTAGAGGATGCAAGAACTGTTGTCTGGGGAGACAAACCCATGCAGAGAATAATGCCGACTCAGTGCTACGCACTGAAAACCAGGGAAGCCAGGGATGGGACAGATGAACTCCAGGAGCAGGACAACCTCACAAACAGAGTAACCTGGACCTGGAAGGAGGAGAAAGGGTGCTGATGTCCGGCACAGCTTCTTTGAAAGACAGGCATAGCCACTCTGTTTCTCGGCCCTTCTACGAAGCCAAGTCCAGAAAGAGCAGAGAAGGCCCTGGGCTGGCTGCTCTTTGCCTAACCGCCACCCTCCATGCCTCTCTGCTCTGGGGCTGACTCTGGCTGACAGTCTTACCTGGCCCCCTTGCCTTACAGTTTCAGGTGGAGTTTGGCTAATAGGAGACACTGACAGTGTCTAAGATGAGTGCGAAGGAGGGGAGTTAGACTGAGATATTTCTAACATCCACCTCCCCCTGTGATTTTGCCAGTTACTGTGTTCCTCCAGAGAGCCACAGCTCCTGTGCGGCAGCCTGCACCCATGGGTACAACTCGCTCACCAGGTTCATTAACAAGGTTCTCTCCTCTTGCCTGTCAGGTCCTTGGCGGGGGTAGGGGGGGTGGGGGCGTGAGCCCCAGGGTGCTTCACCATTCCTGCCCACACCTCTGTGAATAGTTCCTTCATTAAACACTCTTCCATTTGAAGCTTTGTGTTCCCTTTCTCCTGCTGAGACCCCTAAGGTAAGAACTAAACCGGGGCACCTGGGTGGCTCACCAGGTTAAGCATCTGACTTCAGTTCAGGTCATGATCTTGCCTCACAAGAGTTCAAACCTCGCATAGGGCTCTGTACTAACGGCTCAGAGCCTGGAGCGTGCTTCAGATTCTGTCTCTCTCTCTCTCTCTCTCTCTCTCTCTCTCTCTCTCTCTCTCTGCCCCTCCCCCGCTCATGCTCTGTCTTTCCCTCAAAAATAAACATTAAAAAATTAAAAGAAAGAAAGAAAGAAAGAAAGAAAGAAAGAAAGAAAGAAAGAAACCGAAGGAAGATGAGCCCTTCCTTGGCAGAGAATTCAGGAAGCCCTTCTTCCTAAATTCCCAACCAAAACCAGAATCAGAAAAGTTGTAAACTGATCAAAATTCCATCCTAGGTGAACAGTGACCTCCTAGCCACCACCCTGGGCAGGAGCCCAACCCAAGAGGTCCCTCTTAGCTCACCTTACTCAGGCTTAGGCCGGTGGTTACCTTGGCCAAGAGGACGGGGCAGCGAGGGGGCTGAGAGTGGAGGAAGGGGAGGAGGCATTACTGGCAGGGGGAGGAGCTTGGAAGTAGAGAGCGGCACCAGGGGGCCGCAGAGGGGGCGGAGTCTTGGCAGCAGCCTCCGCCACACTCCAGAACGTGCCTCTGCGACCTTGGGAAGCCAACCTCGCTGAACCTCAGTTCTCTGTCCGTGAAATGATCAGTTAATATCCTCTTCACAGGATTGTTGTGAAAAGCAATCAAATGTGAGGTTCAACACACGAGCGGGTGGAGTGAACTTGCTCCAAAAGCTGAGAGTAGCACATTCCCCATTATTACTGGTGCAGGTAGAGGCCATTCTGCTGAGTTTCTGTGTGCCAAGAGCTCCCATCTAGAGGTGGGAGGAGGATAGGAAGAGCCCACTGCTTCAAGGGAGCCCAGGGACAAATCCAAGCCTAAAACCTGCTTCTGCAATTAGTCACTGTGGGACCTTAGGAAAGGCACTCTACCTCACAGATTGTTTTCGTCTCTGTAAAACCAGATAATATTTTTTACCTGATATGTTTGCTGTGAGGATGAATTGAGAACACAAAAACATTTAGTCTGGTACTAGATGCATTCTAAGTGTCCAAGAAATATTAACTATTATTTAAAAAACTCGCCTTTGGGGCGCCTGGGTGGCTCAGTCAGTTGAGCGTCCGACTTTGGCTCAGGTCATGATCTCCCGATCCGTGGGTTCGAGCCCCGCGTCAGGCTCTGTGCTGACAGCTCAGAGCCTGGAGCCTTTTCAGATTCTGTGTCTCCCTCTTTCTCTGACCCTCCCCTGTTCATGCTCTCTCTCTGTCTTAAAAAACTCGCCTTTCTCCCTCTTACTCTCCCCAAAACTACAACCAAGGACCGACTTACTGCAGTATGTCATTCATTCATTGATTTATTCCTTTATTCATTCATTCATTCATTCATTCATTCATTTCAACATTTATTAAGCCAGACAATGTTCTAGATCCTAGGAACATAGAGACAAGGAAGTCATTAAAGCAAAACAATATTGGGGCACCTGCGTGGCTCAGTTGGTTGAGTGTCCGACTTCGGCTCAGGTCATGATCTTGCAGTCTGTGAGTTCGAGCCCCTCATCAGGCTCTGTGCTGACAGCTCAGAGCCTGGAGCCTGCTTCCGATTCTGTGTCTCCCTCTCTCTTTGCCCCTCCCCCGCTCATGCTCTAGCTCTCTCTCAGTCAAAACTAAATAAAACATTAAAAAAATTTTTTTTATATATTTTTATTTTTTTTCAACGTTTTTTATTTATTTTTGGGACAGAGAGAGACAGAGCATGAACGGGGGAGGGGCAGAGAGAGAGGGAGACACAGAATCGGAAACAGGCTCCAGGCTCTGAGCCATCAGCCCAGAGCCCGACGCGGGGCTCGAACTCACGGACCGCGAGATCGTGACCTGGCTGAAATCGGACGCTTAACCGACTGCGCCACCCAGGTGCCCCTAAAAATTTTTTTTAAATAATAAAGCAAAACAATATCTTTCTTTTTTAACGTTTATTTATTTATTTTGAGAGAGAGAGAGAAAGTAGGAGGGGCAGAGAGAGAGGGAGAGAGAGAGAATTCCAAGCAGGCTCTGCACCATCAGCACAGAGCCTGATGTGGGGCTTGAACTCACAAACCATGAGACCATTACCTGGGCTGAAACCAAGAGTTGGACGCTTAACCGACTGAGCTACCCAGGCACCCCTCTATATTTCTTTGTTGTTGCATCCCTTAGCCCCCTAGGTTTTCAGTAAATAATGGCCAAATGAGTAAATTATATTAGTTGTTTTCCTGAGCACCTACTACAGGCCAGGTGCTAAGCTAAACGTTTTATCTCCATTATTGCAAAGGATCTCAAAATGACAGCCCCAAACAGAAGGCCTGTAATTAAGCTCATTTACTAATGGTAAATCTGAGGCTCAGATTGGTTAGCAACTTAGTTGACTAAAGTCACACAGGCAGGGGCGCCTGGGTGGCGCAGTCGGTTAAGCGTCCGACTTCAGCCAGGTCACGATCTCGCGGTCCGTGAGTTCGAGCCCGGCGTCAGGCTCTGGGCTGATGGCTCAGAGCCTGGAGCCTGTTTCCGATTCTGTGTCTCCCTCTCTCTCTGCCCCTCCCCCGTTCATGCTCTGTCTCTCTCTGTCCCAAAAATAAATAAACGTTGAAAAAAAAAATTAAAGTCACACAGGCAGAAAAAGGTGGCAGTCCAATTCCGTATACTGCCTCAATTAATGACTTGAATTACTTTTTATCATCATCATTGTCACTATGCGTGACCTCCTGAGGCTGATCTTAGAGTCCAGTTGAGTGTCCGGTGGCCTTTTCCTCTTCATACTTACCCAGGAGGAGCCCAGGTGTGGCACAGACTTGGATTCAAATCCAGTTCTTCATCCCTGGTTGTTATAACTTCTCCAAACCTCAGCTTCCACTGCTGGGAAATGAGGTTGAGTGGGTGTGCCACAAGAAAATGGAGAGGAAATGCCTAGCACCTTGCCCAGTACACAAGAGTCGCTTGGTAAATGTTGTCTTTATTTCCTCTTTCCTCCCTGCGCGGGAGCTGCTGTCTGGGGGTCTTCGGTCTGGTGCTGAGCGCCCACGGGAGACCTGCGCTTAAGGGTCGGGTTCTTGCGGCGATTCCGAGCGCTGCCTCCAGGGGGTGCCACCACACCGACCCCGGGTCTCTGGGGTGGCTGTTCCCACAGCGGCCGCGCCGGGTCGCCTGGGCCGGGAGCTTTGGGGGATGAGGGCGCGCGGGTGGCAGGGAGGTCCGAACCCCAGCTGAATCAAAATGTTTTTGGCATCAAGGTCATAAGTAACAAAAAACAACAATAATAGTAATAGCACCAGATCCACTGGTAACCAGTGGTTACCGATTTAAGAGGCGTTTTTGCGTGCTGGAGGCTGTGGGACTCCAGGGAACAAGCCAGGTTTAGACTCAGACCAGGTTCCAATCCAGCCCGCTGTCTCTCACCCTGTGCTCTGCAACCTTGGGCCTCTCTGCGCCTGCTTCCTCAGCTTCCAAAAGGGAAGGTATAATAATATAGTTCTTGGGAGGAATAAATGAACTTCTGGAGAGCCCACTGAGAGCAGCTTGGGCAAGTGCATTTACTGTAATCCTTACCTCTTCCCTGTGAAGGAGCTATTGTTACACTCCCTTTACAAACTGAGGGTCCACGGGGAGGAGGGGGGCTTTTACCAGGCTCCCTTGGCCTCCCTGGTGCACTCTCTCTCCCTCTTCCCCTCTCTCTCTCTCTCTCTCTCTCTCTCTCTCCTTCTCTCCTCACACAGCCCAGAGACCAGTCCAGGAGCTCATCCCTAAACCCACCACCCAGCAGCATCTCCTCTCCTTGGAGTTGCCCCTTCCCCTCAAACCCCCAGGCTCCTCTGGACACTGTCCTTCCATCCCCAGGTGCAGATTCTGGCCAGAAAATGTCCCCTGGCTATTCCCACTACACCCCACCCCAACCCTCCAACTGAAGCTACGGCCCTCCTCTTGCCTGCCTAGCTCTTCTAAAACCCAAAAAACCCATCCAGTCCTCTCTTCCAAGAAATCTTTCCTGGGTTCTCTCCCCCCACGTCAGCACCCTTTGCATATGCTGTTCCCTCTACCTGCAAGCCCTTTCCCCAGCCCTAATGCCTGTGACTCAGGGCAAAGTTTAAATATCCCACCTTCTAGGAAGTCCCCCTCCCCTATGTTGCTGCTGCCCCCTGTACTTCCTCTAAACAGGTCACAGCATAAAAGAATTGCTTGTTTAAATGTTCCGTCTACCCCCATTACATAGTGATGCCCTGAAAGCAGGAACCATCAAGGTTCAGCAGGAACCCTGTTGGGGTCTCCATGGTACGACAAGGCCTAGCCCAGTGTTGGAACACAGTGCACGCTCAGTAAATGCATGTCCAGGGAATGAGTGATTCGGCCCAGCTGGGTCCACTCACTGAGCCTCCTCAGCAGCCTCAGCTCAGAGGTATGTGCACAGTCACGGCAACAGAAGCACATACTCAGAGGCAACAGTCACACACAGAGTCACATGCACGCACAGTCACAAAGAATCGTATACAAGACACATATGCACAAAGCTGAATTCATCTATTGCTCATTTCTGCTTTTCTGTGTTTACGTACCTTTGTATCCTACGTACGTGTTCACTTTCTTCTTTTGTGACTTGAGGTCCCTGAGAACAATGTCGTGTCTCCTTGACCAGCCTGGTAGCCTGCCCCCCATCAGACTGGGAATCCCAAGGGAAGTGTTATATCTCCCCAACTAGTCTGGGGCGCTGGGCCAGGGAGTCTCTTCCCCACCGGCCTGAGAGCTCTTGGAATAGTCTGTCTCCCACGGCCAACTGGGAATCCTTGGGGCAAGAGCAGTATCTCCCCCACGAACGAGGCTTGGAGACCCAAAGACAGAATGGGATCTGATTAAGCTGCAGGAGGAGAGCTGAGCTGGATCTCCCCTATCAGACTGGTGACTCCCAGGAGCGTGGCTGACTCTCCCTGACCCCTCTCCACCCCTGCACCTGCCCACCAGCCAGGCCTTCCTCCCACCAGGGTACAATGATTAGGGCTGGGTGGGGCTGCTGGGGCTTTGGAAGCAGCGGCAAACCTAACAGTAGACCACACTGCACATCAGCAGGATCAGTGAGGCTCCAGCGGGGAGTGAGAGGGCTTGGGTCAGTTGTCCTGGTAATCCCGTCAGAAGTCTTCCATTCACTCCCCAAACCTGTCCAGAGTCCCTGGGCCTGGCCCTGGCACATGCTGCCTCTATTATGTTCCTTAATTCCCTCGCCAATCCACTCTTGGGAGACCATCACCCCATTTACATTACAGCTAGGAAACTGAGGCTCAGGCAGCAAGTGACTTGCCCTAAGTCACATAGCTGGGAAGTAGCAAAGCTGGGCTTCCCCCTTGCACAGGCGGCCTCCTGTCCAGGTTTGAGGAACACCGGGGAGATCTATTTGACAGGAAGCAGTGACTTTCCGTGCGTGCCTCACGTGGCCAGGTTTCTGGCTTGGACCGTGGTACCGGCTGTGGAGACAAACAGCACCTAAGGACCAGAGGACGGGAATGCCAGCTGGGGAGACTGGGAACACCGAGGGGGGGCAGGATCCACAGGCAGCCAGCCAGGGCAGGCAGGAGGAAGGCCTGGAGCCCAGTCTTCCTGGTCTCGGTGCCCAGCACGAGCATCCCCTCCCCACTGGGCTCCTGGCACTGGAGTCCAGGATTCAAGTCCTGTTCACCATCTGACCCCCCTCTGAGGGTCTCACTTTCCGCATCTGAGAACCAGGGCAGAGACCGGATGGGGTCAGCGCTTGGGATTCCCGCTCCATTAAGCCTTTCTTGGCCAGGGTGCAGCCCGGGCGCAGGTGAGCGAGTTGCCACATCAGCAGGGCGAGCCCCGCCCCGTCCCCTCCCCCAGTTCCGGAGGGAGGCCCGGGAGGCCCCAGAGGACGGTGGGAAGTGGGTGGGGAGAGAGGGCTGAGCCCAGTTAGCTGCCGATTGGGGGAACGGCTGGAGAGGTGGGTGAGGGAGGCTCCGCGTGAGTCTACCCGACGGTACTAGCCTGTGTGTATCTGTGAGGATGTCTGAATGTTCCAGAGTGTACAGGAGCAGGGACACAATAGGTGCGTGCCTTTGACTCAAGTGTACATGCTGGTGTGCAAGAATGTGCGAAGGGTGTGCACGTCTTTGCGGCTGCCATTGTGCCTGTGGGAGTGGCCCTGGGTGTGCAGGAGTGAGTATGATTGTGTCTGAGTGTGTCCCTTTCGGTGTCTGTGTGAGTGCACCAGGGGGTCCAAGTGCGTGCGCCTGTGCGTTTGCCCTTCTGTCTGTGGATGTTGTATGCAGGAGCATGCGTGAATATGTCTGAATGTGTGGGTGTGTGTGGATATACTTGTGGATATACTTTTACACTTGAGTGTAAAAGGCATGTGGATGCGTTGGTGAATGTCTCTTGTGTGTGTCTTTGTGTCTGTGGGTGACTGTGGATGTCCCTGAGTGTACAGGAGTGTGTGGACCTGTTTGAGTGTTTCCAGAGTGCCTTTGTGTGACCACGTGGACAAGTGTGTGTGTGACTGTGTGTCGCTAGCAGAGTCCTCTGGGATAGGTGTGAGCCTTTGCGTCCACATCTAGCAGACCCCTCCAGCTGACCCCTGACCCATGGAAGCACAGAGCCTGCCCAACCTTCAGAACAGCCCAGTCCCCCGCCCCCCACTTCCTGGTGACTCACCTCCCTGCTATCCTTGCCCCCGCCCCAGGCCTCCTGCCTTCAAGGGCAGTCCCCCTCTTGCCCAGTTTGCTCTCCTCCCACTCAAAGGGAGTCTCAGTCCTTTCTTCCAGGCAGCCTTCTGCGACCAGACAAGGGGGACCTAGTTCTAGCCACGCATGTTCTAGTGATTTTTCACTTGACATGAGAACAGGCTCAAAGCACTGCAGTGACCTGCTGGAGGTCACATAGTGGGCACATGTATTTAATCCCATGATTCCTAAAGCTCAGGGTGGGGCCACCGGCCTCCTCCAGCCCCACGGATGGCCCCAGCCCAGGGCCCTGGACCTGGGAAGGAGAAAGGGAACTGACATTCAGGGAACCCTCCAGCCACTTGCTTGGCCCTTCCCATGCTGTCACGTTGGTCACTCCCATCTTGCTCAGAGAGGCGAGACAGCTTGTCCGGGGTCACACAGTTAGGAAGCAGCTGAGCTAGGATTTGAACCCAGATCTCTCTAGCTCTCTAGCTCCAGAGCTCATGTTACTGGGTGGGGGCACCACCCAGGCTGACCGGCCACTAGTCCTCGCAAGAAAGGCAGAAAGATGATGAGATATGGGTAGAAATGAGGAAAGGTGGCTCGAGACAGTTCCTATGCAGCATCACACCAAGAGCTGAGGTGACACAGTCTCATGTGAGTCCCAACAACAGCCTGATAGGACTTCCTGTTCTAACCAGAGTCCAGCTCCCTGCCTGGGGCCTCTTCCCCTGGACTGAGGCACCGGATTGACAGAAAATGTGACTAAGTGGACCCAGACTTGAGCAGCCTCCCCACTGGCTGGTCACAAGTGTTTGAAATGCCACAATGCCTCTGACCTTTGTCCCCCAGAGGCTTCTCTTCTAGATCAAAACCCCAGGCTCTAGGAGAGGTGGCTAGAGCCCCCAACCCAGCCTGAGGGAGTCTGGTTGGAGCTTGGGGTCCCAGATGGATGGAAGTCCTGGGGCCAGAAGGAGCGTGAAGGTTGGGGAGGCTGGAGCGGCCTCTTGTCATCCACTATCTCCTTTCATTCTCCCAACAGCCCCTGGGGCAGCAGGCACCGCTCCCATTTCTGATGAGGAAGCATATGTGGTGAAAGCGGGACTCGAATCTCATCTGTGGACTGAAGTCCAGGGCTCTTGCTACCAGATGTGGCTCCTCTGGATCGCAGGGCTGGCATGGCCGGGAGGAGGCCAGAGAGGCAGGGGTGTGAGAGACGATGCTCCTTTGGCTCCCCTGGATGACAAGCACCAGAGAAATGCTTAGGCAAGTGCTTGAGGAGACAGCTCAATGGCAAGGCTATTTGGGGAATTGAGGAGGACAGGGCGGGTGCCCCTCATGTCCCCGCTTCACAGTGTCCCCACGGGTGCTCAGGAAGCAGAACAGGTCCACTGACCCGGACACCTGGTCTTTGCCTTGGCTGCAGGTGCCCGATACTCCCACATTTGACACCGTTGGTCACAGAGGCTCCATCGTCCAGGGCCTCCACTGATGTTCTTCCTGCCTCATGTCATTGCTGTGCTTGTTCCTGAGCTCCTGATGAAACGATCCCGTTCCCAGCCTTCTTTCCCTCACTCCCCAAATCAGTGAGTCTGATTCCTGGAGGGCAGTTTCAGCCAGACCACTTCAGGGGCCACTGGCCGCCTCTGGTCCACTTAACTGGCAGGGCAGTTAGGTCACTTGGTTCAGCGTATGATGACCTAAGAGACCCTTAGAGAGGACTATGGGCAAGGCAGGCCCTTAGAGCATAAACAACTCCCTTCCTTTTTTTTTTTTTTATGTTTATTTATTTTTGAGAGAGAGAGACAGAGTGTGAGCAGGGGAGGGGCAGAGAAAGGGGGAGACACAGAATCGGAAGCAGACTCCCGGCTCTGAGCTGTCAGCACAAACCCTGATGCGGAGCTCGAACTCACGAGCTGTGAGATCATGACCTGAGCCAAAGTCGGACGCTTAACCGACTGAGTCACCCAGGTGCCCCATAAACAACTCCTTAAATCTAGATCCTGGGTTCAGCTGCTTGCATGAAGCTGGGGACAGTGCCTTTTCACTTCTTTCCCCCTAGTGCCCAACACGGGGGCTGGCAGTGTTGAGTTGCGGTGACTCAGTTGATGGACAAGTGAATGAGGTCAGCCAAGGAGCCTTGGGGCTCTGCTGAAGGCTGTGGCTGTGCGGTGGGGCCTGTGAATCCCGTGTCCTTGTCCAGGGTCGTCCTTATCTCCAGAATCAATCAACCTCCCTGCTGCTGCCCCTATGGGCTTGGGTCTCTCTCACGTGGGTCTGCTCCTCTGTGTCCTGGACACATTTGGAACACCTGGTGGCCACCCCTGCCACCCCAGACTCTCTCTGCCCGCAGGTCTGTCTGTGTATCCCTGATCCTGGAACTCAAAGCCTCTCTCCCTTGTTCCTTGCTGCCTGGCTGTCCTCCTGTTTCCGGCCTCCATGGGTGGCCCTGCCTGACCTTGTCCTGGCCTGAGGGGCGGGGTAGGGGAATGGGAGGGGTGTGCACAGTGCAGCTCTTGTTCAGGGGATCAGGGAGGGACCAATGCCTGCTCTTGTGTTCCAGTCCCTGGCTTGGGTCCTGGCCAGCCAAAGGGTGAACTGCCTCTCTGCCTGCAGCATCATCTCAGCATTCGTTCCGCTGGTGGAGCAGGCCCAGAACCGCTATGGAAGCTGACCGAGAAGGCCCTTAGCTGGGCTCTCCTTCCAGGCTGTTACTGATCCCTTTGCCTCTAGCTCCTCCATCTCACGACCTGCTCCCTGGACCATGAAGACAGGATGTGGCTGGTTTGGCTATGGCCAGAGACCACGTGGGCATGACACAGGTCCCAGGGCTGCACTTTCAGTGTCCCATCTGGGAACTGGAGGTTGACAAATAAGGTTAGGTTAGGGAGATAGGGAATCAGTGAGGGGGTGGGGGCCAGTGAGATGATGGGGGTTCAGTGAGAGGACAGCAGTTCAGTGAGGGCTTGAGGTAAAAGAAATGGGTACATAAGGCTCTAGGGAAATTAACTCAATGATCCCTTCTTAACATGGCTCAGGCCCCCGAGCCTACCCTGGGGTCTATAGTCAGCATGACTGTGAGGGACATGGCTGGGCACCTTGGTGCCAGGCACTCCTCCAAACAGTTGGAGGGAAGCTGGAGACCTGTGTCTGCCAGGAAGCGACCCAGACAGGCAATACCACAGTCCTGAGCACCAGACTGTGAGGCCTTAGGGGCTAGGAAGCCAGGGCTGGGAGTGAGTCCCTGGGCAGCCAGCCAGAGAGAGGCAAGGAATGGCCTGAGGCCATGGAGGGCAAGGGAGACCTTCCTGGGAGCTTCCTCCTACCTCTGGGATTCTGTAGGCTGGAAGCAACTTCTAGGAAGGCTTTTGGAATCCTGGGATGGCCCTATCCCGGGATCTCGAGGACTGCTCCTTCTTGCCCCTCAGGTTACAGCCCTTGGCAAGCTTCCAGAACTGGGAGGGGAAGAAAAGGATGAGCACTGGGACCACATAGCAGATTCCTGAGACTTCTCAGGAAACTCCTTCCCTTCTGCCCCCTCCCCAACACCCTCCTCATCCCTGAGTCACCATCCTTTTACAGAGGCCCTCCCCCTTGACTGAGTCAGCCCCTATCCCTAGAGAGTCCCTAGCTCTTTCTGGGTCTCTGTCCCCTTACTGAGTTCAGGTCCTCCTCACATAGCTGTCATACCAGAAATAAAGCCAGTTTTAAATCTTTCACATGAGTGTTTCAGGCACTGTCCTTTATTTCTCACCAGCAAGGAGGGCTGGATTACCCCTGGGCCCATCCATTCAGGTTCTATTGTCTAAAAACCTGAAGGGGCTGCTAAAGGATCACTTAATATATACATATTTTTTTATGTTTATTTTTGAGAGAGACAGAGAGACATAGCACAAGCAGGGGAGGGGCTGGGGCAGAGAGAGAGGGAGACACAGAGTCCAAAGCAGGCTCCAGGCTCTGATCAACACAGAGCCTGACGCGGGGCCTGAGCTGGTGAACGGTGAGATCATGACCTGAACTGTTAAGTCTGACACTTAACCAGCTGAGCCACCCAGGCGCCCCAGGATCTTACAATATTCAAATGTCCAAGCCTGGGCTGGTGAGGAATGGCTATTTTGCATACTTCCTTTTTAGTGAGGAAAAACTCAAAACTCTCCTCCCTCTCCTGCTCGGAGTCTGACTTGAGGAGAATCCTAGCTGGGCTCTAAACAGAAGGTACAACAATGCAGAATGTTACATGGGAGCTATTTGGGTACTAGACCTCCAGGCCTGGGGTGGGAGAAGAGGCCAGGATTTTCTCCCCATTCCCCAGAGGAAGCCAGGAGTTAGAACAGGGAGTAGAACCAGAAGAGGAAATGTTCTTGGAATGTTAAAAACTGAAGTGATTTTTTTTAAAGTAGGTTTCACGCCCAGTGTGGGGCTTGAACTCACAGCCTTGAGATCAAGACCTAAGGTAAGACCAAGAGTCGAATGCTTAACCGACTGAGCCACCCAGGTGCCCCCAAACTGAAGTGATTCTTAGGGATTTCTTGGACCCTACTCCAGGGCTACACAGGATCTGCAGATTACCACCCCCTTCTGTGTCCATGGCAGACATGATTAGTTGAGCATGGCACTCATTTGAGCAGCAGTTAGCATGTGCAATTAAATTCGTCTTCCCTTGGGGTGCCTGGGTGGCTCAGTAATAAATAAACATCTAATAAATGAATGAATGAGTGAATGAATAAACAAACAAACAAACAAGTAAATAAATTTGTCTTCCCTGAGTAGTTCAACCCTTTCCTTTCCAGATAGGGAAATTGAGGCCCAGAGAGGATGCAGGAAATGTAGATTATATCCATCCCGACGCTACCTGCCCATCCTAGAAGCACACGGGTCAGTCCCCTGGGAGGGTGAGGGACTAAAAGGTCGCTCTGGGTGGAATTGCAGGTGACTTTTATCAATGACTTTGTGCTTTTCTGCATTTCCCAGATTCTCTTTGAGCATGAATTCATTTTGTAATCAGAAGTCTCTTAATAATAATACTAGTTTGAGGCATCTGGGTGGCTCAGTCGGTTAAGTGTCTGACTTCGGCCTAGGTCATGATCTCTCTGGTCTGGAGTTTGAGCCCTGCATCGGGGCTCTGTGCTGACAGCTCAGAGCCTGGAGCCTGTTTCAGATTCTGCATGCGTGTGTGTCTCTCTCTGCCCCTCCTCTGTTCGCGCTCCGTCGTCTCTCTCAAAAATAAATATAAAAAAATTTTTTTAATTTTTTTAATGTTTATTTTTGAGAGCGAGGGAGAGACAGAGAATGAGCAGGGGAGGGGCAGAGAGAGGGGGAGGCACAGAATCCAAAGCAGGCTCCAGGCTGTGAGCTGTCGGCACAGAGCCCGATGCGGGGCTCGAACTCAGGAACCGCGAGGTCATGACCTGAGCTGAAATCTGATGCCCAAGCAACTGAGCCACCCAGGTGCCCCAATATAAAAAAATTTTAATAAAAAAAATAATAGCCTTTTTCCCCTAAACACCATGTGGTTCCTGCCTTAGGCATTATCTAAGTCAATCCTGACAATCACCCTGGGAAGGAGGTAGTATTATTGCTGTTATTCCCATTTTAAAGAGGAAGGAACAGGGGTGCCTGGGTGGCTCAGTCGGTAAGCATCCGACTTCAGTGCAGGTCATGATCTCACAGTTCGTGAGTTCGAGCCCCATATCATCGGGCTCTGTGCTGACAGCTCAGAGCCTGGAGCCTGCTTCGGATTCTGTGTCTCCCTCTCTTTCTGCTCCTCCCTCACTCACACTCTGTCTCTCTCTCAAAAACATTAAAAAAAAAAAAAAAAAAGAGGAGGAAGGAACCAAGACTTAGGGAAGTCCAAAAATTTGCCCCAAAGTCACATAACTAGTGGCACAGCTGTGACTCTAGCCACAGTAAACACAATTAAATCAATTAAAAGTTAATATCAGGGATGGTCTGGGTCTATGGAAGAGTGCTGATTTCCATGTTCTTCTGAATAATAGAAGTGGGAAGCCCCATTAGGGGGAAATGACTTGCCCAAGGTCACACTAAATGTGCTGTGAAAAAGCAGCCTGCACCCCAGAGAAGGTTTCTGAGCGGCCTGGGACGTGTGCAGAGGCCTGGCATGATTCTCCCACCTCTCCCCAGGACCCAGACACCTCTCTGCTCAGGACAATGGGGACACTGTGCCCTTGCAGAATGCAGGGTAGCAGGGTACCACCTCCTGCCAAGGCTCCTGCTATTCCTCTCTCGGCATGAAGTGAGGAGAGAAGGAAAGACACAGAAGAGTGAGGTAGGGGTGGCTCAGAGCTGAGCCAACAACAGCCAAGGACAGAGCCAGGCGTGGGAGAGAAAGGAAGGTCTTCCCTCCACTGGGACTTTGGGAAAGGGCCATTTTATTTGTTTGATTTTAAGTTAAAAAAAATTTTTTTTGGAATCTCTACACCCAACGTGGGGCTCGAACTCACAACCCAAAGATATAGATTTGCACACACGTCTGACTTAGCAAGCCAGGCACCCTTGGGAAGGGGCCATTTTAGCAGGAGCATGGGCTGAGTGCCTCCTCCAGCCTAGTTTTTGCAATGATCACCCACTAGTGTGCCGGACCCCCTGGGCATCTTTTTTCACTGTCTCCAAACACCACCCCCTTCTGTGTGCCCAGAGCATGGGAAGGGGACACAGCTAGACCAGCTCTCCAAATCTGTGTGGCCCTGCCCAAGCCGCTTTGTTTCTGAATCTTCTTACCTGTGAAACACAGATGACAAACCCTACTTTTCAGGGCTGTTCTGAGCAGAAGAGGTGGTCACAGAAGTAAAGGATCCAGAGTAAAGCAGCCCAGCAAATTCTGGTCATTAGTAGAGCAGGGGCTCTCCTCTCCCAGCCCGCCCCTCCCAGCAGGCAACGTGAGGAGAGCTTGTGGGAGGGAGGGGGAGGGAGGAGCCTCTTCCTTCCTACCCCTTCCAGCTGGGTATCAAGATCTGAGACCAGATGTGTGGCCAGTGACTCAGCCCTTTCCTGCCTGGAAACTCCTCCCTGCCTGCCTCACCGGGCTGGGCCAGGGAGGGTGAGACAGCAGATTGGAGGTCGGGGTGGCTGGTCCCGAGCAAACTCAGGGGAGCAGTGGGGGCAGAGTGGAGGAGGGAGACAGAAGGAGGAATGAGGATAGCATGGCCAAGCCATGCTGGGGAGGGCATGGGGGTGGGTGGGACGATGTTGAGGAAGAAGTTGAGAGTGCCCTTGAGTAGAGAGTGGCTGGCTCAGCCTGAAATGCTCATCTGCTCACCCCCTCCTCCTTCCACCTGCTCACAACCCTTCCCCAATATTTCCAAGCCAGCCCCAACCCATTTGCCCTACCCTCCTATCCACATACCCACAGGGTGCTCCCTTCCTTCCCTGTTCTCTCTTCCTCTTCCCAGCCAACCACCTCCACTTCCTCACCTCCCACTCAGCAGGTCCTTTTACTGACTCCTCGAAGCACGTGGAAGCAGCAATCTGGAAGGTTGTCTCTTAGTTGCCAAATCTTGCACCCGGCCCAGCCTGATCTCTCAGCAACAGTAGGCACGGCTGGGGCCCTTCTTGGAGCTCTTTTCTTAGCCTGAGACACCACCCTGCTGGTTTCCCTATCTCTTGGACAGTTCCCTCTCTCATTTGGGCTTCCTACTCCCACCCACTCCACCCCCACCCCCATGAACATGTGTGTCGTATAAGCTCAGTCCTTCCTAGTCTAGCGTATGGAGAAGGAATGGACTTTGACTTCATATGGATCTGTGCTCCACTCCTGGCTCTGCCCTTTACTAGCTGTGTAACTTTGGATAAATTCTCTGAGCCTCAATTTTCTCCTCCAACAAACGGCTTAGTATTACCTATGTCTTGGGGATCAAATGGGATAATGTCCATAATGCATTCAGCACTGCGTCTGGCACATAGCAAGTATTCAGTACTGTTTTGTTTTGTTTTAGGTTTTATTTATTTAAGTAATCTCTGCACCCAACATGGGCTCCAACTCAATACCCTGAAATCAACAGTCACAGGCACTCACTACCCACTGAGCCAGCCAGGCGCCCCTCCATTACTGTTAATATCCTTTCTTCCTGGCCAGTTTTCGTCCACCTCACTCCCAACTCCTAACTGCCAGGCGTGTCCTAGTGACACCTCAGGTTCCAAGCAAACACTCATCCTTTCCTTTTCCTCCCCCAAACACCAGGTTCTCTCTCTCTCTTTTTCTTTTGGAGAGAGAGAGAAAATGTGTGAGAAGGGAAGAGAGAGAGAATCTTAAGCAGGCTCCATGGTCAACTTGGGGCTTGATCCCACAACCCTGGGATCATGACCTGAGCCCAAACCAAGAGTCTGGCGCTCAACCAACTGAGCCACCCAGGCATGCCATCAGGTTCTCTTGTCGATGTCCCTATTTCCATGAATGCTCTACCAGCTTCCCCCAGGCCCAGCCCTCGGGGATGCCAATCCATTCATTCAGTAAGTGCTTACTAAGACTACAAAGCTCCATGCTATGAAGAGACTTGAAAAACCATTGTCTTTGCCCTTGAGGAGCTCACAGTCTGCTGAGGGAGACAGACGAGCAATTAAATATAATGAGATAATTGCTGTATTAGAGGTTTGTATGAAGGAAGCCAATCCAGGAAGCCTTCCTAGAGAAGGTAGCGCTTGAGTTGGCACTTGTAGGCTGAGTAAGAGCTTGAAAAGTAGACAAAAGAGAGCAGAGGAATCACTTTCTGGCCAAGGTGTGGCAGTGTGGTGTGTGAGAGGGCAGAGACTGGCTGTGTCTTTAGAGCCAGAAGCTCACATTTGCGTTCGAGAGCTCCCTTGGGGCAGCATGGAGGACTGCTGGGAAGAGGCAGAAATGGAGGTAGCAGGGAGACCCCGGAGGAGGGTTTGTGTTCAAAAGTTTGCCACGCACAGGCTGTGCAACCTTGGGAAAATCACTTGACCTAACTGAGTTTACATTCCTCATCCGTCAAAGGAGACAATAATAGGCACCCAAGGGGATGTTGGGGAGGGCGGAACGAGCTAATGGAAGGGAAAGTGCTGCACAGACACAAGCTGTTGTTATTGTAGACAATCTGCCAGGCAGGCTGTGTTCCAGCCACAGCCCCACCTCAGAAATGGCCTCCTTGAGTCTCCTCTGAGCTGGGCCCACATCCTCCCTGCTGGGGGTGGGGTACAGGATGCCTGGAACATGGGCACACACCTGACTCTAGATGCTGGCTCTCGCTGGCTGTGTGATAGGAGACCAGCATCTTCCCTCTCTGAGCCTCACCTCTCTCTCCAGCTGCAGAAATAGGGCCGAGAACCCAACCTGCAGGGCTGTTGGGAGAATTCTGTGCCACCTGGTAGGCGATCATTAACTGTAAACAGTTCCGTATCCCCTGCTCTCTGGCCCCCCGCCCAGGGCCTGGCACCAAGCTGAGCAGAGTGGGAAACAGTAAATATTTAATAACACACTGGCTCCAAACTCCTGACTGAAGGGACATGTGGAGGAGGCTGAGGACATCTGCTCCCCCAGCAGGGTCTGTGCAGATGTCCCCGGACTGCAGGGGCAACACTGCTAGATCCTGAGGGAACTCTTGTCTTCAGTGACTTCCTGGGGAATCCCAGTTAGCAGGGGCCCTCCCTGGGTGTCCCAGCCCCCTAACATGTCTCTTCTCTCTCTTTTTTAATGCTTAGTTATTTTTGACAGAGAAAGAGAGATCATGAGCTGGGGAGGGGCAGAGAGAAGGGGACAGAGGATCCGAAGCAGCCTCTGCACTGACAGCAGTGAGCCCGATGTGGGGTTTGAACTCATGAATCATGAGATCAAGACCTGAGCTGAAGTCAGATGCTTAACCAACTGACGCACCTGTCTCCTATTGTCTCTTATCCATTCACTGAGCCATTCCTCACTATGCCAACCAAGCCTGTGCAGGCACTGGAGATTCAGAGATAAACATGTTTGCCATAATGCGATTGTATGTGGCTTGATCAAGGACTGACTTTCAGGAAAATCAGACTGGAAGGAAGGGACTTAACGTCTCTGGGCCTCCATTTAACCATCTATAAAATGGGGACAATACTCATCTCTCTAGGGCTGTTGTAATGATTAAGGAAGATGATTATATAAAGTACTTAGGGCAAGACCTGGAAGCTGGTCAGTCTATCAGTAGTGATGATTTTTAAACATTTTTTAATGTTTATTTATTTATTTTGAGAGAGAGAGAGAGAGAGAGAGTGCAAGCAGGGGAGGGGGGGCGGACAGAGAGAGAGAGAGGGAGAGAGAGAATCCCCAGTAGGCTTCCAGCGCAGAGCCTGATGCAGGGCTCAACTCACGAACCATGAGATCATGACATGTGCCGGAATTAAGTCATTTAACAGACTGAGTCACCCTGGCACCCCAGTGGTGATGATTTTAAATCTTGAGGTGATGTCTGCTGGGCAAACTCTGTGGGTTGGGAGTGGGAGTAGGGGTGGGCGTAGGGACTGGAGGCAGGGAGGGATTCTGCATGGGGACGTTGGAGAAGGCTCAACACGAGCAGCATTTGAGCTGGTCCTGAGGAGAAGTGCTTTGCCAAATCGCAAAATGGGGAGAGGCAGGTTGGGTCCCGGGACTGAAGGGCTCTATGTTTCTAAGAGGCTGGGATTTACTCTGGAG
Organism: Lynx rufus; assembly: GCF_022079265.1. Classification (NCBI taxonomy): domain Eukaryota; kingdom Metazoa; phylum Chordata; class Mammalia; order Carnivora; family Felidae; genus Lynx; species Lynx rufus. Next base: position 197,818,481 of record NW_025814834.1, on the reverse strand, counting down.
ACAACAGGAAGGGATTTAGCAGAGGAAGGGCAAAGTCCAGATTTAGCCTTAGAAAAGGTTCCCCTGGGGGCGCCTGGGTGGCTCAGCTGGTTAAGCATCAGGTCAAGATCTCACCACCTGTTGAGTTCCAGCCCCCCCATCGGGCTGTCTGCTGTTGGTGATGAGCCTGCTTCAGATCCTCTGTCTCACTCTCTCTCTGCCCTTCCCCTGCTCCCACTCTCTGTTTCTCAAAAATAAAATAAACATTAAAAGAAAGAAAGAAGGAAAGAAAGAAAGAAAGAAAGAAAGAAAGAAAGAAAGAAAGAAAGAAAAGTTCCCCTGGGGGCATGTGGAGAAGGGACTGAGGTTGGAGGCAGGGGTCAGGAAACTGGAGGAAGCTGGGGTGATCTGATCGTGCTGGGTGTTGGAGCCCTGTATCACTTAGTCACCTGCCTGGTGCTCACCTAGGTCAATGAATCAAAGGTTCCAGTCTCTGCTCCTTAACAGAAATTTATAGGAACAACGCCTATAGCTCGAAGAGTCGACCAAAAGACCCAGAGCAATCCGGGGCTGAGGGCCTGTAGGGCCTCCCTTCCTCCCCAGTCCAGAGGTGCCACCCCTCCCCCTGCCCCTGGGCCTGGGCCTCCCCTTTGTGAATCTGTCTGCCTGTGAACGTGTGGTTGTCTGCCGGCTGAGGCAGCAGAAAGAGCATTTTGGAGTGAAGCAGAGCTACATCCAAATCCTGATTCTGCTGCTAAGTTAGCTGTATGATCTTGGTCAAATTTCTTAACCTCTCTGAGTTGGTTTTAAGGAAAATGTTCCGACTTGTAGTATCTTTACATGCTTGTAGGTAAGTGCATAGAAAAAGTATACACTGCCCACTAGCATTGCCAGTGTTTGGGTGGCCTGGGGGACGTGGGTGAAGAGCCAGTTTCCCATTTTATCCCATTTCCTTCCGCATTGTTTGGGCCTTGTATACACTTATGTATTCTACATTATCGTATTTGTAAGGAGCCTGAATACTGCTACCAAACTCACTGGTTGTTGGAAGGATTTTTTTTTTTAACGTTTTTATTCCTTTTTGAGAGACAGAGACAGAGAGCCAGTGGGGGAGGGGCAGAGAGAGAGGGAGAGACGCAGAATCTGAAGCAGGCCCCAGGCTCTGAGCGGTCAGCACAGAGCCCGATGTAGGGCTCGAACCCATGAGCTGCGAGATCATTACCGGAGCCGAAGTTGGACGCTTAAACGACTGAGCCACCCAGGTGCTCCCAGAAGGATTTTTGAAGGATCCCGCAGATAAAACTCCTTTCATGCTGCCTGTGCAGAATTGACCCTCACCAGGTATTAGTTCCCTTCTCTTCCCTTTGCCTGGATCTGTGCTGGGTATTTGTGTATCTGTGTTTCTACTTGTAACTGTTTATCTCTTTATATCTGTATTTGTATAACAGGGCCTTCTGGATATCTCTCTCTGGTTTATGGGCCCCTGAGCATCTGTGAATGTTCTGTTTTTGTGCCAGTGGATCTCTGTGTATGAGGGTCTGTGCTTCTGGGAATGTGTGTATTTGTGTATCCGTGTGTGTCTGAATCGGCATGTCTGTGTGTTTGGGTGTGTGTGTGTGTGCGTGTGCGTGTGCGTGTGCGTACGTGTGTGATACGTCTGTGTAGCCATTTGTGTTTCAGTACGTCTCTGTATCTGTGTATGTTTAGACATCAGTTCTGTTGCAGTGTACCTGAGTGTTTATGGGTACCTAGATGATTGGTTAATGTATGTCTGGGTTTGTGCTTTACTACGTGCGTCCATATATCTGGGTATGCCGGTGTGACCTGGTGTGCGTGTGGGTGTGTCCACCTGTGTTTGTGTCTCAGTGTGTCTCAGTGTGTGCAGGCCTCTGTGGATTGTGGGCGGTTTCTCGGAGAATCCACATCCGGCTGTTTCCCTCTGATCGCGGGCAGGGAGCCTCTGCCCGCAGATCTTGACCCTGCTCCCAGCTTCTTGAAGGCCCCAAGTGTGGGTGTTTCCCTCCTGGCCCAGCCCTGGGGCACAGGGCCAGGCTTGCTGCCTAGGACTGGTGGAGTGGGTGTCTGCAAACACCTTGAGGGCCCCACCCAGCAGCCCCCTTCATGAAGCCTCATCAGCTGGCAGGTCACGCTGGTCATCCCCCAGTTGTGGGGGTGAGAACTGAGAACTGAACCCTTCTCCCTGGAAAGCAGTGAGCCCTGTGGATCTTGGGTCAGGAAATCCCTGCTCTCTTGGCCTAGGTCAGTGTCCATCTGGTCTGGCTTTTTGTGCTTGTCAGATGCAGCCAGACAGTTGGGAAACAAAGCACGTCTCCATGGCAACCCGCCTCTGCCTTCGAACTTGGGCAGTTCAGTGGTTTTGTGGACCCTTCTTCAGGCCCAGCTCTGGGAAGGGGGTAGGCAGCGAGGATGAGTAATGAAGTTTCTGCATATGTGCACAGCACCCCTGCACACACCCCAACACACTCAAATACTCCATACACGCACTACTTTCCTAGGTGAAATAGAACGCTCAGATGGGAAACTGGTGCCCAGAAAGGGCAAGTGTCTCACCTGAGGACTCCCAGCAAGTTAGTGGCGGGATTGAGAAGAGAACAAGGTTAGGGTAACTTTTTTTTTTTTTTGAGAAAGAGCATGGGGGAGGGGCGGAAAGAGAGGGAGAGAGAGAAAATCCCAAGCGGGTTCTGCACTGTCAGCGCAGAGCCCGATGTGGGGCTCAAACCCACGCATTGTGAGATCATGACCTGGGTCAAAATCAAGAGTCAGATGCTTAACCGACTGAGCCATCCAGGCACCCCAACTTTTTTTTAATCTTTAAAGTTTATTTATTTTGACAGAGAGAGAGAGCACAAGCTGGGGAAAGGCAGAGAGAAGGAGAGACAGAACCCCAAGCAGGTCTGCCATCAACGCAGAGCCCCATGTGGGGCTTGAACTCATGAACTGTGAGATCATGACCCGAGCTGAGATCAAGAGTTGGGCACTTAACCGACTGAGCCACCCAGGTGCCCCTGAGGTGCAGTACTTTCTAATTACTTATTAAAACAAACTGCCACAGGGGCGCCTGGGTGGCTCAGTCGGTTAAGCGGCCGACTTCGGCTCAGGTCATGATCTCGCGGTCCATGAGTTCGAGCCCCGCGTCGGGCTCTGTGCTGACGGCTCAGAGCCTGGAGCCTGTTTCCGATTCTGTGTCTCCCTCTCTCTCTGCCCCTCCCCCGTTCATGCTCTGTCTCTCTCTGTCTCAAAAATAAATAAACGTTAAAAAAAAAAATTAAAAAAAAACCCAAACTGCCACAGGAGTAAGTTGAATATTGTCAGTGAAAACCAAAATCATCACTTATAACTAGGGTTTCAAATTTTTAGTCCATCACAATGTCATCACTGTTTTCGCTGATTCACTCTGTGGCAAGTAAAGGTTATAAGTTGATTTATAAACTAAATTTATGCGTACAAAACATTGCTTTTATCCATTTTATCTCTCAGGCAAAATTCAGGTGGCTTTTGTTTGAGGGGAAAAATAAAAATTTAAGGCTAAAAGAAAAAGTCGGAAAACCATTTTTCCACACTGTGGACAAGCTAAAAGAGAGTGGCGATCAGATCACAGACTAACTGGGCACATCTGGGAGCCTGGAGCACACAGCTGGAGCTCAGGAGATGTGTGTTGAAAGAATGAAGGGAATCAGAATTTGTTCCACACTGGAGCCTGGGCAGCTTTCTCCTTTCTCTCTTGTTCCTCTGCTCCCTCTCCTTTTCCTTCTCCTCTTTCGCTCTCCCCTCTTCCCTCCTCAGCCTCCTAGGAGCTGGCACCAACTTAGAGCCAGGAGGATCCCACAAGGCTCTGTCTCATTCCAGCCACCCATCACAAGCACCTTGGGTGTTATTTCGCCTCTCAAGCCAGTAGGGGAAATGGGTGCAAATCGGCTTAGGACCCGATTCTAAGAGGTGCTGGGAAGATCAAAGAAGACCTCTGCTGCCTCAGGTGCCAGCGGCCAGAGGAGGGGACACAGGAATGCCCACAGTGGACAGGACCTGCTTGGTTCCTCCCACCCCCACCCCCAGGTTAGGGAGGAGAGGGGATGAGGGCATCAGGCAGGGAGCCTCTTTCTATCTTATCCTCCCACTGGAAAGCATCAAAGGTGGATTCTTAGTTCGTTCTGAAATAGGAACCTCTTTGGGAATCTGGTTAAAGCTGTGGACCTTTCTCCTGAAAAATGCATCCAAGGGCATTCAAAGTTAAGCTGAACATTTTGGAGGCCTCAGGATAAGTACTTTTCTTTTTCCAGCGGTTTTAACTGCCTATCCTTGCAAGCAGCTGGCATGGGATAGGGAGGCTTGACATAAAGCAAGCGCTCAGTTAGGAAAACACACACGCAAACACACGTGGACGCAAGCCAGTTTTAAACTCCACCTCTGCCCAGAGGTAACTGTGTGACTGTTGGCAAGTGACTCCATCTCTTCTCTGGCTGTCTTGGCCATGGAATAGGAATATTATGAACCACCCAACATCCTGACTTTGCAGAATTTCTCCTCCCTGCACAATAATTTCAGCCCCTCCAATTGGTCTAAGGATTGAGGGGAGCCACAGGTGCTCCTATTCTAGGCTGTGCGATTTGCAGGCTCTTTTCCTTCCTGGTGTCCCCTGTAAAATGAGGCAGGCTCAGCCACACCTTGGCCTGGCTGCCCAGTCTCCAGTTTGTGAGAAGGCCAGGCCCAGCAGGGGACAGAGTTGGAGCCTAAGGGAGGCGGGTCTCCCGGTGGAGAGGAGGTGAGGGAGTCTTCGGTGGGTATGAGGGCAACATCAGGGTGGTTCTGGGTTTTCCCAAAACAGAGAGGGCAAAGCTGGAGGGCCTTGGGGGCAGCTGCCCAAGCCTGGTTGTTGCTGGTTCCTCCCTGGGGTTGCAGCTTCCTGCCTGGTCAGGTGACAGACTGGCTCCAGGATGGACTTTGGGCCCTGCTGACAGGGGCTGCTGGGAAGTCTGTTTCCTTAGCTGCAAACAGGGCCAGCAAAGAAATGTAGCTGAGCTGAGTAGCCGTGAAGCTAGAGGGCAGGGTTGCAGGCTAGCCCTTCCCAAGCTAGTCCTCTCTGGGTGTCTCGGAAGCATGTCTGTCCATTAGGCCAGGAGACAAGAAGGAAAGCTGGGGCTGTTGGTCCGAGGGCAGCCCAGGTTGGAGTTGGGAAGGGAGAATGTCTGGCTGTTGGAGTTAACAGCAGGGAAAGAAAAATAACGCTGACCTCTCCCTACCCTCTCCTTCCCCACCTCCAAATCGGGGACTTAATCTCTGAGCGGACTCCTGGGGATTGTGGGTATTTTTTTAAGTTTTTTTTTTTTCTCGAAAAAGTTTTTTTAAAAAATTAAGTACGCTCTGTGCTCAACATGGGGCTTGAAGTCAAGACCCCAAGATCAAGAGTTGCATGCTCTTCCAACTAAGCCAGCCAGCGCCCCTGGGGGGAAGTTGTGGTTTGAGGGGAGACTTTGCTGGGGAATTATAAGAGCCACTGGCAGGGCCAACTTCATACACCCCGCTACCTGGCCCTGATGTCAGAAAGGCCCCACACTTGGTCTGCTGTTGCCTTCTTGAAAAAGATTTTTTTTAGGTAAGCTCTAGGCCCAAGGTGGGGCTCACACTAGGATCCTGAGATCAAGAGTCACATATATGCTCCACTTACTGAGCTAGCCAGGTGCCCTGCCTTCTTGAAATTTTTAATAATGTTTTTAACAAAAGGTCTTGCATTTTCATTTTGCACTGGCCCCTACAAACTATGTTGCCAGTCCTGGCCACCGGGAAGGAGGTGCTGAAAGGGTTGGTGGGGGGCAAGACTGATCAATGTTCCTCTCCTGATCGCCCCTTCCCAAAGCCAGAGTATGTTTGCCTTCCTCTCCCCTCCCTATGCTTCCCAATGCTTCTAGACTATCCAACAGGCCAAAGTCCTGTACATCACTCTTTCTCTGAGTCTCAGCCTTGCTTACAACACTTCTCCTTTGATTCTTACCAAGTGAGAGAGGGGAGGGGTCCTTAGGGCTAGCGTTGGGCTGGGCAGAGAGGACATGAGGACAGGGCCCAGTGTGATCCCTGTGCCTGGCCCAGTGCCTGACCCAGAAGGGGTGCTCTGGGATGTGGGCTGGTCCTTAATGAATGGTGGCTAGTTGAGAAACTGAGGCCTAGCAATGATAGTTATCTGCCTCAACGTTTGCCACAGCTGAGCCCCTGGGGTCACTCAAGGGGCTAAGGCAGGTTAGGGAGGCCAAACTCTGTACTCTAATTATTTTCAATGTTAGAGTGAGTGCTGTCTACACCATGCCAGGGCTGACTGGAGTGGGTGGCCCAAACAAATGGATCTCTGCCCTCGTGGAGACTAGGATCAGGAGAAAGCTATGTGTTCAGAGTCAGGTTGGGTGGATGAAGACAAATTCTAACTGGTGGAGGCACCACAATGCCCTTCTTGAGGCCCAAGGAGGGACTTCAAGACCACTGAACCCATGGCTGGACCTCAGGCAATTTCTAGTCCTAGGGACCAGGCAGAGACAAGACCTAGATTGCTGGTTCTGACTCCTCTGCTGCTGACCATCTCTATGCTGTTGGGCAATCACTGTCCCCTCCTGGCCTCAGTTTCCCTTTTGTACTTTGGGGGTAAAACTCCCCACCCTGCTTCCCTCATAGCTTGTTATGGGATCAGATGATTTAAAAGTGCTGGGTCAGCTATAATAAAGAGCCAGAGCCAGGGGCCTGGAGGAAATGAGCACAGCATTTTCATGATTCTTAAAGGCTTTCTTCCCTAAGAGCTCCCTTAGTCACACTTCTTACTTACAGATCTCAAAGCACCTTGGAAACCGTGAGTTTATCAAGCCCAAGATCAGCCCCGCTCTGTGCTGAGCATCTCAGTGGGAATCCAGGCCCAGGCAGGGATGCTCTGGGGCCTGACAGCGAAGTCCAAGGGTAAACCTAGGCACAGGTACACTGAGGCACCACTGTCCTCATTCCCCTCACCAAAGGGTGAGGCGGGAACCCACGAAACATGGATCCCAGCTCCACGTTGAGGGTTGACACTGGGGGAAGGTGCAATGATTTGGGGAGAAGGAGCGATGGGGTGACTCTCAATCGCCAGCCTGCCGAGGAAGGCCCACTGTCGGTCACAGGTCTCAGGTGCGTCTGAAGCCTCAGTCTCTAGAGCAAACCGTCAATACCGTCCGAGTTCTGGAAAGAATTCTCAGAATCCCCTTATTCCAGGAGAATTTCAGAACCATCCCATCTCCTCCTGAACTGTCAGGATACCTAGCAGTCCCGGGGTCCAACCCGAGCATTTCTCCGCCCCTCCTCATCGTACCTCCTCCGGCGAGGCGGACTCCCTTTCGCGCCCCCGCCGGCACCGAACCTCAGTACCGCCCCTCCCGCCCCGCCCCGCGACCCCGCCCTCTGGGTCCCGGGCCGTCGCGCGACCCCGAGGACACGGGAGCGGCTCGCTCGGAGCCCGACCTCGCCCCCCTCGGGCCCCCCCGAGAGCCCAGAGCGGGGCCGCGGGCCGGAGGCGGCGGGGAGGGCGGCAGGCGGCGCCGCCCCCGCCCCGCGGCCGCTCCCTCCTCTGCTCCCGGCCGGCCTCCGCGCCCCGCCTGCTCGCCGCCCGGCCCGCCCCTCCCGCGCCGCTCCCGGCGCCCGGCCGCTCCCCGCGGGCTCCGCTTCCGCCGCCCAAACTTTTCTCCCGCGCGTCTCCCCGCGGCGGCCGCCTGCCCGCGCGCCCGCCCCGCGCATGGGTGCCCCGCCGCAGGGGGCCTGACCCCCGCCTCCCGGTCCGCCCGCCGCGCCATGGCGGCCCGCGCGCCCCCCGCCGCACCTGCGGCCGACGAGCCGGGGGGTCCGGGCGGCCCCCCGCGCAGGAAGAAGTCCCGCTCCGGCGCGTCCGGCCTCCGGCGCGCCTTCAGCTGGCTGCGGGGCAAGCGGCGCAAGAAGAAGGCGGCGGGGGCCGAGGGCGCCGAACCGGCCGCCCCCCGGGCCAAGAAGGCTGACGACAAGGCCAGGAGGGCCAAGGGTAAAGGCCGAGGTAAGGCGGCCGGGCACCTGGGCTGCGCGCCGGCTGGCGCCGAGGGTGCGGCCAGGGTGGCTCCGCCAGGGGTCCGCGGCGCGTTGGAGGGTGAGCCTCTAGGCACTGGGGCGGGGGGGAGCGAAGAGTCCGGGGCTCAGCCCGAGCACCCCCATTCTGCGCGCCCCACCCCGCCAGCATCTCCCAGAGTCAGCCCGGCCCCGTTCTGGAGAGAAGGGACCCCCGGCTGGGGCAGGAATCTCCTGGTTTAAGCAGGAAGTGCTGGCAACCTGGCTCTTGGGACGGTGAGGCAGTCCCCCTCCCCCAGGCTCACCCAGGTTCTGCCCTCTGCTGAGTCAGGGGGTCAGAGACTTGGCTCTGGCCTGGGGCCCATGGGAGAGGCAAGTGGCCTTGCGTCTCTGGTGGGGGTTCCTCCAGGTCTGGAAGGTCAACTGCACTCAAAAGGTGTTTCAGCCCCACAAAGGACCCAACGTGGGGCACAGCATGCTTTAGGTTCTTAACTGTGTTAGCTTTTCCCACCTGGCTCCCCTCACCACTCCCCTGGGCCAAACCGCAAACATCCACCTCCTGGGGTGGTGAGCTCACGGATGAGAACGAACCATGGCGCCCCTCCCCATCATTCCTTCCCCCAGGCCTGGTAGAAACATGCTAGTGTTGGAAGCGTGCTTACAGATGGGGGAAACTGAGGCCCAAATTAACGGAGAAGCTGTATCTGGGCTGTGACCGGTACTTAAACACAACAGCCAATTAATTCCCTGTCTGTGGGCTCTCTGGCCTTATGGATGGGCAGCCTGAGGGGAGGTGGGGGGGGGCGGATGGCTGACTTGGCTCATCCCTGCTGGGGTCACTTTTCTTTCGGGCACTTGCTTGGTTCTTTTCTCATTTCCCCCCTCTGTTTCTGTCTCCCGTTTGAGGGGTAGGGCATGAGTCTCTGCAAGAGGGTGGGGCTCCCTTGGGGCTTGCCTTGCTCCGAAGTCTACCTTCCCTGTGGCTCCTGCTGCAGTGCCAGAGGTGAGGAAATGGCGGTGTGTGCGGGCCCATCCCATCTGTGTTTACCCTCCCAGTGTCCTTTAACCACCTCCTCTGCAGGAGAATTAGAAGGAACATTTGAGGGGTCAGGAAGAGGGTGAAAAGCCTCTTGTGTGATTGCATCCGGCCTGATCTTCCTTTTGGATGAGGGCCCTGCTCCCCTTTGGCCCAGGCACAAATAGAAGTCAGGGTGCTGGGGCAGGGATGGCTGGGCCAAGCCCTGAGGGAGGGTTTGGGTGAAGGGTGTTTCCAAGGGCTCTGTACTCCCAACTGGAGGCCCGAGTCTGTCCTAAGGCTGTCCCACTGGGATTCGGTCTGAAGTCATCCCCCTCTCAAGAGGGCTTGGGTCAGAATTGCAGCAGGATGGATTGTGGTCAGACTGTGAGGATTGGAGATAGAAAGCTAGTGGTGTACCCCAGGGAAGTGGACCCTTTTCCCCAGAGACCAGCCTGGAGGCAGGGGCTGGGAAAGTTGATCCTATAAGTCCCTGCTCCAACCTCCTGGGGTATATCTGTCATTGCTTCAGTGGCGAGGCCTCCCCCTGCGTTGTGTTTGGTATCCAGTAGCACTGGGCTTTCTGGGCAGCAGTCGGCCTGATTTGAGCCCACGTGCATGGGAAACACCTCCCTGCCCCTGGCTGTTGTTTCCCCAGGTCTGGGGGTGGCCCTGGGTATGACTGGAGGAAGTCCTGCTCCATTTTGCTCCAACCTCCTATTATTCCAATTGTTTCCTTGTCACCTGCCTGGCCCAACTTCTTTTCTGTTTATGAAGAGAAATGAATCCAATCTCTCTAATCTCCACTGGCACTGCTGATCAGGAAGGGGAAGCCCAAAGAAGGCTTAACTATTTCTGGGGAAAATGTTCAGAATGGAAACTGGGGAAGATGGGAAGGAGGAATATACAGAAAATTCTTGAGAGGTTAGGAGCTTTTGCTGGGAAGCTTCCCCATCCCAGTCTCTGAACCAGAGACCCAGAGATGCAGGTCATGGCTCCCCTCATCTGACTCCACTACAGTTAAGATGGGGAAACTGAGCTTAGAGTAGAATTTTGAGCACTTGTCTTCCAGGACTGCCCTGCACAGACTTAGAAAGAAAAGAGAGGAAATCTGACAATTATTGATTATTCTGAATGTGCCAGGAGCCCTTTATCCATTATCTCATTTGAGTCCATTTGCAGATGAAAAAATATTTGAGGCTCAGTGACAGTGAGTGCTGAATTTGCCCAAACTCGGATTTGAACTCAAACCATCTGCCTCTCCAACCGGTACCGTTTTCATAAATAAGACATACAGGTGGGACATAGACCGGGGGTAAGGCTTAAAGATCTTTTCTTCCAACCCATTCTACAGAAGGGAAAAGGTCCAGAGAGAAATAAGGGAAGTTGACAGAGTGGGAGGAGTATGAGAGTCAGGCAAATAAGAGTCCAGATCCTGGCTCAGTTGCTCGCAAGCCCTGTGATGTTGGGCAGCAACTTCTCTGTGGTCCCACTGATTCCATTACTGGCTCAGGGAAGACAGGGGACCTTCTCACAGGGGTGACCCTCTGGCTGGATGTTGCCTTGGTGGGTTTGTGACTCCAAGATTTCTGTCTCTGTACGATTCTCAAAAGAGGGGACGTGAAAATTTTGCGAAAGTGAAGTTACCACAAAAATGCAAAGGGTCGCTATTAATCACCTGAACTCTAAGGACCCAGTCTGGAGGGAATAGGCTCAGGGCTGACAGGACAACTCTGCTGTCCCTCCCAGGCTATGTGACACCCGCAGATTATTAAACCCCTCTAAGCCTCAGTTTCCTTATCTGTAAAACAGGGATAATAAATCCTGGCTTTACAGGGGTGTTTCAGGGACCCAATTAGATAACAGCCATGCAAGTGCTTTGTGAAGCTGTGGACAAAGGTCTAGAGGGTAGCAAGTTTCTGCGGTTGTGATGCTGAGGACTTGGACATTAGCTGAAATGTTTGGAAATCCACTCTTGGTTACGCCTCAGATACCCATGGTGGTAGTGGTGATGATGATTGAGGCGGGAGCCACAGAAAGAATCTCACCTCTGCCCAACAAGAGGACTCAGGCATAAGAAAAAGTAAACAAATAAGAAGCCATATTTTCCAGAAATATCACCTGGACTCCAGACAAGTATGTGGGGAGGAAGTGTTTCTGGGACAGATGCCAGGACTGGAGCCCAAATAGATAATCAGGGGAGGCTCTCTGCAGGAGGTGAGCAGCGCAGAAGAGCAGGGTGCCGGCGAACTTGAAGAAGTAACAAGAAGGCTGCTCTCTGGCAGACCCCGGCTGGGCATCTTTATGAGTGTTTTCCTTTGTCCTCGCAACAGCCTGAGAGGTGGGCAGTTATTACCATTTATAGGGGAGAAAATAGGTCACTCGGCTTCATTCATTTGAAAAAGACCTATCCTTTACTATGTAGTGTCAGGCACTGTTCAGGGTAACGTGGATACCTGGGACAAGACAGGCAAGGTCCCCACCTGCATGGAATGACAGAAGCACTCAGTCGGCCTCCAGAGGCCACACTCTCCAAACAAAACAGTATGAGGCTGGGTGTGTTTCTGACTCTGGAGAGGAGTACATAGGAGGATGTAGCCCTCCCGAAGAAGGTTACTCGCGGGCAGTGGACAGTGGCCGGGTGGGGAGTGGGATCATTCTTGGGATCAGAGTTAGAGGACTTCAGTACTCAAAGAATTCAGGAGCCACCTTGCCGAGTCCAGCAGACTTCACCTGAAGAACTCTGGCCACTCACTCAGGGAGAACTGCCCTTGGTGTGGGGTTGTGGAGAGACTCCTGAGTTTGAGTTGTGCTCTGTACACGTTCTGTGGCACCCCACGGTGGGCCACACATGCCCCGTTTTGACAAAGATGGGGTTTCATGGCCTCTGACAGCCTCTCTGGCTCTAGAATTCTGGTTTAAGGATGGGCTGGGGCCATGAGGGTGGGAGCTATGCTCAGGAAAGGAGAGGCTGCCTTTTGGCCGGTCATGTACAAGACATTGCGACCGAGTGGCCTAGATATTATAGTAAGGAGGGCCAGGAGAATAGTGTGAATAATGCCATCTCTCTCTGCTGAGGAAGGGGCCTGAGGAGCTCCAAAACAAAGTCAGGACCCTAAGGCACTTTGGGTAATGGACACTTTGCCTATCTAAGGACAGGAGAGTATCTGTTTGCTTTTCAGTAAACACTCTATGTATTTCCACATTCTGTGCCATTGCATGTGCCGTCTCCCCTACTTAGGGTGTGCATATCTTCACTTCTCTATCCGCTGAACTCCTGCTCATCTCTCAAGGCCTGGCACCAGTGTTCTCATCTCTGTGATGGCCCCCAGGGAACTTACTGCCTCCAGACTAGGACAGGGTGCTTAAGGGATTTGGAATTGGACAGTATATGTTTTTCTGGCCACCTTCTTGGGTAGGACATCTCAGTGTCCTTAGCCTGGGGCCTGGACCAATTTGTTAGGGGTAGGTTTCTCTTTGCTGTGGGATACGGCCAATGGGGGAGTGACTTCCTTAGAGGAATGTGGGACCACCTCCTCCAGGCCCCTGTGAAGGGATGGGCATTATCTGCCTTGGGTCCAGATGGGAGAGGGTGCCTCACTATTGTATTTCAAAATATTGATTAAGTATTTAATATTGGGTAATAAGTACCTATGCTATGTGCCAGGCATTGTTCTGGGGATGAATGAGAGACAAGGTCCCAGTCCTCATGAACCTCACAATCTGAGGGAGGAACCAGACATGGAACAGGTAATGAAGGGTCAAGAAGTGTGACAAAGGAGGGAAGCACAGTGATCCCAGGGGGAGATCAGGGACGGCTTCCCAGAGGAGGTGACATGTAAAAAAAATGGAAGGATGAAAGGAAGCTGGGGTTGAGGGATTTGCAGTGCTGGAATCAGGCAAGGCGCCTGCAAGGAGCTGGGGCCAGCTGCCTCTCTGGGTTCTGTGGGTTGCAGGAATCACCATACCTCATAGTTTTGAACACCCTGAGGGCAGGACTGGGTTGATGGTCCTTTCCCTCTGCACTGCCCAGCACAGGGCCTGGTGCAAAGTGGCTTTGGGTAATAGCTAGGTGATCTGATATGGGCCCCAGAGCATGGGCATCTGTGGATCCTAGATGCTCAGAGTTGATGGCCTGAGATGCTGCAGGCTGCCGTAATGGCACATACAGATGGGCAGCTGAGGCCCAGAGGACTAAGTGTCTTGCTCAAGGTCACACAACCAGCCAGCATTATAGGTGGAGCAGGAACCCTCACCTGCCAGGCTGACCTTAGCTTCCCTACTCCTTTGTTCAGACTTCAAATGGAAAATCCGGCCCCAGAGAGGTGCCTCTACCAGGAGTGGGATGAGATGAGCAGGAAGCTGAGTCCAAGAAGGGCTCCACCCCCTCCTTTACCTCCAACACCTTCAGGGGCTCATTCCAGCTGCCTCTCCCTCTCCCTCCTGATGGAGGCCTCAAATCCCCACCCATGGCACACATCCCAGTGTTCTGGAAATCCCCTTCGGGCTAGGATGGGCCCTCCCCCCACTATTCTGTCCATCTCCTGCCCCTGAAGCAGGGCTGGCAGCAAAGTTTGCTGAACTGGGGTGGCTAAGCCCGGTGGCCAGAAAAATCTACACTCTTGTCAGAAAAGGACAGAGGGAGAGCCTCCCCTTACCCAGCTGTCCCCTGGAAATCCCCGTCTCCCCAAACCTCAAAGCTGCCTCAGCTGCTCCTGGCCTGTCACATGTCCATGAAAACTAATGAGAGGAGGCATTGTATATTGTTTGGGCCACCGTGACGGTGGTGGGGCAGGGAGAGCAGGTATCCACACCTCCACCTTCTGTCAACATACCAGTGCACCCCAGCATACCCCACGGCCACCTCTAGGCCCTTGGCTGACTTGGGGGAGGAAGTAAGTTGGAAGCAGGTTGGAAGCAGCTACTATGGGCCGGAGGGGTGGAATCGCTGTTGGGTCTCTCCCATTAGTATACTCCACTGTCTCTGTGCTTTTGTGTTTACTGCCCCCAGGGGCTGGTTCATCAAGGGCTGTCAGCCCTATTCACAAGGTGCCCAGCCCTGTGATTGGCATGGAGGGGAGACAGACACAGCTCAGCTTGCAAAGAGTTTAAACCCCAAATTTTCTGACACAGTGCATAATTCCCAGGAGGCTGCTGCTGGGGTCTGCTCCAAACAGGGCCCCCTGTCTGCTTAGGACACCCCTCTCCTCCAAGCCTCTAGCTAGGCGAGGTCTTCACCATGGTTCAAGAAAGTCACCAGGCGCTCAGCCCAGTGTTGTGGTTTCTAGGAGTTCTGGTCTTCCATACCAGCTACGTCTTCCCACAGTCCTACCCCAGGCTCTCTCATGCTCTTGGCTGTGGGCAGTACTATTTCTCCAGGATCCTGGAGCAAGCACAGCCTCTGTAGTGAAAGAACGTAAGACTGGGACTCTCCTGCCTGTGCCTCTTCACCTTTCCCGGTACTTAAGTGACATCATCACCACCTTCCTCCGCGTCAGCGGGCCAGCCCCACCGTCTCTGCCTCCACCAGGTCCTGTTCAACACCGCACAGCAGACGTGCTGCGTGCCCGACACTGTGCTGCGTTTGGGGTTACTGAGAGGAGGGAGGCGATCACTGTCCCCGAGGAACTTGTTTTCTGGTTGGAAAGGGAGATACCACACCAAGCTGTTGTCTCGAGACGAGTGTTGGAATGGTGTTGCAGAGGGTGCTGGGGGGCCGTGAGGTGTGATCAGTTCTATCAGAGTGCAGCACTAGTGCCTGTGGGAGCACAGAGGGCTGAGCTGGGGGAGGAGGGCTGCAAGGAAGACTTCCTGGAGGAAGAGACTGTCCAGCGGGATCTTGAGGAAAATGAATCTTCCAGGCAAAGGTGGAAGAGGAAGAAGCGTGTGGGAAGGCTTGGAGGTGTGTATGGGTGTGTGTGTGGCAAGCAGTTTTGTGCAGCTGGAGCTCTGATGAGGGGTGTGGTGGGAGATGAGTTGAGCTGGGGGCAGGGCAGTTACTGCAAAGCCTCCTGCAAAGGCCAAGGCACCTGCTACACTCCAGACATCCTTTGAAGTTCTTTGCATACACCCTCACTCAGCTTATGTCAAGAGATCTGGACGTTACCCTTGAGTGTTCTCTTTGCTCCTTCATACCACCTTTCTCCTTTATGGGCCCCATCTGTAAATTAGGGGAATCGGACTAGCAGATACTCCGAGGTCTCCCAGCTTTGACGCCAGGGCCCTCTTCTCTGCAAAGCGGGAACCTGGTGCACACATCTTGGTATATAGTGTATGCGTGATGAGTGGATGAATAAAATATAACCCCTCGGGGACTGCACTGTTGTTAATCGCAAACTCTTAGCAAGGCATGGACCTGAAGGAGGGTGGGGCTTGACTCCCCAATTTTGCAGGGAGGGACAGGGTGCCCTGGAGCCACTGGGCATAAGAGACAGCTTGGTGCAGTGGACAGGCTTACCCAGGTGGCAGAAAGGATGAGCAATATGGGGATTAGAACTGAAGGCTCTGGACTTCTAGCCCAGCAGTCTCTCTGCTACACCATGCTGCCCCTAGTAGGAGAGACAGGGCAGAGCAATGGTAAAGGAGAGTCACTGCCTAGGCTGCTGAGCCCTGGGCACAAGGGCGTTTGTGAGGACACAGAGGTGCGGATAGCCTGGCGGCCTGGAAGGTTTTTAGAAGAGGTGAAGCGAGGCCTAGGTTTGAAAGATGAAGACTTGTATAAGGGTAGATGAGTGGGGGGCACACAGACATGAGTGGCCTCACATGTTTACCTATACACTCCATTACTTACACTCACAGACACAATGTGACAGAGCCTGCCATAGTTACGTAGGTGGATACACAAAAGCGCATATCCAGATGTTTGAAAACAGACTCAGTGATATGGATAGATGCACACGGATGATTACACAGAGGAACCCACACGTTCAGGGTCACAGGTATGTACACAGGTACACGACTACACAGCCACATTCAAGCATACAGTTACCAATGCCCAATTACATGCCCTCCTTCAAGGTTATGCAGAGGCACAGATAAACAGTAGGGGTAGTGGCATGGATCAGTGGGTATTGGAGTCAGTCTGGGTTTGAGTCCTAGCTCTGTAGCTTACTGATGTTTGACTTTGGGCTAGTCATCTGACTTCATGGAACCCCTATTTCCCCATCTCTAAAACGGGGATGATAAAACTACCTACCTTATAAAATTGTTTTGTGGCATGAAAGCAGTTTATCAGAGTGCCTAGCACATAGTAAGCGCTATATAAAAGGATGCTGTTATTGAAACACTATTAAGACAGAAATACAGTCAGATCGATACATGTGTACACACAGGCACAGAGACAGGAGATACACACACAGACACGTGACACTCACGGGGTGGTGGCTGGTGGGCCCCAGCAGCAGCGGGGCTCCGGACCCCCCTTGTCTGGAGACCTGGCCCTCGTTCTCTGGGCGCCACTGCAGTCCTCAGAGAGGCGGCCGCTGGGCTGAGAGAGCTGGCGACCCGCCTGCCCCACCTGGACACGCCGGCCTTTCCCGAGCGCTCTGGGTGGGGTGGCTCAGCTGGTCTCCCAGGTCCCGGGAGGGGTGGAGCCTACGGGACGCGCGCCAGGCCCCGCCCCTCCACCGTCCCCGCCCCCGGCCCGGCCATTGGCCGCAAAGCCTGGAGGCGTGGCTGAGCTGGGGCTGGGGGCGCCTGCGGTGGCCGCCCGCGCGTCTCTCTGCTTCCCTCCCGGGGCTGCGGGCCCGGCGGCCGGGCTGGTTGGGCTGCGCTAGGGTTTCCGCGCCGGCTCCCGCGCCCGCCATGGGCAACTCACACCACAAGAGGAAGGCCCCCAGCGGCCCCCGGGCCCGCAGCTTCTGGCGGTTCGGGCGGTCGGCGAAGCGGCCGGCAGGTAGGGGCCGGGGGTGGGGGCGGGGCAGGCGGGGAGGAGGGTCTCCCTGCCGCAGCCGCCGCCACCGCTGCTGCCCCCTCCCGGGGCTTGGTGGGTGTGAGTGTGGGGGGCCGGGAATCCCCCGCACAGACCCCACCCCTCACATGCGCAAAGAGACACGCGTACATGCGAATACCCACGGGCGGGCACACGTCCATGTTCACAATTTACACAGTCACACACAACACCCACTCAAATGTACGGACATGCAGACGCAAAATCGCATACACGTTTACACCCACAGCGTCGTTGTAGAACGCACAGACCCTGAGACAGGTACATACACCTAGGTATACGGTTTACACAGCCACAGGAATTATACCACACGCGGAGATTCGCACACTCGCACACACACATCAGTCATGTAGGTACAGTTGCCCAGCGTCTTAGGCACATAGATGTACCCACGGGTTCAGAACTGCACAACCAACCAGACTCCCACACTCGGGCTCAAAGACCGACCCTAAGGCACTTTTACACACACACACACACACACACACACACACACACACACACTTGTTAGCCCCCAACGGGCTGAAAGTTTGCAGGAGGGACGGGAGACAAAGGTGCAGGAGAGAAGCAGGAAACCAGGGGGCTGGAGACTATGGGCCGCCTCCATTTGACGTGATTGGGAGTTGGACTGGTTCTTTGGGCTCTCTCCCCACCCCCACCTGCGTCGCCGCTGCCTGTCGTCCCCCTTCCCCCTACCCGCGGTTCCCGTGGTCGCTGCCGCATGTCCCCCCTTTCAGTGCAGCCACCGAGCTGGAACGCAGCCTCCCCGGCGTGCTGCGGGATCCCTCCGCGGGTCACATTCCAGCCTCTAAGTGGGGGGTGGGTGGAGGGGGAGAATGGAGAAGGCTTCCAACTCTAGGGTTGGGAGATAGGATTCCTGGTTTCCCCCAGCAGGTGCGACAGTTCAGGGTATCCCCCAGAGTCCCAAGGGTTGCTGGAGGAGGGGCTGTTGAGGGTGGCCAGTTCCCTTACCTGGTGAATCCAGAGATGGGGTAGGGGCTGGGGTTAGATCTGCTTTTCCCCCTGAGGAAGATAAGGGGATCTCCAACAGAGGCAGGTATTCCTTCTGGCCTTTGGGAGTGGAAGAATCTTGGAGAAGGTGGGGTGGGGTTCCTTTGGCTGTGGTGGGAGAATCCACCCATGTCTTCCCAGGGTGGCCCACATTCCTAGAGGTTCTGAAATGAGCCTGATGATCTCATCCCTCCACACGGGGGCAGGGGGTGACAGAACCTGTGCTGGGAATTGGGGGGTCTGGATTTTCAGTGTGACTCTGGTATGGGCTCTGGTGACCTTGAGCAGATTGCTTTCACTCCTCTGGACCTCCTGGCTCCCACGGAAGGGCCTGTCTGTGAAATTAGGGGGCATAGCTTAGGCGACTTCTGGGACCCTTACGGTTCTGTCTAGCCATTTTATGGATAGAGAAGGTGGGCTTGTCTAAGGTCATGTGCTAGTAGCGGTTTGAAGAATAACAGTGATGATCAAAATAACAGTAGGAAAAGGGTTAATTATGTTCTGGTAGACTCTGAGGATTCCTCAGAAAGTGGATTGATGAGAGACTCCAGGACCCTCCAGTAGTCTCCCTGTCCCAGCAATCCTGAAATCCATCTGACCACCTGTCTCTCTTAGATTCTGCACCAAGGGGTGGGGCTGGGGCTCTTCCCCTGCTTTCCCGTGGCCACTCTAATCTGATGGTTTCCTGAGAACCAACTGTGGGTGCGGACTTGTGACCATTTGTGGTAGGAGAGAGAGAGAGATGAGAGGACTAGGTTTACAGTCTCTTGCCCACTAGTCCCTGTGCTCTTACAGTTCCTGCTGCAACTCAGGCACCAACCAGGCTTTAAGGTGGTCCTAAGAAACCAGAAAGCAATGTCAAGACAACAGAGAAGTAAGTGTGGGGGCTGAGGAATATTCAGAAGGCTTTTGGGTTGGGGCTAGTTTTAGAAAACTGGAGAGATGGTCTTAATTTGGCCTTCGAAGAAACTACAGGGTTGGAGGGAGTCCTGATTGTTGATTAAATGAGAGAGAGATGACCAGGGATGCTCTTCAGCTCTGGGAAATGGCCATGAACAAAGGCAAGAGTTGAACCTGAGCATGGAGGCTGGAGAGAAAACTGGTTGAGGCTTCTTCCTTGTGCCTGGGAAGAGAAATTCCACTGTGAATGCAAACTTCAATCCCTTTGGTTTTACTTGTGCTGAGGATTGTTAAGGCTTCCTCAGCCTGGGCCTCTGCCCAGGTATGGGACTGGGGTTTGAGTACTTATCCATTTGATTCGTTTGTGAGAGGATGAGGGAAAGGATGCAAGGCAAGCAGAGAGGGCAGGAGTCTGTAGACCATAGGGAGCCAGTGAAGGTGTTTGAGCAAGGGAGGAGCCTATGAAAGTGTTGTGTTGGGAAGATGGCGCCAGAACAGGGCAGGTGCAGGCAGGACAGGTTGGGGGGTGGAGCAGTGAGAGTGGAAGCTCAAGAGAGCAGTCTGGAGGCTGTTGCAGTAATCCAGGGGAGAGGTGGTGAGGTGAGGGCTAGGGACAGGGTGGGGGCTGTGGGAGTGGAGAGGAGTGGCAGTTGCAGACACACCGAGGAGGCGGCGGCAGAAGTGATAGGACCTGGGATTAATCAGATGTTGGGCGTATGGGCCAGAGAGGGCTGTGGAGGCTTAATGCTCCAGGCTGCTTTGCTGGGGGGGTTGGTGACAGAGATAATAACTCAGAGATAAAAATGAGGTTCTGTGCTAAACCCTTTCATCAGTTAATTCATTTGTCCCCCAACAGGTATAGAAATAAGTTGGAAGCCATTATCCTTCCCATTTTACAGATGAGGAAGCTGGAGCTTAGAGAAGTGAAGTCGCTTGCCCAGGGCCACTCAGCAAGGAGGTAGCTTTGAGATTCAAACTCAAGCCTATCAAATTTTAAAGACTGTGCCCTTAATCAGTTTAGGAATAGATGGGTTCCTTCTTATGATTGAGGGGCCTGCAGGTCCTCTGGGCAAAGAAAGCCCGAGGCCCTGGGGGTTTGGGGAGCACAAGTGGAGGAAGCACTGTGGGAGAGGGGCAGGGGTTGAGGACAGAGCACCGAAGCCCCCCAAGGGCTCAGAGAGGGAGCAGGTGAGAAATGGAAGGAGAACTGAGATTCAAGGAATGGCTGGTCCATTGGATCAATGCCCTTAGATGAAAGGGAATGGTAAGGGTGGACAGGGAGAGGCCTTCTCACTGTTGGAAAGATACTAACCTGCTGGGATTGTTTGGCCTTGGATCTCAGGAATCCAACCACACCCCCGTCCCTCCCCAGGCCCACTGGCTTCTGGTCTTGGGAAGTTTGGGGGATTGGTGAAAGATGTGAATTGGGAGTCCGGGAGCATCTCCCACCATACCACCCTCCTCTTTTTTTTAAATTTTTTAACATTTATTTATTTTTGAGAGAGAGAGAGAGAGAGAGAGAGACTGAACATGAGTGGGGGCAAGGGGCAGAGAGAGGGAGACTCTGAAGAGGGAGACTCTGAGCTGTCAGCACAGAGCCCGATGCCAGGCTTGAACCCAAGAACCGGGAGATCATGACCTAAGCCAAAGTCGGATGCTTAACTGACTGATCCACCTAGATGCCCCTGATCCTCCTTTTTTTTTCCCAGACATTGTACTGTCAGGTTTATACACAGCCACCCCCTTCCCCTGCCCCCGTGGGATTTATTGTTTCCATCTTGCTGATTGGGAGATTGAGGGAATAGACTAAGTCATTGGTGGAGTCACACCACCTGGAATTCTTTTCATCCCTCCCCCTGCCTCTGTACTTGGAGCACCAGGGGTCTTTGGTAGGTCCCACAGCTGGGAAAAGTCCTGTTCCTCTTACTCACCTACCCCCCAGCTTCTCTCTCCATCTCCTCCCCCTTCCTGGGAGAGATTGTGACCAACAGTGTGTCTGGACTTGGTTGTGGAAGCCTTGGGCTTGCAGACAAGGGGCTGGCCCAGCCCTCTCTGGTCGCAGGGATCACCCCCCCACCCGCTTCTGCCCCAGGCCCTGACCCAAAGTGGGGGACACTACCCTCCTAGGGGCAGAGCCCACATGCTAAGGGACCTTTAGAGATCATTTCTCCGACCCTCCCATCTCATAGATGAAGAAACTGAGGCTCGGAAAAGGGCACGTACTGGCTCAGCATCGTGCTGCAATTGAGGGGCAGTGAGAACTCAAACCTTGAGGCTCTTGACTCCCAGGGCCCTGGGGTCTCTGGTCTGGGCTTGGAATTCCCTTCCCTCCCAAACGGGAGGATTAGGACTAAGTCACTGAGGAGCTGATAGGGAACTCTTGTTAAAGTGTCCCTTATCAGGCTTTATCTTAATAATGGTCCTTAAGGCCACTTGGGATTTGAAGAGAGCTCCGGAAGTGGGTGGGAGTGGAGGCCTCTGGTGGCATGGGAAGAACAGGATTGTGCAGCCAGTCAGAGCTGGGTTCACACACCCTGAGTCTGCCAGTTACTAGCTGTGTGACCTTAGGTAAGTCACTGACCCTGAGGGAGTGCCTCTGTATGGCAAGGGGGATTTAGTGAGATCATGTGTGTCTCAATCAGTTGGTACTATCAATACATGTGAGTTTATTATCCTGTTACCAGTAGAAAGGCAGAGGGGCCTGAGAGAGACCTTTACCCACCCCTACACCCTGGAGAGGCAGAAGCTCCCTTGAGGACCACACTTTGTGCTTACACTTGGTTGTGTGGCTTTGGCTTTCCCAGCTACTCCATGAGGTAGGTGTTGGTCCTTTACAGATGAGATTGAGGCCCAGAGAGGCTGATTCATTTGTCCAAGGCCTCTAATCCAGGCTTCCTGATTCCCAGGCTTTTCCCCTCTTGACTTCATTGTGGCTGCCTCTCCACCATATATAAGGTAGGGATAATTGTGCCTTGAAGGAACAAAGGAAAGGGTTTTTGGAAATTGAGACTCGCACCCTGGCCCAGAGAGATTATTATGTCATTGTCAGGAGCAGATACTGACCCGGAAACTCATTATGATATTTATTAATATTATTGTAGCTAATTCCTCCCTGCACTACTGCTGGTTCCTGCAGCCGCCTGAGGCATGGGATCCTCCTCTCCTTGTTGGGGCACTCCCTGCCCCCCCATATTTACCTTAAAACCGGCCTGTCAGCTCTGCAGCTCTGCTCTAGGGCGGGGCTTCCCACTGAGGGGAGGGAGGAGGGGGATTTCCCTTCTGCAGAAGTGGGGTGCAGAGCTCCCCCTCTTTGGGCAGGGACTGAGGATGCATGCAGCCCCCCTGATCCCTTAACTTCCTCGGACTTAGGACCATTGCAGTGTTTGGAGTGAGACCCAAGTTCCATTGTGGGCT
This sequence comes from Lynx rufus, assembly GCF_022079265.1. NCBI lineage: Eukaryota > Metazoa > Chordata > Mammalia > Carnivora > Felidae > Lynx > Lynx rufus. The sequence continues at coordinate 197,796,159 of NW_025814834.1, read as the reverse complement.
CAGCCACTTCCTGGTTGAGTGACCTTGAGCAAGTCACTTTCCCTGGAGCCTCCTTGTGCTCTTTGTGAAAAGGGAAGTCAGACATACCTTTCAGGTTTTTTGTTGGGTGTTCTGTGAGACTGAAGAGAAAGAGAAACTTCCACGTGAAGGTTTTTGTTACACTCATTTCCCTTTGTCTTGGAGAATAAAATCTCCATACGTTCTGGGTTCTGCTCCTATTGGAAGGCCCTGGGTTGTTCACCAGTACAGAGGGGCTTAGGACCTCTGAACACCCTGAATCCTGGCTCCCGGGCCTGGCCAGTGGTCAAATGTGGTGGGGGAGTGGGGTCAGGCCCAGGCCTGGAGGGCTCCAGCTCCTGAGTAAGGCCACCTGGGCAGCTGTTCCCTCCCCCCCCCCCCGTCATTCCTCTCCCCTGAGTCAGGCCTGCCTGGCTGTGGGCGCGCCACCACCCCCGCCCCTTGCTCTGGAATGGGGCAGGTTGAGGCCTCACCCCATGGAGGATGTTGCCAAGACAGTGTGTACGCATGCGCACAAATGTGCCCTTGGCCTTGGGGGTTGGGGGCTCCCTCCCCCTTTCTTCCCTGTCCCCAAGCTCAGGAAAGCCCCACAGTGGTGGGTACATGCACCTGCCTTTGTGTACACACAGCCACCTGGCTGGGCCCTGCGTGAGTCTGCGGTCCTGCTCCTGTGTGAGGACACGGACTAGGGTGGCCTGGGTGTGCTTTGTGGACGTGGTCCTGCGAGCACCCACCTGTGTGTGGGGGGGCCCAGTGGGACATTTTGGAGGTGCAGGCGCACATACTTCTGCTGGTTGGACTATATCTGAGCTCACGAACTTGCATGTGTGCTTCCTGGTGTGCCCTTCATGTTAGGGGGTGTGGCCGAGAGCAAGGTGTCTTCTCTGATCCAGGAAGCTTCCTTCCTCTGGCAGGTGGGGGAGGAGGGGAGGCGGAGGCTGCAGGCTGAGCCAGGAGCTTCAGCCCCAGGCTGCACCTCTGGACTGTGCCAGGGCAGAAGGCTCTAAATACAGCCTTGGGCAAGGTCCTTCCACTCTCTGGGCCCCAGTTTCTTTGTGAGGTCCCTGCCCTCCACTGGAGACTCTGGTTGCTGAGCTCCGCCCTAAGCAAGTCACAGGTGTGTGGACCCGAGCCTTGCCTTGCCTTGCGAGGCTCAGAGAGGCCTCAGGCTCTGGCCAAGCTGTGGGTGTGGGGGGAGGGGTGTTGCTGGAGCAACCAGATGTTATCAAGTGTGAGAGCCTTGGATCCTCTGGGACTTTGCAGCTGTGGCCCTGACTGCCAGCTTGGGCCTGAGACCTTGAGCTGATGTTCCCCCATGCCCTGAGTGGAGCTCAGCCCTGAGTTTCCTTGGTTAGCGGGTAGCTGAGGATGACTGTGTCCTGTGTGGGTAAAGCCTTCAGTTTTGGAGCCAGCCAGGGCTTGGGAAGTCCCCTAGCTCTGGGAGCCTCACAGGTCCATGATCAACAATGGGAGAGAATCCTCGAGAACCTGCCTCCAAGGGCTATTGTAAGATCCAGGAGGGCAGAGACTGCCTTCCCCCAGCACCTGGCATTAATCACCCTACAAGTATGAGGCCTATTGCTCTTTTCAGTCTGAGCGGGACTAATAAGGGGGCAGGTGAGTCTGGCCTCAGAGAGGGAAGAGGGGAGGCTGTGGCCAAGAAACTTTGAATTTCTGGGGATGAGAGGGTCCCTCAGCCCTTGTTCAGAGGGGAGATAGGGTTCGTAGCTGGCATGGCAGACAGAGCATAACTTTTGGATTCCAGTTGTCCTGAGTGCAAATACCACCTTGCCCTTTCCCAGCTTGCCCCTTCTAGCCTCCATTTCGTCATCTGTAAAATGGGGACAAAAGGGCCTATTTCCAGGATGCCTGGGTGGCACAGTCGGTTAAGTGTCCAACTCTTGATTTCCGCTCAGGTCATGATCTCGAGGTCGTGAGGTCCTGAGGTCAAGCCCCACATCGGGCTCCACACTGGGCTCAGAGCCTGCCCAAGATTCTCTGTCCCACTCCCTCTGCCCCTTCCCAACTATGACAGCATTTTTTCTCTGTCTCTCAAAAAAAAAGTGCCCACTTCTTAGGATTGTTGTTTAGATTGAAGTGATTTGTGGATTTACATACTATCCAGCTGCATAAAAGTTTGTTTTCTAGAGAGCAAGGGCTTATCCTCTGAGTGGCCTGAGAGGTGGGGCAGCGAATGGGGAAGGGGCTGCAGAGGGGTCTTGCAGCATGAGAGCCACTGTGAATTCTTAGATCCTTAGGGGCTCAGAGAGAAAGGTGTGGTGAGAGAGGAGTGTCCTGAGGTTAAGTTTGGGGGACAGCACTTCACAGACTTTCTCTTCCACCTTCTCAGCTACTCTTTTTGGAGTTGCCCAGGGGATCTCTTAACACTGTTCCTACCCAGTTTAACCTTCATTGTTGACCTCCTGGGGCTCTTTGAATAAAAGCCAGACTCTGCCATGGCCTACCGGGCCCCACCTTGACCTGGCTCCTGTCATTCTCTCCCTTGCTCACCGTATTTCAGCCCCACTGGCCTCCTTTCTATTCTGGGAGACACCCCCCCCCCCCCCCAACTCCTGCCTCAAGGCTGACACTTGCTCTTCTGTCCCTAGGGCTCTGTGCCCAGCACTTGCCCTGGCGGGCTCCTCCTCCTTCAAGTCTTGGTTCCAATGTCCTTTCCTTAGACTTTCCTTGATGCCTCTTATAGGCACCCCCCTTCTCTATCAGAGCTTCCCAGTCTTCACTAATCTAAAATTATATTGTTAGTCTACCTCATTCATGTATTCATCAAATGTTTATTGAACTCACAATATGTGACAGGCACTGATTTAGATGCTAGGGATGTACTGGTGACCAAGACAAAGTTCTCCATTTGCTATAGCTCTCAATACTAGCTCGATAAATTCTGCTGATTGAATGAATGGGTACAACTGTCTTATAAAGAGGACTTATTGGCCTTGTTTCCATTTGAGGTCATGACTTGTGTGTGATGGAGCTGGATTTGAACTTGAGCCCGACTTCCCTCCAGTTCCCTCCTCCCACCTTCCACTTTTACTGCCCTCAGCTGTGAGCTGGTTTCTTGGCTAGTTCTGTTCTCCCTACCTGGTGATTCATCAGAGTCACCAAGTCACAGAGTGAGGCCAGTGGGAAGGATCCTGGGCTGGAAGAGCAGGAGGGGGACGATGAAGCCTACCTCTGCTGTGTGACCTTGGATAGTTCATAGTGCTTCTCTGGGCTGCTTCCACCTGACCAAAGTGGGAAGAAAGTCCCGAACATACACAGGAGGAGTTGTTCCCACCGGCCACTGTGTTTCTGCTCTGGGCATCTCCCTGGCTTCCTAGTACTGTGTCCTGGGCTGTGTCCCAGCGGCTTTCGCCAGTGAACTTGCCATCACAGGCAGTTCTGGGCTGCCTGGCTGCTCCACCTCTGAGTTCCTTCCCCAGGGAATTACCCTCACCAGCCAGGAGGACTTGGGGATCATGCCAAGTGTATTTTAGTGGCTCTTCCACCCACCATCTGGCAGCTGGGACCCCTGCCATAGCTCTGGCCCCTGATGGTTTAGTAAAGGACTTGGGGACGGGTTAATGGCCTGCTCCTGGGACTGAGTGTCTTCAGCCCTGCTAGTCATACTCTCCACCAGAGCCGAGCATCTGCAGACTCGGGGCCTCAGTTTCCCCGTGAGAATCTGGGATGGTTCTTGCTACTGCACTCCACTTGAGGGGCGGGGTCGGTGGGTGGGCGGGACCAGTGGCGCAGGTGGGAGGAGGACCTGGAGAGCAGCCCCTCCCCCTCCCCTGCCTGGCGCTGGCTCTGCAGCTGGGCGGGCGACTCGCACCACTCGGTGCTGGGTTACGGTGAAGGCGGCGCCCGGCGCTCCGGAGAGGTCGGAATAGGGGACGGCCCGAGTGGCGCCCGCAGTCATGGTGGTGTTCCTGGGCCGCCGCCTTCCGGTGCTCCTCGGGCTCTTTAAGAAGAAGGGTGAGTGGGTGTGGCTGGGGAGGGGGAAAAGAAGGACCCCGACACCTCTATTTGCCAGAGCCTTCTGTAAAAAGGGGATCAAAGCCGGGGAAGGCTAATGGGTGGGGGATGGGGGGCAGTAATGAGGCCAGATTACCCTGTCCTCCCCTGTGCCTTTGTCCAGCGGCTTTTCCGCTGCCTTTGTCTGGGCCCTGCTTGGGTTTGGGAGGATGGATCCAGATGTCTCTGACCTTGAAGCCTGCAGCCCTTGGGTGAGACTGCCTCCCTTCAGGGGTACCCACACTGTACTGGGTACATCCCAGTACTTCAGTTCTGAGAGGCAGGGCACCCTCTTCCAGGTCAATCAGCATGTGTGGAAGGATGGGATGTGGGGAGCAGAGAAGAGAGAAAAGTAGTGCCCCTGGAATTTGGGGCGTGATCATTGAAACGCTGTTTAGAGGCCAAGGTGGGGCCCCTAGAGAAGTTTTGGAGGGCGGGGTCTATGCCTGCTTACTGCTTCTCTAGGAACTGGGCTTTCAGGCCTGGATTAAGACATGGGGGCCATGGTTTATCGGACTTTCGCCGGGGGTGGTGGGGGGGGGGAGGTGGGCAAGCAAATGTCCTTGGTTGGAGTGTGGTCCAGGTGTCCCCTCTGGGAACCTGGAGTTTAGTCTTGGCTCTGATTTGCTGGATGACCGTAGGCAAGGCCTTTCCATCCATCTTGTTTCCCCAACTTGTAAAATGCAGGGATTAGGTGAGACTCATTGGGATTGTTGGGAGACTTAGGAGCTCTGACCTTGTAGGGTTCCTGCAGGTTCCCTGGGCAGGAGCTGGCTGTTGAAGAGTGGGCCAGGGAAGAAGAAATGGGCAGGTGTCTGAGCTGAAGACCCTCATCCTGGGGCGTGGCCCTTTAAAGGGCTTGTTTTGTTTCTGCCCCTCTCTACAAGGTGCTGCCAAGGTCACATGACCCTCCCAGCGCTTTTGCTTATGTTGTGGGTTCCATTTAAAAGGGGGGCTGGGGCTGCAAAGTGCTGACACAGCCCCCTATTCCCAGGATTAGATGACCAGCTTCCCCATGGGCGGGGCCTGTAACAGGATCCTTTGTAATGGATCCCTGGCTCCTTTGCACCAGGGGTTGGGGCCTCCAGGAGAGGGGGATGCCTGGGACTGTTCTCCCAAGAGAGGCTGGAGCTGCCTTGTCTGGGGCTAGAGGGGCCCGGAGGAGGGCCTTCTCCCCTCCCCTTCTTTCCTCTAAGGGATGGCCACATGGGTGAGTAGGGGACATAAGAGGCCATGTCCCTTATTTGTCCCTCCTACCAGGACTTCCTGGGAATTCTGGTTGTGACCTCTGAAAGCCCACACCCTTTCCTAGTGTCCCACAGTGTCTTCCTGGGCCTGGGCCAAGGGGGTGTTTGAAAGGGGTGGTTTTTTTTCTGTAAAGTAAAGCTCGGGGTGTGGAGACAAGACAATGTATTTGCTACGGGCTATATGTATACAGGGTGCCTTACATCGGGCCCTGTGTGACATGTGGATACACAGTCGTGTATGTACTTGGGTATTGTTTGTATATGTACAGAATGGGAACTGTAGCTGTTGTGTATAGACCTAGGGGCTGGCTGTGTTCTCTGGGGGCCCCTGTGTTCGATGTTGGTTCCCAGATGTGTTTATACTGGGATGCTGTTTGTGTATGTCCTGAAGCCTGTGGGTGTTGTGTGCGTATATGGTGGGCTTGTGTGCCCTGGGTATGGGGAACTTTGTGTGGTGTGGGTGCTCAGATGTGTACTCTTGGGTACAGTTTGCGTATGTGCATGGGGGCTGTGTGTATCGCGTGTATAACTCAGAACTGTGGGTTGTGTCTACAGATTGGGGGAAGCAGGCCTTGCATGTGTGTGCAGGGACCGTGTGCAGTCTTGGGACTGGGGGTGTGTTGTGGTGGAGCCTGTGCATCCCCAGGCCTCACTTCTCTTCCTCCTCCATTCCGCTAGGCTCTGCCAAGGCTGAGAGTGACAAACGTCTAAGTGTGGGGTCCGGCCAGGGGCCAGGGTCTGTAGTGGATGAGCACCAGGACAATGTCTTCTTCCCCAGTGGGCGACCGCCTCACCTCGAAGAGCTGCACACGCAGGCCCAGGAGGGGCTCCGTTCCCTCCAGCACCAAGGTAGCCTTCACTTCCCCTCCAGTATCCCTCTTAGCTCTCCAAGGTCAGGGACCTAGCCCGACACACCTTTCTGGTGTCTTCCAGAAAAACAGAAACTGAATAAAGGTGGTTGGGACCATGGAGACACCCAGAGCATCCAGGTGAGCTCTGCCCCCAGCTCAGTCCTGACTCTGCTTTTCCCTTCCTGCTGAATCTCTGGCAAGTATGGTCTTTGAACCCTTTTGGATCTCAGTTTCCTTTTTGTATCATGAAGGGCTGGACTAGATGACCCCTCAGGGCTAGTCCAGCTGATAACCCACTCAGTGCTAGGTGAAGCTGGGGAGAATCCAAGTCAAAAGTTCCAAAGGGAAGCCCTGAAGAGGCAACAGCAGAGGCCCACGTAGGCCTCTGGGATGTCTGAGGCCAGGGCCTGATCTCCTTCTTCCCTCAACAGTCCTCCCGGATGGGGCCAGATGAAGACAGCATCTCTTTCTGCAGCCAGACCACATCCTACACGGCTGAGAGCTCCACAGCAGAGGACGCTCTCTCCATCCGCTCAGAGATGATCCAGCGCAAAGGTGTCTGCTCACCAGCCAGGATTCCCGGCGGGGGAGGGGGCAGTGGGCACTACCTCGGTCCCAGCACCTGCTCCTTGCCCCATTTCCTCTTCATCTGGCATTTCCCAAGGCTCTGTGAGTCAGTGAATCCAGGAAACACAGTATCCTGCGTTTTTCTTGGAGACTCACCATGCACATTAACTGCAAAGCAGGACAGTTAGGAGTCAGGAAACCTGGGTTTGAGCCTGGTGTTGCTGCTTCCCAGCTGTGTGACCTTGGGCCAACCCTTAACCACTCTGATCTTTGGTTTGATGTTGTATAAAAATGAGGTTAAGAGTACTTACATTATTGGAACGAGTGCCAAGTGTTCAGCATGCTAACACATAATAATTGTTCACTAAGTGGAAATTATCACTGGAAATTATCAGCCTTCTAGAAGAGAAGTGTTTAGCTTTGTTTAACCTAGCTTGGCCCACGCCTCCTTGATTATGGAAATCTTTTTTTGCAGAGCACTGATTAGTGATTCCACAGAAGTAGTGCTCTGCAAAATGTGTCCTGAGACCTGCTCTAACGGTTTCTCTCCCCTGGACTGGCCCCCAGGGTCCACCTTCCGACCCCATGACTCATTTTCCAAATCGTCCGGGAAGTCGGGGCGGCGAAGGCGCGAGAGGCGGAGCACGGTGCTGGGACTGCCGCAGCACGTGCAGAAGGAACTCGGTGAGCCTGGCGGGGAGGAGGGCAGCGGTGGTGAGTCGGGAGCTCTGGCTGAACCCTCCGCTGACCCCCCGGTCCTCCCTGTCCCTCGCAGGTCTGCGGAACGAGCGTGAGGCACCAGGTACCCCTCGGCCTCCTGGTCCTCGGGATGCCGTCCGCATCCCCACGGTGGATGGCCGTCCAGCGGGCCCGGCCTCAGGGACAGGGGCCCGGGTGTCCCTGCAGGCGCTGGAGGCACGGGCCCAGGCCGGTGCCGAGGCCGAGGCCATGCTGCAGTGCCACATCGACCGCGTCTACCGGGATGACACCCTCGTTGGGCGGTCCACAGGAGCCCGGCCCCCGCCAGTGACACGGCCCATGTCCTTAGCGGTGCCCGGACTGACAGGAGGGGCAGGGCCTCCAGAACCCCTGAGCCCAGCCATGTCCATCTCGCCCCAGGCCACCTACTTGTCAAAACTGATTCCGCATGCTGTCTTGCCGCCCACGGTGGACGTGGTGGCCCTGGGCCGCTGCAGCCTGCGCACACTGAGCCGCTGCAGCCTGCTGTCGGCCAGCCCGGCCTCTGTCCGCTCGCTGGGCCGCTTCTCCTCGGCCTCCAGCCCGCGGCCCCGCAGCCGCCATCCTTCCTCCTCCAGTGACACCTGGAGCCACTCTCAGTCCTCTGAGACCATTGTGTCTGATGGCTCTACCCTCTCCTCTAAGGGTGGCTCTGAGGGTCAGCCCGAGGGCTCTCTGGCTAGCAGTAGCGCGGCACCCCCCTCCCCAGGCGGGCAGTGGGAGGGGCTCTCCCAGCGGGGGCAGCACCGCCGATGCCTCCGACACTGTCAGCGTTCGGAGCAGTGGGCAGCTGTCCGGCCGGAGCGTGTCCCTCCGTAAGCTGAAGAGGCCCCCCCCACCTCCCCGCCGGACCTACTCACTCCATCAGCGGGGCTCAGCAGCACCCGATGGGCCCTTGGGGTTGCCGCCCAGGCCTGAGCGGAAGCAGCAGCAACAGCTGCCTCGGCCACCCACCACTGGTGGGGCAGAAGGGACAGGGGCAGCTCCGTGTCCCTCCAACTCAGCAGGCACCTGGGTGCCTGGCTTGTCTCCAGGTGGCTCCCGGCGTCCCCCACGCTCCCCAGAACGGACGCTCTCACCCTCCAGTGGGTACTCGAGCCAAAGTGGTACTCCTACCCTCCCTCCTAAGGGTCTAACAGGGGCCCCTGCTTCCCCAGGCAAGGCCCAACCCCCTAAACCAGAACGTGTCACTTCCCTTCGTTCCCCTGGGGCCTCTGTCTCTTCTTCCCTCACATCTCTATGTTCCTCATCCTCTGACCCAGCCCCCTCAGACCGGTCTGGTACACAGATGTCGACTGCCCTGGGTGACAGGTTTGCCATACCTCCTCACCCCAAGGTGCCCGCCCCTTTCTCCCCACCCCCTTCCAAGTCCAAGAGTCCTAAACAAGCCGCCCCCGCTCCTGCCACTCCTGCTGTGGTCCCCGGGCCGGTCTCTACTGCTGATGTGAGTCCCGAGCCCCCACCAACTCCGCAGACCTCCCTGACCCTGCCACAGGAGTCACCCAGTGCCCCCAAAGACCAGTCACCCCCACCGTCCCCACCTCCATCTTATCATCCTCCCCCCCCACCCACTAAGAAGCCTGAGGTCGTTGAGGCCCCATCTGCCCCAGAGACTGCTGAGGAGCCCCTCCAAGACCCCAACTGGCCCCCACCCCCGCCTCCTGCACCGGAGGTGCAGGACCTTTCCATGGCTGACTTCCCCCCGCCTGAGGAGGCCTTTTTCTCTGTGGCTGGCCCTGAGCCTGCAGGCCCTTCAGGCCCCCCAGAGCCTGTTAGATCCCTGGCTGCTTCATCCTTCTCAGTTGCTGTCTCTTCCCAGAGCCAGCTTCACGGTTCCCCAGACCCTCCTCCGGCTCCACCAGCCCCACCTCCAGCTGGTTCTGTCTCGGGGCTTTTGGCCAAGCTCCCACGGAAGGAACCGGTGGGCTGCAGCAAAGGCAGCGGGGTTCCCAGGGAGGATGCTGGCGCACCCCTGGTCACGCCCTCACTCCTGCAGATGGTTCGGCTGCGCTCTGTGGGCGCTCCTGCGGCTGCTGCAACCCCGGCCTCCGGGCCGTCAGCCCCCCAGAAGCCGCTACGAAGGGCCCTGTCAGGGCGGGCCAGCCCAGCGCCTGCCCCCTCCTCAGGGCTCCATGCTGCTGTCCAACTCAAGGCCTCCGGTCTGGCTGCCAGCAAGGACCCTGCGAGTGCCCAGCCCAATGGACCGCCTGAGGTGGAGCCACGGTCTCCCCAGTCCCCTGCCTCTATGGCCAGCTTCATATTCTCCAGGGGCACCAAGAAGCTGCAGCTGGAGAGGCCAGTGTCCCCTGAGACCCAGGCTGACCTCCAGCGGAATCTGGTGGCCGAACTTCGGAACATCTCAGAGCAGTGGCCACCCCAAGCCCCAAAGAAGCCACCTAAAGCTCCCCCACCCGTGGCTCGCAAGCCCTCTGTGGGAGTCCCGCCATCCACCTCGCCCAGCTTTCCTCGGGCTGAGTCCCTTACTGCTCCTCCCACCAACGGGCTCCATGCTGAAGACAGGACTAAGGGGGAGCTGGCGGAGAATGGAAGTGTCATGCAGCTGGTGGGCCTGGAGGAGCAGAAGCTGGGCCCACCTGGCTCAGGTACGGTGGATGGGGGTGGGGGTGGGTCCCCATCACTGGTGTGGGGAAGCAGGTGTCTGAAGTCCCACTACTGGGAATTTGTTACTGGATCTTTAAGATTTCCCTGGTCTCGGGCTGCCTGGGAAGGGTGAGCGATCACCGTTGATAAGCTAGTGAAGGAGCATGGTATGTAGGGCTTTGAAGTCAGACCTACTGAGTTTGAACTCCAACTTTGCCATTTTATCTACCCATCCTGGCCTTAAGTTCCTCACCATAAAGTGCAGGGCAATGATGCCTACATTAGCATGTCAGAGGTATTGTTTGTAAAACATCTAGCTGGTGCTGCTGGCATCGGTCAGTTGAGGAGGTGAGGATGTGCCTTGGGCTCTTAGTAGCCAGAACTAAGCCAAGACGCCCCTTGCTGAATGTCCCTTCTTTTCCCCTGCCGCAGACCCACAGAAAGAGCTGGTCTGACCGCCAGGCACCTCACTGGCACTGCTGACCCATCCCAGGAATACAATCTCAGGGACCTGAGCAGCTCCAAGGATGAGACGATACGGCAGACACTTAACCTAGTAGAGAGGATGCCTGCAGCCTTAACGTTCACAGCCTTCGATATTTATGCAAGCCTGGTGTTGATCCTGCCCTCCAAGTCATCCAGCTCATGCCTTTTCCTCCCTGGATGGATTCCCCTCTGGCAGCTGCTGCTTGTCTTGGCCTTAGCCTCATCTTGAAGGAGGTAGCTGGTGGGAGTGGGTGGCTGCGCCCCCTGCTGGCCCTGAGGCCACACGGTTGGGAGGAGAGCGCCTCACATGAATTTTTCCTCCCCCCCCATGTCCAAATCATGCACATACTGTAGTCCAGAATCAAAGCACTTTTGACAAGTGGCTGCATGTCCATCCTCCAGGGCCCATGAAGCCTCACTCTAAGGGCCTGTTTACATGGCGGCAGCATCAGTCCCTGGTAGCCAGCCCATAGCTGGGACCAGTCTGCTCCCTCCGATCCAGTTTGCTCATTTCCTAGTTCTTGGAGGTGGGCGAGTCATTGTATTCCCACAGGTTTCTCCAGGCTGGAGGTAGGAGCGGGGCTGTGGAATTCCAAAGCACAAAAGGGGCAGCAGGGGTTAGCCCTCCTGTGCCTCAACTGACCACCAACCACCTGCCTTCCAGTTCTGCCAGGTGCTCCATGCAGGGGACAAGAAGTGGGGACTGCCTGGGCCCAAATGAGGGAGGGGGTGGGAGGGAGAAGAAGAGAGGAGGTCCACAGGCTCTGTCCTCAGAGAGTGGGAGGACAGAACAGGGAGGCCTCTCAGCGGGCACTTGGTAATGCCAAGCATCTGCCCCCTTGTTTCACTTGATCAGGTTGGGGTGGGCAGGCAGGCGCAACACTTCAGAGGCAGGAGCCCATGGGCTGTGGCAAAGCTGTGTCCCTTTCAGCTGTGCAGGAAGCCCTGAGGGAGGCGGGTGGAGGGTCTGGCCAGGGGAGCGCTTATTTGGGCAGTGGGCCCAGACCTGGCCCTACAGATTACATTCTCTGACCTTTCTCTTTACTCGGTGCATGTTCTTTCTGCAGCTGCCTTTCAGCACAGGTGGTTTCACTGGGGGGAGCTGACGCTGAGTGACAAGGATGGGAAGGAAGCCAAAGGTGCATTCTATTCCAGACTCTTCCCTAGTCAGTGAAGGGGGTTCAGTGCTCCTAGGGAGCAGGCTGGGCGATTGCCCCCTGGCCATCAGCTTCTGCTACTGAGGTCTCCTCTAGGAATTTTAATGACCTATTTTCAGCCTGTGCCTCCTATCTAGGTAAGCTGGCTTCCCCACTGGCCCCGGTGCCTCCCTTCACAGTAGTGTGACTGCCACCAGGGCCATCCCTTCTGGCCTGATCCTCTTTCCTCAACAGTGACTTGGGCTTGAGGAACCTCACTTTTAGCTGCTTCTGTGGAGGCTGAACCCCTCCCAGAACCAGAGCTGGGAACACAGGGGATGTGGTACGAGAGCCCAGGTTCCTGGGGCCCTCCCTCACTGCGGTCTTCTCCCTGTGGCTGTAAACCAGCGTTCTGTAAACCAAGGTTTCCCTTGCCCTTTGGGTAATGGAGAGCGGCTGCTGGGTACATGTCGCACCTGTCCAGTGGGCCGGGGAAAGAGGAGAGTCAGTCAGTATGCACTGCTCTGCTCAGAGCTCCTGACCAGCCCCCTGGGAACCAAGACCAGGCCAAAGCCTCCACGAAAGAAACCTGGCCCTGGCAGCAGCCTTGGAGCTGTTGGAGATGGAGATGGGAGGGAGCCCAACTTCTGTGTCTCTTCCCCGCCCCCCCCCCCCCCCATGTTACTTGAGCTCCTTATCCTCAGTTAGAATCTTCTGAGCTTGTTTCCCCACTGGGTGGGACAGAGTACAAAGGAGAAGGGAGGATCTAGAAGAGGCAACCCTTCTTTGTCCTCTGGGGTAAATGAGCTTGACCTAGTGCAAATGGAGAGACCAAAAGCCTCTGATTTTTAATTTCCATAAAAATGTTAGAGAGAGAGAAGTATATATATATATTTCTTTAAATTTTTGAGTCTTTGATATGTCTATACAAACAATCCATTCCCTCTGCCCTGAAGCCTGAGTGAGACACATGAAAGAGCTGTGTGTGTGTGTTTCATTCAAAGGTGTTAATTAAATGATTAAAACGTGGCTGTGGTTTGCTGTTTCTTAATGGAGGGACAGGGTGGTGGTCTGGGCCCACTATTATGAGAGGATGTTCTTTCTGCCTCCTGTAAGCACTGGACCCCAAAGTGGGCCTCTTCTGCTTTTATCGCGAAGGAAAAGTCAAAGTGTTGGTCATCCATCCAGTTCACTATCTCCCAACATTACAGGGTCAAAAGTCCAAGATATGAGCAGCCTAGGTTGGGTGAGGGGCCCAGAAGCTGCTCCACACCTTTTCCTCTCTCCTGGGATGGTCCAGCTCACAGACAGGCCTCATCCAGACACCTTTGTTCAGATAGTTTATTTGAATTCACGACAGTGATAGTGATTCTGATTGAGATGCCTATGGAGAAGTACCCCACCCTCTCTGAAGGAGGATTCAGGCTGTGCCCGCCCTACTTCCGATATTAATAACACATAGCTGGTTTAGGGAATGTCTCAACCCAACAGAATCAAGGGAGAGAAATTCCAGGAGCCCTGGGGGCTGGCCCTGCCCCCAACGCCAAGCCTCAAGGTTGGCGGCCACTGGGGAAAAAAGCTGCCAACCCCTCGGTAGACCACTAGGTTCTCTGTTTTCTCTTCCCCTTGCTTTTGGAATCCCACAATTTCCTGTTGGGGAAAGGCTGTAATTAGCCCAGTTCAGGCACCAGATCCCAGACAGAGACAGCCGCTGGGATAACTCTAGGAAAACAGGAACCAATATTTTTCCAATTAGGACGACTGTGGCATAAGCCTTTTCTAGGACTTCTATTGAAACCAGATTTCTCCAGTCAGCTGCCGAGGGAAGAAGGTAGAGCTGAGCTCCCTGCTGCTGCCTCACCCGCATGACTACCTGGGAGGTCAGCGGCTCACTTCAGCCAGACAGGATGGTTCTGGATTCTGGGGAGGCTGAGCTGCCGCTTACTGAGTCCCACACCTGATAAAGTCCCAAACTTCCTGCTTCGGTGTCCCGGGAGATGGATAAATGGGTGACGGACGGAGCAAATTAAGACAGCAGATGACTCAGGGTGACGGGAGAAGGGGGGAAGGTGCCCGGTTGGCTAGCTAATGTTGCCCCCTTTCAGTGATTTACAGGAGATGCACCCCAGCTTGGTCATGAAGTTGGCTTCCTTCCACTGTGCGATGCACTCCTCGGAGGTTTTAAAGTCAGCCTGCATGGAATAAACAAAAGCAGTGAATGTGGAGACAGTGGGACTGCAGGAGAGCAGGCTCTCTGATGCTCTAGCAGTGTGGACAGGCCGAGCTTCTCTGTGAGCTGCGCACCCAGCTCTCATTCTTCACCTCGGGAAGCTCATTTTAGGCATTTAGTTTAGGAAAACAGTCACGAGTAAGTGCAAAGGACTATGTACTGAGACCTCCATCTCAGCGTTCAAATAGTGAAAACCCAAAGAGAACCTCAACGTCTAATAAGGTTAGATAATTTCATTAAATTATAGTAATTATGATACGATAGTATATACAATAAGATCCCCCTCTCAGTGTTTAAAAAGATGGGGAAGTTTTTCTAGCACAAAGTTAAATAAACATATGGTGGGACTCAAACTGTAAATATATCATCTCCATGTATAGAAAAAGTCCAGAAAGAAATGACCACTAATGCTATTTTCTAGTATCACTAGGTGGCAACACTATGCATATTTCATTTTCTTCATCTCCCCTCCACTTTAGACATTTCTACGATGAAAATTTTTTATTGGGGCGCCTGGGTGGCTCAGTCGGTTAAGCATCCAGATCTTAGTGATTTCACGGGTTTGTGAATTCCAGCCTTGCATCGGGCACTGTGCTGACAGTGTGGAGCCTGCTTGGCATTCTCGCTCTCTCCCTCTGCCCCTCCCACATTCTCTCAAAAATAAATAAATAAACTTAAAAAAATTTTTGGTTTTATAGCCAGAAAAAATAAGTGATTTAAAAAACCAGTCTGGAGGGGCGCCTGGGTGGTTCAGTAGGTTAAGTACGACTTTGGCTCAGGTCATGATCTTGCAGTGTGTGGGTTCAAACCCCGTATCAGGCTCTGTGCTGACAGCTCAGAGCCTGGAGCCTGCTTCGGATTCTGTGTCTCCCCCTCTCTCTGTCCCTCCCCCACTCACACACACTCTGTCTCTCTCTCAAGAATAAATAAACATTAAAAAACATTAAAACAAAACAAAACAACCAGCCTGGAAAAGCAGAAAAGGAGGGAGCGGGTAAAACCACCCGCCATATGCAGGAGGACGGATGGAAGTAGACAGCACTCTAAATGCCCCCCGCCCAGAAACATTCTGGCTGAGCGAGGAAATGAGGTATTAATTCCTCATTTGCTCATAATCACACATGTTGGTTCCATGAGGAGAGTGAACTGTTGCTACTTTGTTCACAGATGTAGCCCGTGTGCCCAGAACAGTGGTGGGCATACACAGCAGGGGTTCAGTTCAGTATTTGTTGAGGGAACGAATGCACTCAGGGGTCACAGGGACAGGCTGTATGGAGTCCATGTCCCAGAAAGCAGACAAAGAATGAGTGGTTCTAAGATCAAGGTAGGCTGGGGGTGGTGGTGGGACCCTGGCTTCATGCCTGCTGGTGACCCTGTGTGGCCCTGGCAGGTATCCTGCCAGGCACAACAGGGACAGGCCTCTGATCACGGGCTGAAGATCAAGTGAGGAAACTGAAGTCCCTCACACAGTGCCTCAAATAGCCCGTCCATGCTAGGTACGTGCGAGGGCTCCCGTGCTGCTCAGACACCTCCTCCGGGGCGGTCTGGACTGAAGGAAGAGAGGGGCTCAGACGCAGGAGGGCCCAGCGGGGGAGAGGGCAGTTGTGGACTCAGCAGTAGCAGTCTGGGGACACGGTCCAGGCGGCCCAGGCCAGAGAGGGGGCACTGTAGCTTTTTACCTGCAGCTTCTCGAAGACCTTCTTCTTGGGCTTGAGCTCTTCATCCGGTTGGCCCTTCTCGTAGCCCTTCACGAACACTCGCTCCCCGGGAGCAGAGCCGGCAGGAGGGTCCAGAGGCTCAACCTTGCGGTTTACCCCTTCTCTGGGAAGACACACAGGAGAAGGAAAGAGTGAGACTATGGACTGCCTGCAGCGGCCAGCGAAGCCAGAGCACCGGGGCCTTCACTGCGGGGCTTTAGGGCCTCCTCAACGCCAGAGGCCCAGGAAGTCCTCGGTGCCGTACCACATTTGTGTGTTGGGTTAACCGGGGCTAGACTGAAACCCTCTGTCAGGAGAGACACCGAAATCTAGGCTTTTAGGGGAGGAAGTATGACATAACAGAGACAGCAAGGCCTGAACAGCCAGTCAGAATTAGTCTTGAATCCTGGCTCCATCTCTCACTAGTAGAGAGACTTGGGCATGTACCTGCTGCTTTGAACCTTCAGTTCCTGTGGTAATAAAATTAACTTTGGGTAAAGCGCTTCATTCGCAGTACGTGCGTGGTGAGTAATTCCTTCACGCATCATGTTTTGGACAGTTTCTCCAAGTGTTCCGCCTGATGCCTGGAGGGCATCACGTGGGCCAATTCCCTGCACTTCCTGCCCCCCACGCTCAGGCCCGCGCCCCACCCCAAGCTCTCACTCACGTAGAAGCACACAGAAGCATGCCTTGGGACTCGACACCCCTCATCTTCTGGGGTTTCAGATTGCACAGCACCACCACCAGCCTATCCCGCAGGTCCTCCTCGGGCACAAACTGCACCAGGCCGCTCACCACAGTCCGTGGTTCAGCTTCCCCCACATCGACCTTCTCCACATACAGGCTGTCTGCGTCTGGGTGCTGCCGGCAAGAGAGGTTAGTCCCGGACGGTATCGTGACGGAAGGGACCATGGGGGTCCGGTGAACCCTCTGCTGAAAGGGGCATCTACTCTCCAACAGAGGCTCCTAAGGGACCCTCTGCAGCAAACTCTTTCCAGGTCCCAGAGAGCAGACAGGAGGATGGGCCTTGAAGCTCCATTTTACTCTCCCCCAAGAGGCAGGGTTTGACTAACATGAGGTGCAGGGAGTCTCCTGCACAAGTAAATGGCCTGGACTGTCTGGGCGGCTACCGTTATGGCCACATGCTACACCGGCTGAGTCCTGCGTGGCCTGGAAGATGAGCGGAGGACAATGCTGGCCTCACCATCTGAAGGAGGCAGCCATCTCAAAGTACTTTCAGTAGGCTCTGTAGTGAAAAACAATGCTGGGAAAGAAAGAAAAGTCCACAACAATGGTCCCAGGTCGCTGGCTGCATAACCTTCTGTCTCTGGGTAAAAGGAAGTCCCTCTCCCTTCCCCATTTGCAGGGGTGGGTGGGATGGGGCAGGGAGACAAAGTGGCTGTTCCAAGATAAGGCCTGCAGCCAAGTCCAGACAAGCCAGTAGAGACCAGAAGAGTCTATCAGACCAGATTTAACTGATAAGCAAGCTCCCTCTGACTAATATCCTCTCCTCCCCAACCCCGGCTCTGAGTTCCTGGCTGTGTCTGGTTGCAAAAGGTCCAGAGGCAGCAAAGGGAAAAAAAGCCTGACACCTGGAACTAGACACCTGTGTTCTGACTTGCAATATGACCTCAGGGATGTTACTTCCCATCCCAGGCCAGGTTTCCTCCAGATGGAAACAGACAAACGTGACCCCTATCGGCCTCTCTGGGATGTGGTGAAAAATGAGTACCTTGTCCACACTAATGACTTTGCCCACACGGATATCCAGCCGGGATGGGATGACCTCCTCTGGTTCTGAATTCTTGGCAGGACCTTTGGCAATCGGCTCTGGGAAAGAAAAGAACCCCAAGGGATCAGAACTCTCTTCCTCTGCCATGACAGGCCAAATGCTGACCCCACCAAATGACGACACTAGCAGGGTTTAGTGCAGAATCCCCAGAATCTACCCATTTAGTTTTTTCTTATTTATTTTTTTTAAGTAATCTCTATGCCCAACATGGGACTTGAACTCATGAACTAGGCGCCCCTACTTATATCTTCTCTAAAATAGGACTGGCAACCTTTGGGAAGGGACAGTAGTAGCTTTGCTACCTCTAGGTGTTTCTATTCATGCATCCCACATGAATTGATGGAGTCTTTTCTGGGAGAGTCACACAAAACCATCCAATAACTCAGCATCATGGGTCAATGGATGGCCAACTAAGAGCCAGTCAGAAGCCCATGCAAGGGAACTGGGCGAAGCTGAAGATGAGCTTTCCTAAGGAGCTGTGCAGACTCTGCCTGAGCAGTTGTGTTACCCTCATGGTCTAACCCAACTGGTCTCTTAACTGAAGAGGATTTTGTGAAGTATGAGATCACAGGCCATGTCTCACACAGTAGACTGGTACGGCAGGACGTAATCACTTCACAGCATCGCCCAAACCAAAATCCAGATGACTCCAGCTCCATTCCAGGAGTCAATGGGGTACGATATTCCTGTACTTCGGGCCCCCTGGCTTCTCGGGCTCTCAATTTAAGGCAGACCTTCTTCTGAAGCCCACTGACAGGCTCTCTGTCCTGATGATGCCAAGCACCCCTTGGCCCTCCCCCTCCCTGGCTCGCCTTACTCTGCTTTGAGGGGTCTGGGTAGGCAGCGCTGGCCAGTTTCTTCAGTGCAGGAGTATTAAACTTTTCCCGGATAGGATCCAGCAACTTGTTCAGGGCGACTTCAACAGAATTCTTGAGGTCTCCAGGGTGTACAACCTGCAAAAGCATACAAAGGCTCTGTGAGATGGGGCGCGTGGGATGGGGCACAGGACGTCCAAGTCCACTAAGGATAATGTGTGTGGAGGGTGCAGGGTGTTTCCCCAGCGGTCTCTATTTTTTTTAAGTTTATTTATTTATTTTCAGAGAGAGAGAGAGAGTGTGCAAGTGGGGAAGGGGCAGAGAGAGAGAGGAGGGGGGAGAGAGAGAGAGGATCCCAAGCAGGCTCCATGCCACCAGTGCAGAGCCTGATGTGGGGCTCGAACTCATGAGATCATGACCTGTGCTAGTGAGCTCCCAGAGCCACCCAGACACCACTGCTCCCTACAGTCTTACTTGATCCTTTGAACAATCTTGTGAAGCTGACAAAGCAGAGAAGGGGAAACAGGTTCAGAAAGATTATCTCACTGTCTGAGAGTTAGGGTTTTTGACTCTGAATTCCATACCAACTTGAGGGTTTGTAGAGGCTGAATGTTTTTATTAGTCAAAGTCTTCTAGTCCCTCCATTCATGCTTAGAAGAATGGC
This sequence comes from Lynx rufus, assembly GCF_022079265.1. Taxonomy (NCBI): domain Eukaryota; kingdom Metazoa; phylum Chordata; class Mammalia; order Carnivora; family Felidae; genus Lynx; species Lynx rufus. The sequence goes on along the minus strand of NW_025814834.1, from coordinate 197,777,303 downwards.
ACAAACCAGAGGCATTTAGAGGCAGAGAAACATTCACATATGCAACCCAAGGAGACAGCCCGAGGGGGGCCGAGCCGCGTGAGCCAGAAGAAAGAAGAAGGGCTCTGGAGTTAGACCGGGGTTAGAGTTCCAGCTAGCTGTGTGACCCCTGGACCAGGCAGTTAACTCCTCTAAGTCTGGGATTCTTCACTTAAAAGCTGAAGATAATACCTATATCTCAGAGAGTCAGAATGAGGATTAAATCACATAACGTGGGTGAAAATGGTGAGGAGTACAAGTATGCAGTTAAGAGTTGAGCAATTCAATTCTTCTTGTGTCCCATGACTCGTGCTTTTATATCCCAAATCTGGCCTGAAAGCACCTGTCAGCTATTCCGAGGTGATGTCTCTTAGGCATGAACACCTGTAATATAACAATACCTACATTTTTGTTTCTAATATTCCTTCATTTCCTTGGGAAATTTTTGAGAGAGAGGCAGAGCATCAGTGGGGGAGGGACAGAGAGACAAGGAGCCACAGAATCCGAAGCAAGCTCCAGGCTCTGAGCTGTCAGCACGGAGCCTGACACGGGTCTTGATCTCACAAACTGCGAGGTCATGATCTGAGTCGAAATTGGACGTTTAACCAACTGAGCCATCCAGGGGCCCCGGGAATGTGTAATTTTAACAACAGGAAAGCTTTAGACCGGCTCTGTCCAAGATGGGAGCCACTAGCCTCATGTGGATATTTCAGTGTAAACCGAAATGCAGTTTCTCAGCTGCATTGGGCATGTTCTAAGGCTGACCAGCCACACGTGGCCAGTGGCAGCTGTGTGAGGAGGCAGTGCATACAGACCATGTCCATGGTCACAGAAAGTGCTATTGGCTAGTGCTGCTCCAAGCTCTTTTTTCAGACACATTTCTTCTATCCTTCTCATTACTCCCACAAATGACCATTCACAGGACTGAGGAGTACAGTGTGGGTTTTGTGGCCGGCCTCAGACTGCAGACAGAAGGGTTTCAGAGCAATGGCTGTGAAAAACATCCAAAAGATGGGCTTTGAGGGCTGCAGAGCTCAGAGGTCACCGAGCCTTTTCTTCTACTTGATGTTCTGTCCCTTACACAGCGGTGTCCTGCAGTGGTCTTCCAGGCTCTGCCTGAACACCTCAGTGACAGGGACACAAGGTCAAGTGAGGCAGCCCAGTCCATTGCCACACAGTGGAGGTCACTGCACAGCTCTCCCTGATGTTGAACCCGAACACACCTATCCCCGTGGTCCCCGCCTGCAGACCTGGTTTAGCTTTCTGGTGCCACAGGAAGAAATCCAGCCCCTCTCCCACAGGAATCTGTCATGTATTTGAGGATGAAGGAACACAGGCCTGATTCCCAACTAAACATCCCCTGTTCTTTCAACTGTGCTCTTGTGACAAGGGCTTGGGTCTGTTCCCTATCACAGCATCCTCCTTCTCCCCACCAACACAGCCCAGATGGTCAAATAAACTTCAGAAAATTGAAGTTCAGGGCTGAATGCACAACCCCAAATGTACTCACAACAGTGGAGAACTGAATGATCAACTCTGTGGTTCCAGACTCTACACTTCAGATGACTTACACTAAGACTTCATTACGTTTCTGACAGCCCGATCACACTGCTGATTCAACCCAAAGTCAGAGTCAGTCAAAAGTCCCCATTTCATTCTCCACATGCACCATGGCCACATCTTCCCTTTATGACCTGGCCCTGCCTATCTCTCCTACAACACTCTGCCTCACCTTTTGGACTCATGTTAGATCAAACCACTTGTAATTCCATACTATGCTGTCTCACCTCACCATGTCTTTTTTTTTTTTTTTTTTTTTAAATTTTTTTTTTTTTCAACGTTTATTTATTTTTGGGACAGAGAGAGACAGAGCATGAACGGGGGAGGGGCAGAGAGAGAGGGAGACACAGAATCAGAAACAGGCTCCAGGCTCTGAGCCATCAGCCCAGAGCCCGACGCGGGGCTCGAACTCACGGACCGCGAGATCGTGACCTGGCTGAAGTCGGACGCTTAACCGACTGCGCCACCCAGGCGCCCCTCACCTCACCATGTCTTTGCACAATTTCTTCCCTCTGTTTGGAGGCTGTCCCCTCTGTAAAGCTTGACCAGCCAGGCAATCACTTCCTCCTATTATATTTCTGGACCATACGTGTACATCGTCATCGTATAGTCACATAGCAGTGATATTTGTTTCTATGTCTGCCTCTCCCACTGGACCATGAGCTTCATGAGGATTCTCTAAAATTTATTTATTTATTTATTTATTTATTTATTTATTTATTTATTTATTTTTAATGGTTATATTTATCTTTGAGACAGAGAGAGACAGAACATGAGCAGGAGAGGGGCAGAGAGAGAGGGAGACACAGAATTCGAAGCAGGCTCCAGGCTCCGAGCTGTCAGCACAGAGCCTGATGTGGGGCTCAAACTCACAAACCATGAGATCATGACCTGAGCCGAAGTCAGTTGCTCAACCGACTGAGCCACCCAGGCACCCCTTAAAATTTATTTTTGAGAGAGAGAGGGTACGAGTGAGTGAGCAGTAGAGAGAGAGAGGGAGAGAGAGAGAATCCCACGCAGACTCTGCACTATCAGCGTGGAGACCAAAGTGGGGCTTGGGCTCATCCGGTGCAGGGCTCGAGCTTACAAACTGTGAGATCACGACCTGAGCCAAAGTGGGATGCTTAACCGACTGAGCCACCCAGGCATCCCCTTCATGAGGATTTAATCCTCTGTAATGCCAGCCCCTACCATGGTGCCTAACACATGGGCACCTAGCAATTCTTTTGTTAAACTGTCTGTTGAGATCATCAGTACCCTTTAGCTAGCTACCTTCCACAGGTGTTTCTTTTTTGAACCTGGACTTTGCATCTCTCCCTGAAATGCTTCATCTTGCTGGGTTTGGTTCTTCATTCCAGGCTAAATCCTTTGCAGAATGATGAGGACATCAATATACGAGCTTCGTGCCATCTGCCCATCTAAACTGTGAACCACCCGAATCCTCATTAAGACACTAACACAACACACATCAGCATCAAGCAGAGCCTTGCGGCGCATATTAGAAACCTGGCTGGGCCAAGATGGAGACGTCTGTCAGAAGGAATTCAGTGGGGATTACTCCTCCTTTGGTATTACCTCATCAGCAAAGTCCTTTTCCAGGTCCAAGTAAGCGGTGTAGGTTTTGTTTCCACCCCATTTCTCATCTCGAAGGATCACAAACTCTGTAAGAAAATGGATCTATGCCAACAAACTCATTGATAATGGCAGAGTCAGCATTTCTAGCTCAAATATTATGGGTGTTTTAGTTTTTATTATATATTTTGAACTTTATGTGGCATTTTATTGTTCTTAAATCAGATGAGCTAGCAAACCAGCTGGCACCCAAGCTCAAGGGGAAGGATCGTGCCTTACATTTCTTTTGTATTCCTCTAATTAAGCATGCCTGCCTTCATCTCTACACCCCTGCCCACCCTGACACCCCGCTTAGAACCTAACCTTGGTAACAACCCCACGGGCAGTGAAATGACATCCCAACTCCAAATGCACGTCGGTATATGAGAAGTCAGAGCACAGAATCAGGGAAGCCATCGGCGAAGGAAGATTCGGACAAATCACAAGGGCGACCTCAGCACTACTTTTGCTACCTCGGCCTGGCCTCTGAGAAGCAATAAAAGGGTGTCTTACCAGACTTAAGGGGAAAGAGGACATGCTTGATGAAAGACAGAACTCCATTGTTCTCCACGTTCCCTGGCTCACAGAAGGCCTTCTTTAGTTTTTTCTTTACATCCTCCTTCCGGTCAAGGAGATCAATCTTGGACTCCTAGAAGCCATGGAGGAGAAGGGACCTCTTATGGTAGGAAATGAGATATGCTCAACGAATCTGTGTATTTCCATTTTTTTTTTTTTAAACGAAGGTTTAAACAGTAACAACTTCAACAAAAGCAGAATTAATCAGAGTCAAGAGCCACTCACAATATTGCCCCCAACAAAAATAATTAATTCAGTTTTCCTGTGTTCTTTCCAGGCCTTGTCTATTACACACAGAATCGTTACAAATCTGTAGTTCGAGAACAAATGTCTACTCTTTGCTTTGTCACTTGAGACTCTATCATAAGTATTTCTGAGTGGCTACCTCACCCTCACTTGTAATTTTTATGGTGTATTATAGTCCCGATTACTAGTGACAATATAATTTCTTTAACGATTTCTAAACTGTTAGATTATGTTCTAATTTATACAATTTATATATATTACAATGAATATCTTTGCAGAGTTGTTTTTTTTTTTCCTCCTTCTCTGAGATTATTTCCTTAAGCTACCCAAAACTGCTAGGCCCAAAACGATTTTCTGAAAGGGGAAGACTAATTGACATTGCCACAAACAACGTGTGAGGGGACTTGTTTCACAGCAAGCCCCCACACTAGGTACTGTATATTACCTAGAGCCATTTTTCCTTTTTAGGGTAATAGGAGTTGTTTCTTATTTTGAAGTGAGTAAACTCACGGATCTCTGGGTTCACAGTGGTTACCAAATTCTGGTCCACGTATGCCTGTGTATGAATCACCTGGGGTGCTTGTAAAAAAATGTGAATTACTGGGAGATGAGTCAAAATCTCTTGAGGTTGGGCCAGATATTTGTATCTTGAAAAAGCTCTCTGTGTGATTCTGATGCAGTTCGTGTTCAGGAACTGCTGCTAACTAACACGGACTTCCGGGGTTAAGATAGGGTGAGTGTCACCAAATAGGGTGAGTGATAGGATATTTTGTCAGAGAAATAGCTGATACATGGATCATCTTAACATAGAGAAAAACGAATGAGTATATTCCTTTAAAAATAATAAGAAAAGTTTCCATGCATATATTTACTGATCTCTGATCAAAGATTGAGAAGCCAGATTTAAAGAACTGGATGGGCACCCAAACGTGACTTCAATCGGAATCACCTAGTAGAATCTGAAAGAAAATACAGATTCCTGAGTTGTTTCCCAGAACCGCTTTATCAGAATCTCTAAGAACAGAGTCTAATCAATGCTTTCCCTAGGTGGTTCTCGAGGTCAGCTGTGTTTGGGAACCCCAAACTCAAACTTCCACATCTCTGGGTTCCACAGAGCCCTCCATTCTGTACCCTTCGTGATCAAAACAAAAGTGCATTTTCCCTAAGCAGTACTTTTAAATGTTAAAAAATATTGTATTTGTCATATTAGTTATATCAAATATCACTCTAAGAATCAAGATGCTATTTGGTGAAATGTAACCCTCACCTCATTAACCTCATTAGTAAGGCTGAGATTTACCACAGTCGATGAACGAAAACATTACTTTTGCTTGTGTGCTTTATCACACAATATCACAGCAGTAAAATTGTTAAGATTATGATTGGATCCTATCAGGACTGCTTCTGGGTCCTTCAATACTCAAGAACCACTGGAATTAATGGGATGAACCTCAGATTCCCTGGAATTCAAATCTACAAGAATTCAAGTTAGCCAGGTAACTGTTCTTTTGAGTCTTCAATATCTTCATCTCTTGCTGAAGATTTCTTTCTTTTAAAGTTTAAGAGGGAGAGAGCGCACATGCACGAGCAGGGGCATGGCAGAGAGAGAGAGAGAGAGAGAGAGAGAGAGAGAAGAGAGAGAGGGAGAATCCCAAGCAGGCTCCACACTGCCAGTGCAGAGCCCAACGTGGGGCTCAATCCCAAGAACTGTGAGATCATGACCTGAGCTGAAATCAAAAGTCGGATGTCCAACCAACTGAGCCACCCAGGCATCTCTCTTGCTGAAGATTTCTAAACTCAAGTCAGAGTTGGCAAACCTACCTCTTCTGAGGAGCTCATTTTGCTGCCAGTTAATCCTGGAACCATAGGATTCATCAGATGGACCCGTTTTGAGTAACCAAGTGCAGGGAGGTACTGAGGGGTTAGAAAGAAACACACAAAGCAAATGTTAGTATAAACTCCTCCTCAGTGTCCTGATCCCATCTAAGTTGGCAAGCAACTTAATAGTTTGATATAGTCCTTCCAATCTCTTTTCCTACTGAGTAGACTTTTTTCTTTTTTAAAAAAGTTTTTATTTAAATTGCAGTTGACATACAGTATATTAGTTTCAGGTGTACAATATAGTGATTCCGCACTTCTATACAACACCCTGTGCTCATCCCAAGTGCCCTCCTCAATCCCCTTCACCTACCTAACTTGCTCCCCCCACCCACCTCCTCTCTGGTAACCATCAGTTTGTTCTCTATAGTTAGGAGTCTGTTTCTTGGTTTGCCTCTCTCTCTTTTTCTCCTTTGCTCATTTGTTTTGTTTCTTAAAATTCCACATATGAGTGAAATCATACAGTATTCGTCTTTCTCTGAGTAACTGATTTTGCTTAGCATAATACTCTCTAGCTCCATCCACATCATTGCAAATGGCAAGATTTCATTCTTTTTTGTGGCTAATAATCCATTGCATTGGATATACAACCTTTCTATGGTGTATACAATAACATAAACAAAGTTTTCCCTACTGTTTTTCTACTAGTATTATGTTGTGAAGCTATTGGATTTACCCTACCACCATAAACAACTATAAAAGCTGGAAATATATAAAATAACCATTTGCAGGCATTTGACAGCAACAGGTGTAGGACTATGAATTTTGAGAGAAGGGAAAGCAAAGGTGACCCCACACTCACCCTGGCTTTCTCCTTGAGGGCATTTTCCCCAAACGAGGTGCTGAGAGAAAGCGAGTCTGACGAAGGAGAGACAGAGACTGGAGTTCTGGGCTGCCAGGAGGCTAGGATTGAGGAAAGGTTCTAGAGAGAAGTGAGCCCCCCACCCCCAAATCGAAGTCAAAATTCCCCACTCATTTATTAGCTGACTCATAGCGATGTGTGCATACGGAGATGCCAGGAAGCCTAGCAGAGAACAGGTGCTGGGAGGCTGGCGATCTGCGCACAGACTTCAGAGGCTGCACAGTGCTGGGGAGACAGAGGTTGAAGTTTAGGTCCACTCCAAGTGGAGAGGTCTTTGTGAACACCCTGAGATTTGAGTTTGAGATCCCAGAAAGGCTGTATCCTAGGAATAAGACCCACATTGTAGAAGGGCAAACTGAAACAGACTTGTTGTTCTTTTTTTTTTTTTTTAATGTTTATTCATTTTTGAGAGAGAAAGAGAGAGGGTGAGGGAGAGAACGTGCACAAGCAGGGGAAGAGCAGAGAAGAGAGGGAGACACATAATCTTTTCTTTTTAAGAATTTAAAAAATTTTTTTGAATGTTTATTTATTTTTGAAAGAAGACAGAGCATGAAAAGGGGAGAGGCAGAGAGAGAGACACACACACAGAATCTAAAGCAGGCTCTAGGTTCTGAGCTGTCAGCCCAGAGCCAGCCCCATTTGGGGCTTGAACTCATGAACTGTGAGACCATGACCTGAGCTGAAGTCAGACGCTTTGACTGAGCCACTCAGGTGCCCTGAAACAAACCTGCTCTGACAAAGCCTAAAACCTGCCCCAGACAGGATCAAGGTGATAAGTCAGTAATTTAACAGCCTACAGAAAACACTGCACCCTATAAGCATAATCCAGAGTCTCTACCACATATCTATGATATCTTTGATACAATAAAAAAAGTATTAGAAATGGGGAAGAAGAAAAAAAATGATTGATAATTAAGAGAAATAAAAGCAGACCCAGGAACAATCCAGATACTGGAATAAACAGATCAGGATGACAAAATAACTATGATTGGTGTGTGAAAGGAAACAGGAAAAGATGGACAAACTGGATAAAAGAGAATTTTGTAAAAGGGACCTGGAATCTATAAAAAAAGAACCAAATGGAAGTTCTAAAATGGCACAGTACAATATTGGATGGATTTAACAGAAGACAGGATTGATAAGCTTGAAGAAAAGTCAGTAGAGAATAACCAAACTAAAGCACAGAAGGGACAAAAAAAAAAAAAGAAAACAACAGAACAGAATATAAGAGACACATGGGAGGGGCACCTGGATGGCTCAGTGGGTTGAGCGTCCAATTTTGGCTCAGGTCAAGTTCTTGCAGTTCAGGAGTTCGAGCCCCATATTGGGCTCGCTGCTGTCAGCCTGTCAGCGCAGAGCCCGCTTCAGATGCTCTGTCCCCCTCTCTTTGCCCCTCCCTCACTTGTGCTCTCCCCCAAATAAATATTTTTTTAAAAAAGACACGTAGAACATAGTCAAGAGGTCTACCCTATGTAGAATTAGGGTTCCAGGGCAGGAGACAGAGAATAAGACCGAAGCAATATTTAAGGACATAGTAGGGGACAATTGCCTCAAATTGCTGAAAACAGACTCAGGAACCTCAGCAAAATCCAAGTAGGATAAATATCAAGAAAACTAGAGCCAAAAAACATCATTGTCAAATTGCTGAAAATCAGAGACAGAGAAAACCCTAAAAGCAGCCAGAGAAAAGCAGTTATTATCTCTAAAAGAGCAACAGTAATACTTATAGGTGACTTCTCAATGGAAACTAAGGCAGCCAGAGACAATGGGATGACTCTTTAAAGGGCTAAAAGAAAAATAACTGCCAACCTAGAATTTGATATCCAGTGAAAACAGAAGAAGGATGTTTTCAGACAAAAGAAAGCTGAAGGAATTCATTACTAACGACCTGCACTACCAACACCAAATCCAAGGTGGGGCTCTGCAGGCCGAAGGAAAAGGACCCCAGAAGGAAGCACAGAGGTATGGAAGTGCAGGAAGGAGTCACGAATACCAGGAAGGGTAAGTAGGGATGAGTATACCTGAAAATTGACTGCTTGAAAAGGAGTTATAACTAAGTCTTTCGGATTTAAGATATATGTAAAAGCGAAATATATGACAATAGCACAAAGGGCAGGAAGGAGTTAAACTGCAGGTTCTTACATTGTTGAGAAGTGGTTAAAATACCTAATTTAAAACTGTAATAAACTATACAGACACATGTTGTAATCTCTAGAGTAAGGATGAGCAAAACTCCTCTGTAAAGAACCAAAAAATAAATATTTTAGACTTTGGGACTCTACTGCATATTCTTTTTATTTATTTAAAAGAAAAATTTTTTTAATGTTTATTTTTGAAGGGGAGGAGGGGCAGAGAGAAAAGGAGACACAGAATCCAAAACAGGCTCCAGGCTCTGAGCTGTCAGCACAGAGCCCAACGCAAGGGGTAAACTCATGAATCACGAGATCATGACCTATGCCAAAGTCAGACACTTAACAGACTGAGCCACCCAGGTGCCCCTCTACTGCACATTCTTCTTCATGTTTTGTGCAGCCCTTAAAAAATATAAAAACCTTTCTAAGAGCTTGTGAGTCACACAAAAAACAAGCCATAGGTCACATCTCTGTTAGAATAATAAAAGTAGGTTCAACCAAAAACTTAATAGACAAGATAAAATAGAATAATGTGAAATACCTAATTAAAAAATTGACATTGTAAGCATTCCCCATTCATTAAATACACCCCAAAACCATAAGCCGGTCAGAGAAAGATAAATACCACATGACTTCACATACATGTGGAATTTTTTATTTAAAAAAAAAAAAATTTTTTTTAATGTTTATTTAGTTTTGAGAGAGACAGACAAGAGACAGAGCCCAAATGGGGGAGGGGCAGAAAGGAGACACAGAATCCAAAGCAGGCTCTAGGCTCTGAGCTGTCAGCACAGAGCCGAACGTGGGGCTTGAACTCACAAACTGCGAGATCATGACCTGAGCTGAAGTTGACTGCTTAACTGGACTGAGCCACCCAGGTGCCCCAACCCATATGTGGAATTTAAGAAACAAAACAAATGAGCAAAGGAAAAAAAAAGGTGTGTGTGTGGGGGGGGTGGAGAGTCAAACCTAGAACACCCCTAACTATACAGAACTGATGGTTACCAGAGGGGAGGTGGGTAGGGGCCTGGGGGAATGCACTGAGTCATCTATAGAACTGGTGAATCAGTATACTGTGCACCTGAAACTAATATAACACTGCATGTTAACTACGCTGGAAATAAAATTAAAAACTTAATAAAAAAGACATCCAAAAACCATTTTAAATACACTATACAATATTCCATTACAAGGAGTTATCATAACATATTTAACCAATCACTTGTCATTGGATAGGAATTTATTTCTAGTTTTTTAAAAAAAGATATTTAAAAAAACTTTATTTGAGAGAGTGCGTGCGAGGGAGAGGGGCAGAGGGAGAGAGAATCTTGTTTTTTTTTTTAAGTTTATTTATCTTGAGAGAGAGACAGAGAGAGCATGCATGCACAAGTGGGGAAGGGACAGAGAGAGATGGAGACAGAGAATCCCAAGCAGGTTCCACAATGTCAGTGCAGAGCTTGATGCGGGGCTCAAACTCACAAACCGTGAGATCATGACCTGAGCCCAAGTTGGATGCTTAACTGAATGAGCCACCCAGGAAGCCAAGAGAGGGAGAATCTTAGGAAGGTTCCACGCTCAGCATGGAGCCCAATGTGGGGCTCAATCCCATGACCCTGGGATCATGACCTGAGCCAAAACTGAGCTGGGCATTCAACTGACTAAGCCACCTAGGCACCCCAGATTTTATTTTTAAGTAGTCTCTACACCCAACATGGGGCTCAAACTTACAACCCTGAGATCAAGAGTTGCACGTTCTACTGACTGAACCAGCCAAGCACTCTTATATCTAGATTTTTCCTTTAAATTGATAATGTGATAAGTACTTTAATATATAACCGAAATTGCACTTTTAAAATTATTTCCTTGGGGTGCCTGGGTGGCTCAGTTGGTTAAGCATATAATTCTTGGTTTCGGCTCAGGTCATGATTTCATGGTTTGTGAGTTCAAGCGGAGCCTGCTTGGGATTGTCTCTCTCTCCCTCTCTCTCTGTCCCTCTCCTGCTCACACACTCTCTCTCTTTCTCAAAATAAATAAACTTAAAAAAAAATAAAGAAATAAAATAAAATTATTTCCTTAACATTAATTTGTATAATTATTAGGGCAAACTACCCTTCAGGAATTTACATTTCCACTAACAGTGTTTTCTCCATGCCCTTGCCAAGATGAGGTTTTGAGCAGCTTTCAAAAATACCAACCATTTCTCAATAGTCCTTTTCAACTTACTCACGTTCTTTCCCCAAAAAGAACTAAAGGGTTTGCTCTGATTTCTTCCTTTAAACCCTGCTAAACCTCAACTCAGATGAGTGGTTTATGTAAGATTCACAGCAATACAGACTGAATGCTCTGAGAAAGATCAGTAGTTCTGCCTGGTGGTACCTTTCCCTAGAAACTGCGCTACTAGGGAAGAAGCAAATCCAACAGGTCTGGGGGCAGTTTCCTGGTGGCAGCCAGAGCATGGGCTTTTTTTCCCCCCCTTTTTTAATGTTTTATTATTTATTTTTGAGAGACAGAGCGAGTGTGAGTAGGGGGAGGGGCAGAGAGAGAGAGGGACAGAGGACCTGAAGGGGGCTCCGTGCTGCTAGCAGAGACCCTGATGCGGGGCTTGAACTCATGAACCGTGAGATCATGACCTGAGCCAAAGCTGGATGCTTAACTGACTGAGCCACCCAGGTGCCCCTACACAGGTTTTTGTTTTTAAAAAAAGATTTTTCTTTTTAAGTAATCTCTGCATCCAATGTGGGGATCAAACTCACAACCCCAAGACCAAGAGTCCCATGCTCCACTTACTGAGCCAGCCAGGTCTGAGTGCTAATTTCTGCTCAGTCGTTAACTGTGTGATAATGGACAACGTTCTTTCTCTGTAGTTATGAGTGGTGGGACTGGGATATTCAGTAAACTGTAACTGCACACCTCTGAGGCACAAAAGAAAAAAAAGAAAAGAGGACACCAACCTTTTCTGCAAAGGTGAAAATCTTTCTCTGATCAACACCTCCAAACTGGGCATCTACTTTCAAATACTCTTCATCTAAGGCCTGTGGGGGAAAAAAAAAACACATGAGCACAAACTCCTACTGTATTTCTTCTATATGGATCTGAGAAATCAGAAGCTTGAAATTCATTAGGTTTTTTTCAGAAAGTAAAGCTAGGAAGCAAATAAGCAGCATTCAGCCTCCCTGTTGGCCTCAAGAGCGGGAGAAATGTTTGCTGAATGCCTGTGGTGAATAGTACTCCATGTGGATGTCATGGGGGAAAAAAAGAAGAGCTTCTGCCTTTAAGAAGCTCACAATCCAGTGGGGAAGGGAGGGAAGAAGGAGAAGACACAATATGGTCGTGTCAAAGATACAGTGAGCAAGGCAGCCTGTGACAAATGTCAGATAATGGCATAAGAATAAAGTGCTGTGAGAGGTCAGGAGAAAAGGGCACTATTAAACTGGTGAGCAAACAGGTATTGTCACTACATGCCAGGCCTAGAACCAGCCCTGTGGACGCAGAGTTGACCCAGACTCTGCCTTTAATAAGCCAATTAAACAGTTGAAAAGAGAGACATGTTAAACAGATAACTTGAGTACAGTATGCGAAGGGCTACCCTGGATGTTCATTCACGGAACAGTGAAGAAAGAAAAGAAAGAAAAGAAAAGAAAAGAAAAGAAAAGAAAAGAAAAGAAAAGAAAAGAAAAGAAAAGAAAAGAAAAGAAAAGAAAGACTGATCTCTAGCTGGTCAGACAGGTGGCAGTGAAGGCTTCCTGGAATCAGACTGTGGGCTGAGCTTGGTTTTGAAGAATACATAGATGTTTTTCACCATGCAGCGGAAACAGATGTCAGAGGGCACAGAGGTGTGAAATGTCTAGGGAAATTATGAGTGATTCGGTCTGCAAAAGCACAAACTTCAACGGATGCAGGAAGTGGTTAATGATGGCATCAGAGAAGTAGGGACCCTAAATGTCATGCTAGGGTGCTAGCATCATCCCGGCCCACACCGTAGAAAGACCATACCAGTAAGAGGGCAGACAGAGCACTGAGTGGAGGCCTTTGGATTAGAACAAAGAAAATAGCTAGAAGGCTGCTATGAGAGTCCAGGTAAGAAACAATGCTGAGCCAAGTCAGTGGGAATGTAGAACAAGAACAACGATTTTAAGATTTTAAAGAAGATTTTAAGAAGCAGAATTGATAAAATTTCATGTCTGATTGAATGGAGGGATGAGGAAGAAGGAGAGGAAGAGAAAGGTGAGCAAGCAGGAATAATCTACAACAGCACTGTCTAGTAGAATATTTTGGAATGATGAATATATTCTCTATCTGTGTTGTCCAGTAGGTTAGCCACTAGCTACATGTGGCTTGTGAGCACTGAAATATATGTGAAAGATAGCCAATGTGACTGAAACCTAAAAATTTTAATTATTATTTTATTTTTTAGAAAGAGAGCACATGAGCAGGGGAGAGGGGCAGAGGGAGACAGAGAGTGTCTTAAGGCGGCTCCACGCTCAGCGCAAGAGCCTAACACAGGGCTCGATCCCACAATCCTGGGATCATAACCTGAGCAGAAACCAAGAGTCAGGCGCTCAACCGACTGAGCCGCCCAGGTGCCCCAATTTTAATTATTTAAAAAAATTTTTTTTGAATTTTGTTATCTTTCTCCTTGTTCATACAAATATAATGTACACACACATGAAATATGATGTGCTTTGTTTAACGGAAAATAGGACCATGCCTGAAATTTATTTTTGCACCTCACTCTGAAATTTTCTTCACTAAAGTGATTATGATTAACACAGAGAAGATGTGTGACATTGCAAAGCGTTCTCTGGGAGGTCTGGTCTCTGTGTGTGTCCTGTACTGTGCAGACATGAAAAAACAAACCCATTTACTACATATGTGTAAACAGCCTGGTCATCAGGCCATTTTCAGTCAATAGTCACATCCAGTGTAACTCTGTAGAGAAGACTTAGGGTGTGGTTTGTAAGTACGATCTGTAAATAACTGGTATGAATTCCCATGGATACCTGTGTAAATAGATTTGTTGGCTGAAATGTACTTTAAGAAAATATAATATCTGGGGGCACCTGGCTGGCTCAGTTGGTGGAGCGTGTGGCTCTGGATCTCAGGGTTGTGAGTTTAAGCCCCACATTGCGTGTAGAACTAATTTACTTAAAAGAAACAGAAAATTAAAAAATCTGTAAATAAACTGATTTGTAAACTAAAAAAAAAAAAAAAAAAAAGATGTGTGAGATAAGTAGCATTTTGAAGGACAGATGGGGAGGATCTACAGCTGAGAAGTCAAAGGCTTGCAAGAAAGGGGAGGGGAGGGAGACAGGAAGGAAGGCCCACAGCACAGCCAAGGAACGGCAAGTACATGGACTTAATGGAAGCTGAGAGAGAGGTTTATGACCAATACTTGGAAACAGAGCAGAAAAGGTCACTGGGCGACTCCCTCCCTCTTGAGTACCTGCAGTCCAGGATACAGCAGACCACTCAGCAAAGGGTGTTCCACCTGCTTTACCACCTCAGCCCCGGCTTTCTTGGCATCATGTTGTGTGACCACGGAGGAGAGTCTGTACACATCGAGTGTGTACTCTCTGAAGAGGAAAGGAAGAGGGGACAGCTGTGAAACTGGGCCAAGGCCTCACTATGATCCTAAAGCACATTAATTCACTCTCCCATTCCAAGAGAGCATGGCGGCCTGGTAGCTCCTAAAATGTAGTGGTCCATCCTCTTATTCAAAATATCATTCTATTTTTTTTAAGTTTATTTATTTGAGAGAGAGAGAGAGAGAGAGAGAGAGAGAGGGGCAGAGAGGGAGAGAATCCCAAGCAGGCTCCATGCTGTAATCACAGAGCCCGATGTGGGATTCAATCTCATGAACTGTGAGATCATGACCTGAGCTGAAATCAAGATTCAGACACCCAACCCACTGAGCCACCCAGGAGCCCCTGAAGGTCTTAATTTTAATTGGAATTCATTTATCTTTTCCTGCAATTTGTGCTTTTGGTGTTTTTGTTGAATCTTCCTTGCCCTGAGATTATAAGATAGTCTTACATATGTACAGTCTTTTTATGTTTTATAGTTTGGCCTTTACAGTTAAATCTCTAATCCTCTTGGAACGGAGGGATCAGTTTTTTCCCCATATGGGTAACTAATTGTTTTGCACCATTTTTTCTTAAAAAGCATATTCTTTCTCTGCTGATCTGCAATGCCAGCTCTGTCATAAATTAAGTTTCCATGTATATGAGGATCTATTTCAGAATTCTCTATTCTGTTCCAGTGGTTATTACTCTATCCTCATGTTATATAAATGACAAAGGATTTGCTAGGAATGCAAAGGATTTGCCAGGAATTCATAAGGAACTCCTAAAAAAAAGAAAGGAAAATGGGCTACTTGCAAAGATACTTCACAGACAAGGAAACAAAAATGGCCAAAAAAGACATGAAAATAACTTTTTTCAGATAAATATTTTCAAGTATTTTACTCCTACACTTCAATGGTAGTTCAGGTAGGCACAGATTTTTTAGGCTGTAAATTGGTTTCCTTCAGAATCTTATTTTATTTATTTTTCATTCATTCATTCACTCACTCACTCACTCACTCATTCATTCATTCAGAGCATGTGAGCAGGGGAGGGGCAGAGCAACAGGGACAGACAGAATCCCAAGCAGGCTCTGCACTTTCAGCACGGAGCCCAATGCAGGGCTCTAACTCATAAACCGTGAGATCCTGACCTGAGCTGAAATCAAGGGTCAGATGCTCAAACAACTGAGGCACCCAGGCACCCCTAACATGCTAGGTTTTAAGACTCATCTAGAGGGACACCTGGGTGGCTTAGTTGGTTTGGTATCTGACCCTTGAGTTTGGCTCAGGTCATGATTCCAGGGTTGTGGGATCGAGCCCCACATCGGGCTCTGCATTGGAGCCTGCTTAGGATTCTCCTTCTCTCTCCCCTTCTGTCCCTCTCTCCCACTTACCTGTGAGCACGCAGTCTTTCTCTCTCTCTTAAAATAAATAAATAAACAAATAAAAATAAACACTAGCATGATATAGATTAATTAGCAGTACTAAAAAAATTTTTTTTGAAGTCTACTTATTTATTTTGAGAGACAGAGCAAGCAGGGAAGGGTGGAGAAAGACAGAGAAGAGAGAGAATCCCAAGCAGGCTCAGCACTGCCTTCGTGGAGCCAGGTGTGGGGCTTGAACTCACAAACTGTGAGATCATGACCTAAGCTGAAACCAAGAGTCGGACGCTTAACCGACTGAGCCACTGAGGTGCCCCAGCAGTTTTTTAAGGGCATCTTAGATTAATTGAAATACAGTGTCTTTTTTTTTTTTTTAAAGATTTTATTTTTAAGTAATTCTACACCCAAAATGGAGATCGAATTCACAACCCTGAGACCAAGGGTTGCATGCTCCATGGGCTGAGCCAGCCAGGTACCCCTGAAATACAGGATCTTTGTATTCTCACTTTTGTTTGGTTTCTGGCCACTGAGTATTCTTGACTAATTTTTCAATCTACTGATCTGAAGCATTCAGGAAATGTAAAAAATATTTTATCCAGCGTTTTTTAGTTGATTTCAGCAGTAAGGCTGGTCAGAGTACCTAGTGTGACAGACTGCTGGAAACAAAAGTCCTTATCCACATCTCAAACACTCTTACAGTTTTTCTGTCCATCTCTCTAGGCTGTATTCTAGGCGAATCTCTAGTTTTCTCTTCAACTTTATTCAGTCTAGAGTTGATGCCTTCTATTGAAGGCTGGTTTGTGGGGCTTTTTTGCTTTTTTAAAGTTTATTTATTTACAATCTCAACATCCAACATGGGGCTTCAACTCATGACCCCAAAATAAAGAGTCACCTGCTCTTCTGCCTGAGCCAGTCAGGTGCCCCTGTGGGGTTTTTTGTTTTGGTTTGGTTTGGCATTAATGACTAATTTTTACATTTCTAAGATTTCTAAATGATTCTTTTTATTTCTATACATTCATTTTCATTTCTGCCTCTGTTTTATAATTTCCTTTTTATTTTTTATTTTTTTTAATTTTTTTTTTTCACCGTTTATTTATTTTTGGGACAGAGAGAGACAGAGCATGAACGGGGGAGGGGCAGAGAGAGAGGGAGACACAGAATCGGAAACAGGCTCCAGGCTCTGAGCCATCAGCCCAGAGCCCGACGCGGGGCTCGAACTCACGGACCGCGAGATCGTGACCTGGCTGAAGTCGGACGCTTAACCGACTGCGCCACCCAGGCGCCCCTATAATTTCCTTTTTAAAAATGGATGTTATTCCTTAGCATGTTAGATCTATGTCTTTTTGTTAATATCACAGATAGAACACTCAAAAATGGTGGGCAGCTTGGTTTAATTCTTGGTATGCTTATATTCTAATCTCCATAGGCCTGAAGTTTGATAAAAGTCCCTAAAGACCCAGGCAGGTGACTAATAGTGCCCCCATTCCCTGGCTCTACTCTCCTTGATAGGTAGGGATGGGAAGGGGAAAAGCATTACTTTATGCTTTGGCTTTAAGCAGTAAGCCTGGTTTGTCCCCACTGCCAGCTTCCTGCCTGGAGCCCAGCAAACCTGTAACTTCAGCCCAACTCACCAATTTGCATTTCAATTATGTTTTTCTTACCACAGAGATGTTTGGCTTGTTTTTGAACCTGGCTATGTCCTTTGTTTTGTTTTGTTTTTTTTTTTTAATGTTTTTATCATTGCTGTTGTCTGGAACAGAGGGAGTGCATCAAAGTGCACACTTACAAAGCCATCTTTCTTTGAAGTCACTTTTGTATATACAAAAAGATCAAGTGACTTTGAAGCAAGGTAGCTTTATTTATTTATCCCATCTCCTCCTACCCCAAATTCTGTTCAATTCTAGAATAACAACCTTGCCTGAATCCTTCACTGTTATGATCCCGGTACCTAGAACAGAGTCTGGCATATAGTAAGAACTCAATAAGTGTTTGCATGACTCCTTTCTTCACCTTCTTCAGGTCTTGGTCTAATATCTTCTTATCATAGAAGTCTTCTCTAACCACTCTATTCAAACAGAAACCCCCCACTCACCAAGAACTTTCTCTCCCCCACTCACCTGCTTTGCAGCACCTATCACCATCTGACACACTATATATACGTTACTCGTTCATTTGTTGTCTTTGGCTGTATCCCCTTGCTTAAACATAAGGCCCGTTAAGATAGGGGTTTTTGTTTTAGTTTACTTCTGTACACCCAGGACCCAGAACAGGGTTTCCCATCTAGTAAGTGCTTCATAAATATCTGTAGAATAAATGTAAATATAAACGGAATCTCAGGCGCTCTACTGAAACTGTGGATTCAAACATCTGTGTACGTTAGAGTGTTATGTGCCTTATTTGAAACTTTAAATGTTCAAAGTGAGGAAGGATAAAGAAAATTATGATCGGGGCGCCTGGGTGGCTTGGTCGGTTAAGCGTCCGACTTCGGCTCAGGTCATGATCTCACGGTCCGTGAGTTCGAGCCCCGCGTCGGGCTCTGTGCTGACAGCTCGGAGCCTGGAGCCTGTTTCGGATTCTGTGTCTCCCTCTCTCTCTGCCCCTCCCCTGTTCATGCTCTGTCTCTCTCTGTCTCAAAAATAAATAAACGTTAAAAAAAAAAAATTATGATCAATGAAGTAAAAAGAGAAATGAACTTGTAAGCAAGAGATCTGCGCTCACATCCTGGCTCTTCTACTTACTGAAAGTATACACTTGAGAAAGTTAAATCTGCATGTGTTTCCTTATCTGTGAAATAGGACATACCAATGCTTACCTTAAAAAGTTGTTCTGGGGTGCCTGGGTGGCTCAGTTGGTTAAGTGCCCGACTTCGGCTCAGGTCATGATCTCACGGTTCATGAATTCGAGCCCCACGTCAGGCTCTGTGCTGACAGCTTCGAGCCTGGACCCTGCTTTGGATTCTATGTCTCCCTCTCTCTCTGCCCCTCCCCTGCTCATACTCTGTGTCTCTCTCTCTCAAAAATAAATAAACATTAAAAAAAAAAAAAAAAAGTTGTTCTAAGGGTTCACATGCAAAAGTGACCAGTAGAGTGATACATAGTTTAATTGAGGTTTTAAAAATTAAAAAAAAAATATGGAGATTATGAGGCAGCATGGAGAAACGACTTAGGAAATAAATTAAGTTAAAAATATTAGGACAGAAAAATTGTATCTTTGCTAATATTACAAGTATGAATAAAATTGATAAAAGTATGAAGCAGTAAAAATTGTTGGGGAGGTGAGAAACAAGTGAAATATTTTTCTTTCACATTCATTTTATCATTATTTGCTAAGGCTGGAGGCTGGAAGGAAAAAGGGAGGCTGAATTATTTATCGATTCATCTCTCCTCCATATGCTGGGAGCCCAGCAAGGCCAAGGACTTTGCTTTGGTTACATTTGTATCTCCAGCAAAATGGATAGTACACAGGCCTTCACAAGTCAGTACATTTTTGATGGATGAGTTAAGAGGACAAAGAGTATAAATTTTTTTTTTTTTAATTTTTTTCAACGTTTTTATTTATTTTTGGGACAGAGAGAGACAGAGCATGAACGGGGGAGGGGCAGAGAGAGAGGGAGACACAGAATCGGAAACAGGCTCCAGGCTCTGAGCCATCAGCCCAGAGCCCGACGCGGGGCTCGAACTCACGGACCGCGAGATCGTGACCTGGCTGAAGTCGGACGCCTAACCGACTGCGCCACCCAGGCGCCCCAAGAGTATAAATTTTTTAATGGCTTTTAATTGGTAGGGCCAAAGCACTGCTAATCCAAATTTATAGAGTGCCTGGACTCCACAGGACCTGTAATTAGCTAGAAGCATGAGAGCCACAAGGAGGGTGGATGATCCAGAACTTACTTGCTGAGCTGGTAATCAGTGCCTTTGACGAACCTGAGCTTCTCCAAGGGCACACCAATGCTCTCCAGCATTGCCTTGATCACATTCTCATAGTAGCTGGTTCGGAGTTCTAGAAGTTCCCATGGGGCTTTCATGTTATCCAGGTAAGCGTGAAGGTCCGCAAACAGAATCGTTACCTGGACATAACAGACGAGGAACCGCCAAAATGTTATTCTGTCCAAGTCCCTCCAAACACCCCTCTTTCCCCTGCCCTTGTTAAATCTCTTTCTTGGCCATTCCCCAGGGAACTCCTTGATTTATAACCTTACTTCTTACCTCACATCCTGCTTTCAGGAAGTCTGCAATCTTAGACATAGGCACGAAGTAAGCCACGTGTGGCTTGCCTGTGGTTGCTGTTCCCCAATAAACTTTAAGCTCCCGCTCCTTGAGTATCTCCTTCAGCTTGTCTTCCCCCAGAACCTCCTGTTGTGGAAGCAGAAGAGCTGGTTTAATGCTGGTGCCCCACCTTGCTCATCCTTTACCCTGTGGCAAGGAAAACAGAAGCATGTGTCATTGGGGGGTCTAAGCTCAGAGCCAGCAGGGAGGTCCAGCCATGCTCTCAGTGTCAAGTGACAGTCAACCTAAGTTGGTGCTGTTGCCAGTGAAATGCCACCACATTAGAAAACTGGACACGTCCCTACCTGCATGATCCCTTCCATCTACTCTAACTCATGTTCCTTCCTTTCATCGTCAACTTCTTGAAATAGCTGTCTCTTCTTCTGGTCTTTATCCCATGTTGCTAAATTCAATGAAAACTTTTTAGTCCTCACTCCCTCCCGGAACACTCTCCTCTTTTGGTCCTCCTCTATTTTATTCTCTTAGTTGTCCTCCTACTTCTTTGGCTGATGGCTCAGATTTCTTGGCAGCGGTTCTTCTTCCTAATCATTAAATATTAGCAATCCTGGGGCACCTGAGTGGCTCAGTCAGTTAAGTGTCTCATTTCGGCTCAGGTTCTCATGGTTCATGAGTTCGAGCTCCACTTTGGGCTCTGTGCTGATAGCTCTGAGCCTGGAACCTACTTCGGATTCTGTGTCTCCCTCGCTTTCTGCCCCTCCCCCGCTCGCGTGAGTGTGTGTGCGCGCGCGCTCTCTCTCTCTCTCTCTCAAAAATAAACATTGGAAAAAAATTTTTAAAAATTAGCAATCCTTGCAGCCCTATCTCTTCTCTTCTTACTCTACATTCTCCCTAACTGATCCCTTTCGAGTTGCTTCAGTTACTACTCATGAGCTACTAACGACCAAATTTCCTGCTCATACCCATATATAGAACAGTGTACTTGTTATCAACCCAGTTAATTCAAACTCAGCATGTTCAAAATTAACCTCATGCTCTCACCTTCCCACCTCACTCCCCACCCATCTTTTTCATTTATAGTTTCACCCCAGCGCAGTAAATGGTAACTATCATTCACCAAGTTGCCTAAGTTACCCCAAAGCTCCTAAATCCTCCTCCTCTCTGCCTCCATCGCACTTCCCTGGTCTAGGCCATCAGCTCATACCAGGACTACTGTAAACAGCTTTCTAACAGCTTGCTCTCTCCAGCCCATGTTCCAGAAAGCAGCCAGAGAGATCTTTAAAACTCAAAACTTGATTAACTTGTTCACCTATTTAGATACTGTAATGATTTCCTTTTGCCCTAAGACAGTATTGGAAAAATCCTTATAGGTCAATATGCTGCTAATAAAAGAGATCTTAGTGTCTCTTCAAGGGATGGTTTGGGGAGGCTGTTGGAAGCCATGAAAGACAAAAACTGTTTTGCTGGCTTGAATCACCTGTTAGCAGGACTTATTAAAATCCTGTTTCAAGGTGGCTGGATGGTGGATCCTGCATTCTCCAAGCCCCTGACTATTTGGACACTTGGAGAGTTCTTGCCACAAGGTCATATTACTTACTCTTGAAAACCTGAGTGAGTCATTGCCATTAGCTCTATTTATGCTTTGTCCCCAACCAGTATTATTTTGTGGAAAGAGACTAGGACAAAGGATCTGGCTAAGAGGAAGCATGCAAAAATTACCGATTGAGATCAAGTTACGAGTAGAAAGAACCCAAATGTCCACCAACTGACGAATGGAGAAACAAAATGTGATATATCCACATAATGAAATATTTCTCAGCCGTAATAAGAAAATTCTGATAGGTGTGACAACATGGATGAACTCTGAAAACATGCTAAGTCAAAGAAATGAGACATAAAAAGCCACATATTACATGGTCCCATTCATATGGAATGTCCAGAATAGGCAAATTAGAGACGTAAAGTAGATTAGTGTTTCCCTATGGCTGCGGGGAGTGGGAAATGGGCAGTGATTGCCAGTGGGTACAGGTTTTATTTTGGTGATGAAAAAGTTCTGGAATCAGATAGTGGTGATAATTGTACAACCTTGTGACTATACTAAAACCCACTGAATAGTATACTTTAAAAGAATGAATTTTATGGTCTGTGAATTGTATCTCAAAAAAGGTAAAAAAAACCCAAACTGTGGCTGAACCAATGTATCACTGCTCTTAGAATAAACTCCAATTTTAAGCATAACTTGCAAGGCCTTCATAACCTGGTTCCTCCTTACCCCTTCTCAACAAACAAGTAAAATATATAGTACGTCAGATGGTGATAAGTTATATGGAGAAACAACAAAGAAAAAAGCTAGAACAAGGGATGAGACAGTTCTGGTGGCAGGGGGTTTGTTATTTAAATGAAGTGATCAGGAGAGGCCTTCCTGATAATGTGACAATAGTCAGAGAGGCCTGAAGGAGGTAAAGAAATCAGCAATATAAATATTTATTAAGGGTTTGATCTGCACTTTGCTTATCCTACTCCTGCGAATTTAGCCTTCTCTCTGAACCAGTGTTCTTTCTCCCCTCTGGGTCTTGACCTGGGTTCTTACCTAAAATGCTCCCCGCCCCCCCCCCCCCCCCCGACCCATTCTTCTTCTGGTTAACTTCTACTCCCGCAGTTCCTGGAAACAGCAGGAACAGATGTGGAGTGAAGTGATTTGCATCGCCAAGGCGCAGTTCAGAGATCACTTCCTCAGCCTTCCCTGACACTGCCCCAGCCCTCTCCCCTAAATTCCTCCCAAAGCTCCACGAATAGGACTTGACAGTCCTTGTTTCAACTGTAACTAAGTGCCTGAATTATGGGTTATTCTTAACGTCTGATTCCCTCCAGACAAGCCCTGGGAGGGCAGGGCCCTGACGTATCGCCTGGCACATAACAGGGTGGGTGGGGTGGCAGTTCTAGATTCAAAGCTTGGCTCAATACAAGGTGACTGCACACAGGTGAGCCCACTGTCATTTCTGTGGGACCCAGATGACTGCTGCTTGACTGAACGACTGACCGACCAACCAGCAGTCTCTCTGAATTGCCTCGGTGCGGAACCCCCGATCCCACACAGTTAGGACCCTGTAGTGGCACTCAGGGTCACTGGACCTCGAGCCCCCAGTCCTTGACAGCGCATTTCCAACCCCGAGGCCCTACCTGCAGGTTCCGGGTGATAAGGTGCAGCTTCTCTTCAGGGCTCGGAGCGTCCCCCATGGCACCGTCGCCCCTGCTTCCCGCGCTCAGGCCGGCACCGCGCCGCTTCCTCGGTCGCCGCCGCCGCCGCGTGCCGGGAAGTGGCACGCGGGCCCAGTTAGGTTGCATCAGCTGAGCTCGTCGCTCGGCTTGCTCGGCCTGGACCCTTCGCCTGAGAGCGGCCAGGGAAGAGTCAGGAGCAGCTGAGAGTCGAGCGGGTCGATGAGACGAGAAGGGGAGGAGCCAGTAGGCAGGATAGGCGGTACGGGGGGCGGGGTCGCCGCGCCTGCGCGGGGCACAACCCCCTGAGGGGCGGGGCGGCTTCCTGCCAATCACTGTCTGTTTGCCCTCCCCCTTGCGCTGGCCCGGTTGGCTAGGGGTGGGGGAGGTCGGGGAGGGGGCGATAAAATGGCGCAGGGGGCGGAGTGAGGCGCAGTCGTTCGCACAGGCTTCGGCCCCGCTTCCGGAGGTGAAGAGCAGGAGGGATGAAGGGGTCAGCGTTCCCGGCTGGGAGGGGGGATGGGGGCGCCTGTTGCTTCTCCAGGGGGCCGTACATGTCTGTCCACCCTGTTGAAGGGTTGGGAGGCCTTCGCCCTGCTGGGAAAGGGCTCGTTGTCGTTCCTGAGGTGATGGCGGCGGGAGGGGGAGTGTCCCTGCGCCCCACCTCCACGTCGGCTGGCGACAGATGCCCCTCACCCTGCTGAGGAAGAGGGAGGCTGTTGGGTCACCTGCGAGACGGAGAGCGCCGTCCGTCTCCCTGCCCAGTGGGGGTGGGAGGATGGGTGTGTTAGGTGGGTTGGGGGTGCTGCTGCTCCATGCCCCACTTGGGGGGCTGTTGCTAGGGAGAAGATCGTGGTCTTACAGCAGCCCCTTAAGGGCGGAGGAGAGGATGACCCACCCCTAGGGCTGGGGGGGCGTGGGTCCCGCGGAAGTGTGGGTGTGGGTGGTCACTATCAGGGTGAGGGGTGCACCACCGAGGCCTGCGGAGGAGGTCGGTTTGGCCCCTCCGGGGGGAGGGGCGCGGAGCAAGCCCGCGCTTCTCCCGCCTTCCACCGGGAGGCGGGAGTTTCTTGGTGTTTTCGGGGGAGGGAAGAAGGGAAGAGAGAAGGCCCAGCCCCAAGGGCGATGCTGTGCTGGAGCCGTTGCATTCGTAAGGAAGAGCAGGGGGAGCCCAAGTAGTGTCCTACGAAGGGTGGACTTGGGCCCGGAGGGGTTCTCGGGACTGGTGGTGCTACCAGTTCTTTCTTGGGCGGAGGGAGGGTAGTTGGCACCGCAGCGGGGGCCCCGGAGAAGGGAAAGAAGTGATTGAATTGCTCACCTGCTGCCCCACCCTGATCTCCAGTTTCTTCTGGATTTGTTAGAGGTTGCGATCTTTGGCAATCCTGCCTAAATTAGTTTAAAAACATTTTCTTCTAAAGAAGAAACCTGTTGCTGCATTTTTTTAATATTTAGTTTTTATGCCCCTGTGGGATGAGAGTCCTGGAATCCATATCTAGTGAAATGTTAACCTAAAGCAGAGATTTCCAGCCCTAGGTTGTTTTTCTGTCCTACGGTGTTTCCAGTTACTTCAAAGGAAGTTGCAGAATTCTTACAGATAATTTCAGTTCACTTTGATTTTGTTTAAATGTTATGCCCATTTTATAGAGAGATAAAGCCTAGTGAGTGTCTTTTGTGCCGCGTGCCTCACATGTATTGGATATGGGAAAGGTTGGAAATCAAAGGCCTGTCCCTTGGAAATATTCTTTGCTCTTGGCCATAGCTTGGTAATGGTCTTGGTTTTAGAACCTTGAAAGAGGGATATGGGGTTGTGTCTGGTGTTGCAGTTTTAGTGGCCTGAATAAAATAAGGCTCTGTGCTTTAAGGCAATAGGTTTTCTTAGGTACGATAAAAATAGAAAGGGAACCAGTTTCTGAGGTTGCAGCTAGGTGGTTAGAGAACAGAGCGAGGGGGTGGTAAACTGAAGTGTGAAGAAGGGGGTGGACAGGTGAGAGAGACATGGAAGGACAGAATAGGGTCACAGAAGGGATGGGGAGCAGAGGAATAAGAGACAGACTTGGAGATGGGAAAAATACTCTTCCCTTAAAAATAAAGAGATCTCATTTTAGGTGGCAGTTACAAAGCAAGTGCCAAGAAAGTCAGCTAATGGTAGAATGGCAGACAGAGAAGTACTAAGGCCGTCTTGTGGAACTTCATTTTAGAACTTAATTTTATCTGAGTTTTTTTTCCCCCCCACCTCTTGCAAATTCATTAAATACCAACTTTCATTAGTATAGGGCTTTTAGGTTTAGAGTGCTTTCATAAACATCCCCTCATTTGATCTTCATAATCGGTGTTTGAAGTTAACAGTGTATAATTATCCCCCATTTTTCAGATGAGTGTTCTCATCTGTATTGAGGTTCAGAGACTTTCAGTGACTTGCGGAGGTCTCTGAATTTTAGTGCAGTTCCTCTATACAAGACACTTCAGTAACCATTAATTTGCAGGATTTGCCTGATATTTCAAACGTGCACACAGCCTGGTCTTTAATTCAGTGGCAATATGGTTGAATGCTGGGTTAAACTAGAAGAGATTAGAGTATACTGGATAATTTCTTAACAAGCAAGGACCTAGGGGGAGTTCTCTATTAGATTAGCACTCTTTCCTACCATTTCTATGCTTCCTTAAGATTCTCTAGGGGTCAGGGAGGTGATGATGTGGGATGAAATAGAAACTATAGCCAGTACTTATTTAGCTTTTCCATTGTGCTTCTATTGTGCTAAGTGCTCTATGTTCACGGTCTCATTTAATTCTGGCAACAACACTATGAGGTAGCTACTGTGATGGTCTCTATTGTACAGAAGAGGACATTTGAAACTTCAAAATGTAATCATTGTCTTTCTCCACTGGCTTCTTAATTTAGAAATATTTTTATTCAATATTTTAAGCATATGAAATTTGTAGGAAGTAACAAAATAATACCATTATGCACACCATTCAGCTTTATCTTTCTTATTTATGTAGGCAAGCTGAATCTGAGGACTCAGAGGGGTCTGAGGCTCAAGAGAGTCCTTGGCTTAGTTCAGGATAGAAATCAAATGTGAGCCAGGAGGAAGTGAGAACAGAGTTCATTGAATAGTGTAAGTGAGAGAGTAGAGCAGATGGAGTGTCTGGGAGACTTGGAAAAGGAAAAGTGAGTCTCTCTGTCACTTGGGGTTATGAATGTATATTGGAAGGGGGTCCAGGGTGCATGTTCTTTCAAGAACCCAACATAGCCTCTGATCAAAAGTGAGTGTCAGAAGAACAATAGGTGTTATTCCATAAATTACCAAAGGGAGGGGGTATTGATGCCAGTGTTGGCCAAGGTTTGGAGCTAATGCCCTGGAACATGTTTGGGATCCAGTTGTCTTAGATGTTATCAGGTGTTTCAGGGCCTAGGATGGAACTTAGAGGAATGATTAACTTTCTTGCCTCCCCCTTGGAATGGGAACATAGCTTCCTTTATTTTACTTTCATTATGTTGCCATATTTTTTTTTAAGTAGTTTCTACACACCCAACATGGGGCTCGAATTCATGACCCCAAGATCAAGAGTCTCAAGGTCTACTGACTGAGCCAGCCAGGCACCCTTCGCCATATTTCTTGGAGGTCTTTTTGTTATTTATTTATTTATTTATTTATCTATTTATTTTTTAAGAAGTAAAACATTACAGATAGAATTGAAGGTGCTCATGCCCCCTTGACCTTCCTCTTCCCTCTCTACCACCAGAAGTAACCACTATCCTGAATTTTGTGCTTCCTAGTCCCATGCATATTTTTATAATTTAATGATATATGTGTGTATCCATACACTATCTGGTATTGTTTCTTTAACAAATTGCAAGGAAAAAAAGATGGGGAACCTATAGATTAAAATATAAAACATGTCAGCCAATTGCAGTGTGTGGACTTATATGGAAACCGATTTTTTTCAATCTTAAAAAATAAGACATTTATAAAATAATTGGAAACCTGAACCATGTATTTTATGATAAGGAATTCCTGTTATTTACAGATGAAATGATGTGATGCCTGGGATTTGCTTCAAAATAATCCAGTAAAGGGGGGAAGTGGATGGGACAAGATTTACTAGGGGCTGATAGTTGTTGGGGCTGAGTGGTGGATCTATGAGAGTTTGTTATACTGTTGTGATTTTTGTATATGTTTTAAGTTATGTATAATAAAAAGCATTTTTAATGAGGAAATAAAATTGTGGAGAGAATGATTTGTGCAAGTTAAAAATTATCTGTATATTGTATTGTTTTGCATAATTTTGCTCCCAAACCTATTGGAACATTCTCTGAAAGAAACTCAGAAGAGCCAGCTCTGTGCTTCTGGATGTCATGTAGTATAGGGATTGATGTTTTCAGTTCTTGTGAAGGATATTGATCCTATGTGTGCACAGTAAAGTTTGCCAATAACCATGATTTTCTTCCAGTGAGGTTTGGCTGCATTCAGGAGTATTTCTCATGTTCTTCTATTCTACCTGGGAAGTCCGGGGAAGCCTGTGTTTAATAAAGTGGCTTAAGTTATTTTTGCTGAGGGATTAAAAGCCCTCTTCAGTATCTTTATCTTTCATAGTATGTTAGAGAGTGTGAAATTGGAAAGCTCTGCCATTTGCTGACTGACCCTGGGCAAATCTCTGACAAGGGTAGCAGGAAAAAGCATTACCTTTGGAATTAGACCTGGGTTTAGATCCTTGTTCTAGCATTATTAGTTCTGTGTGCTTGGTTAAGTTACTTCCTGCCTTTTTTTTTTTTTAAGATTTTATTTTTTAATCTCTGCACCCAGCATAGTGCTCGAACTCACGACCCTGAGATCAGGAGCCACATGTTTTACAGACTAAGCCATCCAGGCACCCCTCTTAATGCTTCTTAACCTGAGTTTCCTAAGAGTGAACATTTATTGAACTCTTCATTTGGGCAAGCCAACTGCTTGAACTAGACCTTTTGGAAGAAGTTTGAATGAGAATGGAGATAGTGGCTTAGAAAGGGCTTCTCAGAAATAAAGCTGCTTAACCCGGTGCCTATGATACTTGTGCTTTACACCTACAAACTTTACATATAAACTTTTTCTTACTGCTGCCTAAAGAAATAATATAAAATAACCCAGTCACTGTGCAGAGAAATTACTTTTTCTTCATAGAGGCACCTGTTTCGGTGCCTGCAGTGCCTGGAACTCTCTCACAACAATGCTGGAATATTGGTAAAATAAGATAAAAAGTCTCAGCAGCCCTAAGTTTAAATGCAACAGAAAGCTTAGTTTATTTGGTAAGGTTTATATTGCAGAGTTATGTTGAGTTAAATTAGAAGTCGTAAAATGTGTCTCGTAGTGACTGGTTTATAATAGGTACTTAATATTTCTTTTTGTCCCATCTCATTTATAAGATGGGTAAGTTTAAGTTCCTTCTTTAAATTTTTTTAAATTTATTTTACCCCTAGTTTTGTTGAGATACAATTGACATATAGCACTGTATTAGTTTAAGGCATACAACATAATGGTGTATGTACATAATACTAAATGATTACCACAGTAAGAGTAGTTAACACATACCAATTCACATAGTTATAAATTTTTCCTTGTGATGAGAACTTTTAAGATCTACTGTCTCAAGCAACTTTCAAATATAAAAATACAGTATGGTTAACTATAGTCAATATGTTATACATTATGTAAATCCTTTCTAATGCTAGTGTTCTGTAATACCTCTCTTTTTCTTCTCATTCTCTAGTACTTTATTACTCATACCATTTTATATTTTCTGATATTAGTGCATAACTTTCAATGTTGTCTTCCTACCAAGGTAGGAAACTGTATCTTTGTTTTTAAGAAGTCATATAGAAACATGTCTTGCTCAGTATTGTGTGATGATAGTAGCTCAGAAAATGTTTTCTGAAAGAGTGCATGAACTAAAGCTAAAATTCAGAGTGTGAAGGAAAAGTGGGGTGGGGGAAAATCACCGTTAAAAGGCTAACAGGGAGTTTTTGAAATTATTTGAGTTTAGTGTATAAGCATTTCTTAATAGCTTCTCAGATGTTGACGTGATGTGTGAAATACAAGCTTTATGACCTTTACCATCTAGAAAATAATTTCGATTAGGTCCATCACTGTGTAAAAGCTAGGTTTTGATTACATAAGTAATATACAAATATTCAAGTAGAATAGTTGACATTATTCAGAATGACACTGAAGTCTTCCCTTGAGATCTCTTGGTCCCATCATGGGTTATAACAGTCATCAGTTTTATATTTTTCTGGATCTGTTCTTTGCATTTATATATAAACTGAAAATGAGACGTTGGTATGTGTGATCATGATGAACTTCTAGATCTTGGTGGAATCTTAGACATTGCCTAGTCTGCCTTCCCACCCCTTTCCCATTTTATAAATGAGACAAATCCAGGGATTTAGTGACTTGCCCAAATTATTACAGCTGGTTAGTGACAGAACCAGGACTATAAGCAAGGTCTCAAGACTCCCAAGCCAGTATTCGTCTTACGGGAGCAAATGATAATTCTCAAGAAAGAACAAATTGTTGGGAGGAACAAAACTAGTTCCTTAGTTGCATAATTTTTCCTCTAAAGATTTTTCTCTGATGTTCTTGACTCAAAATCCAACTTTCTGGTATTTAAAAAAAATCAAGATCAAAATTAATAGGTGGAGCACCTTAAAGCATAATACAGTTGACTTTGTAATTAGCAGAGTTGAAAGTGATGAGAAGATCCTCTAATTTTCTTTGTGCCTGCAGGAAGGTGGGAGTCAATCATTTTGACAAGTCTCCTGAAAGGAACAGCTAGCAGGAGCTGAAACCTTTTTCCATTTGGTCTCGTGGCAAAGAGATCACGCCAGCAGCTCCACACAGTATGGAAGACAATTCTTGTATTCTTAAAGTTTTTTTTTTTAACTTTAAAAGTTATACGTGTTTGTTTTTTCAAAGTGTAAACTGAAAATCCAAGCATTTTACACAATATATACTTGTTTTCCTTCTATGTTGTGGATATTATTCCATGCTAGTATATAGTGATCTATTTCATTGTGTTTTTAAATAGTTGTAAAGTATCCCATAGAATGAGTGTACCATGATTCCACTAAATAGTTCCAGTCATGGACATTAAGGTTCTCTCCAATATTTGGCTATTTTGAATAATTCTGCTTTGAACATCCTTATAAATGCATCGATGTGCATTTGTATAGGTACTACTGTAGGAAAAATTGCCAGAAGTAAAATTGTGGGGTCAAATGGTATTGCAAATTACTCTCCACAAAATATTGTGCTGACTTAATGGTCTTATTCTGATTGTGAGAGCGCTTATTTCCTACATCCTTACCAACTTAGATATTGTGACATCTTAATTTTTACTGTTTTGTTAGGAAAAAAAGCATGTCACTGTTCGAATGTGTATTTCCATGATTCTGGTAAGGTTAAATATCTTAAAATTCTTTCTCATGTTATAAGTCATGGCGCAAAGAATTTGAAATATTAGGATACTACCACTCTATAAAACAGAAGTTGATATAGGGATTTCCTGTACCTCGGTGAAACCGTTTCTTATTTTTCCAGATATGACGTGCTCACTAGTGCCCTCTGAACAGTCTTCTGGGACTTCTCTCTTGCCTAAAGACAATGCCCCATTTTCATGGGGTTCCTCGGATGAGGATGGATTGGATGACTCCTTGCTGGATCTGTCTGAGGGAGAAGAAGATGATGGCCATTTCAGTTTCACAGAGGAAGATATTCAGGAGCTCTTGAAGGATGATGACCTATCAAATGAGCACTTTTCTTGGGGAGGAGGGTTGCTTAAAGATGACAGCAGTCACGTTGAGAAGGGAGGGAAAGGGGATCAAATTCTATTTGATACTTCCCAAGAGAAAAATTCATCATACACCTTGGGACCAGTAGCTGAGACCCCTGGCCTCTTAAAACTACCTCAACTAAGTACATCAGTTGGTCATGGCCCAACTCCTACTAAACCGTTAAACAGACACTTTGCACTAGAAAAGAATCTTGTAAAAGTAACAGTTGCACCATTTAATCCAACAGTTTGTGATGCTGTGCTTGATAAGGACAAGACTGATTTATCCAAAGATCTTGAAAAGCCCTCCTCCCTTGGGGAAGAGATGAGAGAAGATGGTCTTAGCCCAAATGAGAGCAAACTCTGCACTGAATCTGAAGGGATCAGTCCCAATAATTCTGCTTGGGATATGCCCCCGCTCTCTTCTCCAGACAGTAACTTTCAGCAAACTGTGTCTGATAAAAATATGCCTGACAGTAAGAAACCTACACCTGTATTCTCTCAGATCTTGGACAATTCAGAGACTCCTCATTTGGGGTCATCCTGGAAAAATGGATCACATAAATCAAATTGTGAAATGACGTTTCCAATTGTTTCCAGTTCATCAAACAAAGTACGTATATTTTTTCAAGGTAAAGAGAAAAATTATTTTCATTCACAAGCTGTATAGCAAAGCTTTGTATTCATCAAACAAATTGGGATTTGAACCCTGACTAGAACTGTGACCTTGGGAAAATTATTTAGCCTCTCTGTTCTCTCATATTTCTTATCTATAAATTGGACTAAATAATACTTCACACATATATGGTAAGGATTAATTAAATAATGTCTATATGGTAACTGGTATATAATATTAAATTGCTATTATTGGCTAATTACTAAGATAATGATGATATTACTATTACTTTTCCTTTTTTGGGGGTTTTAACCCTAAGTCTCAATCTCTGGTTGCTATGCTAAATGAGATACGGCACCTGATCAGCCACTGAAGAGCTAAAAAATCTTCGACAATTTACCTAACCTCTTTAAGCCTGATTCCCTGTCAGATGGGCATACAACTTAGGGTTTCTTTCTTTTCCTTAAAATTAGTTATTATCTCATTTAAGGCATCTGCTATAGTGCCTGTTACACAGTAGGGTACAGGAATATGCCTTTGTAGCCTATAGTTTAAGAATATGTCTGTAAATGGTGTTTTCAGTTTTTTTTTTTTTTTTTTTTTATGACTATCTTCTGCTTTGAATGAAAGCAGGATGTTCTTGACAAGGATTCTGGGAAGCTGAAAGTCAACGAGAGAAGACTAGGCAAAGTCATACCTGTTCTGCAAGCCAAAAGAAGGTAACAGTATGATAATATTCTGGTTTCTGTTGGTTCTCTTCAATTTCTGTCTTCTGCTCCTCCATTTCCCCTTAATGTGGAATAAAACCATGCACCAGGAGTAAGCATACTTTAAGTTCTGGGACTACTAACGTGTAGCTGTCTAACCTCGGGCAAGTCAAATAATCTATGTTTATTTGTCAACAAAATGAGGCTAATGATGCCTTCCCTGCTGTTTCTCACAGTTATTTTGAAGAGTCAGAAAGACCTATTAGTGAAAACACTGTATAAATGTAAGATTTCTTTTCCTGTGTATGGGGAAGCCTGGTCACAGATATGATATGAAGTTAGAATAATTTGAACACAAACATTAAAATACAACTATGTAGAAGATCATTTAGTCATCTCTTCCAACTTGAATGCAGCTGTCCTTGAGGGAAAATTCTAGTAGAGGTTGCAGATTTGGGTCACTTTACAATCTGTTCTCTTGTTGCCAGGAGATGGCAGTGTCTCTACATGGGCCTTTTCAATTAGCAGAGCTTTTTTTTTTTTAATGTTTATTTATTTTTGAGAGAGAGGGAGACAGAGTGTGAACAGGCGAAGGGCAGAGAGAGAGAGGGAGACACAGAATCGAAGCAGGCTCCAGGCTCCAAGCTGTCAGCACAGAGCCCGACGCGGGGCTTAAACCCACGAACTGTGAGATCGTGACCTGAGCCGAAGTCGGATGCTTAACCGACTGAGCCGCCCAGGCGCCCCATAGCAGAGCTATTTTTTAGGTTGAGTCAGATTGACTTCCCTACAAAGGGATTAAAAAAAATTTTTTTATTACACAGATACTATATTTATTTTGCTTTAAATTTGTTTTAAGTTTATTTTGAAAGAGAGAGAAAGCACACAGGGCAGCGGGAGAGAGAGAATCCCAAGCACTCTGCACCACCAGCACAGAGCCCTATGCAGGGCTCAAACCCACAAACCACTAGACCATGACCTGACCTGAAGTCAAGAGTCGGAAGCTTAACCAAATGAGCCACCCAGGCTCTCCTCTGCTTTAAATTCTTTTTAATGTATTAGAAATAAGGCTAAAGTTTCCTTTGACTGCTATCCTTAATCCCAGTTTGTTTGTTTGTTTGTTTGTTTTGTTTTCTTTGCACAATTGAGGGAAACTTGGTGAATTACTTACAGTGGAAGTTATACCAAAGAGCCAAGTCAGGCTACTTAGAACAGTTATGAATTTATTATCTCCATATTCTAATCCACTGACTCCATAGTACAGTGCAAACAGGATGAGCAAGGGCCAAAAATTGTTCTTGCCAAGGTCACCAGTATTCTAACTGCCACACCCAGCTGGTTCTTTTTGGTCTTTATCTCTTTGAGTTTTTCTGTGGCTCTGTGAAGTTATTTCTTGATTAACCTTGAATTACTCAACAAGTGCTTACTTTCTCTGGGGACTGGATAATCTTCACTTTCCTATGCCTTGTTAACAGGAGGTTGTATCTGTTTCTCATCTTCCTTTTTTTCTCAACTCCATACTTGATTTCAGCTTTATACTATGTGACTAACACTGTCTTCTGTCACTGGATCTTAAAGAGTATTTTGCCTCTGAAAGTTAGTTGTTCTAACTGATCAGCAATATGTGACTTCTCTCTATAAACACTACACTCATGGTTCTAATGGGCTGTTTTTCCTCCCGGTTTGCTTTGTTCAAGGACTAATGTTCCGACGTTTTCACAATCAGATCTAGAAAAGCAGAAGCAAAGTTATCTCAAGGAAGTCATTGCTCATATAGAACATCCAAAGGACACTAACCAAGGTAACATGGTAACCAGAGAATGGCATGTAAAAGATGTGATGGGACTTCTTTTTTTTTTCCAGTGTAATATAGATTAAACTGGGAGATTATTTTGAATTTTCTAAAATTGATGAGAAAGATAACTTCTTTACCCAAAGATTTTTACTTTAAAAGATTGCCTAACCAAATAATTCCCCAAGTGGTTTGGCTAACCTGTATTAGAGAGGGGTCCAAGGAGACTCATACCACTATGTGAAGAGTGCGTCTTCCATGGCTGAGGGCTGTAACCAGACCTGTAGTTTTCTGATAGGGAATTTTTTGGTCTGAAAAATAGAAGTGGATGACCAAGGGCTGCTTAGTAATCACTAGTGTTTTATATAGAATTATTTATTTTCCCTGTTTCCTTCAGGATTTAAATGTAAAAAGGCAGGCATTTCAAATAATATTCTGTATCTGCATTTGAATAAAAGCTCCTAAAAGGTTTTGACTACCTTCCAGATTCTTCAAGCTGAGTTCTCCCTAGTTCATGAAAAGCTATTACAAAGCAAAGTGGCCGGATTCTTTCTCAGCCCTCAAAAGATATAGGCCCTGTTATCATTCATCCTGGACTAGTAGCTGGTGGGAAAACTCCTAAAGGGAGGGGAACTTGTGGGCTATACTGAAGGGGCTGAGGTTAGAGAGGTACTGATAAAAGTTATCTTCTCCTAAATATCACTCCATATTTGGTCATCCTCAGCTTCTTTCTCTATTCATTTAGCAAATCTTCCTCAAATATTTTCAGTGGTGCTAGGTTTTAAGATTAGGAATTTGAAATGTAAAGAGGACCAAAGTAGGGTCCTAGCTTTCTAGGGATTGATAGTCCAGAGAAGGTAAAGATGATTATACCACAATATTGATTAGTGCTCTAAGAGAATTATGTATAACGTGCACTAGGAACAAGGAAGAAGCACTTCTGTTTGTGTTTGGGGAGAGTGGAGGACACCCTAGGTAGGCTCCATGGGGAAAATAATTCTGTTATTCTAAGATCTGTCATAAATTACTAGGAAGAGTTTTAGGAGAATTCTTGACCAAAGATTCGGAGGAGACTACTCCCATCCCTTTTTTTTTTTAAAAACAAATCTTTAATTAGTAGTTTTGGAACTGAGGCATCAGCCAGAAGAAGTTTTTTTTCCAGGTCCTTTTATTTTTTCTTCAAAGACTTCATTAAGGAATCAAATACTGCTTGTACTGATGGCTCAGCCCTCTGCTTGTGAGATCTCTTTGTTTGAACTATTTTAAAGTTTTGTTTTTTTTTAAGTTTATTTATTTAGAGAGAGAGAGAGGGCGAGAAAGAGACTCTCAAGTAGGCTCCACACTGTCAACACAGAGCCTGACGCAGGGCTCAAACTCATGAACTGTGTGATCATGGCATGAGCCAAAATCAAGAGTCAGATGCTTAACCAACTGAGCCACCCACGTGCCCCTTGTTTGAACCATTTTAAAGGTCTGGTGGAACTAGAGACACCCCTCTCCCATCGGCCCAGACCCCCTTGCTGCGGGTCATTAACTGGAGGGGCAGATTGAAAGAAGTTTGTGTGTGTTTAACCTCTGTGGAAGAGACTTGAGCGTTGCTTTTCCCTCTGTGAGGTGACTTTCTTTTATGTCCTAGGCAATTCACACTGATGATACCCAATTATATTTCCCTTCTCGTTTGGGGCATTTAGAAGAGAAAATTTCACAAGAAAAGCAATGAGCAGCTACTCATGTTACAGGGTCTTTCCAGTCTCTTTCCCACTTAGCAGTTCCTCTCCCACTTTACCATAATAATCTATATCCCATAAGAAACAGCTAGAATAACATGCATAGGGGAAAGACAGCATACTTTAGTGGTTGAGAGAGTAAAGTCTAATCTAGAGTTAACTTCTGGGTTCATAACCTAACTCCACCGCTTACTGGCTCTGTGACCTGAGCCAATAAAACTCAGTTTTCTCATTTGCAAAATGGGTATAATAATGAGGTTTAGCATATGTGAAAATTAATACTTGTAAGCACAAGTATAATGCACAGAACAGTACCTAGCCACTAACAGTACCTAGCAGCCAACATTTATTGAATACTTGGTATTATTTGCAAGAAAGGGTATCTATTCAAACTGAAGTTTTTATAGGTAAAGTAGTATGATGTCAGGTGTTTGTTTTCAACTCTTAAAAAAAAAAAAAGCCAAAACCCTGGAAAATTAGAGGGAACAACTTTTACAAAATGTTGATTAATTAAGCTGAGTGATAGTTATGTGGGGATTCATTATATTTTCTACTTTGTTTTTTGTTAATTTTTTTTGAAACATTCATTTTTGAGAGACAGAGTGGGAGGGGGAGGGGCAGAGAGAGAGGGAGACACAGAATCTGAAGCAGGCTCCAGGCTCTGAGCCATCAGCACAGAACCCGACACAGTGCTCAAACTTACGGACTGTGAGATCATGACCTGAGCTGAAGTCGGATGCTTAACCAACTGAGCCACCCAGGCGCCCCTATATTTTCTACTTTGGTGTGTATTTGAAAATATCCATAATAAAAGGTTATTATTATTATTTTTTAAGTGTGTTTTTTAGGGGATTCTTTTTTGAATTGCCATCATCACCAGTTTTATTCTAAAAATTTCAGAGTCCTCTAGCACTTGCTTCTGCTTTCCAGGAACCCAGTGTGATACCATGTTTTTGTGTTACTTCCCACTGCCCACTACTCATGCGCCCAAAGTTTAAAGATTCTGTACAAAATTGCAGAGGAGAGTGGGGATATATTTTATTCCTCCTCTATTTATATATGAAGTAAAGAGTAGCCAGAAACAAAAAGAGGAAGCATATAGTGCCTCCTGTCCTTTTTGATATGTTAAGTGCTATTTCACCTTGGAAAAGTATAACTCTCCAGGTTCTTTATTAGAAACAGAGAAATTAGTAATGTAGTTCCTGTCAATTCAGTTTGAGTTCTCTCCATTGGGTTAATGTTCTTTCACTTTATCAATAATGTGTATGTTATTGATACAGAATATGATAATACAAGTCATCCTTCAACTCCAGTATTCTAATATAAATATAATCTCTTTTTAGTATAATGCCAGGTGAGTCTTTAATAGCATTTACAAAGAATTACCAGCTACTTCCTTCCTGACATTCCAGCTAATGGAAAACTTTATATGGAATTATAAGTTCTTAGAGTAGAAAAGGAGCATTAAGATCTTCTCTTTAATCTCCTAACATATAAATCTGTTCTATATATCTTTGCCAAGTGACCATTCAGCTTTTGCTTAGAATTCTAATAACACAAAACTCATTAACTCATGAAGCAGGCCATTCATTGTTTAAAAAATTCTGATTGTTAGAAAGTTATTCCTTACACTGAGACAAACTCTACTTCCCTATAGTTTCCAGTGATAGTTCCTAGTTGTGCCCTCTGGGATCACAAAAAATAACTATTCTCTTCCATATACTTAATGTCTTCTAAGGACCTTTTCATGTTAATTATCTCAAATTAAGATTTTTAATGATTAGAAAGTATTATATAATTTATTATTCCATTTGGATAATTAGGTTGTGCCCATTTTCATTAGTAATGCTGCAGTGAACATTCTGGTCAATAAATATTTATGTACAACTCTTATTTCTATAGGATGAATACCTAGAAGTGGAATTGCTGGGTAAAGTATATAAATATTTTAAAAACCTCTGTTACATGTTACCAGATTGTCCTGCCCCCCCAAAAATGTATTAATTTTTATTGTCACCAATTTGATAGGTAAATTTTAACATATTTTGTTTTAATAATTAGTGAGGTTAAACATTTTTTATTTATGTTTATTGGAAATATATAGTTAATCATGATTTTTAAAAATCATCTAGTATCTAGTTTATATTCCAGTTTCCCCAGTTGTCCCAAAAATGTCTTCTTGTAAACTGTTCAAACAGGATCGAATCAAGGTTCACGTGTTTAATTATTGTCTCCTTAGTCTCTCTTAATCTAGGTCACTTGTTTTGTAGATTGTCTCACATTCTGAATTGTGTCTGATTGTTTCCCTGTGGTGTCATTTAACTTGTTCCTCTATCCCCTGTATTTCCTATATATTGGAAGTTGGATCTGGAGGAGGGATTAGATTCAGAGTAAGCATTTTTGACTGGTATAATTCATAGGCACTGTTATGTATTCGATCTTTATCAGATTAGGGGACACCACACAGTAACAGGGTGTTCTTTTTTCTTTTTGGCATGGTGTTCTAATAGTGATGCTAAGTTTGATCACTTTGTTAAAGTGTTAACTGTCATATCTTTCCATTGTAAGGTGCATTTTCCCCTTTGTAATTAGTAAGTCATCTGTGGGTGTTGCTTTGGTATCATTTGAATATCCTGTTCCACAACAATTCTTAATTGTTTTAGTATTCATTGATGATCCTTGCCTAACGGCTACTACACAGAGAATTGCATAGAAAGTATTCATTTTCTAAATAATTTCTAATATAATTTCTTTTGCAATGAATACCTTCCATTCTTCTATAAAGATTTTTTTAGTATCACTATTACCTCATAGATTCTTAAAAATTAATGTTACAGTGGTCATTATATATAGTCATTACTTTTTAAAATTCTGTTTGTCTCAAGTTTGACCAGTGGGGACTCCTTCCTTCCAAGTAGGCTCCTGTGTCTTCTGACATGACCCCATTAATCTTTTTTTTAAATTATGGTAAGAAAAGTAATACCAATTGACCAATTAAATCATTTTTTTAAGTTTATTCATTTATTTTGAGAGAGAGAGAGAGTTGGGGTGGAGGGGAGAACGTGACCAGGGGAGGGACAGAGAAAGAGAGAGGGAGAGAATCCCAAGCAGGCTCCTCACTGTCAGTGTGGAGCCCAATGCTGGGCTTGAACTCAATGAACTGTGAGATCATGACCTGAGCTGAAACCGAGAGTCAGACACAACCATCTGAGCCACCCCGGCACCCCACAATTAAACAGTTTTTAAGTGTGCAGTTCAGTAGTGTCAAGTTTATTCACATTGTTGTAAAACATCTACAGAACTTTCTTATCTTATCAAACCCATTATAAAACAACTAGCCTTTTCCCCTTCCCTATAAACCCTGGTAACTGCCATGCTAATTTCTGTTTCTGTGAATTTGCCTATTTTAGATACCTCATATAAGTGGAGTCAAACAGCACTTACCTTTTTGTGATTGGCTTATTTCATTTAGTATAATGTCCTCCGTGGTGTAGCATGTGTCAGAATTTCCTTCCTTCTTATGGCTGAATAATAATCCATTCCATGTATATACCACAGTTTGTTTATCCATTCATCCTTCAATAGACATTTGAGTTGCCTCCATTTCTTGGCTATTGTGAATGATGCTGCTGTGAACATGGGTGTGCAGATATCTCCTCAAGACCCTGCTTTCAATTCTTTTGGATATGTACCCAGAAGTATTGCTAGATGGTATGGTAGTTCTACTTTGAAGTTTTTGAGGAACTTCCTTACTGTTTAACATAGTGGTTGTACTATTTTACAGTCCCACCAGTAGTGCACAAGGATTCCAGTTTCTCTGCACTCCCAGCACTTGTTGTTTTCTGTTTTCTGGGAGTAGCTGCCCTTATGGTGGTTAAGTATTCATCAGTATTACAACTATGTAAATATCGTTCACTGCCAAGCCAAGCACTATACTATAGTTTCATTTTCTTGAATAATTTATTTTTCTGGAGTAATTCCTTCTCTCACTTATTTTTTATTTATTATTATTTTTTTTAATGTTTATTTTTGACAGAGAGAGAGAGAGCGAGCACAGGCAGGGGAGAGAAGAGGACAAAGGATCCAAAGCAGGCTCTGCGCTAATAGCAGTGAGCCAGATGTGGGGCTTGAACTCATGAACCATGAGATCATGACCTGAGCCAGTCAGATGCTCAAGTGACTGAGCCACCCAGGTGCCCCTACCTCACTTATTTTTTAAACTACAAATTAATTTGTCTTTAATCTTTTTGCAGTTTATATCCTTATCTATGTTGTCTGTGTGTCTGGGTTGTGCCCCTCTACAAATGCACAAACATACCTAGTAATCTATCAATTCCTTTAATAATTTTTTCTGGAGACCTTCCTAGAGCCTTGCGTCCTTCTGCTCCAATTTATACTGCTTGTTCTCCAGCTTTGCTGCAGAGCTATCATCCTGTTATTTCTTTTTGCTGCCCTCCTCAGTTGACTCCTGTTCCTGGACCCCTATTTCTTCCTCTTGATCTGTTTTGGTGGAGCACCTTCTCTGAGAATTTCTAAGAAAGTGTGACATAAATTTGGACGGCCCTCCGTATCTGAAAACGTCTTTATTGCCATACTTGATTGGTAGTTTGGTAGAGAATTCTAAATGGAAAATCATTTTTATTCAGAATTTTGGAGACCTACATCTAGTCTTCTTGTTAAGAAGTCTTTTATTAATTTAATTTTTATTCCTTTTTGTGTAACTGTCTTTTTCTCTCTGGAAGTTCTTAGGGTCTTCTCTTTATCCATTATATTATGCAAAGTGTTCTACTTGCTGGGATATTTTTTTCTTACTGACTTCTTTCCTTTTTTTTTTTTTTTCTAAGTTTATTTTGATAGAGACAAAGACAGCATGAGTAGGGGAGGGGCAGAGAGAGAGGGAGAGAGAGAGAATCCCAAGCAGGCTCTGTGCTGCCAGCAGAGAGCCAGATACGGGGCTCAAACTCATGAAACTATGAGATCATGACCTGAGTTGAAACTACAAGTCTGGTGCTTAACAGATTGAGCCAACCAGACGCCCCTTGACTTCTTTATTTTTATATTCACATTTATGATTTCTGAGAGCCTTTTCCTGTTTTGTTCCCTTTGCATATTGTGTTGTTCTTTTTTTTTTTTTTTTTTAATTTTTTTTTTTTCAACGTTTATTTATTTTTGGGACAGAGAGAGACAGAGCATGAACGGGGGAGGGGCAGAGAGAGAGGGAGACACAGAATCGGAAACAGGCTCCAGGCTCCGAGCCATCAGCCCAGAGCCCGACGCGGGGCTCGAACCCACGGACCGCGAGATCGTGACCTGGCTGAAGCCGGACGCTTAACCGACTGCGCCACCCAGGCGCCCCTGTGTTGTTCTTTTTTATGAACTAATTTCTTATCTCAAGATTTTGTTTCTTTTTTATTGTAATTGAAATTTAGTAAACTGCACAAATTTAAAGTATACAACTTGTCGAGTTTTGACATTTGTATACACCCATGAAACTCATGCAACTGAGATAAACATACCACACCCCAAATTTTCTTTGTGTCTCTTTATAGTTCCTCCCTCCTACCTTTCCTTGACTCCTTTATTCCCCAGGCAACCACTGATCTGCTATCACTATAGTTTGTAATTTCTAGAATTTTATGTAAACGGAATCATATAGTATATACTAGCTTCTTTCTTGAAGCATAATTATTTTGAAATTCATCATTTTGATAGTTTATTCCTATTCATTGCTGAGTAGTATTCCATTATATAAGTATACCACAGTTTGTTTATCCATTCACCTATTGACGGGTATTTGGGTTGTTTCCAAGTTTTGGCTATTACAAATAAAGCTGTTATGAACATTCATGTACAGATCTTTGTATGGATATGCTTTCATTTCTCTCGAGTAAAAATCTAGTGGTAAAATGATTGGATCAGATTGTAGGCGTATGTTTAGCTGTTTTTTGTTTTTGTTTGTTTTAAGAAACTACCAAACTATTTCCCAAAGTGGTTGTACCATTTTATATTCTCACCAGCAGTGTATAAATTCCAGATCCTCCCATATTTACAAAGGATTGTTCATGCTGGTGTATTGAAATTCAGTTGATTTTTGTACATTGACCTTATATTCTGCAGCTTTGCTAAATTCACTAGTTCGTTTTGGTACCTATTTTGTAGATTGCATCAGTTTCTACATCTGTGATCATGTCATCAGCAAATAAACACATTTTTACTTGCTCCCTTCCAATATGGATGCTTTTTATTGGCTTTTCTTGCCATATTGCACTGGCTAGAACCTCCAGTACAGTGTTTAATACAAGTAGTACAAGCAACTTGTTGCTGATCTTAGGAAGAAGACATTTAGTCTTTCACCATTAATTATTATTTTAGGTTTCTCTTAGATACCCTTTATCAACTTTAGGATGTTCTCTCCTATTTATAGCTCATTGAGAGTTATATTAGAAATAGATGTTGGATTTTATTAAATACTTCCTCTGCATCTGTTGAGATGATCATACAGTGTTGTTGTGTTTTTTAAAGTCCATTAATTGAGAATTGTATTATTTGATTTTCTAATGTTAAGCCAGTTTTGCATTCCTGGTCTTATGCATTCTGCACTTGGTCTTAAGGTGTTATCCTTATAATGATAGCATTGGGTTGATTTGTTAAAATTTTGTTATGAATTTTCATATCTGCCTTAAGGGGTATTGTTTTATACTTCTCTATAATCTCTTGATCTGGTCTTGGTATCAGAGTAATGTTGGTCTCAAAGAATGAATTAGGAACTATTTCTACCTCTTCAAATTTTCCAGAAGAGTTTATATAGAAGAAATGGTATCTCTTCCTGGGTGAGCTTTGGTGGTCTTTCAAGGACTTTGACTATTTCATCCGAGTTGTTAAATTTATTAGCAGGAAGTTAATAACATTCCCTCATTAGCCTTTTATATAGTTTTCTTTAGTGATGTCATCCTCCCATTCTTGGTATCAGTAATTGTGTTTTCTCTCTTCTAATCAGTCTGGCTAAAAATTTATGAACACTATTATGTAATTCCTTCTTTAAAAAAGAATCCAGCTTTTGTTTCACTGATTTTTCTCTATTTTTCTGTTTTCTATTTCATTGATTTCCATTCTGATACTTACTATGTCCTTTTTTTCTGCTTACTTTGGGTTTCATTTGCTCTTTTTCTAGTTTCTTTAGATGGTTGCTAAGACCATCTATTTGAGTCTTTTTTTTTCTAATTTAGTAAGGGATGTTAGGAGTAGGAGAAGATAAACTCATGCAGTCAATCTCTGTTTCTCTGGATGTATGCCTTGACCTGTGTTTTTAATCAGATTTATTGATCTATACTTTACATGCAACAAAATGCACCCATTTTATAGTGGCTTTTTTTTTTTAA
The DNA here is from genome assembly GCF_022079265.1 of Lynx rufus. Lineage (NCBI taxonomy): Eukaryota > Metazoa > Chordata > Mammalia > Carnivora > Felidae > Lynx > Lynx rufus. The sequence goes on along the minus strand of NW_025814834.1, from coordinate 197,734,009 downwards.
GTTTATTTATTTATTTTGAGAGAGAGAGCAAGTGGGGTAGGGGCAGAAAGAGAGGGAGAGAGAGAATCCCAAGCAAGGCTCCATGCTGCCAGCATGGAGCCCAATGTGGGGCTTGAACTCCCAAACCGTGAGGTCGACCTGAGCCAAAATCAAGAGTTAGGCACTTAACTGACTGAGCCACCCAGGCACCCCTAAAATGCACCCATTTTAAGTGTACTTTTTGCTGAACTTTGACAAAGTTATGCACCTGTTAAATCATCACAACAATCAAGATTGATAGAACATTCCCACCATCCCCCAAATTTTCCCTGCGCTCCATCTCAGTCATTTTGTCTCTATCCCACTCCTGCACTGGGAAAGCACTGATTTCTTTTTGGTCACTATAATTAGATTTGTCTTTTCTAGAGTTTCATATAAATGGAATCATGCAGTATGTGCTCTTTTGTGTTTGGCTTCTTTTACTTGGAATAATTTTAAGATATTTATCCATGTTGCTGTGTGTATCAGTAGTTCTGTACTTTTGCCGTTGAATTTTTCCTTGTATTAATATACTGTAGTTTAATCTAGTCACTTGTTGAAAGACATCTGTGTCTCTAGTTTTTGGCTGTTATGGATAAAGCATCTATGAACAGTCATACATGGGTTTTTGTATGGATATGTGTTTTCATTTCTCCAGGGTAAATGATTAGGAATGAAATTGCTGAGTCATATAGGGTTTGTATAACTTTTGCAAAGTGATCATACTATTTATTGTGGGTTTTATACTGCAAAGGCTTAAGGGGTTTTTTTTGTATATGAATATTTAGTTCTAAATTTTTTGAATAGATTATCCTTTCCATGGGTTTCTGAATTCTCTATTTTGTTTGACATATATATATATATATATATATATATATATATATATATATATATGTGTGTGTGTGTGTGTGTGTGTATGTATATATATATATATGTGTATATATATGTATATATATATGTATATATATATATATATGTTTTATGCCAATATTCTGTCTTGATTACTATAACTGTAGAGCAAGTCTTGAAATTGTTTAGATTTCTATAATTTTCTTAAAAATTAACTTTAGCTTGTCAGTTTGTTCAAAAACACCTGTTGGGTATTTCATTGGGATTGTGTTGAATCTATAATAGATCAGTTTGGGGAGAACTGACATCATAACAATAGTAAGCCTTCTAACCTGTGAACAGGATATATTTCTCCATTTATTTATGGCCTCTTTAATTTCTGTCAGTAGCTTTTTTTCTGTCAATAACATTTTGTCGTTTTTATTGTACATATTTTGTTAAATTCATCAGTATCCTAATGCTTTTTTATAATGTAATAGATGGTCACCACCATAAGTGTAGTCACCATCTGCCATCATACAGTGTTACTCAATATTATTGACTATATTCTATATGCTGTACTTCTCATCTCCATGAGTTATTTATTTTAGAACTGGAAATTTGTACCTCTTAATCTCCTTTATTTCACCCATTTCCCCACCTGCCTTCCTGCTGGCAATTAACAGTTTACTCTCTGTGTTTAAGAGTCTTTTTGAGATTTTTGTTTTGTTTGTTTGTTTTGTTTTTAGATTCCATATATAAGTGAACTCATGGTATTTGTCCTCTGACTTATTTTGTTCAGCATTATACCATCTAGGTCTATCTATTTTGTTGCAAATGATAAGATCTCAGTCTTTTTTATGGCTGACTAATATTCCTCTGTGTGTGTGTGTGTGTGTGTGAGTGAGAGAGACATCTTTTTTTCTAAACTTTTTTTTTAATGTTTATATCTGGAGAGAAAGAGACAGTGTGTGAGCAGGGGAGGGGCAGAGAGGGATACACAGAATCTGAAGCAGGCTCCAGGCTCTGAGCCGTCAGCACAGAGCCCGACGTGGGGCTCAAACCCATGGACCATGAGATCATGACCTGAGCCAAAGTCGGACACCCAACCACCCCACGTGTGTGACATCTTTTTTATCCATTCATCTATTATAGACAGGTTGCTTCCATATCTTAGCTATTGTAAATAATGCCACAATAAACATAGGGGTGCATATATCATTTCAAATTGGTGTTTTCATTTTCTGTGGGTAATTACCCAGTTGTGGAATTACTGGGTCATAGGGTATTTCTATTTTTAATTTTTTGAGGAACCTCCATACCATTTCCATAGTGGTTGTACCAATTTACGTTCCTACTAATACTGCACGAAGGTTCCCTATTCTCCACATCCTTGCCAATACTTGTTATTTTTTGTTGTTTTGATACTCACTGGTATGAGGTGATATCTTATTGTGGTTTTGATACTTTTGGTAACTTTTTAATAAATCTCTTAGGATTATCTGTGTTAACATGATAATATCTGCAAATAAGGACAGCTTGTTTCTTCTTTTCCGATCTATATAGGCCTTTTGTTTACTTTTCTTGCCTTATTGCACTGGCTAGGATCTCTAGTAAATTAACTGTGATATTAGCTGTATATTTATCATAGATACCCTTTGTTCAGGTTTGAGGAAGTTCCCCTTCTGTTGGTAGTTTGGTTGAGGAAGTTCCCCTTCTGTTTGTAGTTTGATTGGAGTTTTTATCATAAATGGGTGGTGAATTTTGTTAGTTGAATTTTCTGCATTTATTTAGAAGGTCATATTGGTATTTCTCCTTTTTTCTGTAACATGGTGTATTACATTTATTGATTTTTTTTTAAATTTTTTTTTCAACGTTTATTTATTTTTGGGACAGAGAGAGACAGAGCATGAATGGGGGAGGGGCAGAGAGAGAGGGAGACACAGAATCGGAAACAGGCTCCAGGCTCTGAGCCATCAGCCCAGAGCCTGACGCGGGGCTCGAACTCCCGGACCGCGAGATCGTGACCTGGCTGAAGTCGGACGCTTAACCGACTGCGCCACCCAGGCGCCCCTATTGATTTTTGACTCTTATGCCAACTTGCATTCCTTGGATAAACTCATTGATCTTCATGAATTATCCTTAATTCAGTTTGCTAATATTTTTAACAGTTTTTACGTCTTGTTAATAAGGAGTATTGGGTTTTAGTTTTTCTTGTATTGTTCTCTAGTTTAAATATTGTGGTAATACTGGCTTCATAAAATGAGTAGGGAAATGTTTTCTCAGTTTATGTAGGATTGGTATCATTTCTTCCTTTAAATGTTTGATAGAATGTATCAGTGAAGCCATCCAACCCTGGAGTTTTCTTTTTGGCAGGTGTCAAAGTACAGATGTAAAAGATTCAGGGCTTTTCAGAATTTCTTTATCTTTGAGTCCATTTTAAAATTTTGTCTTATAGGGAATTTGTCCATTTTATCTAAGTTGATGAGTTTATTGGCATAAAATTATTTATAATGTTTCCCTAAAGATTCCTTTAATTACTGTAGGATCTGTAGTGATGGTCACTGTTTCATTTCTAACGTTTGTCAGTTTTACTGATTTTTTTCCCCCAAAGTAGATTTTTAGTTTCATATTTCTATATTGGTTTTGGCTATTACATTTAATTTTTTTCTACACTTTGTTGTTTCTTTCCTTCCACTTACTGTGGGTTTAATTTGCTTTTGTTTTCTAGCTTTTTAATATGGAAGGTTAGATCACTGATCTGAGACCTTTCTATTTTCTGCAAGCATTTAAAGTCACAGGTTTTCCCTTTAAGTGCTACTTAGGTGCATCCCACAAATTTTGATATATTTTCATTTTCATTTGGCTCAAAGCAATTTCTAATTTCCCTTGTGATTACTTCTTTGACCTATGGGTAATTAGAAGTGTGTTGCTTAATTTCCACATATTTGGGACTCTTCAGCAATCTTCTTATTTCTAGCTTAATCCCGTTGTGGTCAGAGAATATTCTCAGTATGAGTTCACTTCTTTTAAATATGCCGAGTCTTATTTTTATAGCCCACCATATGGTCTGTTTTGGTGAATGTTCCCTGTGCACTTGAAAATATATATTTCTGATGTTGGTGGAGTGTTCTATACATTTTAGTACGGTTTTGTTGGTTGCTGGTGGTGTTCAATTATATATCCTTACAGATTTTCTTACTAAAAGGAGTGTTTAAATACCTCCAACTCTAATTGTGGATTTTCATGTTTTTCCTTTCAGTTCTGTCAGTTTTTGCCTTGTGTGTTTTGAATCTCTGCTATTGGATGCATACACTTATAGGAATATTACATGTCTTGATAAATTGACACCTTTATCATTATGAACTTTTTTTTACTCTTAGCAACATTCAGTACTTACATTTTTATTAATATTCTGTTTTGGAGTCACTTTGTTTCATATTAATGTAACTATTCCAACTTTCTTTTCACTACTGTATGCATGATGTGGTTTTTTTTTTTTTTTTTTTTTTTTTTTAAGTAATCTCTACCCCCAACATGGGACTCAAACTCACAACTCCAAGATCAAGAATTGCACACTCCTCCAACTGAGCCAGCCAGTGCCCCTCATATCTTTGTGGATGTCTTGTAGACACTATATAGTTGAGTGTGGCTTTTTTTTCTCCCCACCTCAATCTGAGTCTTCTTTTTTTTTTTTTTAATGTTTATTTTTGAGAGAGGGACACAGAGTGCCAGCAGGGGAGGGGCAGAGAGAGAGGCAGACACAGAATCCAAAGCAGGCTCCAGGTTCTGAGCTGTTGGCACAGAGCCTGATGTGGGGCTCGAACTTATGAACAGTGAGATCATGACCTGAGTCAAGGTCGGATGCTTAACTGACTGAGCCACCCAGGCGCCCCTCATAATCTCAGTCTTCTAATTTAAGTGTGAGTCCAGTCAGTATGGTTGGTTTTAAATCTGCCATCTTGTTACTTGTTTTCTGTTTGTCTATCTGTTCTTTGTTTTTTCTTTCATCTTTTCTTGACTTTTTTTTTCAAGGCTCTTTATTATTATTGCTAGTTTTTATTTATTTTATTTTATTTTATTTTATTTTTAATTTTTTTAATGTTTATTTATTTTTGAGACAGAGACAGAGCGTGAACAGGGGAGGGTCAGAGAGAGAGGGAGACACAGAATCTGAAACAGGCTCCAGGCTCCAAGCTGTCAGCACAGAGCCCGACGCGGGGCTCGAACTCATGGACTGCGAGATCATGACCTGGGCTGAAGTCGGCCGCTCAACCGACTGAGCCACCCAGGCGCCCCGCTAGTTTTTATTTTTAAAAAATTTTTTTAAGTAGGTTCCATCCACACCCAACATGGGGCTTGAACTCATGACCTGAAATCAAGAGTCACAGCTTCACTGACTGAGCCAGCCAGGAGTCCCCTTTTTTTGCTGTTTTTAAAGTATTTTTTAGTATTCCATTTCATCTCCATTCTATACCTCTTTGTTTTATTTTTCATGGTCGTTCTAGGGTAGTAGTTCTCACGAGGTTTTGGTCTCAGGACCCAGTTACACTTTTGCAAATTTAGGACCCCAAAAAGTGTTTTTGTTTGTGTGGGTTACATCTGTCTATACTTAATCATATTAAAAGAACTGAAAAATTATTTTTTATTAATATATTTTAAGATAATAAACTCATTGCACGTTAACAGAAATAATGTGTTTTTACTAAAAATAATTTTTGGAGGAGGCATCTGGGTGGCTCAGTCAGTTAAGTATTCGTCTCTTGATTTCAGTTCAGGTCATGATTATTATATATTAAATGTTCATATACAGTTGCATCTATTTCTAAAGTGTTGTTTTCTCTTCTATTTTTAGTCTTCCCTGTCTATACAGGGAAGAATGCTATACCCTTTTAATTATAGTGACCTTATAATATGTTTTTACATCTACTAAGGCCAGCAGTCTGTCATGTACACCATTGCACCCATTCCCCCATTTTTTTCCTCACTATTTGTTGCTTATTTGTTCTTCCAAGCTAACTTTATAATAAAAATTTAAGCTCCAGGAAAAATTCTGATGATATTTTCATTGGAATTATGTAAAATGTATAAGTTAACTTGGTTAAGGATTTCGGCTGAAGTCATGACCTCATGGTTCATGAGTTGGAGGCCCGCGTCAGGCTCTGCGCCGACAGCGTGGAGCCTGCTTGGGATTCTCTGTCTGTCTGTCTGTCTGTCTGTCTGTATCTCTCTCTCTGCCCCCACTCTCAAAATAAACATTAAAAAAAAATGCAGTAAGGGTGCCTGGGTGGCTCAGTTGGTTAAGTGTCCGACTTCGGCTCAGGTCATGATCTCATGATTTGTGGGTTCGAGCCCTGCCTCGGGCTCTGTGCTGATGGCTCAGAGCCTGGAGCCTTCTTCAAATTCTGTGTCTCCCTCTCTCTCTCTCTGCCCCTTCCCCACACATTCTCTCTCTGTCTCTGTCTCTCAAAAATAAATATTTAAAAAATAAATAAATAAAAATAACTTTCTTAAAAAAGTAACCTCTGCATGGGGTTTCAACTCATGACCCTGAGATCAAGAGTTGCAGGCTCCACTGACTGAGCCAGCTAGGTGCCTCTAAAAATAACTTTTTGAAAATGAAACCAAAAATTTTGGGAAAGGGATGGCATTGATTTACATTTTACAAATCTCTTTTAATGCCTGGCTAAACAGAAGACTGCTAGATCCTCACTTGTGGTTCTGCACTCTAAATCATGTCGTACAGCCTCTTGAGAACTCCACAGTACACTTTTTAAAAAATGTTTATTTATTTTGAGAGAGAGTGCACACACGCACGAGAGAGAGCAGAGGAGGGGCAAACAGAGAATCCCCTGATACGGGGCTCCAACTCACTACCTAAGATCATGACCTGAGCCAAAATCAAGAGCTGGACGCTCAGCTGACTGAGCCACCTTACACAGGCACCCTACACAGTGGAAATGCAAGTGGAAAAGACAATAACATCTTAGTGTTATTATGAAAATCATTCTGACCTCGTTAAGCCTCAGAAGGGTATTGAGGGACTCCCAGGGATTCTTAGACACACTTTGAGAGCTGTGATTCCGTTGTTGACAATATGCATCTTTGACTTATCAGTCCATCTTCAAAATAATCCACCACTTAACACATAAAGCCCTAATAACAATATACTTCCAAATCTCCAGTCTGTTTTTTTATGCAATTCTTTTTATATACTGTGTGTGTGTATATATATATATATATATATATATATATATATATATATATATTTAACTCTTCACATTATTTTTACTTTTTTTTTTAATGTTTGTTTATTTTTGAGAGAGCGTGAGCAGGGGGACAGGGAGAGAGAGGGGGACCGAGGATCCAAAGCAGGCTCTGCGCTGACAGCAGCCAGCCTGATGTGGGGCTTGAACTCTTGAACCGTGAGATCATGACTTGAGCCGAAGTTAGATGTTCAACCGACTGAGCCACCCAGGTGCCCCAACACATTATTTTTATTTTAAACAGTTATTTTTGAAAGACTTTTTTAAATGAGAAAAAGTCTTTTCTATTTACTCACATACTGACTGTTTTCAGTGCTCTTGATTCTTTTCCATCTGTTACTTTCCTTTCTCCTGATGAACTTTTAGTTTCTTGTAGTGTAGGTCTGCTGGTGAGGAAGTCTCTTTGCTTTTGTTTATTTAGAGTGTTTTGCCTTCATTTTAAACTTTTTATTTTGAAAAGTTACAGACTCAGAGACTCACAAGAAGTTTCAAGGTGCACCTCAGTGGTTTCCCTTCTTGGGAATCAAGATTCTGAGCAGTCTGAAAACAGTTGTTTCATATATTTTGCCCAGTTTCTGTTTGGCTCACAGTAGGAGGTAAGCCCATTCATCATGCCTGGAAGTCTCTGCTTTGATTTTTCCTGGAGATCACAAGCAGCAATGGTTATGTAAATTCTGATTTTGCATTTGGCATTACTGTCAAGGACATTCCTATATCACTCAGTATCCCCTACCTAACACATCACTTCAAAAATGAGTTATATAATACATAATATATAATAATTCCTATTTCTTTCTTTTGCTTTTTGCCCTGTCTGCAAGGAAATCAGTCAAGATTTGCAGTAGATCATCGCAGTTTTGTTGACCTAGAGGTGACATGTTTGCATTCTTGTTTTCCACTCATCTCTTTTTCCTTTTTATTCCTATTTTATTAATGTATTTATAAAAGCAGTAGCCTGCACCCATATAGCATATTTTGTTCTTTTCCTCTTCATTCCCTTTCCTGTATTAGGTTTTTTTTTTTCTTATTGCAAGGAATAGAGAGAGACCTTGTGATTGCCTTTAAGTAATTGGAGTTTAAGGATTTACAGGAGAAGATGAAGATTAGACACTCAACAATATAGCCAGTTCTCATAGTAGAAAGAATCAGCCGTAGATCCAGGCCCCATGTCCCCCAGAAATTGGTGCCTTTGTTCCCTGTCCAGGTTTTCCTTGCTGACTCAGTGATTCTCATACTTATCTTTCTCTGTGACCAGTGCTTCTATTAGCTGTCTCACGTGTCTGTTCTCTCCCGGAGCCCTGCCTGTGTGTTCTCTCTCATTTTCATTACTAAAGCTCACACTCACATTCCAAAGGAGAGTGTCTGACTGATTTACTTAAAGACCTATTGGTGCCAGGCCAGCTCTTTAGGTCCTTAGCCAGCTGAGAGATTCTCTGTTCTTGGGTCATGTGCCACACTGAATTAAACAGGGTCATGTATAAAGTGTGAATCTAAGATTTCAGGAGGGCCATCAGCATAGCAAGCACTCAGCATCTTCCATTCCTCCTCCTTTCTAACAATTGATTGACCTGACTTACTAAGGACAGGTATTAGACTGGATTTCCACCAAAACTAGTCATCTATATATTTATAGATTAAGGTTTAGACGGACTGTTTATCTAATTCCCGAAATGTTAGGGTTTTTTCCTCTTACTTTCATTCTTAGATGAATTTCATTCTTAGGCACAAAACAAAGGACAGTCTTCACCACCTTTTAGCCACAACTTAAAATAAACCCATGGTACTGATTGTTGGTCCAAGAAAGCCCATCTGTTAGAGACTGTGAAGAGAAAATTCAAACATTTCCATTCTTGTTAGCATCTCTAAATTTGGAAGAAGAGATAGAAGCTATGAGCTGAAATAAGGTTCTTTGGATTATTAGCTCCACCTGGGTTTGAATCCTGGCTCTCCCATTTACTAGATGATAGATGGGTATCTTTTCTAGGCTTCAGTTTAATCACGAATAAAATGGAGATCATGGTATTTGCCCCATGTGGTGGTTAGGATTAGATGATAGGGTACATGCAAAGCTGTTAGCAAAGTGCCTGGCACATAATAAATGCTTGATAAATGTAGTTTTCATTATCTCTAGATCATTAAGTCTTATTAATAATTAATGTTCCCATAGTCCATCAGTCAGTTCTTAGTGCTAAGGAAAACTAACATTTGTTGGTGCATGAGCTGAGACCTGATTATTGAGCCCTTGTTTACTTACCACTGTGTGAGGTAATGAGTATGCAAGTACACATATTGTGGTAGAATTCTTGCTTTCTAATCCCCAGTGTGAAATGTCAGTCCCAGAAAAAATTGTAAGGAAACTCAACTCGATGGTATTATATTGTTATTCAGGCTGTTACTAACTGTGTGACCTTGGGAAAATTGCTTCTCTATGTCTCAGTTCCTTCATCTGTGAAATGGGGAAAATACCTCATAGGATTATTATAAGGAACAAATGAGTTAATATATGTAAAGCTTGGGGCACCTGGGTGGCTCAGTTGGTTAGGTGTCCAACCTTGGCCCAGGTCATGAGCTCATGATCTCGTGGTTCATGAGTTTGAGCCTCGCGTTGGGCTCTGTGCTGACAGCTCAGAGCCTGGAGCCTGCTTCAGATTCTGTGTCTCCCTCTCTCTCTCTGCCCCTGCCCTGCTCACGCTCTGTCTGTGTCTCTCTCTCTCTCAAAAATAAGAAACATTAAAAAAAAAAAAAAATATATATATATATATATAAAGCATATATATATATATATGTATATATATATATATATATATATATAAAGCTCATAGGACAATGTCCAGTAACATGGTGAGTGCTATATGTAAGTTGCTGCTGCTAGATTTTGACTCCTAGCAGTTTAATACTTGAAGCCTTGGGCTTAATCGGCCACTTTTTCCTCCTTTTAGTTTAAAGTGAATAGATTTTTTGTTTTTTTTGTAATGTTTATTTATTTTTGAGAGAGAGCGAGCAAGTGCGTGCATGTGTGTGAGGGGCAAAGAGAAAGGGAGACAGAGGATCCAAAGTGGGCTCCTCCATGCTGGCAGCAGAGAGCCTGATGCAGGACTCGAACCCACGAACCATGAGATCATGACCTGAGCCACCCAGGTACCCCAAAAGTAAATGGGTTTCTTCATAGGAGGCTTATAGCATATCTTTAGCCTCCGTCATCAGGATAGTTTTATAGGCTGTAGCTGGTAAGAGATGAGTGAACTGAAGGACATGGTCCACAGATAATCTTGTTCCATTTTGAGATTGGACGCCACAATACCCGTATCTTGCCAGCCATCCTTTGATGATGCTTTGGCAGGAAAAACATATCTTGAAATCCTTCAGAGACATTTTTTTTGCCGGCCTAGAAGGATGGGGTGCTGGGATGTGAAAGTGGGATATGGGAAAGGCAATTTGAATTGAGACCTTTGATTTTAGTTTAACATCCAGCAGGCAAGGGATTTTCTAATCTAAAGCTACTTCCCTTCTTAAAGGAGAAACTCTTTTCTGGTTTATATTTCCTTCTCAAGAAGTGAGATTCATATGTTTTCTTCCCATATTAGTGAGATTGAACATCTTTTCATTATGTTTACTGATCACTTGTATTACTTTGGTGAATTGCCTATTTATGTCCTTTGACCTCTTTTATTATGAGGAGATTACTTCTGTAGAATAAGGGCATTAAAACTTTGCCGTATGTGTTTCAAAGATATTTTTCATTTTGTCAGTTGTCTTCTTTTACCCTTGGTTGTACTTTTTAATTTTAACTGCACAGAAGCTTGTGATGAATCTATAAATTTTTCCTGAAAAGTATCATCTCATTATGGTTAGAGAATTTCTGCTGAGTGCTGTAACACATATCTGAGTTTATGTGTAGACTGATCCACTTAATAAACATTTTTCCTTACAGAGAGGCGATTGATTGTCACATGATTTGAAGAGTCTTTGCAAACTAACATAGGCCTGTGGCTGTAACACCTTAATAACAATAGTTACCACTTACAGCTTTGTGCCAGGCAATATGCTAAGTTTTTATGTGCTGTATTCCTAATATTCAACTTCATGCTACATATTATTGTCCATATTTCATAAATGGGTTAAGTGGGCCTAGAAGTGAAATGATTTGTTCAGGGTCTTAGAACTAGGTAGTGGCTGGATTGGAATTTTAATTTAAGTCTGCCTAACTTCAAAGTATATACTTTCTCTACATAGCTTGGCTTCTTGAGGCTTCAAATAAATTAGATTCGTCCTAAAAGTTAAGTAAGTATCTTTTATCAGAACTTGAAAAGATGGGCTGTAGCCTAGTTAAACTGCTTCCGGTTTCTGAGAGCACAATGAAGGCAATGAGAAGTATGTAAACTGGCCGAAAGAAAAGTCTGTACCGTCTAGGGCAGTGGTTTTCAAAGAGTGGTTCCCAGGCCAGCAGCCTCAGCATCACTTAGGCCTTTATTAGAAATACAAATTCTCGGGTCCCACTCCAGACCTACAGAATCAGAAAGTCTGGGGTTGGGCCCAGCTATCAGTTTTATAATACTTCTGGCTGATTATGATGCATGTTAAAATTTGAGAACCACTGGTGAAGGGAAATTATTTTATTCTCTCTAATCATAATTTCTGCTTTTGTGAGCTTCTCCTAAGTCTCAGCCCCTAAGTGCAAAATTAGCATTATCAGAAAAGCATAGAGTCAAACAGGAGCCAGTTTTGAGATCGGTTTAATGAGCATTTAAAGCAAGTCCACCTCACCGAGCCACAGTTTCCCATCTCCAAAGTGATGTTTTAAAAAAACTTTTTTAATGTGTATTTATTTGTGAGACAGAGACAGAGCACGAGTGGGGGAGGGGCAGAGAGAGAGAGGGAGACACAGAATTCGAAGCAGTCTCCAGGCTCTGACTGTCAGCACAGAGCCCGACATGGAGCTCAAACTCGTGAACCATGAGATCATGACCTGAGCTGAAGTCGGACGCTTAACCGACTGGGCTACCCAGGTTCCACCTCCAAAGTGATGTTTTAGTAACATCTATCTCCATAAGATAGTATGTAAAGCGCATAGCACCTTGCCAGTCTCCCAGATGGTTGAGAAATTGCCTCTAGCAATTTTTCTTGTTTAGCAAAAAAGCCCCACCTGCCTTCTATTCTCAACTTCTTTCTTTTTTTTTTAATTAATTTATTTTTTTTCCTCCAGAGCTTTATTTTTTTTATTTAAAAAAAATTTTTTTTCAGTATATGAAATTTATTGTCAAATTGGTTTCCATAATTAATTTATTTTTGAGAGAAACAGAGCATGAGCGGGGGAGGGGTGGAGAGAGGGAGAGAGAAAGAATCCCAAGCAGGCTCTGCAGTATCAGTGCAGAGCCCAATGTGGGGCTTGAACTCACAAACCATGAATGAGATCATGACCTGAGCCAAGAGTCAAACACTTAACCGACTAGGCCACCCAGGTGCCCCAACTTCTCTCGTTTCTTGAATGAATTTTGCTGTCTTGTATCTCTGAGCCTTTGTATTAGCTATTTCTCTTGGACACCCCCACCCCTACCCCTGTCTGCCTCACTAACTTCTAGAGATCCTTTTGATCCCTGCTTGTAGTTTACTTCTGGAGAGGGCTTGCTCAAACCTCCACCCTCCAGTCTCTGCTCACATAGCAGCCTGTGTTTCTCCTGTCACTGCACGTATCACAAATTTTGGAATTGCCTGTCTCCTTATACAAACTTAATTGAGGGCAGGTAGTGTCTTGTCTACTACCATATTCTAGGGACCAGTAAAGTTCCTCACACACTATAGGAGCTAATAAATGTTGAATGAATGAATGGTGGCTGTCATTATTGCCGCTGCTGCATCGTCATCGTCATCATCACCATCATCGTCGTCGTCATCATCACCACCACCATCTGAGAGCGAGCTTCCCTCTCTGGCTTATAGTTTTTGTGCTGACTGCTTGTGATAATCATAGATAGTATTAGGATCAGTGCCTGTTTTTTCTTTCCCTGAAAGCACGGGCTTTGACCTAGACTGATATGGTAGTTCATTGAGCTGCTTCCTAACCACGATCCCTCTGTGTCACAGGTGCCTTGGGGGAACTGTGCGCCTTGATGGGTCAAGTTCATCATGTGCCAAACCCAAAATGGCAGCATCCTTCGGACCTCACCATGCGGTGAGTGGGTGATGAGGAGGAGGGGGAAAGGGGTAGAATTTGGCCACGGGAGGAATGTGGTGGGGAATTGGGTGTAATTGTATAATTCCAGAGGTAGAAAAGAAGCGGTAGAGTACAGTGGAGTAAGAACTGGACTGAAATCCAGGAAACGCGGGGTCAGGTACTAGCTTTGCAGTTTATAACCAAATGTATGATTCTGACCAAGTCACTCCATTCCTCTGGTCCTCACATCAGTAAAACTAGCATGTTGCACTAATTGACATCCAAGGGTCTTTCTGTTCTGAAATCTTCTGGATTCTTGATGCAGGGTGGTTTTACACATCGATTCAGTGACTTTGATTCAGTTACAGAAACTTTGGAGTCATCTTTGACTTTCACCCCATATTCAGTCCATTAGCAAATCCTGTAAGTATATCCAAAACTTGACCATTTCTCATCATTTTCACTTGGACTGTTGCAGGTCTTCTAAATGGTCTCCCTGCTTCTGCCCTTGCCCATCTACTATTCTCAACTCGGCAGCCAAAGAAATTCAGATTCTCTGCTCAAAACTTCCCATCTCACATTTCCCACCCTCACAGTCCCCTATAAAGACCATGGCCTGACATTGTTAGCTCACCAGCCTCATCTCCTACTACTCTTCCCCTTGCTCATTCTGTTCTAGTCACACTGGCTCCCTTGCTATTTTTCTAATATGTCACACGTGTTCCCACCCCAGGGCCTTTATGCTCAGTGTTTCCTCTCTAGTTGCCAAAATGATAGCAAATCTCAGAAAGACAGGGCAGTGTAATGGTTATTAGATGAACTCTGGAGACAGGTATGAATTCAAATCCAGGCTCTTGTACTTACTCCACTTTATGACCTTGGGCAAGTTATTTAACCTGAGACTCAGTTTCCTTACCTGTACAAAATACTAATGAGAGTGCTTTTCTGGCAGGATTGTTATCAGCATTAAATGAGGTGAGGTATTTACAGAATTCAGCAAGTACTTGCATATAGGGCCAGATAAATGTCATAAGATGTTATAATTATTTTCAGTTCTGGCTACTCATAATCACCTGTGGAGATGTCTAAAAATACAGATGTCCAGACCCTGACTCAAGGGATTCTAAATCATTAAGTCAGGGGTTGGGGTGGGGGTGTGGTGCAAGAATCTCAATCTTTAAAAAGCTTCCCAGGTGGTTATTAGGAAGAGCTGGGGTTGAGAATGAGCTCAGATTATCACACAGGGTCTTTTTCAGAAGTACAGCCTAAAGGACTGGGGGTGACTAAAGGAGAATCTCAAGAAACTTTGAGTCCGTGCTATTAATTATTCAGTCTCCAAACTTGCAATGTGATACTCACATGATGACTTACCTTCTCTGGGAATTTTATTCTAATTTTAACTGCTGAGTCCTGAGCAACCTTGAGCTGTGTCAGACAGTGAGGTCCTGTTGGAGGTACAAGCATGATGCAGTGAAATACAGATCCTGTTCTAAATGTTTCCTGAGGGAGAGAATTTTTTTTTTGCCTACTTGAGTGTTATTATACATTATGTATTAGGTTTTCTTAACATTTGTGTATGTGGCATATATCACCATAATACCTATGTGGCAATTTGGCTTTGGGAGTTGGAAGGAAATAGCACTTACATTGTGACTTTCATATAAATAAAATAGTACAAAGTTTCTAAAATTGTGAGGATTGAAATGTAAAATTAGTATCTGCTATCCAAAAGTAAAGATACTCTTCAAATAGTTGCCTAGGCCATTTTTTGTGTACAAATAGCCATTCCAGCCGAAACACTCATTTTTCCTGTTTTTATTTTCCCTTTCTCCTGATAGAAACTACGCTCGGTTCCGACAGAAACCTCTGCAAAGATACAGTCTGACTCAGTGGGTTGACAGGAACATGCGAAGCCACCATCGGTTCCAGCGTCTCCCAGATTTCCCACCGAGTCCATTTGTCTCACCCCATCAGCAGTGAAGGTCTCTATCCAGGGTCCTGTTCCAGGTCCTGTTTGGAGCAGCAGCTCATCTTCTGCTCTTTTGTGCTTTGTAGATTTTGAATTTTATTTTTCACGAGATTTTTATTTAAAGAACTTGCCACCTTTTGGAAATTCCCGTTGCTGACTTGAAATTTTTTTGTATAACGTCCTTCTTGTTTGTCTGTGTGCATGCGTTTAAGCACTGTTAAGTTTTTATTTTTTTTATTTAAATTGAAGGTGACCACTAATTGAAAGCCAGCATCAAGCCAGAATACCTAGGCTCAGGCAAAGCACCCACCTCTGCACAGAGGTGAGGTCTACTTCTGGTGCCCAAAAGAAATCATCTTCTAATCTCCTGTAAGGAAGATATTACCAGGCTGCAAGCCAGCATTAATTACTGCTAATGACTTATAAGTGGATATAAGTCACTTTTAACAACCCCTCTTACTTTTTTATTTGAATCTCTGAATACCTGTCAGTATTTTAAAGTCGGTAATCCAGCACATCTGAAGTAGGATGGAGCAGGACAAAAATCCTGTTGAAGGGACAAATTCAAAGTGTAAATCTTCTCTCTTTTCTGTACTTACTAGCCTCCTTTATTTATTTATTTTCTTTGCCCCCTGCCCCCATTCTTCATTAAATTTGTTTTGCACAATAGGTTTACAAATGTTACACATCTTAACTCTGACAGAAGACTGCTGACTAACCCTTGTTGATTTGTGGTCTTGAGACTGATTGTCTTCTCTTTCTTTTCTCAAGGATTTGCCTTCTTTTTCCCCAGTGACCACTATGCTCCTTAAATTCTGTTGGTGTGTTCCTGTATCCTGTTAGACATAGACATGCCTCTTAAGAGCAGCCTCCCTGCTCTCTTTATTAAAGAGCTTCCCACCCAGAGTCTTCACTCTAGGACAGGCCAGCAAACCAGTCCTACTGAGGTGTGAGTTGGTTTTCAGTTTCATCTGCTCAACTCCAACTTCAAGTGTGAGTTGATGTGTTAGTCAGTGAGTCCATCATCCTGTGGGAGAGACTCTGGAGAGGCACTCTGTTGTCTCCATTAGTAGTTAACAAGAGGTGCCTTTAGCTTCCGGATGTTACCATCTCATTTGGTCAAACCTCTGATACACAGCTTGACAAAACTGATAATGTGGGTCTAATCAGTTGTGATTAAGCCTGTGCACGAAAGCATTACCTGACCTTCAGGTTTGGTATTCTACCTTAAGTTGACAGACTTTGTGCAGCCTAATGGATGTCAAGGAGTTCGTCATTCTTTCTATACAGCCAGCTCTAGACATCTTTGGGGAGATTTTACAGTCCGGCATTCACGCTACTGTTCACGCTCCGTGGAGGCTGGGCGTAGTCGCTGTGGCGCAGCCTGTGGTACCAGGCTAGCCGCCTCCTTCTGCTTTTGTTGTTCCATCGGCCCATCTCTGCATTCATCTTAAACAGCCTACCCGGCTTTAGAAAACGACTTGGGAAAAGTTTAGTCATTCAAGCCACCAGTAAACTTAGATGGATGCCACTAAGCGTTTACTGTTTTTATCCAGGTGAGGAGTCTCTTCCTTGGACATTTGGTTTAGATTCTGGAACCAGATGCAAAGAAGTTCTGTTCAGAGCCAAGAGTCAAAATCGATTTCAGTTGGCATAATGGACATTTACTCAATCAGTCACTTCTCCAGATTTCCCTAAATTAGCATGATGGAGTGAGCGAGCAGACATCCACCTTTGGAACCACAGCATAATAAAAATTAATTGGAGCTGGAGTAACTAGCACTGTGGCTGTCTAGTTCTCCACAGTCGGCCCAAGGAGTGAAGGGACAGCATTTCGCTTTGGCTCATGTTCCTGCACTCCTGGTACAAGAGGGTTTAAGCCTGAATGTGTAATGGCAGCCTTGCCTTTGCCAAATCAAATGAGTGACGGGTTAACTAGAAAATGTGACAATCACATTTCCTCTTTGCTCAAATAATTCTGTTTTTCCAAAGCTTTAGCAGCTTAATTAAATCTGTTGGACTGGGGGAGGAGAGAACTGTTCTTTAGCGGTTAACATGGTATTCTTTAAGAAGAAAAAAACAAAGCCAAAGAAAACTCATTATCAGGCATGTTTGCCTTAAAGATGGTGGTGGGTAAAATCTGGAGTTTAATCTGTATTTAAAGCTGCATATCTCCTATGTGGTGCTGGCCTCTCAGACTAGTATTTGGTGATGAGTTCTTGCTGTATTGTTTTATTGGAGTGACGGTTATGTGCATTTAACTGCCTACCTAGCTTGCTTCGTTCATGATGGCATTCTCACCACGGGAGTCTTGACAAAGAGTAAAAATGTGCTGTTTACATAGTTTACTTTTAAGAGCCTGAAATAACCTGTAGTTTTGCATCTAACACAGGCCTGATTTACTTGAGTTGTCGGGATCAATTATGAAACTGAAGTTTGGTGCCTCCTCTTTATCATGTTTTTTCCCTTGTAGCAGTTGTGTTTAATGTCATTAAAAAGAAATAAAAGTTCTTGTCGTGGCATATGTACTGTAGCCGTCTGTTGCAGGTTTTGAAGGAGGGTTCCTTCCTCTTTTGCGTGGGTAGGTTAGTGGGGTCTGGGCGGGGGTGGCAGTTAGTAGATTGTGGTACTGGGGAGGCGAGGGTGCGTGCTCCCTATTCTTTTGAGGGTAAATTACAGTGTTGAGAAAGGCGTTCCAGCAGTTCAGAAATGTTGAAATTGATTGGGATCTGCAGCTACATATAGTGCATGTCAGGAGCCTGACATAGAGAAAGCCTGAAATATCACTGTGCTGTTTTTGCAGAGGGGGAGACGGCTCAGCCCCATCACACAAGCGCTGCCTTACAGTCCTTCCCACAGCTATATGGTTGACCTCTATATCAGTCTCTCCCGAGCCACTGCTGATTAAGGAGGACGCTGAGCTATCCCAGGACATTCTCCCTTTAAAAGGGATGTGGGAAACCAGAATTGATCATACAGAATTGATGGTTGTTCTTAATCCAGCTTCTCCAGAAACTGACTGCTCCTGGAACTTGGATGAAGGTGGCATTAAGCGTGGGTAGTTGTGGGAGACACGACGTTCCTTCGATCCCTTTTGTGAGCCTAAGCTTCTTAGACTTGCCCCAGGAGACAGGATGAAGGCAGTAATAGCTTGTCACCTATATTAGCCAATGCTTTTAAAATCTCCCCTCATGCTGAGGAAATAAGTAGCAACATGTTGGGACAGGCTCTCTGTCCTGCTGTTAACGTAAGTTTTGTCTAGTGGATATTGTATAGTCCAGGCAAAAGCTTCAATATAAATTTGCTAAACACTCAGCTGTTTGATACATATCCATTTTGTTTCTGTCAGGTGGAGATCCCTTGTCCAGGGAGTTGCTTATTTCCTTTTTAGCACCGTGTCACTGCAGACATCAAAGGTTTCAGAGACGAGGCTGCATTCTCTGAAGTGATGATGTCCTTTACCCTTAGTTCATGTTATGTTATAGGAAATTGAGGGGGAGGAGAAATGGACCTTCTCTCAAAGGAATGGGGTCATTCTCTAGCCTATTTTGAGCTTTTACAGGAAGAAAAAAAACCCAACCACCTAAAACTAGAAAGCAGAGTTCCCTGCTTTTCTCAGTGTTGTCCTGCTTTTCTCAGAGCAAACAATTCCTAAGCTGGTTCTAGGGAATGCTTGCTTTGTATGTCAGGGCACCTGTCAGGAAAAAAATTTCCACTTGTCACAGGAAGTATCAGCTGGTCAGCAGTGGAATTCCTTAATGAACAAGCTCCTGCCTTGTCAGTCCTCTCCACCTGTCCTGTCCGATGACAACTGGAACATGCCACAGACAGAAAACCAGACCTTCCCCAGCACCCACTGAGAAGGGGGTGGGATGCGATCTCTTGGACAAGCTTTAAAACGCTCCACTTGGTAGTCCTGAATCACTATCGTTCTCATTAAGGAACTATTGGTATAGGAGGAGCTCCTTCAACTTAGCTTCCAATGACACTTTGAGGGTTTGGGAACATTGTACTGACGGAGCTTGGTGCGGATGGAGCGGGGCCGGGGCCGTGTCCCATTTATGGAAGCAATTCGTTCTTGGAGGCCACTTAAAAGCGAAATCCAAAAACTGTCAAATAGGTTTAAAGAGGGTGAGAAATAACAGCAGTCTGAAACATCACGTGACTGGAGTGGTGCAATATTACATATTTTTGTAAAAGGGCTGAATTAGCTTACCATGGATTCTAGAGGCGGCCACCCTGAAAAGCCTGGGTTGAAGGGACAGGATCAGAAGGAGCAAAGGACTGCCCCACAGAAACACTCATGGTCCTTCCTCTCCCAGACCCTGGGGCTTCCCTCTTCCTGTTCTTACCCTTTTTGTTTTTGACACATAAGGAAACCACCCCCCAGAGAAGTAACTGGCCTGAGAGGTCACGTGGTGACAAGGCAGGTTCTCTGCCCTCCGTCCAGCATTGTCCAACATTCTCCCACAGGCCCTGCGTGGCCTGCGGGTCAGGTCTCCGTCTCCAAGAACTTGCTTACATCCATCCCAAGCTGTGAGGAATCTGCGGATCTAAGTGTGGTGAAGAGGGGACCCCAGCCCAAGTCATAGCTGTAGGTTTACTGTGCAATGACGGCTGGTCTGAGAAAAGCTCAGTCGTAGAACGTGGGGTTTTTAGGGAGGTAACTAAAGAGAATGGGGTAAATTTATCTAAACCAGAAGTGTCCACTCCTCTCCCCTCCCCCTCAGACCCTCAGCCGATGTACTGCAGGCCCTGCTAAATTCCCCTTAGCAGTGCCTTCCTGACCACCGACAGCGATCTGTATTTACCTGATGCCGACTTAGGGGCTTCTCCACCACAAGGCACCAGACAGGCACACAGGACCCAGGGCTTGGCAGGTACCTGTCTCTCAGGTTGGGGTTAGAGTTCTGGGTGCTAATAGATTTCCACTTTCCCACCCAGCCTTCAAGACCTCTCTTCCTCCTCTTGGAACCTTCCAGAACGTCTACCCTAAGTCCTGCTCACCTGACATTTTCTCTCCAAGCTCTTGCTGGCTCTGGACAAAAAGTATCTGAGGTGTCCCATTTACCAGTTTGCTTATTGGCTAATGGCATCATTACTCCACCTTTCAGCCTGCTGTTTGGGCTCATCATGACGTTCCTTGGACAGCCCCAAACAGCAAGCTGGGAATACTGCGCTGCAGCAGGCCGCTTCCGCAGCTCCTCTCCGCTCCCCTCCTCACCCTGGGGAGAAACAAGAACCACATTCCTTCGGGTCGGGGAAAACACCCAGCGCTGCCCAGAGGGGAAAACCCTTTGTTTTAAAAACTGAGCACCAGCCTGCATACCTAGGCGATGAGGCAGCCCGAGCCTGGATTTGGGGGCCTCAGTAATGGGATGATGGAGCAGCTATTTTCTCCTCCTACACGTGCACCCCCATCTGTTCGAGATTTCCCTTCCAACTCCAGCTTGGCTGGCAGGCATGTCCCTAAGAAGCTGCAGGCCAAAATGGAGAGAGAGAACCGACTCCCTCCTCCACACATCCTGACTTGCTGCCAATTGCCAGAAAAAGAGGGCAACATTTGGGCATTTACCAGAAGACAAGGATGTGCCTTTTCATTTGTCTTTTATTTTACATTTAAAAAGAGGTTATTGCTCTAACTGAATCAGAGGTAAGGACCTCTCCCCTAAGCAGCCTTGGCCTTGCAGTCCCATTCAGCAGGGATGGAAGTCACAAGACAATGAGTGGAGCCTCATGCCCTCCCATGAGGAAGCCCTTAGTATTGCTGACATCTGCCTTTCACCCTGTCTCTCCTCCCTCCCTGTGCTGCCACACCAGGGCAAAGCAGAGCAGTGGCTGGCCTAGCCACGAGAGCTCTTATAGACCGGATGGTGGGGCCGGTCTTTGGGTGATGGCTTTCAGCTCTCTGGCTTGGGGGCCACTGCTCTTACCATTCAGTTCAGCAGGTATTCACTGAGCGCCTACTGTGTGCCAGGCTTGTGCTAGGTGTGGTCCTCCCACATGCCCGTCCTTAGCCACCAATGGAAGACGCAGAGGCCCATCTCTTCCCACGCAGGCATTCAGCGGCTGTAACTTGCAGTCCTAGGGAAGAGTCTGCCTTCCCTTGTCAAGCACCATTTTTGTTTTGTTTTGTTTTGTTTGCCAGAAAGGGGCAGTGGAGAGAGAGACCTGTCACCTCACACCACTCAGGCTCTAGGGAAGGACATGAGGACCCTGGGTAGCTTTCACAGAACCCTGGATGAGATGGCAAGATA
This sequence comes from Lynx rufus, assembly GCF_022079265.1. Taxonomy (NCBI): domain Eukaryota; kingdom Metazoa; phylum Chordata; class Mammalia; order Carnivora; family Felidae; genus Lynx; species Lynx rufus. Next base: position 197,712,520 of record NW_025814834.1, on the reverse strand, counting down.
TGGAGACCTCGGAGGCCAGGGCTGCTCTGTCTGTGGTAAATGGCTCAGGCCTGCCTTCTAGCAGCTTCCATTCCAGAGCGGGTGATTTAGCAGCCCCCAGGATGTCCCATGTGGACACACCTTTTCAGTCATGTAAGCCAACATTGTCACAATTCCAAGACTCTTCCTAAAGAAATGGGGCCAGTACCGTCCAGGTCTCTTTCCTACCTCGTCTTCTTAAGACTGCAGACTAATTATGTTAAGGGTCAAAATAAGGGCCAAAGAAGACAGAGGCTGCAGGCAACCAGCTTGGGGAATTCCTCTGCCCTCTGGAGTGAAGCCCTTCCGTCACATTTTCCAAAGAGACAAAACATAACATCTTACACACTCGCAAAGTTGTGCATCACACCGCAAGTCCTTGATGGCTGGATCCAGGAAAGGCTTGCTGGCAGCCGTGCTCCTGCCCTGTGGCTTTCCTGAAGGCTCTCAGTCTGAAAGACACAGCTGAAGTCAGTCTAGGTGCTTGTCATCTCCCGGGAGCTCTGTGCATTGTCTCAAAGAGGAAGCCAGTCCAGAAGAGGCGAGGAGGCAGAAAGAAGGCTGTGTCTCATGCAGCTTTGCCTTTTCCAGAATGGGGCCAGGCCTTTTAGTTTTGTGGCTTGTTTATTTTTTGCAGATTTTGGGTTCACAGTTCGGTTTCCTTCAGCAGACTAGGATGGGGAAGAGTGCCAACGGTGCGGCCGGCTGTGCCTCCCCCCATCCGCAGTCCTCCCCGTCCGGGTGCCCATGGACCCGGGGACAGCAGAGAAGAAAAATGAAATCCTTCTCCCTGCAGACAGGCAGTCATGCTTCGATGATGTTCACCGAGGGCTTGTTTGGAAACTGGGAGGAAAAAAATGAGAGAAGCAGCCAGGGCTAATTGAATAGACTTCTTGCAAGGTTGGAACTAGAGAGAGGACACGAGAAGGAAGGGCTGCAGCCTAAAAGCCAGGCTCTCGTCCCACGTGGAAGGAAAGGAGTGGCCCTGCCCGCGTGCCTTGTCTCTCTGCCTTCTTAAACCCAGCCTTCGGCCTCACTCGCTTAGTGGCCAAGACTGGGTGCTGGGCCCTCGGCCCCAGGCCCCCTGTCCACCCCCGGCAGGGCCATCCCGCCGGCCGTTTCTCGCGCATCCTGCGGACCTGCCTCTGAGCGCAGCCTCAGCCACTGACATTGTTGAGGTGCTTCTGGAGATGGGGGTTAAAAAGAGGCTTCAGGAAAACGCGGCAGAAAGAGAGAAGCCAAGAGAGAGGACAGTAAGCCAGGGGGTGTGAGGAGATGGAGGGAGGAGATGTGGAGAGGGCCAGATGTTTGTTGGATAATCATCGTCAGAACCATGACATCTCTCACTTCTCCACCGTCTCTTCTGAGCTGCTCAGAGCGAGCACTGAAAAGGTTCTCATATCTGTTTTGCAGAAGAGGAAACGAAGGTACAAAGAGGTGAAGTGCCTGGTCAAGGTCACACAGCACAGCAGGAGCAGAAATGGGCCTAGAACCCCCTATTTGCGTGGTCCCACACCAACCGAGAATTCTGCCCTCCCCGGTCACCGCATCTGTTTAACCCCGCTGGCCCCTACAGAAGGTCCAAAATCGATGTGCTATGTCCCGTGTGTCACACAGGCAGGGGCCAAGCGTGGCCCTACCCAGCTGCAGCCACGCTGGGACCCGAGCTGAGCCCAGGGGCTGCCCACCCAGGTCCGAGACTCCCTCTCACCTTGCTGCGGAGAAGACCTCCGCCCTGGTGCTCTGGTGTGCTGGTTTCCGACGCACTCTTGGTCTTCTCCTTGTTGTTATTGGGTTCGTTGTCCTTGATAATGTCATACTGGCGGCAGAAGAGGGCGATGACGCCTGGGAGGGGGGCAAGAGAGAGCAGTGAGAGGCCAGAGCTCGAGGCCCGCCTGCCCGCTTCATTCCCGCTGGCATCTGCTGGGCCCCTGTTAGATACTGAGCTCCAGATGGCCTCTCCCCTGCACCACTGCACCTGTCCCCCACTAAGCCAACCCCTTTGCTGCCGCTGGGCTGATCTTCCTATGACACTCATCTGATCCCACCTTCCCTGCATTCAACCTCGGACAGCTCCCTTTTCCCCTTAGGGGAAATAGAAACCGTAACATTCGCTGAGCATGTGCCAGGCCCCGTGCAGTATGCACTGACTCGGCCGATGCCACCGTCCTCACAGCGCCGGGAGGGTACCTGTAATTACCCTCCCCAGGTTACCAGTGAGGACGCCGATGCAGAGCGCCTCGGCACCTACTCCAGGTCCTGCGGTGGCGGAGCCGGGATGCACACTCCAGGGCCTGCGCTCTGCTAGATGTTCATTGTTAGCAAACGAATAAGACGTGAACGTCATAGTTTTTGAAAGTCAGATACTATTAAGGCAGCCAACTCCAGTGCTGGTAGGTGTCTTCTCCATTTTTACCTCTGTGTTTTATTTATAGTGCTATTTCTTGATCTGTTTTAGATACTATCTTTTGACTTTCCACCATGGTAGATACCCCGCTTCCTTCCCCACGATCCTAACAGAATCACATCACAATCTTGGGTTAGTTCACCATGTTTATATTGTTACGGTTATCTAAATACTGTCTGTGCCCAGTCTAATAACACACCATAAACCTCTTTTGTAAAATCCTTTGTGTTTTTTGGTCCTTTTTCTACAAGTGCCTGTTTTTTGTTTTTTTAAGTTCTTATTTATTTTGAGAGAGAGAGAGAGAGAGAGAGAGAGCTCAAACAGGGGAGGGGGCAAAGAGAGAAGAAGAGAAAATCCCAAGCAGGCTCCAAGCTGTCCGCGCAGAGCCCGACATAGGGCTTGATCTCATGAACTGAGAGATCGTGACCTGACCCGGAATCAAGAGTCAGACACTTAACTGACTGAACCACCCAGGTGCCCTACAAGCACCTGTTTCTTGATGTGCCTACAGAACATTTTTTCCAAACACTTCTCAATACAGCCTGTCCTCTCAACCACCATGCTAATGCAGATTTGGCATGGTGTTCGAGTCCCTCAAAACAGACTCCAGCCTACTTTAGAGCCTCACCGTCCTTTACTGTCCCCTTTCTACCTTCTCTCTTGGGTCACAGCTGCACTGAGCCAGACTGAACTCAATTTGTTTCTTCTACACACTGTCATCAGAACACTGTTCCTTTTATTGGCTGCCTGGTGAACTCCTATTCATCCTTCAAAGCTCAATCCCCATGTTTCCTCCTCTCTGCGTTCTTCCCGATTTCTACTCCTAGCCCCAGAATTAATTCCCTCTCCTCTGCCCTCATGTGATGGCACTCATCACACTGAATCACAGTTAAGTATGGGCCTCCCAGACCCGGTTCCTTGCAAGCCCAGGGCTCTCCTTAGTCACGACTATAGTACTACTATCTGGAATGGGATGGCCGTTCAGAAAATGCTGGTTGAGTTAAGTACAAAGATGACGTTTGTTCTTTATCCTCAGGTAGCTCACAGACAATTGGGAAAAGGGAGAGACATGAGCCCAACTACCTCATCTAAGAAAAGCTAAAGAGAGGGAAAAGCGGTGCATTGTGGGAACAAGATGCAGGATGGCCATTCTAATGGATGGACCGGAGACCCAGCAACCCAGAAGGAGGCATGAATGCTGCAGCCAAGGCCAGAAGGCAAAGGGGCTGTGGATGCGTCCACCCCAGGAGCCTGAACTACTCCTGAGGGAGGGAAGGCCAAGTGCTCCAAGGCAGCTCTCAATCTACTAAGTTTTTTTGTGAGAGGTCAGATCTGGCCGCCAGAGCAGGACTTTGAGGCTTCTCATGTTATCTCTCAGCTGCCTCCAAGCCCCCACCCTTCGCTCCTGTGAGAGAAGGGGTCTGGCCAGGGGCCTTCATTCCCCGGAAGTCGAGTGAATTAGAGCTTGGAGGCAGACTCACCGGCCCACATGAACAGGACCACCACGATGATCAGCACCTCGCCGGTTCGCAGCTGTTGGCTCCTCCCCATCTCCTTCATGGTCACCTCATCTGTGGGGAGGGGGACACTAGGTCTGAGGCTCCGTTCATTCCCAGCCACCCCTCTAGGGCCAGGCCCAAGACCTTAAGTGCTTATTTCTATAGGTGCCCAGATATCTAACAAAAAGAGATTTGAGAACATGCCGATGGCTCCTTGGGGCAGCAGCAACAGGGCCTTGACCCAAAGCTGAGAAGCTATATCCTCATTGTTTGGGGACTAAGGTCCCCCTGGGGACCTCCTCTCTCAGGTACTGCTTTACTAGGCAGCAGGGTGTGGGCAGTGGGGGAGGAAACGGGGTTGGCGCTTTCCTCAAGCCTCACCCTGCATCCCCCCCAACAGTGCCCTGGGCCTGCCTTTGTTCTTGGCCGCCATCTTCTCAGCCTCACGAGGGGTCTTGAAGAGCACTGGCTCGCTGGCTGGGCTCTGGCCCTGAATGGAGATGGCCTGCACGTGCACAATGTACTCGGTGTCCTCTTCCAGGTCCCAGAGGGCGCACGAGCGGGTGGTGGTGTTCACCTCCTGGATGAAGCGCAGCATCCGCACGTCCTTCTTCTGCCAAGGAAAATGCCAGGCCCGCTGCTGTCAGCGCCCCGTCACCGACCCCACTCTGCCCACCTCTCTGGCGGTGACATGGGCTCACCCAGCTACCATGCTTTTATAAATAAAGCCTTTACACACATAAGCTTCCTCCCCGATCCCCTCACCTCCGCAGGGAGCTATCGTTATCTCTGTTTCCAGATAAGGAGACTGGGTGCTGAGAGGTTACAGAAGTTGCCCAAGACGGTCTCCCCAGTGAAAACTTGAACCGGGCCCCAAACCTCGGTCTTATGTTTAAGATCAAAACCAGGCTCTTGATTCCCAGATTCCAGTCAAAGGCCCCTGAGCCCTCCTTACTGATCCGTTCCCCGCTGGGGTCCCCATTCCAAGCCATATGTGCAATTCTTCTGCCGGTCCCTCTTGCTCCTTGTTCCTTTCTATTTCTGCACCCCCTCCCCCCCATCCCCTGCTACTATCTTGATGTGTTCTTCCCTCCCAGACCCTCAAGGGTTACCTGCTGAGAGATGGCAAATCCGATGACAACCTCATCCTCCAGGACGTCCCAGCTCACCACTGCAGAGTTGGCCTTGAGGTGCCTGACAGTGACATTCACTGGGGCCGAGGGGCTGTCTGGGGGTGGGGAGGCACCTGAGCCTGAGCACCCCCTGCTGTGGGGCCCAGGCCCACTGTCTCATAAGTGGAAACCTGGGGAAGGCCACACAGTGGGGAAGGAAGAAAGCAAGGCCTCCATGGGGCTGGCACATCTCAGTTCATCAGTGGTTGAAGAGCCAGGCCTGAGAGGCCCCAGGCTCCTCATGTCCAGGATGGGAGTCCCCACTGGTCACACTGGCCCGATCAGCAGTCCAAGTTAGAACTGACAGGCCTGGGCTAGGGCCAGATCTAACGGAGGAGTGGAAAGAGGTTGGGGGGTGGGGGCGCTGGTAGGGCGGGGGGAGGCATAGGTGGCCAGGGTTGCAGGTGCTGAAAGTTAGTCTGATGAAAAGCAGTCAGAAGGACTCCCAGTCCAGTGCTCTTTCTATAATACCACATTGTCAAGTGACCTTGAGGAAAGGAGAAAGACCCAGAGGTCGAGAAGAGCCAGGCCAGGGTGAGCCCTGGGTTGGGACTGAGGATCACAAGAGGAACCCCCAGTATTGTAGTGACCCAGGATCCAGACAGAACGAAGCCCGGGGAGGGGTCTATCTAGGTGAGCCTCTTCTCCACATTCTGCCAGCCTCGAGAGGCAGGTAGGGAGGTGGCAGGGGAAGACGGGGTCACGCAGAGCACGTTCTCTGGGGAGAGTCAAGAGTACGGGTGGGTCAAGTCTTCTGGATATGGGAAAAGGGTGAGAGGGGGTCAGTCAAGAAGGGAGAGTGACAGGATGGTGGAGGTCAGGGAAGGAAGAACCTCTCTAGGAGAGGGGCCGTCTGTCACACAGCCTCTCTGTCTCCCAAGGGGCAAGTGCGGCAAGGGGGACACCTGGCCCTGACCAGCACCCTTCACCCCACAGAGAGGTGGACCTGAGGCCCAAGGGGCTGGGCCTGGGGCGACAAAGCCAAAGTGGAGATAGAGACAGAGGGACACAGACAGGTGGCAGCAGACACAGAACCAGAAAACAGACAAGTGGGCTATCAGAGACAGACGTAGAGAGGAAGCAGAGAGAGAGAGAGAGAGAGAGAGAGAAAGCACTGAGCCACAGAGAGATGGGTAGAGGGACAGATGAGCGAGGCGCCAGAAGCCAAAGGGACAGATACAGAGCCTGGGGAGAGCCTGGGCTGGGTTAGGATGAGGCCGGCACACGGGGCAGGCCAGACAGTGACTGCAGTAGGCTCAGGGGTCCATCCCGCCCACCCAGAGCCCTAGGGTGCCAGTCCCCATCCCCCTCACACATGCTCACGCAAACTGGGACCCCATCCTGCTCCGACCTGCAGAGTTGTCCTGCAGGGCTTTGGGGACAGGGAGGGAGGCCCAAGGTTGGGGGACTGGTGTCCTCGGCTGCTCCCCGGGCCAGAGAAGGGAGCTCAGCTCAGGCACCTGAGGCAAAGGCCTGGGGTCAGGGCAATGGGATGAGGGGACCGGGGAATCACAAGACCCTAGACCCCAAAGACCCCAGGGCTGGGGTGGTGGGCAGGGGCTGGAGGACGGGCCTGGGGGTCAAGAGGTGGGGAAGAGGCCGGGGGCAGGGAGGCAGGAAGGGCCCCGAGGACTCCCGCCCGCCCACCCGCCCGCCCCGCGCCGAGCCCCCCTCCCGGGCCCCCTTACCCGCCTGCACCAGCGCGAGGCAGACGCAGCCCAGCCACAGGCGGAGCGCGGCGCGGGGCGGCCCGGGGCGCATGGCGGCTCGTCCGGCCGGCCCGCCCGGGGCGGCGCAGGGGGACGCGGCTCCGGCGCCCGGCGGCCGCTGGCGCTCGCGCTGCGGCCCGCGGCCCGCCCGGCCCGGCCGCCCCGCGCCGCCCCGCGCCGCCTGCATGTCGGCTCCGCGGACAGCGACTCCCGCGCGGCGGCGGCGGCGGCGGCGGCGGCCGCGTCCACGTCGGGCGCCCGGGGGGCGGGGCGCCCCCGCTGCGGGGAGAGGCGCGGGGCGGGGTGAGGGCGGAGGGCGCCCCCACGCCCGCCCCCTCCCGGCCCGCCGGCTGCGCGGGGCTCCCACCGCTCGCCCGCGCGCAGCCCCTGTCCCCCTCCCCCACCCCCCCAGCACACGGCCCGACCTGGCCCCTGCCCTGCCCTTCCCCAGGGAGAGGGAGGACGCGCGCCCCGAGACGCATATCGGTGCCCCCCACCGCCCGCCGTGGCCCGCCCTCCCTCGGCCTGGGGGTCCCCATCCCTCACCCCAGACCGGAGGCCTCGCAGGCCTGGACAGACGTGAGCCGAGGGGAGTGTCACAACAGGGACTGGGGGGCCTAGAGTGCCTAGTAGGCGCTGGGGTGCATTCAGTAGGTGCTCAGCGTTTCACCGTGGCGGAGAAGAGGGTGCTCCGACTCACTGGAGACCTAGCTCTGTGACCCCGGCCGGCCAGTCTTTCCCCCTTCTTTGGACCTCCATTTTTGACCTCCATGAGAGTAACAGCCCGCACCTACTAGGTGCCAGACACTGTGCCGAGGGCTTGACTTGGGCGATGCCCCTTGCTTCTCACTGAACCCCTTAAGGAGTGCTCCGCGGCCCCCGTTTTGCACAGGAGACTGCAGCTCAGAGGGGTCACTTGACTTGCCCCAGGACTCACAGCAGAGCCAGAATTTGAACACAGGCTGATCTGACTCCCCACACGTGTGCTTGACTCGATTGTCTCCCCACCCGGAGTGAACTCACCCACCCTACCATCCCTGAGATCCTACAACTTGCCTGTGCTAGCTACTCCCCAGCCAGAGAACAATCTGGAACAATCTCTTCCCAAGAGCGGGTGAGGGAAAAGTAGCTCCAGCCCCCTCCCCCACCATTCTAGCCTGGCTGAGTGCTGTGAGCAGTGAGTGAGCTAATGACTCTAAAGTGCAGGGGGCTTTGGAGACTTGGCAAGTAACCACAGTTAATAAAGGGCATGGATGGCTCCTTCCTCACCACCCTGGGGACACCCATATGCCTCCCGCTCTCTTCTGCCCAATCTACCCCTTTTCTCTTCCTGAAGAGGCAGAGAGCTGCCTTTGCCCTGCACCTGCTACCCTCTCCCTAACAAGGGGACCTCTGGAACAGCAAGCCTCGAGGGAAGCCCCCCACCTTGTGGCACTCTCCACCCTGAGTCCCAATCAGAGAAACAAGGTTGAGGAGGGCGGCATAGACCAAGACCCTAGGCCCCTCAACAAGGAGGCGGTCCCACACCTCCAAATGAGTCTCTCTCCACCACTCCGAAATTCCACCATTGGGGGGCATTCCTTTGGGTCTTAAAGACCTTCTGGTCTTCCCCCAGGCTCCAGGGGAAGAGCTAATCCTTTTTTGAAAAGGGCCACTTTGCAGTTATCCCACAGAAGGTCTTCGAAATCTCCCTCCACCCACCATCTTAGATGGACAAACTGAGGTCCAGAGATGGAAAGAGCTCCCCGAAATTCACACAGTGGGTCAGGAGGAGCAATGGAACTTTCCTCTCCTAATGCCCACCCCAGGACTCCTTGCTGACCCTCAAGTTTCTGTGGGTCACCAGGATAGGAAGGGGCTCAGGGATTCTTACTGAGAGCGAACTGAACTGGCCAGCCCATCAGTACCGCCAGACTTGCTCTGCTTGGCAGACTGAAACCCCCCAGCCCCATCTGCTTCCTCAGCCACATACCTTGCGCTGGGGTGAGCTTCAGTTGGGACCTCCACCTGTTTGGGGCAGGAGCCAAGGAACCAAAGCACCTCTATCTCCTTTCTCCTCTCTTCTCTCCTCTCTCTCCCCCCAGCAGCTGCTTCTGCCCCACCCCGCCTGGCGCCGCCCCACCAGCTGCAGCTTGGCCCCTGGGGACCCCCCTCACCCACCAGGCAGGAAAAGACAACCCGGGGCCTGCAGGAGCAGCTGGAGTCTCCTTAGGCCTCATCGCAGGAGCCAGCAGGAAGGAGAGGGGTCAGTTAGAGGTCACAGAGTTTTCTCCTGTCCCTGATGGGGAGAAAAGGCGAGAAGGGAGAGGGTCCTGGTGGGGTCTGGAGTCCAGTCTAGCGCAGCGGGAGGCGGGGCGGGGCGGGGCGGGGGGCGGGGGGGGGTCTCAGCGCCACCTGCTGGCCTCTCCAGGTATAACCCCGGGTAGATGTAGGGCACTGGGAGGGGGGTGATGGCTGTGTCTAAGGGTTTCAGAGGGAGGGGGAAAGTGGTTGGAGGAGAGCGTGAAAGGCAGGGAGGATTTGGAGAGTCGTGCCTGTGGAGGTGCAGCCTTCCCAGGCCCCATGATGCATGGGGTGCTTGGGCATTACCAGATTCAGGGAAAAGTCTTGATGCCTGGAGTGGAAGCAGGGTAGGGGGTGGCAAGAGTTGGGAAGATTTAGAGCCCCCCCCGGCACTCTTGGGAGGGGCCCAGGACCAATGATTTATGGGCACTATCTATACCACCATCTCTTAGCACAGGACTAAGTGCAGTAAGCACTCAATAAATGTTTGTTGAATTTGTGGGATAAAATTGTTCTCCTAACATATATCTAATGAGCACCTATTATGTACCAGGCTCTGTGCAACATTCTGTAAATACAGCATTGGAAGTATGAATGAATGCATGAGTGAGAATCTGGGTGGGGATTGAAGGATAAGCCTCTGTCCTCCCAGGCCGCACTGGTCTCCATTTGGAGGACTCCACAGACATGTCCTAAAGGGCTGGCTAATCATGAGGACTTGGACCCTCCTGAGCTGCCCAGAGTCCTAGCACCTCACCCAGACTGCAGGTGCCCAGCGCAGACCCGCAGGTAATCACTTAGAATGGGAAGGCTCCTCTTCACAGCCTAGAATGGTCATGGCCCTAAGGGATCTCCCTAGATACACACACCCCAAATCACAAGAGGAATCAGAAGGGCAGGAGATGGCTTTGGGTACACAAAGAATCAAGCACCTACCAAGAACTTGGCTTTTTGTCCATGTTATTCTGAGTTTTAGGCTGGCACATGTTACTAGCTCCCGTTCCAGATCAGGAAGCTGAGGCTCAGAGAGGTGTGAGCACCTGCCGTGGGTCACACAGCCAGTGAATTAGGGAGTCTGCTACCTCCTCCCTTCACCCGTGGGGGCCCCTCAGGGCAGGAATCCTGGACCAGGGTTCACTAAAGGACACACATTTTCCTTCCCTGGAGGGCCTGAGGGGGCTTGCTGCTCACAGAGGCAGTTGCTAAGCCCAGGCCCAAGATCACACCAGGGAAGGGGCGCACCACTCACCCAACAGTTTCCACATGCTGGCACATTACACACATAAGAGAAGCTTCTTTTGAATCCTCACAACCCTGAGATGTCAGGATTGTCATACCCATTTTATAGATGAGGAACCTGAGGCTTGCCATACAAGTGGCTTGCCATACAGCTGGGAGACCCTGGTCCTGCCTGTCTAATCCCCAAAGTCCCTATCACAGCAGTGGTGACACCAGCCCAGCTCAATGCTTCCTGAGTGCCTGTACCAGGCCAGCCTGGGCCTGGGTGCTGAAGGCCTAGTGATGAACCAGATCGGGCCTGGTCCTTGAGGAGAGCCCAGGGTAGAGGAGAGATACACATTTAAAAGTCAGAGGGAGGGGGCCTGGCTGGCTCAGTCGGTAGAGCTTGCTACTCTTTTTTTTCCCTTTTTTTGAGAGAGAGAAGGAGAGTGTGCAAGCGGCAGAGAGGCAGAGAGAGAATCCCAAGCAAGCCCTGCACTGCCAGCATAGAGCCTGATATGTGGCTCGAACCCACAGTGAGACCATGACCTGAGCCGAAATCAAGAGTCAGATGCTCAACCAACGGAGCCACCCAGGAACCCCAAGCTTGCTCCTCTTGATCTCGGGGTCATGGGTTCGAGCCCCACATTAGGGGTAGAGATTATTTAGAAAAATAAAATCCTAAAAATAAAATAAAATAAAATAAAATAAAATAAAATAATATCAGAGAGAACACTACCCTCTGGACCTGGAGGCACCAAGGGTCTAAAGAGGCCAGAAGAGGGGTGCCTGGGTGGCTTGGTTGGTTAATCGTCAGACTGTTTATTTCAGCTCAGGTCATGATCGGCGTCATGAGGTCAAGTCCTGCATCTGGCTCTGAGCTGGGTGTGGAGTCTGCTTAACATTCTCTCTCTCTTTTTCTCTCTCAAATAAATAAATAAATAAATAAATAAGTCAGAACAGAGCATTAATTTAAAAGGAAAGCAGGGAGGGCTTCTGGGAGGAGGTGATGCCTGAGCTTAACTAATCCTGAGAGTCAAATGGGGATTACTCAAATGAGGGGGAACAGGCAGAGAGAAAAAGGAATCTTTGGCCCCGAGGCCGGGGAGAGCAAAGTGTTCATGTTGGGGGGAAGCAGGGGAGACGGAGGAGGATGCAGAGAAGGGTGGGAGGAGTTGCTATGAGCTCTGGGCTGTGACAATGGGAACAGGAAAAACAGCCCTGGATCTGGAAGACTGTTTCAAGCTGCAACAGAGGTTGGGCTAGGGAGGGCTTTAAGATTTTTTTTAAAAAATGCTTATTTATTTATTTTTGACAGAGAGAACATGAATGGGGGAAGGGCAGAGAGAGGGGAAGAGAGAGAATCCCAAGTAGGCTCCACCCTGTCAGCTCAGAGCCCGAAGTGGGGCTCGAACCCACGAACCATGAGCCCATTGACCCGAGCTGAAATCAAGAGTCCACTGCTCAACCGACTGAGACGCGCAGGCGCCCAGGAGGGCGTTATTCATCCAACAAATATGTATGAACACCTATAGGTCCTGGGGACACAGCTGTGACCAGGATGACAAGATTCCTGCCCTCGCGGATCTCACATTCCAGTGGGAGAGACAGGCAATAAACAGTGAGCTAATGACTAAATAAAATACCTTCAGAGACTCCCCTGGGCTATGAAAACGATGCAGTGATGTGGTAGGGAATGGCTGGGTGGGGTAATGTTAGGTAGTGTGCGGCAATGGGCTGGCCGAGGTGTCCTGGTTGGGTAAAAGAGACGTCCTCAAATCTCTTCTTCGGAGTCTACGAAGGAACTGACTCCCATCTCACCACACCCAGAGAGGTTGAGAATCTTGCGTAGCCTCACACAGCCAGTCAATGACAGCCCCATGCCTCAAACTGCCACAAACCCTAGGGTCCGCTTCGCCTTTGGAGACAGGTTCTCAGCTACAAACTACAGTCCCCAAGATCCCTCAAGAGCCGTGAGGCCAGAGGCCCTGTTGTAGGAGCCCGGATGTAGAGGAGGCTGCAGTAGGAAGTGAAGGCAGCTGGAGTAAAACTTCTTCCCCACTAGGGAGGGGTGGAAGGACGAGAGCCTGGGAATCAGATAGCCCTTAGACTCCAACCTCTGCTCAACCTTGACTGTCTGGGTGACCTCAGGTACCACCATCTGAAGTGAGAGTCCAAGGTTCAAGGGCCTACCCACCTTTCACATCCCAGGTACTGGAGGGTATGCCTCCGCCTTCAGGTGGTTCCGCAGAGCCAGGAAATGGCCAGCAGAGGGCGCCTCATTGGCCATCGTGAAGCCAGTGTTGCCCAGAACAGAAAAGGCTCTAGGAACCAAGAGCCCTAACTGGGGGGAGGCTGTCCTGCTTTACCCCCGAGGCCAGCTCCCAGGTGCACAGACCACAGACTCAGCAGCCAGGCAGAACGTAGGTCTTGCTGTCCCTGCACCGTGCACAAGTCACTGACCTTTCTGAGCCTTGGTTTCTTCATCTGTAAATGGGCCTAACAATCATGCCTGCCTCACAGGTTTCTGTGAGGAGTCAGTGAAGATCAACCCCATAAGGTCTGATCTACAGGGGCTGCTATTTTTATTAGCAGTAGTGGTAGTTGTATCTTTAAGCTCCTGACTCAAAGGGTATCCAATCAGTGGTAACTATGACAATGACAATGATGAGGATAATGATGGAGGACTCAGTCACTTTATTTTCAATTTCCTAAGCAGGGAGCACCAGCACCTACCCATCTGGGATGCCTCCAGTGACAGGGAGCTCACTATCTCCTCAGCAGCCCATTTTCACTGTTAGAGCTCCTCCTGCTGAAAAGTCCCTCCTGGATGACGCCCCCGCCCAACTCATTACTCAGGGTGACCTGGCTGGCCTGGCCTCTGAATTCAGGCCCCCTCATCTCTGAAGGGTCTGTCTGAGAGGCCCATGAGGTCGAGGAGCCAGGACCTCAGCAGCTGGATTGCTGCCTTTGCTGGAAAGGTAGGGAGCTCACAAGTGAACCCAGGTAGCTTCACCAGCAAGAGATTCCTGGTGGTTCTTGTTGCTGTTCAGAGTTCCTTTTCTGCTGACTGGGAGAAGTGGAAAGAAAGCCCCTGCTGTCCCTTGGACCTTCCTTCAGTCCCCATTCTCAAGAATGGCTGGATGCTGGAGAGGGCATCCGATGACCCAGAGCCACAAGTCCAGGAACCCTGGCATTCTAGTTGGGAGGCCTCAGCTCCTGCCCCACCTCCTGCCAGGCCTCCTCATCTGTATTTGTGGGTCCCAGGGAAGTGCTCATGGGTCTGGCACCAACAGGTGTGGTGGGGAGGGCAGGAGTCAAACAATGCTGGACTCAAATCTTGGCTCGGCCCATGCCTTCTCTGGCAAGTCCCCCACCTCTCTGAGCCTGTTCCCTCACTGGGCACCCGTCTCAGCATGGCGTTGTGGGGAGTATGTTCTATGTGAAAAGGAAAATGCAGTACCGGGAACATAGTAAGTATCCACTAATGTAGCAGGGGGTACAGAAGTGCCTCATGTCTCCAAGACCCTCCTTGTGCCTGAGTGGGCCAAGGTGGCTCTGGGAGTGGGTTATGCCAGGCACGATCATATCCTGATCCATTTCTCGGTTAGCGGGCACCTTGTGCGTGTGCCTGCGTGTGCAAGGGCGCACTTGTGTGTTCACAAGGGGGGATGGGTGTGCACACATGTGCATTGGGTGTGTATGCATGTGCAAGCATGTGCGTGAGTATGCATGTGTATGTGTGCTTGTACCTAAGGCTGTCCATCCCGGGGATTCCCAGGGCACATGCCTACTTGCAGGTGCCGGTGCAGAATCCCTGCACTGATTCAGGAGACCCCTCTGTTCACTGTTACTATGGAAACAAAGAGGCAATCCTCAGTCTTGGGGAGAGCCTAAGGTGCCAGCAATGAGAGCTGACCCAGTGTTCTCAGCAAGGGAGACGGATCGGGAGCATGAGGCCCTGGCATACGGCGACCTCAGCCTCTGGGGGTTGGGTTCTGGGATTCTGGGAGCCTCGGAACCTTGTGGGAAGCCCACACTTCTCCAAGGCATCCTGGCTTACTGGAAAGAGCTCAGGAAATAGAGCTGGGTCCCATCTTGGATCTGGCCCTAATCTCATGCGCAGTCTCAGGCAGGGAACTCGATCTCTTTGTGCCTCTGTTTCTTCATCCATAAAATGGGGCCAATAGTGGGTGCCAGCAGAAGCCTTGGGTTGGGATGTCACCTTTCCTCTCCCCGGAAGGACCTACCCTCTAGGCTGTATGGATGTGTACCCCTGAGCCCCGCAGTGTCACACAGTAGCCTCCTTCATGTGAACCACCCTCCAGTGTCTTGTGGGCTCCTCACAGCAGCTCTAGGAAGGAGGAGGTTCACAGAACTGAAGCTCCAGGAGAACACAGCTGGCCGTGGTGGGATCAGGTCTGCTGCCCCCACTCCTGTGGGCCCAGTCTTGTACCACGTGTGCAATCTCTCAGGCTACCAAGCCCCGCTGCAGGGGTGACTGGGGATTCCATCAGCTTCTCTGGATTGTAAGAGGCAGGCGGGGGTGGGGGAGAGTCATCCTGTGGCCATGGGCCCTGGGCAACCCCCCAGAGCAGAGCTGAGCTGCTGGAAGGCTTCTGGAGAGCAGATCCCAATTTAGGAAGGACTTCAAAGATTTGGGGGGGCAGCACCTGGCTGGCTCAGTCAGAAGAGCTTGCAACCCTTGATCTCAGGGTCATGAGATTGAGCCCCACGCTGGGTATAGAGATTACTTAAATAAATTTAAAAAAACTTAAGAAAAATTTTTTGAGGGGCGCCTGGGTGGCTGTCAGTTAAGCGTTGGACTCTTGATTTCAGCTCAGGTCATGATCTCATGGTTTGTGAGTTCAAGCCCTGAGCTGGGCTCTGTGCTGACAGTGTAGAACCTGCTTGAGATTCTCTCTCTCCCCCTCTCTCTCTCTCTTCCTCTCTCTCTACCCCACCCCCATCTCTCAAAATAAATAAATTTTAAGAAATAAAGACATGTAAGAACTTAAAACAAGCTTTTGTTTGGACTCTTTAGATTTTGACTCAAGTCTCAAATGAGGTCGAGCGCCTGCATGCAGGTTGTAGACATGCATATAGAATTTCATATACAGTTACAAGTGAACACTCAGCTTCCTGCCCTTTATCCTACTTCCAAGAGTGACTATTCCATTTGCTGTGACCCCAGGAACAATTTTCAAACAGAGATATACCAGGAGAAGCTGCAGGAGCAGACTGAACGTGTAATGCGATGAAAATGTGTAAGAAAGACCCAAACGCTTATTTGCA
This sequence comes from Lynx rufus, assembly GCF_022079265.1. Classification (NCBI taxonomy): domain Eukaryota; kingdom Metazoa; phylum Chordata; class Mammalia; order Carnivora; family Felidae; genus Lynx; species Lynx rufus. The sequence goes on along the minus strand of NW_025814834.1, from coordinate 197,696,919 downwards.
GAAGAGCTGTCACAGAAGGGGCCACTTCTGATTTGAGGAGGGGGCAAAAGAGTGGGCCTGGATGGGGGACCTAAGGCAAGCCATCGAACCTGAGGCCCTTTCAGCTGAGAGTTGCTTTCACCAGCAGAGGGAAGAGGAAATATTGTGCAGACAAGGGGTGGCTGGGATGTTACCTCACCTGCCTGCATCACTTTACCCCACCCCCGCCTAGGTTAAAACCCATATGCAGGGAGATGGGGGTCAGGGAGCCCCCTTCCCTCAGCTTTGACTCCAGATCTTTTCTTCAGCGTAGAAGGGCCATCTGTAGAGGAGAAGGGCCTTGGGGGAGTTTTCGGAGGAAGGTGGAGGGTAGGAGCTGAAGTGGAAGGCAAGCGTTGGGTGTATTATGAAAAGTCTCCAACACCCACTTACTCTGGTAGTGGTGGGGAAGGTTATTAAGCAGGGAGGAAGATTAGATGTGGAGAAACTGAAGGCTGGGGAGCTATAAGAGGACCAGGTGATAATATAGGGCCACCAGAGGAGGGAGTGGGGTGGAGTGGGGGGTGAGTTGGGGGTAGAGGACAGGGCAGGCCTGAGAGGAATGCTTTGGTTGAACTCTGACTTGGGAAGTAAGTGTGGGATGAGGAGAAGAGAGGGGTTCCTGGAGGGGACCCAGGCACAGGGCAGGCTGGGTGGAGGGCCATAAGCTGGATGCTGGCTAGCTTGAGGCCGAGGTGCCTGGGGGCTGGAAATACAGGCTTTACTGAGAAGAAACCAGAGTCAGTGGGGTTGTTTTTGTCAACTTTTCCAAAGCTGGGAAGGGGTCACATCAAGATGTGAACCTGGGTCTGTTTCCCTGCAATGTCTGTAAGTTCACACTGAGGGACCAGCAAAGGTACAGCCCCTTTCTGCCTCTCTTTGGCTCGTGGATTCTGAGCATGGCAGAGAGATCAGCTGCTCATGTTTTTTTTTTTTGTTGTTTTTTTCTTAAGAGAAAGAATGCTCACATGAATGGGGAGGGGCAGAGGGAGAGAGAGAATCTTAAGCAGGCTCCAAACCTAGTGCAGAGCCCATTTAGCACAGAACCTGCCTCGAGTGGAAACCAACTCAGGGCTTGATCTCACAACTGTGAGATCGTGACCTGAGCTGAGATCAAGAGTCGGATATTTAACTGACTGAACCACCCGGAAGCCCCTCAGCTGCTCTTACCCAGGAGCAAGTGGGGGATGAATGGAATGAATCTTACTCAGGACTTGGTGCTTTTCTTGGGGGCACTGTGGCCATCCCACCACCAAGGAGCCCAGTAACCTCAGGGACTCTGCAGGCAAAATCTTTAAGCCCAAACTTCTTCTCAGTAGGGGGACCATCTCCAACCAACCCCTGCCTTCCTGATCCCTCAACACCAGCGAGGCCCTGTTAGCTGGCTGGAGCTGACATTAACAGAGCACTGACTATACAGGCCCAGTGTCCCGAAATTTACAAGCTTCCTCTCACTTAATCCTCACAAAGACCCTTCAGGGAGGCATTAAAATTATCGTTTCCATTTTATAGATGAAGGAACCGCCTGAACCTTCCAGAGGTGAAGGTTTGCCCCCCTCCACTGTGGGGTTGGGGGGCCGGGTCAGGTTGAGGCTGCTGTGTGATGTGGCCCAGCAGCTCTCTGAGCCCCATCTGTAAAGTGAAGCTTGCTGGAGGGACGCCACCCAACTCTGATTTCAGTTCTGCAGTCCCAGCTCGCAGGACTTTCCCAACACCCCCACCGCCCCATTTGTGTTCCTCATGGCCCAGCTCCCTTGGGAACAGCCAGGCCCGCCCCCTCCCCCTCCCGGGCTGTGCTCTTGGCAGCTCTGAGGCCCTGGGCTCTGGTCCGGGGGTGGTCCCCGGCGGTGGGAGGGGTGGGCAGAAGCTGGGATCCGTTGGGCTAAGACTGGGGCATCCTCAGAGACCCCCAGACCCCCACCTCTGGGTCCATGGTGCTCCAGGCTGGGGTGGGCAGGGCCCTTTGGAAAGGGGTGGCTTGAGGTTTAATCACTTTATCAATGTTTGTTTGTGTAATTCAGCCCTGAGATGCTTTTCCCTCCATCTGTCCCCACCATCTGCTCCCATCAGGATTTTCCAAACCATTTGGGACCTAAGAGGGGAGGGTGGGGGCTGTGCCTCTGAGGGGGCTGGGGAGGGGCTGCTTCCACCTACCTCACTGAGAGACTTCCAGGGGGGAGCCTGGGCTCCTGAGTCACATGGAATTGGGTTCAAATTTTGGCATTGTTACTTTCTTGCTGTATTACCTCCAGCAGGTGGCCTCACTTCTCTGAGCCTCAGTCTCCACATCTGTGAAATGGCAGTAACATTATTGACTCCTCAGGATTAGTTCAGATCAAAGGAGGTGATGCCTGCAAAGTACTCTGCATACAGTAGGTGCTCAAGAGATCTGCAGTCCCCTCTCCATTCACCCCCCACTTGCTTCTCTCTCTGGCATCCCTCTTTAGTGATAGAGGAGGGTGGCCACCTCTGGTTTCTGTACCCCAGCCCCACTCCTCAGACCCTGAGGACACCGCCTCCTGTGGGACTTGCCCTTTCTTCTATCCCCCATGGGTCCTACTCACTGCTCAGTTCACTCAATGACCCCGCTCAACATCTACCCTAAGCTGTGCCTCTCTCTCCCTCCTGGATGCCTCAGTTTGGGGTGGGAGGGGGATGAGTATCATCAGCAAGGACACCCCCCCACCCTCACCCTCACAACAAGTCTTCATAGAGCCCTTCAAATCTGCAGGGTTCCAGGGCCACTGAGGCCTCCTGTCTACTATGCTCATGCCCAGAATTTCAGGCCTGAGGAGACTGTGGGGCAGCAAATGAGGCCTGTCTGGTCAGGGGTTTCGACAGGGGATGTCAAGGCACCCAGGTCACTTGTTTAGACTCTCTGTTCCAAAAGGGGAAAAGACTTGCTCCAGATTATCCAGAAGTGAGGGACCCAGGTAGGTCTCCTGACAGCTGCCCCTCTGGCCCGCTTTTCTGGGCTATATCTCAGGGCACTAACTCTTGGGCCTTGGTGTACAATATGGGGAGCCCCAAGCCTTCCTCTTTGGCTCTGGGGGACCTCCCATTGCTTCTTAGGCCCCCAGGAGGGGAGAGGTGGCTGATTGGAAGTAGTACAGAGCCTACCAGGGTTCACACTCTGCCTCCAGATCTACCCCACTCATTCCAGGTACAGGGAAAGTCAAAAGAAGGTGAGGCTTCCAGGAAGAGGAGAAGGCATGGTCCTGCCATCAGAAGCCCCATCTACTGGGGAGACAGAATTCAGACTGGGGGCCCTGAGGGCAGGGCATCAGAGTTACCCTCATAGGGAAGAAAAACAGTGGGAATAGAAGAAGGCTCCTGAGGGGCTAAGCCAAGAAGTCAGTCTGTGGGAGGTCAAGCTGGCAGGGGGTAGTGGGAAGAAGCAGAGACAGTGACTGAGCAGCACCCTGTGAGGATAAACTGCGACCCCCCACCCCAAGGATGGAGAGGAGGATCCAGACCCAGCTGGGAAGATTCTCTGGCTTCAGGCCGAGAGAGAGGAAGGAGGAGGATGGGGAGGAGAAGCCCAGGCAGTGAATGCTGGGCAGTCCCCTCATCCAGCTCCAAACAGGGCAGGCTCTCCAGGCCTAGTGGGGAAGATGGAGGAAGCTTGTCACTCCAGGGGCCTGGGGTGGGGCCTGAGCAGCAAGTCTCTCCCTGCCCCCAGGTCCTCACACAGGAGGCAGCTGGGAACCACCCACGCATGTCTGGCATCTCTCACGCCTCCACTGGGGGTCCCAACACCAGAGCCAAGGCACACGGAGGAACTGATGTTCTAGAGGGCCCACATGTCCAACCTCCCCCACCCCCTCCACCGCCGCCTGGCTCCCCAGCTCCTCCAGTTGGGACCTCCCCATCCTCAAGCAGGAAGGACTAAGACTAGACTTTGACCACCTGAGTGGCCTGGTTGGGGACCTGGAAGTGGAGCTTTGGTCTGAGCCCTGGAGAGCCAGGGGTGTCCCGGCTGCCACCGACTTGGGAGGAGGTGTCCAGTCAGAAGGCAAATGCTGTCGGCTCACCTTCAAAGTAACCAGACTCCTCTCTCTCACCCTGAAATGGCCCCTGGCTTCCACCCTGGCCCCCACTCTTCAAGTCTGTTCTTGACAGAATGCCTGAGTAAGCTTGACCTGAAAGTCAGACCCTCACTCTGCTCAAGGCCCCAACCTAGAGCATCCCATGTCACCTGGAATAAAATCTACAATCCTTGGAACGGTCCTCACAATCTTTGGAATGGTCCTCAGCACTGCCACCATCCCAGCCTCTAAACGCCGATCTCAACTTTTCCCAAAATATGTATCTAATACACCACAGAGTTGACTTGTATATTTTGTCCACTGTTTACTGCCCGCTGCTGTAACCCCACTGCCTAGAAAAATGCTGGGCACAGAAATAGTGCTTGATGAATATTTGTGCGATGAAAGGATGAAGGCATATGGATTCAAGTCCAGGCCTTCCATTCACCAGCTGTGAGACATGGGGAAAATCATTTACCCCCCTGAACTTCAGGTTGCTCATTTGTGAAGAGGGGACAATAAGGCCCACCTCCTAGAGATAAAGGACAAATTCGAGCCCAGGATGTGTGTGTGTGTGGGGGGGGGTTGTTGTTGCAGAAGCTGGCTGAAGGAGGATGCAGCCCCCATCCTGGCAGGAGATGTGCTGGGGGGTCAGCGACTCCGGAGAAGGGCGTTCCTGAGGTAAGGTGCCTACGCACTTCAGAACCCCCGAGACTGGACAGCAGAGGCAGAGCCTGGGGACGGAAGCGAGTATGGGAGGAGCAGTTTAGATCAATGTTGGGAGGTGAGATTCATTCTGAGAGGGGTGGGGGGTGGGGGGAAGGGCGGTGAGATCCGGGGCGGTGGGCAGGAGATGGGGGCGGGGCTCTCTAAGGCCGAGGTGGGGGAGGGGGCGTGTCTCCCCCCCGCCCAAGACCTCCGGGACTGGAGAAATGGGAGCTGCCCCCTCGCGAAAGAGCCCCCAGCTCTGTTAGTTCGCGAGTTGAGGCGTGGTGGCAAGGAGGGCGCCTATCGAACCGCCCAGGCTCCGGATTCCGCTCGCTGAGCGACGTGCGGCTTCGCGCCCAGGTAGGGTTGGGGGTGGAGCGGCCGGGGTTGTCCCCAGCTCGGAAAGACGTCTCTGGGCACTGACACCCCGGACCCCATTCGGGCTACCTGAGTCGAGATGCTGAGGAGATGGAAACCTCTGTCCTCCTCCCCCGGCGGGCGCTCCCTAGTGAGGGGGCCGGGGAAGTGAGGGCGTCCCCTTCCCTCTCCCGGGCAGGGGCGGGGGCAGAGCCTAGCTCACTGCTTCCCCCCGCCCCGGGGCTGGAGGGGAGGGGAGGAACAGGGACCCCCCCCAGGGGAGGGGCTCCGGGCCAACGCCGCGGGGCGTCTCCCTGGCAGTCCCTCCCCCCGCCCCCCGCCCGCCCCTCCGGCCGCCTCTGCCGCCGCGCGCCGCAGCAGCGCCGCCTTCCCTGCGCAGTCGGTGTCTCCGCGTCGCTGGGTGAGTGGGGGCCGCTCCGGCCGGGGCTGGGTGATGCGGGGAGGGGGCAGCCCGGAGGGAGGGGGCCCCGTCCAGCCTCTCCAGCCCCGCCGCTCTCGCGCCTCCCGGGGAGCCTCCTTCCGAGGGCGCTGGGGAGAAGGGGGCTCCCCAGGGGAAGAGCGCGGCGCTCTCCAGGGTCCTGACCGCCGAGTGGCCAGCGGGGAGGAGTCGCGTTCCGGCCGCCTCGGAGCGCCCCCTCCAGGAGGGGCCCCGCGCCTGGCGCTCTGAAGCGTGGGCTCAGGGCGAGAGCTGGGGAGAGGTTTGGAGAAGGTCCCCAGGGCGAGTTTCTCAGGTCGAGCTGGGGGGCCTCCCACTCGGGGGACTAGGGGTCTTTGAGGAGACAACAGAACCTTCTACCACCCTCGTTTCCAAGTCTTCCGATTTGGAGGGGCAGTTCTGAGGGTGGCAGGGAGGAGGGGGCCACTGGAAGATCTCTCCTGCCCAGCGCATCTCTCTGCCCCCGCCCCGATGACCCAGTTCCTTGGACCTTGAGGAGGGGACTAAGGGACACACTTCTCCGCCCCAGCCCCACGCATTTCCTCAGTCCCCTCCCACACACTTGTTCATTGGGTCCTCAGTCTGGGGCAGAAAAGGCTGCTTTAGAATGGAGGGTCACCAACTTGCAAAAACATGCATGTGACACTGCTGAGGACACACACAAGTCCACTAAATGGCCACTCAGGCATATCCCCCTCATACTGTGATGGGTGCGTACCTAGTCACATGCACATATATTGACTGAAACACACGGGAGTCAAATGCCATGCAGAAACCCGAGACATATGTGCGTACATGAACCCAAGCACTCACACACATGTTCATCCACATGTGCACAGAGCTATGTGCAAATGCACACACAAGGAACATCCTCACCCTGTCTCACACAGCCCGAGGCTGGGGGGAGGGATTCACTTGCATACACCCCTACACTCCTGCCTGGAACTGCTTGGCTGTCTCCTCTCCATTGCCTTCCCCTCAGCCCTCTGCGCCTTAACCTCCTTTACTGAGGGGATCTTTCTGGACTATGTGAAAGGTAAGTATTGGGGAAAGGTTGGCTGGCCAGGGCTCTCACTGGAAAAGAGGCCCCTGTTATGTCTGAGAAGGGCTGCAGCTCCCTCTCCTGGGACCTGCAAGCACCCCTGGGAAAAGAAAGATGGCAAGGCTGCCTGAGGGTCCCACGTGCAGCTGGCCATGTGAGAGGTGTCAGCATGGGAGTTGGCTTGTGATGGCATTTGTGAGACATGTGGGGTCGTGGGCTGGTGTCTTGATGCACAGGGTATGGGAGCTGTTCGTGAGTGGTGCCGTGTGTGTCAGTACATGTGAGTTGTGGAGCAGAGGGAATGTGGTGTGGAGGCATGGTGACCCATGGTGGTATGTGAGTGGCCTGGGAGCCAGTGTATGGATTTGGTGAGCTATGTAGCATTAATATGTGTCAGTGTGTATTCATTTGTATGTTGTTGTGCATGAGTCTTGTGGCATCTGGGTACACATAAATCATTTTTATTTGACACTTATGTAGCACATATACGTGTAGGCATCATTCTAAGTGCTTCACATGTATTAACTAATTTAATCCCCACAATAATGAGGTAGGTACTATTACCCTCATTTTACAGATGAGGCAGAGAGAGTATAAGGAACTCATCTAAGGTCACCTAGCTGGCAAGAGGCAGACCTGAGATTCAAACCCAGGTGGTCTGGCTCTGGAGCCTAGGTTAACATCTATCTTACACTGGCCTTTGTCAGGCACACACGTGTGGGGGGAGAGAACAGGTCAGTATCTGGGCTGCAGGTGTATTTTGTAATGAGCAGGCATATGCGAGGCAAAGAAGGAGCAGGAGGGAAGAGGGAAGAGGACCAGAAGGCCTTTTTGCACCTCCCTGGGCAACTCTGGGAGGCAGCCCTGTCACTCCACGGCTTTGCGACCTGAAACAGGTCACCTCACTTCCTTGAGCCTGCCTTCTCCTCTGTAAAGCGGGGCTAACTCCTGGACTTCACTTTGTGAGTGTGAAATGATATTCACTTGTGAAAGCCCAGTGGCCGGCACTGAGAAGGCTCTCCGGTAAATGTGAGTCCCCTTCCCTTCCTCCGTCTCCTGGTCTGTTCCCTGGGAAACTGTAAGGTCCTGGGAAATGGTGTGGAGCGTGTCACGGGCAGGATGCCGGGGTATGGGCTGTTGACTTTGGGCCAGCTGCTCTCTTTCATTGGGTCAAATGAGAGACTGGAGAGCCTGGTGTCTGGGGGGCCTTCCTGGAGTGGCGTCAAGGGGCCGAGAGGGCCTGACCATTTCCTCTCTACCCCTTGACCCCCTCGGGAATCCAGGTGGGACTTGGCTTGGTGGCCATGGGCAAGCAGAACAGCAAGCTGCGGCCAGAGATGCTGCAGGACCTGCGGGAGAACACGGAGTTCTCGGAGTTGGAGCTGCAGGAGTGGTACAAGGGCTTCCTCAAGGACTGCCCCACGGGCATCCTCAACGTGGACGAGTTCAAGAAGATCTACGCCAACTTCTTCCCCTATGGTGACGCCTCCAAATTTGCCGAGCACGTCTTCCGCACCTTTGACACCAACAGCGATGGCACCATTGACTTCCGGGAGTTCATCATCGCGCTGAGCGTGACCTCGCGTGGCCGCCTGGAGCAGAAGCTCATGTGGGCCTTCAGCATGTATGACCTGGATGGCAACGGCTACATCAGCCGCGAGGAGATGCTCGAGATTGTGCAGGTGGGCCCCTGGACCCCTCAGAATGCCAGATGCAGGGCCCAGCAGTTGGCACCCCCCATTCCCTTTCATCCTCTCGAGAGCCCTTGTGGGTAGGTAGTGGCGGGTGCTACTCTTGTGACCCATTTAAAAAACTATTAGGAACTGGTTTCCAATTTAAAGAAAAGTTGAGAAAACTGTCATATATCCTTTACCCAGATTCACCAATTAACTTTTGCCATATTTGCTTTATCATTACGGGCATGCGAGCGTGTGTGCAATGCTTTGCTGTTGTTCTGAACATGACCCTCCACCCCTGAATACATCAGGATATATTTCCTAAGAACAGGAACATACTCTTACATGACGCATAATATAATTATCAAAGTCAGGACATTTAATGTAGAAACTATTTTCTAACGTAGATAAATGCTATTATCTAACTTACGGACCATATTCCAGTTTTGTCAACTGTCTCGAAATGTTCCGTAAGGCACTTTTTACCCAGGTTGAGGATCACACATTGCATTTCATTGTTGTGTCTCTTTAGAGTCCTGTAATCTGTAATAATTCCTCAGTCTTTGTCTTTCAAAACTTGACATTTCTTCAGAGTACAGGCCAGTTATGTTTCATTGATCCTCATTTACTCAGGAGAAAATGAATGCTCAGGTAAAGACATTGGCCCAAAGCCACACAGCCTGTAAGTGGACTACCTTGGGTCCACCATCCACTTTCCATGAGGATACCCAGCCACCTTTCAACTGACTGAGGGCCCATTAAAAACCTAGTACTAAGTGATATGTTTATATCCATGAGCCAGTGCATCCTTACAATAACCCCGTGAGGCTCAGAGAGGTGAAGTGACTTGCTCAAGGTCACACAGCATGTATGTGGTGGAGTCAAGTTCAAGCCGGCCACCACTCAGAGTTGCCCCTAGAAAGGGATCTGGCTTCTAGTTCTGGAGTTGGCTTCAACTCTTAGATTTCCCATTTGTAAAATGGGGATGGTGATACTGACCTCACAGGGAGATTTAAGGACCTGATATAAATGCTCTTTCTTAGTACAAGTTTAAGTGTAGTATATATTAGCTCAATCTTCCAGAGTGCCTATCCCCCTGGCCCAGCATTGAAGTCCATCAGGGCTCTGGTTCTAGTCTATCTATCCAGTTCTTAGTTCACTTTTTGCCTGAGCCTGTGTTTCTTCACCCATATAGTGAGGGTGTTAGCTCCCTACAGCACCAGGTTGTTGCAGGTATAAAGTGGGACAGGGGCTCTAGCAGGAGAGAAGAGAGTCCTCCATATGATTGTTACTTGGCAAATGTTAGATGCTGTCGGTTGCTATTCTCTCCTCTGCACATTCTCTGCTCTAGCCAGAGTGGCCTTTTCAACATCCTTAGGATATGCCCTGAGTAATCCCACTGCACAGCTTTGCACAAGCTCTTGCTCTTTCCTTTTGCCTCTCTGAATCCTTTCCCTCTGGTTCCTCGGCTCTGCTGCTTCCCCTTCCATTGCATCCGGCCCCTACTGGATTCTTGCTTTGGCTTCTCTCTTGCTAAGCATCGGGGTATGCTCTCTTGAGCTAGACTAGCATGGGCTGCTTGGGGATGCGCTGCCCTCCCTGTGTCTATCGCTAGGGGTAAAGCCTTAATGTTTGTGACCCCCATGGACCAGGCATGAACTCTCTAGCTGACGGACAGTGGGAAGTTCTGGGGGTCCTGGTGGAAGGGCTGGGGCAATCAGGGTGATGGAAAACAGCAACAGCTCAGGGATTGAACATACCAACCAATATGAGAGATGTTCACGTTTTACCACTTCGTGTGGTTGCACTGCTCTATACTGGTAAATCTCAGCCCTGTTGGGGGCGCCAAACCCAAGACATCAGTCATGCCCAGCTTCATTCCTTCAGCCTCCTCAGGACCCCTGCCTGGCTGACCTCTGCTACGTAAGCCCTGATTTCCTTTATGGCAGCCGGGCAGCCCGAGACAGCCGGTGCAGACAGAGCTCTGCAAATCCCAGTGACTGATTAATTACAAGTTGGCTCCAATGAAACAGTGCACAATTCCAGACAATTAATTAGGAGGCCCAGGAGAGGGCTGTCACGAGGGGAGCAGTCACTCTCTAAGTCACCTGGCCATCCTGCTCAGGACCCAACCCTGTGGACACACCACAAGGGAAAACGCTGCGTCTTGGCCTCTTGGGGCTCCCACTCTGGTGGGAGAGAAGAAGTCTGCACTGACTAGCTAAATGTGGCATCTGGAGTCTAGGGGACTGAAAGGCAGGGAAGGCCTGAGGATGTGGTGGATGAGTAATGATTATATTATGAGCTGCTGTTTGCTGACCACTTACTCCAGCCAGCTACTATTCTAACTACAACAGTGTCTCATTCAATCGTCTGGACAATCCTAATGAGGGAGAAATGAGGAAACAGGTTCACAGAGGTTAAGGACTTGTCCAAGGCTACACATAAGGATTTGTCCAAGGCTTCCACATTAGTGGAACCAGGATGCCACTCCAAGTCCATCTTACTTCAAAATCCCTGCTGGTCATCACTACCCACAAGCATCTATCCCACAACTCTGAAGGAGTGGATTCTAATTCAGTCTCTGCCGTCAATTCCCTTTCCAAGCCTCCATTTCTTATCTGGAAAATGGGGATCACGATACCTGCTTTTCAGGGCCGTTGTGAGGTTAAGAAATAATGCCTGTAAAGTACCTGGCACACGGCAGGAGACTGACAAGTGGTAGCTAGTACTATTATTCCAGGAAGAGGCTGTATATTCTGGGAAACCTGAAAGGCATGGAGGGGTTGGTTGTGGCAGGGTCACTCACCAGGGGAGGCCTGATGATGGAGAGGTCAGCAGGGACCAAACGAGAAGTACCTTGAGTGACCAGGGCTGAATGGTTTGGACTTGGTACAGAGGGCAGTGGGAGGCACCAAAGCCTTTTAAGCCGTGGAGTCCCTGCCAGATGCCAGGCACTGTGCTAAGTTCTGAGGATATGGGTACTAGCTAGATATCCATGATCTTTAGCTGTATGCTGGAAACTAGGTGCAATCCTACAAAATTACTTTGAGAGGTGTCCCCAAAGGAAGAGCCCAGGGGGCTCTGGGCCAGCATATGGACCTTGACCCAGGCAGGATCAGAGAAGGCCTCCCTGAGAAAGCGCTATGTAAGTGGAGTCCCAAAGAAGAGTGGGAGGCAGCAGAAGGAGCGTGGGGCAGCATCCAGAAGGAGCTGGGTGCACGGTGGGCCTGGAGGGAAGCCTGTGTGTGATGGGAGCGAGGCGGCGGCCCACTGGGCTGGGGACGTGGCGGTGGAGATCTGTGTTTGGAAAGCTTTCAGAGGCAGCGTGGGGGACAGATGCGAGGGAAAGAGGCCGGAAGAGACCAGTACGGAGGCCGGATCTGGATCTGAGGCAAGGGAAGTTTATGGGATGGGAGAAGGGAGGCTTCTTGGCAGAGGTGTCAGTTGCAAAGAGCTGGAACATCGGGGGGGATCCGTCTGGTCCTTGAGTTCTGGGGCGCCAGGACCCAGTCTATCCCACAGGCCAAGCCCTACGTGCTCTGCCTACATTTAGCACAAATATCCTCCTTCGTGTTGCCTCCAGAGATCCTGCACGTGGCAGCTGCAGTTCTGGGCACAACTGAGCGCATGCTGTCCCCGCCTCTGGCAGATGCTCATTTGCGTTTATTTGCATAATGCCCCCGCCCTCTCTGGGCCCTGCGGCCTCGAGCCCTACAGCCCTTAGTGCGGCTCTGCGCCCCCTGCCGGCCACACAGGCGCCGCAGCCCAGTGTCACCTCCTTCGTCCAGCGCCCCCTGTAGGCGGCCGAGCGCGGGCTGCCCAGGGCCCCGAAGTTTCAGAAAAGCAGCCCTAAGCCGGTACTCATCCTGGAGCCCGCAGCGCCCCGCACCAGCTCCTAAGCCCGATGTTCTAGCCCCTTCGCTATCTGGGTCCCGATATCCTCCAACCTCTCTCCTGGCCCACTGCACTCAGCCACCCCCAAATTCTCGGCGCCCCCTCAGCTTCCTGCTGCAGGTCCTTTGTACGTGCAGATTGCTCTGCCAGCAATGCCTTTCCCACCTGGCGCTCCAAGGGAACTTGGTCAGGGCCCGCTCCAATAGCCCCCTCTTCTGGGAAGCCTCTCCAGGCACTCCTTCCTAAACTAACCCCCCTTCCCGTTCCCCCACGCCTCCGTGACCATCTCTCCACCTCACCCAAGCGGGGGCAGCAATCTTCTGCGTGTGTGGAGGCCGTTTTGGATGCTGGGGGTGGGGGGCTCGGGCAGGCTCCTCTCACTCCCTGCCTCCCCCTCCCGCCCCTCAGGCCATTTACAAGATGGTTTCGTCCGTGATGAAGATGCCGGAGGACGAGTCGACCCCAGAAAAGAGGACCGAGAAAATCTTCCGCCAAATGGACACAAACAACGACGGTGAGGGGGCAGGGATGGGGCGGGGCGGGTGCCACTCCCCCTTCCTCTCCCGCGGCTCTGCTCGGCCTCCTCTCGCTGCGCGGCCGCCTTCTCCAGCATCACTGCTCCCCTCGCCCCGCAGGCAAGCTGTCCCTGGAGGAGTTCATCCGCGGGGCCAAAAGCGACCCGTCCATCGTGCGTCTGCTGCAGTGCGACCCCAGCAGCGCCTCCCAGTTCTGAACGACAGGACCCAGGTTCCCCCTCCTCCCTGCCTTCACTGGCCCTCTCCCGGCTTCCTTTCCTTGTGTCTATCCAGGCTGGGGGTCAGGCTGGTCGCACCCCCCCCTTGCCCACACCCCCCGCCCCCAGGGCCTGCACTCTGGGGTCTATGGAGAAGGCAACCCTACAGCAAGCAAGCGGTTAGCACCCTCAGTCCAAAAGGCAATATCTCCCTTAGGCAATGATTGAGATGCAGGCTCTGGCTGGGTCTGCCCTCCCTTACCCAGAGGGAACTTCAGCCATTCTCCCCCGCCCCCACCCGCACCCCGACTCACACGCAGCCTCGAGCTCCTCCCCCAACCACCGGGCAAGCTCCCCCACCCCCACCCCGCCCTTGTAGCTCTCAGCCTGGGTGGAGGGCGGAATCATGCCCAGGTGAGGAGGCTGTCTTCATTTGGATAGGAGGAAGGATTCCGGAGGTGTGGGGGTTTGAGGAAAAAGCTTCCTTGAGTCGTCCTTTCCTGCAGGAGGGCCTCGACCCTTCCTGCTCCACAGCTCTTGTTGGCCTGGAGGCCACGATGCAAAAGGACCCCCCCCCGCCCCCGCAGTTCCAGGCTCCCAGCTGTGGGTCCCATGAACCCCCACCTGCCTTTCAGCACTCGGATGAACACAGACCCACCGATCCCTCTGTATATTTTTCCTCTCTCAGAAAGACACACACACAGGCCCACGGATGGGCAGACACATCCAGAGCCCCAACCACAGCACCCTGTGTGGGAAAGAAGCACAGGGCCCCCGGCCGAGTCCCCTCCCCTGCTGCATGCATCCACGTGGAGCATCTCTGTTCTTTTTAATAACTTCAGAATAAAGTCTCATTTCAGTGCAGTGGGCTGGGTAGCTGAGGGAAGGGGTTGAAAGCCCCACCCGGGCCCCTGAGTGACCAGTGAAACCTCTCGGGTCTGTTCCAGGAATCCTGACCTGGTCACAGTGCAGACTTGGTTGCAGGGGGCCCCAGTGGTCACGGGGCCTGGACGGGCCACCAGCTCTCAGAGGGTCAGCGGCTCAGAGCTGGTGCAGCTCAGCAGGTCATGGCCCTCCACGGGCTCTGGGCTCTCCTGCATCTGCAGAGACACAAGAGGCTGCCGGGGAACTGGGTCTGCTCCTATAGGACACCCAGGGGAGGGGATGAGGGGAGGGCTGGGAGGATCTCTGGGGCAAAAGAACCTCACTACCCCCTCCCATGCAAGAGCCAGACCATACCCTTGGAGTGCCCCCAGATTGAACCCAGATACTCCTCCCTCTCCCTCAAGACTCATCCTGGGCCTTGGGGGAGCCAGGTTTCAGCTGTGTGACTTAGCTGGGAGATCTGACCTCTCTAAGCCTCCGAGCTTCTCCCTTTCATCCTGGAGGAAAAACTGCCCCAGTTCTCAAGGCAGGGGCCCCATGCAGAGGGTAGGGGCAGACCAGCCTGGGCTTCCCAGCAAGGGCTCCCAGGAAATATGGGGAGTCGGGGCTGATGGAGGGGGTGGCGGGCCTTACCATGTGGTGGCTGCTTTTCCCCCACCAGGGCCTCAGTTCCAGCAGCTGGTGGGCGAGCTGGGCACAGCGCAGAGCAAACACGCTCTCTGCCACGCAGAACACTAGCGAGATGCCCCAGAGGCACAGGCTGGAGCTCTGCGGGGGGGGCACAAGGGGCAGGATGCAGGGTGGGTCTCCAAGAACCCTTCCCACCTCTGATGAGCCCCTGAGTGTCACCACCCATCCCCCCACTCCTCCAGCCCTGCCCTGCCCCCTCCTGCAATCCCAGGCCTGAGCACTCACGTAAATGCGCGTGGGGTCGAAGGGACAGTCAGGCACCAGTACCAGCAGTCCGGGGCTTCCAAAAGTGCAGGCAGCCAGCAGCGCCCGGCCTTGGGTGGCAAAGGTCACGGCGATGGAGGCCAAGAGGCCCAGGGCACAGGTCAGAGAAAGAAGGGCACAGGCCATGCTCGAACTAAACACTGTCCAGCGCTGGATGGGGGAGGCCACCGGTCAACGGATGTCAGGCTTGGTCCCATGGGGTCAGCCTCACTCCCTCCGGGCAAGCTAGGCCCTTTGGGGTGGCTGCTGCCCCCACCCGACCCCTACAGCCCCTCCCAGGAGGAGCCACATACCAGGGGGATGCTGGGGAGGTAGCGTGACAACACGATGGCTGCAACGCCTGAGGTGATGACCTGTGGGGAAGGAGAGCAGGCAGGTGTCAGGGGCAGCTCCGGGTAAAGATTCCGCCGAGGCCAACTCTAGCCCTCCAAGCCCCCGGCCCCTCATCTCCGCTCATTTTTGGCCTCACTACCTCCATCTGCACAGAGGCACTGCCTCCTCACGGTCCAGCCCCGAAGAGATGTTTCTAATATCCGGTAACTCCCTGCCTACAACCTTCCGTGACTCCCCACTGCCTATAGGTGTTTAACTCAAACGGGGACCTGTGTAGCCCAGGGTCACAGGGCCATGTCACAGGCTATACATGACATGTCTCTCTGGAGTGGAAGGATTTGGGGATAAACTAAGTAAACTCAACTGGCAAGGAACTAAGCACAAAATTGATATTTTAACAAGTCAGAACACTTCATGGAGGAGAATTCAATGGGCTGAGCCCATGGGAGGCAGGTGGTCTGATGGCCACCCAGCAATGGCTTTACTTCACTGAACAGCCCCACGTAAGTGCCCCAAGCTCTCTGGGCTAAGCCCCAGTCTGCAGGATGAGCTCACAGAAAGGACACTAGCTTTGGCGTCAGACACAAACGGTTTCAGATCCAGCCTGGCTTCTTTGTATCGACAGGAGGTTGGGTGAATCCTCAGTGTTGGTTTCCCCCTCTGGAAAGCGGGGGTAACAGACGCCCCCTGTTGCCAGATGCAGTTGAGGATTAACGGAGGAAATGAGGGCAAAGCTGAAGGGGTCCAGCCCAGAGCCCATCCCCGGTGGATCTCCTAACCCTGAGCTCACTGCTCTCCCGGAGTTCCTTACAAGGCTGGTGAGAGGAACACTGGGGTCACTGGGGAACCCCAGGGGTCACTCCAGGGGACACCACACATCTGCACAGCCCGGCCCGTCCCACTGACTGAGGCTTCTCCTGCTTGCTGGGGCATGTGATCTCCATTCACCTAAGTCTCGGCGCGAGCGGGCTGTTGGAGCTTCACTTTGTAGAGGAGAGACTAGGCTTAGAGAGAGGAAGAAGTCTCTCAGCCGGGAGGTGGCAGAGACGGAACTCAAGGCTTTGATGGATGGATGTTGCCCAAAAGCTGCAGCCACCTCTGCTAACAGGTGGGAAAGAGCTCTGTGACCTTCAGAATGCCAGGCCCCTTCATTCGTGGATTCCTCAAACAGGTACTGACACCTAGTCATAGCCACGGCCACCATTAATTGAGCACCTACCATAGACCGTGCCTAATGCTAAGTTCCTGCCAAATTTGTTTTTTCGGTGTCCCCAGAATAGATCTTAGCCATTCCCACCTCCACACCTTTGCATCTGCCATTCTCTCTGTCTCTGGAACGTCATCCCAGCTTCCTCTCCTACTTGCTGGCCCCAGCGTGCCTCCTATGTGGGCTATGGTAATTGCAGCCTATCTTTGAACTCCTACTCATCCGTCAATATCCAGCTCAGGGGCCTCCAGCTCTGTGAACACTCCTGGACCCTCCCAAGCTCAGCTGATGCTCCTTCCTTTTGTCCAGCACTGCCTTGGTTACTTCCTTGTCATCATAATAATCCCAGTTCGCAAGCGTGAGCACTAACCATGCGCCAGATACCATGACACGCACTTTACGTGGATCTCATTACGTGGATCACTTTACGTGATCTCATTCATACTCACGGGGACCCTCTCAGGTGGACAATGCTACAATCCCCATGTAATAGACAAGGCAGCTGAGGCAGGGAGAGGTTGAGAGACCAGAGGCTCGGGGCTCTCTCCTTGCCCACCCCAAGCCCCCTCTAGCTCCCTCTCGCCAGTCACCCTCCCCGCCTGGCCATACCACGATGGCGGACGTGACAGAGAGGATGTTGACCACGCAGTACTGCAGAGCCACGGCATCGCGTGGGGCAACCACGTAGCGCAGCACAGTGCCGTGCAGAAGAGCGGCTGCAATGAAGCTCACATGGCCCAGCACTACCAGCACCAGCCCTGTCTTCATCAGCACCTTCCGGAAGTCCCCCACACTCAGGCCACCTGTGGGGGACAGCCAGGTCAGGGCCATGGTGCGGCTCAGCCTCTGGCAGAGGAGAAGGCTGAGTGAGGCCCTGGCAGGATTAGTGGACACTGGGTGCTAAGTCTGTTTCCGGAGGGCTTGGGGTCAGTGACTTGTCTTCTCTGAGCCTCAGTTTCCTCATTTGGAAAAGGGGTTCACAACACCTTCGTGAGAGTCTTTGGGGCTCTAAGGCTGGAAAAGCACACAGGTGGTACTTAATAAAGGGCAGGAGTTCTTGTCAGTGCTCAAGGTTACGCATGACAGGGCCACAACTTGAACCCAGGTCTCTAGCTCTAGGTCCATGATCTTTCCACGAAGCTCCCCATTCACTGATTTATTCATTCAGGAGTTTGTTACTCAAATGCTCAGAGTGCCTGCTCTGTGCCAGGCCCTAAGGTACCACGGCAAGTTTGACAGTCACTGTCTAGGCCCCAAAGAGCCCCTAGTGCACTGGGCAGGGATCAGATCCTGCTCGGGATTCAGTTTGGTGTGTAGAGCCTGGCACATAGTAGTCAACTCACAATTGCTGAACTGACTTGGGGCAAGAAACTCAAGCCTCTGAGGACCCATCTCCTCATCTTTAAAATGGGAAGAGGGGTGCCTGGCTGGCTCAGTCCAAAGAGCATATGACTCTTAACCTTGGGGTCGTGAGTTTGAGCCCCACGTTGGGTGTAGAGATTACCTAAATAAATTATTAATTTAAAAAAATAATGAAATGGGAAGAATAACCCTTGTCTCCCAGTGGAGGAGGGTCCCAGGAGGAGACAGATGGGAAGGTAGGTGGGGCATACCCTGGGGGTGCTGGGAGAAGCAAGCTCTTGGTGCAGGGAGACTGGACAGGGACAGGGCAAGTGGGGGAGGCTGGGACCAAAAGAACATCAGAGACTCCTCTGCAGATTCTGAGTGGCCAAGTGGCTATGCAGCCCCTGTCTGCACACCTCACGGGGAGGGATCTCTCCTCCTTGGGCAGCTCAGGCTGTTTCATATCTGCTCTTTGGAATGTCCCCTATGGGTCCTGGCTTGGCCCCAGAGGACACACACTATGCCTCCTGGCCCTGTCAGCCCCCTCATTCCTGCCAGCTCTGGGAAACTGGCCAGGCCTCTAAACTAAGTTCTAGGAAGTCCCTTCCTACACCTCAGTCTCCTCATCTGTGACAGAAAGGGTTGGATCCTATTTCATATATGGGAGCCCTGTAGCTAAAAGAAATGAAAGAAAGAAGGAAAGAGAGTGAGAGCGAGAGCGAGAGAGAGAGAGAGAAAGAGAAAGGGAGAGGGAGGGAGGGAGGAAGGATGGGAGGCAGGACGAGAGAGAAAGGAAGGACGAGAGAAAGGGAGGGAGTAAGGAAGGAAGGAAGGAAAAGAAAGGAAAGAGGAAGGTAAGAAGGAGGAAAAAGAAAGACGAAAGAAAGAAAAAGAAAGAAAGAGAGAGAAAGAAAGAAAGGAAGAAAGAAAGAAAGAAAGAAAGAGAGAAAGAAAAAGGAAGGAAGGAAGGAAGGAAGGAAGGAAGGAAGGAAGGAAGGAAGAGGGAGGGAGGGAGGGAGGGAGGGAGGAATCACTAGGGTGGATATTCTTGGGGGCCCTGTGCCAAGAAGCAGTCCCTGGGAGCAGCAGGGTAGGGCTGCTGTCATAGCCCTTCTGTGTGACCTTGTGGTATATAAACTCGGGAGGGGCCAGCACAGCTGGTCGCTGAGACACCTGGGGCCCTGCAGGACCCTCTGGAGCAGGACTGGGTCTCAGAGCAGAGGGCAGGTGATGGCTGGATGGGACCTTGGAACTGGGATGGCCTCATGAAGATTAACTGCTAGTCAAACAGGAAGCTTTGTCCCAAGGGCCTGACCCACCTCGCCCCATCCACCCACCTGCCTGGCAGCCCAGACACCACCTGGCTCAGGGTTGGGCTTACGAACAACAACCTCCTAGGACCAAGACTTGGTCAAACTGGAGGGACAGGGCCAGTGTGGGGCTGTGCCTGGAGCCCCGGACAGAGTGTCAGGGCAGTCCTGACCTCTCCTGTCTAAGTGATCATTCTTAGAGCACTTAGCAATGGGTTGGCACTTCACTCTCAGGAGCCAACTTCGTTCCCACAGCAGTCCTGGGAGGTGGTGCTACCACCCCCATTTTACAGATGAGGAAACTGCGGTTCATGAGGTCTCTTGGCCAGAAAGCGGGGAGTCCCCGGGGTCTGTCTGATGCCCAAGAGCAGCATCACTGTGCCCAAGGAGTGAGGCGAGGAGACACACCAGTCCCGCTCCGTCTGGATCCTGTTGGAGGAGTGGAAGGTTGGAGGTGGGAGGCTTTTGCGAGGCTGAGGAGGCGAAAGGGCAGGGAGCCTCTGGCTCAGGGCTCCCCGGGCCCTGGGTCTCCCTCCCTCTGCTCTCCTTCTGGGCCAAGCGCGCGCTGCTCTCTCCAGCGACTCTCCTCCCGCCTGGGGGTTCCCTCCTCCGCCGGAAAGGAAAGTGGGGACGGAGGGCCGAGGCGCTACCCCACCTCCAGAGGATACCAGCGGCCCTCCTCCCTCCACCGCATTGCTGGGGAAACTGAGGCCGAGAGCGGAAAGTGACCCTCAGAGAAGGCGGCGGGGGCCTCGCGGGCCGTCCCGCCGCGGCTCACCCAGGCGCAGACACATCTCGGCTCCCGCGCGGGCTCTCCGCGGCCGCTTCAGCGGGGCTCCGGGTGCCGCGGCCGGCCGCGGGGCCCCGCTCCCATCCCGGTCCGCAGCCTGGGCGCCCGCCCGCGCCGCGTCTGGGTCCCGGGCTCGCCGGCGCCCGGCCGGCCTCCCTTCCCGTCACCCCCCGGGCGGCCCAGCCCCGGGCGGGCCCTGGCGGCTCTTTTGCATCCCGGGCCGGTCCGACCGGCTGGGCAGCCCTTCCCCGCCCGCCCGCCCGGCTGAGTCACGGCGCTGGCCCCACCCACCCGCCTGCCCGCCTGCCCGCCTGCCCGCCTCGGAGATCCCAGCCCTCCCCAGTGGTCCCATTGCACAGATGGCCACTGAGGCTCCGAGGCACAGCCGTCGTCCAGATGGGGGCCGTAGGCGTGTTGGCTGTGGCTGCCGTGACCTGGTGGGCGCCTGGTCGGGCCGCCCCAGGGTGAAGTTGGGAATCTACTTCTTTCTAGAAGATGGGTGGTGCAGGAGCACTACGTGGGAGACCAGAGTCTGTTTCCTGACTTACTGTAGGACCTCAGGCAAATCACTTTCCCTCTCTGGGCCTTAGTTTTACTGGGCAAAGAATGGGCTCTGTCCTGGGAGTCTTTGGTCCTCCAGGCTGAGCAAGGCACTTTATTCCCCTGTCTTGGAGGTCTCTGTTCTCTCATTGGAAAATCAGGGATAATAAATCCTCTACGCGGGTGATGAGACAGAATGAGATACAAAAATGAGATAAGAAAACACTTTGAAAATTCTCTAGAGTACCTTCAAAGACAGAGTGTAGACCCAGCGGGATCACGCAGTAGGAGCTATATCCTGGCTACCGGTTACTGAGCCTCTTTAAAGTGCCAGGATGGACCCCTGCCCTCCTGTGTTTTGTCCTCAGCATCTGGAAGTGGACTTGCCCAAGAGCACCCAGCTGGACGTGGTAGAGTTAGTGGGAACCCAGATTCCCACTCGGGTCTCCATGCCCACGTTTCCCATTGTGGCCGAGCTGGGGCTGCCTCCCAGGGCTTTCTCAGCCCTCAGAGCAGGCCTCTGGGAAGCACTTACGTGGCATCTGGGCAGTGGCACTTCATCGTCCGCACCCCCCACTGCACTGGTCTGTGGCCTTAAGCGCAGGAGCTGGCTTGGTACTTCTGACACCAGATGTCCACTGAATGTGTGCCTTTCTGCACGCCTGTTACTGGTGGCAGCTGTGCGCCCTGTGTGTCTGACACCTGGGTCAACACGCAGAGCCTCTGGAGTCTGGAGGACGTTAACACCAAAGGAGGGAGTGGAGCCGTCTGAAACTGGGCCCGGGAAGCCCCTGGGGGTCTCGGCAGGCTGCCCTGATAATCCCTCAGCAGACATGCTTCCCAGTTACCTGCTGTCTGACGGGGGAGCGGTGCACGGCAGGGACCGAGTGGGGAGAAAGACTTGCAACGTGGAAGGCAAGTTGGGGGGGGGGAGGTAGAGGGGGACAGTTCATGAAGCCACTGGGCTGATGCTCCCCCAGGCTGGCATTTGAATTTTTATGTCCATGGAGACAACCTTTCAGTAGGGCAGTTGGGCAGGAGTTATCCACATGGCAAATGGTCAGACACTTGTACCTGTGACCCAGCAATTCAATTTCAAGGTCTTTACCTTACACACCAAAAAGTGCAAAGATATGTGGGCGTCGTTATGGACAAGCTGTTCCTAATAGCAAGCGGTAACACCAAAGTGATAACCAAGAGAGGTGTGGCTCCCACGGAGAGGGAGGGAAGGATTTTTGCTTTTTGTTTTACACATGGCTATATTGTAGAAGTCTCACAGTGAGCATTTATTCATGTCTTGCTTTCGTTACAAAGACAGAAAGAAAAGGACCCCTGGTCACCGTCACCCTACCCCACTCCACCAACAACTTTCTGATGACGAAAGGCCACCTACCTCCCAGGGGCCGCCCTGGAGGGCACATGTGGTCACGTGTGTGAGTGCATGTGGCTTCCCATCAGTGTCAGGTGGTTCCCCTGACACAGCCCATCTGGGCCTTCTTGGAATTAGGCTGGGGGCCTGGACCTCTTAAATGCCTCTGCTTTCAGATGCACAGATGAGGATTCTCTCTTTTTATTCTTGGAATAATACTGAGCTCAAGATTATTATCCTGTTTTAAAGATGAGAAATTTGAGGCCCAGGCAGGTGAAAGGCTTTTCAAACATCACACAGCATGGGGGCGCCTGGGTGGCTCAGTTGGTCAAGCATCCCACTTCAACTCGGCCCAGGTCACGAACTCACGGTTCTCAGTGATCTCAATGATCTCATCGTTCGTGGGTTCTCAGGTCATGATCTCATCGTTCGTGAGTTCGAGGCCCATGTTGGGCTCTGTGCTGACAGCTCAGAGCCTGGAGCCTGCTTTGGATTCTGTGTCTCCTGCTCTCTCTGCCCTCCCCCGCTTGTGCTCTGTCTCTCTAAAAATAAATAAGCATTAAAAAAAAAAGATCACACAGCATCTATCAGAGGTATGGGGCTGAGACCTGTGTATTTGTAAAGGCTGCTCCTGAGTGAAGGAGGGGACTGTGGGGATGGGGAAAAGGGGAAGGGGAGCCCTAGCCTCCAGGGATGGGCCTGGCACCCTCCCAGGAGGGTAAACTGCCTGTCTGTTTCTTCCCAGATAATTTCCCAGCCATGGCCCAGCCTTAGCTCCCTGGTTATTTCCATTTCTCTTCCTTATTGCCAAGTGGTCAAAGTCCAAGCCACCCAGTGTCCCTTGTCTCTTCCCCACCCTTCTGCACACTGGCCTGGGCTTCCGGGAAGAAATCTAGGCAAAGCTCTAGTCCCTTACCCTCTACCAACACACTGTGACACGCTGGCAGCTTACTGCCATTCACCGGACCTCAGTTTCCCTGTCTGTCAAATGGGGATAATGATTACTTTCTCTGCCTCCTAGATCTCTATGGTATAAATAACTTGAGAGACATGAGAGTGGGTAGAAACCTGGCCAGAGAAATGCAAGCAGTAATCCCCCTTTTCCTGGAACATTTAACAACCAGGTATGGCCCAGTGCACTTCAACTGAAGGCTGGGTCTTCCCAGGGCATGGCCTCCCGGCTGGGCTGCTCAGCTGGAGAGAGGGTTCAGGCCTCTGATTATTCGAACACCTTCCTCCATGTAAATAAAACAATCATGCACAAACCCTACCATATTCTGGGGTGCTTAGGTGGCTCAGTCTGCTGAGCGACCGACCCTTGATTTCGGCTCAGGTCAGGGTTGTGGGATCGAGCCCTGCATGGAGCCCCTTGTAGGGCTCCACACTGAGCATGGAGCCTGCTTAGGATTGTCTCTCTCCCTCTGCCCCTCTTTTCTGCTTGTGCACGCTGTCTCTCTCTAATATAAGAATAAATAAAAATTAAAAAAAAAAAAAACAACAACCCTGGGGCGCCTGGGTAGTGCGGTTGGTTAAGCGTCCAACTCTTGATCTCAGCTCAGATCATGATCTCACAGTTTGTGAGTTTGAGCCCCGTATTGGGCTCTGTGCTGATGGTGCGGAGCCTGCTTGGGATTCTTTTCTTCTCTCTGCCCCTCCCTGCTTGTTTTCTCTCTCTGTCTCTGTCTCTCTCTCTGTGTGTGTCTCTCTCTCCATCTCTCAAAATAAATAAATAAACTTGAAAAAATTAAGCCCTCCACCATATTCTATTTTAGGAGTGTATATACATATGCATAAAACAACAACAAAAAAAAAAACAAACAAAAGATCATGCTTGTCTGAGAGGAGAAGGTACTTAAAGGGGACCTTGGGATGTTTACAATTACAAATTCTAGATGCTGTGAAAGGGGACGTTTGTCATTTGTATTTTTTCCTATCTTTTACTTTTCTAAAAACATTTCAGGAGCGGGGCGCCTGGGTGGCTCAGTCGGTTGAGCATCCGACTTCAGCTCAGGTCATGATCTCGCGGTCCGTGAGTTCAAGCCCCGTGTCGGGCTCTGGGCTGATGGCTCAGAGCCTGGAGCCTGCTTCAGATTCTGTCTCCCTCTCTCTCTCTTTCCACCCCCCCCCCCCACTTGCACTCTGTCTCTCTCTCTCTCAAAAATAAATAAACATTAAAAAAATTAAAAAATTTTCGGGGCGCCTGGGTGGCGCAGTCGGTTAAGCGTCCGACTTCAGCCAGGTCACGATCTCGCGGTCCGTGAGTTCGAGCCCCGCGTCAGGCTCTGGGCTGATGGCTCAGAGCCTGGAGCCTGTTTCCGATTCTGTTCTCCCTCTCTCTCTGCCCCTCCCCCGTTCATGCTCTGTCTCTCTCTGTCCCAAAAATAAATAAACGTTGAAAAAAAAATTTAAAAAAAATTAAAAAATTTTCATTGTAGGAAACTTGGAGGAAATAACAGGAAAGTATAAAGAAGAAATCAGAACTACCCATAATCCTCGCTGCCCTCACGGACAACCCCACTCACACTTTGGAGGGTCTTTTCCTGTGTACATGTATCATTTTCTCCCTTTCTGAAACTCCTGCCCTCTGGCTCTACTTTGCCACCCTTCTCATCACCCTGATCTGTTGCCCTCCCTGTCACCCCCCTCCATCCATCAAGGACTTCAGAATTTCTGTCAGGCAGTCTGTCCTAATGTCCCGTCGATCCATGCAAATAACCCTCCAATACCCTTCCTTGATCTCCTTGGTGACCTTCGTCATGACCCTGCCATCCTCTCTGGGGCCACATCTTGGATGTTCCCCTCTGGAACTCCAGCCTCAAGGGTTCCCACAAGGCCCCCTCCTGCAGAATGCCTGTCTTCCGACTCCTGGTGCCTCATCCCCTGACTTCACAGAGGCCACTGGCCCATTCTGTTTCCTTCTGTTCAGTCAGCCTCTCCTGGCCGCTGGCCCAGCAAGCCTACACCCCAAGGCTGAGCGTCTGAAGGCCAGCACAGTGATCCAGGTGAGGAATGCAAAGTGGAGGACTTGAGCTTGAGGAGGAGAGGGGGATTTGAGACACGTGATTGGTGTGCACCATTCCAAACCCTCTCTCCTCCTCTCTCCTCCTCCCAGGCGTTCCTCCAGCTCCATACATGGACCCCACTCCATCCCTCATCCCCCCCCATCCTCCCTGTCAGCCTGTAAACACACCCTTGTCTCTTGGATCCTAAGATGACACCCCCGCCCCTTGACTCCCTTTGCATTTCTAGCTACTTCTTTTTCACTCCTTCCCCTCCAAACTTCTGGAGTGAATCATCCTTCTGTGCTGCCCATCTTCTCAACTACTGTCTGGGTCACCAGGGACTTCTAATTCGCTGGATCCAACGGAAGCATTTCCGCAAGGCTGGTTAGTCACCCCCCTGCACTCACAGAGCACACTCCTTGTTCCTGGTTGTTCCTTCTCGGTCTCCTTTGTGGACTTTTTTTTTTTACGCTTATCTTAATTCCAGTATAGTTAACATTGTTATGTTCGTTTTGGATGCACAACATCATGATTCAGCAATTCTATACATTCCTCAGTGTTCATCAAGATAAGTATACTCTTAATCCCTTCACCTATTTCACTCAGCCTCCCCCACTCACTCCCCTCTGGCAGCCACCAGTTTGTTCTCGAAGGTTAAGAGTCTGTGTTTTGGTCTGTCTCTTTCTTCCTTTGTTGCTTTGTTTTGTTTCTTCTCGAGTGACATCATCTCTGACTGGCTTATTTCGCTTAGCGTTGTACTCTCTAGCTCCATCCATGCTGTTGCAAATGGTTCTTTGTGGACTTTTTGTGATCCGCTCTACCTTTAGATATTGGTAATCCTTTTTGTATCTTTTCTGCTTCCTTTATTGTTCCCGTTGGTTGGCTACTGTTTCTCATGGCTCTCCTTTTTTTTTTTTTTTTAATTTTTTTTTTCAACGTTTATTTATTTTTGGGACAGAGAGAGACAGAGCATGAACGGGGGAGGGGCAGAGAGAGAGGGAGACACAGAATTGGAAACAGGCTCCAGGCTCCGAGCCATGAGCCCAGAGCCCGACGCGGGGCTCGAACTCACGGACCGCGAGATCGTGACCTGGCTGAAGTCGGACGCTTAACCGACTGCGCCACCCAGGTGCCCCTCTCATGGCTCTCCTTTTATATGACAGTTCTCAAATCACCATCCCCAGACTACCTCCCCTGAGCATCGGACTCAAATATCTAGTCTCCTGACTTTCCCACCAGTCCTCTCAAGCTGGACAAGTTACAGCTGATCATTTGCTCTTTTCTCCCAAACTGCTCCTTGTATATTTTCTGTTGGTGGCATCACCATGTACCCAAGTCAAAAACCTGGGAGTCATTTTTTTACTCTTTCCTCTCTTCTTTTTATTTTTCTTTCTTTTTTCCTTTTTTTTTAAATATTTATTTATTTTTGAGAGTGACCAGAGGAGGGGTAGAGAGAGGGGGACAGAGGATCCAAAGCAGGCTCTGTGCTGACAGCAGAGAGCCTGATGTGGGGCTAGAACCCATGAACCATGAGATCATGACCTGAGCCGAAGTCGGAGGCTTAACTGACTGAGCCACCCAGGCGCCTCACTTCCCTCTCTTTCTATACAGAGTCAATCCTCAAGTCCTGCCAAGTTACATCCTAAGCGATTCTGTAACAAGTGCTTTCCTCTTTGTCCCTGCTACTATTGCCCTTGTTCATATAACATCTCTCACCCCCAGCTGTTTTTCCACACACCACTGGGTACTCTTCCTAAAGTATAAATCCGATTATGTCATGGGGCGCCTGGGTGGCTCAGTCGGTTGGGCTTCCGACTTCAGCTCAGGTCATGGTGTCACGGTCTGTGAGTTCAAACCCCACGTCAGGCTCTGTGCTGACAGCTCAGAGCCTGTAGCCTGCTTCGGATTCTGTGTCTCCCTCTCTCTCTGTCCCTCCCCCGCTTACACTCTGTCTCTCTGTCTCTAAGAAACAAATAAACGTTAAAAAAAATCAGATTATGCCACTCTTCTGCTTAAAATCAGCAATCTAAAAGAAAATTCAAAAGACATAAATAAATGGGGGGGGGCACCTGAGTGGCTCAGTTGATTGAGCGTCCGACTTTGGCTCAGGTCATGATCTCACAGTTGGTGAGTTCAGGCCCCATATCAGGCTCTCTGCTGTCATTGTGGAGCCCACCTCGGATCCTCTGTCCCCCTCTCTCTCTGCACCTCCCCTGCTCATGCTCTTTCTTTCTCAAAGATAAATAAACATAAAAAAAAAAAAGACATAAGTAAATGGAAAGCCATCCTGGGTTCATGGATTGTAAGACTTAATATTGTTAGGATGGAATTCTCCCCAATTGATCTGCAGATTTATTGCAACCTCTATCAAAATCCAAGCTTCCCCCACTTTTGTGTTGTAGAAATTGACAAGATGATCCTAAAATTCATATGGAAATGCAACAGATCCAAAATAGCCAAAACAATCTTGAAAAAGAAACAAGTTGGAGGACACACACGTTCTGATTTCAAAATTTACTCCAAAGCTACAGTAATCAAGACAATGTGATACTGGGCATAAGGATAGACATATACGTCAATGGAATAGATTTGAGAATAAGAGCATATAAAGAAACCAGAAATAAACTAGAACTAAAAATACATACGTGGTCAATTGATCTTTGACAAGGGTACCAAGGTGATTTAAAGAAGAAAGATAGGGCACCTGAGTGGCTCAGTTGGTTGAGCGTCCGACTTTGGCTCAGGTCATGATCTCACAGTTTGTGCGGCTGAGCCCAGAGTGGGGCTCTGTGCTGATATCAAGGAGCCTGCCTGGGATTCTCTTTCTCCCTCTCTCTCTCTGCCCCTCCCCAGCTCACATGCTCTCTCTCTCTCAAAATAAATAAACTTAAAAAAGGAAGAAGAAAGAGTAGAGGCACTTGGCTGGCTCAGTCAGTAGAGCACATGCCTCTTGATATTGGGTTTGGGAGTTCAAGCCCCATGCTGGGTGTGGAGCTTAATTTAAATAAATAAATAAAACAACCATTGACTTGGAGAAAATATTTGTGAAGCATATATATATATATATATATTTGTGAAGCATACTGTGAAGCATAAGGGTCTAGTATCCAGAATAGACAAAGAACTATTACGCACATGAAGATGCCCAATCTCATTAGTCAGTAGGGATATGCAAATAAAAACCATAATAAGATGCTACTTCATCCCCACTAGGATAGCTGGCTATAACCAAAAAGACAGACATAACAAGTGTTGAGGATGTGGAGAAATTGGAACCCTCATTCACCACTGGTGGGAATGCAAAATGGCACAGCCACTTTAGAAAAGTTTGGCAGTTCCTCAAAAAGCGAAACAGAGAGGTACCGTACAACCGAGCTTTTCATTCCTAGGTATGTACCCAAGAGAACTGAAGATACATATTCACACAAAAATTTGTACATGAATGTTCAGAGCAATTTTATTCATAATTACCTCACCACATCCAAAACAGGAATCCATGCTCTCTGCCTTCTTCCTTGTTACCATAAATGAAGTCTTCTAGGGTCTTTTTTTTTTCTTTCTTTCTTTCTTTCTTTCTTTCTTTCTTAGAGAGAGAGGGAGAGTGTGAGTGGGGAGAGGGGCAGAGGGAGAGAGAGAATCCCAAGCAGGCTCCATGCTCATTGCAGAGTCTGATGCGGGGCTCAGTCTCATGACCCCGGGACCATGACCCGAGCCGAAATCGAGAGTCAGGAACTCAACCGACTGAGTCACCCAGCTGCCCCCTCTTGGGTCTTTCTAAGAGAACTTCTCTCCTTATCAAGGGCTTTGCTTCTGCAATTATATCCTTTCTTTCCTGGAACATCTAGCACTTCTTCACCAGTTAACACCCAGACATATCTCCACATCTGTGTATCTCCATCTTAAAACAATACAAAACACACACACACACACTGCCCCCAGACTCATTTCTCTGCCTCCCTTCCTCCTTCCTCAAATCTCATCATTTGGCAAAAGCTTCTATCTGCAGCCTCAATGATTCTTTACCTTCATGGGATGCCCATCTCTTGACTGACCCTTCATGATAGCATGCCTGAAAATTTGGGCAAAGACCTCTTCTCTCTGTCTGCACCCTCTTTTTCAATGATCTCAGCCAGTCCCTTGGCTTCTCTATTATCAAGATGTCAATGGCCCCTGTGTGTATCTCCAGCTCTGAGCCCTCACTATGTGCCAAGCTTCTGTGCCCAGCTGCCTGCTTGTCATCTCTACTTCAATGCCTAACGCCCGTCTAAACTTAGTGGACTCAGGAAGAGCTCTTGGTTCCTCTCCCCTCGATTCATTCTTCCCCTAGTCTCTCTCATCTCAGTAAACAGCACCGTCATCTACCTACACGTTCAAGCCCAAAGCACAAAAGCCTTTCCTGATTCCTCCCTTTTACTCATTCTCCATATTCTACCCATCTGCAAGCCCTGTTGCTCTGTCTCCAAACTATGTATCATGTCAAACGGCTTCTCTCCATCTCCGCTGTCCCTCCCTTCATCCAGCAGCCTCCCAACTGGCCTCTCTACTTCCACCCCTACAACCCACTTTCTACACAGCAACCATTTACTTTCAAAAAACGTAAGTCAGGTCATATAAAAACTCCCTTTCATGGCCTACGTAGGGCTTCACTGTGGCCTGCAATGCCCAGCACGCCCTGGCTCCCCTCTACCTCTCCAGCATCATATCCTATCACTCTCCCCTCGATTTCTACCCATCAGCCACACTGCTCTTCCTTCCTTTCTTTCGATCCACCAAATTAGTTCAAAAAAAAAATTTTTTTTCAACGTTTATTTATTTTTGGGACAGAGAGAGACAGAGCATGAACGGGGGAGGGGCAGAGAGAGAGGGAGAACAGAATCGGAAACAGGCTCCAGGCTCTGAGCCATCAGCCCAGAGCCTGACGCGGGGCTCGAACTCACGGACCGCGAGATCGTGACCTGGCTGAAGTTGGACGCTTAACCGACTGCGCCACCCAGGCGCCCCCCAAAAAATTTTTTTAAACATTTATTTATTTTTGAGAGACAGAGAAACAGAGCACAAGTGGGGGAGGGGCAGAGAGAGAGAGAGAGAGAGAGAGACGGAGATAGAATGTGAAGCAGGCTCCAGGCTCTGAGCTGTCAGCACAGAGCCCCATGCGGGGCTCAAACTCACCAACCGTAAGATCATGACCTGAGCCAAAGTCGGACGCTAAACCGACTGAGCCACCCAGGGGCCCCTAATCATCCTATTTTCTTTGCTTCTCCTTTTTTCAGTTTTATTGAGAAATAATTGACATACATCACCGTATAGGGTGTAGGGTGTACAGTTTTATTTTCTTCGAAGCATTTCTCTCTAGGTGAAATAATCTTACTGATTTATTTCTTTATTAATTTTCAGTTCTTTCTACAAGAATGTGCGCCCTATGAGAGCAGAGGCCTTAAGTATCTCGTATATCACCACTCAACGCCCAGCGCCTGGAACAGTCTCAGGAACACAGTAGGTGCTTGGTGCATATTTGTTAATGGATAAATAAAGCATTAAATCAGCGCTCCTCAAAGCGTGGTCTACAAACTCCTGAGCATCCCCCAAATCTTTTCAGAGGCTCTGTGAAGTCAGAGCTATTTTCGTAATAAATACTAAGATGTTATGTTGCCTTTTTGGTGGTGGGAAAGTGATGGCGGATACAGCAGCTGGCCCCTTAAGATAAAGCGAGGCGAGGCTCCAGGCTGTATTTGTAATCACTGTATTCCTCACTGCTGTGTGTGCTCAGCAAAGGAAACAAATACAGCAGTTTCATTCAAGAATGACTTGATGAGGGTTCCCTGGGTGGCTCAGTTGTTTAAGCGGCTCTTGATTTCGGCTCAGGCCATGATCTCGTGGTTTGTGAGCCCCAGTCCCACGTTGGGCTCTGTGCTGACAGTGTTGAGCCTGCTTGGGATTCTCTCTCCTTCTCTCTCTTCCCCTTCTCCTTGTTCATGCTCTCTCTCTCTCTCTCTCCCTCCCTCAAAATAAGTGAATAAACTTAAAGAAAAATTTCAAAGACTGACTTGATGAAACAGTACAAATTATTAACTTTATTAAATCTCTACCCTTGACTATACTTCTTTAAAAAAATTTTTTTTAATGTTTTTATTTATTTTTGAAGGAGAGACAGAGCATGAGTGGGGGAGGGGCTGAGAGAGGGAGACACAGAATCCGAAGCAGGCTCCAGGCTCTGAGCTGTCAGCACAGGGCCTGATGCGGGACTCGAACTCACGAACTGTGAGATCATGACCTGAGCTGAAGTCGGACGCTTAACTGACTGAGCCACACAGGCGCCCCATTGACTATACTTCTTTTAAATATTTTGACAGGGTGGGAAGAATTCTGCTATATGCCTAAGTACCATGGTTGTCTCAGGAAGATCACTTGTGGAATTATTTTGAGTTGCAAGTTGAACACCATTTTTACCTGGAAGAAGGATTGAAAGACAGACCATGGTTATGCAAATGTAGGTTTTTTTTTTTTCTCATTTTTTTATTTTTGCAGACATTTTCTCTAAAATGAAAGAAGTGAGCCTATTGACTCAAGGGGGAAATTGACCATATTTGCTGCTAATAATAAAATTTCAGCTTTTGAGTGAAAATTAGCCTTTTGGAATGTTTGTATCCACCACTGTGAGTTTAGTAGCTTCCCAATACTTAAGGACTTAAAACAATTTTTTTTTAATGTTTATTTTTGAGAGAGACAGAGACAGAGCAGGGGAGAGGCAGAGAGAGGGGGAGACATGGAATCCAAAGCAGGCTCCAGGCTCCGAGCTGTCAGCACAGAGCCCGATGCGGGGCTGGAACTCACAAGCAGTGAGATCATGACCTGAGCTGAGGTCGGACGCTTAACCGACTGAACCACCCAGGCGCCCCTACTTAAGGACTTCTGATGAGATCAATGGTGACATTAATGAATATAATTTCTTTTACATTGTATAATAACATGTGTCGACATTTAGAAGATCTCCATAGCTCAGTGAACCCTATTTTCCAAGTGTTACAAAATCAGTCACAGATAAAAGATGCATTCAAAGTGCATGATAGACCAATGTATTTTAACTTAACGAGAAATTGGTTTCAGATTCCACACTGAAACTAAATTTTGCAAGTCTTCATTTGTTAAGTTTTGGTATAGTATCAAAGAGGAATATCCACATACTTACCAGGCAAGGGAAAACCGTGATCATAAAGGTGCTTTTCCGGGCAAGGCCCATCCATTGCACTTCTCGGGGTGCCGATCTCTTCAATTTCCCCAAATGCGGGAGACTCGGTTGTGTAATTTAAGGCAGTGGGGGATTGCGTTCACTTTCTTCTCTTAAAAAAAGGAAAAGAGGAATATCACAGTTATCTGAAAAAGCTTAAAATAATCCTCCTTGGGGTGCCTGGGTGGCTCAGTTGTTTAAGCATCGGACTTGGGCTCAGGTCGTGATCTCCCAGTTTATGAGCTCGAGCCCGCGTCGGGCTCTGTGCTGACAGCTCAGAGCCTGGAGCCTGGTTCGGATTCTGTGTTTCCCTCTCTCTCTGCCCCTCCTCCACTCCTGCTCTGTCTCTCTCAAAAAAATAAATACATAAACATTTTAAATAAAGAAATAAAATAACCCTCCTTTTTCCATTTTTATATTTGTGTGAGGCTGAATTTTGTTCATATACTGCAACTAAAACAAATCTCAACAGATTGAGTAAAGGAGCAAAGAAGCAGTTATAGGGATCTAGCCGCCTTTTATTAAGCCAGACATTTAAAGAGATATGCAAAACTGTCAAACAATGTCATTCTTCCCACTAATTTTTTTTTGATTTGGAAAATGTCGTTATTTTTCATTGAAAAGGGTGTTATTTGTGTTAACTTTAGTGGGTTCATCATTTTTACTTAAAAATATGTTTTTAAACTTTTTGTAATGTTTATTTATTTTTGAGAGAGAGAGCATGCACGCACGAGCAGGAGAGGGGCGGGGGGGGGGGGGGGCGGGTGGACAGAGGATCCGAAGAGAGCTCTGTGCTAACAGCTCAAACTCACAAACCGTGAGATCATGACCTGAGCCAAAGTCAGACTCAACAGACTGAGTCCCTCAGGCACGCTTATTTTTTAAACTCTTAATTTGACTTCGAATATGGCAAATATCGATCATGTGACCCATATGAACAAAAACCCTTTCAGGTCTTCAGTTTTTCAGAGCGTGAAGGGATCTTTTTTTTTTTTTTTTTTTTAATTTTTTTTTTCAACGTTTTTATTTATTTTTGGGACAGAGAGAGACAGAGCATGAACGGGGGAGGGGCAGAGAGAGAGGGAGACACAGAATCGGAAACAGGCTCCAGGCTCTGAGCCATCAGCCCAGAGCCCGACGCGGGGCTCGAACTCACGGACCGCGAGATCGTGACCTGGCTGAAGTCGGACGCTTAACCGACTGCGCCACCCAGGCGCCCCGCGTGAAGGGATCTTGAGAGCAAAAAGTTTAGGAAACGCCACTACAGATAAACACTGAAGTTAATCAGCCCCATACGTAATACCTTGGTGCACAGGCGGAGGGAACACAAGATAATTATAAACACCCCTATTTGGAAAAGGAGAGGAGGCAAAACAGCACCCAGTGGTCTGCGGGGTGTATGGAATGTGTATTGCATCCTGGAGGTGGAGAACAGCAAGGATGCCCTGCCTTGGGAGAGTGAAGCTGGTCTGTCTGCTCTGCCGTGTTGGCTGGTCTCCCCTATTTGTTGTAACTTTCAGGCCACATCTTAGAAGGATTGTGAAGATGTCCTGTTCGTATTGTTTGGAACTGAGACAATGCCCTAGGGGTTGATCAGTTGCAAGCTTTCTTGTGCCAGGATTTGTTTTGTGTGGGTTTTTTTTTTGCAAAACCACTCCCTTAAAAGATGCAGAAGGTTTCTGACTATTCATATTTGGATAACTCTAGGGGTTAATAACCAAGTCAGAAGAATTGTGAATTATGGTCTCTGAATCTAGACCGGTGGTGGTGGGGGGGGGTGTCTCTCAGCTGTGGGACCTCCTAGTGCTCAGCCTAGGGTTTCCATCCTCACTGCTTTGGAGCAACTCTGACCACTGGGCTCTATCCCAGTGGAAAGCTCTTTGCATAGGCTAAGTCTCCTGTTAGTGGGGACAGGCAGGAAGGGCTTGGGTGGGGCTGCGTTTCCTGCCTTCCTGCCTTTGTTTCCACTCAAAAAACTTTTTTTTTTCAAAGTTTATTTTTGAGAGAGAGAGACAAAACGTGAACAGGGGAGGGGCAAAGAGAGAGGGAGACACAGAATTCGAAGCAGGCTCCAGGCTCTGAGCTGTCAGCACAGAGCCCGATGCAGGGCTCAAATTCATGACCTGACCTGAAGGCGGCCGCTTAAGTGACAGAGCCACCCAGGCGCCCCTGTTTCCGCTCACTTTAACTTTGACATGAAGAGATGAGCTTTTTCAATCCTGCAAAGCACGTGACCTTCAGACTGTGTCAGCTCGGACTGCTGGCTCCAGGAAGTCTCTCTTGGCAAAGCTGTAGGCACACAAGGTCAGGGGCCAGGCTGCCCGGCTTCAAGCGATCGTTGCAGCTCCCTGTCTAGCTTTGTGACGTTGGGTGAATGGTGCTGTGTCTCGATTCTTCCAATGTAAAATCAGGAATAACAACAGTACCTACTTCTTTGTGTTATTGTGAAGGGTCAGTGGATCAATATGGGTAAAGCTCTTAGAGCCCAGCACAGGATGAGTGCTTCAGAAATATTAGCTTTTTGGGGCACCTGGGTGGCTCAGTCAGTTGAGCGTCCAACGTCGGTTCAGGTCATAGTCTCGTGGTTTGTGAGTTCGAGCCCCACATTGGGCTCTGCACTGGTGATGTGGAACCTGCTTGGGATTCTCTCTCTCTCTCTCTCTCTCTCTCTCTCTCTCTCTCTCTCCCCCCCCCCCGCCCCTTCCCCATCTGCACATGCTCTCTCTCTTTCAAGGTAAATAAATAAACTTAACATTTTTTAAAAAAAGAAACATTAGTTTTTATTATTCATTATTCTGTCTGCAAAATTTGTGTCTTTGACTCCGAACTAAAGGCTTGGGAAAACAGCCAAAACAGACAACCTTCTGACATATTTCTACCAAGTCCCCGAGCTCCTACCTGTGTTAGGTACATGGTCTGAGCTCCAAGAGACCCTGGCTGTACACCTGCATGGCAGGGAGTGCCGACCTCCCAGCCAGGGATGGGGAGATCCTCACTCTCTGTACCCTACCTCCCCCCTGCCAATGCCGTGTGTTAGGAATCACGACCAGTAACACCCCACTTCCTGTATTAGTCAGAAACTCTTCAGTTACAGATGACAGAATCTTAACAGAAGCGGGCTTTGGATAGGGAGAAAGAATTTGTTGGATTACGGCATGGGAAATTTCAGGGACTTCAGGCATGGTTAGAATGATGTCATCTGGTGGTTTTAAACGGTGTCCCTGTCTCTTGCCCTCCGCTTTTCAGCTCTGCCTTCTGCTGTGTGGCTTCAGTGTCAGGAAGTCTGTCCACATAGTGGAAGAGCCACACTCACTTATGTCCTTCCAGCTTAGGAACCTCAGGAGAAAGCAGCCTCTAGTTCTCCGAAATTCCAGAAAAGTTTGGGATTGCCTTGAATTTCTCCAGCTCTAGCTGTGTTCCTTAGCCTTGTAACATAACACCCTGAGTGATGTCGTGTGTGACTTCAGAGGACTGGAACCACCCAGCCGGGGAGGGGAGGAAGGATTGGTATTTATCAACCATCTGTTCTGTTGGAGGCATCGTACGCCTTCTCCTAGCAAAGATTAGCCCCTTTGGGAAGGACACTAAATCTCGCGGCTGTCTTCATGTGCCTCCAAGCTGCGAGGGGAGGGCCCCTTCTTGTGTCCGCAGCCAACCCTTCTGCCTGCCCTTGATTTCGTCCCTCTGGCTTCTAGAGACGGAGCACCGTTAAATCGCTTCCTTTCTCTCCGTATTTCCTCCCGAGGGTCCAGACGTGCATGAGTCTCTCCTACTACAAAAAACAAATCTCCCCTTCTTAGGAGAGATCTGTCTACCGCCTCTACCTCCTCACCATCCACTCACACCTCAACTAAATGAACTCCATTTTCTACTGCGGCTGTCTTCCGAGATGGCTCGCTCTCAAGTCAGCAATCGCTTCTCATGTGACGAACTCACTTCTCGGCCAGCTTGACCTCACATGTCCGCTAACCGTGCTTTCCTTCCCGAAATTCTTGGGAATTTCGGACCCTGCTTGGCTTCCGCTGTCTTGCTCGTTCCTGGGTTCCCTCTCGCCCCTTTTCTGGTTGCTCCTTTCTCTGCACGTGTCGGTGAAAGGTTTACGAGAAGAGAAAGCCAACTCTCCCGTCATTCACATCTGTGGTTTCAAATGCCATTTTGTCATTGGTGATTTCCCAGCTCCACGGCCCGTGTCTGTCTGTGTCTGCCCAGGCACAGGGTCCGAGCAGAGCCCTTGTCCACATATAGCGAGCGACGGATGAATTTCCTCCAAGGGAGGTGCCCGAGGAACGACAAAGCAGCATCTGCATCTAGAACTATACCCCAAGCCACTCACAAAGGCAGACACACAGAAGTAAAGTTAAGCAGCATCTCCAGCACAGGCTAAGAGGTGGGGCGGTGGCCCTGCCCTTGCTGGATCCTTCTGGTAACACCGCAAGCCTCAGAGTTCAACTGCACAGCGCCGGCAGCCTCCTCTGGTCCCTGCACCCATGAAGCCCTTTCTCTCTCATACTGCATGTGACACGGCCATGTCAGAGTGGAAAGAGTGTGAGGTCTGGAATTCCAGATCTGGGTCTGTGGCTTGCTTCTTCCTCCTCCGTATGTTTTTTTGTTTATTTTTGAGAACGAGAACACAAGTAGGGAGGGGCAGTGAGAGGGAGAGAGACCGAATCCCAAGCAGGCTCCACGCTGACAGCAGCGAGCCCGATGCGGGGCTTGAACTCACAAACCATGAGATCGTGACCTGAGCAGAAGTCAGACGCTCAACCAACTGACCACTCAGGCACCCCCCTGCTTTTTTTTTTTTTTAATCTGGCTGTGACCCCCCAGAAAACCAGTGGCCATGTTTGGGTATGCTCACGAGCCTCTTCAGGTGTGCAAGCAAGAGCCATGCTCGGATGACTGACAGTAATGGGGGCTGTGGAAAGGGCAGTGAGGAAGTACGGTGGGCAGGGAAGCCATCCCGGCAGCCCACGCAGGTCCCTGGGGAACAGGAACGATGATGTGGTGACGCGCTCTGGGTGTGCTTCTAATGCTTCTGTCTCCCATGTCTGGCAGTCTCGTCTCACACAGGCAGTTGGCCTCCAGCACATGTAGGTTGTTCACAGCGGCACTTGGCTTGGGCCCAAATCCTGTGTCCAATCAGCTGCAGGAAGGTCAGCAGGGCTGGCTTCATCGGATTTACATGACCTAGATCGCAGTGATTCCATGAGGCAAGACCAGCTCAGGTCCACGGGCCTTGGGAGGAGGCTGAGGGAACCGCGGGCACAGCTTCATGGACGGTGTGTTGTCCTTATCGTGTCTCAATTCCCTTCTTCATTTGACAAATGAAGGAGTTGGGTCATTGATCTTCAAAGGTGCTTCCAATTCAGACTTTCCAGGAATTTATTATTATTATCTTGATTGCCCACCAGCTCTAGCAAAATGGCATGTCACGAACAGGCCCATTGGCCTTAGCTTACTTAGCTCACTTGATGAGAGGCGGTGTGCAGACAATGAATAAGGCATTCAATAAGTTCATGGATGATGGTGATGATGATAAATGAAAATATTAGCTAATACATAAAGCACTTACTACAGTCTGGGCACTATTCTCAGTATTCATGTAATCCTCACAGTCCCAAATGATGAAGCTGAAACAGAGAGGTTAAATCATTTGCCCAAAGTCATAAGCTACTTAAAAGGTAGAGTTAGAAATTCCCATCCAGGCATTCTGGCTCTGGAGTCTATCCTCTTAACCACCATGCTTGTGAGAGTACAAGCAAATTTAGAATAACGGGGAGGGCGGGCGGCTGGGTGACTCAGTCGGTTAAGTGTCCGACTTCGGCTCAGGTCTGATCTCACTGTTCGTGAGTTCGAGCCCAGCATCAGGCACTGTGCTGATAGCTCGGAGCCTGGAGCCTGCTTCGGATGCTGCGTCTCCCTCTCTCTCTGACCCTCTCCCGCTCACATTCTGTGTGTGTGTGTGTCTCTCTCTCTCAAAAATAAACAAACATTAAAAAAACTTTTTTTAGAATAATGAGAAGGGGGGATGTCTTTGGTTTTGTAATAATTTAATTTCAAGTTTGTGAATATTTTAGGCTTGACATTCATGGAAACAAGCCAGATCTTGATTTTCCACTGAGGAAAATCCCCGTGTCCTCTGTGATGGGAGGGAGCTGATCTGCTACGAAACGTGCAGCTCATCTCCCCAGACGACGGAGCAGGGCTCAGTAGTAAGCCAATACCAGCTTCTAAAAAGAATAGGCCTTGCCAAAATCGCACAACTTGACTCCAACATCGTTAGGCCCTGCACTGTGATTCTCTTATGGAAGTTTGCTGGCGTGTATGTATACACTATCCTCATTTGCCAAGGGGCTTTGCCCACCATTGGATCCGCAGAGTCATAAAACCCACGCTGCTTACACTGCAGCCTATACCAACTGGGGAGCATCTTTTCTTCCTGGCCCATTGGAGTTGGTAGCCGTGTGAGATACTTGGCAAACAGGTCAGCGCAGCATAACCAAACGTGGCCTATTACCTCCAATATCAAAAGAGATCAAATTCTCAGGGTTTCTGAGTGGTGGCAGGCGTGCAGTGAGTGCAATAGCTTATCTTTCACTGTAGACATCCTGCCATGCTCCACACTATTGCTCTGGTTTCCTAAAAACTTCATGGAGGAGGAAGTGCCCTTAATCCCCACGGGGATTATCTCCCAGCCTCTAGAACACATGTGCTTTACCGAGGCATTTAGACACCTGCTACTTCCTATTCAGTCCAGAAACATGATTTCATCCCATGTAGAGCGGTGTTCTGGGAAACGAGATGACTTAAGTGCCTGCAGATTGGATTTCAACAGAGCTGGTGAGGTGATATGACCCAGATGTAGGACAGTAAGATGTACTGTTGACCCTGATAGGTGAAAAGTATTCTACTTTTGACGTTTTCTGCTCCTAGGGCTAGAAGAGAAGAAAGCATCTTCCAGGTCAACAGTTGCATGGCTGCAGGTGCTGGGGCAGGTGCTGACTTGCTTCATGAAGAGATTACATCTGAAATAACAGCTGCAAGTCCTGTACAGGGCAAACAAATAATTTTAAATGGAGGTGAGATAGAGATCAATCAGCACTCCTGGATTTCTCAGTCTTTGACGAGGCAGCAGTATCTGTCATGCCCTCAGGGGCGCACTACTGCTCTTGGATTATTCTGGTAGGGAGGGACGGTTCCAGGGGCTTTCTTTTACTCTTCTCACCACAATAGCTTTAACTGTACAGGTCGTTGTGAAAGATTCTGCCAGTTGCCAAGTACGTCTAGAACAACTGTGACCACTCGAACTGGGAAGTAACCACAGGACGAATATGTGAGATAGACCCGGGCCAACATTCCTTTTAAATGGCTTGATCCCCGGGGCACCTGGGTGGCTGAGTCAGTTAAGTGTCTGGGTCTTGATTTTGACTCAGGTCATGGTCTCATGGTTTGTGAGGTCAAGCCCCACGTCCGGCTCTGTGCTGTCAAGCACAGAGCCTGCTTGAGATTCTCTTTCTCTCTGCCTCTCTCTCTCTCTCTCTCTCTCAAAATAGACATTAAAAAATTCTTTGATCCCCATATATTCGTTTGCTAGATATGCTATGACAAGTACCACAAACTAGGTGGTTTAAACAACACAATTTTATTGGGCTAGAAGTCTGAGATCAAGGTGTGGGCAGGCTTGGCTCCTCTGAGGGCTGAGGGAGAATCTCTTCCAGGCCTCTCCCCTAGTTTCTGGTGGTTTGCTGGCAATCTTCGCAGTTCCTTTGCTTCTGCTGCATCATCCCGATCTCTGGCTTCATCTTCACATGACGTTCTGTTTTTGGGTCTCCGTGTCCAAATTCTTCCCTTTCACGCGACATGCATCATATCGGATTAGGGGCCTACCTCCTCCAGTATGACCTCACTTTATGCAATTATATCTGCAACAGCCCTATTTCCAATAAGATCACATTCTGAGGTATGAGAGGTTAGGGTTCCAACACATACATTTTGGAGGACACCCCTCCAAACCCTTGATACCCCACAAACCTCAATTCTAACTAGTGGAACACAGAACTTTTTGGGGATTACTGTTAGCATAGGGCTAGTTTCTAAGTATTCCCTAAAGGCCTGGGTATTTCCATTCCCCTAAGCACAGGAACATAGATAAGTGGCTTAAGATTCCCTTGGGGAACACTGAAAGATTTGCAATTACAGTGATGGTTATATTGTTGGGTGCTACCTTCAGGGTACTCCGCACCCCTTTATTCAAGGACCTTGGGCCCGAGAATTTAGTGAGAGTTCGTAACTTTCCATTTTGGTGACTCAAAACACGTCTCTTTTTGCCAGATCTGGAGTCTTGATTTGGGTTATACCAACCAAATAGGACCTTGGAAGGTTCTATTTCATCACTCCGGCTCTGTTGCCTTGGTACTGCCCCTTGGCTCCTCCACTCCGGGACCCCATCATTCTTACTGACGTCAGGGATTCCATTTCAACGGCAGCATCTCTTAGCTTCATTCCCAGCCTATGGAGGATATAAACTACAGCACTCTCCAAGATAAGGTGTTCCTCTTATCTACATACTTTCCAATTCCTTGGTGAAAGGAACATCCTCTGAGCAATTCTAGAGGGCAAAATTAGATTAAGTCACACATATGACAAATCTGCATCAACATTTCTATCTTCATGTTTTTGGATTTATCTTCTGCTATGCTAAGGAATTTTAGGAGTTTCAATTTGAACGTACATCATGTGCAGTCCAGGTTTCATCTAACCAACCAGCTAAGAGCCACTCGTAGCTGCTAAAGCCAATATACTGAATCCAGAATCTCTAGAATTTCCATATCCATAAATTCAACCCAAATGAAATAAAATTTTGTTCTTTTCTTCCTGGTCTAATTTAAACCTTTAAAACCCAGGTTTCTGCTGATTCAAATTAACTAAGCCTTACCATTCTTCTGTAAGCCTTCCCTCGGATCAGACTTTGTGTTTGCTTTCCAGAAGCACATCGGGATCTAACTCTAGTTACAGATCTGGTGGCAACATGGGGTAGTGGGTTGGACATGAGTATTGGCATTCCCTTTCAAGGCAACTACCCAAGGTCTCCAAGTAAGACAGGACCAGCCATATTAGTGAGGGGAAGAAAGGCTGTTTCTTCTGGTAAGAGACACTAAGTGGAATCTGGATTCAGAACACTGGGACTTACCTAAATCCACTCAAATGTCCCCATTTCTCGTTTCAGGGTCCCATTCTCTCCCAAACAAGGTTCTAATTTTCACATAAGAGACATGGTAAGGCTATGAATTTAACTCATGCTGTAATTCTGTAACCCAGAATCTCCTTCTGATTTTCATGTACATCGGCCTTGCAGTTGCAAGAGACAAAATTCTTCTGGGGCTCTCCTATACATGCCTGGAGCTGAAAATGTAAAGTTCTGGGGTCTTTGGGTTTTTCGCTTTTTTTCTCCTTTACTTCTTTAGCATCGCCACCACCATCTAGGCCCTCATTTCTTACATGATGGTCTGTAGTGGCAGCCATTTGATCTGCCGACGTCCTCCAAGAGACTTTTCGTTTCAACCGAAACACAAATGTACGTAATCTTTGTCTACTTTTTTCCAATGGCAATTTATCCTCATTTCCTTCAAATCCAACAGTCATAACTAATCTAAGAGTGCCATCTGTGAGGGCCTACTGCCTATAACCACTTTCGGAAACAAACGGTTATTGGAGTTTAGTAGTTGCAAGACACAAAACCCTACCTATTTTAAGTAGCAAAGGATTCAACGCAAGTAAATTAGGTGCTTGCAAGAACTGGAAAGCCTGAGCAGTGGGCTCTAGACTGGATCTCCAGGTCTACCCTGGTAGCATTCCCTCTGCCACCATCAAGATGAGGAATCATCAGGCCACCACAGGCTGACTACAAGAACACACATCACTGTTCTTTATGATCAGGAAGCCCTTCAACACTCACAAAACTACGGGCGGATATTGGGTACCACTGAAGGGAAACCCAAGGTCTTTAGATCCTTGCAGTAGCAACAAAGTAGCTGAAGATGGCCCCACGATCACTTCTTCCTTCCACCTCTTATTTATACATTTAATTGGCAAAATTTAAATTATATTCAGAACCTTGCTTTAAGGAAGTTTAAAACCCATCGCTTTTAGCTTTCCAGCCTCTGGGTACAAGAAAGTGTATTAGAAAGGGTCAGAATGAATGAGTACGCATTTACCATATCCACGAGTTTCTTTACATGACCCCATTCAAGTGGGACTGGTGACACACCCTCTCCCAGTTTTAGCCCATTTGAAAGCTGACTGCAAGCATCCCATCTGTCTGGCTTCGAAGATTACCTCTCTTCCTGGACTCAGAGAAACTTACAATTTCCTGGTCTTCAGAGTTGTTTTGCTGATCTGTACAATCTCACCCCCAGCCATCTCTTCAACCTCCTTGGTCCACATATTCCAGCCAAATAGGTCTCTAAGCTGTGTGTGTGTGTTTTAAACAGGCTAAAGATGCTCCACCAAAGGGCCTTTGTATTTTGTTCCCAATGCCTGCTATGTTCTTCCCCTAGATAGAAAGAACCATTTGGTTCTTTCTCACTCCCCTTAGGATTCTGATCAAATGTTCATGAAAGACGCCTGTACTACCATCTGAAGTGGCTCCATCTACCACTCTCTCTACTCTCTCTACTCTGTTTTCTCCAGTGCACTTATCCTCATCCAGATCATCCATTTTATCGTCTTTCCCCCACTAGAGTGTACGTTCCACGGGGACAACAATTTTGTGTTTTCTTCGTTGTTGCATGCTACACTTGAAATGTAGTAGGTGGGGCGCCTGGGTGGCTCAGTCGGTTAAGCGTCCGACTTCAGCCAGGTCACGATCTCGCGGTCCGTGAGTTCGAGCCCCGCTTCGGGCTCTGGGCTGACGGCTCAGAGCCTGGAGCCTGGTTCCAATTCTGTGTCTCCCTCTCTCTCTGCCCCTCCCCCATTCATGCTCTGTCTCTCTCTGTCCCAAAAATAAATAAACGTTGAAAAAAAAAAAAAGAAATGTAGTAGGCATTTCCAAACGAAGGAATGCTGTACAAAGAAGTTAAACTTTGCCCATTTTCTAAAGGGAGAACCAACTTTTCCAACGCATTACTCATGTTCTCCTCCAGGTGGTGCCGAAGGGCCTTTTCATCAGCGAATGTCTAGGTTATACAAATTAAGTGTTGCAAAGGATTAGAATAAGCTTAGTTTTTCATAGCCTCTGGTCTAGAGTTCTGGGCTTTTCTTAGATGACCCCCATAATCTCCCTTAACTTATTCTTATTTCTGCAGGAGAAAAAAACATGGGTCTTTACCAAAAGCATTTCAGTACACCATGTCAATCTTTGCGACCCCATAATTAACGATTATTTTCCCCATTTTGGTTGAGTGACAGCAGACTCAGAGGCAACTGTCCAAGTGTCACAGCAGGAAGAAGTGGAGCTTAGATAAGAACACAGGTCTGGCTGCCAATTCTTGCCCCTCCCAAAGACTTCTTCCAGTTTATCAAAGTTAACTGCTGTCCTGGTAAGGCTTCAAGAGAACTGCAATCTTGAGCTGATAATTTGCATTTCACAGATTTGCAGACTGTTTGCCCCCTTTTCCAACAGTTTCCCTTTTTCACACAAGGACACCCTCCAGGGCACTTTCTTCCAGAGACTCAAAGTCCGCTAAGAGCACTTCCCATCTCAGGTGCAGGGAAATGTGCTCAGTCTGGCTGCAGTGCCCAAGAGATAAGAGTCTTCCAAGTTGTCTGTTGTCCAGACTCATCATCCTCATTGTGGTAAAGCACAGGCCAGGAAGACAAGGAGCAGGTGCATCTGTGGAAGGAAACAGAAAGCCATCTGGTCCTTAGGGAAAGGGTGTTTTCAATTCTTCCTCTGGGCCCAGGGCTAAGGTGCTAAAGAAGTTCCTTAAATATTGTGGAAGAGTTGGGGAAATTAAGAGCGTGAGAGAAAAACTGACTCACAGGTCACAAAGTAAGTTACTGCCAGGTTTAGAATCTTACATCAGGTTTCATGAATCTTTTAGTTTTGCTGCTACACTATGTATGCGCTCTCATTTCTAAGGCCAAAACCCCAAGTAGTACTAACATAGCTCAATTCTGACAAATTTATAAGAGCAGATAAAATCAAATGTTGAGATTTTGATGGCATGTCTCCTATCTCCTTTCATTATGAGTTATAGCCACATTCCTTAGTCCCTCTTACTCAAACTACATTGGCAAAACTAAGAAAGCCTTTTGGAACGGGGAATGTGTACCCAGGAATGTAACAAACATTCGGGGTTATTGCTCGGTGATTATGCAAAACCAGTACCTTTCCTCCTCCAGTAAGAATACTCGGTCCCCAGCCTGTAACCTCACATCATTCACTGGGACTCTCTGAAGAGTCACTGGCACAGCCACCCCTTCTCTCCTCTGAAGCACATTCCTACTGGCGGCTACAGTGCGGAAAAGAAGTAAAGCTTGAACAGGAAAACTGAAGGCTGCCTCCAGAGGACAAACGAGGTTCCATTTTAATCTACAGCTTCTCCATACAGCTGACTCAGCTAATTCTGCAGTCTGACCCTGGAGTCCCAAACAAGCCAAGCTTCGCTTCCTGTCAGGCTCGGAGTCGTTGGTGTATAGGGGCTCCACTGCAGTCTAACTAGAACACAATGCTTCTTCCCTGGGATTAGGAAAACTCCCATCCTGAGACTGGTCTATTCAATCAAACACTTGGCTCTGTAGGACTGTCCCAAGCCAAGGAAAATGAGAGGAGTTGAATTACGACAGAAATCTTTATTAAAATGTGTTTCTTTCAGTAATATGTTAGCATACGTACAAT
The DNA here is from genome assembly GCF_022079265.1 of Lynx rufus. Lineage (NCBI taxonomy): Eukaryota > Metazoa > Chordata > Mammalia > Carnivora > Felidae > Lynx > Lynx rufus. The sequence continues at coordinate 197,652,206 of NW_025814834.1, read as the reverse complement.
ATACACACATACATCTGTACACTCTTTGACACACCTCACGGATTGCCACTTTCAGTTTAACCAATAAATTAAAACTAAAACAAGGAGGGAAGGGGTTGGGGGTGGGACGAAGGGCAAAAATTTCCATGTTTTACCTGGTAAGAAATAGCAAATTTCTCAGAATTTCCCTGGGGAAAACCTGTGACCAGAGAATATTTGAAATAAAATACATAAATTCCCGCCCACCCCCCCCCCCACAAAAAAAAATTCCAAAAGATGCAGTTACAAGTGTGCTTCTCAGAACAGGAGCATTCATTCCACTTCATACTCTGCCTTCTGCACCTTCTGGCTTCAAGACAGTCTTCCCCTCGGCTGGGGCAGAGAGGTTCATATGGGCACTTGGGCTCGGTGCACCTTGGGCTCTGGGAGTGGAGGGGCAGGCTGTCGTCTGGGAGCGAGGGGAGCCACACTCATCTGAGGTGATGTCCGGCACATCGTCCGACTGCGTGTCCGAGCTCTCCAGGTCACTGCGGATGCTCTCAGGCTGGGCCAGACTGATGTCCCAAGGTTTGCCGGCCAGGCAGTCTTTCTGTTCACAGCTTTGGTGTTTGCAGGGGGGGTCCTCTTCGTTGCCGACACTGCCGCCACCGCCACCACCTTCTTCTTCGTTCTCTGCCATCTGGGCGTGAACGTGGAGTGAGTCCTCTGTGCTGCTTCCACTCACCAGCTGGTAGTGGCTTGGTTTGGCTTCAATGTCCACTTGGATCTCCATATTGTTGCATTCTCTGTGGAGACAAAATCCACTTTGCTGAGTCACGTACGGGTCATGCTATACCTGTTGGTACAAGCAGTTTGTGGGTTGAGAATTAGAAAGTCCGAAACACAGGTAGTCAGGAGACGAGAGCTCACTTTTGGCAAACGTAAAAATTTAACCTAACTCTCAAGTGAGATGGTGAAGAACTAGATCTCTTTCGATGATTAAAAACACATACGCACCTCTGCCAATTTCTTTATACAACTACAAAAGAGCTTTCAAAATTCAGCTAAGGGTCGGACCCTCACACTATCTTACTCAAAACATGAAAGTGAAAGGAGATTCATAGTGTTTTGCTATTGTGTCACAATTGGAAGGAACCAGAACCCCTCCAGCAGGGGGTGCTGCAATCACACCATGTCAGTTACACCAGTTCCTCAAAAATAAAGAGAAATAGGCAACGGGAGTCACATCAAGCAATGAGCAACATGAGAGCAGAAACCACAGACCCACAGACATCAGTGAACAGCAACCGAGCTCCTTAAGTTTCATGTGAATAATTATACAATAGCCAAAAAAGACCCAAAAAAGGGGAGGGGGGGGAAGGAAGAAAAGGGAGAAAGAAAGAAATCTCTAAAAATCAAGTGCTAACAAGAAGAATCAATCAAGAGATCTCAGACACTCCTATACCAAGAACCTGCCGGGTGAACTCAAAGGGCACACACGATATATCCCATCCGATAGCACACGCAGCCCTAACAGGAGGCGTTGAGCTTCTGAAGGCCTATACCCAACTACAAACTCCAACCTCTCCTGGGCATCTCTGACTGTTCACATACCTGTCCTGTGGGTTGTAGGAACTGATTATGGAACCGGCCATAGCACGAGTGCTTGCGTTGTCACTAATTGCACCAAGACTGGCTGTGTCTTTAGGGAAAATTTCCTTTTGGACATCGGCTTGAACTTCTAACCTGTGTAAAGAGGGGACGTTCACGTTAATATGAGACCTGGGTATTCTGAGACAGTCTGCTTCCTGGCACACATCTCTTCTATTATTCTCTTGCAAACTGAGTTGATCTGATCTTCTCCAATTGTCAAATAGCTCAGATAGATGCCCACATATTTTCTCTCTTGAATACCTATTGAAATCGTCCCCTCCTTTCTATCCCCATTGCTACTACTTAACTTTAGGTGCTCAACATCTCCTCCTTGGAAAACTGCAGTTGGGTTCTCTCTCCAGCAGCCCTAAGTCCAAGTCCAACACCTTCCAGATCAGTGCCAATGTGGACAAAGACCCGATCACTCTAACAGTCCTCTCTTGGTTCTCTACTGCCAACAGGCATTTAAAGTCTTCCCGATCTGCCTCCAAGCTCTCTCTCCAGTTTCGTCTCTCACCACAGTCCTAAATCATAATCACTCTGAATTATTTCTTTCCTTACACACCTATATACATTGTATACGCCATGACTTTGCACATACCATTCCCTCACTCTGGAAGTTTCCTTTCCTTATGTGACAAACTCATATTCAGTCCTTAACAACAACGGAGGTATCATCTCCCCTCATTCTCCCAGCAAACCAGTCATTTCCTGTTAAGTGCTCCCATAGCACCTACATACTTATTAAATCAATTCGTGCATCTCTCCTCCAATCATCTGTGAGCTCCGAAAAAAGGAGAGACCACATCTCATTTATATTACATCTTGCACATGGGAACTCAAACACTTAGCTATCAAATTACCTCCAGATGATGAGACTGAAGGACACAGAGGATCCGATCTCCCACAGGAGCAGCAAGCTTCCCCGATTGTGTCTCAAAGCTGAGAACCCATAACAATTTCCCTTCTTGGCTGTAACACCAGTTTGCAGTTCACCTTAAGTATTTCCTCTTAATAGGTTTCACAGTCAAACCCACCTGACTCATGCACTTCCTATAAAAGGCTTTCACAGAACTGGAACATCTAGACTGGTTAAGCAGCAGTTTCAGCAAGTCAGTCTCCAATTATGTCTGTCTGCTTCTTTACAAGGGTGATGGTTTTAAGAAAGCCCAGCAGTGAATTCTCTGGCATGTGGGGGCGGGATCCCCTAACAAGAGACGGCCAGAGTCATGAGATACAGACAGGTCAGCAGCAGCCTTCAGCTGCACATTTGAGCAACCACCATCCTGCTGCCTATGCCTTGCTCTGTAGCTCCGGCCTCAGATGCCCTCAAGCATGTGCCACGGCCCAAGAGAATGAGGCGTCAGATCACAGACTTGGGTTCTAGTTTTGGCTCTTCCACAGATTCGGAGAATTGGAAGAGACTTCTTCACAAACACCATCCATTAGGTGCTTCCCAGATGCCAGCTTGTACAGTGACTGTGCTAGAATCACCTGGGGAGCCTTTTCCAAACATAGATCCCCAGGTTCCACTCCAGGAGATTCAATTTATTCATTTTGGGATAGGGCCCTGAAGTCTATTTTTAAGAGGCTCCCAGGTGACTGACAGGTACTCAGGTGTGGGATCCAATCCATCTGTCATCTGTTGCTTGACTCCTTAGCCAAAAGGCCTAATAGCCAAATGGCCATCTGGTCTTACTTTAAATAGTTCCAGGGATAGGCAGCTCAGTATTTTCAAGGTTATCCAATCCAATCCTTCTTTGGATTTTTATATAGATTTTCCCTATAATCTCTATAATGAAACAAAATTAGTTTCCCTCTAACTTCTGCTAAGTTGCCTTAATCTACCTCTTGGCATGAGTCAGAATCCCTTCTTCCAACTCAAGGTCCTTCAGCTATCTGAAGGCAATAATTTCTCCTACCTCCTCGCCTTGTTTTGCCCTATCCACAGGTCTCCCTTCTCCAGTGCACTCAACTCACTGCTTCTCATGTGACATCTGTTATGCTTCTCTGAATATGTTCTGGTTTATCTCACTGGTAAAATAACTGAGCAGGTCAAAACGTTTTTAGTCATAAAGTTTTACATAGTCTCAACACATGTTCATAGAATTGATTTTCCTTACCTATCAAATAGAAGTAAGAAGGTAATAAGGATCACAACACCAATAAGCCAACAACATACAGCATGAATGCTGTTCAACTGAAAGTCAGTGACAAGCCTAATGGGGAGTGCACTTTAGTGATTGCCACAAAAACGTGTGCTTTCCCTTCCAGAAGCAGGCAGCTTAATGTAGTAGAGGGAAGATCTGAAGTCAGGATTACTCTTTATGTGGAGTCGCTATGGTGCAGTGGGAAGAACACCAAACTTTCTGTAATTCACTTAACATTTCTGAGCCCATTTCCTCATTGTGAAGTTAAAAACACAAAACCCCCCGGCTCCACTGGTGATTACATCAAATGAGATGATATAGGAGATGTGCCCAGCACAGAGAAATGACTCAAAACAGGTATTTTACTTCTTATGATTCCAACTGGTTCTGTCAGGAATTATCTATTTGCTTACCTGCTATATTTTCCCTTGCCACTGGAAAGAATGCCACCACTCAGCGTGCCCCCTGAGAGGGCTGCAAAGCTGGCTGTTTCGCTGTATGGACCCTGCATAACACTAAGTCCATCTGTAGGGCTTCCGCTGGTGCTCAATACACTAGTCAGACCTTCAATGCTGCTCTCCCCAATGCTGGGGTTCTTAAGGGCTCTCCAGGCATCTGCCACTGGGGAAGGAACGAAATATCTCAATTGAAGATAACACAGCATCAAGACAGAGTCTGTTATTTTCCTGTAATGACTCTTCAGAGTGGAGAGCATTCATGTAGAAGAATACTCGTATGTCCACTTAATGAACAGCTACTACATGCAGCCACTACATGTCAAATGCTTGAACATATGTTAATATTTAATCTTCCCAATAACTCGGCAATAACAGGCCCAATTTCAGCTGAGGAAGTGAAATCTTAGAAGTAAATGACTTGGGGCGCCTGGGTGGCGCAGTCGGTTAAGCGTCCGACTTCAGCCAGGTCATGATCTCGCGGTCCGTGAGTTCGAGCCCCGCGTCGGGCTCTGGGCTGATGGCTCAGAGCCTGGAGCCTGTTTCCGATTCTGTGTCTCCCTCTCTCTCTGCCCCTCCCCCGTTCATGCTCTGTCTCCCTCTGTCCCAAAAATAAATAAACGTTGAAAAAATAAAAATAAAAAAAAAAAAAAAGAAGTAAATGACTTGTCCCATTCATGGCTGGTCACACAAAACTACACTTCGGATTCTAAGCCCACTATTATACCACAGATGCCATCTAATCAAACATGAAGATTTCAAAATATGTTCAGGTCACGTGCTGATACTAGTAGGAAGCTTAAAAAACTTGTGGGACTCTCTGTGCCCTAGCTTAGTTAATATGGTAAAGCAAAAACATCAAAGTAGAAGTTGGGGGGGTGGGGAGGCGGGGAAGAAGTCGAAAGACTTGCTCTAGTCCCAGCTCTGCAGAAGCTCTTAAACCCATTTAACAGATGTTGAGACAAAAGCTTAAAGAAGTTCCCATTAAATGCGGATGATAATAGCCCTTGCCTTCCCTATTCAGAGAGCTGCTATAAAAACCAGATGAGATAATAACTGTGTAAAGTCCTCTGAAAATTATAAAGTACTGTGCAGGTATAAGACTTTATTATAATCACTACTATTACCAGCATACTTGGAGTTACTTGGAATCCTACTAGTTTGTACCTGCCACACAGAGCCAAGTACCAGAGGAATTAACCTAATAACTCTGGAACAAAGAAATGAAAAGCTAAAAATACTTTACCCCCTACAAAGCTCATTACCCAAAGTAATCCAATGACAATCTCTCTGTAAAATGTACAGAATTCTACTGATTTTTATCTTCCGTCCCATAAATTTAAAGGGAAATTAAAATTCTCCCTTTACCTGTGATTGGACCATCATCTTCATCAAACTCAATTTTCACCCCCTTTCCATTGGCTGTGCTAACTCCACAGCCACCTCCACGACAGAGAGAAATGGGCACAACCCCATAGACATAAGCCAGCATAATGGGGACACCAATACCTGGGGGAGGAGAAGGAAACAAGTCAGCAGGCCATCAGGTTTCAACCGCCCTAAATTTTCCTTTCCAGCCTGAGCACAGACAAACCACTTTATAAAGGGCCACAGAAAGACAGAAGATGGCTTATCCTAAAGAGGTAGGTGGGACTAAGAGACGATGACCGGACTTGGAATTAGGCCTGGATTAGAATCCTGGCTCCAATTTACTAGCTGTATAACCTCGGGCATATCTTCCCAGGGTTGTCAATGACCACAAGAAAAGTATGTACAGTGCCCAGCACAGTGAGTACACGTTGCTTTCATTTTCCCTCTTCTACTCACTGCTGACATGCTAATCCAAGAAACAATCAATAATCAAACATTAAATAAGTGGGGGCTTAGAATCCCCACGCCTGCAGAGTGTTAATTCCAAAATCTTACTGCTGTGAGAGGCAGAATGGCTTAGTTAAGAGCATAGGCTCTGAAGTCAGACTGCCTTGATTCATGTCCCAGCTAAGTGACCTTGGGCAAATTACTGCACCTTTCTATTACAATTGTGCTGCTGTGAGGATCAAATGAATTAATACATGCAAAACACTCAGAACTGCTCCTGGCACATGGAGAGCCGTAATAAATGTTACTTATAATAGTCTTATTCTAGAACAAACCCTGATGCCTCTTAAAATACTATGAGGCATTAAGCAAATCAAAATAAAAGTAATTTTATTTTGTGGGTTCCCTGGCAAGTGGAGAGGAAAGGTGAAAAACTAGGCCTTAAAGTGACATCCTTTAATTCAAACTTTTCTATGTGCCAGATGGAGTTCTAAGCACTAATTTAAGAATGAAAGATCCCAAAGTGTGACAATTTAGTGCAGCTGATAATCACAATGATAGTGCCTAAAAGAGTTAACTCCCAAGATGGGTTTGGCATAGAATGTAGGAGCCTCCGAGGTGAAGCATCTGGCCAGCTGGCTAAACTGCTATAGTTGGAAAGCGAGAGGTGGGCGGGGAGGGGGTGCTAAAGAAAAGAGAGGGAGGGAAGGAGAAGAGTTGTGGTCTCGGCTAGCTTACCCACACTAACTGCAGCAATGACTGGGGATGCAATGACTGACAAAGTCACTCCTCCTGTGATAGCCAAATTCCTCTTGTGTTTGGAGGTTTTCCTTCCCTCATATCTGCTGTGAATCTAAGAAGAAGAAATAAAATTCAGGTCAGCAGGTTAGGATATCAATCTTTTTGCTAGGGTGAAAAAAGACAAGTGAATATTCTATCTGTATTAAAATATATCCCCCACCCACCAAGAGGCCATCTTACTCCAATTTGAACCTAACTCAGACCAGGGTGACATAAAGTAACACAGAAAAAGTTAATCCAAGAAGAGACAAAATAACTCAGAGGAGTGAGGAAAAGTATTTCACCTTTAAGTCACCGAGACAAACCAGGCCCAGGATGCTAATAAGAACTTCCAGATCTCTCGGGGTTTATGAAAATCCATTTAAGAAATTAAGGTTATTTTTATCCAAGAACCAGCTGGTTTTCAGGAAGCTCTGAAATATAAGCTCCTCCCTATTTCCTTCAAACCTTTACCAGCAAACCTGGGGATGGAACATACATAGAACTCAGCATGTCTTACCTTCCTGCCAACATAAACAGGAATGCCGATGACCATGGCAGGAATGGCAATGCCAGCAATGAGGGATATCCCCACTGGAGCACCAATCAGTGTGCCCAGCTGCCAAAGAATTTTCTTCTTACGGCTCCACGGCTTCTTGCCCCAGAATGTGCAGCCAGAGGGGCTGCAGAGGAAACATGCTGAAGTTAATGGTAATATTACAAATGCAGCTACTGTCACCAGAGGGCTTACTAAGAGCAAGAGCCTTCTTTTTCAACAGGAATGATTAATAGTTACAAGAGGTTACAGGAAATGAATATATCATATGAGGGGGAGCAAAAGACAAGGTCAGATTACTAGAGCTCTGGGCCCTTTACTGTTTGTAAAGGTACGCTTCCAGCCTTGAAACCTCTTTCCTTTCTTTTCTGTTGAACTCTGTCCTCCTTAACCTATCAACACTGATTCTGCTTCCTTGACTGATATACTACTTGGGATCCTGAACAACCTACACACTCGATATCACATCCAAAAGCACTGTGCCCGGCAGCTAATAAACACTGATTTGCATAGTTTTCTTGGCATCTGTCCTACCCATATCCAATAGATAGTGTAAACTATGTTCCTGGGAAAGGACATAAAAAGACTTTGTCACACCCTTTATGTCAGTTTCATATTCCGAGTTTGGCTACTTTTATACCCAATCCTTATGTGTTCAACCATTTTTGCTCACTCCCTTTGTCCCATCTTCTTGACTAGACAGGATAAGCAATTTTGAAAGTAGGGATCATGTCTTACACACTCATGTCACTGATACTCGGTATAGTGTCAGTACTCAATGCCTGCCATATTGGAAATGAAAATGCTTCATGCACACAATGAATGTTAAGTTGGTAAATATTAACTCCTTCAGGACAATATTTTAATATTCAACCTGAATCCTTTAGAATCCTTTAGGAAGTCATTACATGCAAGAAACTGTAAAAAGGTAAGTCCGACCTTAATAAACTTATGCAGTTTAGCAAAATTAGACTTGTATATGAAGCAAAAGTAGTGATGTTTATTAACAAACATTTAACGAATGCCAATATAGAAGAATGAGGCAGAAAAAGCTGGGGAAGGCATCATAGACAAAATGGCATTTAAGTGACCTCTGAAAGGTGAATAAAAACTGAACAGGTTGAGATAAAAAGAGGTTGCTGGGAGGGCGATGTGATCAGAAAGCATTCTGAGCAGAGGCAAGAACATAAACAATTATGAAAGAACATGAACAATAAGACAGCACAGAGCAGACACAGGGAACAGCAAGCCCAGGTTACCTGTAATATATAGCATGTATAAAAGCAACATGGAAAAAGCGAGAAAATTAGATGATGACCAAATTGTGGAAAGACTTAAAGCCATGCTAGGGAAACTGAACTCTATCTGGAAGGTAATGAAAACAGTCCCTGGAAGTTGCTGAACTCGAAAAAAAACATGGTCACAGGAGTGCTTCAGAAGAACTTTTTATAGCTTCCTTACTCTGTAATGCGAGGACAGACAACTATGTCTCTTTGACCTCCTTTTTCCCCTCAATCAGTAAAAGAACAAGATTATAAAGCAATGGACACATTTGCCTTCTCACCTGAGGTAATGCAAGTCTGAGATCTCTTTCATACAAAGCCAACAGAATTCACAGCCACACACTGCACAGGTCATATGATTACAGCTCCCATCATTCATCTTGATAATGTAAGCACTGCATCGTGGGCATGGCTTGATGTCATCTGCTAAGAGGGGAAGGAAAATTGGGTAGAAAAATATCCCTAGTTAAACCTAGTTTGATTTATTATTCCTAGGAATATATATAAAAAATGAGGAGGCAGTCAAAAACTCTCAACTAAGAATTCCAAATTGTGCAACCCACTTCACTGGAAGGCTGGCTATGTCTAGACCTCAGGAATTTTCATAAAATGGATCCTGTCTCATATTGAGCTGCCTATCCCCCAAACTGGCATCTTACACAGCACTTAAGCCACACTCTGAGCAAGAATACTTCCCAAGAGAGAAAGATCGTTCCAAGAAAAATGGAATTTCATCAGCCAATAGGCTGGCAGAATTCAAAGCAGAGTCTTGCAGGAGGAACAGTCTGCAAAAAAACTTTAGCTCAAGAAACTCATTTCTCAGTCTCAGTATCATTGTGATTTGCTGTTAACACAACCCACAGACCCTTCCCATGATACTTTCAAATTCAAAACCTAAATATAAGTGGGTATGCTATGTAGCACACACCTAGTAATTTTCACAGCAAGCTAGGAACTGTCCTATTAAAATGACAATTTAGGAGATTATGCTGTGCCAGGAAAAAGTAAATGGTAAAATCTTTCCTACCAGCCTCTCCCAAATGACATCAGTGAAATAAAATACATTTATAAAAGGCAATAAACTCAGTGAAATTTTTAAGTAGGTTTACTCTGACTTGCCAAGGTTCCTCCTTTTAAGGTTAATCATTAATCCATACTAATATTATTTCCTTTCCTTAACTCTGTACCCTACTTCCAAAAGCAGTGGTGCATTTAAAGCTGGTAGGAAAATAATAGAAGTTTAATACTAATTAAATGTCCTTCTGCTTACAATGAAGGTTTTGAAAAAGTCCTTAGCAGAAGGACCTAATTACTTTCCAATATGAGACATATTACTAAGAAGGTAGAAACTAGAGGGGCTCCTGGGTGGCTCAGTCGGTTGAGCATCCGACTTCAGCTCAAGTCATGATCTTGTGGTTTGTGGTTTCGAGCCCCGCGTCGGGCTCTGTGCTGACAGCTCAGAGCCTGGAGCCTGTTTCGGATTCTGTGTCTCCTTCTCTCTCTGCCCCTCTCCCACTTGTGTTCTGTCTTTCTGTCTCTCAAAAATAAATAAATGTAAAAAAAAAATTTAGAAGGTAGAAACTAGAGAATTCAATTTTGTTGCATTCCAATTTTACCAATTTATAGGTTGGAAAACCTATAGTTATTAGAGAGAGAAGCTACATATCAAATACAACGTTGAAGGTATTACCAAATATGTTCTGCTCTCTGATCCCAGGAAACACTTGGTTATACATTAAGATAATCTCTTCTAGCTTTAGGCTCATGTTATGAAATATCAAATAAAGAGAAAAATGAGAAAATGCCAACTTATACCTGGTCCAGATTCTTGCCCATAACTGAGACCTGAAGTGTGCTTGGTCCGTACTCGCAAAGTCTGTGCCCTCTGCTGACGGGCCATATCGCATGTCTGATTTGGATGCCATATTTGCTTGCAGTGGTAGCAGAACTCCGTTTGGCAGCCTTCCCTCTCACAGGTCAGCTTTGGGCAGCTGGCACAGCCATAGGCAATAACAGCATAACTGGGTAAGGACACAGGAAGAGAGATCAGTAAGGTAAGAAAGATCAGAACAAGACAGACATTATTCATCAGTGTCAGTGGGGTAACACTGACACTCCTTGTCACTACACATGATATAGAGAGAAAAGAGTACACATATCACACATAACATATACACACAAGCATGCCGAACAAACTGTAAAACATATTCTGTGTGAGAAAGTAAATTTCTTCTTGAGATTCTAAAAAAACACAGATCACTTATTTGTGAAAAAACAGGGGAAAATACCATAGGTAGCTTGAATTCTAGCACATATTCAGTCACAGTTCAAGCTGCTTTAAAAGCAGTTTCCCACAGCAAGTTTCATAAATTACAGGGTACAAAACTATATCCTTTTGATGGTTTACTATATTTAGAGAGATTAGAATTTGTTTACATTAAAGGACAGAACATTTGTAAAACAAGCTATAGCAAAAACTAAAGTATACTTTTTTATTTTTAAGTTCCACAGTGAAGCTGGTCTGACCACACACAGCCTGAGACAAGAGCCACAGATGGATTATGACCAGCTTCTCCTATTGAAAGCTCATTTTATCTTTCAAACTTTTTTTTTTTTTTTACTCAAATCTATACCTTGAAATATCTACTTCCTTGACAGGCTCCAGAGTCCAAGAATATCATTCTTCTACCTTACTAATTAATACAGAATAAGGTTATTATCTCCCTCTCCTTCCTTCTCTCTTCTGATACACATTCTTAGTAAAGACGGGCAATTCAGAATCTATCTGCACCAACATCAACTGTGTCTTATAATTCATGTTTATTTTCCAAGAATTCTCTCTCACAATCCAAAATATTAATAACTATTAGCACTTTTGACTAGTTCTAAATATGTCAACTAAATGTTCAGATTACCCTAACAAGTGAATGCTTGTTTAAAATAAAAAAACAAAAAAATTAAGTAATTTAAAGAAACAAAGAAGGGAAAATAGCAGTTGTGAAAGTTCAAACAATTTTTAAACAGGTCAATGACTGTAGGCTTAGGTGTTGCCATTGGGCTTTGCTGTCCCCTATTCCACTTTCTCTTCCAATTGCCAAAGACCTTAAACAACTTTTATGGAAGGCTAATAAAAGTTTTCTTGGGTTTCTTCTACTGTTTATTTGAATGTACATTAGATGTTCATAACAGCAACTCAAGTTCTCAGGTTTATTATAGATTCTGCAAGTTGATTTGAGAATGACATTGAAGGTATCGATGACATATCATCTATGTTACATAATATAGTCTGTATTAAATCTCTTCTCAGAAACAGCAAAGGGGTCAATGTATGAATGCAAATGATTCATATCCTGTAGGAGTTCTGAGCAAATTTACCCCACCTCGCTGCAAAATAACTACTACAGATAAACAATGTTTCTCCTGAAGAAAGTGACTTCCTTACTATTCTGGGTTATAGGAAAGGTACCGGATGGCCTCTGAAAAGTAGTCAACTTCTGATGATACAAATTACACAGTCAGGAAGCCTTGATCATTTCCTGATCCATTCCTACCTCACATGGTGGGAGTAAATATTTATTAACAGAATCTTTTATTTTTTCTTTAAAGAACATTTGACAAGATTGATAATGTCAATTTTGGGTGTAGAATTTGGTTCTAAGGAAGTAAAATAACCCCAAATACTCACGAACACACAGCAATCTATTACCATGACACAGAATTACTCAGGGCACGAGACTTGGCATTCCTGTTTTTGGGTGCCTGGTCTGGGCTCCTTGTCCCTGACTCATACTGCATGACACTGAGCTAATTTAAATCTCCAAGCCTTAACCTCTACCCCAAAAATGGAGGTATAGATGCTTGCCACATTTAAGTGGAACTACACATACTCTAAAACTGCATTTGAGATCTTGCCCTGAAAGGTATGGTATAAAAACACAGCACATTTTATCCTACTTCATAGCCTTTGCATAATCTACTCCTTCTGCCTAGAAATGTTCTTTCCTTTCTTCTTCTTGCCCTGGCAAATACTTTATCCATTTAAGAACCGGCTCAAATTTCATCTCCCTATAAAATCCACTTAATCTCTCTAGGCGGCTGGTTGCCTACTTTATGTCTATGTATGATTATTTCATATTACTTATCACATTATGTTCTAATTATTTGTGTATACATATGCTTCCCCAACCAGACTAGACTCAAGGAAAAGTATCATCCTTTTTTTTTTAATCTTCAGGGTATAGTATACTGGTTCATGCTTAAAATGCTTGTGTTCAACGAATGATAGAGACCCTCTCCTGCTTAAGTTCTTTACTTTCCCCAGGCCATTCTAACTCTTCTCATGGACCATTACTCTGTCCTAAAGCAATCTTTAAACTTTATCCATGTATCTACTGGTTTATTATATGCCAGGTACTATAACTTAGTCCTAAAACTTTGTCTAAGCCCATTTTAGGAGTAAACTCCTAAATTCTGAATAGGGTAATCTTCTTCCACAGGTAATTGAAAAAAACTTCATCCTTGAGACCAAATCCACCTTGATGATCTTGTTCTTTCTCTTCCATATCCCACACTGGAGTCTCTCTCCCACCCTGCTCTTAGATTAACCAAGCACTCAGGCTTGCTAATTAGAAGCTAAATGGGGGGGTGGGGAGGGAGAAGCAGCAGCTAAATAGGTGTTGGAAATTACATGCTGCTAAGAAAACAGACGTGTCCTTCTCCCTCCCCTTAATTTCATACAAATTTACCAATTTTATTCACTTCCTAAGTCTTCAGAAATATGTGTGACAGGCTAGACGACAGTATTACCTAACTTCAGCCCTGGAGAAAAAAAATCCCATTATTATTTGATTATGTTCCACATACCCTAGTAGTTAAAGAAATGTGTTCCTGGGGCGCCTGGGTGGCGCAGTCGGTTAAGCGTCCGACTTCAGCTCAGGTCACGATCTCGCGGTCCGTGAGTTCGAGCCCCGCGTCAGGCTCTGGGCTGATGGCTCAGAGCCTGGAGCCTGTTTCCGATTCTGTGTCTCCCTCTCTCTCTGCCCCTCCCCTGTTCATGCTCTGTCTCTCTCTGTCCCAAAAATAAATAAACGTTAAAAAAAAAAAATTAAAAAAAAAAAAAAAAAGAAGTGTGTTCCTATATTATGTCTGCACTTTGTAGCTCCAGGCCATGTAACTTCATTTACAAATGGACCCTGAGCATGTGTAAGGGTAGCAGATATGCACCAAGTTGTCATGAGCTGTACTCTTACTATCTCTCCCCCCTCTATTCCCACCCGCTTGGTTCAAACTCATGTCACCTCTTGGCCAGACAACTCTAAGAGTCTACTATCTAGTCTCCTTATTCTCCACTCCAATCCAAATTCCAATTCCAGAAAGTTATCTATCATGATGTTACTCTTTTACTTAAAATCCTTCAACGAAAAAGAAAAAAAGTCTTTCAAACCTAAACTTTGCATGGCTTAGATAGGGCTATCAACTTGAATCCAGTCTATATTTTCAGACTGATCTCTAGTTACTTTCCAGATCATGCTCTCCATATTGTGCATCCAGAGGGTGACCAAACTAGCCTCCAGACTTAGCATTGCATTTTTATACCTCTATGTATTTGCTCATAACCCTCTGATTTAAGATGCTTTTTTCTCTACTTGCATCTTTATTTGCCTTGTAGGAATTACTACTCATACTCTTCAAGGCCCAGATCAAATATTACCTGCTCTGCGAAGTCTTTTTTTTTTAATAAAGATTTTTTAATGTTTATATATTTTTGAGAGAGAGAGAGCACAAGCAGGGGAGGGGCAGAGAGAGAGGAAGACAGAGGATCTGAAGCAGGTTTCATGCCATCAACACAGAGCCTGATGTGGGGCTCAAACCCATGAACTGTAAGATCATGACCTGAGCCAAAGTCAGATGCTTAACTGAGTCAGCCACCTAGGCACCCCTTTCTTGACACCCTCATACAAAATCTTTCATCTATCCTCTAAGAGGATTTGTATTTTCTTTAGGATGTGTTACACTGCATTTTCTTTCTTTCTTCTTCCTTTCTTCCTTTTCCTTTTTTTTCTCTTTCTATCTCTCTACCTACCTATCTACTTACCTATCATCTCTTCTAACAGGCCAAACTCCCTATCAAGAGGACCATGTCTAAGTCCTTTTTGTAATACCCAATATTTACCTAAGGTTCAACACTTTATAATTCTCAAAAGTGTCTACTTAATGATCATCTGTCCTCTTCTTACCCTCCCCCTCATTATCTGCTTCTCTTCCAAAAACTGTGCTATTCATTATCTTTATCTATCTTCAACTATCTAAATTCAATATCCCATTCTTCTGAGATCTAACCGAAAAATTTTGTTCACAGTGTTGTGGAAAAAGTTGGAATACAGATATTCTAGTCTAGAGGAGCTCTTAATCTATTCAGAGTACAAGATTCATTGTTAAATAAGGACACTAACAGAAGACAGAATAGCTGTTAAAGGAGTTGGAAAACTGCAAATAGGGAAAGTTTCAGTTCAAGATGCCATCGAAAAAACAAAAACATGTTTCCTGTTGGTCTAAGTTTGGGGAAATTACACCAGATTGAAAATTACACTGTTTATTAGCATTAGCAAAATTTACAGTGTATATTAGCATGTTTAAAGGGTCCAGAAAGCTCAGAAATTTTTTTTTTTTTTTGCTCAAGCCGGTATTTCCCAAGCTTATTTGGTCACAAAACGTTTTCCTTTCCAGTAATACGTATAATATACATTGGAAAATACTGTTGTAGGTGAAAAACGGAAAATAACATGAAAAGATGGTAGAAGACTATCATGGGGCTTGCATTATAAGGGTAGATCATATAAATAATCACTTCTTAAAGACATAAGAAGTCATCTTATATGTCAGGTATGAACAGGTTTTTGTTTTTTTTTTAAGTTTATTTATTTTGAGAGAGACAGAGATAGTGTGACTGGGAGAGGGGCAGAGAGAAAGGGAGATGGAGAATCCCAAGCAGGCTCTGTGCTGCCAGCACAGAGCCCAATTTGGGGCTCAAACCCATGAAACCTTGAGATCATGACCTGAGTCGAAACCGAGAGTCAGATACTTAACCGACTGAGCCACCCAGGCGCCCCAGGTATGAACAGTTCTAAGCAGGGGAGTGATATAAGATGTTCCACTTTAGAGTGAGTACTTTGGCAAATATGGGAAAGATATATGGAGCTGGAGGATGATGCAGATGGACAAGCGAGGGATGGGGGGCTTAAGAGGCTTAAGAGACTTAAGAGTTGTGAAATAGAAGGTATAGACATCAATTAAGAGAAAACGACCAGATCAACTTTATCTCAATTTTTTACATGTCATACCAGAAAGACACACACACACACACACACACACACACACACACACACACACACCCCACACCAAAAGAGAGAGATAAAAGATGTCCAGGAAGGTTGCAGAGAGGAAAAGAAAATCCTCCCTCATTGACTGAGAATTTTGTCTTGCTCATACGTGTGCTAGAGATGAACAGAAGGTTCCTATTTACAGGATGGTCCAGTCCAGTTCTCCAGGAAGACCAACAGCTGATACTACCTGTTGGGGTCACGTAGGAGGGGGCACTGAGAGAGAACCAGCAATGAGAGGCTGGAGTGGTGGAGTGGTGGACCTGCACAAAGAATTTAGGTCAAGACAGCCTTATCTCCTATTCATTCGTACAGAAGGTCTGCTGTTGTACACCAGGAATTTTCTTTGCCTCCTCTGCTCACCCCTCAGTCTTCCGGAGATTCTGAAAGGGTTTGAAGACTGGCAACACAGTACTTGATAGGAAAACATTATATATTTACATGAGGTGGGGGTTTCTGAAAAGACCTCATGCTTAAGCAGAGACTCTAAGCAGTTATAATCAACTGCACCACTTATTAGCACTGAGACATTGAAGCCCACACTTAAACTTCTCTGGGCTGGTTTCTCCTCTATAAAATAAATTTACCATAAAGAACTATAAAAAGATCAGTTATTTGTATTTTCAATTACTTTTACCTATTAGAAAGTATGTTTTAAATGTACTTGGTAATGCTGTACTTAATAATATTAAATAATAATGTAAATGTTTCCCCACTGAAACTGGTCCTCTTATTTATGATTAAAATAAAATCATATTCAAGTATGGGAAAAGAAAAATTCATGACTCTTTGCTCTGCTCTACAAATACCTTGTAAACAAATAATTTTTAAGGTTTATTTATTTAAGTAATCTCCACAACCCACAAGGGGCTCGAACTCATGACCCCAAGAGTCAAACGCTCTTCAGACTGAAGTCAGCCAGGCGCCCCGTAAACAAATAATCTTTTAATATACAGTGTTCTCGTTATCATAATCACAGTGAACCTAACGATCAGAACTCTGTAAGATCAATTACATGCCTCCTTCAAATACACACACATATACACACACAGAGCAAAGGGAGGACTTGATAAATCTGGCTGCAAGAAGTTGATTTATGAATAAAGGTGGTCAGGTTCAAGAAGAGAACTGGGGATTATGCTTCTCTAACTGCTCATCCAGAATTTTAACAGACATAGAAGAATAGAACCATTTGATTGAAACAAAACAAAATAAGCTATTTTTCTCCTGGCATTAAAAAGAGGTGGTGGGGCACCTGGGTGGCTCAGTCAGTTAAGTGGCTGCCTGACTCTTGATTTCGGCTCAGGTCATGATCTCACCGTTTGTGAGTTCAAGCCCTGCATTGGGCTCTGTGCTCACTGCACAGAGCCTGCTTTGGATCCTCTGTCTCCCTCCTTCTGCCCCTTTCCCGCTGATGCTCTCTCTCTCTCTCAAAAATAAACGTTAAAAAAAATTATTTTTAATAAATTAAAATAAAAAGAGGTGGCAAAATCATTGGCCACATCCCCAGGGAACTCAGACACTTGTTTGGGAAGTGACAGAATTTTAAAGTTACTCTCTATTTATCTAACACGTCCAACTGCACACCTCAAAACACTTTGTAAACATTAATTAATAAGCCTCTCAAGTCAGGAAAGGATTAGGCCTATTTCAGATAAGAAAAAACAGATAAGTGGCTCTTCACAAAAAGAATCAGAAAAGAAACTAGATTCTAGCATCCTTGGCTCTTTCCATGTTGTCCTTAGGCTACAACATTTGACAAAATGATCCAAACAGTAGCATCCCCAATAATGCCAACAATCTCATGCTTTTAAAAAGAGGAAAGAATATTGGCCTTGGTTGGAGTTAAGTGTTTCAAGCTTGGTTCCACCACCCACTAGTTATATGACCCTCAACAAGTCACTCAATTTATTTAAATTTCATTTTTCTCATCTGTAAAACTAGATCAAATCTATCTTACAATGTTGTAAGAATCAAATTCAATTATGTATGCCTGGCACATGTATACTCAGCTGCCAGCTTGCTTGCTTTCTCCAAACTCTACCTTCTTTAAACCCACACATAACACACTTAAAAATATAGTTATATAATTTTTATAATTCTCTTAACTAATTAAAAAAACTCTGGATGATACTAATCCAACACTTGGCTGAAATAAGAAATGGTCTTAATTCCTTAATAGCTTTCAGTAAAGGCTTACAGTTTACCATCAAGATGGTAAGTGAATTCCTGTCCATTTTTATTGATGTGAGCAAAGATAGTGACTGATTTCATAGAAAAACAAAAAGGGAGTTTTTCCAGAAAGATAATCAGTGATGCTACATTTCTCAGTTAAAATTCAGGGAAAGACATTTCAAAAAAGTAGTTTAATATACTATTCCAAAATTAACCATGCAATGTTCTCCTAATGTTCTTTTAGTTCAGAAAATAGATCAACAGTATGTATGATGCCTGCATATCATATGTATATTAACCTCTAAAGGCCATTAAGATCACCAGACCACCAGAAATAAGAGCCTACAAGGTTCCCTCCGACACTTATTAATTGAAAGTGAAAGTGATCTACCATAGACAAACACCATACCTCTGACTACAACCCTTCAAAGTAATTTAGAAACTCCATCTCAGTGAGGTTAAATAACACACCCATCTCTAAACAAGTCTGGCAAAATAGAAAGAAGTTAACTCTTCTAGACACTCTTAAGACAGCTTCTTTCCAAGGAGACAAATAGCATCGGGGAAATCTTAAAACAGCCTTGATATACAGGCTACAATTAAAAGCCCTTCTTAACTCCTTTGAAGCAAAGGACCATGCAGCTTTTTACTGGCATTACATTCTCACACTGCAAGGAGTCCCTAGCATCTTTTTGCCCCCAAAGCATAATACACAAGAATAAAATGATCTGCCCAAGGTCACAGAATTGGTAAATGGCACTGTCTGACTCCCAACCACTTAGATAAGCTCTTCTTTGCTGCATGCAACCATTCATGGTTTGTACTGACAGTAACACACAGATTTTTTTTCAAGGGGGGGGGGGAGGGTGGTCTCCACTGAATACTTTAGATAGCAAAATCTGCTGGAATTCTGTCCCTGTAAAGACTGCATATTTTCTCACTGACCTTAAAAATTCAGGATATACGGTGCATGAAAAAGACTGTCATCAAGAACTCACGATCAGAGGGGCCGGGTAACACATTTTCTCCTACCGTATCAACCTCTGGGCATCCTTCTTCTCAGTGCCCCGTTGCTTCTCTGGACAAAGAAAGGGCCCGTCCACCCCTCACTCTGCCCGAGGCAGCAGTGTAAAACCACAGCGGGCCTCCCAACAGCTTAGCACAGAAGGCACACGATGCCCCGGGTGCCCCAGAGCTGCCAGTGAGCTGTCCTTTCCCCCTTAGTGCCATTTCCATCACCTCCATTCCAACTTTCAGCCGCGGTGGTCAGAACACACCTTCTCCTGCAATGCTGCTAAGTCTGCCCATGGCCAAAGGGACACACCCCTCCGACTGCTGCGAGCCCCTCAGAATGATATTCTCATTCCATCCTTTGCCAGTCATTCCCTCCCAGCCCTCATTAAGACATTCCCCCTACACCTCTGGACAGAGGGGCGTTCACCCGACCTAAAAGCCTCTCCAGGCCTCCTGACTTGATGGACAGCTCCCTTGCCCTCGAGGACCGCTCAGCCCCCACCTCAAGCCCTCGGGTAGGGCGGGTGGTGGGTGCCTTCCCCCACCGGTCTGGGCTTGCCGATGGGGGCCGGTTACCAACCCGCCGCACTTGCCGCCTTCTCCTTCCTCCCGCTGTTCATCCCTCTCCGCTCCCTCGGTGCTGGGCCACACACGCGCACCCTGGGCGCCGCCGACCGCCTCTCCGGGCCGGCCACACGCGGGCTCAGGTCCCCCTCCGCCGCTGCCCCTGCCCAGGCGGCCACGCCCCCGCGCTCACCCGCAGTCCGGGGCCGGGCACCAGCGGCAGTCGGGGTCCGAGGCCAGGTAGCGGCGCAGCATGAACTCCTCGTACTTGTGCATGAGCGGCGGGTCGGCGAGCAGCAGGCGGATGTCGTGCGGGTTGAGTCGCTCGCTGCACTCGGGGCAGCTGATGGGCACCCGGCTCTCGCTGATCTCCAGGCGCAGGTAGTGGCGGAGGCAGTCCCGGCACGAGCGGTGCGGGCAGCTGAGGAGACGAGGGGCCCGCTCGGGCGGCAGCCGCACCAGGCAGAGCGGGCACTCCACCTCCTCCGGGCCGGGGCCGCCGCCCTCCGCCGCCTCCTCATCGTCGAACCCGGGCCCGGCCGCCGCCGCGGCCTCCGCCTCCGCCTCGGCGGCCGGCTCGGCGGGCAGCGCCTCGGGCGGCGGGGCCTGGGCCGCGGCCGGGACCGGGGCGGGCGGCGGCGGCGCGGCCGGGGGCGGCGGCTCGGCCTGCGGCTTGGCCCGGGCGCGGCGGCCGCGGGCCGAGGCGGAGAAGACACTGTGGAAGGTGAGGCGCCGGCGCCGGCCGCCGCTGCGGCACTTGGGGTCGGGCGCGGCCGCGTGTAGAGATGTAGAGCGCGGCGACTCGGAGTCCTTCTCGGAGCCCATGGCCCCCAGAGGCCCAGGAGCGAGGGGCGCCCAGCGCCACCACTGCTCCCGCCTCAGCGCCCCCTCAACCGGCGCGGCGACCGCCGCCGCCTTGGCCGCCCTCCCCGAGCTAGAAGCCGAGCGGCCGCGTCGAAGTGATTATAAAGCCTCCGCCCCGCGCGCCGCTGCCCACTGCGCAGGCGCTTCGCTGAGACACCTCACAACCCGCACCGCCCCCCCCGGAGGGGGGGGGCGCTGGGCGGGGCCGAGTGGGGTGGGGCCCGGCGCGCTGGGGCGGAGCTCCGCTTCCTCCCGGTCATGGGGTTCGGGGCAGCCATCTTGAGGAGCCACACATCCAACTGCTTTTCCCGGCCGCGTTCACCAGTTCTGTACCCCCTACCGCCTTCATCCTCGAGATGGGAGTTTTCGGTTTGCCTTTCCTCGCGGATAGGCTGATTGCCACTTCCAGCAAAAGATACTTAGGTTACTTCACCTGTAAAACCCGGACAGGGTGGATCAGGTGGTGATTCCCAACTGGTCCACCGCGCAACAATTCTTCTGTCGTTTAAGTTAACAGCATTCATTAATAAAGAATATAGTCATTCATTAAGCATCTACAAAGTGGAAGCATTACTAGATAAGACAGACAGGGTGTCCTGTCCGCCAGGGATTTGCAGAATAAAGTCCGAATTCCTTAATCTAGCATTCAGTGCTCTCTGTGAGCTAATAAACTGTATTCCTAGGCCCACCTCCCATCCTATCCTCCTGGTAGCTTGGTTACTTACAACTGCGGAAGGAGGCCCAGCGTTTCTTTCCCCCTGGAGGTGTCTGTCCTCTGCTGTACGCAGGCTTCCTGGTGGGATGTGAGCATGCAACTACGACAGCGACAGGAACGATCAGTTAGGATGAGGTTCAGTTGCAAATGACAAAAGAAAAAAAAATAATAACTTACGATAGAAATTGATTTCTTTCTTCACAAAAAAGTCCAAAGGTAGGCAGTTTTGAGCTGCTCTGCTACACTCAGCGCTTGGTTTCCAATCTTAAGTTTACCTCATTGTGCTCCACCTTTGGAAGCATGCAGGAGAGAGGGGGGAAAAGTGCACCCTTTTCTTTTTAAGAGACTGCGCTGGAAGGCCCACGCATTTTTGCTGACATCTCATTGGCCAAAATAATGAGCTACGATGAGAAATGTCGCCTTTTAACTAGGCGCGATGTGCCCGGCTAAAAATAGAGGCTCTGTGATTGATAGAGAATGGTAGAATGAATACTGGAAGGTACCAGCTGTCTTTCTCATGGGTGGCATTTACAACCTCGAGAAAGGTCCCCAGGAATAAGCCCTAAGAAACTTCAAAGTTTTGAGGTAAAACAGTGGAAGAGGAGCCAGCAAAGGAAACTGAGAAGCAGGGACTGTGAGAGGAGAAAAACCAGACAGGTGTGATGTCACAGACACCAAGATGAAATGTTGCGATTGTCAATTGTGACAACTGCTGCTGAGAAGTCAGGAAAGAAGAGAGAAGTGACCAATACCGTAAGGAGGGGGCATGTTTCTCCTCAAGTAAGGAGGTTTGCTACTGGATGGCTAAAACAACAATTAATTTCTATATATTCGTCAGAATAGGCTAGGCTCTGCTATGGTAACAAAGAACCCGAATGGCTCAACGGCTTAACCCAACAAAGGTTTATTTTTGTCACTCATGCAAAGCCTGATATGGCTCAAGGTGCTCTCCGGCATACCGATCCTCTACTCCACTGGGTAACTCAGAGATCCAGGTCACTTCTACAACCTCAATACAAGGCTTTCAGGATTGCCTCAGTAAGGGAAAGGTTGCTACATAGAAGGTAATGTACTGGCAATGAAAGACTTCAGCCTGGAAATGACCCTCATTACTTCCATTCAGACTATTAACCAGACCTTGTCACACAAGCCGAATCTAACGGCAAGGGAGGCTGGGAATTGTAGGGGGGAAGCCATGGACTATTTAGTAAGCCATATTATCAAAGCTACAGCTCCCTAGAGTTGTTTTTTACTCTGTCCTCAGTGCCAAATGTCCTGATCAGTGGCAGGGTCCCTTCAAGGAGATGTGTGCCTGTGGTGGGGATGAAGGGTAGAGAAGAGGCTGCCTTGTTCCTTGGGTCAGATTGTGTCTGAAGGAGACAGGGACTCCTGATTCCAGGCAGACCCAGACGGCTTTTAGTTGTTTCTCCCCACACAGCTGTCAGAATCCAAGCTTGCTGAAAAGCTCAACACTGAATGTTTGCTTGTCTTGGCACTGGCGTCCAAACAAACTCTGCCTCAGCTCAAAGCTGCCACCATCAGTGCTTTGGCAGAAAGCTGACCTCTCATAAATGCCATTGAACTTTGCAATGGCCCCATTCCTTTCCTACTGGGTTTTCTTCCCTCCTGGATCCATCACCCTTGAATCGAGGGACTAAAGCAATTCCTCCTACTTTTTTTTTTTTCCTGTGTCTCCACTTGGTGGAGACTGAGTAGTGACTCAGGGGGATGGCACGAGAGAAGGAAGGATTCTTACTCATTTTTCACTCATTCAGTAAACATTTATGATTCCTTGTGCTAGGCTGTTTGTCAGGCACTAGGATCATGGAGATGAAAAACAGAGCCTAATGAGGGTTGCAGACAGGAAAGCAGGTCATTGGGATACTAGGTGACAAAGACATGGACAGGCCAGAGGAGGGCAATGGCAAGCCTTGCTCGGGGTAGTCAGGGATGGCTTTCCGAGCAAGAGCCCTTTGAGCTGGGTCTCAAATGAGGAGTAGAGTAGGGAGTCGACACTTGTCAGTAGGGGAAAGGGCAGAGGGAGTCTGGAGGAAAGGCATAGGAGTACAAACACAGGATCAGTCTGACAAGTGTGGACAGCAGCGAATGACAAGAGTGGAGAATGTCCGAAAGGATGCGAGAGAGAAGAGAGAATGGAAAGCCTCTGTGTTATGACTCCATTGGATGCAAGGAAGAGAAACCCAACATGAACTAGCTGATACTAAAAGAGGAGGTTGACTCAGGCAATCCTTTGAGACAAGTACTACAGCAAAGGGGCCCAAGGACCCACTGCAACCAGGGAACCACCTGCACTCCTCCATCATTCATCTTTTCTTCTCTGCCTGGAAGCTCCTCCCCCTCCTCTTCCTCTTCCTCCTCCTTTTAACTGTGGTAAAGTATACATTACATAAAATCTACCATTTTTACCAATTTTTTTAGTGTTTATTTTTGAGAGAGAGAGCGAGCGAGCATGGTGGAGGGGGAGAGAGAGAGAGGGAGACAGAGGATCTGAAGGGGGCTTCAAGATGACAGCAGAGAGCCCGATGCGGGACTCGGACTCTCAAACCGTGAGATCATGACCTGAGCCAAAGTCGGACACTTAATGGACTAAGCCACCGAGCTGCCCTGCATTTTTACCAGTTTTATGTGTGCAGTTAGTGACATTAAGTATGTTCACGTTGTTTGTGCAACTTTTGTTACCATGCATCTCCAGAACTTTTTTATCTCTCAAACTGAAACCCTGTACCTATTAAACAGTAACCCTCTCATCTCCCTACTGTGGCTTTTCAGACCACTTTCCTCTCTAGGCTGGAACTGTGCCCAACAGCAATCCCCAGCTCATGCCTTCTAGCTCCCTCACCAGAGAGACGAGAAATTCTCTTCCCTTTGTTCCAAATCCCCAAAATCCCGCAGGAGGATTCTGACTGACCAGGCTTGGTCACATGCTCACTCACACCCTTGATCACAGGGAATGGGATGCCATGATTGATAGTTCCCACCTGGACCATATGTTAGGCCAGGGGAAGAGCAATTCTTGTTTTCCGAAGAAGGGAGGGGCCAAAAGTGACCAGGTGAAATATGAAACGTTTACCAGAGATAGGTTGGGGCCAGGTCACCAGAAGCCTTGAACACCAGGCTGAGGACCTCAGCTTTTATTCTGTTATGCAGCGGGGCATTGTGGGAACATTTTGATCAAGGAGAGCGATATGTACAATGAGGTTGGTCTGCGAAATCAGCTCTTTCTTGAGCCTCTATTTTTGACCTTTCTCTTGCCTTTCAAGGTTGCTCTGAAAGGTAATTTTTATTCAGATGTCACCTGAATACCAACTGGGCCCCAGCTCCTTCCCCTGGCCTCAGAAGTGACCCCTACTTCTTATGACCCCTACTTTTGGCAGTCCAATCTGGGTCACCTCCTGTCTCCTGGGTTTCCTGGCCCTTCCTCCCCACCTGCTTCAATGAATGGCCTCTCCATTCCCCTAGACGTTCTCCTGCCCCTGACCTGTCCTCCAACCCCCCAAGTCCAGTTAACCTCTAAAGTGTTTCTAGAACCTCTCTTGGCTTCAGGCCTCATTATTTCTCTTGCCTGGACTTTGGCCCCAGCTCCTCAGTTGGACTCTTTTGTAAAGCCACCAACTCATGCCAATCCCTTCTACAGTTCCCACTGTCAGCCTCATCTCCTTCCATGCCTCTTAGAATTGAGCTATTTGGCCTTTTTTTCCTAAGTAATCTCTACACCCAACATGGGGCTGGAACTCACAACCTGGAGAGCAACAGCCACAGGCTCTACCGACTGAGCCGGCCAAGCGCCCCTTAAAAATATGGGAGGCTTCACAAATTTGTGTGACATCCTTGTGCAAGGGGCCATCTAATCTTCTCTGTGCCATTCCAATTTTAGTATATATGCTGCCAAAACGAGCACCATTTGGCCTTCTTGATGCTATCTAGGCATGCCCAGAATTACCAAATTTTGCTTCCTTTGCAGATGCTGGTCCCTCTGCCTCTTACGCCCTTCCTGTCTCTCTTCACTTGGTGTAATGGCATGCATTCTTCCAGGCTCATTTCCATGGTCACAGCCCCCCTTTCTACAGTCAGCCCCACCACCCTCCCACCTTTGTGTCCCCAGGGCACGGTGTAGATAACTCTAGTATCACACCTATTACTAGGATGACCATATAATTTACTGTCCAAGCCCAGGACACTTTTGAGAACGAACGGGGACACTATTATTTTTTTTTATTTAATGTTTATTCATTTTTGAGAGAAAGAGTGCGTGCACTCAGGGGCAGGGAGGGTCAGAAAGAGAGGGAAACGGAGGACCCGAATCAGACTCTGTGCTGACAGCAGAGAGCCTGATGTGGGGCTTGAACTCACAAACCACGAGATCATGACCTGAGCCAAAGTCAGATACTTAGCCAACCGAGCCTCCCAGGAGCCTCAGGAATGCTATTATTATTATTTTTTTTATGTGTAATTATTTTTGAGAGAGACAGAGCGTGAGTGGGGGAGGGGCAGAGAGGAAGACAGAGAATCTGAAGCAGCCTCCGGGCTCTGAGATTTTAGCACAGAGCCTGACGTGGGGCTCCAACTCAAGAACCATGAGATCATGACCTGAGCCAAAGTCAGAAACTCAACCAACTGAGCCACCCACGTGCCCCCAGGAATGCTGTTATTAATTAACTGCCCTGGTTCAACGGGTGTCAACTGGTCTCTTTCAGGCAAAGAAGGAGGTATAGCCGCCCACCCATACCTGGCATTGTTGTAAAACCTGGCACTCAATGTTTTCATTTGTCTTGTTCATGTCTCTTAGATAGTATTATTATCCCCCATTTTTAAGATGAAAGGATGGAGCCTTTGAGAGAGAGGAGATTTGTGGTCACATAGCCAGAAGGAGACAAAGCTGGCCTGGGAAGCCAGATCATTAGATTCCAAACCCTGGACTCTTCTGACTCTAGAGGTCATTATATACCACCACACCTGACCCTTCCAATACCAGAGTCTTATTGTTGTTTAGGTTGGTCATGTGTGGTCCCCCTAAGATGAAAGGTAGAAATGGTGTCTTACTCGTCTTGTGCACTGGCCTAACATAGAGAAGGCCCCAGGGCACGTTTGTTACACAGATGACTTCTTGAGGATAGAACTGTGTGTCTCACCTTAAATTCTGTTGTCCCTTCCACGGCTAGTACCTAGCATGGGACTTGCCGTGCATCTATTCATTTAATAAAAATTTATGAAGCACCTAGTATGTGCCGGTACTGTGTTGGTGATACAGTGATGAGCAAAATGACAAGGTCCTTGTTCTCATGGAGCTTACTGTCCAACAGCAATCACACAAATAAACATACAGTATAAACTGGGATAAATCCTAAGGGAAAATACCCGGTTCTGAGGTTTAAGAAATATTTTGGAGGTAAATTTAATAGGTTTCGGTCATAAATTTGATGGGGGATAGCAAGATGGACACGGCTATTGGGTTTTTGCTTAAAACAGATGGCGAAACAAAGAAGGAGCAGTTCGGGAGAGACTGTGGTCGGTTTGGATGTGTGGGACTTGAGGTGTCTGTGGGATTTCTAAATTTTTTCTTTAATGTTTACTTATCATTTTTGAGAGAGAGACAAAACGTGAGCAGGGGAGGAGCAGAGAGAGAGGAAGACACAAAATCCGAAGCAGGCTCCAGGCTCTGGGCTGTCAGCACAGAGCTTGACGCGGGGATCGAATTCACGAACCCCGAGACCATGACCTGAGCCCAAGTCGGAGGCTCAACCAACTGAGCAACCCAGGCACCCCCTTTAAAAAAATTTTTTTTTAAATGTTTATTTATTATTTTAGAGAGAGAGACAAAGCGTGAGCAGGGGAGGAGCAGAGAGAAAGAGTGTCTGTGGGATTTCTATTTGAATCTTCCCCACTTCCAGCCAGGTTAACTGATTCGCCCAAAGCTGCAACATTGTGGCAAGTAACACAAACCTGCTTCAGCCAGTCCTCGCAAAGCTGGCCTCCAGGTAGCACGGTAGGAAAAGGGACAGATGGGGGAAGGCAGGAGAGACGCAGAGAAGGGATGTGTTCACTGAGACAATAATCAGACCTCCCAAGCTGCAGTGAGGATCTCGGCGAGAAGCCAGGGTCCTGGCAGCGGTTAACAGGACAGAGAGCCCGGGCCCCGCCCTACCCTGCTCGGCGCTGGGCCAGAGCATCCCCTGCGAGCCCGGACACGCAGGAGGGGCTGCTCCGTGCCTGGAAATCCGAGCAGCCGGGCAGGCAGGGCTGCGGAACCGCCAATCGGGCTGCGCCTGGTGGCGGCGCCACGTGACCGGCCTCCTTCCCCCACCCCCTTCTCCGGCCTTCCAGGGAAGACGGGCATCCCCGCCACCCCGCCGCCCCCGCCCCTCGCGTGCCGCAGCGGCGCGGGAGGGCGCGGAGGCGAGGGGCCGGGATTCCGCCGCAGTCCGCTGCGGCGCAGGGGAGGGGAGGGGGGGATAGACGAACGCGTTGCGGCCGCGGCGCCTGCAGTGTTTTGCGTCAAGGTCAGGCGTACCCGTTCCCGCGCAAGGCTGTCTCCAGAGTCCCTCCCTTGCCATCGTCCCAGCCATTCCCACCGCCGCTCCTGGCCGCAGCGTCCCGGGCCCTCCTGGATCACGGCCTCAGCCTCTCGCTGGGCTTTCTGGGGGGACATTCGGAGGGATGGGAGGGTTTCAGTCCATCCCGTTCATGAGCTGCCCAGCCCCTTTTCTCATATGCACACCCCATGCCGTGTCCCTGCTCTAAACCCCACGCTGGCTCCCAGTGTCCTGTAAGAGAGCATTAAGGCCCTACAGAACCAAGCCCCAGTTTAACCCTTTACAGCCCCCTAGCCCAGAGACCCAGTTCCTCCGGACCCCTTGCCCTTCCAGGAACAGTCACCGATTGCATACTTAAGTGACTACTGTTGCCGTATCTTCTGCCTAGGGTACCCTTTGCGAACCTAGCACATTTATAGACCCAATTTGATTGTAATAACGCAGTGGAGGGTGGAAACCGGTGCCGAAATGCCCTTTAACAAAGGTCACAAAGTTGAAAGCCTACAGGGATCAAGCAGAGAAATAAGGCCAGTGGGTGACAGCACAAGAAAAACCTGTCTAAAGGGCAGAGACTCTGCTCTCCATTCAGGCCAACATGCTCCTTGGGAGGAATGTGGGTCCTACGATGACCGATATTACGAGTTTACATGAAATGCCACAAATCCAGATTTTCATGTGTAATCTTTGAATTTTTAAGTGTTGATTTGATTTCTTAAGAACATCCCTGCGGGCCAGTTGCAGCTCATAGATCCTCAGCATGTGACTTCCTGTCCTAGAGAAGAGGATGGCTTTGGTTGGGAAAACACTTTGAAAAACTGTTGAAGGTGAAAGTTTGTTCTTGAAGCTCTGAGACACAGCTGCTGTGGAGGCAACAAGAAAGTGGACTAGGATTTGAATTTTTTCCTAAAACGACACTGGATGTTTTAAGCTACCGAGCACTCAAGAGAATCTACCGGAAACTGGAGGACTGGGTCTTGAAAATGGGGGAGGCAGGTCTGCAGCCAGCAGCTAGCCGGGGTCACCCACCCACCACCATCAACTACCAGGAATGATTGCAAACATTTTTTCCCTTCCTGTGGGGGCTATGAGAAGGTGGGAAAGGCACCCTGTGGTGCTTTACTCATGGGGGTGTCGTGGGTGGCTGGGTGAGGGAGAGATAGGAGGGAGAGCCAACCCTTCCAACCTCTATGGCTTCCCACAGTGGGATAATGCCCGGAATGGAAATTGGAGAGCTCCTTAGGAAGAGGGAATTGGAGACAATAGCCAAACTATGGCAGCTGTCCCAAGGCTGAAGGGCTGGGGACAACGGAAAAGGAAGCAGAAGAGAAGGCTGAGGCCATCTAGGGAACCAAGTTATTTTTAGTTCACCCAGAGGTTTTTTGTAACTATGATGTGATGCCCTTCTCGGTCTCCCATCCCTGGAAACCTTCAAAAAAGCCTCCTATACTCACTGAGGCTGCCTAGATTGGAATGGCAGTGGAAATAGTGGAAATAGTGGAGGGGGCCAAGTTTTACATCTATTTTGGTATAATGTTGACCAAAGACAGTACAGGCTGAAGCAGGCGCCGGGTCAGGAGAGATCAAGTGTCCCAGGAATTTGCAGTAATCTTGAAGAGGGTTTTGCAGTGGGTGCTTGGGCTCATCTTGTGAGGATCTCAAGGGGTCAGGCGGCCCCTGGCTCACCTCTAGGTTGCAATAATGAAGAACCAGCTACAATTCACCAAGTTCTTGCTTGTGCCCCTGTGCCACACATATGCATTATGTCTGTTATCTCTGCAGTGATTGTGTGAGAGAGTCATACTCTCCTATATGAGGCATTCCTCATAGTCCCCGTTTTACAGATGAAGAAATCAAGGCCCAGAGAAGTGAAGGGACTTGCCCAAAGCCACAGAGATTTAAAAAAAAAAAAAAAAAAGTGGACTGGATCTGCTCTCCAACTGATTGCCCCCCCCCCCCAAAAAGAAATTGTCCTCTTGTCTGGGGTTTTCATGGGCAGCACTTGCCGTGCAGAGTTATAAGTACCGTTTTGCCTTGCATGCCTGTCCTCTCGACTCATCTGTGAGGGGACAGGAGCCATGCTGCTAATTGACGTGCCTGGCACACAGTGGGTACTGAATACATAGTAAATCAGTTCATTTAAGGAAGGTCAAAAGCAGTGCCCTCAAGCCTCAAATCCCTGTGTCCTTGAGCCAGTCATACACCCTCTCTAGGCCTAGATGCCTTCTGTGGAATAGGAATTATATACAGACCTCACAGGATTATTGGTGGATTTACATGAGACCAAGTCATAGAATTTCTGGAAATTGCCATACAACCGGCAGCTGTTGCTGCTGCTAATGATGATGATGGTGGTGGTGACTGAGGAAGGAACAGGGAAGGAAACCAAGATCCAGAAGTTCCAGCACTGCATCAGCTCAGATGGGAAATTCTCAGGAGGGCCTGCCAGTGTGCAATTTCCAAGACTGCTGTGTCTTTATACGTTCATCATTGTTGGGAGACCTACTACGTGCCAATGGTTGATCTCATTTCAATAAACACTCTGGTTTTCAGTGTGCTCTCGGCTGGAGCGGCCGCCCTGAGGAGAAGGCCATCCCACCTGCAAACATGGGGCATGTGTGACTCCAGGGAGCTACTTCTGCTGTGGTTCTCCGTGCTGGCAGTGGGTGGCCCTGAGCATGTCTACCGGCCTGGCCACAGGGTGTGTGCCATCGGGGCTCCCAAGGGCCCCGAGTCGAGACTTTTGTGTAGCGAATGTACCAACCCTTCCTCACCACCTGTGACAGTTCTGAGCCTGCAGCACCTACTGGACCATCTACAGGACTGCCTACTGCCGCGGCCCTGGGCCAGCCTCCGCTGGGCTTCGCCACGCCTGCTGCCCTGGCTGGAAGAGGACCAGCAGTCTCCCCAGGGCCCGTGGAGCAGCAATATGCCAGCCGCTGTGGCAGAACGGGGGGAACTGTGTCCAGCCAGGCTGCTGTCACCGCCCTGCAGGATGGCAGGGCAACACCTGCCAGACAGACGTGGATGAATGCAGTGCTGGAGGGGGCACCTGTCCCCCGTGGTGTGTCAACACCGTGGGTAGTTACTGCTGCCAGTGTCGGGAAGGGCACGGCCCATCAGCAGATGGTGTGCTCTGTTTGCCCGAGAGAGGGACCCCCAGGGTAGCCCCGAACCCCACAACAGGAATGGACAGTGCGGTAGAGGAGGAGGAGGTGCGGCGGCTTCGGTCAAGGGTGGATGTGCTGGAGCAGAAGCTGTAGCTGTTGCTGGCCCCACTGTACAGCCTGGCCTTGAGGGCCCTCGAGCACAGGCAGCCTGAGCCCAGCAGCTTCCTGGCTCACCCCTTCCAGCAGCTGGACCGCATCGACCCTCTCTCTGAGTGAGCAGATCTCCTTCCTAGAGGAGCAGATGGGGTTCTGTTCCCGCAAGAAGGAGCTAGGACAGGCTTGGCCCAGGTCCCCGGCTCTGGCTACTGACAGCCCATGCCCACTGTGCTGGCCGGCACCCCTGCACGCCCACCAGTGGGCCCATGGCTGAGGGAAGGTACGAAGGTCCCGTCGGGGGGCACCTCTGATCTGTGTCAGAATAAAATGACGGCTCAGGGGAAAATAAAGCTCTGTGTTATTAAGAACAGATACTCAGTTATTTTCATTTTACAAGTGAGAAAATGAGGTTAGAGAGATGATGTGACTTCCCCAAAGGGAGCACAGCTGGAAAGTGGCAGAGGCAGGATTTGAACTTGGATCTGTGTGGCTCCAACAGTCTTTCCTCTGTTCACCAGAACATTTATCAAGCATCAACTAGGTGCTATGCCTCCTGCAGGGGCAGGGGATACAGGTCAAGGTGGGGAGGCAGACAACTCAGTAGACACTCACAATTCAGCATGATCATCTCTCTGCTGGGGGGATGGAGGTGATAGAAGAGGGGCTGTTGCCTTAGCCTTGCCTTTCTCTGGCCCATGGACCCCTGAGGCACAAACTTGCCAAACCTCTAAATCCCTCCACCCTAAAGTGAGGAGGAGGCACACCTTCATCCCTCCTCTCTGGGTAGAGGGGATTGTTGCAGTGGGGACCAGACAATAATCAACAGCCCTGTCCAAAAGAAATCACCCCACAACCAGCCTCTCCTCTGTCTCTGTATCTCTGTGTCTGTGTCTGTTTCAGTTTCTCTCTCTCTCTCTCTCTCTCTCTCTCTCTAACACAAACACACTCCATGGTGACAAGAGGTAGATGATGGGTTAATTCGGGTAGAACCAGTTTCTCCATCCTTCTGGCATGCCCTGTCTGGGTGGTCCTTGGCATTTGTTGCCTCCGCTCTAAATGCAAAGTGACAGGAAACTTGCATTTAAAACCCTGTGATACATGTATTAAAAAGAAATCAGGAAGAAAAGTTCGCCCAACCATCGATAGTGATTATCTCTGGGTAAAGTTACATGTAATCTCTATTTTCTTCTTTTTACTTATTTGCTTAAAACTTTTTTTTTTTTTTTTTTTTGGCCATGGACTATTTGTGTAATCAGTAAAAATAAAAATAAAATTATCCTCCATTTTAACAAGTCTGTGTGGCCTCACAGGTGTGGGAGAGGGTCTATTAGAAGCAATCTGACAAGGGGTTTTGCCCTGAGCACAGCCAGAGCTGAACAAGACAGCATAGAGGGCAGAGGGGAGGAAGTGAGAGGTCATCGAGGATTAAAAACAAGACCCACTGTTCCTGAGAGCTTGCTCTGAGCCTAGGTCCTTCCTGGCTCTTGATGTGCATAGCTCGTTTAACCCTCAAAGCCAGATTAGGAGTTAAGTTGTCGTTTCACAGCTGAGGAAACCAAGGATCCATTTTATATGAAAAGAAACCAAGATTCAGAGAGGTTCCATTCCTTGCCCAGGGACACACGGCTAGAAAGTGATAGAGGCAGGATTTGAACACAGATCTGTGTATTTTTAATTCTGGACTTAGAGGCCACTGCAAGCCCTCCCAATGGCATAGTGCTTTCATATTCCCAGCGCTTCACACGCGCGCACACACACACACACACACTCACATGTGCTCCCACATCCATGCTAGTACTGTGCAGAGAAGCAGGTGAATTGAAGATCATTGTCCCATTTTCCATGTGAGAAAATTAAGGACAGGGAGGGAGCTTGCTCATTGTAGTCAGCTGAGAAGTGGGTGAACTCCTGGAAGTCAGGCCTCCTTTCTCTTTTCTGGCAGTCCTCCTCCTCCTACTACCTTTTGCCAATTGCGGAGGCTTCCTTCTGGAAACAAATGACTCAAGGTAAATTGCTGACTGGACTTCCCCTTTCTTAAAACACAGGAAGCCTATGTTGTTTGCACTTGTGGGAGAACAATTTCAGGTCAGTTACAAAGTGGGTGGGGCCACATAGAGGATTGGGTCCTGCAGGGGCCTGGCTCCCTGCTACCTGAGCTGGCAAGAGATGTGGGGGGTTTTTCTTTCCTGGGGCTCATGTCAGTGTGTCTGCCAAAATTAGGTCTGAAGTTCCACCCCAAAAAGCTGACTGAACTATTATGGAATTTAGAAAAATGAGCCCAGTGGGTGCCTGAGTGACTCAGTCAGTTAGGTGTCGGACCTGGGCTCAGGTCATGATCTCATGGTTGGAGCCCTGTATGGGGCTCTCTGCTGTCAGCATGGAGCCCACTTCAGATCCTGTTTCCCTCTCTCTCTCTGCCCCTCCCCTGCTCTCTCCCTAAAAAATAAATAAACATTAAAAAAAAAAAAAAAAAGAAAAAGGAAAATGACCCAGGAGGAGAGGGGAGCATTAATAATAATAATAATAATAATAATAATGGTGATTATGATGATAGCTCAGGTTCATGGTACATTGACCTTTGTACCAGGCACTCTC
Source organism: Lynx rufus (assembly GCF_022079265.1). Taxonomy (NCBI): domain Eukaryota; kingdom Metazoa; phylum Chordata; class Mammalia; order Carnivora; family Felidae; genus Lynx; species Lynx rufus. Next base: position 197,618,433 of record NW_025814834.1, on the reverse strand, counting down.
CTAAGTGACTGACACATGTGAACTCACTCGAGCCTCATAACAGCCCTAGAAAGAAGATTCTATAGCTTTGGAACAAAAACCAAAACAAACAAAAAAATTCGATTCAAATCACAGCCATGCTGCTTCCCAGCTGCGTGACCTCGGGGGTGTTATTTACATTCATTCAACAAATATTTTTGAGCACCTACACTCACTACACCATGCGCCACACACCATTCAGTGAACAGAAGAAGGATCCCTGCTCTCTTAGTGCTTATATTCTACAAGGGGAAGCAGATAAACTGTAAACACAGTTAAGTTTTGTTAGAACGTATAAGGGCTAAGTACCGTTAGCATAAGTGCAGATGGGTGTAGGGGTGGAGAGGCGATCCAATGTTAAACAGTGGTGTCAGGGACCTCACCGAGAAGATGGTATTTATGTAAAGCGTTAAGGAGGTGAGGGAGTTAGCCATGTAGATAACCAGGAACAATCTTTTCTAAGCAGAAGCCACGGCCGATGCAAAAGCTCTAAGTGTGCCTGGTGGTTTCAAAGAGCAGCATGAAGGCCAACATGGCTGGAACAGAAGGAGCCAGGGAGAGAGTCCTCATACCCCCAATAATGCCCCAGTCATTCTTCCTCATACCATTGTGTGTCCTTCGTCTCTTTTTTTAAAGTTTATTTATTTTGAGACAGAGAGAGAGAGAGAGAGCACAAGTGGGGGGCGAGGGAGCGGCAGAGCGAGAGGGAGAGAGAGAATCTCATGTAGGCTTCGCACTGTCAGCCTGGAGCCGGACCTGGGGCTTGAACTCACAAACTGTGAGATCATGACCTGAGCTGAAACAAAGAGATGCTTAACTGACTGAGCCACCCAGGCACCCCCATCATCTCTCTTATCGTAATTTGTGATTGTTTTATTTATTTGGGCATTTGCCTACTTCTTGTTTCCTCACTAGCGCTAAGCTCCTTATAAGCAGAGGACGTGTTAGTCTTGTTCAGTGCTCATCACAGAGAACATAGAAAGTGCTTAATTCTAGCTGAGTTAATGAGTTAAATCCATTCATCCATCCATCTAGTCATATTTATGATAGAAGCTCCCCATCACGTATAACACTATTTCTCGGGATACCTCACTCTGAGTTCCAGTTCAGAACAGTAGGGCAGAGGTAATAGTTAAGAGCATAGGCTCTGGCGCTGGGCCGCATGGCCATTCCAGGTTTCACTACTTACTAGCTGGGTGATCTCAGGCAAGTTAGGGAAGTCTCTCTGTGCCTCAGTTTCCAAACCTGGAAACTGGCATCATAATAGTATCTCTCCCCAAGACTTGTAAGCAGTACCAGGTGTTTAGTGCTCATATATGTGTTGGATATTGGTGTTCTCCTTCTTTCCTCCTGTACCAGATCCCCAAAGGAGAGTGAGAAGCGCACGGGGTGCCTGCAGCATCCCTCGTGCATGCTGCCATATCTGTGCTCTCTCTACTGAAGCAGCATTCAGTGGAGTAGCATTCAAGCAATGGTCCCTTGCTGTAGAGCCTCCCAGAGTGATTCTCTGGCCCTTTTCTGCCTGACAGTCTAGAGTGGACTCTTGTTTATAATCGAGCAAGCTAACTGCTACAGATATCAATATTGAGTACCTACTTCTATGCCTGGTACTTTACCTTTCTTATTTCATTCACTCCTTATACAGACCTGAGAGGTAGTTATTAATAATCCTATTTTGCAGATGCGAGAACCAACTCAGAGAGGTGAAGTGACTTGACTAAGGTTGCGTAGCCAACGAGTGGCAGAGCCAGGGCTCACGTGGGACTCCACGCTGCTCTCTCTCCACATTGCTCTGGCACGATTTTCTCCTCCAGCACTTGCTGCTGTCTGTGAAGACAGCCCACAGCTCAGCTCTGCCTAGACAGAAGGAATGATGGGAGTCTGTCCCTAAGCCAGAAAGATAGACAGGTCTGGGCTGCCTGGGAGGAGTCCCAGTACCTGGAGGGGGACTATTTCTTGCCTGGGTCTGTGCTTCAACAGGAGAAGCCCTCGTCCCTGTTGCCCTGAAAGCCAGAAACATTTGGTCTCTGAGGTCTGAGCCCAACTGTCACTGGGTGGCCTGATTCCCATGGAAATGTGGAGAAGGAAAACATCTGGGCCTGCTGCAGTTGCCAGGCAACAACTAGCTACTCCCTCACTCTGACAGTCAAGGAGGCTGCCTTGATGCTGTCAGAGATTCTTGGATCTGATGCCTGGAGACCTTGATTCTGGTTCTGACTTGCAGGGCAAGTCCCTGCCCCTCTCTGGGACTCCGTTTCCCATCCCTTGTTTAAAGAGCGGTCAGACTGTGTTAGCCACAGTATGAGTAGACACTAGATAGCTGGAATCAGTGATGGCAGGGCCAGTCGTGGGGGAGAGCAGTGTCTGTCCTGTGCTAGCCTGCCCTGGCTCTGGTTACCAGCCGAGGGCAAGGGATGTTTCCTTTCTCCCTGCCCTCCCCCGCCGCAAGCAAATTCAGGCCAGCCAGACTCCATCCCAGGCCCACTCTTGCAGCTCAGTCTGGGAACCATCTTTGGCCTCGCAAGTTAGGCAGAGTCAGTGAAGCTACCGCCTACCCAGAGTAGGGAGTTTCCTCCGTTCCTGCCAAAATGAAGCCACCCAGCTCTGGGTGTTTCCCTGAACACCCATCAGAGGACCTTCTGATGCTGTTTGCAGAGATGGCATGGATGGTAAACCCTGAGGGTGGTGTGTTTTGCAGTCATCAGCAGAGTCAACACGTTCCATTTCACAACCATTACAAAAAATGACAGCAGTTGCCGAGCCCAGCAACACATGCTTTATGTCGGTGATCTCATTTAATCCTCATGCAGTCCAGGGGGATGGGAACAAAGGCCTGTGTTTTACAGATGAAGAAATGGAGCTTCAGAGAGGTGAAATGACTTGCCCAAGTTCCCAGTAAATGACGGAGTCGAGACTCACGCTCCGAGCCAGTGCCATGGTCTGGGGGTTCGAATGACAGTCCCTCTGGGGGAGGGAGCAGGAAAGGCTCAGCCTGCCCCAAGCCCCACTTTATAGATGGACAAATCAAGGCCCACAGGTCTGGACTGGCGACTGGCCCAAGGTCACATAGCAAGCCAATATGAGAGCAGATTCTCGGAACACTTTCGCCAAAGCTTCACCTCACCATTCCAGAAAACAGAAAGTGCCCTAGGCATAAACAACAAATCCCATCTTAAGGAATCCCCAGCATTTCCTAGGAAGTAGAACAGTGCCTGGGGTTTGAAAGACCAGGATATCCTGAGGTTTCAAGGTTAGGGCTGAGCGTCCTAGCGTTCCTCTAGGCAGCAAGGCGGCTGGCCATGTTGTGTCACTCTCTGGGGCCTACCGTGGAGGTGTCATCTCTAATCACTCGCTGTGGTGGTTTGTGTGCCCAGGACATTCTCCCTCTCAGCTGCCTTGGCTGGTTAATGCCCACCTGCCCTTCAGATGTCAGTTTAATGTAACTTCCTCTGGGAAGGGCTCTGTGAACCCCCACGGTCTCCTAACCATAGAGTCTAGTGAGTCTTCTCTTTTCCATAATTGCACTGACACCAGTTTGCCCTGTGGACTCGCACCAGAGGCACAGTTAACTCACACCAACTTCAGAACTCACCTTCCAGCCACTGACCTCCAGGTGCATCTCCAGAATTTGATATTATCCCCACAAAAGCAAACTAATCTTTTTTGAAGAGAGAGAGAATGAGCAGGGAGGGGCAGAGAGAGAGGGAGACACAGAATCCGAAGCAGGTTCCAGGCTCTGAGCTGTCAGTACAGAGCCTGGTGCGGGGCTCGAACCCACAAACCATGAAATGACCTGCGCCGAAGGCGGACGCTTAACCAACTGAGCCACCCAGGTGCCCCACAAACTAATCTTTTAACACGCACTAGGATGATGACGCTTAATAGAAAAACAGATTGGAATCATCCCTGCAGCTGCCAGGAGCACTCCTGAATTCTCTGCTCCACCTCAATTCGTCCCTAAAGGTAGAGTCTTTTTCTTAAGGGGAGAGAAGCATTAATGTCCCAATATCTCAAGATGGCTTTAATTACCTCTTTCAGCCCAGGTCTCAGACCCAAGTATGCAAAAGATTCAGTGTGCATTATAGGCACTTTAAGGGCTTTTAAATATAATTTTGAATGCTATGCCCTTTCCACCTGAGGGCTGACTTTATAGAGGTAAACCTCCTTCAGAGACAACCCTCACCATGTGAGAGGGTATTGGATTTCTAACCCCCTCTCCCACTCCTAGACCAGAAACCCCACGAGGATCTGTTTGGGTCCATTTCTCTGTACCCATATCCAGCACCATGCTGGGCACAGTCAAGGGAATGAATCACATTTGCTCACTTGTGGAAATAAGACCAGCAGTGGTCTGTGTGGGTCTAGGTGACTACAGATGCTCCCCAAGGCTGGAAGCCACTTAAACATCAATTTGCACTCGCTCCCCTGCATACATAAGGCCAGCAGCAGTGTGAGTGTGAATGTGTGTGGATTTGTGTGGAAACTTATGCAAAAACCAGAGGCAATTACGTTTGAATCGATTTCCTATTGCTTCAGTAACAAACTACCATAAATTGAGTGGCTTAAAACAATGACAGTTTCACTGTCTTACAGGTGGAGGTCAGAAGTCCAAAACGGGTCGTACAGGGTCTATAATCAAGGTGATGGCAGAGCTTCGCATTTCTTCTGGAGACCCTTAGGAAGAATCTGTTTTCTGGGCTGTTTAGCTTCTAGAGCTGCATTCCTTGGCTCTGGCCCTTCCTCCATCATCAAAGCCAGCAGCCCAGCACCTTCAGACCTCTCTCTCTCTGTGCTTGTCTCCACACATTGCCTTCTCTCTCGCAAGGGCCCTGTGATTACAACGGCCCCACCCTGATAATCCAGGGTGGTCTCCCCATTTTCAAGATCCTTAATTTAACCACATCTGCAAAGTCACTTTTGCCATATAAGGTCATGTTCACAGGTTCTGGGGATTAGGATCTGATATCTTTGGTTGGCCGTTATTCAGCCTGACTTGCTCCATTGAGCAAGACACTCAACACATGTTTGGTGAATTGCATCATAAGAAAGGGAAGAATACTGCTCCAGCAGAGAGCCCACACATGAGATCCTAGATCCCCACCTCCCCCCAAGGCTTTGCTGTTGTTCTGCCCCCAGAATACTGGTAACTCCTGCTCCAGCCTCTTCCAGGCATCACAATTTTTACTCTTATTTTATATCATGAATAAACGGTTTATAAGTTTGTTACCAAACGACAGAATCTTGATTTCTATTTATCAATGAATTGAACAGAAGAACTGTTTCAGTTAAGCATGAATTTATCTGGAATCTGGAAGGCCTGGATTCAAACCTAGGCTTTGCCACTTACTAGCTGTCAACAATAATTTTAGGGGTGCCCAGGTGGCTCAGTTGGTTGAGTGTCCGACTTGGGCTCAGGTCAGGATCTTGCAGTTCATGGGTTCGAGCCCTACATCGGGCGCTGTGCTGACAGCTCAGAGCCTGGAACCTGCTTTGGATTCTGTGTCTCCCTCTCTGCCCTTTCCATGCTCGTGATCTGTCTCTCACAAAAACAAACAAACAAAACAAACATAAAAAAACCACCCCAAAACCCCAGTAATTTTACCTCTGGGAGAAGACTCAGATGATATACATTGTTTTGCCTGTTTTTTGATCTGTAAAATGGGTATAATAACAGAACCTCCATTGTAAGGTAGTTGTGACAAATAAATAAGATAATGTATAATGTAATGCGGTTTTCAAAGTGTGGTTCCAAGACCAGCTCCATTAATATTACCTGTCAGTTAGACCCACCCCTGATATATGGAATCAGAGACTCTTCAAATGGGGCCCGGAAATCTATGTTGCAACATTCCTTCCAGAGACTTCTAGTGTAGCTCAAGCTTGAAAGCCATTTATATATATGCCTTTATGCCTTGCCTATATATAATTATATTATGTACTGTATAACATACCATATGTTATAGATACACTTAACATAGTTAATATGCTATATATTGTATTACATATAATGTGCTAGGTGTAAGGAGCCTGGCATACAATAAGCACTCAACAAATGGTTCTTGTTATTGGTTTTTGCTTTTTTTAAATGTTTATTTATTTTTGAGAGAGAGAGAGACAGAGCATGAGTGGCAGAGGGGCAGAGAGAGAGGAAGATACAAAATCCAAAGCAGGCTCCAGGCTCTGAGCTGTCAGCACAGAGCCCGACGTGGGGCTCAAACCCATGAACCGTGAGATCATGACCTGAGCCAAGGTCAGAAGCTTAACTGACTGAGCCACCCAGTGCTTACTATTGATAGTTCCAGCACGTTCCCTCTGAGATGTTGAGTTGGGCGTGTATCCCTCCTCCTTCATATCCTACAAACACTGTACGTGTTAGGGAGGTCTCCTAATGTGCAACCTATCACCCACACAGCTGCCCTACAATGAGGCGGTCTTCCTGCCTGTCCTTGCTCACTATTTCTCCAGACAGGTTAAACCGCCTGGTCAAGCCCTTCCCACACCTGCATACCCACTGTGCACGTGCCATAGAGACCTTCCTCCGGGTGTCTCTTCTCCAAGGTACCCCTCAGCGGTGCTTAGGGGCTCTCTAGCAAGTCTGAGCCTCAGATGAGGGTGCAGGGGAAGTTTCCTACTCCCATATGGGACCTATGTTTCTACTTGTCTGTCTAGCTTTGGCAGTTACTTCACCCTGCTGACTCACTCTGCTCTGAGGTTGACCAAAACCCCCAGGCCTTTTTCTTAGGAACTGCCTGAGGTCTGGTTGGTTGGGTCACCCCAGTCCTTGACACGTGCAGTTTATTTCTTTTTTTTTTTTATTTTTAAATTTTATTTATTTATTTATTTATTTATTTATTTATTTATTTATTTATTTATTTTTTTAATGTTTATTTATTTTTGAGAAGAGACAGAGAGCAGGGGAGGAGCAGAGAGAGACGGAGACACAGAATCTAAAGCAGGCTCCAGGCTCTGTGCTGACAGCACAGATGTGGGGCTCGAACTCACGAAGTGTGAGATCGTGACCTGAGCCGAAGTCAGATGCTTAACCGACTGAGCCACCCAGGTGCCCCACGTGCAGTTTATTTCTTAAAAATAACATTTACTTTTGAATGACAAGAGTAATACATCCTTGATGCAGTAATTTAGGAAAGAGAAAGGGGAAAAAAATCACTGGTGATGGTCATTTTTATATGGACTGATTTAAAAAAAAATTTTTTTTATGTTTATTTATTCTTGAGACAGAGACAGAGCATGAACAGGGGAGGGGCAGAGAGACAGGGAGACACAGGATCTGAAACAGGCTCCAGGCGCTGAGCTGTCAGCACAGAGCCCGACCTGGGGCTTGAACCCACGAACTGTGAGATCATGACCTGAGCCGAAGTCAGATGCTTAACTGACTGAGCCACCCAGACGCCCCAAATATGGACTGATTTTTTAAAATGATCCTATATTTTTGCAATCAAGAAAAAAAAACCCCACACTTAAGCAACTTTCATTTCTGGGGGAAGAAAAAGAATTGGAGAAAACAAAACTAGTGTACCTGGGGATAATTGTGAATTCTAGCATATATAGATATGTCTATATATGCTAGAAATATATAATCCAAACGTATGTCAGTATATAACAATGCCAACTCATCTCCCAGAGACTACTATTGCTAGTATTTGGGGCATAGCCTCCAGGACTTTACAGTTAACATCCTGTATGTTTAAACTTAAATTTAGGTCTAAACTTAGCATTGGATTTGGAGATAGACCTGGTTCAAATTTTGGCTCCTGTATTTATTGGTTGTTTCACTTTGGACAATTTATTAAACCTCTTAGAGTCTCAGCTTCCTTGTCTGTAAGATGGAGGTATTAATATCTATCCTCCAGGATTGTGGTCAACATGAAAATTAATGGAAATAAAGCATACGGTAAGAGCCTGCAAAGAGCTTATATTGGGGTTGTTACTATTATTAACTGTTCACCTGGCCAACTGCTGTTCCCTTCCAGATCCAGGTCAGTTGCCTCTTTCCTTTCTAGTCTTCCCCAGCAGCTCCCATACCTCCCACTCCCTTTGTCTTGTGGCTGTCCGGTGACCATCCTTCTGCTATAGCGTCAGACACACAATGCTGTACTCCCTACACTCTTAAACTCCTCCAGGGCAGAGACTATGCTCGCCTTGTTCATTTCTGTGTCCCTAGGGCAGGGTCCAGCAGAAGGCATGCCCCAGAGTCGCTGTCAGGATACATCAAATGAGAGAATTAGAAGGGGCTGGATAAAGGGCACCTGGGTGGCTCAGTCTGTTGAGCATGGGACTCCTGGTTTTGTCTCAGGTCACGATCCCACAGTCCCTGAATCGAGCCCCACCTCAGGCTCTGCGCTGAGCATGGAGTCTGCTTAAGATTCTCTCTCTCTCTCTCTCTCTCTCTCTCTCTCTCTCTCTCTCTCTCGGCGCCTGGGTGGCACAGTTGGTTAAGTGCACCCAGTCGGTTAAGCGCCTGATTCTGGCTCAGGTCATGATCTCACTGCACATGAGTTCATGAGTTCGAGCTGGGGTCAGGCTCTGCACTGTCAGTTCCCCTGCTTCCGGTTCGGTGTTTCCCTGTCTCTCTGCCCCTCCCCTGCTCACACACACACACTCTCTCTCTCTCTCTCTCTCTCAAAAATAAACATTATGATTCTCTCTCTCTCCCTCTACCCTTCTCCCCCCGCTCATGCACTCTCTCTCTCTCTCTCTCAAATTCAATTAAAAAACAAAGAATTAAAAAAAAAAAAAGAAGGGGATGGATAAGAATGTTAGAGAATGGATGAATAAACATGGGGAGACCAAACGCGTGAATGGAAGAAGGTATGAATGAGTCAGGAGCCAGTAGGCGTCGTCCAGCAGCCCAACCCTCTTTTCTCGCAGGGGGAGCGAAACCCCTTCTCTTGGGTGGGTCCTTCAGGTGGGGCGCGGGGCTCCTGCCTGGCCCCGGCTGCGACGACACCCTGCCCCTCACAGCGGGAGCGTCTCTGGGGGCGGGGCCTTTCGAGATGGGGGGGCGGGTGTCGAGGGGGGGCCAGCCGGGGCTGGGGGAGGCGGGGCCGGAATCTGTGCACCCACACAGCCAAACCCGTTCCGGCACACGCAAGCTCCCACACTCTGCGGCCCCACCCGAGGCGTGCGCTCTGGCGGAGCCCCAGCCTAGAGGGCTGAGAAACTGAGGCTTTAGGGGTGGGTGGGTAGGTGGGAGGCTGCAGCCGGGCCAAGTCTGCCCCAGCCAGCCAGTTCACTTGCTGTGGAACCTTCGCCGACCCAGGTCTCCGTTCCCGCTCCCGTTTCCCCATCCCGGGAAACCCTTCCCGCTTTGGCGTGATTAAGTCTTTTAACTCTTTCCCAGGCAACCTCCCTCCAAAAAAATCTCCGAATGCGAAAGCAAAATCGAAACCTGATACCTGACACCACTGAGTAGATAGACCCTTAGGAGGAGCGGAAAGCTGAGTCAGACGCGGGGGGAAAAGAGCCGCCTTGCCCCTGGCTCCTTCCCTGCCTTCAATTTCCTTATTTGTAAGCCGGCGGCTGTCCACCGTAACCGTGCCACGCCCCCAGGACCGCAGTGAGGACCCAGGGCGCCGTTGCCTGTAAACGGCTTGCAAGCGGTGGGAGCCGGTTACTCTCACTCTCGGAGGCCCAGCCCTTCCTGAGGCCAGCACCCCGCCCCTTGCCCCCCAACCCTTGAATTGTGGCGAGGCGGGGTAAGAGGGCCCCCGGGGACATTCCTGAGCTGGTGTGCCCGCCACACCAAGAAGCTAGTGTGCGTCCTCCGTGCTGGCCTCAGGCCTACCGAGAAGGGAGTTTTTAGAGAAGGAAATGCTTGTGGTGAGACTGGGGGTGGTGGCGCAACTTCGCGGGGATCGGCTGAAAAAGCTCCCTGAGCTGGGTGCGTTCTTGTGGCGGGCGCTGTGACCCCAGCCGGCCCCCACCGCGGTCAGAAAGTACCAGGTGTTCCCCCGGTGCTTCATGGGGCGGCAGCAAAGCCTCAGCGTGAGGAGCCGCAGCCCAGCCCACTCGCCTTCTCTGGGCCTCAGAGCCTCTCTCTCTTCAGAGCAGTTTCCCAGGGTCTCCTAGAGGCTGGCCCACTAGCCACGCCTCTATTGTGCTCCTCCAAAGGCGGCCCAGGGAAATGGCCTTGGGAGTTAGATCCGGGCTTGTGCGGTGACATGGGAGGTTGTTTCCCCTCTCTGGATCTCAGTGCTGAGCGACAGTGGGTTGTATCTGGTTCTGCAGTGGCGTGATCGTGAACCCATGATCCTGTGGCCAAGTATTTTTGTCAACTCTGGGGTTGGGGACAGTAGAAAGGCCCAGCCCCGTGGGCAGATGAAAAGACACCCAGGATAGTTGGAGGGCTTGATCACTATTCACTGAACAGCTTGGAGAAGACCTGGCCTTCCTGTGTTTCTACTTCCTCATCAGCAGAACGGGGACATTCCCTTTTAGGTCTCTCGTTCCTTCTCTATAAAACAGGAGGGGGATGGGCTCCAAGCATCTTGGGTACTGTGATTCTGCTTCCTAGCTGTGACCCTGGGCAAGCCACTTCACCTCCCCATCTTAGAAACGTCTTTATTTCGGGATGCCTGGGTGTCTCAGTCGGTTAAGTGTCCAGCTTCAGCTCAGGTCATGATCTCACAGCTTATGGGTTCTAGCCCCTTGTCTGGCCGGGAGTCAGATCCCCCTACAGCCAGATGACCTCGGACAAATCATCCTGGGCTTGGGAACACTCTTCCCCTCCACTGCTCCACTGAGGAAGTCGCTCCTCCACATGTCAGGGTTGAACTGCAACATCACTTCCTTAGGAATAATGCCTCTCCCGCCTGCCCAGAGAGGTGAGCTTCCTGTTATAAAGCTCTCCAGCTACCTATATTTTTCTAAACAACCCAAATAATCACAAATAGCTCATTACTGGCATGCTGACATGTTTAGTGTCTGTCCTCCCAGCCAGCCCGTGGGCTCCTTCCAGGAATCCTGTCTGACCTGTTCTCCAGAGGTCGACACGGGGTCTGATCCATAGGTGTTCAATAACTATTTCTGTATCACCTGGCAGGTTCTTTGAGTCTTAGCTGCCTCACTGGGCTGCTGGAGAAACCCAGAAGGTCAAGGATGAGGCCCCAAGCGTGAAGTGTCTGGGTGGATGGGCTGCCCTGTGAAGGTCTTTCTCTGAGACTAGAGGGAGGGAGTGCCCTCACCAGGAGGCAGGATGGCTTTGGCATTGGGGGAAGGGAGGGGGTGGTGTGGGCAAGCTGAGGTTCCAGAGGCTTGGCACCCTGCTGCCCCCAGATGCCTGTGAGGCCCGTGGGGGGGCTCTGCTCTTTCTGGCCTAAGAACCTTCAGATGTGGCTTGGCGCCTGGTGCTCCACTCAGCCCCTTGCTGCCTCTCGCCTGCCCCTTCCGCTCGTCTCCTTGCGCCGACACCCACTCCCCCCACCAGCATCTGCCACGGGGAGCACACGAATTCCTCAACAGACCTGGTCTGTTCCCCCACCAGGGCTTTGCATACATTGTCCCCTCAATGGCAGTGCACACCCCTTCTCTGCCTGGAAGGTGCAAGACACGTTCGACTCCGTGCTCTTCCTGTTGGGAAGCCTTGCAGGCCACCACACTCGGAGTTCGCTGCTCCTGCCTTGGGCCCCAGAGCCGCTTGGGTATTTTTCTCTCTATGCAGTACAGCACCCACCACACTGGGCTGGGATTGGCTTCCTGTCTGTCCCCAACCTCACAACTGACTGGGAAATGCTTGAGGGCAGGGATCAGCTCAGCTCCTCACTGCAGCCCCAGTGCACAGCAGCACAGGGTCTGACACCAAGGAAGGTCCTGAGTAACCAGGACCTGGGTTTCTTGGCAGGACAGACTACTTCATGGTATCTACAGTACCTCACCATCAGGCATTATGTGGGAAGAAGATCAAGGACCAAGGACAAGGGCAACCTTATTCGTTCACCCGCTAGGAAACTGAGGTTCATGAAGGGGTAGGGATTTGCCCAACATCCCACAGCACATCAGTGACCAAGCTCGGCTCCAAACCCAGGGGTCCTGCTGCTCGGTCCCCAGCTCTGGGCTGTAGCAGCCTCGTACAGTGTTCGGGCGTCAAGCCAGGGTGCCCGGAGGCCCCAGGGGCCCAGGCCCTGCAGCTGCTCATTCCACACTGGCTCAGCCCTTCTGGCCGGGCTCTCAGCCAACTGCAGCACGAGGCTCTGTCTGGCTGCCCCTGCCAAAAGGTCGCTGTCAGCAATTTGGGGAGGTGACTAGGCCACTTCCCAGTGGGTGGTTCAGACACAGCGAGGCCTAGAACAGCGTCTCCACTGGACTGTGGGCTCTGGGCCTGGCCTTTCAGCTGCACCGTGTCCTCCTTGCCAACCCGATTAAAACTGAGTTAACAGTCTGAAGTACACAGAGCAGAGCCCAGCATGTCATATGCACTCAACATTCATTAGCATGGCATCATTATTATTACTGTGATAACAAGAACCCATGTGGCACAGTGACTAAAGGCACAGGCCCTGAAAGTGTGCCAACCAGGGGGCGTATCCAGGCTCCCCTACCTACAAAGTTAAGCAAGGTAATTAGCTGCCTTATGCCTCATTTTTAAAATCTTTGCTTTTATTTTATTATTTTTTAAGTAGGCTCCGTGCCCAACGTGGGGCTTGAACTCACGACCCTGAGATCAAGAGTCAGATAGATGCTCTACTGACTAAGCCAGCCAAGTGCCCCCTCATTTTTTCAGTCTTGCAAATAGGACTGTGGGAGAATTAAATCAGTTAATATGTAAAAGGTAATTAGAACAGGGCCTATAACAGAGTGATCACTGAGTAAGTGTTAACTTGTTAAGTGGCCCAAATCCCTGGACGGATAGAGCGACTTCCTCATTGTCCTCTCTAACCCCTCTGTCCTCAACATTAAAACACAAACTGACCACATCAGCCCTTCCCTGTTTGAAAAGTTCCAATAAATGGGCTCAAGACCAGGTGTCCACAGACGCCTTGGCAGGAGGGTGCAGTTTGCTCCTCCTTTGCCCCCCGCTGCTTCCCTGGTCTCATCTCCCAGCCCCATTCCCTTCCTCCCATGCTCCAGCTGTAGCAAACACTTGCTGTCTCCAGAGCCTGCTGCGCTTTTCCATGCCTCCGTGCCTTGTACGAGCTACAGTCTTTCCTTCTTTCACCACCCAGGAAGCCCCTGCTTGACTCTCCAGGCCCAGATGGGATGGTGACCCTGAAAGCCTTCCCTGCTGCGCCCAGCTGAAGTAGTTGCTCTGTCTTGTTCCCAGCGTATCACCCAACACTGCAATTACCTGTGAATGTGTTTCTCCCTGGACTGTGCCCTGCCCTTGTCTTTGTGCCTGGCTCAGCACCAGCAGGCCGGAGCAGCTCGATGTTTGTGGAAGGGGAGGACTTCCAAGCATCCATCCAGATGCAGCTCTGGGTCAGTCCCTGTGCTGGGCACTGGGGGGGTGGGCGGAGGAGGCAGGCAGAGGCTGTCCTGGAAGGAGCGCCAGTCACCTGGGGAGCTAGGACAAGTCTGTGTATTTACAAGTCCGTGTATTTACGAATAGAAAAGTGCCAGGTGGCTTGAGTTGGGTGTGGGCCTAATCACAATTCCAGGAGATAAACTGGAGGTTGCCAGGTAGTGTGGGGAGACCCAGGGAGGAGAAATGGTGGAGTTGATTTCATGGACTGCCAAGTGGTTCCATTTTGCCAGAGCGTACAATATAAAGGGGAGATGAAGCTCGCCAGGCCTCTGTGTGGCCGGCTAGTGAGTTCAGACTTTGCCCAGCAGATGATATCCCTCCCCTGCCCACTATTCTCAGCACTTTTGACCTGGGGAGGGGTTTCTAGGGCATTTGTTTCCCACAGGAGCAATGGGTGCTCAGGTAGGAGCCTAGCAGGAAAAGGCAGCCCAGTTTATAAAACATGTTTATGTGACACAAAAACTCTCTCCCTAGTGGCTGCCTGGTAAACTCCTAATCATCCTTCAAGCTGTGGCTCAGAAGTGAACCCTTCTCTGAGGCCGTCCCCAACCCACCTGAGCTAGGTTTCTCACTCCCTGCTCTGTTCTTCCCACTCTGTGTCTCTGATTTTACATGTGTCTCCTCTACTAGACTGGGAGCTCCTGGATGGCAGGCACTGTCTCATTCATCTTTGTTTCTGGGTCCAAGGGCCCAGCATAGACAAAAGGAAATTTTTTGCAAGTTTAAGGTGCACAGCATGATGGTTTGATGAACCAGGACTGAGCCCAGGTTTGGGGAGTCCATCTGGTGGGGAAAGAAGGCATGGCTTCAGATGGCTAAGGTCAGAGCTTGGCACACTTTCAAAGGAATCATGCCTTAGTTCTGATCCCTGTTGCCTTGCCGATGGCATGCTTGAGGGAGAAGGGAAGAGATATATTGAGCACCTACTGTGTGAAGACCTAGCATGGACATTCTCATATAGAGAATTCTATTTAATTCTGAAAAAGGTATTGTGATCCTCAATGTACAGGGAGGAAGCTGAGGCTCACCAGGGGGAAGTGACTTGTCCACCATCTCCCAGTCAGGGAGAAACAGAGCCAGGATCTGAACTCTAGGCTCAGTGCCTCCTTGCCTGGGGCTCAGGGGCTCACATGAACAGGAGTAAGGGCCAGGTGGGGACTCTCAAAGGGGAAGGCTGTGTAGTTCTGTGGGGGACTGGGGCCTACTCCTGGGATTATGTCCTTTGGCCCTAGACCAAGGACCCTGCAATCTGGGCATCTGCCCAGTGCTATACTCGTGCTGCTATGCTGGTCTCCCTGGAGCACGTGAGGGACTGCACGGTTGCCACTGCGGCCTGCGGCTCTGGCCCAGCTCCAGCCTGAGTCCGTGTAGCTCTGCAGCTTTCCCCACACCTGCCCCAGCCTGAGGCAGAAGCAGGGGAGGCTCCGGGCCCAGCCTTAGTGGCTTCAGACCAGAGGAGCAGCAGGGGGTAGTGGTGGCTGGGACCTACAAGGGGGTCATATCAGCCCTAGCCAGCACCCCAAGGGAGGGGGACTCTGGCCCACTGCCACCGCAAGGTCACATGACTTCCTTTTTGTCTCTTGGCTGCTCTGAGGAGAAGGTGTGTAGATTAGGGTGTAGAAGAGGACAGGACCCCAAAGGCCCCACTGGGTGGGGTTGGCATTCCCATGTCTCACAGGCTGCAACTCTGATAACAAACCCCCTCAATTCCTGCAGGGCCACCACGTGCCAGGTTCGGTGCTGAGAGCTCTATCCGGACTCATTTAATTTCTCACAACAGCAGATAGAGGACACAGGCTGGGAGAGGAGACTCTGGAAGCCGGCTTCCACTTTTCACTACCTTAGGCCACTCCACTGGTGCACAGACCTTCTGGGCAACAGTGGCCCCCTTTACTCACTAGCATTGTGGCTCCCGAGCCAGACAAGCTGGGTCGAAGTCCCACTTTCGACATTTACCGTGAGATCCGTGTTTGTTTCCTGTCTGTGAAATGGATGGGATGAGGATAGCGACCTTGCAGGTCACTGTGAGGATTCATCGAGATGATGCATACAGAGTTTAGCGTGACATCTGGCACGTGGGAAATGCTCAACATATTGTTGTGGGGTGCCCTTCCCTCCTCTCCACACACCCCTTTCTCCTCCGTGAAGCCGCCCTTCTGACTGCCGCACCCCTCACTCACTGCGTCCTCCTCCTCCTGGGGCCCTCGTCTGTGCTGCATAAGTCAGCATATTCGGTTGAGTTGGATTCCTGTTGGTCACCTCTCCAGGTCGTCTCCCCATGATCTAGACTGCTCTTCCTTCTCCAGTCTCAATTCCCATTGGGAATTTACAGTTTCAGGGAAGCTGATTCTACTCCCACCTACTCCCTATTCTAAGGGTGAGACACATGCTCTGAGCTAAGCCACTAAACAACCTCTGCCCCTAGGGGTTAATCTACAGGTGGGCAGGTGAACTCATGTAATCCACAGTGAATCTTAGGACTTGCTGGGAATGCTGGGACACAGATTCTATTTTCTCTGCGGCTCCACATGGTGTGCAGTGCAAATGTGAGGTCTGGAACCGCTGCAGCCAGGAACTGAGAGAAGGCAGCCTGAGGATGATACTGAGGGTCCAGAGGTAGGACAGCGGCAGAGAAATGGAGTTCTGATCAAACCATGCCCGACTGCCAGGCTCCGCTAGACTTTTCGGTTGCACGAACCAACAAACTTCCTTTATTGTTAAGTCGATCGTCTATTACTTGCAACTAAAATCATCCTGATTCAAACACTATCCAGTAAACAATTGTGTTTACCAACAAATACGTTTATTCACTTATATACCGACTAGGCCTCTGCTCCACACCAAGCACAATGTACTGATGTGGTCCTATCCTCCTCAAAGTGCTTACAGTCTGATGGAAAGCATCAGGGATTAAAATGCCTGTTTGGAGGGCTGGCTCTGATATACGTAACCTGCTTAGCATTTATCCTCCCCCCTTTAAATAGCAGAACCTGACTTTTCTTTGGATGTCATCTAAAGGCTTGGCCAACTGACCACAGCAACTCATTCAGTGATGGGCATGAGAGTCAGCTCTGAGCCTGCAAGCTTTACAAACAGGTCCTGTACTTCTGCTGAGGGTGACTAATCTGGGGAAACAGAAGACTGGGGTTTCCTCGAGCTGAAAGAGTGCAAGACTAGTTAGTCTCCGAGAGTTGGTAGCAGTAAACTTCTCTGACTAGACTCCTTCATTCAACCAGATGTCAGTGCCTCCTCCCACACCTGACCCTGTGCTGTAAGCTGGGGAAGGAGGGGTGAAGCAGACATGGCCCCTCTTCCGAGCTCAGTCTAAAGAGGACAAATGAGTAAGTAATCCACAGTAGCCATACTAGGAGTAATCAGCTTAGCCTGAAGGCATTCATTTTGGTTGTTGTTGCTGTTAACTATGTGATATGTTATACAGAGTATAACAGAAGACCCAAGCAAAACTTAAAAATAAAAATTTCCTGGGGCACCTGGCTGGCTCGGTTGGTGGAGTGTGTGGCTCTTGATCTCGGGGTCATGACTTTGAGCCCCACAATGTGTGCAGAGATTGCCTAAATACGTAAACTTAAAAAAAATAAAAATCTCCCTTAGTTCCATGACTCAGCTATGATCATGCTTAATATTTTTTGTCTATAATCTTCCAGATGCTTTTCTATGTACTATACTTAAAAAAAACCCCAACTAAATGCAGTGTGGTATATTGAGTTGGATTCTGGAACAGAAGGGCACTAGTGGAAGAAATGGTAAAAACCAAATAAAGTCAGAGTCTAGTAACGTCCCAACGTTCATCTCTCAGTTTTGGTAAATACCATGATTATGCTAATAGTAGGGAAGCTGGGTGACGTGCATATAGAAACTCTCTGTACTATCTCTGGAACTTCCTGTAAACCTAAAATTATTCCAAAATAAAAAGTTTACTTTACAAAATGAACTCATTCTCTATTGTTCTGTAATCTATGTTTATTCACTCAATAGTTTATCTTGAAATTCTTGTCTTAAAAGAATCTATTTCATGATCACATACTATTCCTTGAATGAATCATCACAGCCTATCTCCCCTATTGTTGGAAATTTAGGTTGTTTCCAATTCTCAGTGTTATAAAAAAAGGCTGCACATCCTTAGTCATTTCCTTAGGGTACATTAACAGAGTGGAAGTGCTGAGCCAGAACTGCCAGCTAGGAAACAACATACTGAGCACCACAAGCCGTCAATGTCCTCAAGCCCTGGATATATGTGAACTTAAGTCCTGCCAGGCACACCAAGAAACAAGTACTGCTCTCATTCCTTTATTATAGGACAACTGTCAGAGGGTTTCAAAGGATGAGCCAACAAATTCTCACCAAAGATTCTCTCAGCCCACCGCAGCCCCTCGCTGGTGTCACACCCAGCTCAAGCACACATGGATCTACCCTGTCCCAACGGTGCCCTTCCGTGCTCCCTCCCATCCTGGCCTCAAGGAGGGCAGCTCCCTGCAGGCAGCCACTGCAGTGGTCTATGGAGTAAGAGCAGGTCCCGCTGGCCCAAGGTGTGATTTCAACAGCTCCTGTTTCCATCTTCAATGACAGAAGGTCCTCCTCGCAGTGACTTTTGGGTATTGTGGTCATCAATACCCGGCAGGCCGCCATGTTAGGACAGACTGCTTCCTGTCCGCACCTCTGGGGAAGAGACTCGGATTCCCACCCCACCGGGGGCACATCTAGCAGCTCAGGAAACACCCCAGTGAAAAGCAAACTGTTCTGGGTTGGTCCAGCAGTCCAAAGGAGAGATGGATATGGCGCTGGGGAACAGGGACAAAGATACACAGTCTGAAACACCTGGTAGCCATGGCAGGGTCTTTTCCTTGGCAAGGAACCATGGGAAAAAAAGATAAAAAAAGGACTACTTATTGGGGTGCTATTTTTCAATTCGTATGGACTGTACCACCCATAGATGGGAGCTATGGTCGTCCTTTTACAGAGGTGTTCATTCAGGCTTGGAGGTTAAGCAGCTCCCCAAGGCTACGTCAGTGCCAAGATCTAACCACAGGTCACCTCTGTCACCATAGAACCCGTGCCCACATCACTAGGCAAATGACTGAACATAGAGCGGACATTAAAACCGAGAGACTCCCTTCTTTTCAGTCCCACAGCAAAGGGCCACCCAAACTCACAGTCAAAGCACTGATGCTATGTGTTTGGGAGAGGTGGGAAGGATGGCACGTGGGCCAAGCTGAAAGTGGCCATCAACTCTGTCCACATAACCTTGCCTCTGGCTCTTCCGGGTTCTTGAGCAGAAAAACTTCCCTTCTGATGTCCCTATGCTGTTTGAAAAACATGGTTTCCAACCGAAAGCAGATTTCTCAAGTACCCTAGGGGTTCACTACATAAGAGCAGCCCTTAGTGCCAACGGCCTCCACCCGGAATGCCCCACCCTCTATGCGGAGCCGCCCCAGTCCCACCTCCTCCTGGAAACTACACGACCCTCTTCTCTGCAGCCTCACCTCCTGTACCACATAAGCAGCCCTTTCTTCACTCTCCGCTTCTCCAAAATAGACTCGAGGCAGTTTGGAAAGACTCGAGACATGTCCAAGCACATTAACACCAAACAAAATGACTGACATTGGGTGAGGCGGGTAAGAATTTTATTACGAAACCCTGACGGAGGAAAAGCACAGTATCAAACACAAGGGGTTTCCTTACAGCCAGGGCAAAGAGAAAAACAGCAGAAAATGGAGCATTTCTTACCAGTAGAAGAATGCACACCAACTGAACAGGAAGGTAAGTGATCTCCTAGCTCTAAGCTCAGAGGAATCCATCCCCAAAGCCTTTCTTTAAGGGACCCCATCCAATGTGATGATTTGCCCCCTAGTGATTTTACCCCCAAAGTGCAGATCTATTCAGTCTGAGGGTTACCTGCAGAGGATCTGGTCTTGCCCTTATCGTCCCATTGCCTCACGTGACTCTAAGCACAGAACTGCCATGTGCCTGAGATGCCAGCAGGGCAGTGGTCCCTCGGGGTTATGATCATGCCACACCACTAGCTGTGTGGAGCCGCAGTCTGAAAGGAGTGACCGTGAAGTGGAACCAGTACAGACACCCTCCTGCTGCAGCCCTTTCCAGAAGGTATTGGCCGGGAAAACGGGTTCCTCTCTCCCCCCAGGAACTTGCTCCTCTGGCCTTCTGGAACAGGAGTGGCTCCTAGAGTTCTGCAAATCCAGTGCACTGGGGCTTCAGCACCCACAGCAGGGAAGCGAGGGAAGGACGAAATAGAAAACTGTCTTACCTGAGGCAACACTGGCAAACGGCCTCGACTTTCTTCTCCTTTCATTCAGATGTATGGCTCGTGGACTCCTCTGCATCGTGAGTGCCTGGAGAGTGTTTCCCTGCTCCCAGCAACGTGTCAAAGCAACGGTGCCGCGGTAAGAGGCCAGGCTGTGGAGCCGCCGATGGGCTCCCTCTCGGCTTCTGTCACTCCTAGATGTGCGGACCTCAAAATGCACAGACATCACGTGGAAGTAACAGCAGCACTCACTCCCACAGGGTTACTGAGTGAGATAGTGTATGCAGAACCTATCATACAGTAAGCATTAAGTAGACGTTAACCCGTGAGTAATCATGAGAATATGAAAATACAGAATTCTGCAGGCAGTTTTACAGGTTCATGGACTTCTAGTGGATCCTAGCTTAAGAGTCCTTGGCCTGGTTCCTGAAAGTCAGGAAGATGACAGCTGTCGCCAATGCTTGCATTTTCTCTCTGAACTCCATCGTCATGTCCTGGGCATGTGCTGTGTACAGGGAATCCGGGTCACCAGTGTTGCCAGCACACCTGAGGGGCAAGGGTCATTTCTGTTCTACTGATGAGGAGATAACTCACCCGAGGCCTCGTGGCAGAGGAGGTGCGGCCAGAATCTGTCTTCATTTAGCGGTCTAAGAAAGACTGGTGAGGCTTCCTGAGGGCCAAGGTTGCTCTTCATTCCGTTCTGTTCTGTCTGCAATGCTCCGTGCCCACGAGAGGGCCTAAGACACATTCCCTGGGTCCTCCGACTGGCAGTGAGCGTCCGTGAACAAGAACCCACCTGGAGGGGCCCGTCTTGTTGCAGAGCGCTGCACAGGTCACTAAATCGCTTCAGCAACAAGGTCAAGGGGACAGACTGCGGCGTCAGAGATTGCTTTTCGAGTGCCGACTTGGCCTCTTCCGTGTGACCTCGCTGCTCCGAGTCTTGGTTTCCTTACCTTAAAATAGGAGGACAATAGTTCCGACTGCCCCAGATGCTCTGGGAGGACTGAGCGAGGTCGTGGCTATTGCAGCCTGTGCACAGTACCTGGCCTGACACCGGTGCTCCAGGCAGGGGAGTGGTTCCCTTGTCCAATCGGTTTCCGGAGGAGGAAACCAAGCCTAAAGATGTGGTCTTCTCTCAGGCCATTCTTCTCAACCATACCACGTGGTCTCCTGGCTGTTTCACAAATATTTCCCCCAGTTTGTTAGATGATGATCAAAGAAAGGAAGAATACTTTCACAGGACATTTAAACAGCTCAGGGAACGAGAGATCAGAGCAAATGAGTCGTGTTGGCACCTGAAATGACTGTACAGGTGGGGATGTGGTGAAGTGGAGGGAGGAGCTGGCTCAGGAAGCAGGATTTAGTATGCCTGTGACCACTCTGGATCTCTCCGGAACAAGAAAGCCTGAAGAATGGCGGTGTTTCCAGCACAGCTTCCTCTGATTTGGGGAACAGCAGTCACTTCTCAGAAACCTCACTAGCAAGGATGTGTGGGCTGGTTAAGCTTCCGACTCTTGATTTTGGCTCAGGTCACAATCTTGCAGTTCGTGAGTTCGAGCCCTGTGTTGGACTCTGTGCTGACACCACAGTGCAGCCTGCTTGGGATCCTTTCTCTCTGCCCCTCCCAACTCATGCTTTCTCTTTCTCAAAAACAAATAAACTTCGAAAGAAAGAAAGAAAGAAAGAAAGAAAGAAAGAAAGAAAGAAAGAAAGAAAGAAAGAAAGAAAAGAAAGAAAGAAGAGAAAGAAAGGAAGAAAGAAAAAAAAAGAGAGAAAGAAAGAAAAAAAGAAAGAAAGGAGAAAGAAAAAGAAAGAAGAAAAGAAACCTCACTGGCAAAGGCAGCCCTTCCAAAGAGCATGAAAGCTTCATTTTGGCACTTTTGCTGAGGAAGAAATGGATTTACAAAGAAGCAACCAGGAGTGTTAAAGAGGCAGCCGAAGAGGCAGCCAAAAATCTGGCTAGGAATGAGAAGCACTGGCTTTCTAGGCTGTGGACAACTGTCCACTCAACAATTATCTAGCCCGGCATGAAGCAGATATTTTTGTATCTATTCGGATCCAACTAACATTTATCAAGAGTGTGCTGTGTGCCAGCCACCAAGCACAAAGCTTCTTTTTATAAACTTCATTTAATGCCAACAAGTCTGAGAAGGTGGCATCACGCCTCTCTTTTTTCAGACAAGGAAACAGGAGCAGAGTAAATGATTGGCCGGGATTCACTGCACATCCTCCGAGCTCCAGGCACAGCGCCGTCTCCACTAAGCCAAGCTGCCCTGTCCTCCGGTGCAAGAAAAGCCTGCATCTGAACTGAGGCTCAAGAGGGTGCGGCTCATCCTAAGAGCACACACTTGGACCTCCCTGTTTCGTGACTTCTAGTGACAAGAAGGCGCTTCCAAGCCAGATTCAGAATTCAATGCCATCTTTCTAGCCCAGATCCTCTCAAAAAATGCCACAACATGGGATACAAATTTTTAACATACTTTATTGACTTAGTGGCCAAACAAGGCAGCATTTGGTCAGTTAAGAAAGGCACCTCATTGAAAATAATACATCACAGTGCTGACGAGTGATCCCAGTCACAGGATTTGAGGATGGTAAGGACAGTCTTTGGATGATGTTGCTTAGGACACTTGTTCATTTATTAACAAGAGTCCCTTCACACGTTGTGGATGGAAGATAGCAAGAGTGTAGGGATGCTGGGTGGCTGCTGAGAGCTGACCCGTGAGAACGGGTGGCCTGGTAAACAATGGTGCACTCTTAAGGAGGGAGACCAGCCCTGCCTTCCCCACAACTGCAGTAAACTTGATTGGCTGAGCACACCGCCCCCATGAGCCCCATACCCGCCCACCCCCCCCACCCCCCATCTCTTTCCCATGTGGAGATGATCTTTTGATCTCATGGTGCGGGGAACCAGGGTCAGGGTCAATAGTCAAACCCTGTCTGTTCCAAGCTTTAGGAGAGACAGAACAGTTTGATTTCCTGCACTCTTAGGCTGGCAGCCCATGAGGTTCTGAGATAAAAGTTGAGGTCTTAGGGCATTGGCTTTAAAAAATATTGTCACGAATCCACAGTAAATCAAACTTCAATTTCTTAGAAACAATACTGCACTTCCCTATTTCTACTTATACACTCTAATCAGTTTTAATTTCCCCCTTCCTCTGTACTCTTCCAGACTCCTCTATTATGTGTCAAGGAGACGGCCTCACTACCACATTGCTGCTCTTTGTTACTCCTTTTGGGCCCTCACCACTCTTCCCTCTCCATCCTCACCCTGACCACCCCTCCCCTCCGCCCAGCACCTAAGAGCAGGGATCACGCCGCGGGGTGATGAGCAGTGGTGCAGTCTCGCCTGGCCTTCTGTTACTAGGCTGAAACAGAGAGGAAACAAGAGAGAACAAAATGGGTTTTTAAAAACCAAGTAAATATCAGGGAAGGCTGGCATGCATGCCCCAGCAACCAAATGCATCAAACACTGGACATTTCTCTGTCAGGAGAAAGCTCTCATGCCTGCCGAGGTTAAGGCTCTGTAATTAAAGGAAGCAAAACTAAATCCTAACCACCCCCAAAAGGGCATATGTGTCCCACAGGATCTAGTTTCATCAGCAGCCCAAATATGCACATGTGAATGTATACGGATGGGTGACAAATATTTGAGCAAGGATCATGCACATCCAATTAGCAAACATTCAAAGACCTCAACTTTGAGGCCGAGTGCCTGCAACTGTCCCCAGTGAAAGGGGAATCAACTCCAAGGCCTATGAAGCCACCCTCACCCAGAGGACTCCAGGCCCCTGCAGACACAGCTCATAGTTTTGGTTTCACTCCTCTTCCTTGAAGTCATATGCTTCCCAGAAATGCCCCGTGACAGACTAGGTTTCTGTTCTGAATGGGTGGGGTTAGGTGACAGCCAGGGAAACAAGGCAGAGCACAGCTAGCAGGCACTCACTTGAACCAGACAAAAGGGAAGCAAGATGGCCACATACCCATGCCCAGCTTCCAGATGGACAGGGGACAAGCCCTCTGACAGTTCCACAGACAGCAGGAGACTCAGGTCAGATGGGGACGGGGACTCTAGAGCCCAATGCACCAAGTCGGCAGATTATGCTGGGGCAGGTGGCATTATATACTGGACCTGCCCCTGGTTTTCCAATGGCTTTTCCAGAGGCCACTGTTTTGTGGCCCCTAACAGTCTATTAATTCATCTGTCTGCCACAAATCAAACCAGAGCTCAAGAGGCACAGCATGGACCTCAGGAAATGCTTGATAGCTGAGAAGCTGAAGTTAGGAATACAAGTTGGTTACTGTCATAGGTGGTCTTATTTTTGGGTGATCTTTTCTTGGGGAGTTTGTGGCTACCACCATCATGAAGTCAGGGGTGAAGGATTAGATCTGGAGGGGAGAGAGTTTGAGTTTAAAAGGGACACATCTGATTTGGGTTTCATATCCTGGAGAGACTAGGTTTGAGTAAATTCTAATAAAAACGAGGCCAAGAATAGATCACCTCCAAATTACTGTTTTGTTCATACTTGGAAACCGAGGCGAACATTAAAAATGAAAACAAACAAACCTACCCTGGTCTCTCTTTGGGAAGTGAACTGGCTGTTCTCAGATGCCCAGCCTGGATGTTCAGAAGACAGTCTGAATTCAAAAGGACCATCTGCTTGGTTTCATTCTTTGGCAACAATTCACTTTTCAAACACAGGCCCCAAATGATCCCTACTTTACAGCACTGTGATGCAGATCACAAAAATATTCCGACTTGGCTTGGACCTTTCTATGGTGATATCCTTTCCCAGTAATTTCTGGAATCTGTAACGTAAATGCCTTTTGCCTCCCATTTAGGGACAAAATTAATGATCCACAGCCACACACTGACTCAGGTGGCTTTCCACTGTGGGGCTAGAAAGCAAGCGGAACTCTCCGCCAACAATCTGCCATCAGGAACTTTGGCCCTGCAGTACTTTACGTGATCCCAGACTTCCACTCAGTTACTGGAGATGGAATAAATACCATGAGGTTTTAGAACTGGGGTGCCTGGTAGAGACCCGACTTAAGTTACTTTGGTTAAAAAAAAAAAAAAAAAATCAAGAGTATGGCTAAAGAAGCAAACAGCTGATAAAGCAACTTTGTCTCTATCTTAGAAAGAAAGAAGGGTGTCCACGTACTTAAAACCAACACACACACACACACACACACACGACAGATGAGATGAGAGTTGCACACACACTAACGATACATCAGGCAAGTGCTTTTTTAATCAATACAT
The DNA here is from genome assembly GCF_022079265.1 of Lynx rufus. Classification (NCBI taxonomy): domain Eukaryota; kingdom Metazoa; phylum Chordata; class Mammalia; order Carnivora; family Felidae; genus Lynx; species Lynx rufus. The sequence goes on along the minus strand of NW_025814834.1, from coordinate 197,593,389 downwards.
CAGATGGTATTCTTTCTGGCCTGAGGAAGCTTCCCTCTGCCTGCTCTGCAACCCCCACCACACCCTCAACAGGGATAGGAAGAAGACAGAAACTCCTTTTTTGGACCCAACGTTAGATAAACATAACCAAGTCTTTACATGTGGCTTTGGAGAAGGCCGCTAGGATGCTGGCGAACACGACATCGGGGGTCTGGGTGGCGTCGATGGTAGAGTGGATCCCTCGTTTACTGTAATACTCCACCAGTGGGGTGGTCTGAGTGTGGTAGGCCTCCAGGCGAATTTTCAAGGCCTTCTCATTATCATCTGATCGGCGGACCAAGGGTTCCCCAGTGATCTGAGAACAGGAAGAGGGCAATGAAAGTCTGGGACGGTTAGCAAGGTTTCCTTCTCTGATGCCGGATGCCGATTTGCGATGCTGTCTGATCCCCAAGTCCATCAGAGAGAAAGACAGACAATCTAGATTCTCCCCCACTAGAGAACTATAAAGAACTTTGCTACTCCTGGCAAGCTGGTCCCAGGAACAGACCAACCCGTCCAGAGAAGTTGGGGAGCCTGAGACAGCAAGCATGAGGAAAGGGGTTTGAGGGAGCAAGACGGGCAAGGCCTATCTCTCACGGCTTCTGCTTAGGCTGTTCACCCCCAAGAAAAATGCTTCCAGGATCAGAAGCGGAAAGTCAGAGGCCCCTGGGACCAGGAGAATACGCAATTGTAACTTCAGTCACCAAAGTGGTTGGTGTTTTTACTAGGGTGTCGGCCATCACCATTCTGAGAGTGGCAGGTGAAGTGAGAAAGAGCTCTGAATGGCAGAATTCCCAACCCTGTGAAATGTGACTAAGCTGACGTTATAGCTTTGAAACCTGTATGACCTGACAAACTTGTCTCAAGTGACAAAGGCAAACCCAGAAAATTCTTCCTACTGCATGTTCTAAAACAGACAGAATGGACTATCTATGGCAAATGTTACTGTGAACATATACGAGACCCTCCCTTTTACATCTTTAAGCAACTAAAGACTGTCCTAAGAACTCAGCAACGTTAATCCAGCCAAAATAGTCTGATTCTGTAGGATACAGCAGAGTCACCAGAAGAAGACATTCTTCTGAAGTAGGACCAGTCAACACATTTCTCTTCAGTACTGTTCTCCCAGCTTGGCTCTACTTCTAGGCTTCCAAGCAGCCTTCTCCTGACATTAGTCGACCATTTAGGCCACCAAGATGCCAGAGAGGGGCTGCTCTGGACAAAAGACAGGTATAAACTGGGCACTGTGAAGCAGCCGGTGCTGGTATCTACCTCAAACAATAAACCACCTGGAGAGGTGCTGTCTGGATAGATGAGCCACAGCCCATGTGATTTATGTAGTAGTGATACTTTGCATGGTTATTAATATTGGTAGGAATAAAGGGAAGATGGAAAGAACAAAGAAAACAACAGAAAGAAAGGAAGAGAGGGGAAGGAAAGAAAAGGCAATTTCCTGCCCTGAGTTTACATACATCATCTTTCATGGGTTCCTTTGGGGGGTTGAATTCCTCGTGGTAGGAACGGCCACTCAGGGGGTGAATCAGCCTGAAAGACAGCAGATGAACATGAGTCAGGTTGCCTGAAAGTATCCCCGCACCCCAGAGGTCTCCAAGTTGACAAGCAGTGACAGAGAAGCCAGATGTGAGGACTTGTGCCCAGCACAGAACCCAGCTGTAGGCATCGCTTGCTTGGGAAGGTAAAGGGGCTTCCAGGAGAGCTTACACCGTAAGGAGTTACGTCTTCTACTCTGACCTAACATGGTCACTGAGTGTCTGGCTGCCAAGGATGGCCTAAGTGCCTAACTCATCAGGAACTCGGTGCTGGTCTCACACAGCCATTCATTCTATTCACCCAACAAACATTTATTTACTAAGTGCTTAGTCTGGTTTAGGCCTTACGCTGAATCCAAGGCTACAGAGCAGCGAGTCAAGATCCCTGACCACAAGCAGTGCTTATTTTAGTGGGAGAGACAATGGGGAAAAAAACTAAAGTACATACGATAATCCTTTAATCGAGATTTGTGCAAAGTGCTATGGCAGGACAGAGGACAGAGAACCTAACCGTATTTTCTATCGTAGTTGGTTATAAAAAGCAGGAAGGTGCAACAGGAACAACGTGTCCTATAGGTGCAAACACCACTAGTCGGTGCAGCACACTTCCAGCATCGTGTAGATAAAAGGCAACCCAAGCATCAGAGCGCAGTATGAATACTGGCACCAGGAGACACACTGACGCGACCAGTCACGGGGTGCCCAAGAATAAACATTTATTTGGCACTGAAAATCAAGCTGGTCACTCCATCTGTACCATGTTCCTGACCAGGAGTGGCTACGCCACAGGAGCCCAAGAACCTCAGAAGGGAAGAAGGCAGGCCAAACACTGCTTGGCAGCCAGCACCTATCTGGTTCCCCAATTTTGTGCCAACCAAGACTTCCTTATTTAACTGATGGCTGCTCTCCTTGTGAAGGTCTGCTAAACCAGAACTTCCCAACGTTTTTCACCTCTTGGCAAGTGCAGAACAAAATACACAGTACTTGGGTGCCTGCCCCTCCGGAAGAATCCAGGCCTGCCCAGCCACTCTGATGGCTGAGGGGATTGATATCTCACCACATCAGCTGAGTTGGGAAGGTAAGTCTGAGTCAGACTATCAAAGCCTGGGCAGACACCTTTGTAAAACGTAATAGTGAATTTTAATGACAGCACACTTTTGAAGGGCCAAGTGGTCCATTTACAACATTGGTGGGGGCAAGGTGAGGCTGAGTGAAGAAGCTCTACTGAGTGGCCTGAACGTGCTATCATGTGACAGGAGGTCTGGCCCTCTTTCACTGGAGTCGCTGGAGAGGTTCCCTGCGTGCCTCCACTGGGGAATGGCATCCATTGGGAGACCCAGGGAGAGGCCACTGGTATCAGCTACAGCTTTCCTTTTGGGAAGGGCTGCGGGCATGAGACGTGGACCGTGATTCTTCACCTTCTGGAAAGCACAAGGCACACAGCAGCCAGGCTGCAGCACACACGACTCTTTTCCTCCCCACGTGCCTACATCACTATGCTTACTTGGACTCCCCCAGCCTTCCAGTTACATACAACACTCTGCTCCTTCCTTGCACATGGACTTCACTTTAAGGGGAATGCATGGCTTATTCCCCAGAGGGGAAATGAAAGAAAGTCCAAGTTCTGGAGGAGCCTGGGTGGCTCAGTTGATTGAGCATCCGACTTTGGCTCAGGTCATGATCTCACGGTCTGTGAGTTCGAGCCCCGCGTTGGGCTCTGTGCTGACAGCTCAGAGCCTGGAGCCTGCTTCGGATTCTGTGTCTCCCTCTCTCTCTGACCCTCCCCCGTTTATGCTCTGTCTCAAAAATAAATACACATTAAAAAAAAAATAATTAAAAAAAAAAAAAAAAGAAAGTCCAAGTTCTCAAAGTGGGGTTGGTCTCAGGACCAACCAAAACAGCTCTAAGAGCCACTGAGCCTGACCTAGAGGTGGGGGTGGCACTGTGAAGGGGATCAAGGCTGGGATTCTAGAGCCACTGCTGCCTTGAGTGTGACACTTCAGATGCCTGTTTTCTCATCCACAAAATGGGGATGGCTTGAGACATCAGGAGAGCCAACTGGTAGAATAATCAGGATACTAGAGAGCCAACACTGAATAAGTTAAAACCAAAATCCACCAACCATACATATTCAAGAAATAAAATAATGATTCATAAAATTGTCAGAAGTGAGGTCAGAGCTAATCAAAAAGATATTTACAGTGGGGTCCTTATGTCACGTTTAAATAAGAGCTGTATTTAACAGACTAGATCCTGACTTTTTTTTTCTTCCAACCATCAGTGCAGCAGACTAGGAGGCAGAAAGCAGGCTTTTAGTGCTAGTTCTGCCACTGATCCAGAGTGAACTTAAAGGAAACGCCTTTACATTCTGGCCTGGCCTGTCCCCTCCTCTGTGAGGGAGTGGGTCACATCACAACATTCACCCCCAAACTGAGAGACTGAGTCTTCTTCATCCTCTACAACAATCCTGTAGTTTGTTCAGAATCTCTGTTTCCCACCAGCCAACCCCAGTTGAAAGTTTCTGTAACTTCACGTGTGGATCAGAATCAGGCTCCTAAGTGGGTCTTGTCCATTTCTCCTTTCCCCCAATTTAGCCTGTATGCGAGGGCCAAACTAATGTTCTTACAATGCTGTTTCTGCCACACCTCACAGCTTAAGAACAACTCACGGGGGCGTCTGGGTTGCTCAGTTGGTTGAGCATCTGAATTTGGCTCAGGTCATGATCTCGTGGTTTGAGAGTTCGAGCCCTACAGTGGGCTCATTGCTGTCAGCGCAGAGCCTGCTTCAGATCCTGTCTCCCTCTCTGCCTCTCTTCCACTTGCACTCGCTCTCTCTCAAACAAATAAAAACAAACACAACAACAAAACAACCCAACCAACATCCCAAGACTCCTGATGCATCTACCTCTTCTTCATTTTGGCAAACCTTCCCCAGTCAAGCCCTATCCTGCCTTTCTAATAGCGCTCACTCTACGACTCAGCCCGCCAGATCATTCCTCCAACTCTGGACAGACATTCTGCCACTAGCCCCATTCTCCCGCAACCTATACTCATTCCTGCCTCTACTCCCTTCCCAGGAAGCCCCACTGAAATCCTCTCTACCCAGGAAGGTCAAGTTGACACTATGAAGCCCTTCCTCCCTGCTCCCAGGCTTGCTCCTTAGGACTACCCACTGTGCTAAACAGCTCGGGTTCCATGTATGGCTTATAGACTCTCTGAGGTCAGGGATGGGCATATTGTTCTTCCTTACCCTTGCCTAGTCCCCTGCCCCTGAGTCTAGTATGTGCCGCACACAGAGCAGGCACTCAGGAAGCTGGGCCGATTGAAGCAAAGGACCCCAGGGTCAACTGCTAACATCTGCTTTGTACATGAGGGCCCCCAGCCCTGGTAATGTGTCTTCCTATCAACCTTACCACTTGTAGGCCTGCATCAACTTTGTCTACTCTGTGCCAGTGGGGATGCAAAAACCCAAAAGTTCCTGCACTGAAGGCGCCTATGGAATAGCTAGAAACGTGAAACCTGGACATTTGGATAGAAAATTAATACAAGGTGGATCCCACCATATTTAATAAAGCCTCTCAGGAAAACACCTGTAACACTCACTCTGCTGTCTGTTTACATGTCTGCCTCTCTCCATGAAGATACAGACTGCAGACGCATGGAAAAAATGTCCAAACTCATTAGGAAATCAAAGCCATAAAATTTGCAAGAAAGCATTTTCCCTTGAATTAAACCCCAACATTTACATGTACTATGACGGTCACAGCATCAATTTAGTAGTAGACATCTAAAAAAACCACAACTGTACAACAATAAGGAGACAATTAAGTAAATGATGGCTCATCTACTGTGAAATACTGTGCAGCAATTAAAAATAATAGTTACGGATGTCTGGTTCAAGTTGGTAGGCTGACCATCTTCCTGAGACTCCAATAAAATGACAAGGGATATAAAAGCCATAGCCCACAATAAAGATGAGAATGGGAGGTCTATTAGTGGCTGAGAGCTTCCCACATATTTCTGGAAGGCGAGAAGCAGATGGCAGAGTGGACAGTGAAATAGGGTAGAGGAAACTGTAGCCTAAAGCAGTGGCGACCTTTCAGAGCAAATGTGTTCAGAAACAAAAACAGAAATATTTCTCTGTTCAATATTGAGAACGAGTACTTTAAAGATTTTATATATTCTTTTTTTTTCTTTTTAAGTAAACTCTGCACCCAATGTGGGGCTCGAACCGAGAACTGCATGCTCTCCCGACTGAGCCAGCCAGGTGCCCCAAGAAACAAGTACTTTAAAACAAAACATGTAACAAAGAAATAGTGCCTTTGGCTGAGACGGCTGTACCAGGAGCAAAATGTTCCTCCATTTCCTAAACTTTGCGTAGGTGGTCATATTATTTTCACAATTAATACAAAGCCTAAAGCCAGGTATGGCAACTTCCAATGGAAAGCAGATTTCAAAGAGCCCTGAAATGGAAGTAACCATGTAAGGAGTGTAGTATTTTGGAAGCACCTACTGTAAGCAAGGCTCTGAACTGTGCACCTCGTGGTATCCAAAATGCACCACGGTTCCTCGCAGCAGGTGGTATTAACCCCACTCTATGTAGGAGGAACCAGCCGTGGAGAGGCTAGGAAACTTGCCTAGGGCCGGAGTGAAAAGGTGACAGGACTGAGACACTGTCTGATTTCAAATACCTTGCTCTTCTTTCCACATATCCCCATCCCACGCCACCACATCAGTGGATGTCACCAAACGAGACCAATGCATGTTAAAATGGCATTAAGCTGCACGGCTGGGGTCCGGTAAAAGCAGCTCTGGTGGTCTGACGAAGCTCTGAGGAGGCAGGACCAGAAGGGACCTTCAGAGGACAAATACCTTCCTGTGATTCTTCGGATGAGCAGAGAGTCTGGGATGCTGAATTCAACCACCGAGTCAAGCTTCTCTTTCCTCTTCTCCATGAGGCTGTCAAGCTGTAAGAGAGTATGTGGCCCACCTAAGCTACCAGAGCTTGATTGGAGCCATTTCCCTCAAAGGAATTAACAGATAAAGGGCCAAGCCTTCATCTTCATGCAACGGTGACACAAAATGCAAGGCACCCACCATTTCTGCCTGCCTCACAGTCCGAGGGAAGCCATCTAGAAGAAAACCATTTTTGCACTGAGGGGTCTCCAAATTCTTCTCAATGAGCTCCACTACCATTTCGTCGCTCACCTGGAAGTCAAGAACAAGACAGCCATGGGTTGAAATCTGTTAATTACATGACATGAGCCCATCTCCAGGCCCACTAGTTTGTGTCTATACAACCTGATTACTAAACAGCATATTCTTGTGGCCCCAGAGAAGCAAAAATCTGAGCAAATGTGGAATGGCTCCATTTAGAAAATTCAGTTTCGTGATTTTTGTGGCTGCCATATACACATTCTCTTCCCTTGAGATTTTCCTGTATAATCTGGGTGAAGAAGAGGATCCCACTCGCTGTCACCTGAACAGAAGCACTCCATGTGTTAGGCCCTGAGGCCCTCTCCAGACATTAATCAGAATCCTTTCCATCTGGGGCGCCCGGGTGGCTAAGTTGGATAAACGTCTGACTCTTGCCTTCGGCTCAGGCCATGAGCTCACAGTTCATGAGTTCAAGCCCTGCTGTAGGCTCTGAGCTGACAGCGCAGAGCCTGCTTGGGGTTCTCTCTCTGCCCCTCCCCCACTCACATATTCTCTCTCTCAAAATAAATAAACGTAAAAAAAAGAAAAAGAATCCTTTCCACCAGATAACAGCTCATCAGCGAGCAGTTGTCCTCAAAGCACAAAAAAGGTGAGGGCTTATGGCTGAGTGCTCACCTGAGGAGGGTGTTGACCAAAATGCAGAAAGGGACCAACCTTCCATTTCACGGTTCTCATTAGGCTAACAGTTAAGTGGGCCAGGCCATCCTGGACATGAGGTAACAAAGGTCACTGAACTGGCAAGACTGGGTCAGAACCAAGGAAGTGAGGCTCCAGCCCAACAGACTTCTAAGCCTCTCTAAAAGCCCCAATGAGGACCCCTCCCAGCTTTTGAAAACTGGTTTTCCTTCTGAGCTTTCATAGAAAGAGAAGTTCTCTACCAGTATGACAGTGAAGGTTGCCCATCTTGGTAGCTAATGCTCTTATCTCCCGGGACCAGCTGTGAACTTGGGGACAAAGTACGAGCTGTGTGACTAAGTAAAGGCCGGAGATAAGTAATCTCATGGCGATATCCCAATTTTTTCTCAGTACAAGATCTTCTGCCAAGACCCAAAGTCCAAAATATTCGGCTTTCTAGCTTAACTCAACGTTTCACAAACACGAAGGGAAAGAGCTAGAAGTAAAGGGGCAGGTGGGCAGGCAGGGCACCACCGGATACGGCTACTGAATCTCAAAGCCTACCAGGAGGTATCTCAGGGATAAAGGCAAAACCCAGCACCTTCCTCAACGAACATTCTAAGATATGAAAAGACCAGAGGGCCAAGTACGAAATGACTTTAAAAAAAAAATGTCTATTTATTTATTTGTTTTGATAGAGGGAGAGAGAGAGCACATGTGCAGGGGTGGCGGGGTGGTATATCTCAAGCAGGCTCCACGCTGTCAGCGAAGAGCCGGACGTGGGGGCTCGATCTCACAAACTGTGAGATCGTGACCTGAGCCAAAATCGAGTCAGACGCTTAACCAACGTCACCCAGGTGCTCCACAAAATGACTTCTGAAGGTGACTCCCGGAGGCCAGGTCCCAGAATAACTCAGTTCCAACTAATCTATGGTGCTAATCAAAGAAGATTTAGTAGATAATAGATTGTAATTGTCCAATTAGATCAACTGGACTAAAGCCCTAAGAAAATGCTATTATATCCTCCAAGTAGGAAAAATTACTTGTTAATCGCCAAGCAACTCCTCTGTTAGAGACACAGGAACACAGAGCCGCAAAAATAGAGTTAAAACACTCTGTGGTTTCCCGTGTCCTCTCTTGGATACATGCTTGAGCTCTGGCCTAAGGATGGCAGTTTAATTTCTGGCTCTAAAACTTGGGGGTATTATAAAATGCATCAGCACAAAGGAACCTCAAGAATATGGTGAATAAAATGCATGCCACAAATTCAGAATGAACCAAGAAACTCGCTCCTCTAAACATTCATAAAGTGTGCCGGTTTGTTAAAACACCCAACAGCACAGGGCTGTCCGACAGAACATTCTACAGTGATGGAAACACCTGTGCTGGCTAACAAACGTCTGAAGTGTGGAGAGTGAGACCGAGAAACTGAATTTTCAGGTAAATTAAGTCTAAATTAATCTCCACGGTCACATGTGGCCGGGGCCCACCAAATCAGGCAGTGCAGATCTAGACGCAGGAAGATCAACCTTCACTGGTACCACCAAACCTACCAGTTTCCCGGCATCCATAGTTGCCTTCAGCTTTTTTCCCAGTTCTGAGCCAGAAGCCACCATGGCCCTCAGCATGTCCCCAGTAGCCAAATGGCAGACACAGAAGTTTTCAGCCAATTTGGGTGCCTGTGGAGGGGAAGACAAAGACCAAGACAGGGTTAACACGGCAGGCCGTGGCATCAGACTGCCTGGGTGTGAACCTGGCCCTGTCACTCATTGGGTGTGTGAACCCTGGCAAACGCTGACTTCCTTACCTACAATGGAGATAAGAGCACCTTGTATTATACGTAACATACGATTATAGGGTTATAAGAATTATATGACGTAAGGCATGTAAAGCACTTAGAACTGCAACTAGCACACAAGAAGTGGGTCATAAATATTAGCTACTACCACTAATTCCACTAGACACACACTACTGACACAAAGGCCTCAGTTCATAAATGGGAAGAATAAAAACAGCAGTACCAGTCCTTCAGGACATGCGAAGTTTATTTTTACTTATTTTTTAAATTTCCTTTAATGTTTATTTATTAAACAAAAAAATTTTTTTAATGTTTTATTTTTGAGAGAGAGAGAGAGAGAGAGAGAGAGAAAGACAGAGTGTAAGTGGGAGAGGGGCAGAGGGAGAGGGAGACCCAGAATGTGAAGCGGGCTCCAGGCTCTGAGCGATCAGCACAGGGCCTGACGCGGGGCTCAAACCCATGAACCATGAGATCATGACCTCAGCTGAAGTCAGATGCTTAACTGAGCGAGCCACCCAGGTGCCCCAATTTTTATTTTATTTTTCAAAGATTTTATTTTTAAGTAATCTCTACATCCAAGGTGGGCTTGAACCTACAAACGTGAGATCGAGAATTGCACGCTCTACCAATTGAGCCAGCCAGGCACCCCGGCTGCTGTGAAGTTTAAAGGAGTTCATGTATGTAAAGCACTCAGCACAATGCCTGGCATATAACGTGTTGAATGAGCATTTGCCAAAGGAATGAATGTGTGCGTGTCAAGTACTGTGGCCACGGGCCTGGGAGGCAGCTGGGGCAGGGTGGAGTGCAGGTCTCCCCCAGGCAGATCTGGCTTTTCTCCTTTCCCGTTAGTAACAGGGGCTCAGTTTCCTCATCTGTTTAAAATGAAGGCAAAAAGGCCTCATTTCAGAAAGTAGCTCTGAGGATCAGACAGGATGCATAAGAAGAGCATTTGGCAAACAGTACACACTTACATAGTAGTTTTAGGAGACAGTATAGCCTTTTGGTTAAGAGCTTGGGATTCAGGGGTGCCTGGGTGGCTCAGTCAGTCAAGCGTCCAGCTTTGGCTCAGGTCATGATCTTGCGGTTCGCGGGTTCAAGCCCTGCATTAGCTCTGTGCTGACAGCTCTACAGCCTGGAGCCTGCTTCAGATTCTGTGTCTCCCTCTCCCTCTGCCCCTCCCCCGCTCACACGGTCTCTGTCTCTCAAAAACGAATAAACGTTAAAAACAAAAAGGCTTGGGATTCAGAGTCAACATACCTGGGTTTCAGGCACCAATGGCATGTGACTCGAGAAAAATGGTATTACCTTGCTAAGTTTCAAATTTCCTCTAAGTTAAATGGAAACAGTAGTTGTACCTCCATCACTGGGTTGATGGGATCAAATGGCACATGCACACAGTAAGTACGCAACTAGCTAGTACTGTAACCCCTGCCCAGATTCCATGTTCGTTCATACAAAAAGAAAACACTGATGCCTCTTCCAAGAACCCCGCTGGCAGCCAGGAAAACAAGAGATACGGACCCTGTCTTCTGTGAGCTCCTGGCTGGGTGGACAATATGTCAGAATAAAGACGAGAACCGGAAGCCACTCTGGACAGTCCAACGTTGGTTGTAGTGGCACCCCCCACCCCTGCAGAACTTACAAGGAATGGAATCAGTTCAAGAAGCTTGACACTTAGTTTTTTGGTTCAACTCTTTTATAAAATAAGTATGGCTGGATTCTTATTCAAACCAGTTCACTGGGAGTTTTCTTGTGATTCATGGGCTGACTCAGTTCAAGCAAAGAAACAACTTCATAGCACAATGGAGTCCAGCTGAAGAAGGCATTAAAAACTACCCTTCAGAAAACCAGTGAGGGTGAGGACCCTCTGGCAGTGGAAAACCTGGTCCTCCAGGCTGGCGTGGTGGCCGCAGACCCAGAGAACTGAGCTTTTCTGCCAATCTTTTCCATGGTTGTTGAAATTAACTTGGGGGAACATTTTGGAGATTGGGCTTGTTCAAGGCAAAAGGCTGATGAAAACACCAGAGAAGAGCTGTAACCACAGAACCTGTTCTATTTTTATACTCCCCCCCCGACTGCGGGATTCTTTATGTGCTGTTCCAGAGGACTGGATCCTACAGCTGTGGCTGTGTGGGAGAACACTCCACGAGGGAAGACACAAGTGAGGCAGAAGAATAACTCCTTCATTCTCTGCTGGCTGCACGGGAGTCAGTGTGGTGGCAAAGAGCATGGACTGTGGAATCAGTCGGATTTACAAAGGGATCCTGGCTAAGGCACTCAACAGCTATGTGACCTCGGGCCAGTTACGTAACTTCTCAGCATCGGTTTCCTCACCAGTCAAATGGGGATGTCTGCTGCATTGGGCAGTTGTGAGGATAAAATGAAAGCAGCACCGAAAACATCAGACACACAGTAGGCATTCAATAAATAAAGGACCTCTCTCCATAGTCGTTCTCTTTTGCATTACTCTTTACTTGTGAATGACAGAAGCAGCCTGATGAAATAACTGAATCGTATGCCCCTCAACTTCAAGCTTATGCTTTAGAGTACTGCTTCCACTCCGAATCACCTGGGGGTGCTGCTAAAAGGCAGATTCTGATTATATAGGGTAGGACCTGAGCATCTGCATTTTTTTTAATGTTTGTTTTTTGAGAGAGAGAGAGAGAGAGAGAGAGAGACAGAGCACGAGCGGGAGAGGGGCAGAGAGAGAGAGGGAGACACAGAATCCGAAGCAGGTTCGAGGCTCTTGGCTGTCAGCACATAGTCCGATGCAGGGCTTGAGCTCACAAACTGCGAGATCATGACCTGAGCCAAAGTTGGAGGCTTAACCGACTGAGCCACCCAGGTGCCCCGTGAGCATCTGCATTTTTTTTTAATTTTTTTTTAACGTTTATTTATTTTTGAGACAGAGAGAGACAGAGCATGAATGGGGGAGGGTCAGAGAGAGGGAGACACAGAATCGGAAACAGGCTCCAGGCTCTGAGCGGTCAGCACAGAGCCCGACGCGGAGCTCGAACTCACGGACCGCGAGATCATGACCTGAGCTGAAGTCGGACGCTTAACCAACTGAGCCACCCAGGCACCCCACATCTGCATTTTTCAGAAGCTTGCAGGCCTCGGGGCGCCTGGGTGGCGCAGTCGGTTGAGCGTCCGACTTCAGCCAGGTCACGATCTCGCGGTCCGGGAGTTCGAGCCCCGCGTCGGGCTCTGGGCTGATGGCTCAGAGCCTGGAGCCTGTTTCCGATTCTGTGTCTCCCTCTCTCTCTGCCCCTCCCCCGTTCATGCTCTGTCTCTCTCTGTCCCAAAAATAAATAAAGGTTGAAAAAAAAATTAAAAAAAAAGAAGCTTGCAGGCCTGGCTGTGCTGTTGGCCCCTGGACCACATTTGCTGCTGAAGCCCTGAGACACTTTTGTCTCACTGGCCATGGACCAAGAAATAGGCTCATCACCTCTGCGAGAACCCTGCTGGGGAGGGGGTAGGCTTCCAGGGTGCATGGATAAGAAGGGCTAAAACCACTAGGGAGACAGCATGGCGGTTTAATGTTCTCTGTTTCCAGTGTATTATCACAGTCATCTGGGGCACACGCTAAAATTACCAAGGCAGGCCCACCCTTAAAGTTAACAGCTGACTGGTTCTCAGGCACCACCCTGGGACTCCCATGCACCCTTTGAGAAGCCCTGGGGCAGTGGCACAAGATGGGGTTTTTGGTGGTACAGATCTGGGCTGGAAACTAGGATCTACCATCTCCTCATTGTAGCCCCTTGAACAAGTTATGCAGCCTTCTTAAGGCCTCAGTTTCTTCATCACTAGAGTGCAAATAGTATCTACTTTCAGAGCTGTTATGGGGATTTAATAAAAATGATGTATACAAAAGCATTCAGCATAGTGCTTGATACTTAGTGAAATAAAGGGGAAACTATCAGTTGCTGAGATCTGACTTAATCTCAAACCCACATGTTTAGTCATCTTGAAATTATCTTTCTGCCTGCAGTCTTTCCCACTCCCAGGTCTAGTGCTCCTGAATAAGCAGTTGTAATCATCTCCTAAAATACTACTGGGCATGGCCCCCAGCTCCCCAACACACACACATTCAGATGCCTTCCATGTCTCCTCAGTGCCACAGCAGAAAAACGACAAATATTTTAGCCTAGCACTCAGTGTCCTCCACAATAAACGTCCTAATCCTCCCAAGCTCTTCAAATTTACCTCTACAGTCCCCTGTATGTCCAGCACCACTGTACACAGCAGCTCTATGTATGACACCCGAATACATAACACAAGCATCTCTGAGGACCTTGGCTCTTCTCTGTGCAGGAACGCCCTCTCTCTTTCCTCCAGTGGTCTAAGCTCTACCCTTCCCTGCAGGCAAATTCTGAGCCTATTTCTGCCACCAAAAGTACTCCCAACTATCCCTTCTTCCTCTGATGAGGACTCATATCAACATTAGCTAACTCTGAGTGTTTGCAACATGCCAAGCGATTTTTCCATGCGTTGTTCTACTGTATTTAGTATGTGTAATACACAACAAACCCATGAGGAAGAAACTATTTTTATCTGCATTTTATAAATGAAATTTAGAGGCTAAACTGCTCACCATCACAGAGCTAGTAACAGCAGAGCGGGCAAGCCCCAGCTCTTACCCATGACACTATGTGGCCTTATTAGAAAATAACAGTAACAACCCACAGAGCCTTAGTGGCTGTCCTGGGGGAAAATGTGTGTGTGTGTGTGTCTGGAAGGGAGCACAAGGACTTCACCATTATGTTTCCTGATATGGATGTAGGCTACACAAATGTAATTGTGAAAATTCACACTGAAAATTCAGCAAGCTGCTCACTTATAGTACTTGTACCTTTCTCCATGTATATTATACTTCAATAAAAAGTTTTTTGAAAAGCACAGACACCTGTGTTTGAATCTCAGCTCTGCCTCTTAACTTACCATGTAACCTCAGGCCGGTGATTCTCTGAGACTATTTTCTCATCTATAAACTGAGGATAGTATGACCAACGTCACTAAGTGGGTAAGAGGAAGAATGGAATATTCTCAACAAATTATGGTTCTTGAACTACCCTAGCGTTTGTGACCCTGAACTACCCTAGCGTTTGTCAGGGTCGGTCACTCACCCGATACTTCCCACGTGGTACTTTGTACTAGTACGCATTGTTTGCATGCGTGTTTATCTCTGCCTCAACACCTAGAACAGTGAAAGATGGTGAATCTGCTCAAGAATCCGTCATGAGTTCAAATGCTGCCTTTGCTACTTCTTTATAGATATCCTGGGAGTAAGATACAGCTTATGGGCCTCAGTTTATCAGTAAAAGGCATGGATAACAACAGGACCTACCTCCTAGGGTTGTAGGATTAAATCAGATAACACACGTAACTTCTTTGACTCGCGGCCTGTCAGAGAACTGGGCAAAGGGGGACTATTTTAGTATATTGTATCCTCTGGGGCAAGGGCTGCTCTCTGCATCTCCAGCACCAAAACCATCAAACACCACATGCACAGGGTAGGAGAAAAATCGAACCCAGGGCAGGAGACAGCAACAGAAAGAGCAGGAGCTTTGGAGACATTTGGACGCAGGACCTGCCAATTACTTCCTAGGTAAACTAGAGAACTGTCTCTTGGAACTTCAGGTTCTCTAACTGTAAAAAGGGAACACGAGCGTGGGTCTTAGAGAGGTGTTGTGTCACTGCACGGACACAGCTGACAGAGCCTGACCTGCACAATGGCAGCTGACTGCTTGCACGTGCCTGGCCATGAAGAACTGGTATAAGTTGGGCACATGGAAAAAAACTGTGCACAGGGGCAGGCAGAGAAAACAGGAAGCACACCCCGGTTATGAGATCTGGGAGCTGCTTTAAAATACTCTGTGAAGACGGGGCACCTGGGTGGCTCAGTTAAGCGTCCGACTTCGGCTCAGGTCATGATCTCACCGTTCGTGGGTTCGAGCAGCTCTGTGCTGGCAGCTCAGAGCCTGGAGCCTGCTTCGGATTCTGCGTCTCCCTCTCTCTCTGCCTCTCCCCCTCTCTCTGCCTCTCCCCCTCTTGTGCTCTTTGTCTCTCTCTCTCAAAAATAAATAAACACTAGGGGCGCCTGGGTGGCGCAGTCGGTTAAGCGTCCGACTTCAGCCAGGTCACGATCTCGCGGTCCGGGAGTTCGAGCCCCGCGTCAGGCTCTGGGCTGATGGCTCAGAGCCTGGAGCCTGTTTCCGATTCTGTGTCTCCCTCTCTCTCTGCCCCTCCCCCGTTCATGCTCTGTCTCTCTCTGTCCCAAAAATAAATAAACGTTGAAAAAAAAATTTTTTTTAAATAAATAAACACTAAAAAAACATTTTATTTATTTTTTTTTTTTCAACGTTTATTTATTTTTGGGACAGAGAGAGACAGAGCATGAACGGGGGAGGGGCAGAGAGAGAGAGGGAGACACAGAGGGAAACAGGCTCCAGACTCTGAGCCATCAGCCCAGAGCCCGACGCGGGGCTCGAACTCCCGGACCGCGAGATCGTGACCTGGCTGAAGTCGGACGCTTAACCGACTGCGCCACCCAGGCGCCCCAAAACACATTTTTTTTAATAATAAAATACTTTGTGCAGAGAAGTGGATGGAGAAGGAATGGCCACCAGCTGATGGTTGCTGGGGCTGGATAATGGATACATGGGGACCCACTATGCCACCCAGTCTTCTTTTGGGTATTCAAATTCTTCATTAAAAAAAAAGTTAGGATGTATCTGTAGGCTAAATGCTGCTGCCACTTTGCACAACCTCTGATTTATGAACACTGTTGTTTTTTTCAACTCCATAAAACTACCACCACCAGTATTCCTATATTTCCACCTATGAAAAGAATGGTGTACAGACGTTAAAGAACTTGTGTTTCCTCAAGTCCCAAATACCTCTCCTCTACTTCCACAAAGCCTTCTCTGACCAACGCCCCAACATATGCACACCCTTATAAATCAGCTCATAAGTATAAAATTCTTCAAAACTTCCTGAATACGTTACCCTTTACACTGAAATACATCCGAGTTGGGGGGAAGGGAAACGTGGCATTAAGACGAAGGAGGGGCACCTGGGTGGCTGAGTCGGTTAAGCGTCTGACTTCAGCTTAGGTCACGATGTCACAGTTTGTGAGTTCGAGCCCATGTCGGGCTCTGTGCTGACAGCTCAGAGCCTGGAGCCTGCTTCAGATTCTGTCTCCCTTGCTCTCCCTCTCTCTCAAAAATAAACATTAAAAAAAAAGATGAGGGAGTCAATAATTATTGAACACCTACGATGTGCCAGGTGATCATCTAGGCACCTGGGGGTGCTTTACACATGTATATTAATAATATGATCTTCCAATATTCTTGTCAACTTTTTGGTCTACGTGAGTAAGGACCCTATCAGTCTTGTTCACTGCTCCACCTTCAATGTTTGGTGTTCACGAAATGTTTAAGTAAGATAGATATCGCCATTTTTCAGGTGAGAACATTTAGGCTCACAAGTTACAAAGCTTGCTAGACTATAAAACCCTCGTCTCAGCACTGGGATGGGTTGCTCATTACACAACTACTGAAATTATTAACTTCCATACGAACCAAGAAAAAAGAATTGGTGATTTGAGCTACCCTGTTTATACTCAGTCACTCACAGCAAAAGTCTGCAGAGTCTGGACTTGCAGACTCAGAGTCTAGGCAGCAGTTTCCCTAATAATGAATGGTGGTGGCAACAGGAAAGAGGAGACTTCAAAGTTACTGAGGACAAGAGGATTAGGGAACAGTAGGTTCCAAGGATCAATCAGCCCCAGCTATAGAGAGAAAAGGAAAAGTGGTTGTTCTTGACCTAGTGCCCAGAGTCAAAAAGCATTTATCAGGAATGAGCTGAATCTTCCAGACTTCCTTTCTCATCACCCACATTAATCTATGTCCTTCATCCATTTCCGACACCATCAAGTGCCAAATTATGTTCTGGGTGCCAGAGGGGTCCCAAGAATGAGTAAAACAAGATCTTTTCAAGTGCTAGGAAAAGTGGGCACAGAGCTGTCCCCAGAACACCATTCACTTAGGCGCTCAGACTTTCAGGAATTCCCTCTTTAGGATCTAAGAACAAGCAAGAACTTGTGGCCTGGGGGGCAATGCCAGGGACCTTGGGCAGGAAGGGGACATTGGTAATCCAACCTATGGGCTTCCAAATCTTAAACGAGATCATAAATCCCAACCCTGATCTATGGATCCATTAGAGCCCAAATACCAAGTGAGGACCCACAGTCTGCTAAGGCAGCAGGTAACTTTAGACTCCAATCTATCCTAGAGCCCCATGGTGCCTGAGGTTTGAGACTGCAGGAAGTCAATTTTGCTATTTTCAGAAAGCGACCTGACCTCTCTGGGCTTGTTTTCTTACCTGTACTCTGAAGTACCTTCTCCCATTCCCCCAACTTAACTGGCTCAGGCAGGTCATACCTCACTTCTCTCAGTGCTCCTAATCAGCACAGGCCAGCTCCCACTCTGCCCCACGTGCTGGAGATGTTCCTCCGCCTGGTCATTAATCATTACAAGCAAGGTTCCCCCACACGGGGTGCCTGGAACATAACCCTGGACAATCCACTCCCCACATCGCAGGGAATCTGGGGTCCCTGACTCCGCTCAGATGTCATCAAGATGCCTCAACTCAAGGCTCACCCTACCGCTCAAAGCCTCTCAGCTTCTAACCCTATAAAGGATCTAAATCAGTCCTTTGATCCCCCAACATGACACCTCAAGCCTAGGTGCCTCCAGAACTCTAATTCTAACTCAGACTTCCCCGACCTCCAATTGCACCCTCTCCCAAAGGCCTTACCAACACCCCCACCCCCTCCCCAGGCCTAAAGCCACGGTCCCGCTCCAGGGCGATCCGGACCTCGGCCGTCCTGACCTTGGAGTTCCACCGGCTCCATTGCCAAGCCCGGCCCTGCAGCTCACCTGGGTACCCTTGCCGGCTCCGGGCGGTCCCAGCAGCACGGCCCGTATGCCTTTAGGGCACTCTGGGGCCGGTTCGGCCGCGGGGACGTTGGGAGCCATGGCCGCCGAGCCTCTCACCGTTCAACCCGCCAGCACACACCTCGCAGGTCTAGCGCTTCCAGCCTAGCGCGCCGCGCACGCCACGCACGGTCCGCTCGCGCTAACACTGGTCCGTCTCCACGTCCGTCAAGCCGCTCCGCCCGCCCCGGAGCGCGACGGACACTTCAACTCACCAACCGTGTGGCGATACTGGGGAAGGCTGCTTTTGATTGGACAAAATCAGTGAGAGTAAGGAAGGGGCGGGCCATCTTGGACCGAGGGGGGTTGGGGCGCCCAGCGGGTGTGCGGAGTGGGCGGGAAAAAGTGAAACAAGACCAGAGGCCAGGCTGGAAGTTCCAGGTTGGCTTTGACAGTTAATGATACCGGCAACCCCGGTGAAGTCCTATGAAATTGCCTGTAAGAGTGCAAATGGGCGAAATCAGTCTTACAAGACAAGTTGATAATATGTATCCAATATCCTTTGGCCCAGCAACTACACTTCCAGGAATTCAAAAGACATAAAGATATGCGTCAAGATTTGTGTAACAAAGATATTAATTGTAGCACTTGTAACAGCCAAAAAGGCCCAAATAAGCAAACCAAAGAACAAAATAAAACAAAAACAAAGGCAATATCCCAAATGCTCAGTGAGAGATAGGTTAAATAAATTGCAACAAATTGTATACTGAATCCCCCCATTGTATAAAATATTTAATCACGTGGGAAAATGTTCACCAAACAGGATACAAAATTGCAGTTACAACAAAATCCCAATTTTGAGTTACAAGTGAACATCTCTATACACTGTGATTACAGGAGCCTCTCCCCTTCTTTGTGCGTTAAAAAAAATTTTTTTTTGGGGCGCCTGGGTGGCGCAGTCGGTTAAGCGTCCGACTTCAGCCAGGTCACGATCTCGTGGTCCGTGAGTTCGAGCCCCGCGTCGGGCTCTGGGCTGATGGCTCAGAGCCTGGAGCCTGTTTCCGATTCTGTGTCTCCCTCTCTCTCTGCCCCTGCCCTGTTCATGCTCTGTCTCTCTCTGTCCCAAAAATAAATAAACGTTGAAAAAAAAAATTTTTAAAAAAAAAATTTTTTTTTCATGTTTATTTTTGATAGAGAGACAGAGTATAAGCTGGGCAGGGGCAGAGAGAGAGGGAGACACAGAATCCGAAGCAGGCTGCAGGCTCTGAGCTGTCAGCACAGAGCACGACGCGGGGCTCAAACTCAAGAGCTCAAACTCAAGAGCCGTGAGACCCGAGCAGAAGTCAGACGCTTAACCGTGTAAGCCACCCAGGCACCCCTTTGTGCATTTTTACATTTTCAAAAAGCTCTGTAATTAATTCTATAACAAACAGATACTACTTTTATAGTAAGAAAATAACCTTTTTAAGTCAGGAAAAGGTACTTTTTCTCAAAAGAAACGACCTTCTCTTGGAGAGGAAAAGAATTTCTACAGCTTTTTGGTGTGTGAAAGTTTCATCCACACCCCCTATGAAGCAATCCCTGACACCCTGGCAAGAACAGCCTCCAAGGGCCCCTTTGGACCTTTCGTCAAGCGTGTTGATTATGAAACACTCTTGACACAGGACCCTAGCAACTCATTTCCTGTACCCTGGTAGTGATTCTGCTCTCCCTTCAGCATGGTCTCTTTCTTCTCTTTCGCATCACAAAACAGATTAACATTCATTCCACATCTGCACACTGGCCTTCTACAAGGTGCCTGACCTTGAAGGAGGCAGAGCTTCTTAAACCCATTTTTCAGGAAAATATGGTTACAGTGGTTAACCCAAAGCCACACAGTGGCAGAGTCACAATTAAGAGTGAGGCTGATTTAAGGCGCCTGGGTGGCTCAGTCAGTCAAGTGTCCAACTTCGACTCAAGTCACGATCTCGTGGTTCATGGGTTCAAGCCCCATGACCGGCTCTGTGCTGACAGTTCAGAGCCTGGAGCCTGCTTCAGATTCTGTGTCTCCCTCTCTGTCTGCCCCTCCCTGCTCATGCTCTTTCTCTCTCTCAAAATAAATAAATAAACATTTTAAAAGTTAAAAAAAAGAAAAAGAGAAAAGATGAGCTGATGAGCCGGTACTCCAGAGAGCACAGGGTTTGTGGGGATGGGGGTGAGGGTGGGGAATAAGCACATTTTTTTTTTTTTTTTTCCTGGTGGAAGTGTCTACCAGAGAGAGAGAGAGAGACTTTTCTCTATGTAGCGAAAATTCACTTCACTCCAAGAAAGCCAGAGTTCATCGTGATTTGCTGGGCCCAGGGCACCAGGCAAAGGTCATAGGAGGAGTCTTCCCTACCACCAATCCTTACAGTGATTTCTACCAGGCATGGATCTCTCAGGAGGAAAGGCAATTAAGACTACACATAAATACACACAGTGTAAGGTTTATTCACTCAGTTTTTAATAATGTCCTAGTCTTTGGAGGCATACTGAAGATCATAAGGGGGATATTGACATCCCAAGGGAAGGAAGGAATACCTCATTCATTTATTCACTCGGTTTAATTTTAAATAGTAATTGCTACCATCTACCCATTATTGGGTACTGCATAACAGCCCTGTACTAAACACTTTACATGCATTACCTCATTTAATTCATACATCAAAGTATATATGTATTTACTTTATTATCTGCATTTTTTTTTTTTTAATAGAGGAACTTAAGGCAACAGAGAGGTGAGCCTGTGGCTGCGCAGATCTGAGCCCAGGCCTGTCCGACTGGCTGCTGTTCAGCAGTGCCATAACAAGACGGGCAGTTTCTGTAGACTCACAGTGCAGCTGGGTTCCAGCTAGAGGGATCCTGGAGGTTTCTCCAGCTAGAGGTGAAAGAGACAGAGCTTGAAAGATACAGACGATTTGCCTTCGGTGTGGAGGACGTTTCAGGCCGAGAGAACATTCAGAGCGAACCATCAGAGGTGAGAGGGAATGAGGTGTGCTGTAGATTTTCTCCAGTGGGCTTTGGGGAATTGGGAAATTTCTTAGGCAGAAAATCATGATCAGAGTCACATTTTATAAAGATCACTTGCAGGACAGACTGGAGAGTAGGGAAAGAAACGAACGTAAGACAAGCTGAGAAATACTTCTGTTCGTGTTTTGTGGTAGGCAGAGCAACCCCCCCGCCCCCAAGATGTTCACGTCCTAATCCCTAAAACTTGTGACCCTGTTACCTTACGCGGCAAAAGGGACTTTGCAGATGTGATTAAGTCAAGGATTTTGAGATGGAGAGAGATTATCCTGGATGATCTGGATGAAACCAATATAATCACAAAGGTCCCCATAAGGATAAGAGGGAGTCAGGAAAGCTGGAGAAGGAGACACAAGCAGAGGTCACAGTGGTGTGACTGCTGACCAGGGACCACAAGTCAAGGAACGATGCCAGCCTCTGAAGCTGGAAAGGCGAGGAAACAGATTCTCCCCTAAACCTCCAGAGGGCACACACCTTCCGCTGACACCTTCATTTTAGCCCCATAAGACCCATTTTGGACTTCTGACCTCCTGAACTGTAGGATAATAAATCTGTGTTTTTCTAAGCCACCAAATTTGTAGTAATTTACTTATTTATTTATTTAAAATTTTAATGTTTATTTTTGAGAGACAGAGAGAGACAGAGCGCAAGTGGGGGAGGGGCAGAGAGAGAAGGAGACACAGAATCCGAAGCAGGCTCCAGGCTCTGAGCTGTCAGCACAGAGCCCGATGCGGGGCTCGAACTCAAGAACTGCGAGATCATGACCTGAGCCGAAGTTGGACGCTTAACCGACTGAGCCACCCAGGTGCCCCCACAGTAATTTATTACAGCAGCAATAAGAAATAAATGCATGTTCTTTGGATGCAAGCAACAGAAATGGACTCTGGCTACATTAAGTAAGGAAGGAATCTGATGGCAAGATACAGTTGTAGGACAGGCAGCCTCAGGAACGACAAGAGCCAGAGGGCTTTGGGTAATCTAGATATCAGGAATTAATGGACAATGCTGAGGGGGATATTTATTCCCTCCTCTGGCTTTTCCCATGTGGAGGGACCCCTTTTAGGGTAACGCTCTTGCTTCTTGCCTCCCTGGGGGGAGAAGGAGGAGTGACTTACCTGATTGCTGAGTTTAGGGAGAATGAATGAAGCTCAGTTCAGCTCTCCCCCCTCTTTCTCTTGTAGATCTTCCTGCCCACAAGAACCATGTTTTTTGTTTTTGTTTTTTTTTCCTCTTCCTCCATGCTCTAAATTTCCCAGGGTCTGACCCGTACAAGGAAGATTGTGATTTTCAGTACTGCCTGACACTGGGTGGAGAAGATTGGTGCTGTTGTTGTTGTTGTTGTCTGTCTTCAGAATTCAGTATTAGTCATTTCACTTGTCTGTCAGACCTAAAGGTGCATCCCCAACAGCTTTGTCAGTAATAAAGGTGATATTTTGACCTCCCTCTCTTCTACCTCTGTAGCTACCTATCATGTGTTCCCAACTTGGGCGAGGCTACCCCCGAACCCAACAAATGGTTTCTCATGATGCTGTGATGAGGATGACTAACCTTGACTGTTTTCTATATCTGTGTCCTTCTGCTTCAGATTCAAAATCCTGACTTGGCTTGGATCTCACGTTCATCCCTTGGCAAAGGTGGAGAGTACCTTGATTAATAGTTCCCTCGGGACTGCAGCGATGGGAGAAGTAGTTCCCCCAAATGATGACAGTTTCTGAAATAAGAGGGAAGAGCCAGAGGGCGTGCAGAAACGACAGATGTCCCCAGTAGGGAGTATTGCAAAAGTCCAGGGGAAAGGTAATGAGGGACTGGCCTACGGAGGTAGAATTAATGGGAACTGACACCAGACCAGATGGGGATAAAAATGTCCGAGCCTTGGGGCCAGGTGACTGGGAGGAGGGTGATGCCATTAATACTCATCTCATTAATTCTTTAATTGATTCATCTGACATATATTTAGTGAGTGTATATTATGTGCCCGGCACTGTGCTTGGTGCTAGGGATCTGGTGTTAAGCAAGGAGGGCAGGGTATCCCCTGTCATAAAACTTGCAGTCAAGGGGAGGACGAAAGACAAGGAAGGTAGCAATTTCAGCACAGGGATGGGGGCTATGCTGGGGAAGGTACAGTCTACAGTGGGAACACAATGGAGGGGCACCTAGCTCAGATTTGAGGGGAAGTGACATCTAAGAGACGTGAAACCCCCAGGATGAGGAGAGTTTGACTGGAGAAGAGGGAGGGGACAAAGTGTGTGCCAAGGTCTGGAGGCAAAGGAGACCGTGGCAAGTTGAGGAGAACCGTGGTCCTCAGTGGAGGAACGCCTCTCATGATTGAAATCCTATATTGCAAAGGGCTTGGGGTGGGGGTTGGGGGGAACAGCCACGTCTCCTCCTACAGAAGCTGAAAGGGCAGAATGTTACCTGCCCTTCTGGCAACAGGGGAGTGAGCACATGACTGGGCCTGCCCAGTGGGATGTCCCTGCCCAGGACTTTGACCTTTGAGGGAGAGAGGCAACCGGCAGGGCAGGACTGTTCTTGGAGAAGACCTGGGAGTCTTGCAGCAGTGGGGGCCGATGGCCAGTAGTGTCTGTCCAACCAGGCTTTTCCTGAACCGTGTCTTTGTCCGTGTTCTTAGCCCAAATGCTTTGGGTTCCCATCCATGTCTGGAACTCGTGAGCACCACACGTTATTCAACACAGCTGTTCACTCATTAGGTTAGCCACCAAAGAGATGGGAGAGAGCTGAGAGGGGGGTCAGCCTGCTGGAGTTACAACTCGAGAGGGCAGGGGAAGAAACAAGAGGGTGGGAGGCAGGGATTTCCCTTCTGGTGAAAAGAGAGATGGCCCAGAGGAAAAGCTCCTTTCCTGCCCGCCTTTGGATGCTGAAGGAGGACACAATGCTTAATCTAACAGCCATCCTGGGGTTGTGAGGGACGAGCTGAGAGGCTCAGAGGAAAGCTGACCCAGAGTCGAACCTCACTGTGCCGCTAAAGGAAACAACCTGATATCACCTGCCTCTGGACTTTTTGTGGTGGGGGCCACGTTTATTTGGGTGTTCTGGTTCCTGCTGCTGAAAGGACCTCATGTGCACTACAAATCATCTAAATCGTCCCCAGTTTCTCTTTGTAAAGTGTGGAGGATGATACCTACCTCAGGATCAGAGCGAATATCGAATTAGATAATGATTGTAAAGTATTTAGCATAGTGCCTTGCTTATAGTAAGCACTCAGTAAATGTTCACTATGACCGCCTGCTGTCAAAACCATGGGACAGATGGGTTTGTCCTAGAAGAGGGTAGAGAAATAAAATAAGGACTAAATCTGGGGAGCGAACATCTGAGGGGAAAGAGGTGGCCTGCAAGGGAGTCAGAGAATGATTAAAGAGCTAAGAAGAAAACCTGAAGTTTCATTCTACACATCACACTCTTTTTCATCTGGAAGACTCCTACTCATCCCTCAAAGTCCAGTTTAAGTATTCCCTTTTCTGTGAAACCTTCCTGTGCACTCAACCCGCAGTCTCACACTCTGAGTTAGCTGTCCTGATGCTCTGGCTCCCACGGCATACCCTTCTTTTCTTGCACTTACCATGATTTGTGGTGATTTTCTGCTTTTATATCTGTCTCCTGCCCCAGACTGTCAATGAATTTCCCTAAGAGCAGAGGTGCCCTGACTGCGTCTTCCAGCCCAACCTAGCATGGGGCCTGACAGCTGGTGGTAATAATAAAAGCTAATGTTTGGTGATGGGTTATCCTGTACCAGGCACTGTGCTAAGTGCTTTACATATGGCAAATCATTTAAATCTCATGCCAACTTTATAAGGTTGAAGAACTGTAAGAAGTGAGAAGTTATTTAAACTCAAGTGGTCTGTCTCTGTGGCCTGCATTATTACCTGCTACGACAAGTCGTCCCATCTCTAGTGAACACTGAAAAATAAGTGTTTGTTGATTGAAATGATGGAAGGAGTGTTACCAAAACCAAGGAAAGAGTTTCAGGAACGCATTAGTCAGCTTTAGGTAAGTGTTGCTGCACTGAGAAATAGCACCCAAAATCTCAGCTTACAGAACAAGTCCCAGGTCAGCTGCAGGTCAGCTATGGTTCTGTCATATATCAGGGATGCTGGCTGATCAGGAAAAGGCCTGATCTAGAACATTGCTGCTCTGAGGGAAAAGAGAAAAGATAGAAGGTATGCTGGAGTGGGCTCGTACTAAAGAAGGCTGATAATACGCATCTCCTTCTGACTCCATGCCCAGTGATATCACACTGGCAGGTTGAAATCAGTCATGGTGGGAGTATTTATACTGTGGAAAGCAGCAAATTCTTTTTTGCCCCCTAGAGGGCCTGTTGTTAAATATTTACCAGCCCAGCACTAGAAAAGAGCAATGATGGTCGTCCTTAAAGCTTCTGCCCAGAAATGACACAGGTCATGGAAGCACCACAGGTCACACATACTCCCATTTTACTTGCCAAAGCGAGTCTCGTGGCCAAGCTGCCATCGATGGAACCAGGAATATACTTTTCCCACCGGGACCGGCCTAGGAGGAGGGGCAGTGAATTATTTGTGAACAATGAATCATGTAGTCTGCCTCTCTGAAGGAGTCCAAGATGAAGACTGAAAAAAAGCCTCTTGGAATTGGCCTTGAGGAGTTTGTCCGTGACCTTTAACAAGGGAGTAGGTTCAGTTGGAGGCCGGGGTGGGGGTTGGATGGAGGGGGTGAGATCCCTCATTCGTGAGGCTGTCCAGGGAAATAGGAGGGACGGGTGAGTTGGTAACCAGAGGGAGTGGCCATTTGGAAGGCACGGTGCCTTCCAGAAACAGGCAGCCTATTTATCAGTGGGCCTGACAGTCATTTTTAGAATTAACCGATCTCTTTCTGCAACTATGTTTCTTCCACCTTCATGCTATGGATGACACTAGGGGAGGCAAAGGAGGAAAGAGAAAGAGTCTCATTTTGAGGGTTCTAAAAAGCTGAGGTCCTGGACTAAATGGGAGGAAATATGTACATATACATATATAT
Source organism: Lynx rufus (assembly GCF_022079265.1). Classification (NCBI taxonomy): domain Eukaryota; kingdom Metazoa; phylum Chordata; class Mammalia; order Carnivora; family Felidae; genus Lynx; species Lynx rufus. Next base: position 197,567,201 of record NW_025814834.1, on the reverse strand, counting down.
ATATATATATATATATACACACACACACATATATATATATATATATATATACACATACATATATATAAAAGAAACAGAGTCTGTGCCACACTGCTGAAAACTAGACATCTCTGCCCGGAGGGGAGAAGAGAGTCCGAGAGAAAGCCAGCTGAACTGTGCCATTGCTGGGCAGAAGCTTTAAGGGCTAACCACCGTGATTGTTCTTTTCCAACGCTGTGCTGATAAGTGCTTAACAACAGTCTCTCTAGGAAGAAAAGGTATTTGTTGAACTATCATGGGTCACTGAGAAGAGGGTCACTGTGGCTTGCCCCTCCTTGCCCTGAGTGGCTTGCGGACTGGCAACGATAGGATTCCCAGACAGGAGTGGGCAAATCCTGGAGCAAAAGAGCATCTGTCACTTTTCTGGTGGTAGGAAGGGCCCAAGAAAGAAAGCACAGGACCTCAGAGCCCCACCCCCACCCCACCATGCAGGGCAAGGCCAAGGACTTGAGACACCCCGTGAGGGTTCCCACATGATCCCGTGTGCTGCAGGGGCAGCAGAATGTGTTGCTGCCCATTGTGGGTTGGCGGGTGGTGGGCACTGGTGACAGATGGACTAGAAGAGGCCTTGATGGGGGTATAGGGAGCTTGCAGCAGGGACCTCAGTGGAACGATGACTGGAAAACAAACTGGAACAAGAACGCGCTATGTGCCCTCTTGGGAGGAGCCTGGTGCGGTGGTTAGCTGCTGCCCCTGCTGCTACTACTAAAACGAGCCCATAGTCCCCTAAAACCAGAGCTGATTCAGAATTTGGAATCCTTGTGGACGTTAGACAAAGGTGATTCGGGCGCACGCAGCGTGCTATGTAACACTGTTTAGTGTGGTCCGCGGGCAGCCCCATGTAATGAAATGCCAGAGCATTTCTGCAGCAAAATGTATGGGGTACATAAAGATTCCAGAATCTCCTATTGTTTAAATCAGAATGTGTTTCAGTTCGAATTCTGCTGTCAAGTTACTTTTGATGCCAAATTTAAAAAATCTTTCCTGGTTCCATCCTGGGAGTCAGCCTGACTCCTTCCTTTTCCTCCTTGCGCTCCTCCAGATCCAAGGGGTCAGCAAATACCACCCATCCTTTCTCCTTAACACCTCTCGCGTCCGTCTCCTTCCTTCCATCTCTCCTCCTGCATCCTGGCGCAGGTCACCTTCCCCTCTCACCAGGGTTATTGCAGCCACCTCCTGGCTGGCCGCCTGCAGCCTCCAGTTCTGCTCCATACTGCCCACAGAGGAGTTGCTCTGGAATGCAAACTTGGCCTGGCCGCGGTCTCCCGTCAGGGTAGGGATGTGATTAACTGAGAAATACCAGCAGATCTGAAGAATGTCAACGTTCTTTAATGGCTCTGGGTGTGGAAACTTCTCTTTTGGAGTCCATTAAGCAAGAAACAATTGCACGCTCCCAGATGGAGGTACAGGTGGCTTGCAAAGTTCCACACTGAGATGTAAGCTGCTGCTGCTTTTCTGCAGGGGGAGGGTTCTGCTGGGTACAAGAAGCTCCCAGCCCCCCACCCCCGACTCTCAGGAGTCTGGTTCCATCCTGGCCCCTCCTGACTGCTCAGGCAGGAGCCGAGTATGTGCCTGCCTGCTTACCAGATACAAGTGATTTGTGTAAAACATATCCCAGAGTCAGTTGGGGCTTCAGTTTGCCTGAGGGTTCTCCCTGCAACTCCCAAATCCAATGCTGACCCCCAGAGAGTGTGATTGCTCACATTCACGGCCCTGTGTCATGGGCTACATTGGCCCTGGCTGTCAAGAATCAAAGCAGGCTGGGGCGCCTGAGTGGCTCAGTCAGTTAAGCATCCGACTTTGGCTCAGGCCATGATCTTACGGTTCGTGGGTTCAAGCCCCATGTCGGGCTCTGTGCTGACAGCTCAGAGCCTCAAGCCTGCTTCAGATTTAGTGTCTCCCTCTGTCTATGCCCCTCCCCCACTCGTACCTCTGTCTCTCCTCCAAAATAAATAAAACATGAAAAAATAAAAATAAAAAAGAACCAAAGCAGAAGAAGCCAGCTCTCTTTGTGCCCACAAAAACCAAACAGGGTCCCTGGCCTGAGAAGCAGCTCCTGATCCCAGCGGTCTCGTGTACAAGAGAAAAAAACAGAGAAATGGCAACTCCAGGCTTCTTATTGTTCTAGCTGCCATAAGGCTTTAATTTTACTCTTGCCTGTGGTGATCAAGATTCTCCATAATTTAATTTTATCGAGCGAGCATTTATACCAGGCCCTATGTTCAGTTCTCTGTACGCACTCTCACTGGGTCATTACGATGCTCTTGCCACATGAGAACTATTATTATCTCTGTTTCGTGGTTGGGAAAACTGAGTCCCAACCTGGTTAGTCGGCTTTTGCTTGAAATCATCCAGTTAGTGAGAGCTCTTACCACCTAGATGGATTTTTACTGTTTTCCACAGATATCTGATGTCCCTCCCTATTGATATCCTTGCTGTCTTGTCCTTAGGCCAGACCATACGACTCGCTTTGGCCAACGAGATATGAGCAGAAGTAACATGTGTGCCATGTCAGAGTGGAAGATTTTGAGAACCAGTGTGGGCTTCATACACTCTCTTTCCCTGCCTCGGCAGTTATGGAAGCCTATGTTGAGAGGGAGCCTCCATTTTCCTAGGTCTCTGACCACCTGCCTTGAGCAGAGACCCTTAGTTGATTCAAATGAGCCTATGTTATAGGCAAGGGACTTACTTTGTTGTTTTAAGCTACTGAGATGTTCCTGGTTGTTTCTTCCTGTATCAAAACCTAGCCAATATTTTTTTAAAAATTATTTTCAATGTTTATTTATTTATTTTGAGAGAGAGAGAGAGAGAGAGAGAGAGAATGAGTGGGGTAGGGGCAGAGAGAGAGAGGAGCACGTAGAATCCGAAGCAGGCTCCAGGCTCTGAGTTGGCAGCACAGAGCCTGATGTGGGGCTCGAACCCACAAACTGTGAGATCATGACCTGAGCCGAAGTCAGACGCTTATCCGACTGAGCCACCCAGGCACCCCAAAACCCAGCCCATCTTAACCAATCTCACCCTTATTTGGGGTCAGAATAAAGAGGCGGGACAGGAGACTCTTGCTCTATGGGCCAAGACCCACTTACTATAAGCTTGGCGTTCCAGTCACCTACACAGACCAATCCCTTCCCACCTGCCAGAGTGCACCCCTTCCTCTGTGCCCTTATCAGGCTTCACTGTCCCACCGGAACTGGCACCTGCTTCCCGATGTTCGTAACACGCTTCCTGCTCTTTTGCCACTCAAACCACAACACCGAGATGTGGTTTTCTAAAGAACTGGCAAAGTCCAAGCCACCTGAATGAGAAGAGCCTTTCAGCTACTGTTTTGAGGTCATTGTGGCCAAACGCTGATTTCCATGAAAGCTACCAGTATTCCAAGAAGATGTTAACCGTGACAACTGCACACGTTGTTGGGAAATGCTGCACCCTGGACACTCCCCGTGAGGAAACCCTTGTGGAATGAACCAGAAGTTTCATTGGAAAATGATGGTGCAAAACAGAGGGCACCGGGTTGGAAGTGCTCCTAGAACAACATGTATTGCATACGCACTTACTCTGCCTGACAGTCAGGACTCTGTGGTCCCTGTGTCAGGGATTCAGATGAAACAGACAAGTGTGGGCAGAGGGTGATGATACAGCGTGATAAGTGAGGCTGGCTGCCTAATTTAGTCATTTATTCATCGAATGCATATATATTGAACTCTCCTGATATGCTAGGGAACTGGGTATTAAGTGTAAACGAGACAGGGACTGTCTTTGCCCTCCTGACGTTTGTAGTCTAACAGCCCTGAGAGAAATAGACACAGAGTGCTATTAACCTAATCGGCCTCTTTAGCAGAGGCAAATCACCTAATCTGGGGTGCGGGTGTGGTTCTAGGATAACTTTCTGAAGGACGTGACTCCAGAAGAGATTCCTGAAGGATGAGCAGGAAGGAGGCAGCAAAGAAGGGGGAAGGGCATTCCAGGCAGAGGGAACAGTTGAAGCAAAGGCCTAGAAGCATGAATCAGCTCCGCACATCTCCTAAGTGCAAGCAGCTGGGTATGACTAAAGCCCAGAGTTTAGACTAAAAAGGAACAACAGATCCAGTGAGCGACTAGGCTGATGGGGGCCACATCTGGCTGCTGGGTCTAGGTGCTCGAGCTTAACCTGAAGACGGTGGGAGCCGATGGAAGAGTTTGAGCTGGAGTATTTATTATATTAGTTAGGAAATAGACTCAGCTGCTATAACAAAGACGCTAAACTAACAATGGCTTAAACAAGATAGAAGTTTACTTCCTGCTTATGTGGAAACCCAGATAGGCAAGCCAGAGTGGGTGTGACCGAGGGGCCACAGAGTTCTGACTCCCCGGGCATAATGGGTGCTTAGTAAATGTTGTTCTAGGAGCACTTCTATCCCAGTGCCCTCTGTTTTGCATCATCATTTCCCACTGAAACTTCTGGTTCATTCCACAATGATGAAGGACCGTGGTTCCTTGTGGTTTGTTCCTTTGACATCTTCAACATAAGGCTTCCGTCTCGTGGTCCAAGAAGGCAGCTCTGGCTCCTACCCTCACTTCTGCATTTCAGCCAGCAGGGAGAAGTAAAAGGGATGGGGGAATATATACTCCTTCCCTTTACAGGCATAACCCAGAACTTGCACATGTCACTTTCATTTATATTGCACTCCCCAGAATCCAGTCGTATGGCCACTGCTGGGAGCCAGGGTGCTGGGAAATGTAGTTTCTCTTCTGGGCAGACATGTGCTTAGCTAAAAGGCAGAAGGAAGCTCTATTATCAACGAAGGATGGAGGCTGGGAAACGACGATCTGTCTCCAACAGGGAGTGACAATCCTATTTGCCTTTTGGAAAGATCTCTCTTAGAGTGGGTGGAGGAAGGACTGGATGGTAAGAGATCAGAGACAAGGAAATAATCCAAATGAGGGTTACTGAGGCCTGAACCCAGGCAGAGACATCTGGGGTGGAGGAAGTGGACAGAGGCTTAGAGAGAGTTGGAAGTTGAACAGACCAGGACATGGTGACCAACTGACCAGACTTCTTCTTCTTCTTTTTTTTTTTTTTTAATGTTTATTCATTTTTGAAAGACAGAGAGAGAGCACAAGCAGGGGTGGGGCGGAGATAGAGGGGGACACAGAATCTGAAGCAGGCTCCAGGCTCTGCACTGCCAGCACAGAGCCAAATGCAGGGCTTGATCTCATGAACCGTGAGATTGTGAACTGAGCCAAAACCAAGAGTCAGACATTTAATCAACTGAGCCACCCAGTCGCCCCTGTCTTTCTATTTTTGAATGATAATCTTGTATTGGACTCCAAAGCCCAGCAGGCAGGGCTTGTGGTGGGAAAGGAGGTGGACATGGTCTGCCCTCTCCTCCCTGCCCTCTGGAGGGAAGGGACAAAAAGGAAAACAGGACCTGCTTCCTTAGGTGTCCCCTACTGGCCCTTGGCTGGTCTCTTCTTCACTGCTTATAAGGTGGCTGAGTTCCAGTCGTCATAGCTGCTCAGCTCATTGTCTATAGTCCCCTAGCATGGAGCTGGGGACCACACAGACCATCCTGTAGAAGGACTCCATGCCAAAGAGCTCTCCTCTGCTGGTGGCCTCAGGCTCACCTCTTTGCCTCCAGCAAGACTGCTGCCCCCATCACATCTACCTTTTGCAGGCCCAACCCTGGGACCTATAGACATGGGCAGAATCTGTCTTTCTTCTTCTCGCCCACTGGCCACTCAGTCACACCCTTGGCCTTCTCTCTCCAGTGCCCTTTCCCCTATTTCAGTTAGCACCAGAGTAGGTCAGAAGTACCATGGCTTGGCTGACATCCATGGGAATGAGAAGTCAGTCCCTTTGGTGGCACCCCAAACCCAACGAATAATTCTCTTGGCTCTGCTCCAGTTGTCTAGTGCTGTGTAATAGACCACCCCAAATTTCATGGCATAAACAACCATCATTTTATCATCCTCATGGATTCTGTGGGTCAGGAATTTGACAGGGCACGGGGGGATGGTTGGACTCCAGTTGTGGTAGACAGCCTCCAAGATGCTTCCCAATGACCCCTGCCTCCCAGTATTTGTGCCCTTGTGTGTCAGTCTACTCCCATTTTGTATCAAGGTGGGTCTGGGGGGCCAATAGAATATGGCAGAAGTGATAGTATGTCACTTTTGAGTTTAGGTTATTAAAGATATCGTGGTTTCTGCCTCCCTGTCTTTTGGATCACTCTGGAGGAAGCCAGCGGCCATGTTGTTAGGCACTCATACATGGAGAGGCCCATTTGGAGAAGAACTGAGGCCTCCTGCCAACGGCCACGTGAGTGAGCTTGGAAGTGGATCCTCTGGCCCCAGAGAAAGTCTAAGATGAGTGTAACCCTTGGCCGACAGCTAGATGGTAACTTTGTGAGATACTGAGGCAGAGCCACCCAGATATGCTGCTCTCGGATTCCTGTCAGAAACTGTCAGCTGATACCTGTTTGTTGCTTGAAGCTGGGATGACTTGAAGGCTCTGTTGGCCTTGTCACCTGGAAAGCCTTCATGTGGCCTGTCCATGTGGCTTGGCTTCTCACAGCATAGTAGCTGGGCCCTGAGGAGCATCTGTAGAGTAAGCTTTCCAAGAGAACTTTTGGCCTTGCCTCAGAAGTCAAGCAGGGTAATTTCCACCGCATTCTGTTGTTACAAGTGAGTCACCACAGCTAGTCCAGATTCCAGGGGAAGAGATTTGACTGGTTCTCTTGATGGAGGAATGATAAGGTCACATTGCAGAAGAGCAAGTGGGATGGGAGATGGAGTGGCCGTCTTTGCAAAATACAGCTGGAGCCCTGCTTCAGGGGGAGAAACCAATCCATTGGTCTGGCCCTCAAGAAGAAAGGGATACATGACTTTTTACCGGCAACACACCTCCAGCCCTGGGGTTAATGTTGATTCTGCTGAAATGGCAATTCCTATCAAACCCTGAGAGGAGCCAGCCATCGTCTGAGCTTGGAAGGTAGAGTACTTCCTGTGTTTTCTTCTCAGCTCTGGATTCTGGTGCTCATTTCTGGATAAACAAGGTAGGTCCCCCTGGCACCTTGTCCCACAGAGGCCCACTTCCTTTTCCCTCCCAGTCACAGTGCTTACGACTTTACCTCAGTCAATCCTGTGCTCACCAACTAGCTAGGAATTATGACCCCATTTTGCAGAGCAGGAAGTAATCTGACCAAGGTCACATAGGCGGAAGCGGTATGCAGGGACTCAGCACCATGACCTCTAAGTCCATGCTCTAGGGCCCTGGGATTCCAGAAAGCCTACTGGGTGTTGGAGCCTTAGCCCTGGTCTCATCAGGGCCCTGCTGCAAGTGAGGCCAGTGTGAGCAGTGTGGGAAGGAGGGGCTCTCTGCCTGATGGTGGGGGCTAATTTTCAGGCGGGCTGTTTGGGTGAAAGGGCAGGAGAAACGAGAAAGGAAGAATCCATTTCAACTTTTCTTTTCAGGCCTCTCCCCAGTCAGTGAGTTTTTCAGTGGCCAAAGGGTGACCTCCAGAATGACAGGCCTGGACTCACTGCCCCTCTTCACTTGTTGGACTGAAACCCCCTCTCTGTCCTGGAACCTCTGGTTGGACAGCCCTCTGAGCTCCTGGGACCTGTGGATGCTGGGTCTTGGGGTGATTTCCTGACCAAGCGAACAGGTCTCTGTCCAGTGTCCATCCTGCCCTGCCCCGCCCCTCCTCTCCCTGCGACCCCTACTTCCCATCATGCCACACCCCTAGGTCCCAGGAAGGGACAATTCCCAGCACCTATGGCCTGCCAGGCACAGAGCTCATGTTAGGGACCCAGAAATAAGTGAGACACTGGTCACAATCTAGTGGGAGGAGAAACATAAGGCATTATCTGCCCGATGTCAAGTTAAGGGCATGTTGAATAGGGTAAGAATCACACAAAGCAGAGAGTGGCTAACTCAGCACTAAAAAGGAATGAGCCATTGGAATACGCGACAACATGGATGAATCTTAGAATCATCATGCAGAACAAGAGTACAGACTGTATGATTCCATTTTTATGAAGTTCCAGGCCAGGTGAAACTATGGATGATACACAGATAGAAATAAGATCAGTAGCTGCCTGGGATGAGGGGGGTTGGCTGGGAAGAGGCAGGAGGTGATGGATGTTCTGCGGAGTGTGCTGAGGAGGAGGAATATTCTAGGCGGTGAAAATGTTCTAAACCTTGATAGGAGTGTGGGTCACGTGGAAATAGTTACTTGTTAAAGCTCATCTGTACACATAAGCTCTGTGAATTTCATGTAAATTACACCTGTGATGGGCAGTACTCAAAATAGCCCCCGGTTACCCACCCCACCCCCACTCCTGGTGTGCACGCCCTTGTGCAAACCTTGCCCCCTGACTTGTATCAGGTCGTTCTCTGTGGCCTGTAGAATATGGCAGAAATGATGGTGAGTCAGTGCTGAGACTCGGTTATAAAAGACGCTGCTGTTCATCTTAGTCCTCCCTCTTTCATGGCTTGTTCTGGAAGAGACCATGTGCCGAGCATCCCCGTGGAGAAGTGCCTGTGGCCAAGATCTGAAGCCTCCTGCCAACAGCTGGGTGAGTGAGCTGACAGTAAGTGGATTCTTCAGTCCCCGTTAAAGCTTTCAGGTATCAGCCTCCTTGGCTCACTGCTTGACCACAAACTCACAAGAGGCCCTGAACCAGACCACCCAGCTAAGTTGCCTCCTGATTTTTGACTCTCAGAAGTTGTATGGGTTAATAAATGTTTATTGCTTTAAGCCATTAAGTTTGGGGAGTCACTATAAATGATGAATACAATATTTCAACAAACCAAACGTGTGGGGGAAAAGAGCTTCTAAGTGCTCTTGGCCCAGCTGGCTTTTCCAGGGACTTTCAAGTGCTTTCTGTGACTCAGACTTCTGGGCTCAGTCTCTGGAACCCAGAGGTGAGGGTCCTGGAGCTCTGTCTAGACATTGGGAACTGGTGTCTCCAACGTGGCCACGGCTCCTACCCAAGGCACCAGCCCAGAAACAGCTGCACACAGTGGCCAGCCCACACCTGCTGTGGAGAGAGGACTCTAGAAATGCTCCTCCTTCCTCTCTGCCTCATGCCCATGTGAACCTGCAGGAATCCATGCAGGGCTCCGGAGCTAATAACAGCTACTATTTTTGGAACACTTTCTACGTGTCAGGTGATTTGCAAAGTCTTTTAATTTACTCTTGCCAATACTCCTGGAAATTACGAACCCTATTTTACAGTGGAGAAAACAGAGACTCGGCACATTGAAGCCACATTGAAGCCAACTGCCAAGGTCACAGAGCTATTAGGGTGTGGCAGCTTTATTTATTTATTTATTTATTTTTAATGTTTATTTATTTTTGAGAGAGAGAGTGAGAGAGTGAGAGAGAGGGGGGGGGAGGGGCAGAGAGAGAGGGAGACACAGAATCTGAAGCAGGCTCCAGGTTCCGCACTGTCAGCACAGAGCCTGACGCAGGGCTCAAACCCACGAACCGTGAGATCACGACCTGAGCCAAAGTCGGATGCTTAACCGACTGAGGCACCCAGGCACCCCTGCTTTAGACTTAAATCCAAATTTGTCTAGTTCCCAAACTGAGAGGCAAGGAAGCAGCAACCCCAGACCCGAAAATACTTTTCTTATCTATTCCCTGTGAGAAAAAAACCCACACATTCTTCCATCAGAGACAAGGCCACACTCTCAACCCAGATTCCACAGAGCGATGGTATAAAGAGACTGGCCAATGATACCTCAGCACCAAAAGTCTCAGAGACCATGGGAGTCACAGAGTCACAGAGGCAGGAACTGAGATCAGAGAGGGAAGTGACTTTTCCAGGGACTCCTGCCCAGGGATCTTTGGACCATACTGCCCTGTCTCTGTCACATAAGAGGGGAATGATTGCCATGTGGGAGAAGCATAATAGGGTAAAGAATGGCTTTGGGGTAGGGGAATGAGAGAGAGGGAATTCACAGGTAACAATGGTGAAATTGAGATCTCATAATTCTGTCTTGGGTCAACCCCACAATGGCTAGGGGCTATATAAACCAGCATCACAGATGGTCCCATCAAGAGCCTAGGCAGCCCCAGAGGACATCACAGAACAGCTCCAGAACGGTGCCTGGCTTGCGGCAGGATCTGCTAACAAGCACTGGGCTACTCATTTGCTGTCACCTTGGGTTGCCCTATTCACTCACTCACTCACTCATTCATTCATTCATTCAATAAGTATTTATTGACCATCTGCTATCTGCTAAGTACTGTTTTAGGAGCATGGGATATTTCAGTGAACACAAAATCCTCGCCCTTATGAAGCTTAAAATACGTAGATGTAATATATAAATTCCAAAGTATCCTAGAAAGTGAAAGGAGTAAAAGAAGAAAAAGTAGGGGCACCTGGGTGGCTCAGTTGGTTAAGCGTCTGACTCTTGGTTTCAGCTCAGGTCATGATCTCACAGGTTGGTGAGTTCAAGCCCCACCTCAGGCTTTGAGCTAACAGCACAGAGCCTGCTTGGGATTCTCTCTCTCCCTTTCTTTCTGCCCCTCCCCTGCTCGATCTCTATCTCTTTCTCAAAGTAAATAAATCAACTTAAAAAAAAGAGAAGAAAAAGTAAAGGTGGGGGGGAAGACCCAAGAGTGAAGACAGTGCATACAGAGGGGGTGGATTGACATCTTTACAAGGGTGACTGGGTCAGCCTCCTTGAGAAGATTTCTTTTGATCAAAGACTTGAAGGAGGTAAATAAAGTATGCCATATCCAAGTGAGCCACGTGGACATCTGGAGGAAATACGTACCCGGAAAAATACACACTGATATATTAAGGGTAAAGGGAAATTATGTCTGCAACTTACTCTCAAACAGTTCAGAAAAAAAATTATATGGGCACAGAGATACAGATGGACATACAATATGTATGTGTATACACACGTATATAAATATACACGTACACAGAGAAAAAGAATGATACAAATAGTGTTAAAGTGTTAATATTTGGGGAACTTGGGTGAAGGGTATGTACTATTTTTAGAAATTTTCTGTAGGGACCCCTGGGTGGCTCAGTCTGTTGAGAGTCCGACTCTTGGTTTCGGCTCAGGTCATGATCTCACGGTTTCATGGGTTCAAGCCCCGAGTTAGACTCTGCACCGGCAGCGTGAAGCCTGCTTGGGATTCTCTCTCTCCCTCTCTCTGCCCCCTCCCATTCACGCTGTCTCTCTCTCTCTCTCTCTCAAAATAAATAAACAATAAAAAATGTTAATTATAGAAATTTTCTGTATGAATTTTCAAAATAAAAATATTTAAAAAAGAATTTATATTATTTAAGTTTCTTTATTTTGAGAGAGAGAGAGAGAGAGAGAGAGAATGCCCGCAAGTGGAGGATGGGCAGGGAGAGAGGAAGAGAGAATCCCAGGCAGGCTCCACGCTGTCAGCACAGAGCCCGATACATGGCTTGAACTCATGAACCGTGAGATCATGACCTGAGCTGAAATCAAGAGTTGGACGCTCAACCAACTGAGCCCCCAGGGTGCCCCAAAAGAATTTATGTTATTAAAAATAGAAGAGGAAAGGCACTGTAGCAGAAGGAGCAGCCTGTGTGAACTGTAATTCAAAAGAGTGCCTGAGGGGCACCTGGCTGGCTCAGTCGGTAGGGCGTGCTCTTGATCTCAGGGTTGTAGGTTCTAGTCCCATGTTGGGTATAGAGATTACTTAAAAATAAAATCTTCAAAATAAAGAAAGACAGTGAGAGAGAGAGCCAGAGTGTGCGAAGGGAATACTCGGTGCTAGCAAAGAGAGAAAGGGAATATACTGGTGTTTTAGGAAACAACAGCCTATTTTTCCTTTGGGGAACCACCCCTTCCCCACTCTCCTTCCATATTGATCCCATCTCTCATCTGGGGGAGCGGGTAGCTCTTGACCCAGCCTTGGCCAATCAAAGACGTGCACCTCAAAGAACAGGGCCAACAGGACAGTCCCGGGGTCCAGAGCTTTAGTGGGGTGAGAGCCTGCCTGAGGAGGAAACCGATCCAGAGGAAGGCAGAGCTCAGACCCGAAGCCAAGTCTGTGTCTGAACTTGAACCCTTCAGTGGCTTCGTTACATGTGGCAAAAATAAATCCTCTTTTTGCTTGAGCCAGTGTGAGTGTTGGGAGTTTCTTACTCACAACAACAAAAAACGTGTTGACTGATCCAAAACGTCTGGAACAGCATCTCTGAGGAAAGGATGCTTAAGCAGAGACCTGGAAGATGCGCAGTGGGGCAGGTGAGGAGGTGGGGAAAATGCTGCAGGCAAAGGGCTCCAGGGAAGGAAAGGCCGTGGAGGGTTGGAGGAGCTAGAGGATGGGGGCCTGGTAGTGGACGGGAGGGTGAGGAGCTGGGCAGAGAGGAGGCTGGAGCTGGGTCCCTGACGGAGGGCCTCACAGGCAGGATCTGGGACATTATCCCGAGTGCAAAGGAAAGTCTTGCAGCCTTTGAAAGAGGGATTGACTTAATTTGCATTTTGACATTATTTGCATTCTAATAACACTCTGGGGGCTGTGTGGGGACTAGATTCACTGGAGGTAAGAGTAATGCAAGGGGATTACTTAGGAAATTATTGCAGACCTCCAGGCTAGAGATGACGAGGACGACTCAGGCAGAGTTGGGGCAGTGGGAGCCACAGAGACTGGATGGCTTTTGTGGCAGCCCGTCTCCCAAGATGGCCCCCAGTGAGCCAACTGAATCTGGGACAGCTCCATAACCCACTTTAACCAGTGGAATGTAGAGGAAATGACACTGTGCCTTTCAAGGGCAGGAGGTCTGGTGTCCATGTTGTTGAGGACTCTGCCATGTGGCCTCTGGGAAGGGGCCTTCCCAAAGCACCCAGACTCTCTCCCTGGACGCTAGGTGTGGCCGGCAGCCTCAAAGAAGAAAGCACTCTTTGGCTCCCTCTGGAGTGGGTTCCACTGACCCTGCCTCCGTCCTATCACCTGAGCGCAGTCTCTGTGTCTCTGATTTGTGCGTTAACTGGAGGCCTAAGGATTCGGGGGCTGTTTAGTCAGCAGTGGGGGAGGGGAGCAGAGAGCCCCCGGGGGTACAGACAGGGCTGCCTGGCTCCACTCTTCCTGGGGGTGAGTGAGCAGTTTTCCAGACGAGAACACGACTACTACAGTGACTTAGAATTTAAGCTTGGGTGAGGCTTGCATGACTCAGTGCTCAGCACTCGGGCCTCAGTCCCAGTTTCTCTGGGAGTGGAATGGAATGGGACAGAATTCTACCACCCACCCCCTTACTCTGGGCTGACTCTCCCTGAGCCCCTGTCCCCCTGCTGGGTGTTCCTCAGCTCGGGTCCCCAAACAAACCACCCTGGGGGGGGGGCTGCTTCTCCCACCCTGCCCCAGCAATATCCTTCGGACACATTTTTGGATTTTCTCCTCTGGTCTCCTGCATCCTTAGCTCAGGGTAATCACACTAATGACTACTACTTAGAATGCATTTGTTAATGTACGTGCCGGGCACTTGGCCAAGCTTATATATACTCGTGAATTCCTGACCCCAATTCTAGGAAGTAGGCATTCTCATGCCCATTTGACAGATGAATAAAGCGGGGTTCACACAGGATAAGTAAGTTTGCCGAGGTCACACAGCCAGGAGATGGGCTGAGGCTTACATACCCCTGAAATGTGTTCTCTTGCTACCTGGAGACAGTACAGCCATTCCGCCCAGGTCGGTTTTTGTCCCAACCTGCCTCTTGGGGACTCTCTCAAGAGTATACAGCTTTGACCTCTTGGCCTGCGGTGTTTCAAGTTCATTTAGGCAAGGGTTCTCAAAGTGTGATTCCTGGGCCAGCAGCCTCAGTATCACCTGGGAACTTGTCAGAAAGGCATATTCTGGAGCCTGCCCTAGACTTACGGAATCCCAACCTCTGGGGTGAGGCCTAGAAGGAAGTCAGTGTTAACAAGGCCTCCAGGTGATTTTAAGGCATGCCCGTCTGAGAACCACTGGAGAATTCAGGAGAGACGACAGCCTTTTCCGTTCTGCTGCCTGGGGCTGGCAACTGGAGAAAGGGAGAATTTTCGGCTGCGTATTTTTTATTTGGTTGCCATTGTTTTCTTGTCACATTTTGTCAGAAACAACTCAGGTCTGGCGCGAGAGAGTGTGTGAATTCCTTAATTGTTGCCACTATTACGATTTTTTTCACATTTGTGTTCAGCCTAGAAGAGAGTGAAAATAAAGAGATCCAAACTGCGAAATTCAGCATCTTAGCATCTTTGTCTGTCTAGGGAAGGGGTGTGACTATAATCCCATGTGCAGTCAACGCACTTGAATATTGCCTCCTCAGTGCCTCATCCTGGACCTCTGTGCTGCCTGCCTCTGTGTCAGGGGACACAGACACCTCACTAATACCTAGAATTCCGGGTTCCAGGGTTTGGGTCCACGGTCTGCTCCACCATTTCAAGTTCCTGACCATGTACAGCCTTGAGGGTGAGTCCAGGCTCTGCCATGTGCCAGCTGTGTCCTCTTGGGAAAATCACTTGGCCTCTCTGGGCCTCAGGTTCCTCCATCGTGAAATGAGAGTAATAATTCTCACCTCGCAGGCTTGTTGCGAGGACAGAGGAAATGTAGGTAGCATAGTGGTGCCACACATTTGCTGGGTGACCTTGAGCAGGTTAACCTCTTCTGCTTGTTTTCTCCCCTGTAATCCCCACAGCATATACCTCATAGGCCATGAGGTTAAAGGTTATATCCATCTTACAAGGTCGTGTATTCTGCAATGTTAGCCATTATTATTATTCAACGTTTATTTATTTTTTTTGGGACAGAGAGAGACAGAGCATGAACGGGGGAGGGGCAGAGAGAGAGGGAGACACAGAATCGGGAACAGGCTCCAGGCTCTGAGCCATCAGCCCAGAGCCTGACGCGGGGCTCGAACTCATGGACCGCGAGATCGTGACCCGGCTGAAGTCGGACGCTCAACCGACTGCGCCACCCAGGCGCCCCAGCCATTATTATTATTAAAACAATTTTTTGATGTTTATTTATTTTTGAGAGAGAAAGAGAGACACAGAGCACAAGCAGGGGAGGGGCAGAGAGAGAGGGAGACACAGAATCTGAAGCAGGCTCCAGGCTCCGACTGTCAGCACAGAGCCTGACACGGAGCTCGAACTCGTGAACCGTGAGATCGTGACCTGAGCTGAAGTGGGACGCTCAACCGACTGAGCCACCCAGGCACCCAAGCTATCATTATTGTTAAGCACATAATACAGTGCCTGGAATCTAGAAGATGCTCAGTAAATGGTGGCTAGTGTTATTGTTAGTTTCCATTTTTAAAAAAAAATTTTTTTTTGTTTTACATTTATTTATTTTTGAGAGACAGTGAGACAGAGCATGAGTGGAGGAGGGGCAGAGAGAGAGGGAGACACAGAATCCAAAGCAGGCTCCAGTACAGAGCCAGATACGGGGCTCAAACCCACAAACCATGAGATCGTGACCTGAGCCGAAGTTGGACACTCAACCTACTGAGCCACCCAGGCGCCCCTAGTTTCCATCCTTAACCTGCAGACAGCGCTGACCTTACGATGCCTGAGGCTGCTTCCCCTTCTGACTTCTGGTGGCTTCGGGGTCTCCATCTCACTGATGCCTTCCTGGAGTTTGCAATTTCTGCCAGTTCATCTTGCGTCTGACTCTGCGTTTCAGCCTCTCTCGGGGTCTCCTGTCATTTGTTCTTGGCCTGGTCTTAGAATTCTTCGTTCTGGCTTCACGCCTCATTCCCAGCACCCCAGTCATAGGCCTAAAATTTGCCAGACCAGAGTTAAGTCGCAGCTCTGTTACTCACTAGCCATGTAACCTCAGACAAACACTTTAGCCTCAATTTTCTCATCTGTAAAATGGGACTATTAATGTGTATCTTGCAGGGCTGTCCAAGGATTAAATGCAATCATTGTAAATACTCAGCATGGTTGGTGCCTGTCACTCAACAGGTGCTCCACAATGTTTATTTACTTCTCTGTCTGCTTCTCCCTGTGGTTCAAATTCCGGAACCACTCTGAATGGGTATACCGGTCTGTAAAAGGGGGAAGTAATGTTTCCAGCCTCCACGTGATACCTAGTTTTTCTTTCTTCTTTTTTTTAAAAAAAATTTAGGGGTGCCTGGGTGGCTCAGTCGGTGAAGCGTCCGACTCTTGGTTTTGGCTCAGGTCACGATCTCACAGTTCATGAGTTTGAGCCCCGCACCGGGCTCTGCACTGACAGCACGACATTGTCTCTCTTCTCCCTCTGCCCCTCCTCTGTTCTCTCTGTCTCTCAAAAATAAATAAACTTAAAAAATATTTTTAAAATTTTTGAAAAAATTTTTAAAGTTTATTTATTTTTGAGAGACAGAGAGAGAGAGAGAGAGAGAATGAGTGGGGGAGGGCAGACACAGGAGGACAGAGGATCTGAAGTGGGCTTTGCGTTGACAGCAGAGAGCCTGATGTGGGACTTGAACTCATGAACTGTGAGATCGTGACCTGAGCTGAAGTTGACCGCTCAACTGACTGAGCCACCCAGGTGCCCCTTTAGTATTTTTTTTAAGTTTATTTATTTATTTTGAGGGGGAGAGAGAGAGAGAGAGAGAGAGAGCAAGTGAATGGAAGGGGCAGAAAGAGAGGGAGAGAGAATCCCAAGCAGACTCCAGGCTGTCAGTGCAGAGCCCAATCTCATGAACGGTGAGACCATGACCTGAGCCAAACTCAAGAGTCAGATGCTTAACCGACTGAGCCACCCAGGTGCCCTCTTCTTTAGTACAGTAAAACCTTGATTTGAGAGCAACATTCGTTCCAGAAACATGCTTGTAATCCAAAGCACTTGTACCTCAAAGTGAATTTCCCCGTAAGAAATAACGGAAACGCAGACAATTCATTCCACAACCCAAAAATATTCATGCAAAAGTGATTACGATACTGTAATATAATACAAAATAATAAAGAAAATACAAAATATAAAGAAAACTAAATTCACCTGCACTTGCTTCTGAAAACCTTTGTGACTGGGATGAGGGAGAAAAGAGAGAGCAGGGTTATGGTGGAGGACGACTTTCACTATCACTGACGGGAATCACTGCTATCTGTTGGCTCAATGGAATCTTTTTCTTTTCACGCAACGTTAACAAGGAACCTATCTAGTGACACTTGCTTTTGCCTCCTTTTGAGGATTTCACAGAAATGTGATGTTGCTTTGTTGTTAAACAGATTCCTCCCTCGCACTGTGACAGCCTTATTTGGGTGGTGTTTTCTACAAAATTTTGCACAGTTTCCCACATTTCACACGTCTCCCTAATCTCATTTGAAGTGAGGGATTCCTCCACCTTTCCCCCTTCCTCCTCTGCAGAGGAGATGTCCCCCATAACCTCTTGCTGTTGCCGGCGATGCAGATCCATCAGTTCGTGGGTGCTCGTCTCCTGGCCATGTTCCTCCACCAGCGCTTGAATGTCGTCCTCATTCACCTCCAGTCCCATGGTCCTCCCCAAGGACGCAATTTCATCGACAGCTGGCAGCTCCTGTTCATGAGCAAGCCCCTCCGAGTCAACGAGGCCACAGTTTCCTCCAAGCAGAATTGAGGGTTCTCTTGCTGGCCCCATCCCAGGCTTTATCGATGATCTTGAGTCAGTTCACAATGTGGAAATGATTTTTCCAAAACTCACAGAAGGTAAGTTTT
The DNA here is from genome assembly GCF_022079265.1 of Lynx rufus. NCBI lineage: Eukaryota > Metazoa > Chordata > Mammalia > Carnivora > Felidae > Lynx > Lynx rufus. The sequence goes on along the minus strand of NW_025814834.1, from coordinate 197,549,522 downwards.
GTTCCTTCGGTCACCTCGAAGCATCGCTGAAATAGTGCTTTGGTGTGAGGCTTTCTAAAGTTCGAAATGACCTGCTGATCCAAGGGCTAGAGGATTGGAGTGCTGTTGGGAGGAAGGAACTTGACCTTAATGAACTCGAATTCCTCCAGTAAGTCGTTCTCAAAGCCTGGAGGATGAGCAGGAGCGTTATCCATAACCAGCAAGGCTTTGAGTGGCAGATTATTTTAGGAAAAAAAAATGTTTTACACTTATTTATTTTTGAGAGACAGAGAGAGAGAGACAGAGCGCAAGCTGGAGAGGGGCAGAGAGAGAGGGAGACACAGAATCGGAAGCAGGTTCCAGGCTCCGAGCTGTCAGCACAGAGCCCGACTCGGGGCTCGAACTCACAAACCGTGAGATCATGACCTGAGCTGAAGTTGGACGCTTAACCGACTGAGCCACCCAGGTGCCCCCATGGCAGATTCTTTTAGGACCAAAGACCTCGTTGGTCCTCTCAATGAACAAGATATGAGTGGCCCAAGCCTTGCTGTTGGACTTCTACATAACGTTTAACTGGCCCTTCTGCACCTTGCGTTTCTTGAAGGCTCGTGGATTCTCAGGATGATACATGAGCAGGGACTTGACTCTGAAATCCCTGCTTGCATTAGCACAAAACAAGAGGGTGAGATGGTCTTTCATGGGCTTGTGGCCAGGCATTGCATTCTCTTCTTCTGTAATGTAGGTCCTCTCTGGCATCTTTTTCCAAAAAATCCCATCTCATTACAGTTAAAGACTTGCTCTGGCAGGTAACACTTGGAAACCGTGAGCTTCTGGAATTCCGTAGCGAGCACCTCAGCTGCCTCAGCGTCAGAACTCGTAGCCTCTCCCTGCCTCACGACACTGTGGATGCCACTTTTCCTCTTAAAGTTATCAGACCACCCCCTGCTTGCCTTGAAGCCTTCTTCCTTTTCTGTTGATGTACGTGGTGGTTTGCTTACAAAGTTGGCGTACAAGGCTTTTGCCTTCTCGCAGATAAAGTTCTTAGTCACACTATCGCCTGCTAGTTGCTCCTTGTGTATTCAAACCAGAACACGTGCTCGTTGCTTTGATGTTCTCGTGACTTCTTTTGCTGCGTCCAGCCCCCTCATTTCTTCTTTCTTCTTTAATATTGTGCCGATGGCCAACGTAGCCGTCTAATGAAATCTTGCAATTTCGGCCCCTCGCATACCTCACTCCTACTTCTCGGTGATTTCCCTCTTCACTTCCACCGTAATCATCTTCTTCTCACCGCCTTTCTTTTCACCCTTCTTCTGCATGGGGGCCATTGTATACGCTCACACGGATGCTGACTACAGTACAGTATTAATAAACTCTTGTCATCTACTGTATTTAATGTAACTGACAATAAGGCAGCAGAAGAGAGGGTCTATATCGGCAGGCAGCCTGACCTAGAATGAAGCAAAGCATTCCTAAGCTTACTCTTGTATGGAAAAGCAAAGGACTGTCCATCGGTGCTTTGAAGTGACAAAAAATACATTAGTGCCAGTCGCGGGCACCTTCCAATGTTCTGAAAAGTCACTGATTTCTGCCAAACACCATGGCCTGAGACCGAACATCCGAACACGGGAGACAATAACCCACAGCCCCTGAGAGAGACAGAGAGAGAGAGAGAGAGAGAGAGAGAGAAGAATCATTGGCTCAGTTGTGATCATGGGACGTTCAGCATCACGTACAACTCATATTGCAAGACATCGCTTGTTTATCAAGTTAAAGTTTATTAGAAATGTTTGCTCGTCTTGAGGAACACTTGTAGAACAAGTTACTCGCAATCCAAAGTTTTACAGTATTTTGACTTTATTGGTGTGGGAAGAAGCAACAATGTGTCCCAACTAATGACTACGCCTCCCCCATCCCTTGCAGCTAAGTGGCCCTGAGTATCTATGTTTTAGCCAATGATGTGAAAGGAAGTGTTGGGGTGGTGGGATGGGTCAGATTGTGTCTCCACCCTTACCCCCCCCCCGCCAATTGTGTTAAAGTTCTAAGCCCCAGCACCACAGAATGCGATCTTATTTGAAGATAGAGTCTTTACATAGTTCATCAGGTTAAAAGGTCATTTGGGTGGGCCCAATACGACCGGAGTCCTTACTCAAAGGGGAAGTTTGGACACGGAATCAGACACATACACAGGGGAGATGGTGTGAAGGCACACAGTGAGAAGACAGCCTTGTGAGCAGGAGAAGACTCTCCCCTAGAGCCATCAGAGGAGCATGGCACAGCTCACACCCTGATGTGGGGCTCGTTACCCCCAGACCTGTGAGACAATAAATATCTGTTGTTTGAAGCCACCTAGGTTTTGGTACTTTGGTACAGGAGCCCTAGGAAATTAACAAATGTGCGATTTGGTGACGGTTGCCTGAAGTGAGCCTTCCTGATGCCTACGATATACAGCGCTGGTGTTTAATGTAGTTAACAATCAGTATGGAGATGGGCACTAATCAGAGAGGACACCGGGCACGAACAACTTGTCTGGTCATATTGGTTAAATGTTAGTCCTGGGAATGCTCCAGCAGCCATTTTGGGCCATGAGGCTAGAAGCCAGGAAGGAGCTGAGGATGTCAGAGTTGAAAGAGGGGAGGAGCCTTGGTTCCTGATGACTTTGTGGGGATGCCACACCAGACTTGGGCTGCCCACCTCCAGTGTTATATTGTGGACAAGGTAGAATAAACCTGTGTTTGTTTATGGCTTTGTGGGTTGTGGCTTTTTATTTTCTTCAGCCAAACCTAAATTTACCTGATGTCCAATCCCACGAAGGATTGGGAAGCCAGAATGAAATGATGAACCAGAAAGTGTTTTGTAAACTCTCCAGTTCTATGCACACGTTAAGGCATTTTTATTATTGTGGTGTTTGTGACTAGAATTATGATTGGTTTAGGAAGAATGGATTGAAACAGACTGACATGATCCTGGCCAGAGATCAGAGGCTCTTTGTTCTGCTTCAACGACATGTCTTTGAGGGCTGTGCGCAGGTAAGAGTGGTAGGAGATCCTGGCAGGAGAGGAGCCACCAGCCTTTGGGTTGGATGCCAGCAGGATGACTGGGTGACTTTTGTTGAGCTGGGGCCAAAATGCTCAGGCACTGGTTGGCAGGTAAGCATAAAGGTTGAATCAGGATGGATAGGTTTAATACAGGCTCCACCTTCACTTGCTCTGTAACCCTGGGCAGGTTACCGAATTTCTCTGAGTTTCAGATTCCTCATCTGTAAAATGGGAACAATTATAGCCCCTATGACGTAAGGTTGTCAGGGAGATTCAGTGACATCCCATATCCAGTAGGGAAAAAGATAAATCCACAGTGTGTCTGTATCCTGTCCAGGTTATAGATTTTTCTGCTGTGACTACTAACCCTTGACAGATTACAAATGAACAGAGTGGATTCTAGCTTGTTTCTTCTTACCTTTATTGATTCATTCAGCAAGAATATTGAATGTGCCCATTATGTGCTTACTATGTACCAGGTGATGAAAAGAGCTAGTGAGGTGGACTTAGACCATAGTATCCAGGTACAGCCAGCTGTTCTCAAAGAACAACTAAAAAAAAAAAAAAAGTACAGCCAAATTTGTTTGAGTGCCCCTCCTCTTCTCTTTTTTTTTTTTTTTAATTTTTTTTTTTTCCTTCAACGTTTATTTATTTTTGGGACAGAGAGAGACAGAGCGTGAACGGGGGAGGGGCAGAGAGAGGGAGACACAGAAGAGAGGGAGACACAGAATCGGAAACAGGCTCCAGGCTCTGAGCCATCAGCCCAGAGCCCGACGCGGGGCTCGAACTCACGGACGACGCGGGGCTGGAACTCACGGACCGCGAGATCGTGACCTGGCTGAAGTCGGACGCTTAACTGACTGCGCCACCCAGGCACCCCAGCCCCTCCTCTTCTCTTACTGGCATCTTTTCTTGAGGTCTCCCTTTGAGGTTTCTGCCATGGCTATGCTGGTCTACTTCCTCCCCATCAGTAGATGTTCAATTCAAAATAGATGTCACTGATTCATACTATGGTGCAAATGACTACAAATCTCTCAAAGCATGGACCTGCAAATGACCCATCCTGTAAAGCTGGCTGCCCCTGAAAGACTGTTCCTATGTATAGAAAGCAAGGAGGTTCCAGGCAGAAGGACCTAGAGAATTCATTCAGTCTGAACCCTCTCAGTTCACAGTGGGGTAATCAAATCAGCCACAAGTAACTTGGTCTAAGCAGGATGACCCAACCAAGGAGTCATGCAGCCAGGCTGAGCAGGGAGCAGAAAATGGCTTTTCCATACTCCATGGTCTACACCATATGTGCGCTAAGCACTTTCTGATTAGGTTGTGCAGAATGCCCTAGGGAGATACTGAGGCAGGACAAACACATACATTAGAACAAAAGCCCTTTGGCTGCACTGATTTGAAATGCTGCCCTCATTATGTATCAAATTATCCAATACGCAGAAGACTGTTCTACAGCTGTCTCTTCCTGCAGAGCACCATGATGTTTTAAAGTCCACAGCTTTATAACATATTTTGATACCTGGTAGAGGAAGTCCTCTTTTTTTTTTTCCTCCATGTCTTGGCTGTTCTTATACAATCACTGCTTCAGATAAACTTTTAACTTCTTCTTCTCCTTTTTTTTTTTTTTTTTAAGTAGGCTCCATGCCCAACATAAGGCTTGAACTCATGACCCGGAGATTAAGAGTCACGTGCTCTACCGACTGAGCCAGCCAGGTGCTCCTCATATGAACTTTTTTTTTAATATTTTTTTTTCAACGTTTATTTTTATTTTTGGGACAGAGAGAGACAGAGCATGAACGGGCGAGGGGCAGAGAGAGAGGGAGACACAGAATCGGAAACAGGCTCCAGGCTCTGAGCCATCAGCCCAGAGCCTGACGCGGGGCTCGAACTCCCGGACCGCGAGATCGTGACCTGGCTGAAGTCGGACGCTTAACCGACTGCGCCACCCAGGCGCCCCTCATATGAACTTTTGAATTCGCTTTTGAGTAACACTGATACTGAATCTTCTTCAGCACCCTTGTTTATACCGGTCACTGGGCACTCTGAGAAGTCAGGCACTCAATTCCTGCCCTTGGGAGCTCACAAAACAGCTGAGAAGTGTAACCAAACAAGAAGTGTAAAACAACAGGAATCTCATGCTCTGGGTAACAAGAGCCAAATGAGTGAGGGGGACACACAGATATAACTGCTGTGAGTTCCATTGTCCCTGCAGGCTAGGAAGGTCATGGGAGGCTCAACAGGGAAGGTGACATTATAGTGAGTGTACTTTGATAGGTGAACAGGAGTTTGTCAGGTATAGAAGAGAAGAAATGTTTTGAGTTGGAGAATTCAGAGAATGCTTCCTGGAGGAGACATTTCATTTGAGAGGTGAGTAGGCATTTGCCCCATTCGAGGGTGGGATGAAGGGAGGGATTGCCCTGAGCTGGGAAGGTCACAAGGAGGCTCTCTGAAGACATGTTAGCTGGGTTTTGAGTTGGAGGAATCAGAGAAGATGCTGGAAGAGGTTAATTAAATAAAAAGGATTTTATTAGAAAAGGAGATGACATTTGACCTGGGCGTTGAGGGTTGAGTGAGCAGATCACCAGAGGAGAGGAGAGGTCGTCACAGAAAAGATTTACCGGAGCAAATAGGAAACCTCCTGGCTTCCTGCCCCTCGCTAACATCCAAGATCCAGGATCTAAGCGTCCCACCGCGTAGGCGCTGGGGATTCTGAGGCGGCGGCCCTGCAGTTCCCATTTCCCAGTGTGGGGAGCCGCGAAGCCAGCTCCGCTGGGAGGGCTGAAGCTTACACAGGTTTGCGCAGGGTGGCAGAGCTCAATGCTTTTTGTCGGAATCGACCAATGGGATGGCGGCACCCGGTTGCCAGGGCTACAGAGGGCTCCGAGAGGGGCGGGGCCTGGGCCCAGGGGCGGAGCCCGGGCGGGGCTTATATAAGCGGACGGCAGGCTGAAGGAGGGGCGTGGGGTCGGTGGCTGGTGGGCGGGCGGGGCGCAGGCCGCGCGGCCCGAGCTGGGCGGGGGGGAGAGGGCGAGCGGAGGCGCCGAGGAACCGATTCACTCGCTGGGGAGACCTATGGGCCGAAGCCGTGTAAATGCGTTTTAAGGCGAGTGCGGGGAGTGGCTCGGGGAGCCTCCGGGAGCGGGCGCCCTCGGCTCCAGTGCTGACCTGTCCCCGGCCCCCTTGCCTCCTCTCAGCAGGGGCCTCGGCTCCGCAACTGCCACTCCTCCTCGGGGTGTTGCACAAGTTTCGAGGTCACCGGCGACCCCCCCTAGCAGCGCGCCTGGCTCTGGCCCCCGCGAAGGAGGACCGGGCTTGGTAAGGCGGTGTGGGGGGCGGGTCCTCGGCCCTGCACTCGGGAGGGCTCACCAGGACAGAACCTCAGCCTTCGGCTCCCTCCCGGGAGCCTGCGACCCCCACCCACCATGTGGCCCCATGCACCCTTAGAACCCTAGCACGTCAGGACCAGTCTGGCCCTCCATTTACAAACGGTGAAACTGAGGCTAGGGAGTACCCAATGTCACGCAGCAGAGGGCAGACTCGAACCTAAGCTCTTGCTCTCGGGCTGAGACTCCTTGGTGGGGCCACTCTCTTAGTTGGGCGTGGTCAAGACTGAGGGTCCCCTGAAAACTTCCCCACTGGAGCTTCTTGGCTTTCCCGTACCCTCTCGTTCTTTCCCTTTTTGCTAAAACCCGAGTTTCATAACTGGAAAGGACCTCCAGAATAATACATTCATTTTACAGATTGGGAAACTGAGGCTCGGAGAGGCAGTGAATGACATCTAGGCATGTAATGCCTTGTCGCAGTACAGGGTTCCTGATCGTCCCCACACTTCCCAGTGAACTCAAGCTCCCCAGGCTTGTGCTGGCGGCGGCGGGGTGTGACAGGACTGAGAGCCCTGGCTTGGGGGAGGTCAGAGAGGGCAGCGGAGGGCAACCCCCTCCAGCAGCTCCCTCACTCTACACCTCCCCTCCCTGCAGTGTGTTGCATACTTTCTGAGGCGGCGGGGCGGAGGCTCCATCCAGCCCATCGGCTCCTCCTTCTCGGCATGGCTGGCTACTTGAGCGAAACGGACTTTGTGATGGTGGAGGAGGGCTTCAGCACGCGAGACCTGTTGGAGGAGCTCACTCTGGGGGCCTCACAGGCCACCACGGTGAGCCGCTGGGAGCGGGGGTGGGTCCCCTGTTCTCTGTGCAGGCCCAGCTGCCTTCTCCGAAAGGACTTCTCAGGCCTTCATCTTCCCTCACTTATTTGGTGTTCAGTCCTTGCTGTTGGCCGGAGACGGGCTCATTGTATCCCCATTTCCTTGTCCTTGTCCCCAGACTTTGCCCTTCCTGCCTGCCCTGCCCTGATGAACCACCACCACCACCTACCCAGCCTTCTGGGTCAGAAACCTGGGACTCCTGCTTCCCCCACCCACACCCCTCTCATTGGCGCCTCACCAAGCTCTGGCCACCACCTGTGGTCTTCCCAGGCCCTGGCTTTGTAGATCAGGCCTCATCTCTCTAGAGGCCCTCTAACCTCTCTGCCTCATGCTGCCTGCTCCCACTTTATCACGGCCACGCTCAAACTCAGAACTGTTTGGCGGTTCCCCGCGACCAGCAGGGCCAAGCCAGAACTCTCTGTCTTCACAGTCCCTCTCCCAGCTTTCCCCACCATCTATCATGCTCCATCAGAGCCCAACCACTGCTGGTATTTTCCCCAGCGATGCCATGTGCTCTGTTATCACCCCATTTTCCTGGGCTCTTCCCTCTGCCTGGAATGCCCTTCTGCCGGCCTCTCTCGCTCTGTTTCTGTCCTTCCTCATTACTCATCAGTGTTACTTTTTCCTACTCTCCCAGGTGGATTTTTTATGTCCCTTTCTCCGTGGCTTCCACTGCCTTCTGTAGGAACTCCAGTCGAGTTTATTGAACGGGCTTGTAATTTCTTAAAGGGTTTTTTGTTCTCTTCAAGACCCAAGCCCTGTCTGGTCATCTCTGTCCCTTAGCATAATGTCAGACACCAAATGGGCTTCAGTAAAAAAGTCTCGCATAAACAGGAAACTGAGTCCCAATGAGGGTTTAAGTGATGCTGTCTCACCCACAGTCTCATTCATGTTCAGCCCTCAGCAAATCTGCTGCCCAGCTCACAGGCACGGGTTGCAGTGCCGTGGAATTAGCTCAAGGCTTCAGCGGCCACCTATATGTGGAAGACAGTGGGCTGCAGGCCATCGCTTTGGCCCGCAGGGATTTATCAGATGAATGTGTACACGGTTCCGATACTTTGGAAGCGTGTGTAAAATGCAGTGAGAGCATTAAAGGCAGAATTGCTTTATTGGTTTGGGGGAGGTGGCATTTGAGCTGAAACTTGAAGGTGGATTGCCTTTTCGGAGAAAGGGTCTTCTGCGTGAAGGGCACGGTGGCAACCAGAGCTTGGAGGTGGGAAAACACTCCAGCTTGCAGCTGGAGCTTGAGCTGTAGCGAGGGGAGGCGCTGGAGCCAGATCACAGAACCCCTGAACGCAGGCTGAGGAGTCTGCCTTCTGTGCAGAGACTTTTAGAACAGTGTGGCTGTGGCGGAGCCGGGCTCAGGCTCGGGACAGGTACCTGGGAGGACCATAGATGGCCCGCAGCAGGAAGGGGCTGAGCGGGGCCTCGCATTTACCCTTCTCGTGCAGGGTGATGTTGCTGCCTTCTTCGTGGCCGACCTGGGTGCCGTCGTGAGGAGGCACTTCTGCTTTCTGAAGTGCCTGCCGCGGGTCCGGCCCTTTTACACTGTCAAGTGCAACAGCAGCCCAGGTGTGCTGAAGGTCCTGGCCGAGCTGGGGCTGGGCTTCAGCTGTGCCAACAAGGTGAGCCCGTGCCCCCCACTGGCGCACTGCCCCTCGCTGCCTACTCAACACACACATGGCTGGGCTGCTGCGGGTGGCCCCCCCTCACCCCCCGCCGGGGAAGCAGGGGTGGCCTGCAGTTGGCCCCTGCCCTCTGGGAAGGGCCACCCACTTGGGAGGCGGTTAAGGGATGAGGGAGGGCAAAACAGGCATGGAAGTTCTACATTGGAACCTTGTGTGTCTCTGGGTAGGTGGGTCACCTTTTCGATGGAGATTTTCAAGCTTCTTGGCCTAGAGCTATACACGGTATAAAATGTTCGATTAAAATGAAACAAAACGAAAACACCTTTTATCATTATTTGTTTGTTTGTTTGTTTGTTTGTTTTATAGTCTTATTAATGTGTGACAGTACATTTTCTCAACTAATCCTTCGAGAATTCTGTTGTGTTGCCCATTTTGCTGCCCTTCGAATTCGATTAATGCTGTTGTCTTAATCGCCTCTCGCTGTCTCTAGATTTATTTTGCTTATTTACTATCATTCTCTAGTCGTTGAATTACGATGTGCTGGTCAATGTGTAAGTACGGATGGCAACACAGTGTTGAGCAAGCCAGGCTCCCTTGTCCCAGAGTTGAGAACGCTTAGCTTATCATTTTCATCCTGTTCTTAGTTGATAAAAGCCTTTAAGCTATAAAATTTTCTTCAGAGCATAGCTATGGATATATTTATTCATTCAGCAAACCTTTTTTGAGCAACTCTCATGGGGCCAAGTCCTATTTCAGGTGGGGATTTAGAGAGTGAATGAAATAAACAAAACAAAAAAGGCCCTTCTTTCATGGAACTTGCTTTCTAAAAAACAAGTTCAACAATGAAAATCTATATTATTTTATAAGATGGTCGATGCTACAGGGAAAATTGAGGTGGGGAAGGGAAGTAGGAAATGTTGGGAGGGAGGATTATACTTTTATATAGTGTGGTCAGGGAAGGCTTCACTGACATTTGAATACAGACCTGAGGGAAGCAAAGGGTCAAGCCAGGTGGAGAACTAGGGGAAGAACATTCCAGGCAGAGGGGACAGCAAGTGCAAAGGCCCTGAGGTGAGAGCAAACCCGGTACGTTGTTGCTTTGTGATGTTGTCATTACTGTTATTTTAAAAAAAATTTTAAATGTTCATTTATTTATTTTGAGGGAGGGGGAGAAGGACAGAAGGGGGGGGTGGAGAATCCCAAGCAGGCTCTGCATGGAGCCTGAGGCAGGGCTCGAACTCATGAACTGCAGGATCATGACCTGAGCTGAAATCAAGAGTCAGACGCTTAACCAACTGAGCCACCCAGGTGCCCCATTACTGCTATTTTTTTAATGGTTAGTAATGATTATTTTTAGGGGAACTCCTTTTAAACCCTTGTCAGCAATATGGCTGGGAATTCATGGATCAGTTCTAGCAGTTTTTTGGTGGAATCTTTTGGGTTTTCCATATAGAGTGTTATGTCATCTGAGAAGAGTGAAAGTTTGACCTCCTCCCGGCCGATTTGGATGCCTTTTATTTCTTTGTGTTGTCTGATTGCTGAGGCTAAGACTTCCAATACTATGTTGAATAACAGTGGCGAGAGTGGACATCCCTGTCTTGTTCCTGACTTTAGGGGGAAAGCTCTCAGTTTTTCCCCAGTGAGGATGATATTAGCGATGGGTCTTTCGTTATACGGCTTTTATGATCTCGAGGTATGATCCTTCTTATCCGTACTTTCTTGAGGGTTTTTTTTATCAAGAAAGGATGCCTTAGTTTGTCAAATGCTTTCTCTGCATCTATTGAGAGGATCATTTGGTTCTTAGCCTTTCTTTTATTGATGTGATGTATCACATTGATTGATTTGTGGATATTGAACCAGCCCTGTATCCCAGGTACAAATCCCACCTGGTCGTGGTGAATAATTTTTTTAATGTATTGTTAGATCTGGTTGGCTAATGTCTTGTTGAGGATTTTTGCATCCATGTTCATCAGGGAAATTGGTCTGTAGTTCTCCTTTTTAGTGGGGTCTCTGTCTGGTTTTGGAATCAAGGTAATGCTGGCTTCATAGAATGAGTTTAGAAGTTTTCCTTCCATTTCTATGAACAGCTTCAAGAGAATAGGTGCTAATGCTTCTTTAAATGTTTGTTAGAATTCCCCTGGAAAGCCATCCAGCCCTGGACTCTTGTTTCTTGGCAGATTTTTTTTTTTAATTTATGAAAAAAAATTTTTTTTAACATTTGTTCATTTTTGAGAGACAGAGTGTGAGTGGGGGAGGGGCAGAGAGAGGGGGAGACACAGAATCCGAAGCAGGCTCCAGGCTCCGAGCTGCCAGCACAGAGCCCAGCGCAGGGCTTGAACCCATGAACCACGAGATCATGACCTGAGCCGAAGTCGGGTGCTCAACTGACTGAGCCACCCAGGCGCCCCTGGGAGATTTTTGGTTACTAATTCTATTTCTTTACTGGTTATGTGTCTGTTCAAATTTTCTATTTCTTCCTGTTTCAGTTTTGGTAGTTTATATGTTTCTAGAAATTTGTCCATTTCTTCCAGATTGCCCAATCTATTGGCATATAATTGCTCATAATATTCTCTTATTATTGTTTGTTATTTCTGCAGTATTGGTTGTGATCTCTCCTCTTTCATTCTTGATTTTATTTATTTGGGTCCTTTCCTTGTTCATTGTGATCAAACTAGCTAGTGGTTTATCAATTTTGTTAATTCTTTCAAAGAACCAGCTCCTGGTTTCATTGATCTGTTCTACCATGTTTTTGATTTCTATAGCATTGATTTCTGCTCTAATCTTTATTAATTCCTGTCTTCTGCTGGTTTGGGGTTTTATTTGCTGTTCTTTTTCCAGCTGTTTAAGGTGTAAGGTTAGGTTGTGTATCTGAGACCTTTCTTCCTTCTTTAGGAAGGCCTGGATTGCTATATACTTCCCTCTTCTGACCGCCTTTGCTGCGTCCCAGAGGTTTTGGGCTGTGGTGTTATCATTTTCATTGGCTTCCATGTGCTTTTCATTTTCCTCTTTAACCTCTTGGTTAGTGAGGAGGATTCTAGAAGGGGGCCCTGGAGGATAAAGAAGGAGAGCTAGCCTGGGCAGGATGACAGGGGTAGGAAGATTCTGGGTGGGAAAGAGGTGTGCACCATGGTGGAACAGTGAGAATGAGAAGGTTAACCTTTATCAAAGACGAATGTTCATGCTCTTAGTGAGTGATAGCTGAGTCCACGCCTATTGTCACTGCAAAGCCCCTTTGCGTTAGCACTTGGCTTTGCACACCTAGTTTCGTGCGTGTGTCACATGAAGGGAGGTGCATGGGGAGAGAGATAGCCATTTTACAGTTGAGGAAACCATCGGCCAGCCACGCACAGCTTGCCGGTAGCAGGACCAGGACCTCCCCCTGCAGCACGCTGGGGGCTCTGCTCCCAGAGAGGAGGAAGGGGATCCTTTTCCAGCCTTCTCAGTCTAGGGTCAAGGACCTCCTGTGCATCTGGAAACCCAGAGGTGGTACACTGTGCTTGGCCCTCTGGCTCAGGGCCGGCCTCCACAAAGAGCAGGGTTGTGGGGTGTTAGGGCTCAGAAGGATCCTGAAGTCCACAGGGACATTAAAAGCATGTACCGTTGCTGAGTGCTTCTGTCGGGCCAGGCACTTTGCTGAGCGTTTTCTGTAGGTGATCTCATTTTATTATCGCAACAACCCTGTGAGGTAATTATTATTACCCTGATTCTGACAACAGCCCTGTGAGGAAGCATTTCACGTACGGGAAAGGAGGCACAGAGGGTGAGGGACTCACTGGCAAGTGGCCGCTTGAGTAGGACCAGTGGCAGGGGGGTGGTCTCCGGCTCTCTCACTGCATCTTTCCATGTCCTTGGGGAGAGGATGGCAGAGCTGGGCCCCAGCTGGTGACCATTGCTTTAACTAACGCGTGGGCTGGGAGAGGCCAAGGCCCCTCCCCGCAGGCGGGAAGATCACTAGCCTTTGGGTACATTCACTGAGAGGTGGCTCTGGGATGCACAGCTTTTCTTGAAAGGCCAAGGCTGCCCTCTTCTGGTGGCACATCACTAGTGGCTACGCCTGACAGCTCCACGCCTTGGCCAACGTTGACGGAGGATTGACGGAGGGCCGGGTGTGAGCGAGGGCCGGGTGTACAGTTATGCAACAGACAGGTCAAGGGCACAGGCCACGCCTCGCATGGGGCTACGGTCCACCCACCCACCTTCTCAAGGACCTTCTGTCACTTCCCCTGCCCCCATCCTGCCTTCTCTTGCAGTCTCTATCAGCATCCTCCCATCTTAAAAAGCCTTCCCGGGACTCCATACCATCCCCCTGCCCGGTCCCATGCTCCCACTTGACGGCCAAACAGAGTTGTCTACACTCGCCTGTCTGCGTGCACCTGGCTCTTTGCTTCAGCACCTGCATCTGAGCCACTGCTTCCCCACTGCCACTGTCACTACTCTGAGGAATCTCCTCTTACCAACGTCCCCAGAGATCTCCAGGATCCAGTAAGCACTTTATTTTCAACATTCACTTTGAATTATTCAAATAACCCGTTGATTCACTTACACACACACGTAGGCCATCAGCTTTATGTCTCCAGAGATAATCACCATTATGAGTTTGAGTTTGGTGGGTATGTGGTACTTAAAAAATACTTACAAATATGATCCATAGAAAATATACAATGCCCACTAAATAGTCCTCATTTGTGACATATTCTTTTTAAAAACACTCAACACTTTTTAAAAACTATGTTTAAAAAACTATGTTTAAAAAACACTTTTTAAAAACTATGCTCCCAGTTGTAAAGCCTTCAGCAGCAAATCAATTGATGGGGGACACAGCTCCGTACCTGCCCCACCTCACACGGGGCGCCTCTGACACCCGACACCCTTCTCCTGTATAGACATGAATTGCGAGGCAAGGTTTGCTGTGATGGGAGTGATGTTATAATCTGTGTATCGTTCCCCGTCTTCTGGACACATTCTTTCTCCTTCCCTCTCCATAGGTCCCAGGTGCCGACTTCCTGCTCTCGAAATGGGAGATTCCTCTGGATTCTGTCTCAGGCTCCCTTTCTCTTGTAAACTCTCCTTCCTCTTATGGAATTTCATCTCCTTCCACGGCCCTAAATACCATCAATGTGCCACCACCTCCCGCATTTTGATCTCCAGCCCAGACCTTCTATCCAGCAGCTGACTTGATACCCCAGGGTGCCCGGAACCCGGGAGTTCAAATGCGCTCACGATCTCCCCCTTCGAGAAGGGCCCCTCGGCCTGCAGGACGTGGAGTCAGACATGCCCACATTGCAATCCACCGCCACGCTTGCCAGCCCTGCCTCCAGAGCACAACTCCCCCATCTGTTACCTCACCCAGGGCAATGGTGACCGGTCCCTCCAGAATCCTCTCGGCCCTTCCTGAGCCCTGAGTTCACATGGATGCATTTAAACCTTGCATTTAAAATGCAAATCTGACCGTGTCGTTTCCCCTCGTGAAACCCTTCAAACGGATTCCCGTGACCCGCAGGGTAAAATATAAATCCACATCAGCCCACCCCCCTGCAGCCTTATCTTCCCCCACTGCGCTCCCCCTGCCCAGGCCCCCCCAGCGCTCTCTCTTCCTTGACTAGGCCGAGCACATTCTGCCTCAGGACATCTGCACCAGAAACATTCTTTCCTTCCTTTTCCCCCTGGATATGACCTCCTGTGGAGCTCAGCTTAATTTTCTGACCCTCAGAAAAGCTGTCCTTCACTCCTCACACCTGGGTCTCACCATGCCACTTTCCCCAATCTGAAAGCTTCACAGGGTCAGAGACTTTATTTTACTCACCACTTGTTTTCTTTAGCACCAGTCACAGAGGCTGGCATGTTAATAGATAGTCAGTAAACACTTGTCAACTCAGCATTGAGGTTGAATTTTCCATTACAGTACTGTGGCTAGGAGCTGGTGTAGGCTGAAGTCTGGCAGTCCTGTCAGCTTTGCCACTCGAAAGCTGTGAGACTTTGGACAAGTCACTTAACCTCTCTGAGCCTCTGTCCTCTGTTTCCTGTCTCATAAGATTACTATGAGGATTAAATGAAAGTGTATATGAAATGTATTTTTTAATGTTTTTATTTATTTTTGAGAGAGAGAGAGAGACAGGACATGAGGAGGGGAGGGACAGAGAGAGAGGGAGACAATGAATCCGAAAGCAGCCTCCAGGGTCTGAGCTGTCAGCATAGAGCCCAATGCGGGGCTAGAACTCGTGAACCACAAGATGATGACCTGAGCCGAAGTCAGATGCTCAACCGATTGAGCCACCCAGATGCCCCATGTATATAAAATATTTAATGCAATGACTGGCATATGGTGATCCTTCAATGAGTAACAGTAGTTACTGTTTAAGTATAAATATGTATATATCTAAGTATATACTGTTTAAGTATAATCGAAGCTAAATCACAAGTCCCAAATTGCTACCATTGCTTCTTCTCTTACCTCATGTGGTGAAGCTGGGAGCAAAAACACATTTTCATGTCCACTCAGACTCAGAGTCTTTGAAAGCAAGCTGTGACGGCTGCAACGCCAGCCCTGTCCCACTTTGCTCCTTACTACCTGTGTTTCTGTAGGCAGGTGGAGTCCTCTGAACTCGATTTTGTCCTCTGTAAAATGTGGCCAATAAGTACTTCATAGGACAGTTACTGGCATCACGTGGGATAACTCACAGTAGTACCTCGTGCTGAAAAGTTGCTAAATTGACATTAGAGTCTTATTATAATTTTTTTTTTTTTAGCTTTTATGTTTGAGGGACAGAGAGAGACAGAGAATGAGCAGGGGAGGGGCAGAGAGAGAGAGGGAGACACAGAATCTGTAGCAGGCTCCAGGCTCTGAGCTGCCAGCACGGAGCCCAATGCGGGGCTTGAACCCATGAACTGTGAGATCATGACCTGAGCTGAAGTCAGACGCTTAGCCGACTGAGCCACCCAGGTGCCCTTTGAGTCTTATCAAAAACTCAGAGTGGCTAAAAATGGCCCTGTGCCTGCTATAGCATTTCAGAACTGGCTTCTTCTTGACTTCCTTCCCTTAATCATGGAGAGTCAGACTTGAGTTTGAAAGCTGGCCCTGCCTCCTTGTTGCTGCATAGCCTCTCTGAGTACTAGTTTCTTTCTCTATAGAGTGGATCCAGTGCCCCTCTGATGATGGGGTTATTCTAAGGGGTAAATAAGATAGTTACTCCAAAGCAAGGGTTGGCAAACCATGGATGGTTACCACATCCAGGCCACTTGCCTGATCTTGTGATGCTTGACTGGATCACATCCACGCTCGTTCACTTACGCACTCTCTCTGGCGTCTTTGCTGTTGAGGAGTTGTCACACAACCTACATGGCCCACGCGGCCTAAACCATTTGCTCACTGGTCCTTTACAGAAAAGGTTTACTAACATCGCATTCGGTGCCTGCTTGTGGTGGGCGCTCAGTGACGATGGCTGCTCTCATCATCATCACTGTCTGTACCATGAATGCAGCAATCTCGTGGAACGGTGTTCTGTAAAGGTGAGGAAGACGAGGCCCCTCGGGGACAGGGGCTTGCCAGGGTCCCCCGGCACAGTGGTACGCGCACAGCAGGACTTTGGATGTGGGATGACTTGGTTCGGTGAACTTTCCACCACATCAAGGGATATTCTTTAAACGTTGAATCTGTCAGGAAAATGTGTCAGATGCCTACTGTCAGGGCCGTTATGACTCCATGTCATGTCTCTGTGTGAATTAGGAAATATATCCCTTAAGGCAGTTGTGATGAATATACTGATTTTGTCAGGATGAGAGGCCTTACTGCCGGGAAGTTGTAACAAATATATAAATCCACCATGTATCCTCTGCGGATGGGATGTCCCCCCCCCCCCCTCAACTGCACAGTGTGCTACCTGCATAGCTGGCTGTGGCAGCCTTGCCTGTCCGAGAATGGTGAACCAGCGTGAGTCCCGATTTTCATGTCTCTGTTGTGTGAAAATGAGGCCCCCTTCTTATGGACGTCCCCATGCGTAGCTATGACTTTGCCCCTCGTTTGTGCTTCTCGGCTTCTGTGGGCCCGGTCGGCCCTGAGCCTCCTCACCTTCACCTTTGGGACCCCACAGGCAGAGATGGAGTTGGTGCAGCGTATTGGCATCCCCGCCGGTAAGATCATCTACGCCAACCCCTGTAAGCAAATTGCACAGATCAAGTATGCTGCCAAGCATGGGGTCCGGCTGCTGAGCTTTGACAACGAGCTGGAGCTGGCAAAGGTGGTAAAGAGCCACCCCAGTGCCAAGTAAGCCGAGGACCGCTCACGTGGGGGGCTGGGCCGAGTGTGAGGACAGCGGGGCATGGGTGGGGTAGAGGTGGAGCAGAGGACCCTGCCCTGGACCCGGCCACACTCACGGGAGGCTGGGGCGGGCACTCCTGGACTGGACCCAGCATGCCAGGGCCTGACGAGGACAAAGGCAAGAATAACCATTACAGCCCGAGCAGAGCAAAGCCCACGGTATTATGGAGGTCAAAGTCGCGGGCCGAGAGCAACAGGGGGTGGTCAGGAAAGCTGCGCCAAGGAGGTGGCATTTGAGGTGCGCCTGAGGGGTGAAAAGAACTAGGAGGGCGCACAGACAGTGCATCAGAGTGAACTGCCGAAGCAAAGAATGCATGGAGGTCGGAAACAGCAGGGGGCGTTTGAGACATGAGCAGGAATTTGGTGTGGCTGGAACATACCATGTGTGCGGGGCGAGGGCAACAGGGAATGTTGGTCAACACGGTCACAGGGCAGGGGCCTGGCGCAAACGGGCTCTGGCAGGGGTCAGGGCTGGACATTCTGCTCGGGCTGTGGCTTGCACGTGGTCACTTGACACCCTGGGGATTCCAGGGAGGGCCTCCTCGGGATGATGGGGAGGCCAGGTGGCTGGACCACTCTGGTTCACCCAAAGCAGCTTTCATTTTGTCTGTTTTACATGATATTGGGGTTCTCAGTAAGACTGTGTTTAAAAAGTGGTGCCTCTCATGCAAGAAAAGTTGGAAAAGTCCGGCTGGTGTGGAGGCTGGTTGAAGAGGTGGAGCTTCTGGAGAGGACTGAGGAGGTCGGGACCAGGGCAGGGGCCTAGGGATGGGCCCAGGGACGTTCAGAGAATGGACTTGACAGGCCCTGGAGGCTGACCGGCAGTGCAGGGACATGAAGGGGTCAGGGACCTGCGGGGCAGGCAGCTCTGAGTTTACACCCCTTTTCTTGGAGAGGACGTGGCTGGGGTAGGGGGAGATGGGGTCCACCCGGCAGAGGTGCCTGTCTCCTCAGGATGGTTCTGCACATCGCTGCTGAGGACTCCCCGAGCCACCTGAGCTTCAAGTTTGGGGCGTCGCTGAAATCCTGCAGACACCTGCTTGAAAATGCCAAGAGGAGCCATATGGAGGTGGTGGGTGTGAGGTGAGTACCTGGAGGCCCCACCACCCCTGCCGGGCCCGCTGCCCCTTTCCCAGGAATTAATCAACTCTGTACAAGAGCCCCCTCAGGGCCTCCAAAGGAGGCCATCGAGTCCTGCCATCAGAGGCACAGAGTCCTCAGGCCACAGGCCTAGAGTCCTGCCATCGGAGACTTTCCTCTCTTTGGAAAGAAGGTTTGGAGTGTCCCGCTGACTCAACCCCATGGTCCCCGCAAGGTCTTGTCCTTGGAGGTTCCCGGAGAGACCTGTCTTTGCAGGAGTTAGACCAGCCTGTAGGCCAAAGGTTATGCAGCCACATCTTTGCTGTGCCTCTTTTCTTGCAGGGATATGGAAGAAGTCATAATAAAGGCCTAACAGTATAGTTTTCATTGATCCTGTGCTTAGGATATGCCAGGCACTGTGCTAAATGCTTCAGGTACATTATCCCACAGCCCTGTGGGATCTTATCCCCACTTTATAGATGGGGAAACTAAAGCACAGGCAGGCTACACCGCTGACAGGTACATACAGACCTGGCTGACGGTAGGGCCCTGGTCCTCATCCCAGAAGGCTCAGCCCCAGTGGCAGCACAAAGGGATGGGAGGGACACCAAATACCAGTGGACCTTAGATCTGGTCTCTTGTCCACTCCTTACTTGCCACAAGACCCTTGGCAATGCATTTAACCTTTGAGACCCTCAGTCACTACATCTGTAGAATGGGCACAGTGTCCAATGTGCCTGTCCAAGGTTGCTCCCGGCTGGGGCTGAGCTGGTGGCACCTGGGGCTCTGCACGTAAGCCAAGTCTCTTCCTCCCTCCTCAGTTTTCACGTTGGCACTGGCTGTCCTGACCTTCAGGCCTACACTCAGTCCATCGCAGACGCCCGGCTTGTGTTTGAAATGGGCACTGAGCTGGGCCACAGGATGCACATCCTGGACCTTGGTGGTGGCTTCCCTGGATTGGAGGGGGCCAAAGTGAGATTCGAAGAGGTAATCCTGGGGTCAGAAGTGTGGTACTGGGCTCTGTGGGGGGTGGGGGGTGTGTACTGGGCACTGTGAGTGGGTCCTATGTGCTGCATACTGTGCTTGGTGCTTTACCTGGATTATCTTTTTTTTAATGTTTATTTATTGAGAGAGAGAGAGAGAGAAAGAGCAAGCACGTGAGTGGGGAAGGGTCAGAGAGAGAGGGAGACAGAGAATCCTAAGCAGGTTCTTCGCTGTCAGTGCAAAGTCTGATGCTTAACCTACTGAGCCACCTAGGAGCCCCTGAACTATCTTATTATTAGCCCTGTGTTACAGCTGAGCAAACTGAGGTTCTTGGAGGTTATGTCACTTTCTGAGTCCCAGCTCTGCCTGTCTCTAGCCCATGCACAAATTTGAAGCTTAACCAGTGTTATTTGCTAAGTCCTAAAACTCTTTGAGGGCCTGGTACGCTCTGTTCTCCCTTGGGTGAGCTGATGAGAAATCAAAGGGGAGGGCAGGAAAAGGAAAAGCCCACCTTCTGTGTACTCCTCTCAAGATGAAATCAAGAAAAATGTGTCACCGCAATCCCCACTCTAACCACTAGGGGTCGTTCTCCTTAGTAAGAGCCTGGTCCTGGAATATCCACATCCAGGGACTGACCCTAAGAAAATAACCCCTGATGGACACAAAGAGCTTCAAAGATGAGCATTGTTGCGGTGTTCGTAACAAAAGTCCAGTGGACTTTCCTGGTCCATCTAACACTCGGGAATTGGTTAAATTATGAAACATTTGTATGACTTACCCACTGAGGTCATTCACAGAATCTGTTGAGTAAAAGGTTATTAAAAAAAAAAAAATATATATATATATATATATATATATATATATAGCCCTATTATGTTTATAATAAAAATGGCATTTGTATGAAAGAGAAAAAAAAGAAAGGGACTACTCCAAAAAGTTAACAATGATTAACAATCTGCATGATAGAATTAAGGGTGGTTTTGATCTTTTTTCTTCTCTTTATTTTCTGTGAAAAAAAACCAAAAACGTGTCTTTTAACAGATTGGTCATTTATAAAAGAAAGTTCCACATCAGGGCTTCTGGAATCTGAGAATACCTCCTCCCATAATGTAGGCGTTGAGGAAGTTGACTTACATGAGTATAAGAGTCTTGACCCAGCTCTCTCTGCCTCCTACCTTCTTGGCCAATTGTCTGCAGTCCCCAGCTCGGAACTTAGCAGCTGCCAAGTCCTTCTTTCTGAAATCAAAGAAGCTTTCAAGAAATAGACTTGGAAGGGTGCCTGGATGGTTCAGTCAGTTAAGTGTCTGACTCTTGATTTTGTCTCAGGTCATGATCTTAGGGTTTGTGGGATTGAGCCCTGTGTTGGTCTCTGCACTGACAGCATGGAGCCTGCTTGGGATTTTCACTCTGTCTCTCTCTGCCCCTCCTCTGCTCATTCTCTATCTCTCAAAATAAATAAACTTTAAAAAAAGAGAAAAAGCTGTTAAAAAAAAAAAAGAAATACACTTGGAGCTATAGCAAGTCCTTAGTATGTAAACCCCACATTTCAAATATGTAATTGTCTCCCATCCCCCTACCACCAGATTTGTTCTGTGATCAACTCAGCCTTGGACCTGTACTTCCCAGAGGGATGTGGTGTGGACATCCTTGCGGAGCTGGGGCGCTACTATGTGACTTCGGCCTTCACCTTGGCAGTCAGCATCATCGCCAAGAAGGAGGTTCTTTTGGACCAGCCTGGCAGGGAGGGTAGGTGCCAGGTGGGCAGCACAGCCCCATTTTTTCCTCAAGCTAGGGACAGTGGCTGGCCGAGCAAGGTTTGGTTTTAGGGAATGGGGAATTTGAAAGATGGATCCTTGCTTTAGGGAAACTTACAACCAAATCCTTTCTTACCTCCAAGATACTTATTATTGGTTCTTCCTATGCATGTTTATATCTTGTGAAGATTGAGATCAAAACAACCTCAGGGAGAATAGATACTTTACTAACCCATTGTACAGATGAGAAAATTGAGAGCCAAAGAGAATACAAGTGAATTGCTTAATAGGAAAAAGTAAAGTCTGCATTCGACCTCATGTCTGTCTCCTCTCCAAAGTACAGACTCTTACTCATCCTACTGATTCTCATAACATAATGAAAATAATTAATAACAACTTATATTTGTCTAAGTCTAGTCATAGATGACAGAACATAGGCATAGAGAAGTTGAGTCACTAGCCCAAAGTCACACAGCTGGTAAGGGGCAGTGCCTGGATTCAAGTGCAGGCTGGACTGACTCATGGTTCTCTGTCCACACTGCAACATCAGCACTCATCTTTGCCTTTTCAGATAGATCAATTCTTCCGTCAGCCTCTTGAGTGAGTGGGGTCAGGGACTCTGATCTTGGGGCTTTGTCTTCTGCTCTAGGACCCCAGGCAAGAGAGCTGAGGTCTGTGTGTCTTCCCCTGAGAATCCATTTGGCAGGGTGGTGGGCTCCAGGTAGAAGGTTTTCTGTGTGTGCGTGTACCTGTATGTGTATGTGTGTAGAGATGACATTCTTCTGGCTTCCTTTATAAATCTGGGTGATTGCCGTATCTAATCCAGCCAGGAGACCTGGTTTCTCATTTCAGCTCATGCACTTGCCCCATCGTGTGTCTCTGAGCAAGTGGCTTAACATCTTGGGGTATTGAGTTTGGCTGGGCTGCTCTTTTGCCTTTGCTGGGCATCCAGGGGCTCAGACAAGGCAGGAAGTATGTCCTGGGCAGGGTTGCTCAGTTGCAAGGGTGAGTGTGCACAACATGAACCTCATGTCATAGGAGGAGGCAGGACCCACCCCATAGTTGAGGAAGGGGCAACCTTTTTGCTTCAGTTACCTATCATCCTTGCTGAGCCTACCTTTGTGCCGGTTCCCCAGCCCCAGCCCCCCTCACACTGCTGCTTGTACTTCCCCTGACCCCTCCCCTCCCCACAGAGGAAAGCGGTTCCACCCCCAAGACCATCGTGTACCACCTCGGTGAGGGCGTGTATGGAATCTTCAACTCAGTCTTGTTTGACAACACCTGCCCTACCCCCATCCTACAGAAGGTGAGCCTACCCCACATGGGCCTGTTTTCAGTTGTGTGTGTGTGTGTGTGTGTGTGTTTAAATAACATTTTGGGGGTGTTTTTATTTAATTTTTAAAAAGTAAAACATTCATTATAGAAGACAGTGGGATGAAGAAGATTATCATCCATAATCCTACCACGTAGAGATAGACACTTTGAACATTAGATTTTTCAGTCTTTAAAAAATGTATTATATTTAAAAAAATAAAGTTGGATTGTATTGTTTTGTAACTGCTCTTTTTCCCACTCAATATGGGGTATAGCTCTTTCCATACCATTAGCTAATCATTGACAACATGCTTTTTGAAGACTACGTATTATTTTAACTAATCTAACCCTAGTGGTTTGGTTTCCTGTTTTTGAGCACTGCAAGTATATCTTGACATCCATCTCTGATCAAGCCCTGGAGTGAATTTCTAGAAGTAAAAAGAAACAGTTCGTCTTTAATGGGTTTTTCTAGGTTAACAAGGGAATAGGAATGGACAAAGAGGGGGAAGACAATCAGGCACACCTTTGTATTTTTGTCTATGTAGTCCCTTTCCTGGAAGGGAACTCAAGTGCCTAACCAGCACCTAGACCATCATGAGTGCTCAGTGTGTTTTTGTTTTGCTCTCTCTTTCCATCCTGTCTAGTTTTTCAAGACCCACTCAGATGTCAGCTCCTCTTTGTAGCTCTTCCTGCCCCTCGTCTATCACAGGCAGAAGGAGCCCTCCTACCTCCAGGTGCCCAGGCCACAACTTGATTGCATCCTCATTCTGTAGCTGGGTTGTTAAATGTGGTTTCCTCCGGCTAGTCTGAGTAAGCCTCCCTGATGTGCTCAGGAATTCACTTTTCCACTGTGATGCACTAGCCCTGCCTGCATTCTTGTGGTTTCCCACATCCTTCTGCACTGAGAAAGAACCAGGCTGGCTTCGGGCAGCCATGCCCCGCATCATACAGGAGGGTGGCAGCTGCTTCTCAGTTCCTGTCTCCCTTAGACCCCCTCTGCCTTCCAGTGCACCTCTTTCTGGTCCATGCAGTCCCTGATCCACTCCCCATTCCCTTCAGCTCCTCAGATGAACGAGAGGGCCCAGCCCACTACCACACCCCCCATCCAGAGTCTCTGTTTTGATTAATCTCCAGTTGGTGTTGCTGTCTCAGGCCCCACGATGTTACTGACCCTCTTTGTGGTCTGTCCTGTTTTTCCTCTGGATGATGTTGAAGTTTCTTCCTTTGGGCTGTCAACCACTTACCAGGTCCAGCCATGTGACCAGATGTGGCGTCGGGCCCCAGTCTGGTGGTGGAGACAGGTGACAGCACACATAATAAGTTAGCTACAATTGTGTTGGAGTGTGTCAGAGGGACCCAGGCTGGCTGGGGGTTTCTGTACCTTCTTCCCCAAGGAAGATCCCCTTCACTAGTCAGGATGGCAGCTTTGCATCCCTGCTCTTTGTTCCCCAGGACTTTGTGTTTGGACCTCATGTACAGAAAGTTATATTAAACATAAATCTTGGTTCAAAGTATACTTATCATCATTGGAGGCTACTTGGCCCTTTTTTGTTTGCTTGCTTTCTTTCTTTTTAAAAATTAAATAAGGGGCGCCTGGGTGGCTTAGTCTGTTAAGCATCTTACTCTTGATTTCAGCTCAGGTCATGATCATGGTCATGATCAGCATTAGGTCATGGTTCGTAGGTTCGAACCCCACAACAGATTCTGTGCTGATGGTGTGGAGCCTGCTTGGGATTCTCTCTCCTCCCTGCCCCCTCTGCTCCTCCCCAACTTGCAGGTGCGTGCGCACACACACACACACGCACACAAACACACTTTCTCTTTCTCTCAAAATAAAAGACATGAAAAAAATTAAGAATTTAATAAATATTTGAGTACTCTCAGTATGCAAAGCACTATGCTGAGGCCTGCACAGAATAGTAGGTGAGAAAAAAAGGTCTATGCTTTGGAAATACAATTCTGCTGGGTAGGGGTGTGTGTGTGTGATTAGTACCTAGGCTACAACAGTGTCATTAGAAAAGTACAGAAAACTACAGAACAAGTATTATTGGAATTTTTTAAAAAATATTTTAGTATATATCTTTAAAAGGAAAAGACTTTTGGGGCACCCTGGGTGGCTCGTCAGTTAAGTGTCCAACTTCGGCTCAGGTCATTATCTCTCAGTTTGTGGGTTCAAGCCCTGTGTCGGGCTCTGTGCTGGTAGCTGGGAGCCTGGAGCCTGCTTCGGATTCTGTGCCTCCCTCTCTCTCTGCCCCTCTCCTGCTTGCACTCTGTCTCTGTCTCTTCCTTTCAAAAATAAATAAACATTAAAAAATTTTTTTTAATTTTTAAAGGAAAAGACTTTAGAAAAATCATAATATCATTATCAAATTAGAAATGAACAATTCCAGTGTCCCCTATCATCTTGCCTCATAGATGGGTTTTCTAGTTGATTTGCTGAAATCAGCAGCCAAAATAGGTTCACATACTATATTTGGTTGAATTGTCTCTCTACTATCCTATTAGTCTCGCCAACATTTTTTTAAAATTCTTTATTTGTTGATGAAACTGACTAAAACTGGTCCTAAAATTTCCTGCATTCTGGATTTTCCTGATTAGTGAATTCTCTGGATCCCTTCACTGCTATTGAATACGTTATACCGTGCCTTGTGTTTCTTTGATACTAGGTCATTAGATTGAATGGTTTCATTAGATTCCCAATCAGTTTTGGGGTAAAAATGTTTCATGGGAGAACCTGTCTCTGTAGTATAATACAAAGTGTATTACTTTCTTTTTAGTGTAATAAGCATTCTTACCATTTTGCCACCTCATTCCTTTGTCTCTTCTCATGCAAAGTACCCATGTGTTGACTCATGTGTTACCATTTTTTCATATGGGTTTTTCTTTTTTTTAATATAGTTTTTTTCTATTGTAGTAAGAATGCTTAACATAAACATCTTGTAACAGACGTTTAAGTGTATAATACAGTCCTATTATCTATAGGCACAGCAGGTCTCTAGAATTTGTCCATTTTACAGACCTGAAATTTTATGTCCATTGATTACCAACTTCCCATTTCCCCTCCCATCACCCCTGGCAACCATGTTTCTATTCTTTGTTTCCATGAGTTTGACTATCAGATACCTCGTATAAATGCAGTCGTGCAGTATCTGTCCTTCTGTGACTATTTCAGTTGACATAACATCCTTAACGTTCATTCACGTTGTTGTATATTGCAGGATTTCCTTCTTTTATGAGGCCGATAATATTCCATTGGATATATGTATGTACAGCATTTTTTAATTCATTCGTCTGTCAATGGACATTTAGGTCTTGGCAGTTGTTAATAGTGCTGCAGTAAACATGAGAGCTAATACCTCTTAAAGACCCTGATTTAAATTCTTTTGGATAAATACCCAGAAGTAGGATTGCTGGATCTCACCATAGTTCTATTTTTATTTTTTTTAAGTTTATTTATTTTGAGAGAGGGAGAGAGAGAGAGAGAGAGAGAGAGAGAACGGGGTAGGGGTAGAGAGAGAGGGAGAGAGAGAATCCCAGGCAGGCTCCAGCTGTCAGCACAGAGCCCAGTTTGGGGCTTGGTCTCACAAACTGTGCAATCATGACCTGAGCCAAAATCAAGGGTCGGACCTTAAATGACTGAGCCACCCAGGTGCCCCAGGTGGACTTTTAATGTATAAACATTTTAAGCATTCATTGAGTGGTCTAAAATGACATATATTTAGGGTTAAAGATACGACTTAATAAATGTGAATTGGCACTTTATAAATGCAAGCTATAGTTGGGTGTGGAGAGGGGCCCAGATGAGGTAAGTACCACAGAAGTTTTATAAGAATCTTGGGAACCAAAATTCAGAGTACAAGCTTCAGTCACCCCACTCTACCTGAAGACCCTCTCTCTGTTGACAAGATTGGGCTTTCTTACTTGCCATTGTATTTTATTCTAGTGTTTTATGGTTAAAAAAAGCAGGACTCTGTCTTGAGTGTATTGCAATAGCATTTGTCAAGTGTGGATCTGGTTAGTTTTTATCTTAAAAATCCTTAAGTAATGATTCCTAATGCTTTTTTTAAATTACTCTTTGCCATACTATACACTAGTTTTATTTTTTTTTTCAACTATGTCTTGTCTTTATCCTGACCTTTTGATAATTTTTTTCCTTGTTCAGCCTATTCTGTAGTGTTTTGACAATAGCTTTGTACTGTGTTTAGAAAACCAGTAGGGTGCCTTCTATTTCCAGCAACGTGGTAGTCTAGATACTCTCAACAGCCGCCCCACTGACAACAAAGAAAACGGTATCCTGACTTACAAGAAAGCAGGGGATCCTTCAGAGGTCAAAATTAAATGAAAGCAGGCATCTCCACTTAGAGTGAAAGCCAGTCTAGTCTCCACCCACTAACCAGAGAGATCCTTTAAAAACGTAAGTCAAATCATGTCTAGTTTTATTAAAACTGCCTAAAACCCTACTCTGGTTCCCATCCCGCTTCAGATTAAAGCCAAAGTCCTCCAGGGGCTTCTAAGGCCCTCTGTGACCCGCCCTGTCTCTTCTCTTCCCCTCCCTCACCACTCTCTGGTTTTGCTCATCCCATTGCAGTGACCACAGCCTCCTTGCAGTTCCTCAAACTCCCCCAGGCACATTCCTGCCTTAGCACCTTTGCACCTGCTCTTCTGCCCGGATCGCCTTTCTTCTAAGTACCACATGGGCTCACTCTTTTACCTCCTTTCCATCTTTGCCCAAAGGTCATCTTCTCAGTGAGATCTTACGCTTTATATAAAACTGCAACCTGTCCCTCCCCCACTCTGTTCTTTCTTTTATTTCATATCATTTATTATCTCCCAATATACTATATAATTTACTTCTTTATTTTGTTGTTTGCCTCCCTCCTGCTAGACTGTAAACCCCATAGGACAAGGACTTTGTCTATTTTGTTTGCCAGTGTGTCCCAAGCACATAAAATAGTGACTGTTCAAATATGAGTCAAATGAATTAATTAACCTAGAGAGAAAACCTAATTCTGAAACTGGTTTCTCTCTGGGAGTGTATGCTGAATCCTTGTAGCATTGATCTTCAGTTTTGATAGCTGCATGGGTTCCTAGGGACTCAGTCAGGATGCGGAATCTGATAGGATCCCTCACATAAAGCTGTGGACCCCCCAAAAGTACATCATCATCAGTGTAAGGGTAAACCAGAAAACACGTGTCCCACAGAGGAGGCCAGCAAAACAACAACAACAACAACAACAAAACATGTCTTTTTGACCTTGGTAGTGGTTGGAAGAGGGCACAAAATTAAGAATTTACAGCCATAAGCCAGCCTTTTCCTGGCTTTGTTGCCCAAATTCATATTGTCTGATGTGTCGTCTGATAAACCTCAAGGCTAGAATTTATTTTATCTTGCAGAAGCAAACACAACTTCTCTCTGCAGTAGAAATATTCAGCCTAGGCTTCTAAGAATTCTCACAAGTGCCAAAGTACATGAGCTCACATTAAAAAAATCACAAAACACAAAGAAATAGGTCACCCTGAAGGAAAGCCAGCAGAAGTCACAGACAGCAGAATCAGTCCTGCAATTATTTCATGTATTAGAATTATCATATGTTAAAGATAAAACAAAATATTTATAATGTTTAAAGAAATAAGAAACTGAAAATTACACCAAAGAATAAGCAAATATAAAAATATTATCTAACAGATTTTAAAAGGATTAAATAGAACTTCTAAAAATGAAAAGTATGAAAATTGCAATAGTGCACAGAGTAAGCAAAGCTATTAGAGACAGTTGAAGAGAGGATTGGAGAATGCGAAGACAGAGCTAAAGAAATTATGCCAATGTAGCACAGACATGGAGACAGAAAATAAGAAAGGCACAGGAAGTGGCAGATAGAGTGAGAAGGCATAATGTCTGAACTATAATCATAGTTTCAGGAAGAGATTGCATGAGGACACAGAAACCACACCAGTAATTTGAACAGGGAAATTTTAATATAAAGAATTGTCAACATTTAAATATGGTTAATTACTAAAAGGGTCAAAAGCAGTTACTTCCACTGGTAAGAGAGAGTGAAGAAGGAAGCAACTCAGAGGAGGGCTCCCCCTTCCAAGGCTGAGGTTGAAACCTTTGAAGAAAGGCTGTGACTGTCACAGAGACATGCAGCCTGCCAGTGACAAAGAAACTTGTCAGAGGGTGCCCACCACAACTGACTCATAGGGGCAGCCTGCTGCTGAGTGGAGAGGAAACTTGCTGGAGGGTGTGGGCCAAGGTTGAACTGTGAAGGCCACTGAGGTAAGAACTACCAGACCCTCATATGCTGAGCCATAGGGGGCCACAAAGAAAAACAGCATACTAAAAGAGGAAAAGCCTTTTCTTCCCGATCTTGCCAGCAACCTCTGTTGACAAAGCCTAACT
Organism: Lynx rufus; assembly: GCF_022079265.1. Lineage (NCBI taxonomy): Eukaryota > Metazoa > Chordata > Mammalia > Carnivora > Felidae > Lynx > Lynx rufus. The sequence continues at coordinate 197,520,830 of NW_025814834.1, read as the reverse complement.
TAGAGCTACCTGGCAAATAAGGAAAGTCTATAGCATTCAGCTCCAGTACCACAAAGCAAGGCAAAGAAGGGTGGATTGGGGGCTGAGAGATAAAAAGTTAATAACTGGTAGAGAGTCAATAGACTGGGAGAGAGTAAGACCTATCTTCAGATTTACGAAATCCAAACAAATCCCAAATATTAGTGAAACTGAATACTATGGACAAAGAGAAGATCTTAAAACTAGTGAGAGAACTGAGACAGATAGAAGACTACCTGTAGAATAATGACAGACTTACAGCTTATTTTTCTCCCATAACAATGGAAGGAGGAGATCCTGGAGTAGCAGCCTTAATGTATCAACCTAGAATTTTGTATCCAGCAAAATTGCTTTTCAAGAATGAGTATGGGATGTAGGCATTTTCAGACAAAGCAAATACTGAGAGACATACCTTCACAAACAGAAGTTCTAAAGGATATTCTTCAGGCATAAGGAAAATGATTCCAGATGGATGGTCTGAGTTGCAAGAAGGAATGGTGACCAAAGATAGCTAAATATTTGGGTATATCCAAAGGATCACTGACTGTCACCACCACCCCAACAATAACAGTTAATTTGTGGGGTTAAAAATAGGTTTCAGGTGTGATTAGGTTCAGCTGTGAGTAGATCCCAACTTACATGACTTGAATGAAATACTGAGGCTTATTTTGCTCATGTAGATGTCTAGACGCAGACAATCCTGAACTGGTATAGTGGTTTTAGAGTCATATGGAACCATATTGCTTCTACTTGTACCTATTTCTAGGTGTTGTCCTCATCTTGGTAGATACAAAATGAAGTGCCAGCCCTTACAGGAAAGAAGAAGAAGTAAAGCCCATGTGCCAGTTGTCTTTTAAAGAAACTTCCTAAAAGTAGCCACATAACACTTGTGTTTTTATTCCACAGCTATAGGGCTAAGATGTTAGTCCCATGGCCCTAACTACCTGCAAGGAAAGTTAGCAAATATGGTCTTTATTCTAGGTGGTCATGTTCCTAGCAAAAACTGAGGGTTGGAATTGCTGGGGTAGGCAATTAGCAGCCTCTGCCACAAATAAGATCAAATAGAACACTGGACAACATGAGAATGTAAGTAGGGAGGTAAAGTGACCAAGTTGGTGTTCTAGGGTTTTTAACTGAGAGGAAGATATTGATTAATTTTAGACTTTAGACTTTAAGTTAGGCATGCATGTTAAAAAAGTAAATGTTTAGAGTAACCATAAAATAATAAAAATAGGTAATATAATGGATAATGTATATAATAGAAATATATAATATCTAGATAACTATATCATGTAATTACCAACACTGATGATAATTAAAATGATTTAGTTTGGACACCAGCATAAAAAAATTAGGCAAAAAACCATAGTTGAGAGCACAGGAAAGACCCATATATATCTAGAAACTTGATTTTTGATAGGGCTTGCAAAGAAGATAACTGGGGATTGTTTAATATATGATGCTGGGACACCTGATTGTCCACATGCAAAAAATGAAATTGAATCCCTATCTCACAGCACATGTGAATATAAATCCCAGATATCAATATAGGAGAATATCTGACCTTGAAACAAGGAAAAACAGTGAAAAATCTCTTAAAAACCAAAAAGGAAGAAACTGATGTTTGTCTACACTAAAATGAAGAGCTTCTGTTCATCTGTTAGCAAAAGGAAAGAGGCAATCACACTCTGTAAGAAAATATGGAAACACATATATAAACTGATAAGGGATTAGTAGACAGAATATATGGAGGATTCTTATGTAAGAATCTTAAGAAAATAAGGAAAGCAATACAAAATAGAAAGCAACAGAAATAAGGCAAAAAGACTTTAACAGGCATTTCCCAGAAGAGGAAATCCAAATAGAAAATGAAAAAGTGCTCTACCTCCTTGGTAATCAAGGAAATACAAATGAGGAGACACCATTTTCTACTGACTAGATTAGAAAAAAACAAAGCATGACAATATCAAAAGTTGGTGAGGGTATAGAGTAGTTGGATCTCTTAGACACTGACAGGTAGGAGTTCGTATTTCTACTTTGGGAAACAAGTTGGCATTACTCAGGTAAAGTTAGACGTGTGTATAACGTATCTTCCAGCAAGTTCCCATATGTATTTGGGGAAAAATACAAGAATGTTCACAGGAGCAATTTTTATAATATAAAACATTGGAAACAACATTAATGTTTGTTGGCAGGGTAATAGATAAACAAATTACCGTGTATTCCATATAATGGATTCTATGCAGCATATTGTGAATTATGGCTATATATATATATTAGTTGGATGAATCTTGGGAGTGTAAGTTTCAACAACAAAAAAAGCAAGTTGCAGAGATTATATACTCTATAATTTCATTTACATAAATTTCAGAAGCGTACAAAACTAAATACTATGCTTGTGGAAAACAAAGCAAGAGAATAATGAAAACAAAATTCAGGATAATGGTTACTTCCGGAGGGGTTAGGGAAGTGGCATGTCACTGGGTGGGCCACGCGGGAGTTTCAAAGATATTAGAAATTTTATATTTCTTTAGCTGGTGGTGGATACACAGATATTCATTTTATTATTTTTCTTTACATCTTACACATGGTATAAATATTCTTTTGGTAGGAATTAAATATTTAACAAAATTGAGTCTATCATTATTGCTTATTAGTATTCTTTGATAGGCTCACATTTATTCTTTTATCATGCCATGTCTAACATTCAGAAAAATATCTTGGGGGTTTTAATTAGTAGTAGTCTACTTAATCTATTAAATTGGGAAGAATTCTCTTTTTTGCTTTACTAAGTTTTTCCAGTTAAGAGAGTGTAGAGCTCTTGTATTTTATTTCTCTCATTAAGGTTTTATTATTTTCTTTGAATAAGTTATTGTGGCCCAAGTACATCCAAGAATTTAATAATGTAATGCTTTCATTACTATTGTGAATGGAAACATTTCCCTGTGTTTTTGAGCTGAGATAATGGCTTGCATGCCGAGACTCCTTCATTTCCTCTAATAAATTACCTCCTTCCCTTTGGATCTTCCAGGTAAGCAAACATGTTATCTGCAATGTGATATTTTATTTTTTTCATTTTCTATATACTATACCTTTTAAAATATTTTTTTCCTAATGGCTATTAGATGATATATAAGATAGGAATGGTGACAGAAAGCTTCAGACTTGGAGTCAGAAGACATGGGTCCTGACTTTACCATATACTGGCTAAGTAACTGACAATCTCAGCCTGTTTCTCTGGTTTCTTCATCTGAAAAATGAAGGGCTGAACTTAATTACTAAGGTTGCTTCTGGTTCTGAAATGAGGCCATTCTAATGTATTTCCATTAAGTTAGAGTTGCCTCTTTATTTTAAATAGTTTCTCTGCATTGTGGGGTTTGATTTTGTTTTGTCTGTAGTTTTAATCAAGAATAGACGGTATAGGCCATTGAATGCCATACTGACATGTACTAGGAAAATTAGATTTCAATTGTAGATCTATATTTTCCATATTATGATGAAGTCAGTGTTCGCCTTGCTCATATTGTCCCTGCCTTTCATACAGAGGCAAATTGTCTATATTGTTCCATATTGAAGGAAATCACTGAAGGTGATTCTTTGACTAGGAGGGCAGATTTGGTTAGTTACGGTTTCATTTCAGATTTTCCTGTATGTTCATAAGTTAAATTGTGACCATATGTTTTTGTTCTGTTTTTTCCCCTTTTTGTGTGCTGCTCTTGTTCATTCCATTTTTTTCCTTTTAAAATATTTTTGTGTACTTTATTGTAGAATAGGGATTATTGATTCATTCTTTAAAAGTTGGGGAATTATGTGAGGACTCCATCAGGGCCACTAAACATTTTAAGTGTTTGATCTTATTTCTTCTGTGGATCCACTTACTTATTGGGCCTCTTTGAGGAAGGCAGCCCATTGGTGCAGCTAGGAGGCCCCTTGTCCAGGACCACTCGGAGTTCTGCTAACATCCTCCAGAATCTGCAGCAGGTCACTTCCACTCTCTGACTTTTCCTATCTGTAAAATGGGAATTGCAGCTGCCTCTCAGATGAGCTGTCAAGTAGTGGTGGGCATGCTCTGCCCTCTCACAGAAGGGGGCCTCGTAGCATATTGGGCAGCTGATATTTTTCCAGGTGCTTGTCCATTTCCACTCAGTTTCCAGACTCATAAAAAGAGCGAGGACTTAACAAGTGTGTTGCCACATGCTTTTGGAATATTTATTTTGCACATTTTTTTTGTTTCTTTTTTTTTTTTAATGGCTTAAAAATTTTTTTAAGTTATTTTGAGAGCAAGAGAGAGAGAGAAAGAGCACAAGTCGGGTGGGGTCAGAGAGGGAGAGAGAATTCCAAACAGGCTCTTGGACGACACTGATAGTGCAGAGCCTGACGTGGAGCTTGAACTCAAAAACCATGAGATCATGACCTGGGCTGAAGCCAAGAGTTGGACGCTCACCTGACTGAGCCACCCAGGTGCCCCTAAAAAAATGGCTTTAAATGGCAAAAGGATAGCTTTGCATTATTCCCTGTGAAGTTAATTTTTTTTTCCCACTGATTTTTTATTTATGCCACTAATAAGAAGAGAACTCATTATAATGCAAGTGTGTCTTTTCTTTTTACTTTATTGTGAAAGAACCTTTGGAACCTCTTTTTTCAGGATCCTCATAGATCCATATATAGAATTTCCCCCCAAAAGCTTTAGAAATTAGCTTAATGTTTTTTAAGAAGTGGAGCTAAGGGAAATACTTCAGAGCAATTGAGATCAATTTTACTTATTAACAAAAAGCTCATAAACAAGAACATTAAGTTATATGAACAAGGATATATTTGTCTCCCTTTTTTAGAATATGAACTTCCCAGCCCCTAGATCAGAGCCTGGCACATAGTAGGTGCTCAATAAGTATTTGTTGAATGGATCAATTAATGAATATAGGATAGTTTGAATTTCTGACTTTTAATATGTGCATGTTTTTCTTTATTAATGAGACTAATGGCTTACTAACTTCTCATATACATGAATATTTTTTCTGCCTATGGAATCTATGGCTTTTCTTTCTCAATTTTATGCATTCCTGCTGCTGGCTAAGGAATTGAAGCACCTTTTCTTTTTCCTCATTGGTCTTCTCTACTACCTCCTTCTAGACTCTGGATGGCTTCTATTCCTCCCTTCCTTCCTTTCTTTCTCTCCCTTTCTCTCTCCTTCCTTCCTTCCCTTTCTCACCACTCATATTTGCTATTCATTCATTCATTCATTTTATTTATTTTAATTTTTTTCTTTCTTAATGTTTATTTATTTTTGAGACAGAGAGAGACAGAGCATGAACGGGGAGGGTCAGAGAGAGGGAGACACAGAATCCAAAACAGGCACCAGGCTCTGAGCTGTCAGCACAGAGCCCGACACGGGGCTCGAACTCATGGACCGCGAGATCATGACCTGAGCTGAAGTCGGACGCCCAACCGACTGAGCCACCGAGGCACCCCTTCATTCATTCATTTAAAAGATATTATTCATAAAAGCACCTACTATATGCCAGATTGCTAGGCATGGAGGAGACGGTGGGGTGAACAAGGAGGTCATTCATGATCTCTGGGGTCACGGAACTTATAGTCTGACAGGGAAGACAGGCCTGAGCAGATACATTTCACAAATACCTAATTATAAATTTTGACAAAGGCCATGAAGGCAAAGTTTGTGGGTGGAGCATGGAGCTTTAGCAAAGACTTTCACGAAGCCATTGTAGCTGAGATCTGAAGGAAAATTAGGAGTTGGTGGCATTCCTCAGGGAACATCATGGGGTGTGCTGGGGCTGGGGGAAGGGAAACGGTTTCCCTGGGAGCCCAGGGCAACTGGAGTGACTGGAACATGGCAGAGCAGGGATGGACAAGGGGACTAAAAGGCAGTCAGGGTTTGCTCACATCCATCTTTCGGTCATGACTTCTCCTCCTAGGACCTGCCTGGCAGGATCCCACACTGTGACAAATTGCACTGGTTGTCAGCAAATGGTCTGTGTTACAGAGTTCTTTCCTGGATTTTTCAGTCATTTAAGAAAAAACATTTTATGTAATTGGTGGTTGTGTTTTTGGGCAAGCCACTCAATCTCTCAGAGCCTCAGTTTTCCTGAATGGGAGGAATTTCTGTCTACCCCATGGGGTCCTCTGTGACCTCTGCCAGGCCACCCTGTGATTATCTGTTGGAGGCCCATCTTCCTCCCCTGTCTGAGAGCCCAAGGGAGGGTGGGTTCTACTCACCTATGTACTTCTGGCTTCTCCGATGGGGCCTGGCATGGAAATGAGAGCAACTGGGAGGCCTTCATAGAAGAGGGAGCCCCAGGGCTGGGCCCAGAGGTCAAGGTGGATTTGAGGAAGGGGGAAGAGCTACAGAGGTTCGGAAAGCGGCAGATATGCCAGTGAAGATTAAAGCGAGGAGGTGGTAACAATAACAATAATGATAGTGCTACCTTACTGGGCCCTTGTCATGTGCCAGATACTGTTATGAATGCTCTACATATGCTCACTTATCCTTTCAGTAACCCTAGGAGATAGGTACTACAATTATTCCCATTTTACAAATGAGCAAACTGAGGCACAGAGGGATTAAGTACCTTGCCCAAGGTCACACAGCTAGTAAGTCTTGGAGGCTGGCTTTAAGACCAGGCATTGTGGCTTCAGAATGTATAAGGCAATGAGCGCAGAGAAGCTGGAGGGCCTTACGTGCCCATCCAGTCTTTATTGAACTGGTTATGGGAGCCATGGAAAGCTTTTGAGGGAGGAATGCTAAGGCTGCGCTCAATGTGACTATCCCTGTCTCCTGCAGAAATCATCCATGGAGCAGCCCCTGTACAGCAGCAGCCTGTGGGGCCCTGTGGTCGATGGCTGTGACTGCATAGCTGAGGGCCTGTGGCTGCCGCAACTACACGTAGGGGACTGGCTGGTCTTTGAGAACATGGGCGCCTACACTGTGGGCATGGGTTCCCTCCTTGAGGGGGCCCAGACATGCCGAGTCACGTATGCCATGTCCCGGGTGGCCTGGTAAGGGGGCCCTGAGAAGGGGGTTGGGGAGGAGAAGGGAACAGGTAGGGAAAGGGGGTAAATCTGAGAATTGAGACTGGCTTGCATGTAATCCAGCTTGACAAGTAGCTCTTGGCTGCTGATTCTAAGTGAGGCCTGCACTTGGCAGCTTGCCATGGCCATGAATGAGATGGAGACTCCCCTGAGGAGCTCAGCACCCTGTGAGAGACACAGACAGGTAGACAGGCACTCCTCATAATACCGGGGGGCGAGGCTGGGCTGTGGAACCTGAGAGCCCTCCCTGATGCCCAGACCGACTTCCCCAAAGGAGAGAAGATGGTAGATGAATGGGAGCTAGCCAGCAGGAGGCAGTAGGGGGCTCCAGGCAGAAGGAACAGGGAGTGAGCATGCTGCCTTCAAGAAACTGAGGCTGGCTGTGGCTGGAGAGGGAGCAGGGCTGGATCTGGGAAGGGCCTTGAAAGCCGAGTGAAGGGCTTTGAGCAGTGCAAAGCATGGACTGATTTGAAGCAGGGGAGTGACGTGGTCAGGTTTGGATTTTAGAAAGACCACGGTGGCTACTCGGGGGTGGGGGGGGGGAATAAGGGAGGACAAGGGCAGATGTGGACTGAGCAGACCAGTTGGGTGACTGCTCTGTGGCCCAGGAAATACTTGCCTGCTGGCCGAGCCTCACAGGAAATGCACACACTAGCCCTGCTTGCCTCACCGGGCCAGTGCTGGGATTCAGGGTGGCAAGGGGGCACAAGGCAGACAGAAGCCACGTTTGTTGAGCCTGTCAGGCCTTAGGTCAGGAATCATATGATTATTTCCTCTCACCTGCACACAACTCTGCGGGATCCGTGCTATCACAGAGAGTTTTGGTCAGTGGTGAAGAGCCCCCTTTCGGGGCTGGGAGATGCCTGGGGAGGCAGGAGCAGTTGGGGGGACTTCCATGTTGGGCCTCAGGAGTGAGTGCTGCCTGTGTCCTGGGGGACACACTAGATGCTTGAGGGACCCCCTCCCCCCAACAATGTAGCAACCCCTGCTTGATGGGGCGCAGCATCAAAGTCACATTTCATTCATCCAGTCAACAGTCCTTGGTTGTACCTCCTCCCCGCAAGGGCACAGGATGGACTGATGCAGCCATTGTGACCTCAGGGATATTGTGACAAGGCCTGAAACAAACTTAAAAAATCTACCACACAGGCCTCCTTATCCCATCCCAGCTCCACCTTAAGCAAACAGAGGAGGTTGTGGGGAGTCAGTTTCTTCATTACTAGAAACAAAAAATTTTGATGTATTAAAATGACCATGCCGAAAAATTCCCCATATCAAAGAAGTCCCGGCAAAACATCCTGCTTTCAAGCCTGGCTCTGTGCCGGGCCCTGGGGGGAAAAGAGCACCTCAGACAGCATGGTGACCTGCACACGTGGACACTGGCACAGAGGGCAGAAAGGTACTGGGGAGTGAGAGACGGCAGACTGGGGAGGGGTGGTCAGGGCTGATGGGTACGGAGGAGGCAGCCAGGCTCGGGAAAGCTGAAAGGGAGCAGTCTGGGCCGAGAGATGTGGGGGCTTGAGTCCAGTCCATTCACAGAGCTGCAAGTAGTTGTGCCTGACTGGAGTGGCCTGTGCGGAAGACTGGATGGAGGAGGGCCTTGCAGGTCCAGGTTGGACTTGATCTTGAAGGCAGTAGAGAGCCACTGATACTTTTTAAGAAACTGGACCAATCCGTTTCGAGCGACGAGGAGACAGAGGGTGCTTGGCCTGGGGAGCCTTCCGCCAGAAGGGAATAGCCTGATCACCAACTGCACACGTCAGCAAAGAGGGAGGCCCTCCTGCAGGTGGGAGACTGGGCTGAGCAGCGTCTGAGAGCAAACAGAAGCTGCTGATGACTCAAGGACAGGAATTTGCCTCCTGGAAAGACGAACCTGGGCCTGAATTGTGTGGTGGCAGGAGCAGAGCAGGGAGGCCGTGTAGCCCCGGCTAGAGATGGTGGCAGCACTGGGAATGGGGAGAGATGGGTGCCTGTGAGGGAATTCTGGAGCTGGGTTTGGCAGGGATGGACTGGGCGTGAGAACATGATTCCCAACTTGTGGCTGAGCAGCTGGTCAGATGGTAGAGCCATTTATCAACCTGGGTAGGTAGGTTCGTAGGGATTTTGAGAGGGGGCAGGAGATGATTTTATTCTTTAAAGTCCTAAGCCTGGGCTATAAAGATTGTGGGACTTAGATGGAAACAGTTGGGTTGAATCCTAGTTTTACCACCTTCTAAGGATGTGACCTTGTGCAGGTCACTTCTCTCTGGGTCTCAACTTCCTTACCGGTAAAATGGGGATAATAATGCTGCGCTTATATGATTTGGGGGAGGATACAATTAGACACTGTAAGTAAAGTGCCTGGCACAACGTCTGGCATATAGCGTGAGTGCTCAATAAATGTGGGTTCCTCTCCCCTTACTGTGGAGGTGGACCATAGGGGAGAATAGAGCGGTGTGGGGACAGTTCAGCAGACCTGCCCACTCCTGCCCTAGGCTGGGCTCTGGGGCCCATGTGGGAACCCTATACCGAGGGGGCTGGGTCTTCTGGTGCAGGGGCCTTCAGGAGCCCCTGGCCTGTGGGCCCCATGCTGGCTGCCTCCAGTGCCCCTCTCTTGCCTGCAGGGAAGCCCTTCGAGGGCAGCTGCTGCCTGCAGAACAGGACGAGGACACCGAGGGCATGTGCAAGCCTCTGTCCTGTGGCTGGGAGATCACAGACACCTTGTGCGTGGGCCCTGTCTTCACGCCGGCGAGCATCATGTGAGCGGACCCCGTTCCCCCCCCTGGACCCCTGGAGAACTCTAGCGGGGCCGCAGAGATGCCTCTGGGAGACTTGGGGAAGGCAGCGAGCAGGGGCACCCTTTGGCCAGGACTCTGGTGCTTACTCTGCTGCCTCCCATGCCCCACCTGTAGTGTTTCTGCCCTGTAAATAGGACCAGTCTTACACTCGCTGTAGTTCAAGTATGCAACATAAATCCTGTCCCTTCCAGTTGTGTCTGACTCCTCTGCAGCGCAAGGGGCCTGGTCAGCCAGGTGTGGGCGTGTTCTTGGGGGTCTCCCTTGGTCTCCTTCCTACTTTGTAAATATGAAGCAAATAAATATTTAGGTTTTGTTTTGTTTTTAATACTTCAGTGGAATCTAGCAGTTCAATTCACAAAGCAGCCTGGGCTAGGCCAGGGCCTAGCCCACCCTACACTGATGACCCCATGCCCTCTGCTTCAGTCCTGACCTGGCTGCAGTCTCTCCCACTGGCACCCAGCTTCTCTGACTCATCTCCTTCCTCTGCATAGGCCGCAATGCCTGGTGTCATGAGGAAGAGTGAGCTGTTAGGGTTGAGGTAGGGGTCAGAGCTGCCTGCCACCCTTCAGCCCTAGAGCTGCGTCTCCTGCCTGGTGAGGGGCCTCGAGGTGAACCCAATACCCAGCCTAAGGCCTGGCCCAACACATGGGCAACCGAATATCTGACACGGCTCTGGAAATACATACCAAAGATAAAGAGCAAAGAGATGGGTGTCTGAGAGGTCTTGAGGAGACCTGCACCCTTACTCTCCTTGCAGGTCTGCAAGGCAGTAGGAGAAATACAAATACATGGAGGTTGGTGTCACTTACTCAGGCAGTAACTGCCGTAACAGGGTGGCCCCGGGGCACTGCCACATCCAGTGCCAGGGGCCCTGAGAGTGATGTCTTCTCGACTGGAAGTCTATCATCAGGATAAAGCCTCCTTCACACTGCTAGGGTCCCAGGCTATGCACCTAGGGTATGTGAGTTGCTTAGCAAAGGAGTTCAGATTTAGAGTTCCCCTCGCTGCTACAGGGGATTCAAAAGATTTTTCTTCTGCAATTAAAAACCATTAAAATGTAATTCACGTGCCTTAAAATCCACCCTTTCAAAGCACGGAATTCAGTGGTTTTTAGTATAATTCACGGAGTTTGTACAACCATCACTACTGTCCGATCCCAGAACATGTATATTACCTCAAAAAGGAACCCTGTGCTCATCAGCATTCACTCCTCTTTTTCCCCTTCCCCAGCCCCTGGCAGTCACTCATCTACTTTCCATCCCCATGGATTTGTCTGTTCCAGACATATTAATAATGTTTTTATACCTTCACTTGAGCTTCTCTCTGGGTAAGCCTGGTATGTGGGTTGTTGTTGTTTTTTTCCTCCCCCACACCACCAAGCAATTCTGACACCAGCTGGGTATCCCACAGTTCAATTCAATTCTGACACTATCTGCTTAGAGATCACTTCAGATCCCATAGGTTAAGGGCTCAGTCCTAGAAGACTTCCTCACTGCCCCCCCCCACCCCACTTCAGATACCAATCACCAAGTCCAGGCTGTGCCTTGTGTTTGGACCAACAGGCTGTAGATTGGAGGTCCCAATGACTCTCTTCCTTGGGTTCAATTAATTTTCTAGGATGGGTCACAGGACTCAGGGAAACACTTTACTTCCTATATTCCTGGTTTATTGTGAAAGGATGTAACTCAGGAATGGCCAGAGGAAGAGCTGCACAGGGCAAGGTGTGGAGAAAGTGTGCACCTCCCTCCCAGTACCTCCATGTCGCACCATGTCTCCAAACCCTGTCCTTTGGGTTTTTATGGAGGCTTCATTACCTACACGGGACTGATGAAATCATTGGCCACCGGTGACTGAACTCAATCTCCAGCCTCCTCCCCTCCCCAGAGTTTGAGGGTAGGATAACAAAAGACACCTTTGTCACTCTCATCACTTAGGAAATTCCAAAGATTTTTAGGATCTCTGTGCCAGGAATGGGGGTGAAAACAAAATATACATTTATTATTGTAAGTCATAATATCGTATCTCGTCATCCTGTCTCAGCATCTCAGCCAGTCCTGGGTCCTGCATGTGGCTCTGAGGTCATCTAATGAGGCAGTGTGTTCTGAGTGAACTGGGTGCTTGTCAAAAGCAGAGATATCTTTTCCAGGCTTGGCCTACTTTTTTATACTTTGACACTAAATAGGCTGACAGGACACCAAGAGATTCAGAGACCAATCAGAAAGGGTCACTCTACTGCCCCTTAGTTATTCACCCACGACCAGGTTTTACATATTACCGTGCTGGGCTCAGCCTTCGTCTATGAGGCCATTTCCGAGACTTCTGTTTTGATGCCCAAGCAGACCTGGACCCACTCCTGCTTTTTTGGAGGAAAGGGAAGGAGAGGGCAAACATAGGTTCTTTTGCTGGAAGCGGGTGTCTGCTTCCAAAGGCAGCAGATGCCCTGCTAAGACCGCTGGCTGCAGTGAGATCTAGGCCTAACTCATTACCTTGTCTGAGGCAGGTTCACTGGGGAGATGCGTCTGTGGCTTTTAAAGTGACAGCAGCTGGCAGGGAGTTTGAACAGATTTCTCACTGGAGCCTTTCAAAAGGTTTCATGTTCCATTTGCTGCAAGAAATGTGTGAAACTTACTTTTCTGAGAAAGCTATACAGAGAAGTTGATGTGACTTACTTGGTAATAAACAGTCATTTCTTTTCAGTTGTTTTTGTCATTTCCATCTTTTTTTGTGTGTGAAAAGTATTAAACACGTGGAGAATGTTGAGGGCCTTTCAGGCCTGTACAGGGGAATTTGACCGGGGTCTCCTGGAGCCTGGGCTGCACAGGCATTTGCCTCCTTTGAGTGCCTCCCTAAGCAAGCCACTGGCAGTGAAACTGCGTGCCATGCTGGCTGCCCCAGAGGTCACTTTCCTGGTGGCCTCTCCCAACCCCATCCTGCCCTGGGACCTCACCTAAGGGACACCCTCCTCTCAACACCTCCCCATGATCCATCTGTGCCTCCTCCCGTGGGCTTACTAGCTCACTTACTTACTCCGGGAGCTTAACAGACCTGCTACTGCCACTCCTGGAACAAGCTGTCACCTCTCACCCAGGGACTGGCCCCCTCCTTCCCCTCCACTGTCCACTCTACTCAGCACTGGATCCAGTCACCCCTGATTCCCATTTCATCAAGAATAACATTTAAAGTCCTTGTCCAACTTCTTCTCTGGTTCCCTTTCCTCCCTTATTCACTACTCCCCAGACATACTGGCCCCTCTATTCCTCAAACACTCCACGCACGGCACCCATGCTGGGCCTGCATTTACTGCCCCCTCTCTCTGAAATGACCTTTCCGGGTTATCTGTGGGGCTCACTCCATTCAGGTTCTACTCAAATGTTTTCCCCAGGCCAGGGCTTCTCTGATAACTCTTTAGAAAAGGCACTTTCCAGGCTCTCTCTTCTCCCTTAACTGGTTTTATTCTTCACAGTACCTATCAGCACTCGACACACTCCCTTACATGTTGGTCTGTGCGTCATCTGTCAGCTCCTCCGGAATGTGAGCTTGGCAAGAACTTTTATTTTTTTCACTGCTAGGTCCTCATTACTTAGAACAAACTAGGTGCTCAAAAAGTGTATGTCAAATGGACAAGTGAATAAACATAGCAACTTGACCTGTCTGAATATGTTTCCTCATTTGTAAAATGCGGCTGCCAAATTGCCCTCAAAGGGTTACTGCCCTCAAGGATTAAGTAAGAAAATGGTATAAAGCACCCAGCTCAGGGCCTGGCACATCATTAGGTGCTCAGTAAATGATGTTGAAAGGAAATTCCTTGAGTATTTACTGTGGCCATGACCTGCAGTAGACGCTGGGGATGCAGAGGAGTCCTCACGGAACTCACAGGGCAGTGTGGTCATAGAGAAGCCTGAATGAGAGTAAGGAGTCTGATCTTAATTCTGTAGGCCGTAGGGAGCCCCACATGATTCTGGAACAGAAGCATGACAGGACCTCGGAAAAGATAATTGAAAGTATATTCAAAAAGATCAGAGGAAAGAGACCTGGTGGGCTGGTGGTAGCATGCACTTCCTTCCCCCGACAGCCTGGTTAAGGGCCCAGCCAGGGAGCCTTACAGAGGTCCAAGGGACACAGTTGTCACCTCTGTCTACCCTTGTCCTAGAGGGAAACTGTGGCTCTCTGGGTGTCATCCCTCCCCTTGGAAACAGACCTGCCCAGGCCAGCTCATTCCAGCTATAAAGGGACCACAGGGAAGGCAACAGGATGGGAGTTCCCACTCAACACTCTGCTCCATTTTAAATTCTCTTCCTGGCACCTCTGGAACGAGCAGCTAAACCTGTATAAATTCAACCAGCAAAATGATTCGATGCAGCTTCCTAGCAGTCAGAGGTATCTTTCTGAAATCTGAATCTGGTCTTGTCAGTCCTCTGTTGAAATCCCTCAGTCAATCCCCACTGTGATGCCAATAAAAGCAAAATTGGCTAAGGGGCGCCTGGGTGGCGCAGTCGGTTGAGCGTCCGACTTCAGCCAGGTCACGATCTCGCGGTCCGGGAGTTCGAGCCCCGCGTCCGGCTCTGGGCTGATGGCTCAGAGCCTGGAGCCTGTTTCCGATTCTGTGTCTCCCTCTCTCTCTGCCCCTCCCCCGTTCATGCTCTGTCTCTCTCTGTCCCAAAAATTGAATAAACGTTGAAAAAAAAATTTAAAAAAAAAAAAAAAAAGCAAAATTGGCTGAGATCTCTGCCCACCTCACCAATCTCATCTGCCACTCTGCTTTCACCATGCTCCGGCCTACTGGCCTCTTTTTAGTTCCTCACAATTACAGGGTTCTTTCCTGCCTCCAGGCCTTTGCCCTTGCTGTTCCTTCTGCTTCTCCTGGGCTGACTCATTCTCATTTTGAAGGGTCACCTTAAATGTCACCACCTCGGAAAGGCCTTTTTGAATACCCTCTACAAAATGGCCCCCTGTCCATGTTAGGTGAGGTCACGTTTTATAAGAATTAGATCCTAAAGGCATTATTTTAGGTAAACAAAATAAAACCAAAACAAAAAACAAAACAACACCACATCAGGATTGTCCCTGAATATCCTTAGGAAGCCATCCTATTGGAGATAATACACCATTTCCTTTATTTCTGTTCCTCTGACATGCCAGGCACCATTTTTTTACAGCCCCAAATAGCTCCATGATCTCTTTCTCCCCCTCCTTCAGGTCTTCGCTCAAATGTCACCTTCTCAGTGAAGCCTTGCTCACCACCACTCTTTAAAAACTAACATTCCCACCCCAGCATTTTGTTATCTCTTGGTACCCTTCCCCTTCCCCCACCCCGCCCCATAGCTCACCTTCTGACATACTATACCGTCTATTTGGAATTAGGCTCTTAAAGGCACAGATTTCTTTTGTTCACTGCCCTGTCCCCAGTGCCTAGAACTGTGCCCTATACATAGCTGTTCCATAAATAACTGCTGAAAGAAGGAATCTTTCAGATCTCAGCGTAGGCACCTCTCCCTTTTCTCCTCCTCTGTGCCTTGGTTAGGTATTGCTTCGTAAGCATTCATAGTATCCTCTATCTAATCATACTAAAGAGCGGTTGATCACAAGGTAATTTTTGTCTACTTTTTCTTCTTGCCAATCTGTTAACCCCACAAAGGTAAGGAGTTTCTCCTAATTGCCAGCGTCACTTGGAGCCTGGATTTGTGCCTGTAGGCTAGGTGTTTAGCGTCTTTTGAATAAACTAGTCATGGAGGGCGGAGCGGGTGGGCATCTGGCCCCTTCGGCTCAGCTCCAGAAGAGCAGCCAGGACCCTGCAGAGGGAGGGTCCTTGGGAAGGAAGGCACACACGGTGCCACAAGAGCTCTTTCTGCTCCTCCACTTAGCTAGGTGGCCTTGGCCTAGGACTGCCAGATAAATCTGAATTCAGACAAACGACGGACGCGTTTTTAGTAAACGATTATCCCGTGCAGTATTTGGGATACTCTTACAGAAAAACGTCACTCGTTTATCTGAAATTCAGCTCTAACTGGGCGTCTTGCATTGTATTTGCTAAAACTGGTAACCTTACCCTGTCTCTCTCTGGGTTTCGTTTTCCCCATCTGTGAAAGGGGGTATTTCTGGGAGACCAGCCTCGGGCGGCCCCCCAGGCGGAGGAATGCTCCCATAGGGGCTGTCCCTCCGCTGAGCCGTGTGGGAGCGCGCTGGTCTCAGGAGAATTTCTCGCTGAGTGAATACGTGCAAGGCCCTGCGTGCAGGAGCTCGGTTTTCTCACTTAGCACCAGTCGAGGGCGGAAACGATTCCGCCAAGGCTTCACGGAACACCGAACGCACGGCTCCCAACCGCGGCGGCCGCGGATTTCCGGTGGCGTGATGTCACTTCCGTGCCAGAGAGCCTCCTAGGCTTCGAGCCCCGTGCTATCGCGCCCTCTGCCGGCCCGGAGGAGAAGCCGACTTCACCAAAGGGAAGAGAGAGCGGAGTCCATTGGTTGAAAGACGGACGCTGCTACCAGCCTCCACCAATGAAAAACCAAACCTTTGCCGTGGGCGGGGCTCCCACAGGAAAAGGGTCAGGCCGGGACGAAAGCGGCGTGGGAAGGCGGCGACCTGGTCTCGGCCGGGCTAGAAAGGCTCAAAGTAACACCGGAAGTGGGCATGTTACCCACCAGCTACTTCCGCCTCGCTTTACAAAGTGGGAGGGTCCTCGAGTAAAAGGACCCGGGATGTGTAGGGTGCCGGGAGGCTTGTCTTCAAATTTCCTCTATGCCTGTCCGTTTCGTACCCGAGAGAGACACGTGATGAGTTCACGCAGAAAAACAGGGGCTTTGAACGAAATCTTGAGCTGGAGGCCAAAGTGATTTTACATTTTGGAAGAATAGAGTGCTTACTGTGTGCCATGCCCCGCCCTCGCCCCTCGCTCGCTTTATTTCATTTCATCCGCGCAAGCCTGTGAAGTTTCTTTGACAGGTTCTGACCCCTCGCTGCCTGTGTTGTAACCCTGGTTCTGTCTGTTATTGCCTGTTTCCTGGGGCAGGTTCACATTTTGTGCCACAGTTTCTGCGTCTGTGAAATGGCATAATTGTCCTTACCTCATACCGTTGTTCTAAGGATTAAATTAATGAGCATTTAAAGCGCTTAGAACTGCACCTGACTTGCTAACCATAGCAACCATTTAAGTTATTTCCATTTACAAGCTAGGAGACCAAGGCTTAGATAGGAAGTAGCTTGGCTAGCACAGATAGTAACTAGTGAAGTCAGGTTGGGGCCTCAGCAGCAGAGGTTCGCAGACGTTATTGTGACTCAGCTCTATTTCTGGGTCTTATATGCCACAGTTCAAATTCCTAGGAAGAGAGAATCTGAATAGATAGTTTAAATCAGGTATGTCTATTCCTGGGTCAATCCATTAAGGACTCTTTGTGAGCTGCTTGCTGTACATTTCCTCCCTCTACCCTCCAGCCTTTATATTCCTAAAGGGCAGTCTGAGTTCTGTAACCTCTAGGAGTCAGCAAACTTTTTCTGTTAAGGGCCAGATAGTAAGTATCTTATGCGTTACAAGCCATACTATCTCTGTTACAACTGTTCCACTCTGCTGTGTACAGCAAAAGCAATCAGAGACAATACATAAGTGAACGGATATATGACTATGTTTCAATAAAACTTTATTTGTAAAACCAGGTAGTGGGTCATATTTTGCCAACTCCTACACTGTACTTTCCGTTTTTGCCTCCTATACTATCCTCTTCCACCTTTCTTCCAGCAAGCTGCTAGTCATTCTTCAGTTCTTGGTTCAGATGCCACTTCTTGGAAATTTCCTTAACTCTCCTTCCCTGTCTGGTTAATGGCCTCTTCTCTATGCTTCCACAAACTCCTGTACCCCATCCAAGCCTTCTCATTGTCATTGTTCTGTTCCAAGCACTAGATTACTAGTCTGGATCTCATTTATCATTAAGAACCCAGCACCCAGAACACGTATCATTGGATGGGTGGAAGGAGCTGTGAATCTGTGGCTGGCGACAGAGCAAATGTTTGAGATCTTAGGTCAATGGTGAGAATGCTGGGCTTTTGTATTAGGTGTGTGAGACCCACTCCCTCTTTTTGTTGCTCCTCTGAATCCCAGAGCTCAGGCAGTGGGTAAGATAGAGGAGAGGCTCCAGGTTGGACAGGGGTTCAGGGCGCTGGCAATTTCCATGCCATCCAGGCTTTGCCTGTCAGGGGCTTAGGCCATGTTCCCCAGAAGAACCATGTAATAAGCAGAAACCCCATGACCTCAGGAAAGCAAAGGTGATGTGGGTGTTTTAAGATATGACAAGTGGAAAATTCCAAGTACACTAAGCCTTGGATAATCTGATAAGCCAGTGCCCAGTTGGGATGAAACCAGGTATGCTCTCATCCAGTCCCTGGAGAAGGACTTCCTGCCCTTGGTGAGGTTCCCTGTGGAGACCCCACCAGGCCAGGGAAGGGGGGTTCCCAGAGAGATAGTGGGCAGCATGTGGCCAAGGGCAGCCTTGGTCTCATAGTCACCCAGAGCCACAGTTACAGGGGCTGCAGAATGGGCTTCCTGACCTGAGGGTTTGTGAGTAATGTCCAACAGAACCTGGACAAGGGCACAGGAGACTATGAGGCCATACAACATGGTTTCTTCTCATGAGAGGATTTCTTCTCTTAAGGGTCACATATATCACACCTTTGGGCAATGCAGATTTGATAGGGCTTTTCCCGAGTGTTATGCACAAGGAGACTGAGAATAAAACCGAAATGGAAACTCCTCAGTCTTTTGGCCCTTCAGTGGCTTACCTGGGCCCCTGACGGGGACGGTGGGCTGGGGTGGGCGGCCCAAGACCACCGGGAGCATGTCTTTCATAACATGCAGCTGAAGATCAGCGGAGTGGATGAGGAGAACAGGGCTGGGACAATGATCACTGCAGCCTGCAAGCCACCCACGTGTGGCCAAAGGGAATGAGAAGTCAGGGCAGGGGTATCAGACTGCTCCCAGGGGCAGGCAGTGCCCCTGCCCTCGGTAGCTGTGCCCACAGAATATTGGGGTCCCAGGTCTGGAGGAGGCAATAACAGACTTGGAGGCAAAGATTGAGTGGCCTTGGGCAAGGAGCCAATAGTTCCTTTCCCCCAGTGGTTTACACTTAGAAGTATATGGTACTTGGTATACGGTTGTGGACTATTAGGGGAGAGAAGCGATGTTAATAACACCACGTGCTTTATATGCCTTGTCTTATCCAATCTGACAAGCTGCCTGTGATATTCCTCCCCCCCACCCCCACCAGGTGGAGAAGCTGAGATGCAGAGGTTGGCTTGTCTGAGTTAGTAAGGGGCAGAGGCAGGATTTGAACCCAGGTCTGCATGCTGCCAGGTCTTCATGCTGTTGACGTGTTTCCCAACAAGAATGGGCCAGCCCAGGGGCGCCTGGGTGGCGCAGTCGGTTAAGCGTCCGACTTCAGCCAGGTCACGATCTCGCGGTCCGTGAGTTCGAGCCCCGCGTCAGGCTCTGGGCTGATGGCTCAGAGCCTGGAGCCTGTTTCCGACTCTGTGTCTCCCTCTCTCTCTGCCCCTCCCCCGTTCATGTTCTGTCTCTCTCTGTCCCAAAAATAAATAAACGTTGAAAAAAAATTAAAAAAAAAAAAAAGAATGGGCCAGCCCAGTAAGACAACACCTGGCGCGCGACAGTCCCTCAACAAATTCTAGCTCTCACTATGTATTAATATTAGATTGACCCATTTGGCCCTCAGAGTAAGGATAGATAGTATCATTCCCATTTCTCAGACAGGAAAACTGAGGCTAGGGAGGTGAAATGTCTTGCCTCAGATCACGCAGCTGGAAAGTGGCAAGGCCAGGATTCAAACCCGGGCTGACTCCTCTTTTCTCGCGTCCGCTAAGGTGCTTAGGCAGCAGAGGAATCCAGTCCTACTGCCTTAGTTTATTCAGCTGAAGAATGGGAAGGTGTCCTTGGATCTTTAAGAGGCCATCCTATGAAAAGGAGGCCATTCTTGTCTGGGGGACACAGAAGACGGAGCTAGGACCAGTGGGGACACAAGAGGACCCACATAAGGGAAGTCCTCCTGATTATTATTGTCCAGGAGTGGGATGGGCTGTGGCAGAACTAATGAGCTCCCTGCCAACAAACATACCCAGGGATGCCACGGTTTGCGAGACTGCAAGAATCACACTCTAAGGGTTCTGCCGGTGCCGGGAACAGCATGGGGGCTCTGGGTCCTGTTCCGTGGAACTGCCAGCTTGCTGTACCTGTCCTCACTGGGGCTCTTGTAGTAAAGGAGTGGGGCTGAGCAATACAGCTCTGAAACAGCCCCCAGTGCTCCCAGGAGAATTCTCACTCCTGTCTTTCTCTCTATCCCGTGCTTCAACCTTACCAGCCTTTCAGCCTTCTTTTTGGACTCCCTGCCTCCAGCTTTGCCCTACCACATGCAAATATGACCTCACTTCTCCCCTGCTTCAAACCTTGCTGGGGCTCCTGGGTGGCTCAGTCAGTTAAGCGTGACTTCGGCTCAGGTCATGATCTCACGGTTCATGGGTTCGAACCCCATCAGGATCTGTGCTGACAGCTCGAGAGCCTGGATCCTGCTTTGGATTCTGTGTCTTCCCCTCTCTCTGCTCCTCCCCCACTCATGCTTGCGTGCGCGCTCTCTCTCTCTCTCTCGCTCGCTCTCTCTCTCAAAAATAAACATTAAAAAAATAAAGCAAAACCTTGTCCTGGCTCCACAGTGTCCTCAGATGTCTCACAGAGTGGCATGGCCCAGCCCTGCTTTCCTTTCCAGCGGCATCGCTCTGCCTCCCTGCGTCACATTCAACCCTCAGCTACATAGCCTCATTTCCGGCTACCTTGCACATGCTGTTTCCTCTTCCTGGTACACTTTGCCCATCCTGCAGTTCTTATCCTGCAGACCTCTGCTTCTCCAGCAGCCTCTTCTCTAGTCTTGCCTCTGCCCATGTGCTGTGACTCTTTGATAGAGACCTGGGATGCACCTGTCATTGCTTATCTCAGTGACAGCACCTAGTAGGCACCCTCTAGGGGTTTGTTGGGTGAATGACTGAAAGAGAGAGGGAGAGAGTGGAGAGCACAGTGGGGCTGTTTTGGAAGAAAGTAGAGAAGGAGGGGAGTCCTCTGGCCGGACCATCCCCACCCCACACGTAATGCCACCTTTTCTTTCTTCAGAACTTGCCCAAAGCAATACTTCTTTGGACTGAACTCAGGGAGGGTGGACCCAGTGTGGCCTGACCAAATATGACCTTCCTCACCTGGCCACTCCACCCCCATTCAGTTCTGGGCATTTTGACTCCAGCTCAAGGGCTTTTTCTGATTCATCAACTTCCCTTCTTGGAAATTAGCCAGTGCTGGGCAGTAGGTGGGGGTAAGCTGGACTTACCAAGCTCTGCCATGAACTTGCTGTGTCACCTTGAGGAATTCACCTTCCTTCTCTGACCTCAGTTTCCCCAACTGTAGCAAGGAAACAGATCCCTACACATATCGCAGGATGGTATGGGGATGGGAAGCTGACAAGGAGCATGGGTTTGGGAGTCACCCAGCCCTGGGTTCAAATCTGAACTCTACTGCTTAATTGGAAAATCATCTTAACTCTCTGGACTTAGTGTTCTTATCTGTAAAATGGGGATAAAAGTAGTACCTCCTCTCAGGCTTGTCATAAGGATTAACTGAGATGACAGCTAATAATAGTTACTATACTAATAATGCTTCAAACAAGGCTTGGTGCACAATTAGATTCAATAAATCCTAAGGTGTGCAGGGACTTGGGGAGAAAAGAGAGCATTTGGAAACATGGCTTCGAATTGGGTTATAGAATTCCAGAGTTGGGAAAATGCCTTAGGAACCACATGGTATGTTGGTGAGGTCACTGAGATCCACCCCCACCCTCACCACCCTCCCCCCGCCTGGAGCAGAGAAGGGTCTTGCCCAAGATCACGCTCAAGTCCATAGTATTTGGCTGGAAAATTCCTGGGGCAGAGGGTGAGCCTGGGCTGGGAAGCTAGGTATTTGCTTTAGGAACCAGAAGATGTTCAAGTGGCTGAGCTCCCTCCCCACCACCCCTAGCATGGGCTTGACCCTGTTCCTTGCCCCGTCCCTTGAGTATGGGGGAAAGCTGGCTAAAGAGCTGGCTGAAGTACAAGGGTAAGTAACATTTTTCTTGAATCCCACGTGCCACCACTTGAGTCTAGAGGCCTTCCTCTGCCTCAACGTCCACCCGAGCCCTCCCCACCCCATGATGGGAGGAGCCCAATGTTCAAGAAAGTGGTAGAGGAAAGGAGCGGGGTTCTACTTACCGCACAGGAGGGTATCCGTGGAGCAGTTGCAGGGGGGCTCTGTGCCCATCAGTGGGGTGTTGGGGCCTCAGCTCAGGAGGGGTGGAGGTAGGCAGGGGCTCAGGGCATTCCCCTTTCTAAAAAGGAGGGGCAGACCAAGGTTAGATCCTGGAGCAGCTGTGGCAACAGGCTCCCTGCTCAGAAAGGAGGACAGGAAAAGCAGGCCTCCAGGGGCTCTGAGATCAGACATCCCTCCTGGTGTTAAACTGATGCGTAGACTTTTGACAACCTGGAAAAATGAATACAATCTATTATAAAGTGGGGAAAACAGGCTATGGAGCAATAAGAAAGTGTGTTTTAATTCTTGTATATAAACATACTCACATGGGAAAAAAGACTGCAAATGTTATCACCCAAGCACCATCAGTGGTTATCTCTGAACAGTGGCTGATGGATGATTTTTCCTTTTTGTGTCTTGACTGTATTTTCTAAATTTTCTATAATGAGCACGTAATAAGAAAAAGATTTACTCAGGGTGCCTGGGTGGCTCAGTTGGTTGAGCGTCTGACTTCAGTTCAGATCATGATCTCGTGGTTTGTGGGTTCGAGGCCTGCATTGGGCTCTGTGCTGACAGCCCGGAGCCTGGAGCCTGCTTCGAATTCTCTGTCTCCCTCTCATTCTGCCCCTCCCCCCTCAAAAAATAAATAAACATTAAAAAAATAAAAATAAAATAAACAATTTACTCAGGAAAGCGACATACTTTAAATGGGCAAGCCTTTGACCAACAATTCCATTTGTAGGAATTTACTCCACAGAACACACAGAAACATGAAGAATGATCATATTTTCATAAAAGAAAGCTCCAGTTTTGTTTATGCATAAGCAAAAATGCCTGGAAGGACCTGAATCAAACTGTTAACAGCTGTTGATTTCTGGGAGCCAGATGAGGGAGTTTTCTGCTTTATAGTCTTTCATTTATTTGAATTGTTAAACAATGAGGGTAAGTTATTTTGTAATTTTTTAAAAAGGCAAACAATCAAACAACATTTCTGGTCTTTGCTGTCCCCAAGAGAGAAAGACTGCATATAATGGTGGAAGGAGAGCACTCAGAATATTAGGATCCCATCCAGTAACAGCTGCTCTCGTGCTGCCCGAATAGAGTCATTTTCAAAAAGCCCCCTCTTTCTTTCTACCGCCCCTGTAAACTTTTGCCTACCTGCTTGGTGTGGTCCCTGAAATCCCACCTCTGGCTACTCTTTCAGAAGTGGCTCTATTATGAATGCACAGAGGATGGGAAGGGGGCAGCATCTTGAACCATAAGCCAGTTATCCTGAGGAGCACAGGAGGGTGTGTTTTGATGGAGGAAGGAGTGTGACAGAGGAAGAGGGAGGGTGAAGGGGCGGGCAATGTGGGGCAATCTCCCTGAGACAGCCTCAAGCTAGAACCTTAGAACTCGAGTTTGCCCCATCACCCAGGGCTACCCATCCCTTTTGTGGAACCAATGAAGAATGAACACTCTTAAGGTGGAGATGAAGGGGACTGTCCAGGGTCACTGGAGAGTCAGGGATGGAGCCAGAGTCCACTCCTGGTTTAGCAAGGCTCTCCCAGGTCTCGACCCTGCATTCCACACCTGTGAGATGCACACATGTCCAGCCAGCTCTGCTTTTTCTGGGACCTCCTGGAGCCCTTATCTGCATCTCCCTTCTCCCAGTGGCAAGAACATTGCTGCTGGGCCCCAGGACCTCATTCCTGGTTTGTAGATCTGGCAGTTTGGTGAGGGAGGGGCTTCTGCCTGGGGTTTGTGGTAGACAGAGGAAGCAGGCCCAGCGGCTCAGCCTACAGGGTGTGAGGGGGCAAAAGTCCCTTCCCTAGGAAAAAAATTCCAAAACCTCTAAATCACCGAAGTCCCAGGGCTAACTCTCATGCCATGGAGTCAGGGGACCCCCTTGGGCTATCGCCCCTGATGTCCTCACTTACTTGGAACTCCCTGTGGGTCCAGCAGCTACCCAGGTGACTTTGTTCCTACTGTGGCTGATTCTGGCTCCAGACTGTGTTGCCAGCAAAGGAGGTCCCAGGTGTAGGCAGGCACCAACTGGCTTTGCTCTGGAGAAGGGGATTAGGGTCCAGGCTAACTGTCCCTTGTTCTTGGGGAAAAGGACAGAGAAAGGCACTCCGCTTCTGGTGCCCAGGGCTGTGGGGGCCATGGCCACTCCCTTTTTCCTTCTGCTCAGGCTCCGGGTTCCCCAGGGGTGGGAGGAGGCACCAGAATCCACTGAGGGGAGATTGAAGGTTGTGTGGAAAGAGCACATGGCGGGGAGGCAGGAGGCCTGGGCCAGGCCTGGCTATGGCCCACAGGCTGGTGTCTTCTCATTTGGGTCATAGTTTTCTTCTCTGTAAAGTTGATGTCAGTG
Organism: Lynx rufus; assembly: GCF_022079265.1. NCBI lineage: Eukaryota > Metazoa > Chordata > Mammalia > Carnivora > Felidae > Lynx > Lynx rufus. The sequence continues at coordinate 197,496,313 of NW_025814834.1, read as the reverse complement.
GTCTCTCAGCAGCCATCCTGTGATGCTTACTGACATGTTCAGTTGGGTTGTCTCCATCGCAGAGAGGACTTCCCAACCCTGTGACCCCTTTGTTCTCTCCTCCTCTCTGAGGGGTGCAGGTGCTGACTGAGGGTACCTCTCCACCCCTGCTGACCTTAGACATGAGATCCTTCTCTGAGCGCCTCCCTCTTCAGCCCTGCTCCAGCCCCCTTCCAGCTGGTCCTCTGTGCTCCTTTTCCTTTTCTCAGCTGGCTGTTCTTCCTCTCCTGTGTACTGATTGGGAACCAGGACATCAGGCCTTGGCTCTGCCATGTGCTACATGCCTTTGAGCTAGGAATCAACCCTCTCTGGGCCTCAGGATCCCCCAGGCCCCACTGGCATTCAGGCTTGATCACACTCAGGACCACAGTTTTGGGGAACTCAACAGGAATTGGGCTTTGTGCCCCTGGACCCAGCCTCTGGAAAGGTCCCCCTTGTCATGACATCAAAGTAGGAAGCCCCTAGGCCTCTGGCCCAAAGTGGCATTCCTTCCCATACTTCATCTAATTCCCGGGGTGAGTGGGGGGGCATTCTGAAATAGTCAGAAATATAATAGAACTGTCAAATTTGTGAAAGAAGATAAAAGACTTTTATTCTGTACCCAGCGTAAAACAAAAACAAACATACTGTCATTTCATCCAGATAAAAGGAAAAACAAAGGAAATGAACACATTTCAAAATAAAAGTATCCTTTCCTGCTTTTTTTTTTTTTGGAGGCTATGCCTCCTTACTGCATCTCTCTTTCTTTCTATCTCTGTTTCTACTCTGTTTCCCATCACCCTTTCTTCAAGGGTGGTTCAGGATTCCCAGGGAGACAGAGTAGAATCGTGGGTGTCCCAGAGGAAGGAGAAATAACCACTCCCGGGTGGGCAATAATGATGATTCAGCACCTTGGCCAGCACCCACTACTCCCCCTCCCTCCCACCCCCCAACCAACCCCACTCCTCTCCAAGCCCCCTTCATTTAAGCCTGTGACATGGCCCTTCGTGGCTGACCTCCTAGTGAAGTGTTTGGGGATGGTGAACAGAGTCAGGACCCAGGCAGGATGAGAGGAAGCCGGGAATGCTGCCCAGGTGTGAGCTGTCAGCCTCTGGGGACGACCTCTCTGGCTGAGCTCTGTGCTGCCAAGAGATGTCATCTCTGTTGTTTTCTGTTCCTGCTGCCACCCCAGAGAGAAAGACCCAGAGTGAATGGCCTTGTTAGGTTCTGACTAGGACAAACCCTGCATTAGGCTTACAGAACCCTGGCCAATCAGAGCCAGAACCTTGGCAATCAATTAACTAGATTCCTAGTCCCTCCCCAATAGAGATGGGGAAACTGAGGCCCAAGGAGAGAGAGAAGGACCTGCTTAGGGTCACCTAGTGCCTTCTTGAGTCTACCCCTGGCCCTGAGAGACACATGAGGCTTGGTTTGAAGTTGAGGCTTGACTCACAATTACACAAATGCACAATGGAATGGAGCCAGGGTTAAAGTCCCACTTTGAACCCCAAGGGAGGTCACAGTTTTGGTGTCCCCTGCCTGTCACTGAAGTGGTCCTCAAAGTTGAGAAGCATTTCCCAGGAGGTCCAGAGAAGAGTTTGGCTTTAGCTTTGGATGGGCCTGGGTCTGTTTGCAGCGCTGTTGAGTACTGGCTGTGGATCCCCTGGGAGGTAATGTTTCTCCACCAAACACTCAGATAATGATACCAACCTCATGGGCTTGTCTTGATATTAGATAAGTAACAGCACTTTGCCTGGGATCCAGATAGGGATACTGTCCTCCTATCAGTTCTCTCCTGCTCTGGGTAAGACCTTTGTTGATCCCTCCTTCCTCCCCAATGCTGAGATGCCTTTGCCTCCCCTCTTCGCTTGCCTGTGTTAAATGGGGGATTCCTGGTATCATTCAGCCTGACAACTCCAGATTCCTTCATTCATGAATTCTTTGGACCCTGAGAGACACATGAGCCTTGCCTTGCAGTTGAGGCTCGACTCACAATTGCACAAATGCACAATGGTATGGAGCCAGGGAGATGCACTGATTTCCCAGAGTCCCAAGTTAGGTGTGCAAATTAGCTCCCTACAGTTACTCCCAGACGCTAGGAAGTGGAGAGTAAATACTGGGAAGTGGCCACCACTTCTTGGACCTTGTGCCAAGGCTGAGTAGGGGAAGGGTAAGAAGGACTGTGGAGGGGGTACTGCCTCCCCAGAAGACAGATGCACTGAGCAAAGATGGAGGGACATGGTTTTGGGGCATCCAGTGGGGCAGGCGGGTTGGGGATACTTTAGTCTCAAAATCACCTCCCCCCAAACTGGGTGCTCTCCATCAGCCGATCAGACACCTTTCCTTCTGCTCCTGCCAATCCCCCCAATCCTTGTTCATGGCCCTTTTTCTAGAACTCCAAGCAATTCAACAACTGGGGTGGTTCCTTCTCCTCTCTCTCCAGCTCCAGGTATAGGCGAAGATCCATCTGGAGCCTCAGGGAGCATCCAGTGTAACCCCCTTCATCTGCAGGGGAGGAGACTGAGGAAAGGGCCCTCAGGGTACAAAATGAGTCAGCACAGAACTAAGACTAGGCTCAGGACTCCTGTTCCTCAGCTGTGGGGGCCCCAGGGCTTTGCCACTTAGAGTGTACACAGCTCATCTGTCCATATGCAGGGCCCTGCCTGACTCCTGGTCAGACTCCTTCCCCATGAGTCAGAGGTAGGATGGACCTCCTTGTACACAGCAGACCTGGGGACATTTCTGGCTTAGGTAGTCCCACACTCCACACAAGGCATAAGGAGGAAGATAGACTCCTTAAGGTCAGGTGTCTTAGGGCACTGACTCCCGGAGACAGGTAGAGTGGGAGGCAGGACCTCCCTAAGTGCACTGCATTTAGCAGCTTATCAATAAATCATATGAGATGGGTGTTATTACCCTCATTTTCTCTGTGGAAAAACTGAGGCCTAGAGAGGCTAAGCCATTTCTCTAAAGTCACACAGGAATGGAGCTCGGATTCAAGGCCAGGCACTCTTATAGAATTCAAGAGACCATGGCACTGTCTCATGAGCTCCCCTCTGCTCTCAAGGCTGCCATGACCCCCTCTTTCAGGCAGACTGCCAGTCTTCCCTGACAAGTAAGTTGTGATGTGAGTGCTGGCTTTAGAACTCTGTTATTTTTTTTTTATTTTTTTAACGTTTTTATTTATTTTTGAGACAGAGAGAGACAGAGCATGAACGGGGGAGGGTCAGAGAGAGAGGGAGACACAGACTGTAAAGCAGGCTCCAGGCTCCGAGCTGTCAGCACAGAGCCCGACGCGGGGCTCGAACTCACGGACAGTGAGATCGTGACCTGAGCCGAAGTTGGATGCTTAACCGACTGAGCCACCCAGGCGCCCCTAGAACTCCGTTCTAATCCAAGTTCCACTGCTTCCCAGCACGGACTTGGGACTGTGGGCAAGTCATGTCTTCTCTCTGAACCTCATTTTCCACCTCTGTAAAGTGGGCATAATATTACATACCCAGTAGGTTTGCTTTGTGGATTAGCCATGTTAATACATGAATACAACCTGGGACAGAAAAGGCAGGCCTTTGTCAAAATGAATAGAACTGACCACTGACATTCTGTAACTTTAATTTAATACAAATTCATCATAACTCACAAAATGGGAAACATTTAAAATAAAAATACTGCTGGGGGGTGGCCCAGCTTCTGGTAGATGAAGGGGTGAGGTGAGAATGAGGATTCCTCCTGCCCATGGGGGACCCCAATGGGCAGCAGTTGTGAGGTGGGAGCCCCCCAAGTTCAGCTAGTCTGGCTCCTTTGGGATGAGGGTGGTCAGGGACCCCACAAGCTCAGAATCTAGGCTCCAGGACTAGAGAGCGAAGTGAAGGCTTGAGACATTCGGCCAGTGCTGTGGATAGATCCACCTCTTGGGCTCTTGCCCTCGGGCAGGGACAGGGCCAAGGAGCAGGACACGTGGAGGCTCTGCTGCTTCAAAGCCAAGGCCTGGAGGTGAACTCCAGTGACAAAAACCGTGGATGGGCTTGTTCAACACCTAAACATCCTTCCGGGCCTTTTTGCATGGCTGCAGTGAGAAGAAAGAAAACTACGTTTCCCAGGCACCCTTGCCGCCAAAGTTCTGGGTCTGATTTATGTTTCCCCAACAGTATCCCTCACAGAGATTTGGATTTGAGAACTAAACTGAGTGGGACAGAGGCAGGCCTCAGGACACCTATTTGCCGGCCCGGCCAGTAGTGGAGGGAACACAGTTCTGCGGTCAGCAGCTTCCTGATGCAGTGGCTTCCTGCAGGTGGGAGCCGCAAGTTGTTCCTGGAAATTCAGCAAGGAGTCTGCTCCTCCAGCCCTTCCAATGATTTTGCAAATCAGGGATGTGATAATAAATGCTGTCAAATTAAACTAGCTAAAGCAGCTCTTGTTTTCTGCAACAGGATCCTAACTGAGACAGACGCCAAGCCTGATGGGAAGTCCCAGCCAACAGCCTGTCCCAGTGCTTGCCTGAGACAACTGTTCCCCTCAGCCTCCCCGCACCCTAAGCCTGGTCACAGAGGCCGGTTTGGACCCTTATTTAAGCCTCTGGGGACCTCCATCACCCAGTGATGCGTGTCCTGCAGCTGCTTTTAGGCTACCGGGCTCTGCATCAGCCTCGCGTGCCATCATCCTGATTTTAGACCCGCGGGCTGGAAGTTGGTGGCACAGTGACCGTAACACGTGGGTTCAGTGACCGGGTGCCTCCCACAGGCCACAGCATCATCTCTACCTGCAGGTCAGTGGGAGAAACAGGAACCATAAAGCTCTTGGTCCAGAGGTAGAAGGAGAGGTGGTTCTCGGGAACCCTAGGACCAGCTACAGCCTGTGTCCACTGTGGGCTGGGATCAAGGGTCAAATGGCCCACGGTGGGGTGCCGGGCAAGTCTTAGACCTGGAAGCATAAGTGGGTTTCATGTATCTTTCAGGCTGCCAACTGCCGGCAAGACTCTTGACACATCCTGAGGTCAGGGCATGTGGGCAGGAGGGAGACAGGGAGAAGCTCCCCATCCCTGCCGCCCAGAGGATGGGGATGAGGGCTGGGCAGGGGCCGCCCTGAGGAGAAGCCATGTCACATCCTGGGACCAAAGCTGCCTCCCCATCAAGGTCAGAACTACAGGACGTCAATGCTGATGGCGTTTAAGAATCATGGAGCATGACCACCAATATAGAAGGGAAATGGAGGCTGAAGGGTAAACACCCAGCCCGAGGCCTCACGGGGTGTGGGGGCTACACTGGACCAGAGTCCTGGCCTCTGTCCCCTGGGCAGAGCTCTTGCTGGTGGCCGTGGCCCAGGTGGCCCCTGTGGGCTCCCTGCGCCGTCCTAGATGCGGACCGTGTTGATCCTCAACGGCTGCACGTTCTTGCCGTTGGCGTGGCTCTGCCCCGGGCTGAAGTAGGAGCAGAGCTTGCCCGGGAACTTCTCGCGGAACGTGTAGAGCCAGGACATGTCGTCGGCGTTGTAGAAGATGAGCAGGCCTTGGTCGTAGTCCAGGAACACGCCCACCTTGTCGAGCTTGTCGCGGACGTTGAGCCGCGTCCAGGGCTCGGTGCAGGCGCTGTACTGGTTGCCATCATGCATGACGATGCAGTAGAAGCCGCGGCTGGGCTGGATCTGGATGCTGCCCTTGCGGCTGGCCGCCTCGTGGGCCAGCCCGATCACCCACTGGGTCTTCTCCGCCACCACCACCTCCCAGTAGTGGACGCCGCTGCTGAAGGCCTCGGAGCCCAGCACCGACACCTCCACGTCGAAGCGCTTTGGCGAGTCCTGCAGCGGCTGTGGGTGCAGGTTGCCATAGGCCACGATGGTGCAGTCGTCGGACAGGATCAGGCGCTGGTGGGCAGTGCCCGGGTCCAGGGTCAGGGCGGCGGGCACTGCAGGGGGCGGAGGAGGGAGGAAAGATAAGTGGAGAGAAGGTTGGGGATCCACTCTGTGGTGTCTCCCCGAGGGCCAGGTTCTGGTTGGTGCCCAGGAGGCTGTGTGATGCTGAACACATGTGATGCCTGCCCTCTCTGGTCCTCAGCTTCCTCCTCTGTAAAATGGGAGGGCGATAGCTGAAGTCCTTCCAGATTTAAGCCTGGCTGCAGGGGAGCAGAAGCTGTGGCTGCTTGTTCGTTGCCAATGCCTGGGGCAAGGACATAGTGGGCACCCCACAAAAGTTTGTTGAGTAAACCATAATGAAATCCAGAATTAGGGAACTTCAGAACTGAGAGAGCTTAAAGATTATCCCAGGTGCTGGTAATCACCCTGGGACTGGGGGATAAGGAAATCTGTGGGGTGGGGTGTGGGTTTTCTCAGTAGGTGGGATCCATGCATCTAAATGCCCTGAATGAGGGGCGCCTGTTAAGCATCCGACTCCAGCTCAGGTCAGGATCTCACAGCTAGTGAGTTTGAGCCCCGGGTCGGGCTCTGTGCTGACAGCATAGAGCCTGGAGCCTGCTTTGGATTCTGTCTCCCTCTCTCTCTGTCCCTCTCCAGCTTGCATTCTGTCTCTCTCTCAAAAATAAACATTAAAAAAAATTAAAAAAAATTTTTTTTAAATGCCCTGAATGAAATGCACAGGGAAGTCCCACGACCCCTTTGCCACCCATAAATTTTCAAATGCTCAAGCAGACAATCATGTGGATGAAAAATCATTTTTATAATGACCTAAAATTACAACTTAACTCCCTTTTACGTATAAACAGGAAATCTTTTTTTAAAGTTTTTATGTTTATTTTTGATAGAGAAAGAGAGAGAGAAAGAGAGAGAGAACGTGAGCAGGGGAGGGGCAGAGAGAGAGAGAGAGACCCAGAATCCGAAGCAGGCTACAGGCTCTGAGCTGTCAGCACAGAGCCCTACCGGGGGACTTGAACCCACAAGCCAGGAGATCATGACCCGAACTGAAGTTGGATGCTTAACCGACTGAGCCACCCAAGTGCCCCGGGAAGGAAATCATTTTGTACAGTTTTAACAGACTGAGTATTACTACCATGTAAACTGAGGGGAGACTGAACTTGGTTTGTTTGGAACTTTGCTGAGAATTGTTCACTTTTCGGGAAAGTATATGTCTGAGAAAAATGCCACTGACTCATATAACCTACCTGTTGTGGACCATATGTGAGGCACAGTTGTGTTCATCTACGGTGTGAGCACCTGACTGCTTCATTATGTTTTCTACTGTGGCTGTGAGTGAGCATGTACAGATTGGCATACACAATATTTTATTATAAATCATTTCCTTCTATTTTTCCTTTACATTGTCATCACAGTATGTATATACATACCTGTATATATACAGTTTTTCAAGTTTATATACATAGTGCAGTTGTGGAAAGGTTATTATTACCTTTGAGACATTGCAAACTATTTGTTATGAAATGTAGGTGACAGGTCTGAAAAAGCGGAAAACCATGGATTCTAGGCCGACTCTTCCACTTGACAGATGGGGAAAATGAGACCCAGGGAGGAGAGGTGACTAATCTCAGGTCACCCAGCACTCAAAGGCAGGGAGAGGACTAAGCAAGGTCATGTGCAATCCAGCCCCAGCTCTACCTGTCACACGTCACTTCCACCACACGCAGCCCCAACACCTTCACCCGGACTGCCCCTCCACTGCCTCCTCCCTGCTTGTTGTAATCACCTCTGCATGAGGCTCAACTCCGGGGCCCATCTTGTGAGAAGCCTTCCTGGTTGCCCACAGGAAGGTGGTTGCTCCCTGGTTGCTCTTTCTTCTGAAATTCCTTAATTTTGTGTTCTGGTTATATAAGGGGTATTGTCTTCTGTGCCCACATCTTTTTGCACCATTTGCACCAGGAGGGTAAGAGCTGTGTACCACGCAGATAGGCTGTCCCTTGGGCGCCCGGTGCCCAGCACAGAGACAGGCATGGTGAGCGTTTCCAGAAAGGCTCACCAAATTAAACTGGCCCTTGCTTGTGTTCTCTTGGACAGGTGGCACAGGCTGGGTCATCCTGTTCTGGGCTGGCCACACTGGCTTAGCAGGTCTGGCTCTCAGAGGCTCATGAACTCTCATGTCAAGGGTTCTATTTACTCTCTCCTCCGTGACGGAGCTGATGCCCAACCAGACGATGGAGAACCTGGAAGTGGCCTTCCTGAGCCTGGATGACCATTTCCAGGCCAGAGCAAGACAGAGGCGAGGAAGGGTGAGGAAAAGGAATCCTGCCGCCAGTACCCAGGAGCGAACAATTTCTTCATCCTGCTCTCTGGCGGTTTCGTTATCTGGTGAAGCAGGAGCATGACTACACTTGGCTGGAGCCTTACCCCCTCCTCCTATCACCTCTGTTGGCTGCACGCATGCACAGAAATAAAACGCCTCAGTGGTGGCAACTGTCACCAACAGGGAGCAACAGCCAGTTTCTGAACTGGTGCTCCCGTTCACAAGGCCACTAACAAAGCTGACCGTTGACTCACATCAAGCTCTTTCCACGAGCTCTGTTAGGAGTAAATTTAGTTTTGCATTTTACATTCTCCTTTCCTGTTCTTTGAACTCAGAGGGATGCATGGAAACAATTAGCCCTGTGAATAGAGGGGTCAGTCAATGGAATCACAATTCTCTATCCAGGGACATGGAAGAGGGGGAGTCAGGGGAAGGAAGACACTGGATCAGTGGACATATGTTTTACCTTGTGGTCCGAGCGGTCACAGGGCAGCCTGTCAGAACCAGAGGCTCCTGCCACATGGAATGTAGGAATTCCCACAGTGGGGTCAGGAGGTGAGAGGCGGAGGGAGGTGTAGGAAGTTATGTGTGAAGGGAGGCAAGGGAAAGAAAAACCTAATTAGACACAGATGGGCCACTCCTCCCGGCTGTGGAATGCGGGTCACACTCAGGCGTGTACAGAGGAAGGGTTAGAGCACGCACAAAGCCAAGGTGTGGGCAGCGGCAGTTCTGAGTGCCACGCGGGAGCCTGTGGTGCTCAGGATGATCTAGGAGGTCAGCAACAGGCAGGAACTGCAGCTCAGGGCAGAAGGACCGTGCGACGGGGCGGGGGAGGGGCGGAGACACTAGCACACCAGATGGAGGGCTCAGCCCCAGACTCTAAAGCCTAATGTGGGGCAACGTGGGCCACTTCCAGTGCCACCGATGAGTGGGGAGGGCGCTCCAGGAGGCAGCCAAGTGGGCTCTCAGTGGTTCTGAGATCGGGCCCACAAAGATGAGCCCGCAGTGCAGAGGAAATCCTGACTGCGTAGAGTGCCAGCTCCTTGGGCGTGGAGCCTCAGCTTGGAAGCCCAGGGGACTGGGTGAGGGCAGGGCCCGCCACTCATTGGGTGGGCCTAGGGGCGGGGCCTGCTGTTCATTGGGCAGTGCTGGCAGTAGAGGCGGGACTAGGTGGGGGTGGGGCCTGATAACTGGGTGCTGGGTTCCACATCTCAGGGGCAGGGCTAGGGGCGGGGCCTGGTATTCTTATTGGCATAGGGCGTGGCCTGATTCTCAGAAGCTTTTTACACTCCAAAGGACAGGCTGGGGTCCACCTCCAGGGTCTCCCATCTCCTCATAAACAGAGGTTCTGTCTTCCAGGCCTCCTTCCCACCCTCCCTGAGGCGACGGCTGGCAGGAGTAACAGCCTTCAGACCACAGACAGACCTAGAAGGGGGCCTAGCAACACCTTTTCCCGTCTCTGAGACGTCAGTCCGGGGTGGAGACTGGCAATCCCTCCACCCATCCTTTATCCTTGGGAGAAGTGCCAGACCTCAGCAAAACAAACCAGTCCCCTGGGGTTCACTATAGTACAGATCAGAGCTCTTTTCTAGGTCCTGACACACTGTTTTATAAAAACAAAAAGCAGGTATTGAAGCAGCCCATTTAAGCCTGAGACCTCGAGGTCAAAGGCATTTAGGGCGGGCATGGACTGTGGAGGCCCCAGGAAAATGTCTTCTGGCCATCTTCAACCACACATCACAGGCCCAAGCAGCAGAGAAACCCCCTAGTCAAGTACTATCACTTGGCAGCAGATGGCTGGTTCCTCTTTGTTCTCAAGGACAGTGGCTTGACCCTTCAGAAGCCTGATAGGACAGGAGACGCTGCCAGCTCTTTCCTCTGGCCAGGCCCTTACATAATCTGCTGCCCCAGTTCTCCCACCTCTTCGGCCCCCTCTGCGCCATACTGGCATTCGAGAAACACGTTCACACCCACTGGTTCATGGGAATACCACAGCAGCCCCAGGAGTGCAAATTACCATCCCATTTTCCAGAAGAGGAAACTGAGGCTCCAAGGAGACTTCTCTGAGTTAAGTGGCCTGCTCAGGTTGCCACTTGGGGTGGAAGTAGAGTTGGAACTTGAGTTAAAGCCTTGTCACACCGTGTTCTTTCCTCTGTGTGGCTCCAGAAAGCCTGCTCAGCAAGACTGAGGAACCAACTGATTTGTCATTATAATGATGATAAACAAGTATCAAGTTCTTACTAAGTTCCAGGATTATTATCACAAATAGATAATTTTATTTAATTCTTATCCCTAGGCTGGGAGATAAATCACATCTTCTCCATCCCTGTTTTACAGAGGAGAAAACTGGCCCGGAGAGGGCAGTGATTTGCCCTGGGCTACACAGCTAGGTGGTGAGCACGCTGGAACCCACAAATGACTGGATTCAGGTGAGCAGGGGGAGGGGCGAGCCGCCCAGGAGAGGCAGATGGTAAAAGCAAAGAAGGCGGGCAGTGTCTGGTGTCCTGGGAGCAGAGGCCACCTGGTCTGGCTGGGGAGAAAGTTTGTGCTTGGGGGCAGCAACAATCAGGCCAGGCAGTTGGAGGAGGGTTTCCAATGTCGGCTGAAGGGTGGGACAGGGGGTGGGGGGTGGGTAGAGAGTGGAGGTTCCAAAGCAAGGGGAGTGACAGGTGGTAAATGGAGTTCTCAGATGACCCAATAGGAAGCCCAAACTGGAAGCAGGGCAGGCAGGAAGCTGCTAGAATCCATGGGCTAGTTCCCTGGGGGCGCCTGCCCCTCCCATCTGGACATAAAGGGCCTTGGTGCTGGCAGAGGAGCCATAGTGACTTCACAGGCCCTACAGACAAAGGAAGGGGCCTGGCTAACCAGGTCACTGGTCTCTGAACTCCCCAGGGACCGCTATCCTTGGCAGGATGTTCAGGGCACAGGCTACTGCTCCTTCAGCCCCTCTTCCACGCAGTTTTCTCTGGGTCAGTGGTTCTCAACTGGGGCGATTTGCCTCGCAGGGGTCATTGGACAATGTCTGGAGACATTTTTGGTTGTCAAAACTGGGGAGGGGAGCGTCTAGTTGGGTAGATACCAGGAATGCTGCTGAACATCCTATCATGCACAGGACAGCCCCCTAAATAAGGAATTATCCAGCTCCAAATGTCAATAGTGCTGATGTTGAGAAACCCTGCTCTGGGGCAACCAGCAAGTTCCCACATCCATTTACTCACTTGTGAGGGAGTTGGGAAGGGGCTAACATCCCTATTTTACAGAGGAGGAAACTGAGGCTCAGAGGAGAAGTGACTTGTTCAGGATGTGTGGCAAGTTCCATTCAAAAATACTTACTGAGTACCTACTTTATTCTAGTAGCAGAACTGAGACTCGGATTCATTCATTTCTTTATTTACTTTTCCACAAACATTTACCGTGCTGGCTGCTCTAGGGATCTACAGTGATGAATTAGACCCAGGCCTGACCCTGAGCTAAAAGTCTAGCGACACAGACAGCTACACACACATTGACCAAAGAGTGAGATCAGAAAAGTGCCGGGCTACCTGAAGAAATCCAGGAAGGCTTCCCAGAGGAGGTGTTTATAAACTAAGACATGAAGGGGAGTAGGAGTTAGTCACCAAAGCCTGAGGTTTGTGTAGAGGGCACAAGGGAGCAGCATGTGTGAAAGTGGAGGAGGGAGAATATGGCTCATTTAAGACCTGAAGATGGTTCGGTGTGGCTGAGTATGATGTGGAGGGGAGAATGAGAGAATGGCAGGGCCCAGGTCTTATAGGGCCTGGATTGTCAGGCTGAGGTCCCTGGATTGCCTCTCTACGCTGTCACAAGGATGCAGCAGGTGGCAGCTGAGACAAATAGAGCTCCTGAGACCAGCCGCCCGAGGGGCTGCCCTGGGTCAATGGTGGGGGAAGCGCTTCTTGCCTCCTTGAGTTATGCTGTTTCACCCATGTGTGGCCCTCATCCTGCTGGGTCTCAGTGTGGAGGTCCCTCCACGTCTAGGAGCACATAGAGGCCAGAAGGACCCCAAGAGGATAACCCAGAGTCCCCCCAGTCTGCTGGAAAATGCGCCCTTCCCCAGACTAGGCACAGATCCAGATTTAAGAGTACCAGGAATGGGGTGCCTGGGTGGCTCAGTTGGTGAAGTGTCTGACTTCGGCTCAGGTCATGATCTCACAGTTTGTGAGTTTGAGCCCCACGTCGGGCTGTGTGCTGACAGCTTGGGGCCTGGAGCCTGCTTCAGATTCTGTGTCTCCCTTTCTCTCTGCCCCTCCCCTCCTCACACACTCTCTCTCTCAAAAATAAATAATTTTTTTTTGTGGGGGGGGGTGCGCCTGGGTGGCTCAGTCAGTTAAGCATCCAACTTTGGCTCAGGTCATGATTTCACGGTTTGTGAGTTTGAGCCCCACGTTGGGCTCTGTGCTGACGACTCAGAGCCTGGCGCCTGCTTCTGATTCTGTCTCTGTCTCTGTCTCTCTGTCTCTCTCTTTGCACCTCCCCTGCTTGCAGTCTGCCCCTCTCTCTCAAAAAACAAATAAACATTAAAAAAATTTTTTTAAAATAAATATTTTTTTAAAAAGTTAATAAAAAAAAAAGTACCAGGAGCTGTCCCTTCACTCCTGGGAAATCAGTATTGATACATCAAGTGTGGTCCTCAGCCACCTACAGGGGACCCCCATCTCTGTCCAGCATTCACACGCTCAGTGGTGCCTTCAGCCTCTCTCCATCCCTACCTGGAAGGCCCGATCATGAGCATCCTGGGTTCATTCATGCTCCTCCCCCACTGCCTTTGCCCATGCAGCTCCCCACACTGGGGACAGTCTGGAGGCACCACCAGGCCCCAGCCTTCCCCGAGTGGCAAAGCCATCAGCCTTCAGCACCCGGTTCAGACATGTGTTCCTAACAGCTCTGCGCCTGCTTTCTCATCTGAAAAAATGAGGATAATAATAGTGCCGACCTCTGAGGGAGGATTCTCCTTTATATCCTTGTCTTACCTCTAAAGGACGTGGTGCCTTTGTAAGTTGTATGATTTCGGGTCCCAGGGTCTACTCACTCTACTAGAAACCTGTTCAGACCTTCTCTCCCAGCAAACCTCCCATTACCTCCTCTCGCCCATCATCATCTCAGCGGATGACCTTGCTTCCTACCTCGCTGGGAAAGGGGAGGCTATGGGCAGAGCGTTCCCTCAAGCTCCCACCGCTGCCCATTTATTCTCCCTCCTCTGGGCTCCTGAAGATGAGCCGTCAGAAGAGGCAGCAGCAGACCCCACTCCTGGCTGTCCCTGCAGCACCTCTCTCTGCCCTGCATCCTCGGTTTTGCCACTGGGTCTTTCTCATCACCCACAGATAGGCTGTTACTTCTCCCACCTTCAACAGCCTCTGCCGCCTTCTCGCTCCTTCCCTTAAATAAAACTCCTTGAAAGCACTGTCTCCACTCGCTCCCCTCCCATTCTCTCTTTTTTTAATTTTTAGAGAGGAGTGCGTGTGCAAGCAAGCATGAGCGAAGGCGGGGTGGGGTGTGGAGAGAGAGAGAGAGGGAGAATTCCAAGCAGGCTCCACGCTCAGCCTGGAGCCCAATGCAGGGCTCGATCCCACGACCCTGGGATCATGACCTGAGCTGAAATCAAGTTGGATGCTCAGCCAAATCAAATCAACTGACTGAGCCACCCAGATGCCTCATGTCCCTTTCTCTCTCTCGGACAGCTTCCTATCCGGCTTATGCCCCTGTGGCTCCACCAAAGCTCTTGTCACTGAAGACCTCCATGTTGCCAGAGAACAGTCAGTTCCGGGTTCTCTCACTTGGCTTAGCGGCCTTTGTTGCCATTAGCCACTCTCTACTTGGCTTCCAGGACTCTCCCAGGTTCCCCTCCCACTTCTCTGGCTGCTCCTTCCTGGTCCTCTTGGCTGGGTCTCCCTCCTGTCCCTAACCTCTAGGAGTGCCCCAGGGCTCCAAAGTTTAGAGTGACTTCATCTCTCTTCTCTCCACTCTCACTTTCTAGGTGATCTCACCTAGGCTCATCAAATACTGTCCACGCGATGCCGACACTGCCCTGACCCTTGTCCTGTACTGCACATGTCATCCCAACTGCCTTCTCTACACCTGCACTTGGACATCTCATCGGTACTGCAGACCTCACACGCTTACAGCTCTGTCCTTCCAGGCACCTCAGCCCAAATCGCTATAGTTTCCTTGTCTTCTTTCTCTCCCACCCCAGTTCTCTCCCATTCATTAGCAAATCCTGTTGGCTCTCCCTTCAGAATATATCTTAAATCTGATCACTCCTTTCTACCTCCACTGCCATCACCCTGCTCCAAGCCACCATCACCTCGCAGTATTGTGGTAGCCTCCTACCCAGTTTCCCAGCCTCCACCCTCCATCCCCTTCAGTCCGGTCTCAACCCAGCAGCAAGAGGGAGCTGCTAGGAAGTTAAGCTCACGTCACTGCCTGTCCCCAAACCCTCCAACGGCTCCCATCTCACTCAGCATGAAATCTGAAGTTCTCACGCTGGCCTGTAGGCCCTCACGGGCTGGCCACTGCTGCCTCCCTGACCTCCTCACCTCTATTCTCTTCTACTCTAGCCACATGAGTCTCCTCACTGTTCCTTGTACATGTCAGGCTTGCTCTGCCTCAGGGCCTTTGTACTTGCTATCCCCACTGCCAGGAACAGTCTTCCCTCAGAAACCTGCATGGATCACTCTCCTTTCTCCTTCAGGCCTTTACTTCTTCTTTTTTTTTTCAGTATTTATTTATTTTTGAGAGAAAGTCGGGGAAGTGAGAGAGAGAAAGAATGGGCAGAGAGAGGGAGGGAGAGAGAGAGAATCCCAAGCAGGCTCCGCACTGTCAGTGCAGAG
Organism: Lynx rufus; assembly: GCF_022079265.1. Lineage (NCBI taxonomy): Eukaryota > Metazoa > Chordata > Mammalia > Carnivora > Felidae > Lynx > Lynx rufus. Next base: position 197,481,268 of record NW_025814834.1, on the reverse strand, counting down.
CTCAATGTGGGACTCAACTCCACAAACTGTGAGATCACGACCTGAGTTGAAATCAAGAGTCAGACGCCCAACTGAGTGAGCCTCCCAGCTGCCCCCAGGCCTTTACTTCTATGCTTCCTTCTCGGTGAGGGCTTCTAACTGGGTCCTCCACCTAAAATCTCTATCCTACCTCAACATCCCCTCGCTCCCTTCCTTATCTTTTATCCTTATCTAATGAACTATGGATTTTACTTATTTACTTTTATTTTCTCTCTCCTTATGATGTAAGATCCACAAAGGCAGGGACCTTTTGCCTGTGTTGCTTACGGCTACATCTCCAACACTCAGACTAGCACCTGGTGTGAAGTAGGGGGTTTGATATGTGCTGAATGTATAGGATGGATGAATGAACTGTCCAACGCCTCAGTCTCTTCATCTGGACAATGGATACACTAATGGAACCGACCTCATGGTTGTAGGAGGACTCACTGAGCTGAGTGATTACGCAGGTGCCCAGCACGAGCCCTGGAACACAGTAGGTGCTCAGCAAGAAACTCTTCTCATCCCTCTGCCCTGCCCCCAGGCTGTGATTAGAGCAGGCAGCTGGGCTGGGATGTAACCCCCCCTTAGCTCCTGCCCAGAATAACCCTTGCCTCTTCGTTGGCCCTGTTGGTAACTGGCAGGAAGGGCCTTACCTGGGTGGATGTCCTGGAACAGGGACTTCCAGATGGTGTACTGCAGGGGGCCTGTGTACTTGGAGGTCGGGAAGTCTTCGTAAGTCAGATTGGTCTCATGGATTTTCCCTTTAAGCCTGGAAGGAAAGCGGGAGAGCAGGCTGCATTGGGGGCCGGATTTCTGTCCCAACACACGGGGGGCCCCACAGCCACATTCAGGGCAGCTGACAGGGAGCAAGGCCGTGTATTTAAAGTCTGCCAGCCCCAGGTTCAAGTGCCTGCTTGTGCCACTTCCTACCTCTCCTAGCCTCAGTTTCCTTATCTTTCAAATGGGTGCTATGATAGCACCTGCCTCCTAGGCTTGTGGTGAGGATTACATGGCGTCATGTATGTACAATGCTTATCACCGTGCTTGGCTCACGGTCAACACCAAATACGTGATGTTGCCTGTCAGTATTGATCATCAACAGACCGATAATTAAGTGTTATTATTTCTAACGGTGGCGATGGGACAAGAGAGACCTGGAGTTGAATCCTGGCTCTGTCATATACTAGATGAGGGGCCTCGGCCAATTGACGTAGCTTCTCTGTGCCTGTTTCTACACGTGTGAAATGGAGATGACAGCAAGGGAGCTAATAGGATTATAATAATATAAATATTATTTATTATCAATAATATCAATGTTATAAAGACTATAATATATACTTGTACTATAACATAAATAACATTGTACTGTAAGTAATATTCTATGATTCTACTTATCACGTATAGAACAATAGAAACACATAAAGCCTTAGACCAGGCTCTGGCACACAGCCAATGCCCCGTAACTGTCTGATGAAGATGTGAGTGAATGAATTCTCTGCTAACCACCCCATCTGCCTCCAGGGCCATCTCCCCACACAGGCTGGGGACGGGATGCCCGTCTGGGGAAGGCAGCCCGTGGCGGGCACGTACCGCTCGGACAGGGAGGCCACCCCAGCCAGGAAGGTGTGTCGGTCGGTTTCGGCCAGCCGCTCCTGCAGGATCTGGGCCCCCTCCTGCACCTTGCGCAGCTGCTGGCTGTAACGCTGGACTTTCTGCTCAATGTCGGTTAGCGTGCGGGCCGTGTCGGCCTCCAGCTCCTCCAGCATGGCCTTCTGCCGCTCGCGCAGTAGCCGGTGCAGCCGCTCGAAGGCCTCACCGATGGTGGTCCGCAAGCTTTTGGTGGAAGACTGTGGGGACAGTCATCAGGGGTTATGCCAGGGGGAGCAGATGGGGTGACCCCCGGGAGAGAGGAGGAAACCGAGAGCCTTGGCACGGCGAGAGGAAAGGGCGGGGAAGGGCACACTCCGTGGTGGGAACGGCACCTGTTAAAGTGCAATGGCATGTCAGGCTGGCATGGCCGGGGATGGCACACACTTCCACGTGCCCATCAGGACACTCATGAAGTGCTCTGGGTGAGACACTGAGGCTTGCACTAGAGGGGCTGCGGGCTTGAAAGACATTTGGGGGCAGTCTCTTTAGCCCTGGTGACTGACAGGCTGGCTGTAGGGGTACAGGAAAGAAAGGTGTGAGGATGATGTCCAGATTTCTGGCTTGGGGGTGGGAGGGACAGAGAAGCTGGGGGAGAACAGGGGGGCAGGAAAAGACGCTGAGTTCAGTCCAGGATACAGTGAGGTCTTTCTTTAAAAAAAAAAAAAAATCCCTCAGGGGTGCCTGGTTGGCTTAGTCAGTACAGCATAAGACTCTTGATCTCAGGGTCGTGAGTTCAAGCCCCATGTTGGGCATGGAGTCTTAAAAACAAACAAACAAACAATAAAATTAAAATTTAAAAAACCACGCATGGGGTTCAAGCAAAGACAACAAGGAGATCACGGATGGCAGAGAGCTTTATAACCTGCAATGTGCCGGGCAAACCTTGGCGGTCGCTCATCCTTGAGACCCCCTGGCTGAAAAACAAAGAGCTGGAGGCGAAAGCCATGATCACAGGAGGCAAGACTGGACTTGCACATTTCTCTGTTCCCTCGGGCATTGGCAGGCCCAGGAGGGGCCTGAGCGGTGCAGGGCGCGGGCTTTGGTAGCCGCCAGCCTGGGTGAGAATCCCAGCTCTGGGTCTCTAGCTGTGGAAACCTCGGTAGCCTAATGTCTCTGAGCCTGTTTTCTTCTCTGTGAAAGGGGTAACGCAACCACGTCGCAGGGTTCTGGTGAAGACTAAGCGAGGGCATGTTCACAAAATTCACTCCATTGTCTGAAGTGCAGAAGAAGAGCCTGGTTATTAAAGGGGATCCATTCTAACAGGCACACCCTAAAAGTCTTCACTGAGAGATGGCTTCTGAGCTGGGGCCCGAAGGAGGGGCAGGATGTCAACCGGGGGTGCGGGGAGCAGCCGGAGTCAGGACAACACGGGGTACAGAAGTGTGGCCGGGCAGCAGCAGCGTGTGGGACCTGCCTCTGCAATTTTACTTTGTGGGATTCTGGCTGGGAGTTCACAGAGTCAGAGACCCCGCTGTGTTCAGTGCCCAGGGCTCTGTGGGAGGTTCAACAAAGGCTCAATTAGGGCCAGTTCCCTCCTGTCGCGGCAGCAGGAAGAAGTGCTGGCAGTGGGCCAGCCTCCCCGCGCATGCCCACCCAGAGCGCCAGGCAGACAAAGGGGGCGGGGGAGAAGCTGGGGATGAACAGCCAGGCTGCTTGTGGCCTCCCTGAGCCCCTTCCTGCACCCTGAGGCTTCTGTGCGGGTCACGGCGGGGGTGACGGGGCCTGCCCTTCCTGCGTCATCTGCTGCTGCCCTCCAAGGACCCCCAAATCCCACGGCCACCCCTTCCGGCTCCTTCTCAACCCCTCTATGACAGTGTTTGCTGCACTGGCCACCCTCCACCGGCGGCCGGTTCTGGTTTGCCTCCCACCTCTATGGCTGCTCTCTCTGGGCCAGCTCCTTCCATTCTCACCTACATGGCCTCCTTCCTGTTTGACCCCATGGCTTTGAGGATGGCTCCCGTGTCCTTAGCCATGGTCTTGAGTGTCTCCTGACCACCACATTCATCCTTCCACCTGCCTCAACTACACATACTCCTGGGATCCCACAGCCCATCCAACTCTCTCGGTCCGCAAGTCAACTCTGGGTCTTTGGCAACAAATTCACTGCCAGAGTGATCCTTCTGATGTGCAAAGTGGGTCAAAGCCAATGTTGTGTTTAGGAACATTTCTTGGCTCCTTGATAACTAGTAAAACACTCGATTCCTTAGCCTGGCATTCAGAGTCCTCAATCTGACCCCAGCTCACCTCTCTAGTGCCACTGCATTGTAATTACACCTGCCTAGAATGGGCCCCACCCCCAACAAACTCTTTATTCAACAGGCAAACTCCTACTCATCCTGCAAGACCCAGCTTGAAAGCTACCTCCTCGGTGACATCCTCCCTAACTTTTTCAGGCAGTTAAATAGTTAAATGTCTCCAGAGCATTTTGTAAATATTCCTAATACACAGTCTCACATTTTATGTGGCTCCAGCTAGTGGATGAACCCCCCGGGGGTAGGAATGACGTCTTTTTCAGCCTTGCGCTTCCTGTGCCCATCCCAGGGCCTGGCACAGGCTGGCAGTCAGAACCTGCTTGAGAGGTGAAGGGGGAAGAGTCTTGCCAAAAGTTGCTCTGCAGAGGTGAGTGCAGACTCTGTCTTCTTTTTAGGGTACGGGCTAGTGTCTCCAGGACGAAAGAAGATGGGTAGGAAAAGGGAGACAGGCAGGGAGAGGTCAGCTCAAAAGAACAACATCGGAGTGACAGCCAGCCACCACACGTGATTCAAGGCTGTCCCTGAAAGGTCCTCCCCCCTCCCAGCCTACCTGTCCTATTGACCACAAAGCCATAGATCTTGCTGAGGACACCCCAGCACACGCCTGGAATATCCCAGAACTAGGTTCTGACAAAACTGGACAGTAAGCTGCCAACTAGCCACTTACTAGCTGTGATGCCTTAGGCTTGTTCCTCAACCTCTCTGTGCCTCAGTTTCCTTGCCAATAAAATGGAGATAACATTCCTCCATCAAAAGTTGCCTCCCCCCCCAACCCCCCGCACACACTCACTTGTTCTACAACTACTTATTGTGTGGGGGAGGCACTGTGCTAGGTTCTGGGGAGTCCCGCTGTCATAGAGATGACATTCCGTGGGGTTCAGTGAAACAATGAATGGGAAACACAATTACCCGCACAGAGAAAGGTTCCACTCAACCGGTGTGCCCCGTTTATTCTAGTTTCTTTCTAGGGCAGAGCCACCCCCACCCCACCCCCAGTCCCTTTGGTGCTGTGGCTGGGAAAGTAGCCCCTACCCCAGCCCACCACATCCCTGGGAATCCACTGGGGCTTGGAGGAATTGGGGCTGCTTCAGAAAAATACCCTGCCAAGAATGCGTCACTTGGTCAGGACCGACCAAAGAAAACACTGGGCCTGGGGAGGGAGATCAGACAGGCCCTCAGGCTGGGCCACTGGAGGGGCAAGCTCTGCAGGAAAGCCGAGTCAGGCACCAGGTGAAATATGACCTCCAAAGCATCCATAGGCATTTCTTGTATAAACACCCCAGTCCAGACAGGAAGCAGGGCTGGGGGAACTGGAGGGGGAGCTGGCCCCACAGGACCCCCCAGAGGTAGACAGATGGACAGGAAAGCAGGGGAGGAAAAGGTCAGTGGAGAAAAACAATGGGGAGTGGAGAGAAGAGATTGCTGGGGGGAAAACCAGACCATAATATTCCGCTCTCATTCACACAGAGGCTTCCATTAGCTTCTTTTCACCTGAGAGGTGCTGAACCACCGGACAGATGGGGAAACTGAGGCTGTGGGAGGCAAATAGGCTAGAGTCCTCTAACTGTTCTCATCTGTTGCCTGCTGAGGGTCCTGCCTGCAGGCAGTCCAGAATGTTCTCTGAAGAAATGTTTGTCATGACCTTCCCAAGACCCCACACGGGTTGGTGGCCAAGCCGAGGCACAGATCTGGATCTCCAATGGCCTCTCCGGGCCCCAGGCTGACCCCTCAGAGGCCCAGAAAATTCCTAAGGCTCTGCTCCAGCTGCTGCCGGCAGCTGCACCCCTGCTAGTGAGTGGGGCCAGGCTGAAATCACTGTAGAGGTTAGCAGCTGGGCCTGGGCCCCCAGTTTTTGGTCCCAGAAAGGGCAGAAATCAAAGCAAGCCTTGTCCCGTTGGTGAGACACCTGTGGGGGGAACTCAGAGGGAGCCCACGGGATCTAGAACTTCAGGGCTGCGAAGACCTTGGCAGAGTCTCCATTGTACAGATGGGAAGACCGGGGGCCCAGAGAGTATACAGTTTAGCCAAAGTCACACAGTGAGTTAGTGGCTGGATCAGAATCCAGGGCCTCCTTCTCAGGTCAAGAAGAAGCCTTTCTTTTCAAACCACCGCAGCCAGAGACTAGAGGGTTTGGCCCACTGTCCGAGTTTAAGAGGGGGGATGATACAAAGGCTGGGTCACAAATCATCAGGAGGGCTTCGAGGGCACATACTCAGGGTTGGCTCCTCTGGCAATGGGCCAGCGTGGTTTTGTTTTTTTAATGTTTATTTATTTACTTGAGAGAGAGAGAGAGAGAGAGACAGAGACTGATCACAAGCGGGGGAGGGGTAGAGAGAGACAGAGACACAGAATCCGAAGCCCCATTTGGGGCTCAAGCCCACTCACCATGAGATCACGACCTCAACCCAAGTGGGAGGCTTAACCAACTGAGCCACCCAGGTGCCCCTGGGTGGGCGTGTTTAATAGGGCGAGAGGAAAAAGAGACCAGGTACATTCTCCCAGCCCTGCAGGACTGGGAGTTCTCCTGAGGGTCCCTGGTCCCACCTCACCTTCCACCCAGGGCAGGAAGGGAGAAAGAGCCCCACCCTTAAAGCCAGGCACCAGCCCAAATCATTGCCCTCAGTCCTGGGAATGGGTCCTGTCCCGTTTACATTCAGGTGAGCCCCAGCCTCCGTTCCACACCCCCCACCCCAGCCCCTCTCAGAATACGTTTGGCACCTTTACGCCCCGCCCCTCTTCCTAGACGGCCCCGCCCCACGCCCCGCCCACCCCGCAGGACCCGCCCCTGCGCCCAGGCCTGGCTCACCTTGGTTTCTGCCAACTGTCGCTTGAGCAGCTGCAGCGCCTCCGTGTGCTCCCGCTCGCTGTCCTGAAGGGCCTGAAGCTGCTCCTTCAGCTCCCTCTGGAACAACACGAGGCGGGGATGGGTGACCCAGAGCCGGGGCCGACCGCCGTCGCGCTCCCCAGACCTGGCCCAACATCCTCCTCCCCGCACAGCTCAGTAACCCCCAAGTCTCCCAACATCCAGGCTGCTTTCATCTTCCCATCTCTCATCTGGAGTTTTGCAACAGCCGCCTCCCTAGCCATCCTAGGAGCTTGTGGTCTTCCTGTCTCCAACCCGCCTCCACATACATTCTGCCCCAGCCTGATTTGCCGGCAGACACTCCCCGCTTAGAATCCTCCCGTGGGTACCAAGGCCCGTTGTTACGGCTAACGCGTCCAGTGTGGGCTAGGCGCTGTCCTCAGTCCTTTGCTTGCATTGGGTCATTTAATCCTCGGAATGACACAGAGGTAGGCACTATTAGCCCCATTTTTTTTGACGTTAAAATTGGTACAGAGAGGTCAAGAAACTGGCCTGAAAGCATGCAGCTAAGCAGGTAAGGGTAAAGCCATAATTGGAACTCAAGCAGTCTGGTTCTGGAGACCATCATCTCGAGATGAGGTGACACGTCTTCCATAGTGATGACGCCCATGACAAACAGCGACAAAAAATCCATGAAACACAACATCTCAAAACTTCAGATAAGGACAGGATCAGCAGTACTGACTTTTCCTTTGCCTCAGGTTCCAGGATAGCTCAGCACGACACTGCTAGTGATCTGGTTTTTTGTTTAAAATGTTGATATTTTGTTCATCATGGGGCTTTTTGCTTTCATGTTGATTTTTTTAAAAATTGCATTAAGTCTTCTCCATCTCGATCACTGAGTTTGGGGGTGACTGCTTCAATGTCGCGCCTCACGCTCGTCCCATGGCTGTCTCCACTGCCCTTCTCCCCTCACTCCCATCCGGCCAAAGCGGCCTTCTTCCTGCTCTCCATCATAGGCTGGTCTCAGCCTCCTGACTCCGCCCTTGCTACCTCCTCTGGCCAGTGCACTCTACTCAGATTTTCTGGTGCCCGTCCCTTTGTGTCATTAACAGAACAGCTCAGAGGCCACCTCCTCAGAGAGGTCTTGCCTGGCCACCCCACGTACAGCATCATCCCCTACACCCACATCCTGTTATGTGGTCTTCCTAGCACTTTCTGCTGCCCAAGATGCTTTTGCTCACTTATTCGACAATGTGTTACTGCTCGTCTCCTCCACAGAATGTGACTGTCATGGGGGCAGGAGTCTTGTCCAGCTTGTTGTATCCCCGGTGTTTGGAAGAGTTTTCAGCACACAGGAGGGCCTCAATACATATTTGTCAAATGAATGAATGTGGTTTGAGGTGCGCATCCCCAGTACAGGTCCAGCTGTCTGCATTTATTGGGCATTTAGCCCATTGTATCGTAACTAGTCCTCCTGTCTGTCCCTAGTGCATCCCCATATTAGCCCAAGTCCAACGGGGGCGGGGGGGCCCTTACCATTCCCCGCTCTATTACCCCCTGCGTACATCAACAGCCCGACACTAAGACGGGGCTCAAGGAAGTTTGCTTTGTGGATGAAAGCCTCTGAGCAGGGCCCAGTTTTCCCAGTCACCTTGCACTGCGAGCGATGCCAGGGAGCTGACTTACCTGTTCACCCTCACCTCCCTCCCACTCACTCAGCTCATTGCCCTCAGAAAACATCTAGTCCGACTAATTTTATAGACTAGGTAGCAACATGGGAAGATGATCATGATGCCTCTCTAAAGGAAGAATGCAGAAAACAAAATTACCTTTGCTTCCTATCCCTTATTCACGTGACAAATATTTGAGCAACTACTATATCCAGGCACTGTTGAGGCACGGGGGATACAGCAGAAAACAAGACAGACAGTCCATGCCCACGGGGCTCCTCCAGTGTAGCGGGGGAGAGAGATAATTAGCAAGGGAAATAACAAAACAACCAGGTAATTAAGGATTATGGTCTGTGCTCTAGAGAAAATAAAGCAGTGTGGGACGGCGGGGCGGTGGGGGGCAGGGGGGAGTTGGGGTAGGGTGGTCAGGGAAGGCTTTTCTCCTTTGAGCTGCCACCTGAGATGACACACAGCCACAGGGTGAGGAAGAGCCAGCCTCGGAAACAGGAGTTGGACAGGAAGCCAGGAGCGGCCTGGGCTGTGATGGCAGAAAGCTCACACAGAACATAATGGCTGGCACTTGGGTAAAGACGGAAGTCGCAAGCTGAAACCAGAGGGGTAGGAGGAGGAAGGAGCCTGGGTCCCTGATGACTGTGGGGTGCACTGCTCAGGGATGAGCTAGGAAGCTGCCCCCCCCCCAAAAAAGCCCCTGATTTATAGTGTTGGCCAATTTCTGTGGTGTAAATACTCCCACCAAAGCCCATTTCAAGGGATCAATGTGAGGTCACCAGGCACAGTCAGCTCACAGGCACTAGAGCAAGCTGGCTCCAGCACACCGCTGCCCCAGGGGCCTTTCCTCCAGGCAGGTTTTATGGGAGAGAGAAGCACAAGACAGAAGCAGCGTACCATCTAATTGCAGCTGCTTAGTCAGGTGTCTGTTATGAATGGCCAAGAGTCATTCCTAACAGGTCCATGCGCATCTGAGTCATTGGAGCAGACAAATCTCATTCACCTAAGTGTGAAGAATGATCGCTCCTTGGGCCCTCCCTGACAGCCCCGGGTCTGGCCGGCTTGGGATGTGGCTAACACGCAGATATTCGGAGGGATGAGCCGGGTACGCCGATCCCCTGCCTTGGTGTCCTCATGGGTTCACGTAAGACTCGGGTCCACATGAGACTCAGCTCCCCAAGCGGCTTCTCAGAGTCTCAGAAAACTGCTCTGGAGGCAGAGTTGCTCACATTGCAGAGGGTACCCCAGGAACTTGGGACAAATCACTCCCTGCTTCCAGGGCTGAGGAACAAGGGGAACAGGCCTGCCCCTTCCTCCTGGACCCCAGGAGAACGGAACGCTCCCTTGCCCATTCCAAACCCGTGCGGAGGCCTCCTTGGGCCCACATGGTGCTGTGGCAGCAACAGGCAGAGGGATGAGGGACAAGTCCCAACCCATGATGCCTCAGGAGGGTGCACATGAGTTGGGGGAAGACAGGGACACACACGTTACCATGGCAGAGAATGCTGGAATAGGGTTAGGAGAGACCAAACCTGCTGCTCTTCCCATGGGCCCATCTCAGTGAAGGCCGCCCCCACCCCCACTGCCATCCAAGCGAGAAATGAAGGTGTCATCCTTGCCACTGTCCACCAACCGATGCGATCAGTCATCAGGTTTGGCTTGCAATCTGTTCTCTCCTCTCTACACCCACTGCGTCTGGTTTGGTTTTCACCCCTGCTTTTCTGGACTGTGACCCTAGGCTCTTCTCTGCCCCTGCATTCTCCAAGTGCCCCTGGAGTGACTGCTATACGGGACAGATCTGTCCATGCTTCTCCCCCATACCCCACTGCAGGATTTCCATGTTGTCTGGGAAGACGGGCACAGAGCCCGAGCATGGCACTCAAGGCCTTCACCACTGGCTCCAACTTCTTCTCCAGCCTTATCTCTCAGTCTTGTCCCGCACTGTCCAATACGGCAGCCACTTGCCACGTGTAGCTATTAAAATGAAAATGATTTGAAATTACATAAACCTGAAACTCAGTTCCTCAGTTGCACGGAGGTATTGGGTTGCCCATTTTCAAGTGCTCAATAGCCACATGTCAGCAGTGGCTACTGTCTCAGCACAGATGCGGAGCACCAGGAACCATCTGGCCAAACCCTCTGGATTTCTTTAACAGGAAACTGAGGTCCGAGGAAAAGGACTGACTGACCCACGGCCACACAGCTGACAGAGGAGAACCAACCAGAAAACTGACTGCCAGCAGAAGTGACACAGAAAACAGGAAGCTGTTGATAAACTCTTGAGTGGTAGGACTATGGCTCTGGAGAAGGGCAGAGGCGAGGTTTGGGCTCACGGGGCACAGGTCACCTAATTCTCACAACAACCTCATGAGGTTCGTGCCTTTATCATCTCTGTCTCACGGAGGGGGAAATAGAGGCTCACAGAGGTCAGACAGCCTGCCTAAGGTCACATGGCCCCATTTCCAAATCTGTAAAGTGCAGCTTAATACCAGTGCCGGCTCCGTGGTCGGGAGGATTAGGTCACTTAATTCATAACCTGACAGGACGCACAGGATGTACTCAGTCACTCTTCATTGTTGTCACTCTCATCATAATCATCCCAATTACATGTGAAATAGGGAGTCAGAACTGGCAGAGCGGCCAGGAGAGGGTTTATTTCTGATGGAAAGCCCAGGGAAGATGGACGGACGGGCAGGGTTCCTTCAGATCTCCTGGGTGGGGCCTGAGCATCCCAGGTGGAGAGACTAGTCGGGTAGGGGCACCCCTGGTGTTGTGCAGGAAGTCGGGGGGGGCAGTTGGGGATGATGGGAGCTAGGTATGGACAGGTGGGTGGGGTCACGAGCTGGAAAGGCCAGCGGGGCTCGCTGGGGCCCGAGTAGGAGGTGGAGGAGCCCTTGAAGGTCAGCTTGGCGGAGGAGGACTCTGACGGCCCCATCAGAGCAGGGGGGAGTCAGGAGGGACAAACGTCAGAGGGCAGAGCCACATCTCTGTACCCCTTCCACTGGACAGGGAGCAGAGTCAGGGCTGGTGGACAATTATGCAAATGTCAGCTGAGAGGCTCTGGGCTCCCATAGGTTTGGAGAGGCCAGGACTGGGGCAGCAACTGTGGGGATAGAGAGCCAGGGCTCATATGCTCCCAAGGCCAGACCTCCCCTCCCGTGGGGTCACCCCAGCCTAGAAAACAAAGCTGCTGCCGGAAGCCGTCTCCTGTCGGCTTCAGGGACCTTTCTCACCCCTGTCACCCAGCCGAGCTGCCCAGTGGAGACAGCATGAGCTCTGGCATCAGAAAAAGCTGAAGTTTGAATCCCGGCTGTGTGACCGTAGGCATATCACCTCTTCCGCTCTCAGGGCCCACTTCTCAGAGCCTAATATGTCAAATGGGGATCAGAGCCACTGGGCCAGGGTGGTGTCAGCACAAGCAGGTGCCCAGGCCCCTCCCCTCCTCTGAGCTCCGGTATTGCTGCCTCTCCTGCTGTGGCCCAAGGACGCCAGAAGTCTTAACATGGCAAACTGAACTTGCCTCTCCTTTTTCCTCTCCCCCATCCCTCCCCTATGCCTAGAACCCCTGGTGCTCTTGTTCTCCTGACAGCTCTGAACTCTTGTATGTCCTCTCTCTTTGAGCCCCGGGCCCTCCCCGTCCAACCAACCAACCCAACCGACCGCAGTCTCTCTCAAGGCCTCCTGGCCTGCTCCTCCTGCCCCCAGGCTCTCCTAGTCCTCCAACTGCACACTGCCCATAATGCAGACCTGACCAGGCCCCAGCGGCCAGCTCAAACCTGTTCCTGGCTCCCTAGCATCTCGAGAACAAATCCAAGCTCCTTGGAGTGGGGGATGGTGGCCCGCTCCTTTCTGAGCCGGGCAAACCTCACTTTCCCATTCTGGTCTCGCCCCATACACCCTTCCCTCCAACCACAGCTAACCACCTGCTCGCCTCCGTGCCTGTCCCTGGTCTGAGACCCTGAGTCCGAGTTCCAGTTGCAGCCACACTTATTGGTTATGTGGCAGTAGACCCAGTTTCTGAGCCTTGGTTTCCTCACTTGTATAACAGGGCACTCACAGGGTTGCTCTGATTAAGTGACCGTGCCAGCCAAAGCACTGAACCTGCCCCTGGCACTCTGCACCCAGGCGATGGTGGCCGTGGGTGTGTTTATTCCTTCTGTCTGTAATGTCTTCTCTGATCTCAGGACTCCGTTCAACTGTCAGCTTCACAGAGGCCTGGACAACTCTCCGTGACAGCCAGAGGAGCCTGGGACGTGACCTCGAAGCTTATAGGCCTGTCTCCCAGAACCACAGAGGGGACAGCTCTCTCCTGGGCCCGGCATGGGGCCTGGCCCTCAGTTGCCCCCAGCAGGAGGGATGACGGGAGGAATTATTGAATGCATCCCTGAATGCAAGATGGAACCCCTCTCCAAACCCTCCACACCCATCTCAAGCGTCCAAGCGGAGCTCAAAGTCCAGAGGGTAAATGATGCCGTGTAAATACTGGACTGAGTCTGGGGAGCAGTCAGCGTCCCCTTCTGTAAGGCAGGGAGAGGATGGAGCTGGGTGGTTTCTGACGCCCTTCCCCACTCGGGTGCTCCCTGAGGCAGTTAGGATGTTGGTGAGGAGGGTGAGCTCTGAGCCAGACAGACCGGAGCCTGAGTCCCGGCTCGTGGCTCCCACTTGCGTCCGTCTCGCGTCCTCCCACACCCACTCCATCTTGGGCAAGTCACTGCCCCTCTCAGCTTCCATGTCTTCATCTGTGAAACGGTGCTTGGCCCCAGTCCCACGCAAGGAGTAGGGAAAGGAAAAAGGAGTTGCTGTCCATAATAGCACCTGGCACACAACAAGTGCCTGACGAACTTTGGCTAGTGGTTTTTTGAGTTGTTCTTATTTCCATTGTTGTCACTCCCTACCAGATCCTTTGCTTTCTGTAAAATAAATGTCCTGCCCTTCCCCCTCCTCCCCCCCCCCCCCAATTCAAGTTTCTACACTGTGGCCTGTGCCTGGCCAAGGTGTCCTGGATGAACACGGCATTCCTGGAGGCCCACAGACACCTGTGAGGAGGGAAGCAGAGATGCCAACAGCAAGCCTTGGGTTTGACTCGCTGCCAGCCTCGCCCCCGTGGAGGCTGCTGTCTGTACATAAATCCTGTCCTCTCCTGGGAAAAGTAATGGCAGAGGCTGCTTCCCCAGGACACAAACACCCTGTCCGCGGCACAAAATAAAGTGACTTCGCATCTGTTACCTGCTTGGGTAGACAGCAACTCTCTCTCCCTCTTTGCACGTCAAGTGGACGGTCTGGGTCTTACTCTCCCACATTGGGAAAGGATGAGAGAAGGCAGTACCTTCCGTTCAGCTGGAAGAAGCTGGAGCCAGGATTTGAACCCAGTCCCCTGACCCTGCTCTTTGTCCCCCTGTGGCTGCATCTCTGGGTCACCACGCCCAGCTTATCAGGGCTCCCATCCAAGGCTGATCCAGCACCGTCTCCTTTGGCATGACAGAGGCCTTGGGAAAGGCTCCAGTGGTCACATGAGGCCGGGAGGGGGTGGCTGGGACTGAATGCGATCCCTTCTCTGGAGGCATGGGAGCTGAGGTCTCAGGCCAGAGAGCCGGATGCACGTCTGACCAAGATGACATCCAGCCACCTGCCCTCGGTGCATCAGCTGGCACAGTGTCCTTAGCCTGACCCTGTGTTGACTACTTGAAATACAAAGACAGGCAGTGTCGGCGGGAGGGGGGGGTGCGGGGGGGGACAACTACCTGGCCCTCAGAGGCAGCTTGGAGGCCATGAGTGGCCCAGTCAGACTGGCTTCTAATCCTGCCTCTGCCATTTCCCAGCTGGGTGACTGAACGAGGCCCTGAATTCCTCAGAACATGTTTCTTTATCTGTAAAAGCAGCAAATTACAGCACCCACTTGACGGGGTGTTTTGAAGATTAAATGAGGTAATATAACAAAAGCGCTTAGTATAGTCCCAGGCAATGGGCTAGGGCCCAATGAGTATTGGCTGAGAAGCCCCAGACCCTTCTGAGATGGGGATCCCTCCCTCCCTTTTGCTCTGCGGTCCAGTGCTTAGCAGTGAAAAGAAAAAAAGGGGGGAACGCATGTACACATGTATACACACACTCACGTGCTATTCACACAATAAAAATTCTGAAGAATTACAAAGCAGTCCTAATCATGCTTTTCCATAGGGTGAGACTATGGGGGGACTTTAACTTTTACATTATATAACTCTGTTTATTGTGTTAATTTTACAATCAGATACAATAAAGATATCTAAAAATGGTTGTGTACTACTCTGTGCCAGGCACAGTATCAGGCACTTTTGATTCCTCACCCTTAGAATACCCTTCCCAGGAAGGCCATATTATCCCCATGTTATAGATGAGCAGGTGGAGGCTTAGAGAAGTGAAGTGACCTGACCAAGGACACAGAGCTCATCAACGATGATGCCAGGATCTGACCCCAGTATTGGAATCAAGTTCAAAGCAATTCTGCTTGGCAGGTCAGGGAAAGCTTCACAGAGGACGTGATCTCTGAGCTGAGCCTCGAAAGCCGATTAGGGCTTCTCTAGGTCAGGGTTCTCAACCAGGGATGATTTTGACCCCAGGGGACATTTGATAAAGTCTGGAGACATTTTTGGTTGTCACAGCATGGTAGGGGGTGGGAGGATGGGGAGGGGGGGTAGTGCTACTGGCATCCAGTGGTTAGAGGCCAGGGATACTCCTACACATCCTGCAGTGCACAAGACTGCCTTGCACACAAAGACTTATCTGGCCCCAAATGTCAATAGTGCAGAGTATGACCTAACATGCTAGAGCTGTCATTTATTGAGTGCTTACTATGTGCTGAATGCAGTACTAAGTTCTTGCAAATGTCATCTTATTTAATCCATCCCCACTGCTGTCAATGAGGGATGGTAAATAACTTTTCTGAGTTTCCACTGCCAGAAAATGGTAGCACCAGGATTGAAGCTGCCCAAGTACAAAGCCAGAGTTCTTAACCTTTCTGCTCTGCTACCTCCAGGATTTATAATAAATGTAAAAGCTCCAGGCCAACCGCTAGGTGGGATGTGAGGAGAGTCCAGCTGAGCCCAGGCACAGCCTCCTCTGGCCTCTGGCCTTGGGCAAAGTCCCCTCCCTCCTCCTCGGCCAGCCGTTTCTCCATCTGTCAAGTGAGGGCTGCACCAAAAGATCTCCAAGGCCCTGGCAGCTCTGAGTCAGTTAGTTTCCAGGAGAGGGGCCCAAGCCCTGGTTCTAGGAACCGTGGGACAGAACCACCAGCAGCTGGGAGAGGAGAGGGTGTGCTGGGTAGGCTCAGCTTCATTCCCAGCGCACAAATAGCTAATGAGCCCCACTTCCCCACAAGGAGAGAGAGGCAGGTGGGGTGGGGAGTGGCCCGAACCTCCCCCAGGAGCTTACCTCTCCAGTGGGCAGGGATGTTTCTCTGCCACCTTCTTGCCAAGCCCAAAGGAGGCACCAAAGCAAGGCCTCCTTCTCTCGCAAGGAAGGCAGGTCTGGACATTTGCCCAGCTGGGTACGTGAGTTCTCTCAGGTAGAAGGAGAAGGGATGGGAATGCATGCTGACCCAGCCCCTGCCCTGTGCCAAGCATTGCAAACAGCAGGCCCACCTCAGGTCAGCCTCCTAAAATCCTGGGAGGAAAGAATCACTGTGACCCCATTGTACCGGCCAGGGCATCAAGGCTTACATGAAGGGACTTGTCGAGTCACACACTGGCAGCGCTGAAGGAAGGTTTGGAACCCAAGACTATCCGACCACAGGACAGTACATACTAGAAGGTAGGTGAGTGGCCCTCCTGTTCTTTTCACCCAGGAGTAAGAGTGTTTCACTAACATTTGGAGAAAAGATATATTTAATTTCTCCTGCATTCCCCAGGACATGGAATGGACTGCAAAAAATCAAAACACAATAGTTCTGAATTCTTGGTTTGCAAACAGAGGAACCCAGGCTCAGAAGGCAGAGGGCTCTCCAGTGAGAAAGTCAGACAGAGGAGAGGCTGAGTGATGGAGGAGGAATCTGCCCTGGGGCAGGCTGAGCTTTCTAGTCTGGCTCTCATTGTCTGATAGTGTGGCTTTGGGGAAGTTACATTAACCTCTCCGGACCTCAGTCTCCATATCTATTATAAGGATGAGGTTGGACAGATAGTTTCAAACAGACTCCCTTCAAACCCCACAACCTGCACCAAGCTATGTCAAAGGTTCTCTCCTCCGTTTATGGGACCTCGCAGATGGGAGAGGTGGGGCTACAAGGGCCTGGCACAAAAGACTCTGGAGGTGGAGGGCCCATGCCAGCCTGGGCAAGCTCCCAGAGCCCCCAACTCTTGCTCTCCATCCTCACAGAGCCAGACTGGGAGGGAGTCAGTAATGGTTTGGGGATGAAAGGAACAGGGCGGGGAGGGTGGTAAACATGGGACCATTTCTCCCAGGCCAAGGGTCATCCGTGGGTATCTACTAAGTGCAGGTTGACTTACAGAGACTTATGTACAAGCATAGGGGGAGGGGGCTTCCTACAACATAGGGGAAAGTAGTTATTTAATTCCTGCTTAAGCATCTCAAGGGTCAGGGAGCTCAGTCTCCGCCAAGTTAGCCCACTGCATATTCAAAAAATGTTTGAGTGAAAAATCTTCTGCTTCTAAAGGCTCCACAGTCTGGGCCAGCTCAGGCCAGAATTAGTCATTTATTATTCAAACTTTACTGATATGTACTGATGTGCCAGGCTTTGGGGCCATAGATATGATGAATAAGAGACTTCCCCTGCTCTTTGGGAACTGTGTGCTAGACTGGTCAAGGCCAAAGAAACGGGACTGCAGGATTGAAACAGTTTAGGTTGAGAAGATTCTAGGCTTCCAGGCTGAAATAAGCTTGGGTGCCATTTTATTAAACACAGTAAAATGGGTATGTTTGCTACAAGATTTCTCCAAAACCTTTAATATGCAAAATGTACATGAAGAATCCTCCAAGGGAGGTAGAGATAATATACTATATTTTCCCAATATACCTGATCTTGGAACACTACTTTTTAAAACATCATACTTATTAACAGAAGATATTTACAGAAATGTAGCTCTAATGCAATTGTTTTTCCCTCTTTTGGCTGGGGGAGCTTGGGAAGGCTTACACAGAGAGGACATTTGAGCAGGGCTTTGAGAGTTGAATAGGAGTTGGTCTGTTTCGATGGGAAGGTTTGAGGGAGATCAGTTATAGTCTTAGGCTGACTGAACTCAGGTTACCCCTGCATATACTGTTTCATTTAGTCTTCAAAGGTCTTGATGAGGCCAAGGAGGTCATCAAAAGCTCTTGGAGACTCTTAGAGGTCCATCCCCCTCCCTTTTCTTGAATCACCTCACCTTAGGGTCTTATTTTCCAAATCTTGAGTCTTAAGTCCTGTTCCCACTGTCAACCTGGCCCCTGGTTTAAACCCAAAATAGTTCTTACAGTATCTGGACTTGATCCCATCTTTAACCCCTCAGACACCTTGGCCTAGCCAAACTCATCCTCTTGGTACCCAAACTCATCCTCTCAGAAGTTTGGGGATGACCATAACTTAGGCTCTCTCTCAGATTTAACTCTGACTTGCCCAGCACAATTTAGTCCTGGTACTATCCCCTAAGGTCTTGGTGCACACCTGATTGAGTCTTGCCCCATTGTGCCCCAAGTCGGTCCCTCAGCTACTCCAAATAGTCCTGACCCATTCCCGGATGGCAGTCCCACCCCCTGTCTAGCCCATTCCCATCTGTTTGTCCCGAAGCATTCATTTGTGGTCCCTGCTTCCAGGTCCAGGCCGCATGGGCCCTGACAGTGGCCCTGCTCTTGCCCAGCTCTGATCCTTCCCCGTCCCCAACCTTGCCCTGAGCCCGTACCTGGGCCAGCTCTGATCTCATTTGTCCCAGCCGTAACACCCTGTGGGTGACCTCTCCCCAACCACGGACCCACCCCCACTTAGAGTCTGTCTCAGACCCCTCCGGATGCAGAGGGCCCTAGGCCCCGCCTCCAACAGTCCGCCCTCTCGCCGCGGCCCCGCCCCGTTCCCGTCCCGTCCTAATTCTGATAGGGCCTTGACCCTGCCGGCGGCCCCGCCCCATGACAATTCCGACTTGGCCCAGCCCTAACCCCGCCCCCGGCCCGGCCCTGGCCCCGCCCCCGCCCCCGCCCCCGGCCGGCCGGGCTGCTCACCTGCAACTCCTCGAAGGCATCATCGATGCCGGTGACCTGGTGCTGCTCGTGCAGCGCGGGCTCGTCGCAGAAGAAGCAGAGCAGCGCGCGGTCCGTGAGGCAGAAGAGCTTGACCTTGTCGTGCGCCTGGCAGGGTCGCGCGGCGCGGCGCGCGTTGAGGATGGCGTCCAGCGGGAAGGCGCTGTAGCGCTCCACGATGTTGGCCAGCTTGAGGCTGGGCGCGAGCGCGGGCTCGGCGAACGTGCGCCGGCACTCGGGGCAGTCGCGGGCGCCCTGCGCCTCCTGCCTCACCCAGTGCTCGGTGATGCAGCGGCGGCAGAAGTAGTGCTCGCAGCCCAGGCTCACCGGGTCCTGGTAGATGCTCAGACAGATGGAGCAGAGCAGCTCGTCCTTGAGGCTGCACGCCATGGCGCTGGGGGCGGCGGAGAGGGGCCCTGAGATGCAGGGGGGCTGCTGAGAGAGCGCGGCGCTGTCGGGGGCAGCACCGAGAGATGGGTGCGGGGAGCAGGTGGCGAGAGGCAGGAGTAACAGCCACAAGAGAAGGAAGGGGGCCTGTCCGGGAGGGAGGGGGGCACGCGAAGAAGAGGTGCAGGGTAGACACTAGCCGGCGTGCGAGTCCAGAAAGGTGGTCTCGAGGTAGTGGGTGACTCGGAGCGATGGGTGCTGGAGGGTGGGGGTCGTAGGTGTATGAGGGAAGGGGCTCTGGCAAGGAGGTTCTAGAGGAAAGGACAGTCTGAAAGGGTGGGCACTGGGAGAAGAGGATCCAGGAGGGGGCGGAGGCCTTAGGGGGGCTGAAATCCCGGGATGGGTGCAGTGGGGGGAGGGGGAGAAGCTGGGATGGGGAATTCTGGGGAAGGGGGAAGCCAGCTGCGCCGCGGCTGTGCGTGGCAGAGGAGAGGAGGGGTGCGAGCACGCTCAGCTGCCCGATCCCGGCCCCAAGACCCTGCCCCGCGTTGCCCCTTACCCTGCCGGCTCAGCGGCCACTGCTCCGGTCCGAGCGCAGCCTCTCAACCCGGAACCAGCCGTGCGGGAGCAGCCGGCGGCAGTGACTCCCTCCCCGCCCCCGCGGGCCGGGCCCGGGCGACTCCGCCCCTGCGGCGGGCGGGGGAGAGGAGAGGCGGGGCCAGGCCTCCAGCCTGCGGACCCCCTCCCCGCCCCCACTGTTCCCCTACTCCGCCGGGGACCGAAACCCAGCTGTTCCTTCAGGATCCGCTCACGGAACAAGAGGCACGTCTCGCTTACGGTCCCTGCGGCGGGTGAGGACAGCTAATTTAAGAGGATAACGAGTAAACAAGGAGCATCTTTCTGGATCATCGACTTGAAGATTTGGGAAAAATAATATGTTTTATTAAAACAAACAAGGATATGTTTATCATGTAATCTCTATAGAACACAACTTTTGCATAAAACGTAAAGATACACTCGAGAGAAATGCCCTGCTTGCTTAGAGCAAGTTCAACATTTCCTCTTCACTTTCTTAAGGAGTGCTTGGAGGAGCTGGCTACTGTCTGACCCAATGAGTTGCCTCCATTCAGCAAACATTTCCGGAGTGCTATATTTGTGTGTGTGTGTGTGTGTGTGTGTGCGCGCGCGCGCGCGCGCGCGCGCGCGCCGAGGGTGGGGGAGAGGGTGGAGCTGGAGAGAAGGAGAGAGTAATAGGAGACCTTATCTTGTATGCCAGATGGAGAGGGGATAAGGGATTTCTAGATAGAGGAGACAGCCTATGCAAAAGCACAGAGGCGTGAAAAGAGAGGCACTTTGAGGCAAGTGCAAGTAGTTCTGCAGTGTTGGGGTTGGGGAGGGGAAGGCAACGAGTGGAAGGTGTTGAGGGTCATGGTAAAGGGTTTCCTGAAGGCATTGAGCTTTCAAGTAGGGGCATGACTTGGTCTGATGTAGGTGTCAAGGAGTCAAGGAGATGCCCACAGCAAGGTGAAGAAGGCAGGGACTCTTTCTGATCTGTCTGCACATGCGCAGTGCTTGGTACACGGTAAAGGTGTGTAGATGAATGAGAGCAGTAAGATTGTCGACTGCAGGAAGAGAGACTGGCCCCAGTTAGGTCACTGTTGTCATAGTGCCTGCAGGAGACCTGAACTGGGGCCATGACATTGGGGAAGGAGAGAAGACTATAGGGTATTGAGAGTATAGACACTATGGAATTTAGTAATGGAGCATGGCTCCCCACTTTCTGCCTTCTCCAGAAAAGTCTTCACTGGAGTTAAACTTCGTTGAGGTACAATTTAAGAAACAGTTTGAATTTACTTCTCTGCTGTTTACATTACGTTCCCTCCCTCACACGACCACCTACCCGGTCCGGTGTCTCCATCATTGCCAGAAACAAGTTGGTACCTTAATGCGAAGACTTTTTCTTGCAGTCGGAGTCTGATTTTGCTCAGGTGGGTCTCTTCCCCAAGTGACCAAGGGAAGGATGACCCCAGCCCAGTCTGGCAGTTAAGTCCCTTTTGGTCCAACTCCATTGTGGTGGTTGCATTCCTCTTGCCAGTGATACTTTGGGCTCGGACATGTAGATCTGGCCTGAAAAACCAGAGGGCAAGCCTATGGTGGGGAGGTGACTTCTGCTGAGGGTCTCTTCCCTTTCAAAAGCACTCTGCCCCCTTTGCTGATTGTGGATGTGTTTGGTGGTGATGCTCGGAGTTGCCACAGTTTACTTGCTCCCACTCTGAGGATGCAGCCAACGCATGACTGAGGTGGGGGGAGTCCAAGGGAAGAAGGGCTGGTGCTCTGAAGTAGAGCCTAGACCTTTGGATATATGAGGTGGCCCACCTTATTGCTTAAGCAAGTTTAATAATTGTGTGCTGTCACTTGGCAAACAAAAGAATCCCAAATAATATACTGATATGCACCCCCAATATTTTTTTGTAAGGAGGGCGAGGTATAGATTATTGAAGCATTTGAAGCGAAATGAAAAAAAGCCTTGATGACAGGTGGATGGGCTTCAGTTATTCCACATGTAATCTATCCCCCTCTTCTATAGCAATATAGTAGCTGGCCACATAGCTGGTCTGCTGGAGACCGCACTTCCTAGTTGCTATTGCTGCCGAGCGTGGCTTTGTGACTAAGTCCTTTCTAATAGAACGTAAATAGAAACAGTGCTTAAGGCACTGGGGCTTTTGCTCTGCCATGCTCCATTTCCTCTTCCCTCGAGGTGGAACACAGATGTGCCAGGGACCCAGCTTCCATAATGCTTCAAAGGGGTTGACAAAGCAAAAATAAGGAAGGAGGCTGGGTTCTGAATGACGACACGGAGTGGAACCACTCACCAACGTGGACTAGAGAAAGACAAATAAACGTCCACTTTGGATAAGCCGTTGTATTTCGGGTCTATTTCTTGCAGCAGCTTGGCCTAGCCCATGCTATCCCGTAGCTGTTTTCAGAAGCTCTGATACTATGTTAGCTACTGCCTGAATCTTTTCAAGTAGCTAAGTTCCTCTTGCTCTGTAGCTGCAACCCCTTCCCAAGTGTGGGGAATATGGTCTTCTCTGGAAATAATTTCAGGAAAAAAAGTTGTTTTGAAAACTATCCAAGAGATCTTGTTGAGTGGAAAACACACACACACACACACACATACACACACACACACACACTGAGACACAGACACACAGTCACACGCATGCACACAGGCATTATCTGCCTAGGAGAAATCTGTAAAACTCTGCAGGAGTTCCAGCGGTGTTTATCTATGGGCCAGGATAATGGAGGGGACTTGAACTTTTACATAGTATGCGTAGCCCTATTTACTATTTAATTTTGTAATCAGAAAAAATAAGTACACAGTCAGATGTCAATGTCATTCTTCATGATTTCCTTATTTGCAAATGTACCTGCTTGTAAATTGATCTGTAACCCCAAATCAATACTTGAGGAACTTCTGCAGTCATTTAAGGATCTACGCACGCGCAGAGTACTGACCCTTTCGACTTGTCTGACACTCGTGTTCTCAGCTAAGGTCCAACAAGGTGACCAGGGGATATTCTGCCTTCTTGTTTCAGCCCTCCTGCCGTAAACAAGTGTCTTTGTCATGGTGTATTCAGTGCCATGTTTTCATCATTTTTTGTGCGCTTTGTTGGTGATGTTGCTGTTTAAACTGGCCCCTGAGGGTCGCACTGAAATGCTGGCCAGTTCCTAAACCCAGGAGGGCCGTGTTGAGCCTTAGGGAGAAAACACGTGCATGTGGTAGATGAGCTTCCTTCCGGCCTCAGTTACGGTGCTGTTGGCCACGAGTTCAATATTAATGAATCAACAGTGCATATTAGATATGGTGTCTTTAAACAGAAACATACATAAAACGAGGTTATGCATTGATTGGCTGATGAAAATGTGGCCGGAGGCTCGCAGGAACCTAACGCTGTATTTCCTCAAGGGGCAATGATTCTTCCTATTTCAATCTTTATGGCAACTTTAGAGAACCCAGCTACCATGAATAACGAGTGGACTGTATTTAAAATTGTTGTGTTTAGGGGCGCCTGGGTGGCTCAGTCGGTTAAGCGTCTGACTTCCGCTCAGGTCATGATCTTACGGTTCGTGAGTTCGAGCCCTGCGTCGGGCTCTGTGCTGACAGCTCAGAGCCTGGAGCCTGCTTCAGATTCTATGTCTCCCTCTCTCTCTCTCTCTCTGCCCCTCCTCCGCTTGTACTCTGTCTCTCTCAAAAATACATAAACATTAAAAAACATTTTTTTAATTGTTGTGTTTAACGGCATCCACCAGGACAAGGACCAACAGCCATGTCCCTTTCCATGCAGATACCTACCTCCGGTTCAGGTTTACTCAGAGCAGGAGGGGCAAGATAATGAGCATTAACTGAGCCTCTCCTGTGTGCCAGGCGCTGTGCCTGGTGTTTCATGGCGTGGTTTCATTTAATCCTCACCACTGCCATCCAGACTGGCTGTTTTTCTCCCCCTTTGCAGATAAGGACACTGTGGCTCAGAGGGGTGAGTTACTCGCTCAGAGCCAGGCCAAGTAGGAGGCACAGGCTTCTCCACCCAGAGCCGCTGGAGAAGATTTCATGGTGTGCAGCCTGGAACTGGGCCAGATCTGGGCCCTCAGCTCCATCCAGTGGAGCCCCTCCCCATTCCAAACCCTTGCCTGTCTCCTCAAGCCCTGCAGATTCGCCCCTGCTCCCTTCTCTGTGGGGGACCTTGCCTTCCACTCCAAGAAGAAAATAGAGCCCCTCTCTGGGGACTTCTCAACTTCCAGTCTCCTTCAGCCTGTCAACTCAGCTATAGAAATACCTCAAGTCCTCTGTGAAATGAGGCAGAGTGTAATATAAACAAATGGATGAAGTCAATGCATTTATAACTTTATTCATCCTCACTTCCTTCCCCCTCGCCTGAGGGTGAAGTGTGCCTTCTGTTCAAAATGAATTCCTCCACCTGGGTCCAGGTCCAATCCCCTCAGACCTCCTCTGGGACCCAACTCCTTCAATTATCCCCCTCTCCACTGTCTTTGTGTCT
This sequence comes from Lynx rufus, assembly GCF_022079265.1. NCBI lineage: Eukaryota > Metazoa > Chordata > Mammalia > Carnivora > Felidae > Lynx > Lynx rufus. The sequence goes on along the minus strand of NW_025814834.1, from coordinate 197,457,216 downwards.
CCGCTGTCAGCATTGGCCTCTTTCCCTCAGCCAGTGAGCACACTCAGGTTACTCTTCTAACAGCACCGTTCACGGTCCCCACACCTATATAGCTCCCACCTCATTTCCCAGCCTTAAAAATTTTTTTAAACATTTTTTAAATGTTTATTTATTTTTGAGAGAGAGAGAGAGAGAGAGAGCAAGTGGGGGAGGGGCAGAGAGAGAGAGGGAGACACAGAATCCGAAGCAGGCTCCAGGCTCCAAGCTGTCAGCACGGAGCCCAACGCAGGGCTCGGACCCAAGAACCTCAAGATCATGACCTGAGCCCAAGTCCGCTTAACCAGCTGAGCCACCCAGGTGCCCATCCCCTGCCCCCCACACCCTCCCCTGCCATTCATCAGCCATGACAGCTTGGCTCTGCTCCCTGCCACTCACTGAGGTCGGTAATAATCTCCTAATTGCCAATTAAAGAGAGCTGCTAATACACAGTTGCTACTGCAGAAGAACAAAACACAGAGAAAAATTAAAAGGAAAGTTGAAATATTCATGATTACACCACCTAGAAAGAGCTATTATCAATACTTGTTTATATCCTTATAGACCTTTTCACCTGTTTTACATGTGTGTGCGTGCACACACAAGGGAGGAGGAGGTGGCAGGAGAGAGAGAGAGAGAGAGAGAGGGAAAGGGAGAGAGATTTTTTTAAAAAAATTCAAATGAGTTCACTCTCTAAATCATTGCTTTTCAAAGCCTGGTCCTTGAACCAAATGCATCTTAGCATTGGTTATTCCAAGAGCTGACCTTGAGATAAGGAGTGGAGTGAAAATAGTTTATTTGGGAAGTGTAAGCAACACTGAGAAAGTGATCCAGGGAAGGGGAGGGCGCGCTGTAATGCAGCACTGTTAAGTCAGCTAGCACAGCGGGTAACTGCAGATTTTAATTTTAGAAAAACCATTATTGTATCCTCTGGTAGAAGCATTCTCCCCCTGGCCTTTGAGAACTAAGATCTCTAGGCTTAAGGGTTTGGGGTAGAAAGCATAAATTTATCAAGCAGGACAGTGAGAACAAAGGTGAAAGAGGCCACTTCCTTTGTTTCCAGACCTGTATATTCTACTGATCAGGGAAATAGCATTTATATAATGGCTATTGGCTCAAAGTATAGAAATATGTCTTCAGGCAACACGTCAACCCTGTCTGTAAGTTGATGCCTTGGTTATACCTTCAAGTGATTATTCCAACATCTTCTTAGTATGGTTGGTTCTGGTTGATATGGTGTATAGCAGGACCAGTGGATAATACGGTCATGTGACCACGTCCTCCGTGGTCACGGGCGGGGGGGGGGGGGGGATGTCGTGATGATAAATTAGATACTCTGGGAGCCTCAGAGAGTAATGCTAGCCAAGACGCTGTGGACTGAGAAGACAAACCTGTACAAATCTCATGAAGTCATGGAAGAATCATAGCCCCTCCGTGACGGTTGGGCTCATTGTAATTCACCTGACACCACGTGGCTGGGTGCTCTCCTCAAGGGGTGATAGCATATCAAGAGCATGGCGTCAATCTTTGCTCTAACAGGCTGGACATTTAGTAGCAGTAACACCTAGATCGCTTTTGGTGAGAGGGAGCCCGTGCCGTTGGGCCACGTATGGCTTCCATCAAGTTGAGACACTCTTTGAAGTTCTGCCTCCTAGGAGAATGTCTCCTTTCCACTCTCCTGCAGGACACCCCTGAGTGGGGCTGCAGATCAGCAAAAGTTGTGTTTTGTTCTGTGTCTTTTACTAGCCTATGGGGCTAACCTGTCCGTAAACTGGGCCCAAGCGTTCTCCTCCTCTGCAGCTGGTCATAAGGAATCCCCCATGAGTTATAGCTGTGAGCTGAGGGAGAGGCTTCAGTGAAAATAGGGTCGGGGCGCCTGGGTGGCGCAGTCGGTTAAGCGTCCGACTTCAGCCAGGTCACGATCTCGCGGTCCGTGAGTTCGAGCCCCGCGTCGGGCTCTGGGCTGATGGCTCAGAGCCTGGAGCCTGTTTCCGATTCTGTGTCTCCCTCTCTCTCTGCCCCTCCCCCGTTCATGCTCTGTCTCTCTCTGTCCCAAAAATAAATAAACGTTGAAAAAAAAAAATTAAAAAAAAAAAAAAGAAAATAGGGTCACCACGTGGGGTCTGGCCTGCTCGTGTAATTCCTCTGTGACCTCTGGGCCTGCTCAAGCCTGGTCTTGAACGTCTCATTTCCATCCCATGATGCCTTGCTGTTGCAACTGTCCGCCTTTATGACTTGGTGAATCTGACAGTACTTAACTTACCCTGGGAAACTCTGGCCACATGGTCAGTTGGTCTCCCATGGTCAATTGCTCAGTCTCTATCAGAATCTCGCAGCACACCAGGAGTTGGTTTTCAAATACTGAATGGTTTCCTGCTCCAGAAAGCATATTCTTGCTTCAGATACCTAGGGGTCTGCACTGAAGCCTCCCACTGGGCTGGTCAAAGGCTCCATATGTGTCTTTACCTACTTCGATCACCATGGCATCTGATAAATAGTTCGGAGTAGCATTCCCACATGAGATATATGTTGTCTCCAAAATCCAGAGGTCCACTGAGTGCCTCTGCCTTGGTGATAAGAGACACAAAGTACAATTACTTGTCTATTACTTTGAAGGGGATGTCTCTGCATGTCCTAGATCACTGAACCCCTAGAACGTTTACTGTTGTTTCAGATCCCTGAATCTTTTTGTCTCCTACCCACTTGCGCATATGTCTTAGAGGGCATCCAGAGGACTTGCTACTTCCTCTTCCCCAAGTCTGATTCATATGATCTCACCGACATAGTATTTCTCAGAAGCAGTATGAGGTTCTGAGGAACGGGAGGTACCATACTGTGACAGACTGGGAAAGTTAGCATTGCCCTCAGGCACAAGCATGAATGTATACTGCCGTCATCCCAAGTGAGTGCTAATTATTTCTGGTCTTCCTTCCTGAAAATGAGCCGGGGGAGGAGGGAGGAAAATGCGTTTGCCAGGACAGTTGCTACAAACCAAGGGCCAGAGGTTATCTTGGTCTGTTTTGCTTAAGAGAGCACATCTCGCACAAAAATGGCAATTGAGGCTACTGTTCAGTTAAGTCTATGCAGTGCACCATCACCCACCATAATCTGTTTGTGTGGTTTTCATTTTTATTTTTGCAGTGGCCCATCTGAATTAAACAGGAATACCATGGGGACTACTGCTTCTACAGTATTCAAATCTTTGAGAGAAGCGCTAATCTCTGCCATTCACCACAGAGCGCAGAATTATTTCTCATTAACCATCTTGTCTGGGGGTATGGGTGCAATTTCAGATGCTTCCACTCCACCTTCCTACTATTATGGATCTTTCTGTACAGATCAAGAAACCAGTGTGAGGTTCCTTTCAGCTAAGTTTATTCATCCCAGTTTTGGGGGATGGGCAAACGATCACAGGAGAGTCTGCAGACCCAACGACCCACTGTGGGATGGGCTTTGGCCACGACTCCATTTGTCATCTTGCTTCCAAATGTCCCCATTTTAACAGGACAGCCATGTCCTGGATACCCTGGTATTAGTGTCAGCCCAGATCCTGTATTCAAAAACCATAGACTCTGGGACACAGCAAAGGCGGTCGTAAGAGGAAAGTATATAGCAATCCAGGCCTTCCTAAAGAAGGAAGAAAGGTCACAGATACACAACCTAACCTTACACCTTAAAGATCTGGAAAAAGATCAGCAAATAAAACCCCAAACCAGCAGAAGACAGGAAATAATAAAGATTAGAGCAGAAATTAATGCTATCGAAACCCAAAAAACAGTAGAACAGATGAATGAAACCAGAAGCTGGTTCTTTGAAAGAATTAACAAAATTGATAAACCACTAGCCAGTTGGATCAAAAAGAAAAAGGAAAACACCCAAATAAACAAAATCAAGAATAAAAGAGGAGAGATCACAACCAACAGAGCAGAAATAAAAACAATAATAAGAGAATATTACGAGCAACTATACGCCAATAAAATGGGCAATCTGGAAGAAATGGACAAATTCCTAGAAGCATATATACTACCAAAAACCATAGAAACATCTGGGTATTCTTCACTCCCCAGTGTACAGTTAGTGTGGATAAATGGCCATAGGTCCTTTTGGGGAAAGAGTAGAGAAATCAGTTCTGCATATACTTACTTGGCATTGCATGGTCCTTTCCCAAAGGAACCCAGTCTTTCCCTCAAACAATAGGCCCTTGGTCTAAGGACTAACTGAAGCATGGAAAATGGGTGAGAGAGAGCAATTTTCCACTACAATGGCTCACATCAGCCTTCAAAGCACATGCTCTTAATAGGTTTTAATTATATGGGTCAATAATACCATTGTTGGTTGCCCATTGATCTCACCCTTTGGAACTCTAGGGTCTATTAGCTATCCCTCAGATCCCTGTGGGTAAGGGCCCCTTGGTATACTTTCCATTCACCTTCCCTCTGATGGTCGAGTGCTGCCACCTGGCCTCTGCTGTTCTGGAATCCCATTGTCACCATGAACACACACTAAGGAGACCAGTCCCATAGCAGCTTCCCCAACTGTTCACTTAGCTTAGAAAGAACAACCACCACTGAGCTGCTCCATGATGCCAACACCCCCTTCACATCCCAGCTCATTTCTTACCACTCCAGTGAAAGGGGCATACTGGGAACATACTCAGCTGGAGGGTCCTCTGGTTTTCAATAATATGTTTCTTCTAGCGGGCCCCACCTCTTGGAACCTTTCCAAGTTGTAGCAGTTCATGGATTTCTACATCCTGTGTTGTAGCTGTTCTCTCTGTCGCTTGTTAAGCTGTCGCCTCTTAGCACCAAACCCACCCTTGTATGATGTGTTGTGTAGTGTTGGAGCAGACTCCGAAAATTGAAAATCTCCGCATTCAGCATTCACCTGTTGCTCCCCGCTGTGCCCTGCCCCTAGGAGTGCAAGAGGGAGTTGACCGGGCTGAAGCAGGGAGGAGGGATTTGCTCTTCCTATTGGCTTCCTGTTTCTTTTTTCTTTTTAAAAAATTTTTTAAAATGTTTATTTTTGAGAGACAGAGACAGAGTATGAGCAGGGGAGGGGCAGAGAGAGAGGGAGACACAGAATCTGAAGTGGGCTCCAGGCTCTGAGCTGTCAGCACAGAGCCCAACATGGGGCTTGAACTCATGAGCTGTGAGATCACGACCTGAGCCGAAGTCGAACACTTAACTGACTGAGCCACCCGGGGGCCCCTGGCTTCCTGTTTCTACGAGCATCCCCCCAGCAAAGGTTCTTGCCCTGTGTCAGCAGTCCCTTCCCTGAGCAGCAGCTCAAGGCAGCCTGCGGGTTCCCACACTTCAGTGCCCCTCCCCAGAAGCCTGAGTTTCAGTTTCTTGGAATCTCTCCTTGAAACTTTTCAATTTTGGTAACTTCACCCTCTTACCTTATTTCACCAGCCTTGGGCAGGGCATCTTCTGCTGTAATTGGTACTTTTGTGATAACTTAGTTCTTGTTCTCTCTTCTTACCTTTTCACTAACCTAGTTAATAGCATCATACCTACTTAACAATACTATCCGTTCAATTTGCTCTGTTTAAATTAGTGCTGTGGTTTCTGTCTCCTGATTGAACCCTGGATCCTGTTGTTTTTTTTTTTATCCCCCCTCAAGTTCCAGGGAGCGGTCCCAGCACCAGGTGCCCCTGCCAGGATGATAGACCCAGAAGTCAGGAGAGTGACTTCATGTTAACAAACCCTTCCCCAATCCAGTCCTCTGTTCCCTTTCCCCTCCCAAATTAATACCGTCCATATCCATTCCCAGGCCTGTTCTCCAGATTTCTCTTGGCACCTGTTAGCCAGATCCTGCGGTTCTTTCTGTAAAAATCCCATTTCTCCGGGAAGAGCTAGTACTTCCTCAGTGGTGCCATGCTGAGACCTGGTCCTGGTATTGATTGGCCTAGAAGTCACAAGAGAACATGGGAATGGGTCTTGAAAAGGGCAAGTATCCTCTCGCAAGGTGTCTTCCTTAGGCGATGCTCTGTCATAGAGGTTTTCTGGCTTTCATGCCATACCCTAGACTGGTAGCTGGCTAGTCAGAGCTCATCATTTTCTTCTTCCCTCCGGTCAATGGGACTTCTCAACCAACAAACTCCACCAGTTCTCTTAATTCCCATTGCCCCACACCTCTCAAATGCTGCAGAGAATGTATAAACCATTATATCTCCTGACATGTCTAGCCTAGCTCAAGTTTACCACAAGCGAGAGTTCTTATTTTATATATTTTTTTTTAATGTTTGTTTATTTATTTATTTATTTATTTATTTATTTATTTTGAGAGAGGGACGGAGAGCGTGAGCAGGGGAGAGGCAGAGGGACAGGGGGAGAGAGAGAATCCCAAGCGGGTTCCTCTCTGTCAGCCTAGAACCCATTGTGGGGCTCAGTCCCACAAACTGAGAGATCATGACCTGAGCTGAAATCAAGAGTCAGACACTCGACTGACTGAGCCACCCAGGCACCTTGAGAGTTCTTATAATGGGGCTTCTCTACATGTCAAGGTCTACCAACAATGGGGTGTTGTTCCCACCGACCGGCCAGCGATCCAGTTTTAGAATCTTGTCCTAAGGACCTGCTTCCGAGCACCATTGCTGGCACAAGCTGTCCTAGCTCAGGAGACCTTGTGACAAGGACTCGAGTTGAATTAGCTTATTTGGGGAAGCATCCACCACCCTGGGAGAGAAGTAGGAAGTGGAGAGAGAAAGGAAAGCATCCAAGAAGAACACGCTATTAAGCCAGCTATCACAGCTGGTTCTCAAAGTTTGCTTATGCCAGCAGGGGAATTCTAGGCAGTGGTACAACACAGGCCTCAGAAATCACCCATGTGAGGGGTAGGGAGCTGGGGTGCGAGTCACTGCTTAGGGGCAGATGCCAGCAGTTGGCTGTTGGCAGGAGAGGCGTGGGGATAGGGTGGGGAGCCGACAGCACCTGCAACAGCCTGCATCCACTTCTGACTACGTGCTGAAAACACAGGCTCCTGGTTGGGGGAAGTGGGAAGGGTACGGGCGCCTTCTCTGCAGCTTCCCAAGGACCTATAATTATTTCTAAATAAAAAGTTTAAAAAATAGATAGGATGGGCGCCTCGGTGGCTCAGCCGGTGAAGCGTCTGACTTCAGCTCAGGTCATGATCTCGCGGTCCGGGAGTTCGAGCCCTGCGTTGGGCTCTCTGCTGTCAGCAGAGCCTGGAGCCGGATTCGGATTCTGTGTCTCCCTCTCTCTCTGCCCCTCCCCCTCTCATGCTCTGCCTCTCTGTCTGTCTGTCTCTTTTTCAAAAATAAACATTAAAATAAATAAGTAAAAAATAGGATGACCAAGAAAACCAATCATATGGAAACGCAGCTAACAGAATATACGTACTTAGTGTGGATTCTTGGGCCTCTTTCCATAAGCACAGCCTACTACAGTGAGGACACAGCCCCTTTCACCTCCTACTCTAAATGGAAATGGTGGATAAACTGTAAGAAGTATACACTTAAATATCTACCTGTGCGCAAGATCTGTAGGTGGCAAGGATCAAGCGGGGGTACCTGCAATCAGCCCGCCCTAGTGTGGGTGTGAGGACGAAGTTTGCATTAACGATACAGTGGTGGTGGCGGTAGCTGGGGGAAACCTTGCCAAGAAATGGAAATAACATTTGTTGTGGAACTCCTTAAACTAAATGGAGCTCCTTGTGAAGCTACCCATGGCACTTCTCTGCAATCTGGGGCACAGGGGACTTCCATAGAAAACACCTCCCACGAGCAAAACGTTACAAAGTATGAGAGGAGAGAGACTTCCGGGAGACAAAGCCAGCAGATGAAACAACTCGGGTAAATCGCATGCAGTGTTAGCGATCCAGGGACGGCCGAGCGGGGATGGAGCTGGGAGTGTTGAGGGATGATGCCTCCCAAGGACAAAGGGGGTGGGCAGAGAGATCCTCAGCTGAGAGGCAGATCTGGCAAAGTCTTGGCTGACCCGAGGGCCAATTACAGAGTAAAATGTGCCCCTTAGCAGAGTCCCAGGGTGAGTAAAAGTGGCATGACTCTAGCATCCTGTTCATAATCCGTCGTTGCTTGGGGACTGCCTAAGGAAGAGCGTGGCCTCAGCTCAAAAGCTGAGGCAGACCCTGGAGGCACAAAGCCCGAGGTTGTCAGCTAACTGCACTCCTGGTCGCTGAGGACAAGTCTGTAGTGAAGGGAGACGTTGAGTGGTGCACGTGCCAAAAATTCTCGCCATAGAACAATTGGGAAGGATGTTTCAAAAAGATACAATGAAGGCTAGAAGGTATCGGGTAAGAAGAGAGCTTGTGACAAAAGAACCAAACAGAAAAGGGTAGAAATGAACTATCAAAAACCCAAAGTATGGGGGCTCCCGGGTCGCTCAGTCGGTTGAGTGTCCAACTTCTGCACAGGTCATGATCTCGGGGTCCATGAGTTTAAGCCCCACATTGGTCTCTGTGCTGACAGCTCAGAGCCTGGAGACTGTTTTGTATTCTGTGTCTCCCTCTCTCTCTGCCCTCCCCTGCTCATGCTCTCTCTCTCCCAAAAATAAATAAACATTTAAAAAAAATTTGAAAACGCAACCTATTTTTTTTTTAATGTTTACTTATTCTTTTTTTTTTTTAATTTTTTTTTCAACGTTTATTTATTTTTGGGACAGAGAGAGACAGAGCATGAACGGGGGAGGAGCAGAGAGAGAGGGAGACACAGAATCGGAAACAGGCTCCAGGCTCTGAGCAGTCAGCACAGAGCCCGAAGCGGGGCTCGAACTCACGGACTGCGAGATCGTGACCTGGCTGAAGTCAGACGCTTAACCGACTGCGCCACCCAGGCGCCCCTAATGTTTACTTATTCTTGAGAGAGGGGAACAGAGTGTGAGCGGGGGGAGGGACAGAGAGAGAGAGACACAGAATCTGAAGCAGTCTCCAGGCTCTGTCTGAGCTATCAACACAGAGCCGGATGTGGGGCTCGAACCCCACATCCCGGCTAGAGTCTGAGACCATGACTAGCCGAAGTCAGAAGCTCAACTGACTGAGCCACACAGGTGCCCCTCCCAACCTAAGTTTTGAAAAGCAGACTAGACACAGTCTGGAGAGGGAATCAGCAAACTCAAATTGATCTGAAGGAACGGCCCAGAATGCAGCACGGAAGTGACACAAAAGGATGAAATTAAATGATGATGGATCATAGAGAACATGCGTGGAGAGCACAGGCTCTGAGGTCACCTGCCTGGGATTAAATTTTAGCTCTGCCACTTACTAGTTGTAAGGTCTCAGTCATGTTTTTAAAGCTCTTTGTGTTTCAGTTTTCCCATCTATAAAATGGAGGCGTTCTAGTCCCTACCTTATGCTGCTCCTATTAGGATTAAATTAGTACAATTCTTATCAATGAGTTATGGTTTTGTTTCGGTTTTGGTTTTCTGGGTTTTTCTTTGTTTTATTTTATTTTTTTAAATACTTATTTATTTTTGAGAGACAGAGTGAGACAAAGTGAGAGTGGGGGAGGGGCAGAGAGAGAGGGAGACACAGAATCGGAAGCAGGCTCCAGGCTCTGAGCGGTCAGCACAGAGCTGAACGCGGGGCTCGAACCCACAGACTGTGAGATCATGACCTGAGCCAAAGTCGGACGCTCAACCAACTGAGCCACCCAGGCACCCCTTTCTGGGTTTTTCTTGAGAGAGGAAGTGTGCACATGTGCGGGGTAAAGGCAGAGGGAGAGAGAGGATCTTAAGCAGGCTCCACACTCAGTTCAGAGCCCAATGCAGGGCTTGATCCCACGATCCTGGGGTCATGACCTGAGCTAAAATCAAGAATCCGATGCTTAACTGACTGAGCCACCCAGGCACCCCTCAATGAGTTATAGTACTTGGAGCGCACAGTAAGTGTTCAGTAAATATCAGCTAATTTTTAAAAAAATGTTTAATGTTTATTTTTGAAAGAGAGAGAGAGAGAGCAAGCAGGGGAGGGGCAGAGAGAGAAGGAGACTCAAAAATCCCAAGCAGGCTCCGGGCTCTGAGCTGTCAGCACAGAGACCCATGCGGGGCTCCCAGCTCCCAAGCCGTGAGATCATGACCTGAGCTGAAGACGTTTAACCGAGTGAGCCACCCAGGTGCCCCCAAATCAGCTAATATTATAGGGGAATGAAAAATGGGAGAGATAAATTTAAAGTCATGGTGGAGAAAATGAGAGGCTCCAACATTTATCCACTAGTGGTTCCAGAAGGAGAAAATAGGGAAGAAGCAAACAGCATTTGAAGAAATAATGGTGAAAAATTTTCTATACATGGAGAAAAATTAGCCCCTAAACCGAAAAAGACTGAATTCTGAATAGGATTTAAAATTTTCATTCCTAGACATGTTGCAGAGAAATTAAAACACAATAAAGAAAAAAATCTGAAAAGCTACCAGAGAGGAAACAGATTATCTGCAAATGAATGACATTCTGCCTGAAGCCAATTTCTCATCAGCCGCAATAGATGCCAGTCGAATAATAGCTCCACAGTGATCGGAAAAACAATTAGAATCCTACATTAGCTAACCCGCATTGAAGGGTGAATGTGAAATAAAGAAAGTTCCCCATACCCACAGAATGAGAGAAAAGGCAATCTGGCCTCAGACTTTTGTTCAAAGAATTTATAAAGGATGAACTTTAGCAGGAAGAAATTCATACTCTGAAGGAGAAAGCCTTCTCTCCCAGCCAAGCTGTAATAACAAGAGCCAGATTTACTCTCCTACCTGGAACAATCCAAATGCGGAACAAAACATTTGAAACAGTGGTTCCCCAGGCATCAGACGGTCAGGGACGAAGGGCAGGGATCTCTCCAGATGGGCAACAAACAAGGGGAGCCCTACGGTTTTCCCAGCTCACCACCTAGACGAAGTTTCCAGGCCACAGTGCAAGGAGGCAGGACTGAGGCACACCCTGGGTCCCTAGACGGAGCTGGGAGCTCAAGCCGGCCAAAGAAGCAGAAGTTTGCAGGACAGAATACCAGAGGAGAGAGCCTCACGGTACTGAATACTGATCAAATCTGCACGTGAGGATATGATCCAGGGCTGGGGAAAGAACCTCCCAGAAGGATTAGAGGGAACTATTCTCAGAGTTTGCACGTAGCCCAGGAATAATGCCATTCCCACCAGCTAGCGTGGAAAATATAATTCTTGGGGCACTGAACAGAATATTTCTATACACTGACAACATCTCAGCAGAAACTAAAAACATCATTGGCAATAGCATAAAATATGTGAAATACGTAGTGATAAATCAGAGGGAAGATGTGCAAGACCTGTGCCCTGAACACTACAAAGCCTTGCTAAGAGGAGTTAAAGAAGGTATACCAAATAAATGGGCAGATATACCATGTTCTTAGATTAGAGGTTCCATATCGTTACAATGTCAATTCTCCCCGAATTCATCCATAGACGCAACAGAAGCCTGATGAAACCCCCAGCAGGCGTGGGTGTGGATGTGTAGAAGCTGACAAGCTAATTCTAAAATGTATATAAAAATACAGAGGCCCTAAAATGGGAAAAACAGCTTTGAGAAAAGAAAAGGACAAAATTTGAAGGACTTCTCCTACTTGGCTTCAAGACTTACGGTAAAAGTCCAGTAAGAAGGACAGTATGGCATTGGTTGCAAGAGAGACCGATCAATGGGACAGAATAGAGATTCCAGAAATAGATCCACACTTAGCTGATTGATTTTTGAAAAGATGTGAAGGCAATTCAGTTGAGAAAGGATGATCTGTTCAAGGGATAACACTGCAGCAATTAGATATCCACAGGCAAAACAAAACCAAAAACAAGACGTGGAATGGATCATAGACTTCAACGTACTACATAAAACTATAAAATGTTTAGCAGAAGGGCGCCTGGGGGGCTCAGTCGGGTAAGCATCTGACTTTGGCTCAGGTCATGATCTCATGGTTCGTGAGTTCGAGCCATGCGCCGGGGCTCTGTGCTGACAGCTCAGAGCCTGGAGCCTGTTTCAGATTCTGTGTCTCCCTCGCTTTCTGCCCCTCCCCTGCTCGTGCTCCGTCTCTCAAAAATAAAAACATTAAAAACAAAACGATTAGCAGAAAACAGAGAAGAAATTCTTTGAGGGCTTTGTGCTAGGCAAAGATTTCTTGGATACCACACAGGAAAAAATAAAAATTGGATACAACACACAAGAGAAAAGGGATAAATTGGATTTCATCAAATTTGAGAAAAACCTATTCTTTGAAAGACACGGTTACAAAAATGGAAAGACAAGCCACAGACCGGGAAAAAATATTTGCAAATCACATATATCCAGAATAGGAAGAACTCTGAAAGCTCAGCACTAAGAAAACACAGAGCTCCCCACCAAAATGGGCAAAGGCACTTCACCAAAGAATATATGTGGCTAGCAAATAAGCGTATAAAAAGATGTCTGACTGGGGTGCCTGGATGTCTCAGTCAGTTAAGCGACTGATTAAGACTGACTTTGGCTCAGGTCGTGATCTTGTGGTCCGTGAGTTCGAGCCCCCATAGGAGCCTGCGGCCTGCTTCACATTGTGTCTCCCTCTCTCTCTGCCCGTCTCCTGCTTGTACTTTCCCTCTTACTCACTCACTCACTCACTCACTCAAATAAATAAATACACATTAAAAAAATAAAAAGATGTTCAACATCATTAGTCCTTATTAAAACACAAAGGAAAACCACAAGAAGATACTGCTACGCACGTATGGTTATGGCTAAGATCTCGCCAAGTGTTGGTGAAGACATGAAGCCACCAAAGACCTTTCTTACGTTGCTGGTGCAAATGTCAAGTGCACAACCATTTTGGAAAAACAGTTTAGCAGTTTCTCATAAAGTTAAACCTAAAGTTAAACCCACTCCTTCCACTCCCAGATGCTTAAGAGAAACGAAAGCATTTGTTGTATACAAATTTGCACACAAATGTTCATTCCTGCTTTATTTATAATCGCCCAAGGTGGACATAACTCAAATGTCCCGAATCGACAGGTAAATGGATAAATAAAATGCCCCAAATCGACAGGTAAATGTATCCCTACAACGAAATGGATATATATCCTCAGCAATAAAACGAATAAACTAGATATGCAACCACATGGTTGAATCTCAAAATAATTATGCTGAGTGAAAGAAGACAGACAAAAAATAGTACATACTGTGTGAGTCTATTCATATAAGACTCTAGAAAATGAAACCAATCTAGAGTGACAGAGAGCAGATCAGAGGTTGCTTCGGCACAGGGTGGGGCAGGGAGCCGAGGGAAGGAGAAATTATGAGTCACCAGGAAACTTTTGAGGGTGATGCTCATTATCTTGATAGTGGTGATGATTTCATGGGTGTGTACATATGCCAAAACTTATCAAAGCTGCTCACGTTAAATGCGTGCAGTTTATTATCTGCCAATTACACCTCAATGGAGACGTTAGGGAAAAAATCCCAGATGGAAAGTGTGGGAAGGAAGAGGTGATAGTGAACAAAGAAATTGGCAAATGTGTGCGTGAGTCTAAATAAGTAGTGATTACTTAATAAACATTAAAAAAGATTAAAATTATAAGATAGGTTGAAAACGTTGGATTTTGTATTGGTTGGAAGAAAGAAGGTGAGGCATTTTTATTCAGCTCTTGATTTCAAGTGTGTGCTGTGCAGTTAACTTCCACACTAGCTGAGGGAACAAAGAAAAGGGATTTAAAAAAATCAACTCAAAGATGTGAAATAAGAAAAGTGAGGCAAAGGAAAAACGTGTGGTAATGAAAGTGATGGGAAAGCAGGCAAGAGTAGCTTAATGCAGCTTCTTAAAAATGCCTGTGGGGGGTGGGTGTTGGCTCAGTCTGTTAAGTGTCAGGCTCTTGATTTCAGCCCAGGTCATGATCTCACAGTTTCCTGGGTTCGAGCCCTGCATCAGGCTCTGCGCTGACAATGCGGGCCCTGCTTGGGATCCTCTCTCTCTCCCTCTCTCTCTGCCCCTCCCCTGCTCACACCGTCTCTGTCTCTCTCGAAAATAAATAAATAAACTTAAAACAATTAAAAAATAAAAATGTTTATGGGAATCAAAGAAGGCTTCCTGGAGGAGGGGACACTTATTTAAGATGGTTTTAGAGAATGAGCAGAAGGTACTCACCTAGAGAAGGCAGGGATATGATAATAAATACAGGGGGTTGTTGGGGTGCCTGGGTGGCTCAGTCAGTTAAGCTTCCGACTTTGGCTTGGGTCATGATCTCAAGGTCTGTGAGTTCAAGCCCCACGTCGGGCTCTGCGCTGACAGCTTGGAGACTGGAGCCTGCTTTGGATTCTGGGTCTCCTTCTTTCTCTGACCCTCTCCTGTTCACTCTCTCTCTCTCTCTCTCTCTCAAAAATAAATAAACCTTAAAACAATTTTTTTTAAATAAACAGGGTTGCATAAACAAATGTACAGGGAGATAAAAAGACATGTTAAGTCAGCACATGGGATGTGACCCTAGTGGAGGGCTGGAGGGGAGGGATGGGAGGCTGCCGATGGAAGTTGGAACCACATCACTGAGGGCCTTGAATGAGAGCAGTGGAGACCCGCAGAAAGCTTTTCCAACCAGAGGGACGGACGGGGAGTGGTGTTTTGGAAGCATCCCTTGAGGGCCATGTAGAGAATGGGTCAGTGAATCACTACTGGAGACAGGGGGAGACCCATGGGGAGGGTTGAGGGGAGGCCATGGGGCCCCAGAGAAGAGGCCTCTCCCCATTCCCCTGCAACTCAGCTTCCTGGTCAGCATCGGTGAAGGCCCTGTGACAAAGCTGCGACTTCTTGGCTCAGCGATGAGGAAACTGAGTCAGAGAGATCTGTTGTCACAGCAAATCGGTGGCGGCACCGCGTCTGTGGAAACATGCTGTTTAAAAGTGACCTCACTTCTGACCTTCGGATCCACCTTATGAAGCGAAAGCAGCAAGGAACGAGCCCTGGCCTCGGGTCTGAAGGCCTGGGTTCTGGTGCCTGATGTAGCATTGGCTTGCTGTGTAACCTTGGCCAAGTCCCTAGCCCTCTCTGAGCTGCCATCTACTACTCCCTACCTCCTGCCACAAAGTGAGGGTGTTAGCCGATCAGGTCCTTCCACCTCTGACGGGCCAGGACTAGCTCCAGACAACTGCACCGTGGGTCAGCAGATCCGGCCGACCTCTTGTGTCCCTCTCAATGTCCCAGCCCCCTAGCATGCCCTCCTAGTGGTGTCATCCCTGCCTCCCCAGCACTGGGCTCCACCACCTGGGGAAGCAAGACCCTCTGATTGCTTCCTTCCCTCAAAATGAAAACCGCTTTAGGGGCGCCTGGGTGGCTCAGGTCATGATCTCATGGTTCATGTGTTTGAGCCCCGTGTTGGGTTCTGTGCTGACAGTTCAGAGCCTGGGGCCTGCTTCAGATTCTGTGTCTCCCTCCCTCTGCCCCTCCCCTGCTTGTCTCTCTGTCTCTCTGTCTCTCTCTGTCTCTCAAAAATAAATAAACATAAAAAAAAATAAAAACAGGGGCGCCTGTGTGGCTCAGTCGGTTGGGCGTCCGACTTTGGCCCAGGTCATGATCTCACGGTTCCAGCCCCGCGTCGGGCTCTGGGCTGACAGCTGAGAACCTGGAGACTGCTTCAGAGTCTGTGTCTCCCTCTCTCTCTGCCCCTCCCCCACTCGCACTCTGTCTCTCTCTCAAAAATAAATAAACATAAATTAAACATTTTTAAAAAATAAATAGGGGCGCCTGGGTGGCTCAGTCGGTTAAGCGTCCGACTTCGGCTCAGGTCACGATCTCGCGGTCCGTGAGTTCGAGCCCCACGTCGGGCTCTGGGCTGATGGCTCAGAGCCTGGAGCCTGCTTCCGATTCTGTGTCTCCCTCTCTCTCTGCCCCTCCCCCATTCATGCTCTGTCTCTCTCTGTCTCAAAAATAAATAAACGTTAAAAAAAAATTAAAAAAGTAAATAAATAAATAAAAACAGCTTTATTGATCTTGTTATAGAAATAACATGGGCTTATTGTTAACATTTAAACTGTAACAGTAAGTTAGGAGAAAGCAAAATTCCAGTTTAATGCTATTATGCAAAAGTAGCTACCATTAAGATTTTAGCAGTAGTCTTCAAGATAAATCCCTATGTTCTCGAGCACGTGCACACACACACACACACACACACACACACACTTCAGACACCCTCACACTTTGTGTAGGTGGGATCATAGTATTTTAACTGTGCTGCAATCTGTTTTTCACTCAGTGATATGTCATGAATATCTATGTAAAAAATATTTACTTTGTTATTTAAAAAATCTTGATTTGGGGAGGCACCTGGGTGGCTCAGTTGGTCAAGTGCCCAACTCTTGATTTTGGTTCAGGTCATGATCTCACGGTTCGTGAGTTCCGTCCCCAAGTTGGGCTCTGGGCTCGTAGCCCAGAGCCCGCTTGGCATCCTCCCTCTCTTCCTCTCTCTCCGCCTCTCTTTCTCTCTCAAAATAAATAAATAAATAAACCTTTTAAATAGAATCTTGATATTAATTACATACTCACATGCAAATATACCGTTTACACAAGTGTGTGAATGTGGTCAGCATGCACATGACCAAACCTACCTCTTTGTTTTTAGTGGCTTCCTGTTTTCCTCTATAAGAGAATGAACCATAAACACTGCTGAAACGAGCATCTTTAAACCTAGATCCTTTTGCATTTTTAGGATAAATTTCCAGATGTGAAATTGTTGGGTCAAAAATGTGAACAGGAAAATGTTTTTTTTAATAATTTTTTTAATGTTTATTTATTTTTGAGAGAGAGAAAGAGCATGAGTGGGGGAGGGGCAGAGAGAGAGGGAGACACAGAATCCTAAGAGGCCGACATGGGGCTCGAACTCACGAACTGTGAGATCATGACCTGAGCTGAAGTCGGACACTTAACCAACTGAGCCACCCAGCCGCCCCAAAAATGTTTTTTATACATAGTCCAACTATCCTCCAAAAAGTTTATACCACTTCTCACTTCTACCAAATATGAGTGCCCATGTCTCCAAACTCTTGCTAACAGAGGTCATTCACAATTTCTAACCTAAAAGAGGGACATGCCACCTCATTCGTTCTCATTTCCATTTCTTTGGTTTTTAATGAGGTTAACCATCTGATTATTGGCTATTTGAATGCTTTCTTTTGTGAAATGGCCTGTTTGCATCCTGTGTCTACTTATCTTTTGGGTACGTTTGTTTCTTACTGCATTTATTTATTTATTTATTTATTTATTTAATTGTGTTTTATTTTTGAGAAAGAGACAGAGAGAGCAAGCAGGGGAGGGGCAGAGAGAGAGAGAGAGAGAGGGAGAGAGAGAGAATCCCAAGCAGGCTCTGCATTGTCAACACGGATCCCAATGGGGGCCTTGAACTCATGAATTGTGAGATCATGACCTGAGCCAAAACCAAGAGTAGGATGCTTAACCGATTGAGCCACCCAGGCACCCCTTCTTATTGGTTTTTAAGAGCTCTTTGTATATTAGGGATTTAACCTCAGACCACCTGGTTTCTCAGGGTCCGGGGTATTGGGCAATGTAGTCCCCTGTGAAATCAGATTCCCAAGAGACTGGAGCAGTTCTGCCTCTGGTCAGTGGAGGGCAGCAGTGGGCAAGATTCACTTTATGGCAGGACACAGGCCTGTCAGGAGCTGGACCAACATTCGCACACATCCTGCAAAGACCCTTCAAGACAGCTTCTTGGGAAACCGTTTGGTTCACTGACTCTAAGGGCTCCCCAACACAGAATGATTTCCCCCCTGGTCTCTAGAGACAGTTGAACAGTGAAGAGAATCAGGCCCTGAAGTCCGTGTGGAGTTTAATATCCAACTCTGTCACCTCCTGGCTGTAGGCTGGGTTCGGCCCTCCTCAGTTTCCTCAGCTTCCTCATCTGTAAAATGGACCCACCAATACCCACCATCACAAGACATGGTGAAGGAAAAGCGAACAGAAGAATTATGTAGCCTGGCGTAGGGAGGTGTCCCTAACTCCTACCTCCATTTGCTCATTGGCTGACCAGAGGGAAGCATTGGCTCCCGTTGTTACTTTCAAGTTTGTTCCTTCCCAGGCTTGTCCCCATGCTTGACCCCTTCAGTGTCTAAGGAAGATCCCCTTTGGGCTGGCTATGTCGAGGTAGACTGCAGGAGAGGAGATCCATTTTGGGGAGGTTGCTGATGAGGACACACACCAGGGCGTAAGGAAGGACCTGTATTCAGGGGCGACCAGCGAGAAACATTCTGAAAGGGCCAGCACCTGGCGAAGGATGAGAAGCATTGGCTGAGTTTTCTACCTGAGGGACTTCGTGGACGGCCAGGGCAGGGACAGGAGGAAAGTTCTGCTAACACTGGGCTCAGTTTGAGGTGCTAGGGGGACTTCCAGGACCCTCCCAGCAGTGGGAAATCACGGCTGTAGGCTGACCTCTCCCCTCCTCCCTGCCCCCCTCACCCCCACTCAGCACAACCTGGGTCCAGAGCTGCTCTAGACCTAAATCAGGCAAAGAAAGGAGATTGTCTCCTTCCTTGTTTCCTCTCTGATCTCCCCTCTTGCCACTCAGTTCCCCCTAGATTCCGGATCTGGAGAGGGGGAAAGGGGAAGATTGATTTTCCACTCAGGGCTCCTACCCCTCCCTTAAGCTAGGAGCAAGGCACCGCCTAAGAGGCCCCTGGCTCAGGAGGGGAAACCAGAAAAATGGGTTTCTGATGGGCATGACTATGGCCTGGAGGCAGGATGAATCATCCAAGTCAGCAGGCAGACTGGGCATTGAGCAGAAGGTGAGGGCTGGGCCCAGGCCCCCAGGTTGTAAGCTTAGTGGGGAGGTGCGGTGGGCAGGTTAAGAGGGAGTGAGGTCCCGGGTCTCCCCTGGGGGAAGCGAGTCAGGGGGAGGAAGGGTGTCTGAATTTCCTTCCGTAACCAACCTGGCCCCACAGCTAAGGCAGGATTACAGACTTTTATTCCTTTGTCTATTACTGACAATGGCAATAACAGCTCCCTTTATAGAGTGCTTACTCTACCACCAGCCTCCCGTTAAACTCTTTACAAGCATCACTCTATTTAATCCTCACTTACCTTATTGTCAATCTCCATTTTACAGATGAGGTCATAGAAGCTCAAAGAAGTTAAACCACTTGCCCCAGGTCACACTGAGGAGTCAGGGAGTCAGGGCAGAGCCCCCAGAGGCGAAGAGCTCCCCGCCCTGTTCTCTCTCACCCCCCAGTCGTGGTTGGACCAGGTCCTGCACCCAGCAAGACCCTTGGTTTCCTTCCTGGCATCCCAGACATACCTAGAATCCTCGGAGCCATAATCAAGGTGAAGATGTCCAGTGGGTGACAGGTACATTCATCCACCGATGGGTCACTATAGGCACGGTCTCCCTAACGCCAAAGGATTCTGGGCATGTTGAAAAAAATTTTTTTTTAAGTTTATTTATTTATTTGGAAAGAGACAGAGACTGTGAATGGGGGAGGGGCAGAGAGAGAGAGAGAGGAGAGACAGAATCCCAAGCAGGCCCAGGGCTACCGGAGCCTCACGTGGGTCTCGAACTCACAAAACCAGGAGCCTCACGTGGGTCTCGAACTCACAAAACCATGAGATCACGACCTGAGCCGAAACCAAGAGTCAGACACTTAACTGACCGAGCCACTCAGGCACCCCTGAGCATGTTTGTAAAATCTGTGAGTTTTGTGGGGAGGAAAGGAATGAAGCTACCTGATGATGTTTGGTGGGGAATGTGGTGGGGGCCCCACCAGATTGGCAGAGTCAGGGTCAGCTGAAGGAGGGTGCTGGGGGCTCTTTGGGGTTCCTTAAAGCTGTGCTGTTATGTGGTTCTGTGCAAAAGGGACAGGGGCGCGTATATTCGGGGGGGATGGGTCTGCTGGCAGTCAGCCCCTACTGTGTGCAGGGCAGGGGGCCTGGTGCTCCCCTCCTATCCAGCCCGAGGTAGGCAGTGGGTGGTGGGCATGGCTTCCAGAATCTTATCAATCCCTCAGGAATGTGTGTGGCTTTGGTAAACCCCAGCCGCAGGCAGAGGAGTGGGGTACAGGCCAGGGCCCGTCCTTCCTGACTGTGGGTGGGGAACCTGGGGACGGTCCTCCCCAGGCAGGCTTGGGCCGAGGCCAGGTTTGGGGTGGGGCTGGCTGAGGAAACCATGCAAGTGTCAGGCATTCCTGCCCCCTGCCCCATGCTGGCTTCCCCCCTGCTGCCAGGCTGCTCTCCAGCTTCACACCTCCCCACCCATTTCTTCAAGATCTAACCCAGGAAGGTGCAACAACCTTTGTAATATCCTCACTGATGAACATGTAGAGAATCAGAGCTGCACCAGGCATTTCTCTTCAAGATCCTATTTAATCCTCATATGCTACCCAGTTATACATTTCTAATCACTGGTTTATAGATGAGGAAAAGTGAAGTGATTTGTCCAAGGCCACACAGCTACTAAATGTCAGAGCCTGGCAGGATCCAGGTGTCTGACTCCAAAGTCAATTCATTTTTCATTTCACTAAGCTAGGGGTTCGGAGGGAAGAAGTTCTGATCCGACCCGTAAGGGGTGTCCAGGCTGTTCCCGGGGGGATAGAAAGATAGATAATCTCACACAGCATGAGAGACGAAGCAGGAGACAGCAGTGACAGGAGCACTGGCTGTCTTTTCTCCTGCTGTAGACACTTTCTCTGGTGATGCAATCACACCAGGTCAGATCACCCCAGCAAAGGAGGAGGAGAAGAGGCAGGGGAGGAGGGGGCGAGGGGGAGGCGGAAGAGGAGGGAAAGAGAGATCGAAACATGTGTGTGTGTTTTGATGGCAGAGGACCTGGACCCAGCCGTCCATGAGCCTGTATTTCCCCAAAGAGTCCGCCAACAATCTCCCTTTTTAGCTTGAGCCAGTTAGACACTTGCAACCAAAAGACATCGAGTCAATGCCACTTGCGTGGCGTGTAAAAGGCTTCAAAATGAACTCAACTTTTATCTCCCAAACTTATGCCTTTCCATACTTCTCCATCTTGCTATATGGGTCCACCATCCACCCAATTGTCCAAGCCCTCCTCACCCCATGTCTAACCCAGCAAAAGCCCAATCAATCCTACCTCCCAAATATATCTCAAACTATCGATTTCTCTCCCTTTGCACTGCCACCTTAGTCCAGGCCATCATCACCTCTCACCAGGGTTTCTGCATATAGTCTTATCAATGGTCTCTCTGCTTCAATTCTTGCCCCCCCCACCTTAAATATTTCTCCACATAGCAGCCAAATAATCTTTCAAAAATGTGAACCAGACCATGTCACTCTTGCATAAAATTCTTCAATAATGTCCTGCTGCACTTGAAATGAAATTTACGCTCTTTGCCAGGGCTTCTAATACCTGACCCTTATCTACCTTGTAATGTCATTCTGTCTTCTCTCCATTCCACAAAGCTGCCAAGCTCACTTCCCCTTTAGGGCACTTGTGTTTGCTGCTTACTCTGTCTGGAAGAATCCATATCTTCCCGTGGCTGTCTGCTTCCCGTCATTCACATCAGGCCTCAAGTGTTATCTCTCACAGAGGTCTTCCTTGAACGCTCTAGGCTAAGCCGCATCCATCTCTCACTCCCAACCCAAATTACTCTCTGTTCTGTCATTCTAGTTACCTCCTTCACAGCACTTTTCACAGTTTGTAATTTTGAGCCAATCGGAAATAGACCAGCCATCTTAAATACTGGAAACCAGCTCAATCTCTGATTGCATTAAAGTGATCTGCCTCTACTCCCCATCAAACTAAAAGTATAGGGGCACCTGGGTGGCTTAGTTGGTTGAGTGTCCAGCTTTGGCTCAGGTCATGATCTTGAGGTTCATGAGTTCGAGGCCCACATCAGGCTTGCTGCTGTCAGCGAGGAGACTGCTTTGGATCCTCTGTCCCCCCTGCTCGCTCTCCCCTCCCCTGCTTGCTCTCTCTTACACACACACACACACACACACACACACACACACACACACAAAAGTAAAGGTATATCCTTTCTTGAGGAAGGGAACATGAGCCAGAGCCTCGAATTTTCTCTACATTTCTCATCCACAATGTCAAAATTTAATCAAAAATTACCAAATATTCACGGAGACAAGCATTGACCAAAAAAAAAAAAAAAAAAAAAAAAAGTCAAGAGAAAACGTATACAAATATATGACAGAAAGAGATCCACAGTAGACCCTGCTATTGGCATTAGCAGATTTCTCAATAAGTGATTAATACGATCAATAAATTAAACGAAAAGATGCAGCATTTTGGCAGAGAACTAGAAACAATGAAAATTATTTAAAGGAAACTCTATAACTTAAAAATATGAAAATTGAAATTAAGAACCCAATAGATGGGTTTGATAGCAGATTGGATGCAACGCAGGAGACAATTGGTGGGTTGGAAATAATCCAAAAGAAAACCATCCATACCAATGTAAGGAGAGATTAAAGGATGAAAAAATCAGAAAAGAATACAAGAGACAAATGAAACACAGTGAAGACGTTCAAATAATGTGTAATCGGAATCTCAGAGGGAAAGAGAGAGAAAATAGAGCAGACACAGTATTCAAAGAGATGATATTTGAGAATTTCCCAAACCAAAGAAAGACATCAAGTCACAGGATGTGTGAAGCACTATGAGCCCTAGGCAGAATTAATACAAAGAACACCAAATTCAGACACATAATAGCAAAACTTCTGAAAACCAAAGACAGAGAAAATTTTAAAAGAAGCCAGAGGGAGAAAAAAAAAAGATAAATTATCTTCACAGAATATACAATAAGGCTGAGAGCAACTTCTACACAGAAGCAGTGATAGGAGCACCGAAAAAGCCATAGAAGTAATAGAAGCTGGCAGACGATGGAATGAATGATAATCTCAAATCCCAGAATTTTGTATTCATCACTATGTCCTTTACTTCATCTTCTCTTTCTTTCACTTCTTTAGTTCCAGCCGTACTGGCCTCTCTGTCATTCCTTGTACATTCCAGACGTAGGCACACCACTGGCTCTTTGCACTGGCTGTTTCCTCTACTTGATTCATTTTTCTCTTAGATATTCACATAGCTATTTCCTTCATCACTTTCAAGTATCTTCTCAAATGTCACCCTTTCACTGAGGTCCTATTTAAAATTGTATCCACTTCTGATCTCCCTTCCCTGAGTTCTTTTTCACCAGACGTTACTACCTTCTAACGTATCACATGCTTTATTTATTTATGATTGGGCTTTACAAAATTTTTGGTCTTCCTTGACTTCAATGAATTTAAGAGACTGATTCAATTAAAAATACATATTTAAAATAACTCTGGCTGTCTTTATCAGGACAGTTATTAAGGGTATTTAATATGCCATGATGTCAGAGACAGCAGTCCCCCTTCGTTCATCAATTCCCTTGTTTACCCTTATTTTGATTTTTCCCTCCTTTTATTGTAAAATAAGTCTAATCCTCTCTGAAAGTAGATGGGAGATAGATAGATAGATAGATAGAATCTGATATATGTTTGAGGATGAATATTTTCAGTTGCAAGTTATAGGAAACCCAACCACGAGTGGCCTGAGGAATATTTATTGTCTCACATAAGAAGTCATCCAGAGGGAGGGCATCTCCAGTGATAGCTCAACGCTGACATCAATTTGCTTTCAATTTTCACATTTTATCACACTCGCAGGCCGATTGCTGTGTGGTTTCATAAGAAGACATGATGATAATATCTTACTAAAGGCGGATAGCTTCTTTTTTGCACCTCTTGTTTAAGGGCTAAGAAACTCACTTTTTGCAGTACTCCAAGTAGACCTCTTCTTGTCTCATTCACCAGGACTGCATCACTGGGCCATTCCAAAACCACTTATAGGAGAGGACAATGGATGATTGTGATTGGCTTAGACTGATCATGATTTGTCTGTGGCAGTGGCAGGGTCCAGATCTAGGAGGCAGATGGCTTCTTAATGCTTGACCAAAATCAAGGTTCTGTTACTAGGAAAATGAGTGCTGTTGAGTGGGCTCTTTTAGGCTCTTTTACACGGCATCTCTTGGGTTATGATTCTGAAAGTCACTTCACACCCTTGAGCTCACTAATCCTTACCCATCCAGGGGCGTTTTATCATCCTATTTTGCTGATGAAACTCAGCGATGTTGGATAACTTGCTGAAGGTCATAGAGCTAAGACATGTTAGATCCTGTTTGGGACCCAACATCCCCGGATGTCCTGCTTATGGATCCGTGGTGGTTTTAAAAAAAAAAACAAAAACAAAACCCAAAAAACTGGCTGCCGGGACACCTGGGTGGCTCAGGCAGTTAAGTGTCTGACTCTTGATTTCAGTTCCAGTCATGATCTTGTGGTTCATGAGTTCAACCCCCATGTCAGGCTCTGTGCTGACAGCGTGGAGCCTGCTTGGGATTCTCTCTCTCCCTCTCTCTCTGTCCCTCCCCCCCCCCCGACACGTGTGCACTCTCTGTCTCTCAAAATAAATAAATAAACTTGAAAAAAAAAACCCTGGCTGCAAAACTTGTACCTGAATGTTCATAGTAGCAGTATACAAAGAGTCAAAAGGTAAAAACAACCTAAATGTCCACCAACTGGTGAATGAATAAACAAAATGTGGCACATCCATACAATTAAATAGTATTTGGTCTTTACAAGGAGTGAAGTTCTGATACGTGCTTCAACATGGATGAACCTGGAAAACATTATGCTAAATAAAAGAAACTAGTCACAAAAGACTACGTACATGATTGCATTTATATGAAGCATGCAGAAGAAGCAAATCTATGGAGACAGAAAGTAGATTAGAGTTTTTTCAGACTGGACAGAGGGCTGGGGACAGTGATCACTAAAGGGTTTCTTTTGGGGACAATGAAAATGTTCTAAAATTGATTACGGTGACAGATTGCACAACTTGGTGAAAATACTAAAAACCATTGAATCATATACTTAAAATGAGTGTTATCATATGCTACGTAAATTATATCTCCATAAAACTTACCAAAAAAATGGCTGTAAATGGCATAAACAGTGCTGCTAATGGAAAGCTGGGTCTACGTCCCCTCCCCTTGAATCTGAATGGGCTTACGGCTGCTTTGACCAATGGAATATGATGGAAGTGACAATATGTGACTTCTGAGCCTGGGCTTTTTAGCAGCTTCTGCCTGGCTCTCTCTAGACACTGGTTCTTGGGACCTTCTCGCTCAGAGCTCAATGCTGTTAAGAAGCCCAAGTCACACTGAAAGACCACGTCTAAGCACTCTGGGTGGCATTCCCAGGTAAGCCGAGCCTTCAGCCATTCAAGACCAGGAGCCAGACATGTGAGTGAAGGAGCCTCCAGATGATTCCAGTCTCCAGCCATCATAGTCTCCCGCTTGAGGCCTCAGACATCATAGAGCAGAAACGAACCATTTCCATTGTGCCCTGTCCGAATTCCTGACCCCCAGAATGCATTTGCATAATAAAAAAATGTTGTTTCATGCTACCAGTTTGGAGTGACTTGTTATGCAGCAATAGATGATCAGAGCCACCTTCCTACTCCCAGCTGTACAACCCTTATCTCTGTTCCGTCTGTTCCTCCAGGTCTCATAGGAGTCCTTTATCCAGGTGCCCTGGAGAGACAGATGGTCCTTAGAACCGAGAAGGGCAGAGTCCTTCTTTTCTCCCCTCACCCCTGAGGGTGTTTCCCTCACATTACACAGGGTTGAAGATTTCACCTGCAGGTTCAAATTCCTGTTTTAATCCGTGGAACACCTGCATTGACACCTGTTTGCCCTGACTCTGGGAATTGGGAGAAGGGCTTAGGTGTGTAGAGATTTGCTTTTCATTTACATAAATTTGCTGGGACCTCAGTTACCTCTGTCTCTCCCTTGCCCACACCTCTCTCTGGGCTCTCGGTCTCCAGACCCGACTGCCTCCCAAGCCACTCTCTGCCACTCTGCGACGTCCAACAGCACCTCAAACTCTTGCGTCCACAAGTGAACCCTTCACCTTCCCTTCCAAACCATGTCCCCCTCTGTGATACTCACTCCTGGGCCTTCTCATTCAGTTCTTGGGCTTTAAATACCACCTGTCCACTGATGACTCTCGACGTTTTGTCTTCAGCCCGGACCTCTTCTCTGAACGTCTTTCTGGCACACCCACCTGTCTACTTGACATCCACACGGCATCCGAAAGGTATCTCGAACCTGACACAGCCAGCTTGGACTCCTGGTTGCCTTCCACACGTCTGGCTCTCGGGCGGCCTTCCCCTTCTCAGAAAATGTCGACTCTTTTCTCCTACTGGCACAGGCCACAGATTTTGGACCCACTCGCGACCTCTCTTGCAGTTCCCTTGCTGACGCCTCCCTTCAAAGCACATTCGGAACCCAACACTGAATGTGCTCAGTGTGACCCTGCCTCTCCGAAACCACTGTTATCCATCCCCTGGGTTATTGCAAAGGCCTCCCAACCGGTACCCCGCTTTCAACTTTGCCCCTGTCTATTTCCCACACAGCAGCCTCCGTGATCCTTTTAAAATGGACGTCAAGCCGGCCACTTGCTTGAAACCTCCCCCGGGTTCCTGTCTCACTCAGAGTAACAGTCCAAGTCCTGACAATGGCCGACTTCGTTTGGCCTCCCTGCCTCCCTGATCCCCTCCACTGCTGTTTCCCTCCCTCCCCCTCTCCAGCCACCACGACACCCGAGATGCTCTTGTCACAAAGCCTTTGGGACGGCTATTCTTTGCGCAAGGAATGGTTTTGGTCAAGATACACACAGGGCTTCTTCTCTCATTTCCTCCCAACTTTGCTCAAATGTTTCCAAAGAGGGGGGAGGCTGTCTGTAGTGCCCTCCACACCACTCTGGCACTCGCTACCCCCTCATCTGGCTTTGCTTTTCTCTAGGACGCTTAACATCTGACTCCTTATGTGCGAACTTGTTTATTATCTGTCTCTTTCCAGTCGAAAGGAAGCTCTATGAGCTTAGGGATTTACTTGCCCTGTGCTATCCTGGTTCTTAGAACAGCTCCGGGGACCCGTCATCTGTGGAATGAAGGAATGGATCCTGCACACGTGTTCAGTTAGTCACAAAGTCATCGCTCTTCTTTTTTTTTTAAGTTTATTTATTTACTTAGGGAGAGAGAGAGAAAGAGAGAGAGCTGGTGGGGAGGGGCGGATAGAGGGAGAGAGAGAATCCCAAGCAGGCTCCACACTGTCAGTGCAGAGACTGACACGCGTTCGAATTCACAAACTGTGAGATCGTGACCTGAACTGAAATCAAGAATAGGATGCTTAACCATCTGAGCCACCCAGGCACCCCTCACAAAGTCATTTCTATGCTTGTCTGTACCTCCTGCCTCCTTCACCAACTGCCCCCCCCCAAGTCGATGCCCTGGTTCACGCCTCGCCTTCTCGCCCCCCTCTCATATTCCTACCATTTAGGGACAAACACGATTTACACTTTGAAGTGTTTTCCAGCTGGCCTTTTCTCCTGTGCACAAGCTATTATGTTTTCTTACGTATAGCTGTGCTTCTACTGACTCTCCAGATTAGCGCTCTACTTTGAAAAAATCCTACAAGCATAGCAGCTAATGTGCCAATTTACTGTGTAACATACATCAGGCTGTTTAACCTTCCTGTGCCTCAGTTTCCTCACCTGTAAAAGGGGAATGATATTAATGCCTACCTGCCTCACTGGTAGGCTGTGAGGATTAAATCTGGGAAGTGAACCTGCTAAGTGCTCGGTAAGTGTTGGCTATTCCTCTATCTGGTGCTGAGTGCTCACGCTGTTCCGGGCGCCGTTCCGAAGAAGACAAGACGACGCATTACAGGCTGCGCTAACTCCTGTAGTCCTCACCGCCTCCCCCTGAGGTAGGTGTGGTTATAGTTTACCACGGTAAGCTACAGAAGCTTCAGTGGTCTTACAAAGGGAAGGGAAAGCAGAGCTGGCGAAGGCTCCCTCCAGCTTACAGGAGTCCAAGTCTCCCACCATCTCGGGGATACGTAATATTAAAAACAATAGCTGGTGTTCCCCAAGCACTCACCGTCCACTGGGCCCGGTGCTAAGTGTTTGCACGCGCAGGCATTTCTCCCACAGCGCCCAGTTTTCATAACCAGAACTGCGCAGAGCTTGATGGATCAATTAGGAAACACAATTTGCATCCGGCAGCTCGCGATTGGTTAGACACAAACTGCAAGCTGGAAGCAGTCTGGAAGCCTGCGGCAGCTGGCTGGCTCTTGCTTTGTTTATCCTAACAATGGTTGCTGCTCAAGGTGTGTTGCTGCTAGAAATGGAACGGCCGGTACTCCGGAGGAAAATCTAGATGTAATCAAGCCCAGGGATGCTTAACGTTCATAGCTGTGCGGGTAGCGCCGTTATTTGTTATTAAAATATCAGCAAGAAAAATGACTTTGCCGTTGCTAGACTGAAGATCGCTAACCCGACCACGTTTTCACATGTGCTTTCGTGATGAAGTTCAAAACAACAACACAACAATAATAATAGCCCTCGCTTACATTTCTCGAGCTTACCCTACGTCAGGCCTGTGCTGAGAGCTCTTTATATGTCGTCTGTGTAATTTTTACAACACCTCTGTTTGTTGCTGGCTCCATTTTGCAGATGGGGAAACCAAGACACAAAGAGATGATGCCGATTGTTCAAGGTCACGCAGCTAGAAGAGGGCAGAGCCGGGCTCCCAACACAGGCACTCTGGCTTGAGCTGGAAATTTCGGCCCCTCCGCTGTACTGGATTGTTGATGGCGTGAGGTTTCTTAGTTACTGTATGATGGGTGGTCCGAGAGGCCACGTTGTTTCATTTAGTTATCCTACCATTCCCCGGGGTGGTTACCATGATTTTTGCTGTTTCCCAATGAGAGTAAGGCACAGAGATGTCAAGCAAACTGCCTTTGAAGAGTCACACAGCCAGTAAGTGGCCCAGCCTGGGTTCAAAATGACACCTACCAAATCCAAAGTCCTCAACCCACCTTGCCTGGGTCAAGTCTCCCTGCTGTTTCCTTTTACAGCATCAGTGACTGTCAGTCCATGACCGATTCTGGCCATCACTTCACACACACCTGTGTGGTTTTTTCATGGTCTCCTCAGCTAGGGGACAAGCTCTGTAAGGGACCGTGCCCTCAAAGAGCTTGCCCTCACAGGGTCCCTCAGTGAGTTTTGCTCATTGTTTGTCCCCATTACAAAACAGGTGCTCAATGAATATTTGTGGATTGTTAAGTGCTTCTGCCAGAGGCACTGAGCTGCAACCAAGAGACGCAGGGTACATAGCTCAGTTCCCCCAGCCCTACTGAGGCAGTTTCTAAGGCTCAGGGCATTGGGCTCTGTCTATCCTGATCTCAGGGGTCATAGATTGATCTTGGCACCTGAATCTAAGCAGGTAGGGAAATGGAGTTAATCTTATCATCCAGAGCTTGGACCCAAATAATGCTAATGGTCTGGCCAAATCAAGTCCTCCTTCTTCCTTGCTGGAAAGGCTCGTTTTATTTGGGTCCTGCCGCATTGAGGACAAGCACTCAGGGAACAAGCCCCTTCTCAGCCCTGGCTTAGTTAGGCCAATCATGATGATTACATTCCCTTTGGCAGTATTGGCTTAGTGAAAAGTATGCTATCCAATCCTGGCCAATGGGACCTGAGGGGAAGTCTGATAGGGAAGCTTTCAATAAAAGTTTTCTACCTTTAAAGATGATAGGAAGAAATGCCTTCTTCACTAAACATTGTCATGTTTATGTATGATGGCAGGCACTGCTGCAGCCATCTTGTGATGATGAGGCAAGACATGGCCAACATGGGAAGGAGGCTGACACCTCTTTGAAGACATCATTGAGCCACTGGATTTCCAAACTCTAGAACTTCTCTCCTTTGTTATGTAAGAAAACGAACTGCTTATGGATTAAATCGTATCTAGTTGGAGTTTCTGTTCCTTGCTGCTCAAAGTTTCCTTATTGGCACACAGGGAGCCCCTGGCTCCTGCGGCATTTTACTTGTTCAGCTGTATCTGCACATTTTGTTTCCTAATTTGTGGGGTGGTGGAGCCTGGAAACTAACTTTTGGGAGGTTCCTACTACAAATGCATTGTCTCATCTCTTCCACTCAATGGGCATATAAAGTACAGTCTTTTTACTCCCAATTTATGGATAAAGAAACAGATGTGCGGTCAGGTAAAGTGACTTGTCCAGGGCCATACAGTTCAGCTCCCCATTGCTTATTGGATAAACCCAAACTTCTTACTATGGCACTCAGTGCCCTTCAGGATCCTTGGTCCCTCCTACCCTTTTCAGCTTCAAACCTCACCATTCCACATTCCCCTCCAGGCTCCAAGCTCTAGTCAGATTGCCCTTCCTTCAGTTTTCATGCTGTGCCCTTCACCATGTTTCTCCCTCTGCCTGGGACCCATTTCCTTTCGGCCTAACTTTTCACTCTTAAAAAAACAAATTGTTTTAATGTTTATTTATTTATTTTGAGAGGGGGAGAGGGAGAGAGAGAACAAGGGAGGGGCAGAGAGAGAGGGAGACAGAGGATCTGAAGCAGGCTCTGTCCTGACAGCAGAGTCTGAAGTGGGGCTCAAACTCACGAACCATGAGATCATGACCTGAGCCAAAATTCAGTTGGATGCTCAACTGACTGAGCCACTCAGGCACCCCTGACTTAGTCTTTTTTTTTTTTTAATGTTTATATAATTTTGAGAGAGAGAGAGAGAGAGAGAGCAGGAGTGTGGGAGGGGCAGAGAGAGAGAGGCTCTGAAGCAGGCTCCAGGCTCTGAGCTGTCAGCAGAGCCTGATGTGGGGCTCAAACCCACAAACTGTGAGATCATGACCTGAGTCACTCTTTAAGCCTTGGGTTCACTGTCACATTCTCTCAGAAGGCTTTCTTGATCACCGAAGCTGGCTTTGGTGTGTGCCCTTCCTCTGCACGCCCTCAATGCCCCGTACTTCCCTCACCCATCCCCTCTCACACTTTATTATAATTGCCTGGAGTCACGTCTGTCTTCCCAGGGGACTGAGTTTCAGGAGGTGCAACACGGCAGTGTGGTGCAACGGTCAGCAGCATGGACTCCGGGGGCTTGACTGCCAGCTCCATGACTTCCTAGCTGTGGGACCACAGTGCATGGTTTCAGGTCTCTGTGTCTCAATGTGTCTCCCCGTAAGATAGGGATATTCGCTAGGCTCTAGTTCGCATGATTGTTGCGAGGATCCGATGAGATCTTTCGTGTAAGATACGTAGAACGCTGCCTGGCCCACGGCGAGGGTGAAGAGATCCTGTCTCGTTTCATTATCTCTGTACCCAAAGCACCCAGAGCCTACCAGACGGTTAGCCAGTGGTGGTAGAACAAATGGATGGAACGGTTGTGGTGGTTAATTTTGCATTAATGTGACTGGGCCCCAGGACGCCCAGATATCTAGTTCGACGTTATTCCTGGGTGTCTGTGAGGGTGTTTCTGGAAGAGATCAGCATGTGAACTGGTAGACTGAGGAAAGCGGCTTGCCCTCCCCAGTGTGGGTGGAATCTGTGGAGGATCTGAATAGAACAAGAAGGTGGAGGAAGGGAAAATTAACAGTCTGCCTGAATGCTTGAACTGGAAATTTGGTCTCTTGCACTCAGCCTGGGACTGACACCATCAGTTCTCCTGGATCTTGGGCCTTTGGGCTTAGACTTTAACTACACCGTCAGCTTGCATCCAGCTAATCATGGGGCTTCTCAGTCTCCATAATTTCATAGTGAGCCAATTCCTTATAATACATTGCCTACCCATTATCTATCTATCTATCTATCTATCCATCTATCATTGTTTCTGTTCTTCTGGAGAACCCTAGTACAGAGGTGGAACTCAGCTTATCCAGAACGCAACCCCTTGGGCACTGATGTGGCCTGAAGTGAAATGCTGTTGAGGCTCCTGAATCAGAGACACCTGGGTTCAAACGCTAGCTGTGTGACCTTGAGCAAGTTACTTCACCTCACTGTGCTCCATTTCCTCATCTGTAAAATGAGGAAACCGATCTCTACCGCGGAGGCTTGTTATGTCTATGAAAGATTCACCTGGCACAGAGCCCGGCATGTAGTAGGGGCTCAAATACCTTCAGTTTCCTTGCCGCCACCCCGTGTGATAATTTTTGCCCGGGGCCACATCAGAAGAAAGGATGTTAGGAAATTGGCATCTGTCCACTTAAAATCTCAAAAGATAAAGTAGTCTTTGTGATTTGAAGACCCATTCCCTGCCCTGTGCTGTCCAGGCCCCTCCCCCACCGTTCCAGGGGCCTTTGAACTTACTCAGCTCTGACAGGAAATGGACCCCCCACAGCAGAGGGATCGGAAGGAGCAGACCCTCCCTGCCTGCTTCCCGCAGAGCTGGAGGAAGCAGAAGGAACACTGAGGAGTGGAGGCAGCCCTGGGTGAGCACAGCGGCCCCCACGCAGGTTCCCCAGTCACCCACTGGCTACCTGTGCAACCTTGGTGGGGGCCTGCTCCCCTCGAGGCTCCATTGGACCCATCTGTCCAATGAGGTTGGGTTCCATGACCTCTGAGGTCCCTTCTGGACCAGGCATTCTGGGATGCAGGAAGTGGGACCCCTCGGCTGCTAGGGAGATCAAAGGGTGACTTCCCAGAGGAGGCCTCACAGCTGCCTGCCCTCTGGAGCAGCTCCTGGCTTCCTGCTCCGCACGGAGCCTGCTGTGCAACCCTGGGAACTGCGGAGGCCTCAGCCAAGGTCAGACATTGGGTTTCCTCAACCCCCTCATGCTCCCAACCCGTCCTGAGTCATAAGTTTGAGATACTTGACTCCATTTTCCTCTGTTAGCCACCTGGGATGGAGGTACCATGCTGTGTATTCTTCAAGTTTAATTCACCGGAAATGCCTGTCAGTGCCTTAGGACCCTGGGGAACTTCCCTCTTCACCCTTCCGGAACCTCCCAGGACTGTGCAGGGTTAGTGGATCCTATCCATGCTCCTCACCTGGCCTTTGACGCTCATGATGCTTTGCCTGGCCTCCCATCCTCCAGTTGTGGCTGGTTGATCTCTCCTTACTGTGCTCAATGCCACCCCTACATCTTTATAGGTGCTGTCCCTGCCCTGCACACCCCCTTCCTGGGCCCGTGCGCCCAGCCTGACAGAGGACAGGTGCTTTTCTAGGTCATCTCGCTTCTTCCTGGCAAAAGCGTCTGAGGGAGATATTGTTGCTGTCTGCATTTCCCAGGAGGGGGAAACAGAGACTGGGAAAGGTGAGGTGCCCCGCTGAAGGTCTCTGGGCTGAGCCCAGTCTAGAAGCCGGCCTCCTCTCTCCACCTCCTGGGCCCGTCCCACACCCTCCCCTCCCAGCTTCCATGGGCTAGCACTCTTGGGTTTGCACAGCACAGAAACCCAACTTGAAGAAGCTTAAGCCAAAAGGAAAGGTACTGATTTCTTAGAAAGATACAGAGTAGATTTTAGTGCTTAGAAAGATACAGAGTAGATTTTAGTGCTTCAGTCTTCCCAACTACACGACAGACAGAGTTATAATGACACCTCCTTCCCTGCGTTGTTGGGAAGGGTCAGTGAATTAGGGCTGTGACTGTAACCCACAATCAGAAAGCTTTTTTATATCAGAAACTGGTACACACATAATATAAAACAGAAGTCATAAAACAATATCTACCCTTACTATGTGTGATGTACTCTGATAATTTCTGTTGTAGTTTAGTCTAATCTATTTTGTTTATTAAAAAATACTGGTACCTGGGCATCTGGGTGGCTCAGTCGGTTGAGCGTCTGACTTCGGCTCAGGTCATGATCACACGGTTTGTGGGTTCGAGCCCCGCGTCGGGCTCTGTGCTGACTGCTCAGAGCCTGGAGCCTGTTTCGGAATCTGTCTCCCTGTCTCTCTGCCCCTCCCCCGCCGCATGCGCACACGTGCTCTCTCTCTCTCTCTCTCTCAAAAATAAATAAATGTAAACAATTTTTTTAAATATTGGTATTAATCCCTTCATGGTCCCTCTCCCTACCATGGGTTGTGGCTGATGTTTGAAAATTGTTGGTGTCTAAGAACTTTTCTGGCATATAACATTTGCTACTTTTTTTTTTTTAATTTTTAAAATGTTTTTATTTATTTTTGAAGGAGAGACAGAGACAAAGACAGAGACAGAGCATGAATGGGGAAGGAGCAGGGAGAGAGGGAGACACAGAATCAGAAGCAAGCTCCAAGCTCTGAGATGTTAGTACAGAGCCCGATGCGGGGCTCGAACTCATGAACTGTGAGATCATGACCTGAGCCGAAGTCAGATGCCCAACCGACTGAGCCACACAGGCACCCCCGTTTGCTACTCTTTTTTTTTTTCCATTTGCTACTCTTAACCTTTTTTTTTTTTTAAGTTTATTTCTTTATTTTGAGAGAGAGCAAGAGAGAGCTCTTGCTGAGAGGCAGAGAGAGAGAGAGAGAGAGAGAAAGAGAGAATCCCAAGCAGTCTCCGTACTCTCAGTGCAGAGTCTGACGCAGGGCTTGAACTCAGGAACCATGAGATCACGACCTGAGCCAAAATCAAGAGTTGGACTCTTAATGCACTGAGCCATCCAGGCTCCCCTTATTGTTGTTATTAACTGCAGACCCACCAAGACTAGAGAAGGACAGGTTTGATTACAGCAGGTGCTTTAGTGCAAACAGGAAGGACTCTCACCTTGGCTTCTCCTTCTGTGTCAGCATCTCTTCCTCGTGCTTGGCCTTCCCCACTCATATGAGCCATAACTGCAGGCAGCTCTCAGATGACATTGATATGGCTCTACTACCAAAAAGGAAAAGAGTGCCTCCTCTTCCCCCATCTAGCTTCAGTGATAATCAAAACTAACCTTTATTGAGTGCTAATGAGGGCCACTGTTCTCTTTACAGAATTCTCTGACTCAATCCTCATGATAACCTGGAGTCCCTGGCGAGATTGGCTGGATGCTGTCGAATTCGTTTCCTCTTCCCGGACCCACAGATGAACTGCATTTCCCCGTCCCCATGCACCTGGCTGGGGCCATTGGACTAACTCTTGCCAATGGAATGAGTAGAAATGATCTCTGGTTCAAGGCAGTACAGCCTTCTTTGTGCTCTCTTTCTTTAACCTGCAAGTGGGCTGGGGACAGGGCAACCTTGAAGCCATGTGTTAAGGATGATGGAACCGCATGAGCGTCGGTCTCGGAATGACCTCACAGAGCAGAACTGATAACGCACCACTGGCCTCTGACCGTCAGCAGTGGAGTATGACAAACAGAAGAATTTTGTTGTACCAAGTCAATGAGCTATTGGGGCTGTTTATTACAGCAGCTAGCATCACCTGGCCTGATTCAAACAAAATACTTATTTGTCCATATTTTAGAAATAAGGAAGTTGGGGCATCGAGATGTTAAATAATATACATTTTGTTGCAAAGTTAGCAGGTGATGAAGCCAGGATTTGAATAGGAAGCTGCATTATGAACACATATTCATTTTTCTGTGCTGTAGATCAAGTTCAGCAAACTTCACCTGCCACAGACCAAATGCTACCAGTACTATTCATTTATCTATCATCTTTGGCTGCTTTCACCTGCAGGGGCAGAATTTAGCACAGAATTGATCATTGTGAAAGAGACCATAACCCCCTTGCCCAGCAAAGCTGAAAATATTTACTATTTAGCTTTTTATATATAAAAAAAATCTTGGCAGGGGGCACCTGGGTGGCTCAGTCAGTTAAGCCGCTGACTCTTGATTGCAGCTCGGGTCATGATTTCAGGATTGGTGAGTTGGAGCCCCAAGATGGGCTCTGTGCTGACAGTGCAGAGCCTGCTTGGGATTCTCTCACTCTCTCTCTCTCTCTCTGCCCCTGCCCTGCTCACATGTGCATGCATTCTCTTTCTCCCTCAAAATAAGTAAATAACTTTTTTTAAAAAAAAGCTTAGAACCTCTGCTCTAAATTGAAAGATAACTTCTCTTCCAAAGTCAGTCTGAGTCATGTGTTTTGGGTGGACTATTCCACATAGGGGAGGAGAGTGAGGTGCTGTGATTGGTCAAGTTTAGGTCAGGTGCTTGCCCCTCGGCCAATCAGTGCAGCCAGGAAGGCAGGCTTGTAGAAAAATATAGAGCCAGAACTAATGGAGAATGTTAGGGACTGAATTGTGTCCCCCTAAAATTCTCATGTTGAAACTCTAACTCCCAATGATTACACTTGGAAATAGGGCTTCTAAGGAGGTTAAATAAGGTTAAATAAGGTCATAGGTTAAATAAGGTCACTGGTGTCCTTATAAGAAGAAGAAGAGGGGCACTTGGGAGGCTCAGTCCGTTGAGCATCTGACTTTGGCTCAGGTCATGATCTTTTGGTCAGTGAGTTTGAGCCCCGTATCAGGCCTTTCTGTCAGCCAGCTCAGAGCCTGGAGCCTGCTTTGGATTCTGTGTCTCCTTCTCTCTTTCTGCCCCTCCCACACTCATGCTCTGTCTCTCTCTCTCTCTCTCTCAAAAATGAATAAACGTTGAAAAAATTTAAAAAAAAAAAGAGGAAGAGACATCAGAATTTGCTCTCTGTTCATGTGCGCACAGAGAAAAGGCCACGTGAGAATGAGGAGAAGGTGGCTCCCTGCAAGCTGAGGAGAAAGTCCTCACCAGGAACCAACGCTTCTTGGCACTTTGATTTTGGACATCTAGCTGCCAGAACGTGAGAAAATAAATTTCTGCTGTTTAAGCTACCCAGGTTATGGTATTTTGTCATGGCAGTCCGAGAAGCTGAGTACAGGAGGAGTGGTTTTCCGAATGGCGTTTGTTGGTTGAGGGCATGGGAAACACAGACATGATGAATTAGTACTGGGAGAATCACCGTGAGCCAGGTAACACCCACATCCCCCAATCCGTACTGCTGCACCATGATCAAGTACCACTAACATAGTATCTGGTGTTGCAGCCCAAATCCAAAGGAGATCTCAGATTTGCTCTCTCCTGCTCCAATATTCTTTAATGTTTATTTATAATTTTTTTTAACGTTTATTTATTTTTGGGACAGAGAGAGACAGAGCACGAACTGGGAAGGGGCAGAGAGAGAGGGAGACACAGAATCGGAAGCAGTCTCCAGGCTCTGAGCCATCAGCCCAGAGCCCGACGCGGGGCTCGAACTCACGGACCGTGAGATCGTGACCTGAGCCGAAGTCGGATGCTTAACCGACTGAGCCACCCAGGCGCCCCTCTTTAATGTTTATTTATTTTTGAGAGAGAGAGAGAGAGTGAGCAGGGGAGGGGAAGAGAGAGGGGAGGACAGAGGATCTGAAGTGGCCTCTGCACTGAGAGCAGCGAACAGGCTCTGACAGCAGTGAGCCCGATGCAGGGCTCAAACCCGCAAACTGTGAGGTCGTGACCTCATCTTCAGGGAGCTGAAGTCGGATGCCCAACTGAGCGAGCCACCCAGGCGCCTCAGCCCTGCACCAATATTCTTGGCAGGACCCTGCACACTGGGCCCCAATGGGGTCCCCAACATTCCATTTGGGGGACCCTGGGTCATTTTCCTGTACTGACATACATATTGGCACATAGACACATACTGCTATGCATTATACATATTGGTACACAGCAGAAGGTAAGGAAGTGCTCAAAAGAACGATGGGACGTATCAAGAGGATACAGGAGCTAATTTGAAGAGGCTCCCACTGGCCAAATCAGGAACAATCTGAAAGTCAAAATAATAAATGATAATAATGGATTACAACCTGTTGAATGAAATAATTTATGAGTCCATACAGAAGGAAAGGAAGGAAGGAAGGAAGGAAGGAAAAGAAGGAAGGAGGGAGGGAGAGACAGAGAAAGAAGAAAGAAAGAAAGAAAGAAAGAAAGAAAGAAAGATAACATGTCATCTACTAAATATAGAAGGAATAAGAATTAGAAAATCACCAAAGAATGGTAGAACTAGTGGGTAAACGCTCACAAGCAAGAGGATATTAATGTGGTCTCAGAGTATCTCGCCCATGCTACTTAAAAAGGGAAACATGGAAACTTCACAAAGGTTTCTACTTTCACCAAGAGATCAAAGCTAACATGGCCAGTATCAGGAAGAGTTGACATGTGTGCTTCCTGATATTATGCCCTGGATCAGTGGCATATCAAGGGTGTGGCTGTGGGACAGGGACTCACTGCCCTGCGTGCAGGCAGTAAGGAATAAATTGCGTTCTAAAATTTTAAAATAGTGAAACTGGCTAACATTGATTTCTTTCTTATTATCACCATGTACTAGCAATTTGGTGATGAAGCAGCCCTCTCTGAAATCATCTAAGCCACTGCTGCCTTTATTTTGAGTTTTAACTATATATTTAAGTATATATTTGGTATATATTTAATTATGTGTATATGTATACATATATACACAAATACCCGGGTACGTATTTCAAATTAGCATATTTTAATCACTTATGTTCTAATAAACGTTGGGATCGACGTGGAGTTTATTTGGCAAATTCCCAGTTACACAGCTGGCCCCGGTGTATGTGGATTCTGCAGAATGTGTTTCTTTTTTCAGAGTAAGTTAATTTCAGTTCTCATCCATTCAAGCTAACTGGTGCAGTTTTTGCCTTCAACCCCCCCACCCCCCACCCCCGCGCCCCCAGCAACTGCATATCCCGTGTTCAAATAGTGCACTCAAAATAAGCAATGGGAGCAGAGAGATGGCAAAGAAACTAAGCCCCAGTCAGTTTAATTCTGACATCCTGTGTGACTAGCTGGGGTCTTTTTCCCATGCGTGACATTTTTTGGAACTTTAGAAAAAATGAAGTCGTTCTTTTCAGCCTCGCTTCATTGATGGGAAATGCTGCAGAATGAGGAACAGTGAAAAGGCTTTCCCAGACAAAATGATTGCTCACACGAAGCTGTGCATGTGCCGGAGACGCGGTTTGAAAAGTTAACCTCAGCCTTTGAAGAACCGTGTGATCCAAAGAAGGATCCGTTCCGATTGTGCTCTCTGCCGAACATGACTATTTTCTCCTGAGTTTATCTTCTATCAAGTGTGAAGTTTTAGGTGAGGTCAATCAGACACAAAAATATTTGAATCAGCCAGGATCGACCTTGATCACTGGACGGTATAATATCCAGCTTTAACATTGCTTCTTGAAGGCTGGGCAGACAGAAACTGCGGGGAAGTCCATTAACTATGCAGCAACACATGTAGGGAAGTGGACATTTCCAGAGAAAAAAAAATAATCAGATTTCCAAGAAGGGAGCGGGGAGGAGCAACAGAAGATGCCGGTCTTACTCTGCCAGGAGAAATAAAAGGGAAATGCTTGGATGCTTGCAACCGTTTTCAGCAAAAATTGGATACACTTGAAAGACAATGGATCAAACAATGTTAGTTTTCAGCCATTTTGTCTGTTTTTGCAAAAGAAGAAAAACTTTGGAAGTTGTTGTTGTTGTTGTTGTTTTTAACCAAGTATAATAGAAATATTTGACGAATGAATTTTCTGGTGAATGGGTTTTAGTGGAAAATTTTTTGACAGTAGAGATGTTTGAATCAGTATCAATCCCAAAGAAACAAAGCCAGGAGCTGCACTGCAATTTCTTGGATTTATTGTGAAAGGGATTTTTATGAGTCTCTTCCAAACTTGCCCCTGTGTTGAATACTTTTTCTAACTATCATATATCTGATGATTCATACGAAAGAAACTTTTCTAGATAGTTAACATGAATAAAAAGTATTCTTTGATCAGTTGTGAATAGACAGATTTACAAACCTGGCTACATTTTCTGTTGAACGTGAACATATGAATAAGGTGGAATCTGATGAAGTCCTGAGAAATTTACATCAGTTAAGGCACAAAAACAGGAACTGTACGGTTGTTATGCATTTCTGTGACAGATACGTTTTTCTTCCCTATTCTTACGTAATTAAACACTATTAACGATTGTGTTTTCCTTTTGTGTACTATAATTTTAAAAAATATGTTCTCATATTTTCAGTTTAGTGGTATTTCTGTGTTTCTTTTCTAGGCCATTATTATCACTCGTATCATTTCATGATTACTTCTGAAAATGATTGTGTCATATAGAAGAGGAGAGTATAGGGGCGCCTGGGTGGCTCAGTTGGTTAAGCGGCCGACTTCGGCTCAGGTCATGATCTCGCAGTCCAGGAGTTCGAGCCCCGTGTCGGGCTCTGTGCTGACAGCTCAGAGCCTGGAGCCTGTTTCAGATTCTGTGTCTCCCTCTCTCTGTGACCCTTCCCCGTTCATGCTCTGTCTCTCCCTGTCTCAAAAAATAAATAAAACGTTAAAAAAAAAAAAAAAAGAAGAGGGGAGTATTAATTTAAAACAGATTTGTTCTGGGGGTCAAATGCCCTAGGTCAGGCACAGACATTCAATGGTATTCCCACCAAAAATGTATCATCTGATTCTGGTCATGAGGAAACATCAGACAGACCAAACCTGGAAGACATTTTACAAAATAACTTGTCCATGGAATCTTCAAAAATCTCAAGGTCAAAAAAGACAAAGAAAGTCTCAGGAATTATTTCAGATTAAAGGAGACTAAAAAGATATGACAATTAAAATCATTGCGTTGGGGCGCCTGGATGGCTCACTTGGTTTAGCGTCCGATTTCAGCTCAGGACTTGGTCTCACAGCTTGTGAGTACAAGCCCCATGTCGGGCTCTGTGCTGACAGCTCAGAGCCTCAAGCCTGCTTCGGATTCTGTGTCTCCCTCTTGCTGCCCCTCCCCTGCTCATGCTCTGTCTCTCTCTGTCTCTCAAGAATAAATAATAAAAAAATAAATAAGTAAAATAAAATCGTTGCATCATCTTGGATTGGATCCTGGACTGGGAAAAAATAATTATAAAGAATATTATTTGAACAATTGACAAAATTTGAACATGGACAGTGGATTAGACAAGAAAATCATATCAATGCTAAATTTCCTGTGCTTGATGATTGTATTATTGTTCTTTATTAAAAAAAATTTTTTTAATGTTTATTCATTTTTGAGAGAGAGACAGAGCAGAGACAGAGCATGAGGGGGGGAGGGAAGGGCAGAGAGAGAGGGAGACACAGAATGTGAAGCAGGCTCCAGGCTCTGAGCTGTCAGCACAGAGCCCGACGTGGGGCTAGAACTCATGGACCGTGAGATCATGACCTGAGCCGAAGTCGGACGCTTAACTGACTGAGCCACCCAGGTACCCCTGCCCCAGTTTAAACATTATCTTAACAATTGTATTAACACTGGATATGCTTAACCGACTGAGCCACCCAGACGCCCCTATGTTCTTTAAGACACTACTTTTGTTCTTAGGAAATATACCCTGAAATATTTAGTGGAAAGGGGCAGGATATCTCCATATGGGTGTGTATTGTGTGTATGTGAAGATACATGTTTAGATAGAGATAAAATAACAGTGAGCGAGGCAAAATGTGTACAAATGGTGAA
The DNA here is from genome assembly GCF_022079265.1 of Lynx rufus. Classification (NCBI taxonomy): domain Eukaryota; kingdom Metazoa; phylum Chordata; class Mammalia; order Carnivora; family Felidae; genus Lynx; species Lynx rufus. Next base: position 197,415,926 of record NW_025814834.1, on the reverse strand, counting down.
CCTGGGTAAAGGATATCTGGGAGTTTCTTGTGCCGTTACTGGAACTTTTCTATAAATTTGAAATTATTTCAAAATGGATGTTTACCAACTGACAAACAGACAGGTGAGGCTGGACCCAGCTGCACCCAGATGGACCCAGTGGTATATGGGGTAAAGGCAAGAAAAGACCTGAGAAGCATACTTAGCTACTGATTGTGGAAGAAATTACACAGAGAAGAGAGAACCAAGGATGAACCCTAGGGAGACTAAGATTTTTTTTTTTAATTTCTTTTTAAATGTTTATTTATTTTTGAGAGAGCACGTGTGCGAGCAGGGGAAGGGCAGAGAAGGAGGGAGACACAGAAACCAAAGCAGGCTCCAGGCTCTGAGCTGTCAGCACAAAGCCTGACGTGGGGCTTGAACCCATGAACCACGAGATCTTGATCTGAGCCGAAGTCTGGTGTTTAACTGACTGAGCTACCCGGGCACCCTGGGGGACCAAGACTTAAGAGCTAGCTGAGACCAAGATTTAAGAGCTCCACTGGCTGGCTCAGTCAGTGAAGCATGTGACTCCTGATCTTGGCGTTGTGAGTTTGAGCCCCATGTTGGGTGTAGAGATGACTTAAAAATAAAATCTTAAAAAAAAAAAAACCTAGCTGAGGAAGAGAAGTCAGCAAAACAAACGGGAGTAATCAGAGAGGCAGAGGGAGTGTTAAGTGACAGTGGTGTCACAGAAGTCCTGGGAAGTAAGAATTTCCCCAGGAGGAAGTGGTCAGTGGCAACATATGCTCTGAAAAGTTAAATAGGATAAGGACAAACTTTTAAAATCAGCTAGAGGCACACCCACGATCGTACCTATGAAGACTCAGAAAAAGACAAAAATTCATTAAGACATTGAAAACCAGGGTTGAAAATCAATCCATGGTCAGAATCAAGGCTTCCCACTGATTAGAAGGTGGTGGAGATGGATTGAGAAGTGGAGCTGGTAAACGACCTGCGATACCTGATTTGCAAAGTGCTTTTACAAACATTATCTCATTTTGCAGACTTTGCCAGCTGGATGGGACCCCGGGGTCATGAACTCCAGCCGGGGTAGCACATGGGAGACCTCTGTGCTCCTGTAAGCTCCCAGCCTCAGGAAGGCCGGCCTCCCAGCACCCCACCCCGCCCTGCCTCAGCCCCTCCCAGCCTGCTCCACTCCCTGCCTGGACAAAGCTGCAGGCATTTCCTCCTCGTCTGTGTGTGCAGAGCACCAGGTATATGGGGTGCCCATGGGCCTCTGTTCCCAGATCCCAAGACCCATCTGAGGCTCCCTTCTCTGGGGCTCTTGAACGTTCTAAGCTTTGTTTCTGCCTCCCCTCTGATTCTCCTTCCGCCTTTCCTATCTCCAGGGTAGGAAAGGGTGGGCGGGAAGGGGTGTCTTTTGCCCTCTCAGGGATTATCAAACGTTCTCTTAGGTCATAGGTCTAATGTCGGGGCCTAGGGTTTTGATAGGAAAACGTTCAGACCGTGAGCCCTTTGTTACCTGTGTTGTCCTGTTATCCCTTCCCTGAGGCACTAACCGCAGGAATGCCCTCTCTACCCACATTATTTTCTTCAACAAATATTTATGGACTGCCAGCTCTGTGCCAGGCACTATTGTAGCCACTTAGCGTACAACTGTGAATGAGACAAAGTCTGAAGGAGGAGGGACGTTCAGAAGGTCGTCTCGCTGGGCTTCTAAGGGCCTCGATGTTACTGCTCGTGGGGAGGAGACACTCAGGGGGAGAGCTTTGCTGAGGCAACGTGGTGAACACAGGTGCAGCATGTGGGGTCCCACCGGGCCCCACCGTTCACTTGCTCGCCTGAGCCTGCCACATCTCCCTGAGCCTCAGCAACTTGGTTTGTAAACTGGGGATCCCGAGAGCTGCCACACAGGTTGTACTGAGGATTGAAGTGAGGTCAAGGGCAACTGAGTGTGGGACCTGGCACTCAGGGTGGAGGAGGACTGGGTGGGGAGCAGCTACCAACATTGTGTTTTCTTGATCTCTGGGATTTTCCTATGTGACTGCGAACCTCATTTTGTCAGCCTTCGGATTCCTGTCCTTCTCTGGGGCCAACAGACTTGGAAGGAGGCACTAGCCCTCAGCTCTGCAGAAGTTTGCTTTTGTCGGGTCTAGGGAACCTGATGAATGAAGGAGGCGTCATGTGGTTACTCCTCTGTAAGGACCTGGGTTCTCTGTCCGCCACCAGGGCTCAGGAGACCAGCTGGATGGAGAGTATAAATGGTGAGACTGGGTCTTCCGTGGGCCATTTCATTTAATCCACTCAACAACTCTGTGGATATATGGTATTAGCCCCATGTTGATAGGTAAGAAACAAACCCTGAGGCTCAGAAAAGGATCACATTCCCCTAAAGGAGGTAGAATTAGTTTTTCAAATGTTCTGATTCCAGAACCGGAAAAACGGGGTGGGGGGAGGAAGGGGCGGGGTATCATTCCATGCCTAATGTAAGGCACATATGAGTGAGGGTTCTGTGGGTTACAAGGACACAAGGCAGAGCACGCCATAGAGGGTTAAATGGTAGCCCCTGTGTCCTAACCCCCAGAACCTACGAATGTGACCTGATTGGGAAAAAGGATCTTTGCAGATGTAATCAAGTTAAGGATCTTGAGATGAGATCACTGTGGGGTATGGGGGTTGACTCTAAATCCAATGACAGGTGACCCTATAAGCGACAGATGGAGAAGGCCATGTAGAGACAAAGGCAAAGGTGGAATGGATGCAGCCACAAACCTAGGGATTCCTGGAGCCGCCAGAAGCTGGAAGAGGCAAAGAGGGATTTCTCTGTAGAACCTGAGGAGGCAGTGTGGATCTTGATTTGAGACTTCTGGCCTCCAGACCTGTGAGAGAATAAACTCCTGCTGTTCTAAGTTCCTGTGCTTGTGTTACCTTGTTAACAGCAGCCCTAGAAAACCAGCACACCTGCCCAAGGGGAATTCGACTGGCTCATCACAGCCAAGCCAAGGTAGGGGGACTTGGAGTTAGGCTGCACTCTGGGGGGGGGGGGGGGCTGGGTGGAAGCATGGGGATGCTGCCTAGGGCCTTCTTCCCTGGACTCTGCCCCTCTCAGCAGGGGATTTCTATTCTCTTGGACGGTTTCTTCTGAGGCCATTGCCTTAGGCCCCCAAGGCGGGAAGAAGAATTCTGATTGGCCTGGCTTGGGTCACGTTGACCGTCCAGTCCTCACTGGAACCACCTGGTTAGAATAAGAGTTGCAGCATTCCCCCTACGAAGGAAGGGGCACCGAGTGCCACCGACGGGGGGCACTCATGGAGTATTTCACCCAGGCCATTTAGAAGCCCGGAGACCGCGTCTCCCCTCGTTGCTGAAGCATACAGAACGGTGCCCAAATAGGACTGGGTATAGAGATCAGCGAGCTCTTGTCTGAAGCCTCTACAGCTTTCCCCCGCCCCCTCCCAGGCAAGCCTCTCAGTATTTCTGTATTCCTGGTGATTTATACCATTGCTCTGGTTTTACGACACTTCTCTTTCGCTTTTCTACAGGCCCTGGGCAAGAATTTCGCTTTAGTGAATAATTATTATTTTGCCTGCCCAGTGCCCCCTACCTCTTGACGGCGCCCTTCTCTCACTCCATCCCTATCAGTCGCCAGGGGTGTTATAGACGCTGCCCTACTCGGTGCAGCTGATTGGCCCCAGGGTGGTCACCTGACTCAAGCAGGGCCAATGAGAGCAGAGTCCATTAGGCGGCTGAAGCTCTAAACCTCAGGTTAGCATAGCTGTTGGTGCGCTCGGCAGAAAAGTGGAGAAAGACTAAAGTTGGTATATGAGGGAGGCAGGGAGGAGGGAGGCCTGAAGTGTCCCTGACCCTGGTTCACTTGTTCCCAAGACCTCTGCTTCTTGCATGGCTTGGATTCTGTGAGCCAGTAACCTTTTTCTGCTTATGTGCTACCCTGGGATGGATTTCTAGCTCTTGCAATCCAGTGGCAAAAGAATTCCTTAGTATTATACATGAATGGAATAAAGCCTAGAACAACAGACTTATTGGTCAAGTGTTGGTTCCATCTCATTTTACATATGGGAAAAACGAAGCCCAGAGAGGGTAAGTGAACCAGTCACAGCCACACAGCTTGTGAGCGTTGGAGCCGGGACCCCAAACACAGGGCCCCAGCTGTCTGCCAGTCTGAGTCACTTCTTTAAAGATCTTTTCATGACTCCGACATCCTGATTGGTGTATGGCATAGGATGATGGCTCGGTTTATTTCTTTCCTTGCCTCAATTTCCCCATCCTGTCCCTGTGGGCACACAATTCCTGGCAGAAGAGAAGAGAACCAGATGTTATCCATGTGGGCTGCTTTGAGTTCTCAGGGCCTACAAAAGGCTATTATTATTTAATTACTGCAAATGGTAATTATAAGGGAAGGTAATTGTCTGCCCTTTCATTATGGCACTTTTGCCCTTTTCTTCTGGCAGCCCTCGGGCCAGTCATAAAAGACAACTGGGTCCAGATCTTCTGTGACAGCCCATCACTGGAGGATTGGAGCAGTTGGGGGGAAGGGCTGTAAATAGTTACTGCCATCACCTTCTGAAGGTGATTTGTGGATAATACAGCCCTTCCATACCCACAAACTCCTTAGATCCTATAGGAAATGGGGAATTAACACTCCCTGAGAACTGGCCAGGTCCTGGGCACTGTGCCTTCCCCAAGTGAGATCATGCCCATAAAAAGCCCAGCAAGATGCCTCACTTATAATAAATGTTTGGTAAATGGTAACGTATACAATTTCTAAGCCTGACACAGTGTCCTGTGAATTAAGGATTCTTACCCTCCTTTTATAAATGAGAAGACCGAGATGCCTTTAGGTCCTACAGCTAGTGGGAGTATTTGAACCCCGTGTGCCTGATCTGAAAGCAGTCATGACTTTCACCTACAACTTGCCACAAGTTCCACTGACCTACTTTGCAATGGAAGAAATTGGGGCCCAGCATTGCAAGGTGGCTTGCCCCAGTTCATCGAGGGATTTACCAGAGTCATGACCTGGATCCCCGTGTCTTGCCCTGCCTGGTTGGGGCTCAGACTTGCTTCTGGCTCTGCTGTACCCCTCTCCTCCCCCATCATCTCCCCCCATCCTACAAGCCCCATTTCACTACTAATGGTAGAGACACATAGATGAGTAAGACATAGTCTTGGCGCTCTGGCTGAGCAAACACTAAGCTAAATGGCAGACCTGGGGGCCCCAGCATGAGGCTGGTCTATGTACTTAGCTGTCACTGCTCATGATGGACATTGCTAATCAGTCACAACATTTTCTGTGTTTAAAGCCCAGATTTTGAGTCCTTTGAGATTTAAACAAAAATTTGCTAGAATTTCCTCCCTCCCATCTTGTGGAAACCCAATGACGTCCCCAAGATTTCTTCAAGTTCCAGTGACTTATGAAGTCCTGATCACTTACAGCTCCTGCTTTCTACTCCCAGTGCCCTTGCATTCTCTCCTCTGCTTGTTTTTCCTCTCAGCTCGGGGACAATCTGGGAACCCCAGTGCCAACCAAACATCCAGCATGCGGCTCATTTTCCTGAAGGCTGGAGGAAACCGTGGGGGGGGGGGGGTGGTGTCATGGCAACGCAAAGGGCAGAAAACTGAGTAATAATATTTCTGTTTTGACAAGTTCTGCAGTCGCCTGTTCACTGGCACCCCTCTCCTCTGGCTCACCCATTTCACCAATCATCCCCACATCTCAGGACAATGCTCACCTATTTCAGCTTGCTCATTTTCAGAGCCTCCTCACCTTCAAAAATTCAACCCCCCTCATTTATTTTTTATTGGATGAATGAATCAACAAATATGTATTGAGTACCCAGTTCATCGTGTGATGTCAAATCATGGGATTAGAAATCTGAATGCAGAATCACAGCTGGGGCAAGTGTACACAAACCGCTGAGTCCGTGGAGCTATGAGGGCATCCTGAAAATAACGGAAGGCTCCCCTCAGCATGTGGCTATGAGCCATGGTGTGTTAGGTGAGTAGGTGTTCACCAGGTGATTGGGGACATGGTGGGTATGGTCAGGCAGGGAGCACATGCCAAGAGGAGGGTACTGCAAAGGCTGTGTGACAATAGGAATCAGCATGCCTTCCATGAGCCCACAGGAGGCCTGCATGGCTGGAGCACAGTGGCCCAGGGGAAAAGTAGTCCTGGTTAAGGATGGAGGCTTTTCGAGGGGCCAGACCATGTGACATTTGGGGGCCATAATCCCTGTCATTTCATCATGTAGAGCAATTTAGGTCTCCATCTCCTGCTCAGCTCCCAGACAGCCTTGGTGTAGCCTAACCTCCATTAATATCTCTGCTAACAGAGGCCAAATACTCAGAGTCTTTCCAGAGGAAGCAGAAGTTTTTCCTCCCCTTCTCCCCCGCCAAAAAAGCAAAAAAAAAAAAACAAAAAAACCCAAAACCCAAAAAGCAAAACAAACAAACAAGCAGAAAACGGAAAGGAGAGTACAGAGAGATGTGGCTTCACCCCAGTATGAGTTGTGCCACCACTTTAAGAAGGCAGAGTGGCCAGTTTGGGATTTAAATGACCCTTCTCCGGGTTATAACTTGGATGGTACAAACTGAAGGGCTTGAGAAGTTCCTGTTGGGGGTGGGAAAGTGTGGGGGAGTGTGCGCTGGTGTTCTCAGGGAAGATTTTTCCCCGGGGAGGGGTGGAGGGGGGTGGGTCCCTGAAGTTCAGGTAGCTGCATTGCCACGGCCTCACCCATGATCTCATGGGTACTTGCCCTGTGAAGTAGGCGTCAGCACTCTCAGTTTGCCCAGGACAACACTGAGGCTCAGAGAGAGGAAGAAACTTGCCTGCAATTAACAGCTGATAAGTGACAAGCCAGGGTTCAACCCAGCTCTTACTGGACTCTTAAACCTAATCTATCATCTTAAACTTCACAGCCCCCTCGAAGGGAGCAAAACGAACAAAGGTGAAGAGGGTGAATGGGCAGAGAGCTCGCATGCCTACTCTCAGTCTCTCAGCTAACATCACGTAGCGCCCACTGTGAACCAGGTGCTCTGGACCGGGGGTTGGAGGGCCTCAGCTGCAGGCCTGACCCCGAAACTTAGCCAACCATTTTCCTTCTTTGGGCTTCAGTTTCCCCTCCTGTGAAATGGGAGATAACATCCCTGCCAGCCTCCCTCCCAGGGGCTCCTGTGGCGTCCGATTAGTAAGTGCTTGTGTTGACGCTTGAGATTGGTTTAGTTCTTCTCCTTTTTTAATGTTTATTTATTTTTGAGAGCGAGACAGAATGTGAGTGGGCGAGGGCCAGGGAGAGAGGGAGACACAGAATCTGAAGCTGGCTCTGGGCTGTCAGCACAGAGCCTGACGGGGGGCTCAAACTCACAAACCGGGAGATCATGACCTGAGCCCAAGTCAGGCACTTAACCGACTGAGCCGCCCGGGTGCCCCAAGATTGGTTTAGTTCTGATGGGAGGTACAGCCCGTTTGAAGGAGGAGGGGGCTGCTGGCTAGCGTGGAGGGTAAGGACAGGAAGATGGAAATCTCATAGTATTGAGGTCTCACTGTGAGCAAGCTGGGGATGTAATGTTGGGAAGCCAGCCTTGTGCTCAGCATGACAGGAGTCGCAGGGCCTGAGGGTTGCCTGGATACCTGCTGCTTTGCAACTCCCCACATCCGTCACCAAGTCCTTAATACGTCCCACATATTGTCCACTTCTTTCCATCTCTGCTAAAGCCACCACCACTGTTCATCTGGGAGACTCTGAAAGTCTCCCTGGTTTTCTGCCTTGCCTATTCCAGTCCATTCTTTCCCCAGCAGGCACATGGACCTTTTAAAACGAAATGCGATCACATCACTTCTCTGCCTAACGCCTGCCTCCTCACGATTTCCTATTGTTCTCAAGCTAAATCCCTGCCAGGGAGCCCCAGGGTCATTTTGCAGTCCCCCTCAGTCACTGCTGCTCCGTTGTCCTTTGTGGCCCTTCAGCAGGGCCAGCTCCTCCGGGGCCCAGAACCTCCACACATAGTTCTTCTCTTCACCAGAAACGCTCTTCTCCCATCTCTTCCCTGGTCTCGACTTAAACGTCCCTTCCTCTGAGAAGCTCTCCCTGATCTCTTATCCACTCCCCAGACACCCCAAATCTCTCTTTTGCAGCCCTTATGAGACAAATAATTATCTGCGTAACTACCTGTTACAGTCTTCCTAAATTAAAGTCCGCTCCTCTTCTCCTTCCAGAGGAACGCACTTCCCAGCCTCCCTTGCACTTGGGCTAGACCACGTGACGAGTCTTGGTCAATGGGGCGTGAGGAGAGGTGGTGTGTGTGTGTGTGTGTGTGTGTGTGTGTGTGTGTGTGTGTGTCCCTTCCGGGCTGAAGCGGAGGAATATGGCGCACGATACCCCAGTCTGTAGTCTCCTGCCATGGTAACTAAATCGGTCGTATGTTTCTTTCCGTGGGTGCAGCTTGAAGATGGCGGGGACTCGTCCGCCTAGGTCTCCAAAGCGCTAGAGCAGAGGATCCAGGATAGGCATGTGGCACAAGAGAGAAAGAAACCACTCTTATGTCACTAAGGTTCCAGAGGTCTTTGGCAATGCAGTGTAATCTGGTTTATCTTGGCTAATTAATAATCCTAACTGATGCTCTATCAGAGCCGGGCCTGGACCTTATGCACTGCCTCTCCAGTGCCTGGGACCCTAACTGTGACATAGAAGAGGTGCTTTGTAAATACTTGTTGAATGCGTGAATGAGTGAAAAAACAGAACATGGAAGACATGGTTTCCTCCTCAAAGAATTTATTCTCATGCCAGGGACAGCTACTTATGCGTACAGTAGTTAGAATATAATCAGGGGCTAAACTGTAAAAGTTAAAGAAGAGGGCCACGGTGGAGGGCTTCCTGGAAGAGAATGAGGAGGGCTTGAAGAATTGGAGAGGATGAGAGTGGGCTTGCAGTCCACCCCATCATTTGTCCATCCATTCAGCAAACATTTATTCTTTTTTTTTTTATATGAAGTTTATTGACAAATTGGTTTCCATACAACACCCAGTGCTCATCCCAAAAGGTGCCCTCCTCAATACCCATCACCCACCCGCCCCTCCCTCCCACCCCCCATCAACCCTCAGTTTGTTCTCAGTTTTTAACAGTCTCTTATGCTTTGGCTCTCTCCCACTCTAATGTCCTTTTTTTTTTTTTTTTCCTTCCCCTCCCCCATGGGTTCCTGTTAAGTTTCAGCAAACATTTATTCTAATGCATCATGAAAAGTGCTTTGCCAGCAGTGTGGCCAGACGACCATGGTGCTCTTGGGAACCAGTGGAAAGTGCCTCTTTCCATGTGCAGACGATCTAGAACAGCTTCACAGAGGGACGCCCGGTGGCTCAGTGGGTTGAGTGTCTGACTCTTGATTTCGGCTCAGGTCACGAGCTCACCGGTTCATGGGTTTGAGCCCTGCTCAGTGGCAGAGCCTGCTCGGGATTCTCTCTCTGCCCCACTCTCACTCTTGCCCTCTTTCTCTCTCTCAAAATAAATAGAAAACTTCAGAGAGGAAGTGATGTTTGAGCTGAGCTTTGACAAGTGGGTGTTTGCCAGAGACTTAAGACATGGGGAAAAAAGGACTAAAGGTCCTAGGCGGAGGGAACAGCATGTGCAAAGGCCTCGGAAGGGAGATGACCAGGACCAAGATGGCAGCCCACTTTGGCTGGCTGGAGCATAGCTTTCCAGGTAGTTAGACAGGAGGCTGGTGAGGCAGAGATGGACCAGATTATGGTACTCTCTGGACATAAATCCCTTATAAAGACCACAACTCAGCAATCAAAACCTTCAGGATTCTGTCCCCCATCTCTCTCTCCACCCTAAACTCCAGTGCCTTTGCACGTGCTATTCCAGGTGCCTAGAATGACAATGATGGTGATAATAGCAACATAATAACATTTGTTGGGCCCTTAGAATGTGTCTTCACCAACCATCATTTCATTGAACAACGACGTCAACAACAGTGTGGGTTAGTACACTTTTTTAGGAATTTCTTTTTCTTATTAGCACTATACTTTATTGGAACAGTTTTAGATTTATAGAAAAATTGAGAAAGTACTATAGAGTTCCCATATATCCCCCACCCAGTTTTCCCTATTTTTAACATCTTATGTTACTGTGTTTATTATATCTTGTTACAAATACTGATGAATGCTTTTACTGATACATTATTATTAACTAAAATCCATAGTTTATTAAGATTTCCTCAGTTTTTACCTAATGTCTTTTTTTCTGTTCCAAGACCACAGGGTATTTAACTGTATGTCTCTAGGTTCCTCTGGGCTGTAACAGGTTCTCAGGCTCACTTTGTTTTTGATGACCTTGACAGTTTTGAGGAGTATCAGTTAGGCATTTTTTAATTTTATTTTTTAATATTTTTAATTATTTATTTTTTATTTTTTAATGTTTGTTTATTTTCAGGGAGAGAGAGAGACAGAGTATGAGCGGGGGAGGGGCAGAGAGAGAGGGAAACACAGAATCCAAAGCAGGCTCCCGGCTCTGAGCTGTCAGCGCAGAGCCCCATGTGGGGCTCGAACTCACAAACCATGAGATCATGACCTGAGCCGAAGTGGGACGCTTAACCAACTGAGCCACCCAGGCACCCCTGTCAGGCATTTTTTAGGATGTTCTACTACTTGAGTTGGTCTCATGTTTTTTGTCATGACAAGACTGGCGTTATATAGGTTATTGGAAGACCATAGACATAAAGTGTCACTTTTATCATGTCATATCAAGTGACTTGCTGAAAACATGGTTTGTGGCTGTTGGTGTTGGCCTTGATCACCTGGCTATGGTAGTAGCTGTCAGGTTTCCCCAATGTGAAGTTACTCCTTTCACCTCCCTTTCCATACTGTGCACTTTGGAAGGAAGTCACGATTTGCAGCCCACACCTTAGGAGCCTAGGGTTTGCTCCGCTTCCTTGAATGTCCCCATAAATTATTTTGAATTCTTCTGCATGAGAGATCCTTTTCCATTTATTAATTATTATCTCACTGAACTTCTCAGCAATGAGTTGATACTTTTATCGCCCCCATTTTCCTGGACACTGGAAGGTCCTTCCTTCTTCCTCACCTGGTTCACCCTATATCTAATTTCAGAAGACCTCCACCTTGCTGAGGAAGAGTGGCCTCCTCTGTGTCATCTCCACTCCTCCCCTCCCTGCCCCCTCCTTGGGCTTTATAATTCCAACTAATTCCTGCCACATTGTTTAGTGCCCTCCTCTGTGTGGCACTGTGCTTGGGGCTTGGGGCTTGGAAACAAATGGCCTACATAGGCCCGGTCCTCCAGTTGCTCATAGCCTTGACACCCTGTACAAGACTGAACTCCCCATGGGGACAGGAACTTTGTCCAACTTGTTCATGGCTGTGTTTCCAGCCAACCAGCAAAGCGTGGAATGGTAGATCCTCAGTCACTATTCACCCAACTGGGAATGCTTCCAGGAGGACCAGCAAACAACTGGCAGGTGATTGTGTGTGTGTGTGTGTGTGTGTGTGTGTGTGTGTGTGTCCTTCCCTGGGGACTGGGAGCTCCCTGAGGACAGGGCCAGCCTTGATTCCTCTTGGCCTAGAGGCTGGGTGGCTTTGAGTGTCACAGAAGTCTGAGTCAGTGAAAGGACCCAGGGACTGGCCGCCTCCTCAGGTAGAAGTGAAGTTTGGAAGCTGACACAGCCCGGGAGGCCGAATCCGAAGGACTTGGTGACTGATTGGCTGGGGAGGGTGAGGCGGGAGGAGGAGTCACACACAGATGGCTCGAAGGTCTGGAGCTGGGGGACAGCCGGTGCCACCTCTGACAGACTCTGCGAGAAGAGCCGCTGACAGCCTCAGGCGGCCCCACCCCTTGGGGGCTCGGGCCTAGGGCCAGGGAGGGCTGGAACCTAAAGAAGGAGGGGTGGCCCGGCCAGTACAAACTTCTGCCCCCATCCCCATGTCCGCCTCTTAAAAAAAAAAAAAAAATCTTAGCCTGGATTTTGAGCACCGTCGTTGGTTACCAGCCGTGGGGACCCATTCCGGGGGTCCCCTCCGGCCTGCCGTCCGCGCAGGAGACCCCCAGGGGCAGCCTGGCCCCGCCGGGCCCGGGTCCCCAGCCCGCCATCACCCGGGAGGGGGCGGCGAGGCGGCGGCCCGGCCTGGGCGGGACAATGGCCGCGGCCGCCGGGGCCCCGGGAGCCCCCGCGCTGGGGAAGGGGCTGGCCTAGGGCCCGGCGCCGGTGCCCTCCCCGCTCGGCTCTGGCGGGCGGAGGGGGGCGAGGAGTTCCTTTGTGGCTCTGCCTCGGGCGCGGCGCGGGCGGGGGGCGCGGCGCAACTTTGCCAGGCGGCGGCGGCGGCGGCAGCGGCGGCGAGCGCGAGACGAGGCCCCGGGGCCCGAGCGGGGCCCCCAGCGTGCGGCCCGCCCCCGCCCCCCGCCCGGCCCCCTCCCCTCGCGCGCCGTCGCCCGCGCCCGGCGCTGCCCACTCGCGGGAGCCCCCGGGGCCGGACGGGCTGCGCAGCCGGAGAGGCGGGGGCCCGACGCGGCCCCCCCGGAGCCGGGCGCCTGGCGCGGGGGCTCGCCGAGCGCACGGGGGGCCGCGCGGCGCTGCAGACCCAGCCTCCCGCCGCCGCCGCCGCCGCCGCCGCCTCGGCGCTTGCAGAACCCAGAAGTGAACAGCAGGCGACCCGGAAGGTTTGCGCGCGGCTCCGCACCGAGCCGGAGCCCGAGCCGGAGCCCGGAGCCGGAGCCCCAGCCCGGCCCTGCGAGGGCCGCCGGGCGCGGGGCTGCGGCAGCGTCCCGGAGCCGCCGCCAGCACAGCCAGGTCCGTGCGGGCCCGGGGCGCGCGGGGAGCGGGCCCGGCGGCGGCGGGCGCCCGCCCGAGCGCCCGCCCGCGGGAAAGTTGCGCCGAGTTGCGGGCTGGGGCGCGGGCCGGGCGCGGGCGCTGTCAGCGCGGGCCGGGGCGCTCCGAGGGCCCGGGGCCGCCTGCGCCTCGGGCCCGGCCCGGAGCGGCGGCGGCGGCGGCGCGCGGGTAGGAAGTGTCTCCGGCGGCGTGTCTGGGTCTGCTCTCCGAGTGTGTGCGTGTGCGTGTGTGTGTGTGTGTGTGTATGTGTGCGTGTGTGTGTGTGTGTTTTCTTAAGCCGGGCTATTCAAACCTGCTGCAATTCTCCGGTAAACAATGATTCATGGGGCTTAATGCAAATAAACGGATTGCAAACGGCGCGGTTCGCGCACTTTGCAGCCGGCCCGGTGGAGCGGCCAGTGCCGGATTTCTCCCCTTTTTTGCAGATCTGCAGAATATGGCGTCCCTGTCCTGTTTTAAAAATAAGCCAGGCTGCCATTTTTGTTTTTCTTTTGTCTGAAAATTTTAATAAAACTGTCTGAGAATGTGGGAGAGGCGGCTGGAAGCAGAGGGGGCACCCGAAGGGTTGGCTTTTTTTCCTTTTCTTTGGCGAGAGCCGCGAGCCTTTCGGGGAGGTGAGACACAATGCAATTGCACTTTAAAGGAAAAAAAAAAGGAAGCCGCTGGGCGATTTGGGGGGGAGGGCTGGGAATTTAAAGTTAACTCCGAAAGTTTTCTTCTTTTTTTTTTTTTTTAGCTTTTTTTTTTTTTTTTTTTTTTTTTTCGGAAGGCGGTGAAATGCCGCGAAAGGATCTCGCGGCCCATTTCTCCCCCCCTCCCCCCCCCTCCCAGGCAGCCGCCTTTGCAGGATTTTTGGGAAAAAGTTAACTGCCGGTTTCCTCAGAGCTGCGGGGGGCACGTGGAGGGTTGGTGATGGGGACTTGGGGGGACCAGGAAATGTCTTTTTGGAAGAGGCTCTATAAAAATGGCATTGTAAGGAACTATATCCACAGATTTGGCAAATATGGCAATAGGGGCTCTGAATGGGCCCGTGGTTTCCAACTCAGACCCCTGGCATGAGGAAATAATCCTGCTCTCCCCTGTCCTGCCTTGGAGCAGTGTGTGTGGGGATGTGGGGGTGTCTCCTTCATGGGTGGCCAGGGGGCCCCCTTGTAGGCAGGAATCATGCCCCGGGCGCTGGGGTGGCTTCTGGAGCCTCCGGCAGTGTGTTTGGTGTTTGGTGGTTGGCAGTTAGAGAGCCCCTTCTTTGATCTCGTGGGCCTCCTGGCCTCTGGAGGTGGCATCTGGTGACACATACCCCCCGGGGTGGTGGGCTTTTGTCAGGGTTCAGGCTAGGGGGGGCCCCAGTGGGTTTTGTCTGAGGGGAGGGGCAGGAGAGGGCTGGTCGGTGTGTGGGGGGCACTCGTTTGCTAGTCTGAGCCTCTCCCTGGTGGTCCTCCTACCCTTTATTGCTACTTCTGTCCACACTCTGAAGGCACCTCTCTGGGAGGTAGTTTGGACTTGGGCAAAGTTATTGAAGTATCTTGCTGGACAGGTCAGAGCCTGCTGGCTTTGAAGGCTACAGGAGGGTCTGAAGGCCAAGCCCAGGCGCTGTCCAAGGCTCCGGGGCAGGTTGGGCCTGGTCTTTCCCTCTTTGGGAAAGTTTGTTCAGGAAGGACCTTGAGCCTTTTTCTAGCCCCTGTCCCAGCATCTCCAGGAGGGGAGACCTCTCTAGTTCTCAACTCCTGGTTTGTATCCTGTCTCCACATGACAATGTGAGCTCCCTGAGGGCAGAGTCAGGGATTGAAGGTGGGGTGGGATGGGGGGGGGGGCGGGTGGTTAGGGGTTCAGGGCTGCAGAACTTGGCATGCCTGGGCCAGAGGGTCCCAAGCTAGGTGTTTTTCAGATGAAGAAACTGAGGTTCAGAGTGGGGCAGTGACTTGCTCAAAGTCACACTGCCAGTTAGGAGAGCTGAGATAGGGCCCAGATGTCTAGGCTCCCACTTCTGGGCCCTCTCCACTGTTCTCTGTGGAGGCCCTGACTGCTGGAAGAATCATTTTGGACAGAACTGAACTAGAGTAGGACAGCACGTCACCCTTCACTGCCCGCTAACCGACCATGGTAACCCTAGTGTATGAATGGAACTTTACAGTTTGCATAGTGTGGTACATGGTTGTTACCACATCAGGCTCTCCCCGAAACTCACCTGGGTTGAAATTGTCGAGGTGGGGATATTTAACCCCATTTCAAAATTTAGGAAACTGAGGCTTGGAGATGTTAAGCAGTGGTAGATGAGGGCTTAAACAAGCCTCCAGACTCCTTGTCCAGGCCTCTAGGTGGACTTTGGTGCTTGTAGATAGGACTTTCCTCTACCTTCTAGTGTTTGGTCTCTCAAATTCTTCTGCTGACCCAGCGACTGTGTAAAAATCTAGAGGCCCCAACCCTATAGAATGTCAGAGCTGAAAAGGCCCCGAGAGGTCACCTGGGCTCAGAGAGGGGAAGCCAGTGGCTTGAAGTCAGTTTGGGTCCCAGCTAGGACCAGAGCCCTGGTCTCCTGTCTTCCTTCCTTCATGAGACACACAGAGGGAGAGTGAACCACTCTACCCTCTGCTAGGCTCCACTGGGCCCTGGGAAGCAGTGATTGCTGCTGGTGGTGATTGCTGATGGGGTAGCGGGTACTATAATGGCCAACACCTCACCAGAGACGTGGGTTTGTCCAGGGGCTGAGAAATAGGCTGTTTTCAGGCTTGGGGAATGGAGGCAAGATGGCCCCAGATGGAAAGGAAGCTGTGTGTGGGTGAGGTGTGGACTGGGTCTGAAGCTAGCCTGGCCTGTCCTTTCCTGGGCAGATACTTCCTTGCCCTGCCTTTCTGTAAAGCAAAGCCAGCCCTTCCTTCCTTCCTTCCTTCCTTCCTTCCTTCCTTCCTTCCTTCCTTCCTTCCACTACTGTCAGTGTTTATTTGTTCATTGGCTTTCTAGATCATCCCTTTATTCTTTTCATTATCATTTGTGAGTTTAGTGGTTGGCCATTTCGGTAGTCCATCCCTCCATCCTTCCATCCATCCAGTCCCCAGCTTACCCGGCACAGGTTGGATGGCCACGTGAGGTACAAGTACAGTCTTCCCGGGCTCTGAAGCCAATGGGGAAGAGGTATGAGACTTCAGGTACGTGGAACACAGGGCAGTATTCGTGGGTGCCTACATGTGTCACAGGGAAAGTCTTTTGGTGAAGAGGAGGCTTAAAAATATCAATGGTTTTAGTTCCACAGACCATCATGATGGTGGATCCAGGTCCTGGGACCAAGTCCCATTTGTGAATCAGACTTTACAGTTTGCGCAGGGTGGTACATGGCTTGTGTCACTTTGGGCACATTCTTCCCCTTTTTCAATCTCAGTTTCTTCATCTTTAAAATGAGGTACACTGTGAATCTCTTGTGGGTTTGGGGGAGTGATAACAAGAGTGTCTGGGCTGTCTCCAAGCCCTGGCCAGGCTATGTTGTAGGAGCTCAGTGTATGCGACCTGGATGGTAAGGATTGCTGATCACCAACCTCAGCCCCGCCTTGATTTTGAAACCCATCATGATGTCATCAAAATGAGCGAAATGATATGGGGACCCTGAGCACCCTGCCCTGGCTTGTCGTGCCCCTGCTGAAATTCTTCCAGTGTTTCCAGGGCATTTCAAAGAACAAAAATCCAAAGTTCTTTGTGAGCCTACAAGGCCCTTCGTGGTCTGGGCCTGCCTGGAGCCCCTCGGCCCCCCTGCACACCCCCTCCCCAGGCCCACCACCTCCGCCACACCAGCTTCTTTCTGCACCTTGAATTTACAGGTTGTTGGCAGGGCCTTTGCATATCCCCCACCTAGAACCCTCCCAAATGTTTGCACGGCCAGCACCTTCTTGTCTCACAGGTTTCCGCTCAGATGTCACCTCCTCCGAGGGGCTTCCCTGACCGCTTGCTCTGGAATAGCTTCCCACTCTGTCACGTCAGCACCTTTCCACTTTCTCTTGTGGCCCTTATCAGTATCTGAAGCTTTCTCATTTATTCTTTATTTGCACTTCTTGCCTGTCTACACTGCTGAACATGCTTCAGCCCCTCGCAGGCAAGTCGGCAGGTGTTGCCAGCACGGTGTGGCTGGGGCTTTAGTGGAGGTGAAGAAATGCCAGGAGCCCAGGTGTGGCAGTGGCCCTGCGTGTAGAGCAGCGCCTGGGAGATGAAGTGACACTGAGCTCTGTCCTCTTCTCCCCCGGGAGGCTCCGGGCTGTTGTTAGGAAATAACGAGGTGATTAAATCATGGGATCTGAGAATCTCCGTCTCTTCCAGTCTCAGAACCTTTGACACTTGGAGTCTTCGTGTGCTCTGATCTGGGATTTAGAATCTTAGAAAAAGGACTTTCTCTGCCTTACTTATTTAGCAGTGCAGAGTACTTCCTTTGGATCAGGCCACGTTCCAAGAGAGTTTATAAGTGTTAACGTATTAAATTCTCATTGTCGTCACCCCCACTTTACAGATGAGGAAATCGAGGCACAGAGAGACCAGGTAACTTGCCCGAGTCCACAGACAGACCTTGGTGGGGGCATTTCAGGATTTGAACCCAGTACTCTGGGACTCCTTAGAATCCTACAGCTATTGAGGGGAAGCCCAGCCTCACCCGACACTCCCCGCCCCTGCACAGAGCAATAATCCCCCTCCCACATCCTTGACAAAAGGGCCTCTGATCTCAGCTGGAGTGGTGGGGCGCCCCCAGCCTCTTCTTGTCAGACAAATTGTCCTTGCCAGAAAGATTTTCTCTACAAAGTGTAAAGTGCTGTGCTTCCCCTGTGAATAACAACTGGGTGGTGATGTTAGCGTTATGGAGTCCCAGTGCTTTTGACCTTGTGATTTCAAGACTTTGGCAGCCTTTTCTCCCCACTGAGTTGTGAGCTCCTTGAAGGGCAGACAGCTTTGGTGCACGGTGCTGAATGTACAGGCGAGTGAAAGAATGAGTGTGTACAAAGCATGGGTCCCGAGCTCCTCCTGTGCCTGGAGCACTGTGCTAGGCACCTGCCCAGGGTATCGGACAGGCCTGGTGTACTCAGGGAAAGAGGACAGTTCTCTCTCCACGTAGCCCCAAGAAAGTCTACCTCTGATGATGTTTATGTACCCAATTCCTTGAGAATCATTTGAGATCTAAGGTCATGCACTAATTGGAGAGAGGTAGGCCTCACAGATTACCCAGGCAAACCTCACCCTGTCCACTGGGGGAATAAAGCAGGAAGGGAGAGGAGTAGGTAGGGCTTGTCCAAGGCCACACACACCTTACAATGCTTTGCGTGGCACGCTTTCTGCTCCCCAGGTGCCAACAGGCTGCCACAGTATGTGGCTTGGGGTTTAAGGGCAGGAACAGTGCTTGTTGGGGAAGCTGCTCCCTCTTTAGTACCCGTCTCCTTACATCCATAAAGGGGTCACATTCCTGGATGTACAGGCCCCATAAGGGGCCCGGTGCCTCGCCTGGCACTTGGGTGGGATTGAAGAGGTGGGCATGGCTTCCTGGAACCTGCGGCTGGGGCCGGGCTTTGGAGACTGGAGAGGATTTGGGGAGGGGACCAAGTGGTGTCTTCAGTGGATAAGGTGTGTAGGGAACGCCAAGGGATTTGCTTCTGGGGCCCAAAGTGTCCTGCCTTGTCCCTGCTTCATCCATATAGCTATAGGATACAGCTGGGGGAGATGGGCCCCCACCATCTGGGTCCTTCTCTGAGCTTTGGGCAAAGGTTTCGTGCTCCTTGAGGGGACAGACTAGCCATTTCAGGTTCTTTGATGAGGGGGAGGGTACCTGGCTGGGGTGGGCACACCCCCAGATACACTTAAACATGCACATTCATGCATAATCACACTATTAACCATTTCACTAGCATCCCTTTTTTTTTTTTAAGTTTATTTATTTACTTGGAGAGAGGGAGAGGGAGGGGCAGAGAGACGGGGAGAGAGAGAATCCCAACCCAAGCTGGCCCCATGCTTAGTGTGGAGCCTGATGCGGGGTTCGATCTCCCAACCGTGAGGTCACGACCTGAGCCGAAATCAAGAGTCAGACGCTGAACCGACTGAGCCACCCAGACGCCCCTCGCTACCGTTTTTGACGTGTTCCGCCTGCCCGGTTTTGCCAACTTGGGCTGCTCCCCTGCTATTTCAGAAACACCACCAGACATACCCCGAACCGGGCCTGCAGGAGCCAGCAGTTCAGGAGGCTCGTCTGCTGGAGTGCACATCCACACACACGGTACACACACATCACACACACACGTGCACTCCCGCCACTCACAGGGTTACCACCCCCGCCTATACCCTCCCAGGAAACGATGCGTCGCTGCAAGCCTGTCCCTCATGTGCGTTCCCACACCAGCTTCATCATCTGCACACGGGCATACTTGGGCACGTGTGTGTCTTACACGTAGGTGCATCTTGCAGGCACACACTCGTTTCCACCCACGAAGGCGTAGCCTCACATCCTGGGCCTTGCGCATGAGCCCTCAGGTGTACCCTCGCACTGGCGTGTGGACCCATGCCCTGCCTGGATCTGCTCGCGGCGGTGGAGCCGGCAGCTCAGCTTCTCCCCTTGGTTCAGTGGTATTTCTTGAGCATTTACTATATCCCAGGCCGTGTGCTAGATGCTGCTGCAGGTAGAGGTGAGGAGCGTCGATGTGGTCCCTGCCCTCACGGGGGAGACCCACATTATACCAAAGAGCACACGGATGGTGATTGATTACAGATTTTGGCAAATGCTAGGAAGGCAATACTTCTCTGGGAAGCTACGCTTCCCTATAACTTCTTGGTTTTAGGTTTACTGTGGTGTATGTAGGGCAGAGGTGCTTCTGGGAGGGAGTGCTGAAGTGTTCCAGGTAAAGGGCATTCTGGCCAGAGAATGGCCTGGGCAAAGACCATGAAGTGGGAAATCAAGGAACATGGAGAAGGTGATGGCCCCAAGACCATCACCTTGGGGGTGACGTAAAGGGAGGGTGTAAAGGGCAAGGGCAAGGTGGGCCTGGTGTGGCAGGGCCTGTAGTAGGTTTTCCTCGGCCTGTTTGCCCCTCTCCAGGTGTCTAGCCTGGGCCCTCCCCACCCTTCTCTGACCAGCCAATCCTCTGCTGACTTGCCCTGCTTAGGGCCCACTCTCTTTGCCGGCCTCTACCCCAGGCCTGTGCTTTGTCTGACCTGCCCCACAGGCTGCCTGCCCCCCCCTCCCCACCCCCCCCCACCCCCCCCCCCGGGGATCCTGAGGCATAGCATGAGAACAGGCTGTGACCACCTGCCAGGGCTTCCCAGCCTGGGACCTCTAGGACCCGTCTAGAAAGCTCCTGGGGACCAGGCCAGAGCCTGGGGGGTTCAGCATTCGGCTCTCCCGTTTGGAGTTAATCCCAGACTTGGCTCTCCAGCAGTCGGCGGAGCAGCCCCTGGGGGTCCTAAAAGCCTGCCTGAGCTGCTGTACTCCCCCCACCGCAGCCCAGTTCACCTCCTTGGTTGGTCAGATTTCCATGTGGGTCTTTGGAATGTTGGGAAGGGCTCCCTTACGCCTTAGAGAACCTAACAGAACAACAATAGCTAAGGCTTACAGAGCCCTTACTGCACCAAGGCACCATTCTCAAGACTGGGTACCTACGAACTCCAAATGACAGCGACAGCCCTGTGGACATACCATTGTCATCCTTAGTTTGGTAACAATCTCAAGGCCCCGAGCTGGGGTTTTGACCCGGGCTGTTTCGTACAGAAACTGCTTTTAGCCCCTGAGTTGCCATTTGTCCCTCAGAGGATCCAGGAACCCAGGCTGTGATTTCGTTGAAACTCTGTTTTATAAAGGTCACACAGCAAGCTGGCGGCAGTGGGTTCAAGCTCCCTCTGCCCTCATCAGCTGTGTGACTGGGCCGGAGCCCCATTCTTGACTCCAAACAAGGAAGAGATTGGGGTAGAAGCCAGGAGGGCGGGGCCCTCAGGGGATGGGAGAAGGGACATGGGGTCGGGGCCTGTTGGGTGCCCGGGGTGTGTGTTTTCTAAGAAGTCATTTAGTTGTTCGTCTATGTTCTTAGCATCTTTCTGAATGTGTGTTGTGTTTCGAAATGCTCACAGCATCTACTTCACAGGGTCGTTCGGAGCCTGAGAGAAATGCTTGTCAACTGTCTGACAGTGCCTGGCATGGAACACGGGCTCAGTTACTTCTTCTTCTTGTCATTTCACGCCGGCAGAAGGAGTTCCGTGTGGGGATGGGAGCTGGGAGTCCCCAGGGGAGATGGAAGCAGAGAAGGGCATGTATTCTAAGCCAGCAGAAGGGTAACTAACCTCAGGAGCTCACAGCTACGCCGGGGACTGGGTGGACAAGGAACCAGGCAATTCTAGCTTAGTGGGATCAGTGCTGTGGTGGAGGAGGCCAGGAGACTGTGGGAGCTCAGGGGAGAGGCTGCAGATACAGCCGGGCGGTGAGCAGGAAGGCTTCCCCAGGGCCATGACACTTGAGCTGACTGGTGGTTGATGGGAACCTGGCAGGGCTCCAGCTGGGTGATGGCCCCAGATGGAAGGACACAGGCTGTGCAAAGGCACGGTGGCATGAAAGAGAACCTCAGGTTCTCTTGCCTGAGAAGGGGAACCTGGCCCATTCTGTAAATGAGGGCACCGAGGCTCCCAGACAGCGTAACTGCCCTGGGTATCTCTGGGTGGCTGGTACTGGAGAGCGGGTGGGGCAGGGCGTGGGAGGGACTGCGAGGGGAAGGGCAGCGTCCCAGCTACCACTGACCAGGGCACAGATAGCAGCCCCTCTCTCTGCGGATCGGTCCCTCCCTCAGTGAAAACTGCCCTTCCAGCCCTGCGGGGCTGCGGAAACCCAGCCTAATTGGATCCAGGACCCTCGGGAGCCTCGGTCCCCACAGGAAGTTCCCAGGCACGAGCTCCCTAGGCTGGCCTGGCTCTTGGAGGCAGGGTGGGGCCCAGCAGCTGGGGCTCAGCACTCTGGGCTGCATGGAGTGGGGACACATGGAGGGCAGAGGGGTCATGAGAGGCCAACTTGGAGTGCGTGGGGGTCTCAAGCTGGGAAGATGGCAAACTTCAGCTTCTCTCTCCTCGACCATCTCCTGCTTGTCCCTCCCAGGCCATCCTTCTGGCCCCATAATAACCTGTCCACTGAAAACCCCGACCATGGCCTTCCCCTGCTCAGAGACATTCCATGGCTCCCCATGGCCTTTTATCCAAGCACTTCAGCCTGGAACCGTAGCCCTTTATGAACAGCCCCAGACACCTTTCCCTTCTTCCTCTGCAAATTCCTGCACCATACCCACGCCAGACCAAACGTGATGCTTTGTGCATTCCTGCCTCTGGGCCTTTGCATGTGTACTTCTTACTCCTTGGCCTGCCCTTCCCTGGCTTCTCTTGACCTCTCTGCTTTCCTCCTTTAGTAAGTGCCACCTTCATGAGATCTTCGTGCATCCCTCAATGGGATGAACACATCTTTCCAGGAGCGCCCCCACCCCATAGCTCACCTGAGCCCCAGCATCAGCTTATTGCCACTCTGGGGCAGGGAGCAGGTTTCAGAACGCTTAGCTACCCTGGGAAGCTAGCCAGCTTTCCATGTCTTTGCGCACACCGCCCCTCTGCTCGGAATGCTCTTCCTCTACCCTCTGGCTCTCTTGGCAAAGCCCTCCATCTTCAAAGCCCACGTGGACAGACCCCTCCTCTCTCAGGCACAGCCCTTCTCTCTTAGTGAAAGTTTATTGAGCACCTAGCATGAACTAGGCACCTGAGCACTTACTGTGTGGCCAGCACTTGGCTCTGGGGCTGCATTGGCGGCCCTGTCCTTTCGAGTCACGACTGGAGGGAGTTTCCAGAGGCTTGATAGAGAGATGGCAGAGAATGCAGGGGGGCTGTGGGTATGGATAACAGGGCAATCTGCTTTCTGCTAGGGAGAGTTTGAAAGTGACCTTTAGCTGAGACCTGAAAGAAGAGCCAGGTGAGCTGTGGGGCCAAGTTGGGGTGTGGGGTTGTAACTAAGAACCAGACCCAAGCTCTGATCTCAGGGAGCTCACAGCTACGCCGGGGACTGGGTGGACAAGGAACCAGGCAATTCTAGCTTAGTGGGATCAGTGCTGTGGTGGAGGAGGCCCAGGAGACTGTGGGAGCTCAGGGGAGAGGCTGCAAATAGAGCTGGGGGGGGGTGCTGGTGAGCAGGAAGGCTTCCCTAGGGCTGTGACGCCTGAGCTGACTGGTGGTTGATGGGCACCTGGCAGGGCTTTCGCTGGATGATGGAAGGACACAGGCTGTGCAAAGGCACGGTGGCATGAAAGAGCAACTTGTTTTGGGGGAACTGCAGGTGGTGTTGTGGGGCTGGAAGGAGGGAGGCCATGGGGATGTACCTGTTGGGATGCATATGGCCTGCAGAGCCTCACTGGCAAAGGCCTCTGTGCTGGGGATTTTGAACCATACCTCAGAAGTGATGGGAACCCGAGAGAGATTTCAAGCAGGAGTGAGTGACCTGGGCAGGCTTTGGCCTGGGCCTCCCCTCCGAAGCCTCCACGCAGGACGGGGAGCCCCTTCCTGACTCTGTGTTCCTGACTGGGGTCTGGGGTGTGGCTGGAGGCTCACTGTGGGACCTTGAGCAAGCCCCTGGCCCTCTCCTAGCCCTTCTCTCCTCCTGGGTAAACCCGCAGGGCCTGAGGCCAGAATCCTAATGGAGCTGTGGGCAGGGGTTGGGCTGTGTTGCTTAGCCTAAGCTTGCTGAACCTATAGTTTCATTAATATTCCTTTAAAAAAGTCACGTAACTACCCTGCAGAAAAGTCAGAATAGGGAAATGAGGTAAGTCCAAACCTGCCATTTCTGCTCTTACCCCAAGCCGGAAGCACTGTCACTGTTAGCATTCTGGCTTTTCCTTCCCTCCTGTCAGTACCTGGTTTTTATATGGATATCATTGCTCCGTCCGTCCGTACAATTTAGAAAATCTGCTCCCCTACCCCATCCCCCTGACAAATGTATCACGAGTGCTGCATGAGTGCAGTGGGGTTCCAGTCCTTTCTAACACATCCAGTGTTAGGGTGGAAAGCGTGGGCTTTGGAGCCTGACTTTCTGGGTTCAAACCATACACGCTTGACTTTGGGCAAGTTACCTAATCTCTCGGTGCCTCAGTTCCTTGTAAGGTTGATATGAGAGTTAAATGAGTCATTACAATGCCGGTAAACGCTGGCCGTTATTAATGGTTGTAGACTATGTCACTGTGTAACATGATTTACAGAGCCATCCTCCCATTGTTTAAAATTTTGGCTGTTTTCAGTTTTTCAATATGGTAAAAAAAAAAAAAAAAAAAAAAAAACCAACCCACTGAAGCAAACAGCTTTGTACATAAACCTTTGTCTATATTTGGGTTATTTTCTAGGGACAGATGACCAAGAATGGGATCACTAGGCCAGGAAGTCTGAACATTTTTTTGAGCTCTTGTCACGTTATTGCCAGACTGTTTTTAGAAATGTTCCAATTTGCACTCCCACCAATAATGCATAGAAGTGCCAATTTCATCATACCCTCACCAGCATAGCGTATTATCATTTTCTTATTTCTCTTTGCTATTTTAAGAGGTGAACCTCATTTCATTTTCACTGCCAGGGAAGCAGAACTATTCTCTGTTTATTAGCTGTTAACATCCTTTTTGGTCTGCTAGCCTTTACAGAGCACACATAGCCCCTTCTCAGACCAATTAGGAAGATAGGGCTTAGATATAGGAAACAGGGAACAGAGTAACAATGGGGACAATTTAGTGCCAGGGTAGGGGAGGGGACTTCCCTCTATCTAGGCCATAACACTCAGTTGCCTCCACATTGAACATCCATTCATTCATTCATTCAAACACTTATCAGGTACTCTTAGGGCTTAAAAGGTAAATTACTCAGCCATGATTCTGCCCTGACAGAGAGCATGTCCAACAGCAGAGATGGACAAGAACACAGACAGAAAATACAGGGATGTGTGCTCTGATGATAGATGTGTAGGGCACAAAGGGAACAGAGGAGAGGCTCCAACACAGCCCAGGAGGTGATAGAGGTAGAGCAGTTTTGGAAGGCTTTCAGGAGGAAGTGGTCCATAAGCTGGAGCTTGAGGATAATCTGGAGTTAGCTAGTGAAGTGGGGAGGTCAGACGGTTCCAGGGAGAGGGGGCAGCCTGACTGATGGTGAGGAAGTAAGAAGGGAAGTGGAGCACTAGGGGATCTCTGTCTGGCTGGGCAGAGTATAAGGTGGCCATTGAGGCCACAGAGTCAGCAGGGACCAGACATACAAGGCCCCAGGAATCCAGACCTTGTCTGGAGGGAAGTAGGGAGCTATGGAAGGTTCTGAGGAGGTGAATATTGTGATTCGCTTTTGTCTTTTAGAAATCTCACAGTGACTGCAGAAGGAGAGTGGAATGGGGGGTGTGGGTAGAGGTGGGGAAACCAGTGAAGGGATTCTTGCAATAGCCGAAGAGCCTGGACCCGGGCAGAGAAGGTGCTGGAGACCTTCTTTCCCTACCCTGCAGAATCCTAAAAGCAGCCTCACAGTGCACAGCGAATGTTACCTCTGCTGGGCAGCCCTTGCTGACATCCACCGCTGCCAATCAGGTCATGCCTTCCTGGAGGACGGGGCGGTGCAGGGCCTGGCATGCAGTGGTCAGTTGAGTGCCTACCACCAGCTGACCCTGATCCCACCCCTGCCCCTCCGTGCCTCCAGACCTCTATCTCTTCCCCCTCTGCCTTGAGCTGCCAACAGTTTTCTGTCTTTTCTTTGAGAATAAATTTATTGTTTTCATTATAAAAGCAACTGAACGGCATTACGGAGAATCTGGAAATCAGAGAAACAAAGACAAAAACCAGATCAGCTCCAGCCACCTCTCCCAGCCCTCCCTCTGGGTGTGGTTCCCTGCAGCTTGCTTTTTCTGACGCAGGTTTTTATTTTTGCCTCCTTGTAATCATAGTGTCCGGACCATTTTGGGTCCTGCTCTCTCCCATTTGCTTTGTTGGGAGCTCGTTCCTCTGTGGCCATGGGGTCTGGGCAGATCTCAGTTTTTGATGCCTGTGGGAGGGTTTGGGGATGGGGGTGGGACAGGGTTGTTTAACCGCACCCTGCTGTCCTGCAGTGGGCAAGGCTAGTCACATGCCACCCTGGGCTGCCTGTCTGCATTGTGTCTGTTTGTCTATACCTGGACCACCCCAGCCACCTGGTGTACCCCTTCTTCAGTGCCCCTTTATGGAGCTTACAAGGCTGGCCTCAGGGGCCACCTTCCTGGGAAACGGTCGTGGACAGATCTGGTTTTAAATCTAGACTTGGCTCTGCGACCTCAGGCAAGTTACTTAACCTCTCTGGACTTCAGTTTCCTCATCTGTATCATGGGTCTATTGCCCCAGTAAAATAATGGCTGTAAAAATGCCCTGACACAGTTCCTGGCCCACTGTAAGTGCTCAAGAAAAGGTAGTCAATATTATTGTGTTTTTTCATTCTACAAAGAGTTTCTGAGACCACTCTGGGCTAGGTGCTGGAATGGCAAAGATGAATGAGCACTAGTTATACCTGTGAAGAGCTTGTGGTCTGGCAGGGAAGTCACCCAGGGAAACAGATAAGCATACCAATCGGCTCTGGAGTGCTGGACCAGACCTGGGTGGTGTCCTAACTCCATTACTTGCTAGCTGTGTGACTTCGGGGAGGTTGGTCAACCTCTCTGAGCTGCAGTTTCCTCTTCTGTTAAATGCACATCTCACAGGATCATTGGGAAGATTCAGTGCCATGATGCATATGACACACTCAGCATAGTGCCTGGCACGTAGTAGGTGTTGAAATCAATAGTAGCTGCCATTTTATTATTATTGTTATTGTTATTGTTATTCCCATATACAAGGTGCTGTTGGGAACACAGAGGAAGTGACTGACTGGGGGTTCAGGGAAAGCTCCGTAGAAGAGGGAACACTTGAGCTGGGTCTTGAAGGATGAGTAGAAGTTCACCAAGTGGGAAAGGACACTCTAGGTAAGGAACCTGTGACTCCAGGTTGAAATCTGTCAATGAGGGGTTTGTTCTTTGCGGGGGGATTAAGGAATTGTGTTCATCCCAACTTCAAGTGCCCTCACTGCCTCCCCCTGGATCTCCCCTGGGGGCCGTGTGCACTCCCCTTCCTGTAACAGCACCCACCTGTCTTGGCAGCTGTGGGTTCCTGCTCTGTGTCCCCATCTGTCCATGTGTGGGACCACAGGTCTGTGTCTGTCACGTGTGTCCGAGTTTGGTGCTGTCTGCATGTTCCTGTGACCATGTTCGTCTGCGTGGGTGTCTGGAGGGCCTCCTGGGCCACATGGTGGGGGGCGACCCGCATGCTTCCTTGGCCTCCCGCTCCAACCAAATAGCCAGGCCTCCTCGGTCACTCTCCTCCCTGGCCCGGCTCGGCCCATGCCTTTCACTTCCATTCCATTCTCCAGGGGCCTCCCGACGGGTGTCCTCCTGCTGCCCCTCTCCTGGCCTCTCCAGTCCCTTCCGCACGCAGCAGTCAGACGGGTCTCTCTAGACCACAGATTCTGCCCCATCACCCACTGCTTCGAGTCCAGACTCCAGACCTAGGATTCAGGAATCGACCTTCTAGGTCAGGTCCTGGCTGCTGCTCCAGCCTCCTCCCCCCTCTCCCAGTCCTCGCTGGACCGCTCAGCTCTCCTCACACAGCGCTCTTGCTTCTCACCTCTGGGGGTGTGCTCAGGCTGCTGCTTCTGCCGGGAATGCTCCCCACTCCTTTGTTGCCTGGCTAACTCCCACTTATCCTTTAAGACCCAAAGCAGGCATCACCTCCACTGGGAAGTCCTCCCTGATCCTTTTTTCCATCCTGGGTCAGGTCCCTGGCTCTGGGCTGCTCATCCCTTACTTGAGGGGCAGGAGCAAGTGCTTTGCCCAAGATCACACAGCCGGTGAGTTGGAGCCGAGATTTGAATCCAGGTACATTGGGCTCTAAACAAAGCAGGCTGTTCCATGGTCCAGGTGAGGTGATCATAGCTAGGACTCGGGGAGAGGAGTGGGTGGATTTGAGGGAGAATTTGGAAATGCAGTCCCGTGGATGCGGCTTGTGGTGGATCTGAGCTGGGAGGGGAGGGCAGGGATGTGTTGGGGACCCGTGTGTGTCTGTGGCAGGAGCATCTGGGCGGTCGGGGATGGCTACAGGGGGTACATGTCCTAGGGGAAGACCAAGTCTATCAGCCCATGAGACAGCAAAAGGGAGGTAGTTGGAAGGTGGGCCCGGAGCTCCAGAGGCAGGCTTGGTCTGGGGGTGCAGACTTGGGGCTTGGCTGGGTTTTCAAATCCTAGAGTGGATGGGCCACCCAGGGACGAGGTGGGCGGGAGAGAAAAGCCTGGCCTGTGGGTGGGAGCTGTGAGAGACGCTGAGATGAGGAGCCCAGGGTCACAGCACACAGAGCTTCACAGAGGGCTGAGGCAGCGTGAGGCCATGAAAGGTCAGCCTGGACCACGTGAAGGTCCTCGGTGGCATGTAGCTGGTCTCAGGTGAGAGTTCTCTTTGGTAGACGCTTGAGGGGTCACATGTCTGCTTCCTCCACTTAGCTTGGGGCTCCCGGATGGCAGGACTCTCCCGTTTGCCTCAGGATCCCCAGCTCTGGTCCCGGTGTGGCCCAGAGAACGTATCGAGAACAAATGGATGGACAGATGGATGGATAGATGGGCCGGCTGCCATCAGGATGCTGTTTACAGAAGCAGCTCTAGGTGTTTCATTCACCCACCCATCCAACTTTCTTCACCTTTTAGAGCCAGAAAAATGAAATGACAGTGTGCTTGGCCCGCTGTAAGGGTCAGGGCTCGGTGTTTCACGGCTCACAGCACAGTCTGGGCTTCTCTCTGGGGCTTGAAGCCCAGTGTGCACGTCCTGTCCGACCACCAGCAGTGTCTCTTCTGCCTGTCCCCACGGGAATGCTCAGCCGCAGCCCACCTGGCCCCTCTGCCCCTGCCCCCATCTCCTCTCCCCTGCCCCTGCCCTCAGGCTGCGCCCTCTGACCTCAGGCCCCTTAGCTCTGTCGCTTCCCCAGCCCAGCACACTCCCTTGATGCCTTCTCCCCACCAGCATCCCAGCCCAGCCCCTCAGTGGGCATTCCGTACCCCCACTACCTCCCCTCTCCAGCTCTCTTTTTGGTGCCTGAAGGTGGCTGCTCATGGACCCGAACCTGCCTTGAACTTTCAGACCTCCATGCCTCTGCTCAAGCTGTGGCCCCTGCTGGGAATGCCTTTCTGCTGTCCACCTATTGTAAACACACACCTGACCAGTCTTTCTCCTGCTTAAAACCCCTCCCTTAAGACAAGGTCTGAGCGCCTTAGCCCAGCCCTAGCCACCCTCCCCACTTGCCTCTTGCGACGGCTTGCCAGGTCACGTAGGTCCCAGAGGTGGATACCCACCTCACAGGCTTTCTGGGAGGCTCACACGAGATACTCCTGAAGTGCTCCTAGCAGTGTTCCTGACACTCAGTAGGAGCTCAGCAAATGCCACCCCCCCCCCCCGCCTGCCTTCCCTGCATCTGACACACACTAGGTATACACCAGGGCAAGGGTCACAGACTGAATCACTAAATTACTTAAGACCAGCCAGAGGAGGATGAGGAGAAATTAGGAAGAGACTGCGAGGATCAGATTAAGTGGCCCAGGTCAGACCCCTCCCTTCTGTGGGCCTGTGCCAAGCCAGGGCGAGGGGCCATCCCTGCCTGGCCAGGAGCCAGACAAGTAGCAGAGAGGATGCTCTATTCCAGCCATGGGACCCTAGGCCAGCCACCTTCTTCCCCATACCTCCCTAGCCAGGGAGGGGCTTTGGGAAGCCTGAACTTGGCATTGAGCTGAAGAGAAGGAGGAAATGCCAAGGAACAGCTGGTGTGGTAGGCAGAGCCCTGGGCCGGGGTGGGGCAGGGCAGGAATGAGGCAGAGCAGCCTGCTTCACCCCATTTCACAGATGAGGAGGACTGAGGCTCTGAGAGCCAGTGCCCAACCTGGCGGTGCAGTGCTGCCTCCGTCCTTGTGGCCTGGAGCAAAGTGCTTCCCTCTGTGAAATGGGGATGAGACTATTCCCTGCTTCCTTGGGCTCTGAGGAGAAGGCCTGTGGGTACAGAAGAGCTTTGTCAACCGTCGAACTGTATGTGGCTGTCTTGAGTTCTGATTATTATTCCTTCATGTATTCATTCCGTCATACAACTCCTGTTGTTGGTCACCTCTAGGCCTGGCTGCTGGGGATGCTGAGATGAGTGAGACAGGTGTATCCAGTTCTCGGCTCCCCTTCCCCTGCCCCAGCCTGGAGCCTCCTCTCCCAGGCTCTTCAGCTCAGTTCCCTTCACGTTTTCCCTGGTGGACAACAGCTGGGAGGGACAGCTTCTGGATGTGTGGGTGCCTGCCCCCGGGCTGTGCCCATTGTGTCCTAAGACAGGGCATATTCACAAGCCTGCAGTCAGGATGCCTTGTCTTTCCCTTGAACAGCTAAGGGACTAATCAGCTGGACTTTGGAGTCAGGCAGATTAGAGGGGGAATCTCAGCTCTACTTACTTGCTGTGTGACCTTGACTAAGTCACTCCACCTCTCTGAACTTTGTTTCAGTTGTAAGATGGGGATGATGAGAGTACCTGCCTTTCAGTGTCAGTGGGCCTGGCACAGGATAGACACTTGGTAAATGGCAGCCTCCTCACTGTTACTGTGTTGAGGTCTTTCTGAGAAAGGGATCTGGAACAGTCAGGGAGAACTCCAGGCAGGAAGTGCGTCTTGTTCTGGGCTGTGAGGGAAGGGGCAGCTTGGTGTCTGCGGATAGAGGGAGCAGGAGGGCCCTTAGAGGGCAGGGTCCGACCCAGCCACCCCAGAGGAGGGTACTATGACCTTCAGCCTGGCCAGGCTCAGACCCTACCCAGCCCCCAGCCTGGGAGTGAAAGGGCAAAGGTTGTTCTCTGTAGGCCACTTGCATATGAGTATTTGCTCAACCAAGGACTGGGGGGTTGCAAAGCGAACTCCCCAGAGGAAAGGGCTTGAGCAAATCCACTTTCTAGTTTGACTCTGGTACCCTAGCCTGTGGTCTTGGACAGGTCCCTTCCCCTCTCTCCAAGCCTCAGTTTCTTCACCTATAAAATGGGGTAATAATACCTCCTGTGCCTATTTCTCGAGTAAAGATTACAAGGATAATTTAAGTAAAAGATCTTTCTTAAAGTGTTGAGATTAGATTGTATTGAGAATTTTCTCCTAAACCCCTCTGCCTGCCATTCTAGTAGGGGCTCCTCAGGCTTCTAAGACCAGGAGATGAGGTGGAAGGCATTTCGTTTTGGCCTTGACGGTCAGTCATTTAAACAGCAATACCAGTAGGTATTTAGTTAGCAATTACTGTAGGAGCAAGATAAATAAGAGAATTTTGATAGGGAGTAAGGCCTAATGGAAAACTCCGTTCAGCACGGTCCCTGTAAGTCACTTCTTGACTTACTCTAGGGTTGCAGGAAGACTTGAACCCTCTGGAAGAGTAAAATAGCTCTGAAGGCCCATCCTTCACACTGCTCTGGGTGAAAGGCCTAATTGCACAGCCTGCCAAGGAAATTGCCAGAAGTGAGGGGCACCAGATAGGCTGTCACATACTTCTACTGAAGAGCCCCCAACTGCCCTAGCCGCCAGCCTCCTCAAACCCCTCCTTAAGCACAGTGTGCGGACACGTCCTTGTAGGTAAAGTGTTGCACGTGCCCGTGCTTGCTTCTTGAAGATAACTTTCCAGAGGTACAATTTCCTGGGTCAAAGGGCAGTAATCCTGTGGGTCTCTGTAAGCCATCTTGCCAAATTGCCCTTCAGAAAGGCTGTATCTGATGACCCAGGATGCCCCCCATGTTCCGATGAGGCTGTCTGCACTCAAAGGGGCAGGGGTCAGAAGGGCAGGGATCAGGGTTGGGCGGTTGCCTCCGTTCTGTGGCCATTTACGAAGTTGCCCCAAGACTCCCCAGTGTGTCTCTGTCTGGTGGGGTGGGAATCAATCCATGGGTTCACGGGGGGCTCTGCAGCTTCAGGCCCTTCTGGGGAATGGGGATCGGTTTGTGGGCATCGGGGTGATGGGGGACCTGGGAGCACAGCTGGCCTGTCTCTGACTTTTGCCCTCTGGGGCCCACGGAGGGAGACACTGAATTCCTGACTTCTCAGCCTGGAGACGTGGTTGCCCGGGCCTGGTAAGGGTCCTGCCCTGCTGCAGGGTGAGGGCCCTGCAGAGGTGGGGGTCCCAGACGTGGGGCCAGACTTCAGTGGGTATAGCTGATGGGAGCTCGCCCCAGGCGGCTGGGGAGGGTCCCTGTGACAGTCGCTCTCTCCCCGCAGGATGGCCGAGCCTCGATTTAACAACCCCTACTTCTGGCCCCCTCCTCCCACCATGCCCAGCCAGGTAAGACTGAGCGAGCGTCGCCCTCCGGCCGCCCTCCCCCTCTTGGAGCTGCTCTGCTTTGCCCCGGGCTTCGGCCCGGCCCACGGGGCTCAGGGCTCAGGGCTCGCGGCTCGCGGGGGACCGGCGGCCCGGGGAAGGGGCCCGGCGCGGCCCCAACCCCCTCAGTGCCTCTCCTCTCCCGCCCGCAGCTGGACAACCTGGTCCTGATTAACAAGATCAAGGAGCAGCTGATGGCGGAGAAGATCCGGCCGCCTCACCTGCCGCCCACGTCGGCTTCGTCGCAGCAGCCGCTGCTGGTGCCGCCGGCGCCGGCCGAGAGCAGCCAAGCCGTCATGTCGCTGCCCAAGCTGCAGCAGGTGCCTGGGCTGCACCCGCAGGCCGTGCCGCAGCCCGACGTGGCGCTGCACGCGCGGCCGGCCACCAGCACCGTCACAGGTACGGCGGGCCGGGAGTGGGCGGGGCCGGCGAGGACGGGGCGGGGCGGAGGGAGCCCGCCTTTCCCAGGCCCCGGCCAGCCTGGGAGGACAACCCTCCCCTCTCCGCCCCAGCCTTCCCCCATCCCACCCCACGCGTGACGTTGACAGGACGGGGGCGGGTCAGTGCCAGGTAACTTAGGGAATCCAGAGAAGAACCTTGACCAGACCCGCTGTTGATGAGGGAAGCGAAGCAGGAAGAGGGAACAGCACGTGCTACGCGGGTATGTGTGTAGAAAACAAGCGTAGGATGGGTGGAAGGGCCAGGTGATGATGATGGTGACTACACTCACAATATGGCAGCTGACTCCAGTTGAGCACCAGCGTGTAGCCAGCAGTGTGCCTTTATTACTCCCAGCAGTCCTGTGAGGTGGGTAGTGCTAGTATTAGGTTGAACAGTCGACCATTTTTGACTTCTAAGACAGCACTTTCGTGTGCACCCTCATCTCTCCATTTAACGGATGAGGAAGGTGAGCCAGAGTTGCACAGTCGGTAGGAGGCAGACACAGGCGGTGTGGGTCCAGAGCCCATGTGGGTTCTAGAGTCCATTGGCTCTAGCTGGTCCTGCTGACACTAGAGAGGAAGCCGACCAGATGTGAAGGGCCTTGTGGGCCACCCCTGCAGTTTGGACTTTACCCTCTGTCAGTGGGGAGCCATGAAAGATTTGTAAGTAGGGGAGGGAGATGCTCAGAGCTGGGTTGGAAAGCTGAGTCTGGCTGCGAGGTGGGGACTGGCTTGGTGAGAGGGCAGGAGGCAGGGAGATCTATAGGAGAGGGTGGTGGCCTGGACCAGGCAGTGACAGTGGGGATGGAGAGAAGGGGACAGATCTGAGACACGTCGAGGGAAATGGACAGGACTCGATGCTAGACTGGACATAGGGGTGAGGAGCAGGAAGAAGTGAGGGGGTATCCCAGGCACCGCCAGGAAAGTGGGATCACAGGAGGGGGTGGGGGAAAGAGGTGAGCTCAGTGTTGAGTAGGTTGGGACTGGGGTGCTGGGGGCATCCTGAGGCATTGTCACGGGGCTGGGTCTGTCTGATGCCTACCTCAGAGCCTGGTGGACAGGCTTTCTCCGGAGGCCACAGCAGCCAGGCCTTTGTTCCTCCCCTGGCTCACCCCTACCAACGGCTGGGTGCCTCTCTCATTCCCCCCTCCTCTCAGACGCCCAGGAATTATGGGGCCCAGTGAGCCTCCCTGAGGCCCCAGTGACACTCTGCGCATTCCCCCCTTATTATGACTTTATTAAATTTATTTTTCTCATTATAAAAGTAATATTAAAAAAGTAATATAAGCATATTAAAAGAAATTTGGAAAAAAGAAAAACTAAGGGAAAAAAACCCACTCATAATCCCAGCTCCTAACCCAGCCGCTTAGAGAGCCCTTTGGTTCATTTCCTTCCTTTTCCATCTTTTTTGTTTATTTTTTAATACGTGTGCGTATTTTGCTGAGCTTGTAGTAGGGCTGTACCCGTGACTTTAACTTTCTGTCATAAGCATTCTATCATAAGCATATTTAATGCTTTTTTTTAATTATAAAGGTAATGCATAGTCCTTACAGAAAATTGAGAACTCGCAGACAACCTGAAAGGAGAAAAAATTAGTCCTAGTCCTACTACTGTTAGCATTTTCATATGCTCTATATGAAATTTATATAATTCCTATATAATTTATTTTGTTTTATCCTTTAATCACAGATGTAAAAAATGGATGAATTCACCAGGTAAAAAAATCAAATAATATAGAAGCAGCTAGATAAAGTATGGAAATGTCCTTTTGCCAGAAAAGTATTCTTCCTCCCTAGAGTGAGCCATCTTTCATACACAAATTGAGTTGGATGTGTCTTCTCAGATCTCTTCCTGTACATTTACACACACATATGTATTGTCTATTACATACATATGAGGTTTAGGTGTGTGTGCTTTTAAACAGATGGGTTCATACCGTCTATGATTTGCTTTTTCACCTGACAACGGCACATTCGGGCATTCTCTCTCCGTCACTGCTCAGAGTCTTTCTTGTTTTTGTGGCTGCCCAGTCCTTCACAGTGAGGATGGACCACATCTCTTTACACAGCCCCTGCTGAGGACAAACAGGTTGTGTCCAGTTTTGTCTGAGCAGAATTTTATATGGAAGGGCCCTGTACACAGATGTTTGTGCTCATGGGCAAATATTTCCTTGCGGGCAATTTCTAGAAGTTGTGCACATTAGGGGCGCCTTGGTGGCTCAGTCAGTTAAGCGTCCGACTTTGGCTCAGGTCATGATCTCACGGTTTGTGAGTTCAAGCCCTGCTTCGGGCTCTGTGCTGACCGCTCAGAGCCTGGAGCCTGCTTCAGATTCTGTGTCTCCCTCTCTCTCTGCCCCTCCCCCATGCAAGCTGTGTCTCTCTCTGTCTCTCAAAAATGAATAAATGTTAAACATTTTTTTAAAAAAGTTGGGTACATTGACACATCAATGGCTTGTACCAAACAGCCCTCCACTGAGGGTGATAGATGTATCCTTCCACTGCCAGTGGGTGACACAAACATGTGTCCGTCTCTGGAGCTTACCTTTTTCAATGCGTAGATTTTTGGTTTCTTTTTTATTTCTTAAATTATTTATTTTTTAAAAGTCTTTATTTTTGAGAGAGAGAAAGAGAGCATGCACACAAGCAGGGGAGGGGCAGAAAGAGAGGGAGAAACAGAATCCGAAGCAGGCTCTAGTCTCTGAGCTATCAGCGCAGAGCCTGACTTAGGGCTTGAACTCACAAACCGTGAGATCATAACCTGAGCCAAAGTCAGACACTTAAATGACTGAGCCACCCAGGTGCTCCTGGTTTCTTTTTAAAAGAAGCAATGTTTTAGTCATGCAATAGATACTATTTTCATCTTTTGTCTGTTTAACCTGATATTGTAATGTTTCTAGTCCCCCCCCTTTTTTTCAGTGTTTATTTATTTTTGAGAGAGAGACACAGAGTGACAAAGTGCAAGCGGGAGAGGGGCAGAGAGAGAGGGAGACACAACATCCCAAGCAGGCTCCAGGCTCTGAGCAGCCAGCACAGAGCCTGATGCTGGGGCTCGAACTCACAAACCTTGAGATCATGACCTGAGCTGAAGTCGGGTGCTCAACCGACTGAGCCACCCAGGCGCCCCTGTAGTCCCCTCCTTTTTAAAAGAATAACTTTTATTAACAAAAGTTTATTTTATTTTTTTCCTTTTCCCTTTATTAAAGGTTTTTTTTTTTTTAAGTAATCTCTACACCCAGTGTGGGGCTCAAACCCACAACCCCCCAGATCAAGAGTTGCACACTCCTCCAACTAAGCCAGCCAGGCGCTCCTATATATATATCACAGAAGTTTCTTTAAAAGTTCATTGTCAAAGAATCAAAGTATAGCTAAGTAAAAAAAACAAAACAAAACAAAACACATTTAAAAAAAATTACTCCTAATTGCATTATCCACATCACTTTTGGTACATCTTCTCCTACTTAGTTTTTCTGTGCATACATAGGCCATTTTGTTGTTTGTTTTGTGTGTATATTTCGTTTTACAAACATAACCTCTTTTTATTTTTACTTATTTATTTATTTTTAATGTTTATTTATTTTTGAGAGAGACAGAGCTTGAGCGGGGGAGGGGCAGAGAGAGAGGGAGGCACAGAATCCGAAGCAGGCTCTAGGCTCCGAGCTGTCAGCACAGAGCCCGACACAGGGCTTGAACTCATAGACCGCGAGATCATGACCTGAGCCAAAGTCGGACGCTCAACTGACTGAGCCACCCAGGCGCCCCATAATAACCTCCTTTTTAATGGACACTTAATGTTCAGTAGAGAAAACTGATCACAATTTATTGACCCCTTCCCTAATGTTACACATTTCAGTTCCTCTAGCTTTTTGCTATTGCACATAACACAGTAGTGAACATCTGTGTGCTTGTTTTTTTTCTACAGTTTGAAGTATTTCCAAAGTGCCTCTGTTACCAACCCAGTTTAGTCCTTAGGTATCTAAGGCATCCTACACACACACACACACAGCCTCTCATTTAGTTCCCCCTGGGGTGATTTACGAAGGGAAGTTGGGGGGTGCTTAGAAAGGCCTCTGCAGCTGCCCTCACCCCATGTCTTCCACAGGTCTGGGGCTCTCCTCCCGGACCCCGGCTGTGAGCACGTCCGAGTCGAGTGCAGGCACGGGGACCAGCACCCCGTCCACGCCCACCACCACCAGCCAGAGCCGCCTCATCGCCTCGTCCCCCACCCTCATCTCAGGGATCACCAGCCCCCCCCTCCTGGACTCCATCAAGACAATCCAGGGCCATGGCCTGCTTGGCCCCCCCAAGTCCGAGCGCGGCCGCAAAAAGATCAAGGCGGAGAACCCAGGGGGGCCGCCCGTCCTCGTAGTCCCCTACCCCATCCTGGCCTCGGGCGAGACTGCCAAGGAGGGCAAGACATACAGGTGGGGGTCTTGGTGGGAGGGGGTCCACGTGGGCGTGGGGTGGAGGCTCACACCAAGGGCTGCCCTAGGAGCCCAGCAGCTGGGGCTGGAAAGAGGGACTGCAGAGGCTGAGGGTAGGGGCCAGGTCCAGAGGAGCGGGGTCTCCTGGTGAGCCCCACCTGCAGCCCATTCACAGGCAGGCTGGGGCTACCCCCCCATGCATATGCGGGGTTGCCAGAGGCCAACCTCACCACAACCTGGTGTCGTGGGAGTCCTGTTCTTCCTCCCTTCAAGCTCTCGACCCTCAAGTTGGAATCATCTGGGGAGCACTCAGAAAATGCCAATCCCAGGGCAGCACCTCCAGAAATTTTGATATAATTGGTTAGAGGGGGGACATGCAGAGGGCCAGTGAGCCCCTCTTGAAAGCTCCCCAGATGATTCTGATGTGCAGCTGGGAGGAGGACTTCTTACTCCCAAAGTTAGGGCATGTGGCCCCGGGCACACCTTCCCAGGATTGCCAGGCCTGTCTTCCCTGGGAAATGGAAACCGTTTCCCCCACTGCTGGGAATGGGCCCCTAGGGGAAGAGCCTTTGGCTCCAGATTGGAGGGTGTCCGGGCTGGGAGCCTGTACCCCTGGGCTCCTCACAAGGAAGCTCTGTGCCCAGATGCAAGGTCTGGGTGCTGTGGAAGGTGCCCTGAGCAGTATACTGGCAGAGGGCAGGGGCGAGGCGGGGGTGGTGGCGGTGGCCGTCTTCCCAGGTGTGAACGTGCCTCTTACCCCACAGGTGTAAGGTGTGCCCGCTGACCTTTTTCACCAAGTCTGAGATGCAAATTCACTCCAAGTCACACACCGAGGCCAAGCCCCACAAGTGCCCGCACTGCTCCAAGTCCTTTGCCAACGCCTCCTACCTGGCCCAGCACCTGCGCATCCACCTGGGCGTCAAGCCCTACCACTGCTCCTACTGTGATAAGTCCTTCCGACAGCTCTCCCACCTCCAGCAGCACACCAGGTGAGTGGCCCGCCTGGTGCTGCACCCCCTGCAGCCGATTTCAGCTCAGCACCTGCGCCGGGTGCATGGACCTGGTGCAGGAGGGGCAAGGACCTTCTCTAGGTGCCCACTGCCCCGAGGGTCAAGACCAAACTCCTTTACTTGGCATTTGAAGCCTTTGGTGATATGACCTCTGTGGACCTCACTGGCTTCTGCTGTCACTACTATGCCACCCTTCCCACCGTGTCTCATCTGCTGTGTCCTTTGCCTGAAACACCCTCCCCCATCTTTATCCTTTTTCTCTGGCCTCTCCTAGCCATCTCTCAGTCCAGCCTCCCCACGCCCCGACAGGCCCTATGCATCCCCATCACGGTAGTGATAGGCTGTCTCATCCTTGCCGGCTTCTTTTCCCAACTTCCAAATATATTGATGGCTCTTAAGGCAAGGGCTTGGTCCCCTCCATCCCCATATCCCCAGTGTGTGGCATGTAATAAGCATCTGGGCATTTGTTTAATATTTGTGGGATAAATAGAACTATCTTTTATAGGTCATGTGATTCATCCATTTGACAAGTATTTGCAGAGCCTCTACCATGAGACAGACATGATTCTAGGTTCTGGGAGCGCAGCAATGAACAAAACAGACAAAACTCCCTGTCCTTATAGGCGTACAGTCTAGTCGAGCATGTCAGAGAGATATTCAGAAATACAAATGCTTTCAGGAAAGACAAGTTTTTCAGGGGAGTACAGACATCAGAAAGACTGACTATCCACCCGCCAAATAAAAACACCATAGGTGTTTAGAGAAACAAACCAAAGGTTACCAAGATTGCAGTTCATCTCTTCAGAGGGGAAGAAACACAGAGGTTTTCTCTCCCCTGGTGATAGCATCTGTGAGCATTGCTATGGGTTGGCCGCTATCTGCTTTGTAAAAGTCAGGGGTAATGTTTTTGTGTGGAGCTTGTAACTTGCAGGAAGTGCTCAAATATTCTCTCTTTTGAGGACTGATGCTAGACAGAGAGACCCTAGTTTTTATTTTTAGGTTCTTAAAAACTGTTGTTCTTTTTGTGATTTATTCATACGCATCCATTGCCTTTGTGTGCTTTATCGCGGGGCACAGAGTGCTTTGTCTGTTCCTTGGACTCGGAGGCATAATGTGTAGGTTTGATGGTAAGAAACAAATGGCAGAGTGCCAGTAGGACAAGGCATCCGTGGTTTCTCCCGGTCCTGCGCCTCCTGAGGCATAAGGATCTGACCACAGAACTTTCTCTCCGCAAGTTTCTGATTTTTTGTCGTTACTTTGATTATTTTTTGAAGTTTGGCCAGTTTTCTGGACACAGGCATGTGTAACGAGGTATTGATGAAGAAAGAAAGTCCTGCTGGTTAGAGCATACGATACTAAGGTTTGAGAGCTAACTTCCGTCAGATTTCACAAAACCCCTGGGTCCGCCTTTTAATCTGTGTGTGTGAAAAAATTCCTCATGATATTATTTAAGATCAGTAACCTAGAAGGATCCAATTCACCTGTTGGGTTGTGCCTGTACAGCCTGTGATGGAAAGGGTACCTTGTTTTTGGAGACACCCCCCCCCCCCAACCCAGTGCGTTGGCGTTTCGGGCTGGCAGGAGTAACTTCATGTGTAACCTTGAAGGCTGGGGTTCCATAAGTCAGGGAGCAGATCTGGTCCAGTTTCCTGGAGCCTTAGGGAGTCCACATTCCCACATGTGAAGGACAGTCCTTGTGTTTTACTATCAGGCTTATAGTAATCTAATACTATAATGAAATGAAATTTGTCTTCAAATGTGACATTTCTGGCATGGTGGTGGTTACAAATTTGATTTACCCAATTATATCCTGTTGGGAAGGAGGACAGATTCTTACTGGCCCTATTTACCAAACTAATGGTCACGAAGAGCAAATGGTCTCAAATTGTTGGCAGTTGGTCGGAGCAGGTTTTTTTTTTTTTTTAATATTTATTTATTTTTGAGAGAGAGAAGGAGACAGAGTGTGAGTGGGGGAAGGGCAGAGAGAGAGGGAGACACAGAATCCAAAGCAGGCTCCAGGTTCTGAGCTATCTGCACAGAGCCCGATGTGGGGCCCAAACTCAAAAACCGTGAGATCGTGACCCGAGCTGAAGTCGGTCGTTTAACTGACTGGGCCACCCAGACACCCCGGTCTGAGTATTTTATTCCTTGTTCAAAGATAGCTTAAATTGAGGATTAGAGGTAGGTCAAAGAAGAAATGGGTTTTCTCGTATGCCCTTTAGGAAATAGAAATTAACGCCAACTAAATCACTTTCATTCCGTCCAAAGTCATAATTCCTGTTCTGCTGATCTCAGGTGGTTAGTCTGCTTTGCCAACTTGCCTGCTTCTGGAGTGAAGACTCTGGGACCCTGGCTTGGCCTCACACAGTGGCTGCTCGAGGTGATGGTGTCCGTTTGGAAGCTGTGCCCATTCACCTGTTCTCTGGAGCGTAAAGAACTGAGTGCGTGTAGTCCTCTACTGAGCCCATAATCTCTTGATGTCTTCTTAGGAAGACTCAACTTCAGACCTGAAGCAGAGGTCTTTTGGCAGGTGTGAGGGGGACCTCAGCTCTGTTGCTGACACCAAATGACTCTGGTCCGTTTATGGTAACAGTCAACAATGCCAGAGTGGAGGAGAGTGTAGTCTTTTATCACGATATATTGCATGATCAATATTTAAGATTAAGAACAGATTTTAGGCAGCAAGGGCATTGACCCATCTTCATACGCTTTTAATTTATCTCATAAGACGTGTTGTAACTGTCACTAATTGGTAAGTGTAGTTAGTTAAATGTAGAACAAAATCTTTTTTTTTTTCATTCAAGTTGTTAACATACAGTGGGGTATTGTTTTCAGGATTAGAACCTAGTGATTCGTCACTTACATATAACACCTAGTGCTCATAAGGACATGTCTTTTTGATTTTTATTGTACGTGAAAATAAGTTACTGTTTTTTGGTCTCCATTTTAAAAAGTGCCCAAATCTATATATTTATATTATATAGCATATATAATTCTGTATGATATACTGTATAATCATGTAAGTTACATATTATCATACATATAAAATGAATATAAGTGTATAATACATTTTCTGTATGTATATGCACACTTAAAATATAAAATTAATGCAGGGAAATTGGCCATCTCTTTTTTTGATTTGCCAGCTGCCTTACCCTAGTATCTTCATAGGACAG
Organism: Lynx rufus; assembly: GCF_022079265.1. Taxonomy (NCBI): domain Eukaryota; kingdom Metazoa; phylum Chordata; class Mammalia; order Carnivora; family Felidae; genus Lynx; species Lynx rufus. Next base: position 197,374,661 of record NW_025814834.1, on the reverse strand, counting down.
CCCTCGCTCTAGTGTTTGGCTAATTAAAAATACAGAAAATACAAAACGCTCAATCATTTGGAGCATCCCCTCTTTTAGTAAAACAAAGAAGGAACTCTTTGGTGTTGCCTGGTGGCCATCTGGAAAGTCCAAGAGCGTTTGGGTGTAAAAGATACTTTGATAACATTATTCTGATTGGGGGCCTGGATTCGAGAAGGCTAGGGCACAAGGTGGGCAGCCTAGGTAAGGTATGAGCATTGGTTTGGTAGTAATGGGACACCTGGGTGGCTCAATCGGTTGAGCGTCTGACTTCAGCTCAGGTCATGATCTCGCGGTCTGTGAGTTCGAGCCCCGGTTCGGGCTCTGTGTTGATAGCTCAGAGCCTGGAGCCTGCTTCGGATTCTGTCTCCCTCTCTCTCTGCTCCTCCCCTGCTCACGCTCTGTCTCTCCCTCTCAAAAATAAATAAACATTCAAAAAACAATTTTTTTTAAATGGGGCACCTGAATGGCTCAGTAGTTGGGCGTCTGACTTCGGCTCAGGTCATGATCTCACGGTTTGTGAGTTGGAGCCCCGCATCAGGCTCTGTGCTGACAGCTCAGAGCCTGGAGCCTGCTTCAGATTCTGTGTCTCCCTCTCTCTCTGCCCCTCCCCCACTCATGCTTTGTCTGTCTCTCTCTCTTTCAAAAATAAACTTAAAAAAATAAAAGAAAGAAACACAGTAGCAAGTAGTGATAATTAGGAGGAATCCTAGTTTTTTCAGAAGTAAACCTTTGTTTTAAAATACTCATCAAGACCGTGACCAAAAAAACAACAAAAATTTCACAGGCCTTTGAAGGAGGGGATTTTGCTGATGTTCCTTATCCAGGGATTGCTCTCCATTCCCAAGGACACACATTTTTTTTTTCCTCGAGTGATTTGAGTGCATAATGGTGGGAAACCAAACAAGCAATAGAAGAGGGTCCTATTAACATTAGAGACAAATTGTTAGTCATTAGACAGTGACACATATAATTAAACCGATGTGTCCTCACCCAGTGACAAAGAGGTGGGTGTCCCGAATACAAGTTCCAGAATCTGTTAGACAAACAAACAAAAAGCTAAACACAAAGAAGCAACCAGATTCCAGGTTCCTTGTTTCCTGCCGTTCCACAGAGACTCTTTCCTGCTTTTTGCCCCTCTGTAGAAAACCAGACAGTCAAGGCACATAATCAAATCCATCTTCCAAGGGTGATGCCAGTAATGAGGGGAATAAAAGAAGGTCACGTCCAAGGCTGAACCAGCCCTGGTTACGTAATAGAAATAGAGTTAGAAACAGGTTGAGCAAGATGACTCTGGTTATGGAGAAAGATGTGCCTGGAAGCATTCTGGGGGGCAACGTGGTTTCGATGTGCTGAAGCACTTTGGTGGGGCTCTCCTCCGTGAAAGGAAGACAAAACAAGTAAGGAAACGCAGGTAGCTGGCAGAGTGTTCCAGAAGTCCAGAGTTCAGGGGTGGCCCCATAAATAATAAAAACCACATGTATTTCAAAAGAAAGTCAGCAGAACTTTGCAGAGAGTCTGGTCAGCGTAGAAAAATGGCATCTGTCACACCTGCGACAGCAGTTAGCACGAGTGCGAGGTCATGTACCTGCAGCCTTACAAGGCAAAAGTCGGGGATCGCACCCGTTTTGTGAGTGGGTAGGTGAGGTCTAGGAAGAGGCTCGAGTGACCGGATGTGTTTGTCTATTCAGGCTGCAGACCGGTTTGCATTTGTTTTCTCAGCTATGTGACGTTTGTGTGCGTGTGCCGGGGTAGGCGTACTGGTGGCAGGGGTAGGTGTCATTCCGTTTTTCTCGAGTCTGATGATCGTAACGGTAGTCAAATTCTACCCACAACTAGCCTGTGTCCAGGATGCCCGTGTGCCTGGCCCCAAGGCGGGTGTTTCCATACGAAGTCCTCCTGTAGTGTGAAGCTGTGTTTCTAAAGAAGAGGTAGCGAATCTGAAAAGTGGCATGGAGAGTGAGTCATCTCAAGGAAGGTTAACTTGTGCTGACCCTACCGTTGTGTTAGTTCCAAAGCATTCACCCGGCTGAAGTCGTTCAGTGTAATTTATTACCTGGGAAATAAAAGAAAAAATGAGAACTGATGAATTGTCCATAATTTTATTTAAACATTGAATAAATTCTCCTTGTTGGTTTGTATAACCTGTTTATCTTAAATAGAAAGTATCTCATGAACACCCTTCGAAGAAGTCACTGAATCCTTACGGTCATTACAATCCGTATTATTATCGCCATTTTCGGACTGAGGAAACTGGGTTGAGGGAGGCAAAGTCACTTGCCCAAGGTCACTGTGCTACGAGGAGGCAGAAGTGAGATTTGAGCCCAGATCCCCCAGGAGCCCGTGCGCCACAGGGAGGAAGGGGCTGCGGAAGAAGCTCCTATGGGTGGAGGTGCCAGCTACCGCAGGGCGAGTCTTCGGGGCCCCAGGGTGGGGGGCTGCGGCGGTCCAGGGGCACTGATTTCAGCTCGGCTCCCCTGCGCTGCCTGTGGTCCGCACATGTGAGCACATGTGGGGAGCGGGCTGGGTGCTCCCCTACAGAGAAGATGCCCTGCGGAGACAGGAGTCTGATGTTGGAACTGAGCAGGGGTGGAGTCATGGGAGGTGTTCCCGGCAGGGGCGGCAGCATGAGCACAGGCTCAGAGGCTTGCTGGGGGGGTGGGGGGGGGCGGTGTCTTCATGTGCGTAGCTCACTGGAAAGTTGGAAAGACTCCCTTCCAGGGAGAGCAGTGGTGGAGGGGGAGGCTTTAGAAACCAAGGCCTTGAATGCTGGGTCACAGGGTTTGGACTCTGTCCTGGAAAAGGGGGAGACAGTGGAGGTCGCCAGGCAGGGCCATGACGAGGTCAGATCCCTGCGCTGCTGCTGTGGCGGAGGCCAGGAGGGGAGAGGCTGCTGCTGGGAGTCCAGGGAGGAGGCCAGGCAGCTGTGGTACTGGGACTGGGAGGCCACAGGGGGCTTTCCGTCTCCAGAGGGCTGGGCTGGGGCCCTGAGGAAGGACCTTTGGAGGGTGCAGTCAGTCAACAAATACTTGCATCCTATATCTGAGGATGGACGTCATTGGCTATGTTGAGCATATTACTGTTGCCAGTGACCGACATCAGAGAGAAAACCCTCTTTCATTCAGTCCCTGCCTATGTACAAGGTCCTCTTGGCTGGGCCCTGGGGTGATGCTGGTGAACAAGACCAGGGGAGCCCTTGCCCTCAGGAGGCAGCCCAGGAAACAGTGACTAGGCAGTGACAAAATACACATTGCTTGGGGGTGGGCTGCAGGGCCCAGGCCTGCTGTGGGGGCTCAGGGAAGGCCGCCCAATCGGGGGCTTTTACGCTGAGAACAGGAGTGTGGGTTTTCACCGGGTATTAGCTGGGGAAGAGTGTGCCCGGAAGAGGGGGCAGCCTGGATAAAGGGAGGAGCTTGGAGTCTAGTGGGGTCGGGGAGGCTGGTGGGGCCAGAGGCTGGGGGCAGGGGAGAGGAGCAGTGGGAGGCAAGGACTCTGGGGTGAGCCCTGGAGGGGTTAAGACAAAATCAGCACATGCCCTGGGGTCCCTTAGTCCCCTCTGCCACCTGACCCCAACTGAATGAATTCTCCAGCCCTGAAGGGGGTGAGGGGAGGATGGAACGGAGGGGTTGTGTCAGTCCAGATGGCCATTAAGGTCCTTCCATTGTAGGGACAGGGTGCCATGGTTGGAATGATGTCTCCAGATACATGACACCCAGAAATGTGCAGGTGGAATGGGGTTCTCAAAATCGGGCCAACCAGCTCCACTTGGCAGGTTTCTTTGCAGCCTGTGAACTGGCTCTGGCCTTGGCATCTGAGCCTGGGCCCTGTGCTTGCCCTCCCTGTTGCGTAGAGGAGATGGTGGGCGGGGAGTGGCCCCTGTACTGAGGATGCATCCGGATCACAGGTTTGGTGGGCAGAATCATTAGTCAGACAAGGTTGCCGGGTGAGAAATGGATCTTGGACCAGGATGTAGGGTGCATAGGAGCAGGGAGGTGAGGCCAGAGCACACGATGAAGGGCCTTGAATGACACACTAAGGAATCTGGACTCTTACCGTGTTCACGGTGGGCAGCCAATGTCTTCCTGATGGCGGGGAATGTTGTTTATTCAAGCCCATCCAGCATGGGGCCTGCTGGGACAGGGGCCTTAGTTTGATGAGTTTGTTGATGGGCAGAGCAAGCCGCCTCGGTGAGGTGGCCTGGGGCATTAGGGACACGGTGTGGCCAGGGCTGGGTTCTCCCTTCCCTTGATGCTTGGTGGCAAATTAGGCAAACAGCGTTCAGGACGGCCAGCATTTCACGGCCCACCTACTTGGCGGAGAGGATTTGCCAGAACAGGTGACTGAAGACAAGCTCAGGCTGATCGCGGAGGGCTTGCACAGAAGATGGGCTCTGGGGCGTCTGCGCACCTGTCCGGGCCCACCTCCGTCCTCACCTGGGCCCCCTGGGCTGTCAGGCAGGCACGAGCAACACCACTGACCTGAACAGAAAATCCAGCTGTCCACCTTTGAGTCATCACTCTGGAGTCACCTGTTCAGTGAGGCCCACCCTGACCTCGTGTTTAAAACTGAATCCCCCCCCCCCCCCGGCATCCGTGCTCCCCCCCCCCCCCGCCCCACCTTATTCTCTGTCTTCTCACAGCACTTATTACCTTCTATGTGGGATTTACTTACTTATTTCATGTTTGTTGTTTGTTTCCATGAGGCAGTGGTTTTTTGTCTGTTTTGTTCATTCTAAGTACCAAGCGTGGTGCCTGGCACAGGGCTACCCAGCGTAATGAATGTTGAGTTAATGAATGAATGAATGAATGATGGTAATACTGGCAAGTGTTGACTGAGTGCGGACTTTGTGCCAACACTTGGCTAAACCCCTTAACACGTATTATCTAACGTAATCTTCACAAAGTGACGTGAGGTCATATTTTTATGCTCATTTTGCAGATGAGGAAACCGAGGCTCAGTGATTTTTTCCCAGGGTCGCCCAGCTAGTAGCTGGTGCAGCCAGGATGAGAACCCAGGAGTGGGAGGGGACAGAGGGCTCACAGGAAGGACAGAGAGGGCTGAACTGCTGGGCCTCCCCGTCCTGCATTCTCTCGGTAGCTGGGGTGACCAGGTAGCCATCCCAGACATGAATCTGATGTGGAGACAGGGCAGGGAACAGAAGTTGGGGGCCAGTCAGAGACATTTCCTTCTGAAGGCAAGAGGCAGAGTGGACAGGCACGTTCCTGGCAAAGCTGTGGATCTGTGTTCTTTCAGTGGTGGTCTGTAGGTGGGTTTTTAAGGAGAGAGGGGCAGAAAGCAGTCAACGCGGGCCCCTGAGGCTGGGGGGGCTGGGCCGGGTCTCTGAATGGGCGCTGGCGGTGGGCGGGGTTCAGCAGGGAGCTGTGGGGAGCAGGAGGGCTCTGGTTACAGACGGGCAATGGGAGGCCAGAGAAGGAAGGAGAAGGGGGTACCTGTGAAGTCCCCGGCCCTTGCCTGGGGCTCTCTGGGGAGTGTATGGAGTGGAGACAGGGCGGCTTGGGAGTCAGATATATGGTGCAGGCCATCCAAGGGCCTGGGGGGCCGGAGCCGGCCCACGGTATCTGTCAGGGACTCCACCTCACTGCCCATTGCAGAATCCACACAGGCGACAGACCCTACAAGTGCCCACATCCTGGCTGCGAAAAGGCTTTCACTCAGCTCTCCAACCTCCAGGTGAGTGCCCGCCTGCCCCTTGCCTGCCTGGCCCCCTGCAAAGGGAGCCCAAGCCGGGGTGGGGCTGGGGGGAGCCCCGGCTGGCCCCTGACCCCTCTGTGCTCCCCACAGTCTCACCAGCGCCAGCACAACAAGGACAAGCCCTACAAGTGTCCCAACTGCTACCGGGCCTACTCGGACTCCGCGTCCCTGCAGATCCACCTCTCCGCCCACGCCATCAAGCACGCCAAGGCCTACTGCTGCAGCATGTGCGGGCGGGCCTACACCTCGGTGAGTGCCTGGGGTCCTCGGGGGACCTCTTCCTCTCCCGTGGCCTCAGCCATCTTGATTCTCCCCACTTTGCAGACAAGGAAACCGAGGCCCAGAGAGGGGAAGCAACTCCCCGAGATCACGATGAGTGGCAGAGCCAGGGTTTCGGCTCCCCAGTTCTATTTCTGGCTGCCCTGGGCCGAGCCTCCAGCCTCTTGGCGGCCTGTAGCCGCCTGGTTTCCTCCAGGCCCCGGAAAACTGAAGGCAGTGGTGGGGGGCCAGGCACCCTGCTCTCCAGAGCCAGAGCCGGGGAAGGGCCTTCCCCGCTGGGCAAGCTACAACCCCCATCGTGGCCACAAGAGGGCGCAGTGGCTCGGCCCAGAGCTTCCTCATCTCAGGAAAGGCCTGAGCAGTACCAGAAAGGTCATCTCATCCAACCCTCTGTCCCTGGGTGGGAATTTCCCTAAGCAAGGGCCTTTCAGCAAGAAGAGGGAGGCTGGGCAAATCACCTGAGTGTGTGTGCGTCTCCAGCTAATCAGATATTCTGCAAATAGACCCCCATGCAAATCCAGACAGAGATCACTGAGCCTCAATTTCCTCATCTGTAAAATGACGAGGTAACAGTTCTCAACTCACAGGGCTGTTGGCCAGCAGAGCCAGTGCCTAATAAACATCCGCTAATACAATGATTTATTCTCTCATTGTTTACTGAACACTTGTGCCAGGCTATTGGGAGTCAGGATGAATCAAACAGACATATTCTCTGCCCCCAGGGAGATTGGACTCTACTGCTGGAGACAGATATTAAACAAGTAACCAACAAATAAATATGGAATGACAAATTATGGTAATTGCTGTAAGCAGGGTTTCTCATCCTCGGTGCATGTTAACATTTGGGCAGGGTACCTTTGTGCTCAGGGACTGTTTCGTGCATCGTAGGATGTTAGATACATCCTTGGCCTCTGTGCACTAGCTGTCCCTCCCCAGGCTGTGACAACCCAAAATGCCAGACGTTGCCAAATGTCCTGGGGCAGGGGGTGAAGTCGCCTCCGCCTGAGAACCACTGGTCTGAAGGAAACATAGGTTGATAAAGCAGCAGGGAGGCTAGAACGGAATTGGGAAAGGGATGTAGGTCTGGGTAGGTCAGGGGAGGGGGTAACATTTCAATGAAGCCTTGAAGGGTAAGGAGGGTGAGAAACTTCGAAGCAGGAGCACACCCTGAGGTGGAACAAGCCTGGCAGGTTCCAGGACCTGAAAGAGGATTAGGTCACACTGGGCTGTGGGGCCTTGTTAGGGAGTTTGGATATTTGCCAGGTAGAATGGGAAGCCACTGGGGGGAGGGGACTGTCCGGGAGGATATTTTTGAGAGGTCACTGACTGGAGGGGACACACGTCGGGTGGTGAGGAGTATGGCAGGTGCCAGCCAGGCCTGTGGTTGCTGAGCACTGGGTTCATGACACTGCTCCCTCCCTGGAGTTCAAAGGGCAGAGGAGAGTTGAAAGACAGAGGGCAGAACCTGCAGGGAAAGGGCCCCAAGGGGAGAGGCAGGGCACCCCAGAGACCTAGGAGCCCCACTCAGCCGGCTGACCGTCAACTGGTGTCGGCCTCAAGTTCTGGACACCCACCTCCTCACATCTGCTCCCAGGGGAGGGACCACAGGCGTCCATGAGTGAGATTCTAGATGGAGTCTGTCTGAATTCTGGGGTCAGCGGGGGTGTCCCAGTTCACCTGTCTTGCGGTGACTGGACTCTCTAGAACTGGGCCTGACTGGACTCTCTAGAACAAGAATAATTACCTTTATTTTAAATTTATTTTTGTTTTTAAGTAAAGTATAGTTGGCATGATATTTTTTTAAGTAGGCTCCATGCCCAGTGTGGGGCTTGAACTCGGGACCCTGAGATCAAGAGTCACATGCTTTACTGTCTGGGCTAGTCAGGTACCCTGACATCTTTTTTTTTTTTTAATGTTTATTTTATTTTATTTTTTTGAGAGCGAGAGAGAGAGTGCATGTGAGAGTGCACATGCAAGCGAGCAGGGGAGGGGCAGAGACAGAGAGAGAGAGAGAGAGAGAGAGAGAGAGAGGGAGAGAGAGAGAGAGAATCCTTAGCAGGCTCCATGCTGTCAGCACAGAGCCTGACTCGGGGCTCAAATTCATGAAGCGTGAGATCATGACCTGAGCCGAGATCAAGAGTTGGACGCTTAACCGACTGAGCCACCCAGGCGCCCCAGTGACATACCTTTAAAAAAAAAAAAAACAAAAAACATTTTAATGGATTGAATTTTAAACTACTTTAATACATAAAAGAAATATTTTAGAAGAGTGAACCCCCACGTTCCCATTAGCCCCCAGAACCATCAACCAATCTTGGCTTATCCATATCCCTATTTTCTGTCCCTATAATGTCTCTGTAGACATTATGTTGTTTCATCTGAAAATTTTCACTCTGTCTCTAAACATCAGGACTCCTCTTTTTTAACATGTCCACAGTATCTTTACAATTCCCTTAAGTCCTTGGTACCATCAGCTACCCGGTCAGCGTTCACATTTTCTGTCTCCTGAATTAGGCCAGCATTTTGTTTACTTCCAAATTGATTTTGTAATCAAGATCCAAGGAAGATCCCTACATTGTACCCTGTCAATATATCTTTTAGTCTGTTGATCCCCACCCTATGCCCCTGCCCCCACCTGGGTCGTTTTTTTCTTTGCAGTGTATTCACTGAAGAGTAGTTTCCTAGTTTGCGTGCTGCTGAGGCTTTCCCTCTGGTGGTGTTGATAGCCTGTTGCCACCACATTTGAGGGCTTCCTCTACATGACTGATTCTGAGCAAGGTGATATTTGAGACCGGGGGACTCTGTCCTGTGGGGCGAGTGGTGGCTCACCAGGTATTCCCACTTCCTTCCACCTGAGTGTGAGGGCCTCCGGGCCTGCAGGTGAGCCCGCGGGTCCCCTCACGCGCCCAGTTGTGGGTGCCTCAGGTCAGACTCAGCAGAGCTGTGGGGACAGTCAGGGGACGAGCTGAGCATGCCCAGTTTGTGCTTCCCGAAGTCACCGGTCCTATCAGGTCCGGCTTCTTCCCAAGGGAGGATTGCGTGGGGGGGTGGGGTGGCAGAGGCTGGGGCTCCCACCACCGCCTGGAATCCAGAGTAGAGACTGGGGGAGGAACAGTCCCCTTGACCCTTACCGCGTGCTGGGAGCTCTATCTGCCATAGCGACCCTTTGAGGTGGTTCCTTCAAGAGGAGGCTTGGACATACGAGATGGCGTATCTGAGGTTCCACTGCTACGAGGTGGCAGGACCCAGCTCAGACCAAGGCCCCCTGCTTCTCCCTCGCTGGAGCACCGGCCAGATGGGGGCGGCTGTGCTCGATCCCCCAGGCAGGCTGAGGTGCAGCCAGTTGGCCTGGCCCTCAGGAGGTCCAGGTGGGCACTTCTGAGGGACGAGCCTGGCGCGTGCCAGCTCTCCAGCTGGCGTGCTGTGGGCTCACAGTCTGGTAAACGGGCCAGCACCCACGCGTGGCGGCAATGCAGCATCATCGCTAGAACCGATGCTCACGGCCCACCTACCACGGAGCCCTCCCGTGGCCACTTGTGGGAACTGCAGCCTCCCCTGCGTGTCTTGCCAAGGGTTGCATGTTCTGAATCTCACCCCTGCCCACAGGAGACCTACCTGATGAAGCACATGTCCAAACACACGGTGGTGGAGCACCTGGTGAGCCATCACTCGCCCCAGAGGACGGAGTCCCCCGGCATCCCGGTGCGAATTTCCCTCATCTGAGCCGACCCAAGGCGCCGCCCCACCCTGCCCACTGGCAGACACAGACCCAGGCAGCACCAGGCCCCAGCTTCCTCCAGGGGCCCTCCAGGAACAGCCGAGCTCTCTCATGACCTTCCTGACCTTCCAGAAAGCCTGGGCTGCAGAAGCCCTGCCCGGTCCAGCTCCGGGGGCGGCCAGGCCAACTGCAAGATTCTGGACTGTTTTGGTGGCATCCAAAGACGATCTCAGAGCACTTTGAACCTCTCTGTTGGGTTTCTTTTTGTTCCCCACCCTCCACTTGCTTCACTGTTTTTGTTTTTAAGTTTGTTTTGGAAATAACAAAAAAGATATTTATTGGCCAAGAAGTTGGTGCTGCTAAGACCGAGAAATGAAAAGAATCGGACAGATGGACACAGAGAACCAGAGGGCAGCGTGGGACCTTCTCTTGCCACAGCCTCAGGTCTTGAGGGAAGGCTCAGGCCTGGGTTTCTGGACTGCAAAGGGGACCCCCCCGCCAGGTGGGAGGGGACAGGAAGCATCTGGAGTGAGCCACTCACCCCTAGGTGCCCAGCTCCAACCTCTTGGGCTACACCCTGGGCATTACTGAGCAGAGGGATGAGGCAGCTCCTGGGGCTGCCCGGGCTTCAGGAGGCAAAACAGGAGAGGGGCTGGGAGATCCGCAGGACCAAAGGGTGCAGCGTTGGGCTGGGCTGGGCACAGGCCCAGGGAAATGGGGTGAGGGTGGGCTGGGTAAGACCTGGCCCTCCACTGCCCTGAAGACCACCCCAGTCTACCTCGGTGCTGGCCAGGAAACCTATTGGCTACCTCTCCCACCATCCCAGACTGTGGGCAGGGGGGTGGGGAGGGAGTGGGCCTAGGCTTAGGACCCCCCCTCCAGAATTTCCTCCAGATGGGGCAGTGCCCAGGGAGGGGTTATGTGTCTTCCCTGTCATGAAGGGGGGAATCCCCAGTCCAGGCCCTAGGCCCCTCGGCAGGGAAGGGATCCTCGGGGAGGAGGGTCCCAGGAGCAGACCCTGCCCTCAGCCCCCACAGACACACCCCGATCTGAAAGCCATGCGTGTCCATGTATATAGGAACTATGTACAGAGCCCGGAGAAGCCCCCCTTCATCCCCCGGGGAAAAAAAAAAAAAAAAACTAGACAGAAACTCATCTATATATTCTGTATCTGGAGTTCCGTTTTGAATATTAACTGTGTTATTTTTATACACTTTTTAAGCCTTAACTCGCCATTGATTTACCAGTTTAACGTTTCCTGGGGTTTTTTTTCCCATGGGGTTCTCTGCCCCAGCCCCCACCCCTTTGTTTGACTTGCGTCGTCGGATACTCAGTATTGTAGCTTTTTGTCCGCATGTTACTACCCTGTAAATACGCTGTTATACATACTGTTAACACCCCATTTGCTTTTTTCTATGGGACCTCCAGGCCACCATATCTAGAACTAGTTACCTTATTAAAAAAGAGAAAACAGTCTGTCGGCTTCTCAGTCTGCATCTTGGTGGCAGGGAGGTGAGGGCAGGTGCCCCTCAATGCTTCAGGAAACAGGTTTGCATTCTATTTAAGAGAAGGGGTGGGGAGCAAAATAAAAATCCAGTGTGGGGGAAGACACTACATGGGGCGAGAGACCAAGAATCCCAAACCCTCTGCTCTTTGTATTTCTCTGTTGTGAAGAATAAACTGTACCTGCACCTGGGTGGCGGTGGTGTCTCGCGTGCTCCGTGCGAGGGCGGGGCTGGGGGGCACTTTTCCATTGCTCCTCTCCCCTCCCCCGCCCCCCAGACTTGGGGAAGGAGGGAAATGGCCCCTTCCCGTGGGCTGGCCTCACCCCAGCTGCTGAGCCAAGTGCTCGGTGCCTGGCACCCCCCATGAAGGAGGCAGAAAACCAAGAGGGGGTTTTTTTCGTTTCTGTTTCGTTGTTGTTGTTTTTGCCGAGGATCATGCTGTAATTAAGTGGCAGGAACACACGTCTCACCCAGGTTTGTCTCATTCTGAATGAAGCCTTTTTGGATGTATGGGGTCCAGTGGGGTTCACAGCGCCCGCTCCCAGGTGGGGGGGCGGCCACATCCCAGTACCCTGCCTATCTTCGGGGGTCCACCGCAAGTGCCCTGACTGGGACACGATTCCCATGATTGAGGGAACCAAGAAGTCCCCTTCAATCCACTTTTCCCACGTGGGTCAATGTTTTGATTGTGGAGGAGGGAGATGCAGGAATTAATGACCCCAGAGTTTATCAAGGCTGGTCCTCTGTGGGGCATTCTGAGTGAGACAGAAGTGACTCTACCAAGAGTCACCATGGAGCTCGCCTTCAGGAATTCACTCTGAGCCCTCACAGGCCTTGTGAGTCAAGACGTGGCTGCAAGTGTAGAAAGTCCAACCCAAACAAGGATTTATTGGCTTTCATAACAGGACAGTGCGGGAGTCAGGCCAGCCTCAGGGCTCACTGTTGTGTCTCCAGCTCTCCACTTTGCTTTGTTCTAAGAGCTGGTTTCACCCTCAGGCTCCTGGGGGGTCAGCAGCTCCAGCCTCACAGCCTCCCCGCAGGGTTTCCTGCAGTCAAGCCTCTCTCTCTTCTGGAAGCCCCAGCAAATATCTGGGTCTTGCTGGTTGGGACTGGGGTAGGTCCCATCCCTGAACCAATCACCATGACCGGAATGTCTATACTTGATTGGCTTAGACCTAGAGCCCATGCTCTAAACCTGGAGCAGCAGGTGAAACCCCAATCTGTAGTACATCTCCCCAAAAGGAAACCAGATGTGTTGACATGAGGAGGGGTAAGTGGATATGGAGTAGCCAGGAACCTGTCTTCAGTAACCTCACGGGCCTCAAGGCGTTCTCGGAAATTGACCTCCCACAGCCTGCTGTGCTAAGGGGTGAGCTCTGGTGGCCACGTTTGCATCACTTGACCCGATCCCAGCCACAACCGAGGGGCCAGCGGTGGACATTTGACTCAGCCGTTGAAGTCTTAGACCGATGGTAGCGATGGTGCCAGCGGGATGCGTTGGCTGTCCTGGTTCATGAGTGGGTTGTGCACACCACACGCACGTGGCCGACTCCACATTTGGTGGATGTGGTGGTGTTGAGTCGGCCATGGTGGGGTTTCTACAACAGAAACTGGCGAAGGCTACAAATCTGGGCTTTCTTTTTCCTGGAGGAGCCAGTTGCTAAACATTTGCTGGCACACCACTGGCTGACTCTCCAATCAGATTTTCCGGTCCGTGGATTAGGAAGAGGTCCAGTTCAGGAGCCTGGAAGAGCCCGTGGCCCAGGGGTAGGGACGTGTGTTGGGCCACACACAAGCAGGACAGAGGCAGACAGAAGCAGAGGCGGACAGAGAAGACCTGGATAGAGCCTGCGTCAGACTCGGTTCCTGACTTTGGATCTCCATCTTCCGGGCAGGTTTGATTTCCTGCTTGTTCTCACATCAGTGAATTTAAGTTGCTGGTGGCACGACATCGGGCAAGTCACTTAACCTCTCTGTGCCTGATTTTCTCATACGTAAAATGAGGGAAACGACAGCAACCAATGTATAGGGTGGATGTGGGGATTAAATGAATCAATATATGGCCAATGCTTAGTCTTGCCCAGTGCAGACTAAGTACCAGTAAGTGTAATTGTTATTATTTGACATGGCCCTGGTGGATCTAAATCCCTTATGACCAGTGAACCCTGGCTAGACAGCTGCTGGTGTTTGGGGATTTCTGGGGATGACATCTGAGCTGGCCTGGCAGGGTGGGGCAGCAGGGGCAGGTGAAGATTTTGCATGTAGAAGCGACACTCCGAGGACTGGGAGGACTGGCAGCTTTTCACCTGCTCACCTGGAAGCTCTCAGGAGCTTCCGCTGTCTCTGAGGGCCCCGGCCTGGGTGCTGAGGACAGTGCTGACTGACAGTGACACCGATGGGAGTGGCTGCAGAAGAAGCTTATCCGCCCTTGTTATTCCTGCTTCTGCCCCAAGTCCCTCTCATGTCCCCCCATGGGCCTCTGGGTGGGACAGAGGAGGGAGACACTCCCAAGAGGTTGTCTGTTCCACACTGCATCTTCCTTGACTCTTCCCTGTCCTCAGGAAGGTCTCTACCCACAGTGCGAAGCTGTCCCAGTCCAGCACCTGGAAACCCCTGACCCAGCCATCATTTAAAACAGGAAATGGGTGTTCTTTTGGCAAAGCCTTTGACTCCACGAACTTGGTGGAGAAGGGACAGGCAAGGACGGGGAGAAGGCAAGTTACATTTTCTGCAGCATCACGACCACCGCAGGGAGGGTGACGGGCACCCCCGCTTTACAAATCTGAGGAAACCGAGGCTCAGCAAGGTGAGGAACTTGTCCACAGTCACGCGCAGAGTTAGAAGAGAAGCAGATCTTACTGGCTGGTGCTCAGGCCTCTCATGGCCACGGGGTGTGTGTGAAGGTGGGTGTGGGTGGCCCTCGGGGAATGCTGCAGGGTGAGGGAGAGGAAGGAATGTGCCAGCTCAGAGCCATCAAGCAATAACCTGTTCTAAGGTACAGCTGGCCTGTGCTTATCTAAACCAGAGTCCAAAAGGCCTTCTGGGTTTTGCTAATCCAGTTTGGGTGGGAGGCAGTGGGGAGCTTTGAACTGCGTTTGAGAGGGGCGAGATCTCTTATGTCACATCATCAGTAAGTGGAACCCGCTTGTAAAAATGATCAGATTGTGAAAACAATCAGGACGGATTTACGCTGGAACTGCTGTCCTTCCTGGGAACAGTGGAGGCTCATAAAAACTCAAGGTCTGTGAGAACACTGCATACTGGATTCGGGGGACCTGGAGTGAAATCCCACCCTCCCAGGGCCTCAGTTTCCCCAAGTGTCAGAGGACAGCGCAGGGGCTTCCAAGCTGCTACCTTCCCTGTCTCCTTGGCCCCGTAACCACCTTTCCTGCAGGGCCTGATGATTTCACCTGCTGTTCAGAGCCTGTGTTTCCCACTCCCCCCGCAGCCCCCCACCCGGGGATGAAAAGTCTAGATAGCAGCCACGAGTAAGGAAACTTACCAGGCCCAGACTATGGGCCCCGCATCAAGGAAGTGTCCTTTTTGTGGACACTGTCCAGGAGAGAGGGCCATAAGGATACCTTTGGAATAATTTTATTATAATATTACTTAAATACGTACAAAGTTGCTTGAGGGTGGGGGGAGCAAAGCCAAGGACTCAGATGTTTCTTCTGTGGCAGCAGCTTTCTCCTGTTCACCCAGAAGCTACTCTCTTTGGAGTGAGAGCCAGTCCTGGCTCTCCAGCTGCCACCCAGACAGACTCACAGCTTCTCTGTGCCTTAGGCACTTACGTTCCCTTTTTGTGCTTCAGTCTCCTTATCAAAAAGGGGGTTGGGGGCTGGAGTTGGGGGGGGGGACGGGGCGAGAAGGGCTAAAACAGCTCTGCAGGAGGCATCAGCCGAATCCAGTAAGGTCAGAGGTGAAGGGCAGCTTGCGAGGCGCTACTGTCGCGGTGCTTTGTCGGTAGCTGTTGAAAGTGGAGGAAAGGGACCTTTTCCCTCCTGTAGAACAGCTAGTTCCCCAAAGGCCAGGGCCTCCTCCTCCCACCGCTACGATCCCACGGCCAGGCGGGCAGGGCTGTTTCGATCCAAGCTCTCGCTGCCCTCCGGGGCGCCCCGACGGCTTCAGGGGCCCCCTTCCCGGGCCGGCGGGGGGGTCGGGGACTAGTCGCGCAGCAGGGCGTACTCCTTGGGCGCCCAGAGCAGGCGCGGCCGCCGGATCTCGGCCCTCGAGCCGATGTCGGGGCTCCAGCAGAACTCGGGCGACAGCACCTTGGCGGGCTTGTGCAGCCAGAAGAACTTGTTGAGGTGGCTCTCGTCGTGCCAGCGCGCCTCCAGGCCGAGCTCGCGGTCCCGCCGCTGGCCCCGCGCGCAGTGCGCCGTCAGCCCGCGCAGCGCCGCCACGCTGCCCCCGAACACGGCCGCGTGGTAGTAGAAGTCGCCCTCGCCCGGCGCCAGCGCGGCGGCCGAGCGCGCGTCGCGCTCGTAGGGCAGCAGCCACCGCGGCCAGCGGTAGTGCCAGGAGTGCAGCTGCGCTACCGACTCGGCCAGCGCCTCGGGCCCGAAGGCGCCCTGGAAGTACTGGTCCACGTCCATGCAGAACACGAAGCGCGCCTCGCGGCCCAGCCGCCCGCCCAGCGCCTCGTGCAGCGTGTGCATGCGCTGCATGGACACGTCCTGCCAGCGCCGCTCGCGGGCCACGCGCTCCACGCGCAGGAGGCGGCCCGGGGCCAGCGCCACGCGGGGCACGGCGTCCGGGCGCTCGGTGAACACGTAGTACACCACGCGCTGGCCCACCATGAAGTGCTGCTCGGCCGTCTCCAGGAAGCGCGCCAGGTACTTCTCCAGGTACCTACCGGGCAGGGTGGGGCGGGGCGGGTCAGCCCGAGCGCGGCGCCTTCCTCGGCCCCGGCCGCTCTCGGGCTCGGGCTCCCGGCTCCCTGCAGCCACGGGCTCCGGGGCTCCGCAACCCTCCAGCCGCAGCAGCTTTCAAGGCGGGCGCAGAGGCTTGCAGATCGCTCGCCTTCGCAGCCCTGGGTTCCCTGCCTTGACCGTGGGCTCCCACTGCCCGCCTGGATCAACAGGGTCCCGCGGCAGAGGGGCCGTGCTGACCCTGGGACGGCCGGCAGCGTTAGCCTTTGCCTCGTTAGGGCTCTGAGCCTTCGAAGCTTAAAGCTTACGAAGGCCTGGACCCGTGATGCCGCGGCGACGTGAGGAAGCCCAGCCAGCCGCGCGGAAGGCATTGTGAAGACAGGTGCCGCACCGGTGTTCAGCAGTCGGCCATCCCAGGGGAGGCCCAGACATGGGGGAGCAGCGGGGAGCCCTTCGGGAGTTCCTGCCCACAGAATCTTAAGCTGTAATAACAGCCGTTGTTGTCATCACTGAGGTTGTGACAGTTCCTCACGCAGATGGTCAGGACGGTCCCTGGGTAGGGGCCTGTGCTGGGTGGGCTCCATGGTGCCGGTGTCTAGGGAGGAGGGAAAGGGAAAGGGTGGTCCTGCCTGCTCCCCGGGAGGCTGGGACAAGAGGTGCTGTCTTTGCTTCCCTCTTCGCTTTGGGATCCTGCGGCCGGGGAGAACCCTGTGCCCCATCCCTGCGTCCCATGCACACCCCTTCCACTCCCTGCCTGGACAGCACCGCTCCCCTCCCCAGGCCTTACCTGCCTACAGCAAAGACAGTCAGACCAATGGTGAGGTTCTGCTGCAGAGCCTCCCGCTGGGCCACAGCTGGGTCGAAGGTGCCATCCCAAATAATGGGGGCCCCCCAGGAGGTACAGGTCAGGACTTCAGGCCGGGCCCTGGCCGGGACAGGGATGGAGAGATAGGTCTGTTCATCCACTGGTCTGGTGCATTGTCACCGCCACCTCCCCAGTGCCGTACCCTAGGGCCCCACAAATGGGTCCCACCCAGCCCCCGCCCCTAGGAGTCCCTAGCCTAGACCCAACACAGAGGATTGGGAGATGTGTGACCTGATGGGGCCCCTGGGAGGAGTACCTGGCCCTGCCAGGGTGAGGGATGTGTGGAGGGCAGGGACACGGAAGGCAGGGCTCTCTAGGGCATGTGGGTGTTAGCTCCTTACCAGGGATGCAAGAGACCCGTGAAGTTGTCCCTCAGCAGCGCCATTCTGGCAGAAGGACAGACACCCATGGGGATGAGGACTTCCAGATGCCTGCGGGGTGGGGGCAGCAGTGAGGGGCCCTCTCTCTTTGCACTTTACAAGGAGGGGGAGCCCACAAGGACAAGTGTGCAGCCAAGATAGCCATCGCCCACCATCCCTCAAGGAGGCACTTAGAAGAGGCCCCGACCCTGCTGGTTCCCACGTTGAGGGCTGGGGGAAGGGAGTTGTACCTGATTACAGGGAGCCCATACAGGTACAGCCCTAAGAGGCCAAGTGCAAATAGGATCAGCAACCAGAAGAGTCTCTTCCAGGTCCTGGGTGGTGGGGAGGGCATTAGCAACTCATTTATACATACACATACACATGAGAAATTGCTTATGTAATTTTAATGTTGCAGGTTATTTATTTTCGGATACAAATATATTCTTTTCACATGGTACAGGTATTCAGAGGTACAAAAGAGTATATGTAGTGCAAAGTCTTTCCTGGTCCCATCCAGCCAGTTGCTCTGCATGGAGGGGAGCCAGCACTACTCTTTTCTTGTGCCTCCTTCCAGAGGTGATCTGTGCGTACGCAGGCAAATATAAATATGGTGGTAAATCCTCCCTCCTCCCCTCCCCCGATCGGTGGTAGCACAGTAGATATGCCGCTCTGCATCTTGCATTTTCCACTGCCTCCACTGACCATTATCTTTGCGGTTATCCCCTCTGAATACTTGAAGTGCTTGCCCCCCCTTTTCCCCAGCTGCCCAATATGCCATTTATTGGGTAGAGCATCATTTACCTGACCAGGCCCCTTTTGATGAATATTTGGATACATAATCCTTTGCTTTTCCCAGCAGTGCAACGGGCCATGACCTTGGGCAGGTTTGGGGGATGGTAATATTAGAGGTTGGGGTGCTTAGCCTGGGTAGGGGGCAGGACTGGCCTTGGACAGGAGAAGAGACTGGGAGGGGATGCAAGGAAGTTTGTGGCTTGGTGACTGGGAGTTGAGAACTGTCTGACACTGATGAGTTGAGGGGCTGCGTGGGGGGTGGGCTGTGGTCAGGGGCCACGCGTCTACAGTGGCTCCAGCCACTGGGCTGGGTACGTCCAGCAGAGCTCAGAAGCCCCATTCCTGCTCGGAGGAGGTCGGCTTTGGCGTGTGGCCACGGTTGGGGGTCATCCAGGAAGGGCCCCCAAAGTCGAGATCCTCTGGGGGATCTCATCCAGTATCCCCCACCCCTCCTGTGTGCCCATGTCTCCTGAAAGGCTGGAACCGCCTGGTGAGGAGCACAGACACTGGGGCCAGACCCCCAGGTTCCAATCCCAGTCCACCATTTGTAAGTTGTCTGGCCTTGGGCAAGGTTCTGGACTTCTGCACTACACAGTCTCCTCATCTATAAAATGTGGATGATAAGAATGCTTCCCTCGGAGGGCTGAGGTGGCTAGTGAGTTGATACACGCTAAGCAGTTAGGGCAAGGCCTTGCACGCAGTTCTAGCTCAGTTGCAATTGTCATTATTCCTGAACAGACCCTCATGATCCCCGGACAACCTCCCAACTCCACTCTCTGCCCTACAAATCCTTCCAAAGTCTGGCTCCCCTGGTCTCTCTCAAGCCTGCCGGATCAGACGCTCCTGCCTCCCTGCCTTCTCAGCTACCCGACTTGGCTGTTCCTCATCAGACGTAGCTAGTAGATAGGAGAGGGGTCTTGTGGTGTCTGTGTGCCTGTGTCCAGCCTTCTCAGCACATGGTACCTCCTTCTGTTCAGTTGGCCAAGCCAGAAACCTGACTGCACCCCAACCCCTTCCTCTGTCTCACCCCCGCCCCCGTCATCTGCTGTCAGTCCCCAGGGTGGGTTGACTTCGCCTCCTGGATGTCCTCCCCCCCCACCCCGGGCCCCTGTGGTACTCCTGGCCCCACAGTGATCCTGCCTGCACATCCCCCACCAGGACCATTGAAGCATCGACTTCCAGCCCCTTCCTACACAACCCCCAAAGTCATCCTGTAAAATGCCCACCTGCTTTCACAGTGTCCACATCACGTGACCAAACATCCAAGAAGAAATACATTTAGAAGGCAAATCTATGGGGAAATGTTCACCCTCACTAGTAACCAAAGACATACAAATTAGAACAGGGTGGCATGTTTTACCTATAAAATGAGCTTTAAACAAACAAACAAACAAACAAACAAAACAACAAAAACTAGCCATGCTTCAAGTATACAGTGAGACAGGCACTCTTACAGTTGCTGGTGGGAGTGAAGATTGCTAGATCTTTTTGGAAAGCTACTTAGCTTTCCAGCTTTCACTGTTCCTACCCTTTAATCCAATCACCCCAACTTCTGAGAGTCTGCTCAGAGATCATCTTCAGGATGCAAAAAGTTTATCCATCAAGATGTTCACTAGTTTCTGCTTATGCATGCCTTCACCCTATATTGATTGGGCATAAGCTCAGAATCATGCAGTTGCTAGGTCAAGGATTCAGAGGTGAGCGAGGCACAGACCTTATCTTCAGGGAAGGGAATCAGGAAGATGTGGATGGCCAGGAAGAGAGGAAATGGGTCAGATGACAGACCTCAAACAGATGAATGGAACACAGCACAGTAAAGGCGGTAATCAGTATAAATACAAGATGCTATGAGGGCAAATTGGAGGGTGGCAACTGAACCTTGACAGATGGGGAGGAAGTTGGGGAGGCTTCCTGGAGGAGGTGGCTTCTAATGATTAGAAGTTATCCGGGCAAAGAAGGCAGCAGCGGGGAAGGGAGGTCTATGAGAAGAAAACAACAACGTACAGAAGTGAGAGGGGAGAGAAAATGTGGGGTGCGCATGGCACTACGGGTCACTCTGCAGGGTGGAGTGCAGGTGGGGAGCGGGGACAGGTGAGGCCGAAGGTAAGCCAGGGCCAGATCACCCTGCATTCCAGGCTAAGGGGTTGGGCTTCATCTGGAGGACCATAGGGAGCCCTGAAAGATACTTCCTCCAGGGACTGATGCAGATTTTTATTTGAAAAAAAATACTTCAGCTAAACAGTTGAGCCTGGACCCTGAGGGGTGAGGGAGCGTGGCTGGAGGCAGGAAGGCAGTTCCAGGCTACTGCTAGCCCTCGTGAACCAGGGCGTTGGTGGTGGGGTGGTGGAGGGCTGTCAAGGGGGCAGGCAGGACTTGGTCAAGGTTAAAGGGACCCGGCCAGGGGAGCTGGGAAAGGAGACAGTGCCTGACTGGTGGGGTGGGTGGAGGAGTAAGTGGAGGTGCAGTGGTGGAGGCAGGGGCGTGGGTTGACTCTCCAGAAGTGTGGCTGGAAGGAAGGAGGTGGATGGGGGCAACCGGATGGGGCTGAGAGGCTGGGATTGGTGGAGGAGTGTTTCCTTTATATGAGGGGCACTTGGGCTTGGTTGGATCCTGACTGGAAGCACCAGGGAGAAGACATTCCGCGGGCTGCTGAAAAGGCCCTAACAGCCAGCCCACCGACTAAATAGCCTTTTTCTGATGACTCCGTGGTCACGTGGAAAAATGCTTATGCAGAAACCGTAAAAGAAAAAAGCAGGTTCTAAAATCAATGGGCAGTATGATTATTGTTACTTATTTATTTTTAAATTTTTAAAAATGTTTATTTTTGAGAGAGAGAGAGAGACAGAGTGTAAGCAGGGGAGGGGCAGAGAGAGGGAAACATAGAATCCGAAGCAGGCTCCAGGCTCCGAGCTGTCAGCACAGAAGCCGATGAGGGGTTTGAACTCACGGGCCATGAGATCGTGACCTGAGCCAAATTTGGATGCTTAACCGACTGAGCCACCCAGGTGCCCCGGGCAGTATGATGATAATTTAGCAGGAATTAAAACATGCACCAGAAAATAAGACTAAAAAGGAAAACTTCAGTATCTATGCAATAAGTTATAGTAGGGCTTTTTTTTCCCTTTATTTTTTCAAGTTTTTAAAATGTGCTTATATTGGCTTTTTTAATGCAGGAAAGATACACAGTTAGCAATTTAGAAAAACAAAATCAAACCAAACAAGTTTTAAGCCTTCCTACTGCCTGCAAGATAAAGTCTAAACCTCGAAGCCCTGTCCAAGAAGCCTTCAGAATCTGACTCCTTGGCGGTCACATTCGAAGGGCTCTCGCCTGACCCGGCTTTCCCACCTCTAGAAATGGAGACTCATGGTGGGTAGACCAAGGATGGTCTCATAGCTTTGTTTGAAAGAGTGAATGGACGTCTCAGAAACCCCAGTGTTGATCAGTGGTGAATTGGATTCGTGAATTATGCACACCTATACCGCGGAAAGCAACAGGACCCGTGAAAAGGATGAGGCGGATTTCTATGTACATTCTGGAAAAGAGGTCCCGATGTGTGAAGTGGAAAAGGAAATAACAGGACTGTGTATAGAGGCTGATCTTATTTCTATGAGGGGAAAGCCCCCATTTACAGACATGCATACCTATGGTCTTTCATAAACGTGTCGGGAAAGATCTAGAAAAGCATTATCCAATAGAAGTACAATATGAAGGGTGCCTGGGTTCGACTCTTGATTTCGGCTCAGGTCATGATCTCATGGTTGGTGAGTCTGAGCCCCGCATCCGGCTGTGCTAACATTCACAGAGCCTGCTTGGGATTCTCTCTTTCCCTGTCTCCCTGCCCCGCCTTTGCTCGTACATGCTCTCTCTTTCTCTCTCAAAATAAATATAAACATTTAAAAAAGTTAAAAAAAAAAAAAGGAAAGAAACCAAAGAAGTACAATATGAGCCAGATATATAAATTAAAATTTTCTAGTGGCCACATAAAAAACTGTGAAAAGCGCTGAAATTAATTTTAATAACATTTTAATTTAACCCACTGTGTCCAAAATATCCTTTTGACATATAATCAATATGAAAATGGTGGAGATACTTTATATTCTTGTCTCATACTAAGTCTAAGTACTCAGTCCAGTATATATTTTAGATTTACAGCACATTTCAATTGGAATGAGCCACATTTCAAGTGCTTGGTAGCTACATAGGGCTCTTGGCTACTAGACGCACGGATTCTGAAGGAGATGCACCAGTTACTGGGGGGCTGAAATTAGAGGGAAGAGGGGATTTCTGCTGGATACACTTCTCTCACGTTCCGCTGTACAATGAGCAGGTGTTACTTTTGTCTTTGTTAAAGAAACAATAGGCCCCAAATGGAGTCGCTAAATGCAGTTTCACCTTCTCCCAGAAATGTACCTTTAACCAGTCGGTCTGGAATTACCCGGTCAGCACTAGTGAGAATACTTGCCTGATGGACCCCCACTTTCCCCTAAAGGAAAGTGACCTTGCTCGAAGCAGTCCAGTCTTTGTTAGAAACTGCCTTTTCCTCCCACCTCTTCTGCCTAGAACAGCATTTCTACAGCCCCCTCAGAGCTCCTTTGTATCTGCCGAGATGAGATGCCGCCCGATTCATGAATTGTTACGTAAAGCCGATTAAGACCTTCACATTTACTCCACTGAATTTTGTTTAACAGATTTGCTGGCGGTGACGGGAACAAAGGAGACTTCTGGAGGCTCTGGGGACAACGAGGAACACAGGCGTGGTACCTCGAACCCTTTGTATTCTCTTTCTCGCTGTTTCTGAGGGTTATGGTCCTCTTGGTTCTGAGCTCACATACTTTGCATCAGCCTCCTGATCCAATTGGCTTTCCAGTCTGGGGCTGGTCAGCGTGAGCTAACAGTTCCACCCAGAACCCAAGCCCCTAGTCCTTGGTTTAGTGTGAATTACCCCCATTTTCTTGGAAACCCCAGACCTTTCGTTCTGTCCCCAGATTCCACGTTGGGAACTGCCGGTGGCAGCTCCGGTCCCCATTTGTTTGGACTCAGTTCTCTGGGGTCTGTGATTCAGCCCTCCCCCCAGGCCCCACTTCCACACTGGGAGTTGCTGGGGGGAGCACACAGGCCCTTTGTTGGCCAGCCCACAGGTTACTGCTGGTGTCCACAGTCCCGTTTCTTTGGTCACTGTTGGTCTCTGTTATGTCCATCAGGTAAAGGCTATTGCTAATGGGAATCTCAAAAGCTGCCCAAATTGGTGGGCGTGGGTCAAACATTTAAAAACTGTTAGAACACTTGCCACTTAACCCAAAATTTCCTGTTAGGTTAGGCGAAGAGTCGCAGTAGGTCACCTGCCAACCTCAAGAAAACCTCCATGCAACGAGGTACACCGTAAAGCGTCACACAATTCCCAACCCAGCAGCACATCTCTTTTAAGTATTAGTTTGGTTCTGAGACACCCAAAGGCTTGGCTCAAAAAGAATAACTACTACTACTAATGGGATTCTTAAATTACAAGAGTTGAGGGGCGCCTGGGTGGCTCAGTCAGTTAAGCGTCCGACTTCAACTCAGGTCCCGATCTCGCAGTTTGTTGAGTTCAAGCCCCTCTGTGCCGACAGTGACAGCTCGGAAGCCTGGAGCCTGCTTCGGATTCTGTATCTCCCTCTTTCTCTGCCCCTCCCCCCCAACGTTCGTGCTCTCTTGCTCTCTCTCTCAAAAATAAATAAATAAAATGTTCACGAATTTTTTTTTTTTTTTAAATTACAAGAGTTGAGCACACCATCTTCCAGTCTGCTGACTTATTCTGTGTCTAAGAACTGCAGTGCTGAAAGCTACAGATACCTACAAAATGGCAAAAATCTTACTCAAGCAACCTAGAACTACAACTGCCATTATGGAGAACATTTCACTTATTTGTTTATTTTTAAAATTTTCTTTATTTTTAGAAAGGGCACATGTGAGCGGGGGGGAGAGGGGCAGAGGGAGAGAGAGAACCTCAAGCACAGGGCTTGATCCCACGACCCTGGGATGGATCATGACCTGAGCTAAAATCAAAAGTTGGGACACTCAACCGAGCCACCCAGGTGCCCCAGAGAACATTCCATTTAGAGGAGATCACTTATTTAAGACTTCAGCTCAGGTCCTGATCTCCCAGTCCATGGGTTTGAACCCCGTGTCGGGCTCTGTGTTGACAGCTCAGAGGCTGGAGCCTGCTTCAGATTCTGTGTTCCTCTTTCTCTGCCCCTTCCCTACTCATGTTCTCTCTCTCGCTTTCTCAAAAGTAAACAAACATGAAAAGTATTAAAAAATAAAATTAAAACTAATTTTGGTAGATATTGGTAGATATTTTGGTAGATACTGGAGCTACAATCGCTATCTTTTTAAAGTTTATTTCTTTTGAGAGAGAGAGAGAGAGAGAGAGAGAATCCCAAGGAGGCTCCACACTGTCAGCAAGGAGCCTGATGTGGGGCTTGAACTGGGAGATCACGACCTGAGCCAAAGTTGGATGCTTAACCTACTGAGCCACCCGGGTGCCCCTACAATCTCTACTTTAAACCTCGCTCGGGGCTTGCAAGTGGGATCCTGGGAAAGACTGGAAGAAGCCACCTGAAGCTGAGAATATTCTTACCAGAGTCAGCTCTCCTGGATCTCTTTAGTATTTGGTAGAAAGAAAAAAAAAGTAAGTTTGCACGTTGTCCCTCCCTTTCCAAATCTAGGCCATTGTTCTTGATCTTTGGGAAGGGCTCTAGATCTTGTGAAGATAATATCTTTTGCACCTTCTTTGAGGGTGCCTCTTGGGTTTGCAGGATCGTTTTCTACTGCCAGAAATATTTACTGTTTGTCCCGACTGAAACCTGACAAGATATTTGAGAGAAGTTAATTAACACTCTGGTCATAAACTTGGCCAAACTGGGAGCTGATATTTGGAGCCAGATAGGAATTCTTTTAGACCTTCTCCTTTAAGCTGAATGTACTCAGAGGGAAAGAAAAACGTTCCAACGTAGGTGCATGGGTGTGTCAGCCCCTGGAAGTCCTCCAGGATGCAACACAATTCTCAGAGGAGTTAGAGGCAACTGTCCTTATCCCATAAATCTTTGCAAGACCAGAAATGCAGCTCTCGAGACCATTCAAAGTCCACTCATTCTTTGTAACAATTAACCTGACCCTTATTCATTGTAAAAGGCGTGTAGGTACTGTAAAAATTCTGACCTTGGGGAACAAGCATCCCTGGAGGGTTTTGCATTCTTTCCCTGTGCCTTTGAGGTGTAAATGTTCTATCTGGTCTTCTCTAGGGACTCTCCTCTTCCGGTGTGGGCTATCTCCTTGAAATGTAAACTCCAGCAAAGTACATACAATGGACTCCTGAACAATGTGGGGATTAGGGGCGCTGACCCTCGCTTGCAGTAAAAAATCTGGATAGCATTGGGTTGCCTGGGTGGCTCAGTGGGTTAAGCCTCTGACTTCTGCTCAGGTCATGATCTCAGTTTGTGAGTTCAAGCCCCAGGTTGGGCTCTGTGCTGACAGCTCAGAGCCTGGAGCCTGCTTCAGATTCTGTGTCTCCCTCTCTGTCCTTCCCCTGCTCACACTGTCTCTCAAAAAAGGAATAAATGTTAAAAAAAAAATCTGCATATAATTTTTGACACCCCCTCAAACTTAACTACTAATAGCCTACTGTTGACAGGAAGCCTTACTGAGGTTAACACATATTTTGTAGGTTATATGTATCATATATTGTGTTCTTAAAGGAAGCTAGAGGAAAAAATTGTTATTTAAAAAATCATAAGGATGAGAAAATATTTACAATACTGTACTGTATTGAGAAAAAATCCATTATAAATGGACCCATGTAGTTCAAAACCATGTTGTTTGAGGGTCAATTGTAATTTTTTTAATGTTTATTTTTGAGAGAGAGAGAGAGAGCAAAAGAGTGAGGGAGGGGCAGTGAGAGAGGGAGAGAGAGAATCCTAAGCAGAGTCCACACTTAGCGCAGAGCCCAACGCGGGGCTCGAACTCAAACTGTGAGATCATGACCTGAGCCAAAATCAAGAATCAGAAATTTGGGGCTCCAGGGTGGCTCAGTTGGTTAAGCATCTGACTCTTGATTTCAGCTTAGGTCATGATCTCCTCATTTGTGAGTTTAAAGCCCTGCATTGGGCTCCGTGTAGACAGCTTGAAGTCTGCTTGGGATTCTCTCTGTCCATCCCCTGTTCTCTCGCTCTCTCTCAAAATAAATAAAAAACTTAAAAAAAAAAAAAGAGTCGGACACTTAACTGACTAGGCCACCCAGGCACCCATGGTCAACTCTAATTCTTAACAGAAGGAAAATAAAACTACTAGAAATTAATAAAGAAAGTTCTCTGTATGAAAGGAAAGTAGGATGCACATTTTCGGTAAGAGAAGATATGAGGAATGGAACTGCATTTTTGTTGAGGGAAAAGAAAGTTATTTTGTCCTAAAAGTAAGGCTGGTTATTCAGAATGGGAAAGAGGAAAAACAGGACAAAATCTGGTAAAAAAGAAGGTTGCAGATGGTCTGTTGAAAAGGAATCTTGGGAAAAGGATTTTATGTATGGTCAAGATGGCTAAGATTGGAGTGGACAGAAGTTTAAAAAATCAGGGGCGCCTGGGTGGCTCAGTCGCTTAAGTGTCTGACTCTCGATTTTCGCTCAGGTCATGATCTCTGGGTTCAAGCTCTGCGTTGGGCTCCGTGCTGTCATCGCAGAGCCTGCTTGGGATTCTTTTTCTCCTTCTCTCTCTGCCCCTCCCCTGCTCATGCTCTCTCTCTTTAAAAAAAAAAAAAAATGGAGACAAAATTAAAATTGGTTTCCTCTCTGTTAAAAGGACAGTTTTCTTAGACTGTTGGTCTAAGAAAGATATTTAAAAAAAAATAAAGATAAGATATTGCTAAGAGGTTGCAGAGCTTTCTCTTTACCTTTAAGTAATCTGCCTAGAAAACAAAGATTTTTGTGGCCTGTCAAAATAATTTCTTGTGTTTCCTATCAGATCTTTGATTGCTTAAGAGAACCAAGCCTTCCCTATTAGAAGGGCAAAGAGCTCTTTTTTGTTTTACAACTTAACTCTCTGTATTTGTTTACAGAGTCTCTAATTGTCATGGTTAAATAGATAACCAAGTTAATGCTCCCCAATAACCTGTGATCTTATTTGCTCAAGTATTTTTAAGACCTTTTACCAACTTTTTCCTCCTCCCCCTACAATATAATGCTGAAGGAAGTCTTTTTGACCTGGAAGAAACTTTGAGATTTTCCACAGGATCTGTGGAAAACTATAAAAGAATTGTTCTCTCTCCTTATAAAAAGAGAGAGGCCAAACTGATGTAGCTTATTTGACATGTTAAATTACATGGGGAGCATTGTCAAAAAAGTAATATGAAGCCTTCCTTATGTTGTATTTGCTCAGGTATGCAAGTGTTCCAGAAATTATGTGAAACTCCTGGAAATCTGATATGTCCTGGTGTCATGCTATCAGCCACAATCCTGGCTATTATCTTAAAATGTTGTATGTTACAGAAATAATCAAATTCCCTTCTCAATGCTATTTAGCAATGGCCATTTTCGAGCCTTTTGTCATTCCCAGATGGTATGTTTCACTGTGATGCTTTTGCAAAAGTGCTTCGGCTTTAAGGAGATTTAGTACAGGTTTCTTATAACTTTAAGACCATAAAACTGAAATGGGTAAAAATCTCCAGAACTAATAGGAAAACTGATTCAAGCAGAACAAGTATTGATTACACGGGACAGAATGAGCAGGAAGGATGCTTGTAACTTATTCTGACTTTTTGTCTGAAGTGTTTCTGGTTCCTTAATGTTTTGTTTTTCTGTATTTAAGGAAACCTTTTATCTTACAAGGCTACATAACTTACAGCAATTCAGTAAAGTGTGTACCTTTGTAAACAAAGATGAAACATTTACTTTTTCTCCGACCTGATCCCTCCAGAATTTAGAAACTATTGTTTTGGGTTTTTTTTTTCATGGCAATATAGTTAGTTATTTGTTAGTTAGTTAGTTATTGTGAATCTGGTTCTCCTTGTAATAAGACACCTTGGGAAGCATTGGTTATATTACCGAGGTTTTGATGGATACGAATTCACCCAAACTGTAGGTATTTTAGGTCAAATCTACTGTGGAGCCCTTGGCTTGGCTCCCTATCTCAAAGACTTAAAAGTTCAGTCTGAAATTCCTTATGAAAAGTTCCAACAAAGCAGTCTTAAGGACTTGTATGGTCAATCAACCACTGTTCTTAACGCACTTATATAATCAAGTCGGTTTAGTGCAAACAAATTAGTTTTACTGTGATTATATTTGGTAAGTGGAGGTAATTGTAGAGAGAAAAATTATGTTTGTCCCTTTGTAGATACTAGATTCTAATCCTGTGTATTGTCTTCGAGGTTTTGTTAAGTGCCTGTAAACTGGACTAGACCTGGAATTCTTCTAGTTTCCTGAAATATCTGGCTCTGACTCTCCAAACAGATGCTTCCAAGTTTCTCCCACCCTTCTGACGGGGAGTCACAAGGACAGAGAATGCCCTGAATCTCCTTGGAAGGGACTATACCAGGTCCACCTCGCTACCCAGATGGCAGCCACCTTTAGGGACTTGAACCTTGGGTACACGTTGCACAGCTAAAGAAGGCTCCACCTGACATCTGGTCCTGTGCAGAGGCTGGAGACTTCCAGATCAAATTGACGAGGAAGAGAAGTAGCTGGCTGACAGCCAGGTAGACCGCGTCCACCCAAGGTGCCAGATGGAGACCCCCTACTTTAATGTAAAACCCTTTGTTCTTTTCTTTCCTTTATGCTGGCATTGGCCTGGAAAGAGAGCACCAGCATCTGTATCTCCAGGCCATTGCTAAAGGGAGGTAACCTTTCAGACTGCTAGCTTTCAAAAACTCTGCTCTGTCCATGGTGGTGGACTCCATTCACAGAGCCACCCTAGCGGGAGCAGTACTCCCACAGGGTCTATGTCTGGGGTGGTTTCCATCTTCCTTTGGGCCTATGAATGCCTACATGGTTGGTGCATAACCAGGCGATGACTCTTACCTAACGGGTTAGCTGAGCCCCTAACTGTTCACCAACAAACTAAGGCACCCTGTGGGTCAACTCCCCTAAATTTACACCATCAAGTTAGAAAGGACCTACCAGGAGGCTTTTGTGATTCAGGATTTGCTTCCTTAGGTGTCTACCTCCCTGGCTGGGAGTGAATACAAATGAGGCTGTGATCAGCACACTCTTCTTAACTTTCAAAGTATGGCTTTGTGCTAGAGCAATGGCGGCCCAATGAAAGTCCTTAGACTCTCTGGCCAAGGTGGTTTTTGACAATAGGACAGCCCTTGATTAACTTTGGGCTGAGCAAGGAGGTATCTGTGCTGAGGTCAACACCGCCTCCCGCACCTGGATTAACACTTCTGGGAAGTTGAAACAAGGTTACATAAGATTGCTGAGCAGGCCACTTGGCTTAAAAAGAGGACTCCTTCAATGGGGTCTTTGTTTGACTTATTTGATTTTGATTGATTTGGGTCTTGGGGACCATGGCTTTTTGGTGCACTCTAGATATGGAGAGGTATCCTGCTTATGATAATCATAGGAGCAACCCTGGGGCACTGTACTCTCTCAAAAACTTTAAATGCACGTTCAAAGCCCCTAACCACCAAGCAAATGATCTCCTGAGACTGGAACATCAAAAAGGGGAATGAAGAGAATGATCAACTTCAAATGTAATCCTGAGGTCATGACCTGTGAATATCACACAGGAGCAGCGAAAACTGGGAGAACTTGGAGTGACAGCTGGGAGAGAGGCACTTTACACTTTGGACATGTCTCTCAACTCAACTGAGAGTCTGATCAAAAGGGGGTGGAAGTGTTAAAAAAGAAACAACAGGGCCCCAAATGGAGGCACTCACACGAAGCCCCCTGTCAGCAAGCCAAGACTTGGCACCAAAGGGGATTGCAGTCTTCGCCTTCTCCCAGGAATGTAACTTTTAACCAGTCCGTCTAGAATTACCTGGTAAGCACTAGTGAGATTATCTGCCTGATAGACCCCCCCACGTTCCCCCAAAGGAAAGTGACCTTACCTGAAACAGCCCACTTTTTTAAAAATTTATTTTGAGAGACAGAGAGAGAGAGAGAGAGAGAGAGAATGAGTGCACACAAGCAAGAGAGGGGCAGAGAGTGAATCCCAAGCAGGCTCCCCGCTGTCAGCGCAGAGCCCCACGTGGGGCTCAAACTCACAAACCATGAGACCACGACCTGAGCCGAAATCAAGAGTTGGATGTTCAACTGACTGAGCCATCCAGGTACCCTGAAATGGTCCACTTTTAGCTAGAAGCTTCCTTTCCTCCATCCCCTTCTGCGTACAAAAGCCTTCCATTTTGTACGGCCCCTCGGAGCTCCTTTCTATCTGCTGAGATGATGCCTGGTTCATGAACCAGTAAATAAACCCAATTAGATCTTCAGATTTACTCAGATGAATTTTGTTTTTTAATGTTATCTAAGGGAGGAAAATGTCTTTCTTTATACTCCTCTCTTGTCCAGCTTCCCCTTACGTTCTAGTCACCCTCTGGGGTGTTTTCCAACACCAACAACCACGTCATTTCTCCAGCCTCAAGTGAGTGTCCAACAGTTCAATTCATTTCTATACTATTTACCTGAAGTTAGTACCAGATCCCACAGGTCAAGGGCGTAGTCCCGTGAGATGGCCCACTCTTCAGAAGCCAGTTGCAAATCCTGGGCCACCCCTACTTCTGGCTGATTGACCATAACTCAGGGGTTCCCACAAGCCCCTCCTCGTGTTCCATAAGTTGCTCACAGAACCGCTCACATAACTCAGGGAGGCACTTTACTTATCTTTACTGGTTTATTTATAAAGGGTATGCATGAACACCCAGAGGAAGTGCTACATAGAGTGAGGTCAGGAGCTTCTGGCCCCGTGGAGTTGGAATGGGCCACCCTCCCAGCATATGAATGCATTCACCAACCCGGGAAGTTTCTAAACGTTGCTGTTCAGGAGTTTTTATAGCCAGTCTCCAGCTCTGCCTTCTCTCCCTGGAGGTCGGGGGTGGGGCTGAAAGTTCCAAGTCTATAGTCAACTTGGCCATTCAGGTGGTTAGTCCCATCCTGAGACAATTGAGGGGCCTACCCTAAGTCACCATGTGACTCATTGTGAATAACAACAGATAGTCCTATCACTCAGGAAATTGCAAGGTTTTTAGGAGTTCTATGCCTGGAGCACAGGAAAAAGACCGAAAGTCTTATTATACTGTGTGGTGTAGTTCGTCAAGTTCCATCCTGGAACTGGGGTGGGGCCGAACCACTGCCCGGATTCTCTGGTGGGACTGTTCTGGGCATCATGGGTACAGTGACAGAGGACCCCCGGGGGCACTGGTGCCACCTGGGCTCTCTACTTGGATGTCTCCTAAGTGCCTCAAACTTAAGTCAAAAAAGGAACTCCGGATTTTCCTCAGAAACCTGCTCCCCACTCAAGTCTCCTCCATCCTGGTAAATGCAATCGTAATGTCCACGTGTTCTCTCTGACGGGTCCCAAGTTACCCAAGTGGGACCACTTCCTCGCTCCTCGGAGCCCTTCGTCACCAAATTCTCTTGCTTCCGCCTCCCCACCAGAGCCCCAGGCTCCTTCTTCCCCACCTCTGCTTCTCATCTGGATTCCTGTAACTACTAACTTGCCCCGTCTCTTTCCGTGAAGTTCCTTAAACTTGCCATGACTTAGTGTCTTCCCCAACTCTGTATCTTTGCCCACATTGCTGTTTTGCTATCAACCATCACCAAGCTCCAGAAAATTCTTCTACACCCAGCCTCCTCCTCGTGATGCCTTCCTCGACCTCCCCCTCCAACACCTGCTGCCATATGCTCTTCCGCACCTGTGCAAACCTCTACTCAAGCACTTGCCAAACTCTGTACTTCTGCCCCGCCAGGCAGCGGGGCTGTTTTATTACCCTTTGTTTTCTTGGGGCCAAACTTGAGAGCCTGCCTCATGGTTGGTGCTATTAATATTTGTTCAGTAAACTAAATGAAGCAATGAATAGGTTCCTTGTCTTCATTCTTTCCCAAACTGTGACTCCTTTCTCAAGACTCTGTTTGCTTCAGCGTTAAGTCTGCACTCTACAAATATCTTCAGACATTTACTGAGGCACTCTGCCTGCTGGGTGTTTTATGTCCGTATCGCATTGAGGTCTGACCACGGTCCCTTGAAGGAGATGCCATGATTATCTCCACCTTATAAATGAAGAAACTGAGGCTCAGAAACATTAAATCACTTGCTCAAGGTCACACGGCTGGTTAAGCGGTGGAGCTGAGTTTGAACTTAGGTCTGTCTGATTCCCAAGCCAGAAAGAACGTGGCATTTGGGGCACCTTTTGACATGGTCCCAGCTCAACCTTAACGCTCCTCTCCCAACGTCTCTGGCTGGGTTAATATTCCCCCAAGGCACCTCACATCCCCCCTGCCTCCCCTCCCCCGTCAGTGTCTCTCCTGCAGGAAGCTTTCTCTCCCCTTGCACACACCAGCCCCACCAAGCTCCAGGAGGGCGGGCTGCAGCTGGCTCCCGGAAGCAATGCTACCCCAGAGGTACACTCTGGGAAACACCACCTGTCCGCGCTGCAGGGGCGAGAAAAGGCTAGAGTGGACCGCTCTCAGCCTTCACCACCTTGACTCATTTAGCCGGCACCCACCCCAACCCCCAACCTCGGTAGGGCAAGCTGATGCATATCTTAGGCACTGGACCTCAGCCAAGGCAGCCAGGCAGAGCGGGCCCCAAGTGGCCCCGGGTGAGGGCCGGGTGGGCACCTGCCAGCTCCTGCCGCCCCCTCCCATGCCCCAGCTGGGAACCCTAGTGCACAGGGGCCCCTGCCTGACCCATTCTTCCACATGGCTTGCTCAGATATTTTCAAAGGCACCCCTTCCGCCCCACCTCCACCTGCAGAAAGTGGTCCCTCAAGCCCACCCCAAGCTCTAACCTCTCCGACCTCCTCGCTTTCAAGAAGGGGTTAAAGAACAAGCATTAGTTCTGAAGTGGGAACAAATTTCAACTCTGGACGGTCAGTCCCAGTGGGACTAGAGAGAGGTCTTGGCTATGGCAGGGGACGCAGCACTAGGCCTTTCTCTCGCTCATCAAGGGGGCTCAGAGTTCAGGGAAGCCAGAGGAGTAACCCCACTCTCCCCCAGGAGCCACAAGGTCTCCCAGGACGCAGTCTGCCCCCACCCAGCTCTGCCCCATGGACCATTTCTACCCCTTGAGTGATGTCCCCTGTCAGAGTCTCCTTTGCCCAGGATCTCCATGGCTCAGCCTTTGTGCCTCCTCCTTGCCTTGTTCTGGCCACCAGGCTGGATTTCTGCCGGTTCAGCTGTCCTGCCCCATCTTCCCCCACATGCTGGCAGTGTCCCCAACTCACCTGAGTCTCTCCTTGAGAGCCATGTCGAGAAGCTGTGGGGGACAGCCTGCCAGGAAGAACCCTCTAGCTTGGAGCCAGGGGAGAAATAACCAGTTCCTGGTGACTGGGACAAAGCAGCTGCAGGCCATCTGTCAGAAACCACACCCACAGAAGCCAGCAGGGATGAACTGCCCTGAGGGGGACTCCCTTGGGGGCGGTGCCTGCTGGAGGAAACCGGCCCCAGGATGGGGTGGGGGCTGGGAACCCCCTTGGGGCCAATCACCTGGGAGAAGGTGAATCCAAGGCGAGCCAGCTCTGGTTGGCCAGAGGCTCTGAGCTATTTTGTACTGACTTCTCTTACCTGCCTTGGGGGTCCCTGCGCCTCTCTTCAGCATCTTGGAGCCCTGGGAGAGGACTATGGTCTGTGAGTCCCGCTAAGGTGTTTGCTGCCCAGGGAAAAATCCTGTTCTGCCAGATCTCAAGGGCACTGGTCACTTGGTTGTGACCTTGGACAACTCACAATAAAATGGGGTACATACACCGGTCACCCAGCACAGTGTAAGAGCCACACAAGATAGGGATAGGGAAGGGTTTTGGAAAGTTTACACTGGGCAGGGTTTTCTAAAAGTGCAGTTTGCAAGTTCTCAGAAATCAGTTTTGTGGCTCAGGGATCAAGACCAAGATTTAAACGTATTGAACAGGAAGAGAATTGAAAAGAAAATATTAGAATTTATTGCACATAAAGGTAGGTATTGTTTTATGAAATTTTTGTTTCAGAGATCTATATTTAGGTATGTATATGAGAGCGGGAGACCTTTTTTTTTAAACCGTGGCTCATGATCAAAAAAGTCTTCAAAATTCTAAGTAAAGCATAAACAGGAACGAATACAGGTTTTCCTGCTATCTGAAAGAAGATAGTTCTTTATGAAAACTGCCCTCAGTAGAAAAGGCATAAAAGCGAAGTTTTAATTGAATCATTACTTTATATGGAAAGTTTTTTTCAGCGTTCCCGGATCCAAAGGGTAACCCATGGTGGGCTTTTCTGCTCCCTTAGGACACTGTCATCTTGCTAACGGATACACAAAATAAATGGAGACAAAGCACAGATGCTCCCTGAGCTGTGGGGACGGAGATGCCACACGTCCCAGGTCCCGGGAGGAGCACGGTCTCCGGAAGGAGCTCGGTCCCTGGGTCCCCGGTCCCCGGAAGGGCCTAGCACTGCATGAGCTTCTATGGCAGCTTGCTGCAAAGCAAAGGCTATTTTCACTTTTTGCCTTTTTTCATAAAACAAAAACCCTCTTGGCATTTGTTTTCCTTAGTGGAAACAGGTACTGCTGTAGGGTTTTGGTAAAAGTGGCCTACCGTGAGCTTTCGCAAGCAGGGGCTCTCCCTATGGATTTAAAGAAGCAAGCTTCGGGTTGCCTGGGTGGCTCGGTTAAGCTTCCTACTTCAGCTCGGGTCAGGTCACACTCGCACTGTTTGTGGGTTCGAGCCCCGCGTCAGGCTCTGTGCTGACATGACATCTCGGAGCCTGGAGCCTGCTTCCGATTCTGTGTCTCCCTCTCTCTCACCCTCCCCGGCTCGGGCTCTGTCTCTGTCTCCCAAAAATGAATACATGTTTAAAAAAAATTTAAAGAAGCACCCTTCCAACTTACAACAGGTGGGGCCTGTCACCCAAACAAAACCACCAGTATTTGCTTGTGTCAGTGCCCTCGAATTCACCGTGGCCCCTTTTAGGAGTTTCGGTGTCTTCCTCCTTCACCACGCATGAAGAACAAATTCAGGAGAGGCCTGGCTTTCACTTTCCCCAGAAGGGAAAATGGGGGTCTGGGGTGAAGGGGCTTGTCTGGATCCGCATGGGGCCCTAGTGCACCTGGCGGCTGGGCCTGCATTCCTCCACCGGGTGGTTCCCCGCGCCTTCCCGCTTTCCCCTGGGTTCCGCCCCGCCTGGCCCTGGCAGAGCTGCCCCTCCAGTCCGGGCTCCGGCCTCTGGGTAATCAAACTCATAAGTCGGCTTCTCCTTCTCCTCCTCCAGGTAGTAGTTACAATTTAACTGGCTTTCCAAAGAGGCGGTATCAAACTCCTAGAAGTTATTATGCCATATCTTCCCAGGCTCCACCCTTGGAGACTGATTCAGTGTGCTGGGGCCCAGGCCTCAAACCCACATTTTAAACAAGCAGAAACACTGCCTTAAGGAAAAACCCAGAGGCTGGAAGGAGCAGGAGGTCAGGCGCAGGAGTTTCATAAGGGAGTTTCAGCTCCATTGGGCAGGGCAGGGGCTGCTTTGCGCTCCACGAGGCCTGGTTCAGGGAGGCACAGGGCCACACAAGCCGCTGTTGGCCGCACACAACCGGGGCTACTCCGGCCAGCTCAGCTCGAGTCCCACCATCCACACCCCACCCCCCATGCCTTTGCAGAGCCACCTGCGTCGAGAATGCCCTTTCTTCTTCATTCAAGACTTAGGTGTCACTTGCGCGAGGACAAAGCCTCTAATAATCAGCTATTCCAACATCCCACAACTGCTCAGAAACTGCCGAGTGAACCAAAGCCATCCCAAGGGCTCTCGGACACGGAGCCACTGCGCAGCAACAACCGAGGGTGTGTGCCTGGGGATGGAAGAGTCTGGGCTCTGCCCCAGGTGTTCCAGGTTATTCCTGGCCCAAGAGCACTGCGTCTCCCCTGCGGGAAGTGAGAGGGGGACTCAGAGCTAAGGGGCTCTGGACCCTCCCACTCCAAGGGACACAGGTGAAAGAGAGGCCGTGTCAGCTTCCTCCTGTGAAATGGGGCGAAGGGCGCCCTCAGACCACGGACCGGGCCCCAGCAAAGCGCGGAGGGCGTGCTGTCCAGTCAAGGCCGTCCCTCCCCCAACCCAGGAAACCACCCCTCTCCTTGTGGACGAAAAGGAGCCAGTGGAGAAAGGCACAGAAGAAACAGATTTTACAGATTTATTTTTAAAAAACGAAAACAAAAGGTTAAAAAAGTCCTTCATTTCCAACCCTGCCTGGGGGTGTGTGTGGGGAATAGAACAAGCTGAGAAAGGTGCCCACCCTGTTCCCAGGGAGAGCCCCGCTCCTCCCCCAGGAGCCTCCGAGGACAGGGCAAGTCAGAGGCAGGCCCTCGCCCTTCCTGCCCCGCCTCCTCCGCAGGTAGCTCAAATTGCTAGCAAGTTCGAGAGGCAAACAAGTGTGGGAGCTGGAGGCCCAAGGCTGCCTTCTTCGTGGCAACGCCACCCTGGCTCTTCTCTGCCCTCAGGCGTTCTCTGGGCCCCACTCAGGGGCTCCTGGGGCGGGCGGGCGGACAGGCCAGGAGGCCCCGCCCGGCCTACAGCAGCTCCCTTAATGCTGTTCGTGGCACAGCAGGGCAGTCGGGGGGACTTCACAGTGTGGGAAGGGCTTCGGAGACAGCGTGCCCACTCTGGAAAGGAAAACCGCCTGATCTCGCCTCTCTGCACAGAGGCTGCCCTCCTTTTCTATTCCCCATCCTGAGGCTGAGTGGAGTCCAGGACAAAGCACTAAGTGGCTGTTTGCTACAGAACACCTGGAGGTGCCAGAGGGTGGCTCTGGGCCCATCTGTCAGTCCAGGCTCCTACACAGTCATCCAGTCACACACACAGCGTTAAGGCGTCTGTGCCAGTGGGCGTGGCCGAACCGGGCCCAGCTTCTCTCGCTCCACCTGCAGAGGGTGAAGGGGGAGAGCCCCTGGCTGCTTCAGAAACGGGCTGAAGGGGGAGAAGCTGGCAACGGAAGAGTTAGCCAGGCCTGGAGAAAGAAGCGGGAGGAAGGCAGGCAAGGGCTCGCGAGGCCTCTATCCAGGCCTGACGGCTGCCCTTGGAAGTAACCCAACTCAGGTTGGGGAGCCCTGACCATATGCCCCCTGGAAAATGGGGGACAGAAAGAGAGGAAGAGAGCGGGGCTAGAGTATTGGGACTTTGGAGGAAGCCAGTGCTATCAATATTTACAAGCATAAAGCCCCATCTTCTGCGCCACCTACCTCTCTGCCCCTCCCACAGAAAGAAAGGCCCCTGAGAGCCATTGAGGGGGTGCCAAGCCCTCCTCACCAGCCACGCCCCACAGGGAGAGCCCTTCCCTCCGACTGGCCCCGTTTCTGGGCCCCTCAGGAACGTCCGCCTGGCTCTGCTCAGTCGGGAGGAGGAGCCCGGGCCAGACCCCTGGCTCTCCGGCCGGCCCTACGAGTCCTTGAGCATGCTGATGCGTGCGTAGATCTTCAGGGCCGGCCCCAGCTTGATGTTCATGGCGCTCATCAGATGGTCCTCCTTGAGCAGCAGCAGGGCTTGCCCGTCGATCTCCTGGGCGCGGAACTCCTCTGCGATCTCCTGGCAGCCTGAGGGGACACCACCAAGGACCGCATCACCCTGAGCTCCCGCGTTCGCGCTTGGCGGTCACTGCGCGGGAGACGTGCGATCTCATCTAACCCTCCCGGCCGCCCCGCACCTCGAGGAAGGCCATCCTGCCGTCAGAGGCCAAGCGACTCCCCCAGTGGTCCCACCTCCTCATTCACGCGTGTGTCCTCACTGGACCCTCCCCTCAATGGACTGGGCGGACCCAGCGGAGCAACACGGTGCTGCAGGAGTGACCGCGTGTGATTTCCAGGCCTAGGTCACCAAGGGTACAGCAGCTGCCACCTTGCTTTATTTTGGAGGAAGCTGGCGACCGTATCGTGAGGACCCTGGAGCAGCACTCCGAAGAGGCCCAGGTGGACAGGAACTGAGGCCGCCTGGGTGGGGCACCTTGGAACCGGTCCTTCGGCTCCAGACCAGACAACTGCACTCTGGCTGCCATCCCGATGGAGGCCTCGTAAGAGCCCAGGCCAGTGCTGCGCAGCTAAGCCGCATCCCCGACCCGCAGAACCCGGGGTAGCAGCCACTACACTCTGGGGTAACGAATGAAGTTTGGTTCCCGGAAGAGGGGTGCTTCCATGGCCAGGAGGCGGCAGCTGGAAGGACCGTGAGGAGTCAGTGAGGCGTCTCAGACACTCAGAGAGGCTTGAGGCTCGGTGGGAGTCTGATGGCCTGTGAGGAAACTGGGTGAGGCTTCGAGGAAAGTGAGGAAACTGTTCCTGGAAATCGGAAAAAACGGAGCAAATGTGGCCGTCCTGCTGCGGGGGTCACGCGGTGAGTTTAACATGCCTCACGAACTGAGCAATCTGAGAGCGTTTCCAGCAGAATGCCAGAGGCTTCGCCTGGCGTCTGATGCTGCTCACAGGAAACTGAGGAGAGGCAAGGAAAAGGCAGAACTGTTCCACATCAAGGAGCTAGGACTGGCTGGTTTGAAAATCGCTAGCCTCTGGGGCGCCTGGGTGGCGCAGTCGGTTAAGCGTCCGACTTCAGCCAGGTCACGATCTCGCGGTCTGTGAGTTCGAGCCCCGCGTCGGGCTCTGGGCTGATGGCTCAGAGCCTGGAGCCTGTTTCCGATTCTGTGTCTCCCTCTCTCTCTGCCCCTCCCCTGTTCATGCTCTGTCTCTCTCTGTCCCAAAAATAAATAAACGTTGAAAAAAAAATTAAAAAAAAAAATAAAAAAAAAGAAAATCGCTAGCCTCTCTGACAGCAAATGAGGCTGAAACTACGAAGTAGTCTCTAGGCAGAGGTCAAAGCCAGGACGTGGGACACGGGCTAGAGACGGAACTGAGGGTGTGATCAATCTTTCGCTAAGACCTTGGAAGCATGAAGGTGCTGCCTCAGAGGGCTCTCTAAGGATGTAATGGGCGTGCCTCATGGATCCTCGCCATTCAACAGCGGAACTTCTGAGAGGTTAGGGGCACTGTCCCCCAGCTTCAGAAGAAGCCGACAGAGAGGAAGGCTTACCTTGGAGCATTTTTGGGTATGGGTTTTGTCTAATGGAGTGAACCCGAACAACTCGCATAGGAAGCCCACAAAGATTTTAAGAGAATCGTACTCGCACAGACACTGCTCCAACCGAAAGAGTCAGAAGTCATAGAAAATGAGGAGCAGTACAAACAGGCTGAGAAAACGCCTCTGCTGAAAGCCCAGGCTGCCTTTCATGGGAAAGAAAGGATGACTCAGAGGGTGGAACCAAGAAAGGGAAAGAAAGTCACTCCTAGGCTCTGAGTCCTAATTCGGGAAATGCCAACATGTGTCCGTGCTAGGTTTCGGAACTAGTGCCATGGCTCCTGTATCCCCCGTTTTCCCCTTGTTGAACAAGCATGCCTACTGCGGTGACCCTGTGCCTGTCCCGCCAGATCTGGGGTTTGTGGAAGGAGACGGGTCACGTCTCTAGCTCTCAGGTGTTCAGATCGAGAGGAACTGGCCGCAGGAGCTCCTCCACGCCCGGACCTGAGTTCGCTGGTTGAGATCCTGGGCTTTGAGCCCCTGCTGTCATGGAATGAGGCCTATGGGGTCAGGGTGGGGGTGGGGGTGGTCTACTTGAGGGAGGGACATGAATCACTGGGGCCAGTGACTGGGGAACTATGGTAACCGGCCCTCAGACAGCTCCAAATCAACCTGGCTTCCCTTTTATGCCCCCGCAGGCACGACCTGTGTGACAGTGTGAAAGTGACACCACGTGGTTTCGGAATCTAGATCAAAAGGGGCACAGTGGCTTCCACCTGATGTCCCGGACCACCAGCTGTAGGGCAAGCGCTTGCCACGTCCTGGGAACACCCAAGCGTGAGTGGCCCATACTGAGAGGAACTGACACCCGCTGTGGGCAGCCATACCCTCCTCGAGAATCAGGGCAGTGCGGCACCTCAGAACAGGATTCCGCAGCCCCAGGGAAGCCACATCTTCATCGCAACCTTGTGAGAGGCCCTGGGGCAGAACTGCCCAGCCGAGCCACTCCCAGATTCCTTCCCGACAGTGACCGTGTGGGGATATATTCTGGGGGCGCAGCAACAGATGACTAACACACTGAGCTAAGGGGCAGAGCCGGGATGCGAGCCCAGTCCTGACACACAAGGCTGTGCTCTCAACCGCTATTTCCACTCCAGGCTTGGAGTCCCAGGCCCGTGGCGGCCCCTCTGTACCTGGTGTGGCCAGCGGCTGGGTGAGACTGGGCAGAAACTACAGTAGAGAGGTTGTGTGATTCCACGGAGAGCATCTGTGAATAACGTGAGGTTTGCCTTCCAGGGTTCATTTCTCAACTGTAGCCCTCAAAACCACGTGCACTCCCCGCCAGGGTTGTGTGCAGTCCTGGGTACGCGGCAGACTTGCACATCTGTGTGCCTCTGCTCACACGCCCCCCCTGGTGCCATCTCTCCAGCTGGCCGAGGCCTGCCCGCCCGCGGTTTCCAGCTCCCACTGTCCTCTGCTGGCTTTCTCCTTGACAGGTTGCCTACATTCCACTTGGCTCCTCTCACACTCTGTCCCAGGAGAGACACAGGGTCGACTCACCGTCCCCTCTGCATTTCACACAGCCGGCTCACCATGGCAGCAAATACACCTCATTACAGGCACAGGATTTAACTTACAGTTGTGTTCTGAACTAGAAAGTACACTCTTCCAGGTGGGAACCTCACTGACTCATCTCTGCACTCCCGTTCGTGAGCCTGAGTCATCAACTGAGTCATTTCCTGGTTGGGGGAGGGGAGGTCTCTCCCTCTCTCCCATGCAATGCTATCCCGGGCAGGTGTGGGACTGTCAGGGGTCTTACCTGGCAGGGAGCGGATGAACTCGTAGACATCTTCTACATTCCATTTGGTGGGCTCGCTTGGTAGGAAGTGGTGCCCCATGCCCACCAGGTCCCGCATGTGCATGTCAGGGAGCTCCAGGTCCCGCTGGCCTTGTCGCCGGCGGGAGGTGGACGAACTGGCTGAGATGGGTGACAGGGGCTCCTCATAGCTTGAGTTATCCGAGCAACGGCTGGAGTCTTCCTGGCTGTGTGTCAGCTGCAATGCGGCCGTGACCGAGAGGGGCACGGTGCCTGTTGGCTGGGGGGCAGAGAGAATGGTTGGCTTCCTGATGGGAGAACCACCCACGTCTAGCAGAGTGACAGGCAAAGCAAGTGGTGTCCTCCTTCTACTTGGTCCATGACTACATACCTTTGAATTCCTAGATCAAAGCATCTTCCGGGCTGTCCCCTCTCTGGTCCTCCCAGTACTGGCACGTGCACCACACTGCACGGCAATGACCTGACTCTATGTCTGTTGTTTCTTCTAGATGTGGGGTTTTAAACCAGGGCTCTATGGGTTTCAGGGGTGGTCTACGAAACAGCACGGAGAATTTCCTGGGCATGTGCATGTTGGATGGCAGCTTTCCTCAGAGTCTTTAAGAGGTTTATGACCCAAGTGACAATAAGCAGCAAAAATACATCAGGTTCTGAAATGTCCCACTAGGCCGTGGGCTCCCGCAGGGTGACTTAGAGCCTTAGTGCCTCACAGCGCTACAGCGCCTCTTAGCATACGGCTGGGGCTACAAAATAGTTAACGAATGAATACCCATGGTCCTGGTAGAGGCTTCAAGAACTCAGTGCTCTGTGTTTGAGGAGGCAATGACGGGGCGCCTGGGTGGCTCGGTTGGTTAAACGGCCATCTTCGGCTCAGGTCATGGTCTCACGGTTCGTGAGTTCGAGCCCCGTGTCGGGCTCTGTGCTGACAGCTCAGAGCCTGGAGCCTGCTTCGGATTCTGTGTCTCCCTCTCTCTCTGTCCCTCCCCCGCTCATGCTCTTTCTCTCTTACTCAAAAATAAACATTAAGAAAAAAACCAAAAAGAGCCAATGAGATGTGGGGGAAAGGGTATAGGCTGCCTCCCCACCCCGCCCTCCATGTGAGACATGAGATAACCGGGACGGTTTGTCTCTTCACAGGGCCAGGCAGAGGAGACCCCACTTCCATGCTCCCAGAAGGATGGAAGCAAACTGGAAGGGGAAAAGTGAGAAAGGGGCAAGGGAAACCACCCCTAAGCATCCATGGGTCCAAATGCAAGGGCCCCTTAAGGGACCTGAGAAGGTTGTGAGAAATGAGGACATAACAGAGTATACTTAGTCAGCAGTGGGAAAGGCATGCGGGTGTTAAGAAGGGAAGTTGGCGGGGACTTGTGTCAGGCCGGCATCTCACCTGCTTCTTGGTATCCTTGGTAAGTGGTGGCAGACTGGCTTTGCTGGCCCGGCGGCGGTTGTGGGTCGTGGCTCCTGCCTTCTGAAGCTTGCTCCGGTCCGAGTGGAAAAGCCCCACTCGTTTGGTGCACCCCACGTTGTACCTGCCGGAGTCGGGGAAGGACGGAAGTCAGAGCACAGTCATGGGGAGTACGGGCCTCGGGCAGCATGACAGCAGCCGGGCTCTCAAGCAACACCTGAGTCTGTCTATTTGCGCCGATCCTGGGTCTACCACTGACTGCTAGCTGTGTGACTCTGGGTAAGCCACTGGATCTCTGAGCCTCAGTTTCCTCATCTGGAGCTGGGAATGAGACGGCTCACTTCCCGAACTCGGTCCAACAGTGACATGAGCTAACATGTGGCAAGTGGTCAACATGACAACTCAGGTTCATGCGAAGAACTCGTGGCCGACATGGTCTACACTGAACGTCACTGGTGCCAGAAGACAGCTGCCTGCAGTCCTGCTGGGAGGTACAGGCGCACCTCACAGACACTGCGGGGTCGGTTCCAGAGAGGACTCGCAATAAAGAGAGTCAGATGACTTCTGTTTGTTCCCTGATGCATATAAAAGTAAGGTTTACGTTACACTGGAGTTTATTAAGCATGCAATAGCATTATGTCTAAAAAAACCCAATGTACATGCCTTAATTTAAAAACACCTTATTGCTGGGGCGCCTGGGTGGCTCAGTTGGTTAAGCGTCTGACTTAGGTTCAGGTCATGACCTCACAGTTTGTGAGTTCAAGCCCCGCGTCAGGCTCTGTGCTGACAGCTCAGAGCCCGGAGCCTGCTTTGGATTCTGTGTCTCCCTCTCTCTCTGCCCCTTCCCTGCTTGTGCTCTCTCTCTCTCTCTCTCTCTCTCTCAAAAATAAACATTAAAAAAATTTTATAAAATAAAAAAATACCTTATTGCTAAAAATCGCTAACCATCATCTGAGCTTTCAGTGAGTCATAAATAACCTTTTTGCTGATGGAGGGTTTCGCCTCGATGCCAACAGCTGCTCGCTGATCAGGGTGGTGGGTGCTGAAGGCTGGGGCAAGTTCCTAAAATAAGACGATGAAGTCTGCCATGGTGATGGACTCTCCCTTTCATGGGCGATTTCTTTGTCACGTGCAATGCTGTTTGATAGCATTTTCCTCACAGAACTGCTTTCAAAATTGGGACTCCTCTCAAACCCTGCCACTGCTTTATCAACTCAGTTTATGTAATCCTTTGTTGTCATTTCAACAATCTTCACAAGCATCTTCACCAGGAGATTCCACCCACCACGTTCTTACTTTCTTTGCTCCTCTATAAGAAGCCACTCCTCATCCACTCAAGTTGCATCACGAGATGGTAGCAACCCCGCCCCGTCTTCAGGCTCCACTCCTCATTCAGGTTCTCTTGCTATTTCCACCACATCTACAAGGACTTCCTCCACTGAAGTCTTGAACCCCTCACGGTCATCCATGAGGGTGGGAATCAACTTCTTCCAAACTCCATTAATGTTGCTATTTTGAGCACGTCCCATGCATCCTGAATATTCTTAAAGGCATCTAGAATGACAAATCCTTTCCAGAAAGTTTTTAATGGACTCTTCCCAGATCCACCATCCCGATCTATGGCAGCTAGGGTTTTACGAAATGCACTTTAAAAAAAGACCTGAAAGTCAAAATGACCCCTTGATCCATGGGCTACAGAATGGATGATATATTTGTTAGCAGGCATGGAAACAACATGAAATCTCATTGCCATCTCCATCAGAGCTTGTGGGTGACCAGGTGCACTCTCAGTGAGTGGTGACATTCTGTATTTTTTTTTTTAATGTTTATTTTGGGGGGGGGAGGGGCGAGAGAGAGGGAGACACAGAATCCAAAGCAGGCTCCAGGCTCTGAGCTGTCAGCACAGAGCCTGACGTGGGGCTTGAACTCACAGACTATGAGATCATGACTTGAGCTGAAGTCAGACACTTAACCGACTGAGCCACCCA
The DNA here is from genome assembly GCF_022079265.1 of Lynx rufus. Classification (NCBI taxonomy): domain Eukaryota; kingdom Metazoa; phylum Chordata; class Mammalia; order Carnivora; family Felidae; genus Lynx; species Lynx rufus. The sequence continues at coordinate 197,330,121 of NW_025814834.1, read as the reverse complement.
GGCTCCTTGAGCAGTGATATTCTGAAAAAAAATCTTTTTTTCCTGAGCAGTAAGTCTCAACAGTGGACTTAAAATATTTACTAAACCATGCCATAAACAGATGTGCTGTCATCCAGGCTTTGTTGTTCCACTGACAGAGCACAGGCAGAGTAGATGTAGCATAATTCTTTTTTTAAAAAAATTTTTTTTTTCCAACGTTCATTTATTTTTGGGACAGAGAGAGACAGAGCATGAATGGGGGAGGGGCAGAGAGAGAGGGAGACACAGAACTGGAAACAGGCTCCAGGCTCTGAGCCATCAGCCCAGAGCCCGACGCGGGGCTCGAACTCACGGACCGCAAGATCGTGACCTGGCTGAAGTCGGACGCTTAACCGACTGCGCCACCCAGGCGCCCCGATGTAGCATAATTCTTAAGGGATGTTCAGAATGGTCCATGGGCATAGACTTCAATTTCCAACAACTCACCAGCTGCATTAGCCCCTAACACGACAGTCAGCTTGTCCTCTGAAGCTATGACGCCAAGCACAGACTTCTCTCTAGCTACGCAAGTCCTAGACGGTGTCTTCTTCCAGTAACAGGCTGTTTTGTCTGCATTGAAAATCTGTTGTTTAGCACGGCCACCTTCCTGAATTACTGTAGCCGGATCTTCTGGGTAACTGGCTGCAGCTTCTACATCAGCACCTGCTGCCTCACTATGCATTTTTATAAAACGAGATGGCTTCTTCCCTTAAATCTCATGAACCAACCTCAGCCAGCTTCAGATTTTTCTTCTGCAGCTTCCTCTCCTCTCTCAGCTTCACAGAATTGAAGACAGTCGGGGCCTTGCTCTGGATTAGACTGTGGCTTAAGGGAATGTTGGGGCTGGTTTGATCTTCTATGTAGACCACTCAAAGTTTGTCCATATCCGCAATAAGGCTGTTTTGCTTTCTTATCATTTGCATGTTCACTGGAGTAGCACTTTTAATTTCCTTCAAGAACTTTTCCTTTGCATTCACAACTTGGCTAACTGTTTGGAACCAGAGGCCTATCTTCTGGCCATCTTGGCTTTCCACATGCCTTCCTCACTAAGCTTAATCATTTCTAGCTTTTGATTGGAAGTGAGAGACCTGTGCCTCTTCCTTTCACTTGATCACTTAGAGGCCACAGTAGGGTTATTAATGGGCCTAATCTCAACACTGTTGTGTCTCAAGGAATAGGGAGGCCTGAGGAGAGGGAGAGACAGGGGAACGGTCGGTTGGTGGAGCACTCAGAACACACATGACGTTTACTAAGTTCACCATCTTATGTGGCAGTAGTTCACAGAACCCAGAACAATCATGTAACACCAAAGATCACTGATCGCTGCGATGTGATAATAACGAAAAGGGAAATATTGCAAGAATTACCAAAATGTGACACAGAGACAAGAAGTGAGCGAATGCTGTTGGAAAAACGGTGCCGATGGACTTGCCTGACACAGAGTTGCCGCACACCTTCAATGTGTAAAAAGTGCAGTATCTGGGAAGCATGATAAAATGAGATATGCCTGTAGCTTGGCAGAGCTTCACAGAGGTACCCTGATTACCTCCAGCACAGGGCTGAGGACAGCCTTATTCCAGCTGGCATGCGGAGCCCCTCTCTGCCTGGGGATTGAGAGAGTTCTATTCCTTTGAGGGTCCAGGGCTCTGGGATTGGTGCCTCTTCTGCCTTGGTATGAAGACCACATAGGGCTCTGGAGTCAGATGGGTCTAACTCCCCAACTATGCCGCTCGGCACAACTACTTATCCTCTATGCCTCAGTTTCCTAGCGCGTGTGAAGGGCACAGTTATGCCTGCCTCACAGTTATTTTGAAGACCAGATGACCCAGGGCGTATCAACTGCCTAGAGCAGCACCTAGCACGTGGCAGGCACGCAGTAAACGACGCTGTGTCTGACTAGGATCATCGGTCTACGCTGGGTGAAGCGCACAAAGAGAACACCTACAATGAGCACAGCGGCTCGGCATGAAGCCTCTGGTGGAGGGCTTGCCCAATGGGGACAGTAGCTGCCAAGGGCAGGGAAAGAGGACGGGTTCAACGGGGCCCAGGAGGGACAGCCGAGCTGAAGCACTGCCTCCTCTCCTCGAACTTGGGGCTGCTCACTCGAGCTCTGGGTTCCAGGACCTGGCGGATTAGCGACACGGTGCCACTTCCAGGCAGGTGGAGGAAGACGGAACGCAGATAAGCTACACCTAGGGTCTCCCAGGATGGACGATCGATCGCTGAAGGGAGGTAGGACACGACACGAGGTGCGATCCTGAGGAGGCGGAAGGGCTGGCACAGCGACAGGGCTGAGGCCACTCACCTCTTTGCACATGCCATGGAACAGAAGCGCTTGGAACGCTTGAACTTGTAGGCAAAGTCCACCCGGCCACAGAGTTCACACTTGAGTTTGAGGGGAGTACCCTCCTCTTTGGATTCTGGAAAGTATGGAAACTAGAGTAAGTGTAAAGACGAACAACCCCCACAGGACCCCACGAGGCCTCCCTTCTCTGCTCTGCCTCTTCCTCATGTCCCCACAGCTGTGGCATGCAGTGGTGGTCTAGCTTGGAAAATGCCCATCTGCTTTCCCTGCTGGTTTGGGAAGAGACGTTTCTTCCACCCTGGCCAGTAGCAGTGGTGTTTGGTGACGGACCCCCGGACACCTAACAGGTTTTCTGTCCGAGTGCTACGAGCCTGAGGCAAACACAGGTGGTGAAGAATCAGCACCCCTCTGGAAGAGAGGAGGCTCATGGGGAATACTCTGGATGCTGTCACAACTGATCTGGAATTATCCTACCCTACCGTGACCCGTCTGGTCAGCTGTTGCTTTGGATCACAGAACCCAGGAGTTCTGTATCCTACGTAGCCCCCGCTCAGTCAGTGGCTCCTGCTGCAAGTGCAGTCGTCGCCTGGCCACTGTGGCGCCAGAGGGCCGGCTCCCGAGGCAGCGAAGGAGGGGCACTCCTGCCTGCCCACTCCCACCTCCTGCCAGCGACTCCCACAGGAAAAGCAACTCTTGGAATCCTGTGCGTGGCCGGAGTGGGGCTGGGGGAGGGGCGGGGGACAAACAGTTCCCCGACGGCAGGGACTTTCCCTCTTCTGTTTTCTAGGGGGCAGGGCCCGGGGGAAATGGTTGGTAGACCGATATGTTAACCCACTCTCTGGCCAGGGTTCCTCCACGGATACGGCTAGAGGAAGTGTGCGAGGCCTGCCTTTGTGGCCCTGTCTACTTCCCGGTCAGCTCAGCCAAATCGGAAGGCATTTGGGGTGTGAGGGGCCTACCTTGCAGATAGGGCTCCTCCATCTCAGAGTCAGTGGTGGTGGTGTGATCCTGCTGTGGAAGTTTCTCAGGCAAGAACCCCTGTGCATACTTCTTCTTGAGATTCCCCACCAGCAGGGACGAGCGTCCCACCTAGAGGACAAGGTGACATGGAGGCCATGAGGGTTAGGTGGGAGACACTGCCTTGTTATCCAGCCTCATCAAAATTACAAATATAAAGCATCTAGGTGCAGATGCCAGCCTCCACATCATCATCCAAGTGTGCCTTGCTCAAGGCCCTATTCTGCTGAGCAGCTCAGGAGGCAAGATGCCAACTGTCCCCCAAGTACAGGGATGGCTTCAATCCAGGACCAAAGGACGGCTTAGGAGGTTAGGAAAATACCTACTCTTCCAAGTGAGTGAGGGGCAGAGATGGAGACAGAAATCACCACCAGCGAAGCTGCCAGGACCCAGGGTTCACATGTCACCGGGCAGGAATACAGCCGAGGCCGTGTGTGTGAGTGTATGACAGTGTATGTCACTAGAGGGACTCAGCAACCATTTTTTTGTTTCCTACTTTTCCCCACCTTACGGCTGCTCTACCCAAGCCAGAGACACAGGCAGCCATGGAGGAGAGCAGGAGGAAATGGACTCTGGGCCACAGAGCAAATGCCCTGTGTGGCTGCCAGGATCTAGACGGGCTTATTCACTCTTGGTCCTTCCTTCGTTGCCTCTGTGCAGGCAACCTGGTGGCTAGATCTCTGGGGCGATGCCGTGGGGGAGCCATTCAATCTGCATCCACCCTGTCAGATCGGCTGGTTTCTGGTGTTTCTCTAGGAGACCAAGGCCAAGACCTAGTCTAATGAGGGAGGGGACGTGACAGGGCTGGAGCTACTTATAGCTAAGGTGCTCCAGGTAGGTTTCTTTGCCACAGGCCTCGAACAACCTTCAGAGGGAAAGAGGACAAGAACCTATTTGTCTTCTGGCATTTTAGAAGGGCAGTTCAGCCAGCTCAGTCAATCAAGCTTAGAGTCTTCTGCTGACTGTTCCAACCACTCAGGGACCCGAAGAATGAGCAGAAGGCAGATGGCATCCCATGAAGATGGTATTCTCTAACAGCCAGATAATCTCATCACAGGAGAGGCCGGTGTGCACCTGGCTCTGGGCTCCTCCCACCTGTATAAGAGCATCACCTGTCTTCACCAATTCACGCTGCACAGAATCAGCTGTGGGTGTTTTGTTCTAACAAGCCATTTTCTTGATTCTTTTATATTTCCCTTTGGTCTTATGCTCTCATTGGACACATCTGATTGTGGCCTTTCTAAAGTACCCCTCACTCTCATTCATTCTCTTCAAGGCTCTGTCACCAGAAAAGAAGCTTCAGGCTACAACCCTGTTCTCTTCTCTTCATCTCAGACACATCCTGAAAATTTTGTTCTACGGTTTCCTTTTGTTCTCTAATTGGCTAAAGTTTTGCCATTCAGAAGTTCTGGCATTCAAAACTGAACGAGGTCTCATTTCCCCAAACCCATCATCTTTCCCCCAACACCCCAATGTGAATTCCCTTCTAACTAAGGGGGTCACACATCACCAGGCAGGAACATGGCTGAGTCTGTGTGTGGATAACTTCTAACCAAGGAACCTTGCCAATTATTCCTAATCACGGATCCTTTCTGGACCTTAGAAAGACACTCAATCCTAGAAAGAAAATGGCTCTGACATTCTTTTGCGGGGGGGACATTAGCAAGGAAAGAGCAAACTGTTTACATTTTTGGACATTTTACATGGAAATGTAAAAATATTCTAATACACATCCAAAATATACTTCAAAAAAAAAAACAAAAAAAAAAAAAGAGGGGAAAAGAAGTAGTCCGTACCGGGAAAGGCTCCGCCCCCTCCTGGATCACAAACCCTTCGATAACATGCGTCAGGATTTGGGGTTTCACAATGGCCTGTGGTGGTTTATTCTCACCATTCTGGGGGGCAGTGCCGGTGATGCTGGAGGCAGAATTTCCGTTCCCTGAGGTCATGCCGGGGCTGCTGAGGTCGGTCAGTGCATGAACAATGCCCTGCCCTGTCTCTGTACAAGGGGAGAGTAGGAAAACACAAGCAGGGGAGGTCAGAACTGGGTCCAGACCAGCAGAAGGAAGGGCAGGGACTCAGCATGTGCCTGGCTTTTTCCATGGAGCCAAACGACAATGCAAAGCATGCAGTCCCCTCTGTCAATGACCCACTTAAAAGTGGCAGGTTTGATGGACACACCACCAAGTGGGACTATAATCAGTCCTGCAACCAGGCAGCTAATCAGCTAGCAGTATTTTTTAATTTCCCAACTGTGCTAAGAATAGTTAACCAAGTCAAACAGATAATAATTCTCTTTTGGGAGTTAAGACCTCGGTCAATATTGATCTGGACAAACAAGGCAATCTTCAGTTCAATGGAGAGAATGTATTTAAGGTGATAACTACAACCAGGATGAAAAGCTGCACTAGGTACAGGGCTTGGGGTGTGATGGGGTCTGGGGGAGAGAGGTTAAACCTTCTATAAAGTTTTCCATGTTAAAGGATTAGATTTTAAGCAGCCTGTGAAAGGTCAAAGTACAAACCCCAGAGATGAACACAAAGGGAACACGAGGGTTGAGCCCCAAGTGAACACAGTGCTATCCATAGGAGGCTGGTTATTGGGGGTCACGCATTAAGATACACTTGCATTCAATTTCTCCCCCAAGGTGGGGGGCTCTATGCTGCTTCTGTTGGCCCTGTGCTCTTGATCAAGCCCCTTGCCCTGTTCTCAGCTCCACATCCAGTCCAGTCCTTAGCCAACCAGAGTCCTCCCCTCCTAAGGTCTCTTCCCCTGCGGGCCTGCTGGCCTTCCTCTGAAGGACCTGACAGCGTGCTGTAAAAAGCGTGTCAAGGTGCCTACACAGAACACACCACAGGGGACCCTCCTCTTCTCCACTTCGTCGGCCCCTCTCCTGAGCTGCTCCATGATTTAGAGGTACAGACCCTCATTACCTCACTTTTGCAGCCCCCTCCCCGCCCCCTTCCCAGGCTCATTCCACACCAACTGTGTGAGCTGAAGTTGCCTGTAACCTGGAACTTCCTAAAAAAGAAAAAAAGAGAAAGAAAAAGCCATTTCTTTATTACAACAAGCCTATTGATATTAAGCGTAACCCTGCCTGTGTGTGTTACATTCTTGAAAAACGATTTCAGTACATTAGTTTAGTATTTTTGCATAAACCTTTGTATGTCGATGCTCTTATTTCATGTTAAACACTGAAAATCTCACCATGGAACAGGAATTCAGAGTCTGATATGTAGCATAAGAAATAAAAATAAACACATTTTAGAAAAGGTTTATAGCTGGTTCATTTTATTACTAGCAGTCCTAATGCTCAATAAACCAGGATAAATCTTTTTTGATAGAAAAGAATCGACTATGACACATGCCGTCACTAATCAGACCTCAGTAATTCAACTATAATAAATTTCAGAGCTGAGCACGAGCCATCCAAGAGATATGAATGATGAGATTTTTTAAAATTAATTTTTGTTTGAGACACATTCACACCAGCAAGTTGGAAAAATTCCTTTAAGTGTTTATAGTCGTTTGAAAAAAAAGTTTTTGACAGCTTTGACTTTACTGTAGAGATGAAAATCTTCCCCTTTGGAATTCGCCTCTCTAAACTATGAAGGTGTTTGGGAACTACATCAAAAAATCTTTTCTTAACTGTCCATGAATAACTAGGAGGACCAGGTCAATCAAATCAAATCAATCAAATTAAATTTCTCTGCTTTTAAATGTTAAATATTTAAGCCTGCATTTACAGAATTACATTTTCTCTTTTATTTAATATTTTAAATAGGCAAGAAAACATGTATTTTACTTAAACTGATGAATAAATGCTGTTAAAATATAGAGCTGACTATAGAAGTTAACATTTTATTTTTAGATGGTGGCAATTTACATCTAATTAGAGCCTAGTAAAATATTTCCTGACTTCTCTAATGAACTACAGATTACAGAATCACAAGATTAGAAAGTCTGGTTCATTCCCTTACCAATGCTTGAAACTTCTCTGTAATACTCCCACCACCCAGTGGTTTTGGGGCATCTGTCTGAACAGCTCTGATGGCAAAGGAACGGACTACCTCGGAGTGGTTTGTTCCCAGTGTGGGCAGTTCGGTTAAAAAGTTCTTCCTTCCCGTGAGCGAAAAATCTATCTCCTGTTAATTTCTGCCCACCTTTCTGCTCCTTAAGACCATACAGAAGAAGGCCAATTGCATTTGTATAATGGGCAATAACACAGGCTTTGACCTGGCTTAGAGACTGGTCTTTATCACTCAAACGAATGCAAGTCGTGGTCTCTTTGAGACTAGCTCTCTCACTAGCTGTAAACTAAGGACAGTAACACCACCTACCCTACAGTGTCGGGTGGCTATGGGGACCGCAGGAGATAATCCCCCGACACAGCAGCACACCAGAAGTGTTCACGAAATGCTCTTGGTGTCAGAAAGCGTATCACTCACAACCACACTCTATCTTCTCTCCTTCAGGCCAAACGCCCTCTGCTTCTTCTATTCCTTTCACGAAAGGCTGCAAGTTCATCATCATCCTAGGTGTTCTCTGTTTACATCCTTTAAAGTCAGGGACCCAGTCAACACCAACAGAAAATTCAGGGGTTGGGGTTGGTTAAGATTTTTGTTTTGTTTCTTTGAAACATGGTCACATTCCTGACTGAGAGCACAGGAGGAGGGAGACACAGGACTCCCTTGTTTTGGTTTATAATTCCTCTGTGGAAGTACTCCTTTCTCCTTGAATTCTGGGGTCACTCCCACCTCTGGCTCTTTAGATATTCATCACCAAACTGCTTCTGATGCCTTGTCTCCTTTTATGGGATCTCTCCATCCTTGCCTGATTCTTCTCCCTCCCCCACCACTACTCCCTCCCCTCTTGTGTCTCAGAGCAGTGTCTATTAATGTGCACTGGAGCACTGCAAGACAGGGCGGTGCAGGCAGACTCCTGAGGTCAGATTCTTCCCTCACGCCAAATACAGTAGTGAACAGATACATTTCAGTAGCTCCGAGTCTACAGAGCCGATGCTTAACTCTGGGAAGCAAAGACTTCTTGGAATCTCAGTTTTAAAAGAAGGATCTTATTAAGCAGGAGAATAAACAAATAAACCCTTTCACCCTAACGTTAGAAGCTATCACTGCCCATTATAACGGGCAGGTTGCAGAAGAGACAGAAGCCAAGGGACAGAGGGAGGGCGATTTACGAATATACAAAGGTTTGCGACTATTTGCTTGGCAGTCCTCTTGTGGGCCAAGGCCTCCTCATCTGCTTTAGGAACAAAGGAGTCTGGGCTATTTCTGGAATGACCAAACACAATCTCACCCCCTGCCAAGCTCAGCACTCTGAGATTAATTTAATCTGCTTCCCGCTCTCCCAGACTGCTCTGCAGCCTGCTGGAGGGAAAGCAGCTTAATAGTGAAACTTGCAGAAACCTGTCCTGCCGGCCCTGCGGCCAGATAAAAGATAGAGAGAAAGAAAGACTCTATTTCAGGAATTCTTGCTTTCTCAATTCTCTTGACCAGTCCTGAGGCTGGTGGTGCTGCTGAAGATTTCCACAGGTCTCAAAAGCCATTATACACAAATAGGCACCCAAATCTGAAAGGTGGAGGCCAGGATGCCGTGAGCACGACAGGCTGCGGGTGGTGGGGGTGGGGGTGGGGGGGGTTGGGGGTGGGAGGCAGGCCAGGGAGGGAGAATCTAGTCTTTTAATGAAGCTGCCCACAAAGGGCCAAGTATGCAGATAGGAATGAACAGGACATATGTTCTGGGGCAGTTGTTAACATTATGTAGGTCTCAACCTCTAGGTTGCCTCTCAATTCTGGTCTCATTCATAGGTTCTGGCAGAAATGTGGACCACCCAGCAGCCTGTTTGTGAGATTATTTGCACTGGGGTTCATCCTTTGTGCTAGGCAGAGCAAGTTTCTTTAGGCAGGGGCTATGTCTTGTTACCTCTGTATCTTCAGGAACTAACCCCATGCCCACTATAGGACAGCTACTTAATGTCTGTTAAACTGGATCATCTGGAACCCATGGTCTCAGTCTTCGCCGGTCGTCTCAGTCTCAGACAGGGAACTTGACACCATCTGATTTGTAAATTACTTTCCGAGGCTATAATGATTTGAGAGTAGCTAGGCCAGTGCCTCCTACAGGAGCGGCATTTCTGGGTACCTGGTCACGAAGAACAAGAGTTATTCCTTAGCCCATTTCATCCCGTTAGGGTGGAGATTTCTTCAGCAAGAAGGGGCATTAAGTTGCCCTGAAGGCTGGAGTGCTGGATTCCTTGGCCCCTTCGAAACATGGGTGTGGGCTCTAGGCATCTGGAAGCATGATGACCTCTAGAGGCAGAGCCTGGGAGGCTCCTATAAAAATGGCCCCAGCCTCAGGGCCAGTCACTAGGTGTCTAGAGAGGCTGAGCTCTCCTGCCCACTGAAGACAGAGGTCTGGATGGCCACAGCTATGCGAAATCTGGGTCATTTTAGAACTAAGTCTGATGTTCTCCACGTGTGCAGATAAAACAAAAATCAGTTATGCTGGAACGTGGCTTAGTACTAACAGTTATTATGGGCATATCAGGTGGTCTGGCTATTCATTCTGTGTGCCCCTAAAGCAAGTCCTTGAAGACCTGCTTCAGAGGACATGGAAGGCAAGCAGAGCGTCTCCTGCCCCCTCAGCGTGGTCCATGGCTTTCATTTCTATCTTCTCCAGACAGGAGGAGTATTTTAATTTACAAGACTTCTAACTACCGTTGCTTGACTGCAGCAGGAGTAAGACAGAGCTAATGAAGTTAATAAAGAATTTAAGGAAGCAAAGTAGGTGATAACATGGGTCATTTGCCTCCAGCAAATTCTGCTCGACAAATGGCAAAACAAGGTTGCTTATACAACAGAGAGCATTCTCTCCATGCCCCTGGCTCTGAAATCATGCTCACTGTGCCTCAGCTTAGCAGGCCCAATCATGCGGCCAGGATGGGGGACAGCAGGATTCCTGAAGAACCGCTTGCTCTAGAGAGAGCCCGAGTGGAGCGCCTGCGAAGTGAACGCCCAGGGAAACCATATCCAGGAGGCAGAGAGCAGCTGATCTGGTGGGTAGTAACAAAGCACAGTAAGCTGAGGGCAGCAGAAAACCCCACCAGCCACTCTTACAGTCTCTTTAGTTATTCAGAAAGAAATAAGTAAAGAAATTGGTGCCATTCTGAAAGTGAGGAAGGTCAGATATTTCATAAACACGTTTTTTGGCATCCCCACCACCGCCCCACGGCGGGGGGGGGGGGAGTAGGAAACTGAAGTGGCGGGGAGGGGGGTGGTGACGAGGGAGAAAGGGGTGGGCAGACACAGGTAGATGGGGGGACAAAGGGCAAGGGGGCAAGAGAAGGAGGACGATGGCTCCATCCTGGGACCTCACGAGTCCATCAATTAAAGAGAATCATTTGGTTAACAACCTTTAAAATGTAAATAGACACCTGTGGTCATTCACACCTTGCTGTGAGCCACTCAGATAAGCAGACAGCTTTCCTCCCAATTTCGGGACAGCAGGCTTGGTGGGAAGGGTGGGAGTGGACAGTGATCCTTCTGGATCATGGGCACTAGATCACACAGGACTGGAGTCTAGCATCTGAATTTTCCAGAAGGGGAAAAGTGTGCATTTCAGAACCAAGGCAAGGGTGGCTGCCTTGTATGTGGAAGACAGTAGCTTCTAAAACATGCACAAAAGGAGCTCTTAGTCACGGGGAAACCGCAGGCCCCTTCCTACCCCGGGGGTCTTCTGAGTATCACAAGGCAGGAGGCACCAATGCCCAATGTTCGTAACTTTTTCAGGGGAAGAGTCACAGGGGGCTCCGGGGCCCCTGGCCGAGCAGTCGCAGGAGGGCGAGGCTCTGGGTCCACGCCTGGACTCCTGCAGGGGAGCCGGCCGGCGGAACGCAAGGGGAGGCTGAGCCGGGTAGCCCCACACCCGCTCTCAGTGACACGGCCGAACGACCTTGCTGAGTCCGGGTTAAGAGGACCGGAGGGCAGACGTGCTCCTCAGACCTGAAGCATCCGGGCTGAGCGGCTCCGGCCGAGGCATCTGCTAGGGAGGGCTCCTCCTCCTCCTCCCTGGCAGCCATTACCATACAGCTGACTTTCACGCTGTCTCTCAGGACACAGGCCGAGAGAGCGGCCCTTCTGACTCACCCACAATCCCCAGCCACAGTGTACATAAGCTGAATTGTAAACAGCTGAATGTTTTCCAAGCTGCCACCCCCGGCGATGAAGGCAGGAATCAATGGAGCGGACAGCCACCCTCCCCCATACAGGTCAGGACAGCGGGAGCAACGGGGGTTTCCGAACAGCTGCAGGGCCGGCTTCCCGGCCCACGGACCCAGCAGACTCGGCAGCAGCACCTGCAAGGCCACGGGGTGACTTCCCACAGGACAGGTCGGTGCACCTGGGAATCGCAGCTACCTCTCGCGGGATCCAAGGCGGAGGCCGAGGGCTCCCAGATACTCTCCCATCACGGCTCCCTGGCGGATGCTAGGACTTCAAAAGACCAAATGTCTGGAACCAGTGGGAGAGGCTGTGCACGCGAGACCTCAAGATCACAGGAGGTGGACGTCAGCAGGGCAGAGGAAGACTCTGGCTCTGGGTTCATCCTCTGGCTCCACCTTTGACTACCCGCGAGCTGCGAGCACTTGGTACCTGCTCTGAGCCTCAGTCTCTCCGTCTATAAAAAAGAGGATCACACTGCCTATCTAACAAGGTTACAGTGAATAGAATTTTTATATGTAAGATATGTGGCGTTGATCACATTTAGAAGCTGTGCTACAAGGCAGCTAAGTCTTTAGGATCAGAAAGCCCTTAGGCTTAAATCCTAGTTTGTAATCCTGGACAAATTACTCTAGGCCTTAGTTTCCTTATCCGTAAAATGGGTACTTAGACCTGTCTCACATGGCTGCAGTAAAGATTCAATAAGATAATGCAGGGACAACACACGATCAGGCAGGATTTGGCCATAGGAGGGCTAACGTCACTGAAACCTGAGAGATTAGGAAACCCGCCTTAATCTCTTAATCTCGCTCTCATAGAGCCTGGCTTCGTGTAGCCTCGGGGCAGAGTTATTCTCCCACTGGCCCAAACTCCGGTACCTTTCATGTTCCTCAGACACCCTGGGCCACTCAGGGTGTCAAGTCCTTGTCCTTTTGAGGTCAGGCTTCAGGGAAAAAAGTTACTTCCACTTTGACAATGACTACAACATAACAGAAATGCACTTGCCTTCGGGGCAAACCAAAGGTCTCAATTCACCTTCAACAGTGATTAATCCAAAGGAGGAGACAACCACTATGTTCCCTTTGTACACAGTTCTTTCACTACATTCCCTTTGTACACAGTTCTTTCGTAAGGAGTCCCAGGGTATCACAGAGAAGTGCAGAACCCCAGAAACCAGAAAAGATAACTTTGGAGCAACTAAACTACAAAGGCAGTTTAGCCTGTGGAAAGAAGTTAAAGGCTGAAGGTAAAATTATGGAAGATGGATTTCTTGTTAAATCCAGTTGTTAAAAAAAGACACACAAAGTGAATTCTCTAATTATTTTCAGGTTGATAAAAGTAAAGGCCATTATGTTGCCTGATATGCTTATTTATTTACCAAGTGCAGTAGCACTAATATTCTTAGATAAATGGGAGAGAGAAGAGGAGGAGGAGGAGGAGGAGGAGGAAGAGGAGGAGGAGGAGGGAGACAGAGAGAGGGGGAAAAAGCTAAGCCTCAGCTGTCTTATCTATACAATGGGATGATGATATTAACTTGCAAACCAATCCTCCCGATCATTTCTGCTCTTGGAAAACATCACTCCGTTCCTAAAACCATTGTCCAAGTCTGCAATCACCTTCCTATCCTACCAATCAGCTGACAGAACAGATTAATACTGACCACTGGAGACCTGAAAATATAGACTTAATCGATTTTTTGAAAAAAACAGTATTTGACTGGTATTAATTTTGTTTCCATCTGAAGTGTCATTTGCTTTGACTGTTTTAAACATGTTTTAGTATAGACTGGATTAATATAGATTTGGATTGTATGGATTTAGGTCACATACGGATGGTTTCAAATACGCTCAAGATATCAGTAACTAGGGATAATTATATAGTATTTGAGACATAACAGCCATGCAGCTAGGGCCTTAACAATAACCCCCAGTGGTCATGAGCTTTCATTTTCTTGCCAATAGTCTCAATCTTCAGTGTCAAGCCCAGTCCTCCTAATCTATTGGGGAAGAGCTGGACACTCCATCTGACAGTCATCTCTTTTTAAGAGAAGCTATAATAAATTTCTCTGCTGAGGAGAAAATCATCCAGAAAATAGATATTTGCTTTAAAGGCTGTCCTAATAGTAAATGGCAATACTCTTCAACATCTGAACTTATGTCAGAATTGGCAATCCCTGTTTAATAACAATCCTTTCTCTGGCAATGCAGAAAGAATGTGCTCTTCTTCTAGACTTATCTAAACTAAAAAAAAAAAAAATTATCTGGAAATTGAAAGAAAAGCACATCCTTTTTCATGAACTATAAATAATTTGGAAGGGGAAGGAAAAAAAAAACCTGTTAAGTTTACCATGCTGGCTGAGATGATCTTAGGATGAATCACACAACAATGTATTAAATTATGCGTTATGGTTCTTACTACACCTTCTATCTTCAAAAACTAACATTGGTGGGCGCCCGGGTGGTTCAGTCAGTTAAGCACCCGACTTTGGCTCAGGTCACGATCTCACAGTCCGTGAGTTCAAGCATTGCATCGGGCTCTGTGCTGTCCGCACAGAGTCTGCTTCCACCTCAGATCATCCATCTTCCTCTCACTCTCTCTCTCTGCCCCTCTCCTGCTCGCACTCTCTCTCTCTCTCAAATATGAATAAACATTAAAAAAATTTTTAAAAAACCCCTAACATTCGTAACTGTATAACTCTTGCTTAACTATAAAATAGCCCATTGCTTGGCTGCGTCTATCATTCTCTACTTTTGTTACTGATGGGACAAAATCCAGAATCTTTAAGGTTTTTGTCTTGGATAAACAAATGGTTAATTAGTTTCCTAACCACTCCTCAAGTGTCATGAAGTTGAATTCAAGGTGGTCTGCCTCTGAGTTTCTCAAATCAGTGGTCTGATGTAGCTAGTAATTCCAAGTGAAATTCTGAAAGAAGTTAGTGCTCAAAATGAAACCTGCATCTATTCGAGAGATGAATAAGTAATCTTAAATAGGCACACTTCTTAGTTTTTTAACATAAAACACAGCAGAATCTTTAAATGGTGACTCACATTATAGTCTGAACCATGCCATAGAAGCTCTTAAAACCTAAAGCTACACACGTTCATACATCCACTTTGAGGGGTAGTCCAGCCATGTTTTCCAACAAACAAGGTGCCAAGTCACTGCAGAGAGAGTCATTTCTGTTACTGGCACAAAGGCCTCAGGAGGGCAGATTGCATAAGGCAGCAGTCCCCAGCCTGCTTTTCCACGGGGGTGGAAAACACAATAGCATCCTCTTTCCAGCCACTTTGGTGACATTCCTCCTGACCACAGAAAGTCATCATCTTCATCTTCCAGTTGCCAAATGGCTCAAAAAAAAGGGAATAAAAGAGACAATATCATTCATGGAGACTCCTTATTTTCATTTCCCGACTCTCCTCTCTAGTAGATGTATCTTTTCAGAAGAGAATCTTTTTGAGGGCAGGACCAAGTCTGTCTGGAGATCAAATGACATTGAATAGCTGGGAGAAACTTTAATATAAACTTGGAATGACTCGAAGAAGAGGGGGGGAAATAAAACCCTTGGTAAAAAGCCTACTAGCGTGGGGCAGCACTATCAGAACTCGAACCACCATTGCACTCCCTAGTTTTGTAAATTTAAATTTTATTTTGGCTTACTGATCCAGCAAGGGACTCTGATAGGATGTGGGTGAACTTTATTTGGCAAATGGTTACCAAATGGCTAGCCTGAGGCCCACAGCCCAAAGGAGGGCAGAAACTTAGAGGATGAGTCTGAGGATAAGTTCTTGTCTTTCCACATTCACAACAGTAGAAAAAAAAAAAAAAGACAAAAAGACAGGAACTCACACGTGGGGGTTCTTAATTCTGAGACAGTCATCATTTCTTTTTTTCTTAAACAAGAAAACCTAGGGAGGGGACAGCCTATGTGAGAGTGTGTAAGACCAGAGAAAGAACAGCTCAAGTTTATAAGACCATCTATCCATGTATTCCTCTTCTCTTAGTTTATTCTCTTTCCCTTGGAAAGATCAGAACTAAAGGATCCCAAGTATCTGAGACAGGAAATGAGTAAGGCAGGAAGAAGGATGTGGTCTGAAAAAGAGTGGATTCTGGGGCTGAGCCAGAGTGAGTAACAGGCACAGGGTCATAGATGGGGGAGGGGGTCTTGGTGGCAGGAACAGAAGTTTCAGGTTCAATCAGCTTAGACTAGAAAGTCAGTGACAGAGGACTTATGTCCAGAGAAGCAGAACAACAGCTTCCTAAAAGGTTATCCTCTACTGAAAGGCAGAGAAGCAATAGCTGACGAGGCCTACAGCCAGGAGAATCATTACAGGGACAGGAGGAAGAAGAGCTGGAGTTTCCTCCTTTCTTTGAGGGAAGTGGAAATAATAGACGTTGAGTGTGCTTGACAAGGGTAAATTAGAAATTATGTCAGGACCTGGAAGAGAACTGGAAAAAGCTGGGCAGTGAGTACATGATGAAATACCAATGTTCCTGAAGCATCTATGTGCCACATCTCAGTAAAACAACAGCTTTAAAAAAGGAAAGAAAAAAAAAAGGAGTGACAACAGGAGAGACGGCTCAAGCAAAACACAGTTGGGTAACTGAGAAACCAACTCAAGAACAACAGAAATACAGACCAAGAAACCACCTACTTTCTCAAGATTAAGGTTGGAGGGGAAAAGGCATCTATCCTTCCCAGTGTGTGTAGACAAGCCTAGAAACAGATCTTGGGTGGGCAGGGCTCCCATGATGAAGAGTGCCTGGAAAGGGCAGGTGCCAAAAGAGCACCATTACCCATCTGCTGGACCCTCTGTGAAACAAGCCAGCCCCTGGGAATGAGCCAAACCAGAAACTTTGGTTCCTGCCTTGCAGGGACTGGAATTTAGGGACAGAAACAGTGAGAAACAGTTTATCAGCTGATTCAAAAAGGGTGGATATTTCCAAATACAGATCCAGATGTTGGGGGCTACGTGGGAAAATCACTTTTATATTCTCCACAGTGCCTAGGGCAAGGCTTTACATGAAGCAGGAGCCTAATAAAAGTGTGTTAATCTGGGTGAAACCAAAACTACTCAGCTGTGCAGGCATCTTAAGATTCCCGACAGAACCTTCTGCCCTATAATCAACACACTTAGTTACTTTCTTCCTATTTTACAGTGGAATGATATGAAACCCTACATCCCCGTGACCTAAACCTAAGCCCTAATCCACAGACACTGCCACAGGTCTGCTGCCCTGTACTGGAATAAAAGATGGGGAGGGCAGGGAGGCAGAAATATAGGTGCAACAAGGAATTTCTTTCCTTCATTAGCCTGTCATTTTCAGACTCACCTAGGAATCCTGGCAGTTCCAACATTTGGGATGACTCAGGAGGAGAAGAAAAATCCCAGGTGAATGATAATTGGATTACCCAGTTATGCCCCAGAGCCAAATGGCTGGAAAAGGCCAGGACAGCAGGGTCTGATACAGTTAAAGTGACATTATTTTCTAAACCAAAAATCAAGACACTTGGGCTGATAGACAATGGAATGGAAGATTCTAAATTGGGGCTGTCCTAGAAAAATCGGGGACATATGGTGGATTTAGGTCGGTTGCTTATTTCACAACAAGGGATCCTCTGGGCCCAATATGCTAATGGAGGGGATTAGAGCCCTAGGATGGGAGACATCTAAGGGGAAAGCTGTCACTGATTTGTAAAGCAGGCAAAAGAATAAAAGAGTGTGTCTGTAGACCGCACTGGAAGAAGGGGAACATTCTGGCTATGGAGTAGGCAGGAAAGGAAAGTTGATCAGAACTGAAAGTATGTCACTGAAATCTGTTTAGGCATCGAAGGCAGGAGTGGGGAAGGGACGAAGAGGTGGGATCACTGGCACTGACTGGTGGTATCCAACGATATAGAAGTCAGGGGCCAGGAGTTCAGATGGTAGCTTCATCATTAAACTAATGGCAACCTAGCCTTGGGCAAATTATTCCCCTCTCTGCGGACTTCAATTTAAACAGAATCTCGAAAATCCCGATTTTTATGTAAAGAATCCACAATTCAGTATACCTTCATTTGGCACAGAAAGGGAGAAAACGCTCTTCTAAAAATGGAAGACAGGACAGACACAGAACAGCTTGTCCCTTTCCATCCAATTAAAAACCTCGTGAGACTGAACTAGATTAAAAACAAAACTCTCCAGCGAAGCGGCAGGCCCTCCAAGCGAAGCAGTCCCCTACCAACAGAGCGCGGCGGAGGGCAGCAGCCTTGGCCCTAAACGGCCGGTCCATCCCCCGGTGGATGGCCGTCCCCGGAGGACGGGGGTGGGGGTGGGGTGCGCGGGGACCGGGGGCAGGGGCGCGGACACACGGAAGCGTTCGGCACGCCCAGGTTGACACAGCGGCTTCCGGGGGAGTGCGGGGCAGGCAGGGTCCCCGGCGACGGGGGAGGCAGAGGGCACCTCCCAGGCGCCGAGAGGGCGAGAGTCGCGGGCTGGCACGGCCTGGCAGCCGAGCAGGCCCGGGCCGGGAGTGGCACCGGAGGGCGGTGCCCGGCTTCCAGTGCGACGAGCGCGGGCCGCGGGCCCCCTCCTGGCGTGAACCCCTCCCCCGCCACGGACACTGACCTGTCCAGGGCCCGGCTGGGCCTGGCCGGGCGGGGCCTACGCAGCCCCTCGGCCGGGCGCCGCCTCGCACGGGGTCCCGGGCCCGGGCGGGCCGCCTCCTCTCCGCCGGGAGCCTCCGAGCCGGGGCCCGGGGCTGCCGCGGCGCATCCGACCGCACCGGCCCGGCCGGCGTCAACAAAGGGCGGCGGGGGCGCGAGGCCGGGGCGGGGGCGCGGGCGGCGGCCGGATTGCGCGCGCGCGGCGGGCGCTCGAGGGCTGCAGCCGCCGCGGAGACAATGCGGCGCGTCCCGGCAGGGCTCCCGCGGCCGCCTCCGCCGGGGGCGGGGCGCGGGGCGGGGCGGGGCCTGGGTCATGCGGGGCGGGGCCTCCGGGAGGCGGGGCGCCGGCGCGGAAGCCGGGCCGCGCGTTTCCTTTGTGCAGCCGCGCCGGCCCCGCCCCGCGCCCTCCGGAAGGCGCCTCGAGCCCGGCGGCGGGTTAGGGACTTGGGCTTTCGATTTAGGGAGGCGAGCGCCGCGCGGCCCGTCGGAAGTCCCCAGTGCGGTGGTGGACTGTGGAGTCCCGCCCCGCCAATTCGGAGCAATAATAATAAGGACTAGCAGTAGTGTGTCAAGCCCTACGCGCACGCATTCCCACTTAGGGTTCACAATAACCCTACAAGTAGTCATTATTCTCCCCACTGGGAACTGAGGATCACAGATGTTAAGTAATGACCAAAGTGACCCAGTTACACCTCCATAAACGGGGATAATGCTTACTCTTTAGGCTTACTGTGAAGGTTAAGTGAGGACATTTACTCAAATTGCCTGCAGTGCTTGGCACACAGTTGGAGCCCAATAAATGTTACTTCTCTTCCTAAACCACACTGAGTTAAACTGAATTGTCGTGGCAAGCACATTCCTAGTCAGTAGATAACGCTAGGAGCTGCAGGGGATACCAACGATGTACAAGGGTGACTCAACACTTCTCACCACCCCGCCCCCCAGCTTTATCAGGAATAGATGACACGAACT
The DNA here is from genome assembly GCF_022079265.1 of Lynx rufus. Classification (NCBI taxonomy): domain Eukaryota; kingdom Metazoa; phylum Chordata; class Mammalia; order Carnivora; family Felidae; genus Lynx; species Lynx rufus. Next base: position 197,310,929 of record NW_025814834.1, on the reverse strand, counting down.
TCTTTCTCCATGCTTGACTTCTTTCTATTCCCAACATTTCCCCATTTTCTTGCCTTTCTTGGCATTCGTATTCTCCCCTCCCACTGCCTTTTTCCTTCAGGCCTCATCCCTCTTTCTTTGTTCCTGCGTCTTACATTTATTTTATATGCTGTGTTTACTTCACTCCCTCTTTTCCTTATTCCTTTTTTTCTTCGAGTTTTCAAACCTCCTTTCTTACACTTATAAACAAAGGTAACATAGGATAGAATACTCGACTTCTACTTTCCTGCCTCCCTGACTTTACTTGCTCTAGTCCCTCCTAGATTGCCCTTTCCCCAACTCTGCATGTCTAGGTCTCACTTATCCTTCAAACTCTGGATTCAAGAACAAATGGTCAGCAAACTTTTTCCGTAAGGAACCAGATGGCAAATATTTTAGATTTTGCAGGATATACTTTTTCTGTTGCAACTCTTCAGCTCTGCTGTTGTAGCAGGACATAGCCATAGACACATGACCACATGAATAAGTGTGGCTGTGTTCCAATAAAACTTTATGGACACTGAAATTTAGATTTCATATAATTTTCACATATCATGAAGTATTCTTTTGATTCTTAAAAAAACTTTTTAAATGTAAAAACCATTGTTCAATGGTTTACAAAAACTTGTGTTGTGATGGATTTGGCCCTTGGGATGTAGTTTGCCAACCCTTGCTCTAGAACAACGCCACTTCCTCCCAGTGATCTACCCTGATAATCTCTACGTGGTAGTAACTTTTCCCTCTTAACTTTTAAAGCACTTACATATAATCCTTCTATGGCATTTATCACATTTTGGTTTTTATTGTATGTTTCCTTCCTGTGCATTTCTCATCTTTCCCAGCAGAACTTAAGCTCTTTGAACGTAGGGTACAGACCTTATTTCTCTATATATTACTTCCCATCCCACAGTGCTTTGCATGGAGCAGGCATGCAAACATATACAGAATTGATAAATATTTAAGACTTGGGTGGTTGACAATAGTTTCCACTGTGCAAAGCTTACTTCTCTCAAGAGACAGTACCTCAGGAACAGGATGCTTGTTATATGTATAGATTTCAGAAAGAGATTTTTGAGAGCTTTATAGAGAAGACAGAGAAAGCTAGGAAAATGTCAGTTCATTTAGGAGTTGTGGGATAAGATGTACTTGAACAAAGAATGTATGTTATCACCAACCTGCAGACAGAGCATGCGTCCTCAGTCGGGTCTTAGTCAATATTTCTATCAGCAAATTGGTTAAAGACAAAGAGAACATGCTATATAATTTACAGGTGGCAAAGTTAAGCAGAGGAGTTAATATAATGAATAACAAAATTCAGATATAAAACATTCCTGCCCCTTCCCTTATCCTCTCTGTGCCTCTGTTTTCTTATCTTTAAAATGGAGATGATAAAAGTTCCTGTCTCAGAGGGTTACTGTCAGGATTAAATGAGGAAATACACAAAAAGGCCGGCAGAGAAGGCTCAGTAAATATTAGCTATTAACTATTACTATTTTCTGGCTAGGCAGGAACTATGGGCTGAGTTCACAAAATAACATTTAACAAATATAATTAACTATATTTTGGCTCAAAATATAAATTGTACAAGTTTGAGAGTGAGGAGACCTGGAATGATAGCAGCCCATGTAAAAAGAAACCTCAAAAACAAACTAAAAAATAACCCCCAAACCCAACCCTCTGGAATTCAGGTGATTCAGTGCTCGGTGAACCAAGGGTGCCATTCCCCTGCATCCGAGGAGCTAATGTGGGGCTCTGGGCGTATCATGCTAATGAAGGAAGGTGAAGGAGTTATACTTAGAGCCAGAGTCAGGGCACTGCAGTTTAATAGCAGTGGGACCTTGACCCTCTGCAGGCTTTTACTCCCTCCTCTGAATTATGGGAACAATAATATTGACCTCCCAGGGGTATTATGAGTTGAGTTCAGGAAAATCTTGGAACAGTCCTTGGCACACAATAGGTGTTCAAACAAATGTCAGTTCCCCCCTACCATACCATGCAGATATAGGAAACAGTCCTGCCCCTTGAAAGGCTTATAAAGCTAGGTCCAGGTGCCAACTTATGGTGGCTGGTGGCTTTTTATGTTTGGAATTACTGTGCTTAATTTTGGGGCTCACACTTTGGGAGAATTAATGAAAAGGTAGAATGTGGCTAAACAAGAATGACCAGATGGTGGGAATGGGAGGTCTTGACACCGGATGGGTAACAAAAAAAAAAAAAAAAAAAAAAAAAGAAGCAAAAGATCTCAGCTATGTAAGCCTGGAGATTTTCCTTTTTTCAATGGGAGGGAGGGGAAAGAGACATGGTAACTGTCTCCAGACACTGCCAGAGAGGGACTCTGTTACAATTCACGAGACAGTCACAGCCAGTAGTAGAAGTTCCAGGAGAACTGGTTCGGGCTCAATTTGAAGAGCAACTTTTTGATAATTAGAGCGATTCCACAGTGAAATGGGCTGCTTTTCAAATTGGTGAACCCCTTACTCTTGCAAGTGTGCCAAGAGAACGGATAACCTCCTTCCTGTCTTTTAATTTTCCTGATGTTCTTTCTCCACATTCTTTTCGCTTTTCCTTTCCTTGATCCCATCCTCTATTCCTTCTAGGACATTCATAGCCCTTTCCCCTACTCTGTCCCCAAGTGCTGTTCTTCTCATTTCTCCCTCCTGACTTCCCATGCTCTTTGTCTCTTGGCTCTCCCCACCCCGGCTCCCAGCGCACACCTAGTCTGATGACTGGAACTGCCTCCTTGACTTGCTCAGAATGTCACAGATCTGGGCCAAGACTGCTGTGCATACCAGCAGGGAGGGGAAGGAAGGCAAAGGGACTGCTGTGAAGTCAGAGATCATGCTGTGACTTTCCCATCAGGGTAGAGGGATCCTCCGATTGAAACCCAGTCGTGGAGAAGGGCCACTTGTCACTGGGCACTCACAGACTCTTGGGGATCCCAGAGCTGGGCAGTTCTTTCAAAGATGCTTTCCACGAGCTGAACTCATTCTGAATCCCCTTCTAGCTCCCCCTAGGCATTTGTCGTATCTTTGATCTACGGCAGCCATTTGTCATATTTCCAATTTCAAGAACTCCCTCTCCTACCAAATGAAGCAGAGAACTGAGACAACTGGAGACCTGCCTGAACCCTCAGCTTGGCATATGGATATGCAAACATATCTGACAGCGGTGACATGTAGGTCTCAGAGTCTGGGTCTAGAACTTTCAACTTTCCTTTATCCTTTTATATCTTCTGTGTCCCCTTTCTTTAGCTTTGGTTCATCTTCCCATTTCCCCCTCTCTGTTTTCACCTACCCAGCTCCCTTGTTGCCTCGTGGGCTCGCAGTGGTTTACCCGCCCATGCCAGACGCCCAACTGAAATGTGCCAGGGAGTGGCAAGGAAAGCCAACTCTCTCCCCTCCCTCGAGGGCCCCGCCCCACTTCATACCGTGAGCTGGGGACTGCTGGACACTAGGGCTCTTGGGGGCAGGCAGGCCTGCAGGCATGGCCGTGATGATCGCCTGGGGATGTGGTGATGGGCCAGCGCGAGTCTCAGGCACACTCTTCTCCCCAGGTACCGCCTCCTTCCAGTCATCCATGGTGCACTGCTGGGGCTGTTAAGGGACAAGACAGAGATCATCCCATAAATTGCCTCTACATCGTTGGATACGCCCCATCTTCTTAGGATTTGGGGTAGCAGGACTTTAAGATTCAGCCAGCCCCAAATTAGGGAGGGGCCCCTTTACTTTCTTGGAACACCCAGAGAGGACTTTGACAAAAACACATCCGAAAGGGGGCTGTGGGATTGCCCGAGCTGTCCTCCCCGTTTGCTCCTCGGACCCTGGCGTTGGCTTACTCACCACTGGTGAAGCGGGCTGCAGTTGTAAGATGACAGCCGAAGCATGCTGGAGCCTGCGAGGGGTGTGGGCCAGGCCTTCAGGGTATCCATTGTGAGGCCCAGCTTCTGGCGTGGGAGGGTGACACTGCTGAGCACTGCCAGGCTTGTGCAGATTGGCCGTGGGGCACTGCAGCGGCAGGGCGGGTGTGACTGGGCCTAGTGGCATGGCATGGGCTTCGGGGCTGGACTGCGGGGCCAGGCTGGGGGGGACCGAGGCGAGCTGGGGCTGGGGCTGGGCTTGGAGCCGTGACTGCTGCTGCTGTGGCGCTGGTTGCTGTGGCTGCTGCTGGAGCACAAACTGGGGCTGCAGGTGCTTGGAGGACGGCTGCGAGAGAAGCTGGTGGGGCTGCAGCTGAGCGTAGGCTGAAGGGGGGAAAGAGCAGGTCAGGGGGCACGGCTTGACCTCATCTTCTGCTGTGTCCCCAGCTGTGCCCCTCCCACCTCCATATCACAATGGCTTCCCAAACTCAAGGTCTCCTGCTTTGATCTCTTTCAGCTTTCACCTAGAGCCTTGCCTGGCCACTGGCACGGCGCAGCTGTCTCTGTTTCCTCGCCTTCTTCCTGTGCTGCAACATTGTTCCCTCTGGCTGCCCCTCAAAGCCCAAAGCAAAGCTCACCTCCTCTGTGAAGCCTTCTTGGACCATGCCTGCTGGTCAGAGGAACACTGGATTCTACAGGGTGCCGTGTGCTCTCTCTCCTCTGTGCCCTTGGCTCACTTTCCTCCCAGCCTATGGTCTGTGTGGCCCCCCCATCGCCCAGCCCAGCTCTGTCTGTTCATTCACACCCTCTGGCTCTGCTCAGGCTGGGCCTCCTCCAGGAAGAGCCAATTCACATAGATGGGGGCTGGACTTCTGGTTCCTTCTGTTATATATAGAGGGACCTCGGGCTAGCTGCTTAACCTCTCTAGGCCTCGGCTTCCTTCTCTATAAGTCAGAAATAAAAATAGTTCCTGCCCAGAAGGTTGTTGTAAGGATGAAATGAGAAAAAAACTGTGTGAATATAATGAGAAAAACAAGTGACATACTGTTCATAGCACAGTGCCTGGCATACGGTCGTGCTCAATCATTTCTAGCTATAATTAAAATGATGATTTCAATCTTGGTCTTGGTTCTCAAAGCATCCTGGACTTATACATCTACCATAAGAACGTGTATCACAGTGCATTGTAAGTTCTTCTTAGCTCCCTTCCCTTCAAGATCATGAACTCCTTGTGGTCAGAAACTATTCTGTATCTCTTTAGCCAGAGCCTGGAATAATGTCTGACATCAGATGGGTGCTAAGGAAATAAACTTCTTGTCCTGAACTGGAATTCATGTGTTGTCATGTGCTACTAGCCTTTTCTTCTCCCATTTTAACCAGGCCCTCTCTTGGAGGTGAGGATTCTTATGCTTTTTTAGTAATCTGTTCAGCGTCTAGCTCATGCCTTGTATACACTAGGGATTCAGAAATTCAGCTCAGAGATTGATTGTCCTTCCTCCTCACTCTGTCTAGCAGCATCCAGGCGAGCCTAGCATGAGGGCAGCTAGCTCAGCTGAATGTGTCTTGCCTCACGGTGGCCCTCCACAAAGGCTCTGCAGCTGGAGGGGAGCCACCAGAGAGGGGCTGTGTCTTACAAATACACAGGGTCACAGCTGGAAGCTCACAAATGCATTTTTACAACCAAAGGTTCCCATCGAACAAGGATAAAGGCAAATTTGGGATCCTAAGCTAACATTTTAAAAGGATCCTATGATCCTTACAGGCGCAAAGCAAACAGATTTCAGAGCATGTGTGTGTGTGTGTGGGGGGGTGCTTCTTTCTTAAAGTTTGTCGATTTACACACACTATCTCATCACAGCCCAACACAGAGTTCCAAGGAGAATGACATTCAGAATGGAAGGAAATGGAACAGAACGGAAGGGGAGGGAAGGGAAGGGAGAGAAAGGAAAGGGAAGGGAAGGGAGGGAAACAAGAGGTGTTAAAGGAAAACAAGGCGGCCCATGGTGGCTGACTGCTGTAGGCTGAGAGAGGGAAAAGGGACAGCCCACAGGCTATGGTCTGGATGACAGTGAATACAGAAGAGGGAAACTCTGGAAGGCAATGTGGCTTTTAGAGAAACTTCCTGGGTTTGGGTGGTGGTGGAACATCCAGATGGAAATTGCCAGTAGGCATTTATTTGGTGATTATAAATTGCCCCTGCCTCCAACTTTAGCCTTGTCTCCCAATTCCACATTGAATGGCACAAAACTTAACAATCAGAATTGTTAATCAGGCAAACTAAACAATCAGGACTTTTTTTTTTTTTTTAATTTTTTTTTTTTACGTTTATTTATTTTTGAGACAGAGAGAGACAGAGCATGAGCGGGGGAGGGGCAGAGAGAGAGGGAGACACAGAATCGGAAGCAGGCTCCAGGCTCTGAGCCATCGGCCCAGAGCCTGACGCGGGGCTCGAACTCACAGACCGCGAGATCGTGACCTGGCTGAAGTCGGACGCTTAACCGACTGCGCCACCCAGGCGCCCCAACAATCAGGACTTTTTAAGATGACTGTCAACAAGTCACTGGAGAGGTACCAAAGAGGCCACGTGGTGCCCTGTTAGGCTCAAGGGGCCAAAAAGACCTGTAGAAGGATGGGCATTATCACTGAAAAAGCAAGCAAACCTCTCTGTCTCTCAGGACAAAGTCACAAATTCCTGCCCTGGGAACAGCCGCTCCACCGGTTGCCCCTGTGAGGTGAGAGCTGGCATAGGTGCAGGGCAGGGAGCCGAGCATCAGTAGCGTGTCCCGCTACTCCCTGGCTGTGTGGTCCACGGCGGGTCCTGCTCCTTCTCAGGGACTCAGAGTTTTATCTGAAACAGGAGGTTTGGGCAAGGTGAGCGCATGAGTCTCTCCCAGCTCTAATCTGATGAGGGTGACTCTCGTAGGAAAGTAGTTGAAAATTGGGGATTTATAAGGTGGCGAGAAGATTCGAGAGGAAAAGGGTTCTAGATCTCTAGCGCACAGAGTACAGTTAGGGAAAATACGCGTTTGCTTGACAAGACTGGAAAAGACACCGCCGGCCTGAGGCCCTCTATCCCAGGGCCTCCCCGTCCGGCCCACTCTCTCCCCTCTACGCTGCTCCTGGAAAACTGGATGCATTGTTTTAGAACAGATGATGCTAGCGTATGCTAGGGATGGAAACAAGGCTCATGAAGGCGTAGATGAGTTCACAGATCAAAGACCGGAGGTATTTTGGGGGAGTGTACACCTGTAACCTTTTGAGGTTAATAAAAAGCAAAGACCATGATTTAGCTCTGGCATTATCCTGGGTCAAAAGTCCTTTTATGTAAAGTATTGCAATGACTTCCTAATTGGTCTTTCTGATTCCTGTTTCTTCTCTCTATAATCCATCTCATGGATTGCCAAGTAATCTTTCTTTTGCAAGTTAATCTTCCTAGTGCACAGATCTGACCCCCGATTAAAAGCCATCGGGGATCCTCCTTTGTCTGTTGTCTAAAGCCCTTGGCATTCAAGATCTCATTACAACCTTTGAATTTTTATTATTTCTTTGATCAGAGCAATCTACTACTCACTGTCCCCTGTACAGAACTTGTGCTTTGTCTCATCCCGCTTAGAGTGTCACACAAATCAAACCCTCGTCATCCTTTCCCTGCCGTTACAGCCAAGGGACTCTTCCCTTTCTCTGAGCTACACCAAGATCTCTCTGCTTTGCACGGCCCTCAGAGATGCAGCGTGTCCAGCGGTCAAGGATAAGCTCTAGAGTCAAAGTGCTCGGATTTGAATCTTAGCTCTGCCACTTACCAGCAGTACACTGCTGGGCAAGTTACTTGACCTCTCTGAACCTCTGTGTCACCATCTTTAAAAGGGGTAATGATGATACCTATTTCATAGTTATTTCAGTAAATGACTTATCTCCTTTCAGAGGCAGAATTTATGGGATTCATTTGTTTCATCCAAAGAACCTTGGATTTAGTGGATGCTCAATCAGTATTGGGGAATGAATGAGTGAATGAATGAATGAATGAATGACAACATGGTGGGACTCTGTTCCACAGAACTTTTCCTCTTCAGAACCAGAGCATGGATGAGAGGGATACAAACCCACAGATCATTTTAGTTTAAGCAGCACCCTGGTTTATTGAAGACCCTCTTCCTGTCCAACCCCCACTCACTACCTTCCTGCACTGACTCACAACCCACCCCAACTGCTCTACTTGCTGTCCATAAAACGTCATATCCTAGTGTGCCTGCTTGGCTTTGATTTCAGTGCTTCCATTTTCTGGAATGCCCTCCTTCTGCTTCAGTGATCCAAGGCTTAAGCTTCTTTGGCTCAGGCTCAGCTCCTGTTGTCTCCCTCTTTGCCTTAACCCTCAATTATGGGTTTTCCCTCAGAATTCCTGAAAGTTTTTATTGTTTGTTTGGATCCGTTTGTGATTTAACATGTACTATCTTGTATACATATTTCCTTGATTCTTAAAAATTGATTCTTATTCCCCTTCTCATTTTAACATAACATCCCTTAAATTGGCATGCGTATCGCGGTTGCTGTTGGTTCAATGGCAGTGCTTTTCCTCCTTAGAGTTTAGTAAAATAATGCCACACCTCACAATCAGTGGTGTCCTAGATTAAATGAAACGGCAATACTTTTACTCTTTTGTGTGTGTACTTCCTATCTATCCAACTATCCTTTTCAGTCAAAGGCATGTTCTCTGTTTCTTTTTCTTTTCTTTTTTTTTAATTTAAGAGATGTGCTTTTGGGGCACCTGGGTGGCTCAGTCGGTTAAGCATCTGACTTCAGCTCAGGCCATGATTGCACGGTCCGAGTGTTTGAGCCCCGCGTCGGGCTCTGTGTTGACAGCTCAGAGCCTGGATCCTGCTTCGGATTCTATGTCTCTCTCTCTCTCTCTCTCTCTCTCTCTCTCTCTCTCTCTGCCCTTTCCCCACTCATGCTCTGTCTCTCAAAAATAGATAAATGTTTTTTTTTTTAAAAGATATGTGCTTTAATTTAGCTGGATGATTTTTATGTGTCTTTCACCTTCCACATTGTCTGACATGATACTCCAGATGTTTGGAGATGCTTAGCGAACGTCTGCTGGTGATCACGGTAAGATCAATGAATGCTTCTCCCTCTGCCATGCCCTCCCACTCAGTGTGGGGTGGCGAGGGTAATATCTGATTGCAGCCATGATACTGGAGCAGGCCATGACCCTCTTCCCTACAGCTAGGATGGGGCATATTAGTTTATGAAATGTTAATGTACAGAAGTCTCTTTTTTCTTTTCTTAATTTTTCCTAATGCCCAGTAACTTCATTTCTCCCTTGCACCCATTGTGGCTCCCCCATCCCCTCCTGCTGTGAAGTCCACTGCTCCTAAGGAGCAAAGGGTTGCTTCCAAGGGACCTCAACCACCACTTTGGAAGGACCCATCAGTTTGGAAGGCCCCATCAGCCCTTTCTGTGATGGAGCATGGGAGAGGCAGGCCCAGGGCCTCCACAAATTAGAGCCCAGAAAGAGAGAGGACTTACAGCCAGGGGGACTCTCCCCTTTCTCTGAGCTACACCAAGGTCTCTCTGCTTTGCGCTGCCGTGTCCTGCGGTCAAATGTAAGCTAGAAGGAGAGACTCTAGGCCATGCTCATCTTCCCGTCTGGTGCTCCAACCTTGAACACTGCTTAGAATCTCAAGAGGCCAATTCACTGCTCCCAAACCAGTTGGTTGTTAGCAACAAGAGGATTAAGGTCCCCCAGGCAGAAGGGATTACTGGCAGGCCCCCTTCATTGCATCCACTGTCAGAATTCATCAATAATTAATCTCTATTGATCTCAAGGCTTCAAGTATGCAAGAAACAGCTCACTGCCCCAGAAATGCTGAGACTCTTGTCCCAAAATATATGGAAGCTTGTCCCAAAATATATTGAACATCTCCTCATGGGTTGCAGGCTTTCTTGTATACTTATTTTTCTAGGACTCTGCTATAATGGACTAGAGTTACTGGAGTTACCTGGTCTCTGGGTGAGGGAGGGATGCCTGTGAGAGAGGATGACATAATTCTTTGCTGCCCACTACTCTTCACGGTTTAGAAAATGAAGAGATGCTTTTAACCATTCATTGACTCGGCAAACATTAGCAAGCACCTTCTACAAAGCAAGTACTATGTTTGGTACTGGCTGAAACATGGTCCCTAGGATACACTATAGTCTAGTAAAAGAGATGTTTACTCAGCGTATCTTGGTAAATGTGACGATAGGAGAGAAGCATGGGATATCAAGAACACAGAAATGGGGATTCAGCTTGAGGAGGGCAGAGAAGGCTTCCCAGAAGCAACGTTTAAGATGACTCAGAGTTAAGGGCTGCCTGAGCGGCTAAGTCGGTTACGTGTCTGACTCTTGGTTTTGGCTCACATCGTGATCTCGCGGATCTCGCGGCTCGTGGGTTCGAGCCCCGTGTCAGGCTCTGCGCTGACAGTAAGGAGCCTGCCTGGGATTCACTCCCTCTCTCTCCCTGCCCCTAACCCAACTGGTGCGCATGCTCTCTCTCAAAATAAATAAATAAACTTCAAAAAAATTAAAAAACAAAGATGACTCAGAGTTAAGAAGATGACAAAAGGAATAGCACGTGGGGGACCCAGAGCCTTAAGATACCCTGGTGCATTCAGGCACCTGTAGGGCATCCTGTACAGCTGAACTCAGGGCCTCTATAGAAGAGGGGCCAGAAGAGGAGGCAGTTTTAGGATGCTTCTAGATTATGCTAGCACCCGCCAGAGGCTGCTCCTCTCTGAAGAGATCTCATGGGATCAGGCCTCGAGGGTAACTGAGACTGAGGCTGACGTTAGAGTCAGAGCTCCACGCACACACAGATAGACACAGAGGCTCCTTTTGGAGAAACCTAAAGCAGCAGCCACACGAAGTTTCTCTAATGTGGTTCCTTGGTGCTGAGGACCACGAGTCTGAGGGGGAAAGTGGAGACTAAGGGAAGTTTCCCTGTAAGAAGAAACTAGGTTATAAAAACAGGACTGCCAACTGCTGGGGCACTCTCTGGTGGCCTGCCTGTGCCTTGATGTCTTTCGGCCCGCTCTGCAGCGTCTGGCAAAACTACCAAATATCCTCTGTGAGCAGAATTCCTAATAAGGCTGCTTGGAACATTAATAAAGAAACTGGTTGCTGCATCTCTGCCCCGACCCGACCCTTGGCAGAGGGATGGCAGTACAGGGTACATGGCTAACGGCGTGGATTTTAGAGTCAGATCTGGGTTTGCATCTTGGTTCTGCCACCTGGAGACTGTGCAACCTTAGACAGATTGCTTAACCTCCCTGCATCTTGATTTCCTGTTCTGTAAATGGTAATACATAGCACATAGAGTAGATGTTAGCATCACTTGGAATCTTAAGTTTCTTTTTAAAGTTTATTTATTTTGAGAGAGTGAGAGGGAGCACAAGCAAGGGAGAGGCAGAGAGAGAGGGAGAGAATGAGTGAGCAGGGAAGGGGCAGAGAGAGAGAGATACAGAGAGAGAATCCCAAGCCGGCTCTGCACTGTCAACGAAGGCACCCAATATGGTGCCCGAACTCACGCACCGTGAAATCATGACCCGAGCCTAAACCAAGAGCCGGACGCTCAACCGACTGAGTCACCCATGTGCCCTGGAATGTTATGTTTGAATTACAAAAAGGTCTACTGCTTTTGCTCAGACCTAGTAGATGCTTATCAGATGGAAGCTATTCTTCAAATACGATCTGCTATTTGCATGTCGCTTTGAACCTCTCCAGGCATTTTTGTAATCTGAATCTCATGTCTTCATAACAATGAGGCTATGAAGCAAACGGGCAGTGTTCCCATTTTACAAGCAAGAACTGAGACTGGTTTCCACTTGGCTTCTGCAATGCAGTGCGTTAAGGGAAAACTGACTTTACTTGACAAATGAGGCACGGCGCCTTACACACAACAAACACTCAAAAATGCTGATGGGCAAGTGAATAATTCAAGTCAGTAGGCACCAAGGAAAATGGCAAGCCTTGGCCTTGGAATAGTGGTTGGAGGCTGCTCAGACCTTTGGAGGTAATCTTGGAGGGAAGGCCAATGACGAGGGAGTGTTATACCAGAAGGCAGGGAGGTAAAAGGTACGTGACAGGTCAAGTGAGTCACAAAAGGGTAGGAGTGGGGGCGAGGAGGCAGGAGATCCGTGTAGGGAAGCCACGAGCGATTAGAGTGGTTCATCAGGCAATGTGGGGAGGGTCTTGCCAGCCCCTATGGAGTCAGAGTCAGTCTTATCAGAAGTCATTAACATGCTATTTATCGAGTCCCTCCTACAGGCTAGGCATTGCAATGGATAAAGTAGGAAACAAAGACACAGTGAAGGTTTCTGAACAAGAAAGAAATAACGGTCTCTGAGGAAGACGATTCTAGCAGCTGTGGGTAAGGATTCCTGACCATCAGTTAAGCCTTTTACAGGCAGCAGGCCTGGAGTGAAGCAGGGAGCCAATACAGAGGAAGGATCATCAACGCCTGGTGGTGAGCTGGGTGGTGATGGAAGGTGGGACCGAGGGGGAAAGGGAGCTCCTACCTGTCGCGAGCCTACTCTGTGCTGGTCACCTCTGCAGCCCACTGCACTCATCTTTACAGCCTGTGGGAAGTGCAGTCATCTTTGTTTTATAGGTGAGGAAATTGAGGTTTACAGAGATTAAGTAACTTGATGATGGTCATAAAACTAGCAAGTGGGGAAGCTGGGGTCTGAAACCAGATCTAACTCTGAAGCCCATGCTTTTCCCATTATAACACTCTGCCTCTGCGGCAGAAGAAAATGAAGTCAATATAACCCTGAGACCTTGAGCCTGGGGTATAAGAGTAGCTCACGGCTATGGGTGGTGGCCGGGAAACTGGGAAAGGGGATCCTCCTGAAGAGGAAGACATCCAGGTTTTTGCTGTTGTTTTGTTTACGAATTCTGTCAATTTTAAAGATGTGTAGGCAGGTGGGGTGATATCCAAGGGGGAATATCCTGTAGACAGGAACTCTACAGGGAGGGGGAAGAAAGACAGGGATGGACCGTACTGAGAAGTCACCTGCAGACAGGTGGTAGGTGTCTGAAATGTAAGAACAGACAAGCTCCTTGAGGGGGTAAGTGTTGGAGTAAAACACCAGGAGGACAGGGCTGAGTCTTTTGGGAGTCCCACAGCTAATGGCAGTGGGGCAAGGGAAAAGGAGGGAGGGGCAGGCCCCACCTACACGCACAGATGGTCACAAGCACACGCGGCCATTCTGGGCTTAGGTGCCTGCCAGTGCCAGCTGAGATCATCCTCCTTCTGTTCCGTTCTTGAAACTTACCCATTTTTCAGGCACAACTCAGATTTCCACAACCCCAATTAGAATTTAAACTCTTGTTCATCTCTGCAACTCCCATATGGTTAGCATTATGTTTGGCACATAATAGGTGCTAAATGAGTATTTATTGAGCTGAACTCAACAATTAAAGAGACAGAGAGAAACTATTTGGGGACGACAGTTAATTAGTCTTTCTGAGCCATATCTTCTTCATCTGGGGAATGGAATAATCACCGTTAGGATTAAATGAGGTATGTAGGTGAGGTATTTCGTACAGTGCCTGGGACACCGTTGTTCATTAGCTGGTAAGTATTACTATTTGCTGGCAACAATCCATCCATGGAAGTAATCAAACGGGAGCCTAGGGGTGAAGGATTTCAGGAAAGAAGGAAGGCTCAACAGTTCCAAGGCCCTTTGTGTATCACAGCTGGTACTCTCTTCCTCTGTCTCTGTCTCTCTGTCTCTGTCTCTTACCACACACATGTGAGCGTGCACACCCACGATGAGGTATGTTAAGCAAACTATAAAACTCCTCCACTGATACCCTCTAGATTTTTTCTCCTGACATAAGAGGAACTTCTTGGTAATCTAAATTTGGTCCTACAGTGGATAGTAGAAATGACCTTCATGGCTGATAGCACGGTATTTAACATCAAATTGTTGCAAATTTTGACTCCAGCTAGATAATGAGCCCACTTGTATATTTTGTTTTTTATTGGATTCTCTAAGTAAAAGTGTCTACCTCACAGTTTGGCAGCTGCTGTGGGAGAGAAATGGGGTCCCCAAGAGTCCTAGAATCAGCAAGCATCACATTGTCAGGCCTATCGCAGACAGAAATCACTATTCCCTGACACAAACCCCTCTCTGTGATGAAACAAAGCCACTATGTGGCAGGCCTTCCCAGCAGAGAATTTTCTCTCCTCTGATGAGACCTGAGGAGAGATGAGGAGACAGAACAAAGACCTGGCATCTGGAGCACAATTGTGGGAAAAGGGTCTAGAATTTTCCATGATCTGTCAGTTCTCTTTTTTTCACAGCATCTATCTCCTGGTCAGCAACTTTCTCCTCACCTTTGGGCCTGAGTGTGCACCCAAGGTCCTGGGTTTATCCCCTAGAATGAGGACTCCAAGAACCAAGCCTACTGTGAGTTGCTGTGGCCCAGCTCCCTCAGGACTCGGTTTCCCTGGAGGCCAGGCCTACTGGACCTTGCCGCCTGCCCTACTTCTGCCCTCCCTGGTTCCATCCTTGAATTTCCGAGAAAGCCCAACCTCTTAGGCTCTGCTCTCCACCCCTTACTCCCCTCCCCCCACCTACCAACCCACCCCTTTTCAGGGCATAAGGGACCTTTTCTATTTGCAGATCCTAAAGAAGCTGGTTGCCAAGGTGACAGGAGCAGGAACAGCAGGGAGCCATGGGGGAGGGGCTCTGCCCCCAAACAGCTGTCAGTGGGAGCAGTCCCAGCTGGGACTACAGCATTTGCCTGTTCTGGGAGGACACGGCCCCCAGGGGGACACATTCCTCTCCGCTATGATCCCCCACTGCCCCTCACCATAGGTCTCCACTGGTTATTCTCCCTGGGGGCAACCAGCCAGCCAGCTCGAAAATGCTCCAACAACCAACAAAACCTACCACCCCCCTTTACTCTCTCTCTCTCTCTCTCTCTCTCTCATACACACACACACACACACACACACACACACACACACACACGCATGCGCACATGCTCTGATCCCTCTGTTCCTTTGCAGTGGGTTGGCTGGGCAGGAGGCCAGAAGTTACCTCTGCCTGGGGACCCAGGACCCAGGGCAGGTGCTGCTTCAGGCTGCCCCCACCAGGTCACAGGGATTATTTCCATCTTGTTTTTTGTTCCAGAGGCCGTGAGAGGATCCAGGGCATCCTAACCCTCCCCACTGCCTTCCATTTAGGAGGTGGGGGTGGGGCAGTGGAACCAAGGGCTTACAGAGAGGAAGGGGTAGAAGGAGAAAGAAAGAATGGGAGGGGCCGGTAGGAGGCAGGTACCATGCAAAGCCCACCGATTTGTGTGGTCTAGATACGGCTCACAGCTGCTCCATAGGAAAGTTCTGTGGAACCACTGCTCTCTGTATTGTGTATACACACATAACCCTAATCCCAAGCCATGCCTGAGGCCCTGGACCTCAGCCTGTAATTCACTGGTGTTCACCTTTACAAGGTTCAAGAGAAGAAAGCCTCCCACTAGACTCTGTAAATTGCAGAATTTAGAACCATCAGACTCTTTGAGCTTGGGATCAGGTACAGGAAAGGCCTAGGAAAGGCCCAAATTACTATAAGAAATGAAAGAGGCAAATATGGCTTAATGATTAAGAATACAGAATCTGGGGGTGCCCACGTGGCTCAGTGGTTAGGTGGCCAACTTTGGCTCAGGTCATGATCTCACGGTTTGTGGGGTCGAGCCCCACGTCGGGTTCTGTGCTGACAGCTCGGAGTCTGGAGCCTTCGGATTCTGTGTCTCCCTCTCTCTCTGCCCCTCCTTTGCTCATTTTCTGTCTCTCTCAAAGATAAATAAACATTTAAAAAAAATGCAGAATCTGGCTAAGCCAGCCACGGAATTGGTTCCTGGTTCTGCCACTTACTACTTATGTGACCTTGAGTGGCTTATGTAGTAAGTTCTTGGGCAACTTCTCTGGGTTAGTCTTCTTATCCGAAATGGATAAACATGGCTACCTTACTGGGTTCTTTCGAAGGTTAAAAGGGGTGGTGTGCATAAAAATGCCTAGAGTATGGGGGTGCCTGGATGGCTCAGTTGATTAAGCATCTGACTCTTGATTTTGGCTCACATCACAATCTCATGGTTCATGAGATCGAACAGCCTGCTTGGGATCCTCTCTCTCCCACTCTCTGCCCCTCCCCCACTCACGCTGTCTTCCTCTCTCTCAAAATAAATAAATGAACTTAAAAAAATGCTTAGTGTATAATCTAGTATACAGTAGATGTTTTATCAGTGCTGGTCCCCTTTCTTCCCGGTTTTCTTGAGATTCCAGGGTTGCCTAGCACCTTTAGGAAGAACTCAAGAACTGGCCTTTCTTTTGAAGGGTCCTTAGAATCTAGGGGGCTGGCTTAGATCTGGGGAGAGGCTACATTTTGGCTTGGGTGGGAATGGGGTTCTCAGGAAGTAGAGTTTGTAGTTTGAATGGGAAGGGTGAAGTGGTGATTTGGGGTCCTTGCCCTAGTCCAAGCTGCTGTCAACTCATTATAAGATCTCCAGCCTTTACCCTTTGAGCCTAGTTTGTTTCTCTGTAAGAACAGGCTGGACTAACCTCTGAAGAAAGCAATGCCAGCCGGTGAGAAACATCTGGAATCACAGGGCAGTGAGGCCTCGGTAGGGGGCTGCCTTCCTCAGTTTAGCAGTGACTGTCAGAAGGCAGAGATTAACCAACCATTTGTCCTTGAAACCTCAACAAGGTAAATAAAGGACTTTAGCTCAGATTCTGCCTTGCTCACTATCATGACATTGGACTTGTGCTTTCCTCTGTCTTAAATACCTCCCCCAACTTTGTCTGTAGGGTAAACTACTCATGCTTCAAGACTCATGTGCCATTTTCTCCGAGGGACAGGATCTCTGGCCCATGCTCCCAGCAGTAAGCTGGCCATGTGTGCCCATACCTACCTTGGACTTACTCTATAATAGAATTTATGAAATTGAACGGATTTGCTTATATATCTGGCTCCCTCCTTTTGACTGCACACTCGCTTAGGTAAGGATGTGTATTTTGACCATCTTGGTTAATCCAGTAACCAGCATACATAGGTTCTCAAGAAAGAAAAAATGCAGGTGAGATTGGACGGTAAAGTGGTCTGGATGAGGACAAAGGGTCACTGGTTACCTCAGGGGTGTGACCACGGTGATTCTCTTTTTAATGCAAAGCCATGGGGTCTCTCACCATATGTATTTCCATGGTCTAACAGCTTGGTCTGATTCCCTAGACTGGTAAGTCTAGGCTCTCTGCAGCTTTTCTTTTCTTTTTTTTAAAATTAAAAAAATTTTTTTCATGTTTATTTATTTATGAAATTTTTTAATAAATCTTTATTTTTGAGAGAGAAAGAGACAGAGTGCAAGCAGGGGAGGGGCAGAGAGAGAGGGAGACACAGAATCCGAAGGAGGCTCCAGGCTCTGAGCCGTCAGCACAGAACCCGACATGGGGCTCGGACCCACAACCACAAGATCATGTTCTGAGCCGAAGTCTAACGCTTAACCGACTGAGCCCCCCAGGTGGCCCTCTCTGCAGCTTTTCTAAAGAAAGACTGCCTACGGTAGGCAAGGCTGGGAGAATGTTAGCAGGCAGGGAGAGAGGTCTAGCCTCAGGGAATGCTGAGTCATCCCCCAACCCCCCCACAGATTCTGCCTCACAAGTAATCTGGTTTTTGTTGTTGTCTTTTTTTTAATCTTCTAGATTTTTTTTTTCTCAAGTGTCGCCCTCATTGGCAAGCCTTTTGGGATCCCCTCCCCAGAGCTAGATAGCTCCCCTGTGCTCCCGCGTATCCAGAGCTCACGGATATGACGGCGCTTACCACACTGTACTTCACAGCACTCGTCTACCACCCAGACAGGGCCCTCTCTGGACGGCAGGGCCTGAGTCTCATTTATCTCTGCACGTCCAGAACTGGCAACGTAACTGGCAGAGATTAGTCAACAAATGTCTGTTGAATGA
The DNA here is from genome assembly GCF_022079265.1 of Lynx rufus. Lineage (NCBI taxonomy): Eukaryota > Metazoa > Chordata > Mammalia > Carnivora > Felidae > Lynx > Lynx rufus. The sequence goes on along the minus strand of NW_025814834.1, from coordinate 197,293,059 downwards.
TGAGAAAATCAACTTCCACACTTCCTCATCTCCCTGAGTGGTTCTTACATGCATCTGGCTGGCCCCTGTCCTTTTTGCTGACACTTAGAGAATTTCAAAATAGTCCGGCTGCCAACCTCCGCTCTCTCTGAGAGCTGAGAGCTATGATTGTGTGCTCCGAGATTCACCACCTTCAAGCCCATCGCGAAGGACTCATTTATTCCAAATGATGTGGCTTCCTTCTCTCAAGCTAGAAGGAGGCCTGGTACGGAACCAGGAACCGGTGAACTTCTCAAGATTGGAAGAGGCCAGAGAGACATGGGGCTGGTATCTTAGCACGTCCATGGGAAAAAGGAACGTTTGGAAGTTTTCCCCTACCCCGTAGTGCTCCTGAGTTTTCAGGGATAGGATCCTTGTTCCTGGAGCCCTTACCTGGTGCGACGAGGGGGTGGGTAGCCACAGCGGGCACCATCCGACTGAGCCCAGCCCGGCCCTCCATGCTCCCTGGCACACCGTTGTTACCATCTCCTTTCTTGAGTGGCTCCATCACACTGTCACTTATGCCAGGCTTGGCACCTGCGGGGGAACCCTGAGCGGTGTTTCTGCCTTGTGACGGGGTAGGCAGAGGCTGGCTACCACCTGGCGTGGGTTTCAGGGCCAAGCTGGGCAGGACAGGCTGAGTGGGGGTAGGGCCCGAGGCTGCTGCAGCTGGTGTCTGCTGTGTTCGGAGGGTCAAGTTCTGTACCTGGAAAAGAGGGGTCTATAGGAGTCCAGAGAAGGTGGGTAGGAGCAACGGCAATACACAGTTAAGATAGGGAAGGAGTTAGGGATGGACCTAGGAATGGCTATACAGGATAGTGGGTTGTAAAATCGGAGAGAAAGAGAGAAAATGAGTTAGGGGCTGAAAAAGGAACCAGGAGCAGGTAGAGTTTCTAAAGGGGACAAGAAAGAGTGCTAGTGATTGCATCCACCGGCAGAAGAAATTGAATTCTGAGAAGGGATGACTGTCTAGGCTGGGGCGGGCTCTCTCTCCCTTGTTACCTCCTCTCCTCCCCCAAACTATCAGGATGGGATGAATTGCATTTAGAAAGAATTCCCAGCTACAGCGGGGCATGGGGCTTCCCACACTCAAAAAGGCCAGGGCAGAAGTGAAAGTTAATTGACCAGCACAGCCACCAGGCAAAGGATTATCTTGTCCTCAGAATAAATAAGGTTTAGGCCAGGATTCGTGCGCTTACTCAACCTGGCCCCTGGTGCCCTCTGCTGGACGCACGGAGGCTGTGCCAGACCTGCTCTGACAAATCTGATGATCTTGGCTACCAAGCGCTCTCCAATTCTGTAGCTGGGGTGGGGGTGGGGGGTTCTGCCCCACTGCCCATAGAATCTTTACAGCCACAGCAGTATCTGTGTGCTCCCAGCAGAAGGTGGGGACCCAGGACTTATCTTTGCTCCCTCTTCCATGCCATCTTCCCCCAAACTAGAGGTGCTAGCGTGTATAACCAGAGTGGGATTTTCCACTTGAAAAGCAAAGCAGAAGATAATACTGGGGAGGGTGTAAGGTAAAAAGCTAGCAATGACCACCCATTACTGGCAGCCATGTTTGCCTCAGTATGCTGTGCTCTGACTCCTGATCTATGTTTGTGAGGGAATAGAACAGAGTCAAGGGTGGCTGAGGCCTTCTCAACAGGGAATTCATTAAGGAGTAGAGTAAATCTGGGAGCATCGGGATGTCCTGTCTCCCCCCGGCTTTCCTAGAAGATCCCAACCTTTCCAGAGTCCAAGCTCCTCCAGGCCTTGTGCCCATACCCAGTCTCAGTACCCCTCTACGGAGGTGCCCACCCCCCTGCCCTCCCACCAGCATGGAATCCTCACCTGGGCGGGGGTGGGGGGCCGGGCGGGGGAGCCAGTGCCGAGCTCAGGCTGCACAGTAGCGACGGTGGCCGTGGGCGTGAAGATGAGCTGAGGGGACAAAGGAACAGTGCCGCCTAGGCTCCTAGCTACCTGCACCAGGTTACCTGGCTGGGCCTGGAATCACAGGAAACGAGGCGCCTTTTACCTGCCCAATGTGGGCTCAGCCACAGGACAGGACGGTTCAGCCAGGGAGCAGATATGGGGAAACGGAGGCAGGAGAGGGAAAGAGTCCAAAGGGGGCCACCTGAAAGTCTCAAGAGGCTTGTAGAGTCCTGATCCAGGCTGGGCAGTGAAGGGGAGGGTGGAGGAGAGCCAGTCTGGGGATGCAGGTCGGGTTTACTCCAGAAGCCTCTGGAGTGGCTCATGAGGAGCTCATCCTAGAGGGGCCGACATTCCCGGGACACCCTGAAGTCATTCTCTCCACAGCATCCTGGGGAGCAGGGACCTAGGGCGCACACAGATGCCCTAGGACCTCTTTCCAGGTCTAACCCACTCCTGACTCCATGTCTGGGCCAGAACAGGACTCCCCTGCACGAGGGATCAAATTAGATGTGTTCTTTTCTCAGTCTGTAGCCAAATTTAGATTCTGGTAGGGGGTGTGCAGGGATAACAGTGGTAGAGGAACCAGGGCGCCCAGAGCCATACTCATGTCTGCCTCTCCTTCCGTGGGGTACAGGCTACGTGGTGCTCTCTGCATGACACTTCCACCCCGCGAGCCTAGCTTGGTGCCCATGTGGACGTGCTGGTGTCCCACAGGCTGCTTTCCCCAGACCTCCGAGAGGCATGTCGATGTCTACTCCTCTGTGCCTGTGTGCCCTGCTTTGGGGACGGAGGCAGATGGGCTTCAGGACTCCAGCTGGGGCAGGTGAGGAGGACAAGGGAATGAGTAAGCTGAAGACAAGGGCAGGTTTGGGCAGTGTCACACTGCGGCCGTCCCGTTCCCTAGGAAGTAGAAAGTTGTTCCGTATACTGTGTGTCTATGAAGCTATTCCCTGGGAATGGAACATCCACAAACAATGAACTCAGAGTCAAGAAAGGAAGTGCTGGGTCAGGACCAGAAAAACTCCAAGCGTCAAGTTCTGGTCACAGAAGCAAAGTGGTAGTGGTGGTGGAGGTGGGGGGTGGGGGGCGCAGGTAGGACTGTATTGTCTTCAGGAGGGCATGTCAAGGAGCTGAAGGGAGAAATCTTCAGGATGGGAGACACGAGATCAGAGTCTGTGATCTGAGCCCAACACAGAGCTGGAAGTTATCGCCTCCTGGGGAGCATGCTGCTGTTTTCCCTGGAAATTCTTCTAAATGTTAGGAACCCATAAGGTTCCTAAGGACCTTTGCATCCCTTAGGGACAGGTATAAAGGACAGATTCTAGGTATGCACGTCCAGGGCTGATACTGTCCTGAGCACATTCTACACATTCAAACAAGCTGAATTAATGAGTGATAGAGTGACCTGATGGGCATGGGGTCCCAGGTGGGAGAGCAGTGGAGGCAGCAGCATGTCCTGGAGCTGAATGCCACTTTCATGACTTGGGCTGGAACACACCTTTGGCTCTTGAGCTAGCGGTGGCCAGTCCCTACAAGGATGGCCACAGGGGCCAAGACCCCATTTCTGTACAGTACCTGGATATCTGTGCGTTTGCTTATCTTAAGTGACCAAGTGTACTGGCCATTTGGGCATGAGCCCCTGCATTTTCTACCCTAATTAATTTGGGGGAGCAGTTTCTGAGAAGAAGAAGACAATTAGGGAAGGAAAGGAAGCATCATGGGCAACCTTCTCTATTTCAGCCGGGAACCCCACCTGTCCTTGGGTCACTGAGCCTGTACCAAAGCTCCCACTCAGCCTTCCAGGCACCCTCTTATTTATTCCACCCCTTACCTCTTGCTGCCTGTCCCTTGGTGCTCCTTCCCACCCACCTCTCTAGCCTCCTAGTTCCCAACTTGTCTGCCTTTGTCCTTCCAGCCCACCTGAGCCGTGGCCCAGGCTGGGTACTCACCATCTGTGCCCTTAGATACATCTGCGCTTGGCTTGCAGTCAGGGCCGGAGAAGACGTGTTACCCAAGAGCACGGCCTGCTGGGCGATGCCTGAGGCTGTCGCTGAGTTGACACTCTGTGCCCGGTTGATGAGCTGGGCCGCTGCTGGGGAGGCTGCCAGATTGATCTGATGGGAGAGACACACACAGTGGGAAACAGGAAGTTCTGTTGGTAACCTCTGTGCCTCCCTCATCCATTTCTTTCCCCCTCTTCTGTTCCTTGGTGGATTCGGCCTTCTCTAGGACCATCTCTGGTCCCTGGGCCCCTCAGCACTGCCCCATCTCTGGCCTACATGTGGAGCTGCAGGGAGGGTCCAACGGGGGGAGAGACTGAACTGTAAACACAGAGCCTGGACACCAGCATGAAAGAGGACAGAGACTTACTGAAGGGTTAGAAAGAGGCAAATGCTTCTTTTTCTGGCAAGAGTAATAGATTCCAGCCATGACTGCACATGGCTAGGGATTCACTACCTGGGGCTGGCAGCCTGCAAGCATCTGGGGCAAGGAGGAAGGAGCTGGTCCCAGAGCTATGGGCTCTACCTGCGGCTCCCCAACCTACTCACCGAGGATGACTGGGCTGGGGCCTGTGCAGACACATTGCTGCCTGAAGTGCTCCCTTGTCTGTTGGCCACCAGGCTTGCCTAGAAAAGAACAGTTTGTATCGCTAGAGTCCCAGATCTCCCCCAATCAGTCCCCGAGCTCTCAAAGGAAGGACTTTAGGAAGTACTATAGGACAGCGGTCAGTTGTCAAACGCCTAGGGTCAAACCCCCATTCTACCTCATCTGCGTGTGACCTTAAGCACGGGCCTCAGTTTCCTCTTTATAAAGTGGGGATAATAACAGAATCTACCTTGTGGCATTGCGGAAAGGATTAAACGAGGCAAAGCATTTAACATAAGCACTCAAATCATTAGCTATCACTGTTACCCATCTTCCTAGGTCTCTGAAGCCCTCTGCTCCACCCAGCTCTATCAGATCGGGCTCCCGGACTCTGCCAGAGAGTCGTGCACGTGCTGTCTGGCACATCCAACCTTCCCCCCTCCCCGTGGCTGGCTTCTCACTCTTCCAGGGTCAGCTTCCCGTCACCCAGCAGACGGGCCTTCCCTGGCCACCCAATCCAGGGCACCTCCTTGTTCTTCAGTCAGAGCGAGCTGCTCCTCTTTTGGAGTGCTTATCACAACTCAGAGACTTAGGTATTCTGTTTCCTGGTCTCTCTGGGGTTCTGTTTACTTGCTGTCACCCTGCTTTAAGCTCTGAGAAGACGGGGTGCACAGTATTCAGTGTCTGACATGGACTGTGGTAGGTGCATAAAACTTGTTGAATGAATGAAGGAATGAATGAATGAGTTCCTCTCAGCCACCAAGGACAGACAGGAAGCTGGGTGGGCCACAGCCTTCTCTTGTGGACACCCCCGTGGACCCTCGCCCCTCCCGGTGGTGTGGTGGTGTGGGGAGGAGGGGTCCCCCCAGCCCTTCTTCCTGCGGCCAGAGAGTTCTACCCCTGCACTCACGGGCCCGAGTGAACTTGGGGAAGGTGCCGGACCCTCTCTTGGGTAAAGGACCATGACCATCCTGCCCACTCGCCAGGGGAAGAGAAGGCCCGGGGAAGTGCGCGCGGCACCTGCTCCCCCTCCCTCTCGCTTCTGCCACCCGCAGGCCCGCTCTCACCTGCTGCACAGCCGCCAGGCTCTGGAGCTGGGCGCTGCTGAGGTGCTGCTGCTGGAGCGCTGCCGTCTGCAGCATGAGGTGCTGCTGCTGGGCCGCGTACATCTGCTGCAGGTACTGAGCCGCCGTGCTGGGCTGCCTGTGCAGCGCCTGCTGGATCACCTGGGAGGGGAGAGCCACGGGGACGCCGCCGTCAACCTGCTCGCTGCGGACCCGCCCCTTCCATGACGAGGCCTTGTCAGAGGACAACCCTGGGGCCTAGCCCCTCGCCCTAGGGAGGTGGGAAGGCAACTGCCTTTTGGACTTTACACTCCTCTGCCTCGTCTGTCTGTCCTGCACATCTTGGGCTCCTGTGCTCCTCTCCAATCCACCTGCTCCTGCGTCAGCCTCCTTGGGGAAAGTCAGAGCAGCACAGTGATGCTCTGACCAGCTCTGGGCAGTGGGGGGGGGGGAGTGCGGCACAGGGAGATAGGGGGTCCTGTAAGCCTCCGGTGACACTGTCCCGTGCCCGGCTTGTTCGGCAGCCCCCCTTCCAGTCATTCCCCACCCTCAGATCTGGGTGACTGGGACACTGGATGGTGACAGCAGGGGAACCGAAGCCCAATAAAGCAGAGAGAAGGGAAGTGGGTAGGGGAGAGAGAGGCAGGTCCGAAGGGGGGCCTATTCCAGCATTAGCAACACAGCTAGCCAAATGAAAACAAGGGCAACAGCCTCCCGGCTGGGGCTGCCACCTGGGGTCTGCCCCTAGCTGCCTGGAAAGTCCTATCCGTCCCTCAGAAGGTCCCCTTGGTCTTGGAGAGCAGACCAGAGCCACAGGGATGACGCATTTCTCTTCTATTCTTTCCCCCTCCCCATCGGTCCCTCTTTCTGACCACCATCACCATCACCTGGCTTTACTGCTGCTCCTCGTTCCTGCCACCATCTCTAGGAAATGACAAAGGCTGCCTTTGATCCCGCTCCCTGCTCTTCACTCCCAGCCCCCCCAAGCATCCCCTCGCCCCCAGGAACAGAGAAAAGGGAATGCCTTTCCTCCAGCCCTGAGATCTTCTGTCTTCTTCTCCTAAGCCCCAGGGACATTTCTCCTCCTTCCTCCTTACCTGGTCACCCTCCTGCCATCTCTTGCTGCCTGTTGCTCCACGAGGGTCCTAGCCAGGCTTCGGCCCTCTTGCTACCCTTAACTCTGCTAACTCCCTGGCCATGGGGCTTCCCCCAACCCTGGCTCCTGCCCCCAACTGGCAAGCATCCACTCTGGCTCTCTCTGGCTCAGCGTGGATTTTAGGGTCGGTGGCTCTAGGACAAAACCATTCGTGGGCTCAGATTTGGGGTACTGTAAAACCAGGCTGATAATCGCGATTCTTCATGGGCTCTGGGGTCTCCTGATTTCTCCCACCCCATCTCAACTCTTCAGGTCCCACTCTCCTTCAGCATTCTCTCCCCTCAGTTCTGTTTATTCCTTGTCCTCTCCCAGAATTCCTTCCTCTTCTCCCTTTCACCTACGCCTCTCTATTTTCCTTGGACTCCTGATCTCCTGGACCCCCCGCAGTCCAGGCAGCAGCAGCAGCAGCGGAGAGATACTGTGGCTCTTCCTCACCAGAGGGTTGGTGTCAGGGAGTGGAAACAGCAGGGACCCTGAACGGTTCGGCTTGGGTACGCAACACGACCGCGGGTGATTCCATCTGCCGGAGCAGAAACCCCATATTCCTTGTACCCATTCCGGGGATGGGATGAGGGCTGGGAGGATGGCACGTCTCGACGTGGGATGCTGGGAACTGTTCTCAAACATTCGTGATCGGAGGGGCCGGGAGGAGGCTAGTGTGGGGGGCGGCAAGGATGGGTGCAGGAAACGTGCTTTTATTCCGTGGGAGGCAGGTAACTGGGAGAGGAAAGATTCCAGAGTCTCTGACGGTGTCTTCAGACGCTCTCACAGTCTGCTGCGGCCCCTCCTCCACTCTCTAATCTGCGCCCAGGGCCAAGGCAGGATGAGGTCACTGGTCTGGTACATCCATGCTGGATGAGCAAAGTTACTTGGAGTAAACACTTCTCAGCTGCACACGCTCTTTTCCGTCTGTCTTATCTGGGAACCTCAAACACTGTGCTGTTTTTCGTCTTGACCCGGACGAGTTACCGCCTTCTCTGAGCCTCAGTCTTCTCAACCATGGAAGTGCGCCTGATAACCATTTTCAGCTGGAGGAGAAGATAGGCCTGCCATGATCCTCGCAGCGCAGGTACCAAAGCAGATGGCGATGCGTGGGCACGACTGTGTTTGGAGCCATGTGTCATCACCTGGGAGGCCTTGTGGCACACATCACCCGGGAGACACTTTGCAAACCGCTGCTTTAGGGAGATTGCCTTGGGGTTCCTTTTTGTCCTCGCAGACACTTAAGTTTTGTTAAGGGGCAATGGTCCTTCAGATAGTGGGTCGAGGTTGTGGCTGAGCAGCTCCCAATCATTTCTCCTGCTTGTTATTTTTACTTGTCCCCACCCCCACACCCCTTTTACACTTTCACCTGCCTATCATCCCAAATAGCACTCTGGGATCTGAATCACCAGGTGAGACAGGGATTTTCCAGGTGTGCGAAGTTCTCCCACTCTCCCCAAAGCTCCTTGATTGGACCCATCTCACGTCACATCTCCTCTAACTGTGCCTCGACATATATCCCTGAACACACTCCCCGATGCCCACTCTACATCCCATGCCCATTTATTCCCCAGACCATGCCAACACATCCTCCCAGCTAACCCCAACACGATCGAGGAATACAATCTCTAGATCAGCCAGAATCTTACCTGCACGGTCTGCCGGTCAGGAATGCCGCTGTACACAGAAATCTGGGGCCCGGCAGGGCGGCCACTCCCACCACTGCTGCCACTGCTGCAGCTGCTGCTGGCACTGCTGGCGACACTGGCACTGCTGGACGTATGGGGGACTGGCAGCTCATTCTCCATGGCCTGCGGGCTGGCACGGTCAGCGAGCTCCGAGGGCAGAAGAGCAGGCGGATGCTGGGAGCAAAGAGGCAGAAGTGAAATGTCAACCAGATGCTTCCTATAGGTCACACACATACTCATCGGCTTTCCGTCAGCCCAGGGTGATGAGGCCTGAGACACGCCTGCCCGTGGAAGGACACAGCCAGGTGTGGTTCGCCAGGTGAGATTTGAAATCGGATCTGCCTGATTCTGAAGTGTATGGCCTGGCACTCCCTCCTTCTGCTGGAGGGGCTGAAATCTAAACAGAGGTAGATTTCCTACAATGGCCTTCCTGGCGGTCATCTTAGGGGTCATCTCTCACCCCGTCCCCCCCCCCCCCCCCATCTACCTCTTCACCTTTAGGATGGAGAAACTGAGCAGCACAGCACTTATTATTTGTCTGTATGTGTATAGCCGATCAGTGGAAGAAATGGGATTAAAGGTCTGGAGAGAACAGAGGGAGAAAGAGACAGATCAGGAGGCAATAAAATAAGCTGAAGTGTTTATTTGGTTTTGTCTTTCAAGGCCAGAAGAGCTGCCAGTGTGTTTGGAGTCTCTGTTTTCTTGATGAAGTATTTAGTGAGTGCTCTCTGATCTAACGCTGAGCATGGCACTACGTTAGGCAGTGTGATTAAAACTGCAGGCCTTGGGACCGGAAAGACTTGGGTTTGAGTCCTGGCTCTGCCGCTTACTCGAAGGGAAACGCTGGCAAATCACACTTCTCCAACCTTCTGTCTCAATCTGTCAGATGTAAGAATACACGAATTGGTTAGGAGGACAAAGTAAAATTATGACACAAAGTGCTTAGTAGACTGTCAGGCAAATACTCCATGCTCCACAACATTGGCTGTTGTTGTGGTTATTAAAACTGTCCCCAGTCCGGTTCCAACAGAGCAATCCCCTTCCAAGGTGGAACTGGCACAGCCTCCTGGAACCTTCTATCCCAGTCACTAAAGAGTGCCAGAAATTCCCTCAGGGACCACCCTGTGATCTGGATTCAGAACGGGAAATCTATACATCCCCTTGAAGCATGTGTTGGGGGATGGGGGCCTTGGAGGGAAGGAGGGGTGGTGGGGAAGGCAGACCCAGATCTGCGGTCGAGTTCCCCTCTTTCTTCTTTCATGCTATTCCTAAAATTCTCATTTCTATATATGAACTTTTCCTTCTGCCTATTCTTTCCTGTATCTAAAAACAACACTCATCATCCCGTCACAAACACTGAATTCTCTGCTTGCAGAGTATGCCAGTTTCATAAATGGAAGAAATAATATGATTTTTCACACTAACAAGAGCATTGATTAGTACAAAAAACTAAAATTGTCATTAATGTCCTGTTGTCTTCTTCCCAGGGCCGCTCAGTTTGGAGGCTGTCAACTTCTGACTGGGTGGGTTTCACAGTGAGCTGAACAAAGTGGGGGTGAAGGCTAAAAGGCAGGGATGTGGGGGTAAGGAAATCCAGGCCACTCCCAGTTGGCAGTCAGCAAGTTGAAGTTCGGAGGCCTGTGGCTTCCAAGGCAGGACAGCAACCTGCAAACAGCACTCAGGACCTGGGTCCTTGAGCAGTGATTTTCCCTAATGTTTGCATGTCTTTTCTTTTCTTTCTTTCTTTTTTTTTTTTTTTAAGTTTATTTATTTATTAGAGAAACAGAGACAGCGTGAACGGGGTAGGAGCAGAGAGAGAGGGAGAAAGATAATCCCAAGCAGGCTCCACATTGTCAGTACAGAGCCCGACACGGGGCTCAAACTCACAAAACTGTGAGATCATGACCTGAGCCGAAACCAAGAGTTGGACGCTTAACTGACTAAGCCACCCCGGTGCCCCTGCATGTCTGTATTTAGTGCCACAGGGCAGGGCCCTTGTCCATGAGTTCCCTTTGTCCAGAGCTACACTCAGTTCTGGGCCTCATTATGGCCATCACTTGTCAAGGATTCTTATAATGAAAACAACAATGCGGGAATCACTGAAACTGCAGAGTCAACAAGTATTTCCAGTGCTCTGCTCAGCTACCTGCCCCCCCCCCCCATATCTTATGTTCTAAGGACGGACAGGTAGGTTGCATAGAAAGGAGTAGAAGGCATAATTCTGATCTTGCAGAAACTGACAAACTAGTCGTAGAGATGAGGCTCACTTGAAATTTCAAGGATCACCACCCACAAATCAGAGTGCTGTTCAAACATGGAAGATCCCATAGAATCCCAAAGTCTTCTTTTAGTTAGATGCCTCACCTCCCTTTCCCAAAGCGTTGACCAGAATTGGGTTTCAGTTCCTACTTTCATTCCGCTCTAGGAGGTCTCAGGGGAAGTACACATAACCATAAAACATAAACTGAGAAGATGGCAGCAGCCACAGCAAATTAAGGATAGGGTAATCTACACATCCCAAATGATCAAGCCTCAGCTCTATTTTGTCTTCCTTTTGCAGCAGCTAGGGCAGATCTCGTGCACAGAGTGTACTCAATCCTTGTTGAGAAATAAAACAGGACAAAATTCTAAAGACCCTCCTGTATGGAAACGCTGCACAGGCGAGGACAGCAACTGCTCCCCATGCTGGGGAGGGAGACTTAGCAACATGGGGACACAGACACAACGCGCTTCCTGAACTCTCTTGTTTGCCTGTCTCCTTCCTTCTGCTGATAAACAAGCCTTTCCCTTCTCTCTTCATTCTTGCATTCTTGGCTTCTGCCCCCATCGCCTCCACCTGGCCTTTTCTGTCTCATTAATTTTTGTCCCCAACCCCTGGCTTTTCGGTTTTCCCATTCTTGTTCCTGCTCCCCTATCCCTATCCTCTGTCATATCTGTGCTTCCTGGTGCTGGCCCCATCCTCCTCCCTGGGGAGGATCACACTCACCTGGATTGTGCTTTGGCTCTTGACTCTTTCTCTCTGAAAATCTGGAACGTGTGCATGCGTCTCCCCCTCCCCCTCCTCTCTCACTTACCCAGGTCCCATCGATCCTGAGTGGTTGCTCTGCTTTACTGTAATGAGCTCTCTCTCCCTGTTCCTGACCTCTGCTCTCTCCCAACAGTGTCCTGACCCCACTCACCTGTCCTGCCCATGACTGCCCTCACTCTGCCGCTACCTGTCTTGCCTCCAGTGCTCTAGTTCTCTCTCTTCTTTCTCATGGTCTTCCCGTCTGAGGATCTACAGCCTCCCCTCCCGCACCCCACCCTGTCCTGATCCAGCAAATTCTCTTGCCTTCATTCAAGGCGTGCTCTAGATAGTGCGTGTATCCGCCCTCTCCCTCCATCTCTCTGGCTGGCACTCCCTGTTCTAGCTCAGGCTTTTGATAACTACTGCTATCTCTCAAGTGTATGTTCCCTCTTTGGCTCTCTCTCACTCACTCACGCAAAGCAGAGGAGGGAAGGACAGACTGCCTAGGAGATGAGGGAACACTTAAAAGGAGAAGTGACAGTTGAGCTGCCAGAACCCACACTTTCTCGCTTTCACAGCATAAAGCTGCCCTATCCCCCCTTCTACTCAGTCACTTCTAGAACCTTCTGCGATCAACAAATTCCTAATTCCCCCCAAATCTGAACATTTACTGAACATCTACCACATTCAGGATGTTCTTGCTAAGGACTGGGGATAGAAAAGAGGTAGAAGATGTGGATCCTCACTTTAAGGTTTTCACTTTTGTAGGCATATCAGAAATGGTGAACCCTAAGGCCTTTTGCCCCAGAAACAAAAAAAATGCACAAACACAAAAATGTGCTTACAATTGCAGAGGTTAACGAATCTTCTGAAGCCTGTCCACTAACTCTGGACTAGGCAGCTCTGCTAGGTAGAGCTATGGCAGGAGATACATATTCAAAGATAAAAATATTATTAGCTACCGTATGCCGAGTTCCAAATGAGTGATGGGGACAACATTTGCTAGTGTTCAGAAGAGTGAGGCGCAAGGTATGTGTGCAGTGGGATAGATGGACAGCGGAGCAGGGTTTACTTCAGGCTTTATGAAGCCCAGACCTACGCTGCTGCTGGATAAACAGTCATGACTGTGAGATGGACAGTGCCCAGCCCATCCCTCTGGACTTTCTCCAGTGGCTCGGTTTTCCTAGGAGAGGCAATGTACTAAAGGAGACAGAGCATGGAATTAGAAGTTGGTTACTGCCAGCTTTGGGAACCTGCCCACTGTTGCCACTGTATGGTGTTGGGCAAGGCAGTCTTTCTCTCTTAGTTTCCTAACCTGCAAAATTGGGCACCCTGGTGGGGTGGTGGTGGTGTATGTGTGTGAGTTAATCTCTCGGCCCCATTTCACTTTCTAACCTTATACAGGCATGCCTCAGAGACATGGTGGGTTTGGTTCCAGGCTACCACAATGCAAAGAATAGCACAATAAAGGGAGTGGGATGAACTTTTTTGTTTTCCCAGTGCACATAAAAGTTATATTTATGCCCTACAGGTGTCTATTAAGTATGCAATAGCAGTACGTCTAAAAACATAATGTATATACCTTACTTAAAAAATACTTTATTGCTGGGCGCCTGGGTGGCTCAGTCAGTTAAAAGTCTGACTTTTGATTTCGGCTCAGGTCATGATCTCATGGTTTATGTCAGCACGGAGCCTGCTTGGGATCTCTCTCTCCCTCTCTCTCTGTCCCTCCCCTGCTCACACTCGCTCATGTGTGCTCTTTCTGTGTCTCAAAATAAATAAATAAACTTAAAAAAAACTGAGGGGTGTCTGGGTGGCTTAGTCAGTGAAGCGTCCAAGTTCAGCTCGAGTCATGATCTCACAGTTTGTGGATTCAGGCCCTGCATTGGGCTCTCTGCTGTCAATGCTGAGCCTGGTTCGGATCCTCTGTCTCCTTCTCCCTCTGCCCCTTCCTGGCTTGCTCTCGCCTTCAAAAATAAACATAAAAAAAAATTTTTTTAAATGTGGGGCGCCTGGGTGGCTCAGTCGGTTAAGCATCCGACTTTGGCTCAGGTCATGATTTCATGGTTCATGAGTTCGAGCCCTGAGTCAGGCTCTGTGTTGACAGCTCAGAGCCTGGAGCCTGCTTCAGATTCTGTCTCCCTCTCTCTCTGCCCCTCCCTGCTCACACTGTCTCTCTCTCTCTCAAACATAAACATTAAAAAAATTTTTTTAATAAAAAAATAAAACAAAAAAAACCCCTTTTTAGTTTTCAATACTTTATTGCTAAAAAATGCTAATCATCATCTGAGCTTTCAATGAGCTGTAATCTTTTTTGCTGATGGCAGGTCCCGCCTCGATGTCGATGGCTGCTGCCTGGTCAGGATGGTGGTTGCTGAAGGCTGGAGTGGCTGGGGCAATTTCTTAAGATAAGACTACGATGAAATTTGCTGCATCGATTGGCTCTTCCTTTCACAAACCATTTCTCTGTAGCATGCGATGCTGTTTGATGGCATTTTACCCACAGTAGAACTGCTTTCAAAATTGGAGTTCAGGACTCTTAAACCCTGCTGCTGCTTTATCAACTCCGTTTATGTACTATTCTAAAGCCTTTGTTGTCATTTCAACAATCTTCATGGCATCTTTACCAGGAGGAGATTCCATTTCAAGAAACCGCGTTCTTTGCTCATCCACAAGAATCAATTCTTCATCTGTTAAAGTTTTATCGTGAGATTGCAGTCGTTCAAATATAATAATGAAAACGTTTGGAATACCGCAAGAATTATCGAAATGTGACAGAGAGACACAAGGTGAGCAAATGCTGTTGGAAAAATGGCACCAATACACCTCCTTGACACGGGGTTTCCACAAACCTTTGATTTGTAAAAAAAAAAAAAAAAACCACGGTACCTGTGAAGAAGAAAAGAGCTATGCCTGTATTCCATGATGCGAGTCTACTGCTCTTGTCTGGGGGCTCTGCTCTCTTTCACCAAATACAACGTGCTCAGGATTTCTTCTGTTCTTTAATTTTGATGAGGTCCTATTTATTTATTTATTTATTTATTTATTTATTGGTGGCTGCCATTTCTAAGAAACCACAGCCTAATCCAAAGTTATGGCGATTTACGCCTAAATTTTCTTTAAAGGGTTTTATAGTTGTAGTTCTTAATGTAGGCCTTCGATCCATTTTGAGTTAACTTTTGTATATAGCATGAGGTAAGGGCACAACATTATTTCGTTTTCATTTTTTAAGCCGTGGTAAAAAACACATAACATCAAATTTGCCATTCACCATGTTGTGAAGCCATTGGCACCATCTACCACCAGAACTTCTTACCACCCCAAACAGAAACTCTGTCAGTATTTTAGCAGGAACTCCTCATTCTCCTCTTCCCCCTGCCCAGCTCCCGGTAACCTCTCATCTACTTTCTGTGTCTATGAATGGGTCTAGTCTAGATATCTCATGTAAGTGGAATCCTACAACGTTTGTCCTTTTGTGTCTGGCTTATTTCATGTAGCACAACGTTTTCAAGATTCATCCCTGTTGTAGTGTGTGTCCTTTTCTGGCTGAATTCCATTATATGTATACACATTTTATCCATTCATCTGTTCATGGACACTTGGGTGGTTTCCACATTTTGGCTACTGTGAATAACACTGCTATGAACACTGATGTTTGAATCCCTGCTTTCAACGCTTTTGGGAATTATGTAGGAATGGAATTGCTGGACCATATGGCAATTCTATGTGTAGCTTTTTGAGGAACCACCAAACTGGTTTTCCCAGCCTCATTCTTTTGCATGTGGACATTCCTGTTGTCCCTGCACCATTTGTTGAGTTACTTCTGTTCTTGGGCCCACACAACTTCCCCAGCAAGCTTCTGAGTATGGCAGATCAACCCTCCACGAATTGACCCTGCCTGCCTCCCTGGCCTCATTTCCCACCCTTTTTCCACACTACACTCTCACCCAGCATATGCCAAACAACTTGAAGGTTTGGATGCCTTGTTCCCTGTTTACTAATGTAGTTTTACTCATGCTATCCCCTTCCCCTGAAATGCCTCTCTTCCATTTTGCAATTAACCAACTTGATCTTCAAAACAACTTGAGTCTCCCCTGTGAAACGCTCACTCAATGCAACCTCAAAGCAACACTTCTCTTGCTTCCTTCGATCTAGGTCCAGACATCTTCCATTAAGCCATCCAGTTGGATGGCTTCCCCACAACTCTTTGTGTGCTTACCTCTTTCCTAGCACTCATAATGTAGTATTGCAAGAAAGTGATTTGCTTTTGTGTCTGTCTTCCCCACTGCACTCTGAACTCCTGGAGAACAGGGGTCATATCATATTTTCCCATATAGACCTGGTGTTTCATTCAATAAATGTTTGTTAAATAGAACTCTTTGAAAGGCACCACACTTGGTCCTACTTCTCATTTGAAAGCTCAGCTTAATTTCTACTGGATTCAAAGAATTCTCCAAAACTAGTTTAAAACATACACCACTGGTGATTTAATTTCTGCACCTGCCACCAAGAGTGTCCATACTACTACGGTTATTTATTGAGCATCTACTACATGTCAGCAATATAAGAAATGCTTTATATCTTTTAAGTTTATTTTTTATTTTCCGAGAGAGAGAGAGAGAGAGACAGACAGACAGAGACAGAGAGAGAACATGGGCACGAGAGGGGGAGGGACAGAGAGAGAGGGAGAGAGAATCCCAAGCAGGCTTTGCACTGACAGCGTGGAGCCCGATGTTGGGCTCGATCTCATGAACTGTGACATCATGACCTGAGCCGAGATCAAGAATCGGATGTTTAACTGACTGAGCTACCCAGGCGCCCCAAGCAATGCTTTACATATACTCATGACCTCCCTTATGGTGTAGGTTTTATTCTCCCAATTTTGTCAGTGAGGAACGTATCTAAGTAACTTATCTAAGGTCATCACTGAACTAGGATTCAAAACTGGGCCTGAGCTCTTCCCATTACACCTCTGAGACTCTGCCTATAGTCTCACCTTGGGCCATTATTCAGTGGCATTGGGCAAAGCCCCTCTCAGAGCATACTAGACTTTCAGAAGTAGAAAGGAACTGAGATCACTGAATTTAAACTCTTGATTATTTATGTCTATTACATGTTTTATATTTACAAAATAATCCGTCCCTCTCTAATACATACATAAAAGATAATATGCACATGTACCCACCAACCAGTTTAAGAAATCAGACACGACCATAATCTCCCTTGTTTTTGCTATGTAAAAACTGAAGCCCAGTTTTCAGGGAAGTGGCTCACTCAAGGAGTTATGGCTCCTTTGACTCTCCTCCAGTAGCATGGACAAGGAAGGAACCCCCCAGAAACCTACTAGACTCGTGGTGGTGGGGATTTACTCAATCAGAGGGTTGGAGTTTGACCCTGAGGAGAAATCAGAAGCTAGGGTCTTGCCATATGTCACTTTCTCAATGGTCTCCTGGTAGAAGGCAACTCGTGTCGGAGAGAAACAGTGGAATTAGAAAGCGTGGACCGATATGTTAGCATTCCCACTTTTTCTAACAGAGTTCCTCTTTTTGAACCCAAGCTTTCAGTGTTTACCCACTCCTGACTTCTCTCTGCCTCAAAGCTCTGGTCTGTGGGATGCAAACGAGGCATCCGGAGTCGCAATATGGGATCTGTGGACTCTCATTATATGCCCCCAACCCTGAGGCCTCATATTAGAAAATCTGAACCTTTAAACTTTCATAGCATCTAAGCTTTCAGCACCTTCTACACCCCTATTCAATTTCCTTTTAATTCCTACTCTGGTTTCCTCCCTTCTCCTCCTTCTAACTAGTTCCTTATTTCTTCCCCAAGGCCACCATCCTTATGGACACCCACTGTGAACCACAGCCAAGTCTGATTGATGACCAATATCCAGAACCGGAAGTCTGTTTTGCTTTGGGTTCCAGCTCACTGTGTGGTTTTAGGTGAGCCCAAGCTCTGAAGGCTGTGATTCCTACTTTAGTCAGTTCTCCTCTCCCGACCGCAAGGGGCCGCTTTGAATGACATGCCAAACGGACTAGGCTTGGATAGTGATCTTATTACAGGTCTCTGCCGCCCACAGGGCCTGAGACCAGCAGCTGGAGAAATACTGATGGTTCTGCCCTGCCAGGAGCCACCAAGTCTAGGGAACACTAGGCCTTTGTCCCCAGGGTCAGGGAAATCCATTTGCTGCGGATTACAGCTGTGGCAGAGTTTCGAGGGAAGTGGAGGAGAAAGATACTAAAAACAGAGCTCTCCAAATCCTGACCCTAAAGCCCTTGGGGTAAAGTGGGGTGGGAGCTTTTCCTAATGGAATCGGAGACTGACAGGAAATGAGAGGTCTAGTCTGCCCCACAAAGGCTGCTGGTATTATTATTCCTATAGTGGCTTGTGTACAGAGAGTCTGAAAGGCCGGCTGAGGGGCTGATGGTGTTCCTTTGCTCTGGCTCTGCCTCTCCATAGTTGCTTCTCTGACCGAGGTCTAAGTCAATAATAGCAAAGTGTTCAGGCTCTCTAGACTTAGGGGACCTGGGGGAGACCGCCTTATACCTCTGAGCTGCTGCATTAACATAAGTATCCTGATTTACACCAGTCTCATTATGCCTCTGGCAGCTGTCGGAGGCTACTGATACATTGGAAGCAGTCCAAATGGATTCAGCTCAAATCTCCTCAAAAAGTTCCCTCTCTCTCCCCAATCCTCTGCATGTGGCCTCCTTCAGTGAGAACCACAGTAAATAAATGACTGCTAGAAACCAAAGTAAATAAATGGCTGCTAACAAAGACAGAAATGAAGGATGAGAAATTAAAATGGATCACATAGCCCAAGCAATCAAAATAGAATGATTTCATTGTGAAACAGAGCCACATAAATTTAAATAGACTTTTTTTGAAACCTCATTGTTTTCTGCATAACTTATAGAAAGCAGACTGTATCAGGAGTTTCGGGGGGTGCCTGGTTGGTTTAGCTGGTTAAGCTTCTGACTTCGGCTTGCGTCAGGATCTCGTGGGTCGTGAGTTCGAGCCCTCCATCAGGCTCTCTGCTGTCAGCGCAGAGCCTGCTTCAGATCCTCTGTCCCCCACTTCTCTGCCCCTATCCCACACGTGTGCGCGCGCGCTCTCTCTCTTGAAATAAATAAACATTAAAAAAAAAAAGAGTTTCTGTAACAAGCTGATGCTCCTTGGTTGAAGCATGTGAAGAGGAAAGAGAAGGATTTGATTTCTCTTGGAAGGAACGTATGGGTAAGCCATGTTATGCAGGTGCAGATGGGACTGAGGCACAAGCATGAGTGTGTCTAGACCCAGGCAGCTTTAGTCCCATTGTTCTAAGACGGGGCATCTTCATGCCTGCATCTCCTATGGCAGGGATCGGTCCTTCCTGAAAAGGACCAGATAGCAAGTATTTTAGGCTTTGCAGGCATACGGTCTCCACCACGACTACTCAGTTCTGCTCCCGCAAAAGCAGCCGCAGACAAGTCATAAGTGGTGTGCGGCCGTGTGCCAATAAAACACTAGTTACCAAACACGGTGGTGGGCTGGGTTTAGTCCACAGGCTGTAGTTTACAGGATGCCCATTCGGTGGCAAGGTCATTTTTTACACATCAGCCACATGGCTGACAAGGTACCTATAGCATATTGGTTAACAGCATAGGACCTTTTTTTGTTAGGAAGACGTGGGTTCGAGTTCCAACCAGGTCATACACTAGCTGTGTATTCTGGAGCAAATTGTGTCATCTTTTGGGCCTGAATTTCCTTACCAGTAAAATGAGATCATATATCCCTACGGGGCGGTTATATGGATTCAATTGAGTGTCCGTACAGCACTGAGGGCAATATTTAGCAAACAGTAAGCATGTGATAACCAGCAAGGTTGCGAAGCCAATTTGAGATTTGGAGAACAATTCCTTTCATCTCAAATTGTGAGGATCCCATAAGTTATTTCTCATCATTGGTCACAGATCATAGTTACACTTAAAAATCCCTCTTTAAGGGGCGCCTGGGTGGCGCAGTCGGTTAAGCGTCCGACTTCAGCCAGGTCACGATCTCGCGGTCTGGGAGTTCGAGCCCCGCGTCAGGCTCTGGGCTGATGGCTCGGAGCCTGGAGCCTGTTTCCGATTCTGTGTCTGCCTCTCTCTCTGCCCCTCCCCCGTTCATGCTCTGTCTCTCTCTGTCCCAAAAATAAATAAACGTTGAAAAAAAAAAATCCCTCTTTAAAAGAACCATGGTCCATTTTACCTGTCTAAATTTTTGTCTCTTTTTAGAAAAAATGGTTTCTAATGTTTATTCATTTTTGAGAGAGAGAGAGAGAGAGAGAGAGAGAGCAAGCCTGAGTGGGGCGTGGGGGACGGAGAGTGAGGGAGACACAGAATCTGAAGCAGGCTCCAGGCTCCAAGCTGTCAGCACAGAGCCCAATGCAGGCTCTTTCCAGCCTGGGCTCGAACTCACAGGCAGTGAGATCATGACCTGAGCTGAAGTCGGTCACCTTACCAACCATGAACCAACCATGAGCCACCCAGGCGCCCCATGTCTCTCTTTTTTTTTAAGGGTAGCTTTTCTAGAAGGCTCCTTATGAACATAAGATGGAAAGAAAGTCAGCCTCTATACTGTGATGCCCAAGAACTTCAGCTTCCTAGTTGTGTGACTGAGCAAACTACAGGACCTCAGGCTTCAGGCTCAATTATAAACTGGAACAATAATGCCATCTTGCAGGTTGCTGTATTGGATGAGTTAATCCATGTAAACAGTTGGAGCCATGCCTTGTACTTAACAAACAATAAATGGTAGCTGCCATCATCATCATCACCATCGACATTTTCATTATTATTGACACTGTTAAGGGTTCTTCAGTAAGAACTTTGATTCCAGGGCTTAAATAGAAATGCTATTCTACTGGTTGCTCAAAAGACAAACACATACACAAAGTTGGATCCAATGATTCTGTTCAGGTGGTGCCTAGCCTTAAGGCCTCCATTGCTTTAACTTCCTAGCTAGCCATCACACATGATGTCCATGTCCTTTCCCCCCACCTCAAATGCTGCCTGTTACTGGCTAAACTGTGCCTCCTCAAAAAGCTTAGTGAGGGTTCCAGCCTCCAGTATGTCAGAATGTGAGCTCATTTGCAAATGGGGTCATTGCAGATGTAAATGGTTATGATGAGGTCATATAGGAATAGGGTGGGC
Source organism: Lynx rufus (assembly GCF_022079265.1). Classification (NCBI taxonomy): domain Eukaryota; kingdom Metazoa; phylum Chordata; class Mammalia; order Carnivora; family Felidae; genus Lynx; species Lynx rufus. The sequence goes on along the minus strand of NW_025814834.1, from coordinate 197,272,471 downwards.
CCCTAATCCGATGTGACTGGTGCTCTTAGAAAAGAATGTCATATGAAGAGACAGACATATGCAGGAGAAAACAGCCATGTGAAGGTGGGGGCAGAGATTGGAGTTAGGCTTTCCCAAGCCAAGGAACCCGTGGGGCCACTAGAAGCTAGGCAGGGGCAAGGAAGGCTTTTGGAGGGAGCATGGCCCTGCAGACCCTCTGATACCAGAACAATCTCAATACATTTCTATTATTTTAAGCCATGTGGTTTGTGGCACAGGCTGGAAAGAGCATAAGTTGGGGTAGAATTGAAGAAGACTATTTCCAGAGGAAAGATACTTTTATTTCCATCAGTAATCTCACAGTTTGAAAAATATTTTTTTATTTTTTTGGTATCTGGTGACATAGTAAATTCTTCCTTCAGGCAATTCTTCCCTGTTTTTCCTTAGTACAGCTATGCATTCCTGGGATTTGTACATAGAAATCTCAGAAGCCAAGGCCATAAAAAAGACCTCTATAAAAATCCCTCCAAAGTTATAAACTTCCAGTTACAAAATGAAGAAGTCCTGGGGAGGCTCTGTACAGCACAGTGACTGTAGTTTACAAATACTATGCTGTATATTTGAAAGTTGCTAAGAGAATAGATCTTAAAATTCCTCATGACAGGAGAAAAAATTCTGTAATTATGTATGCTGATGGATGTTAAGGAGACTTATGGTGATCATCTCGCAATATGTACAAATATCACATCACTATGTTATATACCTGAAACTAATACAATGTTCTATCTTTTAAAAAAATTTTTTTTATTCTTTATTTTTAAAGGTTTTTTTTTTTTTCAACGTTTTTTATTTATTTTTGGGACAGAGAGAGACAGAGCATGAACGGGGGAGGGGCAGAGAGAGAGGGAGACACAGAATCGGAAACAGGCTCCAGGCTCCGAGCCATCAGCCCAGAGCCTGACGCGGGGCTCGAACTCACGGTCCGCGAGATCGTGACCTGGCTGAAGCCAGACGCTTAACCGACTGCGCCACCCAGGCGCCCCTTTTATTCTTTATTTTTGAGAGAGAGAGAGAGAGAGAGAGAGAGAGAGAGAGAGAGACAGTGTGAGCAGGGGAGGGACAGAGAGAGCGGGAGACACAGAATCCGAAGCAGGCTCCAGGCTCCAGGCTCCAAGCCACCAGCACAGAGCCTGATGTGGGCTCGAACCCACGAACTGCGAGATCATGACCTGAGCCAAAATTGAATGCTTAACCGACTGAGCCACCCAGGCACCCCCAATGTTCTGTCTTAATTATACCTCAGTGAAAACAAAATCTGTCCATACTAAGTCTCTCTACAAAGCACGCCCGCACACACACACACACACACACACACACACACACACTCCTTTACTTTCCAGGACCTGCCATTTTCTAAGTTCCACCTCAGCCTTGAACTGGCCTGATTGTAGGCCAGTCTTTAGTTAGGCACGTAGGCTGGTCTTTGTGCCTCTGCTGCTTCCTAACAAGCATAACTAAGTCAGCACAGGATCATGGACAACGGCCAGGCTTTCAAAATAATTGTTCAAGGTCATGGAGATTTGTTTGTAAGTCCCTCACTAGCCTTCTTTCCTCTTTTTCTTCTTTTTCTGCTCCTCCAAACTGGGACATGGCTCAGATCTATTGGGGCCAGGTTGGTATCACTTAACCCAGTGTTGTGTGGCATTTGGGGGTAGGGGTTTGCTTACTTCTAGGAACACTAGTTGAGAGTGCCTTGGAAAAGCGGAGACTATACTGGGTGTCCTGGTTTCCTGCTCTCACCTGGGCATGTTCCCCCCAGAATGTATTCCAAGAGTGTAGCCTCCCTCCTTAGAGTTTCTCTTTATAGAAACTCTATATAACCCTAGAGGGGTTTCGGGAATGGGGCTTTATGGACTTTGATAGATTATGAAGAGATAGACTGCCTGTTAGTCTGTTACGAAGGCTTTTGTTCTGTACGTAAGTGATCTTTTACCCATTAGGAGGCCAGTGGTCTTAGGACTGGTCCTGGGAAATGAGAATTCTTGCCATTTATTGCTCAGGGACAGGGCTTTGTCTCATGTATTCCTCACAGCGACCCTATAACACAGGGATTATTTCCTCATTTTTCCCACAAGAAAATTGAGGTTCAGAGAGGTCCAGCAGCTTATCTGAGGCCGCGGCATTGGCAAATGGCAGGTGTAGGATCTGAAGCCAGGGCTGCAAGTCCCCGCCCAAGAGGCAGAATTACTTGTGTTGACTCCAGTCTAGGCCAGTCTGGGCCAGTGGGTTCTTATGAAGTGCCTTGCCTCCTATTTCCTTCTGTCTGACAGACCATCTTGCAAGCACCATCGCAAGCCGGGAGGTCACTCCATGGCAAACCTGTCAACTCTGACTCTCCGGGAGTCTGCCTTGCAGCCCGGAAATCGCGTGTGGAGTAGTCACTGGGGCGTGTCTAATATTTGTAGGTCTTTCCCATTCAGAAGTATTCTCGGGTTATCCTACCTTCATGTACAGCTGGTCCTGTTAGCAGTGTTTACAAAATCGTCTTTAACTATTTAATTGAAAAGTGAGACCAAACAAAAATAACCGCCCCAAGGTCCTTTGGAGAGAAGGGACGAAGGACACCTCCCTTTCCTGATTGCCCACCAGGAGCCAGGAGGGGTGCCAGGGAGGCAGCAAGATTCAGAAGAAAGAGGAGGAGCTTTGTACTCAGAGAACACTGTTCTGATTCCTGACTCTGCCCTTGTTGGGAATTCTTAGGTTACTTCGCCTCCCTGGGCCTCCGTTTCCTCATCTGCAAGTAGTGGGGAAAGTAAATAAGAAATTGCAAGCAAAGCAGCCAGCACAGTGTGCAGCATGGAATAGGCATTTAATAATTATCAGCCTGTCTTTGCCTGGTCCTTGCACCTTGTTTTAGAGTGGTGGGTTCCGATGAGGAAGCAGGCTCTGAGCGATAACTCACCTGAGACCATAAAGCTATTAAGTGGGTCCCAGTAAAAGGTGAATGCTGTGAAAAAGTGGAGCAGGAAGACTAAAAATTTGGGGTTTTTAATCCTTTGCAATTACTGCACATACTTTTAGTCCAGGCTTGATCATCAGCTTTTCACCAGGGTCCGTAAAGCCCTGTTTTCAAATCTTAGGAATTTTCTTCTTAAGAAAAGAAAAACAAGAAAAACAGCCCACCTACAGGGGAAGTAAGTGATAAGCAGGGTAGACTTAACCACAGTGTGTACGTGCATGTGGGAGAGGGGCATTCATGCACATGCGCTCATGTACAGATGTGGGCTGGGAAGGGAGGGGGAAGCAAGAGATTGGAAGCTAGTTAGTGACTGTTATCGCCACATTAGTAAGTTCCCCACAAGACACCAAGTTCTGTGCAGTAAAAGTGCTTTAGAAATCCAGAAAGTAAGTGATCAATAAACATTCTTCTTAGAGCTATGTTTCATGCAATGATTGATTTATCAGTTTGTAAGGTGTTGGGGTTAATATTGACTACATTATATTGTCCACAGGCATACAATTGGAGATTTAAGCTTCCTTTCTCCGCTCCTCCTCCTGTCCTCGTCCTCCCCGGGACAGTCCCCTCCCTGGGCCCTCACTACTGTGGCCCAGCCCACCATTTAGAAGCCTCGGCCATTCCTAAGAGGCTTTCTCTTGCTCTGCTTCTGCCCTAGCAACTTGTCCTGGCAGCTGTTTCAGAGCTTTGGAATCACAAAGCAATCCCGGAGTCCCCAGGGCCCAGCTCTGGGGCCTTCTTTCCCTCATTTGTCCCAAATAATGGCCTCTAATTGCTATTAACATTCCTCTCCAGCAGAAACATACTGCACGTCTGTGGTCAGACTATGATCTCCTGTGACCACCAGCCTTTTGCTTCCTATTGTATTTGGAATGTTATGCTCGCTTCCATTTTCTACCCATACATTTGCTTTTCCTCCCTTAGCATAACTGTTGGCTTTCAGCTTCTTCTATTTCCAACCTGTTTTGTTCCTGTTTGTAGGGGAAAATGATCTAAATGTGGTAGATCCCCCTTGATCTTCCACTCTTTCCAGCCAAATATAACTTTACACTACTTCGCTTCGCAGATTTATGAAACGTAGGTAGCTAATTCTGATAGCTAGAACAGGCAGAAGTAGGACTACAGAGGGGACATTGTCAGGAGGGAGATTTCAACTCAACAGAGAAAAGTACATGCTAACAACCGGAGTTGTGAGAAGGCACCGTGTGGGCGGCTTTGTGAAGCGAGTTTCCAGTGGGTGGAGCCGCGCAGGCAGAGGTGGAGCAAACACACGGCAGGTGTGATGCGCGAAGCCTTGCCTCCAGGATCTCTTTTAACACTGCTGGCACATGATTGCATGAAAATCTTTTACTGGATGCCAGAAATACAACAGAAATTTTAAGCTTTTTACTTATTTTTAAACTCTTCCATTTACGAATGTTATTTATGAATGTTCTAAATGTGAACCTTGTTTGTCAAGCTGCAGGATGGCTTCTAAATGGTTTTCATCATTCTGGTTACTAATGAAAGGAATAAATTCCATTAGTATGAACTTCTGGATTCTCCTCATCTACTCAAGATGGTGGAAACCATTGTTCTTACTTCATGGATGGGGAAGCCACAGAGTGGCTAAGCAGGAAAGTTGATCTCTTTTGGATTTCCAGAGCGCTAATTAACCACCCAAATAGCTCACCCAACCACAGTCCATCTATCCGTTCTTCCCATGTTTTATGAACAACCATTATGTGCTTGGTACTGAATGGAATACAAAGAGGATTCAGATATTGACTCTTCTTAAAGAGTTAACAGTTTCAGAGGAGAAATAAGAAAATCACATAAATAAATAATATAACTGGAGTAGGCAAACTTTTTCTGTACAAGGCCAGATAGTAAATAGTTCAGGCTTTGCAGATCACATATAGGCTCTGTTGCATACTCTTATTTGATTGTCAACCATGACCCTACCCCCCCCCATTAAAAATGTAAAAGCCATTCTTATCTCTGGGACCTTACATAAACAGGTTGTGGGTTGGATTTAGCCTGTGGGCCCTAGTTTGCCAATCCCAAAACATGTAATAAGGTGTGAGGTGATCACCTTTGGTGGAATCAATTAGAAGTTTCATTTGGGATAAGTCTTTAAGGATGGGTTTGATTGAGACTGTGACAATAGGGAGGGGACTAGTGAGGTGGAAGGAAGGACAATTATACATTACCCCGGTTTCTATTTTTATAGCAGAGGTTTTCAAAGAATGGTCAGTATCACCTGGGAACTTATGAAAAGTGCAAGTTTTCAGGTCCATAGTGATTCTCAAACTTTGGCATACGTGAGAATCACCTGGAGGGTTTGGAAAACAGATTGCTGGGCCCCACCCGAGGTTTCGGGGGCTGCTGGTCCAGGGACCACACTCTGAAAACAACCGTCTTGAAGAATATCTGTTATATCTGCATACGGGGCGTGGCTGCTCTGCAGAGCACCGGCCTCATTCCATCTAGTGCATGTACTCAGAGAGGAGCTTCAAGCCGCTGTAAATTGGGTTAAGAGCTTTTTTTCTGCCAGAGCAGGAGCCTGGAGTCTCATTAGGCTCGCCCACTGGAGGCAGCAAGTCATTGTGGGGCCCGTGTGGTTGGGAGTATATTCCCTTGTGAATCTTAGTTATCGGCATACATTCTGTCTTGTTCCTGATAACTTTGTGTATTTTTACCACTGCTACAAAATGGTCCTGTCTGCATTATTCCGGGGACTACCTCCTTTGATCAGGCAAAAAAAAAAAAAAAAAAAAAAAAGACAGTGCTTCTGTTTTAGCATTTAGATTCAATGACTTCTAAAAAGTCAGATGTGGAGCCCAGAGAGGCTGGGCTAGGAGGGGATAGAAAGGAAAGACAGGTCAGAGAGTACGCAGAGGAATCTCAGAGGAGGCTATGGGCAACCAGACACAGGAGGAGTCATTAATCTGGAAGACAATGAATGGCAAAAGGCAATTAGTTTGCCCGGGTTGTAGCAAGCCAACGAAGTACGCAGTATGGCAACTGGGGGTCTAGTGTAAGGGCAGGGTCATTGCTAGGGAACTCAAAAGGAGGACAAGATAAGGGAGGTTAGGGGTGGGAAAGCCATCTGGGGTTAGCGGGGAGGGAAAGGAAAGCCCTCATGGTCTCCACATATATTTATTACCCAGGGGAAGTGTCCAGGTATAGCCGTATACTTGTCAGGGGGCCACATGCTGTTATGCTAGGATACAACCTTGAAAATGAACTAGGTGCTTCAGTGCACGTGCACACACACAAATGTACACACACACACCTGCGTGTACACACGTGCGCACACACACACACACACACACACACACACACACACACACATTTGCTCTCCTTATATTACTCTTCATTCACTTGCCAAGTTTAACCAGGCGGAAAGGTAGGCTGAGGACTGCCCGGCTGAATAACAGAAGGACCACATGCGTAAACACTGGTAGAGTTTTAGCAGACACAATTTTGAACTTCAGTTTAGGGGCCTTCCTTCCACATTGTAAAGCATGCTTTTTTTTTTCTGTCACACGCCTCATTCACATGCGCATTCTCACGCTCTGTTCCTCGCAGGCACTCTATAGCCATGCTAATGGATTCTTATCTGCCTACACACGTTCTGTAGACACATTCATTTATTCATCCTCACTTGGAGTCCTTCTCATATATTAAGCACTACATCCTGCTTCTAAAAATCACTTCAAATGTCAAAGTTGCTTCCATAGCTTCTGTTCCTGCTGTCTGCAGAAACTGCTACCTTTGTCATTCTTATAAAAAAAGAAAAGGTACCAATATTGGCTTGACTGAGTAAAGAGCCCAACCCAAAGCAGATTGTCCTACCGTGGGATGCAGGTTTGTGGCTGTGGTGTCCCCGCCTTCAAGACCATCCCATTTATCTCTCTTTGTTTCACTCCCTCTCTCTTCCTGCACAACGCTGCAATCACACACATACTCTGGGTTGGGGGAAAAAAAAAAAGGACAGCCTAATTTCCTGATGATTATGTTGTTACCTAGCAACAGCCAATCAGGGGCTGGGCTTTTTGCCTGCAGTATTTCATGCAAATAGTTTGGAGAAATTGCAGGGTAACCCAGGCTGCTTAGTCTGTCTTCTCAGGGGACGCATTACAGAATAAAACCAACCCAAAAGGGGACTATTGAAGACAGGCACATGCCTCGGATAGCAGGCCATCTGATCTCTTTCCCTCATTGCCTCTGCCTTGTACCCCCTAACAAAAGCATGCAGGTTCCACAGATAGACACACAGGGAGGCCGAAAAGTTGAAAAGAGGCTCATTAGCCACCATCCTTCACCCTGGATTTCTGTACTGATAAGTGCAGCCCAGAGCAACCTCTGCAAACCCTACCTTCCCGGGAAGGCAAGGAACACCGCATTCTTAGTAGTTGTCTGGGGAGGACATGAAGGAGAATCCTCCACAGCCTTCTTGTTCAAAAAGAAGCTAAAATGTGGCACTTCTAGCCTGATTTAAGAGTCTTATCTATGCCCATGCTGGCCTATCTTATATGAGAAAATCCATTGTTTACCACTGCATTCTTCCTGATGCCAACCAGCAAATCCTCATTCAAATGGTTGAACAATGAGAGAAGCCACACCACTCATAAGACCCCTTAAAGAGATATTTCTGTCGTTCTTGTTTTCCCAGCAAGCACTGAGCATTTGATATAAAACACTGCCTGGAGCCACGCATACCGACTTTCTGTAAGGTCCAGGTGCTAGCTCACTCAGATCTGGATTGGAACAATGAAAAGTGGATTCAGAAGACGGAGTGTCCAGGCCTGTCTCCTCTGAGAGAATGGCCCAGGCTTCAGATGGTAGGAATCAGATTTCAGTAGTTTGTTTTGTTGTTGTTGACTCCAATGCTCAGTAATCCAGCATGAAGGCAAGAAAAGACTGTGACCTCAGCTGCTGGATAGCTCCTCACTGTTCTCTGAATACGAACTCTAGCCAGCAGTCTTGGGAAGGTGTTGTTGGCTACACAGGGACAGTGCATAGAAGGATCAGCCTAAGTTACCATCAGGATAGAAAACCAGTTCAAAACCCCTATTTCATTGACTTGTGGCTTTTACATGTTTGTAAGACAGAGGTGATTATATTCCGATCATTACAGGAAAGTAGTGACAGCTCTCCAACGTCTGACATTCACAGCCTTACCATCCAGAGCCATTATTTATTATAGAACCAAACAACAACAACAACAAAAAACAAAAAATAAAAACCCAAAAAACCAAAACCAAAACCAAACAAACCCCAAAACGAAACAAAAACAAAACCACAAAATTTTCAAACCTGCCTTTGTTCTGAAAGGCAGAGTTAAGGAATCTTAACTCATCTGGAGGGTTGGAAAATGCTCTTCCCACTCTGGTCTATAGTGAATTTCAGAAACTTCTTTGAGTCCGACACCTTTATGATTACCTTGGAATACATACGATAAACCCCATTTTGCAGAAGAGGAAACTGATGACTGACTTGCTCAAGCTCTACAGTTACAAAGTGGCAAAGCTAGGGCTAAAAAGCAGATATTTTTACTCTGAAGTCTGCACTGCAATGTCCAGATCATCCTATATCATGCCCACGTCTTTATAGCAATAAAAATAAAGGGAGGGGTGCCTGGGGGGCTCAGTCAGTTGGGTGTCCGACTTCGGCTCAGGTCATGATCTCAAGGTTCATGGTTCGTGGTTCGAGCCCGGTGTCGGGCTCTGTGCTGATGGCTCGGAACCTGGAGCCTGCTTCCGATTCTGTGTCTCCCTCTCTCTGGCCCTCCCCCACTCACGCTCTGTCAAAAATAAATAAACATTAAAACATTTTTTTTAGGGGCGCCTGGGTGGCTCAGTCGGTTAAGCGGCCGACTTCAGCTCAGGTCATGATCTCGCGGTCTGTGAGTTCGAGCCCCACGTCGGGCTCTGTGCTGACTGCTCAGAGCTTGGAGCCTGTTTCAGATTCTGTGTCTCCCTCTCTCTCTGACCCTCCACCGTTCATGCTCTGTCTCTCTCTGTCTCAAAAATAAATAAACGTTAAAAAAAATTTAAAAAAATTTTTTTAAATAAAGGAAAAAAAGAGGTCAGCAACAGGAAGCCACCTTTCAAAATAAAAATAAGAAATTGATTTTTTTTGCATTTATATAGGTACCCAAAGGTACCTATCATCTGGCATTAACTGCTAAACCTTCAGTGGCTTGTACCTTGTGCTGTACATTTGAACCACCAGAGAAGCATGTCAGAGATACGCATGCCTGCGTCTCACTCCAGACCAATTAATTAATTAAGAATTTCAGGGGGCTAGGGTGGAGGCAGTGTTTTTAAAGAGTTTCCCAGGAATAGCACAGCACTTTGGAAAATGGTCTGGGAGTTTCTTATAACTAAATATACATCTACCTCCATTTGTAGGAATTTGTTCAAGCAAAATAAAAACATATGTACACAGAGCGCCTGGCTGGCTCAGTTGGTTGAGTGTCGGAGTCTTGATTACGGCTCCTGTCACGACCTCCCAGTTGTGAGACTGAACCCCATATCCAGCTCCAAACTGGGCATGGAGCCTGCTTAAAATTCTCTCTCTCTCTCTCTCTCTCTCTCTCCCTCTGAAGCTCCCTCACTTGACCATGTGTGTGTACTCTGTCTCTCAAAAAAAAAAAAAAAGTCTGAAAAGACTTGCACAAACATGTTGCTAGCAGCTTGATACTAGCTAAAAAATTGTGGTATATCCATACTGTGGAATACTACTCAGCAATAAAATGGAACAAACAATTGATATTGGCAACAAAATGGATGAATCTCAAAAATGCTATGCTAGATGACAAAAAAACCCTTACACAAGAGTATGGTCTGAGTGGTTCCATTTATATGAAGTTCTAGGAACAGGAAAAATTAATCTATTTTTTAATGTTTATTTATTTATTTTGAGAGACAGAGAGAGAGAGAGCATGCACCTGCACATGTGAAAAGGGCAGAGAGAGAAGGAGAGAGAATCTCAAGCAGGCTCCTCACTGTCAGCGCAGAGCCTGACATGGGGTACGAACCCATGAACCGTGAGGTCATGACCTGAGCCAAAACCAAGAGTTGGATGCTTAACCAACTGAGCCACGCAGGGGCCCTAGGAAAAGTTAATCTATAGTGGAAAAAATCAGAGGGATGTTGCTTCTGTAAGTGGGGGGTGGGAGGAGGGGTAGGGAGCTAGTGCAAAGGCAGCATGAGAGAACACATGGGGTGACAGCAATGTTCTAAATGTTGAGAGGGGGTCGTTTTACATCGGTGTGCTTGTCTGTCAAACCTTATAGAATGTGTACTCGAGCTTTGTGTTTTTCACTGTATGTAGATTTCACCTCGGAAGAAAGAAAGAAACCGATACTGAACCTAGTTAATGACGTGCCTGCCAGAACTGTTTAGGGGTGAAGTATACTGATGCTTGCAACTTACTGTGAAATGTGGAACAAAGAAATAAGATGGGCTGATGAATGGATAGATGAATGGATAATTGGGACAGATATGTGATAAGGCAAATCTGGAAAAATGTTAATTGTACAACCTAAATACATGTACTATATTCACTGTATAATTTTTTTAACTTTTTGTTATGTTTAAAATTTTTCATAATAAAATTTGGGGGGAAGCTCCCCAGGTGATTCTAATGGGCAGACATTGGGATAAAAGACAAATTTCAATTATCTTGGTTGAAAAGTATGAAATGAGTAATGCTGTGCCTCTCATCTCCAGAGATGATTGTAATCATATCCCCTTCACCCCCAACACAGACACGAAAGAAAAGAAAACCAATCAGAAACCCTGGAATAAATGTCCAGGTTGAGGCAAGACTTCCTAGGGTCAGGCTAAATCTTGTAGAGACACCATGGTCCACTTCACACTGGATCCGTCACTAGATATATGGTCTGATGGGACAAAATACTTGAAATCAGGACAGTTCTGGAAAATCTGGGCCATATTAAATATTTATGCTCTAGAACTAAAAAGCTGTAAACCAACCCCAGCCAGTATGGGAGTAAAGTGCTATTCATGACTCTCTACGTGGCTTAAAAACTCCTATTTAGCATCTGATTTTCCTCCAGGGCTTATACCTCTAGCCTTCTCAGACTGTAATTTCCCCATCTCCACTTCCCCTGGTGGACCACAAATCCACAGGGATAACGCGGGGTCGGGTATTCGGGGAGGAAGAAGCTGGTGTGTGTAACCCCAGAGGATCTGAGTGGACAGTTGATTCCAGTGGGGTGGGGAAAGAGTGAGGGGAGGGGCGGAAGGGAAATAATGCGGTCAAGTGCAATATGGAGCCCCTATTCCCTGAGCTGCCCCATTTATTCTGCGTAATTGCTTCATTTCCACTGGCAGTGTATCTCAAAATGAATTTCATTACGGGTGCCTTGGATATCATATTGATTACCAGTTTCATCGATTCTTATCTTGCTAATTAGCATATAAATTAGCCATTTGGGGGAGGCATTAGGCAAAATTGAATTTTCTCCTTAATCTTCTTTCAGAAGGTAAATGAAAATGGATGTGGCCTGTTAAGGCCCATGGCCTTCCTATAACACAATCTGAGTGTTTTCCCAGCCAAGGAACTCTCTTGTTGAGAGACAGAGAAGTCTTGTGGAAGAAGCCTTCCTACCCCATGACTGCTATTACTGCAGTCAGAACTGCTTAAGAGTTGTCAAGAAAATCCGATGCTGAGGATAGGTCTGCGAGTGGAGACGTGTTTCCTTGGGGGAGACGCTCTGAGCTGACAGCCAGCAGCGTCTGCCTCCCACAGGCACACAAGAGGAGGCACCACGCCGCAGCAATCCTACGGTGTTCTCCTCTAAGGCTGGAACCGAGAGCACCCTTCTGCTCTTTCCTTTCAAGCGGCAAGATGAGGGGGCTGGAGCCAGATGCCCCGGGTCTGGCTGGGAATGCCTGCTCTGCCTCTTACCAGCTGTGTAACCTTGAGCACCTTAACCTAAGGCTTCATGCCCTCATCTGTGAAATGGGGATGATCACAGTGCTGACTTCACTGGGTAGCTGTGAGGAGTGAGACAGAGGCTTAGCTTGGTGCCTGGCACACCGTAGAGCTCTCAAGATGTCAGCCTTCTCCAGCAGAGAAGAATCTTAGGAAACTGGATGCCACGGTTCTCCAGGAGCTGCTCGGCTTCAGAGTAATCCTTACTCCAAACTCCCAGGTGCTTGGTCCCTAGAACAGTCTCTAGTCCCTCAGTCACAGGCCATTGGGCCAGCTCGGTCCTTGCTATGCAAGTCAAGTCAAAGTCCTCAGGATCGCCCCAGGATCACATCACCTGGGAGCAGGTTGAAAATGAAGAGTCCTGGCCCCTACCCCAGACCTGCTGAATCAGAATCTGCACTGTAACAAGATTCCCGGCTGATTCATAGGCATATGAAAACTTGAAAAGCACTGTTTCAAGTTATCCCCAGTTATGGGCTGACTGAGGAGGTGGGGCCTGTAGAATGTGATTAGGATTTGATGAAGTCATGAGGGGTCAGCCCTCCTAAGGGGGCAGAGTGCCCTTATAAGAGCTGGCAAGCACTTTCTTCCTCTGCTCGGCTCTCTGCCCTGTGAGGATACAAGAAGCAGCAGGCCTCTGCAACTCAGAGTGAGCTCTCAGCAGAACTTGATGACCTTGGCACCCTGATGTCAGATTTCCAGCCTCTAAAACTGTAAGAAATGAATTTTGGTTCTTTCTGAGCCACCAGTTTACGGTATTATGTTACAGCAATCCAGGCTAAGGCGTCCCCAGGTTCGTGGGTTCGAGCCCTGCATCGGGCTCCACACTGAGGGCTCCACACTGACGGTGCAGTGCAGAGCCTGCTGGAGATTCTCTTTCCCCCCTCGCTCTCTGCCCCTCCCCCACTCACGCTTTTTTTCTCTCTCAAAATAAATAAACTTAAAAAAAAAAAATCTTGCATGGTCAGGGAAGGAAGGGCCTCGGGGATTACCTGGTCAAACACTGCAGCCCAGAAAGCTAAGGTAAAGCTAAGGCCCACGGGAGAGCCCAGATGAGCCTTTTGGTCCCCAGATGCTGAGACTAGTCCAGGTTCGGGCTGGGCCTTCCCGAGGCTGTTACTCCAGTGGCAGAAGAGGTTCTGCTCCCTTCCCTTGCAGTGGCTTCCATGGTGGTGGTTTCACCCTGACTCGACATTATCCATAGTGGCCTTTGGAAGGAGGAACTTTGGTTCCATTTGGACTATGTTGGAGGTTTTGAGTCCTGGTTACTCAGATGACCTCAGCGGAGGATATTGATGTGATGAAGGAAAATACTGAAGAGCATTCTTCTCACCCTTGATAACCTCTGTGAACTCCTGTCCTTTGAACTCCGAGTGCTTTAGATAAGGACACACAAGAACTGCTAACGGTGATGCCCCACAGTGGGCAACTAGGTGGTCGAGGGCCTTGGCAGCTGGGAGACAGGGCGGGAGGGGGCTGTTTTTCACTGTATACCCTTTTGTTTCTTTACAGTTTTGTTCCCTATGCATGTAAAACATATTCAGAAGTTAGTTAATAATTTTTGAAAAGAATGCCTCAGATAGAAAAGCAATTAAAAACAATACCCCATCTGGCCCTGCCATTACATCATCTAGCTCTACTTATAATCGTCCTGCTTTCTCTCTCTCTCTCCTCCTGAAACCTGAAAGTTTGCAGCATGGTGGACAGCTGGAACACACAGTGGTGGAAAGATTCTGAGGCTGGCGTGCAGACATAGACTCTGATCTCGCCTCGGCGCTATGAGCAAGACTACGTTTTTTTCCTCATTAGGATGTGAAGTGCTTTCCAGACTGTTAAATGGTATTAAGTAAGTGTAATTATGCTTTAACCCCACCTCCATCCTGCTAAGTCTTGGCAAGAGGAAGATGAGGACTTTCTTCTAACAAAGCTTTCACTAGATTCCTGTTAACCAGTCAAAATGAAGGGGGCTAAGCATGTTATGAATGTAACATGCATGATATAATCCCATTTTTGTGAATTACATGTTACTGGATGGAGAGCTAGATGGGAAGAAACATACCAAATGTTAATAATGGTTGCCTATGGTGGTATGGTCACAGCTGATTTTTATTTTTTTGTTTCTGCTTTTCTTTATTTTCCAAATCGTCTGTATTTTTTTAAAGTATCGGGGCTGAAACATCACAATATTCTTAGCATAAAACAGAGGTGGAAAATGAAAACCTCAGGGAAAGGGTGCTCCTTCTCCATCTGAACAAGTCCTGGTCATGCAGAAGCTGGTGGTGCAGGTCTGTCCACATTGGCCCACAGCATCCAGACACCTGCTGACCCAGGGCTGGAGGCATTCCTCGTTTCCTAAATACCTGTTCCAATGGTTCTGGGAACTATTTGGTATTTTGCAGAGCTAGAAAGCACACCAAGACGGGAGACACCGGATGCCTGGGTCAGTTCCCGCAGAGCCCGCGACTCCTGACTCAGATACTGACCATGAAGTGTTCTTGGGGCAAGTTGCCCCGTCTAGTTCACCTCCCCTAGTGCTGCTTGAAGGGAGGCGAGAAAGACCGTTTCTGCCTTCGAAGGCTTTGACGGTATTGTAAGGATGACAGACAGAGATTTAAGGAGCTATAACGCAAAGCCAAATATGAAAAATTCTGCCAGAGATGTACAAAGTGAACAGGGGAGCAAAGCAGTGTGGTGCAGTGGCTTTGGGGCTACCCAGGCCTGGGATGGACCCACCTCAGCCATCCACTTCCAGTGTGACCCAGGACAAGGTGCCGTACCTCAGTGAGTCACTGTTTCCACATCTCTAAAATGGAGACAGCAACCCTTGAAGGGATGCTGTGAGGAACAGGCAGGATGCCCAGGAGGTGCACTCACAAAAGGTACTGCAATCATTCCTATTTTGCACCCTGAGCTGACAAGGGCCGTGAGGGGCTACACTGTAGTCACATTATCATCATCACTCTCCCCATTTAGAAAAGTTCCACAGAGCCCTACCATTACAGTTACTGGTTCCAAGTTTTCCTGGCCAGTGCCTCACAAACAGGCCAATCTTTCCATCTGCTATAATGGACTTAAACATGGCTGCCTTTGGAGATATGTAGGGAGCCTGCTTAGCCTCTGGATCCCTTTTCTTGTTTTCTAAGGCTTACAAGGCCCAATGGGTGGCTTATGTCTTAGGATTGTGACTCAGTCCACTCGTTTGAAATTCCTATAGCAAGACCCCTCTACCAGTCATTGAGTTTGGCAAAGAAGCAGATGCTGCTGGGGACTAGGGGAGATGAGAGAACACAGGAAGAGAAGTCACAGCACTGACCCCAAGAAATTTTAGGTGGGAATGTTCAGGATATACGTGGGGCAGTGATGTGGAAGAGGAAGCTTTAAAATATTTGTAATAGTAAATGAATGTAACTAACTCAGTAATACCTGATTTTCCCCAGTAACTATGTTTCTGAAAATTGATTGCCAGCATTTTTATTTATAAAGACTTGGGGCTCATAGAAATCAGTAAGAAAAACAAAATTAACTTTGTTTATTTTCCTACTAAGGATATGAATAAACAGTTCACCGTCACTTGCAAAAAAATTATGAGAGAAACCTCTAATAGGATGTTTAACCTGACTAATATTTAAAGAGCTGCAAAAATATTGATTTATAGCTCTTTATTTAACACCTATAAGACTGGCAAACATTCAGAAATTGGCTAATCCCCAGGCTGACATAACGTGAGTAAATACATTTCTTATACTGCTGGTGGGAATGATATTTGGAATATCCTTTTTGGAGGGCAATCTGGCAAGAGATATCAACATTTTAAAGCACATGCCATTTGACCCAACAATTCTGCTTATAGGAATTTACCCTCGGATATACATTCCCAAGGTATTTTAAGATATATATGCTAGAATGTTCACTACAGCACTGTTGGTCACAGCCAAAACGTGGAAACAAACCAAGTATTCATCAGCAGTGCTGCAGTAGAAATGGTAAAAACACCAGAAATAATAACAGTGAAAATAGTAACCGCTAATATTTATTGAGCACTTACTATGTGGTGGGCAGTTTCTCATGCTTTACATGCACGATCTCATTTAATCTTCGGGACAGCTCTGAGATAGGTATTGCTACTTACCCATTTTATAAATGAGGAAGAGGAGGCTCACAGAGGTTAAGAGGCTTGTCTAAAGTCTCACAGTAGGTGGCAGAGCAGACAGTCTGGTTCCAGAGTTCGTGTGCTCACTCGTGCATGAACACGCAGACTCTCTCACTAGCATGCTCTCTCTCTCTCTCTCTCTCTCACACACACACACATACACACACACACACACACACACACACACACACACACACACACAAGCCAGAACACTCTGTACCAGTTAGGAGTTCATCAGAATTGTACACGTTGATATGGAAAGATCGAGAAGACAAATTACCAACCGAAAAGATCCAGGCTAGAGTAACATCAGATGCTGCCCCTGCTTTGTGTGAATAAAAAAGATTCAGCAGTGGATCATTACGTTATTTTTCTTTATATTTTAAAAAATAATTACAGCACTGGGGAAATTGTCTGGAAATGAAAGGCCTCCAGTCCATATATAAATTCTTCCCTAACGTGAAAAAGACCACCCTAGTGTTTGGGAAGAGGGCTGGTCAATGTAAATTAAATGTCAATAGCAGGTGTTCCTACACTAACCCATTTCCTCAGGATAGGAGGGGAAAGAAGGTGGGAAGGGTAGTAAGAGAAACTTGAAGGCCAAACTAACATCTGGCCTTCAAGTGAGGCACAGAGCCTTTGCAGATTTGTTCATAAAGAGAAGTGATCGCTATGATTCAAGTTTTTCGAGGGAGACTGTTCGCATGGCCTTGTGTGGGGTAGAACAAGCTGCAGAAACAGAGGAACAACATGTGCGGGTGTTATAATAGCAGTGAATGGGAGGCTCGGAAAGGCTGGACCAGCGTGCGGGGTGTGGGTTTCTTTAGGAAATGCGGCACAGCTGGCACGTGTCCCGGTGAAACCTAAGTTACGGCAGGGCGCTCTGCGTCTGGAAGCTACCTGTCGGGTCTCTCCTCTCTCTGTTCTTTTGTGTTCTGATTGCTCCCTCATCATAATGTGGCTGAACTGCTGTTCTGTTCTCACAGGTTTTCCCTCTAGAAGCTAATGTCACTTCTCTAATTCACCGTGCCCAGCCCCACTGGTTTAGGATGCTGTTTACATCTATAACTTCCACTGACTTTTCCTTCAGTCCCTTAATAGTTAAACTTCAGGAAAGAATTCTTGCAGTTTAATGTGAGAGTTGCTGTCCTCCAGTGGGCGCTGGCCCCGCCTACCCCAATATCGTCGTTCATTCATTCAACAGACTACTGAACATCAACCATGCACCTGGGATTATTCACAGCACTGGGGATACAGCAGTGAACAAAACACAGCCCCTTCCTTGTGGAGTGTATATTCCAGCTGGGGGAGACAGAAAACAAATATCTGGCAGTTAAGTGCTTTAGAGAAACGTGAAGTGGGATCCAGGGGACAGGGGTCCTGGGGTGGGAGGGAATGTTGTTATTATACAGGGTAGTCACAGAAGGACCCTCCTTTTTAGGGACATTTGAGCAGAAACCCGATACAAATGAGGGAGGAAGTGAGCCATGTAGTTATCTGGAGGAAGAGCGTCCCAGGCAAAGAGAAGAATTGCCACAAAGGCCCTAAGGTCAGGTCATGCTTCATGTAGGTTTGAGGAAGAGTCAAGTTAAAAAAAAAAAAAAAGAGGGAAGCCCCAGTGTGGCCAAGGTAGGATCAAAGAAGCTGAGTGGAGTACACTGAACCATGCGGGCCAGTGGTTCTCAACCGAGGGCAATATTACCCCCCAAGGGACATTGGGCAATGTCCGGAGATATCTTGGTTGTCACAACCATGGGCTGGGATACTACTGGTATCCAGTGGATAGAGGCCTGGGATGCTGCTGAACATCTATCATGCACAGGACTGCCCCTACATAAAGAATTATCTGGTCCAAATGGCGGTAGTGTCAAGGTTGAAGAGCACTGATCTAGGGCCCTGTAGGCCATTGCAGGGACTTTGGATTTTACTCCAAAAAAACTGGGAAGCAATTAGCGGCTGGCAGTAAAGGAGTGACATGGTCTAAGCTACATTTTCCAAGTATCGCTCTGGTTGCTGCATGGAGAACAGACGGTAGAGGGGCAAGGGCTGAAGCGGAGAGCTGCCAGGAGGCTTTTGCAGAGATCTGGCAGGAGATAACGGTACTTGGCAATAAGCTGTCTCGATACAAGTAGTAAGAAGGGGTCTGATTCTGAATATATCGTAAAGGGTAAGCCGAGAGGATTTGCTGATTTCATCAAAAGGAACTATAATCACTTAGCCTCCTATTCTGCCACCTGTACTCCAAGCTCATTTCTACCTTTGTTCTTGCTCTTCTCCTCCTCTTGTCCTGGCATGCCTTTCTTATTTGGGCAAGGTCTTTTCAGTCCGGATATCAGGATGTCCATCAAGAACCTTCCTGAAACAACAAAGCCCTTGCTTCTTCAAAGCAGCTATAGCTTTTCTAGTCCACACCTCTCAGTTTAATCCTCAATATGCTTTTAACTGCACAGGTATGCACTGAGATACCATGCTTTATGGTGAAAGCTGACTGGATGCCTGCTATCACTTTATTAATGTTGTACTGGCTGTCCCAGCCACCCTGTTCTGGCAGAAAAAGAATTCAAATGTATGAGTAAAAATACTCATACAAAGAAGAAACAAAACTGCCATCATTTATAGATTGCATGATTGTGTATATGGAAAATCCAACCGAATCTACAGTTAAATAGAATGAATAAGAGTTTGCAAAAATTTTTGGACTGTAAAGTTAATATATAAAAATAAATTACATTTCTATATACTAGCAACAAAGAGTTATAAATGAAATTTGAAAAGATAAACAGTTTATATCAGCACCAAAAAATATAAAGCACTCAGGAATAGACCTAACAAAAGGTATACAAGACACTTACGGGAGAAAATTATAAAAATTCACTGAAAGACACTTAAAAAGACCTAAACAAATGGAGACGTATACTATGTTCATGACTTGGAAATCTCTGTATTATATGAATTTCATTTATTCCCAAATCAGCCCATAGATTAAGTGTAATTCCAATATAAATCCTAGTAAGTTAAAAAAAATAAACTTGACAAGCTGATTTCAAAATTTCCATGAAAAGTGCAAAAGACCAAGAATAGGCACATCACGCTTGAAGGGAAGGACAATCTGGGGAGAACTGCCTCATCAGATATCAAGGTACAGTAATTTAAAAAGTATGAGGGGCGTCTGGTTGGCTCAGTCAGTTAAGCATCCAACTCTTGGTTTTAGCTCAGGTCACGATCTTGCCATTTGTGAGACAAGCCCCACATCGGGCTCTGCGCTCACAGCACAGAGCTTGCTTGGGATTCTCTCTCCCTCTCTCTCTCTCTGCCCCTCCTCTGCTCTCTCTCTCTCTCTCTCTCCCTCTCTCAAAAATAAACATTTAAAAATTTCTTTAAAAAGTATATTAGCCCTGGGATAAATTGTTCTTGGGAATCAATTGCTAGCATCTCCTCCCAACTTTTGCATTCTGTGACGTTATGTTGGTTCTCCCACTATGACCAGTGGGAGTATTTAGACCACAAAAATCAAGAAATGCTACAAATCAGGGCTTTTTCTATGTATCGGGGAGGAGAGAGCAGAGCTGGTTATGAAACATTTACCAGCATACCACTGAATGAAACCAAATAGAGATCCCCCAAACAGATCCATACATTTGTGAACACTTATTAGATGACAGATGAGTATATCAAGTCAATACAGAAGGGGTGGACAGGTCATTAAATAGTGCTGGTGTCTATATGAAAAAAAAACACCCCAAACTGATTCCCCCCCTCATACCAACCCCCGAGATTAATTTTAATTAAATATTTAAGTGGAAAAGGCAAAAATATAAGACTTGTAGAAGAAAATGTGGGAGAAAACCATAATGACTTCAGAGTAGGAAACAATTTTTAAACAAGACTGATAAATTTGACTACGTTAAAATTAAATACTTCTATTAATTAAAGACATCATAAAGAAAGTGAAATTCAAGCCTTCTACTGAAGATAATATTTTCAACAGACATAACCAAAAAAGAATTTGTACCCAAAGTATTAAAAATTATCTATGAATTAATAAGAAAAAGATACAACAGCGAAAAATGGACAACAGTCTTGAATTGGATTTCCTCTTTTGTGAAATAGTTCATGGCCCAGAACCATCCAAATTTTCCCACCTTATTAATGGTCAGGAAAAATGCAGGTTAGAACCATCATGAGATAAAGTTTCATACCCATAATACTGAGTGATCTTAGAGTTTGCCAATATCAAACACTAGGAAGGATCTGGAGCAATGGTAACTCTCCCAAGAGAGGGCAGGAGTGTAACTTCATACAACCACTTCAGAGAACAGTTTGTACTTCACAACAAAGTTGAGCAGACCTATAACCCATGCCTCAGAAATTCTATTCGTATGTATACACCCATCCAAGAAAAGCTCTTACATATAAGTTCATAAGGTGGCATGGATTATGATGTTCATGGCCGTATTTGCTTGGTATTGCAAAAAACTGGAAATTTCCATCAAAAGCAGCATGTAAAAATAAATTGTGGTGTAGTCAATAGAATAGTATACATCTGTAAAAATGAAT
The DNA here is from genome assembly GCF_022079265.1 of Lynx rufus. Lineage (NCBI taxonomy): Eukaryota > Metazoa > Chordata > Mammalia > Carnivora > Felidae > Lynx > Lynx rufus. The sequence continues at coordinate 197,251,814 of NW_025814834.1, read as the reverse complement.
GATGTACAGTCTCATGCATCACTACAGACAAATCTGTAAAGCATAATGTTGAACAACAGAAGTGAGACCCAGAAGAATGGATACAGTAGGATTCCATTTACACAGAATTCAAAAGCCGTCAAAACTAAAATGACATTGTAAAAATAACAGTATATTGTTTAGGAAATCATTCATCCATGGTAAAGCCATTAGAGAAAAGCATGGGATACTTATTACAATGGTTGGTCGAATGATACTTCTGGATGGAGGAAGAAGGTAGATGCAACCAGAGAAGGGTCTTCTAAAGCTCTATTGGACAATCAGTAAATGTTGTTCACGCTATAGTCTTTAAATTCTACACATATATGTTATGCATTGTTTTGTACAACTAAACACTTCACACTAAAACAAATTCAAAAATGTATCAAGTGTCTACTGTATGCAAGGGCACTGTAATTGCATAACTAAGACTGATTCAGATTCTACTACCACTCTGCTGACATTACTTTCACTGAGGTCAAAGGCTTTACTGTCACTAATCAAAAAACCAACTTCATTCCTTATTTTCCTTGACACCTCAGCAGCATTCAACACTGTGGACTATCCTCTTTCTTTGATAAGGTGTCCCATGTTGGCTTTCATGAAACTATGGTCTCCTGGCCATTCCTTCTCAATCTCTTTCAATGGTTTGTCTCCCAACACCTGACCATTTAATGTTGGAGCTTCTCAAGGTTGATCCCTAGAACTTCATTTTTTTCATACTCTCTCTCTCTAGACGTGCACATCCACGCCCATGGCTTCAGTTACCACCTGTACATCAAAGATTTAGACCTCCAGCTCAGACCTCTCCTCTGAGTTCTAGGTTGATGTATCCCATTATCTAGTCAACATCTCTACTTGATGTTTAAAAGCCTCTAACTCTTAACCTGTTAGAAACAAAACTCTGGAGTGCCTGGGTGGCTCAGTTCATTAAAGTGTCTGATTCTTGGTTTCGGCTCAGGTCATGATCTCATAATTCATGAGTTCGAGGCTTGCGTCAGGCTCTGTGCTGGCAGTGCAGAGCCTGCTTGGGAATTCTCTCTCTCTCTCTCTTCCTCTCACTCCCCCTCCCTCCCTCTCTGCCCTGTCTCTCTCTCTCAAAATAAATAAATAAACTTAAAAAAAAAAAACCCTGAAACTCATGATTTCCCTCCAGAATGAGTTTTTCTAGTAATCTGTCTCACTGAACGGCAGTACCAGGAGTCCTGGGCAAGTATTATTCCACAAAAACAAAAACTTGCTCCCTTTTCTTCCTAGAAAGTGGTTGAAAACAAGGAAAATTACTTTGGTTGTAGCTCTAAGTAGGACTGAAACCTTTCAAGAAACAACATCATCTGGAAGTTAGGCCTCCTCCAAAGAAGGAGCTCAATAAAGTTAGTTCCTTTCTCCAATTAAGAATTTTTTGAAACACAACAGTACTATATAGAGTATTTTCTTCTCTTTCAATCCATTGTGCACATTTTTTGTCTCTTCTTTCCTTTTTTATGCTATATTTTTGCATACAATAGGTTTTTAGTTTGAGTTTTTCTTCATTTTGTTTCTATTTTTTACCTTATTTCTCCAGTCTCCCTTTCCATAACTGAATCAGGAGATAGTATTTCAATCAACAAATATTTACTGAGCACCTACTGTGTGCACTCTGGGACAGAGTGGTGAGCAAGATAAATTCCTACTTTCATGTGTTTTATCTTTGGGCAAAAAGCAAACAATTAAAAGGTCAGGTAGTTTTATGTGCTGTTTAGGGAATTAAAATTGGGAAATGTGACAGAGAATGACTGGTGGTTACTTTAGACTGATGATCAGGAAAGGTCTTTCTGAGGATGTTATAATTAAAATTGAGCTCAAATTACAAGAAGACAGTCATTAGATCCTAGAAAAAGTGACTGGTTAAGTCTCTAAGATAGAAACAAACTTGGCCGTGTTTGACAACTGCATAGTAGACAAGAGAGCAATTGGCATAAAATGAGAGGAATGCAGGGATTAGATAACATAGGACTGTACACACACAAAATAAGAAATTGGAGTTCATTCTTTTATAAATGTATTTTTTAAATGCTTATTTCGAGAAAGAGAGGAGAGAGAAAGCACATGTGAGCAAGGGAGGAGCAGAGAGGGGAGAGAATCCCAAGCAGGCTCCATGCTGTCAGTGCACAGTCCAATTTGGGGCTCGAACCCATGAACCATGAGGTCATGACCTGAGCCAAAATGAAGAGTCAGACGCTTAATTGACTGAGCTATCCAGGTGCCCCTAAATGTATGCTTTTTAATGTCTGTAGGATCTACAGAAGTGTCTTCTTTTTCATTCTTGGTTTTGGTTATTCGTGTATTTTTTTCTTGATCAGTCTTTATAAGGATTTATAATCTTACTAGTCTTCATAAAGAGTCAACTTTGGCTTTGCCAATTCTCTGTGAATATCTTCTATTTCATTCATTTCTATTCTTGTCATTCTGATTTCCTTCCTTCTATTTTCTTCAGGTTTAGTTTGTTGTTTTTCCTCTAACCTCTTGAGATGGATGAGTTTAAAGCTATAAAATTCTAATTCAGCTTTAGTTATACCCCAGGAGTGCTTATGTATAATATTTTTCATTATTCAGTTAACATTTTCTGATGTCTACTATGATTTATTCTTTGACCCATGGTTTATATAGAAGTATACTGCTTGATTTCTAAATGTTTATGGCACAGTGTGTGTTTCCAGTCACTTTTATCTTATTAGTATAATTATACTGTGGTCAGAGAGCATAATTATGTGTGATTTTAATCCTGTAGAATTTGTTGAGACTAGCTCTATGGTCTGGTACAAGGTCAATTTTTATAAATTTTCCATGTGTGTTTGAAAAGATTATGTATTCTGCTGTTGTTAGGTTTAGTGTTCTATATTATGTCCATCAGTGAAATTTGTTGTTATTCAAATCTTATATATTATTTTTTTTCCTGCTTGTTATAGCATATACAAGAGAAAGTAAACAAGATATCTTGACTATAAAATTATCTTTGTCATCAGAGTTCTGCAAATTTTTTGCTTTATGCATTTTGAGACCATTTTATTGGGTGCATATAATTTTAAAATTCTTATATCTTTCTGATAAATGAAAATGTTTATTCTTTTGAAGTAACACCTTTTATCTCTAGAAATCCTATCTCAAGATAGGATAAGAGACATGAAGGATAGAATAAGAAGACCTAACATGCTTTTAATGAGAGCCTCAGAAAGTGTGAAGAAGCAATTTAGAACTCAGCAGTTTGGCACTCTCAGCCATTACCTCTTCAAATATCCTATCTTGTATATGTTCTATCATTTTATCTTCTCTGCTGCATTCTGGATAATTTCCTCAGATCATTCAGTTCTCTCCTCAGCTGTGTATAATCTGCTAATAAATATGTTCACTGAGTTCTTAATTTGGGCTATTGTAGTTTTCAGTTTTAGAAGCTCTATTTAGTTCTTTTTCAAATCTGTTAAAATGCTTTTTATAGATTTCTGTTCCTGCAGATATTTTCAAGCTTTTTAAAAAAATCTCTTTAGTGGCGCCTGGGTGGCTCAGTTGGGTAAACATCTGACTCTTGATTCTGGCTCAGGTCATGATCTCGTGGTTTGTGGGATCGAGCCCCATGTTGGGCTCTATGCTGACAGCATGGAGCCTGCTTGGGATTCTCTCTCTCCTTCTCTCTGCCCCTCCCCTCCTCACACACAAAATAAATATTAAAAAAATTAACAGTCTTTAAATATAGTCAGCAAAATTGTTTTATAGTTTGTCTCATAATTGCAATATCTGAAGTTTTGTGGGATCTTGTGTTGTCTGTTATTTCTGTTGGCTATTACTCAGGGTATCTTGTTATTTTTTATTATCTTTGATTGCTGGTTATTATACTTGAAAAAATTATTTTAAAATTAACTTGAGTCCTAGGATAATGGCACCATCCTTTAGAAAGGATTTTCCTTTGTTTCTGTCAGGCACCCCAAGACACTACTAGTAGGAACCATTCTGGGCTAAGTTAAAAGTTTGCAGTTCCATGGACCACCTAAGTGACACAAATTTGAACTTCTCCAGGGATGGTTTACTTCCAGGTTACTGTCATTCCGAAGGTGTAACTCTTTACATTCCCAGCTTAAAAGAAGGGGAGGGTTTATTAGATTTCTTACCTAGGTTAAATGTTAGGTTTTGATTCCTGCTTCCCTTGCCCTATAAGGCTACCAAAAACTCAGTTTTATTTCACAAGTGTTTCTTCCAGGCTAGCAAATGCCTTCAGAGAAAAAGAGGCTTTGAGTGGTGACCTTGCCTTCTAGGTTCTTGCTTTACCTTAGATTACAGTGCAGTACTATCTTACTATTTTGTTAGCCCTTTGATACATTTAAGAAAAATAACAAGAATATTTCTCTCAACTTTTCTAATTCTCCTCATTAGTCCTAATTATCTAGGCTACCACTACCAGCAATGGAAGTTCCTAGATTAAGCATGATGGGAAGCCAACATATGACTTTTATTTTTATTTATCAATTTTTTTAAATGTTTATTTATTTTTGAGAGAAAAAAGAGAGATGGGAGGGGCAGAGAGAGAAGGAGACACAGAATCCAAAGCAGGCTCCAGGCTCTGAGCTGTCAGCACAGAGCCTGAGGTGGAGCTCGAAGTCACAAACCTGAGATCATGACCTGAGCTGAAGCTGGATGCTTAACTAACTGTGCCACCCAGGTGCCCCAACAACAGATGACTTTTAAAGAGGGGAGGGAGGGAATCAAGTTGGTCACATTCTGTCAGATTCTGTTTGTAAGCAAAAGGGATAACATATTTAAAATGTTAACCAAAAAGAAAATAACCATTTGAATTATGTGAATTTGTTATTTGCATGATGTTTGCACACATAGGTCCTCTCTCCTAACAAGACAGTAAGCTCTTGAGATTAGAGATCCTTCTCTCTTTTTTAAGATTTTTATTTTTAAGTAATCTCTACACCCAACATGGGGCTCCAATTTACAACCCCAAGATCAAGAGTCACATGCACTACCAATTGAGCCAGCAAGACACCCTTAAGATTAGAGATCCTTCTTGTTTTTAAGGAGTACCCCCTTTTATCGAGGACCTAGGACAAAAAAGATAAAATTCCAGTCTTCTTTATTACCATCCTCGGGCTTGAAGGCACCTGAGAACAACTAGATTTTCAGGAATTCATCTCTTTCCTTGTCTCCCACCTACTGTGGTAGGACATTAGCTGAATACTTAAAGCAATGAAAACTACTTAATTTTTTTTTAATGAAAACTATATCAACTTTGATGATTTCTTCAGAGTGCAAGTATATACAAGTAGGTAAATACAAATAGTTTGATGCTGTTCAATTATGTGCAACTTAAAGGTCAGACTTTTCTCACACACTCACTGTTGACAGATGCATAAATTGGGGGAAAATTTTAAAATATGCATCAAGAACCATTGTATTTTATACAACTTTTGACCCATTAATTAGATGTTTATGAATTTCTCTTGAAAATATTCATGGATGTTGGGGTACTTGGGTGGCTCAGTTGGTTAAGCATCTGACTCTTGGTTTTGGCTCAGGTCATGATCTCATGGTTTGTGGGATCGAGCCCCACATTGGTCTCTGTGCTGACAATACAGAACCTGCTTGGGATTCTCCTTCTCCCTCCCTCTCTGCCCCTCTCCTGCTTGTGCTCTCTCAAAATAAATAAATAAACTTAAAAAACATATTCATGGGTGTTCACAAAGATTTAGCTACCTGGATGACCATCATGAGAGGAAAGATAAAAAACTTAAAATCTCATCAGAAGGGGATTAGTAACTGTACCTTCATATAATAGAATACTCTAATGAAACAAAAAGGTTCACAATAAGATTGTAAAAGTAATTTATGAAAGAACATATATGGTAAGATATTTTTTGGTAAGAAATATATGTGTATTCATAAAAACTAGAAGGATCTAAAACAAAATGTTAACAGCATTACTTTGGGGTGGTAGGATAGCAATGGTTTTTTTTCTTGTCTTTGTGCACTTTTTTCCTGCTGAGTATTCTATAATGAAAACATATCATTTTTTTCATATTACTTTTATAGTAAGAAAAACTTGATTATTATGAAATAAACTAGAGTTCCTTTCCCTATAGATAAATGTAATTGGCCACCTCAGACCAGTCATTTCTAGATCCAACCCATCTATCACTGATTAGCAGAGAAGTCTGTACTCTCTAATTCTATCCTCTCTCCATGCTTGGTTCATATACAGCTTTTCTCAGCTTTTTGGCCACCCAGAATGGAGTAACATTCATCCATCACCAGTGGGTAGATGACTCATAATATGCATTTCTTGAACGGAACTGATCACTAATAGCCAGAAATTTACCCACATAAATGAGTAACAGAATTCTGTTAACAGAATGTCATATACTTACAATACGATTGGTTTCTACCACATAATCTCCATAGTAAACTATCCTTATGACTTTATATTATCTCTCACATGCAAACTAAATAAAAATATTTTGAGAGAATACCCAAAGGGAAAGTCATTAGTATAACAACCTCATGTATTTCCCCTGGAAGGTCTGTCTGTTGCATATTTAGTAGCTCTGTATGGTGCCGGTCAATAAGGCTCTTAATTGCCTCTGCTGTTTAATTGTTTCTGTGGTTTGGAGAGAATCAAACCTGTCCCAGTCCTTTAAATAGAAAAAATGAATGCCAGGAATCAACTGGAATTTCCAGGAAAAACATACCAGCTCAAGTCAAGACCCTGTGAGATTACTGCACTGATATAATTCTTAATATGCCTCACTCGTCCCCTCTGGTTGGTGCAACCCGTCATCTCTTTCCTCACTGGCTCACTGCTTCCCCTTAGAGAGCAGACTGGCTCTGTGAATGACTCTCTTAGGGAGCATGTGCGGGACAAGCCCAGAGCCTCGCTCCACAGGAACATAAGAGAAGAAGCTAAAGAATGGGCTTGAGAGCAGCTGAATGGAACAGGTCATGCTGCTTCTCGAAGCTGAAGAGGCCCATCCTGAAAAAGAGATGATGAGAGCACCTGATTGGGTTTGACCCCACGCACGGTGTGTGTGCAGAGAGGCCTGGGAAATGCAGCTATGCACATGAGAAGGGCAGTGAGATTGCAGGCCCACGTTCCAGACACACCGATTCACTTGTCTGCTCGATTCAATTTTATTTGTATAAAAGGTCTGTTGAGGTAGCGGGCAGACTGAGCCTTTAGCAATTGTGGGCTCTGCAAATAGAACCTCAATGGAAGACTAAATCAGCTGATGTCCCCTTCGGTGCTGTTTCCATTTGTAGAACTGAAGTGGCAGTAGGGGGGGGATGAATCACTCTTACTATATTTAAATGCCTTCTTTACCAAAATAGCAGTCGCTATAACAAAACAGGCCCAGTAATACCTAGTAACAAACAATAAAAATGCCTTCCTGTAAAGAGAATGAACATTATATTATGGTCATAGTTGAACAGCAAGCATGATAAATCAAGGCACCAAGTCTGGGGGGGGTCTTCCTTTTCTTTATCACTAGATGAACAACCAAGCCTTTCTTCACCTGGAAACTCTGCTTATTACGATTTTCATTCCAAAATAACTTCTAAATATACAGCGAATTAATTCTCAACAATTACGTATTACCTGTTAGTTTCATTACCTAGTATATTCATTTATTTAAAAAGGAAGATCTCAAAAGAATCAAGATTATTTTTCTGTGAACTAAGGGAGAAGTAAATGGTCAGAAAGCCAGTGTAAATACTATATTCTCCTTGCACTAGTTCAGATTTCACTAAAATATATTTAAATCACAAATTGGGAAGACTTCAAATAATCACTGTTCTCCCCAAAAAGGTGTATTATTGTTGATTATTATGTCTTTAACACATAGCTTTGTAATTGAGGGACGACTAGGGAATAAGCCCAGAGATTTTAAACTACCTTACAATTTGCCAGAAATCCAACAAAGGCACAGAATATGTACTAGACTATCTCCACTTCTTTGTTATATTATGAAAAAATTTAACATTTGAAAATCAGTCAATGCAAATCACTGTATTAACAGAATAAAGAAATAAAGTCACTTGATCTTCGCTATAGATGAAGTAAAAAACGCTTGACAAAATTCAATACCCAATCTTAGAGGCTCTCAGCAAACTAGGAATAGAAAAACTTCCTCAATGTGTCAAAGGACATGTAACAAAAAACTATAGCGAACAGCATATGTATTTAGTGAAAGACCAAATGCTTCCTCTCTAAAATTGGGAATGACAATTCAATATTATTCTGGGGGTTCTAGATAAGGCAGGGCAAAACTGGCATAAGGCTTGGAAAGGAAGAAGTAAAACTGTCTTTATTTGCAGACGACATAATTGTGTTTGTAGAAAATCCTAAGGAATATATCAAAAACCTATTAGAACTAATGTGCATTTATTACAGTCAGAAGATACAATACCAGAAAGGTCCTCCTCATAACTATTACTTATATGGCCACTTAATAGTCAAGGTGTTACTATATACATACACACAAACACTAACATCATCTCTATTCTATTGAATGACTACTAGCTTCACCCTAAATTTTGGTGAAGAGAAAGAAAAAAACAAGATGTGAATCCTGACTCTTCATTTTTTATATAAAAAGCACGATGGTTGATTGCCTGATAGAGCTATACCTTTAATCTTTTAAGAGGTAAGCACATTTCACACTGGATAAAACCTCACTAACACTACTCAGATATAGGTAACCTGCCTAGACCCTACCTAGATAAATGGCAAATGCTCTGGTTCAGTACAACTTATCTCTAATAGTAGAAGCCAAAACTTGAGGGGCATTTGGGTAGCTTAGTTGGTTAAGCATCCAACTTTTGGTTTTGGCTCAGGTCATGGTCTCATGGTTTGTGAGTTTGAGCCCTGCATCAGGCTCTATGCTGACAGTGCAGAGCCTGCTTAGGGTAATCTCTCTCTCTCTCTCCCCCTCTCTCTCTCTCTGCCCCCATCCCTCTCTCAAAATGAATAAACCAAAAAAAAAAAAAAAAAGCAAAAAAAAGCAAAAGAGTACTCATGAGGCACCAGAACCTTGTATACGAAGGATATAGCATGTTCATTGACAAATTCAAAAACAGAATTTTAAAAACTGCTGTAGACTTCGAAAGTAAGGCACTAATACCCAATTAGCCACAAGCCAAAGTATAGGCTTTTATGTCTTTATGGAAGAAACTTGGGGTTATCATCAGGGACTTTATATATGGATTTTTAAGTAGTTATAATCAAGGTTTTACCAGAAATAGAATGAATAATAGATTAACTAGCATTGCTAAATTAACAAGTATTTATTGAGCCTACTATTGAATAGCAAAGTCTTGAAATACAGCCAGTCTACCAACACTAGACAGGGCATAGGTAGAAAAAACAATCAGAGCAGGAACTTGAGGTAGCTTCATCGTGATGAACTATGTCAAGGAAATTGCTAGCAAAGTAGATAAAATTATGACTTCGATGTAGAATTTTATACAACATAGCACAGCTGGAAAGCAACCACAGAAAAAACATTCCATGGTAGCAATCTCAAATGTGAAGGTTCTTTATGATGATCATAAGTTTAAAAGACAAAATTGCAAACACTGTTGGGCTTTGCTAGTAACAGTAACTACAACCTCAAACTAAAATATTGGTCTTTGAGGTATTGGAAGTATACCAGTCTTTTTCAGTTAAATTGGCCTATATAGATAATAATGTACTTACTGTCCTTGGGGGCGCCTGGTTGGTTCAGTTGCTTAAGTGTCTGGCTCTTGATTTTGGCTCAGGTCATGATCTCATGAGATCAAGCCCTGCTGTTGGATTCGGCTGATAGCGCAGGAGCCTGCTTAGGATTCTTTCTCTCCCTCTCTCTCTGCCCCTCCCCTGCTTTGTGCTCTCTCTCTCTCTCTCTCCCTCAAAATAAATAAATCTTAAAAAAAAATCATGTACTGCCCTCACTGCCTTATTGTTTTGATCCACTGTGTGTAAATTATGAACTTTGAATTGTTTTTCTAATGAAAGTCACTGTGATTATCTATCCAATTCTGTCTTATAATACCTCTTGTGGCCCAGAGTACAGACTTGCAAGATGAATGGTCCCAGGTTGTGTTTATGGTCTACTGACAACAGAATTATGGTGCCACTGAGGGTAATGCAGTATGGCATCGTGAACTTGCACAAGTCATTTGGTATCTCTGAATCTCAGCCTTTTCACTGAATACCTAATATGTAATACCTAAAAGCCAAATCCATAGGGTTATTATGAAGATTAAATGAGCTGCCTGGCACAAATCAAATGCTAAATATGTGCACATGCATATTTGTACATATTCTCTCTCTCTGTCTCTCTCACACAAACAGTTAACAGTTGAGGTTGATTTATTGCCCTTAGCCTAAGGATATACTGTTGTCATTGGCCTCACTTTAATGTGGCCCGCAAGGATGGACAGAAATATCAATTCTGAGGTCAGACAGTCGTAGTGGGTGGAGATTCCACAGTTCAAACACTTAGCATTTGCTTCAATTGTCTCACTATGGTTTTGATCTTTATCTCAGTGGTTCTGAGTGTTTCTTTCTTGTTTGAATATTGGGGTGAGGCATAAACTAAACATTAGCAAAGAAAGAATTTAACTGGATGGTAGGGTAGTTAAAACCCTTGTAAGCCAAGACTCAGTAACTGGATACAGCCCTGAACAACCATGGCACCTCAGTAAATCACCATCTGGGTAGAGTTAGCCCTATTTTGAAATTCCTTTTTGATCTCCTGCCATCCTAATAACAATGAATCAGTCTTTAGATTTCCTAAACCCTATTTTTGATTTATCTAGATGTATGACTATTTATTTATTTATTTATTTATTTATTTATTTTAGTGTTTTATTATTTTTGAGAGAGAGAGAGATAGAGAGCAAGCAGGGAAAGGGCAGAGAGAGGGAGACACAGAATCGGAAGCAGGCTCCAGGCTCTGAGCTATCAGCACAGAGCCCGATGCGGGGCTCAAACTCACAGACTGCGAGATCATGACCTGAGCTGTAGTTGGCTGCCCAACTGACTGAGCCACCCAGGCGCCCTGACTATTACTTTAAATATAGATCTACTTTTCAACTATTCAAAAGCCATGTCTGAAGTGACCCAAGTTTCCTTAAAAAAAAAAAAACAAACGAAAAACCTACTATCAACATGTAAGGTCCCTAGAAAAGATGTTAGAGACCTTCACTAAAAATTGGAAAAAACAGGGATCAGATTTACCTTCCTGCCTTAAACAACTAAACAACTGGGCAAAATACATAAAGCAATGTTTTTCAGACACTGATCAATAAACAATGCAGGCCTATGCTCTCTGAAAAAAGAGAAACAAAGCGATCCCTTTGATTGTACCAGCTTACTGCCTGAAGGTGGTTTCCAGGAAGTAGTATAAAGATGGGGAGCCCAAACAGAGCTCACTGAGTTGAGGAGACTGAGATCAGAGATCCAGGGGGCCAAGTGGGTAGAACTTGTGGCATAGAGCGCCAGGGAGAATGGTGCTGTACAGAGAGAGAGAAGAGGAGGGACAGGACATACTCCACAGATCTATCTATAGACAGGCCTCCCTGGAGTCTTTGGCTGAGCAGAGATTTGTACATGCGTGAGAGGAAACTATTCAGGACTACTGTAAAAGAGTAAGCAGAATAATTCCCAGAGTTCACACAGGACTGGAAATAATTTGTGTTCACATCAGTCAGAGTAGAAAGCCATTGTAATACATAAGGAATTAGATCCTCAAAGGGTATTGCCATAGTAGTGGGAGCCAAATTTGTCCTAGAATAAAGGCTGCTCTAGACCCTCATAACAAGGCATAAAAGCAGTCCCTAAGAGGATCAAAATGATTCCAGGTAATTTAAGTACATTTCACAGCAAAATACAGCAGCTAAGAATATAAAATTAACAATGTCCAGTATGCAATAAAAAAAATCTCCAGGCATGTAAAGAAACTTGTTAACCAGGAGAAAACAACTTAAATAAAAACATACCCAGAAATAACAGAGACAAAAGAGCCTGCAGAAAAGGATATTAAAATACCTTTAACAAATACATTCCACATCTTTAAGAAGTAGAGGAAAATGAGGACAAGAGAAAGAAGATTTTTTAAAAAGACCTTAAACATCTAGAGCCTAAAATATAACACCCGCAAGTAAAAATATGCTGAATTAGATTAACAATAGATTGGGAACTTCAGAAGAAAAGATCAGTGAACTTGAAGACACTGCCTTAGAAACTATCCAACATGAAGCACAGAGAGAAAGAAGACAGAATAAAATGAACAGAGCATCAATGAATGGTGGAACAATAGCAAGCAATTTAACATTCATGAATATGGAGTTCTAGAAGGAAAAGAGATCTGGGGAGGAAGGGGATGGGAAAAAATGAAGAAATGAGGGCTAAAAATTTTCCAAATTTGATGAAAACTATAAATCCACAGATCCAAGGAGCACAAATCCACACAGAATTAATAGAAAGAAAATGATTCCAAGAAATATAATCAAGTTGCTGAAGTGACAAAAAGAGAATCTTAACAGTAGCCAGACAGGGGGCGCCTGGTGGCTCAGTTGGGTAAGCATCCAACTTCAGCTCAGGTCATGATCTAGCAGGTTCATGAGTTCAGGCCCCGCACCAGGCTCTGTGCTGACAGCTCAGAGCCTAGAGCCTGCTTCAGATTCTGTATCTCCCTTTCTCTCTGCCCTCCCCCTTCTCATGCTTTGTCTCTCTCTCTCTCTCTCAAAATAAACAAACATTAAAATAAATAAATAAAAGTAGCCAGAGGGAAAAAAAAAAGACACATTACAGAGGATCAAATAATATATATATCAATAACAACAGAATACATGTTCTGGATCATAAAATAAGTCTTAATAAACTTAAAAGAATTAAAATCATACAAACTATATTTTTTGAACATAACAAAATTATACTTGAATCTGTAACAGAAAGCTATTGGGAAAATCCTAAATATGTGGAAACAAAACAACATACTTCAAAATAGTTCCTGGGTCAAAGAAGAAATCACATGGGAAATTAGAAGATATTCTGAACTAAATGAAAACAAAAATGTTACATGCCAAAATCTATGGGATATAGCTAAAGCCATACTTAGAGGAAGATTTATAGAATTAAACCACCTATATTAGAAAACAAGAAAGATCTCAAATCATTCATCTTTGCTTCCACTTTAAGAAGCTAGAAACAGAAGAGCAAATGAAATGTAACATAAGGAAGGAAATAATAAAGATGAGAATGGAAATCAATGAAATAGAATGCAGAAAAAGTATAGAGAAAAATCAATGAAATGAAAAGCTGGTTCTTTGAAAAAATTCAATAACCTTGATAAATATCTAATCAGACTGACTAGGGGAAAAAAGAGATTAAAAACACAAATTGCCATATATAATAAGAATGAAAGATCCCACAGACATTAAAAGGATCCTATAGCCAATACAGTAATCAACTTAGATGAAACAGACAAATTCCTAGAAAGATACAAGCTATTAGAGCTCACTCAAGAAGAAATAACTTGAATAGCTCTTTATCTATTAACACAAATTCTTGGTTTAAAAGCTTTCCATAGAGAAAATGCCAGGCCCAGATGATTTTACTGGTGAATTCAAATTTCAAAAAAGAAATAAAACCAATGCTGTATAAACTCTTCCAGAAAACAGAAAAGGGAAATTCTTATCCATTTTATGAGGCCAGGATTACTCTGATACCAAAACCACACAAGGCTATTATAAAAAGAAAAAAAAAAACCAGAGACAAGACATTAAAGATAAGGAAGAACAAATGGAGGAAGACAAATGCAGCGAACATGGCAGAAAACGTGGAGAGAGGAAGTGGCCAGAGGACTGACACTGACAGTGTCACAGTGTCCTTTGTTGAACGCCTCCCACGTGCAAACTACTGTGTGGTGCGGTGGTGTTTCACAGCATGAACTTTTGGAGCCAGACTGCCTGCGTTCAGGTCCTAGCCCTACTACTTACTAGTTACCTAAGTTTGGCCAAGTTACCCAACTTCTCTGTACTTCAATGTTCCCACTTAAAGTGGAGACAGTAATAGAACTCCCCTCATAGGGCTGTTATGAAAACTGAATGAGTAGGGGCCCCTGGGTGGCTCAGTTGGTTAAGTGTCCAACTTTGGCTCATGTTGCGATCTCACAGTTCACGAGATTGAGTCCTGTCTCGGGCTCTGTCCCGACAGCTTGAAGACTGGAGCCTGCTTCAGATTCTGTGTTTCTCTCCCTCTCTGCCCCTCCCCTGCTTGCACTCCATCTCTCTCTCTCTCTCTCTCTCTCTCTCTCTCTCTCAAAAATGAATAAACATTAAAGAAAATTAATAAAAGAAAGAAAATTGAATGAGTAAATACATCTCAAATGTGTATAATAGTACCTGGCACATAGTGAGCATTACATAATTGTCTGCTGAAACTATTGTTATTATTATTCATGTTACAGTAGTTGGTTGTTACCTTTACTAAGACATGGTATACACCCTCTAAATGAACTAAGCAGTACAAAAAGTGACCATTTTCATTGCACTAGTTCCCTGTGGCTAGCATAACAAATTACCACAAAATCCCTGACTTAAAACAACAGAAGTTTATTTTCTCCCAGTCCTGGCGGCCAGAATTTCAGTATCAGTCTCACTGGGCTGAGACCAAGGGGTTGACAAGGCTGCACTACCCCTAGAGATTCTCATGGAGAATCCACTCCTGGACTCTTCTGAGTTCTGGCAGCTGTCCACATTCCTTGGCTTGTGGCTGCACCCCTGTAATCTCTCCCTCTGTGTTTACATTGCCTCCTCATCTCTGTTGTCAAATCTCCCTCTGCCTCTCCCTTAGGATGACATTTATGGCTGGAGGTAGTGTCTGCCCAGATTCCCAGGATAATCTCCCCATATCAAGATTCTTAACATAATCATGTCTGCAAAGACCCCTTTTCCTTATAAGGTAACATTTATAGGCTCCAGGGGTTAGGACCTAATTATCTTTGGATAGTTATTATTCAGCTTACTACACCCATCCCTGGGGGTAGACTGAGGTTGTGTGGAAACTACAACATATATAACATTGAAAAAAAATATTTATTTTGAGAGAGAGACAGAGAGAGACAGAATGCGAGTGGGGGAGGAGGAGAGGGGGAGAGAGAGAATCCCAAGCAAGTTCCACACTCAGCTCAGAGCCTGACTTGAGGCTCAGTCTCATGACCGTGAGATCATGACCTGAGCCGAAACCAAGAGTCAGATGCTTAACTGACTGAGCCACCCAGGTGCCCCCATATATAACATTTTTAAAAGGACATTTAGGTGTCTCTACAACAAACCTGTTAGAATATGCAGCCATATGCCAAGGCACAGTCTGTTCACCTGAAGTAGGTCCCAGAACTATGAGCATAGCATCTGTCATGAACTATAACATCTCTGTAGGGCCAACATACAAAGTCAAATCTATAAAATTATGACAAACATCACAACTTTGGAGGGAGGGGCTGCTACTAGAAAATTACTGTGCCATTATGATCCAAATAAAATAGCTTATTAAAATGATTAGTAAGAACCAAGAGGGGCGCCTGGGGGGCTCAGTCTTCTGTGACCAATTCTTGATTTTTGGCTCAGGTCATGATCCCAGGGTTGTGGGATCGAGCCCCATGTTGATTGTGGAGACTGCTTAAGATTCTCTCTCTCCCCCTTTCTCTCTCTCTCTCTCCCACCCTCAGCCCCTCTCCTGCTGATTGAGCATGCTCTCTCTCTCCAAAATAAAATAAAATTACAAAAGAAAAAAAGAACCAAGAACTAGATTTGATGATTGCAGTTATGGCTAAACATTGAAGACAACTGGTTCACTCTTGATGGCCACAGGTACCTCCACTCAGACCCTGCACCTTTACTCTGTGCTCCACAGAAGTGAAGAAATGCACTTCTAGAATCAGGCCTAAGTTCGGGATCTGATGCTATTATGTGTTAATGATGTGACCTTGGACAAATCATTGCACCTCTTTGAGCCTGTTTCTTCATCTGTAAAATAGGCGTCATAAGAGTTCTTACCCTGCAGAGTTGCTTTGAGGTTTAAATAAGAATTCATGTAAAGTTCTAGCATGGCAATTAGCATATGTAATAAGTGCCCAATAAACCATAATCACAATGTATTATTATGGACTAAATACTACTATTTCTAACAAAATTCTGTTATTCTATTGCAGTGGAAATATCCTCTCATCTTCAATTTCCTGATTTTCAGAGTGGGAGGAGTTTTTCCTTTGGGGACTGTGATCTCATGGGTGAAAGGCATTAACGCCACATAGAAAAAGCACGGGGTAGTGAGGGGTGGGGGGTGGACATCTGGGTGGCTCAGTCAGTTGAGTGTCCAACTCTTGCTTTCGCCCAGGTCATGATCCAGGGTCATGGGATTGAGCCCCGCGTTGGGCTCTGTGCTGAATGTGAAGCCTGCTTAAGATTGTTTCAAAGAGGGGGCGCCTGGGTGGCTCAGTCAGTTGGGTGTCCGACCTCAGCTCAAGTCATGATCTCATGGTTCATGAGTTCGGGTCCTACATAGGGCTCTGTGCTGACAGCTCAGAGCCTGGAGCCTGCTTCAGATTCTGTGTCTCCTTCTCTCTCTGCCCCTCCCCTGCTCACACTCTGTCTCTGTCTCAAAAATAAGTAAACATTGAAAAAAAATTTAAAAAAAAGATTCTTTCAAAGAGAGAGAATCTTTCTCCCTCTGCCCCTTCCCTGGTCACACACACACCCTGCCTCTCAAATAAAATAAGAAGAAAAAGAAAAAAAGAAAAAACATGGAAAATAATGCAGTCTGCAATTCTGGTATCTGTGTCCTTGGGGTAAGAAAAAAAGAATGAAGAGAGTAAGGACTTTGTAAGCTAGTAAAGGATAGGAAGTAGGGCCTGAAATGTTTAATATGTGACTAAGAGAACTAACGTAGAGTGCCTGACGTTTGGGGAAATGAGAGTAAATTAAGAATTTAAATAGCAGAAGTCTAAAAAGGGGATGTAATCGATTCATTCTCCATAGGAATTCATTAAGTGATGAGAGCTTTGTGCTTAGGAGAGATGAAGGTTGAGAGGAGTTATAATGGGGACAGGGACATCATGATGAGCACAGACAAGGCCAGCACAATACAGCTCATCTTCATATACAGAACACCAGCCCTGGGACCAAGGTGAGGCATAAGGTAGACAAGGAGGACTAAAAACACAAGCAAGCTTTTGTTTAGGACAAGTAAGACCCTGTAAGTAACTCCAAGGCAGGGTTGTGTGTGATTTCTTCTAGAATTTCCAGCAGTTAGCCCTGTACCTGGCATGCCATTGATAAATCTGGGCTGAAGGAACAAGTACATATATTCGACAGTAAAAATACTGGCAGGAGATGAGAAGTGGAATTAGAGACACTCTTCTAACCCTGTGATTCTGTCTCTGGTCTCACTTCAGTCCAAACCACCCTCCACACTGCCGCTCTGATCTTCCCAAAAGGCAGGCCCGACCCCATCACTGCTCCTGTGCTCCAATAGCTCTTCAGGGCCTTGCACAGTAAGTCCAAATTCCTTAGCTTGGCCAGCCAAGCCTTTGTATTTGCTGCTGACCTACTTTTCAGCCTTGTTTCTGCCACTACCCTACTCGTACGCTTTGTTCTGAACATGTCAGAATGTTTGGAACTCTCCAAGTATACTTGCTCTCCCATACACAAACACCCCACCTTGGTACATAGTGTTCCTGTCTGAGCCACAATGTCCACCTGAGGACTCCTTATGCTCCTGTCGTCATTTAAAATGTCACTTTCTCTAGAAGGTGACATTTCTAAGCAGAATTAAGTGATCCCTCCTCTAAGCTCTCAAAACACCTTGCCCATACTCCTATTAATGGCACCAAGTACAATACCATAATCAACATTTCCACATCTGTCTTCCTTTGTAAACCTCTGGGGTGCCAGGATTGGGTTCTAGTCATTTTTGCATCCCTAGCTACTAGCATGGGGGTACAGAGTTTTAAAAATGTTGAATAAATGAACAGATTTTAAAGACCCAAAATAGAAATAGAGCTTAAATCCTTGAGTGAACTAGCCTTAGTGTCCTTAGGCAGGACCCTAAGACAGTTAGGGATGGGTGGGTCCATCCCTATAACCAGAAGATCCCATCATGGATGGCAGCTACAGTACCCCCTCCAACTGTCCCTTGTTATCATGATCAGAGACAGAATTTGGGGCTCAACATACGACAGGCCTGCCCCTGTATGACATCCCCTGTCTTATATGATTCCCAACCATTTCTTACACTCTTTTGCCTTTGAGAAGACAACTTCATTTTCGTATGCTGTAGTGCCAGCATCTTTTGTGAAATAATCCCTATTTCAAAATGCTCCCAAAGCCAAGTTCGTCTCTCCTACTCCAATTCTCATTTTCTGTCTCTCTTACTAAGTAGAATGGAAAGCTTCAGGGCTAAATTAAGAATGAAAATAATCTGAGCCCACAGTACACAATGTCAGCATTCTTTCCTTTGTAGACAAGGATCTGCTGGAGCCAGGCTGCTCAGTCCTGCTCAACCACAAGGTGCATGCCATCATAGGCATGCTCATGGATGACACGGATCCCTTGATCACAGTGATGAAGGTAGAAAAGGACCCCAAGGAAACCTATGCTGATATTGGGGGGTTGGACAACCAAATCCAGGAAATTAAGGAACCTGTGGAGCTTCCTCTTACTCATCCTGAATATTATGAAGAGATGGGTATAAAGCCCCCAAAGGGGGTCATTCTCTATGGTCCACCTGGCACAGGTAAAACCTTATTAGCCAAAGCAGTAGCAAACTAAGCCTCAGACACTTCCTTAAGAGTGGTTGGCTCTGAACTGATTCAGAAGTACCTAGGTGAGAAGCCCAAACTCATTCGGGAATTGTTTCGAGCTGTGGAAGAACATGCACCATCCATCATGTTTATTGATGAAATTGAAGCCACTGGAACAAAAAGATATGCCTCAAATTGTGGCGGTGAGAGAGAAATTCAATGAACAATGTTGGAACTGTTGAACCAGTTGGATGGATTTCACTTGTGAAAGTCATGGCCACAAACTGAATAGAAACTTTGGATCCAGCACTTGTCAGACCAGGCCACATAGACAGGAAAATTGAGTTCCCCCTGCCTGATGAAAAGACTAAGAAGTACATCTTTCAGACCCACACAAGCAGGATGATGCTGGCCGATGATGCGGCCCTGGACGACTTGATCATGGCTAAAGATGGCCTTTCTGGGACCAACATCAAGGCAATCTGTACAGAAGCTGGTCTGATGGCCTTGAGAGAATGTAGAATGAAAGCAACAAATGAAGATTTCAAAAAATTTAAAGAAAATGTTCTTCATAAAAAAAAAAAAAATCTAAAGAAAATGTTCTTTATAAAAAACAAGAATGCACCCCTGAGGGGCTCTATCTGTAATGACCACATTTGCCTTCAAGGAAATGGTCAGGAGTGTCCCAGCTCCTAGGAGGGATGAGTTTGGGGAAGTTACCCAGAGGAACCCATGTTCCAGTTGATCTTTCTTAGCAAAACCTCCTGTGTACCTTTTTGAGTGTGATGTGCAGGATGCCCACTGGGCTGCCTTCATCTGTTGATCATGTACAGTGCTCTCCCCCCAGTAAAGCAAACTCCCTCTCAAAAAAAAAAAAAAAAAAAAAAAAGGAAGAAAGAAAGAATAATTTGAGCCTAAACTTACTGTGCAACTTTAGGGAAATTTTACCTCTATACATCTCAACTGGCTCTTCCTTCAAATGGAATCAACCCTACTCTCTAGGACACAGGAAGTAATAAGAGGTACAACTTACATGGTACTTATTATGCACCTCACACGTATTAACCTGTTTAATTCTATACTTCTTCCAGCTAGGTACTATCATTATCCTCACTGTGCACAAAGAGACTGGAGCAGAGGGGGGAAGGACTTGAAGAAAGCTGTGAAGCTCCAGTGAACGAGTGGTAGAGGCAGAGCTGGGACCCAAGCGGTCTGGCTCTCGTGTCCATGCTGTTAACCATTACCCTCTACTTCCCTCTCTGCGGGCCACTGAAAGGCACCATACACAGTACAAAATTCCAGCATATTAAAGTACATGGGGAGACGCTGAAGGGTAGGCCTCAGATATGTGACAGTGTTACACATTTCAACCCAAATGCATTTTACAGCCAAGATTTTAGACCTCAAATCACCCATCATTTGTAGCTAAAATATTAGGGTCTCCTTGGATTGTAGCTCTCTAGGAGATGGATTTGTCCTTAACTGGTACTACACCTACAATTCAGATGACACTGTCACTAGATGAATATCCACCTTGAGGTGTGGCTTTATGGATCAATTTTCACGTTAGGTTTTTCTCAAGAGCAATGACCTGAGAATACAAAAATAGCAGAAAATACACTTGTGCTCATGCTTTTACTACAAATAGAATTTTATTTTTTCTAAGTTTATTTATTTATTTTGAGAGAGACAGAGAGACGGGGGGGGGGGTGGCGCGGACAGAGAGAGGGAGAAAGAGAATCCCAAGCAGGCTCCACACTGTCAGCACAGAACCCTATGAGGAGCTCAATCTCACGAACTATGAGATCATCACCTGAGTAGAAATCAAGAGTCGGACACTCAACCGACTAACATGACATAACATAAAAGAATGTTATTAAAAAAAAAAAAAAAAAGCATTGGGGCACTTGGGTGGCCCAGTCAGTCAAGTGTCTGACTTTGGCTCAGGTCATGATCTCACGTTCATGAGTTGGAGCCCCACGTTGGGCTCTGTGCTGACAGCTCAAAGCCTGGAGCCTGCTTCAGATTCTGTGTCTCCCTCTCTGTCTCCACCTCCTCAAATCACGCTCTGTCTCTCTCTCTCAAAAAATGAATAAACATTTAAAAAATTTAAAAAGCATTAAATATTTAGGTCCATATATTACCTTCTATTTCAAAAAATTTATTTAGACAAAAATTTAAGACCATCCACTAGATATGATACAGTACCTTCAAACTATTATCAATCCTTATAACCATATTCCCATCTGGGCAATGGGCCATTTAGAAAGTACTTAATAAACATGTGTTGAATGAATGAATGCTATTTCAGAGATGGATTCAGTGCTCTACATTTCCAGAAGTTTCCTCGGAAGGAATAGGTGCCTTGTAATAGTCATTTTGCTCTGGAAAACTCTACTACTCAGCCCTGTTTCAAGAAGGAGAAATTACTCCTCCAGTCTCTAGAAGAGCCTAAAGCCACCCTTATCTGTACCCATGGTTTCCACATTGTTTTCTTCCCCCATCAAAAAGAGAACAGAGAAAGATCAGGTTACATTGCTTTCTTGGGCCTGTATACATTCCTGTGAGGTTCTCTCTTCTGTCAGGAAAAGTCTCCCTGGCAACCATATTTACACACTCACTTAATTCCCTCCCCTCCTTGGATTTGCTGGTTGGTATAAAAATTAATTTGCATTGAATTGCTTAAGTTTACAAGTTAATCAGTTTAACAGACTCACAAAATTTTACAATTTGGTTTCTGGCCAAAATTCACTTCTTAAGGGGCCTGTCTCCTCTCTTTTGAAATCTGAATGGAATTCTCTTCAGTTCAATACTTTTCAACACATACAGTTTCTGGTTATAGGTAGAGAAAAGAATAGTCTCCTAAGGGCATCTGGCCAATATTATTAGAAAGATCAGGACAGGAAGAGGAACCTTAATTCAGAATAAGCAAGGGGTCAAATTCACAAAGATCAGCTATGATGAGGAGCTGGAAAAGACGAGTCAAGGAGCAAGACAAAATGGGCCACATGAAATGAAGAACTCAGGCCTAAGATTCTGGGTGATCAGAGTTCGGGACCTGGATAACAGGTATGGAACATGCGACTCAAGAATGGAGTGTCACTAATTCATCACCCATGTATTTATTAAGCATCAAATAGTAGTTGGTGCTGGGAATACAGCAGTGAATAAGCCAGACCCAGGTCCTGCCTTCATAAAGTTTATAGTCAAATATTTAAATAGTGAACCAATGCTGGCTTTGTTATTGAGCCAAGTATCTTTGGGCTAGGGGCTTGTTATACAATTTCCTACAAAGGTCAGAACTGGTTTCAGAGTATGGATGGAACAGGGACTTAACCCAGACAAGTTCAACAAGTCCTCCCTGGAATAGGTGAGTTGGTGTGTCAACAAGTCTTTGACATATACAATGGTTTCTTTACATCTTCAACAACGTGACACTTGAGCCTTTAGACAGGGAGATGAAGAAGGGTATATTTATCATAGGGCATAAGGCTAAATACTTTGTAGTATATATAAGTTTTCTAGAGTAGAAAGTATATAAAGGTATAAGCTATTTTTAAGCATATTCAACAACTATTTATTGAGCATCAGCTATGTTCAAGGAATGGTTTGAGGAATTGCAGCTACGGATATGAAAAAGACCTGGTGCCTAGCAATTACAACACTGTGGTAAATGCTATAAGGACATGTTAAAGTACAAAGGAAGACCAGAGAGTAAGGATACTAATTCGTTAAAAGCAAGTTGGGAAATGCTTCTGAGATACAATCCTTGAACTGACTCTTAAAAGATAGAGATGTTTGTTGCTTTCAGCTGATAAATTTGGTGGTAATTTGTTACACAGCAGCAGATGACTACTACAGGACCTTATGGAGACTATACCACCAGCACAAGTAGGAGACCATGGAGAACACCTGGCCATTGAAACTTTATTTCGTGACATATGCCATAGGGTTATACTCTAAATCTCTTTAAAACTATAAAGAGTTTTTCTTAGGCTCACCTGGTCCATGTTGGGAGTAGAAAGTGAGAACAGGAGTACAGCCACTCTGGGAAACAGTATGGAGATTCCTCAAAAAATTAAAAATAGAACTATCCTACAACCCAGCAATTGCACTACTAGGCATTTATCCAAGGGATAAAGGTGTGCTGTTTCGAAGGGACACATGCACCCCCGTGTTTATAGTAGCACTATCAACAATAGCCAAAGTATGGAAAGAGCCCAAATGTCCATCGATGGATGAATGGATAAAGAAGATGTGGTGTACATATACAACAGAGTATTACTCGGCAATCAAAAAGAATGAAATCTTGCCATTTTCAACTATGTGCATGGAACTGGAGGGTATTATGTTAAGTGAAATTAGTCAGAGAAAGACAAAAATCATATGACTTCACTCATATGAGGACTTTAAGAGACAAAACAGATGAACATAAGGGAAGGGAAACAAAAATAATCTAAAAACAGGGAGGGGGACCAAACAGAAGAGACTCATAAATATGGAGAACAAACTGAGGGTTACTGGAGGGGTTGTGGGAGGAGGGATGGGTTAAATGAGTAAAGGGAACTAAGTAATCTACTCCTGAAATCATTGTTGCACTATATGCTAACTAATTTGGATGTAAAATTTAAAAAATAAAAAACAAAATTAAAAAACAGAAAAGAAAGTGAGAACAGGCACTCTGAACGGGAATGACACAGGTAATGGGAGGAAGCAACACAATCACAGTCTTGTCTGATATCCTCCACAGAAGGATCTAAGCTGGCTGGTGCTGGGACCTGGTCAGGTGGTCAGCTAGCATCAAGTGCTATAAGCACTTGGTCAGTACTGGTCAAATGATTACACAGAGGGACCGGGAGTGGGAGGAGCAAGAGGGTAAGGAAAAGTTGTTTTTTGAGAGAGCAATAATCGTGAGGACCAGAAAAACTTCATTTGGTGTCAGTGCCAAGTAATGAATGTAAAGGCAAAAATAAGAGATAATATCCAAGATTAAGTTTTCCTGGCTTCCATGATTCATGTGGGTAGATAAAGGAATAGAGCAGGCAACGAAGATTAGGGTGGAACATGGACATTCAAGACACATGAGGTAAATGGGGCTGCATGGTTCACAGCTTCTGGGTAGTCCCCGGTATGGGGGTGCAGGGGAGGCATCAGCCTGGCTAAAAAGACATCAAATCAGGGCAGACAAGTTGTATTATACCTGTTCAACCCCAATTTCTGTTTCAGTAGGTTAAAAAAGGTTGCCATAGCTTCCTACAAGCAAATGGGACTATTTGACTACAAAAGGAATAGAAATGAACTCATTTCTTATTTAAATTGGGAGTAAAGACAGCAGCAGGACTATAACTCTACCTAATAATACTCTCAAGACTCGATGGATGAGTTTCCAGGAGCCATTCCGGGTAAATAGTTCCTTGCCTCTTTATTCTCTATTTTCCTACTGGCTATCTACTTGAACTTCAAAATATCCCCCCTTTGCCTTTTCCATCAGGAGTCCAAAGTGAGAAGCCCACAGGAAAATGTGAACGTGCACCATGACACAAGGACTTAGATACACTACACAAGCAAAACAAGGGATCCAGCACAACATGCTTTTCCTGCTTTAGGCAAAGTATCAATACCTGCAGGCAGAGCTCGCTGCCTGATTTGTGGGGCCCAGTGCAAAATGAAAAAGCAGGGCCTTCATTAAAAATTATTAGGGGGCACCTGGGTAGCTCAGTTGATTAAGCATCCAACTCTTGATTTTGGCTCAGGTCACGATCTCATGGTTCACGAGTTTGAGCCCCATATTGAGCTCTGTGCTGACAGGGCAGAGCCTGCTTAGGATCCTCCCTCTTCCTCTCTCTCTCAAATATAAATAAATAAACTTTAAAAAAAATATTAAGGATTTCAAGGTAACAACAACAGAGCATTAAACCAAATGAGGAGATGCAGGGAGAAGAATGCCCTTCTAAATGCAGGGCCCCGAGAGGTTGCATAGGCTGCACACTCATGAAGCTGGCCCTGCCTTCAGGGACTATTACAGCATGGTCCTTTAGAAGAGCTTTAGAGTCTGAGTTGGGTCCAAATCCCAGATCCCCTATGTGATCTTAGGCAATTTATTTAGCCTCTCCATGCTTCCGAGAGATTGTATGGTTGTAATCCAGTATTGTGAAGATTAAGTGAGATAATGAATAGAACGAATACAAAGTGTTTAGCACATAGTAAGCACTCAATAAGTGGTAGCTGATCTATTATTGTTCAATGAAATATGCAGGTTACTGTCAGAGCAGTAAGTTTGGGAAATGAATTACTGAACTGCTATAAAGGACATGAAAGCATGAGACTGAGGTTTTAAGAAAACTAAAATAATGAAGCAGACAAGGAAGATCAAATCTTTTGCTTGGCTCTTCTGCCTTCTCTAACCACTTTCCTACTTCTCTTTTCCCATTTTTTACAAAGCATACAAAGGGTGATCTGCACGCGGTCCCCATTTCCTAACCACATCTCATGGCACGTCTTTTTCACTCTGGTGTTTAATATCCCCGTGGCCACCCCCATGGATGAACACCCGCCATGGGCGAGAACTAAAGCTATTGTTCTCAAAAAGTTACTAATGACCCCATGTTTACTAAATGAAATGGGCATTTCCCACTTTCTCTGTACAATTTCATACTGGTGACCAATTCCTCCAGCTTGAAACCCTCTCTTCTGACTTTGGTGATATGCGCCCTCATGGCCAACAGAATGTCTACTCAGTCTCACATCTCTCAGGTACACAAAGGGAACGCATTTGTTGGATGAATAAATAAGATGGTTCCTTGGCTTCTCTGATATTCCTTTTTTTCCTACCATACTGACTACATTTCTTCTTCCTACCTCCCTAAATGTGGGCAATCTTCAAGCTTTAGCCCTTGGTCCTCCATACTTCTGTTTCTATGCTGCTACCACTGGTGGGCCAAGCTAATCACATGGCTTCAGTTATCATCTTCTATACACAATACTCCTTGACTTCTCTGTTTTGAGCATAAGTCTCTCACTTCCAAATACTTATGGGACATGTCCACTTGTAAGTTCCAGTATCACCTCAAGATATTTTGCACCTAGTGGACTCCCTGGGTGGCTCAGTCAGTTAAGCGTCTGACTCTTGATTTGGGCTCAGGTCATGATCTCATGGTTTGTGAGATCAAGCCCCAAGTTGGCTCTGCACTGACAGCGTGGAGCCTGCTTGGGATTCTCTCTCTCCCTCTCTCTCTCTGCTCCTCCCCACTCTACCCCTCCCTGCTCTCTCTCTCTCTCAAAATAAATAAATAAACATTTTTAAAAAAGGTATCTAGCACCTAGCATTTCCTCTTCTCCCCAAACTGGTTTTCCTTTTTGTCTTATCTCTGTTAATCTTGTCAACCATCTTCAAGGCCAGATCTGATTTTTCCTTGTTTCTTGACCTCTGTATCCAGTCAGTCATAAAGTCCTGTTCATGTTTCCTTTATGATACTTATTGAACCCATCTTTTTATTTTCACTCCATCACCCTAATTCAATTCTTTACCCCCTCACACCTAGACTACTTAAATAATGTACTAGCTGGTTGTGCAGTTCTCTTTCTATCCCTACTAAAGTTAAAAAAACACTTTTTTTAGCATTTATTTATTGAGAGACAGAGCATGAGCGGGACAGGGGCAGAGAGAGAAGAAGACAGAGAATCCAAAGCAGGCTGCAGGCTCTGAGCTGTCAGCATGGAGCCCAATGCGGGGCTTGAACTCACGAACCATGAGATCACGAACTGAGTCGAAGTCGGACGCTTAACCGATTGAGCCACCCAGGCACCCCATCCCTACTAAAGTTTATTCTTCACACTGTTGTTGAGACTCTTCTTAAAAAGACTCTCATGACCCCACATTTCCCTAACCAAACATCTTCAGACTTTCCATCATACAGGATAAAGTTCTAACTCCTTAGTTCAGTATTCAATGCCTGTTGAAATCTGGCTGCAGCCAACACTTCTAGTCTTAGAACTTCTCTACTTAAACCTTTTGATCTTGCCAGATTGGTCCCTGAAAACTTTCTTCCATACTCCAGTCCTGTGTTTTATAAACATGATTTCTCCCATCTGGAAATTCCTTCCACCCTCCTTCTCTCTATAGAACAAAATTCACGATGCCTCTGAAAAACGCCTTCCTTGGGAATCATAGTCCATAATCTGTCTTTTTCTTCAACTTCTATAATACCGCACATTTCATCACTTTGAAAACTTACTGAATGGCTGCTTGACATTTAATCCTCACAACTCCATGAGGTGGGTGACATTATTACAGATGAAGAAACAAAGTCAACTAACTTGTCCAAGTCACATAGCAAGTAACTGCTGGAACTGGGATCCAAATCCTTGTTTAGCAGAGAATAATTCCCAGACTACACCACCTCTCTCATTTTCCTGTGTTTTCCAAACCACAAATACAGCACAGAATTTGCACACAAGCAGGTGTTCAGTAAACATGGTGATCGAGAAAATTGCTTAAATAGCACCCGTGACTCTCTAGCACTTACAGAATTGTCCATCTTAGCAGTCCACATTAAGCACATCACCTCTTTACATCGCTTCCTCTGTAATATAGTTCAAGACCGGGGATTTGCCAAAAATTCACCACTATCCATTCTAAAAATAAATGTTGGTTTAAACAAAGCTAAAAGGCCTTTATCTGATTCGAACATTAGGTGAGCTTTGGGGATGCCCACTGTACCACCGCTAGGCCCATCATCGCTATTTCCAAATAATTAGGAAGTAAAAATAGGCTGGCTAGTTGATGGCTTATGAGGTAAAATGGACTATTTATAGTTCTGGAGGTGGATGCTAAGGCAGCAGAACAGGATTTCTCTGCTTTGGTAGCTAAGTCCTCAGTAAAAGAGGCCCAATAAAAGTGCATCATGGATGGAAAATGGGATCAAAAGAGGGTAATAGGGAGAGAGAACAGAAAGAAGGAAATGCTGGAAATACTCTATTGAGGAGACGGCGCTGTCCTTTTCTGAATAGTTGCTTGAAGCTGTCAGATCTAACCCTGTCCCCTGCAGCTGGCACCGTGTAACAGAGGACTCTGTCACTCCTGCATGATTCATGGTCTCAGTCCTGAACTGCCTGTCCTGACCCATATCACAGGCCAGATCCTCTCTTGCTCCAGATCCTCCCAGCTTGTGACCTTATTACTCACTTCCTCAGGTCTCAGAAATCTGACCTCACAGATTTGACATTCAGCATTGCTTCCCTGGTTATGACCTGTATTTTCCTCTTGCTGTATGGAATGAGGCTCAGAAAAACTGATGAGGGGAAAAAGTGGGGAGGAAAAACAATACGAAGGAAAATAAGAGGAAGAACAATAAGAAGGAAAATTATAGTGGCAATTAGAAATTCTAGATTACTTTTGGGAAGTTACTTCATTGAGAAAGGGAAAAGGCCATGGCTGCAATATAAAGCAATTACCTAGAGATACCACACTCTTCAGCTGTCTGTATTTACTGTTTCCTCTTTTTTGGCTGCCCTTCCTGTCCTTCTCAATCTTCTCTGCAAGGCAAACTCCTATTCATCCTTCAAGATCTTGCTTAAACATGTTCTTTTCTGGAAAGCCTTCTCTGACCCTCTCAGACAGCTAATTGTTTTCTCCTTTGTGTTTCCATAGCTCTTTATATACACATCTATTATGCGATCACTTTTACTGGCAATTTTATTTGTCTCTCCCACTACTTCTTTGAGGACAAGGACTAATTATCTTATTCATCTCTGCATCCCCAAGACATAGCACAAGGCACAGCAGAGTGCCTGGCATATAGCAAGTGTTTGTTGTTCTGTGATGAAAGACATCAAGAACAATATGAAAGTACAATTTGCACTTCCCTTGCAAAAATCAAATTGGTTCCTAGTACTTTTCATGTGTAGCCCCGTTTTTTTCCTGATTTGGAAGAAACGACGTTAGACTCATAAAGGAAATTCTATTGATATATCTGGCACATTAGCCAGTTTTTCATCCCCATTGATGATAGCAACATTCCCCCCCCACCACCACCACACCACATACACCCACACCCACACACTTCCATGAAGCTCCCAGGGCAAGCTTAACATTAGTGGCACATGGTCCATCCTACCATTTCTGTTGTAGTGCAAGCTAAATGACACCGTGAGCCTAAAGCTGCCACAGATCTTAGCGAACTGGTGGTGGTTGGGGGGGGGGGGGTGGATAATTAAAAGAACACACTTCTGTAGCAGACCTAGAAGGGTGAGGAAGAAAGATGAATTTAAACCTTGCCTTATAAGAAATTTGTTAGAAACTCACGCAAAACAGCCGCTTCCTCTGGACATGACAGACCCGATCCAGGTGTCCGGCAGTGACCTTTGCCCATGAGTGTCAGGTCATCACCCAGCACAGAAAACAAGGGGCCAGTGCCTTTCCTGGGCATCCCTCCTTCTCAAACCTGGCAAATCTTGGGGCCTGCTTTTTCTTTAGGGGATTGTCCTCTCCTCCTAGCACCGACAGTCCCCAGTTCCCTCCGCCGGTGCCCCCTAAGCACCAATCTCGCCTTCGTCCCACAAGGGGCCCCAGCGTGACTCCGGGTCAAAAGTGCCGGCGGCTGGGCTGTCAGGCCCGGCTGTGTGGGGGACGCCGAGGTCAGGCCGGACCCCAGGGTCTCCTCACACTCTGTGGGACGAGCTCAGGGGACGCAGGCCGCGCCAGGCCACGGGCTGCCTCTGCGCGGGCCTCTGCGCGGAAGGGGCTCAGCCCCGGAGAAGCCGCGCGCGCGCGCCGGTGCTCCAGCCGGTCCCCCCGCAGCCTGCCGCAAGTGCCGGCCCCGCAGCTGTTCCGCAGCCCTGGTCGCCGCTGGGTCCCCGCACCCCGCGCGCCGCGGCCGGTCGCTCCGCCGGCCGGACTGCTGGGTGCCCACGCGGGCCCCGCGCCGCGGATCCCGGGTCAGGCCGCCCGCCCGCCTGCCGCCTGCCTGCGGTGCCCACGGCAGTGCCCCGCCCCGCGCGGCCCGACCCGGCCGCCGCGCCCCGGCCCGGCCGTGACAGCTGGGTGCCCAAAGGGTTAAGCCGGCAGCGCGGCGGCCCGAGTGCCCCGCGCGCTGCCCGTCCGCCGCGAGCCGGCCCCAGCGCGCACGCGCCCGCCCGTTACCTGCGGTCGCGTTCGCGCTCCTCCTCCACCTGGCCGCTCTCTCCCGGGGGCCGCCCCTCAGCCCGCCCCCTCGGCTCGGCGCCGCGCACCCTGCTGGCTACTCGGACACAGCCCGGGGAGGAGGGGCGTGGGGGGCGATTACCATATATTAGCATACCAGCGCGCGTCACGTGCCCGTTCCAGCCAATGGTCACTCTGGAAGGCGGGGATTGGGGCGAACACGCCTAGGTGCTGCTCCGGGCCTGAACCGGTGGTCATGGCAACGGCTGGGAGGGCGGGGGAGTGGGGAGGCACCGGAGCCCAGTGGCCCCGCGGGAGCATCTCCACTACCTGAATTCTGTGCGGAGACACCGTGCACTTTTCCCACCCTGCGGAGGGAGAGGGGCTGAATTTGGCTCCTCTCAGAAGGATTCAGACTCAGCAAATAGTTACCGAGCGCTTACCACGTGCCTAACACTTTTCTGCTGGACATGATTCTCGGGGTAACCTTGAGATGTCAGTACTGTTAACCCCACTTGATAGAAGGGAAAGTGGAGGCTCAGAGAGGCTAGGTCACTCACCCAAAGTCACACAGCCACACCAAATGTTAAAAGTGGAGGTCTGAGCCCATTTCTGACTTCAGGCCAGGACTCTCTTGAGTTGTTTTCTCCAGCAGGGGTCTCCCAGCACCTCCTCACAATTCCAGGTATACTAAGCGTCTGGAAGATACTCATACAACCCTTGTACAGTGCTTTAGTGTTTCTTTACAAAGACCTCTGAGGTTAGTAGGCAGAGCAGTTATGTCCCTATTGCAGATGAGGAGAAATGAGGCTTAGAAAGGTAACATGACCTGTCTCAGGTCAAATAGCTATTAAGGGCTAGTACTTAATTTCTATGATTTATACTCAAACTCACTACTTTATAAACTTTTAAATTCAATCTTCTCAATGCAGTGGTGTTGCTATGACCATTTTACAGATTAAGAAACTGAGGCTTTAGGAAGCTAAGCAAATTACCCAAGGCTACACAGCTAGTTAATAGCAGATTTAGGTTCAAAGCTAGGTTTATCTGGCTCCAAACTAGTCTCATGAAATCTTGTTGCACCAGGTTCATTTCATTTAGGCTTGGACTTGGACTTGCAGAACAGAACTTTCCCACCTCTCCTCTTAAAATGTGACTACGTTCTCTCTTGCGCCAGCAAAATATCAAGTGACAAATGATATGTGTTAAGGTCACAGGCTAAATATTAAAAGAGAACAGAGTCACCCCTGCAAGGTAGGAAGTACACTGTATAATTCCCTGCCTCTTGATTTTTACCCCTAGGGATTTGATAGTTTGCCTAAAGGCAGAGTAGTTTAAAACTATTAGCATCTGCATTTGGACTTTCCTTCTGCTCCTCCCTTTAGGTTAGCTCAGTGGCTTTCTGATTACTGGACAAGGCCATTTGCCTCAAATCAAATATGCTAAACTTTATAGGCATTTTAAGGGATTATTAAAGGTAACTTTGAATATATGTACATTTCATCTTATTGGGCTGATTTAAAACCCAATTTCCTCCTAAGCTGTGACTGTTTGGTGTTCAAAAGCACAACCATGGAGGCAGACTTATGTGGAATAAAATCCTGACTTGGCTACTCACTAATGTGTGACCTTGGCTAAGTTACTTAACCCCTCTGTGCCTCAATTTCCTCATTTGTAAAATAGGACAGGAATGGCGTGAGAATTAAATGGGTTAACATATAAAAAGCATTTAGCACAAGTAAATGGCTCACAGTAAAACTTCCATAATTGTTAGCTGTTATTGCCCCAGGAGCTTTCATAGGAACTGACAACCCCCATGTACAGAATCTCTCCAGGTTTCCTGGCTAGCTTTGAAATGTTGAAGCTGCCCCCCCCCCCATCCCTCGTAGCATATTAAACAGTCTGTTGTGCTGGTGAAGGCTTGTTATCTCTCCAATGACATTCCCTCTTCTTAGGATCATAAATAATTCCTGCACTCAAAGGAGCTGGTTTCTCCTGCACATCTCCTAGCACCAAATTACCAGAGTGGCTCCTTGCAGAAGGGGATCTTGACAAACAGCGGAGCCATAAGTCAGGCTCCTTGAAACACTTTTATGAGCGCCTTAATGAGGGAGATGAGCTGTCATCAGGCACTCGTCCGTCCTTCCTGGCCACAGGAAATGAGCTCTTTGTGCTCAAAGGATTTCCAAAGCTGAGGAGCAAAGAGTTTTCAGGAAGTGGGGCAGGGATGAAAAGCTGTTGACTCAGAGAATCCCAGGGCTAAACAGCCCCCATCCTGCCATTCACCTTATAGGGTCAAATTACTCATGGTCTTATTGCAGCAATAGCACCAAAGGGTGGCTTGTGTGGGGGTGTTAATTCTCTCGCCCCTCTTCCCCCGGCATATACACTTGGGCAGCCGACCCGACCCACCACCACCCCAAAAGATAATGCTGTATAGAACAATGGTTAAGAGAATAGTCCCTTGGAGCTAAAGAAGCAAGTGTGAGTCCTGCCTCCCCTACCTTGGAAAAGTTGCTTCACCTCTTTGTGTCTCAATTTCCACATCTGTAATATGGGAATAATACAGTACCCACCTTTGAGTCTCCTGTGAGGATAAATGAGTTACTGACATAAAGTGCTTGGAATGCCCTATATTTGCTAATGAAATGTATTGCTAATGTATTTGCTAATGAAACAAAATAAACATGTAAGTCCAGTACAAACAATGTACTTTCGAGGCAACCACAGCCTTAAGCAAAGTGCTCTAGGCCCTCTCTCTGTCCCTCAACTATATGCTGTAGGCTGCCCTCCCCATTCTGACTTGTAAATAAAGATTGCCCAGGAATAACAATGTGTGCTTAAGAACTCTAGTTTGAGCCTTGACTCTGCCACTTGTCCTCGTTTCTGTGAGCTTGGCCAAGTTTTTACATTCCTAAGCCACAGTTATGTTATTTGTAAACTGAGACTAACTTCCTCCCAGAGTTGCTCTGAGCGTTTGATCAGATACTGTCTGGCAAGAAGTGATGGGGTCCTGCTTG
The DNA here is from genome assembly GCF_022079265.1 of Lynx rufus. Classification (NCBI taxonomy): domain Eukaryota; kingdom Metazoa; phylum Chordata; class Mammalia; order Carnivora; family Felidae; genus Lynx; species Lynx rufus. The sequence goes on along the minus strand of NW_025814834.1, from coordinate 197,218,821 downwards.
ATCATAATCACCTTGCTCGTTTACTGAGCTGTTTCTGGTGAATATCTTTGCTCTCCTACAATGAAAATAACATTTATTGAGCACTTACTCTGGCCTTGTGTTATATACATCATCTTATTTAATACTTGAAATGAGACGAAGGCCCAGAGGGATGAAGTAACTTGTCCAAGGTCACAGTGGAAGGCGGTGGCGGGACCAGGATTCAAGCTGGACCGATCTTCGAGTCCATGCCAGTCACCCACCATACCGCAAGCCCACCCCTGTTCTAGCATGGCTCATACAATTCACGGCATGTGTGTTCTATTTCTTTAGGATTCCTCCCCCATCCACAGGCACATGCTCTCCCCCAGTGCCCAGCAACACCCAGCACCATAAGTGTTCCACATACTCTTACTGAAGGACTGAAAGTGAATGGCGGTGACATTTAATAGGGATGATAGTCCCCTTTTTGGGGCTGTCCCCAGTGGGGAAGGAAAGCAGCTGGGAACCCTCCTCTCCACCCCCAGCATCCTCTTCCTGCTAACTAACAGTATGGAAGGCCTTCTTCCTTCCCCCACGGGGGTGTCAGGCTTCTTGGTTTCAGAGATCCACAATAGGCACAATGATGACTCATCTGCAGTGAACATTTGGAGAGCTGTCAGGGCCGCTGGTGCTTTTTAGGGCTCTGTTAACATGCATCAGTGGCGTGATTTCCAAATAACGGCCTTGGAGACCTATATTAGTTTCCTAGGGCTGCTATAAACCACAAACTAGGTGGCTTAAGACAACACAGATGGATTCTCTCACAATTCAGGAGCCAGAAGTCCAAAATCAAGGTCTCAGCGGGGCCAGTTTCTTTCTGGGGGCTCGAAGGGAAAATCTATTCAATGCCTTTCTCCTGGCTTCTGGTAGCTGCTGGCAATCCTTGGCACGCCTTAGCTTGTAATGCATTACTCCAATCTCTGCCTCCACCCTCACATGACACTCTCCCTGTGTGTCTATGTCCCAGTTTCCCTCTTCTTGTAAGGACACCAGTTCTCTTGGAGAAGGGCCCACCCTCATTGAGTATAACCTCATCTCACTTTGATTACCTCTACAGACCCCAGTTGCAAATAAGGTCACATTCACCAGTATGAGGGGGTTAGGACTTGAACATATCTTTTCTGAGGGACACAATTCAACCCACAAGAATATGTGCAGAGGAGATGAAAAATGAAGGAAGAGGATGAAGAGAAAGGGGAGGTTGTCCATAAGGGGCAGATCATATTTGAATAATAGAGGGTGACCATGGGTCCTATAGGAATGAGAAAGTTTTTCTTTTTGGCCAATCTCGTTGTTTCCCAAAGATGTCTCCAGCTCATAGACTCACCATACCAGAGCTAGAAGAGACTTTAGAGATTCATTCATTCATTCAACAGACATTTATCAAATACTCTTTGGGCAGCCGGGCATTCAGAGAGGACAGAAATGGTCAGAGGGAACTGAGGTGCAGAGAGGGAAGATGAGTTGTTGAGGATTCCACATCAAACTAGAGGACAGCCAAGAACAGAATGGGGTAGCCCAAGCCCCAATCCTGAGCCTCTCTGATGCCTACCAAGAAGGCTACCCACCCCCTGGGTCTAAACGTCTGGTGCACAGACAGATCTAGGTTTTTAAAAGGTGTTTGTGTCTGAGGCTCATTACTGGCTTCCCTAAACTTCCACAGGCAGATCCCGTCATTGAGAGACTTCGGAACCTTGGACAAAGCTAGAGCCATCCCTTATCTGAAAGTGCAATCTTGCAGCCTTTTTTTCTTTTGGACCAATTGTTGGTTAAACTCTGACGCATCACCTTCTCTGGATGCCACAGCAGAATCAGGCATACAGAAACTCCATCTTTTTTGTCCCCAGTGCTGACAGGGAAACTGTCATGGAATTGGCTCTCAGTAGCCATTTACTCAATGAGTGAAAGAACATTGTTTCAGTTGGGATGAAGGCTTGTTTATTTCTATTTCAACATTCCACGTTCAGTGATGGTCACAGAGTTGGTTTGAGATTACCCGAATTCCACCCTGAAAGTCACAGTTCTTTTAACATGAATATTCCATTTGTCATTACATCATTAGAAGAGGTGGCATCCTGCTCCCATTATTGGTGGCCGATGCAAATACTGTCTTGCCTCAGGCTGTCATCCTGTGAGACTTCAGCCTGGAGCAGTGAGACTGAAAACCCAGGCGGGCTGGGGTCAGAGATGGGGTCAACCCAGCAGGAGTTGTCAGATCAGAGCAGGGGTGAGAAGGAGGTCAGATGGGAGATCAAAGTCCAGGAACTAGGCAGGTACACAGAGTTCCAAGGATGGTGGCCAGTGGCTGGAGCCCCTTCAGAAAATGTCTCATGGGCAGGTCTCCTGAGTTGGCCTTCTGCTCACAGGTTCTTTGTGATTGACCCGGGTTTGGGTTCCCCCCTCACAAAGAGGACACAATCCGTCAACATTATTCAGCAGGCCTCATGTTCACATGATCAGACAAACTTGAAAATCCCGGAAGCAGACTTATTTGTTCTACTCACGCAGCCCCAGGCTTGCTGCTACTTTTTAGATCCGCAGTCTGACTCTGGCTGTGCATCAGAACCACCTATTTGAAACTTGTTCAAATGCAGATTCCCATGTCCCTCCCTCAGAGGATCTGATTCTTTAGGTCTGGGGTGGGCTGCTGACATCTTGAGAGGCTGTATGATGCGGGGGTTGCACTCAGAGGCTCCGGAGCCAGGCTGCTTAGATTTGCAATGGTTCTGCCACTAACCGGTGACCCTGTCGGTACTTCTTCATCTTTCTGTGCCTCAGTAGCTTATCTATAAAAGGTAATAATAGTATTCAGTTTATTGATTTGATGGCAGATTATTTAATATATGCCAAATCTCAAAATACTAAGTGCTCAATAAACGTTATTTACTATTGTAATCTTTATTTTTACCCAAGTACAAGTGATTTAGAAACACGGTCCTTCCTCCCTCCCTCCCTTCCTCTCCCTTCCTTCCTTCCTCACTCCTTTCCTCGTTTCTTTCCTTCCTTCCTTCCTTCCTTCCTTCCTTCCTTCCTTCCTTCCTTCCTCCCTTCCTTCCTTCATTAATTACTGAGTGCGCCTACCTGCCAGGACCCATGCTAGACATCCACAGTCCTCCCCAGTTTACAGTCTAACAGGGAAGCCAGGATTGGGAAACACTGCTCTACTCACTGCCTTCCAAACTCTCATTGGAGTCTGAAGCTCTGGGCTTCCCGTCTGGTGTCCCTCCAGCCTAATTACCTTCATTTGCTCCTTGAAACGGAACCTAATGGAAAGAACAAAGGAATCATTTGGATTTCGTTCGCCATTTTCTAGTTAAGTGACATCAGACAAATCACATGTAGAAGGTACCTTTGTCTACTGCTTCCTGTGTATCCATGTTCTAGGAATGGCTCTGCCTCTCCCCTAACCACAGAGCCAGGAAGAGAACAGCTAAACACACCTGTGATTCTGCCCCTCACTCCAGGCCACAGATTATTGGTCGGGGCAGGCAACTGACCCAAGCTGAGCCAATCACATCCCACCTTCAAGACCCTGGAGTGGAGCTAAAGCCTTGCTGCCTGCCTCTGGCTGCTTTCTTGAATGGAGGTGATGTTAGGAGCTGTTGGCAATGGACATCTTCTATCATACGTATTAGGGAAAAGAGCGAATCAGTCTGCAGCAAGAAAGAAAAGCAAAGCTCATGGTTGAATTTTTCAGGATGCTGAGGGTCCTAATTGCCTCCTTATGCTGTCCCTAACCTTAGATTCTGTGACACATCTTCTATCCTGATAATAAATTTCTCTTTGTGTTGAAGTCAGATGTAAGGCGTCTCTTGTTTTCCCCGCTGCCTGGAAGACAGGCTGTACCTCCAGCAACGTGTCTTCCATGTTCAAGAGATCAGTTTTTCAAGGGCAGCTCAAGGGAGAAGCAAATTCAGGTCTGGAGTCTTGGGGCCAAATTGCTTCTGTTCCTACTTTGAGCTTTTGGGTCAAAGAACTTGAGGAGCACAGAGTTCAGGGTCTTGAACACTAGAGGGGACCCGGCCAGGCCTTTCTTGGGAGGGACCCCTATTTCTAACTCTCCTTAATTAAGGAAGAATCTTCCAGAGAGCCACAGTCTCTCCTGCCACCTGGTCCTGCTCTGTTCTTTTATATTCACAATTCCTCAGACATGGACACCCCTTTCCAAATTGAGCTGCATTTCTGCCACGCACTTGGAGCTGGTTATTAGGATATGTCTCTGTGTCTTGGGGATAGGGGTTGGGATGGGAACAGGAAGGTGGAGTACAGCCGTTCCTGTTCTAGTATGTTCTGAACTTCTGGTGTTTTTTGTTTTTTTTTTTTACCTCAGGCCTGCCTCTCCTAGCATGTCACAGGGATGATTGATGTTCCTTTCCCCAGCACCCCTTTTGATCAACTAGGTATCAATTCCTCCATTTTATAGACAGGGATGACATTTAGCTGGTTTACACCAGTACAGCCTCAAATGCTTGTTAACGTAGTAAAAAAAAAATTTTTTTTTATTGATTGTCACTCCAGTTCCCCTAAGTGCCACTCCAGCTGCTTTTCACCCTGGTTTCTTCCCTGGGATCCCCTAGACCTCTATACCATCCAGCAACCAAAAGGTTAATACCAAGCACATCAGGAACTTCCAGCATACTCACCACTCTAGAACTTTGGCTTAAACACTTGGGCATGTTTTCTGATGTGTTCCTGCCTCTGCCTCACTAGTTAGACTTTTATTTTATTTTATTTTATTTTATTTTATCTTATTTTATTTTATTTTATTTTATTTTATTTTATTTTATTTTACTAGTTAGATATTTTAAATACCTTCCTGTTTACAGGTGAAGTTTAAAGAAGTTAACTAATTTAATTTGTTTACTCATTCATTCATTCATTACATTTTTAAAGTTTATTTATTTATTTTCGAGAGATGGCATGAGCCGTCCTGTCTATACCACAAATTACTGACCTTGTGATATAGGGCACAGCTGTCCCTCAGCCAGAGGCCCTCTGCTACCTCAGCAAGTACATCTTTCACCAAACTGGGCCATCTAGTCACAAGAGGTACAAAAAGGAATATCAGAGATACGGAGATGGATGGTGGTAATGCTGCCCAACACTACAAATGTATTTGATGTAACTGCATGGTACAATTAAAAATGGCTAAGATAGTAAATTTTACGTTAAGCGTATTTTACCACATAAAGAGGAATATTCGACAAACTGGATAAGGATGGTCTCCTACAACCTAAACTCTGTGGTAGGGTCAGAGAAAGAACTTGCGCTCCTCAGCCACGCACAGTGTCTGCCTCTGGGGTCATTTCTACCCACAGCCCCTCTGAAGGCAGCTTTGGGTATGATCCCCATCCAGCCCCTCCACCCATGGACATAGCTGAGGAACCCAGGCATAGGCATCTGGCCCAGGACAGGCAATCTAGAGCTAGGAAGAGGCAAGAAAGATGAGCTGTACTCCCAAATTTGAACCAAGGAGGACTTCTTATAGAGCAGAAGGTGAGGAAGCTGCTTGGGAGTGGGAGAAGCCAGCAGAGACACCAAGAAAAAGTGGCCCAGGGGCACCTGGGTGGCTCAGTCGGTTGAGCATCCGACTTGGGCTCAGCTCATGATCTCACAGTTTGTGAGTTTGAGCCCTGCATCAGGTTCTCTGTTGTCAGCACAGAGCCTGCTTCAGATACTCTGTTTCCCTCTCTCTCTCTGCTCCTCCCCTGCTCTCTCTCTCTCTCAAAAATAAATAAAACATGAAAGAAAGAAAGAAAGAAAGAAAGAAAGAAAGAAAGAAAGAAAGAAAGAAAAAGTGACCCAACTCTAGCAAGAGAGTGTAATTGCCTGCCAGTATCTGTTACCCTCCATGCTGGCAAAATGTCTAATAACAGGTTCTCTGGCCGGTTGGGAGTGCTGGAGGGAAGTCCACATTGGTAGTGTTTGCCAATTTCTTTGGTGTAAATACTCCCACCAAGGCTTATTTCAAGAAGTCATATCAATGAATAAGGAATTGGAAAGGGGGCAATGCATGTGATTGGCTCTCATGAGCCTACATAAGCCCACTCCAAACACCACCAAATTGTCCCCTTCTTTCTTCTACTAACAGAAAGTCCCCTTTGTGTTTCATCAGGGCTCATGGTCACTTGGCTGGAAACTGGCTGTGATATACACCTGTGCCCTGTATCACATGAGACCTATGGCCACATAAAGATCTGGTCAGGGGCCTGTGAACAGAAGTGATGTGGGCAGATTCTCTGTACCTCCTTACGACCAGGAGCACTGGTCATTCCGGCTCTCTCTGTCCTCCTTCCTGCAGGCTGGAATGTGGACATGGTAGAGATGAGGAGAACATCTTGGATGGTAGTGGGGGATGCAGGTTGCAGAGAAACTGGATGTCTGGGTGACCTCACCCAGCAGAGCTTCCTAACCACCCTGGACCAGTCACTTACGTCTTCTGTTTTAGGAAAGAAGTCAATGTGTACCTTGTTTAAGACTTTTATTTTGAAACCTCTTATTATAGCAGCTTATCCGACTACTGCCCAATACTTAGCTCTAGGACCCCCAAGGATTTGATGCATTTTTATGGATATCATTGTGACAAACTCTACCCTCTGTTTTAAGATGTCCCAAACGAGTCTGTCTAGATTATAAGCAAAAGATTACTAGTCAGCATTTGCTAGGCTATGCAGCAGAAACCACCCCACAGTCTCAACAGCTGACGACAACAAGGTTTATTTCTTATTTACGCCACATGACAGCAGGTCATTTGAGGTCCTGTTCTATACGTGTTCACATTCTGGGTCTCAGACTGAAGGAGTGGCCGCTATATCATTCCAGAGACAGAAGCGAAAATGCCGTGGCTGAGTCTTACAATGACTCTTAAAGCGTCTGCTGGGATGTGGCACATGTAGCTTCTATTCATGTTCCATTGGCCAAAGGAAGCGAATGGCCTAGGCAGACACCAAGGGGGCAGTGAGGTATAGCCCTCCCCACAGAGAAGCACTGTGAGTCTCATTGCTATGGTCAGAGATGGATAACCCTTTTACTGAGAGTTCAACAAATAGTTGGGAATAATAATACAACCTATCACAAGAGCCTAAAGTGAAAAACATGCATTATGCTGGGACAGATCCTATTCTTATTCCCATTTTGCAGGCGAGGAAACTGAGGCTCAGAGAAGATAAGGGCCATGTAGTCATATAGTCCTATGCTACTCTTAGAACTGCAAATTCTGAGAAGCTCGTCTCAATTTCTCTGCCATGGATCACTTTGTTGGTAATAAAACCCTGTAGATAGTCCAGAAGACCCACTGCTTTCTATTTCTGGAAGCCAAGCTCTGGAGTTCATGAAGAGCTCACTAAAGGTCAGCACGTAGAAAGAGAGGAAGAGGCTGCAGACAGTGGAGACAGGAAGTTTGGGGGCTCATCCGGGAGCTGTGCCACTAAATCACTGTTCACCTTCAGGAAGTTATTTAACTCTCTGGGTCTCTGTCATCTGAATATGGAAGAGGTCCTAGTATAGCTCAGAGTATGCAATTTTAAGGTTAATCTGGCTGTAGGATGCTGATATCTAATCACACTATTCCCAGGGGAACTTGGGAGTCCCTCCTCAGAAGCCCTGTTCTTTATTTGAAAACTACCTCGAAAGATACACATCTATGCTCATTATTCAGCCATCCATCCATCCATCCATCTATTTATCCATCCATTCACTCATTCATTCATCAAAGGTTCATGGCAGGTCCTCTGTGCCAGGCTCTACACTAGGCCCTGGGGGTGTAGAGATGAATCAAATGTGGTCTCTTGCCTGTAGGACTTTACAGTCTATTGGAGGAGACAGAGATACAGATAATGGCGAAGGCTGCAATAAGTTGTTCTAACCACAAAATGGTGTGGTCAGAGCTATCAGGGAGTCTGTGCAAAGAAGCTGCACCAGGCCAGGGAGGAAGCAACTGCTTTGGCCCAGGTGTCGGCTTCTGGGGCCGACAGATGAGGGAGGAAGAACCAGCAGAGAGGTGAACACCATGAGTTCAGACGAGGCCTTTGGTATGTGCAGGAGGAGGTGTCCAGCAGGTCACTGAGACTGGGTCTGAGGCCGGGGTGGGTGTGGGGGAGCTGGAGGTTCAGGATGTGGATTGGGTGTCTTTCACTGAGGATGGTCACGGAAGCCATGAAAACATACGAGATTGTGATTTCCCTTCTGTACACCGTCCCTGAACTTCCGGTGGCCCGGCCGCACAGAGCGGCCACACACACCAGCCTTTCCTGGGGAGGGCCCTGCAGGAGACTGACCTAAGCTGGGTGCACCAGTGTACAAGTCGGCCCCGATAGGAACAAATGTGCAACACCAATTCTGTTTTATGGCCTTGTCTGATGCTAGGACACGTAGAGAGGTCACCAGGTCATCCTCGGTGCAGCAGGGACATAAATCAGGCAGCGCCCTGCTTCCTGAGGCCCCAGCCGAGGAGGACAGGGCCTGTCCACCTCTAACTGGGATCAATTACAGGCCATTCCTGTGCGGGCCCAAGCTTCCTTCCACAGAGTTGTGCAGGCCTGGCCCCAGGAGGCCTGGCAGAGAAGCAGCTCTTAGGCCGTGTCTGTGACAAGATGCAGGGCTCTAACCTGGACAGGGAGAAGGAGAGAGCTACTCGCCTAAGTGGAGAAGGTAATAACGGTGATAAGGAAATGGTATCTACCAAGTGCACTGGTCTAGGGCATGCCTTAGCGTGCATGCTTTCATTTTAATGCCACTGTGACCTTCTCAGGTAGGTTCTCTTTCTGGCCTCATTTGTAAAATGAGGAAACTGAGGCTCAGGGAGATTGGGTAACTTGCTCAAGGCTACCCACTCAGAAAGTGGTAGAGTCCTGAATTCCAACCCAAGCCTGTCCGCCTCCAGCAGCTCAACTCGAAAGAGTGGTAGAGAGATGGCAGCTGGCCCAGACAGCCTGTCCTTTGGAGTCAAATAGGCTTGGCTTCCAACGTTGGCTTTGCCACCACTTAAGCGTGTGGTCTGAAGCTGGTTACTGAACTCCCGAAGCCTCAGCTTCCTCGTCTGTAAGATGGGGAACACAGAACCTACTTTGTGACATTGCTATGAAGACTAAGAAGAATACATGCAAAGTACAAGTAAGTGCTCAGGTGGTAGTATTATTGTTATCCTCATCACCATCCTGATCCTTGCCTCGTACCTTTGCTTACCACACTCGAGTAAATGGAAGAGTAAGTACAACAGCTTCAAGCATGAGAGAAGCTTGCACACCGGGGGGCCTGAAAGTGATCTGATCTGGTGTAAGTGGAAAGAGGGGTAAAGTAACAGGATAGAGGTTCAAACGACAGACAGAGGCTGTATCATGCAAGGTTGGCTGTAAACTGTAAGGATTTAGGGCTTTGTTGTGAGGTCAACTAGAAGCCATTGAAGAATTCTAAGCAGGTAGAGGAGTGTAGTTGACTTTGCTTCTCAGAGAGATGCTCTAGGTGACCCATCTGTTCTCCCTAGTACCCCTAGTGAGTACAGCAGTGCCTAGGACATGGTGGGTGTTCAAAGACCTTTGTTAAATAAATTTGCCCAAAGTTACCGCTTTATCCAGGCCTGCTCAGTTATGAGAAGCAAGTGGGCACTCTTGTTAGCCCAGGGAAAGATGGTGTATTTTAGGGATCATTTTAGAGGCTGTCTAGGGAAGATCAAGAACAGAGACTAGAATGGGGACATGATCCTGGATCCAGGTGGCTGCAGATCCTCAGCAGACACAATGCGCAGGTCATCAAGGGCGCAATCTGCCTGCTTCGTTACTCCCTGCCGCTCCCTCTCATTATTATTATTTGTTTCTTACTTCAAAATCTCAGAGAGACAATCTGATGGGCTTACTCTCATCTTTTCATGCAGCATGAGTCTGAAGGAGGAAGCCATGAATACCTGAATGACATTGGGATTTCATGAGATAAAAAGGAGGGAGGGGAGATAGCTGTTGGGAAGGCAATCGATAGCGAACACTACATTACCCAAATAATTATTTAATTGCAAGTTGTGATACGTGCTTTGAAGGAGAAGTACAGGATGCCATAAAGGGGTGTAAGAGGATCTAAATTAGATTGGACGCCTACAGATTGACTGTTCTTGAGTCAATACTCTATTACTTAGGATACAAGCTAACTTAAATGGGATGCAAGTTTATTTTTTTCACATGAAAAGTCTAGATATGAGTAGTTCACAGCTGGCAGGGCCAGCTCTGTCCCAAAGAGTCATCTGGGACCCAGGTTGGTGGCTTGATGCTACTATTCTCAAAATGAGGCTCCCATTTCTGAGTCCACAGCCCCAGGGGTAAGCCAAGGAAGCTGCCACATCGCTTCTGCTCACCTCCTATTGACAACAACCACAGCTACATAGCCATACTTATCTGTGGGAAGTCTGGGGGATATAGAATCCGGCAGGGCAGCTGTGTGTTCTCTGTTACAACTCGGGGTTTGGGGAGAAGAAAGAGGGAAAGGAACCCATGGAGGCAAGAGGTAGTATGCGGGGCACACACACTGACCAGCAGTCCGACAGACTATTGAGAGACGTTCAGGGGCAAGCCCTGCCACGGGAACATCTGCCCCACTGATGTCCAGGGCAGAGCGGAGGAGGCAGCAAAAGCAACAGATCTGACCGCTGCAGAAGCATGCATGGGGCAACGCTGGGACTCCCCCAGATGCCAAGGGCACAGCGAGCTTGTGACGATTCTGAGCCTTGCAGTTTATCTCGGTTAGGATGACGCAGTATTGAATTAGGAACATATGTGTCCAAATGATATCGTGGTCTCTTTTGTTCCCGCAGGCTGACGAGGTCTGTGAGCATCCAGGTTATCCCTGTCACACAGAGGGAGGCTCCTGGATCAGAGTGCTGCCAGGCCTGGGTGTGGGAGGGGGAGGCATGGAAGGAAGGTCCAGGCACCAGATCAAAATAGGGGAAGACGTTGACAAAGCATGCTTGCGGTGTTCAGGTATTCCCCTAAGAAGCGATAGCCTCCTGTGCATGCTGTGGCCTGCAATCAAGCAGGGGCAGTGGCATTGCCCAGGACCCCGGCGGCATGGCTGCAGGTGTGGCCAACAACAGCCGTGCCTGGCAGGAGCGGCGGTGGCAATCAGGCCCTGAAGGGTGAGTCAGCTCAGCAGGAGTGTGGAGAGGGTTGAGGGTCAGCAGAACAGCCCAGCTGTGGTGGGAAAGGACTTCTCCTTGAACGGAAGTGAGGTATGTTTGGGAATCAATACAAGTTGGTGCAGACACTTCACAGGGAGCTGGAGACCGTCTGATCACTCAAAAATCACTGTCCCAAACCCACACAGATTGTTCCAGCTCCTCCCCTCTCTTCCCTTTCCGTTGGCAGGTGATGGTGGCTCCCTTCCAACTCGCTCCCCCATCCACTGGGACTGTATTGCTGAGAGGCACCGGGTCCTGCATATTTTAGCAAGTGGCCCTCAGATCTCAATAGAGATGTGAGAAGAGGCTCTTTCCCACAGGAAGGTTTTGGGTCCTCCCTTGGATAAGATTGGTGAAGTAAGTCCTTGGAGCCTAAGGAGGAAGATGTTACTTAGTCAGAAGAAAGGTATGAGATGGGGCACCTGGGTGGCTCAGTCAGTTAAGTGTCCAACTCTTGACCTTGCGGTTCATGAGATCGAGCCCCACTTCGGGCTCCGTGCTGACATTGTGGGGCCTGCTTGGGATTCGCTCTCTCTCTCTCCACCTTCCCTACTCCTCTCTCTCTCTCAAAATAAATAAATAAACTTAAAAAAAAGAAGAAAAGAATGAGAAAAAGCATGGAGACATAGCTGGATATAGTGTGTTGAGGGGGTTCTATGGGGGTGGTAGCAAAGGGGGCAGCTGATGTTAGGGGGAACTTGAGAGGAGGCCTGGGGCCAGATTATGGCTGAGATGTCACGTGTAATGCTACCCGCTGCAGGAAGGAATCAGAGCCTGGCCCGAGATGACACCCAGCTCAGAAGGACTTATAGCTGAGGTCATGAGATGAGGAGCTCAGGATGTCCACTGACTAATGATCCATTTCTGTAGATGGCTTTCTGGTGTACAAAATGCTTTCACAACTCTCACTGGTTTAGCCGTCTATCATGTGGAACACAGCAACCCAAAACAACCACATTCATTTTGCTCACAGACCCGCAATTTGGGCAGGGCTTGGCAGGAACAACTCGTCTCTGTTCCACTTGGCATCAGCAAGGACAGTTGGAACCATCGGGAAGCCCTGTCACTCACACGTCTGGCACTGGATGCTGGGGCATGAGCTGAGGCTGTGATTTGGAACACCTATGTGGCCTCTACGTGAGGCCTGGGCTTTCTCACAACAGAGTGGCTTGGTTCCAAGGGTGAGTGTCGCCAGACTGAGAGCGAGGTGGAAGCTTTTCTAACTTAGGCTTGGAAGTCACGTTACATCACTTGTGCATTTGGCTTGTTAGCAGTTGGTCACTAAGGTCTTCCCATATGCAAAGGGAGAGGAATTACACTTCGCCTGTGGTTAGGAGTAGTGTCAAAAAATTATAGACATGTTTTAAAAACACCACGCCCTGAGAAGTTGGCCTGATGGGGTCTACGTTCCAGAAAATCTGGGTGATTTGCCAAGATCACACAGCCACCAAAAGACAGAACCAGGTCTAAGTATGATATACCTGTGCGTGTGTGTGCGCGTGCGCACATGCACACACACACACACACACACACACACACACCCCTAACCTAGCTAGTACTTTACATAATTTGCCATCACTACTAAGCTATCTAATAGTCATTTTATTTTTAAGGTTTATTTATTTATTTTGAGAGAGAGAGAGAGAGAGAGTTTGCAGAGGGAGGGACAGAGAGAGAGAGAGAGAGAGAGAGAATCCCAGGCAGGGCTCAATTCCATGACTCTAGGATCATGACCTGAGCTGAAATCAAGAGTTGGATGCTTAACTGACTGAGCCACCCAGGTGCCCCTAGAATACTCGTTTTATTTATTAAAAAAATTTTTTTAATGTTTATTTATTTTTGAGAGAGAGGTCAGAGAGAGAGAAACACACAATCCAAAGTAGGCTCCAGGCTCCGAGCTGTCAGCACAGAGCCTGAACCCACAAACTGTGAGATCATGACCTGAGCTGAAGTCGGATGCTTAACCAATGGAGCCACCCAGGAGCCCCAAGAGAATAATCATTTTAAACTCAATGTTTCAAAAGTCGAACTCTTATTTTCCCTAAACCTGTTCTTCCATGGTCTTGGTGCCATCCTTGACTTCTTTTTCTCTCATATCGCCCCTCAAACCCATCAGTCAAGGCTGCAAGTTCTGCCTTCAAAATGCAGCCAAAATCTAACCACATTTTCCTTCCTCTCTGGTTGGCCATCATGGTACAAGCTGACATCCTCTCATACCTGCATTTTTGCAATAGCTCCTTGCTTGTCCCTATACTTCTGTTCTCACTTTCCCACTGCTACCCTCACCCATTCTGCTCTCATCATAGCAGCCTGAATGATTCTTTTACAGTAGAAATCAGATTGTGTCACACCTCTTCTGAAAGCCCTGTGATGACCCCCTGTCTCACTCAGAGTTGCCAAAATTCTTTCAGTGACCTTCCTGGCCTCATCTCCTACAACTCTTATAACACCCTGTTATTCTCCTCTTTCCCCAGAACTGTAGCGAAGGCCATTCATCCCCAAGCAGAGCATCCTGGCAAGGTCACACCACAGACAGGGAACCATATGGAAAGGGATTTCTCAGTAGTCCCTGAGGAAGGAAGATGCTGGGTTCTCTTCCCTCAGGGCTCCCACAGTAGATCTTGGATGTGGAGTGGGGTGGGTGAGGTGGGGGGGAAACATGGAGCAGATGTGGTGGGTGGTGGGAATGGATGGGAGGGGGAAATGTGACTAGGGCAAGGAGGGGGTGGGGCTTCTGCACCCTCCAAAATGGACTTTGGTTTAGCTCAGCCTGGTATTCCCATTGGATGGAGTGACCATTGTCAGCCATGAAAATGTGGAAGCAAAGATGGCTGTTCAGGAGAGAACCGAAAGTTGAAGCAGAAATGACAGAGAGAGAAACTACTAGAAGGTCTCTGAATGCCCCACCCCCCGGCTTCAGTCCTCCCCCAGGCCTGGCTGATTCAGGATTCCATGAGATACCCCTGCATCTTCCCAGCAAAATATGCCCGGGGTAGTGTGTGTTGATTTCTGTTCCTGAACACAAAAGGACCTCAGCTAAGACAATGGAGTAGCCCAGCTGCCTCGGCTGGGTTCCCATTTGTTCTGTGTATCAGTATCTCCATCCTCATTCTATAGCCCTTATTTGGACTCCTCTGCCCTTGTGATGTCTGAAATAACAGGAAACAGGGCATCCTTACCCAGGGCTGCTGGGAATTACACCTGAAAACAGCAAAGCCACAAAGGCCATAACAACAAAGGAACTCACAGTCAAACCCCAATGGTCCCTGAAAACCCGAATGGGGAGTGGTAACTAGGACATTCTCACCTTTTACAGAGGAAGAAACTAACTGCCTCAGGGACGCCCTCGCATAGGCCATTTGAAGTTCCTTGGGCCACATTTTTGCATCTGAAGAACGTGAGGGAAAAGCGTACAGAAACTGGGTCATGAGGATGGAAAGAGAGCATAGGGTCTGGCACAGTATGTTCTCAACAAATGTTAGTTATTTTTTTTTTTAATTTTTTTTTCAACGTTTATTTATTTTTTTGGGACAGAGAGAGACAGAGCATGAATGGGGGAGGGGCAGAGAGAGAGGGAGACACAGAATCGGAAACAGGCTCCAGGCTCCGAGCCATCAGCCCAGAGCCTGACGCGGGGCTCGAACTCACGGACCGCGAGATCGTGACCTGGCTGAAGTCGGACGCTTAACCGACTGCGCCACCCAGGCGCCCCAAATGTTAGTTATTTTTATTATTAAAAAGGATTCTAGGTAGCCCCCGAAAGGGGGATTTTTGGCACGTAAAACATCTCTGGGCTGATATTGTTTAATGTGCTTCTCAGGATGCCTGGCCTATAGGAAGGTATGAGAAATGGTGGTTCTGAGGAAAGTATTTATTTATTTATTTATTTATTTATTTATTTATTTATTAAAAAAAATTTTTTTTAATGTTTATTTATTTTTGAGACAGAGAGAGACAGAGCATGAACAGGGGAGGGTCAGAGAGAGAGGGAGACACAGAATCCGAAACAGGTTCCAGGCTCTGAGCGGTCAGCACAGAGCCCGACGCGGGGCTCGAACTCACAGACCGCGAGATCGTGACCTGAGCTGAAGTCGGCCGCCCAACCGACTGAGCCACCCAGGTGCCCCCTGAGGAAAGTATTTAAAGTTGGGACAAGAATTGAAGTGAACTCAGGCAAGCAAAAACCATTTGATTTGGTGGTGGTGGAGCTGTCTAGCGAACATCTCTTCACTTTATTTAGAATTCCAGTGACGTTACTTGAATTGCTTATGCGGTGAAATCACTAAGAACTGGTTATGAGTAGAAATTATATTTGCTGACCAGTAAACAACTCATAGAGAAGGTGGTCACTTGGGTTCATCAGAAGTCTGTCCTCCAGGAGGACAGGAGTGCCTAGGCAGTGTTGGGGGTGGGGGGAGAAAGAGGAAGTAGGAGATAGGGGATGGAGAGAAAGTAGGGGAGAAAGGATGTGCAGAACATGGAGGCAAGAAAGATGGGTGAATGGAGAGAGAAAGAAGGCACCCCCAGAAAGTGGCCCCTGACTAAAGCAAAGGCATCTATTTCATTTTATTTTATATTATATTTTATTTTATTTTTTTATATATATATTTTTAACATTTATTTATTTTTTTTAATTTAATTTTTTTTAACGTTTTATTTATTTTTGAGACAGAGAGAGACAGAGCATGAACGGGGGAGGGGCAGAGAGAGAGGGAGACACAGAATCTGAAACAGGCTCCAGGCTCTGAGCCATCAGCCCAGAGCCCGATGCAGGGCTCGAACTCACGGACCGCGAGATCGTGACCTGAGCTGAAGTTGGACACTTAACCGACTGAGCCACCCAGGCGCCCCAACATTTATTTATTTTTGAGACAGAGAGAGACAGAGCATGAACGGGGGAGGGGCAGAGAGAGAGGGAGACACAGAATCTGAAACAGGCTCCAGGCTCTGAGCTGTCAGCACAGAGCCCGACGCGGGGCTCGAACCCACGGACCGCGAGATCATGACCTGAGCCAAAGTCGGATGCTTAACCGACTGAGCCACCCAGGCGCCCCTATATTTTATTTTATTATTTCACTTCACCCCACCTCACCTCACCTCACCTCACTTCACTTCACTTCACTTCTTTGCAAAGCTGTTTTCTCCATTCTCCTTCTTCCCAGAGCTACCACATGAGAATCAGTCTGACCTCAGCTTCCTTCTATAAACTCCTCACATCACATCCCAAAGAAGTGATGGTGAGACCCCGGCCTTCTGAATGTGTGTGGGGTGCAGTGGGCCAAGGGGATAGTGGGAGGGGTCTTTTGGGCTCTAGGAGCTTCACTTACTTCCCAATGGTCAGGAGTGGAGGCTGCTTGTTGCCACCAACACTCCATCCATCCCATCACCCTCCCCTGGCCTGCCCACGACTCTGGGTTCTAATCCCAGCTCTGCCACCTGCCCTCTGCTCGGCCCTGGAAAATCCCTTTCCCCACTTTGGGTCTCAGTTTCCCCATCTGAAAAGGAAGGTGTTGGCCTAGATGAACTCAGAGGACCTTTCCAGCTCAGTCAGTCTTAAATCTCAGATTCCTGACCAAATAAGGCAGGAAAGGATCCCAGAGTTTCCCATCAATGTTGGCCTTCTCAACTCCTACGTGAGGAATTGGGATAAAGCAAATCAGACTCCTGGTTACCATAACAAAGGGAAACTTAAGGCAGAATCCCTTTTTGGTAATAGGGTAGTAGAAGGAGCAGCAGCTCCAGCATCTAATTTCTGGGGGATCGGCAGTGCAAGCTAAGGCCAGCAGCAGCAGAACTGGGACCAAGGGCAGTGAAAACCCAGCTTTAAGTCAGAGCACTCTGACAGATCAGACGTACAATGGTGAAGGAGTCAATTTATGAAAATCCCAGTCAGCTGGAATGAAGTGCTCATCGAAAGCAAGGCTCTAGAGGCTGAGTGGCCGTGCGATGGAGCAGCATGAGGGGCACGGAGACTTCAAGCTCATATCCTAACTACTCAGCTTGACTGTCCACCCAAAAGCTAAGGATGTTTTATGATTGTGATTGAAGAATCTCAAATTTCTTGCAGAGGCAGGAACAAGGGGAAGAGGTAGTAATTACTGGAACCAGGGCCCAGAGTCAACCAGAGGAAGCAGGAACTGTGGCAGGCCTGCCTTGCAGGAGTTGGCACCATGGGAGAATTGCAGCTGGTGTTGAAGATGCCGCCAACAGAGAAGGAGGGGGAAACATCCCGGCACTCTCTCTTGCCCTCCCACCTCTTCTCACTCACGGGAAAGTCAGAGAATATAACTTGCAGGTATTGGCTTGCCAGTGATGTGGAGCAGAGGTGTGGGTTCAAGAAGCAGGCCCAGAACTGGTACAGATGGAAAACCATCCTCTTCACAGTTTAGAGATGTATAACTAGCATCAGATTCCAGTATACTTAGAAGGCAATTACAAAGTAAATCCAAGGGAAGAGGCAAATAAAGATGTTCTGCTCATTTATATTGTCCAAATCTAAAGAATACACGTGGAAGCAGGCCCTGAGGGTGTGGGACCAAGGAGGAAGCAACATAATTTTAGATTGTACTGAACGTATCGATATGGATGCATTGACCAGAGATTTTTATTGCATTAGACTAGTTTGAGTGGCCAGGAATGTTCTAATTTGTTTGCTTTGTTGGTTGATTAGATCTTGGACTAACCAGTGGTCTACTAAACAAAGCTAAGATGCCATAAATTCCTTGGTATAAGATAGAAGGGGGGAGTTTGAGAGTATATTTCCATATGCGCTGTGTTTCTCACTGTATTCCTAGAATGGGCCCAGAAGACAATCTCTTTCTGAAAGCATTGAGAAATGCATTAGTGAGGGGAACACTGTCATCTTTGGAAAACTCTATTATGACTGTTCTCTGTGAGACTGGGGATAGTCATAGGAAGCTGCAGTTGATATGGGCTCCCTAATTTCAGTAGTGCTCCCAGGACCCTAGAGTAGCAGATCCCAAGCAGTAGCACTTAACCACTACAGGCAAGGTGGGCATGGTTACTTATAGGCATAGAAGGGGGCTTCAGATGCTAAATGAATGACAAATGCCTGCTACCATCTACTCCTTGGCTTGTCTATTGACATAACCCCTTTTCCCAGTACTTATGCTTCAAAGTAAAGCTTCCATCAAGTATAATACAACCGCTAATATATTCACTCCTCCCCAAAGGAGTCAACCTAAATCTCATGAATAATTATATCCAGCTGCCAATCCATGATCTGTGGGATATGGTACCTCCTGTGATGACTACTGTCTTGTCTCGAAATTCTATAATCTGAGCAATAAATTGTAAAATTAACCACCACCAACACACTATTTAATAATAATGAGGGAAAGGAAAGAAGAGAAAAATGAGTTTAAGATAGTTAAATTGCTGCATTTGATTGAGTCTAAGAATCAGTTGCAAGACAGGGCGCCTGGGTGGCTCAGTTGGTTAAATGTCCAACTTCAGCTCCGGTCACGATCTCGCAGTCCACGAGTTCCAGCTCCGTTGGGCTCTGTGCTGACAGCTCAGAGCCTGGAGCCTGCCTCAGATTCTGTGTCTCCCACTCTCTCTCCCCTCCCCCACTCACACTCTGCCTCCCTCACCCTCAGAAATGAATAAATGCCAAAAAAATTAAAAAAAAAAAGAACAGTTGCAAGACAAACCATTATTTTATGTAGGAAAATGATCCAGTTGAATGACAACATAATGCTTTCTCACCACTTATAACTTGGAGCGATTTTATACATATTTAGACAGATTTTTATCTTATATAACTTTGTACACACAAAAAATTAAAATGTAAGAAAAATTGATTGATTGTGGCATTCCTCAAATTCCTTCATATTCATAGTGCTCCTCTGAGCTCTTCCCACGTTATTTCCCCAACACAGAATATGCACCCCCGCTTTCTTTCCATGCTCTTCTTGAACGTACGATAACTTTTTACTTCAATGTGGAATTATAGTGTCATATTTCAGAAGATGTTGTAAAGGAGGACCAAACTAAAATAGGTGGGATCAAGAATATCTGTATCTCAGTTGATGTGCTGATAATGTGAACAGCTACGACCCAACTATGCATATGCATGGGCAACAGTCACCGCATCCTGAATGTTGCCTGGTTACCAGCAATAGCCAGGTGTTATTAATCGTAGGACACAGCCCTACAATTGTTCAAAGGTGTTAAAAATGTGAAAAAATGAACATCTTCAAACTGATGAAGTACAGTTCCTTATAATTCGAGGAGTGGAGACAGACAGCTGCAGACCCAGTTCCCGTACTACCCCTGGTGGTACCATGAAGCCCTGCTAACAGGTTTGTGATTAGTCTCTTTACCCACAAACCTCTTTGACAACTTGTAATTTGAATGTGCTGTTTCCTGTTGGGGCTCTCAGTAATGCACTGGTGTATTAGCAAGTTTGTTTATTGGGTTTTTTTTTTTTAAATATATCTAGAATCCAGCATCCTTGCTCAACATTAGTTTTAATAGTCTGTGTCTAGAAATTCTTGGAATTCCTGTGTGGGCAATCACAGCATCTTATAAATGGCGACCCTCTTGTTTCTTCAAACACTTACAATTTTATAATTTTAATTTTTGTTCTTTTTCTTTCTTATTCTCCTGGCTAAGGCCTCCATTATAATGTTGGATGTAATTGTAGTTGCCTCATTCCTGGCTTTAAACTGAATGCAACAGGCTGTTTATCATCAAGAATTAAATGCATTGCAGATCCGGGTAAATACTCTTTTATAAGTTCAAGGCATTTTTCTTCTCTCTGAGTTTATTATTATTTTTTAAATAATGATCAGATTGAATACTATTGAATCGTTTACTGCACTCTTTGAGATAATCATAAAGTTCTATTTCCTCTTTCTGCTCTCCCCTGGAGTCCTGACTCCATCCTGGTGGTGCACAAGGTCAAGGCCCCGAAGACCATTCTTCCTAGCCCGGCCAGGAAGGACAGGAATGGACCCCTATGGTCTTCTTGGAAAACTCTTGGGCTTTTTGGACTCTTCCACATGGAGTATTACAAGATGTTTAAAAAGGCATCATTTTGATGTATTATTTTGCTTAATAAAACAGTTGCATTTTAAAAAATCCTGATTGACTCAAGATTTCCTTTCTACTAGGGGGAGGAAAGCAAGTAGTATAAGGGGGTGTTGCCATACTGCCACCATATGTCATTTGTAGCAATCTTATCAAGCCAGTATTAGTACACTTGACACGCAGAGGAGGAAACTGAGGCTCAGAGAGGTGAAACATACTGCAGTGGAGGACGATGGCCGAGTGGGATCCTGGACCTCTAGGCCCAGATCCTGTGCTCAGAAACACTGCCTGCTTGCTCACTCACAGCAGAAAAGTGAGATGGGTCTCTCCTCCCACTAGTGTACTTCTGCCTTTCTCTGGCCCTTGGACCCTGGGCTCCAAGCATCTTCAGGCTGGTATCACCCTCCAGAAGCTGTGTGGTTTGGAAGCATTGTGGCCTTCTGCCCCTGCTTCCAGAGCCTCCCGGGTACCCTGGGGGCTGTATACCTGTCAGTGCTGTGACTCTGTGTGTGTGTGTGTGTGTGTGTGTGTGTGTAAGCGGAGGATAGGGTCTGGGCTCCCCTCTGGAAAAGGGAAGGGAAGAGAGAGTGGGGTTCTGATTCTGCTTCTCTGCAGACCAGGCTTGGTGCCAAGATGGGCGAGCACTCTTATCCCTTCCTCTGACTGCAGGCTGGACTGCTTCCAGCTGCCTGGTGATGGAAAGCTCCTGGCTACCTCTGAGCTCCCACTTCTTCCTGATTTGTCCCCTGGACTCCAGTCCACCCTTCCTTGCAGCAGTCTTCTCGGTGACCAACCTGACACAGGCCTTGGCAGCTGTGCCATAGAGCGTGGAGGAAGTCTGTTTCACTGGTTCCACTTCTGTCTTGCCCCCGGATGCCCTCTTCCACTTTCCTGAGCTCAGGTCCTGGGGCTGATTTGCATGTCCCCAGCTCCTGCCAGGAAGTCCCGGGGGCTTGGGGCAGCTATAGCAGCTTTTTCACTGGACCCTGAACTGATTACTTCTTTCTGCCCCTGACATCTCGGGCAACCTGAGCTTCCTCTAGTACCTTGCCTTCTTGGGGCCCTGCCTAGATGGGAACTTGGGTATTCAGTTGCCTTCCGGTCTACACAGCTGGCTGTCAAGTATAGTTGGTATCAGAATGTGAGGGAGCTGGCCGGCATCTTCTCAGACCTGGTGCTTGGCCCCTCCTCTGGTGACACCTGGACACGTTGGACCTGCCATTCACCACCTAGCTGAAAATGGCCAGTCTTTGGGCCCTCCAGGGCCTCTGGCTGGAGGCTCTGTGTCTGGGCCACACCAAGATGGAGGCAGCTGCAGTGGTAGGACTGGGGCTGCAGAGACTGGACTTGAGCTGCCTGCCGGGGCAGCTGCCCCTTTTGAGCTGCACGAGCTGAACTTGGGAACTACTCTAATGGGGCGCATAGCTCTGGAGGCTCTGGGTTCCTGCCACAGCCTGTAGATCTTGGGTCTTAACAGCGGTTTGACCAGGTTTAACAGGATGTAACCAGGCTTCCTGGCTGCCGTGCCCAGGCTTCAGGGACTGAAGCTGAACAGCCATCGGCTGCGGAGCGCCACACTGTGCACGTATGAAACAGGGGCCCTGGGTCTGTCCAACAATGGGGTGCATACCCTGTCCCTAGCCACTTCCTCCTGGGGAGCTGCCACATCAGGGAAACCACGTGACTCATCTGGAGGGCCAAGTATTCCAGGGCCTGAGGCTGGAGATGGTGGGCTTGGCAGGAATCCACTGGTAGCCCCTCTGCTCGCACTAGATCAGCCTAAACCTGCTGGATACCCACATGGTGCTGAGCCTGGCCTTGGACTTCCAGGGCCGGAGAGTCCACACAGCTTGAGCCTGTAGTTCCCCTCTGGCCTTTCTGGGGTAGAGTTGTCCCTGCCCAAGAGGCTGGCCAGCTTAGAGCTTTGTGCAGCCTTAGAGAGGAAGTTTTGGAAGCTGGCTCCGCATGTTTTTCCAGTCTTGCAAACCCTGACTCTGAAAGGCTAGGCACTGCAGCTGGGGACCCGGAATGTCGCCAAGATCTTCCCTGCCTTTTGCCAACTCCTCCTGCTTGGCAATAGCTTGGAGGCCCTGTGCTCCCGGGTGCCTCTAGCTTCTTCTTTTGGCAGCTTGCCAGACTCCAGTATCTGCGGGTATGGGTGGATGGGCATAGCCCTGGGCCTGATGCATCATGGGGCTGCCCAGCCTACGGGAGCTAAAGCTGCAAGCACTGTGGTCCCCAGCCTGACCCTGCCCACGGTGGCTTGAGGAGCTGGCCAAAGCGGGTTTGGAGATACAGTCTGCTGCTGCTTTCCGGAGCCCTGGCGGTCTCCGGGTTGTAGTGCTAGACTGGAAGACAGGCTTTGTTCTGGATGGCAGTGCTAGACTAGTGGAAGACAGGCTTTGTTCTGGATGGCAGGCCCCAGGAGCACAGTCCCCAGATACCCCAGTATCTGTATATTCTGGGTGCTTCCTTAGCCTGCCAGTGTGCCAGTGCCTGGGTGGAGCCCTGGCTTGAGTGGTTCCCCCAGTACATACATGAACAAGGTATCACACTAGCCATGCTGGCCAAAAGCTGGGGGCCACCCCCAAGAATCCCCTTTTCTCTTTTCTCTGGAGCCACTGCCTCAAAACTTTGGGAGCCGGAACTCTCCTGGGGCCACTCTGCCTGCTGCTTCTGCTGATATCCTAGCTCCTCCTACATGAAGCCAGAAACTCCTGGATCTTCTATCTCTAGCCTTGTTCAGGGCTGGTCTTCAGGATCTCAGGGGTTGGAAGGGGGAGAGTAAGAGGTTCCTCTATGATGTGTTTGTGTCCCACTGCGGCCAAGACCAGGGTTGGGTGGTGCGGGAGCCGCTGTCTACTCTGGAGAGCAGCCTTCCTACCGGCTAGGAGCTGTGCCTCTGCCTCCCCAAGCGCGATCCCGAGGCAGGCAAGGATGTGGCTGACAATGTGGCTGACAATGTGGCAGACGGCACGGCAAGCAGCTGGCTCACACTGTGTGCTGAGTCACCAGGTCCTGCACACCTCACACAGTTGCTTGGAGCGTCACCTGGCCACTTTCCTGCCGGCTGCTCCCCCATCCTCTGGTGCTGCTGCTGGTCTTCCTGAAGCCTGTCTCCCACCACCACCTCCCTTGGCTACCATGGACTGGCTTGGCTGCTCCGCTGAGAGGACTTTCATGTGTGGCCCAAAGAAGACGAAAGAGAGAATGGCTTCCGGGCATGGCTGGGGAGCAGGCTAGGGCAGCCTGGGTTGGGCTAGAGTGGGTGTGTGCATGTTGGAGGTAGGGATAAGACAAGCAAGCCAGCCTGACAGGGAGAGAGTGGGTATGTGTGGGTGCATGGGACTGAACACAGCTTCTGGTGGGAGGTGGGGGTGCTGCACGTGTAAGGAGGATCAGCTGGTGATTTGGGGAACACAGGCTTTGGGAAGGCTCTGGAAGCTGAATGAGAAAATTTGGGAGATGGCAGGTGGCCGTGCGGTATGTGATGTGATCTCAAGATCTCCAAATCCTGAGTAAATTTACTAAATCCGTGAAATGCTTGGCTTAATTGGACTTTCTGTTTTCGATGGAAACCCACATGAGGCAGAAGGCGAAGGGGCTGGGGTCATGGAAACTGTAGCCCAGAGGAAGTGAAGTTGGAAATTCATGGAGGGTGCGGGAGAGGAGGCAGTGCCGGGAGCAGTCCTCAACTGTGAAATGGGGGTTTGTGCCAAGTTCAATCAGATCTTCAAGGGGCAGAGGGGCCCCTCTTGCCATCTGGGTTATAGAGGAATTGGCAGCTGAGGACCGAAAAGCTGGGATGCTGCCCAGGAGGCAGCAGACTGATCGCCTGTTCCCTCAGTAAAAACACGAAGGCGTGGTCATACCTATGGTCTTATTTGAGCCTCATAACAACACTGGGAGGAAGAACTCACCCCCTTGGCACTCCATGTCTAGCCATGCCAAACTATTTGGAGCTTTTGCTCCAATTTGGAGCTCCCGGAACACCACGTGCTCTTGCCTCTGGGCCTTTGCATGCACTGCTCCTTCACCCAGAAACACACTTTCCCCCAATTTCTCTCCTCTGGGGAGCTACTACAGATCTTTTAAGATCCAGCTTAGCCACCAACTTTCTCCAGAAGCCTTTCCTGACCTCCCAGCCTAGGTAAGCTGCTGCCTGTGGGTTCCCATCAGCCCCCGCACTTCCCTTTCCGAAAGTACTGGTTACACTGTACTGGCCCACACAGGCCTGGGGGCCCCTCGAGCATTGGTCTCCAAAGAGGGGTGCCCGAGATGATTCATGGAGGTTTAGAACAAAACGTTAAAACTCATACATATTTCTATTCTTTGATCTCATTTTATTCTGAAGCTCGACTGCCTGCTTTATATGGCTTTATGTTACTTAACCTCTGTACCTTAGTTTCCTCTTTTGTAATATGGGATAGTATTAGACTCTTGCTCAGATTTTGTGACTGTTAAGTGAATATGTATAAAGCACTGAGAGCAGGACCTAGTAATGCATTATAAACGTTCAATAAAAGTTAGCTTTTTGTGCAATTATATATGTACTACATTCATATCCTTATACGTAAATAACACGTTGAGAGTGTGTATTCAAAAATATCTTACTAATAGGAAGCATCACCAATTTACTAATAGGAAATTGGATCTGGAAAGTTTGGAGATCAGGTCCTGGAGACGGACCAGTTTGATTTATCTCTGCATCCTTAGAGCCTAGGGCTGGGCTGGCCCAGAGGGGGTCTTGTAGACAACTGTGGACAGAAAAAAATCTTGGTGGATGGGGAAGCAGAGAACTGGGGTCTGGTTCAGCCTCTGTTGATTATTTCTATATGACACTATGCAGGGCACTTGGCCTCTTAGGGTCTTAGTTTTCCTCTTCTGTAAAATCCCAGGCTTTAATTAAAAAAAAAAAAAAAAAAAAAAAAAAGCTAAGGGAAACCATCAAAGAATTCCAGGCTGGATTTAGGGTGAGGGGCGCCCTCTTGTGTCCGAACGGTGTTTTTCTCTCTCTCTACATCCTCACCACAGGCTTCTCCCAGAAGCGGCCATCCTTCACCCTGCAAATCTGACTTTCCCAGTTCAGATCCGGACACTCTCTCAAATGTCTGACACACTGTCTCCCCACTCAACCTCCACCCTACTCCACCTGTGATCTTTTCCCTATGCAGCGTGGGACCCAGAAGAGACCTCTGGGGTCAGCCCAGTGATTCAAATTCTGGCCTGACACTTACTATGTGATCTTGAGCAGGTCACTTCATCTGGGTGAGCCACCATTTCCTCCTTGTAAATTGAAAGTAATACTACCAGCCTCATGGGGCTGTTGTAAGACTTCAATAGCAAGGAGTGGTGCATGGGTCACTGTTATGTTCACTGAGCACAATCACATGAGTTATTAACTATGAATAAGTTGGAACATGTTTCATGAACGTGAGAAACTACGCCTTTAAAACTAAAATCTAGAGTTCCCCTAATTTTAGCAGAAGCCAGCATGTACTGAGCACGTGCCAAATTCCACGTACTGTCACTTTCCCTGAAGTCTCATACCCATTAGTAAAAAATAAGAATAATGATTAAACTCCTCCTGCCAGAAATGTGCCAAGTCCTTTACAAACTTTTCTACATTTATTCCTCTCACAAACCCTATTAAGTAGATGCCATTATGATAATTCCCACTTTACAGATTAGGAAACGGAGGTACAAAGAGGTTAAGTAATTTGCCCAAGGTTTTACAACTAGTGAGGGGCAAAGCCAACATCCTGCATTTGAAAGAAGTTTCAGACACAAGCAGTGTGATTCCAGAGACCATGCTTTACCTGCATTATCTTGTTTAATCTATACAACACACTCTACAATGTAGATTCTGTTATATCACTCACATTTTACAGATGCAAAAACCAAACACAAAAGTGATAAAGCGATGCAGTAATTCATTCAAGGCCACACAGCTAGGAAGTAGGGATTTGGATCCATGCCTGACTACAAAACCCTACATGTTCAACCCCCCTATTAGACTGCTCATATCCCGACCTATTCATAATGGTAAAAAGCGACTGCATTTATATTGAAATTATTCTGATTATTATTATTCAAATAATGATTAACATTTTTCCAACACCCAGAAGTGCCAAGCTCTGTACTAACTGATTTACATAATAATGGCTAACATTTCACTGTGTATTATTAGGACCCAGGCCCTGATTTAATCGTCTTAGGTGTATTATCTCATTGAAGCCTCACAAAAACCCAGCCAACGAGTGCTATTATTATCCTCATTTTACAGGAGAAGAACCAGAGGTTCACCATCCATCCCAAGTTAGGTAGCTCTTTTTTTTTTTTTTAACTTTTTTTAATTAAAAAAATTTTTTTTTTATTTTAAGAGAGAGAGAGAGCACGAACAGAGTAGGGGCAGAGAGAGAGGGGGGCGAGAGAATCCCAAGCAGGCTCTGCACTCTCTGCGCAGAGCCCAGATGCCGGCTAGAACTCACCAACCGGTGAGATCATGACCTGAGCCAAAACCAAGAGTGGGTGGCTTAACCTACTGAGTCACATAGGCGTCCCCGCCCCGTCATCTAAGTTTTATTGTGAGCTGGAGATGGAACCTACAATTGTCCAACTCTCTCCTGCCTACCAGTCTGGTCACCTCCGTTTACCCTCTTTGTCCCTCATTCTGCTCTCACCTCTCCGGTGCCCGCAGGCTCTGGCCTCTTTCCGGCAGCAGACCCCCTCGCTTTCAGCTTGAGGGCCCGCCCACTGGGCGGTGCCATGATCTCGGAACCTGCGGAAAGGACCAGGGTTGCGACAGGCTCCGCCCCCACGAATAGACCCTGTTCCGATTTGTTCCGGTGCCCGGGACCGGGAGCAGATGACACATTTATTGGCTGAGGATATCGGGAAGGCAGCCAACGGAGGCTCGCGCTCGCGCGGTGCCTTCTGGGAGTTGCAGTCTTAGACGCTCCCTTCCCGGGTGGCACCGATCGGACTCCGCGTCCCAGCATTCCCTGCGCGAACCCCGGAGCACTTCCGCCCTGTTGTGAAGTGGGTGTCTCGGTGGGTGAGTCCGGGTGGTGGGGCGGGGGCAGCTGAGACTCAGGCTCTGGGCTGGAAGCTTAGGAGGTGGTGGTGTCCTAGAGGGCCAGGGAAGGTGAGAGGGGAGAAAGCAGCTTTTCTTGGCGGGCGGGGGGTGAGGGTGAGGGGCGGCCAGAGGATGGAGCGTCCGGAGATGGGAAGGGTCATAGAGGGGTCGGGGATGAGGAGGGAGATAGAAGGCCCTGGGAGCGAAGACGGTTCTAGAAAGGTATGTAGGTGAGGAGACAGAGAGAGGTTCTGGAGGTAGCAGAGTCCTAGAAGGGTCTGGAAACCACAGAGGGAAGGATAGACGGTTCTTGGGCCCTGGCAAGATGAAGAGAAAAAGGCCGGAGCTTGAAGCCCGACCTTAAAAATGGTGTTCCAGCCTCTACTCGCCCGCCTCGACAGACGTAGCAAATCTGATATCCCCTTACACTTCCTCTAATGGTTGTGACCTCTGGAACCCAGTAGGTGGGACTGGCTATCGTGTTCTGCCCCAAATCAGCACCCGCTTCCCTTCTGCCCGATGGAAGTGAATGGCACCTTCGTCCACTTTAGCGCTCTGGTTCCTCTTGGATTCTTCCACGTCCAGGGATCTTCAGACCTTTCAGTTTCTGTTATGTGTCCTGAATCTGCCCCTTTTCTGGTCAGGGTTTTTGCACAAGGCTTTCATCTTTTCACCTCCCCAGCCTGGAAAAACACATTGTAGTCAGCGTCACCTATTTAACCCACAAATCTGATTGTGCCTTCTGCTTAAAAACCTTCTTTCTCATCACCTGTAGAATTAAGTCCAAACACCTTAGCCGGATAGTCCAGACTTTTCATAAACTCCCTCTGCAGCCGAATCTTGTGCACCCATGCTATTTGTTTTTTTCGGTTTCTTGGGGAGGCTGTTTGGTTTTCCACCGTTATGTATGCCCTTCTCTCTGCTTAGAGTACACTTTTTCCGACCGTTCTCTGCCAAGAGAACTATTCTTGGGAGAACCAGCTAACCAACTTGAGTGTTACTTTGTTTAGTTTACCTTAAGCTGATTAAGTCACCCCCCAACCCCAGTTCTCACAGACCTCTTTTACCACTTTTGATCATAATTATCTGTGACTTTGTTTTTTTTTTTTTTTTTTTTTTGGTCTCTTCCACTAGACTGTAAGCTTATCCAGGACAAGAACAGTTTCTGAGTCACCGCCATTTCTTCATTGCCCAGCCCAGGATAGTAAATACTTGATGTAAATCATGTAAATCGGTAAATACTTAATGAATGTGTGAACAGTGACCATCCAGGGTGAGCTTTGCTGTACCAGTTTTTTTTTAAATTTTTTAATGTTTGTTTATTTTGAAAAAAATTTTTTTTAACGTTTATTTATTTTTGAGACAGAGAGAGACAGAGCATGAATGGGGGGAGGGACAGAGAGAGAGGGAGACACAGAATTGGAAGCAGGCTCCAGGCTCTGAGCCATCAGCCGAGAGCCCTACGTGGGGCTCGAACTCATGGACCGCGAGATCGTGACCTGAGCTAAAGTCGGACGCTTAACCGACTGAGCCACCCAGGCGCCCCTTATGTTTGTTTATTTTAAGAGAGAGAGAGAGAGCGAGCGAGCCAGAGCGTGAGCAGGGGAGGGGCAGAGAGAGAAGGAGACATAGAATCTGAAGCAGGCTCCAGGCTCTGAGCTGTTGGCACAGAGCCTGATGTGGGGCTCAAACTGACGGGCTGTGAGATCATGACCTGAGCCGAAGTTGGATGCTCAACCGGCTGAGCCACCCAGGCGCCCCTTTTATGCCAGTCTTAAAGACTGCTTCTTCCAGTGGATTTCCAAGGACATGAGGCTTTAGTCTTTTCTTGCCTGTCAGGGCTGTCTTTGCTGGGTGCTGATTCAATACCAATGGGAGTTTAAGCCGGGGATGGCAAATACATAGAATGTGTGATACCACTTTTTCTTCCTGTGTCTGGTCGTCATAGCTAATTGGTGGCAACACATATTGACATGGGATTCAGATATTGACATGGACAATGCTAAGGACTCTGTCCTTAGCACAGTGACTGAAGTTGGTGCTTTACATGAAGCCTGTTTGCTCTCCCTGGTTTAAACCCTTAAATGTTTAAGCAGTAGCCTGGACCATCAGCCAAATACACTGGCTAGTGTTTGGGGGCTCCTAGTTTCTTCTTCGGAAGTCGCAGACCAGTCTTGGCCTTTCCCATGGGACTGGGGCAGCTCTCTTACCATCCCACTGTTCAGTGGGTGGGCTTTTAAGTCCACATCCATACTCAATACCCCAGGAGACAGGAGGCCCCTTAGCTTCTTCCCTGTATTTGTAAAGGGATCTTGACCCAGTCAATACCTATCCCTCATTGCTTAGGGGAGTCAGTACGCTTTCTAGGTCTTCCTAGATGGTGGAAGAGCTCTTCCAGAGTATTTAGCTTGAAAGGTGGTAAAGTGACGACAGCCCATAATGACAGAAGCCTGTCATCATCCACTATTTAGTCCTGGTATTTGAAATGATTTTTGAGTTGGTTGCCAATATTTAAAAAGCCAGAGTTCTAGCTTCTCTTGGAAAAAAGTAGGCGGCCTGGGAACTTGGCCAGTGTTCTCTCTGGTGCTATGTAGTTCGTCACAGCCCCTACTCCACTCATTTACCGATTTACATTGCCTGGCCCCTGTAGCCATTTAAATTTGTAGCCACTGACTTGAGTCTTCCTGCCCCTTTGCTCTATTCTCATCATACTAATTGGGGAATCTGGGGCAAATGCTGAGTACGGTCAAGCTGTAAGCTGAAGTCTTTTATTTATTTATTTTATTGACATTTTTTTTAACATTTATTTATTTTTGAGAGACAGAGAGAGCCAGAGCACGAGTGAGGAAGGGCCAGAGAGAGGAGACACAGAATCCAAAGCTCCAGGCTCTGAGCTTGTCAGCACAGAGCCTGAAGTGGGGCTTGAACCCACGAACCGTGGGATCATGACCTGAGCTGAAGTCAGACGCTCAACCAACTGAGCCATCACAGGTGCTCCTGTAAGCTTCAGTCTTGATTGGCAGCTGCAGAGTCCACATGACCTGTCCAGGGTCACACAGCTAATAATGGCAGGAGTGGAACTGGAACCCTGATTAGCTCCCTCCTGCCTTAATGTTCTTTCCACTCTCCTCCCATCTTCACAGGGGTTTGGGTGATTGGCAGACCTAGAGGAATCTATGTGGTGCAGTTAAGAAAAATGACTGGAAAGAACATATCTTGGCTTCGTCCCAACTCTGCTGCTTCCTAGTTGTGTGACCTTAAGTGAGTCCCTTCACAGAAGCTCAATTCCCTATATGTAAATTGAGGATATAGTGGACTCAACTTTATAGGAGAATTCTATTCTAAAGTTAGCACTCTGACTTTGGGAAATCTCATTTAGCCCAAAATCACAGTCAGCTTGAAAATCCTTTGGCAAGGAGCCATTTAGAAACCAACATGCTGTCTTTCAATAAGCTAACCAGCGCAGCTGGGTTTTCTTGTTTGAATGTCAGATGAAAGAGTTGGCTTGTGTTTAGGGACGCTGCTGTATGAAGCATTCTCTGCTCATACTCTGGAGAGAGAGGCTTGAGGGAATTCAGACCAACCTGGGGACCAAGAAAATCCTGCTTATTCTGGAATAGACACATAGCGAACAGAACTGGCTGCACCATTTAAATTATGTGCTTTTTTTTTTTTTCTCTTTCTGGTGTTTGCATGTAGTTTAATACACGTAAGTTAGAGATCAGTGTAGTGCAACTCCACACTAATGACGCTTGACTTGCTTGCCAGGAGGATTCAGTGAGATTGTGAATGTAGAGCACGTAGCACCAGACCTGGCACCTCATGGGCACTCAGGAGATGGGTACTCTTTGAGATTGTTGATCCTGGTGTGGCCCTGACATTCTTGGTCATCTTAGGACTGAGGGATGCCCTTGTCCTTTCTTTCTCCCAGCTCTGTGTAAAGTCACCCTGCCATTTGCTGAATGTATTGATCTCCCTCTGTGGATAGGCTGCAATTCCTATCTAAGAGAGTAGCAGGAAAAGCTTTCAGATTTGTATTTGTTTTATATATATATATATATATATATATATATATATATATATATGTCCAGGTTAGTTAACATATAGCGTAGTAATGATTTCAGAGATAGAATTAAGTGATTTATTACTTACATATAACACTCAGTGCTCATCTCAATAAGTGCCCACCTTAATGCCCATCACCCATTTAGCCCATACTCCCCATCCAACACCCCACCAGCAACCCTCAGTTTGTTCTCTGTATTTAAGAGTCTCTTATGGTTTGTCTACCTCTCTGTTTTTATCTTATTTTTGCTTCCCTTCCCCTATGTTCATCTGTTTTGTTTCTTAATTCCACATACGAGTGAAATCATATTTGCCTTTCTCTGACTGACTTATTTCACTTAGCATAATCCACTCTAGTTCTATCCATGTTGTTGCAAATGGTAAGATTTCATTCTTTTTGATCATGGAGTAATATTCCTTTGTATATGTATACTACATCTTCTTTATCCATTCATCAGTCGATGGACATTTGGGCACTTTGGCTATTGTTGATAGTCCTGCTATAAACATTGGGGTGCATGTGCCCCTTTGAATCAGCATTTTTGTATCCTTTGGATAAATACCTAGTATTGCAATTGTTGGATCATAGGGTAGTTCTGTGTTTAATTTTTTGAGGAACTTCCATACTGTTTCCTAGAGTGGCTGCACCAGTTTACATTCCCACCGGCAATACAAAAGAGTTCCTCTTTCTCCGCATCCTTGCCAACATCTGTTGTTGCCTGAGTTGTTAATGTTAGCCATTCTGACAGGTGTGAGGTGGTATCTCATTGTGGTTTTGATTTGTATTTCCCTGATGATGATTGATGCTGAGCATCTTTTCATGTGTTCTTTAGCCATCTGGATGTCTTCTTTGGAAAAGTGTCTGTTCATGTCTTTTGCCCATTTCTTCACTGGATTATTTGTTTTTTGGGTATTGAGTTTGATAAGTTCTTAATAGATTTTGGATACTAGCCCTTTATCTGATATGTCATTTGCAAATGTCAGATTTGTATTTGAAACTAACCCTTGAACTTTCAAGTCTTCCCAGAAGAAAATATCTATTATCTGTGGCTCTTGGCTTTGGGACTGGTGGGACTACTAATTGCCTATTTTGTTGTAGTGTTAGTCTCTCTGTGCAGGAGCACAAACTTCTTTGCTTGCTCATTGACGGTCTCGCTCATTAGAAAGTAACTTTCATGAAGGTACAAACCATCTTTCCCAGTTACTGTTGGCTGTGTAGATACCAGTACAGTGCAGGTACATAGTGGGACTCTGTAAATGACTGGTGAATTAGTCCTTGTGTGAGAGAGTGACACAAATGCTTTTGGACTAGTGCGTGATTAAGGCTGTGACTAAAAAAGAAATTTCATGAAAAGTTAATTCTTTAGCTTAATATAAATGATGGACTTTCCATAGTCCAATAGGCTTTCGAGATACTGGATTTACCATTTTAATTAAAGGCAACAACACTTCCAATGGCCCTGCTATTTGTCACGCATTATGGATACAGAAATGAGTAAGATAGAGTCCTGGCCCTAATAATACAATTTAATGGTGAGAAGTAAGGACAGGTAACTACAACAGTGTAGGATACCACTTTATAGTAAAGGCATGTGCCAATTGCTTTGGGAATACAGGACTGGAGAAGCGATTCTGGGAAAGCAGGGATGGGGCAGGGCATGACAAAGGCATGTTAAGGAATTCTTAACAGATGAGGTGACATTGACCTGGTAGCTGAGGGACAAGCAGGAAGCTGTCAGATGGTCATGAGTTGTGTTCGTAGTTCCTCCCTGAGTATGTAGAGGTCTTTAGGACAAGTCTTTATTTTTCATCACCCTTGCCTTGTTCCTGGAGAGTCCAGTCAGATGGCCTAAAATCTAAATACCAGCCTCTCTCCACTCTTGATTTGGCTGTGTCATTCCCATTTGGAAGGAGCTGATAGTTTCCTTTGAGTGGGTGCTTTTATGTCATCTAGATTTGTTGGGAATGACACAAAGAGCTCATTTTTCCAGATCACCCAGCACAAGTGTTGTCAGAGTCTTCCTTGTGTCAAAGAAGCAATCCCAGTTGTCCACTCAATAAGTGTTTTCGGAGAGCCTTCTGTGTGTAGCATCATGCTTGTTGTGGGGGTGGAGGAGGGAAGGGGTAAACTATGTTCCTCATCCTCAGTGAGGCCGTAATCTCTCTGGGGCCACACACATACGCTCCCCTCTAATACAACATAGAAAGTGGCAAGTGTGACAGAGATAGAAAGGAGGAAAGAATTCCTTCTGACATGATCTAGAAGGTCATTTAAAAATCTAGTGTGTGCAGAAGGGGATTAGTTATAACCCTTGCTTCATGACACATCACCATCATGAGCTGACTGTTGTCTGACTGAGCTGATTGTTTACCGAGCGCTGCCTCTGTGTGCTGAGCACTGTACTGGTCAGCTTATGATCTAGTGGGTAAGATAATTATAATCGAGCATGATCAGGTTTGTGGTAGAGAAACGTAGGTGGCATGGAAGCTTGTGGCATAGGAAGGATTGAATCTTGTTTCAGGGCACAGGGAGGGCCTCTTGGAAAGAGTACAATTGAAGTTGAGACCTAGCTAGGTGAAGAAAGGGAGGACACTTCCTAAAGGAGATGGTCCACAGTATGTGGGAGGGTTCCAAGGGCAGCAAGCTGTGTGGCTGGAGTGCCCTGACCAGTGGAACATGGTAAAGAGATGAGGTATAGACTTGGGCAAGGTTCACACTTGATTGTGAAGGATGTGGGAGGTCATCCAAGGGTGTTCAGCGGAAGTGACCTGGTCAGATTTTGAGCTAGTCTGGTTGTTGTGTGAAGAACTCTGGGTTGGGGTGAGAGGAGAGAAGGCAGGGACATGAGTTAGGAGGCTGATCCAATGAAAAGCATGGCGACTCTCTGGCCTGAGGTGGCAGCATTGGGGGTCTAGATGCTTAGGAGGCCAGGAGGCACAGCTTGGTGATGAATTGGATGTGGGGGATGTTGAAGGAAGGTGATCCCTGGGTTTCTGGCATGGGTAAATTTTTTTTTTTTTTAATATTTTTAAATGTTTATTTATTTTTGAGACAGAGAGACAGAGAGAGAGACAGAGACAGAGACAGAGTATGAGCAGGAGAAGGGCAGAGAGAGACACACATACACACAGAATCCGAAGCAGGCTCCAGGCTCTGAGCTGTCCGCACAGAGCCCGACATGGGGCTTGAACTCACAGACCATGAAATCATGACCTGAGCCAAAGTCGGATGCTTAACCGACTGAGCCACCCAGGTGCCCCTGGCATGGGTAACTTGATAGAAGGTGGTGCCTTGGCTGGATGGAGAGCTCCAGAAGAGGGACGGGTCTGTAGGAGAAAATGAATTCAATTTGGGGCCCACTGAGTTTGAGGTGCCTAATAGACAGTCAAGTGGGAAATGTCCTGTAGATGATTGGATTTGGGGTCTGGAGGCAGGTCCTGGCTGGAGCTTTGGGAGTCATCAGTTTCAAGATGGTGAAAAATGCCAAATGGATGGGTTGGCCAAGAGGGAATGTAGAGTGAGAGGGGTTTTGCAAGGGGAGCACCCTTAAAGGAAAGCTGAAGGTCCGGAGAGAAAGGCCCTGTGGAAGGGGGTGGCATTTGGAACCCAACTTGAGGAAGGGTTAGACTGGGCATGTGTAGAGGAAGGAAGGCATGCTGGGGCCAGATTGTGAAGGCCTCGATGCCAGAACACGGCGTTCAGCACATCACAGAGGATTTCGTGCTGTACTGTCCTCCTCCAGCGTGTGCTGGCTGCCAGCTTGGGGGCCAGGTTGTGGTCTGTCTTCCTGCTTGTGCCTATTCCTGTCTGAGCAGCCCTGCTCCGTGCAAAGGCAGCGGAAGGTTCGGGGTCCTCTTACTCACATTGTCTGTTGTCCCTTGTCCCTCTGCCTTCAGAGCCTTGGGGAGCATCACCTCTCCCAGGAATCCCTGGAAGTACACACCTTAAATGCAGGAAGACATTGAACGAGGACGGCCCAGCTGAAGCAAGGTGTCCGGAACAGGCCATGGCCATGGCCCTGGAAGCCCGGGCCCAGGCCTCTCCCCGACCGGAACCCGAAGAACTCCTTATTGTAAAGCTGGAAGGGGACTCATGGAGACCAGAGAGCAAACCTGGGGAGGAGGGCTTCGACCCTGGCCCTGAGGCTTCCCGCCGGCGCTTCAGGCAGTTCCGGTACAAGGATGCAGCTGGACCCCACGAGGCCTTCAGCCAGCTCTGGGCGCTCTGCTGTCACTGGCTGCGGCCAGAGATCCGCCTCAAAGAGCAGATCCTGGAGCTGCTGGTGCTGGAGCAGTTCCTGACTATCCTACCCAGGGAGGTCCAGGCTTGGGTGCAGGCGCGCCACCCTGAGAGTGGTGAGGAGGCGGTGGCCCTGGTGGAGGACTGGCACCGAGAGGTCCAGGCTGCGGGACAGAGGGTGAGGCGGCGGGGCTATGACTAGATTAATCATTGCCAAAACCACAGTAATAGTAATAATTGTTGTTATCATCGACCAACTGACATATTTATTGAGCACTGCTGTGTAACAGACACTGTCTTCTGTGCTTTCCACCTAATCCTGTTTAATGAGATGGATACCGTTATCCTGATTTTACCAATGAGGAAACTGAGGCAGAGAAAAACAGGTAGTTGGCTCAAGGTCACACGGCATTAGACGGTAGAGCCAGGACGTGAATTCAGGCAGGCTGACACTGAAGCCAGCATTCAGAACCACTGCCTAAACTGCCTTTCAGGACCATATTCACGGTGCAGTTGATTTGTATTGTGTTTCACACGTGACAAAGCCTTTTTTTTTTTTTTTTAATTTTTTTTTTTTAATTTTTTTTTTCAACGTTTTTTATTTATTTTTGGGACAGAGAGAGACAGAGCATGAACGGGGGAGGGGCAGAGAGAGAGGGAGACACAGAGTCGGAAACAGGCTCCAGGCTCCGAGCCATCAGCCCAGAGCCTGACGCGGGGCTCGAACTCACGGACCGCGAGATCGTGACCTGGCTGAAGTCGGACGCTTAACCGACTGCGCCACCCAGGCGCCCCAGACAAAGCCTTTTTACATACGTGATCTCTTTGGGTGCTTAAGGCAGTAAGGTAGGTAGGTAGACAGAAGTAGCATTATCCTCCTCATTGTATACACTAAACTAAGGCCCAAAAAGTCAGGTGGCTCACAAAGCGCAGTCAGTCGAACCAGAGCCTAAATCCAGATCCTGAGGTTCCAAATTCATTGTTCTTTCTGTACACGACAGATGCCTCATGTGCAAGCCATGGGAATTAAAATACCTCTGAGGCATGAGGCTCAAATGAGATAGTAACTGACATTTCTTGAGCACTCATTGTGTGTCAGACACCGTTCTAACCTTTCTGTATGTATTGCTCATCTAATCAGCACAGCTGCCCGATGAGGTAGGTACTGTTATGTCACTGGTTTTCAAGTGGGTAAACAGAGACTCAGAGGTAAGTGACATGTATAGATTTATATAACTTAAGTGGTAGAGCCAAGATAAGGGAAGTGAAAACATCGTGGATTTAACACTCATAGTTTCAACAATTTGCAAGAGACTGAAGGCCCATGATATCATTTATAGTTTTTCTAGGGCACGACTTTTGAATCCTGCTTTTGGAGCTGGCATATGTAGAGCAAGTACTTGAACTGGCTGCGGGCTGAGCCAGCCACCCAGAACCTCCATCTCAACATACCCCTGTTCCTTCCCCTTGTTACACGGTCAGTAATTTTTGTGATGTTATATTTAATGATATATTGTTGGGGGAAATTATAGATTGAGAAGATCCCTTGCAAATGGCAGGGGTTTTCTGTACATCATAAAAGGTGAAGCTCTGTACAGATGTGAGATTGGGGGAAGAAAGGTTTATCGTCCGTGGGTTTGCTTTTTGGATTCTTTTTAATTTTTTGGTGTTTATTTATTTTTGAGAGAGAGAGAGAGAGAGAGAGGGAGAGAGAGAGAGAATGGATGGGGGAGGGGCAGAAAGAGAGGGAGACCCAGAATCGGAAGCAGGCTCCAGGCTCTAAACTGTCAGCACAGAGCTGGACGTGGGGCTTGAACTCACGAACCGTGAGATCATGACCTGATCTAAAGTCGGATGCTTAATCGACTGAGCCACACACGTGCCCCTGCTTTTTGGATTCTTTTACAAACTGATTGAAAACACATATGATTTAAAGTTATAGAACTAAGTATGAGAGAGTGTACCTTATTCTAATATACCACCCCACCCTCCCGTATTATTTCTTTTAAAGAAACCATCTGTCTTAAGTGGCAGTGAAAAAACAAATGAACTTGAGACCCAGAATTGAGTTAATTGAGAATTGATTTAAATCAAGGTCTTAATGACTCTTTATCTGTAAAATGAGAGGGTTGGACTAGACCAAAAGTTCTCAAACTATACCCTTGTGAGCTGAGCAGAGGTTGAATTGCTTCTAAAATTGAAAAAAAAAAAAAATAAGGTAATGGAATGTGCTCTATTATGTATTATTTTCCTGTGACTTTTATTTTTATTTTTTAACTTTCTACCTGCTCCTGAGTGCTCACAGATGTCAAAACAAATGGATAAGTAGCAAAGGAGCTCCCCTGCCCCCACATATATGCTTGTGATCTTACATTGCAAGGTACCTGACTCAGTTACATTTTTTGCAAGGAAGACTTTTCCAAGTCTTACTAATGGAATGAAGTATGCTAACTCTGTTCCTCAGAGAGAACCGCCTGGAAAAGGCAGCGCTGCTGGGCTAAATATTTGACCTCCAAGATATTTTCCTTAAAGAGACCTCTCAGCTGTGCTCTTGGGTGGGTTTTGGCTTGCTGACTCTGTCGTCACCCTGTTGCAGAAACCCTCTCCCCATTAGGTGCATAGGCATTTTTTTAAAATATATTTTTTAAGTTTATTTGTTTATTTTGAGAGCGAGAGAAAGCATGAGTTGGGGAGGGGCAGAGAGAAAATCTTGAGCAGGCTCCACACTGTCGGTGCAGAACCTGATGCAGGGCTCGAACCTATGAACTGTGAGATCATGACCTGAGCCACAGTTGGATGCTTAACCAGCTGAGCCACCCAGGTGCCCCTGCAGAGGCACTTTTCAAAAAAACAGACTTTATTTTTTAGAGCAGTTTTAGGTTAACAGCAAAACTGGGTAGAAAGTGCAGACGTTTCTTCTGTACCTCCAGTCCCCATGCACGCACATTATTCCCCACCAGAGTGGCACGTTGATCATGATCGATGAACTTACCTCGACACGTCCTTATCACCCAAAGTCCATAGTTTACATTAGGTGTCACTCTTGGTGGTGTACATGCTGTGGATTTTGACAAATGTATAACAACGTGTATTCACCATTATATTTCATACAAGATAGTTTCACTGCCCTAAAATCCTTTGTGCTCCGCATATTTATCCTTCCCTTCCCCCAACCCCTAGCAACCATTGATCTTTTTGCTGTCTTCATACTTTCACCTTTTCCAAAGTGTCATATAGTCGGAATCATACAGTATGTATGTAGCCTTTTCAGAATGACTTCTTTCACTTAGGAGTATGCATTTAAAGTCCCTCCATATGTCTGCATGGTTTGATAGCACATTTCTTTTCAGTGTTGAGTAACATTCCATTGTCTAGATGTACTGCAGTTTATTACCTACTGAAGGATATCTTGGATGCTTCCAAGTTTTGGCAATTATGGGTAGAACTGCTATAAACATCCATGTGCAGGCTTTGTGTGGTGCACAGGCATTTTTGATGAATTCTTTACTCATCCCGACTCCAGCCAATATTCTACCAGTTTTTTCCTTCTCCTTGTCACTTGAATCTCCTTCTTTCTGTCTACAGTTGCCATCTACGGGATCAAAACCTTTGCATAGGCGTGGCAGTAGTTAGAGGAGCTAGAGCCCAGAGTGAGGATTGTTGTGGAGTCTAGTCCTGCAGTTGCTCTGTAGATTGTAAGATTGTAACTATAACAAAGAGATTTATTTGTTTTTTTCCTTAAATAACCACAGTAGAATGCGGATAAGCACAGGTTTGCTCCCTATGAGCCACACAAGACATTGGTGGATGGCCTCACTTGGAATGGATTTTTATGCTCTGGGCCCATACCTGTATATCTTAAGGATAAACATCCCTCTCTTTGAGTGAGGATTGGAGTTTTCCCACCAGCCAAAGGTTTTTTGGAGTTCTGGAAGTTTGGCAAACTCATTAAGTTGCTGAAGGTGGATGTTAATATTTTGAGTCCAAAAATAAGACTCAGAGCAATGTATATAATTGCTACCTTTTGTAAAATAGGGAAGAAGTAAGAGTCTATATTCATAGATGCTTGTGTATAAAGAACCGAAAGGATGCGGAACAGTAGTCACCTGTGGGGAAGAGTAGGGAGAAGGAAGACACTGGGCAGATGGGACAGGGACAGGGTAGGGATGGGGTATTTTCACTAAATGTACCTTTATATTTTCTGTTTTTGAACCAGGTGAGCATTGAAAATTACCTTTTGAAAAAATTGAAACACGTTTTTTTAAGTTTCTATAATGCAGTGAGGTTGTTACATTGTTGGGGTTTTAGGGCCAGGAAATAACATCTCTTCCATCTCTCAATTTGGAACCAAATGACAGATAAGAAATGAGCTTTATGATTGGTAATGCTGAGTGGGTACTGTCCTCTCTTAATTGGTTATTCCCTTTTATTATATACATGCCCTGTATCTCTGAGTACTCGTTCGCCTGAACTTCTACCTTGAATTTAAGTAGCCACTTCTACTTTCCTTTCGAGTTATAGTGCCTTCTCTTTGCTTCTCCTTCTGTTTGAAGAGTAGATAAGACTTTCTAAAGCAGCACATACTTTTATTGCATTTTAAAATTCCATTTGTAGTTGTTTGTCTCTCCTTTTTCTTTTTGAATTTTCCTTGCCTTTCAGCAGGAATATTTAGAGCAATTATATTCAGTTACTGGTGTATCTGTTTTTATGTTTCCTTTTGTCATTTAATGTATACCTGGTTAACTTTTATCTTTATTTGATAACTTAAAAATTAATCGACTTTTGATGTTTAGAGATTAGTTTTTAATGTCATGAAAACTTTACATGATTTATCTCTTTATGATTCAAAAATGTTTGGAACAGTAGCAGCCTCATTGAGATGCTTGTATAGCTTCCCTGTGTTGAACAAAACATTAGTCATTTGGTGGTATAAGCGCTGGTGTGTTGACTAATGTCAGTCTCATGGCTTTGCTGTCATACTTTGAGTCATCTTTGGATCTTAAAAAGAGTCTGTTAACCTCTGGACCACAGCTGTACTCCATAGAACATTCCCTGCCCTACCATAATTGGTCTTACTGAACTGACCATTGGGAATTTTGACTGTCTGTGTAGGAATTGGCCTTGTGTGCAGAAGAGACTGGGTCCTTAAAGGCAATGCAGGAATCTCAGCACTGTCCACTGCAGCCAGTGAATCACTGGCCTGAGGAACAGTCCCAGAAGCAGTGGGTGAAGAACTCATGCCCTGACCTTCCCGAGCATCTAGACACCAAGATAGTGCCACACCCCTTGAAAGAAAGTGGTGAGTACCAAGAATCAGGGAATGTCCGGGAGGAGAGGTGAGGGGTAGAGGGGGTAAGGAAGGGTGCACAGGGAGTAGGGATGTGCAGAATTCAAGACAGGGGATGGATTGGTGTCTGGTGGACACACTGGGAAGTAAGGCAGGTAAGCGCTGTGCAAGGAGAGGAAGCGCCCAGTGCTGTTGGCGCCCCACTGAGTCATGCAGCCAGTTCAGGCCAGGGCCGGGGTCACGTGGTGATCATAGGAGTGTGAGGTGGCATCTTACACACGGCCCATCTCTCGAGGCAGCTTAGGAGCCAGACGCTCTAGGATGGAAGTAAAAGGGGACATCTGTCCGGGATACCAGGACAGTCCCAGCTTGATGCAAGCATGGCATCTGGAAAGCTGGAGCCGGGAGGGGTGGTTTCTTGGGAACCAGAGCTTGGGTTTAGGAGACTTCTTCTTCTCCTCAGCTGTCCTCACTCCCCGAGTCCCTACTCTCCCAAAGACGGGGAGTGTTGGAGATTGGGAGGTGACTGCTGAGTCCCAGGTAAGCTGCTGTTTGTCCCTTCCTTCCTGTCCTTATTCCTCCTGTGCCCTTGCACCTGTGCCCCTCTCCTCACTCTGTGGCCTGCCCTCAGCAGAAGGACATATGTCCTGGGGTATTAGCCTCTGCCCTTGGCCCCCAGTCTGCTGGCCTCTCCACGGTCATGCTGCTCCTTATGACACTGGCCTCACACATGGTATCCCTGCGTCCGTTATCTTTCCCGGGGCCTGGTCGCGTTGCCAGGCCATTTCCAACTGAGGTCCTTGTCTTGTACATCTCACAGGAAGCCCTGGGCCCCAGCAAACACGCTGAGAAGGAGTTCTGCGAGGACCCCCCAGGAGACAGCTGTGGAAACGGCGTGTCCCTGGGTAAGGAAACCGTGCCCTCTCAAGAAGATGTTGTCGGGTTTCTGGTACACTCAGTTCCCAGAGGCTGTTTCATCACTCCCTTAAGACTTGGGGCTCTGCGAAGTCTGGAGCTTCAGACACAGGAAGAACACATGCGCTCTGTGGCCACAGCACTGGTGGCAGGGGTGGAGCATGGGGCGTGGGGTCTGCCTGGATAGAGGCTGGCGGCTGGCTTCCGAGGGCCTGCCCTCTGGGGGTCGTTTCCTCATTTCCTCAGTACACTCAGCATGCTCCTGGGGCTGTCTCAGAAATCCAGTCTTGGCAGCATCAAACAGGGTCCATCTCTCAGGGGCAGTCCCCAGTGAGCTGAGCCCATGAGACTGATGTACTAAACCACAGTGAGAAGTAAACGTCACGGGGCTCAAAAACCCACACGGCCAGCACCAACTCCTGTTTTCGTAAGTGCGTCTCCACGGGAGCCAAACAAACACGAACCGTTTCCCTGCGGAGCTTGGGTCAGAATGATGGGTTAGACGTGAGGGAGGGATAAAGTGGAAGAGACAGTGATAGGCCCACCTCTTGTTGGTGATGGGAGACATGGGAAGCTTGTGGGCGCCTTGCCTGACAGCATAACTCCTTTTTTACATAAACCATGATATCTTGGGAAGATAGTGTTCAGCAGAACAAACTTTGGGAAGTGTTGAACTGGGTAATCTTTAAGTTTCTTTTAGCTCTCAACTCTTTTTCATCTAGTTTTCCTCAAATATTTATTTATTACAAATTTTTTAAATGTTTATTTATTTTTGAAAGAGAGAGAGAGAGAGCGAGCACAAGCAGGGGAGGGACAGAGAGAGAGGGAGACACAGAATCTGAAGCAGGCTCTGGACTGTGAGCTGTCAGCATGGAGCCTGATGTGGGGCTCGAACTCACAAATCGTAAGGTCATGACCTGAGCCGAAGTCAGATGCTTAACTGACTGAGCCACCCAGGCACCTGACCTTGAATATTTATTTTAATGAAAGGCTTCCTGTTTTTTTTTTTATATGAAATTTATTGTCCAATTGGTTTCCATACAACACCCAGTGCCCATCCCAACAGGTGTCCTCCTCAATACCCATCACCCACTTTCTCCTCCCTCCTGCCCCCCATCAACCTTCAGTTTATTTTCAGTTTTAAAAAAAAAATTTTTTTTAATGTTTATTTATTTTTGAGAGAGACAGAGACAGAGCTTGAGCGGGGGAGGGGCAGAGAGAGAGGGAGACACAGAATCTGAAGCAGGCTCCAGGCTCTGAGCTGTCAGCACAGAGCCCGTCACGGGGCTCGAACCCATGGACCGTGAGATCATGACCTGAGCCAAAGTCGGACGCCCAACTGACTGAGCCACCCAGGTGCCCCAGTTTATTTTCAGTTTTT
Source organism: Lynx rufus (assembly GCF_022079265.1). Taxonomy (NCBI): domain Eukaryota; kingdom Metazoa; phylum Chordata; class Mammalia; order Carnivora; family Felidae; genus Lynx; species Lynx rufus. The sequence continues at coordinate 197,175,622 of NW_025814834.1, read as the reverse complement.
AAGAGTCTCTTATGGTTTGGCTCCCTCCCTCTCTTTTATTTTTTCTTTCCCCTCCCCCATAGTCTTCTGTTAAGTTTCTCAGGATCCACATAAGAGTGAAAACATATGGTATCTGTCTTTCTCGGTATGCCTTATTTCACTTAGCATAACATCCTCCAGTTCCATCCATGTTGCTACAAATGGCCAAATTTCATTCTTTCTCATTGCCAAGTAGTATTCCATTGTGTATATAAACCACACTTTCTTTTTCCATTCATCAGTTGATGGACATTTAGGCTCTTTCCATAGTTTAGCCATTGCTGAAAGTGCTGCTGTAAACATTGGGGTATAAGTGCCCCTAAGCATCAGCACTCCTATATCCCTTGGGTAAATTCCTAGTAGTGCTATTGCTGGGTCATAGGGTAGATCTATTTTTAATTTTTTGAGGAACCTCTACACTGTTTTCCAGAGCGGCTGCATCAGTTTGCATTCCCACCAACAGTGTAAGAGGTTTCCTGTTTCTCCACATCCTCTCCAGCATCTATAGTCTCCTGATTCGTTTATTTTAGCCACTCTGACTGGCGTGAGGTGATATCTCCGTGGGTTTTGATTTGTATTTCCCTGATGAGGAGTGACGTTGAGCATCTTTTCATGTGCCTGTTGGCCATCTGGATGTCTTCTTTAGAGAAGTGTCTATTCATGTTTTCTGCCCATTTCTTCACTGGGTTATTTGTTTTTCGGGTGTGGAGTTTGGTGAGTTCTTTATAGATTTTGGATAGTAGCCCTTTGTCTGATACGTCATTTGCAAATATCTTTTCCCATTCTGTCGGTTGCCTTTTAGTTTTGTTGATTGTTTCCTTTGCAGTGCAGAAGCTTTTTATCTTCATGAGGTCCCAATAGTTCATTTTTGCTTTTAATTCCCTTGCCTTTGGAGATGTGTCAAGTAAGAAATTGCTGTGGCTGAGGTCAGAAAGGTTTTTCCCTGCTTTCTCCTCTAGGGTTTTGATGCTTTCTTGTCTCACATTCAGGTCCTTTATTTTTGTGAATGGTGTAAGAAAGTGGTCTAGTTTCATTCTTCTGCATGTTGCTGTCCAGTTCTCCTGACACCATTTGTTAAAGAGACTTTTTTCCATTGGATATTCTTTCCTGCTTTGTCAAAGATTAGTTGGCCATACTTTTGTGGGTCCAGTTCTGGAGTCTCTTATTCTATTCCATTGGTCTATGTGTCTGTTTTTGTGCCAATACCATGCTGTCTTGATGATTTTAGCTTTGTAGTAGAGGCTAAAGTCTGGGATTGTGATAAGGCTGTTTTGTTAGGGCTGGGAGCTGTTGGGACAGCAGTCCTTTCTTTAGACATTGCAAAGTGTTTTAAAAAATAAGAAAATATATTTTCTCATGTTTTTGGACGTTGAGAGGAGGACATGCTCCAATCACAGTACAAAGTGGTTCCGCAGTGTCACGGCAGACCCTAGGTTCTTTTTCTCTCCTCTGCCGTCCTCAGTGTCAGCTTTGCACTAAAGTTATCATGTGTCATAATCAAAAGATACATGCCAATGGCAGTTGGGCTCACAAGTTTCCTAGTGAGAGAGACTCTCTCTGTTCTCTGTCTCTCTCCCTGTCTCTTACACACACACACACACACACACACACACACACACACACACACACACTGAATGAGTGAGAGAGAGGGAAACCTTTCCTCCAGCCATTAAATTCCTTCTGCTTGGGCTAGTTTAGGCTACGTGCCCATCTGTGGACCAGTAACACTCACTCTTTGTGTGATATGTTTCGTAGCAACAACAAAGAAAGCAAATGAACAGAGCAAACTGGTCAATTAATGTTGGGAATTGGCATGGAAATGTCTGAATAGGTGCGTGCAGGGCAGTGCTCCATTCCAGGGGCAGTTTGGACGAGCACTCTGCTCAGTGTGTCATTTGTACTTAATCTTTTCTTTTCTTTCTTTCTATTAGGGGCTCCAGTTTCCAAACCAGGTATCAACTGCCAGCGAGAGCAAGGACCAGGATTTTGGCGTCCGAGCTTTATCAATTCTGGAAAGAGGAACACTGCAGATTACACCTTGGATAATGAGCAAACAAAACCAGCCCAGGCATCGGCCTGGAGAGATTCCAGGGCCTGGGAGGAACAACACCAATGGGACACGGAGGACATGAAGGTGTCAGGTGTGCACTGGGGCTATGAGGAGACCAAGACTTTTCTGGCAATTTTGAGTGAGTCTCCTTTCTCTGAAAAGCTCCGGACTTGTCACCAGAACCGCCAGGTTTACCGGGCCATTGCAGAGCGGCTGAGGGCAAGGGGCTTCCTGCGGACACTGGAGCAGTGTCGCTACAGAGTCAAAAACCTCCTGCGGAACTACCGGAAAGCCAAGAGCAGCCACCCACCAGGGACCTGCCCCTTCTATGAGGAGCTGGAGGCCCTGGTGAGGGCGCGGACGGCCATCAGAGCCACCGATGGCCCAGGAGAGGCTGTGGTGCTCCCCAGGCTGGGGGACAGTGATGCAGAGATGGATGAACAGGAGGAAGGGGGCTGGGAGCCTGAAGAGACAGCAGAAGATTGTAATGGTGATGACCTGGCCACTGATGAGTCTGTCCAGGAGCCCAGGATTCCAGGGGGCCCAGCTCTGTTCCAGAGTCGTATTGGTAAGAACAAGGGGGTTTAGTGGATTCTGACTCCCAACTCTCCTACCAGCCAAACCTCTGCTCCCTGAGTTCAGGGCACAGACTGGATCGCAAGTCCAGATTGATGCCACTGGTGTTAAGTTCCTTAGATTGTCCTCAAACTCCTACTCTTTCCTTCTATGATCAATTTCCTAGAATGAGTTTTCTTAGTTATAGAAGCAAACTTTTAAAAACTTAAGGGACCTTAAAGAGCTAATTCAGTATCAGTTGACCCTTGAACAATGCAGGGCTAGAGTACTGATCTCTGCTCGTTTGATCGATGCACATTCAACTTTTGACTCCCGACAAACGTGACCATTGGTAGCATACTATGGACCAGAAGCCTTACTGATAGTATAAATAACATGTATTTATATGTTATATGTATTATATGTATATTCTTACAGTAAAGCAAGCTAGAGAAAAGGTGTTGTTAAAATCATAAGAAAATACATTTACACTACTGTATTATATATATAAAAAAATCTGTTGTATAAATGAATCTGTGCAGTTCAAACCCATCAACTATATTTGCCAAAGTGTGTCACTAGGAGTATGGATGGTCATAGTGTTACACAAGTGTTCCTTTTTTTTTTTTTTTTTTTTAAGTTTTTAATGTTTATTTTTTTGAGAGGGACAGAGACAGTGTGACTGGGGTAGGGGCAGAGAGAGTGAGAGAGAGAGAATCCCAAGCAGGCTCCACGCCACCAGCACAGAGCCTGATGTGGGGCTCAAACCCACGAAACCATGAGATTATGACCTGAGCCAAAACCAAGTGTCGGGCGCCTAACCGACCGAGCCACCCAGGTGCTCCACACGAGTGTACTTTTAAGTTTTTTTTTTTTAATTTTTTGTTTTTTTTTTACGTTTATTTATTTTTGAGACAGAGAGAGACAGAGCATGAGCGGGGGAGGGGCAGAGAGAGAGGGAGACACAGAATCGGAAGCAGGCTCCAGGCTCTGAGCCATCGGCCCAGAGCCCGACGCGGGGCTCGAACCCACAGACCGCGAGATCGTGACCTGGCTGAAGTCGGATGCTTAACCGACTGCGCCACCCAGGCGCCCCTGTACTTTTAAGTTTAATGTGCAGGAGAACATCAACTTGTGATTTTATGGTAAATTTAGGTAAGGAAAGATACTGAGTGAAGTTTTTAATATATAACAGAAATCACAACAGTATATAGTTGAACAAGTGATGTTTGAGAAACACCCAGTCATTGTAAAAGTGGAAAAACACTGAAGCCCAAGAGATGAAATGTCTTATGTAAAGTTACACAGTGAGGTAGGGGCAGAGTCAGGATCAGAGCCCAGAGTTCCTGCCTCCATCTTTATGTAGTTTTCCTCTCCACGATGCTGCCTCCCCAGGCTGCATCATTTACCTGCCGAGGAACTGAGAACAGAACACTTCCTGTTCATTCCTCCAAAAAGAGGAAAGGGCATCCTTAGTTGGATGCTCTTGTAACATTATTTGAGTTACGTTTCTGTCTAGGGACTCTCAGTTCCCTTGTTTGTTCAGAAGAAAGTTCATAAAATAAAACTAGAGGATATGTATTGAATGGATATAGAGAAAGTCTCTTAGATCCCAATTACAGGCCTTTCCCCACACCACTCAACTGAAGCCAGAAGTGGGGTCACCTGGTATAATATGGCCACCTATATCTTTTTCAACTAAGGCTCAAGAGTTAATGGAAAGTCTTAGAATTGGGTGGGGGTGGGAGGCTCTGGCGCACCCCTCAGAAACAAGGGAATATTCTTTGCTGGTGCCCCAGGTGCCTGGGAAATTTCTCCGTTGCCTGTGTTCTAGGCATGTATTGGAACGGGGGCCCCTGATCCCTGATGACCTGGGCTAGTCTCATTATGCCTCACAGTTCTGAACTCTTCACTCCCGACAGCAGGTGTGCACTGGGGCTACGAGGAGACCAAGGCCTTCCTGACCATTCTCAGTGAGTCCCCATTCTCTGAAAAGCTTCGCACGTGCCACCAGAACAGCCAGGTTTACCGGGCCATTGCAGAGCGGCTGTGTGCACAGGGCTTCCTGCGGACACTGGAGCAATGTCGGTACAGATTCAAAAACCTCCTTCGAAGCTACCGGAAAGCCAAGAGCAGCCACCCACCAGGGACCTGCCCCTTCTATGAGGAGCTGGACTCACTGATGAGGGCACGGACTGCGGTCAGAGCCATGGGAACCCTCAGGGAGGCAGCGAGTCTCTCTAGGTCTGGGCAGAGCAGTACTGAGGCTGACGACCAGGAGGCCTGGGATGAGATGGCAGATGAAGTTGGCCTCAAATCTCCCACCCTGTGTCCAGACACCCCAGACACTGGTAAGCCTGGAGTAATTCGATGTCCACCAAATCCACAGGCATGAGAGATTAAGGGGGCTGGATCATTATCATTTGCCTCTGAACTACAAGAGAGGGTGGAATTGACCAGGAAAAGCATTTGTGATTTGCTTAGTGTAATTGCCCAAATGAGAGAAGTAGTCAGGTCTTGATTTTATGGGGATTTTTTGGTAAATTATAGAGTTTATTCAATTTCACATGATAAGAGGCTATATGGAATGTACTAGGAGAGGGAGGTGTTCCTTATTGAGTAGAGGGATGGGGAAGTTGGCCAGAGGGACTGACTAGCTGATTGTGTGTGTGGCCTGGGCCTCATGGCTCCCTTGGCAGGGTCACCATGTTCCAGGCTCTGTTCTCTGCTTTGCAGGTCACACATTTATATATGCACCGGAACTTGAGCAGTTTCACGTTAGTCACATCATAAGATGTGAGATAGAAAATATAAGATACATGGGGCGCCTGGGGGCTCTGTTGGTTAAGCATCCGACTTCAGCTCAGGTCATGATCTCGCAGTCTGTGAGTTTGAGCCCCACATCGGGCTCTGTGCTGACAGCTGAGAGCCTGGAGCCTGCTTCAGATTCTGTGTCTTTCTCTCTCTCTGCCCCTCTCCCTGCTCACACAGTCTCTTTCTCTCAAAAATAAACATAAAAAAAAAAAAAAAGAAAATATAGGATATCATTGTAGCTAAATTTGTAAGACACAAGATAAGATATATAAGTAGATATTAACTAATGAACGAAGAAAACTGCATTTCTGTGTATTTCAGGTTTTGAGATGAGGCATAAGGACGAAGACCAGATTTCAGAGCAAGATATTTTTGAGGATTTGCCTGGAGCCTTATCAAAATGTACTGGAGAGGATGTTTGCCACCCTCATGACTGGGGGCAAGACAGTGAAAATGAAGGTGGAGGTGAAGGGCAGTGGGGAAATCCCCCCCAGGAGCAGTGGGAAGAATGTTCTTCTGAAGAGGACTTAGAAAAACTTATCGACCACCAAGGCCTGTACCTGGAAGAGAAGCCCTACAAGTGTGACACGTGTGTGAAAAGCTTCAGTCGGAGCTCGCACTTCATTGCCCACCAGCGGATCCACACAGGCGAGAAGCCTTACAAATGCCCTGAATGTGGGAAAGGCTTTAGCGATCGCTCCAACCTCAATACCCATCAGAGAATTCACACAGGAGAGAAGCCCTACAGGTGCCTTGAGTGTGGGAAAAGCTTTAGCGATCACTCCAATCTTGTCACCCACCAGAGAATCCACACAGGGGAAAAGCCCTATAAATGTGGGCAATGTTGGAAAAGCTTCAACCAGAGCTCCAACCTCCTGAAACATCAGAGAATCCACGTGGGAAGCAATCCTGATCATTGCTGCGAGGCAGGGGAAACCTTTGGCCAAAGCCCATCCTTCAGTGCTCCCTGGAGGAACTCTACGGAAGAGACATCTCTTGAACAACCTCAGAGTGCCAGCAAGAACTTGAATTCTGGCCCACACGGCACCAGCTCAGGGGAAAAGGTGTATCCGTGTCCTGAATGTGGAAGAACCTTCTCTAAGAGCTCTGCCCTCATTAGTCACCAAAGGATCCATACGGGAGAGAAGCCGTATGAATGTGCTGAATGTGGGAAGAACTTCAGTAAGAGCTCCACTCTGGCTAACCACCAGCGAACCCACACGGGGGAGAAGCCATACACGTGTGTGGACTGTGGGAAGGGCTTCAGTGAGCGCTCCAAGCTCATCACGCACCAGAGAGTGCACACGGGAGAGAAACCCTACAAATGCCTTGAGTGTGGCAAGTTCTTTCGTGACCGTTCCAACCTCATTACTCACCAGCGGATTCACACGGGAGAGAAGCCTTACAAGTGCAGAGAGTGTGGGAAATGTTTTAACCAGAGCTCCAGTCTCATTATTCACCAGAGAATCCACACTGGGGAGAAGCCCTACAAATGCACAGAGTGTGGCAAAGACTTCAACAATAGCTCCCACTTCAGCGCCCACCGGAGAACCCACGCAGGAGGAAAAGCATCGTAGGAGGCCCCCCGCCCCCCGTCACGGCAAAGAGATAAACGCATATTGAAATCTCCCCAAAGCGTAAGATGTGTGCTAGGAGCTTTCCGAATTCTTAAGCTTGGTGTATACCCAGGCAAGTTATCTTGGCCTAATCCAGGTTATTTGGAAGTGAATTACAGATGCTAAGGGTCTGGATTTGAAGGCACTTTTCTTAAGTGTAATTTGTTTTTCTCCTGTAAAAAAAACCCTGTGCAACCCTCAGGCCCTCCTTATATTTGCTGTCACGTGAGGACTTGATCAGTGTTTGAGCCAAACTGGTCATGTAGGAGTTTAGAGGTACATCAGGGGTCCTGAGCAGTGAGTCCAAACCTCGCTGTGCCTTCACACTGTCCACAGGTACACGTGTTCTGTTGGCACACATCAGCAAATTCTCACGTGGCGGATTTCGGTTGGGGTGTATCCGTACAGGAGAGCTTTAAGACTGGCGAGAGAGGGCATAATTGGGAATCAGTGGCTTAAAGCAGACCGCCATGACCTCAGCAAAGAGGAGGAACCTCAGTGATGTCCTTGATAAATTATTAACAATAGCAAAAGTAGCTGGTATTTATCGAGCATTTACTCTGGCAGGCTCCGTGCTAAGCACTTTGTGCACATCATCTCATCTCCTCCTCACAGCGGTGCCGGGAGATAGGTACTAATAGTGTCCCCATTTCCCAGAGGAGAGAGCCGAGGCTTGGGAAAGCCAAGTAACTTGCCTGGTGGCGCATCTGAAAATGGCAGAGGCAGGCTTTAACCAGATCTGTCTCTGGAGCCTAAGGTGTTCCTGACCATTCTCCTGAATCCCCTTCTGCATTAGGGCAGGTAACTCAGGTGTGAGGATCCCAAAGCACTTTGTGGACCACATTTCCTACTAAAATTCCTTTATGAATTCTCCTTTTAGCAAATAGGGAAACCGAGAATCCCTAAAGAGCAGAGGGCCTGGGATGGTCTGAACCGGCAATGCTTTGAGCAAGACTGAGCTATTATTAAAGCACTTGCTGTGGATTTCTATCTTTGCAACAATATGGGTGAGAGATACAGGGGGTTGAGACAGGGAAGACCTGTAACCACAGTGATGTTTCTCCCCATGAGATACTGCTTTGGGGAAGGAAATGGGGTTTAAGAATTTCCCTTTCCTCAGGGAGTCAGTCCTGCTCAAGTTAGACTTGGCTGAACTGAACGTTAAGCCTTACAGGAACTTGGGCCTCTAGTTTTGCCTCCCTGGGCCTTTCCCTGTTGGCGGAAGCTGTGTTTCTGATGGCCATGCCATGGCTGATCAGTGGGGAGGTGGGAGGAGTTGGTGTGCTCCCACTGAGAGGGCACTGAATGCTGTCCTGCAGCCCAGCTGCATGGCACAATTTCATCCTTCGAGAAGGAGCATGAGGCAGTCGGGTCCTCACATGCTGAAGAATGCAGCGGTCAGGACCTATGGGTGCCCTGGGTTCTCCCTGCTTTATCCCGTTCCTGCACCCCCGGTCGGGGATAGCTCCCTGCCTCCAGGCTGCAAAAAGGAGTTTGTGTTTAGTCACTTTGTGGAGAAGGGTAACCCCCTTTGGGGACGGGGGTGCAGAGCTTTGAAGTACTGAGTGGGTGCGGGTGTGGTGCGAAGCCACAGGCTGCTGTCTGAACTTCCGTCCTGGGGCTGCTACGGATGGCATTGGCTCCCCAGTGTGTACGTACCCGGGACTTCCAGATCTGTCTCCTGCCCTGGGCTCTCCTCTTAGGAGCCCGGTCTCCTCCCTGCCAGTCCAACCTGAGTGACTCCGGGGCCTCTCCAGCCACCTGTGCCCCCCCCCCCACACTGTGACCCCCTGCAGCCATCTTCAGCCTGGGCCCATCCATTCGGCATGCACGTTACGTACACACTGGCCCACAAAGCAGCCTCCTTCACACAACGCCGGTGAGGCACACACAGTCAGACTCCTACAGACTCAGGGCCCCAGACACGCTCTCCCTCCTAAGGGCATTTTCCAGTGGGCCGTGGTTCCCCAGCACCGCGGGCAGTCTTCCCAGTGGAGCCTACGGTCAGAATGAATGTGGTGAAGCATCCCCTTCTCTCAGTCTTGATGCCACCTCTCCTTCCGATGCTCCTTAGTGTCCTCTCTGAGCAGCAGACACCAGTGTTGAGCCCCTGCCCAGGCTGCGACTGGAGGCTCGTGCTACATGTAGCGCGAGGTCAGGGAAGGCCTGGCAGGAGAGGGGTTCAAGTTGTGCCGGAGTCCAGGGGGGCAGCCGCTGCTTCCCACGGCTCCTGCTGCTGTCTCTCCTGACATCACCATTACCACTACCGTGTCTTTAGCGCCATCTTTTCCGTCACTCTGACTAGAGGCAAATCTGGAACTATCTCCACCTCCCTCTACTTCCCCGCCCCACGCTGGGGACCTCACTGCCCTCTGGTGCACTTCCCACCCGGTCCCTGTCAGAACCCTGGGAGGAGCCTGCGCCCGGTGACCCTGCCCTGCGCTGCCCGGAGGAAGAGGCCCCTCTTCTCAGTGTGGCTCAGGCTCCCCGCTTCTCAAGGCTGAGAGCTGCTTTGTTCTAAGAGCCACTTAGCTGAGTCAAGAGCATCAGAACGGGCAAGGGCAGGATCCAGCTGAACAATTTTACCTACACACGGTGAACAGGTAGAATAAGGGTCCACACAGACATCACGTTTCTAATGAGGGTGCGGTGAGGGATTCCCTTGATACGGGAACCATTCTGATCCTGTCTGCTACTACGTAATACTTTCTGAAGTCACATTTATTTTTCATATTTTCATTGTTGGAAAAGACTCCATAACTGTGGCGCCTAGAGGGTGAGGAAGGGAGAAAAAGGAAACACAATGTGCCTCTAAGGCTGGTTCTGGATCAGCCTTACAGATTCATGTGAGCCCAAGCAGGAGAGGAGCCTCGGGCGGCAGTGACCGAGCCACTGGCACTGGAATCTCTTGGGAGTCACCGGGGCTCAGGGAGCCCTACTGTGGTGCCAAGTGACAAATATAACACCTGGGGGAAAGGACTCCCCTTCTTTCTTCAATGTAGAACATGGCCTGGCCTCAGTTCTTTGGGGCGTCCACAGACCACAGAGAAGCTTCTGCAAAGTTAGAGGCAATGGAGATGAGCATGAGGGTCAAGGGCATGTCCTGGTGATGGTGAGGAGCTGCTTTGAGACCCTCACTCCAACTTCACCGGGTAGGGGGGTGGGCAGGGCAGGAGAATACCCCTATAGACAGCAGCCGACAAGGAAAAGCTTGTTCACGATCATATATGCAGCCCCTGACCCAACCCCAGTCCTGAAGTTTCCCAGAAACAGAGGAGGTGAGGCAAGCCGGGCTGGAGGTCACGCTAAGCCCTTCCGGCACATCCTGGGCATTTTCTCCAGGGACTTTCCTTGAGCAACTAATTTCTTATGAAAACTAGACATTGGTGATTGATCTTAGTGACTGTGAAATGAAAATGGGATAAGTTTTGGCCACCAGGAGGCTCAGAGGTTCAAGATCCAGTTCCAAAAACTGAGCAGGCCCTTTTGGTTAGCAATTTGTGCATCGATCCCTGACTTCATTTTGTCTGGCTTTGTTTTCACTTCCTTATCTTTTACTATTTTCTGTTTTTTTTTTTTGGTGGTGTTATGTACATCTCTTAAAGCTGGTCAAATCCTATTTTGGGATGCAGTGGCCTGATGAATTAATAAATTATTCTGATTAAACAAAGAAAAAATAAGACTGTTTTGGATTCTTCTGGCATTTTCCTTGTTGAACTCAAAGCATGGAGGAAAGGGGGTGTAAATCAGGGGTACACATTGAGGCTGTGGGGGAGGATTGGAGCGCATGATCTCATACCCTTTGTGCTGGACTGGTATCTTCCTTTCACTGTTCTCCGTGGTTCTTCATACATGAGTGGATGTACGAGCTCATGAGGCGTTGCCTTTTGTCCATAACAGGTGGCTCCTCGGTCTGCTGGCCATCTCCACATGTCTGCTTTGATATTTCCCCTGGGGTCTCTGTGCTAGGAAATCTGAGGTATCTGGGACCCAAATGATGCAAAGATTATGGATGAAAAGAAAGAAAGTCTTGCCAAAGGGGCCGAATTTTACCTGACTCTTCTGATTTGCCCCCCCCCCCCCCGCCCCCCAGTTCAGGAACAGAGCTGACACACTTTGTACTTGAGGAGGGCCCAGGTGGAGGGTCTCTATGGGGGTTCTTTCCCCTCCTTTCTTCACCTACCCCTTCTGGTAATGTCCAGAAGACGTTGTGGCTGAAGACACTTAAGTTTCCTAATCAAATTTCAGTCTGTATTTTTGTGAAGTGGGTTATAGGCAACTCTTTGCCTTTTAAATTCTGCTGTCCTTGAATTCTGGTTGTGAACTGGTAGAGGGTGGGGAGAGAGTGATATTTCAGATTTGGACTTGGCCTTGATCGGAATCCACTGGAAATTGTTTCTTCCTGTAGGAGTCAGAATCTCCAATGTACATTATAGTAGTGGTTGGGATGGGCTAATGGTCTGCACATCTGGGGACAAAAATGAGATCTGGGAGAAAATTAGTCATTGTCACCCTGGAAGAGAAGTTCCAGGTTGTGTTGACATGTTTTCATGTAACCTCTTTCTAGCAGTTACTCTGAGAGTGACCAGATCCACAGGGTTTGCCTTCCTGGAAGACAGGACAGGGGGCACAGGCAACTCATTGCCATGTTCTTGCCATTAGCAGGGAGGGCCCAGAGGTCAGTTACAAATGTCAGGGGCCATGAAAGTTGACCAGCCAACCCAGGCAGGAACAAGAACTTTTACCAATCTAGATAGCTAGAGCTGGCTATGACTAATATGACCGAGAAAGCAATACTAGGAAAAAACCCAGAGAGATGCTCCTGGGCCAGGGCTGGCTTTCTGTTGGCTTTCGTGTCAATAGGCTGCTGGGTGCCTGTGTTGTCACAAGTTCTGGGCTGCGCCAGGAACCTGACTAGGCACCTAATTCCCAGATTGGCAGTGGGAATCACCAGGTGAGATTGGGGCATCCCTGGGCTTGAGGTCTGAAGAGAAGGTGTGAGGGACTCCATAGTTACAGGGCTCAGGCAGCTTGTAGAAGGAGGTGGGTCAGGGACAAAGAAAGGATTGAGAGAAGAGGGGGGACAAGTCAGAAAAGATGGTGGTGTGTGGATGGGGAGAGCAAGAAACAGACAAGGGAAGAGAAAGAACAAAGGGACAGTCAGGGGAGAAGGCAGTCGACTTTGGGAGATAGGAAGGGTCAGGTAGAAACAGGTGTCAGCTGTCCTGGGTGTCCAGCAAGTGAGGTAGACAGACAGCCAGGAGAGGTGGGGGGTGGGGCAGGCAGAGCTGAATTGGGGAGAGCAAGAACTGGAGCACGTGGAGGGGGAAGTGAAGCAGGGAGACAGGAGGCAGCTTCTTCACAGTTCCCGAATTAGAAACAGAGGGCTGGACTGTTTGGGTCACCAGTCTATATCCTCCCCCTGTTCCACTCTCCTGTGACCCAGACTCCTGTCACAACAAAGATCAAGACTGATGTCCAAGATCAAGACTGATGTCCAAGAGCTTACTGCCTGTGTTTTCTTCTAGGAGTTTTATGGCTAAGGAGGATTAAAAGGAAGACCACTGACCACAGTTGGGCATCTTTCCCACTCTCCTGGCAAAGGAAAAGCAAGAACGTTAGGTACTTCTGGTCAGGACTTTCCAAGGTTGATTTACTGTTGGTCTCTGTGCGACTCCAGGGCGTCGAAGGTGGATCTCATGGCCTGCCCCAGACACACAGGCAGTAACTTCCGTCTTGTCTGACTTTAGGCCAAGTCAGGGCTAAAGTCCACCCAACACTGCCCATCCCAGAGCGCTGAGTGGCCCGATTCGGTTCTCTTACCCCTTGCACATTGCTGTGTGTGCTTCTGCAGGGGACTACTGCTCTACGCCCTCTCTGGGCCTTCTCTTGCCGTCCAAAAGCAATGCGCTCAGCTGAACTCTCTCTGAGGCTGACGTGTCAGCACAACCTCACATGCCGAAGTTACTGACCATCCCTCGGTGCCCTGGGCCGCCGTCTCCTTGAGCCCGCCTCTTCAGACCCTTGCCTTCTCCTCTAGGCCTGTGCATCCCCCTTGAGAAGTCCTACTCCACACTCATCAGCCCCTAACACCCCCCTCTCTTCACCTAACCTGTGTGGCACTACTGGGTCCTGCCTTTCTCTGGATGCCCCTGCGCACCCCCCCCCTCCCCCCCGGCCGGAAGAAGCAGGGAACCCTCCTCCTGGTGGGGAGGCGGGGTTGCTGTCTTCCTCGCGCCTGGCTGCTGCCTCCAGATCGGTCCTTCTTTTCCTCCCTTATTTACGTGACCGAGAGCTGAGAGCTAATAGCTGTAAAGGCTCACATGTATTAGGTACCTGAGGGCCAGGCACTCTGCCAAGGGCCAGCGATGACAGCATTTCCGCCTCACCACTACCTCCGTGAAGTGGTGTCATTATTATCCCCATTTGGGGGCCACAGAGGCTCAGGTTCATCACTCGCCTCAGGCCACACAGCTAGTTCCGTGGGAAAGCCCGGATTCCAGTCCGGCAGTTTGGCTCCAGGGCCTGCACTCTTGGCCACGTGCCACCATTGGGTCCTTTGAAAGTCTGCTCCTGTGGTGCCCCTGCAGTTCACCTGTATTGTCCCGTAGCCCTCCCTGCCTGTGTCAGCCCCCCACCCCCTGGATGTGCCCCTGCAAGCACCGAAGACCTCCTCCCCTGGCTGGCAGTCTTCCTTGTCATCCCCTTGGGGGGCTCAGACAACCACAGGAGGGCCATGCAGGCTTTGACCACTCCAGCTTAGCAGCTCAGCCACCTTTGTCCTGGAACCCACCATCTGTGGTATCATTAATGCAACTAGCTCGGCCACTAATCTCTCTCCTGAGCTCAGATTTGCATAACTAGTTCGTGGCATCTCCTCTGCGACTCAGCAGGTCCACACTGATTTCCCCCAAGCTTGCTCCTAGCCCTCCGACCTCTTTCTCTTTCATCCCAGTAAAGAGTAGCATCATCCATCCAGTTGCTCAAGAGTCACCTCTGACTCTTCTTCCTCCCTTGCCTCTATATCCAATCACCGAATCATGGGGACTAAATCTCCAAAAGACATCTTGACTCTACCCCTTGCTCTCCATTCCCATGGCTACTGCCTTCGTCCTGGCTACCATCACCCACCTGGTCAGCTGCAGCCGCCTCCTAACTCGCATTCCTACTTCTGCTTTTTGGTCTTCTTCAACCCAAGCTCCAAAGGTTGCATGTTATTTTCTTACAACATAAATCAGGTCAGGTCACTGGGCTTTCCACCCCGGGTGCATGATTTTGCACTTGCTCTCTGTCACACACTGTTCCCCTCCTTTAATACACTTTAGCCACAGTGGCCTCCCTTCTGTTCCTCCAACAGGTGAGCTCTTCCCAGTGTTCGCACATGCAGTTCCCACTTCATGGATTCCTCTTCCCTGCATTCATCACCTGCCTAGTGCCCACTCATCTTTCAGGTCTCAATTTATTTGAGATTTTTCTTGCTTCTTGAGGTGGCCCTGCATTGCTATAAACCTTAGGACTGCTTTTTTTGTATTCCAAAGATCTTGGACTGTTGTATTTTCATTTTTCTCTATGTATTTTTTTAATTTTTATTTATTTTTGAGAGAGAGAGAGAGAGAGAGAGGGAGAGAGAAGGAACAGGGGCAGAGAGAGAGGGAGACACAGAATCTGAAGCAGGCACCAGGCTCTGAGCTGTCAGCACAGAGCCCAGTGCAGGGCTCGGACCCATGAACCATGAGATCATGACCTGAGCCGAAGTTGGGTCCTTAACTGACTGAGCCACCCAAGAGCCCCCTCCATGTAATTTTTGATTTCTTCTTTGAGTTCTTGGTTGACCCATTCATTATTTTGTAGCATGTTAGATAGTCTCCATGTTTTTGTGTTCTTTCCAGATGTTTCCTTGTGGTCAATTTCTAGTTTCATAGCATTGTGGTTGGAAACAATGCATGGTATGACTTCAATTACTTTAAATTTGTTGAGATTTGTTTTGTGACCTAATATGTGATCTATTTGCATTATTTAACCTCCATGCATTTGTGTTCTTTCCAGATGTTTCCTTGTGGTCGATTTCTAGTTTCATAACATTGTCTTTGGAAAATATGCATGGTATGACTTCAATCTTTTTGAATTTGTTGAGACTTGTATGTGATCTACATGGAGAGTGTTCCATGTACACTTGAAAAGAATGTTTATTCTGCTGTTTTAGGATGGAATGTTCTGATTATATCTGTTAAATCCACCTGGCCCAACGTATCATTCAAAGCCACTGTTTCCTTGTTGATTTTCTGTTTGCATGATCTATCCATTGATGTAACTGAGGTATTAACAAGTCCCCTACTATTATTATATTACTCTTGACTATTGTCTTTATGTTTGTTATTAATTGCTTTATATATGCAGGTGCTTTCATATTGGGTGCATAAATATTTAGAATTGTTATATCTTCTTGTTGGATTGTCTCCTTCATGATTATATAGTGTCCTTATTTGTCTCCTGTTACAGTTTTTGTTTTAAAGTGTATTTTGTCAGATATAAGTATTGCTGTCCTGGCTGTCTTTTCACTTCCATTTGTGTGATAGTTTTCCATCCCTTCACTTTCCATATGCATGTGTCTTTAGGTCTGTAATGAGTCTCTTGTAGGCAGCATATCGATGGGTCTTGCTTTTTATCCAATCTGTCACCCTATGTCTTTTAATTGGAGTGTTTAGTTCATTTACATTCCAAGTAATTATTTATGGGTATGCACTTATCGCCATTTTGTTTCTTGTTTTCTGGTTGTTTTTATAGTTCTTTTCTGTTTCTTCTCTTGCTCTCTTCTCTCACGGTTTGCTGGCTTTCTTCAGTGATATCGTTGGATTTCTTTCTCTTTATTTTTTTGCATATCTATTACTGGCTTTTGATTTGTGGCCACCATTAGGTTTGTATATAACACCTTATGTATACAGTAGTCTACAGTATATTGATGGTCGCTTCAGTTTGAGCCTATTCTTTACTCCTCTCCCCCCTGTTTAGGTATGTGGTGTCATGCTTTACATCCTTTTATTTTGTGCATCCCCCTTGACTGATTTTTATAGACATACTCAATTTTACTGCTTTTGTGGTTCCTACTTTTCTTACTCCCACTTAGGGTCTTTCCTGCGGGAGGGTACCTGCAACCACTTAGACCGAGGCAGGCTGGATTGTGGGGGGCGAGGGGGATCTGCAGCCGGGGTGGGACACGTGGGGTTAGCAAGGTTTGTACGTGTCTGTTGGGTGAGGGGACCTGGAGCGGAGGCCCGGCTGGAGGGGGCGGGCCTGAAGGGAAATGTGGAGGGCAGGGTGTGCTGTTAGCAAGACAGGCAGGGAGTCTGGTGACCTGCCTGTTCCCACAGGTGGCTGTGGTGTATGTTGAGGTGCCAGATGCCCACCAGCTCCTTTGTTCCTGGAGGAGTCTCCCCATGATCACTGTCCCTCTGTGACACGCTCTGAGATGAGTAAACAAATCTCCCTCTTGTAGGTCTCAGGAGTGTTTCCAACTGCTGCTTCTATGCTGTATGTCTGTGGGCTGTTTGTTGTACTATCTCTTTAAGGGAAGGGACTCAGTTTCCCAGAGCCAAGCCCACTCACTGACTTTTAAAGTTCCAGGTGTTGAGTCCGCTGATGATAAGAACTCGTGAAGTTTGGCCCCCCTGGTTTTCAAAGCCAAATGTTAGGGGGATTCGTCTTCCTTGTGTGGTCTCTCCAGGGTCCTCTCCCCTCCATGCTCACAGGTCCCTCCCTCCCCTGGACAGTCTCCGGGGTCCATTTAGCTCCTGACTGCATCTCCACCCTTCCTACCCTCTTCGATGAGGCCTCTTCTCTGCCTTGACTTGTGGAGAGTCTGTTCTGCCAGACTCTGGGTCATTTTCTGGGTTACTTACACTGATGTGAGTGTTTTCTAGTTGTATCCATGGGATGAGGTGAGCCCAGGATCCTCCTACTCAGGTACCTTCCCTGGAAGCCCTCTCTCAGGGCTCAATTTGAAAGCCACGGACTCCTACCTGACTCTCTTTGCATTATCACAGTCTGTTTTTACATGTTTATTTCTTAGTGTCTGTGGTGGACACTGCTGGGCGCTTCCCCCCTTCTCTCTTTTTTTTTTAATGTTTATTTATTTTTAAGAGATGGAGAGACAGAGTGTGAGTGGGGAAGGGGCAGAGAGAGAGAGGGAGACATAGAATCCGAAGCAGGCTCCAGGCTCTGAGCTGTCAGTACAGAGCCCAGTGCAGGGCTCGAACCCACCAGCTGTGAGATCATGACCTGAACCGAAGTCGGACGCTTAACCGACTGAGCCACCCAGGCGCCCCACTTCCCCCCTTCTTAAGAGTACTGTAGTTTTTGTTTAGGTAACTTTTCCTTCCAGGAAGCCCATGTGTCTCAGGGCTTCTCCTCCTTGGGTTCCAGACAGGGCCTGCTTTGTCTGGGGATAATCCCATTCTCCTTGGCCTGTTTTCCAACTAGGAACACAAGTAGCTATGCAATGATGACATTCTCATGATGACAGGGATTGGATGATCAGGAATGGGTGACCCGATTTGCATCAATGAAATAACTGCTGGGGGATGGAAATAGAAGATGAGTTTCTGAACATTACTGCCTTGAGAAAGCCTGCCTGGAGCCACGGCCACACAGCCGAGGGAATCCCAGAGAAATGGAGCTGGAGATACTGGCTAAGTCACAGCCCAGTTACTGGACTTTGTCACGTGAGCCAACGCATTTTGTTGTGAAGTTAGTTTGAGTTGGGTTTCTTCTTTCTGCAGTGGGGAGGAAATACACCTAAGGACCTTCGGTCCCTAACCACTCCCCACCCCTTACCCCGTCTCCTCTATTATCACCTCCTTCCTGTCTTCATATCCCTTCCTGATAGGGAAAAATCTGTTAAAAGATGGCCGACAGGACTGATAGGGAAATTCCAGTCCCCGACCTAAGAACCCCCTTCCGGGTTCTTCTTCCCACCCCGCTTGCTCAAATACCAAATTACTCCTAACGCGGAATGCGGAAGTAACAGACTGTAAATTGTTCCCTCTGCTTACGCTCGGGGCTCAGACCTCTGGAGAGTGATCTCCCCTGAGCCCGCTGGTGTGAAATCAACCACCTGCCTTTCAACATCGCTGGGTGCTGCTTGGTTCTTCCACTGGGTGATCAGACCAGGTTCTGTAACATTTGGTTCTCTGACCGGGAAACCCAACCGTGGTGGCTGGTTGTTGCCATCGGTTTGGGAAAATGGCGAGGCGGTGATGGAGTGAGGAATTGCAATGGAGAAGGCGCGCCCTGCCTGATTTTCGGCAGTCTCCTGCTCGGTGGCTTCAGGCTGGCCCTGCTCCGCTGTTCCCGCTGGACTGGAGGAGACTTGGCAGGTGACGACCTGGACCCGACGTCAGATACCGGTAAGGCCTGGGACCCAATTCTGTCCTGTCCAGCCCACCCACAGGGGTGGAAGCGGGACCTGATCACTCCCCGGAGACCTCAAGTGGTCTCACCTGTCGGAATTCCGTGGGAGGGAATGTCATAACCTCTGGTGTGTATGTGAGCGTGAGTGTGCGACTCGGTCTGGCTTGCCTGCCGAGTTCAGTTCTGTGGCTCCATGCGCGGGCACCCTTACGGTCCCCAAAAGTCCATGGAGTCTGAGTGGGCCCATCTGCGATTCCGTGGTGAATGGCACGCAGCCCATGGCGGCATCGGAATAGTTTCCAGTCGTGTCACAAAGCTGAGACCGCTATGGCTAAGTGTCACCTAAGTTCCTTTGGGATACGGCCAGATAGGCATCTGACTGGTCTCCTCATTAAAGGGGGCACCCCTACTCCTCTGTCTTTGCGATTCCTTCTCACGGGAACACTATGGGGTGTGACAGAGCAAAAAAGGGGTTTTCTGGAGACTGTGGAATTAAGACGACCCCCAGTAAGTTAAGGACCCTATGTAACTTGGAATGGCCCACTTTTGGTGTAGGTTGGCTCTCGGAGGGAACCTTAGATGTCCTAACGGTTCGCCGTGTCTGGCGTGTTTTCATCTGGGATCCGGGTCACCCTGATCAGTTCTCGTATATTGACTCCTGGTTAGGGATTGCCCAAACCCTTCCCCCTTGGGTAAGATTTACCTGCAACAAACAGGGACAGGCTAGGGTCTTAGATGCCTCGACAAAGCAGCCCAAGGAAGGTCAACAGAGGTCCCGACCTCCACAAATTCTTGCCAGTGAGCTAGAGGAAGAACCAATCTTGCCCCCAAACCCCCCAGTTCCCAATACTCCACCACCTTCAGTCTCCCCACCACCTCTGGACTCAGCAGGTCCTCTCTCCCCCGGACCAGCTGCCAGATTGTGCCCTTGGCCAGGTGCAGGAACTCTCCAGACGCCAGTCCACATCTGCCAGTACCAAGAGGCTCTCCTCTGGGGGATCTGAGCAGGGGCTAAGAAGCCCATGAGTATGCCCAGAAGCTAGGGGAATCCCCTGGGGATTATCATGGGAGGCTCTCAAGGCTTATGACGTTTACACCCCATTTGATCCTGAGGCACAAGAGAGCTGCCAAAAGGGGGGAGGCCCAGAACCTCCTTAGCAAGGGATCAGTGCGCCTTACTGCAAGGAGAAAGGATGTTGAAAGAATAAATATCCCAACTGAGGAAAGTCCCAGAAACCCAGCTGATACGCAGAAGAACGCTGCAGGAAAGACCTCATAGGCCTAATAGGAGTAGATTCAGATTGAGGGGGACTGGGCTCACTTCTTGGCCCCCATGGGCCCATGGTCAAAATGAAAGAAGGGGGCCAAACTATGACTTTTATGTGAATTCGGGGGCCACATGGTACAGCATGAATTCCTCTATCTACCTGAGTGCCCTATCCCTCTCCTCGGCTGGGATGTATTCTCAAAGCTGGGGGCCCAAATAACCTTTGAGCCAATGGGACGCACCAGCCTCCGACTGGATCCAAATGAAGGCTATTCTGCGCCTAGACCCAACCAAGTGGCCCGTCTGAATTCAGGACTGCATTCCCCACTGTATGGGCCGAGGACAGCCCCCCCAGACTTGCCCACAACCGGGCCCTCGTCACTGTAGAGTTAATCCCAGGGGCTCAACCGCAGAGACAGTGGCAATACCTCCACCACAAGAGACAAGGGCGGGCATCCAAGAACACCTGACCAGACTCAAAGAAGCAGGCATGCTGGTTGAATGCCAGTCACCCTGGAACACCCCACTCTTGCCAGTCAAGAAGCCGGGAGGAGTGTACTGACCAATCCAAGACCTACGAGTTATCAACAAAGTGACTGTCTCCTTGCACTTGGTGTTCCTGAACCTGTACACCCTCCTCAGCCAGATCCCAGGCTCTATCAGATGATTTACTTGCCTAGACTTAAAGGATGCCTTCTTCTGCCTCCACTTGGCCCCCAGAGCCAACCCTTGTTTGCCTTCGAATGGACCGAACCAGACACAGGGCGTCAGGTGCAACTGATTTGGACGCGCCTCCCACAGGGGTTTAAAAACTCGCCTGCCTTCTTTGGGGAGGCACTGACCGGAGACCTCGCCAGCTTTCCAAGGGAGGACACACGTTGCACCCTTCTCCAGTATGTGGATGACCTCCTCCTTGCCAGCAATACCCGAGAGAAATGTACAGAGGGCCTAAGGGCCCTCCTCCAACTCCTGTTGGACTCAGGGTATCGGGTGTCATGAAAAAAGGCACAGATCTGCCAACAGCAAGTCCAATACTTAGGCTTGCTCCTCACCCATGGACAAAGAGCTCTAGGGCCGGAGAGAAAAAGATCATTACCTCCCTACCCCAGCCCCAAACTAAGAGGGGGTTACAAGAATTCCTGGGGGCTGCAGCATTCTGCCGGATCTGGATTTCTGGATTCTCGGCAATAACAAGACCCCTCTTATAATCTCTTGGTAGGGCCGGATGGAGAGCCCCTGTCTGGACAGAGGAGGCCTAAGCCACCTTCCTAGAGACAAAGGCCGCCTTGGGGTAGGCACCAGCCCTTGGCCTGCCAGACATAGAAAAGCCTTCTAATCTCTTTGTGCATGAGGTGGAAAAGGTCTCCCTTGGGGTTCTCACACACACCATTGGCCCTTGGCAACGACCAATAGCATACCTGTTGAAGAGGCTGGACCCAGTGGTGGCAGGATGGCCACCGTGCCTTAAGGCGCTAGCGGCTACAGTTCTGCTCATTAAGGAGGCAGATAAACTCACCCTGGAACAACTAGACATCAAGGTCCCTCATGCTATTGTGTCTTTCATGAACACTCACAGACACTGCTTCCTTCCCAACTCTTGGCTAACACAATACCAGGGCCTCCTCTGCGAGAATCCACGGGTCACTCTTGAAACAGTGTGGACGCTGAACGCTGAAACTTTCCTACCTTCTGAGGAAGGGACACCAGATCATGACTGTTCCGAGATGACCGATGAAGTATTCGCAAGCCACCCACATCTGCGTGACCAGGCCCTACAGAACCCAGGCCTCACCCTGTTCAGTGATGGTAGCAGTTTCATCACAGAGGGCATTTGAAAGGCAGGGTACACAATGACAACCACAGATGAAGTCCTAGAGGCCAATGCCCTACCTGTGGGATGGTCAGCACAACGGGCTGAATTCTATGCCTTAATCCGAGCCTTCACCATTAGGATATGCCTATTCCTTTGGTTTTAGCTGTTTTGATTTACTTTATTTTAGGTACGCCTCTTATTATAGCACAGAGTTGAGTTTTACTTTGTGAACGCATCTGAAACCTTTTAACAAGTGAATTAAACCTAATTACATGCCGTGATACAATGGCTGTGTTTATTTTCAGATGTCATAATATTTTATGTTGTATTTGCTTTGTGTATTTGTCCTGCTTACTGGTTCTTTCAGAATGTGATATTTTGGGTCCTTTTAAAATGTGCATTAATACTTCGTAAAATTTATATTTTTATTCTAATGATTTCCTTTATACTAATACACCTATGTACTGCCCTTCATCCTCCTTTTCACTACTTAGGTTCTTATTTTTTAAGCTTTATAATAGTGGTTCTCAATGCAGGGGAGGGAAGGTGTGTGTGTGTGTGTGTGTGTGTGTGTGTGTATCAGTTTTGCTTCCCAGAAGACATCTGGCAATATCCGAAAACATTTTTTGGTTGTCACTGCTGGAGGAGGGTGCTACTGGCATCTAGTGGGTAGAAGCCAGGGATGCTTCTAAACATTCTATAATTCACAGCACAGCCAAGCACTACAGAGAAAAGTATCCACCCCAAACGTCAATGGTGCCAAGTTTGAGAAACCTTTCTTTAGGTGATCTTTTGACTCCAACCTCTTCTCTCTGTGGCCATCAGTGGGTTCATTTTACTTCCCCCCTTTCCTCTCCCTTCCCTTCCCATTAAAAAACGATTTCCACTTTGACAGACACATGGCATTTACATACTGTTCTTCTGTCTCTGTCGCCATCTTCATTTTAGATTTCAATATAATCACTTCTCAATACCAGCCTTTTTGCTGAAGTTCCTAGTTGGCATTTGGTTGGATGAAGCCTGTCCTCTCATTAGGAGACTTTTCAGGAAAGGCTCCTGAGTAAAATATTCCTGAGTTCTGGAATATTTAATACTGTTTCATAGTCTTAACAGTTACTGCCTGGATAATACTTGGCTCACATTTTCCCTTCAGCTGGTTGAAAACACTGCTCCTCTCTTGTTTTGCTTACTGTGTGCTGCTATTAGGAAGTCTGATGACGTCCTGATTTTCTTTTCTTGCCACAGACTTATTTTTTAACCTAGAGGCCCAGAGAATGTTTTTTCCCCCTTTAAAATATGGTCTTACTGGGGTATGTCCCAGATCTGGCCATTCCAGGATAATTTTCCCAGGAGCATGGTGGGCCTTTCAACATATAAGTTAATTATATGTATACGGTAATTTCTTTTTTAAAAAAAATTTTTTTTTTAACGTTTATTTTTGAGACAGAGAGAGACAGAGCATGAACAGGGGAGGGTCAGAGAGAGGGAGACACAGAATCCGAAACAGGCTCCAGGCTCCGAGCTGTCAGCACAGAGCCTGACGCGGGGCTCA
Organism: Lynx rufus; assembly: GCF_022079265.1. Taxonomy (NCBI): domain Eukaryota; kingdom Metazoa; phylum Chordata; class Mammalia; order Carnivora; family Felidae; genus Lynx; species Lynx rufus. The sequence continues at coordinate 197,152,531 of NW_025814834.1, read as the reverse complement.
AACTCATGGACCGCGAGATCGTGACCTGAGCCGAAGTTGGCCGCTCAACTGACTGAACCACCCAGGCGCCCCTACGGTAATTTCTTTTAATTCTAGAAAGTTTTCTGAGAGCATAATTAAATTTTTTTTAACGTTTATTTATTTTGGGGGGGTAGGGGCAGAGAGCGAGGAGACACAGAATCTGAAGCAGGCTTCAGGCTCTGAGCTGTCAGCACAGAGCCTGACTCGGGGCTTGAACTCACAAACCGCGAGATCAGAGCTGAAGCACGTGACCCTGAGAGCATAATTTTAAATATTAATTCTGGTCTATTTATGTTTCCTTCTTCAGGGATTTCTACTGCACGTAAATCAGTTTATCTTTGTCTTCTGTATCTCACTTTCTTACCTTTTACTCCTTTATTTGATTTTTGTTTTCTTACACATTTTAATTTTCTTCCCATATGCCCTTGATTATACTTTTTTTTCCTGAATCTGTTGTCCCTTGGATACTTTGCAGTTTGGTCTTAATTTCTAAGATGTGTTTGTCTTTTTTTTTTTGGTGAAAACTCTTATTTCGTATCTTCCTCTTCTATGCCTGTTTGAATTCCCGATATGTGTTGTACTTATTTGCAATTGCTTGTTTAATTGTATTCAGCTAGTGTTGGAATGCTTTTTTAAACAAGTTTTTTATTTATGTCATCTCTACACCGTGGCAGCCACCATTCTACTTTCTGTTTCTATGGACTCATGCAGGATTTGTCTTGTTCATTTCACTGCTTCATTCCACTCAGCGCAGTGTTCTCAAGGTTCATCTATGTTGTAGCATGTGTCACAATCTCCTTCCTTTTTCAGGCTACTACACTGTGTATGCACCACATCTTGTGTCTCCATTCATCTGTCAGTCGACATTTGGGCTGCTACCACCCCTAAGCTGCGGCAGATAATGCTATGAGCCTGGGTGTACGTACATCTCTTTGTGACCCTGCTTTTAGTTCTTTTGGATACATGCTCAGAAGAGGAAGTGCTGGATCACGTAGTGGTCCATTTCTCGAGGAACCTCCATACTGTTTTCCACAGCGGCTGTACTACCTTACGTTCCCCCAACACTCCACTGTGGCTCCACTTTCTCCACATCTTCACCAATGCTCGGTATATTCTGGCTTTTTTTTTTTTAATGTTTATATATTTTTGAGAGAGAGACAGGGAGAGAGAGGGAGAGAGGACACAAGTGGGGGAGGGGCAGAGAGAGAGAGAGAGAGAGAGGGAGACACAGAATCCGAAGCAGCCTCCAGGCTCTGAACTGTCAGCACAGAGCCCGATGCGGGGCACGAACCCAGAAACTGTGAGATCATGACCTGAGCTGAAGTCAGATGCTTAACCTATTGAGCTACCAAGGTCCCCTTTTTCTGTGTTTCTCACAGTCTTAATGGATGTGAGGTGGCATCTCACTGTGGTTTTGACTGCATTTCCCTAATGAGCGATGTTTTGCAACTTTTCATGTGCTTGTTGGCTATTTGTATATATTCTTTGGAAAAATGTCTGTTCAAGCCCTTTGCCCATTTTAACATCAGGTCTGTTTTTGTTGAATTGTGGGAATTCTTTACGTTTTGGGCAATATCAATCCCTTATCAGATGAGTTGCAAATATTTCTTCTGTAGGTTACCTTTTCACTCTGTTGATTGCGTGCTTTGAAGCAGTTTTTAGATTTGATGAAGTCCAATTATCTATTTTTTCTCTTGTTTGCCTGTGCTTTTGGTGTCATATCCAAGAAAGCATCGTCAAATTGGATGTCATGAAGCATTCCCCCATGCTTTCTTATAGGGCTTTTATATTTTAGGTCTTATATTTAGGTATGTGATCCATTTTGTGTTAATTTTTGTATATGGTAGGTTTCCACATTTCCACTCTTGGCTTCTGGCCCCAAATGTGTCTTTCCTTCCCTTCCCCAAGAAACATTTGCCCCCTAGCCATGAAAAAGGCCATTAGGATGTAAGAAACCAATGCAAAAATTTATATTTTATTTGAATTCAAAAAATTTAAAATTGCCTTCAAATTCAGGAAAGTACCATAATGCAGGACCCCAGGGGAAGCCTCATATACAGAGACAGATAAATTAAATGTATATACTGCAGACAAGCCAAGAAGGTGTGTAGATTACATATTTACAGTCCTTGATGTTTTCTGAAAACCATATTTATACATTTTATTACATTTACAAAAAAGGCTTCCACTACCGTTTACCTACAATAATGAAAAAAAAATGTACACCTTTTTTTCTTTTTTTGGTACTGTACAAACTTTGTATAATAAAAATATATCTCTGTACAAAAGATTTTTTTGTTTGTTTTTGTTTTACCTTTTTTTTTTTTTTTTCCTCCTCATGGGATGGTGGTGGGTGTATGGGGTGGATGGCGAGTGAAGGCCTAGACTGCCCCGGTTCCTTCCGACCCTCTGGAGGTGGTGCAGGAATGCCGGAGGTGGGAAACGGTAATGCACAGCAGAGTGCTGGGCGCCCCCCCTGGCATGTGCTCCTTGGGCATCTGCGGGGACACAGGGGAGGGGGCGGAGGCAGGGCTGGTGGAGGAGTCCACTGGTTGGTCTGGGAGGAGTGAAAGAAGGGAGGAAGGGAGCAGCCAAAGAACTTCCTGCATTTGTTTCCGGGAAAGAGAGATATGAGTGCGTGTGTGTGGCTGAGTTGGCCCTCTCCCGCCAAGCCCAGGGACGCTGTGACCCAGAGAGGGTGTGGGTGGCACGGGGCTCCCGCCATTGCCAGCCTCAGTCCCATCTGCTGGGAACTGACGCCTCTCGCTGTACTCGGCCCCTCTTACTGTGAGGCAGATCGTCTCATCTGTTGAAGAACAGGTGTCCCTGCCACTGCGCTCCCTTCCATTTCGATTTATTTCAGTATATGTGATATGAACATCTCAGGCCAGCATGTCACACGTGCACAGGTGCTTAAGCCCATAGGGACCTTCCCGAGGACAGAGAAAATGGCTCTAAATGCCATAGTTTGATTCCTAAACTTGCTAGTGTCCCAGCAATACTTGTATGGAATTCAATAAGGACCCAAGCACAGTGGAACTCAGAATTGATCAAATCTTCTCGCAAGGAGCTGGAGAGGTTGTGACTTTCATTCACTCCGTTCTTTCCGTTCAGGAGCTCCCAGGTCTTGTGTCTGCTGTAGCCAGGGGCTGCTGGGGGCCAAGGGGGCAGCACCAGCTCTAGGAGGTCCCTTTCCCTGAGGCTGCCCAGATGGAGGGAGAAGAGCCCAGACAGGACACACAGGTCCTCTGCCTGGCCCACCAGCCCCGGCCACAGTCCTACTATACAGATTCACCTGCTCCTCCCTGTATTTGGTGCCCCTTTAGACCTGGGTTTCTGGCAGCTGGTGTAGTGGACTTTGGGGTCAGACCCACCTGGGTTAGCATCCTGACTCCACACTTACGGTGTGGCTTACGTCTCTTCAACCTTTCTGGGCTTCTGTTTTCTCATTTATAAAACAGGAATAACGATACCTACATATTGGGTTGTTGTAAGGTCTAGAAATGATACACCTAAAGTGTCAGGCACAGAGAAGAAACTCAACACAAGGCAGCCATGAGTTTTTGGACACTGGGATAGGCCTGCTCTGCTGTATCAGCACCTTCCCAATGCTGCCGACTCGGCATCTCCGTCTGGGCTACAGCCTCGCTTCTCTTCTCTTTGTCACTTGACAGCCAGACCTGACCTTAGACTCGAGGCCAGATTCCTGCTCTACCTCCCCCAACCCACCCTTCCTTCCCCAGTGCTGCCCAGGACCCAGAATGACTTTTTAACTCACTGGGTTTAGAACTCAATAAAATTCTGTTGGAAAAAAGAAACTGATTTCCAAAGTACTTCTTAAGATGTTTTTCTGCCCTTGGGGTAATCCTTGCTGTCACTTTTGCAGGAGAACAGCCAGTTGCGGACGGCTGGTTTCTACACACTGACCACCTAACACACTCGCCGCCTCCTCACACAGGGCCGGCGGGGCGTGCAGCCTCCTCTTCACCTCTTCTCTGTGTTTGTGGGGAGCAGGGTGGGGGGGCATCTTTCACACACATTTCTCTTTTTTTAACTTCCGCGGTCTCTTCGCAGGACTCAAATGAAGGAGAGGCATGTGTGTCTGTGTGTGCTCGGCCCCCCCCCCCCCCCACAGCCACAAGATGCTTTGCTGTTTTAAATCCATAAGCTTCCTGTGTCCGTCTGCAGCCCCTCTTCTGTACTGCCCCGAAGTCGGGGCCCAGCGGGAGTCTTCTCTGGGGTGGCGGGTGCAGGTGGTGGCGGGGTGAGGACCCAAGTCCCAGCAGTAGCAGACACGGGCAGAGAGACAGACGAAGATGGGCACCGGGCACTGTGCTCAGGGGGCTGACGGCCTGTCCCCTGGACAACTGGGGACAAACGGATCGCGCGGGGATTGTAAATGAGAGGGGCGGGCAGGGTGAGGTGGGGAGCGGAAGCAGGCGAGAGAAAAGAGGCAAAGCAAAGAGGAATAAAGGGGAAAGAAGGAAATTAGTTACCTTGACCTTTGATCTTCCCGAACCCGAGAGTGGGTATAGGTGGGGAACACCCACAGCAGGACATACATTTTCCCAATACTGTCTTCTTCCCCTGGCGGTTCGACTTACCCATTAGGCACAGGAGACCCAATGCCTAGGGGCCACCACAGTGGGCTCACTTAGGGGCCCAGGAAAATGTTTTTCAAGATCCAATTCTTTCAAAATCGGAATAATAATGGACCTGTAATAATCAGTCCGGACTGAGTTCTATTCAGCTTTGTAACACACTGTTGTAAGGTACCATGTTTAATATACATTTTTTAATGGAAGAAAAGGGCCCATGAAAGCCCATAGCACAGCCCTGCACCCTGCCCCCTCACTCACTGACCCCACAGGCCTCCATGAATTGCCTATTTGGGTTCTTATTTTAATTTCAGCTGTTCTTTTAGGCATTATTTGAATTTATCACCTAATTACTCGTTCTAAAGACGGGTGTGTGTGTTCACATGGTTCTTCACACATCGCCTCCATGAACCAAGAGCAGCTTTCTCTGTGTTTTCGCTGTGCTCCTGCTCTGGGCAGGACAAGGTGGGCCCCTCGCCAGAAGAGCCCGCTGTGGAGAGCTGTGGGCTGGGCGGAATATTCAGAGGCCCTGAATGCTCATGATGAGTGATGCTGAGGGCTGCTGAACTGCACATGACCCAGAGGTGACACACTGTGCACACAGGCACGGGGACCCAGTGGAGCCTGAGGTAGGGAGCAGGGGTTGGGGTGGGGGGGGATATGCAGGTCAGAGGGCATTCTGGTTTCTTCCTTATATTGTTCAGTAATTCAGCAACTCGAAATTCAGAGTCATTACTGATCACTGGTGAGGCCCGATTTATGTCTTCGGAAGGGATTTTACCTTTTCTTTTTTGCTTCTATTTGTATGAGTTCTGAGTAGGAAAAAGTACACAGGGATCATAGACATGAAACCTCAGAACTAATTCTGGAATTCTGGAATAATTTCTCTTCCTTTAAATGTTTGTTTCAGATGGATGTAAAAGGATGAAGAAAAGCTCAATAATTTAATTATTTGCACTCAATAGTTGCCTTTATGTATTCTGAAAATAATTTTCATCTCATGTATAAATTATCTCAATACCTACAATTTTAAGCTTAGACCTAAGCAAGAGAAATACTCTAGAGGAGAAAGTGGACTCAAAGAAGGAAGGGGAGAATTGGAGGCAGGCAGGGATCGTGTCAGCCCATCTATCATGCTCTAGGTGATGGTTAATTTGATATGTCAACCTGCCAAGGCTCTGGTCAAACACTAGTTGTTTGGTCAAACACCAGTCTAAATGTTGCTGTGAAGGAATTTTTTGGGTGTGTTAACATTTAAATCAGTAGACTGAGTAAAGCAGATTACCCACCCCACGGAGGTGGGCCTCATCCAATCAGTTGAATGCCCGAGAAGAAAAGATTGAAGTCCCTGAAGAGAAAGGAATTCTGTCTCCGTATGGCCATTGGATCAAGATTAAATCAACTCCTGATGGAATTTCCAGCCTGCAGGCCTGCCCTGTGGATTTCAGACTTGCCAGGCCCACAATCATGTGAACCAGTTCCTTAAACTAAATCTCTCTCTCTCTCTCCCTGTATATATACAATATACATGCGTCTCTATATGGATATCTCTATATATCTAGATATACGTATACATACATCTTTCTATGTGGATATAGATATTTAGATGTTTATAGAGAGATAAGCATATATGTGTATATACATATACACACATAGATAGGTATGTATATCTTAGGTATGTGTTATGTGTGTATACATCTCTCTCTCTCTCTGGAGACCCCTCACTAATACATTCCACTTAGATATTTTGCCAAGCCCAAAGGGCTAAGAGCACAGTCTCTGGAGTCCGCCTGCCTGGGGTTGGATGGATTGGATTGTGACCCTGCTCCTTATTAGGCGTGTGATCTTGGCCAAATGAATTCCTTTCTCTACCTCGTTTTCCCATCTAATGGGGACAATGACAGGGCACAGGGAAGCGCCCCGCTCAGGGTCTGGCGCCCCACGGCACTCAGGGCATAGGCTCCTCCCACTGGACCAGGCTGTGGGAGCACGTGTCTCCGCTACGCTACGCGACTGCCTCCCACGCCCCCTCTCACCGGCTGCCGGAGGCGGGGCTCTCGGTGGCGGGGGCGGTGGCAGCCAGGCCTGGTGGCTATACGGCTGTGCACACTGTACTGACTGTGAACTCCGCCTCGGTGGCCATGATGTCTGTGGGCTGGATGTTGCGGTCGTACATTGGGTTCTCAAATGTGGCCCGAACGTTTGTGTTCTCGTGGCCGGCGTAGCCATTGAACGGAACTTTGGGTCTTCTCCTGGGAATGAGAGAGAGAGAGTGACCAAAACGTCAAAAGACGGAGAGGCTCAGGGGTGTGAACGGGGAGAGGAGGGAGTAGGAAGTTCTGTCTTCCTTTCCCAAGATGACAGCTCTCCTGGGCCGGGGAGGCTGTGGGCGGGCTGGGGTGGGTGATGGGCCTGCATGCCCCCCCTCCCCCCATGCCGCCTTCTTCCCCTGTACCTGTGCTTGTAGAGATACAGCACGAAGCCTGCAATGATGAGGGCGACGAAAGGCACCAGGATTGCGGCTGCCACCGAGCTGCTGTTGGAAGCAAAGTGGCGGCCGATGGACTCAGGGTCGGACTCCAGCAGCCTGAGGTCTGCAAAGTCCCAGAACATAAACCTCAGCTCACAGACACACCATCTGGGGGGACGGCTCCAGTGGGAGGTGTGGCCGTGGCTAGGGATGTCACCTTCTGCAGCTGCCTCCCCCCACACTCAGACATTCCCCGGGGAGAAGACTCCCCACACCAGTCCGTCAGGTCATATGCAAAGGACGGCCATCAGTCCTGGGGGAGCCCATCTGCCAGAGAACCTAAAGCCGTGTAGCAGGATAAAATCTTACAGGGTGTTGCCCTTCAGAAGTTTCGAAACTTCTTTTGTCTACCAGAGCCTTTTATCAGATAGAAGCTTACAAGGAAGCCACAACAGAAAACAGGTGAGGGCGAGCTGCTCTGGTGGGGGTGGGGGAGGGGGACAGGAGATGCTGAGCAGCCTGGGGACCGTCTCCCCTCCTCTGCTCTGGCCCTCCCAGCACAAGGCTGGGAGGACTCTGGAGACCATGGGGAGGCAACACTGCCTGCTTAGTGGCTCCAAGAGGGCACAGGTCTGCCTCGGGAGACAGGGAGTCAGCGGTGAAGGCCAACTCTGGTGTGTGGCGCTGAGGGGCCAGGGGACCGAGGGACTGCGTGCGTCGGGAGGAGACAGAGGTCTTACTCCACGCTGCTCACAAGGGGGAGCTAAGAATACCTCTGGGGCAGGAACAGTGTGGAGTGGGAACCAGGGAAACAGATTAGGAGAAGCTTCCTGAAGGTCAGAGCTGCGAGAAACGCAGGCAGAGCCCCTGGGAATGGTGGGTGTCAGTACCCAGATGTGTGGAGCTGACCCTTGAGCACCCATGACTGCCTCCTGCCTCCCCTTCCACCACTTCTGAGAAGCAGGTGCCCTCCTCCGACTAGAGTCTGAGGCTCTGACCGGGAGGCTCTGGGTCAAGGCCAGCGAGGAAGTGAGGACATTGGATGCCAATGATGTGTAGCAGTCAGGGTAAAGATGCTAGGGGAGAACCATCTTCTGGGACTGCTCGGGGTTGGAAAGGGCACTGTGAGTAAAGGCACTCCTGATAACCCCACGTCTGCTTGTTCGGGGTGTCTGTGTGATGCCCAAGGGCTGGCTGGGTGGTGTTGCGGGCAGCTGTATCTGAGACCCAATGTCCCTTAAGCTGGGGGTCTCAACTTAAGGCTGGGCCTTGACACTGTTTGGCAAAGATTGAGCGTATTATGTCTATGCGCTTGTTTCTGGGGACATATTCCATAGCCTTTATCAGAATCTCAAAGGTGGCCATGGCCCCCAAATGGTTAAGGATCCCTGGATCTGGCTGTTGAACGTCAATCCCTTGCCCCAGCACTCAAGTGTCTCCCCTGCCCCACGAGCACACCCTTCCAGGGGACCAGTGCTAGTTACCAAGTCTTTGAAAGCCAAACTGTCCAAAGCCTTGGCCCTTGACGGAGCCTTGGTAGATGAAGGTACCTCCGGGGGACTCTGAGGAGACCTGTGAGGGTGAGGGCAGAGGCAGTGAGATGGGGGCATTGGACACAAAGCCCGTGTGCTGCTCAGCTGAGGGCATGCTTTGAGGATGTTTGGCTACTGCACGCCTCCCAGCTCCTGCTCCATCCCCAAGGTGGGGTCCTCCGTCCACTGTGCTCTAGGCGGACTGTGCCATCTGTGCCCCAAACCACGCACGGGTGGCCACAGAAGTAGGCCTGATGGTTGGCTGTTGTCCTAAGCTGCTCCAGCGGCTTGGCCCTCCAGAGCTCCATTCGCTTCTAGCCCATGGCCTGTACTCCTAGCCCCATCCATCTCCTAACTTTGACCCTTGTTCTCTATGGCGACCCTCCCAGCATGGTAGGGTCTGTTGTTCTTGCACGGCTTTTGGACTACTGCTATTGAAGCATCCGGGTCTTCGCTACCCAATGGGGTATCCAAGGGGGGTCCACAGGCTACTCTCAAGAATACCAAGGAACTAACCAGATGTGCCAGCCCTTGGGGGAAGCCACTTGCTTCTCCTTACATGTTTAAGTAAGCTCTATGCCCAGCGTGGGGCTTGAACTCTTGACCCTGAGATCAAGAGTCTCATGCTGTACTGACTAAGCCAGCCAGGTGCCCCTCTCCTTATGTATTTGAAAAGCAAAGTCACAAATCCACAGTCATCCATCCACCTGCTGTCTTGTCCCTGAGGATGCACCCTGACTCCTCAGCTCTCTGCTACTCTGGCCTCTGTGACCTCTCCCTCCTTCCCGGCCTTCCATTTCTAGCATCAAAGATCCAAGACAGGGAAGCCAAGGGTGTGATATGTGACATGATGCTCAACTCCCCTCCTGTGAAACTGGAAGAGGAGCATCACTGTGGACCTGCCTTCTGCCTTCAGAATGCCCTAGAATGCGTTAAGTCTTCCCCCACAAAAGAAGGCAAGGAAGCCGTGTCTCCTCCCCTACGTCTTGGTCTTCTAGCTGTGCTAAATCATCTGTAATCCGCATCCTCAAATGTGAGTGGATATTTGAGGTAGTCACCTGGGACCCACCACCTTTTCCCATGTCCCGGCACCATGTCATTACCTCCAGCTTGCTTGAATTCACTCTTACACCGCTGACCTCTAGTTCCTTGCTTTCTGCTCTAACATCAGAGCCTACTCCCTATCACTCAGATGTGCTGGCCCTCTGGACACTCAGCCTCCTGGTCCCTTTATCTTTTCCTGTACCCACTTCACGAGCAGGCGAGGGCTCCCTTGCTCCCTGTCCTCGTCCCAAAGAACCCCCCCCCCCAAGTTTCCATGTTGATCCTACGAGTTTCCACTCTCTTCTCCCCCATTCCCTGCCAGTGATCTGGGAATCAGGGGTGGGGATAGGGCACAGGGAGGTCAAGGGCAGATTTTGCTGAACTTACATGCCCATCTAAAGCCCAGTGGTCATCTTTGAACTTATTCACAAAGATCTCCGCAGGTCCTGTGATCTGGTAAACCTGGAGCAGGAGATGGAAATCTTCTTTCTTGTAAATTCCTGGGAAAAGAAAGTTCAGAGAGTAGACTAAAGATCTGGAAAAATCCCCAAACCCATATTTGTGGGGATGTGGGTGTGACTGTCCTGGTGAAATTTCACATGTAGATGTTGATATAAACATTCCATACATAACCATAAGTAGGTAAGTATAGTGTTGCCCATGAGTTTGTGTGGGCTGAATGAGAGGATGTGCACGAATGTGCAAATGTGTGTTACTGACCACTAAATCACTGGCCTGTGATTGTGACCCTTTTAAAACATGCACATGGCGGAATAAAGTGAATAGGACTTTGGATACGTTAATGTGTCAGTTAACACACGAGTATGTTTTACAATTCGATGGGTGTGGGAATGCAGGAGGCACGTACACGGGGTTATGTGCACATCTTTATGACTATGTCTTACAGCAGATGAGTGAAATTGACTGCTCAGCTGTGCTGGTATGTGCACGCATGAATGGGCGGATATGAGTGCACGTGGGTTGTGTATTAACATGTGCCTTCATTTGCTCACGCATGCCTTTATCTTTGCATTTGTTTTCTGAGAGATTTAGTTTTCTGATTATAGGAAGATTGAAAATTGGGGAAATTTTGGAAAATGCAGAGATGCAGGAAGAAAATCACAATCATTCCTGGTATCACTAAGAAATTGCCCCTGTTCACATTTTGGTCTAATTACTTCCAGCTTTCTTTCTTATGAATATAATTTTTCCTTTAAAAACTGGAGTCACATTTAACGTGCACTACGATAGGTCCATTTTCCCCCAAACTGGCAAGCTATTTTATCTATCAGATCTCTTATAATTAATACATCCATTTCATTAATTTTGGACAATTTTCTCCTTCCAGTTTTGATATGATACAAATGGCCCTGTTATGTGAACATCCTTTATTCATAAATGTTTGACTCCCTCCATAGCTACTTTTTATGAAAAAAATTCCTAGAAATATAATTAATGGGTTCACTAATTTTCAAAGATCTTGACACAAGTTTCCAAACTGTTTTCTAGAATTGCCCTGTTTCATACTTTGGCCCTCACCGCATCAGTGTCTTCACTTGACCTTGACCAGCACTAAAGTTTATCACTTTAAAAAAAAATCTTAGGGGAATAAGTAGAAAATGGCATTTTGTGTTTACTTTCAGTTTTTTGATTACTGCTGAAACGTGTACTTTCTTTTGTTTATTGTCTGTCTGTATTTTGGCTTCTGGGAGTTCTCTGTCCCTATTTTTGGTTCAGTTTTAGAGATATTGGTCTCTTTCCTCTTTAGTTAGGAGTGCTTTTATGTTCAAGTTATTGTTTGTTATCTAACCACTTCATTTTAGTCCCAGTGGTTTTATCATGCAAGCAAAAATGAATAGACACATTATTTGCCCGCTCCCCACCAGACAAGGACAGGAGGACGCCATGAGAGTAGACACATTCTTGCAGAGGGCGTGGGCCCACCCACGCCACACCCAGGCTTTCAAGGGGGTGGCCTGCTCCTTACCAGCCAAGTGCACTTCCACTCCACTGTGGTCGATCATGGTGGCGTTGACCTTGCTGTTGACAACCTGGAAGCCAGTCACTCTGAGCATGGCTGGCTGCTTCTTCCCCTGGTACTCATAGGCCCCTTTCCATAGGGAATTCTTGGCAAAAACATCACCAGGAACTAGAGGAATTGGGGAGCAGATATGAGAGGGACTTACATATGTGTTGATAGGATTGCGGCCACCTGATGGTTGATCCCAGTTCACTCACTGAGATTGTTTTCCCCCAACACCTAACACAGGGGGGGATGGTGGAGTGCTCGAGTCCTCTTGTGATCCAGAATGGAATTAGAGCTGAATATGATGCCAAATCTAGTTTCCTTCTTGTATAACACACTAATGTGGTACATAAAAGAATAAAGTTTGAAAAAGGATATGATAGTCTATAATAGTCTTGCACTGGTCGGGCCACACCTGTAGTTATGTGCCCAGTTATGGACATCACACTTTGAAAGATACAATACCTGTATTAAAAATGTAACCATTTCCAGGAAGCTCCCTAGGCAGGACTTAGGTCTTTGTGTCTGTATGACCACATACTGGGTTGGGGGGTGGGGGCTGGGCTTGTGGTAATCAATGGCTCCAGAGCTCGAAGCTCTGGATGTGATTCTGGAAAGCTTGGGCTCTCTCTTCTGGATGAGGTTTTTGTTTCCTTTCCTTCCTTCACTTCCTCCTGAAGTCTGTTTGGGGTGGGGAAACCCGTTTGGCTCTGTAGACAGTTTTCACATCCTTTCACTGAGTACTTAGAAAGTCATGTGTAACTAGGTGAAGGAAGCAACACCAGTTTCTTGAGCCAGAGATCTGAACCATACCTACCGGAGGCCTGGGTGAGTGGTGGTTCCCGGGCAGTGTTGATGGGTCTCCCACTAGGCCGCACCTCTGCTGGGGAAAGAGAAAGGAGGGAAATAGGTTCAGCCTCTGGTCTACACTCTACTGGAGAAATAATGGCCACCTCTCTGACATTAGGTCAATGGTTTCTTTGAGATCTTGTTTTGGACTTGTCCTCTTTAGACTGGGAGTGGATACTTTGATGGTCTGGTGATGCTATGGGCCCCTCTCAGAATAATCAAACGTAAAGAGTTAAAGGGAAATCCATTCCATCGATTATAGTCATTGAAATACTAAACAAAGAACTAGGATGCAGGGAGATATGTGATTCTTTACTACTGCATTAAGTAACAGGATCTGGCAGCAGGTCCAGTCACTACCCTAATGTTTCATTAGGAACATCAGTCAGGAACATATGCAATATTTCACGATATCAGCGAGAATGATAATATAATATGAAAATCTCTGCAATTTTTACTGGTTACAAAGTTATAGGTGTTGTAAACACTGTTTTGGGTTTTTGTCTACATTCCAAATGAAAGGAAATGCTAAGTTTCAGTAAAGGGTAAAGGAAAATAAAGTTATTTTCCCACCCTGGTACAGAGATCTGCCGAACGTCCCTACGGATGACCCTAGTTTGAACAGCCCTGTCCTGGACTGTTTCTACTTTCCTCCCAGATGCCTGGCACCAAGGAGGACCTTCCACCAATCAAAAGCGAACTCCTTGAGCATTGGTGGGGGTTTCAGTGGAGTGCTTCCCTCCTTTGGAGTGAGGATATGAAGACTAAGAAGCCCCCAACAGCTGCTCCGTCTGGCACTATGAACTGCAATTCTCAGCCCTACTTTCCCGGCATCCACACCACATCCCCCCCAACCTATGAGATGCTCAAGGAGAAGCACGAGGTGGCTGTACTTGGGGTGGCCCAGGGCTTGGATCCCATGGCAACCACCACGATCGGCATTCACAACAAAACCTCTGTGCGTGATCACATCATCTGGTCCCTGTTCAACATAGTCTTTGTGAACTTGTGCTGCCTGGGCTACTCTGTGAAGCCCAGGGACTGGAAGAGGGTGGGTGATGTGACAGAGGCCCAGGCCTATGACTCTGCCACCGAGTGCCTGCACATCCAGCACCTGGTCTTGGGCCTCCTTCTGATTGTTATATTCACCATTATTTTTGTCACTGGCTCACTGATGATTCTCTAAGCAATTTCAGAGATCATAAAAGGTTATGGAGCTTCCTAGTAGCTGCCCATGGCCTGAGGCTGTCACCCCTTTCACAGCAGTTTATATACACATCAGTCTACAACTGAATCCAATGAAGCACTTATGTGTGTGGGAAATAAAAGACTGAGAAGCCCTCACAGGCAAAAGCACGTGCAAAAGCACAAGTTTTGGGCCTGAGCCATACAGTCTAGGTTCAGGTCCCAGTAGTGCTACTTAATGCTGTGTGACCTTGACTAGTTACTTTACCACTCAGAGTCTCTGTCTCCTCATTGGAAACATGGGCAAATACTGAAACATACCTTATAGGTCTGTGATAAATAAATGAGGTGACAGTCAGCCAATGTTAATGTCTTTCCTTATTTGACACAGAAACAACAGAAATATCTGTCTTGTCACCAAGGAAGGGCTGACTCTCCCTACTGTCTCTTTTAGGAGGCCAGGGTTTTAGCATAATCCTTCTGACTCTGGAGGTTAGCTTATGTTTGTGTTTGCAAAAGGCTGTGGAGAAACTTTCCACAATGACTCAGTAAAAGCAAATTTATGAACAAAATGCCTTTAATTGTCTTAGGTTTTATAAGATGAGGGAGTGAGAGGGAGAAAGCATTTTATGGGCCAGGATCTATGCTAGGCCATGTATTTCATGTTATTTCACTTACCCCTGCTCTCAAAACTGTGAGGTAGAGGGGTACCTGTGTGGCTCAGTTGGCTAAGTGTCCAACTCTTGATTTTGGTTCAGATCATGATCTCACAGTTTGTGAGATCGAGCTCTATGTCAGGCTCTGCGCTGACAGTGCAGAACCTGCTTGGGATTCTCTCTCTTCCTCTCTATCTGCCCCTCCCCTGCTCATGCTTTCTCTCAAAATAAGTAAATAACATGAAACATTTTAATGAAAAAAACCTGTGAGGTAGAGATTATTGTCTTCATTTTATAGAAGAGAAACCCACTAAGGGGCAGAGAGGTGAAGAGGCTTGCCCAAGGTCACACAGGAAGGGACAGGTAAAATTCAACTGCATCTAAAGCATTTTGTGTCTTTATATATAAGTACACGGTAACATCAAAAACAATGAAGTACTTAAGAATAAATGTAACCAAGGAAGTGCAAGACTTATATGCTGAAAATGACAAACCATCATTAGAAGGAACTAAAGATTTAAATGAATGGGAAGACATTCCATGTTCATGGACTGGAAGACTTAATATAGCTCAGACGGCAACACTCCCCCAACTGACCTACAGATTTACCACAATCCCTGTCAAAATCCCAGCTGTCTGCTTTGCAGAATTTCAAAATCCAGTCCTAAAATTCATCTAGAAATAAAAGGGGCCCAGAAGAGCCAAAACAATCCTGAAAAAGAAGCACAAAAAGGAAGATGTACACTTCCCAACTTCAAAATTTATTACAAAGCTATTGTAATCAGACCTGTGGTGATGTCATAGAGGCAGTTACATGGCTCAATGGATAAAATGGAGGATCCAGATATAAGCTCACATATTTATGGTCAAGTGATCTTTGATAAGGGTACCAAGACAGTTCAATGAAGAATAGTGAAGAATAGTTTTTCCAATAAATGGTGCTGGGATAACTGGATAGCCACACGCAAAAGAATGAATTTGGACCCCAAACAACCACCCGCACCAAAAAAACCCCACAAAATAAACCTAAATGTAAGAGCTAAACTATAAAGCTCTTAGAAGAAAACACAGGCATAAGTTTTCATGACCTTGGATTTGGCAGTGGTTTCTTAGATATGATAGGAAAGCACAAACAAGCAAAGAAAATATAGATAAATTGGAGTTCACTAAAATTAAAAACTTTTGTGTTCAAAAGGACATCAAAAGAAGGTAAAAAAAGTCCAAACTTATTGCATTGTATTCATTACATATGTGCAGTTTAATGTACAAATTATATCTCAATAAGGCTGTAAAAAATACCTGCCACATTTGAAAAAACAATGTAACACAGGACTAAAGTGGAGCTTAAAATTGACAGTCTAATTTCATTTTAGGTGAGGAATGAAATAAAGGATAAAGTACTATAAACTTAACAAAAAATAAAGAAAGTGAAAGACCACCCGTAAAATTGGAGAAAATATGTGCAAATCTTGTATCTGATAAGGGTCTTATATTCTAGATATATAAAGAACTCTTGAAGAGACTCCAGAGCAAGATGGTGACATAGAAGGCTCCTGAATTCCCTCCCCCCACCCCCCACGCCATGGACACACTGAATGTACAGCTACACAAGGTTCAACAGTAAGAGTTCAAGTAAAAGAAGAGATCTAAACAAAAAAGCATATAAATGTATAAAGCTCACTGATAAAGATAGATGGTTACATTCAGAATACTCTAATACTGTAATTGTGGTGGGTAAATCAGTCATAACGCTAGTGTAAAGGTTAAAAGACAAAAGTGTTAAAAGTAACTATAACTATAATAATTTGTTAATGAATACACAATATAAAAAGATGTCAATTGTGATCTCAAAAACATAAAATGTAGGAAGGGAGTGTAAAAACGTAGAGCTTTTGTATGCACTCAAAGTTAAGTTGTTATTTGCTCTAAAAGACTGCTATAATTATAAGATGTTTTATGTAAGCCTCACAGTAAACACAAAACAAAAACCTATAGTTGATACACAAAAAAAGGAAGGAATCAAAATGTACCACTACAGAAACTCATCAAATTCCAAAGGAAGAGAGTGAGAAAAGAAGAAAGCAACTACAAAGCAGCCAGAAAAAAATTAAGAAAATGGCAACAGGAAGTTCATACTTATAAAAAATTACTTATTTTTTTATAATTAAAAATTTTTTATTATTTATTTTTGAGAGAGACAGAGTGTGAGTGGGGGCAGGGGCAGAGAGAGAGGGAGACACAGAATCAGAAGCAGGCTCCAGACTCTGAGCTGTCAGCACAGAGCTGGATGTGGGGCTTGAACTCATGAACTACGAGATCATGACCTGAGCTGAAGTTGGATGCTTAACCAACTAAGTCACCCAGGTGCCCCTGTAATTTTTTTAAATGTTTATTTATTTTTGAGAGAGACAGAGAGTGTGTGAGCAGGGGAGGGGTAAAAAGAAAGGGAGACAGAATCAGAAGCAGGCTCTGAGCTATCAGCACAGAGTCTCATGTGGGGCTCGAACTCATGAACTGTGAGATCATGACCCGAGCCAAAGTTGAACCCTTAACCGACTGAGACACCCAGGGGTCCCTCAAAAATTACTTTAAATGTAAATGGACTAAATTCTCCAATCCAAACACAGAGAGCGGTTGAGTGGACAAAACAAAAACCAAACAAAAACTCCAGACCCAACTATATGCTGCCTACAAGAGACTGACTTTTAAGGACGTGTAGCTGAAAAGGAAGTGAAGGAAAAAGATGTTCCATGCAAATGGAAACCAATAGCGGAGCAAGCTATATTTATATAGACATAATAGACTTCAAGCCAAAAACCGTAACAAGAGAGAAAGAAGTTCATTAGATAATGATAAAGGGTTAATTCATCACGAGGATATAACAGTTATAAATATTTATGCACCCAACATCAAGACACCTAAATATATAAAGCAAATATTAACAAATCTGTGGGGAGAAGCAGACAGCAATACAATAACAGTAGAGGAGTTCAATACCTCACTTTCGACAACAGATAGATCATCCAGACAGTAAATCAGTAAGAAAACACTGGACCTAAACTAAACATGAGATCAGATGGACTTAATGGACATTTACAGAACATTCCACCCAACGGCAGCCGAATATACATTCTCCTCAAGTGCACAGGGAACATTCTCCAGGACAGAGCATATGTTGGCCTACAAAATAATTCTTAATAAATCTAAGAAGATAGAGATCATATCAAGCATCTCTTCTGGCCACAATGATATAAAACTAGAAATCAATTATAAGAAAAAAAGTGGAAAATTCACAAATATGTGGAGATTATATACCATGTTCCTGAGCAACCAATGGACTGAAGAAGAAATCAAAAGGGAAATCAAAAACTATCTTGAGACAAATGATAATGGGGACAGAATTTCTGTTGGGGAAGATGAAAGTGTCCTGGAGAAGGTGGTGATGGTTGCACACAGTATGGTAAATGTACTTAATGTCACTGAGCTGTGCACTTAAAAATGGTTCATTTGGTATATTTTATATTATGACCATATTATCACAATGAGAACTTAAATGTACTCTAGAAGAGTTCACTACCACATATGGAGAACAAATACTACTTTTCATAAGTAAAATAAACGTACACCACTTCATGCAGTGAAAATACAAGAATAGTATTACATTCTGGCCCTGATAAAGGCTCTGACTCTGACACTTTCTCTCCCTGAGGGGCAGAACTGCAAAGTACTTAGGAACAGGAATTCTGAAGTTAGGTCTTCAGGATCTGAATCTCAACACTTTTCCTTTACCAGCTGGTGACCCTGGGCATGTTGCTTAACTTCTCTGTGTCTCAGTTTCCTCATATGTTAAATCTGAATAGCCCCTGCCTCTTAGGATGATTGTTAAGGATTAAATGAGTTAGCGCACACAAAGTGCTTAGACTACTTAGCACCTGAAATATGGTGAGATCAGCATCTGTAGGAGAGTTTAATACCGTTCCAGCACCAAACTGATCCTTTATCCTTGCTTGACCCTTCCGTTAAGCCTGGACTCAGATCACCTTCTCCAGGAAGCCTTCCCTGGTTTCTCTCCTCCCCTACTTAGGCTGAATTGGTCCTCTTCCTCCTCATTCCCACGGCATTCAGTGCATTGCCATGTTCCTGAAGGTTCGGTTACATTTGATAATGTGTCTTCTGCAGCTGAACGTGAGCTATTTTAGGGCAGGGTCTGTGTCTTTCACCTTCCAATTCCCTATCCCTAGCACAGGCATGTGTGGTGATAATGCTCAATAAACAGAATGAATGAATGAAGATGAGGGGGAGGGAGGTCTGGGGCATTTTGGTAATACCAAGGGATCTGTGGGTGGGTGCTGTTTTATCAAGGTTATACTATGTGTAACGAGTTATTCTGGTTTGGTGGAAATGATTACACATAATCCTGGGAGAAGGTAGCAAAATAAAATTTGGGATGGCTTTACCCTGTGCCTCTCTAGACTGACATCTCCTAGAGGCTCAATACCTCAGAAAATCAGAAGCAGGATCCAGCTCCTGGAAATCACATCTCTTCCTTCCTTTTTAAGAAATATTTATTTATTTTGAGAGGCAGAGAGAGAAAAAATGAGAGCGGGGGGAGGGGCAGAGAGAGAGAAAGGGAGAGAATCCCAAGCAGGCTCTACACTGTCGGCAGAGAGCCTGACGTGGGGCTTGAGATCATGACCTGAGCTGAAATCGAGAGGTGGAGGCTTAACCAACCGAACCACCCGGGCACCCCTCTTCCTTCTCTGTTGCCGTCTTCCCCCCAAGCTCAGCTGTCACCTTTGGCCTCCCCTGCTGGAGAAGTTCACCCAGCAGGCACACTCACCCAGGCAGATGGGTGGTTTGCCTGTCCAGCTGCCATCTGCTTTGCAGGTGCGGTGCTCGGAGCCACCCTTGAGGGAGAAGCCCTCCTGGCAGGAATAGATGAGGGTGTAGCCCATGGAGGGCAAGTCCAGGGCCCCAACGTTGGCATGGGTTGGCGTCTCTGGCTGCTTGCAGTGGTGGGCTGGACGAGAGGAAAGATGGTGTTGGGCCTGGGGGATTAGGGTCCTCAGAAGGCCTTCT
The DNA here is from genome assembly GCF_022079265.1 of Lynx rufus. Taxonomy (NCBI): domain Eukaryota; kingdom Metazoa; phylum Chordata; class Mammalia; order Carnivora; family Felidae; genus Lynx; species Lynx rufus. Next base: position 197,133,071 of record NW_025814834.1, on the reverse strand, counting down.
GCCCATTCCTGTTCCTAGATGGAACATCCCCTTCCTTTGCTTTCTAGGCCCCTTTCATGTCCAGCATGCCCTCCCCACATCTCCCCTCCACCCCAGCCTTGATGTCTATACAGATGGCTATGATGGAGGTGATGTAGATACTGGCTTAGTCAGTCTGGAGGGACTGCAGCACTCTTCCTGAGGGAAGAGGAATAATCATGGTCAAAAGCCTGCAATCTTTCATCCTGAGGGCTGACCTTGTAGCAGTTCGTTTTTGCTGCCACTGGAAAGTTCTTTCTTTTTTGCTAAGGCATAGGAATTGCCTTCCAGTATCAGAAAGGCTTTTGTGTGGCAGTGTCTTCCGTGAGGCCCCAAGGGATAAGGACTACAAAGAGTGCAGTATTGGTCCCAATGAGAAGTCATGAGCTCCCCGTCATCCAGAACGTCTGAGCACGGCCCAGGTGCCCAGCTGGGGGAGATAACGTGTTGCCAAGAGGCACCATCGTGGGATGCAGGTGAAGTCTGCACTCACGGACACAGTCGGGCGGGGTTCCGCTCCAGGTCAGGTTGGGAAGGCAGGTCCTGGTGGTGGAGCCCTGAAGCAGGTAACCTTTTTGACAGCGGAAGAGCACTGTGCTTCCGACCTGTGGGGAGGAGGGAAGGTTCCTTGATCACTTTCTGCCCAGCGATGCTTCACACCCTGTCGCTTGACTACTTACTTTCGCGTGACCGAGCTCCTACCCACACCTCTCTCTCCACCTGCAACATCCTACTTCCACTTCTCTGCCCGGTTAAATATTATTTACCCCCTTTGAGGCAGCTTCCACTCCGCCTTTTCCGCAAGCCCTCACCCAGGCCCCGGAGCCAGATCAATGCTGTTACTGGAAGCATCACTCTCCGCTGTGGCGGACAGAGTGCCTGACTCAGAATCAGAAGATCGTGATCAGAGTTGCGGCTTCCATGTCTACTCACTGAGTGACAGGCTGTAGGGGACTGTATGCCTTAGTCTTCTGGTGGAGAGCGTGGGGTGACCAGCCCTGCCACGCCTACAGCACAGTGTTGTGACACTCAAATGCAGTGGTGGATTTGAAAGCATTTTATACACTGCACGAAACAGAATCACCGCTTGTGCGTGTCTCTTTCTTCTACGAATCGATACATTCCGTAAGGAAGGGAGACTTGTCTTCTCTCCAGATAGCTGCATCTGGCACTTGCTTTGTAAGTATCTGTCGGACGGAATTGCCACCTTCCTGCCATCTAAGTCTCTGCTCAGTTGTTTTCCCCATCCTCACCCTCCACCAGCCCTCACTGTCCAACTCTACACCCCTGCAGCCACCGACTCCGTCTCTCCCTCTGCCCTCTGCGTGGCATGGCGGGGTCAGATCAGCTTCCTAAGTTGCAAGTCGGATTTCACTATTTCCCAGCTAAGAACACTCACGTGTCCCTATTACGTACAGGAGCAAATTCAATCGCAAAGTGAAACTCTTGACTCGCACTCCCTTCCTCCAGGCCTCACTGCTGTGTCTTGAATTTCATCATCTCATTCGGCAACGGCACCTCTGTCCATCCAGTTGTGCAAATCAAAACCCTCAAGACAGCCTTGATTCCTCCCTTTGCTTCAGCCTCTCCCTCCAATCCAACAAGTCCTCTGGTTCTGTCTACAAAGCCCACCCAACCCCTTCACTTCTCCCCGTGTCACTGTCACTCCTCCTTCCTCCTGAGCCACTGCAACAGCATCCTACTTGTCTGGTGCCTCCCTCCTTAACCCCCATCATTCACTCTCTCCACAGCGTGCAAATGCTGGATCAGAATCACCTTCAAATGGTTTCCTGTGACATTTAGAATAAAACCAAAAATGCTCACTGTGGCCTTGAGGGCCCTAGGTGACCTGGCCCATGGCTTTCTCTTCTCAAAAATTATCACGTGAGGGGCTCAGTCGGTTAAGCATCCGACTTCAGCTCAAGTCATGATCTCACAGTTTGTGGGTTTGAGCCCCACGTCAGGCTCTGTGCTGACAGCTCAGAGCCTGGAGCCTGCTTTGGATTGTGTCTCCCTCTCTCTCCCTACCCCCCCCCCCCCAACCCCTGCTTGCTGTCTCGCTCTCAAAAATAAATAAACATTAAAAAATTATCATGTGATATTTGATGCATGCAAAAGTCTATGTGGAACATATACAGAAATGATCTGTCATAAGGAACTGTACATCTTAAGTGGAGTGCACCCCTCCACGTAAGGGCTAGAAGGCTAGTGACATAGTTGTCACTATCTGTGTGCTCCTTCCCTGCCCTGTTCCTCTGCTCCCCCTCAGTGGTAACTACTACCTTGAATTTTGTTTTTAATTTCCTTGCTTTGTTAAAAAAGAATTCTATCACACATAGGCACATATCTCTCTCAACGATGTTGTTCCTAGTTTTAATCTTTTTGAAATAGCATCATACCACCTTTGTCATTCCATACTATGTTTCTTTTCTTTTTTTTTTAAGTTTTTTTTTAAAAATGTTTTTAATTTATTTTTGAGACAGAGAGAGACAGAGCATGAGCAGGGGAGGGGCAGAGAGAGAGGGAGACACAGAATCTGAAGCAGGCTCCAGGCTCCAAGCTGTCAGCACAGAGCCCGACGCGGGGTCCAAACTCATGAACCGCGAGATCATGACCCAAGTGGAAGTTGGACGCTTAACCGACTGAGCCACCCAGGCGCCCCATACTATGTTTCTTTTTTAAAAAAAGTTTTCTAAATTTATTTTGAGACATGGACAGAGAGAGAGAGAGAGAGAGAGAGAGAGTGGGGAGGGGCAGGAAGAGAGGGAGAGAGAATCCTGAGCAGGCTCCACACTGTCAGTGCAGAGCCTGACACAGGGCTTGAACTCATGAGCAGTGAGATCGTGACTTGGGCTGATATTATGGGCTGATATTCAGAGTCGGGTGCTTAACCGACTGAGCCACTGGGGCTCCCCCATGACTGCATTGCGTAGAGCTGTAGTGCATTCATCTGCCCTGCTAATACACCATTGTGTGACTTTACCACAATTTTTCTCATGTTTTGGTAACATGTGCAAGAGTGTCTTTGGGGTTAGTTTCCAGGAATGGAGCTCCTGGGTCACAGCATGTGTGAATATTTAACTTTATAAGACAGTGTCCCGTTTCCAAACCTCACCCAGCTCTCTGGCCTCTTCTCCTCTGTTCACAATGCTCCGGACTTGCTGGCTCGCCCACCTACCAGTCCTCCAACCTGCTAAGCACTCCCCTGCCTTGACACCCCTCTGCACTGGCCGCTCCCTCTGCCAGAAATACCCACCCAGCTCTGCCCAGGGCTGGCCCTTCTCATCACACAGGCCACAGTTCAAGTTCAGGAGGCCTCTTCCCTCACCGCGCTTCCTAAAATAGCAACCCACCCCATCACACCCCTTTATATTATATGGTACGTAGTGCTTATTGTTGTCAGAAATTATCCTGTTTATTGTCACCAAATGGAGAGCTTCCTAGAGCGGGCACCTGGCCTGTCCTGTTCCCACTGTATTCCTAGCACCTGGAGAGGTTATGCCGCTAAATATTTGATAAATGAATGCAGATTGAGTGAATGAGTCACATTCCTTGGCTGGATCCCACTGTGCCATTTCTTCTGGGCACATCTTGGGCTCCAGTTAATCGTCCCGCCTTGAACGCACCCGTACTTTCCTGCTTCCTGTTCTCTATTCTGTGCGTCCCATCCACGGCTGTACAAATCCCTTCCTTCTCCTTGAAGCTCATTCTGAGATGTGTCCATGAAGCCTGTATCCTCCTGGAAGGTGTCCATGGAGCCTGCCTCCCGTGTGGCATCTGCTCGCTCCTGCCACTCTGTCTAAGCCCTGTGTCTGTGAGTAGGGGATATGTGCCGTGAGGACAGAAGGTTATCTGTCTCACTCATTTCTGTCTTTCCATAACCACCCGCCCCAACTACATAGGCCTGCTGGGAAGTGGTGTTGTCAGTATGTGAGAATCTGCTCTCCCACATCAGGCTTTCGGATTGGTGTAAGTGCCTTCTGTTTCTGAATGGGCTCCTGTGTGGCACGGTTCAAAGAGGAAGAACGCTTCCTGTCTCCAGCTTCCAAGGTTTTGTGTCCCACTGGTGCTGCCCCAGGGAAGATCCCTGAGTCTTTCGAGGCTGACGGCGATGTGAAGGGACAGGAGGCAGGACGGCCTGATCTTGGCTGACCTCATTACCTGGTATCCCTGGGAATTGTTCTGTATCCCAAACTGCGGCACACCGGGGTCTGCGCACATGGTCAGCGTTGGGTCTGGATTGCAAAACAGAGAAACAGACCACACGGGCACTGAAGCTTTCATCGCCTCCGCTCACTCTGAGAAATAGGGGTAGGAGGGGAAAATGGAGCCAGATCCTGCCTTCCCCACCTGTTGGTATCTCCACCCGAGTCATACCCCCGGGGTTTTTGTGATCCCCGGCAGCAAGTTCACTCTGGCTATTTCAATATCACACCCTGCTTTAAGAAGCTCAGAGGAGGACTTGTTCCCTTTTGCAAATGAGAGCACTGAAGACAAGGAAGGAAAGGCATCATCTTGGGCCTGAGAGAAGGATGCCCACCAGCTGGGACACTCTGCCCCAGACCACCTCTTACCTATGCAGCTGGGCTGGGTGCCACTCCACGTCCCGTCTGACTGGCAAAACCTCCGTGGTGAGCCCACCAGCACCAGAGGGGGCTGGCAGGAGAAGGAGACAGACGACCTGTAGGAGAAGCCTCGGTCCTCTCTCCTCCCACGGGCTGGGACACCAGGATCTCCGCAGAACACGGCTGGAAAGACGAAGGGAGAAAGGCAGGTCTGAGTTGCTTTCTAGAACCCAGTCTGCCACCCCAGGCTGGCTTTCCTCCTGGTTCTACTTGAACTCTGCACACAGGGGCAGCCCCGGGTAAAAGATCACACTTGCCTCTCACACCTGCTGCCGTGTGCTTCCTCTCCTTTCCATATTCAAACTGCTTGTTAATAATCCCCCAAGTAATGAAGTAATGTTCTAGGAAGTGTAGAACACTGAGAAAAAATAAGCTAAAACTCACTACCGAAACTTTTTTTCCACTTTGATGCTCATTCTCTTCTAGCCTACGCTCGGCTGTATGTAACCTTGTGCGTGGCTGTGAACCCGATGTCCAAGTGTTGTAAACCCTGCTTTGTTTGCTTATTAGCCTGTAAACACTCTCCACGTTAATGACACCATTATCACAACTGGCCACATATGCAATGAAAGGTTGTGCCATAACTGTAGTTTATCATAGCTAATCATTTGTATTAGGTATTTTCTATTATTATAACCTTAGATGTTATAGGGCTATTCTTTCCCTGGTAGTGTTTTCTTAGGGGGATTCTCTAGGACTTTGTATGTTTAAAGGTTTAAACGTGTTTACGGGTCTTGACGTGGACTGGAAATGGCTTTCCAAAGAGTGTGCATTTAAGCTGCAGCGGGTAGTGTATGAATGTGCCCATTTCATTGAGGTCATCAGGGAGATTCACTAGAGAATGATTACCAAATTCAAATTGTGTGACAGCAAATAGAATAAAGGCAGGCCCCTCTTCTGTCCCTTCAGCTCATTGTCTTAAGCGTTTGCATACATAGTTTACTAAAAATTCTTATTTCCTTAGGACGTTGCAGAAACAGACCTGTGTTTTAAAGGGGGTTGCCTGCAATAGTGATTTTGATGCCTTTTAAAATAAACACAGAGGGATTCTACCTGTAGTTTTGTTCTTAGAACCAATATACTTTTATTTATTAAAATTTTTTTTAAAATGTTTGTTTTTTTTTGAGGGAGAGAGCTCTTGAGCAGGGGAGAGGCAGAGAGAGAGGGAGACACAGAATCCAAAGCAAGCTCCAGGCTCCAAGCTTGTAAACACAGAGCCTGATGCGGGGCTTGAACCCACAAACTGGGAGATCGTGACCTGAGCCGAAGTCGGAGGCTTAGCCAGCGGAGCCACCCAGGCACCCTGAATCAATATACTTTGAAACAGCTATCAAGCCCAAAGATAATAAACAACCAGTGGTGTGTGGTGTGGTGTGAGTAGGCCCAGGGGACCGCCAGCACTCTTGTGTCGTGTTGGTCGGAAAGCACGCTCAACTTGCACTTCTTTTCTGTAAACACTTGCTGTGGCAGTTCTACGAATCGCCAAGCCCCGAACAAACCAGCTGCCGTGGGGAGCAGCCGGATGGGTCTTCACACTGTTAATGGGCTCCGCTTAAAAGAAAGGGCCTCATGTCGATCATATGTGGCTCTGAAGTTCCATTTATTGAAGCAGTCTAAAATGAAAAATTAAATTTTATGTCTATTCTTTTCTCCTGTCTTCAAAGTTCTAGTGGTGATAGCATGAGCTATAAATTTGAGTGAGAGTTTCAGAGAAAATTGGATCGATGATTGTTTTCAGACTAGACTTTGTCACTCACTCGCTATGTCAGGTCCTTTTTCTGAGCCTCATCTTCCCCACCAGCCACCGGAGAAGGGACTTCTCCTGCCCACCTCCCAGGATATGTCGTTGTGAGCATCAGATGTGACCATGTGTGCAAACGTCCCTTGGGGAGGCAACACAAAGCACTGCGAAATGTAAAATGTTGTCTGTATGGATGTACTGATGTGCTGTGACCTCTCAGCGGATGAGTTCACATGTGGGTAATCAGAGCAGAGCTAAAGGCCCAGGGTGACTCTTCTTCCTCATTCCTATTTTGCTTTGAATTAGATTCACTTCCTTCTCTATTAACTTTCAAAGACCATTTATTAAACACCTTTCAGCTCCTGATTTTCTGCTGTTTCTGGAGCCAAATAAGTCTGCAGGCATGAGCCCTGCCTTCTGAGATCTTGGAATCTAAGTCAGATAACACAGGAAGGTGTAAAAGATGAAAGGTACCAATTTTCAGTAACATGGCTTGAGCATCAACAAAATTGACTGAAAGTACACAAGTGCATTAGATACTCAGGAGAAGAAGTGGAAGTTGCACATTTGGAAATGGTGCAATCAGGGGTGGCAGGGCGGCAGGGAGAAGTCAAGTTGAGAAGCTCTTTCTTAAAAACAGGGGTGCGGCCCAGCCAAATGAGAAGGTAGCATGGAAAGAGCTGAGTGGATCTGGAGAACATGTAGAAAGTGGGTGAGGCTGAAAATGAGTTGATCCTGATCTGCTACAGTATGGGGACAAAATCCTTGACCATGTTTAGGGAGTTCTATGAGGAAGAATGGTGTTACGAGGATACATTTGCAATAATACAGCAAGAGAATGACCAGGTTTGAGAAGCAGGTCTACAGAGGAAGAGACGCAATCTGGAGGAGGAAAGAGGAAGCACCAAGAACTGCGGGAGGCCCAGATGCAAAGTATGAACCAGTGATAAGAATTCCACAGTTTACTGCACACCTCAGTGGTCAGCCACTTGGCCATGGTAAATATGTTGTGGAGCACAGTGGGTGAGAAATAAAGATATCTGACTTCTTACCAGCAATCTACAAGAAAATGGGCTACCAAAGGCAAAGCTCCCAAAGATACCACTTCAAGCATGAAGAACTCCCTTGATGCTATGATATGAACGTGTGTATGTGCATGGAGTCAAGAGGTTCATAAACATAACCAAAATAAAGTGGAAGCAGGACCAGCAGGCTATGCTGGCAGAATCCTCTATGGAAGCTGGGGAGTCTAGTCTAACCAATCAGAAGTCAGTTACAGGCCGAGTTGACCAGATGTCGCCAAATCCAGAAGAGGCAGCTCAATGAGCAAGTACAAATGGATGACAAAGACAGAACGGCTCCATCTTGCTGATAAGGAATGTGAGGCCAAAGAAAACAATGAGATACCTTTTAAAACTTCTTGGGCTAGTAAATATTAAAAGATATTGGCAAAATCCATTGTTAATGAGGATGTGAGTCAAGACATATTCTCATAAACTGCTGGCGGGAGTGTGAGTGTGCTTTCTAGAAGACAGTTTGGCAACAGGTGTCAGGACGTAGAGAATGCACGCCTGTTGGCTCAGCATTTTCTCTCTCTTAGGACTTCACCACACGAGTGAGGAGATGCTATCCTCAAGAACATTTATTGCAGGACTGCTTCTAACAAGATTAAAACTGGAGAAACCTAAATTCATCACCAGTAGGAGAAGATTAAACCAGTTGTGGTATCTACAACAAAGAAATGCTTTATGCTATTACACATGATGATGTGTAGATCCGTATTGAGTGATGGAGAAAGGTGGTGACGGCCCATCAGGGAAGACAAGTCATGAACTAGTAAGCACAGCATGATTGCAAACCGTTTACAGAAAACTGCACACCTCCTGCTATCTATGTAAGAAAGCGTTGCGGTCGGTGTGGAAGCACAGCCAAGAACTTAACCTTGGTTATCTTTGGGAAGTGAGAGTTCAGATGACTATTACATTCTTCTTTGTATTTTCAGATACGGTACTTTTTTTTTTTATGATGACCATAATTCATTGTTCAAAAGCAATTTGGCTATTTCTTAGGAAGAAAAGCAAGGTTTCTGAGTCTACACGCAACCCTGAACTTGTTACCTTCCTAATGTTTTTCTGAAGGTGTGCAAAGGCCTGAGGGGTTAACCGTGCATTAAATGCTGCCTTTCTTGCATCCACTTTTTGAGCTGCTGGTTCTAGTTCCTGCTGAAATTTCCCAAATGGAAGTGAATTTTCAGAGGCACCCAAACAATGTCATGGGTATGTTGGTAGTTTTCTACAGAATTAGATAAATGCCAAGTAGAAAAAAATAGGTCCTAGTGTTTGTCTAAAGCATGGGCACCAACAAAACCTTCTGGGGCCCAATTATGTGCTATGACAAGAATAAGGGAATAAAAATAAATGGGATAAATATAATGGATATATATTTATTCATTATATATAATGAATATATATAATGGATAAAAATAAAAATAAAATGGGATGGAATCGGGCTCCTGGGGACAAAATTAGGCCAGGTGGATAAGAAATAAACTCTTTCACCAAAAAGTCATGAATGCTCCAGGATTCTTTTCTGCACAGGCTATTTTCCATAAAGACACGTACATTTCCAGCATGGGTCCCTTCCAGATCTTTGGGAACTATCCTATCCAGTGAACAACGTTTCATGTTAAGAAACACTTCCCTTATCTCCAGCTTCATTTCCTTCCAATGTCACTCCACAGTGTCCACAGCCAGAGCTCAGTTAGGATATTCTCCTTATTTTCCTTTAAATCCCCTCTAATAGCGTCTCTGACAAAGCTCGCCCCTGATTTTGGGGAGGGCTCTACCTATTCTAGGCCTTCCAGTAGCAAAGCTCTGAGGCGGGAACGGGCAGGAGCCAGCAGATAAGATGCACAAAGGCCCTGGTGAGCAACTTACGGAAACACTGAGGCAACTCTCCAGTCCAGGATCCATTCCCTTCACAGGTGAGCACCGCAGGCAGGGACAGCTGGTACCCCTCCAGGCAGGCATACGTCACGCTTGAGCCCCACATGAAGTCAGACCCCACCACTTTCCCATTGGGGATGAGCTGAGGCGGTTTGCATATGATAGCTGGGGGAGGCGAAGACCAAAGCATGCTGAGTTCTGGTGCCATCCTAGGAAACCAGGCCCCACTCACCCAGCTCCGATGTCACCGGCTACCCTGAACTCTCTGGGACTCTGGGTTAAGCAGGGAGAATCAGGAATGCCCCCTCTTACTTTGGGAGCCAGGGTCCTTTTGCATTTTACAATGCCCTCAAGTGTGACGACCCACTCCTCTCTTTGCATGGCCCTCCCTTTGATGTTCAAAGCCCAGGCCTTACCTTGGTACCTCTGACTCTCTCCTTGCAGATGTTCAGGGACCAGTCCTCACCTCACACCCCCCATGATAGGATGTTATTAGGGCTCTGACTTGTCACCTCCCTCCCTTCTACATGTTCAAGGCCCATGTCTCACTTTTGTATCTTCTTTGGCCCTCTGTCCACATGTGCAGCCCTCAGACACACCTTTGCAGACTGGCTTGGTACCATTCCATGTCCGGTCCTTGGTGCAGCTCAGCACAGACACCCTATGTGACTCCATCATGTAGCCAGGGATGCACTGATATGTCACAGTTTTGTTGTACCTGAAGTCATTGCCCAGCCGGAGGCCATTGGCTGGAATCCCAGGGTCACCACAGTTTATGACTGGGATAAGGGAAATAAAGCATTGTTCGCTTTCAGTACAGACCCCGTTTCTCCCCAGCATTCCAGTACCATCCCTGGTGTTCCCCGCACATGTCCAGGAGGGAAGAGGGTCAGATCAGGGATGCCCTGTCTTCTCACAGACTCCTGGTTCAGTATTGCCCGTTCTAAAGTCACTTTGATCAAGTCTGCAAAGGCCCTCCTGCATCCCCACTGTCTTCACCCACACCATTCTTAGGCATCCCAGCAACCTGGGCTATGAAGACCATCCTTATTTAAAGCCCACCCCTTCTAAGAGGAAGTACCCAGAGGCCTTAGCTCCTAAATGGGGCTGGCGCCCAGAGAGGGAAGTTTTCAGGTCGATAAGCCTAACTGTGTTATTGGGCCTCACAGGACAATTTGTCTGCTGAGGGGCGCATGTCACTACTTGTTGTTCTGCTTAGGAGGCCCCTGTAGGGCCAGCGGCTTAGAAGCAGGGCCTTGTGACCTTGCAATGGCTGTATCTTTGTTACAGTATCAAGTGAGGGTGGGGTTTGGTGAGCTCTGGCCTCCCAACAGAAGTGAACTTGACATGGGGATTTAGTCAGAGCTTGAAGTTATAAGCTAGGGCTTGGAAAGGGGCCGTGTTTTCAGATTCCTTTATCTCATCCCTTCCCTCCATCTGGGTGGGTCCCACAGTGACAGTGACATGCTTCCCGAGGAGAAAGGTCTGGGCCTGCCCCTGAGGGGAGCAGGAAAGGGGAGCAGTGGAGCTATCCCAGGCTTGGGAGCCAGGCTGGGGGTGGGTGGGGAATGGGTCCAAGGCTGAGAGGAACCCACAAAGATGGCAGACGGTGGCAGCTTTAAAGTGGGAAGAGAATCAGGCTGAGCCTGGGGAGTTTGTTTTAAAAGAGAACAAGAATGGCCAAGGAACAGGCTAGAGCCTGAGAAATAGCAAACGTATATATTCTTAACATCCCCGAGCCTTGGTCACGTCATATGTAAGTGGGGCTCACAGTAGCTACTGGTCAAATGGCACAATGTATATAAAACAAAACCCTTAGCTCAGTGGTGGTCACACAGTCTGTGCTGAATAATTAGACACCATCATTCAGAGGTGGGTCCCTCAATGTAGCCAGCCTCGCAATCTCCCACACACAGCCTTCTTTGGCATGGAAGAGACCAATTGCCTTGGCTACCACTTGCCATGGAGACCAGAGGGCCTGGGATCTTACCTATGCACTCTGGGTCACTGCCTGTCCAGGTGCCATTGACCGAGCAGTGTCGGCTGAGCAGGCCCGTGGCGTAGTAGCCTTCCCGGCATTCATAGACGATGGAGCTGGAGAAGCCCAGGCCATCACTGAACATGACTCTGGCATTGCTTGGAGTACCAGGGTTCCCACAAGAGATCACTAGGAAGCCAGAGGAGCACATTATTCACCAGAACAAGGACAGGCGTCACCCGGGGGACTGAGAACGGCCCAGAGTGCAAACCACGTGCCCTATAAGGACCCTGTGATTGAAATGTCTCTCATGCTGCTTTCAAGGTGAGATCTGAATGAATTTTTTTTTAATTTCTAAAAAGTAAAGACTATATCTGTTTTATCATCCCACCTAAAATTTTAAATAATTCCTTAATATTACCAAATATCCAATCAGAGCTTAGTTTCCTTAATTTCCTCAATTGTCGCCCCCCCTCTTTTTTTACAGTTGATTTCTTTGAATCATGATTCAAATATGACATCTGATGGGCATGTCTCTAAGACTCTTTGAATTCAGAGACTCCTGTTCCCTCTCCTATAATTTATCTGTACAGAAACCAGGGTATTTCTCCAGTGGAGTTTCCTACTTTCCAGATGTTGCTAACTCCACCAGTGAGGTATCGTTTGACTTACTGCTCTGTCCCCTGCAGTTCCTGTAGTCAAGTTCTGCTTCCTGGCAAGGGTACTTCATAGGTGGTTCTGTCTTTCCTACTGTATTGCACCAAGGGGCACAGCATGTTTGGTTGTTTCCTGGTTCAGGATGGCGAGGCTGATCATTGGGTTCAGGCTTGTCCACCCAGTCTGGCATTACAAAGTTGCCATTGGGTTTCACTTACTGATTTAAGCAGCAATTGCTGACTGTTGATTTATTATTTCATTAGGGGACAGAAAATGGTGATACTAGCTCTATCACTCTTTCTGCATTAGCTAGAGTTCTTTAATCAAGAACTTGCCCATCATCAAATATTTGCTTACCCTAAGATATAATTCATAAAGGAAGGCTGGATAATGCTTGATTTTTTTTTTAATCACATGTCAGATAATGATTTGGTTTCCTAGCAAGATCCAGTGGTGACCAATAGTCATTTGGCTGTATGGATTTAAAACTTATATGTTGCCTCCCATTGCCACTATTATTGCTACTTAAGTTATCCCGTCTTTGGCTAGGGGAGCCTCTCCAAGTTGGCTCCTACATTCCTTTGACATGATCTCACTTGTCTGTGGTAGATTCCTCCCTGGAGTGACAAGATGTGTCATGTTCATGTTATATATTCTGCCCTAGTCCTAGAATCAGCCATTTGTCTAGAGAGCTCTGGTTCCTCTTAACAGAGAATGGATTCAAAAACCATAATCTGAAAGTTAAGGGTACTCATTGCTACTGAGATCATTGTTGATACTAGACTTTTAGAATGGGTAGAGCTGGGACAATACACTTGTAAATTGAAAATTCATTATGAGTTTATGCTGATATTACTAATCCAAATTTAGGATTAAGAGTTTTTCCCTAACTTCTTTATTTTTATATTATATCTCTTTAATGATGAAAATCTTGGCAAATTTTGTTTTCAAGTAGTTTCAGAATATTAATATCAATATTATTACTAACAATCTGATTGCTAGAAACAATTTAAGATTTCATTGCCATTCTCCATCCTTAGGATATATATGCCATAGTCAAATGCCAATTTTTCCAGTCAGTTAAAATGATTCTCTGGGTTATTACATCACCAACTTAATATGTAGTTAGGTTAATTTGTTTTCATCTTGATTTTGATATTTAGAGATTGCTGTTTTCTAGGTTTTGCTTTAATTTTACTTTACTAAGTACATACAACATTCATGTGGTCTGAAAGTCAAATCTACAGATGATTCCTTTTTAACGAGCACAACAGATAGGCCTCAACACCCATGGGTTCACCAAGTATTTGTGCTTCCTAGGTGCTGGAAACACAGTAGTAGTCATATCCCCTGCCCTTGAGGAGCTCAGTCCATCTTAAGAACCTACCTACAGACAGTTGAATTAAAATATGATGTAATAAGTGTTATATTTGAAGGAAAAAAACAAAGAAGGGAGGAGATAATTGGGGCTGGAGCTAGGAATCTGAGTAGTACCTTGAAAGGTAAGTGGGAGCTTGTTAAGGAAAGTAATGAAGAATCATATACATATCATACACACACACACTTATTCCAAAAGCATTCACTTCCAGGTCCAGACTCTCAGCCACCCACTTTCTGTTCCCTGAACACTCCTGACATGGTTCATGAGTCCATGCTAGGATCTGAGTGGCATGAAAGGAGACCTGGGTCACAGTGGATATTTAACAATGCACAAAATTCTCCCCCTGTTGATACACTTTACAAACCTCTTACTATGCCTGCAAACTCCTATGGAAACTAATTTTGCAAAAGCACCCTCAAAGGCAGGATTTCCAGGGATGCCTGGGTGGCTCAGCTGGTTAAGCGTCTGACTCTTGGTCTTGGCTCAGGTCCTGATCTCATGGTTTGTGAGTTTGAGCCCCACACTGGGCTCTGTGCTGACAGTGTGGAGCCTGCTTGAGATTCTGTCTTTGTCCCTCTCTCTCTCTCTGCCCCTCCTGTGTTCTCTCTTTCTCTCTCTCTCTCAAAATAAATAAATAAATTAAAAAAAAAACTATAAAAATAGGACTTCAGGCAGACAAGTGGGAGAGGGCATTAGCTCCATCTGTATCCTTTGCTGGGAAGGGGTCCCCTGATCAGGGGCCAGAATGTCTTCCCTGGCTCTATAAAACTACTCCACAACCTCAATGTCAAGAGCCATTCTCTGACCAGCTCATGCCTTCTGGGATTCATTCTCTGGAGATATTTTGGTTCTAATGGGACCTATCATCCACTGATCCTACCACTTTTTCACTGCCCCTTCTTCCACTCATAATCCTGCTCCCTTCTTATCCAGCACAGGAGCCAAGATCCATCATAATCCCCACCTTGCATATACCCGCACCTCTCCGGCCACTTGCTGCCAGCGTCTTAGCTGCCTGATAAAACCCCGACTGTATACCTAACACTTCACCTACCCTGTGCCTGCACCTATGGAGCAAAATGTGGCTGAACAAAAACACAGGCCAATGCCGACTACTCTCACTTTAAATCAATGGCCTCATACAGAGAAAGACAGATACCATATGTTTTCACTCTTATGTGGATCCTGAGAAACTTAACAGAAACCCATGGAGGAGGGGAAAGAAAAAAAAAAAAAGAAGTTAGAGTGGGAGACAGCCAAAGCATAAGAGACTCTTAAAAACTGAGAACAAACTGAGGGTTGATGGGGGGTGGGAGGGAGGGGAGGGTGGGTGATGGGTATTGAGGAGGGCACCTTTTGGGATGAACACTGGGTGTTGTATGGAAACCAATTTGACAATAAATTTCATATATTGAAAAAAAAATAAAGAAGTGATGAATAGATAAAGAAGATGTGGTTTATATGTACAATGGAATACTACTTGGCAATGAGAAAGAATGAAATATGGCCCTTTGTAGCAACGTGGATGGAACTGGAGAGTGTTATGCTAAGTGAAATAAGTCATACAGAGAAAGACAGATACCATATGTTTTCACTCTTATGTGGATCCTGAGAAACTTAACAGAAGACCATGGGGGAGGGTAAGGGGAATAAAAGTTACAGAGGTGGAAGGAGGCAAACCATAGGAGACTCTTGAAAACTGAGTATAAACTGAGGGTTGATGGGGGACGGGAGGGAGGGGAAAGTGGGTGATAGGTATTGAGGTGGGCACCTGCTGAGGATGAGCACTGGGTGTTGTATAGAAACCAACTAGACAATAAATTTCATATAAAAATGTAAAAAAAAAAATCAATGGCCTCTTTCCTTAAGTAAGCCCTTGGTGCTGCCTGGCAATGATCTACATCCCTATTCTATTACCTGCCCGCCCCCCTTGCTAGGTGACTATTTCATATGGTCTCCTTCCTCTTCCAGCACTTTGTCATATACCCTTACACTCAGCTTCCCAACTAGGAGAGTGCTATGCAGGCTGTATTTTTTTTTTTTTTTTTTTTTTTTTTTAATTTTTTTTTTTTTCAACGTTTATTTATTTTTGGGACAGAGAGAGACAGAGCATGAACGGGCGAGGGGCAGAGAGAGAGGGAGACACAGAATCGGAAACAGGCTCCAGGCTCTGAGCCACCAGCCCAGAGCCCGACGCGGGGCTCGAACTCACGGACCGCGAGATCGTGACCTGGCTGAAGTCGGACGCTCAACCGACTGCGCCACCCAGGCGCCCCGCAGGCTGTATTTTAAAGAGAGACAGAGAGAGATCCAGGGAGCAGCTACAAAAAGTCAGACTCTGGGGAGAGAGGTTTTAAAATAAAGCTATTTTCAGAAATTTAGGAGTGTGTGGAGAAATATATTTTCCCCACTGGACTCACCCCAGGGAACATAAGGAGGGGCTTCTATTACCTTTAAAGGGTCTTTCAAAAATTAGAGTTGTATTTCTTTTGGCACTTTGGGTGCTCATTAAACAATCTCTTCCCTTAAACTAAACTCCAAGAGGGTGAGGTGTGTCTGTCTTGGCACTGTCGTGTCCCAAGCACTTACTACAGTATTTGGCACGTGATTGTTGAAGGTAAATGGGAAATAAATGAATAAACAGGCTAAACTTAGTTCCTTCTGGTTTCTTCCCTCCTTAGGTGAGCTCAGGGAATCTTTTCATCTTTGGATCACTAATGGGCAGGACTGAGAACTACCTATTGATGACCATTATCCTCCAGGCCAAGGGTTCAAATGGGGCCATGTATTTTGTCTGCGAGTGTGAGGGCAGGTGCTTGGGAACAGGAAGACGGGGGAGGAGCAGCTAGGGTTGGGCAAAGGGGAAAAGCAGAATGGTCACATACATTACCTCCACACTCAGGCTGTGTGCCGCTCCATGAGCCGTTGGCTTGACAGGTCCGCTCAGATGACCCCCGGAGGGCATGGCCAGCTTCACAGCTGAAGCGCATGAGACTGCCTGGGGCAAAGCTATCCCCCAAACGGATGCCGTGTGCTGGGATCCCTGGGTCACCACAGATTCCCATGCTGGTTCCTGTGGACCAGAACCAAACAAAGCCCATTGTTTCAGTATGGAAGAGGTGGCAGTGGGGAACCGGGAGAGAAAGATATTGGACCCCAGGAATAAGGAGGGTGAAGATGGACTGTGTGCCTTGCCCCAGTTACTTGGACCTTACTTACTACCTTACTACCTATCTTACTATGCGGAAGTCAGACACTACAAAGGTCTGAGGTCATGGGTGAGTCCCTGGGGACCACGCAGCAAGGGAAGAAAGTAGATGGAAGGCTCTGTGGTGGAGATCAGGTCTTTGACCTCTGGCCCATGCCCGTGTGGAATGTCAGTGGTCCAAGCTGGCTGCATCTCCTTCTTCCTTTTACCTCTTTTCTGTAATATCTGCAGATTCTGTGCCCTCTCTGTTTCCAGTTCCAGCATCTTAGCTCAGATGCCCAGTGTCCTTTTGCCCAAACTACTGTGAGAGCCTCCCAACTAATGTCCTTATCTCCTAAACTCTCCCTGTAACCCACCTTCCACTTTATCCTCAAACCAAGACAATGAACAACCACCAAACACTGATCTTTTTTTTTTTTCCTGCTGAAATATCTCCACTGGCTTCCTGTTGCCCTCAGATTAAAGTCTAAACCCTTAGTGTAGGTTTGTCTTCTCAACAGCCTGGCTTGAATCTGGATCCTGGGAGGATTCCCTATTCACAAATTATGCAACACTGGTGAATTCTAGTTGAAATGTTTTAGACCATCTCATTCCATTCTTTCTTTGCTCCTTGCCTCCTGCTACATTTCTGCATTTATCTGGGTCCTGATATTGTACAGACCCACCCGAGAGAGTGCTAAGGATCCAAGAGGTGGAGGATGGTACAGAACAAGAGACAAAGCCACAAGATCTAGGCTTGTGGGAGCCAGGACCCCTCATAATATGAAGATGTATAGGAGACATCATTAGATCAGACTAGGCCATGGTAAGTGTGAGGAAGAGGAAAATTAAGGAATAAATGGCAACTTTATGAGAAGATGATGTGGAATGTATCTCCTCATGAACCCACATGTGTGGGCATCAAATGGTAATGTCTAAATGAGCATTTAGTTTCTTGAAGTAAATAAATATTTAAGTCATGTATACCCCACTATTTACTATTTACGTCTTTTCTCAATCTTGGAATTATTTCCTTTTCTAGTTTAGTTTCAGACTGTGAGAATACTACACAATCCCATGTTGCTCTCTACCAAAAAAGGGAGATTCATTCAACCTTCAACTCAAACATTTGGAAAAAGAAGGCCCACCACATTCTCTTTTGAATTTTTCCAGGGTGTAGCTCATGCAACAGGCAGTACTGGGCCCTCTTGAAAGCAGTTCTGATGGTGAGTACACTAATTCTCACACCAGCCAGCTGACCTCAGCTGGAGCTGCACTGCTGAACAATAGGCCTGAGAATGGAACTCTCCAGTCCTAGGAGCTGATTCTTTTTCTTTTCTTTTCTTTTCTTTTTTTTTTTTTTTTTTTTTTGGAGAGAGAGCACATGCACGTGAATGGGAGAGGGCCAGAGGGAGAGGGAAAGAGAGAATCTATCTTAAGCAGACTCCATGCCCAGCATGGAACCTGATGTGGGGCTTGATCTAATGACCATGAGATCATAACCCGAGGCAAAATCAAGAGTTGGACACTTAACCAACGGAGGCACCCAGGCATCACAAAAGCATTCACTCTTTTTTTTTTTTTTTTAATGTAGGCCCCACACCCAGTTTGGAGCCCAAAATGGATCTTGAACTTTTGACTCTGAGATCAAGACCTGATCTGAGATCAAGAATTGGATGCTTAACCAACTGAGCCACCCAGGTGCCCCCCAGGAGCCTATTCTGACAGAATGGTCCTCACTGTGGTGTTTAGGGCTCTGTTTCAGTGATAGAAAGGAATCTAGGATAGAATATTGTACCATGAGGGCAGATGGTAACTGATACCAACTGATACCTCTATAGAGGTATATCAGGAAGATGATGACATTGCAGAGGTGGGCAATGAACAACCTGATGTATTTCTCAAATGCTAGAAATCTCTGCATGTCCTGATGGCCCAGGGACTTATAACCTGTTATGCATCACCTGGGTGTACGGTCACACAGAATGAGGCTCAGAAGTTTGACCCTGAACTTCTGAATGCATATTTCTTAGGACTGGCAGGAGATGCTATTGCTAAAGATGATATCTATAAATTTCAGGAAGGGAGGAATTATATTATACTCACCAATGTATATCTAACATTGCTTCCTAATCACTTACTCTTCTCATCTCTCATTTTCTTATCTAAAGCATTTAAGATTTATTCATTCCTCAGCTTTAGCACTACTATAATCCCTTCTAATCCTGTCCTCAGAGATCTCCAGCAAAACTCTGCCCATGATTCTCATCTCCAAAGTGTTTGTCATCCTTGATGGATACACAGGAGAAATGACTGTGAACTATTCTTCAGAATATTCAGGTCAGGGATCAAACAACTGAATGCAACACATCCCCTAAAGAGGGGGGTGGTCCATGTCCTCTACTGCTTCCTTTCTTGCTTCTTACTTTTTCATGTTCCCAGGGAGTCAGCTTGTTTCTAGTCTCCCTTGACCTTTGATGTGGCCAAGGAAGAGCCCTTTCTTTCATATGTAGGACTAATGCTTAGGAAGTCACAAAATTTTGAAATTAGGGTTGAAATGGTTTGGAGGTTTTCTAGAAAAGAACTGTTTCACAGCTGTTTCAAGTAGGTCATTTTCCAGAATCTGCTAACACAACTCCAGAGAAGGGAAATTACATTGAGGAGAAAAGATTCTGGATTCCATGCCTTGGGCCAGGAGAATGGCTGTATGTTTGGGTTACCCCTGCTAACAGATAGTAGAGGCTCAAGGCTTTCTTTCTGGCTTCTTTCTCCTGTACTCTGTACTTCCCTTTCCCATGGAGAATAAATATCCCCAAGATAGATAAAATTGGCTTTAAGAACACCATTGACCCAATATCCTAGAGAAGTGTCTAGAGGGAGGAACTTTATGCAAAGGGACGATTCATAGAATGGACTGGTGCAAATGCATGCTTGGGCAGGCATATGGATGGGAAATGCCTGTCTTTCCTCTTTGGAATTCCTTTTCCTCCTGGAACTTGCTCAATGGATAACTCAGGAGGATTCAATTTACATGACTCTGTCTTTTCCATGCTATCTTCCCCAAGTCACTTCCACCAGAAGTACAAACAGAATGGGTTAACAGGCTTTCCACTAGTCTGGGCTAAAGGAGTCTCTGTGGCTGATACATAGTCCTGCCCAGTTCATGAAGTGGATGATTAATGAGATTAATAAAAGTGAGGGGCCAAAGTCCTGGGTGGTAATATAACTGATAGGTCTGAGATTGTCCTGGGCAGCCAGCAGCCCTTTGAAACAGTGGTCAGTATTCAGGAAGTTCTTCTTTCTGGGAAGACCTAACCAATATCTGGTTCAATATTCTGGCAGTGCCCTAAATTTTGGGAGACAGGATCATCTAGGAGCTCAAAATGCAAGAATAGCTACATGTCTTGTGGATGAGGTCCCAAATCAAGGAGAAGGCATCAACAACAGGAGGTTGGGATTCTTACCACTAGAGGGGGTCTGGCATGGGAAGGGATAGGGGCTTCAAGGGGGGCTTCCTAGGGGAACAAAAAGCTATATGAGGAACTACCTTCTTGGGGGTGACATTCTTTATGAGATCCCTTTGAGGGCCAGGAAGGCTCATCTGAAAGGAGACCAAGATCAGGGGTGCTATTTTTTTGCTTGGTAATTTCTGTCATTGGTGAGACAATTCAATTTCAAATATTTTGTTCTGGTAAGACATTACAGATAAACTTCTGGTTTGGATAATATGGATATAAGAGCTATGGCAGTTTCTTACATTTGCTCTTCGGAAAACATGTCAGTGTCCCCATAGAGATTAATAGTAAAACAAATTTATTAATAGAAAAAGTCTGAGATTGGTGTGTGAGGGCAGTAGTGGAGACCTGTATCCCACTAGGCAGCCTTGACATAAGACATGTTGGAGAGGCAGTGGTAAGAAAGTAAGGGAAGCAGGCTGGGGCTTTGGAGTCCCAAACAGGGAAAGAAAGAACACAGGAATGGGTTTGGACCTGGGCCCAGCAACAGGGAGGCTTGAACTCTTCCCAGAAACCTATGGAAACAAATGTCTGGACAGGACTCTGGTCACAGGGGGCCTCACAAGCTTGCATCCTCCCTAGTTTTGTAATCTCTTGGCTGTATGGGTTTGGCCAGAGTAGACCAAGGGGATGAAGCTGGGCTCAGACCACCAAAGGCTGAAGTCTGGTTGGGACCTCTCATAGCTATGCTCTCTGCCTATGAAGGTTAAGATGGGGGTCCAAAAGGTTGGCTTCCCTCCTGTCCATCTGTCACACTCACACCTGGGGAACTCATCCATCTCCCACCAGCCAAGTGTTCCATGGGACCCTCCTCCCTCATGCCAGGCTCCTTACCTGAGCAGTGGGGGAGGGAGCCAGTCCAGTGTCCATCCAGCCCACACATACGGGTGGCATTTCCGAGCAGAGTCCTTTTGCCGGTGCAACTGTAACGCACGACTGCTCCGACAGTATAGCTGTCCCCGGACATCTGGGCATGGGGTGGGGAGCCCGGATGGCCGCAGGACACCACTGTGGGGAAGAGCAAATATGTTAGCAACTCTGCACAGGGATGGATCATCATCATAGGAAACATGTTAGGCTTTCTGTAGCGACAGGCAGAGAAGAAGAGAAACCTTGGGTATCTATTGAAGTTTGCTTCCTGCTGGCACACCTACCTGGCATCAGCAGACAATGCCTACTCAATTTTCCATATCTGTGAAATGAAGAGTAATACTGTTTTTTTATGAATTGAATAAGATAATAGGTGGGAGACTGCTCAGCATGTAGCAGGTATGCAATAATATATTTCCTTTCTTCTTTGCCTCTTGTGCTTACCACTCTCTATTTCCTCACTGCCGTAGGACATACCCAAGGTGTCTCTGGCAGCAGGGTGGCACACATAGTAAACATAAGACAGAACAGATGATCTGTCACCCTACGACTGTCTGCATTGGCTATAGTTTCCAGAATAAGGGCCAGTTCTAGTCCTTTTCCAACTGCATCTTACAGATGCCCACATCAATTGTCTCCAATTTGTCCCCTTTGGTCTGCAAGCTCCCTCTCCTGAGACACCAAATGGTAACTGAACACCAGTGATAAGATTAGAATACCAGATTATCTGAAGAAAATGAAAACAATAGCCTGAAAAGATACATGCACCCCATGTTCACTGCAGCATTATTTACAATAGCCAAAATATGGAAGCAACCTATCTACTGACAAATGAATGGATAAAGAAGATGTTGTGTATAGATACAACAGAATATTATATAGCCATAAAAAGAATGAAACTTGTCATTTGTGGCAGCATGAATGGACTGCAAGGGCATCATACTAAGTGAAATAAGTCAGCCAGGGAAAAACAATTACCATATGATCTCACTTATATGTGGAATCAAAAAAAAAACCCAAACAATGGAGCTTTTAGATACAGAGGATAGATTGGTGGTTGCCAGAGGCAGCGGGTAGGAGGCGGACCAAATGGGTGAAGGAGGTCAAAAAGTACAAACTTCCAGTTATAACATAAATAAGTCATGGGATGTAATGTCCAGCATAGTGACTATGGTTAATAATACTGTATCACATATTTGAAAGTTGCTAAGGAACTAGACCTTAAAAATTCTCACAAGAAACAAAATTCTATAGCTATGTATGGTGAGGGATGTTTATTAGACCTACTGTGGTGATCACTTCACAAATGTATACAAGTATCAAATCATTATGTTGTATACCCAAAACTAATATTATGTTGTATGTCAATTATACCTCAATTAAAAAAGAAAGATTAGAATACCAGAATTGAGATGTACAGGACAGGGCAGGGCAATGCTATCAATGTCACTGGGTTTGCTTCCCATTGTTCTTGCCATAAGTTGATACCAGGTTCTTTCATTTACTCAACACATATTTATTGAGTGCCTATTATGCATTAGGCTCTATTTTATGTGTTTGGGAGAAGAATTTCTATGCTCTCACGGAAATTATATTCTAGTGGAAAAAAGAGACTACAAATAATTAAATATGTAATTCTAGGGGTGTTATGAAGAGAAACAAAGCTCCATCAGGAAAAAGATATTCAGGGGTAGACTGAGCGCTATTTTTGAGTAAGGTGATCAAGGAAGATCTCTCTGAGGAAGTGTCATTTGAACAGTGATTTGAATGATCTAAAGAGGTCTGTCATGCAAGATATGTGGGAAGAGTATTCTGAGGGAAGGAACATCAGGGGTAAAGGCCCAGCGGCACAATGAGCTTAGTGTTTTTGAGGAACAGCAAGAAAGCCAGAGATGCAGAATGAACTGAGCAAAGAAAGAATGGAGGACATGTTTGGAGAGGTTGCTAGGAACCAGATCATCGCATAGAATTCAGATTTTATTATAAGCATGATGGGACACCACTGGAGTGATGTGATTTGACTTATACTTTAACAAGATCATTCCAGCTATAATGTAGGAAACATTCCAGTGTGTGGCAAGAAAGAGGGAGCTGCTGCAGTAG
This sequence comes from Lynx rufus, assembly GCF_022079265.1. Classification (NCBI taxonomy): domain Eukaryota; kingdom Metazoa; phylum Chordata; class Mammalia; order Carnivora; family Felidae; genus Lynx; species Lynx rufus. Next base: position 197,110,051 of record NW_025814834.1, on the reverse strand, counting down.
TTCAAGAAGAGATGACAATGACTCGGATGGACTAAACTTTGTGGTAGGGTAGGAGATCCTTGTAGTCATTGCTTGTACCCAAAAAGGGCATAGGTCACAGCATATATGATGAACCAGACAGGTGACCAAAGGGATAAAATGTGAGTTGGGCCAGTGACGTCCCTGATGATGGAATTTTGGCCATACACAGGGATGGCATGAATAGGTCATGGGTATCTTTATTTCTCGCTGTGGTCTTGGTGTGTTTCAAGTCCTATTCTAAGTGCCTATGATCTATTTATCTACATATCTATCTATCTATCTATCTATCTATCTATCTATCTATCTAGTGTTTACTTTTGAGAGAGAGAGAGAGAGAGAGAGAGAATATGAGCAGGGGATGGGCAAAGAGAGAGGGAGACACAGAATCCAAAGCAGGCTCCAGGCTCTGAGCTATCAGCATAGAGCCCAACATGGGGTTTGAACCCAGAAACTGTGGGATCATCACCTGAGCTGAGGTTGGATGCTTAACCGACGGAGTCACCCAGGTGCCCCAGTCTATAGATTATCTGCCATGACTACTGCTTAAAATTCCTTCCATCAGGCATGGAGTCCATTTCCCCTCCCCTTGAGTCTGGGCTGGCCTGTGACTTGCTTTGGCCACTGGAAGGTGGTAGAAATGACATTGTGGATTAGGAGGACTGGCAGCTTCTGCCTTCATTTTCTTGGAATACAGCTGCCATGATGTAAGGAAGTCTGGCTTACACTACTGAATGATAAAAAATTACATGGAGACAGGGGCCATGTGGAGAACAACCACAATGCCCCAGGTGACAGCTGGGACCATGTTTCCTGACAAGTTTCCATCTTGGATCTTTAGGTCTAGTTGAGCCTCAGTAGTTAGATGTGCTGTCTCCAGTAAACTCTGCTTGAATTGCCAACCAGAAGCGATACAATGGTTGTTGCATTAAGCTGCTACACTTTGGGGTGATTTGTTACACAATATATAATTGTGGATTATATATTAAATTATAATTAAATGGATATGACTTTGGAAGTCTTGAGGGTAGGGGCTGTATATTGCATGTGGGAAGAATACGAACCATGGTGGCCAAAGGCTGGCTGTGGCACACTGTCTGCAAAGATGGCCACCAACAATTTTTTTCCTTCCGTGTGCATGCATCCTACTCCTCCCACTTATACCTATTATTTCCTCTGCCCTTGAATCAAAATCTTATAGCTTCCTCTTTTGCTCTAAAAATTCAGCCTCCAAGCAAAGAAGACTAAACCATCCTGCTAGAGAGAGTAGCCACATGGACAGAGGCCACAGGGAGGAGAAGAGTCGGCACAAAGCCCCAAAGATGTAGGTGAGGCCATCTTGGACTCTCTAGTCCTAATTGAGCCAGTGGGGCACAGATGAGCCAACCCTGCTGTGATGGTTCATTTTATGTCATTGTGTGAAATTGACTGGGCCACATGATGCTCAGATATTTTGCCAAACATTATTCTGAGAGGGGGTTTGAATGAGATTAACATTTGAATAGGCACACTGAGTAAAGCAGACAGCCCTCCCCATTTGTGACTGGGCCTCATCCAATCTATCTCTTTTTTTATGTTTCAAGTTTTTATTTAAATTCTAGTTAACATACAGTGTAATATTAGTTTCAGGAGGTAGAATTTAGTGGTTCATCACTTACATATAACACCCAGTGCTTATCACAAGTGCCCTCTTTGATACCAAGCTCTTGAAGGCCTGAATAGAACAAAAAGGCAGAGTAAGAGAGAATTCTCTTTTTCTGTCTGTCTTTGAGCTGGGACATCAGTCTTTGCCTATCTTTGGACTCAGACTTGGACTAAAATTTATACTATTGGTTCTCCTGCTTCTTGGGCTTTCAAACTCTGACTACTGTCTGCTCTCCTGGGTCTCTAGTTTGCCAAATGCAGATCTTGAGACTTCTTAGCCTCCATAATTGTGTGAAACAATAGATAAAAACATAGATCTATCTACACCCCCTTAAACCTGTATCTGTATCTGTATAATCTCCCATTGCTTACTGGTTCTATTTCTCTGGAGAACTCTGACTAATCCACCTGCTAAGCCTTGAATTCTAGACTTATCTCACTGTAAGAAAATATAAACATTTGGTATTTGAAGGCACTAAGTTTTGAGATGTTTGTTACACAGAAATACATAACTGATATATCTATTTATCCTTAAGATAGCCCTATAAGGTAAGCACTATTTTTTTTTTAAATTTTTTTTTCAACGTGTATTTATTTTTGGGACAGAGAGAGACAGAGCATGAACGGGGGAGGGGCAGAGAGAGAGGGAGACACAGAATCGGAAACAGGCTCCAGGCTCCGAGCCATCAGCCCAGAGCCCGACGCGGGGCTCGAACTCACGGACCGCAAGATCGTGACCCGGCTGAAGTCGGACGCTTAACCGACTGCGCCACCCAGGCGCCCCGGTAAGCACTATTTTAATCTCAATCTCACTGATGAGGAAAATGAGGCATGGGGAAGAAAAAAAAACTTACCCAAAGTCACAGACCTATTCAATGGTAGAATTAGTTCTTAAAACCAGGCAAATGGACTCCAGAGGTCACATTCTTAAGTACCATAATTAACTCTCTTCTGCAATACTATTTTTATTTTATTTTATTTTGTTTTATTTTTTATCTTTTAAATATGAAATTTATTGTCAAATTGGTTTCCATACAACACCCAGTGCTCATTCCAACAGGTGCCCTCCTCAATACCCATTACCCACCCTCCCTGCCTTCCCACCCCCCATCAACCCTCAGTTTGTTCTCAGTTTTTAAGAGTCTCTTATGTTTTGGCTCCCTTCCTCTCTAACCTTTTTTCTTTTCCTTCCCCTCCCCCATGGTCTTCTGGTAAGTTTCTCAGGATCCACATAAGAGTGAAAACATATGGTATCTGTCTTTCTTTACATGACTTATTTCACTTAGCATAACACTCTGCAGTTCCATCCTTGTTGCTACAAAAGGCCATATTTCTGCAATACTATTTTAATACTATGAATGCATTCTGTCCTTCTGCAAGGAATGGAGTCTCTAGTTATAATTTAAATGATTTTATGACAGTTTATTAGAAATTTCTGGATTTCTAGAAATTGTCCAATTTAAACTCTGTAATGATTTTTCTTTTTTTTTTATTTTATTTTATTTTTGAGACATAGAGAGACAGAGCATGAACGGGGGAGGGTCAGAGAGAGAGGGAGACACAGAATCCGAAACAGGCTCCAGGCTCCGAGCTGTCAGCACAGAGCCTGATGCGGGGCTCGAACTCACGGAGTGCGAGATCATGACCTGAGCCGAAGTCGGTCGCCCAACCGACTGAGCCACCCAGGCGCCCCTGTAATGATTTTTCAAATAAACCCATTTTAAATGGAAATAAAACATACATACATAAAAGAAAAACACAGTAAGCATAAGCATATAGGTTAGTGAATTGTCACAAAGCAAATACACCCAGGTAACCACCATTCATATCAGGAAATGGAATATCACCAGCACCTCAGAAGCTCCTTCATGCCTTCTATCTACCTCCTCCTCCCCAAAGTAAGCCACCATCTTGACTTCATACGCCATTATTTAGCTTGCCTATTTTTGAATTTATAAGTGGAATTTATAAGTGGAATCATACGGTATATAATCTTTTGTATTTGGCTTCTTTTACTAAACATTATGTCTATGATATTCATCGATGCTATGTTTAGCAGTACGTCTTTCATTATCACTGCAATATACCAGGAGTTAGCAAACTTTTTCTGTAAGAGGCCGGAGAGTAATATCTTAGGCTTTGAGGACTACACATAGTCTCTGTTGCATACTCTTCTTTTTTTCTTGTTTTTTTCCACATTGCTCTAAAAAAAAAAATTCTTATGTCTTAGCCACAGGTTGGATTTGGTCCATGAGCCAAGTTTGCTAATCCCTGCTATATACCATTTGTATTATTTGCTGTGTAACAAATTGCTCCAATAAACATTTACTATCGCTCATGGTTTCTGTGGGTCAGGAATTTAGGAGTGGCTTAGCTGGATGGTTCTGGCTCAAGATTCTCCATGAGTTTGTACATAAGATGTTGGCTGTGGCTGCAGTCATCTGAAGGCTTGACTGGCTTCCCCTGAGAGTGACTGATCCAAGAGAGCAAGTTGGAGATAGAAATGTCTTTTATGATATATCTTTGTGAGTCACACACCACCAGTTGACACAGACTAACCCTGGTACAGTGTAGGAGGATATTATGCAAAGGCAAGAACACCAGCGGGGGGGGGGGGGGGTCATTGGGACCATCTTCAAGGTTGACTGCTCTATCACTGCGTGAATATACTGCATTTTTTCATCCATTTCTTGTGATAGACATTTGGGTTGTTTCCCATTTGGGGCTTTTATGAATAACACTGATAAGAACATTTTTGCTCATGTTTATTGATGAACACATATATGTTGGCTATTCCTAATGATTTCTGTGATTGCAGTTGGCTGGCTGTTTTTCTGATGTTCTTATTTGGCTTTAAAATATTTCTTTGGCTAATTTGAGGACAGTGTTAAATTATGGTAATATCTAATATAATCTCTGAAACAGTATATGCAATGCCTGATATTATTTTTTTTGTCATTGGCTTGATCTAGGCTACTTGGGTATCTGTAAAATTAGTAACCAGAATATACTCTATTGTTTTATTCCTTTCCTGTGGTTTATTCTTTTAAAGGAGGAAAAAGTCAACCATAAAAATGTGACAAAAAATAAAGCACTGTCAATACCATTCAGCTGCTGTGGGTAAGGAAAATCAAGAAAGGATGTAAGATAATAAAGAGGAACAACTTATATTCACTGTATATTTGCATTCAAATCGGGGAGGTGAAGAACAAAAGAGAAGGTGAATAACAGCTGTTGTATTTCTCAGTTTGTCAAATATAAAAGCATTTAAAAATGTTTTCAATGTTCATGCCCGTGTCCAAATGGGATACACTGCAGTGGCTGTTTAGTTTCTAACTGCAAATAAGTTTATTTTTATTTTTTTCCCTAGCTGCAAGTAAGTTTAAATGTGTACATAAAAATTGGTAAGACAGATATTTAGCACTGCTAATAGTAGCAAATTTTCTTGCATTACACAGAATACACATATAACAGGGGATTGAGAAAAAAGCATAAATTGTAATTCAGCAAAGACAATAATACAAATCAGCAATTAATAGACTACACTAGGTCCTACAGCAGAAGGACACCATGTGGGTTGAAAGTTGTATGAAAGTTGTAGTAATGGCCGGCCAGCCTCTGGCACTTCCACTGTTTTCTAAAGCACTTTATCAGGGAAGTAGCATATGCTATAGACCCGGGTCACGCATTTTCCTTGGTCCCTGCACATCCATGCCAATTAAAACAGTTTGCCTTAACCTGGAAGGAACCGTTGATTTTCATTGACTGGGTTGATTAGGGGATATATAAGGTACTCTACAATTTTCCACAAGCCTATTCACAGGTAACTTGGTCTTCCAGAAGTAAAAATTTAGTTAGCCCACTAATATAATGTCATGATAATCATGCAATATCAGTGAAAATGGTTTCACTTAAAGTTACTTGGGGATCTTATAGGTAGTGAAGTTTCCTTAGATTTATAGGTAGACGGGGAAAGCCCACCAAGCCCAGTGATAGTTGATTATCCAGAACAGAATTTTAGCTCAACTTTAAATTAGTTCAACCTAAAAAAACGATAATATTAGTGTAAATTACTAACGTGGAGAGACCTGGGGAAATCTATCAGAGATCAACAATATGAATGAGAATTTCAGACACACAGAGAATCACACAAGAAGGTCTAATTTGGAGACCCAGAAGTAGTGAAAGAAGAGAATGAGGGGTGACAATATAGAACTGATAGCTGAGAACTCCCCAGATGTCAAAAAATATCTAAGAAGCCTAATGAATCCTAAGAAGGATAAATAAAATATCTAAACACAGTGTAAAAAAATTCAGAATGCCAACAAGAAAGAAAGGATCTTAAAGTCAATGAAGTAAAAAAATAATAAGGCTACCTAAAAAGTACAATGATTAGATTGAAAGCAGACTTCTCATTAATAATAAATGCCAGCAGAGTGCACCAAGGGAAATGTGTCAATGTGGACTTTGATCCAGCTAAATTATCATTTAATAACTAGGGAAAATGCAGGACACCAAAGACAGAGACAGACTTTTCAAAGGAGTGAAAGACTGATAGCTGACTTCTCTGTAGCAATAAAAGAGGTCAGAAGGTATTAGAGAAATTTCTTTAATGGGCTGAAAGAAAATAGCTACCAGCTTGGATTTCTAAACCTACTGGAAATATCTTTCAAAAATGAGGGACAAATAAATGTATTATAGACAAACAAAAACTGACAGTATTTGCCACCAGCATATCTTCATTGAGTAAGATTCTAATGAATGTTCTTCAAATAGCGGGAAAATGATCCCATGAGGAAGGACAAGGTATAAGAAGAAATGAAAAGCAAAGAAAGTGGCAAATATGTGGCTAAATCTGAGTAAACAATAATTGCACAGGACAACAACAATAATACATTGTGGGTTTTAAAAAACAAGGCACAAAAAATAAATAAAAAACAAGGCACAATTAAGATATAAGAAAACAATAATGTAAAAGTCAGAAAAACATATGGAGTTAAAGAGTCCTAATGTTCTTGTATGATATAGGAAGAAGAGAGAAAGATTAACTTTAGACTTTGGTAAGTGAAGTTGTTCCTGTTATAATTTCTAACATAGCCATTAAAATGTAGAGTGTATAACTTACTTATTAGTAAAGAAGAAAAAATGGAGTTATAAAACTTGTTAATCTGATAAAAAAAGAGAAAAAAGAAACTGAGTAGGACAAACAAAAAACACAAAATAAGATGTTAGATTTAAGCCTAAATATATCAGTAATATGACATGTTTAAAATGATAAAAAAATACTTTCAACAAAGAATTCTATAGCTAGCAAAACTATCCTTCAAACATGAAGTGGAATTAACAAATTTCTGGATGAACAAACACTGAGTATGAGAATGCATCACTAGCAAACCTAGAAAGAAATTCTAAATTATAAAGAAATTCTACAGGAAGTCTTTCAGACTGAAATGAAAGGACTGAAGTCACAGGAAGAACTAAAAAATCCTAAAACAGGTAAAAGTAACTACATAGGTAAATATAAACTGCAGAATAAGTGTTTTTTTGTTTGTCTGTAATCTTTCTTCTTCTGAGAAATGGCATGAAGCAATAATTGGAAATATGTATTGATAAGCATACAATGTCTAAAGTTGTAATTTGTATAACAATAACAACACAAAGGACAGGGAGGTAAGGGAGCTTTGTAAGAGCAAATCTTCTGCATACAACTGAAATTAAGTTAGTGTTATTACAAACTATATTGTTATAAGTTAAGATGTTAATTGTAATTTCCAGAATAACCACTAAGAAAATGACTTAAGAAACGCACAGTGAATAACAAATTAAAATGTTAAATTAGAAAAGATCTATTTAATGCAAAATAAAACAGCAATAGAACAAAGAACCAAAAAACCTCTCCAAACTCAAAAGCCAAAAAACACAAAACCATAAGATACATAGGAAACAAATAGCAAAATGGGTGATATAAAGCCTACCTTATCAATAATTATACTAAATGTTGATTAAATACATAAAAGGCAGAAATTAGCAAATGAATAAAAAACATGATCCAACTACATGCTGTCTAAAAGAGACATCCTTTAGACTCAAAGATGCAAATGGACTGAGAGTAAAAGATGGGAAAAGATATACTGTACATACAGAGACTAAACAGAGGCTGGTATGGCTATCCAGACCAGCTATCTGATATTATCAGATAGGATAGACTCTGAGGCAAAAATTGTCGTTAAACACAGGAAGGACACAGAAAATTTCATATTGATAAAAGGATCAATCCATCAATAAGATAAAATTATAAACATATATGCACCTAACAGAGATCCCAAATACATGAAACAAAAAATAACAGAATTGAAAGGAGAAATAGATAAGTCAACAATAATAGTATGAGATTTCACCACCCCATAGAACAAGACAAAGATCTACAAGGAAATATGGTGACCAACACTATAAACCAACTAGACCTCACAATCATCTAGAGAACACTCCCTGTAGTTAACAGCAGAATAAATGCTCTTTTCAAGTGCACATGAAATGTTCTCTAGGTTAGACCATGTGTGAAGCTATAAAATAAGTCTCCATAAATTTAAAAAGATTGAAATCATACGAAGTATGTTCTCCAACTACAATGTGATGAAATTAAAGATCAAGAATGGAAGGAAATTGAAAAATTTACAAACATATGGAAATTAAAAAACCACTCCTAAATAACCAATAAGTCAAAGAAGAAATCAGAAGAATAATTAGAAAATACTTTGAGGTGAACAAAAATGAAAACAGAACATACCAAAACTCATGAGACGTAGTGATAGCAGTGTTCTGAGAGAAATTTATAACTGCAAATGCCTACATTAAAAAGAAGAGATCTCAAACCAACAAACCAACCTTTCCCCTTAATAAAGTAGAAAAAGACAAGCAAATTAAACTGAGAGCAAACAGAAGAAAGGAAATAATAAAGATAGTAGCAGAGATAAATGAAATAGAAAATAGAGGAAAAAAACAAAAGCTATGAACATGAACAATTGTATGCAAACAAATCAGATAATTCAGATGAAATGGACAAATTCTTTTTTTTTAATTTATTTTATTTTTTTGAGAGACAGACAGAGTTTGAGCAGGGTAAGAACAGAGAGAGAAAGAGGAAAGAGGAAAGAATCCTAAGCAGGCTCCAGGCTGTGAGCTGTCAGCACAGAGCCTGATGCAGGGCTTGAACCCACAGACCATGAGATCGTGACCCGAGCCAAAGTCAGAGGTTTAACTGACTAAGCCACCCAGGCGCTCCAGAAATGGACAAATTCTTAAATGTTCACAAACTACCAAAACTTACTGAAGAAGAAATGGAATATCTGAATAGAGTTATAGCAAATAAATGGAATCAAACAATAATCAAAAAACTTTCAAAGAAAAGCCCAGGACTAGATGATTTCACTGCTGAATTATATCAAATTTTTAAAGAAGAAATAGCACTAATCTTTCTATTTCTGAAAACATAAGGAGAAGGACGTTTCCTGACTCACTTTATGAAGCCAACATCATCACCCTGATCCTAGAACCAAAGACATCGCAAAGAAAGGAAACTATAGACCAATATCCCTTATGAACATAGCTGCAAAAATCCTCAACAAAATACTAGTAAACCAAATCCAGCAGCATATTAAAAGTATTATACTTGGCCAAGTGTGATTTGTTTTTGGAACACAAGAGTAGTTCAACATCTGAAAATCAATCAGTGTCATATACCATATTAATACAATGAAGAGGGGAAATCTCAATAGATGCAGAAAAACCATTTGGCAAAATCCAACACTGTTTCACGCTAAAAATTTTCAATAAACTAGGAGTAGAAGGGAAATTCCTCACTAGGAGTAGAAGGGAAATTCCTCACCCCTAAAGGGAATTTACATAAACTTTACAGCTAACATTATACTTAATGGTGAAAAACTGAAAGCTTTTCTCCAAAGACTAGGAACAAGGGAAGGATGCCTGTTTTGCCACTTCTGTTCAACATTGTCTTGGAAATTCTTGCTAGGGCAATTAAGTAAGAAAAATAAATAAAAGGCATCCAGATTGGAAATGAAGAAATAAAACTATATCTATTCACAGATGATATGATCTTGGACTATTATATTACATTGGATTAAGCAATGGTTTCTTAAATATGCCACCAAAAGCACAAGCAACAAAAGAAAAAAAATACATAAGTTGGATTTCATTAAAACTAAAAATTTTCATGCACTGGAGGACATTATCCAGAAGTAAGAAGATAATCCACAGAAAGGGAGAAGTTTGCAAATGATACATCTGATAGGGGTATAGTATCCAGAATACATATAGAACTGCTAAAACTCAGTAATACAAAGACAAACAATCCGATTTAAAAGTGGGTAAAGAACTTAAGTAGAAGTTTCTCTAACGAAGAGATACAAATGGCCAAGAAGCACATAAAAAGATGCTCAACATCATTAGTCATTAGGGAGACGCAAATCAAAACCACAATGAGATTCCACTTTAATACCCACTAGCATGGCTATAATGAAAAAGATGGACATAACAAGTGGAGGTGAGGGTGTAGAGAAATTGGAACCTTCCTACCCTGCTGGTGGGGATGTAAGATGGTGCGGTCACTTTGGAAAACAGTTAACCTCAAAAAGTTAAACATGGAGTTACTATATAATTGGCCCAGCAATTCCACTCTTAGGTATATGCCCCAAAGAACTGACAACATATGTTCACACAAAGACCCAGGCATAAATGTGTGCAGCAATATTATTCATAATAGCTCAAAAGTGGAAAGAACTCCAATGTCCATCAACGGATGAATGGATAAATAACTATAGTATACCCATACACTAGAATGGTATTTGGCCATAAAAAAGAATGAAGCACTGATATGTGCTACAACATGGATGAACTTTGAAAACCTTAAGGTAAGCGGAAGGAGCCACACACACAAGGCCACATGTATATTTACATGGAATGCCCGGAATAGGCAAATATTTAGATAGAAGGTAGATTAATGGTTCCCAGGGACATAGGGGTAGTGGAGATTCACCTGAAGGAACAAGAGGAGAGAGCAGGAGGTCAAGGGACAGTTTCCTCATGTGGATGTGTGAGGTTAGTAACCGAGTATCAGGGTTCTGAGCACCTCCCCTCTCTCTCCCGCCATTTTTAGCATGTTGTTCCCATATATTTTTTTCTAATAATAATTATGCAGTCATTGTTGATGGAGATGTAACAGATACTATACTAGGCACTTTTTATGGCTTTTCTATTTTTCTTTTTTTTTAGAGAGAGTGAAAGCATGAGCGGGGGGAGGGGCAGAGACAGAGAGAGAGAGAAAGAGAGAGAGAGAGAGAGAGAGAGAGAGAGAGAGAGAGACAGAATCCTAAGCAGGCTCCATGCCCAGTGTGGAACCTGATGTTGAGCTCAATCCCACAACCATGAGATCATGATCTAGGCTGAAATCAAGAGTCTGATGCTTAACTGACTGGGCCACCCAGGTGCCCCCTGCTTTTCTAATTTAACTCTTTAATAACTTTATGGAATAGGTATTAGGGTCATTTTTATAGATGAAGAAATGGAGGCTTGAAAGCTTAATAGACTTTTGTCAAACCAAACAGCTTGTTTAGGGGCAAAGCCAGAATTCACATCTCAGTCAGTCTGCCTCCAGAGTCTGTGGCATTTCTGCTTCAGTCCTTCAAAAGAAAGGGGTTCATGTGTTATTTTTCTGGAAAAGCAAGGAAGGGGTAAGGTTTGAGACAGTGTCATGCCAGGCAGTCTGTTGTGGAGGCAGAGCGCCCTGAGGGCTAAAGAGGATAGCAGTGCAGCAAAGAGGAAAGAGAAAGAGGAAAGTACTCTAGCTAGGAAGAGAGAGAGTGCATAAGTTGGTGTGAAACTAACCCAACAGGGCCTAAGATGCAGACAGAGTGACTGTCATTGTGATGTAACACACACACACACGCACGAGGAGGACATGTACTTGGACATGGGCCATCCCGTCAGTCTGCACGGGTGATCACTTTGAGTCAATGACATCTACTTACAGAGACACTGGGGGCGGGGACGGTCCCATGTGCCATCTCCCTGGCAGCTGAGCACCGGGGTGCCCAGGAGGTAGAAGCCGTGGTTGCATTGGTAAGACACAGTGGTGCCGTAGCTGAACCTGTGCGGGCCGCTGGCATGGACTTGACGTAGGCTGTTTTCTTGGTGCCCAGGATCGGTGCAGTTGATGACTGTAATGAAAGGGGACAATTAGACACAGAAACCAGGATGCAAAGATTGTCTTATGCTTCTAAACGGGAATTCACATGTCCAAACAGGCATGCATTCCCAGTATGGCAAAATGTCCAGACAAATTGGTAGCACGAAGCCGATCCTGCCTGGGAGGGTGAGCTGGTCCTCAGGCTGCTGTACTTCCTGATCACTGATTTTGATAGCCTGGTTAAGGGATTCATTCTTCCACGTCTTGCTAAACTCGCCTGACTGGAGAAGCCTTCCCACCTCCTCCCAGACTGGTTAACCTCTGCCCTGGCAGCGGTCCTTTGCACGAACCTCTACTGCTGACCTTATCAGCCTAGATGGTGAGTTGTTTGAATACATGAGTCCCCTGAGGGCATGACTCCCTTGTCTCTGGGTGCCCTAACCCTGGTGTAGCAAGGCTGCTGATCGTTGTAGAACAGATGCAGCTGAGCTGACTGCAACAGGGGTTGGTCTTTTTTGGAAAGTGTTTTAACCACTTTTTAAAATTTTATTTATTTATTTATTTATTTATTTAAAGTTTATTTATTTTGAGAGAGAGAGAGACCACGCAGGAGCCGGGGAAGGGCAGGGACAGAATGAGAGAGAGAGAGAGGATCCCAAACAGGCTCTGTGCTGTCAGTGCAGAGCCCTACATGGGGCTTGATCTCAAGAACTGTAAGATCATGACCTGAACTGAAATCAAGAGTTGGACACTTAACCCACTGAGCCACCCAGGCATCCCAGGATAGGTATTTTTAAAAAATCTTTGATAAATTTTTAAAATGTAAGATATTTCTACCTTTGACAAACTTCTCTGAGGCTCAGAGAGGCTGGCGTCACAAAATAAATACATAACATGCATTGATTCTCACTATTTATCGCCATATATCGAATGCCAAGCAGTGTGCTGGGCAGTAAAGATAACACAGAATTTTCAATTGAGAGTAGAATTTCTCCACCTTGGCACTGTGGACATTTTGGCTGCTAATTCTTTGTTGTGGGGGCAGAACTATGTATTGTAGGATGTTCAATAGCATCCTTGGCCTCTACCCACTAGATGCCAATAGAAACCCTCCAGGTGTGACAATGAATATCTCTAGATATCTGTCCCCTGTTGGGGCAGAGGATGGATAAAATCATCCCCAATTGGGAACTGTTGGTCTAGAGAGAAAAGGACAAACAAGCAATTATTTTGTTTGATAAGTGCTCTGATAGGGGTAGCAGAGAATGTTCTAGAAGCACAAAGCAGTGCATCTAGCCCAGTGTAGGAGGTGGAGCAGGAAAGTCTTCCAAGAAAAGGTGACATTTAAGCTGGTTCTTTTTTTTTTAATTTTTAAAAACATTTATTCATTTTTTGATAGAGAGAGAGTGTGAGTGGGGAAGGGGCATAGACAGAGGAAGACACAGAATCTGAAGCAAGCTCCAGGCTCTGAACTGACAGCACAGAGCCCGATGCAGGGCTTGAACTCACGTACCGTGAGATCATGACCTGAGCTGAAGTCGGACGCTTAACCGACTGAGCCACCCAGGCGCCCCTAAGCTGGTTCTTGATGGTTGCGTAAAAGTCATCCACACAAAGTGGGACGGAGAAGAACGCATTTGAGGAGACTGTGTGGGAGTGCCCTGGGGACGAGTGAGCACAGGGCACGTGTAAGGAAGAAGTTCAGTGTGGCCAGGGCCCAGTGCAGAGGTGAGGCTGAGGCAGAGGACAGTGCCATTGTAAGGGCATTGGGAAGTCTGGGAAGGCATTTCAAACAGGGAATGGCTTGATCAGATTTGCATTTTAGACTGGCCACTCTGTCAGGGTAGACAATGGGCTGGTGGGAGCAGGACTGGAGGCCATGACTTCTAAGATTTTACCTTAGCCCTCTGATTCCGAGACCGGTCCTGAGTTTGTTACTCTGGGCAGGGGGCTGTGGGGGCAGGAGCTGCAGTTACAGGAGAATTTGTATCTCATGTTGGGGAGATGGAGCACAGCTCTTGATAGGGGATGTGGGATAACAATACCCCAAAGCAACCAAGTTCTAAACTCTTTCCTGCCTGAACAGATGATCGAAGGAAGGCCCAACACCAGCTTATGGAAGTTTTCCCTGTGTTTTCTGAGACTTTCTCTCACTCAAAATGGAATCTTAAAATGTTATGAGAGGGATGTTATTTTTAGGGGTAGTTGTGATGCATCTTCATTTATTTGAAAATTTTGGTCCTTTAATATCAGTTACAAATGACTTGTGACACACTGCACAGACAATCACCGTGCACCCCCACATACTGCAATGAGGAGCCATCCTCCTAGAGACTGTGTCCTCATGACTATAGCAATTCGATCAAGCTCCATGTCAGGGCTGGGGTCGTTCACGTTCTGTCTGCTTTGACACTCCACTCAGATGTCACTGAGTCTGCCAGGCTATTCCTGGTATGAGGCAGCTCCATTTGCCCCTACTATTGTGACCAGCCATGAAATGCTTTAGAAACTATTTCTTAAGTAGCCCAGATGAGGCCAGAACATCCTGTGCTCAGTCTCTGCTTCTTGGGTTCTTTTCTTCCTCCCTGCTTCATTCCAACCCCTATGCTCTTTGCTTTTTATTTTTCATTCTAAGTTTTCTGATTTTTTCTTTTGTCAAGAATGGGGCTTTATATGATAAGGATGAGTTATTTGTTCTATGAAATGTAAGCAAGAAGACTGCTTTCCATTTCTGTTTTGGAAGTTGCAACTTATTTGTTTTGCTTATATAACCAATGATGAAATCTTACATGGCTGTATCTGGGAGATGAGAAAGTCCTCATTTATGACCCTTCTTTGCCCTCAGTTTTCCCTATCCGAATCAAAATAACACCAGGACTGAATCCACTGGCCTGTGCTGCGGGGTCACCCCCACAGATGGTAGCGGTACGGGGGGTGAGGAGGGAGAAGAATGGTGACTCACTTCTGCAGGTGGGCAGCGTGTCGCTCCACTGCCCGCTGGCCAGGCACTGGGACCTAGCAGCCCCCTCAGCCATATACCCAGGGTTGCAAACAAACTTAACCACATCGTTGAGGTTAAACTGGTTGCCCTGAGTGAGGCCGTTGATTGGGTTGCCTGGGTGTCCACAGGTAATTGCTGCAACCAAAACAGAAAATAGGTAAGCCCTCCTATTATTCCATACCCCTAAAGTGCATCGTTTTTCTCACCTGGTGTTTCTCATGCCCATGAGTGAAGTTCAGGCCTAAGTCTAACTATAGTCTCTTAGCTGTAAAACCTCTATTTCCTGAAATCAGCATGGGGACATACCTTCTTCCTTGAAGGCACATCTGTAGCTTGGACAACTTGAGGGAAATCACTCTGTGACTCCCCATGAGGCATTAGGCCTGGACTGTAGTTCTGTTGTCCGGGTCGTCAGTCCTGCTCATTTTCTCTGCCTCTATCCCTGTCGTACCCCATGCCCACTCTCCATCACTGGATGCGATGACTACCCCTCAGCGGATTCAGGCCCAACCTACTTCCTGGCTGAGCTTGACAGAGCCAGAGTCAATGCTAACTACACCCGAATGGAGGGATTGCTCCCCATGCCAGACCAGTGGCTCAGCCAAAGCTGTTGTTGAGAGCACAGTCCTTCCCCTCTACTCCTTCCAGATGAAGGGAGTTCAATCCGTGTAATTTCTGGCCCTTCTCTGTGCAATTTGGGAAGAATGAGCAGTCATGCTTGGCCCAGTTCTGCCCTCTTCCTCTTGGGACCTGGCGCCTGTGAGTGGCAGTGCTCTCTGCTGCTCCCCTGAAGACAGGCTCTCCCCAACAATGGGGCGGGGGAGGTGTTGTCCTTGCAGCCTTGCCTCTGATGGTGTGAATCCACTCCATTCTGGGTTTGCTTTTTTTTTTTTTTTTTTTTTTTAGCAGACCCCATATGGCTTTTACTTTAAACTATGGCTTCCAACATAGGCTTTATTAGTAATAAAGGTGATATTCTGGAATCCTTGCAGGCCATTTTATTTTGTGATTTGTTCAATTATAGGCAGGGCAGTGGGGGAGAACCCAGTGCTCAAAGGCCTGGCCCCAGAGTGCAAGGGTCACCACTTTGTCCCAGCTTCGTCCTTCCTCCTGGAGCTGGAGTTGATCCCTCCATGCAGTGGCACTGGTCTCTCTGAGGTCTCCTGAAAATAAGTGCCTGCCTCAGAGCCTTGGCACTTGCTTTCCCCTCTGCCAGAACATCCGTTGGCTCCTGCCCTCACATCTTCAGGTCTCCCCTCAAATGTCACCGTTTCAGCGAGGCCATCCCTTATGACCCAATAAACAACCTCCCCAGCACTGCCCGGGCCCCTTGCCTTCTCCACTTTTCTCCACAGTAATGGACATGCTCTACATGCAGCTCTTTGTTTGTTCATTGTTATCTCCCTCCACCTCAAGGTCAGCTCCATGGGGGCAGGTTCTTTGTTTCTTGCGACATCCTTGGGGTTGGGACCAGTGCCTGACATACAGGAGCTTGATAAATACTTGCTGACTGGAAGACCGGTGAGCACATGGATGCGTGGGTACCAGGGTTTCTGCTTTGCTCCTTAGCCCTTAGTTCTCTGTAGCACCTGCCTGGTACCCTACCTAGTCTCTTCAGACTGAAGTCTCAGTTGATGCTTTTGCCAGCTCTTTCTCTTGGTTCTGGATTTTGAGGCTGAGAAACCACGAGGAATGTTTTCTTACCCCAATAACTGGATCCACGAAGAGCCCACCCCAAACCATGATGGTGTGAATGGAGATGGGGGAGCGAGAGCAGGCAGGAGGCGGGGCCCAGTTTTTGCTGTGGCCAACTCTGGCATCATTCTGGGTCAGTTCTCTTATGTAAATCTCAACAGTAGTATCCCTGACTCTAGCAGAGAGGGCCGAGCAGAGCAGGGCACATATGTTAGTGGATTGCAGGGGTTTGAGACTGCCAGGTGTGCTAGGATGAGGGTGGGCTGTGGAGGCCAGCAGACCAGGATTTACTACTCAGCTCTGCCCTTTCCTTACTTTGGACAATTCACTCCAAGCTCACTTTCTGTATCTCTAAAGTAAGGATTTTGAATTGCATTAATAGGTTTGCCTTGAAAATAGATTCAAACATTTACTTTTCATTCAACATTACTGAGTTCCTTCTATGTGCTAGGTACCTTGCTCTGCTCTGATGATATACAAGGAGGAATATGATATGGTCTCCAACCTCAGGGAGCCACTTCCCAGTCCAGGGAAGCAGACTGTTAGAACACAGTGTGCTGGTGCTGGGATAGAGGCCCACAAAGAAGAGGGGCATCTACCCTCCACAGGGGAGAGAGTGGGTTAAGGAGGGTTCCCAGAGGAAACAGCATGCCATCTACACTGGATCTCATGGATGAACAGGACCCTGCCAGATCAGCAAGGTGGGGGGAGAGGGGAGACAATCTTCACAGGGTCTTTGAACTAACGGAAATGATATGCAAAATATTGGGTGGGTGCAGCGTGCTTGGGAGAGGATTCACCCCTCTTCCAGATTCACAAAAGGTCATGAGGCCCCTTCTCAAAGGCTAAGGACCACTCATAAAAGTGAGAGAAGAGTGTTGAGTAGTAAAACCTTTGGGGGTACCACCTCTTGAAGGACAGGTCATGAAAGCACCTGCAAAGGAACTGAGGGGTGGTCAGCAAAGTAGAAAAAATAAAGCCCAGCAGGGGGTGGGAGTGTCCCAGAAGCCACAGGGAGAGCCTCAAGAGGTGTCAGATACCCCAGATAGCTCTGTTTCTCTGGGGACCCTGATTGGTACAGGCTGCAAAGAAGAGGTGGAGAACACCCCACTAGGAAGGAAAATAGAGGTCTCTGTGAAGCTTGAACACTTAACTGGGGCTTGAGGGAAATTAATAGAAAGGAAAGGTAAGCAGTACAGAGGAGACAGTTAAAAATAGATAAAGTTCGCTAAGGAGGCAGGAGGGAGGGGACCTGAGAATCAATGGAGGGCACAGCCTTGGGCCTGGAGAGAGAGACTCTTCTACAGAGGTAGGAGGGAAGGGAGAAGAATAGATGTGTGGGTGGGAAGCAGGAAGAAGAAGGAGTTATTGTTTGATGGCTTCTATCATCTCTGCAAAATAGAAAGTGAGGTTATCTAATCAGCTAATAATTATTGGGGTCTCTCTGCATTATTTCATTTAGTCCCCACAACCCTGTGAGGTAGGCACCATTGTCATCCTCAGAGCAGTCGGGAGACTTGTTTGGGGGCACTGTTTCCAGGTGGCTCTTCTGAGCTCTGAAACCAGCTCCTCTGATTTCAGGCCAGGTTCATTATCTGCCTTCGCTATCTGCTGCGAATGTAGGCGGAGGAGGTGGAGGGTGGGTGTTCAGGGAAGAGGTAAATCGTGCAGTAGCTGTTTGGGGATGGATGAGAGAGCTAACCGAGGAGATATGGGATTGCCAGAAGGTTTGGAGAGTAATATGGAAACCTTGGATTTACACATGGTGACAGGTAACACAGTGCCGACCTCAGGGTAATCACTTATAAATGCTTGTTCTTTTTCTCTTTTCTTCCTCCTCCAGGTACTCCCCACATCTCTGTACTCCAGAATAAAATGGGGGTTGGTCCAAGAGGTACTGGATTCTGGGTAGGATCCGGGCAATCTAGGTCCTGGGTCCAAGTGTCTAAATACCTTACTACACTGCTTTTCAGTGCATACCAGCTCTAAAATTAAACATCTTTAGGCAGACATTCTCCATTTATTTTCTGACTCCAACATTCCCTATTATTTATAACCCACATCTCTGCATGTACATTCTGTGCCAATTCCTTGAAGGCACTGGAATTTGCATCTTCTGGATGAAACCAAATGTTTAGTTTAGACCCCTCTGGAAGAGTGACTGAATAGAGATGGGTCTTGCTTTGTGTAATCCTAACACTTAAGCAGCTATTAAGACTAATTTTTCATGCACTGCTCATTCAATAAGTCTCATTATTGTATTGCTCCATCTCATATAGGAAGAGCCAAATGAAGAAGAATTACAAAATTAAACAACACAACCTGCACTTTACATAAAGGCTCACTTCAGGGAACTTTAAAAAGTGAAGAATTTTCCAAATTACTTCTAGGCAGCTGAGAAGAATGGTGGTCATCTACATCCAAAAAACGAGGAAAATGCAGATTAACAAGAAGAACGAATAAAACTGTAGAAAGCCCAGGCCTGCAGCATAACCAAAAGACAGAGAATGCTATAAACTTTAAAGTATGTGTAAAACAAACATGCCACCCAGGCAAAATGTGTCTCATGCTTCTGTTGCAAGTCTTTGTGGAAAGCAAGACTGTTCGGAAAAGAGAAGAGAGGAGCAGGGAATGGCCTGATATTGATCTAGAGAAAGTCTATTGTAAATGTGAACAAACTGAAAAAGGATCCTGGTATGTCAGTGCACTGACTACAGGAAATGGGCATAAAAGCCTACAAACTTCCCTAAATACCAAAAGAAATGGGGGGGGGGTGGTGAGTAAGGAAAACATCATATAGAGAAAGAAATTCCTGAGTATATCTTACCCACAATAGTTACATAAAACCCGACAGATATAAGACCAAGCATGTAAGTCACAGCAATATATGTGAATGAGTATAACTAACTTATTAAAGGAAATGGTTTTCAAATGGGCTCACAAGGCAAGGCCCAACTCTCTGCTGTGTACAAGATTCAGAAAGGCTAAAATACAGGGATGGCTCAAAGTGTACCAGGCAAATGGAAAAAGGATGAAAGAAGGGCTTGTAAGCCCTATATCAGGCCCAGTGCCAGTCGAACTACAAATTATTAAAAGTGACAGAAGACATCTTAAAGGCTAAAATCACAGTTTGCGATAGATATAATAGTTCTGAATGAGCATGTACCAAATAACATAGCAACTACCTTTATGTAGCAGAAACTACAGGAAATGCAAGAAAAGATAGAAGACCACTAAAAATAGAAAACTTTGAGACACACCTCTTGGAACAAAACAGGTCAAGTGGACAAAAAGTCAGTAAGGTACAGACAACATAATCAAGGCACACCTTATGACTATATACAGAGCTTTATACCCTAATTCCCTTTCTTCTTAAATGCACATGAAACATTCATAACAGTTGATCAAATATTAGGCCATAAAGAGAGCATCGATAAATTCAATGAAGTAGAAATATTACACACAGTGCAGTAATATTAGAAATGAATAACAAAATAAAAATAAAAAGTCCCTTCTGCCTGGAAATTAAAAGAAAACAACTATTAAAAAATTTTTCAGTGAAAGAAGAAATTAATTTATAACCCAAATTATAGAATTTCTAAACAGCAATCAAACATTAATTATTATAACCTATGGGATCTGATTAGAGCAGTTATTGGAAGAAATTTTATAACCTTAAGCACTTATATCAATACCAGTAACAAACGGAAAGAATGACAATAAATGAATTGGATTTGCTACTCAAAAGCTAGAAAATGGACAAACAAGTTAACCAAAGGAAACCACAAGGAGGGTAATGGTGAAGACAAAAGCAATAATTAATGATACAGAAAACTGAAAACAAGAGATGTAATGATTGGGTCTTTGAAAAAAAGTAACCAAGTGTGCAAAACCTCCAGCTAACCTAATCAAGAGGACAAGGGAGAAAGTCCACGTTGAGTCTGAGCCCGTGACTAGGGAGAGTGGATAACATACTTACGCACACAGAAAGGGGTCTTGCCCGACCAGTGATGATCCTGCTGGCAGATGCGCACAGACATGCCGATCAGGCGGAAGCCGGCATTGCACTGGTACACCACGCTGCCCCGGTAGCTGTAGTTCTCCCCGTTGATATGTCCATTGACGATGGGCTCAGGGGTCCCACAGTGTCCGGCTTTGGTGGGAGATGAGGAAAGAGTGTAAATTGAAGAGGAGCTTATACAAGACGAGGAGGGATTCGGTCAGGTTGGGGAGACATGGATGGTGAGGAAGAGGACCAAGGACCCAGCCACCCATTATTTTCTCCACCTCCTTCTGAGAGTAGCTATCCAGGAATAGCTTTAGGAATCCTAGCATGACAGAAATGGCATCCCCAGATCCCAAGGTTGAATCCCAGAAGGCCATCCATCTCTGAACTGTAGTTTCTGTATCTGTCTGTGGGTTAGAAATGATCACTGTTCCCTGCCTCTGGGGTCGTCTCCCTCTTTTTTTCATCAGGTAGCATAGACTGAACATCTACTGAATGGAGGGCACCTGGTCTACATTAAGGCAGTCAAAGCCCAGCTGAGTTGAGTTGGAAATGACTATGCACAAACAGGTGATTGGCTAAACCCACCTTTCCTTCTCCTTGAGTGGCAAGAGACACAGACAACCTAGGTGGGTTACTTTTATTGAGTGGGGTTTGGGTAGAGTATATTCCTAGAATTTCCACTGGTATTCTTTGAATCTGTACGGAAATAATTCATGACTGTATCCCTAACAAGAAGCCTGAGACAGTGGGAGGGCAGCACTGTTCAGTCTGGAACAGACATTCAAATCTACGCTGTCAGGTCTGTGTAGCTGAGACTCTCCTTTGGACTTGAGGTTTCCAAGAAAGAATTGAGAGGAGAGGAAACCTTAGAATCTAAGGTTTGGTAGAGAATGCATTAGCCATGGGGGAAACCATAACTTTGTCCTTTGTAAGCCAGGTTGTTTTTGTGCTTTTGTCATTTGCTTACTATATAACTTTGTCTTATCAGACTTGAAATTCTTCCCATTCTTTTGGGTGCCCCAAGAGAAGTAAGTTCAGGGTTTTAGTCATGGTGCATGCCAATAGCTGGTGTTTGGATTACGCATTTTAGTCCATAGGTAGAATGATGCTGTTAAAGACTACAATCAGCTTTAGAAAGCTCTAACCTGCCTTGAGGAGAGAAAAATGAGGCGGATAGATCTGGGGAGGTCACTCACCAAGGCAGCGAACTTCAGAGCCACTCCAGAGCCCATTTGCCATGCACTCCCGCACCCTGGAGCCGACCAGTGTGTATCCAGAATTGCAGGAGAAGATGGCCGTCGCCCCATAGACAGACAGTGTTCCAATGCGGTGCCCGCTGGGCGGGATGGGAAGCTCTCCACAGGAGATGACTAAAAAAGAAATCACAAAGTACTCTGAAAAGCCAGCATGAACGGGAGGGACACGGGCTGCTTCTGAGTAGTAAGAATAATGACAACGATGAGACCTGTTTAACTTTATTGGGACTCATGAGCTGAATGTGAGACATGGCAGTGACTTGCGTGATGTTACAGTTGGAACAGTGATTCTCAACTGGAAGTGTGGCCAGAAACACCTGAGGAGATTTTAAAATGCCCAGGCTGTACTCTGGACCTACGTCTCACAATCTATAGAGATAAGGTCCAGGCGTGTGCATTTTTAAGAAAAACTCTTCAGGCAGTTCAGATATGTACCCTGGTTAGGAACCACCACACTAGAGGCAGAGATTCTGTGGTGTCCTTGGTGTCCAGGGCAGACCCTACCAATCAATCCCTTGTCCTTTCTGCTGAGTGCAGCAGAAGCCTCCTATTCCTTCTCAATAGGGCACCGGAGATGGCCACTGGCTGGCATGTGAGATGAGGCCCGATGGCCAAGACTACACTGAATGCGAGATCCTTCATGGTGATAAAGCTGTTAAGACCCTTGTGACTTCTGCTCTGTCACACACATGGTTATAGTCCATGGTGGGGTCTAAACTTGGATACATAAAGACAACAGTGACTTGAATCATCAGTGTAGGGAGGATATCACTCCTCCTCCCACCCAATCGCAAACTTTCTACTACTCAATGACAAGCTATTTCCTTTTACCCTGTTACAAACACCTACCTCCTCTATCACATCTGTATTGATTACGTAAATATTATGAGTCTATCCCTATTGTAGTGGGTGTTGTGGTGGGCCACTTAGACCCCCACTTAGGACCAAAGGACTTCTTTCCCCAGCTGCTGGTAAATGACCCTCAGCTGCTAGCCCTCTTCAGACAGCTTGGCTGCAGAGTCCTGCCATCTAGATCATGCCCTCTTCCTGGGGCATCCTGTACCCCAAGTTTGGTCACTGTGTAGGCATAAAGGCCTCTTGCTCCAACTTGTGGCAGTTCTGAAGGACCATCCCAGCTTCAGAGCTCCCTATGGGGTCAGCTGAGGGCTTCACTGATAGTGCATCAGAGCTCAACTTCACCATCTTCCCAGGGCTTCTTCCTCCCCTTCCCTTACACAAGATGGCAGTAATCCTAAGAGTACTCCATAATAAACCTCTGTCTCAGAGTTGCTTCCCCAGGGACCCTGACCTTGGAAACTGTCTTGAAGACACCAACAAACACAACTAACAATGCAGAAGGAAAGGCAGACACACTTAGGTGCCTGCCCCTTGTGCTATACCCATTCCTCCTATACACATTCCTGTTACGGGTCTTTCACACCCCATAAGCATTGCTTCCTTACTTTGTCTGCCACTCCAGCAGACCATAAGCTTCTTTTCGGTAGGTGTCACAACCTTTTATCTTCATACTTCTATAATACCTGGCGTGAATGTTGAATATGTGAATTAGTGGATGCTCTCCTGGACAAAGGCAGCTTTTTAATAAGATGCTGAGAAGTACTTCCTTAAAGGAGTAGGCAGCTCCCCAGCTCCTGACTCTAGATGAGAGTTCAAAAAGAGATACACTGCAATCCCTTGTGATACCTCCTTTCTCCCCTTCCCCATGTATGGTCTAGTTCAAGTAGAAGGCACTGGGCCAACTTGCCCACCATCCCGTCCTGGGCTTACTTTGGCAGGTGGGCATAGAGTTCCCAAGGCTCCATTTGCCATTGGCCTGACAGCGGATGACCCTTTGGCCAGTGTAGTAGTAGCCAGGGTCACAGATGAGCATCAGCTGGGCCTGGAACTGGTACTGTGTCTCAAAGATGAGCCTCCATCGGCCATGTTCCACGCTGATGCTGCTGACATCGGGACAGGTCACAGCTGGGGAGACAAGGGGCAGGGAGGAAGACTGATTAATTAATTAATTAACTAACTAATTAATTAATTAATTATGGACGACACTGGCAAGACTCCAGAACTGGAGACTGGGAGACTGTAATGCAGTAATGATGAATTCAAGAATTTTCAGCTGCCAGGCAGGTTTGTTAAATGAATGAAATGGGCTGGGTGGGGAATGCAGGAAACTGGGATGGGCAGATCCAACACCCCCCCCCCCCCCCCCCCCCCCCCGCCGCCCCGCAAAAAACAAAAAAACGGGTGGTGGGTGGAGGTTAGTCAGTACATATTGTTACATGTGAAACTTGTAAGTTCTCTTCGGCCAGGTCTTCATTTTTCACCAGAAGCTAGAATTATGGATTTTTATGTAAACTCTCCCAACTTTAAAATGTTGGGAAGCAATGAAAAATTCCATAAAGCACACCACAGGCCAAAGAAACAAAATCAAACCAAAGTGCAAAAGCTTGTATCTTCAGACTTGATATGACCTAGTAGGCTGCCAGTTTGTGACTCCAGACTTAAAGATGAACTGTACCTTTGACATTTTAGGGTTTTGTGATAAAAGGACACTTGTGCAACTATTCTGCTAGTTTTTCCTTCTAAAAGGAACTGGAGCAAGTTATTCCTAAATTCTGTGATGGTTTATGGAAACATCTCAGTGTGCAATGTTCTATCAATGTTTTGAGAGCAATTTCAAATGGAAGCCCAACTTGGTAGATGACATTATCCACCTGTCTCTGCTCCCTGAATCCCCAGTCTCCATGTACCTGCTTTTTTTTATTATGTTTTTTTAATGTTTATTTATTTATTTTGAGAGAGAGAGATGGAGAGTGAGCAAGAGAGGGGAAGAGAGAGATGGAGAAAGAGAATCTCAACCAGGTTCTGCACTGTCAGCGCAGATCCCACTGCAGGGCTCGAACTCACGAACTGTGAGATCATGACCTGAGCCGAAATTGAGAGTTGGATGCTTAACTGACTGAGCCACCCAGGCGCTCCTCTCATTGTGGGGTTTTTAGCTCACTCCTTGCAGGAATCTCTTCAGCTGCATACCCAGCCCCTCCTTATGCCCATCTCCACTGCCCAAGGACTCACGGACACACTGTGGGGGGACATTGTGGTTGCTCCAAAGGCCTGTCTCCAGACACTCTGTTGTGGCCTCAGCGCCTGCCTGGAGGTGGTAGCCTTCGCTGCAGCTGTACACAGCCTTGGTCCCCACTGTGTACTCTTTGCCAAACACCATTCCATTCTTAGGGGCCTCAGGAAGCCCACAGGAAAGAGCTAGCAAAGAGAAAAAAAATAACATGAGCATGTCTGGTTCAAGATGGTATTCTGAGAACATATTTTAATCTTTCCTCTCCCCCAAGGCCCTAATAAAATTACGGTAAAGACTGGTAAAGCAGAAGAGCCTATAACAAAAAGCAAAATGGGAGGGTCAGCAGCAGAGGAGACTTAAAAAAAAACTTCGGAAGATGGATTGTAGATAGAAGTGTGCTGAGAATGAAGTGGAGCTGAGAAGCTGCAGGTGAGACCAGTTCTCCTCCATCCTTTCCCACAAAACCAGTGAAGAGGCATTCAGGCATCTGTTCCCCACATAAAGGAGAGAGGGTTGTCTTTCCTCCTAGAGGAAAAAAATAGGAACTCCCTTGAAAGAATCAGGGCTGCTAAGGTGTGAGTTGGTATCCCAGAGTAAAGTTCTTTTAATTCGAGGATATAAGGGCTCTTAGCCTAAAATCTGCCCCTCTGCCTGCTCATCTCTACTACATACTCAATTTAACTTCTTATTCATGTGAGAGACCTAGTGGGTAACGATATCTGTATATAATTGCAACAAAGGTAGCCCACATCTGCTACCTGGAAAAATTAATCTAGACTTTCCTTTAAAATATGAATAATCAAGGATCACTATATATGTGAAGAAAACCAGTAGTATGAAAGACATAAAGATAAGATTAAAAATAGAAAAAAAGTGGGGCGCCTGGGTGGCGCAGTCGGTTAAGCGTCCGACTTCAGCCAGGTCACGATCTCGCGGTCCGTGAGTTTGAGCCCCGCATCAGGCTCTGGGCTGATGGCTCAGAGCCTGGAGCCTGTTTCCGATTCTGTGTCTCCCTCTCTCTCTGCCCCTCCTCCGTTCATGCTCTGTCTCTCTCTGTCCCAAAAATAAATAAAAACGTTGAAAAAAAAATTAAAAAAAAAAATAGAAAAAAAGTGGGAATGCAAGCTGGTGCAGCCACTCTGGAAAACAGTAAGGAGGTTCCTCAAAAAACTAAAAACAGAACTACCCTACAACCTAGCAGTTGCACTACCAGGCATTTATCCAAAGGATACAGGTGTGCTGTTTCGAAGGGACACATGCACCCCCATGTTTATAGAAGCACTATCAACAGTCGCCAAAGTATGGAAAGAGCCCAAATGTCCATCGATGGATGAATGGATAAAGAAGATGTGGTATCTATATACAATGGAGTATTACTTGGCAATCAAAAAGAATGAAATCTTGCCATTTGCAACTATGTGGATGGAACTGGAGGGTATTATGCTAAGTGAAATTAGTCAGAGAAGGACAAAAATCATATGACCTCACTCATATGAGGACTTTAAGAGACAAAACAGATGAACATAAGGGAAGGGAAACAAAAATCATATAAAAACAGGGAGAGGGACCAAACAGAAGAGACTCATAAATATGGAGAACAAACTGAGGGTTACTGGAGGGGTTGTGGGAGGGGGGATGGGCTAAATGGGTAAGGGGCACTAAGGAATCTACTCCTGAAATCATTGTTGCACTATATGCTAACTAATTTGGATGTAAGTTAAAAAAAAACAACATGAAACAAGTTAAAAAAATAGAAAAAAAAAGGAAATAGATTTCTCCTTTAGGAAACAGACACAGTTCAGGAAATAGACGATACATAATCTTTAAACTTTTGATTAGCAGTGTCTTGAGAAGTCAAGGTGGCATCTTGTATTCATATAATGAGAACAGAGTGCTTTGAAAAAGGAACAACAACAACAACCAAAAAAAAAAAAAAAAACAAGGGAAAGCTCTCTTAAATTAAAAATGTGATTGTCGGGGTGCCTCGGTGGCTCAGATGGTTGAGTGTCTGACTCTTGATTTCAGCTCAAGTCATGATCTCAGAATCATGGGATTGGGCCCCACTTTGGGCTCCATGCTGAGTGGAGCCTGCTTGAGATTCTCTCTCTCTCTCTCTCTCTCTCTCTCTCTCTCCCTCTGCCCCTCTCCCATTCACTTTCTCTCTCTCTCTCTCAAATAAAAAAATAAAAAAATAATTAAAAAATATGATAAAATAAGTATTAAATAGAAAGGCTGGAGATTAAAAGTAAAGGAAATTTCCCAGAATATAGACCAAACAGACAGAACCTGAAAATGAGAAAAGGGGACTGAAAACACAGGAGGTCAATGTGCAGGAGGCCCAACATCCAACAGGTCAGAGTTCCAGAAAGAGAGATCAGAGAAAGTAGAGGGTGGAACTGCCACAGATGAAAATTTCCCACAGCTGGAGAGATGCAAGTCTTCAGATTGAAAGGGAGACAAAAGGATGCAAAGAGACCCATTCTTAGATACATCATCATGGAATTTCAGAAGACAAAAGACAAGTTCCTCCAAGTTCCCAGAGAGAGAAAAAAACAGGACATCCCTGAGAAGGAATGAGAATCAGAATCATCATACTTCCTATCAGCAGCAATGGATGTCCAAATGGAATGCTTTTCTGAAGGAAGTGATTTGGAACCGAGAATTTTGCCTGGTCAACCTACCATGCATATGTGAGGGCAAAAATAAAGATATTTTCAGACATTTAAAGACTCAGAGAATTTCCTTCTCAAGAACCCTTTACGAGGAATTTACTTAAGGCTACACTCTATCAGAAAGAGGGTGCAAACCAAGAAGGGGTAAGATACGGGATATAAAAATGATAGTGCTAACACAAGAGGACAAAGAAATGAATTTCAAGGTGATGGCTCAGGAGACAAAGGTGTGCAGCAACACGGCTGTGGTCATTGTTTTATAAGGAGTAGGGTCAACACTACGTTTGTTGGAGGAACACACATTACTGAGGTAGGAGTAGCTTGTGTGGTCTTTGAAAGAAATCAATACTTACAAACTATGTTTGCCCTTTGATAGTTCAGGAGTTAGTACAGATGGAGGGGAGTTAATCAGAGTACCCACTGTTGTTCCTCATCCATCCCCACCTCTGTAACTAGTCTAGAGCTCAGACCTCCCTCATTCAGACCCAGAAAAAGTCAAGTAGAGGAAGGTCCCATCCACACTGGCCAACAGTGATACTCGGTGCTACTAGAACCAATAAGAGGTACAGGGCCAGGGCTTCATTATGATATGGGGAAGGATGGATTGTCCAGAGAGAGGGGGATTGGGATATCAAGATGGAAGGCTTCAAAGACTGGAAAACAGAAGGAATGAGTAAATTAGGAGGAACTGAGGAGAACATGAGGAATGAAGAAATAAGGAGCACTTGAATATGAAGCTCTTTGTTTATTTACTTAGAGAGAGAGAGAGAGAGAGAAAGAGAGAGACCATGCGCGTGCGTGCACGCATGGGGGAGGGGCAGAGAGAGCATGCTGAGCAGGCCCCGCACTGTCAACACAGAGCCCAACGTGGGGCTCGAACTCACAAACCATGAAATCATGACCTGAGCCAAAATTAAGAGTCGGACACTTAACCAGCTGAGCCACCCAGGGGCCCCGATGCTCTTTTAATGCCTAAACAGCAAGACTTTAAACTCCTTTGGTGGTACTAGGTTAGTCAAATTGTGATCAACTAACTGCTCTGCTTCCTTGAACTTTTTGTGAAGAAATACTTGGATGCCCCCTGATATTCTGCATGAGGAGGCAGGCAGTCTGGAGACAGCAGGTGAAGGAGGTAGATGGCGGCTGCTTCTCACGGCTTGCGGTCCGGCTCTTCCCTTGTGGATAACTAAGATGACAGAGGATAACTTCCTCGTCTGAGACCTGATCTCCATGCCAAAACACGGTCCACAAACTCTGAGGTAGGAGGAACACTCCCTATGGGTAGGAGAGGTGGGGACAGAATTGCCAAGTATTGGAAGCTGGTGGTGGAATGAGATCTCTCAGGGAGAGACTACGTAGGGAAAGAATGGCCTGGGGAAGGAGAGAGAAAGCTAATTAGAAGGCATAGGATTTCTAATGAGATATATTTGTTGGTGGAAAGTCATGGTTTGGAAGAATGCCAGGCCTTTCCTGGTCCTGGGTTATGTGGAGAATGGGGGATTAACACCCTGTGCTTAAAAGGCCCCCAGAATCTGTGTTCTCAGAAGAGAGCTAGTCTCTGTGAGGGGAGAGCGAAGACGGCCCTCTGGGTAGTGGCCAAAGGTATATGCTGGTTGGCCATGAAACCAGGATTCCAGAGAGCTCAGGGGGAATGGCTGAGTGGAAGGGCATCAGTGGAAAGCCTGGGGATGGGGCCAGGTACAAAGTAGTATGGGGATGAGTACACAGAAGCCTAGAGTGGTTTAGTTTGGGGAAGTGGCAAAAGAAAACAGATATGAGAGGCATGGTAGGTTCCAACCGCAGCTTCAGAAGAAAGGCTGGAGACATGGAGACCAAAGCCAAATGACATTTGCCATTTGTGGACAGTCCATTCTCTGGGAACACACTGTTTGAGAAAGCTCAGGCACAGGCAAGAGGGTCAGAGATGACAGATCCCTAAAAAGTACGCCACCACACTAGGAACCACAGCACGGGAAAATCAAACATCAGTGTGATTTCCTGTTTTTGTCAGTATGATGGGCAAAGTTTTTCTTTTCTTTTTTATTTTTTTAAGGCAGTACATAATATTGAGACTATGGCAGAAAAGACAACTTTCCCATGCTGGTGGAAGCGAAGACAAACGTTCTGGAGAGCAGTAAATGTCAAAAGCTGCAGATTCTGCACAGGTTATGGTTCAACAATCTCATTTCTGGGAATTTATTTTAAGAAATAAATATGGATGCTCACAATGATGGGATTCTAAGGATTTTAACAGCAGCACTGTTCACAGTAGCAAACAATACAGGAATTCAAATGACCAACAAGAGGATGATACTTAATAAATGACGGTTTTTCCGTGATGCTACACGACCATGGGAAATAATGATGAGGAAGTGTATTTAATTATGTGACAGATGCTAAGAAAATATCAAGAGCTTTGTGCACTGAGGATGCCATTTTTGTAAACAACATATAAAAGATCAAAGGAAATGTGCTGAAATGTTACACAGTGATCTCAGCTGACGGGATTATAGGTCATTTTTTTTTTTTTGCAGCCAAGTTTTTATTTAAATTCCAGTGGGTTCACATATGTAATAAAATATTAGTTACAGGTGTAGGATTTAGTAATTCATCGCTTACATGCAACACCCAGTGCTCATCACATGTGCCCTCCATCATCCCCATCACCCATTTAACCCGTCCCCCCACCCACCTCCCCTTCAGCAACGTTTTGCATTATCCATAGTTTTTTTTCCCCCCGATCTTTAGTCTGAATTATATTGTTTTAAGGGAAAACAAATCCCATCAATTATGAAAGGCAATGCAGGCCTTTCATATATGCCAGACTACCTGATACATATCATGGGCTTGACTGCTGACAGTGAACATGGCGATGGTCGCTGTTCCACCCTGGTTCCCTCTGTCCCTCACCTCCTCCGACCTATTGCTTCAGGCAGCCCAAGTTGCTCTGCATATCTTGTGATTGATCTCTCTCCAGGTTCCTGGTTTTGCAAATGCTCTTGCTGTTGCCTAGAATATTTTCCTTGCTAATGCCTGGCCCCAACCCCCACCGGCTCTATGAGCCCAAGCCCAAACATCCTCTCTTCTCGGAGTCCTCCCTAGCTGTCCAGAGGGAGGTAGGTCCCATCTGACCTCTGGGCTCCCACAATGCTGTTTGTACTACTGATACAGCACTTCCTTCCCCTGCCATTTTGCATTTATGTGGCTACGTATCTTCTCCCTTATTGTTCTGAACACCCTGAGACTGTTTTATGCATATGTACATCCCCAGGGCTTGAGATATTATGGACCCTCAATATATGTTCGCTGAAAGAATGAATTATCAATGAGGAAACCCATATTTGGAAGTGATGGGTCCTGGGACAAACCCAAGTGATGTGAGAAGGATCGGAGCCACTGGGCACCCCCTTTCCAAGGTACTCCTCACCTTGACAGAGAGGAATGGCTTCACTCCACAGGTAGTAGCCCTGGGGGTGCCGGGTACAAATGGCCATGCTGTGTCCCACCAAGCGGTAGCCGGCGTTGCAGCCAAAGTGGATGGAGCCTCCGGGCTGGGTGCTGGTCTGGCCCAGAAGGAAGCCATGGAGTGGAGCCCTGGGCAGGCTGCAGTAGGGAGCTGAACAACAAGAAGAGGCTCAGGGGACCACGTGCAAGCAGAAGATAGATGTGCTCTTTCCTGCACGTGCCACCCCTTTTGTTCCCCTTTCCTCTCCCTCACCAATCTCCTTGTCTCTGCCACTGCCAGGCCCACTGCTATTTAGGAAGATCTGAGTGGTTGATATTGAGAAATGGCCAGTGTAGTAAAGCCAAAGAAAAGAAAAGAAGAGAAAAAACCATGAAGCCCTGGGTCCCGTTTGTGGCCCGGAGGCAGTACTGATCTTGCAGCTGAGCTCAGGCTCTCAAATCCTGTCAGCTCCCAAAGAGGCACAGGAGATAGACCCCAGTGGGGTTGGTTCCAGAAGAGTGTGACTGCAGGGGTGTGGACTCTGGAGTCCTGTATCTGACCTTTCTAGCTCTGTGACTTGAGACATCTCACTGAAGCTCTTTGAGTTCCACTTTCCTCACCTATGTTTTGGGATTTGAGACACCTGCCTCATAGGTTTTTGGACAATTCAAATGGGTTTGTGTTTGTAAAGTCCCCAGCCCAGTGCAGGGCACTTGGTGCTCAATAAATGGTCCTTCTCCTTCCTGTTGTAGGGGGTTGGGGGAGAGGGAGCCGTGGCAATCCAGGACATGAAATCCACGGTCCTGTTTCCCCTTCAGTGAAGCCCCTTCATGGCTTTAACTGGGATTTCATTCACTTATTTGACAAACAGACGTGGAGCACCTATTATGTGCCAGGTGATGTTCTAAGTACAGGGAAGACCACTGTGAAGAAAATAGTCAAAAATCCTGGCCTCAGGGTGCTGACCATAAAGACTCCTGCCAGCGATCCACAGAGGAAGTTCTGTGAGGTGGGGAATGAGGGTGGCCAGAGGAACACTCGGAACGTGTACCTCTATTTGCTCTAAGAGTCTCTGGCCAGGTCTCCCAGGCAGGCATGGGATGCAGGAGGATGAAGGTGCCAAGGCCCTTACTACAGTCACCCCATGGTGAGGTCCTCTGGTCTCACATTTGAGGTCCACATCCCTTTGCTGGTGAAAATGGTGTTTTAAATACCGCCCTTCTAGGCCAGACGTGCTTCCTTGCTCCTGCTTCGCCACCTGTGTCCTGCGTATATCGGACCTATGTGTTTACATCAGTCAAGAACAGGAATCTCAGTTATAAAATACACTTGATCATAGTGTCGGATGTGTGTACAAAGTATACAAGCCTACTGTATTTTCATGAAGTACTAATTGTTTCACCATGTACTTAAGTCATTTTCTGTGAGTGAGTATTCTAATTACAACTGACTCAGTTGTGACCAAACATGTGATTGTTTGGTTTTTGTTTGGTTTGCTCTCTTTGGTTTGGTCTCTTTTTTGTTTGTTTGTTTGTTTGTTTTTTGCTTTTGTTTCTGTGATTGGTCTTTAAGAACATCAAGGAAAGGGCAACTCCTTAATGGCTTTTAGTTCCTAGGTTAGCATCCATCACAGTGCATTGTTAACTACATGCTATATTTTCCTTTGTGTAAGCAGCTGCTGGGAACTGCCAGGAAGTGGTCTGAACCTCACCTGACAGGGACCTTAAGGTTTCTTTTTCATCATAAGGAAACTGAAGCCTGAAGAGGTTCAGTGACTTGTCTAGGAATCATTTGGCTGGTTTGTGACAGAGCTGGTCACTGGCCTTGGAGGTCAGGAAGCGCCCCTTCCTCATGTGTGTGTGGCTGGAAAGGAATTTAGGGTTCAGTCTGCAGAGAAAATGGACCCTGAGACAGTAAAGAACCTTCTCCTTCTGGGTTCTCCTCAGCTTCATCTGGTTTGCTTTTTCCTGAAGCCACACCTGTGGAACTCCTCATGGTCTCAAGTCATTCATTTCTGCCTCCAAGCTTGCAGAGCCCAGCCAGAAGTTCATGGACCCACTCCCCTTCGAAATGGGCGTCAGGCTGCTTATCAAGTTTTCTTTCCAACCAGAGACAGTAATCCCCATGATAAGAGTTCGGATAAATTCCATTTTCTCCATTTCATTACATTTCCAGGGATATTTCTGTGCTCCATTGTAGATTGTGGCCCTGGTCAACCGTCTGCCTGGCTTGGCCCCTGACCTGCCTCTGCCTATGATTCTGGCTGGCAGAGCAGAACAAAGCCTCCTGGACTTAAAATATAGGCCATCCTTTGCTGCCTAACATTTCCCACGTGGAGACCCACATCTTAGGGTTTCTCAGTTTTTAGGAACTTTTATTAATGTTTCAACAGTGTTAGGGATGGGATCACCTCATAGGCATTATCAGATGATATATAATAAACTTATCCAAAAGACACAATAGGCTGGAAGTACAAAAAGAAGAGAGGGAAGAGTTTAAAGTGGGGAAAAGGGCAAAAGAGGGGAGTTGGAGACCGCCAGGGACATTTGTGCAGCTGTAGTGAGAGAGGTTCAGAGGAGACAGGCTGCCAGTCCCCGGGTAGGATCTCTGCCATTGACCAGGATGTGGCCCATGGCTTACTTGGCTGTTTTGGGTGAGCAACTTCAAGGGCTCAGGGGTTGTAGCCCTTCTCCTGAGTCCTTATGTTTTACTCACCTGAATACCGAATCTTAAAGCCCTTCCGGTTGTAGGCATGGTCAGATGACCAGCGCAGGTACACAGTGTTGCTTGAGCTAGTGACGATCAGGGGAGCCGAGTAATTCCCACTGAGGGCTTTCAGCAGAGGACTTTGTCCTGAGGGACCTGGGTGAGAGTACGGGACACAGAATTACAGACTAGCATGGGTGCTAGAGATTAGGTACCTTGATTCGATACCTGAAATGTAACCAGCTGCCATTTCCCTTCCTCAAGAGAAGACATTAGGCTCAGATGGTCAGGGCTGGTGCAATGGTCTACTTCCGCTCCTCTGTCTGCATCCCCAGCCACTGTGCTGGGTGCTCCTTCCTCCTGAGCCCTAAAGCAGTGCTCCAGGAAGTCAGTACCAATTTATAGGAGTTGGCAGGAGAGATGAAATTTATCTGCCATCTTGAGACTTGCCAAGGTCAAGCAGCTGGTTAATGCAAGAGCTGGTTTGCAAACTGGGAACCTCCACCTTGCCACCTACTTCTCATGTGCATACTAAAAATAGCTCAGTGCTTGCCATATAGAAAAAGTATGTACTAAATGAATAAATAGCAATAAAGCTACATGCAAACATCATGTTTCAATGTTACACACAACATTGTTCCCCAATAATCCTTTCCAAGGCTCTTCCAGAAAGCCCTCCCTCTTCTTTTTCCCCACCTTTAATGCCTGGGAGTGCATTAAAGGCAGTTGGTTCAAGGGAGGCAGAGTATAAAGCTCAATAATCCATAACAGGATTTATTGCCCTGGAAATAGTCCTGAGTGATGGTTCTGATATGCTGCTGAGATGGCTCTTGGAAGCTTGGCAAAAGCAATGGACCACATTAAACAAAATAGAGCCATCAGAACTGCTGTGACAAACCATGAAGGAAGGGGTCAAAAGGCTCAGAGAAATGGCTTGCCAGAATAGGTCTATTGTATAAGACCAGAACACCCACTAGCTGACCATGTTTCTCAGGAGGCCCTGGAATATACTCCAGTCCCTAGAGCAAAGAGGAACACACTGGTGAGGGGGTGAACACCAGCATCATCGACAAACTGAGTAACACCTATCTACCCTCTGTTGGCCTAAACTGATGGAAGGAGATGCTGCCATAGAATAGGGCTTCCTGGTGTTGATGGAGATGAGAAGATTCTAGAATACAGGGGCCAGGCAGAGGCTTGCATAATTACTAAAATGTGCAGCAAGGTTGGAATGGTAGCTGGGAGGGCCTACCCTGCATGATCTATGGTGATGTCTCACAAAACATGATATTCTTTTTTTTTTTTTTTAATTTTAAGTTTATTTATTTATTTTGAGACAGGAGAGAGCATGAGCAGGGGAGGGGATGAGAGAGAGAGAAAGATGGAATCCCAGGCAGGCTCCATGCTGTCAGCACAGAGCACGACGTAGGGCTCGAACTCCTGAACTGTGAGATCATGACCTGAGCTGAGATCAAGAGTTGGATGCTTAACCGACTGCACCATTCAGGCACCCCCCTTTTTTAAAAAAATTTTTAATGTTTTATTTTATATTCGAGAGAGAGACAGAGCAAGAGCAGGAGAGGGGCAGAGAGACGGATACAGAATCTGAAGCAGGCTCCAGGCTCCAGGCTGTCAGCACAGAGCCCAATGTGGGGCTCAAACTCACGAGCAGTGAGATCATGACCTGAGCTGAAGTCAGATGTCCAACTGACTGAGTCACCCAGGTGTCCCCAAAACATGATATTCTTAAGGGCAAGGTAGACAGGCAGCCTCCCAATATATGAATAGATGAACAAAACAGATCGTGGATATGTAGTCAAAAACGTGAGAAAACCTGACCCCAATGGAAAGTTTCAGTCCCTCACCCAGTTTGGAGACTTGAGCTAGGTTCCATTTCTTATTCCAGAACACTTTGCCTGAAGGAGAGATTGGGTCCCCATGAAAAAAGGCCCTACAAAATCTTATCAATTATAGATAGTAGTGATTCTGCCAGTCCTTCCCCCTAAAGGCCTACTGCTATTTCCTCAGGCAACTGAATACTGGAAAAAAGGGAATGTCCAGGTATTCCAAAGATTTTGGATACAGAGCGTGAATTAATGCTGATACCAGGGGACCCGAAGCACTATCGCTGGCTCCTCTGTTGGAATAGAGGTGTCTGGGGGTTGGAGTTGGTAATAAATGAAATCCTGGCCCAGATCCACCTCACAGCACCAACTTAACCAAGTAGTGGCCCTCATTTGCAGTAGACGTACCAGATGTAGTATCTTCATTAGAGCAGATGATCACAGCCTTGGTTGCATGAAATGCAGTTATTGATCTAGCAATGCGTTCTTTCCATACCCATCAGAAAGGAGGATCATAAGCAATTTGCATTCACACGAGATAGACAACAGTATACATTCATGGCCTTGCCCCAGAGCATTGTTAATTCTACTGATCACTGTCATAATATAGTATGAAGAGACGTGGACCATCTGGACATTGTGCAGAATATAGCATATTGGTTCTCTATATGATGATGTTGTATTAATTGCCTCTGATTAGCCAGAAGGGACAATTAGTGTAGATGCTTTTGTAAGACACATGGCTCCAGAGGGTAAGAGATAAGTCCTACAAAGAGTTGGGTGAAATTTCCCCAGTGGTTTGAGGACATGCTGAAACTTTTTCTCCAAATTAAAGAGCAAGTTAGTACACCTTTTCCCTTCTACTACCAAGAAAGAAGCACAGTGTTTGGTGGCCCCTCCTTTGGGTTTCAGAGGCAGCGTATTCTTCATGTGGGAATACTGCTATGATCCATTTGTTGAATGACATTCAAGGTACTTGCTTTGAAGAGGTGCTAAAGTAGGAAAGGGTTCTGTAGCAGGATGAGCCTACAATACAAGCAGCTTTGCCCCATGTCCATACAATTCAGCAGCTACCAAAGTATTGGGATTTCTGTGGTACAAAAGATGTTGCATGGAGCCTCTGGAAAGCTCTAATATGGAGGTAATGGCACAGATCCCTCAGGTTCTAAAGCAGGTCTGTGCTATCTGCAGCAGGGAACTATTCAACATTTGACTGACTTACCATCAAAGATCTCAAATTCATCATACTGCTTCTCACTGAGAAAGTACTCCACCGTGAGGGAGATGTTATAGTCAGGTTCCACTCTCACCAGCCAAGAGCAGGTCTGGAACTGGGGATAGCTTCCTGGGTAGCTCTGACTCAGGATCACACCCGTGGAGTCTGTCAGAAGCTCATTCGTTGGGCAGTGCACTTGGAGAAAGAAAGAGAAATACCAGGTACATGGGATGGAGATGGATCTGGGGCCAACACATTTCTCTGTCACAAAAGACAACCACTGGAACAAGAGTATTTGAGCACATTCAAACAAGATCCCAACACCCATCATTATACTGCACCATGGCATGAGGGGACCTCAGATTCTGTGTCAAGGGTACTATATTCCTGGGATTCAGGCGAGGCCAGTTGTTGGGATCACATCCTAGCTCAGATATGGGCTTTGGAGTAACTGAGGATTATACATACAGAAACAACAGTAAGGCATCCTTAAATCCAAGAGTTAATCTAGTAAATGGGTTTGATTTGTACAAAGAAGAGTATAGGGAAGAGGTAAGTACATAGAATCTTGAGTCAAACACACCTGGATTTATACTGTCACTTACTAGCTATGTGGTCTTGAACAAATTATTTTCTCTCTGTGCAATAGGTTCTCCACCTCCAATGCAGAAAGATAACACCTGCCTTACAGGGTTATTGTATTATACAACATTATATAATTGTACATTAGTTAACATTATATATATATATATATATATATATATATATATATATATATAATATTATAGAAAATAACATACTTAAAGCATGCAACACAGTTCTTTCATAAATTGTAGAGATGATGATGGTAATTACACCAGGAACAGAAGAAACTAGCAGAGCTTGGCTATGGCTTGATTAGTAGTATTAAGATATCTAAAGACAAATATGTCACCCTAAGGAAGACAGTCAATGTAGAACTTAGAACAGGAGTGCTGGAGGGGCTAGATTGGGTTTCTTGTGTCTGTCACCAGGGAGGCTAGAGAAGATTCTGGTTCAGAGGAGCCCTGCACATCCTGGAAACCAGGGAGGTGCTCTCTCCTGGGGGTACAGGGAAGTGTCACTAAATCCTATTTGAAATAAATTTGAGGATGATCCACCTCTATTTGCTTGGGCTGAGGACTCCACAGTAAAGTTTTGAGGACTGAATCAACTTCTTCAGTACCTTGAAAGAGACATGCCCTGGGCAGTAGCTGCAAGTATCCCAATCACTATCCCAATCACTGCAAACAGAGAAATTGGTATTTTGCTGTGTATGTGCCTTTAGACAGGCTTCCTGAATGTGCTGGATTCTAGGACACTGACAAAGGAGAGTTTCTGGAACTGCAAGGCCAAGGACTAATTCCTGGATTACAATTTGAGATGAGGCTGTCTGGGGAGGAGATTTAGCTACTCACTCTCCACCCATTTCCTCTGTTTCCTTCAAACCTTCTGCCTTCACAGAAATGAGGCTTTCTAATCAGCACTGGGTCTGGGCTAACAGACAAAATGCTTTATATGGCCCAGAATTCACACAGCTCATCTGGGATTCCTCTGAGTAGCGTTGCAACACCCCCCCTTTTTTTTTTTTTTTAATTTTTTTTTTTCAACGTTTTATTTATTTTTGGGACAGAGAGAGACAGAGCATGAACGGGGGAGGGGCAGAGAGAGAGGGAGACACAGAATCGGAAACAGGCTCCAGGCTCTGAGCCATCAGCCCAGAGCCTGACGCGGGGCTCGAACTCACGGACCTCGAGATCGTGACCTGGCTGAAGTCGGACGCTTAACCGACTGCGCCACCCAGGCGCCCCCCCCCCTTTTTTTTTTAAGTAATCCCTACAACCAACATGGGGCTCCAACTCATGACCCGCAGATCAAGCGTCACATGCTATACCAACTGAGCCAGCTAGGCTACTGAAAGGGGGAGCTTTGGAAGGCACTAACTAGCTTCTCCTGGGAGAACTTCCTTCTTATTTTGTAAATGGGAAAGGAAAGAAAATGGCATCTTGGACTAAAACGGCCTTGCTTTTGAAATGCTTCCAATTTCACTATCCTGATATCTACAGGTCACGGAAGTATGCTGATATTTAATTCCCCCTAGGCTTTGTGGTACAGTCCAGGTGGTACCAGATCTGCTCTTGAAGCTCTCACTTTTCCTTCTTTCTTTCTTTTTTTAATATGAAATTTATTGTCAAATTGGTTTCAATACAACACCCAGTGCTCATCCCAACAGGTGCCCTCCTCAATACCCATCACCCACCCTCCCTTCCCTCCCACCCCCCATCAACCCTCAGCTTGTTCTCAGTTTTTAAGAGTCTCTTATGTTTTGGCTCTCTCCCTCTCTAACTTTTTTTTTTCCTTCCCCTCCCCCATGGTCTTCTGTTAAGTTTCTCAGGATGCATAGGGGCACTTGTACCCCAATGTTTATAGCAGCACTTTCAACAATAGCCAAATTATGGAAAGAGCCTAAATGTCCATCAACTGATGAATGGATAAAGAAATTGTGGTTTATATACACAATGGAAGCTCTCACCTTTCTACTTGAAACTCCTCCATTGAGGGGAAACAGGCACGCCCTCTCAAATGAGATTGGTTCCACAGGTTTGCCTTTTTGTGTACAATTATCAGATTTGGGCATTAGTGTTTATAAGTTTTTCTTTCTCCTTATGTTCAAGATGTCTGGCCTTTGAAGGTTTAGTAGTATTCTTCCACGAAACCATCTAGTCTTGATGTCTTTAATGGGGTTTCCTCTGATAACAATCTCTTTTATTTTAAAAAAATTTTTTTTCAACGTTTTTTATTTATTTTTGGGACAGAGAGAGACAGAGCATGAACGGGGGAGGGGCAGAGAGAGAGGGAGACACAGAATCGGAAACAGGCTCCAGGCTCCGAGCCATCAGCCCAGAGCCCGACGCGGGGCTCGAACTCACGGACCGCGAGATCGTGACCTGGCTGAAGTCGGACGCTTAACCGACTGCGCCACCCAGGCGCCCCAACAGTCTCTTTTAAAGAATTAGGAAAGTATAAACTTTATATCTCTACTGGGGTCAATTTTATCAAATTATACCTTCCTAGAAAATCATTCATATCATTAATTTATCGGCACAGATTTCTACAAGATTTGTACAAGATCATAATTAAAAAATTTTCTTTTGCTTCAATGGTTATAGTCCATTTTCCCTTTCTTATTTTTCTATATTCCTCCTTTCTCTCTCTGTTTAATTTACCTAATGGTTTGATTATTTTGTGGCTCTTTGTTCCAGGCACTTCTTTTTATTTATCAGTAAGGCTGTTTTTGCATTTTATAACTCATTCATTTTTTAAAATTCAAAATTTTTGAAATATAATTTATGTACAATGAAATGCACAGATCTTAGGTGCATGGTTTAATGAGCTTTAGCAAGTGTATATGCCTGTGTAACCACTACCATAATCAGGATATAGATTTTTTCTGTCACTCAGAAACTTGCTCTCATGCCTCTCTGCAATTAATTAGTATGACCTGCCCCATGCTCCAGGAAATCACTGATATTATTTCTATAACAACAGATTAGTTTTGATTATACTAGAATTTCATGCAATTGGAATCATACATGTTGTTATTTTTGTGCCTGGTTTGTTTTGCTAAACATTATGTTTCTAAGATTCGATCCATGATGTTTTGTGTATTACTACTTCATTTATTTTTATTGCTCTGTAGCAATCACAGAACAATTTTTTTGTTCATTCATTCTGTTTATTATTAATGAACATTTAGGTTAGTTCCAGTTTTGGATTATTATGGAATTCATATACAAGTCTTTTTGTGGATATGGGTTTTCATTTCTCTTAGGTAAATAACTAGGAGTATAATTGCTTGGCAATAGGGCAGGTATATGTTTAACTTTGAAAGAAATTACCCGTTTTCCAAAGTGACTGTATAATATTACATCCCAACCAGCAATGTATAAAAGTTCCACTTGCTCCACATTCTTGTCAACACTTGGTATTTTCAGTCTTAAGTTTTAGCTATTCTAGTGGGTGTGCAGTAATATTTCATTAGGGTTTTAATTTGCATTTTCCTGATGACTAATGATGTTTAGCATCTTTTCATATACTTATTGGCTATTCATACATCTTATTTTGTAAAGTGTCTAGTCAAGTCTCTTGTCCATATTTTTATTGGATTGTCTTATTATTGAGTTGCTGAAGTTCTTTACATAGTCTAGACAGAAGTCCTTTCAAAAATATATGTATCATTAATATCTTTTTGTATTCTGTACTTTGCCTTTACTTTTCACATTTAGTTCTGTCAGTTTTCCTTCATATTTTTTGAAGCTCTTTTATCATATGCATATAACATATATATCTTTTGTAATGGAATTAACTCTTTTGTCATTATACAATTTCTCTATTTCTGGTAATACTCCTTGCTGGCAGTATTATCTGAAATTATGTTTCTTATGTTTAACATTTGCATGTATATCATTTCCTCTTCTTCAATCTATCTGGTGTTTATATTTAAACTGCATCTTTTGCAAGAAATAAGTGGTTATTGTTTAAAACCTCTAAATGTTGGCATGGTTTTTATGCAGCAAAACTTACTGATATAACTATATCATTCAAATATTATATGTACCTACTTATTTTTGGTCTGTCATTCAAAGAGGTGTGTGAAAATCTACAACTGTAATTGTGAATTTGTCCTTTTTTCCCCATAATTCTGTCAATTTTTCCTTGATATATTTCAATATCATGTTGTTAGGTACACAGAAGTTTATGACTGCTATATATGTTTGATAGATTATGTTTATCAGCATGAAATTTCCTCTTTATTTATTTTAAAACTTTTTGCCTTAAATTCTATTTTGTCTAATATTATCTTTACTACACAAGATTTTAGAGGTTGGTACTTGCTATTTTTTCAAAGTTTTGTTTCATAACAGGGATGAGTGAGACCTTTCTAGCTATGTCTTTAGGGAGGCAGATGAAGATATTCAAGTCTAAGTTTATGGAAAGGCTATAGTTAAACTTGTTTTTTACTTAATCTGGAAGTCTCTCTCTTTGGATTAGCAGTTTTATTCAGTTATATTTACTATAGTTACACATATATTTGCACTTAGTTTTGCTACCTTATTTTGTGTTTTCTGTTTACCATAATTTTTTTCTCCTTTAATGCTTCTATAGGATTAATGGAGTTATCTTTATTATCTTTATTTTTGATTATGGATTTAGAACTTACAGATACCACGGTTATCCATAATTAAAAAAAAAAGACCTATAAATTTAAGCTTTCTTTTTAATACACGTATTTTAACTAATGTAGAGGGTTAATCAATATCTATGCTTCTCCTCAACAAGCAAGGGTCCTCAACTCACTTTTTCTTTCTTCTAAATAGGTTCTCCAATGTCATTTATCTGTCCAGTTGTGTTTGTATTTTTAAGTTTACTACAGTCTGTATTGTTTAGATTATTACCCTATTTTACTGATTTCTTAGCTCATTGTCACTTTTTGCATCTGAATCATTATCTGTATTCACTTTTTTCTTTTTTTTAATATTTATTTATTTTTGAGAGAGAGAGAGAGAGAGAGAGAGAGAGAGAGAGACAGAGTGCAAGCAGGGGAGGGGCAGAAAGAGAGGGAGACACAGAATCTGAAGCAGGCCCCAGGCTCTGAGCTGTCAGCACAGAGCCTGACGCGGGGCTTGAATTCATGAACTGCAAGGTCATGACCTGAGCTGAAGTTGGACATTTAACCGACTGAACCACCCAGGCACCCCTGTATTCATTTTTTTTCTTAATGAATATGGTAGATATTTCCAGTCTTTACAAATATTAGGTTTTATTTTTGTTTCCTGAGCATACAAAAAACTTCACTTTCCATCCATGTGCTTATTTCTGGTCAATGAGATGTGAGTAGAATAATGTGTGCCACTTTGGGCTGAGGAGGTGAAAAGCCCTTAAGCAACTCTCATTCTCTCTTACTCTGTTGCACTGTAGGATCCAGGAGCAGGCCTAGTTTTCAGATGGCAGCACAAGATTCAAGAAGCCTGGATCATTGAGTCACCAGCATTATAGTCACTGCACTATAGCAAATTTTGCCTGAAGGAGAAATAAACTTTTGTTGTGTTAAGCCACTGAGATGTGGGGATTGCTTGTTAATGTAACATATGCCTGACCTATCCTGACTAATGCACTGAAGTATATCTGTTAATTATGCTTTTAGTAAGCAGTAACTTTACATAGTCCTTGTCTGCCTGAAGATTTCATTAATATATTCCTACTCTTAAATGATAACTTGGTTGGGTTTGGAATTTGAGTTTATAATTATTTTTTTCTGCTGCATTTTGTCTTTTGGTGATGCAAATAATGCTGAGTCTGATGTGTCTTTTCTTTGTGATGGCTTTAACTTCCTTGATGTTCTATAATTGCACTGTAATGTTTTAGATTTGAATTTCACCAAATTTTCTATATTGCCATGGTAAGAGGCATGCTTTTGAAATAATAGAAAAGTGTCTGATTCTTGTCATAAGGGACTAGGATATCATTGGACAGGGCAATGGCTGAGGTATAAAGAAGTAGAACAAGCCAAAAGAAAAAAGGAAATTATATATTGAAGGGACTATGAATGGAAATACAACTTATGCGTATGGATTGGAAGATTTAATATTGTTAAGGTGGCAATACTACCTAGACTGATGTATGGATTCAATTAAATCTCTACAAAAATCCCAGGTGGTTTCTTTACAGATCTTGATAAGCTGGTCCTAAAATTAATTTAGAAATTCAACAGATCTAGAATATGCAAAAGAAGAACACAGTTGAAGGACTCCCACTTCCTGATTTCAAACAGACTACAAAGCTACAGTAATCAGGATAGTATAGTGCTGGCATAAGATGATCAAGTCAGGAAGATGCCATCTATCTATCTATCTATCTATCTCACACTCATATTCCACATATGAGTGAAATCATACATGTTTGTCTTTCTCTGACTTATTTCAGTTAGCATAACACTCTCTAGCTATATATGGTGGAATAATAGCCATAAAAAAGAATGAAACCTTGCAATTTGCAATGACATAGATGGAGCTAGAGAGTGTTATGCTAAGTGAAATAAGTAAGTTAGAGAAAGACAAACACTATATGATTTCACTCATATGTGCACTTTAAGAAACGAAACAAGTGAGCAAAAGGAAAGAGAGAGAGAGAGAGAGAGAGAGAGAGAGAGGGCAAACCAAGAAACAGACTCTTAACTACAGAGAACAAACTGATGGTTGCCAGAGGGGAGGTGAGTGAGGGGATAGGTCATGTAGGTGATGGGGATTAAGGAGTGCACTTGTGATGAGCACCAGGTGATGTATGGAAGTGTTCAATCATTAAATTCTATACTTGAAGTTAATATTACACTGTATGTTAACTGGAATTTAAATTAAAAAAAAGAATAGACTTACAGAAAAAAAATAATAGAACTGAAGATCAAGAAATAAATCCCCAAAT
The DNA here is from genome assembly GCF_022079265.1 of Lynx rufus. NCBI lineage: Eukaryota > Metazoa > Chordata > Mammalia > Carnivora > Felidae > Lynx > Lynx rufus. Next base: position 197,065,756 of record NW_025814834.1, on the reverse strand, counting down.
TTATGTAAGTCAACTAATTTTCAACAGAGTGCCAAGACAATTCAATGGGGGAAAGGATAGTCTTCCCAATAAATGGTGTCACAGCAACTGGATATCCATATGCAAAAGAATGAAGTTGGACCCCTACCTCATGTTATATATAAAAATTAACTCAAAACATATCAAAAACCTGAATTTAAGAGCTAAAACTATTAACTCTTAGAAGAAAATATAGGTGTAAATCTTCCATGGATTAGGCAACGTTTCCTTAGATATGACATGAAAAGCACAAACAGCCAAAGGAAAAAATATATATATTGAACATCATCAAAATTAAAAACTTTTGTACTTGAGGGACACCTGGGTGGCTCAGTCAGTTAAGTGTCTGACTTAGTTTCAGCTCAAGTCATGATCTCACAGTTCACGAGTTCAAGCCTTGCATCGGGCTCCACACTGTGCAGAGTCTGCTTGGGATTTTCTCTCTCTTTCTCTCTCTCTCTGCCCCTCCCCCCCCCCATGCACTTTCTCTCTCTCTGTCTCTCTCAAAATAAATAAAAATTAAAATAAAAAACCCACAAAAATCCTTTTGTACTTGAAAGAACATTATCAAGAAAGTGAAAAAACTGGGGTGCCTGGGCAGCTCAGTTGGTTAAGTGTCTGACTTTGGCTCAGGTTATGATCTCATGTCCTGTGAGTTTGGCACCACACCAGGCTCAGCTCAGAGCCTGGACTTCTTTGGATTCTGTGTCTCCCTCTCTCTCTGCTCTCCTCTGCTCACACACACACTCTCTCTCTCTCTCTCAAAAAAAAAAAAATAAGCATTACATTTTTTTGAATAAATAAAAAGAAAGTGAAAAAAACACCAACAGAATGGGAAAAAATTTTCAAATCACGTATCTGATAAGGCACTTGTATCTAGAATATATAAAGAATTCCTACAACTCAATGATGAAAAGATAAATAACCTAATTAAAATAGGCAAAGGATCTGAATAGGCATTTTTGCAAAGAGAATATAGAAATGGAAAGTAAGCATATGAAAAAATGCTCAACATCATTGGTCATCAGGAAAATACAAATCCAAACCACAATGAGATAGACACCCTTTATACCACAAGGATGGCTGTAATTTAAAAGACAGAGAATAATAACAGAGAAGATGTGGAATAGTTGGAAACCTTATATACTGATGGCGGGAAAAAGATTCAGCCGCTATGGAAAACCGTCTGGTCATTCCTCAAAAGGTTAAACACAGAGTCACCATATGACCCAGCAATTCCACTGGTAGCTATATACCTAAGAGAAATGACAACCCATGTTTACACAAAAACTTGTATATGAATGTTCACAGCAGCATTATTCATAACTGCCAGAAGTGGAAATAACCCAACTGTCCATCAACTGATGAATGGATAAACAAAATGTAGTACCTACACAACGGAACATCATTCGGCAATAAAGAGAAATGACGTACACTGACACATGCTACAACATGAATGAACCCTGAACACATTGTGCTGAGTGAAAGAAGTCAGTCACAAAGACTACCTATTGTAGTATTGTACTTATATGAAAGATCTAAAATAGTCAATTTCATAGAGACATAAACTAGATTGGTGGTTGTCTAGAACTGCAGGAAGGAGGGTCTGGAAAGAAATGGGAGTTGACTGCTGAGGGGTCCAGGGTTAATTTTGAGGTGATGAAAATCTTCTGAAATTGTGTGATGGTTACAAAGCTCTGAATATACTAAAAGCCATCAAACTATTCACTTTAAATGGATGAATTACATGGTACATGAATTATATCCCAATAAAGCTGCTATTGTTAAAAAAAGAAAAAGCCAGTGAAGGGTCACATCTTGAGAAGCCAAGCACAACATCAAGTCCTAGAGGGAAGTATGAGTCTGAGAACAGGAGTAAAGCCAAGAAGGCTGGAGCCATGTAGACACAGAAACAGAGCCAGAGATGAGAAACTAAGTCTGGAGCAAATCAGGGAGGTTCTGGAGCAAGATCAAAGCAACAGCCCACTTTTATTGGGAACTGGTTGTTTGGTGTGTGGGTAGGTCAGCTCAACTCATAGATAATGACTTTCTCTATGTATTGGCAGCCTAGTTCTAGGGCTGTGGCTTCTTTCTTTCTCACTAACAATCTATATTGCAGACTCTCTACTCTTGCCTTATGAGAAGTGGGGGAGAAGCTGACCTGTTTCTTCATAGACTACTAAAATATTATTTGGTAGCAATAGTACCAGAAGCAGTAGTAAGAATTTAATAGCCCGCATTGGGCAGTTACTATGTGCCAGACATAGTTCTAAAGTGCTTTACATCATTAACCCATTGAATTCCTCACAATAAGTCCATGGCATAAATAACATCATTATCCTTATTTTAGAGATGAGAAAATTGAGGCATAGGATAGTTAAGTATCTTGTCCTAGGTCAGATGTCTGGTGAGTGGAGAGTATGGTTTTTGGTCTTAGTTGGGATATCTTGATGAAGCCATTCATCTTCTGTCAAGGCATCACACTAGAATGAAGACAACTCTTGGTTGCCTAGTTCAGCACACAGGACCTTGAGCATATCTGCACTCCAGTAGGGCCAGGTTGGTGTGCAAGCCCACCTCTTCCCAAGGTCCCAGAACTCTTCCTTCCAATGATCAGTATGCCGTTTCCAGAGAATACCAGTTAGAACAAAGGAAAACAGAAATAGAAGTGATCAAGTGGTCACTATGGTAATTTGTAGCCCCAGACCTAAGAGTAGGACAGAGAATCTCTCTAGAGCAATCGTTAATCCAAACAAACAGACATTCACCAAATGACCTCTTACTTTATGGGCAGGGACTGGGAATATAGGGAAGAGTAAGACAAAGGCTATGTTTTGGAGGAACTCCAGATCCATAAAGGCATGGCTCCGTGCAATTACCTTCACATATTGGGGGTGGTCCTTCAAACTGTAGGTAAGTTCCAAGTTTGCAGGTCAGGATTTCATTCCCTACCAAGGTGAAGCCAGGGAGGCACCTGTAGCGTACGATGTCACCTGCCAAAGAGAGACCAATATAGGGGTTCCCTGGAGAAGTCTGGACAGAGCATCCCTTAGTAGTTCAACCCACTTTTAGGCAAGGCAATCAGTGATGGGTTCCATTATGTTCAGATTTAAATAACCACTCAACTCCACTCAAATGACCCAGAAAACTGCTGCCTACTTCTCACAGCTCAGCCTTGCTAAGCCTAAGAATGTTTCCACATTCCAGGAACTTTTTATAGTGTCTTGTGTGGACTTATTTCTCAAAAACATACTGACTTGAATCACAGAAGAAAACTGCCTTCCTGTCTCCTCTGTCTAGCTATGGCTAAAAGGAAGTATTGGTATTTTTGGTGCAGACTCTGTTGACAGAACATTACCCATCTTGCACTGGGCCTACTGTTTCTTGTGGACTGGAGGGACAGATGAGCCTCGCTGGCCAGCCCCACCCCAACCCAGTCCCTCCTCAACTGCACAGTCATTGCTGGTTTGGGAGAGGGTACCTATGTTGAATTCTTCATTCTCTGTGACGACTTCAGCGTTGGGGAGGATGGTGGGAGGAGGGCATTTGGTGAGTGGATAAGCTGAAAAGACAGAAGCAGACAAGCCGGTGTAAGAACACCATTCTTGGGGCACGTAGCCATTTACTCGTTCAATCCCTCACCTTCTCCTTCCTCATTCATTCACATAGATCCTAGTGACTATTGATCTGTACACAGGGTAAGTTTAGCCAAGTACTGTTTTGCTTATCTGCTGTCATCTTTTTTTTTTTTTTTTTTTCTGATGTGAAACCTAGGAGCCATATGGTAACACCAACAAAAAGGAGAGAGCATCTAAGAAGTCAGTGATGGTCACTAGCACTGAACGAAGGGGAGAGAAGCATTTCCTGAGCACCTATTATAAGTCAGGCACCTTCACACACTGTCACCTTTAACTCTCATGATGGCTGGTCCCCCTGTGAGGCGTTCTTACTCTATGAGGCAGCTGAGATTCAGAAAGGTTCAGTTACTTCTCCATGGTCATACAGGAACTAAGTGGCACAGGGGGCTTGAATCCAGGTCTGGCTGCTCTCAAATCCCATATTCTTTCCACTGCTCAGCATCTAAGTACTGTGTGTGGCTCCTGTGAGTGCCCATTAAAGCCAGCTGGTTTCCCTTCTGACCTTTGGCCAAACATCTCTGGCTTCGGTGGACTTTCCAAATGGAAAACCATCCCTCTGGGCAGAGACTGGACTGTGTGTGCATGGTGTTACTGAGGCAGAGCCCAATATGGGCTCATAACTCGGCTTCCGTTTACTACATGGCATGCAATTTGGTGCTATGCAAGTGTGAGCTGCTGTTGCCAGTGTTGCTGCTGTTATGATGACTTCCAAAGTCACCCCAAACCCCGCTATGTTTTTTAAAAAAGAACACTCTCTTTAAAAAATTGCAAATGTAATACATGATTGCTAGAGAAAATATGAGATTTTCTATGAAAATAGTAGGAAGAAAATTAAAGTCCTCCACTGGTCATTCAGATAACCACTGTTAACCTTTTACTGTAAGTTCTTATAGTATATACTTTCTGCACACATATTTTTCTCTTACAACATTTGCAGCGTGTTGTGTACTTTGCGTTGATCCTTGTGCACTCACTCTTATATTGCAAGAATTTCCCTATGTAATTAAATTTCTTTAAAAAATTTTTTTCTAGAGAGAGTGCGAACAAGGGAGAGGGGCAGAGGGAGAGAGAGACGGAATCTTTAGCAGGCTCCACATTTAGCAAGGAGCCTGACATGGGGCTTGATCCCATGACCCATGCATGGATCATGACCTGAACTGAAATCAAGAGTTGGATGCTCAACTGACTGAGCTACCCAGGCACCCTTGTAATTAAATTTCTTAAAAAATGATTGAAATGAGTTCATAGGATTTAGTTGTATGATTGACTAGAATTTATTTAATAGATGCTCTATTATTAACCATTTAGGTTTCCAAGGTTTTGCAATTTAAAATAAAACTGTGATAAACATCCTTCTATATATGCATCTTTTATGAATTTTTTTCTTTTTCTTTTCTTTCTTTTTTTTTTTTAACTAGGAATGATTTCTGGATCATAGGGTAGTTGTATTTTTAACTTTCTGAGAAACCTCCATACTGTTTTTCACAGTGGTTGCACCAGTTTGCATCCCCACCAACGGTGTAAGAGGGTTCCCCTTTCTCCACATCCTCGCCAACACCTGTTGAACAACACCTGTGTTGTTAATTTTAGCCATTCTGACTGGCGTGAGGTGATATCTCATTGTAGTTTTGATTTCTGTTTCCCTTATGATAAGTGATGTTGAGGATCTTTTCATGTGTCTCTTGGCCACCTGTATGTCTTCTTTGGAAAGATGTCTGTTCATGTCTTCTGCCCATTTTGAAACTGGATTATTTGTTTTTTAGGTGTTGAGTTTTCCAAGTTGTTTATACGTTTTTGGATCCAACAATTACACTACTAGGTATTTACCCAAAGGATACAAAAATAATAATTCAAAGGGATACATGCACCCTGATGTTTATGGCAGCATTATCAACAATAGCCAAATTATGGAAAGAGCCCCAATGTCCATTGACTGATGAACAGATAAAGAAGATGTGGTGTATATATACGATGGCATATTGCCCAACCATAAAAAGAATGGAATCTTGCCACTTGGAACTATGTGGATGGAGCTAAAGGGTATTATGTTAAGCGAAAGAAGTCAGAGAAAGATAAATACCATATTTCACTCATATGTGGAATTTAAGAAAAAAGACAAACATAGGGAGCAAACTGAGAGGCAAACCAAGAAACAGACTCTTAGCTATAGAGAACCAACCCATGGTTACCAGAGGAGAGGTAGGTGGGGGGTGGGGGACATGGGTTAAATAGGTGATGAGGATTAAGGAAGGCACTTGTCGTGATGAGCACCATGAGATGTAAGGAATTGTTGAATCTCTAAATTCTACACCTTAAACTAATATTATACTGTATATTAACTAATTGGAATTTAAATACAAATTTGAGAAAAAGGAAAAAAACCAGGAATGATTAAAGCGTATGACCTTTTTAAAGTATAAGCATCTCCTACTGAACATCAATAATCTATTCTTGGAAATCAGACGTTCCATGTAAAGATGCTAAGTAGGTGCCTAACTTCCAGAAAAAAAAATCAGTAACAAGAAATCCTCACTTAAACACAGCCTGAGTGTTTAATATATTGTGGTTACTAGTTTGATTGGGGTAGATTTCCCATTATATTAAAAAGAATTACACATTTCTGCTCAACGCAGAAAGCTGGTGGAATACTGAAAAACAAAAAAATGAAAATTCCCCAAGTCCCACCACCACCAGGCATAACCACCGTTAGCCTTTTGGTGCATGACCTTCGGTCTTTTACAGACAACCCCTCCTCCCAGATCACACACTACATCTACCATGTTATTGTTAAAGAACTCAAGGGCAGGGAGGACATTTGGACTCCTCTGTTTCACTTTGTCCTTACTTCCCTTGCTCCTTGGGGGTGAAGCCCTGATACAGCTTAATCAGATTCCAGTATAGGTTAACATGTTAACTGGTGGGGAGGGCTCATTGCTTTATGACAAGTGGTAGCCAGCTCAGCAACAGCCATTGTGGGTCACTGCATGTTGTACCCTCTTATGGATTCTTTCTGGACATACTCTTTTCCATTCTATTGGGTGTGCTGGGCTGGCCTTTCATATGAAGCTTTTAAAGCCAAGTTAGTATATGAAGAGACATGTGGGCAGAGAGAGAAAATCCCAAGCAGGTGCCATGCTGTGAGCGCGGAGCCTGATGTGGGGCTCTATCCCATGAACTGTGAGATCATGACCTAAGCTGAAATCAAGAGTCGACGCTCAACCGACTGAGCCACACAGGTGCCCTGGATTGTTTCTAATATATCAGTTTTAAGTCACAGTTCAAGGAATATCTTTATATACGTATCTTTACACAATTCCCGGAAATAGGATTGGTGGGTCCTAGATCATTATTAATTAGAAATCTTGGCTGTAAGTAACACAAATCAACTCAGGGTAAGAATACGTGAAAAACAAAAAGCCTCTCAGAGAGGAGAGAATGCGAATGTGGATTTGTATACAGGCTTCATAAAGGTGGAGGACAAGGAACTGGGGTCCACCAGGAACCCAGGAAACCTTCCCCACATGTCTTGGTCACTTTCTTTCCACAAATCAGAACTTTCTATTTCTCAGTCTACAAGGACAGGAGAAGACAGGCAATCCAGGCCACTTGGATTTATATCGTCCCTCTTCTGCAGATGAATCTAAAATCTCTTTGGTTCAACTTCAAGTTCCCGAGAGAGGACACCTGATTCCCTCTGCTGAAGTCAGGTCAGGGCCCACCTATGGTTCAAGCCACTGTGGCTGGGGTTGGCGGTGGACACGGAGTGGGGTAGAATATACAAACATAGTTGACAATTGCCCATGTGAGAGAGGCAGCTAAGGAGATCATTACGGGCTCTGCAGACAACCAAAAATGTTTGACTGTGGTTGATCACACTGTGTATAGCTTTTTGATATGCATTTTCACACTGCCCACCACAAAGGGAGCATCTTCCTGCAATCTTCCCATCAGGATTATCATTTTAAACATTATTACAGGTTATTCTCTAATATTAAGAGCCTACTTTTTCCATTTAATGCTTTTTGCTTTGAAGGCTACTCTGATTGCTATTGTTGTTTGTATTTGCCAAATACATCACTACCCATCCTTTTATGTTCAAACTGTCACTGTACCTTAGTAGTGTTCCCGGATGGAAAATATAGCTAAATTTTATTTAACCTAATCTAAGAGTCTTTGTGTTTTTCATAGGGAATTGGGCTTTGATAAGTTTGTATTTGCCATAGTAACTGAACAATTTTATTTTATTGTTTAATTCTGCACTGTCTGTATCTTTGTTCCTATAGTTTCCATTGCTTTCCACCTTTTGTATATGAGCTATGTTTTGCTTACTTTTTTTCTTTCAGTGATTTAAAAGTGCTATAACCTATTTTTAACTTCTTAGTGACTAAAATACATACTCAGAACCCTGATTTTTCTAATTATCAAAGTTAGTAATTGAATAATATCTACTGATTCTACCCCCATGAGAGAAAAGGATATTTCCTTTCTCCTATACCTCTTCTAACTACTTGGGTATTTGTTAATATGAAATGATTTCTTAAAAATTTTTTTTTATTTAAAAAAAATTTTTTTTTCAACGTTTATTTATTTTTGGGACAGAGAGAGACAGAGCATGAACAGGCGAGGGGCAGAGAGAGAGGGAGACACAGAATCGGAAACAGGCTCCAGGCTCTGAGCCATCAGCCCAGAGCCCGACGCGGGGCTCGAACTCCCGGACCGCGAGATCGTGACCTGGCTGAAGTCGGACGCTTAACCGACTGCGCCACCCAGGCGCCCCTGATTTCTTAAAAATTTTAAAGAATCATTTGTATTCTGTTTGGAATCTATGTTTTCAATTATTATTGCTTAAATCTGTGGTTAGCTAGTTAGTGCTTCCATTTTAATCTTTCATACAACTTCTCTGAATTGAGTTATTGGTTCATTCCTCAGTGGATGGCTACATCCTTGAGGAACAATTCAAATTGAGATGTGGGGGACAATGATTTTAAGCTCTTGGATGTCTGCAGATGACTGTCTCTTGCCTTCACATGTGACGTTCCCAAGTGTCTTCTTCCTTAAACATCTATAAAAATGCCTCTTTTATTTTCTGGAATTGAATGCCAAGAATAATTAGGCACAGGATTGTTGATTTTGGCTCCTTGTAGTTAACTTTCTCAGCCTGGATTCTGGTAGATTTCTTCTACCCTTCAGCCTTGAGATTTGAAAAACTTGCCAGGCTGGTTTTGATTTCTCCTGGTATGTAGTGAGCTCTTTTGTTCTATACGCAAGTTTTTCCCTCATCTCAGAAGAGTTTTATTTTATTATTTCTATTCCATCTGGCTCTTTTTGTAGATACTTTTTAATCAGTATGTTCTTTGTCTACTGGATCTATTTGCCATTCTCTCCTCTATAATTTTCAAATATTTGCTCACTTTCTTCTTTGTGTTGGGCTTTTATTCCACATCTCTGAACTGTTTTTCTGCACTGTTGATTCTGCTCTTTGTTGATTCTTATGCCAATTTAATTGTGCTGCTACATTTGTTTTTTAAACTTTTTTTTTTATTATCTAGCTCCCCTTGTAAATAAAAATTTTAATTTGAAACTATCACAAAGGTATAAGAAAAGTTGGCAGCATCGTACAAAAAACATTTTTCATGAACCAGAAGAAAATGACCGACATTATGCTCCATAACCACAGAATATTTTAGTGTGCATTTCCAACAAACAAGCACATTACCCTGAAAAACCACATACAAGCACTAAAAGCAGGAAATTACCTCTGATATGGTACTTCCAACTAGTCACCATGTCCACTAGTGTTTTACCACTTGCCCTAGTAAAATCCTTAATAGCAAAATGATCCAGTTCAGAATCATACACTGTATTTCGTTGTCATGTCCTTTTAGTCTGGAAGAGTCCCAAAGTCTTTCCTTGACCTTCATGGCTTTTACACTTTTGAAGATTCTATGGCAGTTAATTGCTAGTCTGTAATACTATTTTACATTACCCTCACTTTACGTTTGACACATTCCTCATAGCTGGATTCAAGTTGTGCATCTTTATGGGACTATCACAGAGGGGATGCTGGGTTCTTCTCTTTGTACCCAGTCTGGTGGGGTATGATTTGTTTGTCCTGTTATTCATGATGCTCACCTGGATCACTTAATTAACGTGCTGTCCTCCAGGCTTCTCCACTCTAAAGCTGTTCTTTTTTCCCTTTGTGATTATCATGTGAGGAGATAGTTTGAAGGTATGGAAATACTCTGTTCCTCATAATATTTTAATTAACTGTTTAACTAACTTACACCTGTTTGGATATACATGGTGTCCTGGTTTATTCAATCAGCTACAGTTTGTTACCAATATTAATTCCTTGGATGCTCAAATTATCCCCATTATGGTCACTGGGAGCCCCTTCAAGCCCGTGTCTATGTCCCTCTGTCACGTCTGCATCATTCCTTGAGTAGTTCCTTGCTTTCTGCCATAAAATGTTCCAGGCTCATCTTGTACTTTCTCTGCCTCAGTCCTGGAGTCAGCATTTCTTTAAGGTGTTTTGGTCCATTCAAGTGAAAATGGTATTGGAAACCAGTAACTGGAGCTAGATGTGTTCATTGCTATTGAGGAGTCATTACTTCAAAGCCCTTTTAATGGGAAGAGTTAAGGGATGTATGTATGTGTACACACCCACATTCACACCCTCATTTCCTTCTATATCTGTATGTACATATTGAAAACCATAGCTCACATTGATACCTCCAATTCCAACCCAATTCCCTGGGTATATTCCAGTTTTTGTTCTTTCCATATTTCTAACCCTCTTCTCTTTCAGTGAGACACCTGTTGTCCTTGATATATTCACTTATCTGATCAGTCACCTGTAGGGAACTGAGATCCCATCTCTCCTGCCACAGCCCCCTTACATGAATACCCTACTCACTGCATCCCCCACCCCAGACTCTGATGGGTCCTCAGTGTGGATACCCTCCTCATTCTGCTGGGGCTCCTACCCCACATGGATGTTCCTTCCATTTGCTCAGAGCCTGGACACCCCATGCCAGCCCTGTCCCTGGGCAGCGTGGACTCCCTCTCCCCTCTGACACCCCAGACTGGCTCACGCCCTGAAGGGATGGATGTCACTTTGCTTTGTCCCATTTAACAGCTTTAGGACTGAATTGTTCAGGAAGGGAAGACATTTAGCTCCCCTTTTATTTATCTCTTATTTGGAGATCTCTTATTTGGAGTCCATATTGTCTAGACTTCTATGCTTTCCAAAATTTACTTCTACTTCCTAAACTATATGTTTTCAAGGGCATTTTTCTCTGCAATTCAAATCCTATTTTCTCATTAAAAAATACTGCAGAATCTTGTTCATAGGTCTCTTTAAGGTACTTGTCTTTTATACTTATTAGTCCTTATATGGGAAGGAATTTATTTAGAGCTAATATTTGCCTACAGAAAGGCAGACATTCTTTCCCCCGCACCAGTCCTGCTCCCCAATCTCCATGTCTACCTCCCTCTTTTTCTTTAGTTCTTGTCTCAGATATCGCCTCGCAACAGGTTTTCCACAATTATTCTACATGAAGCAGAGTTCCCCACCTTTCATTTGCTATCTTATTTGTTTCCTTCATAGCAACTTATTACAAATTGCAAAGATTTTATTTGTCTGCTTATTGGTTTGTTATCTCTGTCTCCTTGGAGGAAGAAAGCTCTATGGGGAGCAGGCATTTCACAGAGCAGGAAGCATGAATAGTCAATGAAGATATGAAAGGATGCTCACCTCATCATTAACATAAGAGTGAAATGCTATTTCATGAATCCACCAGATTGGCAAAAATTTTAAAATCTGATAAAACCCAGTGTTTGCAAGATGGAGCCAGGAATAAAGTCAAGCTTTCCTGATTTCCAGTTCAAATATATGTAATGCTCTGCAAACTGTAATATGGAGGATTATTCTATAGATGGACATAAGCCCACAGAGAACTTTCTATAAGTTTTTCTCTGCTATATCCACTATAACAAAAATGAGGAAGTATCCGGGTCCGCAACTTGGGGCTCTCAGAAGAAAACTGGCTGCCAATAAGGACAAACCTACCCTGAATTGTTCATGCTCCTCCTGCTTGAATTCTCCATGACTTCACTTGTGCACAGCACTTCCTGTGAGGTCAACAGAAGCCCTGGATTCCAGCGGAGTGGGACAGCCCTCTAGAGGGTGCCAAGGGACAAGCTGGGGCACAAGTAAGTGGAAAACCCAGCCAGTGAGTGGATGTGAACCAGCTGGGAGAGAAGCCTCATCCTGCTGCCTCTAAGCTTGGATTTGGCACCAAGGGTCAGCATCATGTGCCTCTCTGCCCTAGAGTGTGTGTGAAGGAGGAAAACTTACAAGTATGGAGCCCTGTGCTGGGAGATTTCACATAGGTGAATACATGGAAGTCTTATAACTCCAAGGACACTGAGGCTGAGAAGCTATGTAACTCATTCAGAATCACACAATTGTGAATAGTGGAGCCAGGGGTCAAGTGCAGCCCTGATTCAAGAGTGTAGTGCCCCTCTTTCACACCAGGCTTCCATACTGACCAGAGAAGGCTATGGCGAAGATCCCACCCATAGCCGCATCACGGTGGAACTTGAGCAGGACCTGATTGGATGAGCTGTGCACTGTTTTCTTGGCCAAGCTTCGGCTGAAGACTCCAAGCTGTGGAGCTGTCTGCTGAGGCCCATCCCTGCACATAGGAAAGAAGGTGCTGGCATGTCATGAGTTACCACGGCTGCCTGCTCCACCCGGTTCCATCAGTGGCCCTCAAAGAGACCTGGAGTGGGAGGCTGTGACTCTTCTTGTGCTTGACACTGTCTTTCTCCAATGTCCTGTAGACCTCCCTCTAATCTCTCCCAACTCAGTCTGCTGACAAAGCTGATAGAGCCAGCAAGGCTCACACTGACTCCTCATTCACCTGATTCTTCACCAGCCCAGCCTCCATAATGGGCTTGGGGGCAACAGTCTCACCCAAGAAGCCACTGGAGCCACTGGGCAGGGATGCAGGTCTTATCACAGGTTCTCTGAGACTGAACAGCAGTAGGATGGGGCCGAGGAAGAGCTGCAGGAAGCTCATGTTACTATCCATGCCAGCCCCACTTCCTTGTCCCCAAGCAGAGATATCCCCAGTTGTCCTTCTAGGCAAAGGATTCCTTCCCTGGAAATGTATCTAGTCCCTCCTATCTGTTCTTAGCCATAGCCTGGAAAGGAAACTGGAAATTAATCCAGGGCAGTCTGATTATGGTTATCCAGCCCTGGGAATTTGGGCAAGAGAATCCCACGATCCCCTGCTGATTCCCAGAATGGCAGTAACTCCCAAACAAAAGAATTTTTAAATTATATATTTGTCCAAAGATCTGGTGGTTTGGAAAGGACTGTCTAGGAGACTACACTTATTGATTAATAATTCATTTTCCCATTTTCATATTCATTCAAGATATTCTAACTCTCACTCAGTGTGGAATCGTCAATTTGGTAACCAGTAAGCCACATGTGGCTGTTTACATTTAGTTAAAATTAAATAAAGTTTAAAAGTCAGTTCCTCAGTCACTCTAGTCACATTCAAGTACTCAGTGGTCACCTGTAGCTGGTGGCTATGGTACTGGCAGCACAGATACAGAATGTTTCCATTACTGCTGAATGTTGTGTTGGACAATACTGGCTCAGCAGGAGATGATCAGTGGGACTTCACAGAATTCTACCCCCAAACTGTCGCTAGTCTGGGTAGCTTATGTTAGGTAAATGTAGGATTTTGGTTTGGACTCTGGAAAAACTGAGAAAAGTTTGTGTAGCTATGACCATTCCTATTCACACACCCACCCACTTGTCCTCTGACCCCGAGGTGGGACTCCAGGTTGGAAATCACTGCCCTGCCATTACTCTCCCTTCCAGGAGTCACAAAAGGTAATTTGAAGCTGAGCCCTCATTAACTACGTTTATTTGAAAGCCAGGAGGTGGACGACCACTTAAAACCATGCAGCTCTTGGTTTTCTAAACAAAGAAATGAGTAACCCCAGTTTAGAGCCCAATTAAAACCCCTTTCTAATTGGCTGTCGACATGGCAGCTGGCCCTACCAGACAGTGATGAAGTCTCCAGAGGGTTCTGTCTGCAGCAGGCTGAGGTTGAGGCGGACGCCATGACCAATGGGCACGGTGATCAGCCAGACACAGTCCTGGGAGCTGGAGTATGGACTGGGGAAGCCCGGGGAGTACACAGTGCCATTGGAAGAGGTGATGTTCCCACCACAGGGGACTGCCAGGGAAGGGACACAAACACAGATGAGTGTGGGAGATCACCCCCCACCTGAAAATTCAGATGACTTCCTTATAAAGTGTAGGCACCCAGCACAAATTATCCTGCTCAGGGAGGTCAGGAGTCATGGGGAGAGGTGATGGGGCTGCAGATGACCATGTGTGGTTTTCCCCATTGGTCCTAGCACACCACTCCTCATCTGGCCCCTGACCTTCAGAGCACATGCCTCTGGGGGCCAGCCTCAGCCCCTGGCTTCTCTCTTCTTCTTGTGGATGAGACCAGCCCAGAAGGAAGGACCCACTGGAGCTCTCCCCTCTCCCTTCCTAGGAATGGAGAGGAGGAAAGAATTCAGAGTCAGGGCTGTAGTTCTTTTGCTGGGATGAACTAGGAAATTATGGGAGTATTCCTCTCTCTCTCTTTATTTGCTTCAAGATTCTTAGAGTGGTACATTTGGTCTTGACCTAAGAGATGAGGATTCTTGTAGTGAAGACCAAAGTTGGGTTCAAATCATGGCTAAACCATTTATTGGCTGGATGGCCCTAGACATTAGTCTAGACTCTTTAGTCACCTGTGAAATGGGATAAGGGTATCCCCATGTAGGACTGTGGTGGTGGTTCCATAAACTGAGGCAAGTAAAATATCCAGCTTGGTACTCAGATCACAGAGAAGGCATTTGCTGCATAGATATGATCTTCTATCCCTATTTTCCTGTCCCTTGAAAGTAACACCCAATTTTAGGTTCACTCCGATGTAGGCTTTGGGTAAGGGGATGAAGAGGCCATGAAGTCTCCATAATGTTCTGATTCAGTCACCAGGGAGGAGAAAAAAGGGCAAAAAACCAAACATACATACAAACACCCCCTGGTCCAGACTAATGAGTACATGTGGCTGGCATGAGGCAACAAGCAGACATCTGGATGGGGGCAGACCAAAGCGAAGAGAAAGAATCCCAATGCCTCTAGGCAGAAGATACGGTTCCTGTGAATGCACATGCATCCTGAAAGGGGTATGCATGGACACACCCCCTTTCCTACACATACTGGACATCCACTCAGTGTCAGTGTCAGGCGCAGCCTGGGGAAATGAAGGGGAGCAAGGATACCGTGGCACCTGGTTTTGCTCTGTAGCACTCACAGCCCACTGGGATACAGCTAAGTAGATTGGTGTTTACAGCATAGGGTGGAACACGCTGTCAACACGGAATGCCACGGGAACAACTGGAGGACCCCTCCTCTGGTCTTGTGAGGGTGGGCAAGGATTCTTGGTGTTATTTCCATTTAGACTCAGACCTGAGGGATGACAAGGCTAGGTAGACAAGGCAAGAGAGGAGAGTGATGTTCTATGAGGGAGGGACAGCATGTACTAAGAACCAGAGGCAAGAGAACAGGGCACACTGGGATGACTGCAAGTATTTCAGCTTCAGACATAAAATCTGCGAGCGTGGAGAATCCTGGGGGGTATGCAGGGACCAGGCCCTGAGGGACATGGTGCGCTACCTAAAAGAGTTTGGAATTTACCCCAAGAGAGATGAGGATGCCTTGCTGGCTTCTGAGCAGGGGAGTGTCTGGAGTATGTTGATGGTTTTGAAAACGCACACTGGCTACACTCAGAAAAATGGATTGAGGAGGGCAAGACTGAAGGCTGGGAGACCAGTGAGGAGCCTCATCAAAGTGGTGGCCTGGATTAAGGCAGAGGCAGTAGATAGAGAGAAGTGGATGCATTTGAAAGGTAATCAGGATGTAGAATTATCAAGACTTGGTGAATAAGTCAGATGGGGGAGCGGGAGGGGCCCAAATAAGGGCCAAGTAACCAGGTGACTAAAGGTGCCCTTCACTAGATGGATTTCCATTGAACGACAGAAAAACGATGCCTTTAATTTCTAATATATTAGGATTTAGGTGCCTCTGGATAAGTGAAGCTCTTTAAAAAGTTTTTGGATATACAAGTGTAGATCTCAGGAAAGAGATAAAGATTACAGAGTCTTCCCTTCTGATGGGTTGGGTTTCCCAAGGGTTGAGTAGGTATTCCCTTGGCTGTGGCCCACATTTCCTCCAGGTCCTCCCAAGGTTGGCCCAGAGGTCTGTGCCTAGGACTCTTTGCCCAGACAGGCTGGGTCCTTTCTATATGAAAACAGGATGGACAAGTTTTTCCTGGACTCCCCAGCATGGGTGCTTCCATGGGGCATGGGAGTACTCTGATCAGTCTCCTTAGGAGGAGTCACTAGGGATGAGGAGGGACATACCTTCACACCTGGGTAGGGGGTGGTCCCAATTCCGGTTGGTGCCATGTTGACATGTGAGGACGGGGTGGCCCATCAGTTGATATCCTGGCAGGCACTCGAAGGTCACTGATTGTCCAACATTGTAGCCAGCTCCCCTCACAATGCCATTGGCAAAGGGCTCTGGGTCTGGGCACTCTTGAAGTTCATAGGCTGGAAAAGATCAGGAGAGAAGGTTACTTTATTCTCTTTGGACATTTTCCCCTCAACCAGAATATAGGAGCAGCAGAAAGTAAGCATAATGGTGAAGCACCAAGACTTGGACTCCGATGGACCTTTGTCATTTACTAGTTGTTGGCTTTGGGTAAGACGTTTAATTTTTCTCTGCCTCTGTTTTCCTATTTAGAAAACGGTTATTGTGAGGATTAAGTGGCATATTATATGCATAGCTCTGTGTACAGTATGGCACATAGTAAGAGCTAAATAAATGTTATCTGTTATTACTGTCTCCATGGGAGATAAAGGTTTAGGGAAGACAATGCTAGGTTGAACCCTTATTCATTGAGTACCTGCTTGGGGCCAGGCATTGACCTTGGTTCTTTCATGTGGATCATCTCATTTAATCCTGACAACCATGTTCTAGATCACAAACAAAGGAAGCAGTCAGGGGAGGACTTGAGTGGGGTCTTTCTGACTCTGAGAAACTAGAACCTTTCAAGATGGAGGGAACTTGGCAGGAGTAAGTCAATCTTGTGACTAGAAGAAAAGCTTGTCAGAGGGAATTGTTAGATAAAAAGGAATATGTGTGACTGTAATACAAAAAAGTCCCTCCAAAGAGCAAGAAAGCGACTTCCTTGAGAATAGGTGAGTCCAACTCAAAAGGAGATACCGTGATGGAAGTACTGGAGGCCTGTCCCAACAGGAGGGGGGGGTTGCAGAGGGGTTTACTGAGCATGTGCACAGAGCATAGACTCTGATTAATTGGATCCACAGGAAAAAGAACAGCTGTTGTGTCCGGAATCAGGCCCACCCTACACAGGAAACTGGCAGTGGGGTAGACAGAGCTTTCCGCAGTGGAAATTCTCAGTGGGAGTTGAGATCAAATGAATGCTCCATGGAAGTGGATGAATTCATTACATGTAATAACAACATAAATAACAATGATCACGAAGCTGACATTTTCAGAGCCCTCCTTCTGGGATGGTGACTATGTTGTGTATTTCCAGTCAACATCTTCCTGAGGGAGGCCTCGGTGGGAGGAACCGGGCAGGTTTCACTGGGAAATCATTGAGGTAATTGCCTGTGTCAAAAAATGGAGCGGCTGTGGTGGGAGGGGGTGGCTGGTCAGCCAAAGAAGACACGTGGCCCTGGCAGTAGCAAGGGGTACTGGGCAATTTGGCAAATGAAGGTTAGTAGAAGCAGGGAGCCTGTCGCCCAGTGAGGTGACTGAATGAATGGACTGGGTCTCTATAGAAAAGCCTCAGTGGGAACTTGTGGACCCAGCAATGGTGAGGAGCCAGAAGAGAGTGGCTTCACATCAGAAGCTAGGAGCAGCCAGAGGGAGAGTCTCTTATAGGAACTTTCTCACGTGGAAGGAGCTGGGCTTTTCAGAAAGAGAGACACTTACGTGAGAGTACTTGGACTGCTTTCAAAAATCTCAGAGGCTGTTCTAGCAGAAGAAGCTTCAAAGAGAGAGGTTGGGCCTATAGGCAGAAATGAACCCAAAGAGTGATTAGCTCTCCTAAAGAAGCACTCCTCAGGGAGAGCAGCTGGGTTTGCCCCACAGGGGGACACTATGGTGGGAACAGATACAGTTTTTAAAACAACTTTTTAAAGTTTATTTATTTTGAGAGACAGGGAGGGAGCGCACATGGGAGGGGCAGAGAAAGAGGGAGACACAGAATCCGAAGCAGGCTCCAGGCTCTGAGCTGTCGGCACAGAGCCTGACACGGGGTTGGCGGCGGGGGGGGGGGGGGGGGGGGCTTGAACTCCTGAGCCATGAGATCATGACCTGAGCCGAAGTCGGACACTTAGCTGACTGAGCCACCCAGGCGCCCCAAGAAGTTTTAATGAAATAAGCTTAGCTTGTCACACTGAGAGACCCAGTAAGAGTGGCTTATGCTGTTAGTAAAAATTTTATGGGAATATTACCTGAGAGGAGAAAGGAAAACTCTAGCCTAGGAAGTTCAGAGTATCTAACAGAAGGAATTTTGAGAAAGAGTAAGGAGTTGGATTTCTTCAAAGAAAGTCGTGGGACCACAAAGACCGGGGCCTGCTTGACGGAATGCCTCTCAGTGGGGACAGATGGCTCTTTTAGAAACAGGTCTTTTCATAAAGGAAAAACCTGGGGTGAGTGGTCAGAGACTGTGTACAAGGTACAGCTCCATGGGGCTAAGGAGGGCGTAGGTGGAGAATGTGGGCCCTATTTGGGCCTGTCATAAATTAGGAGGCCTTGGTGGGAGGACCTGGGTCTCTGGCACTAGAGACAACCCAGTCTGAGTGGTTGGGGCCATCACAAACGAGAAGCCTAAAGAAAGTCGAGGTCAAATCTGAAGGGAAGCAGCTGCTCTGACACTAACGTGGGCCTTGTTAAGTCTAGTCATAAGAGGAGGCATCGTTAGGTCTGTGGGGCTTAGGCAGGCACTGAGGGAGTAGCTGGGCCTGTGACCTGAGGGAAGCCTCAAGAGGAACATCCACCAAGTCATGAAGGTAAAATGGGAGGAGGTAGGCCCACCATCTTTGGGCCTCTCACACAGTTGGAGCCACTCCTGGTGGAGGTGTTGGGCCTCTGAATGCATACTTAGAACCCCCCTGCCCTATGCCTTGCTTCCCCCCAACAAGGGGAAATCCTCAGTGGACTGGGCTTCTGAACACACGAAGCTCCAGTGTGAGTGATGCGTACACCACAAGAGGGCTGCTGGCCACGTGTTGGCCTGTGTCTCAGAAGCTCAGGTGGGAGTGAGAGGGACTGAGCTTGAGACCAGGGCTCTGTAGAAGTAGTAGGTCTCTTCTATGGGGAGACGTCAATGAAGTCGGAGGGACTCAGGGGCACAACTTTTATAGGGACAAGTGGGCTTATCACATGGGGAACTCAGTGAGTGTCTGGTGCCATCATGTGGACCCAGTGGGCAGGGCTATGTCTGTCACAGGGGTGAAGGCACAATGTGTGTGGCAGGCCCCAGGGGAGCCGTCCTTGTCACAATGGTAGTGTCATCAATACTTGCATTTATCCAACAGGAGAAGCCTCAGGGAGAGCACTTGGGCCTGTCAGAGGTGTTATGGGTTGAATTGTGCCCCCTGCCCAAATTCCTATGTTGAAGTCCTAACCTCTAACACCTCAGAACGCGACCTTATTTGGAGAGAGGGTCTTTGCCTATCTTTACCCAAATTAAAATGAAGTCATTAGGGTGGGCTCTAGTCCAATATAACTGATGTCCTTATACAACAGGGAACTTTGGAGACATATAGGGATGTGAAGCCAGAGATGGGGGTGATATTTTTACAAGCCAAGGAATTCCAGATTGCCAGCAAACCACCAGAGGCGAGGACAGAGGCCTGGAACAGATTCGCCCTCACAGCCCTCAGAAGGAATCAATCCTGCAGACACCTTGATCTCGGGACTTGTCAGTCTCCAGAGCTGTGAGGGAATAAGTGTCTGTTGTTGAAGTCCCCCACTCCTACCTCCCAGTCTGTGGTACTTTGTTACGGCAGCCCTGGCAAACGAAGACACAGGGGAAACCTGAGAGAGGCACGCGTGTGTCCCAGAGGGTAGCGCTGATCATGTGACAGAATGTGGCCATCTGATGTGTCATGACCCATTTGACAGCTCACGCCTCCACTGAAGCCGTGTGCCCTTGACAGGTACATGTGCTCTTGGTTAGGGCCAGCCTCTGTGATGAGCTCACACACAGCTTCCTGGGGTGGGGCAGCTTTCCTCCTACCAAGGAGGCCAGCACTCTCTGGGTGAGAAACACAGCATCTCCCTGCCACTTCATGGGTGTGAGAAGCCCAGCTCCTCCTCCCGAGGTGTCCCAGGTGGTGGCAAGCCCAGCCACACTCCCTGGCGTTCCTTCTAAGGAGGCAGTGCCTGTGTAACCGGCCCAACTGTGCCCACCTTGTAGAATACCCCTTTCCCTAAATGACAAGCCTGAATCCATGGTCAGTATTCATCTCTGACAAGGGATGAAAAAGTCTAATATCAGAGTGTTATGTATATAGACCATTCTATATATTTATATAGGAAACACAACCAAAGAACTCACGAAACTACATATTTTCACAGGTACATATAACATATGTTATATGTTTCCATGTCAACACATGGAAAAAGATCCAGAAAGATCATATTAAAACAACAGTGATTATTTCTGGGGAATGGGCCTGGAGGTGGAGGCTGTAGACAAGGAAGGCTTGGCCTTACCCATAAGGCTTTAATTTCCTCCTTCCTTCCTTTCATCCTTCCTCCCTCCCTCTCTTTCTTTTTAACAAGGTGAGTGTGTTTGTGAACTGCTTATATAATTAAAAAATCAACTTTAAAAAAGAAAACTGCAAAACAGCACTTATAGTATGATACAATTTTGGATATAATATCATGATATAGTTACATCAATATATGTACAGAAAAAAATGGGGCTTTCATTGGTATCTCTGCATGGTGGGGTTGGAGATGTGATTATGAGAGAATTTTGTCCTTCAGTGATGTACTCACAAAAACATCTGTAATGTTTTAATTTTTTTATAAGCATGTATAAGATTGGAACAAAGTCCAAAATTATGAAAAAAAAGTCAAAAGAATCTGGAAAAAGAGGTTAGAACAAATGGTTCATCCAGTCGCACTAGGGCAGCATCTGAGGGACAAGTTGGGCCCATCTAGGGCTGCTGTGTATAGCTACACAGATTGAGCGCAGTCCGCACAGCCACAGGTAAGGGCCCCTCACTCAGGAAAGCCTGGGTTGGAGAGGAGGGGGCTTGTTCCAGGAAAAGCATACCAGGAGGGGTGGGGCCTATAACAGGATTTCACCTCGGCAAGGTAGAGCCCCAGTGAGCATCGTCAGGAAACCCTCAGTAGGAGTCAACGGGCTTGTCTCATTGTGAAGGCTCAGTGGGCGCTCCAGGGTTGTTACCAGAATCCTCTGTCATGTGATAGGAGCTTTGCTGAGGCAATTGGGCTTGACACACAGGAGAGGACCCAGAGGGACTAAGTAAGCCTACCAAGGCTGAGGGGAAGTGGCTGGCTGGACGTTCAGGGATGCCCGATGGGAAAGCTCAGGGAAAATTGTCGGCCATTGGGCCTGTAGCCCTGGAAGAGGCTTGCCAAAGGAGATTAGATATCTTCATGGGGCCACAGAGACATGCCACCAAAAGGAAGCCTTCATAGATAGGCCTGCCCCCCCACCCCTCAGCCCTTCTTGTGTTCTTTTTTTCCCCCTACGTGGAAGGCTGGGAAGATGGTGGCTATGGGTAAGAGAAGGGGTTGGACAGGAGCAAACGGGCACTCCCTGTCTTTACCTTGATACTCCAGCTTGAATCCTGGCCGGTTCTGGGAGTGGTCGCTGTGGAAATACACAGTGGTCTCGTGGGACGTGGAGAGCAGGGAGCCTGGAAGCTCGCTTCCACTGAATCTGCCCATCATGCGGCTGGTCTCGTAGGGGCCATTCCGGATTTCTATGAAGTCGTGGTTGGGCTCAGTGGAGAAGTTCAGGAACTGGATGTGAGCTCCTGGGAGCAAGACAGAGGCAGACAGTGTCCAAAGCAATAGAGTCCTCCTTCAAACATGCGGCCTCATGGAAGCTTGTCCTGCCAGACCTCATGCGTCCCTACTACCGGCTTCCCACCCAACCAAGATTCCCAGAACACAACTCTGGGAGTTACTGTCCATTCCAGTCTTTTGTCTTGAGGCAGGATTCAACTTAAAAATATATTATTCACTCAGAATAAAGGGCACTGGTCATTCCAGAGCTCTATCCCTAGTCCATTTTATTGAAAACAAAGCTCAGGGCTAATATTTGACTTGTGGTTCATAAGCCTACTATTAATATAAAGATAGCTTTGGGGGCGCCTGGGTGGCGCAGTCGGTTAAGCGTCCGACTTCAGCCAGGTCACGATCTCGCGGTCCGTGAGTTCGAGCCCCGCGTCGGGCTCTGGGCTGATGGCTCAGAGCCTGGAGCCTGTTTCCGATGCTGTGTCTCCCTCTCTCTCTGCCCCTCCCCCGTTCATGCTCTGTCTCTCTCTGTCCCAAAAATAAATAAACGTTGAAAAAAAAATTAAAAAAAAAAATATAAAGATAGCTTTGCTAAAATAAACTTTTTACTTAAAAATGCCACCACTTAAAAATAACTATATCTAATCAAAAGACATGAACTCCATCATACTGGTATCTTCTCGAACACTGAGGATAATTCAGAAATTAGAAGAATACATTATCAGTGAAGTTTATACCCAGGGATCTTACTGGATTAATCAAGATCTCCTAACCACTTGACAGGTTAAATGGATCTAATTAGGCGCTTGACTTACATATTAATATACTCTGCAGAATGGAGGTGGGAAGATTGACATTTGTTTACTGGTGAGATTTCTCAAAATTAGATTACCATTAAAAATGATATTGAAGACATATATTTACTAAGCAAATAGGAAAATGTCCACTATGTTAATTGTGAAAATCGGACTGCAAAGTAGCATGCATTATGTAATTCTAATTTTGGTATTAAAAAACTGGAAGAATGTTCACTGATTCACTAATAATATTTACTGAGCATCTGCCATACATCAGGGCTGCACTAGGCACTGCACAGGGATAAACAAGAACTACCAGGTCCTTGTCTTCACAGCGGTTACATTCTAATGGCGAGGAATAAGTTGTCAGCGATTATCTCTGCATGGTGGGGTTACAGATGGATTCTAATCCTTAAAATGTTCTTTTCTGTACTTTCTAAGTTTTGTAGAATGGACACACATATGTGATTTTTTTTTTGCGTCTAATTATTTAAATAGAATAAAGACTTGACTTATAACATTGAGGACCCGTCATGTCTCCTGCTCTCTCCCATTCTCTTTCTTCCCTTAATAGAAGGCCACTCTCATGAATTGGAAAGATATCTTTCAGTTCATGTTTTTAGATTCTTAAATATATGTCTGATTTATTTGTCTTGAACATTTACATTAAGTGTTGTTATACTGTACATATAGTTTTGTAAACTTTTTTTGCTCAATATTGTGTTTTTCAAGGTCTATCCTTGTTGATATATAAAGTTCATTGGGTTTAACTACATATTAATTAATTCCACTTTATGAATTATCCAACTACATTATTCACTGCTCTAATAATGCACATGCAGATTGTTTTCAAAATATGGAGTTTGACAATGATCACTTTTGGACATGTCGTCTGCAGCCCATCCATCATCCCAACACTGTGGACAGCATGTCCATTGAAGGGGCTCTTCAAGGATTCCAGGATTTCTGAATTGAATGGGCTTGGAAAGAACTGGGCATGACTACTGCCATCCAGTGGTAGAAGCTTGTAAATTCAGAGGCTCTTTACACAATGAAACCAGGTGCCATATTAGGGTGGGCGCTGGAGTCCAACCTTCACTTGAAAGCAAGGTCTTCTGTGATTGGACCCTGCAGGGGGCTTATAAGCAGAGGCCGAATAAGCATCCAGGCCTTTGAGATAGAGAGCTCTGGTGGCTGAACATCAGGACTTACAGAGAACAATGACGTACCTCTCATTTAAACTTCCATTTTCCTTTGGATGCTGCACTCCCTCCATCCTTCTATCATCTGAGATTCTCATGGCCCATGTCTGGATGCAGAGCTATAAGGTCTCCTAGCTCCTCTTCCCCTATTGTCTAAAATCCGGAGTTTCCCAAGGCTGCTTAAGTCCTCACCATTTTGTACCCTGATCACCCGTCCCCAGGTTCCTCCAGAAGATGGTTCTAAATACAAGACTCCATCCTCTGAAGGTTCACCAACCTCTTTCCTCCTCTGAGAACAGATTTGAAGTAGGTCAACTGGATCCCTTTCTCCTGAAAGCCCCTTCTCCATCATAAGACCTACTCTAGGCTGAATAGTAAAGGACGCAAAGAGGTGGCCTTGATTCCTGAGGTCACAGAGTGGGAGAGCGCAGGCCGACGCAGGAGCAATCCCCTCAGGACATTTTGTCCCCTAGGAGCAGGGCAGTGACTCAGGCAAGATGATCCATTTGTGTTCCACGTCAACACAAATCATTTACCTCTCCAACAGAGATGTTGGGGTTAAATTATATTCCCAGTCAGGAATGAATCATCAGCAATTAAATTTTGTACCCAGACCGATGTCCTCCACACCCCGTCAACCCCCGTGCCTGGCATACTCCATCTCCACACACACACAAAATCTCCCAATCTTTAAGACCAGCCAGAATGTGCGTATAAAGAATGCAAACTCTATATCATATTGACCTTGGCTGTATAATTTAATTAGGATGAGAAATGGGATACTGAAGTTAAAAGCACAACTTGAGGTCCAGTCTCTGTAAAAGATTTTTTTCTTTTTCAACCATCCCTGAGTAATTTCTCATTCCACAGTCCTGAATTTCAGCTTACTACTCAAATAATAATGATAATGGCCATCCCTAAGATTATTTTCTCTATGTTTTATGTGCCCAAAGTGTTCATTTCTACCATTCTTAACTGATGTTCACAATCGTACGAGAGGTCAAACAGATGAGGAAATAGAGAGGCAGAGTGCTATACTGTCTTGGCCAAGGTTATGCTGAACGGTTGCAGGGAATGGTTACTTTATGCACTGGGGCCTGGGCATGGAGACTTACCAAAGCCCACAGGCAGCGCTATTTTCCAAGAGCAGTCCATGTTGCTGGGGTAGTTGCCTGGGAAGCCGGGGCTCAGGATCACCCCTTCCATCTCTTCCACTGCCCCCCCACACTGTGCTGTGACAATGAGACCAGATAGAAGGTTAGGACAGCATGGAGGAGAATATGGGGCCATGTCAGTGTTTGGATGTTCCCTTAGAGCAGCAGCTTTTTTAACCATTCCCAAGTCATAAATGCCTTTGAGAATCCAAAGGAATCTACAGGTTATCTCTTTACACAGCTGCAGACTTGGGCAAAACTGAGAACATGTGTAAGTGCAGAAAGGGTGGCTCAGCATCCCGGCACCGCCCAATGGTCCACAAACCCAAATTATGACTTTTGACCTTGAGCATGCCCTTCGCAGGTCAGTTCCCTTAGTAAGGTCATGCAGCAAAAGCGGTCTGCTCCAAGAGCAGTGTGACCATTTCTTACACTATGCCTCAAATCTCCCTCTATCATTGTCCAATCAACTCTCCCAAGACTGAAGAGAAAGGAGGAAGGAAGGGGACTAGCATGTACTGAGTCCCCACTCTGTGCCAGGCACCATGCCAAACTCTTTACAAATATACATTCCATGGGGTTGGGTGGCCCTACTAGGTGCCCACCCTCAGACTCTGCCCTCTGCCCTCAACCAAAGTGATTGTGATTAGCATTCCATGGGGAACCAATCATGAGGGGCTGGGGCACCTGACACTCTAAACAAGGCGACTTCACCTGCAGATGCAGGGCTGGAGCATAAATACAGCCTGGTCAGTTGACAACCATTCTCTTCTTTCACATCTTTCAGGAAACAGTCATGCAGCTTCAAGCGACTAGCTTGTTATGGGAGCCAGAGAAAGAGGTGGAGGGGAGGGATCTGCAGTGTCTAAGCAAAGGCATTTTGGGGAGAGGGTGACAAACAGGCCTGAGTGCAACAGTGTCCGGGTTCAGAGTTGGGGGGCTCTGGCGCTGACTGCCTGGCTCACAATCCCAATGCTTTCACTTCCTGTGTGACTCTGGGCACGTTCTAAACCCTTTCAAACCCCAGTTTCCCTCATCTGTAAAATGGAGCCAATTACAGCACCTATGTCACAGGATTGTCACTAAGTTACAACAGAAAGGACTTTGTGTCACTTGGAACAGTGGCTGGTGCACACAGTAAACTGGCGACAGCTACTCTATGGCCTGTAGCTGCTGTTACCATGAGTGGTTTCCTTGGCAAGAACTTTGTAATATGTAATGGGGAGAAGTGCCTCTCCTGGGCCAGTCACATTTCTGACTGCTGAGCAGGTGACCAAACCCTGCACCCTGGTGATATCACAGAGGGGAAATGCCATTATGCCCAAATGATGCTCTCTCCACTCACTTTGCTTCTTATCCCAAGGTCAGCCTTGATTTGCACTTTACATTGGCTGGGCATCAGAGAAAAGTAGGTTTCCATTCCTAATGGTGCCAGTCACTTTCTAATCCTAAAAGCCTTAGTTTTCTTTCTTTTTTTTCTTAGTTTTCTTATTTGCAAAATGAGGGCAATGATACCTCCTCTGAAGAGCTGCTGTGAGGAAACTCGTAGCACAGTGACGTGCATGTAATAGATGCTCAATAAATGTCACGTTCCCTCTCCCTCACCCTGACTAGAAGCTTCAGAGACCTTGTCTTTTCTTGTATCCATGGATCTCTTCATCATTGCTTAGCACAGGATAAGAAACCCAACCAAGCTAAGTTCTTGTTTCACATGTAACCCTCCACATTTTTTATTAGTGGATTTTATCTGTCTGTCCCATGAAAAGTCATAGGGGAAGGGCTCAATTGCCCAGGGGTTCCATTCAGGCTTTGGTCAATTATCTGGAATCCAAATGGTCATCATCGTGCTTTCAAATGGGCAAGTCTCCTGTGATTTTTCCATTGCGTGGGCGAAGGTTTGCAGAAGTCATGACCCCCTTGAAGAGCTGCCCATCAGTCGAAAACTACTGTCTTTGCACAGACTCAGAATGCCAATCTGTCTTTTGATTTGAACTTGATCCCAATGATATGTCACTGAGCTCAAATCCCTGGTAGAAAATGGGCATGAATGAACGGAAAAGGTTGGGGCTCTCTTACCAATACAGAGTGGCGGAGGGTAGTTCCAGCGGCGCACGGTTCCAGGCATGCAGGAGATGTGGGCGTGGCCCTGGAGGAATCAGGAACAGGGATGGGCTGATTGCCCCCGTGGGCACAATTGTATGTACAACCCAGAAGAGGGGGTTTGTTCAGGGGCCTTGCGTTGAGGAACAAGATACACAAAGATACACAAACCCTCTGTGGGGTGGGATGAGGCAGAGGGTGAGAGACTTTGGGGAAGGATGCTTATTAACAGCCATTACTAAAGAATTCTCATTACTAAAGGTTCCTTGTGAGACTCCTTTAATTACTAGATTCCCTCATGGCCTTCAAAGGAAGATTAAATTTTCCTGAAGTCTAATCAAACCAAAACTTTGCAGGAACACATTCTGAGGCTGGCTTTGCTAAATCGCAAAGCTCATCTTTTGCATGAACAGCTCCGGGAAAGGACAATGGTCCCTGGGGACCTCAGGGTCTTTCCCCTGTTCTTTGGTGACTGCAGCTAGGCTGGCATGAGGCTGGTCCAACACATCTCAGGGGATACCCGTTTCCTGACCTGGGTGTTGAGGGGAGGTACCTGGAGGGCATATCCCGGCTCACACTGGAAAGAGACCACATCGTTCACCAAGTAGCGCTCGCCGGTCTTCACCCCATTACTGGGCACAGTGGGTTCTGGACAGCTGCTCAGGCCCACAGCTAGATGAGACAGAGGCAAACAGAAAGGAGAATGGACAAGCCCGGCAGGTCAGTGCACTGGTAGGCAGAGGGTGATGCTGGCAGCAGGGAGGAGAAAGGGCTCTAATTTGTGCTTTCTCTGCTCTTAGCCTCTAGGCCAGTGCTAACCCTCAGAGCGCACAGAGAAAGTCAGAATATTTATATGGCTCAGAGGCTGGACAGAGGCTCCTTGGGGCAGGCAGGCGTCCCGTGGGCCATGTGGCTGCCCCCTGGGATCAGCAGAAGTACTTTGGAGCAGGAGAGCTCGGGAGATGCCCACCTGGCTCCAAGCCCCCAGACCTCTTCACCAGGCTCCTCCCTCACTTCTCTCAGACCCCCAACTTCCCTCCATTTTCCTTGCTCTATGAAGACAATTCCTGTGGGTTATGAAGCTGGGAGAGGGGAAAGAAAGGCAAGGAGGGAGGAGAGCAGTTATGAGAGAGAGAGATCCGTCAGTGTCGCTCCGGGGGCTCAGACAGTCCTGCTCTCTAGGACAGACTTCCTGGAAAAAAGTTTGCCAGCAGATGAGACCCTCGGCTGCCTTGTTTCTGCTGTTGTATTTTTAAGATGAGGCCAGCTCCTTTCTGGGAGGAGTACTGGGGTCTCCTCCTGCTTGGCCCTCACAGTCAGCTCCGGCCCTGTCTCACTGCCAGATCCCTCACAACCTCCCTCTCCTTCCGTGCCCTAGGCCATCCTGCACTCACAGGCAACTGGCGTTTCTTAGGCTCTCTCCTTGAATCATGGACTTCCTTATTCAGCAATTCAAAATGGGTCCCCATTGAGTGTTATATGAAATCTCACCCTCTCATGGGACATTCTAGGACTGTCATGATTTTGCTCCATCCCTTTCCAAGATCACCTCTAAGGGCTCTCAAACTCTCCTTCACTCTCCTTTCTCGAGTTTTCAACTTCATCTGCACTCATTCGGTCCTGATAATATACCCAGCACTGTACACAGCGCTTTGCTAGGACACCCATCCTAATCTTCCTCGTTGTGGTTCTCCTCCCCGCTGCCCACCCACCACCATCACTGGGGCAGCACTTGCTGAGACTTCCCACAAGCAGAACTGGGGCCAGTGTGTCACACACATCATCTCATCCCTTGAAGGAGTCTTTACATCCCTTTTCACGGGTGAGGATACAGGCCAAGAGGCCCAGAGATGTGCCCTTAGCAAGCCATAGAGCTGGGATTCAAACCAAGACCAGTGTGACTCCAGGTCTGTGCAAGCGGAGGCCAAACTCACAGGTGACATGAGCTCATGCGAGACCCAACCCTGCTCCCCTCCCATCCCCTCCTGAAATCATCCTCGTCCTGCTTTGAATTCTCTCTCGGTGGAAACCCACAGCAAATGGGAGTAGAGCATCTCCTGACTGGTGGGCTTCATGCCTCTCCTGTGCCCTGCAGGGGCCCCCCTGCGGGTGCGGGCACTTAAGATGCAATAAATAAATACACAAATAAATAAGAGGTACTACGTAAATCCCCATGCATTGCTGCATGAGACTTGCAGTGTGGTTTTCCAGGGATGAGGGCTAACAGACTTCACGGTTGGGTCTGATTCCAGGCACTTGCATGGCCCAGAGAGTTTGGGAGGGGGCAGCCTCAGCCCTCCTGTTAGATTCCTGGTTAGATACCTTCTGATAGATAGCCCTCCTAGTAGATCCCAGATCCCTTGGAAGATACAAGCTCCATGGGGAAGCCATGTGTATGCAGAGCCTGCATGGAGCCATGCACTTGTGGAAAAGGAATGGGAAGGACTGGCCACCCTAGACGACGAAGCACTAGACTCATCTTCTTGGGTGGCAGCTGATGAATCCTCATCCTCTTTCCACTTTGAGAGCTGAGAGTCGATGTGTGCACGAGATAACTACACATGCTTTTTTCCCTCTGAGGAAAATTTACATATAACAAAATGTACAGATCTTACGTGTACATTTGCTGAGTTTTGACAAATGCATGCACCTGTATAACCCAAACCCCTACCAAAGCCACACAACACTGCTCACTCTTCTAGAAAGTTCCTTTGCGCCTTCCTGAGGCAATTCCTGTCCTACATATGCTTTTAAGAAGTAAATGTGATTCTTGGAAATGAAGGCTATTTGGGCCTATGTCCACAAATCTCAGCAGCTGGGCTAAATACCCCAAAGACAGTATTAAAACAGTCATTAAGCTGAATTTGAAGTACTTCATCTTGTCTCTCTCTCCCCACTCCTCCCTGAACTTCAAGTATGATGCAACTCAGCATTTACTGGGGTGACTACCACTTAGTAACATGAGACTTACTTACCAGTAGAGAAGTAGGGGCAAAGAGAGAGAGAGAGAGAGAGAGAGAGAGAGAGAGAGAAGGCAAGAGCAAAAGAATATGGTAAGAGAAAAAAGTGAAATCCAAGAGAGAAAGAAAGAGGGAGACAGAGACAAGTCCATTCTAATTTCTCTTACACTGCACAGCTTGACTTCATTTAAGCCATGCTTACAACAAAGGAAGAATTATTTTATCATATGCAATCTATTGCTTTGGAAAGCATATTGTTCTATTTCCATTTCAACTAAATCAACATTAAGTGAGTCATAGCAGTAGATATGACTTTTCAGTACCCTTCAAAACCATTTGCCTCCACAATAGCAGTTAATTCTTCCCTTCTGCATCCTCTTTGTAGATTATCAAAAATTAACAGAATAGTAGGTTAACAAAACAAAAACGGTTTTGGCTTCTAGGAATTCCAGTCACCAAATACTAATGGGGACCTCAATTTTCCCTCAGCCCTTCCCACCATCAGAGGACAATGCATGATAAACATCAGCTACTAAGAAAACTACCAGTTCCCTTGAACAACAACAACAACCACAAATTGAGAAGAGGTGAATTTTTTTTTTCTGGTAATAAGGCAGCAGAATGACAAGAGAAAGTATATCTTTGGAAGAGGAAAGAAAAGAAAAGATTTTAGGGAACATTTAAGGACTCAAATTAAAATACTAAATAAAGAAACAAAATTGGACAGAACAGAGAAAAAAGGATAAAAGAAAAAATGTGAACTATTCAAGAAACTCAGAATACTTTAGTCCACAGGAGAGTAAGCCTTTGAGGTCTGCAGGGAGGAACGTCTCAGAGGTCCGTGTCCTATCCTCTGCTCCTTAGGGTCCTTGCTTCAAGCTGCTCGAGGTCTTTCCTATCAGGTGCACATTTCAGTTCTTTCAGGCCATGAGCATCCTGGGATCCAACTAATCCTCTCCCAACCATCTGGATAAAGCTCATTCATTCTGGAGATCAGCTGGACATTTGCATAACCTCCAGTGCTGACCCTACCAGGCCTCTGGCACCAAATGAGGCTTCCATCTGCATGGGCCCATGCTGTCAAAGATGGCCAAGCCAACTCTACCTTTCCACATTTCTTACTTTTCATTCCACACCTAACTCACGCATCCCCTTCTGTAAGGTCTCACCTGGCCAGGTTTAGCTCCCCTCTTCTGCACTTTCTTAGCATATTAGGTTGCACTAAAATTATTGCTCCCTTGTCCATCTATCCTCCTAGACTCTGTGTTTGAGGGCAAAAGCCATGTCTTACTCACCTCTTATCTGTGAGCATCTAGCACAGGGCTTGCCACATTGTAGACACTCAATGTTTCTTTATGACATTGACCTCTCCACCTGTCTCAGGTAGAAGTGACTGTTCTCTCCTTTGAACCACTGATCTCCCATTTGGGGACATTTGGGGACATAGAGGAGAGCACCTGTAATACTTTAATGCGCTTCTGTGTCCATACGTCTGCCTCTCTTTAATGGACTCTGAGAGGACTTAACCATCTTGATCTTTCCCAAACCTAGAAAAACCCAGCAGAGCACCTGGCACACTGTAATCACTCCATAACTATTTGCTGGATGAATGTAAAACAAGTACTTTTGTCTATCTATTCTCTCCTATACCCAGTGGGGGAGGGGAACGGCAGGCTGTCCCAGGATGACAACAGTCTCCCAGCAACCTCTGTCTTTGTTGTCCCAAAAGGCACATCCACAAGCCTTTCTCTTTTACGAGTTTTTCGTTGTGACCACTTCGGGACACTGGAAACCAGGATGTAAGGTTCTGAGCTGAGGGGGAGAAATCTGGTGCAAGAGGAGTGAAGTTTCTAATGAGGACAGGAACTTCAAAGGCAGTTGAATCACAGAATCAGGGGTTGGAGAGGACAGAGTTTAGGACCAGGGGAGAGCACCCGCTATTTTATTACATCCCAAAGTATATACTGGACCGAGGCCAATGACTGTGCTCCCTTCCCAGTCTTGGTGTGGACAAAGGGGAAGCCCGTAGGTGTCTGAGTAGCAGACACTGGGGTGAGAATCCTGGCTCCATCACTTACTGGCTGCGGAATCTTGAGGATTTTCAGACCTTCCCTGAGCTTCAGCACCTTCCTCTAAGTCTGTGGTCAGGCTTACGTGGGGGTGGAGAATACACAGCCCCAGTGTGACCCCTGCTCACTGTGGGTCCTTGATACCTGTCAATCCCCACCCTAAGCCCTGTACGCAGCTGAAACTTTGGATCCTCACTTTTGTACTCCAAATGGAAGCCGGCTGCTGACACGCTGATATCTGAGTAGAAATGAAGGTAGAGCTGGTTGGAGGTGCTGTTCAGAAGGGCAGGCACGGTTGTTCCTAGGGCAAGGAAACAGGGACCATTCACCATTAGCCACCCCCGGCCCCCAAGCTCCTTCCCATATCTCTTGCTTTTGCTACCTGCTGACACTCTGCTCCAAGACCCTCACATCTCCCCAACTATCAAACTTGCTACATGACAAATTTGCTACATTAGCACCCTCTGAGAATGCTGGGTCTCCAGTGGCCGAGGGAGAGGAGGCCTCAAACAACTTTCTGCAGAATGAGCAGTGGCAGAGCCATGTGCCAACGGTAGAGGGAGTTGCACAGGCAGCCAAAGAGTTTGGTCCCTTTCCAGCCATCTTCAAATAACTCTGACACGTAGAATTCTCTAGGCAATCCAGGCAGTGTAGACAGTGTATACGGTGCACATGACTCCTTTTTCTATCTTGGCAACATGGAATTCTGAAGCCTGAAAGACCCAGGTAATTGTCCTGGGCATTGGGCAAAAGCACACACCACACTCAGTGAGAAGTCTACTGTTGGTAATGGTGTAGCCACTTTGGAAAAACAGTTTGTCAGTCCCCCCCTCCCCCCAATTTAAATATAGAGTTATCATGACCCAGGAATTCCACTATTAGGTATATATACCCAAGAGAATTGAAATCATGTCCCACAGAAATATCTACATGAATGTTTATAGCAGCATTATTCATAATTAGCCAACAAGTGGAAACAACCAAATGTCCATCAACTGATGGATGCATAAGTGAAATCTGGTCGAGCCACATGGTGAAGTGTTGATGCATGTTACAACATGGGGGGGCCTTGAAAAATTATGCTGAGTGAAAGAAGCTAGACCCAGAAGGCTACATATTGTAGGATTCCATTTATATGAAATTTCCAGAACAAGCAAATCTATAAAGATGGGAAGAAGGTTGCCAAGTCGTGGTTGCCAAGGGATGGGGGAGGGGGAGCGATGGGGAGTGCATGCAAATGAGTACCTGGTTTCTTTCTGGGGTGATGAAAATGTTCTGGGATTAGATAGCAGTGATAGTTTTAGAATCTTGTGAATATACTAAAAACTACTGAATTGGACACTATCTTTTCACTGTGGCACTTTTATCATTTTATTATTGAGCTATAATTGATACATAACATTATATTAGTTTCAGGGGTGTGACATAATTCAGTAATTGTATATTTTGTAATACAATCACCAAAATGCATCCAGTTAACATCTGCGAATTGTCCACTTTGAAATGGTGAATTTTATGGCATGTCAACTAGATCTCAGTGGTGATGATGATGATGATGATGATGAAGTCCACCACTGCCCCCTGAGTTGAGGTCCCTGGAAGTCCCACCTCACCTGAGAAACTCCCCAGCATGGTTACAGTGTTGTCTGCACCGTCAAATACCTCCAGGGAGTCCCAGTTCTGCTCTGTGACAAAGCTGATGACTTGAATCTGGGAAGGCAGAGGGATTGAATTGTCGGTTAGGCAGCCTATGTCTGTCTGTCTCTCTCTGCCTCCCTTCTTCTCCATTCATGTAGTTAATTCCATTATTGGAACTGTCAGTCTGCACCTGACATTGTGCTAGGTCTTGCCGCTAAGAGTAAGATGCAGTCCCTACCTTCGGGAACCTCATTGTCCAGACGGGGAAAAGAATGTAAAATGAAGGACTGCAAGACAGTGGGGGTGCTTTGTCAGGCAGAGAGTAGGGAAAGGAAATTTCAGGAAGTGGGAATACTTGACTTTGAATGGCCTCCTCCCCATCTCTGAAACATTGCTTGGGTTTTCCCACTTTCCTGTCTGGATTGCAGCAGATATCCTGCAGCCATAAGCCAGTAGCCCACTCCTGGCCAGACCCGCCCACCTTGAATCTCTACCTGCTGCCTCTCTGTTGCCCTTGCAGGCTCCAGACCCTCCTCTATGCTGCCATCCCAGTGCCGGGGCCTTCTTCACTTGGCTCTCGCCACTGGGTACCCGTTGTGGCCCCCATTCTGCTCCTACAGTTCAGACTGCGGGTGTGACGCCTAGGTGTGTGTCTGGGGCTCCTCCATGCTTCATCTGTTTGCTCCTTTCTCCTTCCTGCAATGTCCCCTCTTCTCTCCCCCATAATCTTGAGAAAAGAAGACTTCAAGCCATCTGAAAAACATCTATGAATCTTGCCCAATCTCTATATCCCAGTCCAGGCCCGTTTCCTCTTCTGGGCTTCCCTGATGGCATGAGCCTGTGCCACTCCTCTTTCCTGAAATTACCCAGCTCTCTCTTCACACCCCCTGAAGCTTCTGGGCCTTGAGCTGTTGCGTTTTTCTGCTTGTGGGCCTCACCTCCGCATCTGGCCTGAGGGGCAGGGATGGGGTTGAAATGTCTCCTCCCAGCCACCCGCCTGACTGAGGCATGTCCTAGCCCCTACCTGGATGCCAGCGCCTTCAGGGACCATGATCTTCCACACGCAGTTGAGGCTGTTGAGGTAGGGCTCTGGGAAACCGGGGGACAGGATGGTGCCCCTGCGCTCTGTGAGGTTGCCTCCACATGGCACTGGGAAGGAGGCAGTTCTGGTCAGAGGTTTCTCCTGCTTGTCTTTGTGGGTACCCCATGGGAGCCTCCCCAAACACTCCTTCAGGGCCTCCCTTGCTGGCTATTGGCTTCTCCCACAGGCCCCCATCCCTGCTTCTTCTGTGGCTCCTGTCCCTACAACCCTCCTTCACGTGCATCCCTCCCCCAGCAACCCCAGCTCCTCCTCTTTGCTGTCTACACACCCAACCCACGGGACTAGTGATTTGGCCTGAATGGGACACCCTATTTAAGTTATTCTGGTGGGCAGGGGCTGCTGTTGGGTGTCACCGGCCACCCCCTCCCAGGAGTCCTGGTTGTCCAGGCACTCACCCACACAGGTAGGCGCTGATACATTCCACTGGGCCAAGGCCCCGGGAACGGGGAGGCACTCGATTTCTGGGGACCCCTGCAGGGCATAGCCGGAGTTGCAATCGAAGCGGACGATGGCCCCCACCGAGAAGTCACTGCCCAGCCTCTTGCCATAGCGGGGTTCCGGCACAGAGCTGCACTGCGTGGCGCTTGTTCGGGGTACCGCTGCGGGGGACAAGGGCACTGAGGGGCAGGCCTCACCCCTCTGGAAACTGGCTCAGGGAGGGACACACAATGGGACTGGAGCTGAGACAGTCTGGATGGGACCCTGAGAGGCTCTGAGCACTTTCTCTCAGGGCAGGGGTAGGGACTTTCCAGGACAAGGACGATTTCACTAAAACATAGTTGGACACACAAGGTGGCAGCACAGCTTCTGGAAACCATGGATGGCAGAGTTTAGGCCTAGTTGTGTTCTGTGGCTTCCCAATGGTGCCCTCCCATCCCCATGAAGTCCCACATCCCCTTACAGGAAGAATGGCCTTTATTCCTCTATTCACCCTACCTTGGCCTCTGCCCAGGGCTCTACTCTCATGACCCGAATCTGAATCTCCCCTTACCCTGCCCACATGGTGGACAGGACCCTTTAACCCAGGCCCCAGTTATGCCATCCTTCTGTGGCAGGGGAATACAGCTCTTCCTGGGCAGTGGAATGAATGAGCCCTTGAAAAGTGGGCTTCCTTCTGGACAAGGAGAGGTAGGGGCCTAGAGGTGAAAGTCAGGATGCTCCACGACTCTGCCTTTCAAAGCCAGTAAGGAAGGAAGGGGACAGACATCCATCACCTGCTTGGTGTCAACTACTTTGTGAACTCTCTTAACTCCATCAGTGAGCTAATGTGCTTACCCTCATTTTAGAGGTGAGCAAACTGGGGCTCTGAGGGGTGGAGTAGCTGGTGCCCAGTTAGAAACGGGCAGAGCTGGGATTCAAAGCCATGTCCATCTTAATACCAAGTCTGTGTTTTTCCCACATCTTTACTGTGTCTTGTAGAGAAGACCAAACTCCATGGGAGAGAGTCTAGGTACAAGGCCTGGGCTGGTCATCCCAATGCCATTGGGACCTTGCCAGGCAGTGGGGGAGGGGAGGGGCAGGAGTTAGCATCCCATGTCTGATTTTCCCCCTCATTCGACATGGAGTTTTGTCCAAGAATTGTCTGTTGGGTAAATGAGTGTCTAAATTCAACTGAATTTCAAGGAACTGCCCTACAAATCAGTAACTGCCTCCACACACCCTAAGACTGAGGACTAGACTTAGGGGTCAAAAGTCCAAGTTCCTTTGGTCAGGGAGTCACTAGAGAACTGAGATGTCTTCACACCTTTCACATCCACGCCCTGCATACCTTGATAGACAAAGTGGAAGCCTCTGGCTGGTGCTGGGCCTTTGGCACTGAACTTAATGAGAACTTGATTGGAGGTGGCCAAGGGCAGCGATTCTCCTGCCAAGATAAGGGGCGAGGAGGAGAGGGAGACAGTGAGTCCAGCAGGCGGGCCCAGCAGAGAAAATCCTGGCCAGGAAGGAGGGGCCGCCCATACCACCCCTCCCCCCACCCTCCACAGCAATTCCTTCCATATCCCAGCTCTTCCGGAAATAAAACCTCACATTTTTACTACACTTCACACTCTAAAGTTTGCAGAAGGTTTTAGCATCCATGGTTTTACCTTGACCTATGGTCTTTGGAGGCAGACATGACAAGAGTTCGGTGCCCTCATTTAATAGGTCAAGAAAGAGAGGATCAGAAAGATTAAATGACCTTCCTGGAAAGGAGAAAGCTTTCAGACATACATTGGCCCACAAGGATGAGGAGAATGGCCATTACCAAACTGACTGGTGGTTTACTTGGAAAACTGACATTAAAAAGAAAAATGGCATCAGCTTCTGGGAAGGAGGGTGATGTGAGTATCTGAGAGTAACTGGCCATTCCCAGATCCTATAAAATGACAGATAACCACAGCAATTGTATAATTTATTGCTCACACTAGGACACTTTTGAGAGTCAACGGGCATGTTATTAATAATTACGTCGGGACAACCAAAGCAAGACGAATTGTCACTCAACTGATAACACAGCTTAAGAAAGACCTGCATGGGCACAGGACGCCTTTATATCAGAAGATAAAGTTCTATCTTCTCCTTGATGTGTATAGATGGACAAGAGTGAAGACAACACCAGCTGGACCTACAGCTGTGAAGTGCAGTCCTGCTTGTGGTCAGTTTCTTGAGGCAGCTGAGGGACTGGACTATGGCTTAGCAGGTAGTGGCATGGCCACTCTGCATCGCTGAGTGTGCCCCTCCACAGTCTTAGGGAACCCTGAGATGCCTGCTGACCCCACCGTCAGAAGGGAAGCTGGGGGTGCAGACAGCCAGGCTAAGTCTCCACTGCAGTGAGGGCTGGAGTTGGAACCAGCCATGGAACCACTGGGAGGCACATCTGAGGCCAACCAATGCTTCCAGAAAGCCCATGTAACACTACTGGCCACGGAGAGTGGAGAGTTTTGCACAACATACTATTTACACATGACCCAGATGGCTGATCCTGGCTGGGAGTCATTGACCCAATAATTTCTGGCTGCCAAGGCAAAAAGAAACTCATGAAGAAAAAGCTTGTCTTTATTATCACCACTGTCTGGAGCTCTTTAACAGATGTGAGCAGAACAAAACTCTAGGTTTCCATCCTCCCATTGTCTGGCATGATACATGGATTAGGACCCCTATATTCTCTCACAAACCCATTTCAACTTCCAAGCCTGGATGAACACAGACATCCCTCTCCATGGACAAGCACATAGTAAAATCCCTGGACAAAAGACAAGCTCTCAAAGTTTTAAGGGTGAAAACCACTCAGAAATCAAACCAAACATTTTAATGTGAATTATCAGAAAGAGCAGGCAAATATCTCGAGAAGACTTTCAGTTGTGGTTGCCACAAGACTAAATCTAGCATTGCATCTGTGAAGTCAGAGAGGGCAGCCATGCCAAAGGAAAGTTCTGAGATCAATAAAGCCTTCAAAAATGAGAAGCACCAGATGTGGCAGCTGGATTCTGCAGAAATTGAACAGGGAAGTAGAGATTAAGTTAGGGGAAATTCTTCCAGAATCCACAGGTAAAAGATAAAGAGATGAAAATAATGAGAGAAACCACAAGCAAAATGGAAGATAGATCAGAGAAACTCCAGTGTGCATACATCAAGGATTCAAGACAGAGAGAAACAGAGAGAGAGAGAGAGAGAGAGAGAGAGAGAGAGAGAGAGAGAGAAGATAGGAGAAACTGAAGGAGAAGAAACAGTATAAGAAAGAAGATAACTTTCCTAAGCTTAAGAAAGATCTGAGGTTCAGACTACAATTATTCTCAAAGTGCCAGATGTAATTAATGAAAAGAGATTTCCATTGCAACCTATCCTAGTGGGCTTTCAGATTTTAAAAATAAAATTAAAAAAAATATGA
Source organism: Lynx rufus (assembly GCF_022079265.1). NCBI lineage: Eukaryota > Metazoa > Chordata > Mammalia > Carnivora > Felidae > Lynx > Lynx rufus. The sequence continues at coordinate 197,027,029 of NW_025814834.1, read as the reverse complement.
ATGTCATCCAGAGAGAAAAGAATGGGTTACCTATCAGGGTAAAGAATCAGGTTGGACTCCACTTGTCTGTAATATTAACTGTTGGAATGAAGTGGGACGGTGGCAGGAGTTTTGAAAGAAATTTGTGACCTGTAATTTGACTTACAATCAAGTTGTCATTCACATGATGTGTCAAAGGAAAGACACAGTCATACAGGCAAGGTGGCGGAAAGTACTGCAGTGATAAGCTTACTAAAAAAAATGAACAGAAGTAGGGAAATCAAAAACTCTCAGGGATAAAGACACCCAGGAAAAGATAGTTAAACCCAAATAATTATTGTCAATGAGGTAGCAAAATTAAATGTAAAAGTAGACACTTGGGGGAAGAAGTCCATAATTTATAAATAATTTACTGATAGCATTCATTAGAAATTCTAAATGTATATATAAAAAAAGCCTTGGAAATTAGAGAGGGGTCAGACAGGAATGGAAAAGAAAGCAAAATCAAAACAAAAAAGCCCCCCAAACTCACAAAGAACAAAACCAGATGACAGATATCAGAACAAATGTAAAATAAGTAAGTAAACATCCTCTTAAGAAAAAGACTCTCCAAGGAAATGAAGAAAGATATAGCAGGCAAACACAGGTGCTAAAATGGTTGGAAACACAAGAAGATAACAAAATATCACAGTTGTAGTGGAATGTTTAAATGAGCAAAATCCACGACATTTGATATATCAAATAGAGAAACAAAATGAGGACTGCTGAGTAGTGGTCCTCAAGCTTTTTGCCCCTTCAACACACCTCAGGACAGGGACACATTACTTCCATCAGCGTTAGTGGCTCATCAGTGTTTCTCCAAATGAGGAATAAGATGATCTGAGGATATTGATATTGACACCTATAGGTCTTTTATCTGCATCCATCCAACCGTCCATCCTTATTTCTTTCTAGCCATTGGTCCTTTACATCTATATGTGTTCTTGTATCTATATCTACATTTACATATACAGGTCCTAAACGTATACCTCTCTCTCTCTCTCTCTCTCTCTCTCTCTCTCTCTCTCTTTCTCTGCCTGTACCAATGCTACTATATTTATAGCTAAATTTATACCTCTATTTATCTATATTGAAAATCATGAGGCTTTGAAAAAGCATCCTACTCCAAGGAATCCTGACTTACACTCCTGGCTGAGTGGGCATACATGGGGTGCTGATATCAAAACTCATTTCATTGAGAATCACTGATAGAATGGATGTGAATAATAAAATTGAGGAAGATTGACCTAATGGCTATTACTAAACTAATTTCACTCTAACAAATAGCTCTAGGAGGCACAGGTTTTCCTCTCTGCATTTTACAGCCGAGGGAACTGCAGCTCTGAGCAGTCAAGCACCACCGGGCCTACAGGCACTTCGCTGGCAGGCAGTGAGTGTTGGGCCTGAGCTGCCCGTCTCTCTGCAGCCTCTCAACTGTCCAGAGGACACACTCTCTTCTTAGATACTCAAGGAATGAAAAAAAAAAAAGTCTTTGGCTATGGAAGAGGACCTCATTTAACCCCGAAATGGAAGTGGTTCAGGCTATATTCTCTCCCGGTGTGGTAACAAAATTAGAAATTAACACAAATGTTTAAATATAACAAGAAGAAAATTCAGGTTCCTGGAGGAAAAGAGGAGGCAGCCTTAAAGGACTCTTGGGCAAGAAAGAAGAAAACATGGTGACAGATTATTTAGAAAGTAATGAGGAAGACAATAGGATGTGACAATTCTTACAGCACAGAGCCAAAACTATGCTTAGAAGTGAATGTGCTGCTGTAAACATGCTCTTCATTACACAGGGAAAAGAAGAAAGCTCTCAATTCAAGGGGTTAGCATAAGAAGCACAATGTAATCTGAAGAAAAACAGGAGGAGAGGCATGAAATAAATGCAGAAGTTAATTAATTAAAAAATAACAAAGGCCACAGAAGAACTGGTAAGTAAAAGCAAAAACAAAACAAAACAAAACAAAAAACCCCCCAAAAACAAAAACGAAATGAAACAACACAAAACCTCTCATCCAGGTGGGAAAAAGAGGGGTCACTACTAATACAGTACTCAATCAGTAAAGGCAGGTGATATAACCTCTGACACCCAGGAGATTATATAGCATCATAGTATATATATAACCTGTGTTGCTGAATTTAAAATAATTATAAAATGGGTTTTTTACTAAAGCATAAAATATCAGCATTGATCTTAGGGTCATATACCTGAATAAACCAATAGCCATGGAAAAAAATAAAAGAAAAAAAAACACTGATAAGGAAGAAATAAAGTATTGAGGCAAATTTATTTGCAGAAGATATGGCTTCTTGCCTAAAGGGCCCAGGAGAGATCAGTAGGCAGTGTTAGCATTATTACAGAGGGTTCATTGACTTTACAAAATGACTACACCAAAAATACCAGTCATCTAATATACTATCAAAGACCAGTTAGAAAATACAATGGAAGGAGGGGGGACCAGTTCATAGCAGCAACAAAAACAATGACAAAAATTGCCATCCAATATCTAGGAGTAAAGTTAATAAAAAAATCAATACTGCCAAAGTGAAAATTAAAGCCCCTTTCCCAAGGTTACAAAAGATACATAAATAGAGAGACATATCATGTTCCTGGATGGGAAGAAGGGTTACTGTTATAAAGATGTGAGTTCTCCCCCAATTAACCAATAACTTAATGGAAGTCCAATGAAAGTTCTGAAGCAAATTTTTTTATCTTGACAAAATATTTCTTGAAGTTACTTGGAAGCAAAAATAAACAAGAACAGGGGCACTTGGGTGGCTCAGTTGGTTACGTGTCTGGGGCGCCTGGGTGGCTCAGGTCATGATCTCGTGGTTCATGGGTTTGAGCTCCAAGTTGGGCTCCGCACTGGCAGTGCTTGAGATTCCCTCTCTCTCTCTCTCTCTCTCTCTCTCTCCTCATCTCTCTACCCCTCCCCAGCTCTTTCTTTCTCTCTTTCTCTCTCTCTAAGTAAATAAACTTGAAAAAAAAAATAAACAAGATAAAGAAGAGCAGTCAATAAAAAATTCAAAAGAAAGGAACAAGTTTGGGGGCTCACATTACCATATGTTTAAAATTATCCTAATATTAAACATTTTTATAACCTTACACTAAGTTTTTTGATACAGATAGAAAAATACACAGACACTTAAAGACGTGGATATAAAGTCTGGAAACATCCTTAACTTCATAAAAACTTAATAGATGTAAATCTGGCATTTTGAACATTTTGTTAGGACAACAGATTAACTAAATTTGAAAAAATATGGTTAGATTCCCTATAACAAATAACAAATCAAGATAAATTCCAAAGGTATTAAAGCAGAACAATCACACTGAAAAGAAGCAAAAGAAAACACAGAAGAATATTTACTTCATCAGCAGAAAAGTAAAGGGGAAAACTATAAAAGAAAGCATTGATAGATTTGATGTCAGGAGAAATTTAAATTTTCTGACATTAAAATATACCCTGAAGAAAATTAAGTGGCAAATGACAAAGTGTAGGGGAAAGCATTTTATAGCATTTAATATAGACAAGAGGTTTTTATGGCATATGATACGTATAGCTCGTAATAATATGGAGGTCTACTAAGTCAATAGAAGATAAATGGTAATAGAAAAATCAACAGCAATTCACAAGTAAATTCACAAATAAAAAATGCATGGGCCAATAATTACATTATAAAAAGTTTACCCTAACTTGTAATAAAAAAAGGCAAATTAAGAAATGAGATACAATTCTCACTTTTCAAACTGATGATGCTTTTGTTTCCTTAATTAGCTAGTTTTTGTGAGAATAAAACATGATCTCTTATTCACTTTTGGTGACAGAGGGGCAAGGACTTTCTAGAGGGATGTTTGGCATTTTGGCATATTTCAAAATCAGGGATTTTGATAATTCTGTTAAAATAACTGATTAACTAAGTTTGAAAGAATATAGTTAGATTCCCACAAAAAGCCTTAAGTTAAGATCGCACATATCCTTTAACTTGGCAATTCTACTTCTAGATAGTCTAAGGTAATAGAGATGTGTATAGAGACGTATGCATAATACACTGGGTTACTATTCACGAGAGTGAAAAATTAGAAACAATCTCGATGTTCAATAATAGGGAATTCATTGCATAAATTTTTTAACATAAATGTTAAGTAACTATATGATGGACTGTTTTGCAGCATTTAAAAATCCTATTATAGAAGGAAATAATGACAGAAATGCTCACAATGGACATTTCAATAAAAATATGTACATTGTTTTATTCAATAAAATATACAAAAGATTAAGTCTAAGTAGATATAAAGGCTGGGGGAAAATACACTCCATCTTTCAGTGGTTCTTTCTGGGTGGCTTTTATTTTAATTCTCCATACAGTTATTTTGTCTTGCCTCTAAGATTTCTACATTGAAAAAGCAGTATGTTTATAATCAGAAAAACATGTTGGGTCTAAGAATAAACCAACAGGGGAATACTACACCACTTGGGGCAGCAGTGTAGACACACCTTGGGGTGAGGGTAGTTTCCCAAGCCCCCTTCTACGTTTGGGCTACCAGGAGCTGACTGTCGTGTTGTAGAGAAAGCACCAGTGGACGACAGACACAAAGCTGTGTGGTGCCACCTGTGGCTGGGCTTACAGGGCCTCTTTCCTTTCAGCGGGCCCGAAATGCCCTCAGCCCGCCACCATCCCCAATGCCGGCCAAGCCCTGGGTACCTGTGTGGGAGCCCGAGAGGGAGCTGAGGAGCCGGGAGTGCTGGCTGTGGCCATCATGCACCTCCACCACGTCGTTGAGGGCCGTATGGAAGAAGGCGAACTGTCCAAACACCACTGCGAAGGAGACATGGTGTGGAGACCTCAGCATGGAAGACTGGCCACCATGTTGGGGGCAAGGACTGGAGGTGTGGGGGCTGCAGGCAAGGAGCAGGGAAGCCTCCGCGGAAGTTGTTGGTTCCTGGGGCTGACTGCTTGCTGAGGCTTCTACTGGGTGATCAGCACACTGGCCAGACCCCAGGCACAGGGTTGTGGGGAGATGGAAAGGGCCAGCTGGCATTCTCCCTCATGGGTCAAGATAACATTGAAGACTGAACATAACAGTCAGGCCTGGTGGAACTGGAGCTGGGCCAACCCCATTCCTTTCCCAGATAGCAGTGGCAGCAGCTACTTAAGGACATGGAAGGGCTTTTGGCAACACCTCCCATTTTCCATGTGCTCTCAGGACCCTGTATTTTCCTTTGTTTTTTCTTCAGAAATCCTGCTGACCAGGACAGCCTTTGATACAAGATGCCCCACGGTTAAGAGGAATAAGGGTGGTGAAAAGCAGCTGCTCCTGGGGAAAGAGCGACTGTCTAAGGAATGGGCAAACATCTTGAGCTCATTTCCCTCTGGCAAAGCCAAGGGAAGAGGCAAAATGGTATTTACAAAGCACCTACTGTGTGCCAGGTACCATGTTTGCCAGATGTATCATCTTCAACTGTGCCTCTTTTAGATGTTCATATTTTAAAGACAAAGAAACTGAGGCTCAGAAGTTAAGAATGTTCCCCAAAGGGCACTCAGCTCACTCCAGGAAGGGGCTGAAAAGCTGGTGGTTCGTGGTCTTGATGAGCCCCTCTCGGATGAGGCCTAAGGGCCCTGCCATTTGATGGCTATTCATGCCACCAGCTACAAATCACACGGGATTTCTTCAGCTGCCCCTCTCTTCCAGGCACTGCTGGAGGGGCTGGCATCACTGACCCCACAGTGGGAACAGCTCTACCTCAGCTATCTGCCTGAGCTTGGTGTGGTCTGCCTGTGCTGGCTTACCAGTTTGCCAGGCATATCTGGGGGCAAGAAGCAGGGTAGGAGAGAGAGGAGCAGGGGCCAGAGGGGCTGGAGGGAGAGGCAGGAGGGAGAGCACATTGTGGAACCCTGAAAATGGGTACTCAGGTGGTGGCAGGGGTATCTCCGTCCTCCCTCCTGCAGAGGTGAACACGATGGGCAACATTCCTGCTTTCAGAGTGTGTATTCTAGTGGGAAGAGACAGTCAATAAAGGGGGGAAAAAGCCCACTTAAGCAAAGAGATAGGGAAGATAATTTCAGATAGTTAAAATTAAGTCCTAGAGGTAATGGGAAAACATGATAGAATGAGGCAGGTCACTTTAGGTAGCAGATCAAAGGAAGATTAGAAGAGGAAGTCAGAGCTGAGACCTGAGCTTGGAGCCAGTGTTGCAGAGGCAAAAGTCTGCCCCGAATTCCGGGGCTCAGCATCCTTGGCAAAGACAAGATACTTGGGACAGACCACTGCCCTTCCTCGAACTGGCTCTCTGTGTGCCTGTTTCAGCCCAATGAAACTGACCAGCCTTGGGGTTGCTTCCTTTAAAGGCCGAGCTCTTTATTATGGGAGGATCCAGGCACAAACTGCACACCACTAATCAAGGATTCTGTTCTGAGTGGCAGATTGGACTGGACAACGTTTTAGGACTTTTCTAACTGTGAGCCCGCAGGTCCAAAGCTCCTGCCACATAAGTATGCTGGGGTGGCTGGCGTCACACACACACACACACACATGTATGTGTGCAGGGGCTGGGGTGGGAGTGCTGCGTGATGGCTGGAGTGGTAGGTTAAGGTGAGATGGGGAGTTCACAGAGGTCAGGGAGCACGTCTCGCTCACGTCTGCAACAGAGTGTGTGGTCCCTGAGAGATGCTTCATAAATGCTTGGTGGCATCAGGCCTTGCCCTATGCTCCCTCCACCCTATCTTGGGCATAAGTAGCCAGCTGCTGCCCCATCCCTCTCCTAGATGGTCAGGATTTATCAGTGCCCTTTACCCCACCCAACACCAATCCTGTTTAGAAATAGTTGCTACTCCTCCTACAAAGAGGAGATCCAGGGAGAAAGTATCCGGGTGGGTCACCTGATTGCTCAGGTACAACCAGTCTGGCTGCCCCTTAGAACTTCCTAAATCCTTCAGGGATGGCAGGACTCTTAAATGTCCCCACTGCCAACCAGGTGACAAGCCTGGCTTCTTTTTGTCTGAGTCTCTTGGAATCTGGAAGTCTTTCTGTTTTCTCAGGACACTGGCCTGCCGCCCACTTTTCTCTTGTTTGCCCTACCTATAGCTGCTGGGCTAGGCTCCCAGTCTCGGATGGGATGGTGGAACACTGGGGTTCCCAGCTCTGTCCCACTCCTTCCTTCTTCCTGCCCTTTGGTCACCCTCCCCTGGGTTCCCAGTCAGCCTGGATCTGCAGCACCTCCAGTCAGACGTGGGCTGTGCTGGCTAGTGTCCGGCATCCCTGCCTTCCCTCCGTCCTGGCTACTTCCTCCCCAGCTGCATCCCCTTGTGCTGCTGGCCTTGCTAGTGCTCCTCCCACACATACGTCAGGAGCGCGCCCGACAGTGTATCTTATTTCCACTGCATGGCATCTGCACCCAGGAGTCCTGTACCGGAGATGGTCTACCCCTTCCCACAATGGGAGTGGATACAATTGAGAGTGGAGCTGGGGGCGTGAGTGGAAAGGGCCCGGGGGCCTGGAAGAGGTCGGGAAACATAAATAAACATACCGTAGTCCTTGGGCACGGTGACAAAATAGAGGCAGGTCTGTCCACTGGTGTAGTTCTGGGGGTAGTTGGGGGATAAGACCACTCCGTCTGAACCCACATACTGTCCCCCACAGGGGGCTGGAAGAGAAATCAGAGGGAGGGCCAGGTGATCTTGAGGCCTCTCATCAGCTGTCATGCTCACCCCAGCCTGAGCCACTGGTCCCGTGAGGCTGCCCTGAGGTGTGCAGCAGCTAGTGTGGAGGAGGGGAGTTCTGAGCACCTCCCTGGCCTGGCATGTGGCCTGAAACCTTCCTTGATGCTGTCAAGGGCCCTCCTGGGCACATGTCAGACCCTGCTCCCTAACTAGTAACACTAGCACCAGTCCCTGGAGGCACAGGGGCCTAGGACTGACCTTCTGTCCCATGGCTGATGTCTGCCCAGGCATGTGTCCACATGAGTTAGTGCCCCCAGGCTAGCCCCACTGGGAGCAGCTGTCCCATGTGGCCCAGCCACCTTCTGTTCCCATCCAAGGTGCCCAGTTCTATGAGGGGTGGCCCTGAGAGCCAGCCTCTCTCACCTGGGCAAAGGGGCCTCCTTGCTTTCCAACTTGGGGTGGCCACCACGCTCTTGAAGTTCTGACACTCCATCCCATCTCTCTTGTCAGGGCCCCAGAGCTAAGCCAGACCCTGCTGGAGTCAGCCCACCCCGCTGGCCTTAGTTTTACACATATGATCTCTCAGTGACTTTCCCTAAGCCCAGGTTATCTTTAACCTCCAATCTCCCTCATACAACTTGCTGGTATGTCTGGGGGCCACTGATGATGGCCTCTGTCTGAGTGGGCACACTAGGTGGTCTGAGAGAGGACATGTCGATAGGGACTGTCTACCTGGTGAATTACCAGCCTCTCTCATTCACAGTGAACTCAAAGAGTCCGCTCTTAGGACCATGTCCCATGCCTCCCTTCCCCCAGCTGACAGCCCCTTCTGCCCCTGGCATGCCGTCACTCCCTCTGACTCCTTCCCGCCCCTGTCCCACCACCTGTGCACACTGGTCGGGGGTTGTTCCACACGGGCTTCCCATCAGGCCCCAGAACGCAGCTGAGGGTAGAGGCGCCCTCAACCTCATAGCCCCCGTGGCAGTAATAGGTGATGGAGGATCCCAGCTTCAGGTCGGACCCCACTCGTGTGCCGTTCTTGATGGAACCAGGGTCAAAACACGACTCCCGTGGGTTTTCTGGAAAAAAGAAACACACACACACACACACACACACACACACACACACACAAACTCATTAGTGGCCTAATTCCATGGTGCAACAGCCAAGAGGAGACCCTGACTCTAATTAGCCACAGGGCATATGGGGATTTGGGATTTCTGGTTCTTTTCCCTTCAGGTCTGAAAACGTCTCTAAATCTAGGGCTGGACATCATCTTGGAGAATGAAATTTTCCCTCTCCTCCTCCACATTCTTGCCCTGATCCACAAAGGAGCGAGTTGCAGCTAAACCTTAGGGGCCCTCTATCACTCCTTGACCCACTCTCTCCAGGGGAGGCTGACTGCTGTCATAGGTACTTCTGCAAGAAGTACCTTGCAGATACTTCTGATTGCAAGGGCACCAGTCCTTAGATTTAGGAAGGAAGTAGGAAACCCTACTTTATTTATTTATTTATTTATTTATTTATTTATTTATTTATTTATTTAAATTCCAAGTAAAGAATTTTTATCATAAGGGAAACCCTACTTTAACATCCGGACTTATCTAGGGTTAAACAGTTTTCCAGGGTTTTGCATTGGGGTATTGGGTGCTTGCTAGTTTATTAAAACAGTAGTATTTTTTTCTACCTGATTTTTGTGGCATATATGTCTCTCCTATTAGGCATCCATGATGCACCTAACAGGCATCTACTCTGTCCCTCTATGAGAGTGAACTTGGTGCTGCCTGAGCGATTGAGAGCACGACTCGGGAACCCCCATCTCTGGAAAAGGGCACTGTGCAGCCTCCCTCACCATCAGCTGGGAATCTTGAGCAGCTCTTGGGAGCCAACTGTTCACTTGCACTTGCACTGCTTTTCCTCATCCTCCTTGGTCAAAGACCGCTGGTGGTCAAGAGGCCCGTCATCATGGCTGGGCAGTGTCAGGGAAATGCCACTGAGTATCAGGATTCCATTAGACTCCTGGAGGCTATGCTACAGGGAGGTCTAGGGATGGGGCTCACAAAAAGGTGCTGACAGCCCTCGCAGGTGGACTCAGACGTTCAGAAGTTCAAATAACAGATTTAAGGAGGAAAGAACCAGAACAGAAGGGCTCAGAGTTCAGGGATGAATAGCTGAGGAATTTTGCTGAGGCTGTCCTTGTCACCTGGGCATCTTTTAGGCTGCCAATATGAAGCAGCCACTGCTCGAGGGGATGCTCAGCTGCCAGTCAGCCCATTGACTGATGGGATGGGGCTCTGAGCATCCACATCCTGCCAAGTCCAGCCACTCTTGCATTTGAGCCCTATGATGGCCCTGCTCTTTGTCTTTGCCTATGGCTAAGGGGGCAGCAGTCCTGGATATGCTACTACATTTAAACTCAAGTGGGACCCACAAAATGGTCCCTTATCTAGCAGAGGACACCTCAGTGGTTTCCTCATGGGTCCTATGGTGTGTCACCTTCACCCCTCAATCAAACCTGTCCTTTCCCTAAGCTCACTGGCTCTGGCCAGAATAGAACTGGCCATTAGGTAAGCCATCTGAGAATCACAGAGTTACAGGGAACTGTCACCATGTCTTATATTTCATCTGTCCTTTTTACAAATTAAAGTCGGTCAAACCTAATTTGAAGCTCAGAGAAATTCATAAGCTCAGAGAAGCTCATAAGGGGCAGAACTAGCTGGGGCCCCCCAGTATCCACTTCTCCCCTTCATCCTTAAATAATAGAAACCAGATTTTATCCAGACTACCAAGGCACCAGCTAAAATCTACATCTTCTAGCTTTCCAAGCAGCTACATCTGGCCAAAGAGATGTAAACACAGTCAAGTCAGACAGTCTCCTGTCTCACTCAGAGTAAAAGCCCAAATCCTTATGGGTCTAAAAGTCCTGGGTCTTCTGTCCCCAATCCCCACCGCTCTATGATCTCAACTCCTATCATACCTTTGCTAACTTTGTTCCAACCACATTGGCTGCTGTTCACGGAATGTTTCTTCAACTGCATGGCTCTCTCTCTCAGCTCCTTCAGGATTTAACAGTGTCACCTTCTTAGAGACACCTCCTTGACTAGCTATTTAAATTTTTGATATTCTTCTCCCCAGCACTCCTGGTCACCTTTCTCTGCTTTGTTTCTCTGCACTGGCACCAATACTATCTCATGCACTAAATATTCATCCATTTTTTCCTATCTCTCTCAACTAGAGTGCAGGTTCATGAGGAAGTTATCCAGTTTTATTTACTGCTCTAGTCCAGTGCCTGGCAAGTGGATAAATGTGGGACTTCTAGAAAGCCTGCTTAAGAGCAAGTGACTCAGCTGAGAGAATGCTCATTAGCCCTTCTTTTTTTTTCCTTCTTTCCTCTTCCCCATAGTCTGAACTTAGAGATGATGACTAGAATTCCAGTCTCCATCTTGGATCCTGAGATAACCATGAGGATGGGAACCATGTCCTAGCATGGTAGAGCAGAAAGGCAAGAGGAGCCAGGGTTGGGGAAGGGGTCACCTCATCATCCCTGGATGACAATCTCTAGATTTCTTTTATAGGAAGGAGAATAAACTTCTACCTCACATAAGAAGCTGTGCTTTTGGGTAATAGCTGGGCATGTCTGTCCCAGAACTTTACACTGTCAGAGAGTCCTTTCTTCTCTTCTCCATAATCGCAAAAACTCCTACACTTTTCTTTTTTCTTTTTTTAATGTTTATTTATTTTTGAGAGAGGGAGAGACAGAGTGTAAGTGGGGGAGGGGCAGAGAGCCAGGGAGACACAGAATCTGAAGCAGGCTCCAGGCTCTGAGCTGTCAGCATAGAGCCTGATGTGGGGCTCAAACTCACAAATGGTGAGATCAAGATCAGATGCTTAACTGACTGAGCCACCCAGGCACCCCAAACTCCTACACTTTTCAACGCCACCTTCTCTTGAGCAAGTTTCCTGTACTTTGCCTTCTCTCTGGCAGAATTCTGTTTTTATTTCCTGAATGATAGCATGTGTGGCATTATCTTGGTAGGTTGGATAAGTATATTTCCTTCCAGTGGATTCTGAATTCCTAAAGGACAGGAACCTTTAGCTATTCTCTTCATAACCCTGGCAATTAGCACAGAACTTGGTATTGGAGCTGGTTCTGTTTGGCACACAATGGACGCTTAATAAATGGATGCTGAATTGACTGGCTGAACACCCCAGGGCTTGGAAAATCCACAGTCACATCAATGATCGCAACTACAGACTGTATTTTATAGTTACTCACATGTCAGAGCAAGAAGAGCTCATCATTCTGAGCATTATCACATTAATGAAAATGACAAGGGTAATGATAATGATGATAGCCCCTTACAGAGGAATATCACGTTATAATTTTCAACGTACTTTCCAATCTGTTATCTCATTTGTGCCTCACAATAGCCTCTGCAGCAGGCAGGGCCAGGTGTGCTCCTGTTCAGGTTACCGATGAGAAATGTGGTGATCAGAGAGGCTAAATGAGTTTCCCAAGCCATTCAGCTGGTAAGAAGTGGAATTAAGACCAAAATCAGGTCTTTAGTCAGCCAAACCAGAGCTCAGCTGTGAATGATAAAACTGTAATGACTGAAATATCATTGCGATAATAATAAATAAACACCAAGCCCAAAATGGGAATAGCAAAAGAACCAGCTTCTTTTTGTCCTAATAGATAAGGAACATTTCTAAACACTGTAATAGCAAGACACTGAAAATAGCAATATGCACACGCAACCAGTAAGGAACTGGTTAAAAAGATTGGATTACAGCCATCCACTGAAATACAAGCAGGCTTTAAAAAGAATTGCAAAAGTCTTTGAATACTGATATGGAAAAATGATCGGGAATCTATCATTGGACAAAAACCAAAAACAAAGTAAAAACAAACCCATATGACAGATTAGTACATATGGTGTGATCTCTATTCATATAGAAAAGGGATCAGCAAACTATAGCCCACAGTCTCACTGCTTGTTTTTGTATAAAGTTTTTAATAAAGTTTTACTGGAACACAACCTCCCCTATTTGTTTCAATACTGTCTATGGCTCTTTCGACATTACAACAGCAGAGTTGAGCCGATGTAACAGAAACTATGTGGTTTGCTCAGCCTAACTATTTACTGTCTGGTCCTTTATAGAAAAAAAGTTTTCTAACCCTTGTTATAGAATTCACATTATTTTATTTTTATAAAAAATATCTGGAGGGGCGCCTGGGTGGCGCAGTCGGTTAAGCGTCCGACTTCAGCCAGGTCACGATCTCGCGGTCCGTGAGTTCGAGCCCCGCGTCGGGCTCTGGGCTGATGGCTCAGAGCCTGGAGCCTGTTTCCGATTCTGTGTCTCCCTCTCTCTCTGCCCCTCCCCCGTTCATGCTCTGTCTCTCTCTGTCCCAAAAATAAATAAACGTTGAAAAAAAAATTAAAAAAAAAATATCTGGAATAAGATAACAAACTGTTAACAATGGTGCTTCAGGGGATGGTAGTAACGGTAGGTGTTAAGTGTTTAGAGTACATCTTATGTGCTTCTGTATTGTCTGCATTTTTCCAGCAAACACATTTTACTTTTAAAATAGGCAAAAAATGAAGGTATTTCCATTTTGAATTTAAAAAGAAAGACCCATTCTGACAGGTGTGATCATTGTAGCTTTGATTTGTATTTCCCTGATAAGTGATGTTGAGCATCTTTTCATGTGTCTGTTAGCCTCTGGATGTCTTCTTTGGAAAAGTGTCTGTTCATGTCTTTGATGAGTGGATAAAGAAGATGTGGGTATACAGTTACTTATTTATTTATACAGTGGAATACTACTCGGCAATGAAAAAGAAATTTTGCCATTTGCAACAACATGGATGGAAACAAGGAGGGTATTATGCTAAGCGAAATAAGTCAGTTAGAGAAAGACAGATATCATATTATTTCACTCATATGTGGAATTTGAGCAACACAACAGATGAACATAGGGGAAGGGAAGGAAAAATAAGATAAAAACAGAGAGGGAGGAAAACCTTGAGAGACTCCTAAATGCAGAGAACAGACGGAGGGTTGCTAAAGGGGAGATGGGTGAGGGGATGGGTTAAATGGGTGATGGGCATTAAGGCAACCCACTTTTTGGGATGAGCACTGGGTGTCATATATAACTGATGAACCACTGAGTTCTATTCCTGAAGCCAAGACTACACTGTATGTTAACTAACTTGAGTTTAAATAAAAAATAAATAAAATAAATAAAAAGAAAGACCCATGGCAGTGGTGGTTCCTGGTAGTGGTGGTAGTGGGAGCAGTGTGGAAACCTGGTTGCAACTCCTTGGCCCGTAGTGTTCCAGCCAAGGGCTTAAAAGAGAAAACAGGTGCTTTTTAGTACCTTCTGGTAGAAGCTGACCTTGGTCTTTCCTGAGTTATTTCAGGTTCTCCAACACAGGCTTCAAACTCTTCTTCTGAACTTCTTCAAACTCCCTCTGTCTGAAACACTCCCCCAACCCTGTTCTTGCACAGTGGGCTTCTTCTCAACCTTGAGGTCTGTTTAAATGATGCCTGCTGGGCAAAGCCTTCACCTTCACCAACTGCCATTCTGAGGCAGACTCCCCATTTCTCTTTCTCAGCAGCTTGCTCTTTCCTAACTTCCACTTCTTACTCCTCGTTGATCTATGTATTTGTTGTCTGTTTCCCTCACTCACCTTTATGTTATCTTAGGGACCATGACCACGGTGCCCACTGCCATAGCCTCCATATTTAGCACAAGGTGCGGCATGAGGAGAGAGCTCAGTAAGCATTTTTTGAGTGAGTGAATGGCCTCCACACTCATGCATGAACATGCTAGCCTGTCCCTGCCCAGAAGGGAGCCACCACACCTGCTGGAAAATGAGAGTAAAGCTCCGCCTCCCCTCCCCCTGACCCACCACCACCATTTTCCGATGTTTTTGGCTTAGGGAAAGACAGTAAGTCTCTCTGGGACTCATTGTTAGTAATTGTATCAAAAAAACAAGATCCTCCTTATTTTCCCCTGTTTCCTTCTAGCAAAGGGTAAAGCTACCCAGGTAGCTGAATTCAGATGAGAACGCCTTAGAGCAGTCTTATAAAAATCCACAAATGACATGATTGCATTCAGAATCATCTAGAAGACCTGCCTAGAATGACACAGACATCACAACCACCTTCCAGCAGCAACTGAAGAGAGACACCTACAAACTCTCCCATCACTGCCTTATAATTAGGTGAGTCTCCAAGATCTCATTGGTAGCATTAATGTCTATCTGTCTGGTTGTCACTGGCACGTGAAGTCCATGGAGGCAGGAACTTTGTTTTGTTCTCAGCCCCTATAACAGGGTCTGGCATATAGAAGGTAATGAATAAATATCTATTGTGTGAACAGAAGAGTAAAAATGCATGATCTGCCTTTGCCCCTTATGAAGAAGCCTAATTCCATGACATTGGTCAACGGATGCTTGCCCTTAAGCATGGTCAGTCTTCAAGTCCTTTGGGATTTGGAACTGGGACACAAACTGGGAAATAATTCAGAATCAAGACTGAGGCGGACATACTTGCCCTAGCGGAGGCAATGACCATTGATCTGCAAAAAGAGGATGAAGCAGGGAGGAGACCAAGTGGTCCTGGAGACAGGAGCCAATCTCAACCTTCGACTCTCCCTTCCTGATCTCAATCCCTTGGAAGTTTATGAAAAATATATTCCCTTTTTGTGTTATGTTGGAGGGGGTTTTTGTGATGTGTACTGTTAAAATACAGAACACTTTTTGGCTTAAATTATATTGGCCATTACTTTTCTTATAATCAAGTTTCCTTTCTGTCTCAAGCTGGTTTTGAATGAGTTTTAGGTCTTTGCATTTTTACCCGCCCCCCCCCCCCCCGTTTTTTTGCTGAATTTGGTCTGAGTGCGTTTCTCAATTTGAAACTCAAGGATCCCGGACTCAGATGCGACCACACTATTTCTGCTTCCCACTTGGGAAGTCGGCAGGATGTGGGGCAAGGCCCCTGGTCTGTGTGCCTCTGGTCAGAGGAGGGGTTGACCTCAAAGAGTGGTTGCCACTGGGCTAAGCTCAGCTAAGTCCAGCAACATCTCTCTATGTGGCTCCTCTCACCTCCCAATCCAGGACCCTGAAGCCACAGCCCCCAGGAGGATCCAGATACTCAGCATTAGAGGAGCCCTAAATCATCTCATCATCCTGGGTACAGTGTGGTACTGGGTAGAAATCCCCATATTCATGGCATCCTGGCTGTGGTCACCTTTCCCCCATCTGCTCCACTGAAGCCACAGGCTAGAGCCATACTTCCAGGTCTGGTTTCCCAATGAAGCCCCTTCCACTTCAGCTGGGGAGAGGGGGGAGGCGGTACTCTCTGAAAGACAGCATTCTGCCTCTGGAAACAAGATGGCATATAGATGGATGAGGCCAATTCTTCTCTTCTTAAGGATTCAGACCTGCCTCAGTGTGCAAGTCCTTCGTGGGCTATGTCTCAGTCTATGGTGTTCTATGGACTTGCAGAACACAGCGTCTAAATTCTTTGCCATGGACAGGAGACATATATAGGATACACATACATACACGTCACCAATATTCATGTTATAAATATTTCACGCTCATACGTATATGTGTGCAGAACACCATCTCCCACTTTATATCTTCAGTAAACAGAAAAGGTACTGACTGCATTCTACTGAAAAGAAAATGAAACAGGAAAGAAAATGTACTGACTGCATCATACTGGGCTAGCCCCATGAGGAAGGCTCCAAACCCTTCTCTTTTCCAAACAAGAGCAGAACAAATGAAATACCCATTACACAGGAAAGAAGGCAATCGGATAGAGAAGGTGGATCAAAGTATGTGCCTACTACCTACTGGCATTGGGCCCTGTGCTAGGTGCTGTTCCTGTCCACTACCCTCACACCACCTCTCCCATGTAGTGTGCTCTCCCTCCTTGATGGGTGAGGAAGGGATGCTCAGGGAAGGTAAGCGACTTGCTTAAGGCCATACTGTTAGTAAGTGATGGAGGCCATCCCATAAAGATATTGAACATGGGGGGATATCATCGAGGCCATGGGATCTGGTAGCAGAGTAGATCCATTCCAGGAATCCAGAGATCTTGGGATGTGGAGGAGACCATGCGGCAAGGCAAGGGTCCCACGAAATGGGATGCCTGACCAGCAGCTGAGGCCATAGTAGAGAAGGGACTAATATTAGGGAGTGTGCCACCTGAGAAGGAGGGAAAGCTGCCTCAGGCCTCACCAGGTACCTCCTGCACCAAACACGTGCATTTATCTTGGTGTTTGAACCACAGATGCTAACAAGGCGGCGGAGGGTGCATGGGTGGGCATCACCTCTCCCCTCGTCCCAGTGATTGGCCTCTTGGCTGCTTGGCTGGCTGAGATGGCAGCCTGGAAGGCCTTATCCCTTGGGGCTGTGTTTCAGAGCTGGGGGCCCCTGTAGATGTGGTCTTGGGCCAACAGCTGAAAGTGGAAGGGGCTTCATTGGGAAAGAGGCCCTGAAAGCGTGGCTCTAGGCCGTGGCTTCAGTGGAGGGGATGGGGGGAGAGATGCCTGCAGCCAGGAGACCGTGATTTCTACCTAGTAGCCTACTGTTTCCACAGATGATGATCATCTCATCATGGGGTGACATGTGGGGTGACATTTTGGAATCTCCACCAGGGAGAAGACCTCAGGTAGGACAGGTTGGAGGTGGCTCAGGTGGTTGCTAATGCTCATCTAGGGTTAAAAGACATCATTTGCGGTGGCTCCAAGTGCCACATTTGTGTGACTTTTTCTGGTCATGCTCAGCCACTTGCATGTGGGTGCGATGAAGGATGCCATTTTGCAAGGCTGCAACAGAAGGGCCAGGGGGGCAGGGGACTTGAGGGTACTTCTGTTCTTTCTGTAAGTGTGATGCAAGAGGTGAACAATAAGAAAAGCGAAGATGACAATACAGAAGTGGGTCTGGCGGGGTGACAGGTCCCAGTCTGAGTCTAAGTTGTGCTGCTGTTAGAATTCCACACTATGTGACTGTGTTTGTTCTGATGTAGGAGGATTTGGGAATGGGAGGTTTATTGAATGGCAGGCGTCTGCAGGAAGAGAGGTCAGCAAAATATCCATCATCTCGGCAAGCCCCACGGGAAGGGAAGACCACAGCAAAACATTCTCTACTTTGTGCACGAAGTATCTTCTAGAACCATACCTGACAAATAGCAGACAAGCGATAGTTTTGGGGATTTTGATGTGTTGATGGATGTGAAGTACTTAGGACCACACTGGCGGTTGGTAGTTGCTAAGTTAGCTATTGTTATGATTGGTGTTATTTGTGAGCGCATGTGAGCTATTCCCAGCAGTTGCCAGAAATATGTAATTAAGGAACACTTTCAAAGGTTGCTGAGGTCCTACACTATGCAAGTGGGGGACATGAGCCAGAAACTTTTTAAATTTTAACTGGTAATATGACCCCATTTGTCCACACAGGCTGATGAGGCCTGGGTGAACTTGGCTGAGAGCAACAATAACAAAATCCATCATCTCTAGAGTATCTGTAGAGTGTTCAGTACCTACTGGGCATTGTACTCATGCATATAATATGGATGTATAAAATATCTTTTAATTTTAACCTTCTGCAATGTAATTATTATTACCACCACTTTATAGATGGAGGAATGGCTTCCAAGAGATAATAGCCTGCCAAGCACACCAATCAAGCAAGAAGTGGATCTAGGATTTGGATAAAGGCGTCTGGGACGATTAAGGAAGAAAAGGTCATGAAGACAATAACAGGATAGAAGAACTTGGAGTGGCCCAGAGCCTGGAGCCACTCTTACTATAGGGTGCCTGAGGCGTGCCAGGCACCGGGCCAGGGGCTTTGCTGCACAGAATCACTGATCTTCACAGCATTTCTGTGAGGCAGGGATTAGGCCACCCTTGTTTTATGATGAAGGAATGGAGGTTTTTCAAGAGGTTACATAACTCGCCCAAGGCCACACAACTGCTAACTAGCAAACATGAGCCCAGAACCCAGTTCATCTGACAGTCTAGGCTCTTGACCAGGCAGGGAGCGAGGCCTGCTTTTTTTTTTTTTTTTAATTTTAATTTTTTTTAATGTTTTATTTTTTGAGAGCGAGAGACAGAGTGCGAGTGGGGGAGGGGCAGAGAGAGAGAGGGAGTCACAGAATTTGAAGCAGGCTCCAGGCTCTGAGCTGTCAGCACAGAACCCGATGTGGGGCTCGAACCCATGAACTGTGAGATCGTGACCTGAGCCGAAGTCTGACACTCAACCGACGAGTCACCCAGCCGCCCCTGCTTTTTTGTTAAGTAGATGCTTTTTGGAACACAGCCATGCCCCTTCCTTTATGTTTGGTCTTAGGCTACCCCAGCAGCAGCGCTGAGTAGTTGTGACAGAGACCATATGCCTCACAAGCCTAAAATACTGACTATCTGGTCCTTTAAGAAAACATGTGCTGACCCCTGCTTTGACCTCTATCCTGTTCAGCTTGCCTTAATTCAAAATACAATGGCAGCAAAAGAATGGGACAGCTGGAGGGATGAGGGTCGGAATCAGGAAGTATCAGAAAGGGTCCAGGCTACGACAGGGTGCCAGAGTATAGCCAAGAAGCTGGATGAGCCGTCCACGTGGGCACTGAAGTTCCCGGGATGGTGGGAGACTTTGAGGAAGAGAGGAAGACTGAGCCTCACATCAGAGCCTCTGTGAGCTGTTAGGTCTGGACAGAGGTTATAAAAGAAGAGCAAGGAATGACCCTCACAGAAAAAGGACCGAAGAAGAGCAGAGATGTGGAGATAGAAATGAAGTGCGAGAAGAATGCCAGCCCCCCACTTTCTCCAAGGCCTGGGGCACATTGGTGGGAAAGGCTAAACCACCCGCAGGGCCGCAGGGAAGGCAGGGGCTCTCTGCAGGTTCAGTGGCGCCAGGGCCGGCGGAGGCTGCTGGTGACCCAGCCCAGGGCCCTCCTCACTACCCCTCCCCTCTGCCAGGTCTCACTGGCCCTGCCCTCACTACTCTCTGCCACCAGGGCCCTACCTGTGTAGTCGATGACGAAGCCAGCACTGCTCACGGACGCGTCACTGCGGAAGGCGAGGAAGAGGCTGTTGCTGCTGCTCTCAATGCGGGCCGGAAGCTGGGAGCCATAGAAGCTTCCTATGAGAGGGCTGAGGGAGTCCCGTCCATCGTAGATATGGAGGAAGTCATAGCCTGGCTCCAAGTTAAAGCTGGGGAACAAAAACATCCCACCCCCACCCCACTAAGGTCAAAAAAGGCTCATACTGTGCCTTAGGCTCTCAACCAAAGGATGGGGCCTCCCAGACAGTGAGCCCTTCACCCCACCGGCACCCAATTCCTGACACTTCCTGGCTAGGGGGAAAATGGTAAAGCCCCCTGATGGCCTCCCAGTCAGGCGAGGAGATGGAGAAGTCAGGCGTGGGGGCAGAGGAGACAGGTCCCAGAGCTGGTGTCTGGAAACCAGGAGCTGAAAATCTAGCAGCCTCTTTCTGCACAAATATTTTTAATTGGAATACACTTGACATACAATATTGTGTAAATTTAAGGAGTGTAACATGTCCACTGGCTACATTTATATGATGTAATATGATTGCCAAAGTAGTGACAATTAGTCCCTTCATCACGTCACATAGTTATCACTTCTTTCTAGTGGCTGGAATAATTAAGATCTAGTTTCTCAGCAAGTTTGATGATTGTAATACAATATTGTTGTCTGTATGCACTATGCTGTGTGCACAAGGGAAAATGAGTTACCAATTCTACATACCGAGTGGTCAGCTAGAGCAGTCCACTTATTTGCCTCTGATGTTCTCTGTAATGTGCTATCTGCACCTCCTTTTCCAAGAGCAAAGAGTCACCCAGGGAGCCATTCCCAGGCAGGAAGGGGTCCGTTCTCATGAAGAGCTCGGCTTCGTCCCCTTATCCCCAAGCCAGTTCTCAGCTCTCCTTGGGATTTGCAACCATCCCACTCTGGCACCCACAAGCATGCCTCTTTCTTGGCTATTTTGACTCTTGCATGGGAAAAAATCCATTTGAAAAAACTGTCTTAGTTTGGCAAATTGAGTATTAGAGTTCTTCAGTGTCATTGATCCCACCGGATTGGCCAGAGTGAAAATGATGGGAAATACCAAGACTGGAGAGAACGTGGAGCCACTGGTGCTCTCGGGCCCTGCTGGCAGGAGGTAAATTTGCTCAGCCGCTTGGGAAAACTGTTTCACAACACCTACTAGATCTGAACATATGCCTGCCCTGTGATGCAGTCAGTCCAGTCTTAGGTACGTATGCAACAAAGCAATGGACACTGATCAGGTGTGCAAAGATGAAAATGACAGAATGTGAGTTGGGAACAGATTTCTGATGCAAACTTGTTTAGAGCTGAGCCACGGGCTGCAATACTCAGATATTCCTTTTGGCCCAGCTAAGAATGAAATAGCAGTTCTACTCTTTAGCTAAGACATGTGGCAGAGAGAGGGGACCGTGACATCTCTAGGACAAAGTGGGTTGGGCTGGCAGGGGGATGGGATGGGGATCCGAAAGTTACAGGGGGGTGGAGCCAGATGTGTATCAGCCTCCTTCCTCCATGGCACCTCGCACTGGGGTCAGCGGCAGGGTCACACCACCACTTCTAGGTGGTATGGTCTTCTTGCTCCCATAATTCAGCTTCCAGCCAACGTGCTTTTTCCCAAGTCACCAGGGGAGTGGTTTGAAGAGAGCCAGTCTTGGTCACAGATGATCTCTCTGCCACTTCCTAACTGCCTTCTGTCTGTCCCTGCCTTCCTTCCATCATTGTATTTTAGCTGAGCACTCTCAATGTGCCGGGCACTGTGCAAGGTGCTCGGGACACAGGGATCTATCAGATGACACCCCTCCTTCAAGATGGCGATAGGGCCAAAGGAAGCGATGGATGGGAAGACAACTAAGCAAAGCATGAGGTCTGTACAAGCACATGGGATCACAACACAAAGTTCCTCGGGGAGGAGGAAGTGAAAGCTTTCGTGGAGGCCAAGCTGGAGGAAGTTTTGGGAGATGCAGAGACCCTTAGTAGTTGGACAAGGAGAGAAAAGGAAGTCGCCAAGAAAGGAGAAGCAGGGGTGAAGTCACAAGGGCAAGAAATAGTCTTGAAGCTGTGAGTAGTTCAGTCTGGCTGGAGCTCAGGGGTTAGAATGGGGTTGGGGTTGGGGGGGTTACTGAATGGAGAGGTAGGCAGAGGCCAGATAGATGGGACTGAAAAGTCCAAAGTTTTTTGTTTTTTTTTTTACAGCTTAATTATTTATTTTGAGATAGAGAGAGAGTGGGACCTGAGGAGGGGCAGAGACAGAGAGAATCTCAAGCAGGCTCCGCACCATCAGTGCAGAGCCCCATGTGGGGCTCGAACTCATGAACCATGAGATCACGACCTGAGCCGAAATCAAGAGTTGGACGCTTAAGAGACTGAGCCACCCAGGTGTCCCTCAACATTCTGATTTTATAGGATGGAGGTATAACCACTACAGGATTTTAAAATAAAAGACGTATCTGTTTGTGTCTTCGTTTTCAAGTCGAGGTATAACTCACACCCCATGAAATGATCAGCAATTAAGTATACCACCCTATCGGTTTTGACACACGCATGACAAGACCCAGGATGTTTCCAGCATCCTGGAATGTTCCCCTTCCCAGTCAACCCTCCCTACCCTGAGAAGCCACCACCGAACAGAATTTTATCACCATAGACTTATTTTGCTGATCCTAAAATTTCATGTAAGTGGAATCATACATTATGTCTTTTTTTGTATCTGTTTTCTTTTGCTCAGCATGGTATTTTTGAGATTCAGCCATGTTGCCTGTATCAGTAGTTCATTCCTTTTTACTGCTGAGTAGCACATTATCATACGTTCAAATGGAAAATGAGGTGGCTATTTTAGCATTTTCGCCAGACAAGGTCACTTTGACAGCCGGCTCGAGAAGAGGTTGGCATGGGAGGAAGATGGGGGCAGAGGAACCAGTCAGGAGAGACTACGGTAGTAATTTAGTTGAGAAATAATAAGGGTTTCAAGCAAGGCAGTAGCTGGGAGGCTGGAGAAGAGGGGAAAATGTGAGGAGAATTAAGGCCGCACAGGCTCCAAGCCTTGCTCACTAATGGAAGGAGCAGGGCAGGTGCATGATGGCGGCACTCCCTAGGGGTCAAAAGAGAGCTCT
This sequence comes from Lynx rufus, assembly GCF_022079265.1. Taxonomy (NCBI): domain Eukaryota; kingdom Metazoa; phylum Chordata; class Mammalia; order Carnivora; family Felidae; genus Lynx; species Lynx rufus. Next base: position 197,004,152 of record NW_025814834.1, on the reverse strand, counting down.
TCTGAGGGGAGAAGTCATATGCTTAGTTCTGTACGCGCTGCTGCGGGTACCAGACCTCCACCAGTTGGAAATGGGAGGCTGCAGCTCAGAAGACAGTCTGGGCAGTGGTTGCATGGAGTCTCCAGGTTACAAGAGGAGGGTGAAGCCATCGGAGCAGATGGGCTGGTCCAGGAAGGAAGTGTGGATGAGGAGGGGAGAGGCTGGAGATAGAGCCTGGCCAGGGAAGGGGGCCACGAAAAGGAAGCCACAAAGTCACAGAAACCTGGAGAACCAGAAGGGAGGAACTTCACAGAAACCAAGGAGAAAAAGCAGGGTAAGGATGGAGGGAGCGAGCGAGAAGTGCCATGGGCTAAAACATGGAAAGTTCCATTTTGTGCGGCGACCAGGAGTTCGCTGGTGTCTTTTATCAATGGAGTTGCTAGCGGGACCGTGGAGGCCGAACCCAGATTTCAGTGGTTGGAGAGTGAACAGGAGGTCAGGACGGAGACACAAGCAGAGATGATTCTTTTGAAGAGTTTGCCTCTAGAGGGATGAAGGAGACTGTGCAGGAGCTGGATGGGGGAAAACCTGAGAAAAACTTGAGCCTGTTCCCCTCTAGGGAGCGTGATGGAAGGGGCCAGGTGGCAACAGAAGGGGAAAACACAGGAGAGCAGGGGAGAAAGGATCCAGCGAGGCCCTGCTTTCTGAATCTCAACACCTTCGGAGGTTAAAAAAAAAAGAATAATAGCTACTTCATCAATTATCATAAGGATTAAATAAGATAGTATGTGTAAAACCACAGAGCCCAGCTCAGGGCACACAGGAGACATCCAATAAATGCTAGTGTCCTTCCTTTGGACTCCTTCACCTTCCACGGAATGGAGAACTCTGCCCTGGCACGCCTATGTGTACTCACCTGGACACCGGGGTCTAAAACCCCTAGTTGCTCTGAACCCCTCATCTCCCACCCGGGGGAAAGGTACATACATGTTAAATACCAGGGCGATGACGTAGTCCGGAGAGACGGTCACTTTCCAGTCACACTCCTTGCCTGGCGGGTAAGGTTCTGGGTAATTTGGTGACAGAATGACTCCTGATGGACCCGACAGGTCTCCCCCGCAGGGAGCTGGGGAGAGAGGAAGACAAGGGTCAGACCTTCCCCTCACCGGGTCACGTTTTCTTGGGCATTGGTAAGGCACAGTGCAGGGGGGTTGAAACCTGGTTCGAGGGGCCAAGGGCAGGGTGGGATGGAATGGGTACAAGGTTGTACCCTGAAGTGACAGAAATGTTTTGGAACTAGCAGAGGTGGTGGTTGCACAACATTGTGAATGCACCAGATGGCACTGAATCATTTATTTTAACATAGCAAATTTTATGTTACATGAATTTCACCTCAGGAAATTATTATTTAGTTTTTAGTGTTTATTTTTGATAGAGAGAGAGAGACAGAGAGTGAGTGGAGAAGGGGCAGAGAGAGAGGGAGACACAGAATCTGAAGCAGGCTCCAGGCTCTGAGCTGTCAGCATAGAGCCTGACGTGGGGCTTGAACTCACGAACTATGAGATCATGACCTGAGCTGAAGTCGGATGCTTAATCGACTGAGTCACCCAGGTGCCCCTCACCTCAGGAAATTATTAAAAACAAAGACAAAATACCTGGCTCTGCCACTTCCTGGCTATGTGACCTTAGGGAATTTACCTAACCTCTCTGGACCTCAGCATCTTTTCTCTATTGCAGGAAGACATTATATTTCCCTTGGGGATGGTAGTAAAAATTTTGGAGAGGTGGTTAAAGCATTTGGCATACAGTAAGCAGTCAGTATTTGGAGCCCTTATTCATCTCTGAGACATTTGAAACACACGGTCTCCTTCCACCGCCTCACATCCCGTTTTCAGGCGAGCTTTGTGGCTGTTTATCCCGCGTTCCACGTCACTCGCTGCCAGGAGGAGCAAAAAACACAATCACGTTCACCCGCCAAGTGTGGCTGGCCTCCTGGCTGTCAGTGCTTGGGGCATCTGCTTGGGGATGCAGACACCTTCCAATTTTCCGGAAGACCTTGTCTGAGAGAATATGTGCCCCTCAGTTGTATGGAGATATGACGGAGCTCCATTAGGCCATGGTGGTCCCCACCCCATCAGGCTTGAGATGACAGGCCTTTCAAGCAGGCGGGCAGCAGGAAATTGGCTGGCGATACAAGAAGTTGCTTGCCCAGAGACCTGTGGGGGCATTTCCCAGATTCTGAATCAGGTTCTTCCCTGAATGGCTGGGTCACTGTGCTGTAGCAGTAGGGTGTGAGAAAGGGGCGGCTGGAAAGTATACGGGGTCACTAACAGGAAATCTGGCCGAGACTGTAAATATGGCCTGGTCTGAGAAAAAAACCACAGGGCACAACGGGAGGTTGAAGTACAGCAGGCCAGTAGTGAGCCCACCGGAGCCTGGAAAGCCTATTCAAGGAGAGGCCAGAAAATCCAAGATGTGACACACAGGCAGGAGCCAAGGGTGTATCTAAGACTGAACTTAAGAGCAGCCAATTGCTTGTCACAGAGCTGAGTTTTATTGCCTCATGCTGTACCTTTCACTCAGGGTAAGGCTTAAAGCACTAGATCAATGCCCACAGGGTCTTTCAAAACAACAACAACAACAACAACAACAACAACAACAACAACAGTCCTCAGGGCCATAAAAGCCCTAACACGGCTGAACATAAAACCTGAGTGGTCAAAAGTAGTGGGTTTTTTTTCCCTCCCATGGAAAGTACATCCCAAGTATCAACTTGAATACCAAGAACACTCAAGTGGGCACCTGTTATATGTCAGACATGACGTATAGCATATTACATACATCATCTCATTTACATCTCGTAACAGCTCCATGAGCTATGGATTGTTCTTCCTCATTTAGAAATGAGGAGGCTGGGACTCAGGGGGGTTAAGGACCTTGCCCAGAGTCACTCTGAGACTCGACCTTCATCTGTCTGGCTCCAAAGGATGCCCCTTTCCCATTTTATTCTGCTGGGAATTTCTGGCCGGGGAGCAGAGGAGTGCTCCTCCCTATAGGCTGGCAGGGGAGCAGCCCCAGTTGCAGGAGCGCCTATGAACAAGGATGGTTCCTCTCATCAGGTCTGCTTTGTGTCTCATTCACTCCTCCCCTGCACTCTCTTAGAGAAGAGGGTTACATGAATGAGATGCACTGGAGGCCTGTGTGATCAGGATAAAATCTTGCACTTAACACAGCAGGACCCACTGCCTGGTCCTAAGAGTGGCCCTACCCATGGCCTAGAAACTGATGCAGGTCATGTGGGCAGTCTGAACTCCCAGGGGACCTTTTAAGGGGGCACAGTGATGCCTCCCATTAGAGCAAGGGCCACCAGGCATGAGACTCTTTTGTGGCACAGGGGTTTCCCCCTTAAGTTAGCCACAGGTTGGGGTGAGTCTGGGTGTTTCTGAACCTTCCCGTATTGTTCTTCTGCCAACCCCCAAAGTGCTCACAGTTTGTCTGGGTTCTAGGCCTCTGCTATGGCACAGTCCCCCTCCAGATGGTTCCCTGGCATTGGATGATCAGGCACCTGCTTCCCACTCAGGACCCCGATGTGGGCTTCACTGCCCTCTGCCATTTGTGTATCAAGGCCTGGCCAGGCTCCTAGCTGCTTCCTGTTTGCAGCTGATTGAGTAGTATGCCGAGGAAGGAAATGCCTTCCCTTTCCAGTCCCATTGGCAAGCCAGCAGGACAACTGAGCTGTTGCAGACTAAATGAGGCCTTGGCAACATCCTAGCATCCCCTGGTCCTTTTAGCAGGTGACCCACAGGGTTGGGAAGGCAGGCTGGGACTAGAAGCTGGGTCTTGCTCCCAATCCAGGGTGCCTGCCCCTCACCCACGGTCATGCCCTGCCCTCTCCCTACTGTGAGTCAGAAGCAGAAGGCAGGTTCTGGCCTGCAGACCCAGGCTCGAGCTTACAAACCATGGAAGCCCAGGAGGGAGTGGAAGCACGTGGTTGATCATCCCAGATGGCCAAGGAGTGGGCAGGCTGTACTGTGGGGCGAGAGTTGAGAAAAAGGCCACCGGACTTGCAGTTACACAGTCCTGGGTTCCAATTCTGATTGTCCCGCTTACTAGCTGTGAATTTGGGCAAGGTATCCCTTTTATGGGCCTCCATTTCCCCACTTATAAAATTAAAAAAAAAAAAGAAAAATGACGAGAATGGCTTCTAACATACACTGTGTTCACCATGAACCAGACGTGGTTCTAAGTGCTTTGTAGTATGACCTTACTTAATCCTCAAAACAACGTGATGAGGTAGGTGCTATCATTGTCCCTATTTTACAGGAGAGGAAAATGAGGCACAGGGACATTAAATAATTTGTCTAAGGCCACACAGCTTGCTGTGGTGAAGCCACCGGACTCGGTGGTTGGAATCCAGAACCTGAGCTCAAAACTTACCACCTGGTGATTCCATTTGCAAGAATGCAGCTAAAATGTCTAGCCCGGTGCCTATCATGGGGATGACGCTCAATAAATACTTGTTTTCCCCCCTTGCTTTTTCCCTATAATGAAGGGATATCAAGGCCAGCCAGACCAGTCATGGCAGACTGCCAAGGGAGCTGGAAATTAGGGGCTTGTCACTGGGATTTCCAGACTGTTTGAGCGAAGAGACAAAGACATTCATTTTGTTGCCTGAGGAACGTTTCCCCAAGCTGAGTACAGAAGAATGGGTAATGAAAGCTAAATTAACCTCTTTGCCCTGCTTGCTGCACATTTATTGCTCTCAACAGCTTAACACAGTGCAGCCCCCCTCCTCCACCTGGGACAGTCTTATCTCAGGACCTGCTTTTCTGTAAGAGAAGCCTAAGGAATCACAGCCCTGTAGAAAGCTAAATTTGGAAGGGGCCTCAGAGGTCATCTGATTCCCTTCTGGGCCTCACCAGAATTCCCCTTCCCAGATGGGATTCTGGCTCAGGGGAGGGAGGGGAGTCCTAAAACTGAAAAGAAGAAAACAGAGAAAGGAGGAAAGGAAAGAAGGAAGGAAGTTAGGAAGGAAGGAAGGAAGGAAAGAGAAAAGCAAGGAGGGAATTAGCATTTCTTGAGATTTGGGTTAGTTATGTCCTCACCCCACAATGCCAAGAGAAGTATATCTACTCTCACTTTACAGAATAGGAAACTGAGGCTCAGAGATGGATTGATTCCCCATGGCCACTGAACTAGTCAATGGCACAGCCAGGATCTGAACCCCGATCTGTCTCCTTCAGTACCCCATATTCTTTCCTACATGGCTCCATGTAGCTGAGAATGGAGCTGTTCCTGGAACCCAGGTCTCAACTTCCTGTCTGCTGTATGTTCACCATGCTCCTACCATGTAACCTGGGTCGCTCCCAATTACTTGTGAGAGACGGGATTCAGTGTGTCCCCTTCAGTGCCAAGCCTCAGAGCTTGGCCGGCAAAGGCCAGTCCTTGGATGCCTGGACAGAAACTCCCCTGGAGCCTCTGTGGAAAGAGGTGCCTGCAGGGCATTGGCCAGGTGGAAGCCGCTGGGCTGTGTCTCAGAAAGTCCCTGGGACCTGTCCCCGGCACAGTAGTCAGTGTGGGAGGTAGGAAATTGAAACGCTTTGCATTCAGACTGATGTGGGTGTGAATCTTGGCTCTGCCATACCCTAGCCCTGTGATTTGGGCAAGATATCCAAATTTGTCTAAGTTTCAGTTTCCTGAACTGTAAAATAAGGGAATGGTGCTCATTCTGGAGAGCTGTAGGGAAAGTCAAATGAGGCTGTGTACGAAAACATCCAGTATGGGGCTGGCACACAGCAAGGGGACTCAGGGACTATCGCTTCTCTTCTAACACCTGTCGTTGACACAGGAGATAAATGCATTCAGTACTTTGCCTGAGAAAAAGGGCCATGTGGCAGTAAGCACCTGGATGCTTCTATTTCTCTTTCCAGTCTTCTCCTCCTTTCAAGCTCCCTCCCCATCCCAGTCTCCAGTGGCTAGGGAGCAAGATTATTCACACCCCAACTCTTACAAGCTCCCTGACCTTGGCAAGTCTCAGAGTTTCCATTTCTTCATGGGTCAAATGGGGAGATTTTTAAGACTAAGGACAGATCTGGAGATCTGACACCCAGGTAACCAATAATTTCCTTGAGCAGAGAAAGGGCAAACTTCTTTCCTTTATACCTGAGCCTATGGGTGCCCTTCCAGTGCTTTAGGTAATGGAAGGGGCATCTGGGAACCTGCTGACCTTCCTGCCCGAGCTCACCTATCACCTTCCTCCCAACCTATATAGCCTGAGCCAGGGGAGAAAGGAGGCAGACATGCCTGGCTTAGCAATTTGGGGGCCCGTTTTGGGGAGGGAAGAATTTGTCGTGTATAGAGAGTGTGAGTGTGTGAATGTGAGGGGGTGTGTGTGCGCATATAAGCAGGGTAAACTGTGGGCTTCCTGCAACTTTCAGCTGCTCCAATTCTCCCAGCCAGCCTCTAGAGGCAGCTGCCACTTATGCCACAGGGTCTGGAACACACAACCGGTGGGACCAGAGGGCAGGATTCGCTCTGCAGCTGCTTTGTACCAATGCACGTTGGTGGGCTGGGCTGCCAGAAGAATCTGTTCTCGATCTTCACGCAGCTGATCTCCGCGCTCCCCTGTAGCGCATAGCCAGGGTCACACTGGAACACCGTGGAGTCTCCGGCTTCCCAACTGTCGCCGCTCCGGCTCCCATTCTGCGGGACCCCAGGGTCGTTGCAGGACGTTGCTGTGGACACTGGGATGAGGGAACAGAAGAAGTGGGGTTGCCCAGATGTCTGCCGGACAATGAGGCTCCAGCTCATTACCCTCACTGCCATCACCACGCCCACCGCCAGTGCCACTGCCACAATCTGTCACCTCCCACCGGCATCGCTGGCTGCAGCAACAGTGCCACCGGTTTCTGTTCTCACCCCATTCCCTGTCACCGCCTCCACCGCCACTGGGGACCACCAGCTATTTTACCAGTAGTACCTTCACCTGTCACGAGATACCATGACTTAGGTGTGATTACACAGCCACGATTGTAGAAGTGAGTTCCATTCGATTTAATGACACAAGCCTTGTTCCATAGATAAGCTTTGAATTTTGTGTACATCATGTTGCCAACAGGAGTGACAAGGCGATTAAGTCTAAACTCCACGTATTCAATCAGAAGGGTCTGCCAACAGGTTGGGAGCAGGTCTGCCTGAGCACTGAGCAGCGGGTGTGAAGGGGCAGGGAGAACTGGAGTCCGGTGAAGGCTGTGTCCTCCCTTGCATGGCAAATGCCCAACCACCCATCAGACTGAAACCAAAGGGAAGTCTGATGTTCGTAGCAAGTGATAAAGTAGAGTTCAAAATAGATATTCGTAGCTGAGAGGTATCAAATATTCAAAAAACTCAGGAATGTGGGAGATGTTCCCAGGCTGGTAATCTAACTTCGCGTACAACAGACCACGTATTTTAAAAGCGAATGTCAAATGAATGGCGGAGGGAAGGAATAAATAAATAACAGGATGAACGAATGAATGAATGAGTGAACAGACGCAGCATGAGAAGACACACCAAAGGACATGATGGAAGAAAAAGTCCAGAGAAAGAATCGGGGACAGCTGCAAGCTCCAGCTGCCTACACAGACCCCACCTGTGTCATTGTTCAGACTATGGTCAGCCGGACCCAGGGACAGGAGGCTCTGGAGGCCACAGGATGCACAATGGTCATTTGCTTGGAGGGTCAGTTCCCCCACCCCAAAATTTTGGGAAAAATAACATGCACAAAACCAAAGGAATTTATTGTGGAGTAGAACGTAGAATTCACATTAGTTCTTCAGCAAAAACGTGAAGCCTCAAAAAGATTTTAGCCTCTTAACAGCCTCCAGATCTGCAGGTGGATATACATGCACTCTGTTCTGTTCTTTTCTTTTTTTTTTTTTTTTTTTTATGAAGTTTATTGACAAATTGGTTTCCATACAACACCCAGTGCTCATCCCAAAAGGTGCCCTCCTCACTACCCATCACCCACCCGCCCCTCCCTCCCACCCCCCATCAACCCTCAGTTTGTTCTCAGTTTTTAACAGTCTCTTATGTTCTGTTCTTTTCAATGGAAAAGCTCGAGAAGCCCGCACCAGGGCAGCTGTACACACCAACACCACCCATTATAAGATCTAGGACTGTGTGGACGAGCCTGGAGTTAGAGTATCCGATACCTTATACCCAATAACAATACATAATAAACTAGGGCCCACTGTCAGATATGGCTCTATGCCTGTTCTTGTAAATAAAGTTTTATTAGAATATGGGCATGCTCATTTGTTTACATATGCTATACTATATTCCAGCCACGTCTGTAAAATTTTCCAATACATCAAACTCAGTCCCCTCCCCACTTCTCCCCAGGACCTTTGCACCTGCTGGTCCTTCTGCCTAGAACGAAGGTGCCACAGAGTTTCCTGGGCCAGCTCCATCTTGTCACTCAGTTTTTAGCTCCCATATCACCTCCTCAGACAGGCCTCTTTGATCGCATTCTTCTGGGCTCAAATCTTGACCCCCTTCCACCAATTTTGTCACATTATCCTGTTTCATTTGTTTCATTGCACAATCTGTAATAATCTTGCTAATTCGTCTGTTTGCTTCTTTATTGTATATCACTTGTGCATCTCTGTGGGAACAGAAAGCTCGGCTGGTTTGCTTCCAACTGTCTCCCCAGGGCCTAGAACATTACCCAGCACACAGCCATGCTCAGTAAATATTTGTTGAATGAATAAATAAATGAACAAATCATCACCATCTGACACTTACTGAATTTATTTATAAAGTCAAATAAGAATCAATCTTCTTCCTTCCCAATTAAAAACAGACTTAGCTTTCATCTCTAGCTCTACAGTGTGCTGTACACATGTAAATGATTCCCTGGAAGAAAAATAGCTCACTGTTCTGACCATATTCAGAAAGATTATTTATATGGGAGGCGACAGAGTGCAATGATTAAGAGCCTAGGTCTGGGAATCAGACACGGGGGTTTTGATCCAGTCTGTGCTGCTTATTAACTAGATGACCTTGTATGAGAAACCTCTCTGGGCCCCAGAGCCCATGTCTGCAACATGGATTAATAATGGCCACCATATTCTAAGGTTTCCGTGAAAATTATTAGCAGAGCGCTTTAGCGTGGAGCCTGACTCAGTGGGTGGCAGTGACTATGCTTCCCTCTCCTTCAGGGTCTCCCTGACCTTCTTTGTTCCCACTTTCTCTCCTGAATGCTCCTGAATTCGAGCTGCTTGGCAAAGCCCCGGGGAAATGCTGGATCCACGTGGTTCAGACAGGATGTTAGATGTTACACAGTCATGTTTACTTAATAAAGCCAAGCCTGCACTAATCGTCTCTGGCATTTCTGTACAATCCCCCGTCAAACACACACTATAAAGTTAACATGGGGTGAGCCATTCTCCCTTCCCCAGAGTAGTCCTGGTATTTGCTCACTGATGGTAGCAACAGGGAAGGTGACCTTTCGTGAACCTCAGTTACACCCAGACCCTGGGCCAGGTGGTCTCAGCCTTTCTGGAGCCCAGGCTAGATAGCTTTGCCCACTCCCCTCTCTGCGGACCTACGCGAGGCTCCGGACAGCTTGTCTCAAGACACGCTTGCATTAGAGAAAACCAGCCATTCGTGCGTTCAGGTGGTCACGTGGCTGTTAATTCAGGAAGCAGTGTGTGAGCACCTGTGGCCTACGCTGTGGGGGAGTCTGAAGGCAGGACCTGGCCCTGACTCTCGAAGAGCTGCCTGTGAAATGGCAAGTAGGTGGCCACCTCCAAGCCAAGGCAGAGTGTCTGGAGTTGACAATGTGCTGAGGAAGCAGAAGTAAAGTGCTAGGGGTGCCACAGGCCACAGCAATTTATTCTGAACGGAGAGATTAGGAGGAAGTGGCACCTGACAGGAACCTTGAAGGGTGAATTTTATGTCTACGGGCTGGGAGTGGCATGAGGAAGCAGAATGGGCTGCTGGGCGGAGGCATGGCTCATGAGAGTGCCCAGGGACTCTGTCCCATGTGGCCACACTGCACGTGCAGTGGAAGTCAGATCATGCAAATCTATGGGGGAATTTTCAGTGCAATTAAGAGGAGTTTTTTTTTTTTTCTTTTTCCCCCAGCCATAACCATTAGCTGGGGCACAGTCAGAGAAAAATACATGTCTGGTTTAATTATTCATGGTCCTCCTTTCCCCGGAGAGTGGACTGAGCTGTCTCTTTAGCGTTCTCTCCTCACTTCTGGGGGATTCTTTATAGCATATCCCAGCAGTCTCCAAAGTCTGTCCTGTAAAATGCTAGTCTCTTGAGATGGTCTAGGAAAAAGTCATCCATGGTGAAATATGTTTGGGAATTGTGACTCACTAGATAGATACCTTCTGAATTTACCTGCCTTAGCATACTAGAAGTTCTCAGGGGTCCCAAATTACAGATCGCCTCTTTAGGTCTGCCTTGACCGAAGCACCTTCTCAACGTTGCTTGATCATGCAAAGTTCTTTTTCTGGCAACGTCAATTAACAGTCCATGGAACTCCAGGGAACAGATGTTGGGAAATGCTGACCTAAAATGATTCCCTTGCTGCCCCGTGGTGGGAACCTAATCTTAGATGAGATCAGCATTACTCCATGGTCCCCAGAGAGTCTCTGTGGTATTGACAAATGGGTGCCAGGATTTCAAGTAAGAAGACTCCCAATGAGCCCTGCAAGGAGCTATTCCTTGCTAGGCTGGACGCTTGCATGAGTGTTAATCGGGCAAGTTAATGAGTATAAATGAACGTAATCCTGGAGACCCTCATCTCCCCTATAGACTGTTGAATGCTCATCTCCATGGAGAAAACAGATGCACACAAGAGCTGGAAGTAGGGTTTGTGACACCATTACAGCCTAACTGGTGCCAGAAATATACCTAACCACCCTTAGTCAGTATACCAACCAGGTGAGACTGTGGAGGCAAAGCCGTGGCAAGGGGTGCCACACAGGCTTGCTCCGGAATCACCATGGAAACCAGCCCCCCAACACACACACACACAGTGGAGTAAGGAGATGGTAATGAAGACAGCTGCTGTATAATAAACATAAGCATAAACCGAGGCAGAGTCACTCGTGCAGGGAAATGAGTGACGGAAGAGGCACTTCAGAGGAGATGAGACGATGCATCACAGGGGGAGGCAGGACCAATACATGAATTATCTAATACTGGGACTTGGATGTTGAGCATTGCCCATTTTTGGTAGCTCTTTGTTATGCTCCTCCATAATTGGCTACTATAGTACATAATTAATCGAATTTAGATCACTCATGTTTGGCTCCCAGTCCTTATGGAGATTTGCACTAGACTAAGAACCGGCGTGTGAGGCATGTCAGAGTGGCTCTTCCATGATCGAGCCGCACATCGCCATCACCTCGTGCCTGCCTGCCCCCTTCCACGCTCCCTTTGCTTCAGCCTACACGTCTGGAAGCTGTTATCCTGCCTCTGTACTTGTGCACATGCTCTTGGCACCTAGGATGCCCTTTTCTCTCTTTTACATCTAACAGGGACCCACAGATGCCCCCAGGTCCTACTCCATGGCACCTCCAATTCCACATCATCATCGACTACCCCCTCCTTGAAACACTGCCTTTCCCTCATGCTTCTGGTCTGAGCTTGGACACTGTGTTTCCTGGAACATCTTCCTTGATGTTCCAAGGTGAGCATTATAGTTTATATTTCATCCTCCAGATACTCAACAATTTGCATGTTAGTGTCTCTTAGGCTGCCTGCCTGTCTTCGCCTGCCGAGTGAGCTCAGCACAGATATCTGAACAAGTGCTAACCGGGTCCCAGGCACATAGCACCTGCTCAATGAATATCTCCACACAGTGGGGGAGGGATGGAGGAAAGGAGGCACTGGAGAGGGGTTGGTGGGGGAGGCTGGAGTCGTGCTGCAGGACAGATGGAGAGGGATGGGCAGAAAGTGAGCACAGACCTGAGAAGTGAATGGCAAACCCCTGCTTGCTGGTGAAGAAGTCGGTGCTGAACTGCAGAACGACCGAGTTGAAGGTGCTGTGTAGGTCCTTGGGCAGGGCTGCACCGCTGAGCTCCTTCAGCAGAACCCCACTCTCCACAGGCCCGTCCCAGATGCGTAGCACGTCATGGACCTCCTCCGTGTCAAACACCAGGAAGTGGAGCCTGAACGGAGAGAAGAGGCAGACAGTCACCCTGGGCCCAGCACCTTCTTCCCAGGGGCTTCCGGTCAGAGAAGGTCATAAACCTAAGAAAGACTTGCAAGAAGGAAGAGAAAGCAGTGTCCGGCAGCACGGCTTCCATCCAGTCTGCTCCTCCCACTGGGGGTCCCTAACAGTGGGGCAGGGGTGGTGGGGTGTGGCTTTTGTGCAGCTTATTATTATGAGCTTCATGTTGCCACTGTCGAACCCCACCCGTCCCTCCACGGCACACAACAGTCCCCAGACATCACTCCTGAGTCCACCACATCCATTTCCCAGACTGTGAGGGGGATGCCGAGAAGGCCTAGATCCAATCAAAATCCCAAAAAGTCGTTTTGTGGATATCGACAAACTGAGCCTGAAGTTTATATGGAGAGGTGAAAGACCCAGAACAGCTACACAATATCGAAGAAGAATGAAACTGGAGACTGACACTACCTGATGTCAAGACTTCCTACAAAGCTGCAGTAATCAAGGTGGTATGGTGTCGGTGAAGGAATAGATGAGTGGGTCAATGGAACAGAACAGAGAGCCCAGCAATAGACCCATGTAAATACAGTCAACTGATCTTTGACAGAGGAGCAAAGACAGTCTTTTCAACAAATGGTGTTGGAACAACTGGATGTCCACATGCAAAAAATGAATTTAGACTTGAAACCCTTCATAAAAATTAATTCAAAATGGATCACAGACTTAAATGTAAACATAAAACTATAAACTCCTATAAGACAACATAGGAGAAACCCTACATGACCTTGGGTGTGGGGATGACTTTTAAATAACATGCCAAAGGCATGATCCGTGGAAAAAACCACTGATCAACTCCACTTCCTTGAAATTAAAAACTTCTCTTCTGCAAAAGACAATGTCAAGAAAATGAAGAAAATGAGCAGACAAGCCACAGACTGGGAGGAAATATTTTCAAAAGACATCATTTGACAAAGGACTGTTATCCAAAATATACAAGGAATTCTTTTTTTCTTTTTAAGTTTTACTTATTTTGAGAGAGACAGAGACAGTGTGAGTGGGGGAGGGGCAGAGAGAGGTAGGGAGAGAGAATCCCAAGCAGGCTCTGCACTGACAGTGGGGCTCCAACTCATGAATCGTTGACATCATGACCTGAGCTGAAACCAAGTCAGATGCTCAACTGAGCCACTCAGATGCCCCAACATACAAATAATTCTTAAAAGTCAACAATAAGAAAACAAATAACTCTGATTTAAAAATGGGCCAAAGACCTTACCAGACACCTCACCAAAGATACACAAAATGGGGAATAAGCATATGAAATGATGCTCCACATCATGTTACCAGGGAAATGCAAATGAAAAGAGCAAAGGGATGCCACGGCAGACCTCTTAGAATGTCCCAAAGCCGGAACCCCCAACAACACCAAGTGTTGAGGAGGAGGGAAACAGGAACCCTTACACATTGCTGGTGGGAATGCAAAATGGTATGGCCACTTTGGAAGATGGTCTGGACATTTCTGACAAAAGTAAACATATTCTTCCTACCATACCATCCAGCCATCATGTTCCTTGGTGTTTACCCAAAGGAGTTGAAAACTTAGGTCTGTCCAAGGACCTGCACACAGACGTTTAGAGCACTTTTGTTCGTAACTACCCAAACTTGGAGGCAACCAAGATCTCCTTCAGTAGGTGCATGGATAAACTGTGGCACATCCAGATGATGGAATAGTATTCAGTGCTAAAAATATATGAGCTCAAAAGGCATGAAAAGACATGGAGGCAACTTGAATGCATACTACTGAGTGAAAGAAGCCATTCTGAAAAAGCTTCACATTGTAGGATTCCACCTATATGACATTCTGGAAAAAACAAAATTATGGAAATGGTAAAATAAATAAATAAGTAAGTAAGTAAGTAAGTAAGTAAGTGCTTGCCAGGGGCCGGATGGCTGGGAGGGATGAATGAGTGGAGCACAAAGGATTTTTAGGGTGGTGGAAACACTCTTAGGGTACTATAATGGTGGATCCATTTCATGGTACATTTGTCCAAACCTATACAATGTACATCAGAGTGAACCCTAATGGAAACTACGGACTTTGAGTGATAATGATGTGCCAGTGTAGGCTCATCATTTGTGACAAATGTACTACTCTGGTGTGGGATGTTGACAGTGGGGGAGGTTGTGCATGTGTGGGGGCAGGAGGCAAATGGGAAATTTCCGCACCTTTGTCTCAATTTTACTGTGAAACTAAATCTGCTCTACAAAACTAAGTCTTAGGAAAAGAGGTGTATGTGTGTGTGTGTGTGTGGGCGCGGGTAAAGGTAAGGGGTTGTTGGGGTGACAGAGCTGTGGTGGGGAGAGGGGTGAGCCTACTTCTTGGTCTCTAGGAACAGAACTCAGGATATTGGCTACACATAGGCTTGGTTTAGATAATCCCTAGGGATTCGAGGAGGCCAGGCAGGGGTTTCCATGTGGAGGGTGACTGCAGGCCACAGACAGAGCTCCCAGAGCAGGGTAGCTGAGTAGGAATCCTGAATTCTTCCAGGACAAAATGTTCTGGTTGCCAAAGCTACTTTGACTAGTCTGGGTGACTCTCTTCTCTCTCAATCTCTTTTATTATCAAGTTGTTATTTTGGAACAGTTTTAGACTTCTAGAAAAGTTGCAAAGATAATATGGAGAATTCCCATAGACCTCTCACTCTCTCTCCCGTTGTTCATGTCTTACATTTCCCGGGTACATTTGTCACAACTAGGGAACCAAATCAGTGCATTATTATGAACTCAGCTCCAGACTTTATTTGGATTTCACCAGTGTTTCCACTGATGTCCTTTTTCTGTTCTAGGATCTAATCCATTTATCACTATCTCCTTTAAAAAATTTCTTTTTAACTTATAAAAATAAGACATGCTCAAGGCAGAAAAAGACAAACAATATATAGATGTACTGAATTTTTAAAAAGTCTCTTTCTTACACAAACCAATCTGTTCTCCAAAGCTTTTTACTTGATATTAGTTTTGGTGTATATCCTTCCAGACTTTCAGTGTTGCACACTTGCATTTTTCCCCCCAAATGGGACCATATTTTACATAATTTCATGTCACTTTTTTCACTTAAGACTCTTTTATGTACCTAATATGTACAGTTCATTTTTTTTCTCTACAAAAATGGACATGGTTATATTTTACTATCTCACAAAAGACTGCAAGGAGTGCTCCCATCTTCAGGTAGCTTTGCACATTTCTGTTAATATTTCAGTTGATTGTAGCAAGAATTTTGGGGGGAAGATGGGTCATACTTAACAATTTTTGATAAATGCTGCTAAATTATTCTCTTCGGTGATCATATTGATTTATATTCCCACTAAACAGCATTCATAAGACTCTTCTCTCTAAACTTTACCTCATCAACATCAGATATTACAATGTTGTAAATATATTCTATATTAAATACTTGCCCATCTGCTAAGCCAAAATGGAATCTCACTGGTGTTTTAAGTTTAGATAATTTAGTTAGGTTGCATATCTTTGCATATATTCATTGGCCATTTGTATGTCTTCACAAACTTTACCCATCTTAATTGAGTTACTTGTCTTTTAAAATTCTATTTACAGTTAACTGTAACTCTAGTATAATTTTTATTTATTATTTTTATACTTTTTGATTTGTTTTTCATACATTGCTAATATTTTCTCCTAGCGTCTGGTATCTTTTTGCCCTTTAAATTTTGTCCACAGTGTCTATTTCAGTGTAGGGGTTATTCATTTTATATAATCAAGTGTGGTAATCTTTTTCTTTAAGGATACTGGGGGTCATGTTATGCTTGGGCAAATCCGCTCCTTCCCACAATGATTGGACAGCAAAACTTTAATATTTCCCCAGACTTTGTTAGTTCTATTTTTTGAGGTTTTCAGGTTCATTATGTTTCCAAATGGACACTCAACTGTCCCACTACCACCCATGTTTTGACTATCAAAATGCTCTGTTTACTTCCTCCTATTTATTATAGTCCGTGCTTAGTTTATTCATTTGTTTACTACCTGTCTCCCCAACTAGAAGACCGTTTTCATGAGTGTGAGAGCAGGTATTACTCACGACGGTAGGCCCCAGTGCCTAGGATGTGCCCGACAACTTTGGATGGTGCTCATGAATACCTGGGGAAGGAGGACACTTGTCGCTGAATAATCCAGGCTCCCCCCATGGGTTTGAAATGCTATAGGTTTGGTCATGAGTCCGATTCTAGACGCTCTCCTTAGTTCCAGGGCCTTCCTCCTTTGTCTATATGGATGCTACTTGTGGTACTATGAACATGCCTCCTCAACTTACTTCTGTTTTCTTATTTCATATTTTGATATTATGTTTTTAAAGTTGTTCTGGTTGTTTTTAAATACTATTTTTAATGTTTATTTATTTCTGAGAGAGACAGAGCATGAGCAGGGGACGGGCACAGAGAGAGGGAGACACAGAATCCGAAGCAGGCTCCAGGATCTGAGCTGCCAGCACACAGACCAATGTGGGGCTCAAACTCAAGAACTGTGAGATCATGACCTGGGCCAAAGACAGATGCTCAACGGACTGAGACACCCAAGTGCCCCATCATATTTTGATATTCTCGCAGGGCAAGTCCCTCTTCATATTCCAGTCTCCCTCCCAAATTTCTTAGCTATTTTCGCAAACTTATCCTTTGACACGAACTTTACAGTTATCAAGTTCCAAAAAAATCCCACTGATACTTTGGAATTGCACACATGTATTGATTAATTTGGGCAAACTGATATCTTTATGCTATTTTCCCCAGCCAGGAACACTGTAGATAACTTATTTAGGGCTTAGTTCATTTACCTTGGTAAAGTTTCATGGTTTTCTTCTTTGTCATGTTTTTCTTTTGCATACTTTGTATTAAATTCTTTTTTGAAATATTTATTTTTGAGAGAGAGAGAGCGTGGGGGAGAGGCAGAGAGAGAGAGGGAGAGAGTATCCCAAGCAGGCTCCACGCTGTCAGCATAGAGCCTAACACGGGGCCTGATCTCACCAACTGTGAGGTCGTGACCGGAGCTGAAATCAAGAGTTGGACGTTTAACCGATGGAGCCACCCAGGCACCTCTGAATTATTTTTTAAAAACTCCATTGTGAATGAGATTTAATCGTTACTTACGTATTTCTTATTGGATGTGTGTGTTTCTTATTTTCAGCTATCAGTTAGTTCTAACAGGATTCAAATGAATCTCCTGGATTTCCTGAGCAAACCCTTTTACGGGTCTAGGTGGAGGTCCTCCAGACCAGAAGCTGTGTGGGTTCTAGTTCCTCTGGTAGGCAACCCCTCTGAGGGTTTCTGGCAGAGTAGAGACAGATGGGCTTCCCTTCAAGGCGTTCAGCAGGAACCAGACCGGAAGCCTGGGGCCCCGCACTTGACTGGAAAGAGGAAGAAGGAGCTCCCCAGGAAGCGGAGCAAACCGGTGTACTCCCTGCTGTGCCAACTGCCCCCTTCCTTGTCTGCTTTCTCTACGTTTCTCGACGCACTGTGAAATTGACCCCAACCACAGGAGCAGACCAGGGGGTAGGCGGTGCGGGCTGCTGTGCATGCTCGAGGGAAAGAGAGGTGCCCTGGGCCGGACTTGTCGGGGAAGGAAGGAGTTGATGAGGCTTGAAGTCTGTACAGCATGAAAGGGAGTGTGTTTTCTTTGGATTAATAGCATGAGACAAGACCCGGAGGCAGACGGAGGTCAAGGGGCTGGGAAGAGAGGCAACTCCCACACTGGAGTTCAAGTGGCGTCAGGATGTCCTAGGAAACAGAGCTGGGCTGAGAGAGTAAAGATAATGAAGCTCCGGAATTAGCTAGAGGAACTTGTGCTTTGTCCTCTTTGAGTCAGAGGCCCACTGAGCTCCCTGAGGGCGAATTACTGAATGGCTGAATGAATCCATGAACGAATGAATGAAATCCCAGGGGGAGCCATCTGATAGGAAGCTGAGCAGAGAGAATATGGAGACGAGGTGGAAATGAAAGAAAACGAGGTTGTTCATATAACAACCACCGTGTACAAAGCACTTTTGCATGTGCTTAGCCCACACAACCATCTTTATCTTGTAAAGATGGCTTCATTCCCATCTTTAAAAATGAGAATACAGAGGTTTAGAGAGGTTGAGTAACTTGCCCAAGGTCAAGGGCTGGTTTGAGAGTGAGCCAGTATTACATTATATAATTATAGTCCGGGTCCAACTTTGGTGCTCCCACTCTTCTCCCTGGTAATGCTGCCCGCGCCTCCGGAAGGGAGAGGCTGTGGCCGGGAGCCAGGCATGGGCTGGAGAGGCCCTATTAGTAATCAATAGTTTACAGGTGAATCATACACAAGGCTAAAGGGCTGATCTTTGAGACCATGAATTACAAAGGCCAGCTCTCTGCATTCAGCTTAGCCGATCTGATCATCAGATAAAGTCAAGGGCTTGGCATTGAAGAGGTCTGGAGAAGTGGGAGCAGGAGGCAAGAGGAGGGAGCCCGAGGTCCTTTGCCTGCAGAAACAATGCAATTCAGCAGTCAAAAGGATAGAGGCTGAAGGTGCAGACCTCTTACTGCATTCATTTATTTAAACACCTCCCATGCGCTGGGTGCGGGGAGATAATGGTGAAGATGACAGACAGAGTGTCATTTTCCAGTTGTTTCTGGAGATGGGCAATACTCCCACATACACAAACCCATTAAAAGATTATCAGCTGTGGCAAATGCGGTGAAGGAGGCAGCGTGCTGAGACAGAGTACCCGCTTTCAAGAGAGTGGCTGGAGAGGTGATGTGGAATCAAGAGGAGAGGCTCATAGGTGCCAGCCCTGGGAAGAGCAGGGCAGAGAAGGAGGTAGGAGGACGCTTCCTATCATAAAGGCAGCGTGTGCAAAGGCCCCCGAAGGCAACCAGCCTGGAGTGTTCGAGTAACAGAAAGGTCGCTGAAGCTGTTGCTGGCCCAAGACAAGGCAGGCAGAGGCCAGGTCGGGTGGGGCCCTGAGGGTCTGGGAAAAGTTTGGGTTTCATTGAGAGATTCTTCAGCTGAGGCCTGGCAGGATCCGATTTCCACTTTAAGGTCACTCTTGCTGCCCAGATGAGAATAGTGGCAGGGGCAAGAGCAGGTGCAGGGCAGGTAGCTGGGGGCTGTAGCAGGGGGCCGGGGACCTCTTGTATTAGAAATCCTTGATGAGAGCCAGGTAAGACTTGCTTTGCGAAACTGACCACATTTATTAAGACTCTTACTGAAGACTTTTTCTCATCTTATAGAAATCAAAGTCTATAAAATGCTAATCAGAGGTTGTGATCGATAGGGCTAATTCCAGGCCAAAGCAGACTATAGGCTTGCCTGAGCGGCTCCTGTGCAGGTGAATATCAGTCTTCTTTGGCTTTTGAAATACTGGAAACAATTTGAGGACCCTGTTCCCACGGTGCCCCCAGGTGGGAAGGGAGGGAGAGAGGCGAAAAGTGGTCCTTCCTAGAGATACCTTGCTCCTGGGGCACCAGAGATTTCCCTCACCAAGTCTTCTGGGAGCCCCAACTGCCATCCTCCAAGCCTCTCTAGTCTTCACCCATTTCCTTCTTATCTTCTTGCTTCAGAGACTTCTCTCTGCCTAGAATGTTCCTACCCCCATGCACCCTCACACCACCTGCCATGGTTGAGTTGTCTCCGCCAAAAAGATATGCTCAGGTTCTAGCCCCTCTACCTGTCAATGTGACCTTAACTGGAAATAAATGCATTGTTGCAGATATAATCAAATTAAGATGAGGTCATGCTGGATTAGGGTGGGCCCTAAATTCAATGGCTGATGTCTTCATAAGAGAAAGGAGAGGGAGACTATATGCAGAGATACAGAGGGGACATTGGGGAGAAGACCAGGTGAAAACAGAGGTAGAGACTGGAGTGACACATCTGTGAGGCAAGGAATGCTAAGGGTTGCTGGCAACTACCAGAAGCCAGAAGAAGGACAGATTGCTCCCTGGAGTCTTCAGAGGGAGCACAGCTACACTGACACCTTGATTCTGGACTTCTAAGCTTTAGAACTGTGAGCAAGTAAATGTCTGTTCTTGTTTTAAGCCATTCTGCTTGTTACAGCAGCCCCAGTGAACGAATACACCACCATACTGATGTGTACCAGTCGGTGCCCCTCACCCAGTGGGGAGCTTTTCCTGGGCTTCCCCATATCCGCCTCATGGCCCCAGTCTGGAGAGATGCTCCCTCTATGTGCTCCTGCTGTATCAGAGCCATCCATTGACTTACCTATCTTACCGAGCTCCTTGACTGCTATGTTTGTGACTCATTCATCTCTGTATCTCTGGTACCCAGCACAAGGCCTGGCCCAAACTAAGCTCTTGGTCTGGTTGAATTGATGAATGAATGAGCTGTTCGCCATCTTTCAGGAACACCCATAGTTCAACCAAACTCACCCAGGTCAAGTGCCTGTCATGTGGCAAGAGGCAATTTAAATCCTATGTGCTAAGGGAGATACCCCTAGATTGCTGGGGGTTCTGACACCTCTCTTTACTGCCCACCTCCAGCTCCTTGGATCTTACAACTGTACAGTTGGTGCTCTATCACCACCAAAGAGATAGGATCTAGCCGCACAGACTCCAGGCCAGAGCTAGCAGCCTGGTCCAAACCCAGGAGATGTGGGAGGCTGCAACCATGGTCTTCACTCACTAAGTCCAGCCTTGTGGGTTCTCTGAACCCATACAGACACTGAAAGTCACACATTCAATCAAGAGATAGCAAGTATTAGATGCAGACAGCATACCAGGCACTGGTGACACCGACGGGAATATGGCATAGCCCTACCCCTAAATGCGGTGTGATGGGGATTATGGTGAAGGTGCATACAGAGAAGGCCCCTACCTCGTGCAGACGGGGTGAGGCAAGGCCCCCGGGAGAAGGGAACAATGGAGCTGAGTCTCGCCAGATGAACAGGATGAGTCCAGATGAACGGGGTGGACGAGGAGTGTGAGAAGAAAAGGGAATGCCAGGGAGGGAAGAGAGCCTGCATGAGGACATGGATGGCTAGAGAGATGGGCACCCCAGGAAAGAAGTGGTTCTTTTTTTTTTTTTTTTAAATTTTTTTTTTTTCAACGTTTATTTATTTTTGGGACAGAGAGAGACAGAGCATGAATGGGGGAGGGGCAGAGAGAGAGGGAGACACAGAATCGGAAACAGGCTCCAGGCTCCGAGCCATCAGCCCAGAGCCCGACGCGGGGCTCGAACTCACGGACCACGAGATCGTGACCTGGCTGAAGTCGGACGCTTAACCGACTGCGCCACCCAGGCGCCCCAGAAGTGGTTCTTCAGGAGGACAAAAGCATGGGGTGCAGGTGGGCGGGTCTGGACAAGCACGCCCAACGCCCAGCATGAGATGTGCACAGAGAAGCGAGTTCTGGAGGACACTGGCTTTGCGGATGAGCAGGGGAAGAGAAGTCCATGGAAACTAAGACTAAGACTTAGAAGGAAAAGCAGAAACAGGTGCAGCCCTAGAAGTCAAGAGAGAAGACAGTCTCAGAGGAATGGCAATGATGGCAATATCGTTCAAACTGTGCAGAACACAAGGCTGGTGTGGCCCCTGTGATTCTAGTGACAGCAGTTTCCATGGTGATGGGGCAGGACTGGGGAGAGGGGCGGGGAGCCCAGTTCCCACCAAAGGAGGGGCCCGAGTTGGTCTCAGGGTCTTAAGTCTGGTATCTGGTTTTCCGGGGGGTACAACCTGGGTATCTGCTTCTTTCTCCTACTCCCCTGGGGGCTGCCCTGAAACTCTGCTCTCTCTGGAGCTGGGTCTTCATTGCACAGCTGGCTGCCACCTGCTTCAACTACAGGGCACCCTCAACTGTGGGGTTGTCCGTGTTCCAGGATCTCCATACACCTTTTTGTTGTGTTTCTGCAGAGTCCCACCGCAGTCTCCCTGTAGCAGGTGCCCCGGGGAGGGCCTCTTCCACCCGGCCCTTGCTCCCTGACCTCCTTCCACCAGCCCGCCACTGAGAGCCGGCCAGACTTTGCTGGTAAGGCAGTACGGTTCATTGATACTCGGCCTCAATGACAGGAAGAAGTTTTCTACCAGAGTCTCCATCTGAAAAGCTAGGAGAACCTCGATTTTCACTACAGGCACCTGTACTTCGCAGGCAAATCCTGCTTCTGGGATTTGGTCCCCAGTTCTCTCAGTCCCAAGGAAATGCGGACACATTGGGGTTTTTTTTTTTTTTTTTGGATACCGCATGCCCTGCTGCTTACAGGTGGTTCATCTGTATCTGTTGCACATTAGAAAGATACGCAAAAACATCTTGACATGTTGATTTCACCTGCCTTCTGACTGGCCCCAGAATGTGAAAGGGCCTTGGGTACTCCCAAACAACTGTTCACTCCATGAACAAATGGATGCTGCACAGATACGAGTCCTAACTGCGGATCTTTTTACAACAAGAGAAAACAGCACACAAACGAACAGCTGCTACGGGGGGGAAGGGGGTCAGAAATCATTCCTGCCCCCAAATGAGAAGGCAACCTAAATTATCCTCAGTGACATTGGAAACGACAATAAGAAAATAATACTTGTTTTATAAAATGCCCCCTTCTGAGCCACGAAGCTGCAAACCAACAATTAAACCATGATCATAATAGCAGACAATAATAATTAAATCATCCCGCCATCCAAAGAGCAAAAGCGGAGAAGACAGACCAAAGCCCAAAGCAAGCATTGGTGTCTAGAGCGAAATGAAAGGCTCTTCTTTCCTGGGGCCAGCTGGTATTCAATAGAAAAGTGATTCTTTTGTTACTTCTGCGAGCAAGAGAATAAACCTGAGCTTCTGGTCACTGAAGAAACCACAGTTTCCACGCGGCCACAGTTTCCATTCTGGGGCAAGCATACAGATGCAGGACTTGGGCTATTCCTTGTGTCTCACCCTTCCTTGCTGGCTGACCTTGCACTGGTTTCCGTCTCGTCATCAGCACCTTGTAAACGAAGGCTCCATGACTGTCATTAGCCAGAACCTGCCCTGGAGGTGTCAGGGGATTCTGTGAGGGGCAGATGTGTCTTTATCCTTCTTGGAAGAAGTGTTTTCCATAACATGAAAGGTTCATGCTTCCTGAAGAGGCTGTGTAACACAGTGGAAAAGAAACAGTGGCTAGGGAGCCAAAGACATAGCTTCAAATCTAGTTCTATGACAGCTACTCAGGTGAACTTGCACAGCCTCAGTTTACTTGTCTGTACAATGGCAGTAACTGGGCATCTGTCCAGCAGTGTTGCTAGGAGAATTATTGTAGATGAAATCACATATAAAGGTACCTGGCACTGACAGGTACCTTTCAGTACAGAACAAATTCTGTTTTTGTTCTCTTTATTTTTATTGAAGTGTGACTAATGTACAATATTATATTCGTTTCAGCAGTACAACATTTTTTTTATACTTACTTAAGAGATGTGTTAAAGTCTCCTATGATTGTCAATTTCTTGTATTTACGACAGATTTCATTTTATGTTTCCTTGTTAGGTTACATAGAGATCCACGACTGTTGGCCTTATTATGGCATAGACACTATTCCCATGAAATAATTCTCTCTGTCCCTGGTGGCTGTTGGCATTCCTTAGCTTGGGGCTCCATCGTTCCAGTCTCTGTGTCTGTCTTCTCCTCTGTGTGTATAAAATCTCCCCCTGCTTCCCTCTTATAAAGATCCGTGTGATTGCATTTAGGGCCCACCAGGAGAGAATCCAGGCTCACCTCCTCATCTCAAGGGCCCGGACTTAATCACAGCTGCAAAGATCCTTTTTCCAAGTAAGCTAATGTTTACAGGCTCCAGTCATTAAAACCTGATATCTTTGGGGGCCATAATACAGCCTGCTGCAATGTCTTTGCAAGCTTTTCAAGAAGCTGAGTGTCAATTTTCTGTGTCTTCTGTGCATATTATATCCTGGCTGGATCAATGGTTCTTGGGTCTCACAACACCACTGGCTTCGGCCTTTGATGTTAAGGGGAAGCGATTTTAGAAGGACTGGATTCTCTGTGGTGGTGGCTTTTTGTAAATGACTGTTTATCTGAGGGGGATTGATGGTGTGCTTACCTGTGTGGGTGTGTTTTCCCAAAGGCTTTCCGGGATTTCATTATTCTTGGAACTGTTTGATTTGTTCATCAAGTTGTATCTAATTAGTTTTGCCTGGAACTCAGTGAGTCCATTCAATTCACCAGGATGCTTTAGCCCTGGTCCATCGTCTGCCCCTTCTCAGAGGACTTTGCTCACAGCTTGTATTTTATTACCCCTTTCTCCATTCGCTCCTCGTTCTTCTCCACATGTGCCGCCTGGTTGGTACTCTGTCTTTTGCATTTGGCAACTCCTCTTTCATTTATTTCCACATTCTTGTAGTTTTTCTCTGCAATCTCAGATCCTCCAGCTTGTCTCTTACTTGAATGCTTTTATTTTTTACAAGGCAAATGCTGCTCTTGTGGATTTTGGTTCCTGTGTATTTAGCTTCTTTTTCATTCTTTGCTTGCCTCTATCACTGTCCTTCTATCTCAGGATCTCCCCTCCCCCACTGCATCATCCAATCTTCTGCTACCGATCATCCCTACTTCTCATATGTCAATGAGAATATTATCCATAAATCCGTTTACGTTTTCTTTCGTTTACTATAGTAAAATTTTTTCAGAAAATATGTTTCCATTTAAAAAAATTTTTTTTAATGTTTATTTATGTTTGAGACAGAGAGAGAGAGAGAGAGAGAGCATGGGAGGGGCAGAGACAGAAGGCGACACAGAATCTGAAACAGGCTCCTGGCTCTGAGTTATCAGCACAGAGCCCAACATGGGGCTCGAACTCACTAACCGTGAGATCATGACCTAAGCCAAAGTCAGAGGCTTAACCGACTGAACCACCTAGGCGCACCTATGTTTCTATTTCTTTAGGGAAATGATTCTTTTTCAAGAATGGTATGTGTTAAGTGGCATCATACAAGTTCATTTTATTTATTTTTTGCTGGTTTCCTTATCTTTTGAGGGGGGGAGATCTATACTGGTCCAACGAAGTCTACTTTTCTTCAGTTGAGTGGAATCCCCCCTCTAAGAAATCCTGGAATTCATTTTTTGGGATGGTAAACTGGCAGTCAGTTTGATGTCTACAGGCCAATTCAACTATCCAGTGTAGCCCAGCTGGATTATTATTCTTGGATGATTTGAAGTAATTTGTGTTTCTTTTTTCTAGAGGTGAGCCATGAAAACTAAATTGCCAGAGAGCATCGCCACACTTACATCTACATTTACACCTACCGGGTTATCCATACCCTCTCCTTCAAAAAAACTTCTGAGCTCCTTTTGGCGATTTCCTGATTTGTTGAAACCTTAAGCCTGACAAAGGAACACCCTGCCGGGTATGTGCTTATCTGTTCAGCTCCTTCAGGAGGTCAGCTCTTGTAGTGCAAGTACATGGACCTTCTCTGTTGAAGGTTTAACTAGTGCCATGGCTCAAAAACAAACCTTCTGGAAGCAGCTAAACCTGCGGCCACGATTCCTGGCAAGAGCTACGAACAGAAGCTTCACTTCTGGTGCCTTCTGCCTCCTCTGGGCCAGCTGCCCACTTGCTGTTGAAGGGGAACAACAGTGACCGCAGTGGGGGATTGCTGCCCCATGATTGATATGCAACCGCAGGCAGGGAGTCCGGATTTCCGGTGCAGCCAGATGTTTTGTCTAGTTCAGGCTCCTCCCAGGAAGACAAGCTCCAGTGGGTAGGGGTTCTGGTTCATCAAAACTGTGCCTCCCTCCCACCCCTTGGTAATCCTACTGCTTGGTGACCAACAGCCAAGAATGGAGTTTCCAGGTCACCCTTTGCATTAATCATTAAAAAGCATCCCTACAGTTAAAAATCAACAAACTATCCTCATTAGCCAAATATGAGCATTAAGAGCAGAAATTGAAGCTTCCAGAACAACATTTCCACCCTCCATGGGCCCCAGATCTCTTTAGGGAAAGCACACCTGGAGAAGACTGTCTCTTCTCCCTTCCCCCATTTCCCCTCCATGTAGCCCCTCACATATAGCTTGTAAGCCTAGCCAGATTTGTACTCAGAAACAAGGCGCAGTTCTCCTGAATATAGCAAGGGCCTCTCAAACAGTTATCTTAGACTCCTCCCTGGTTTCCCAGCCAATTTCTCCTTGGCATTGCCACCAGTGACCTTCTTTTAGGAATGGAGATACCATCATGTCACATCAGACAATGGGTTCCTCCAGAAGCAGTTCTGTACGTTCACCCCTTCCTCCCTTTCATGTTACCTCCACCCTGCATGGCGAACTACTACTATGCTTTCAAATGCACCTAGAATAGCTCTTCTTCTAACACCCTGCCCCCAACTGCTACCTGGGATTAGGAACTATCCTTGCAAATGCTTTTCAGTTGTGCTTTGTACAAACTTCTACTACAGCATTTATCGCATTATATTAGAATCTGTAGCAGACCCTGTAGGACGGTCTATCTGCACTCCATTTCCAAAAACTCGTCTATCTCTAACAGCGAAACAAAATTGATTTCCTGCTTTCCCAGCCGGGCATCCATAGCGAGTTCCGATGAATAAAGTGTAGGAAGATGTCTGTAACGATGGTGATTCTTCCTGAAGAAATACACAAACCATCCCAAGGAGAAAGATCTGTGCCCTGTCCTCTCCCCTCTTCTTTTAGACTGCGACACAGACACAAGGTGTGGAGCCGCAGCAGCTAACCAGGCGAGCATGAGGGTACAGCCGAGGGCAGTGCAGCAAGAAGAAAGGCAACAGCATCCTGAGCGGCCGCCCTGGGTCTAGACGGGACCTTCAGATCCTCGTTCCAAGAGAAAAGTGAACCTCCATCTGTTGAAGCCAGCTTTAGTCAGTTTTTCTACTTCCATTCCTAACTGATGAAATTTCTACCCATACGACTGAGACTTTCAAGGGAAAAGACTGTTTCTTATTTATATTTATACCCTCAGTACCTGGCAGAACGCCTGGCACTGAGTAAATGCTCCAAGTATTTTAATTGAACTGAATGTCGTTACTGTCTTCAAAATATTCCAATGGCTTCTCATTATACTGAAAAATCCATTTAGAGTCCTCATCTTAGCCTGCAGGGTCCTGCGGAGAGCCCTCTTTACCCGAGCAACCTCATCTCCCCCATGCGGTCCCCAGCCACGTCAAGGGAGCACTCTTTTGTGGATAGACGCTACATTTTGCCCTGTGTTTGTGCCTTTGCTCTCTTTCCCCTCAGTTGGAATGCTCGCCTCTACACCTCCAGGCAGGCCCTCTCTCTCTCTCTTTTCCATTGCTGAACTTGGCTTGCACCTGCTTACAGTCTCTGCTTTGTCTTGGAGGGACCTGTTCGTTTGACTATTTCCTCCCACGGAATGTGAGCCCTTGGAAGACAAAGACTGGCCTTAGTGTAATTGTTGTGTTTCCCACTGCACAGTGTCTGGCGCAGAGAAAGTGTTCAATGTGTGTTTTGTTCAGTGGAACTAAACCAGGGTCAGAACGACAGACTGGGGAGAGAAGAGTTTGGAGCTAGGCAGAAAGGGTCTGAAACCCACATCACTGGGTAATTGTGAGATATTCACCCTTTCTGGGCCTCGGCAGTCTCATCTGTAAAATGGGGACAGTAATAACTGATCAAGAATGTGGTACGAGGTACGTGTTTGATAAATGTTAGGTAGAGGGCAGGACCAAGAGCAGACGGCTTTGCTTCCCTCTCTTCAATTTTTCTCTGAGCTGGTCCACTGCATATAACAGGGAAAACTCTAACCCAACACTGGAAACTGAGAAGGCGTCTCATCCATAGGGGATGAAATTCCACATTCTACATACTGACCACACGAGGAAGAGTGACATGGAGGGTGCAGCACAGTCTGCTCTCCTGCTGTTGGTTGTCAGGCCTGGATGGAGTTCACTGGTCAGCCTGTCCGATTCTTGGCACTCAGAGGAAAACACACCTACCAAATGCTGGAGACGCCCCTGGGTTCCAGGGCAGAATCTGACTGCCAGCCTATGCTTGTCCTGCACACCCAAGAAGGGCCCATTTTCCTGCCAGGACCCCACACAGGACTGAGGGCCATCCCTGCAGCTGCCCACTGTCCTTCCTTGCCCAGCTCGCTGGGGTGAGGTTGACCACAGATCCCTCTGATCATCTCCAGTGCTCGGCTGGGGCCAAGGGCAGGCTGAGGAGAGGTGTCTGCAGGCCTTCTGCTGTCTGTGCCCCGGGGGATGGTCCCTTGGATTGGCCTGTGGGCTTTCCCACATCGTGTCCCATCTGGGACACCAAGGGGAAGCCCGCCTGACACCTGTTCCCACCAGCAGCATGGCACCCACCACCTGGGACTCTCAGGGGTGAACTACAACCTACTTTGCCGAGGGGCCCCATCTGAGTAAAATAAACTGCCTTCCCAGTTCCAGGAGGGGTTTCTCGTCACTTGGGAATTACATGCCAGGCACTGTTCCAAGTGCTTAGATATGTTAACTCACTTAACCTCATCGTAACCTTAGGTGATGGGTACTGTCTTAAATCACCATTTTACAGCTTAGAGAACAGAGGCCCAGAGTGCCTGCTTAAAGACCTTCCCAAGCTACACGGCTCATCAGAGTGGCGGGCAGTCTGGTGCCAGAGTCCAGCTCTGAGCTGCAACTCGATGTTGAATGAACAACAAAACCCCTGGGGATGTAAAGAGAATTGGCTCCTCAGAGGAATCCAGCTGATTAATCAGATTAAATGGTCCAACTGAAAGATGCAGTTAATGCAGGAAAAAATAGGAGGCATTGTAAAACAGAACATAAACAGTATTTTCAGGGAGGTGCAAGACAGTAATACATAGAAATAACAAAAGTAAGCTGTCAAGGGCAATGTGAAAACAAAAAAGAATAGCTTCCTTAAAATAAAAATGAAAACAACAAGATTCCCAAAATAAAGGAGAGCAAGATGAATAGTGTTGAAAACAGAATTAATGAAAACACAAGATCGCTGGCAGAATAAAAAAAAATAGGATACAGAACTTTCAAATCACTAGAGGAAAAACAAAGCCAATTAAATCAAATCAGCTGACAATAGGAAGAGTTAAAAATGAAAGAAAACAATAAGGACGCATCATCTGTTTTGTTTGAAAAAGAGCATAATACGTTTGATGGAAAAGAGATATATATATATATATACGTATATATGTATATATAGGCACCTGGGTGGCTCAGTCGGTTAAGCGTACGACTCTTGGTTTCGGCACAGGTCATGATCTCCCAGTTTGTGAGTTTGAGCCCCACAGCCGGCCCTGTGCTGGCAGTGTGGAGCCTGCTTGGGATTCTCTCTCCGTCTCTCTGCCCCTTCCCTGCTCGCACTGTCTCTGTCTCTCTCCAAATAAATAAATTAATTAAAAAAAAAAGAAATATACAAAAACCCTGTGCTCTTTTCACTTTCTTCGAGTATACATGGAACATAAATAACGCAAAAGTTCAAAAAGTAAAAAGGGTGCAATGCAGTAAAAATAACAAGTAAATCATATGAAATACATAACCACTAAGTTAAAAAGCTTTTTAAATGTTTATTTATTTTTGAAGGAAAGAGAGAGCGTGAGTGGGGGAGGGGCAGAGAGGGAGAGGGAGACACAGAACTCGAAGCAGGCTCCAGGCTCTGAGCTGTCAGCACAGAGCCCGACATGGGGCTCTAACTCACGGACTCACAGACTGTGAGATCATGACCTGAGCCCAAGTCGGACGCTTAACCGACTGAGCCACCCAGGCACCCCACCACTTAGTAAGTTTTAAGAACATTTTAAATAGGGATTAAAAAGAATTCTACACTGAAATTATACACTATTTAAAAATCAACCCAGTTGAGTCCTCTGTAGGAAAAGAAAAAAACCTCCCCCAAGGAAAAATATACCGAGAACGGGAAGCAGCCAACACAGTTAGATATCATTTTGTCTGTCAAACTGAGAAACACAGACAGGATTGACAGCGGCTAGTGATGCTGTGCAGGGAGGCAGATTTTTGGTGGATGCCTAAATTGCCACAGTGACCAGAGGGAAATGTGAGATCATGTATTAAAATTTGCCTTCTAAGAATATATCCTAAGGAAATAATTGGACAACTGTTCAAAGATTCATGTGTAAGGATATTCACTGGGGTGAAAAACTGAAAATATTTACTTTATTAATAGGGGAGTAGAAAAATAAATTATAGTTGTGCCTCCAACAGAATTCTCTATGGCCATCAAATGGGATGAGGCTGATCTCTATATATTGACATAATAATATGATGATACAGGATTAAACAGTAAATCAAAAGCGCGTCACTGAGCCATGCATGGAGATTATCTTGTTTTAGAAACCACGTTTGCTGCATTTGCCTTATGCATCTATAGGTATACAAACTAAAAGAATTACCAGAACAAACTGATCTCAATGGTTCTCTTCTGTGGGCCATGTGGAGGAGAACAGAGTCAGATTCAGGGGACTTTTGCTCTCTACAAATTTCTTTATTGTCTGCATTTTGAATTTTTCAAAACAAGTGTCGGGGCGCCTGGGTGGCGCAGTCGGTTAAGCGTCCGACTTCAGCCAGGTCACGATCTCGCAGTCCGTGAGTTCGAGCCCCGCGTCAGGCTCTGGGCTGATGGCTCAGAGCCTGGAGCCTGTTTCCCATTCTGTGTCTCCCTCTCTCTCTGGCCCTCCCCCGTTCATGCTCTGTCTCTCTCTCTGTCCCAAAAATAAATAAACGTTGAAAAAAAAATTTTTTAAAAAAACAAGTGTCTATTTTTTATATAGAAATGTCCTATACAGATATTCCCACTTTAAAAATAACAACTAGGGGTGCCTGGGTGGCTCAGTTGGTTAAGCATCAGGATCTCATGGTTTGTGGGTTCGAGCCCCACGTCGGGTTCCGTGCTGACAGCTCAGAGCCTGGAGCCTGCTTCGAGTTCTCTCTCCCTCTCTCTCTGCCCTTCCCCCACTTGCATGCTGCCTCTCTCTCAAAAATAAATAAACATTAACAAAATAAAAGTAGTAGCTAGATCTTATTCTGAATAAGGACTCAAACACAAACAGGGCTTTTTGTGTTTGTCTTCATTAGGGTCTAATCATGAATTCCCTTCACTTTGCTGCTGGTTAGTCAGGTGAAGGGCTTGTGTGGGGCACTGAGGGAGAGGAGGTGAGAGGGGGACAAAGAGAGAGAAAGAGGGAAGAGGGGGAGGGAGACAGAAGAGAGAGAGAAAACAGGCACGAGCACAGATGTGTGTGTGGACGTCACATGCGCTGTCAGGAAAAGTCAAGCTGGGTGGGGGACCGAACGAGAAAGGGAAAGGTGTCCTGTCTCTCATCTCCATCTTTTGGCTGCTCTCAGTGCAGCTGGGAGCCCTCCTCTGCTCCTTGGGCATCAGCTCCCTTGAGGCTGTGGGCTGCCCAGAAGCTCTCTAGAGGGTGGACCAAAGCTACCTTCACCTTCTCCCTGCTGTTCCCCATCGTAGGGGCCTCACACACACATTTAGCACACCCCATGACTTTATAGTCCTTGCTATGTCACCCTGCAGAGGACATTCCGTGTCCTTGTCTTGATCTTCTCTTCCTGAGGGTCAGGAAGGGGTCCTCCTGTCTCCCCTCCAGCCCACCCCGTGCCCACTATTCCTGTAGGTGACAACGGTCCTCACCCTTGCCCAGAATTCCATCATTGATTTCTTGTGCTCGCCTGTCAGCTGCTCCTAGGGCCCTCTGTTCTCCTCTGGCCCTTGTTCTAAACCTTCCTTCCTGGGGATCACGCTGCCTGTCTTGGGTCTGCTAATGCCGCCGCGCCATGGAGACACACACCCTCCGCTTTAGGAGATGCGTGCCCAAGTATTTAGGAATGAAGTACCGTGATGTCCACAATGTACTCTCGAGTGATTCAGCAAAACGGGGATAAAGGCAAAAACAAAGAGAACGCCAATATGGGAGAGTCTCCACAGTGGCTGAGCCTGGGTGGCAGGCATGCGGGTGCTCACGGGCTGGTCTTTCCACTTCTCTGTGTATTTTACGTATCGTATGTTATGCAACAAAACACAGGGGAACAGAAGAAACCACACTTTCCATATTTCCCGACGAGAGTGAGACCAGCTGGTGTGAACACTTCAACATTTCCTGAATTCGTCCCTTCTTCTCCACCCCCCACTGCCACTGCCAGGGTTCAGGCTTCTCATCCTGACCACGATCTGGGACAGCCTCCTCACTGGGCTCCCAGCCCCAGGTCACTCCATTCTCCATAAGGATGCCAGGACAAGTCCAAATACAGCCTCATGGCCTCCAAGGTCCTCCAAGCTTGGGCGGCAGCCTGCTCCACCAGCTTTATTGCCCACCACTGCCTCCTGCCACAAAATCGCAGCTGATGCTCCAGCCCTTGCGCCTGACCACGTCATGTCACTTCCTCTGTCTAGAAGGCCCTTCCCCTCCCACCAGGTGTCCTCCCTGGCTACCTGGCAACTTCCTCTCCATCCTTCAGCTTTTTCACCTTTTCCAGGATAGCATCTCTTGTCTGTCCTTTCACTCCCTATCCCTCCCTATCTTTCCGTCTCACTGTGCATACACGTCTCCTCTTTGCCAACAGTGTTTGGGTCTCATTCACATATGCAATGCCAGCACCCTGCCCAGACAATGCCATGTGATAAACAGACAGACAGCTGTTACATGAATAAATGAATAAATGATGTTTCGGGGTAGGAAAGCCTTCTGATTTGCACACATGTACACTAAAGTAAAAGTCATCACACTCCTCATTCACTCATTGTGCACTTAACATTTACTGAGGGACTCTTGTGGATCTACTAGTCATATAAGTCCCTTTGTACCTGACTCCTGCTTCATTCATTCATTCATTCATTCATTCATTCACTCATTCATCACTTGACACTTATGGATCCAGGTGCTGGGGGCACCGTGCTGAGAACTGGGAGACTTGTAGAAATGAATGAGGCAGAGACCGCAGCTCTGGCTGGGAAGGTAAGGCAGGAGCACAAATATAGCACAAAGTGGTCAGTGTCAAGGAAAACGTGGGCTGCAGGCAATGAGAGTTCAAAAGAGGGAGACATGACTCCCAGGAGTCCAAGAGAGGGGATTGGGAAGACTTCCTGAGTGAGCAGACACATGTACTTGACTTTGAGGGATGGGGAATTTCAGACATAAGCCTTTGGAGCAAGGGGGGCATTCCAGGGAGGCCAGAGTGGAAACAGAGGCACAGAGCGAGGCCATGAGCATAGATATGCACAGGAGCCACCAGTTGTTTGGCTTTGCCAGGATGTCACTGAAGGGAAAGGGAGGGAAATAAGGTTGGGGAGGTAGGTTGAGGTCATGAAGACCTTGAAAACCAGGATAAGATGTTTAGCTTCTGTGAATGTGGGTGCCATGGAAGGTTTCTGGTTAGCAGGTGAGCTGACCAGGTGTGCTTCCAGAAGCTTCTTCTAGCAGAAATGTGCAAGATGAATTTGTACATTTAACTTGTGCCCCTAATAGTGCAAAACCCCTAAGAGCTCTTCTGACCTTGTTTTGCACAGGGCTTAGCTCAAAAACTTGCACATAGCAAACAATGCACTTCTTTAATTTTAATTGAATGGAGTCTAAGGACCTATGTACATCAGCAAATACACAAGTATCTGTATGTACCTCTTGCAGCAACATATCCGTTCAGCCAGTTCCCCTTGACTGAAGACTCTCTAAGGCAGGATCGTCTCTAGCTATGCTTCTCCTTGCCTTGATTCCCCACTACTGCACATCTTCAACCCTTCATTCCTGGGTCACTACAATAGACTCCTGACTGTTTTTCTTTCTTCTTCTTTTTAAAAAAATTTTTTAATGTTTATTTATTTTTGACAGAGAAGAGACAGAGCATGAGCAGGGGAGGGGCAGAGAGAGAGAGACACACACACACACACACACACACACACACACACACACACACACACAGAATCCAAAGCAGGCTCCAGGCTCTGAGCTGTCAGCACAGAGCCCGACGCCGGGCTTCAACTCACGAACCGTGAGATCATGGCCTGAGTCGAAGTCGGACGCTTAACTGACTGAGCCACCCAGGTGCCCCTCTCCTGACTGGTTTTCTTCCTGTGAGTTCTCTCCACTGGAAAAGGCCCCGGTGGGACAAGCCTGCTTAAGAACCTACCATAGCTCCCTCTTGTCTACTGGCATTTAAGATCTTCCATGACCAGGCCATGCTCCAACCCTCTCCATGCTCTATTCCTTGTCCACATGCTTCCTCCTCTCCAGCCAGCTGTCTTGTCAGTCCTCCTTCCAGACCTCTGCTCATCCTGCACCCCTAACCGGCTCCTCTCCGCACAGCTCATCTGAACCATAGCTTAAGGCCCAGCTGGGCCAGCAGTGTGAATAGTGTAAAGATTCAGAAAAACCCAGGTTCACATCCCAGCTTTCTGAGTCACTGTGCATTCTCTTGGGATCTCAGTGTTCTTGTTTATAAAATGTGAATGAGAACTATGTCCATTCATTATTAGGACTTACCATCAGTACTAACAGGGCTATTGTGGAGAATTGATAAGACAATATACGTGCCAGGTCCCGTGCTGTGTAAATGGTGACGTTCCTTTCTTCTCTGATTCTTTGGAACTCCCAGGAGTAACTCCTGCTGGTCAGATGCTTGTATGGAAAGGAAGTTCTATTCTGAGGGCATACATATGAACTACCAGACACTGTGCTGGGCTTTTGTAGTGACTCCCTCTACAACCCTAAAACACCAGCATTTTTGTCCTCATTTTACAGATGAGGAAACGCAGACCGAGAACAGCAAGCAATCTGGGATCACACAGCTCTGCGCTGACACTACTGTCTGAGAAGTAACCACAGAAGCGTTATTAAATATTCAGTATGTTCCAAGGACTATGCTGGGCGCACTGCATGTGCTGTCTCCTTTAAGTGCCTTATCCTGACGCTCTGCTACTGTAAGCGATACAGCACAGGAGATAGCGGGACCCAGAGGGAATAAAGGCTGTGCCCAAAGTCCTGCAAACAGCAAGTGGCAGGGCTGGGATTCACGCTGGGGTTTGTATGACCTCCAGCTCTGCCCTCAGCTACTCTGCTGGAACTGTGCCATTGAGGCCAGGGAGTTGTCTGAACTTGAACCGCAGTCCTGGGAGGCTGAGACTGGCCTTTCCAGGTTTTCCATAGGCCTCAGCCTAAGCCTGGGGGCACGGCAACCACCACTGATTGCAAGGGCCTCTGGGGCAGGCCCAGTTACTAGCTGAGTGGCCTGGTGATGATGCTGGTGAGGACCGTCCTGAGCCATAGGCAGGGGTTAGTTCACCGGCCTAGACACTTACCCGATGGTGCAACCAGCATCAGCCTCGATGGTCCAGATGCAGTTGAGATTGTGTTCGTAGG
This sequence comes from Lynx rufus, assembly GCF_022079265.1. Lineage (NCBI taxonomy): Eukaryota > Metazoa > Chordata > Mammalia > Carnivora > Felidae > Lynx > Lynx rufus. The sequence goes on along the minus strand of NW_025814834.1, from coordinate 196,968,653 downwards.
GAGCCGGATACCCGGGTGACAGCACCTGGCCCGACACCTCTCCTTTCACTGTCCCTCCACACTCAGCTGAAAGAAATCCCAAAAAAGTGAGCTTTATAGGGTGGCCTGCACTGCCAGCAGTGACTCAGTGGCTCCTCTTGTCAGTGTGCCCAAGTCCCTCCTGTGCCCTGCAGGTGACTGAGCACAGCATACAGAAAGGTCCCTGGATGCGATTTATATCCACAATCTACAAAGAACCCTTACAACTTAGCGATGAGAAGAAAAACAGCCCAAACAATGGGCAAAACGTCTGAACAGACATTTCTTTGAAGAAGGTGTGCACACTGCCAGGAAGCCCAGGAAGAGATGGTCAACGTCACTAGTCATCAGGGAAATGCAGATGAAAACCACAATGAGCTATAGCATCTCATATCCACAAGGATGGCTGTAATCGAAAGGCCAGACACGAAAAAGTGTCGGTGAGGATGTGGAGGAATTGGAACCCTCGCGCATTGCTGGTGCAGCTGCAACATGGTGCAGCTGCTTTGGGAAGCGGTTTCCTAGTTTCTCAAAATGTTGAGCGTAGTCACCATATGACCCTGCAATCCCACTACCAAGCATAGACGCAAGAGAAATGAAAATATACGTTCACACAAAAATGCGCACGGCAGCATTATTCATAATAGCTAAAAGACGGAAACAGCCCAAATGTCCATCAGCTGATGGACGGATACACAAATACGGTGTCATTCATATGGTGGAATATTATTTGATCATAAAAAAAAGAATGAAGGATCGATACCTGCTACAACATGGATGGACTTTGAAAACAGTGTGCTACGTGACAGAAGCCAGGCTCAAAAGGCCACATGTTATGTGATTCTGATTATATAAAATGTCTAGAACAGAAAAATCTATAGAGACAGAAAGTATGCTGGTGGTTGCCTGGGCCTGGGGGGCATGTGCAGGGGGCAGTGACTGCTGATGGGTACAGGGCTTTTCCCGGGTGGACAAAATGTTCAAAAATCAGATGGTGGTGATGGGTGCAGAACCCTGTGAACAGATAAAAAGCACTGGGCTTCAAGTATATGGTATGTGAATTACATCTCAATAGAGCCATTTAAAAAAAGGTCCTTGGGTGGAGGGCTGACAGCTTACTCTGCGGCCAAACTCCTTAAAGCCTCCTCGATGATGCATATACTTGAACCTGTGCCTTGCCAGCAATGGGGCTGCGTGGGGTGCCAGGAGCACAGAGGAAAACAAGCGTCCCAAGGGCCAATGGTCTAGAGGAGGAGACAGCCACAGTGTGCCCCAAAAGAGGTGCATTTGTGGCAGATGACAGCTCAGAGGAGAGGGGGCTACTTCCCCTAGCTTGGGGCAGGAGGAGTCGTGAGGAGGAGCAGGGGTGGAGTGGGCAGGGGGAGGAACATCAGGGAGAGGATGCTGCAGATGGAAAAGAGAAAGGGCAAACGTCGTGGAGGTGGGCCATGGTGTGGCAGGCTGAGGGGACAGGGGACAACAGGGGAGACAAGGCCGCAGAGCTGGTCAAGCGTCAGACATCCAAGGACGCCGTGCATGAGGCTGGGGACTCTCCGGGGGAAGAACCAGTCACCTTACATGCCAGTGAACTTTACACACTAGGAAGTATACTCTGGTGGCAGTCTTTGGCGCACGAAGGGTGGAGCTGGACTCAGGGGATCAGGTCTACACTCCCCGTCGGAGCACCTAGTCCCCCAGGTCAGAAGCTGGTGGTCCTCTGGCCTTCTTCCTCCCCACATCTGATCTGCCTCCGAGACCCAGCCCCTGAACCCCTGGGGTGTTTGTCACATGGACCTCCCTCAGCCTTGTTGCTACAGTCCTGGCCAAGGCTCTGGCCATTTCTGGGTGGCACAGTTGCCCACCCCCAGCAGTGCCACTTGAGGGACCTTTCTAGAATGCAAACTGACTGGGTCACTGCTTGCTTCAAACCTTCCTTCCCAGAATGAAGTCCAAGCCCCAGAGGGGCTCTTTTTGGCTTCTTGGGCCCCTCCCAACACCCCTTGGTCTAGCCAAGCCTCATGAACACTAGGAGCCAGGACAATGAGGCTTCTTCACGCCTTCATGTGGACTGACAATGTGAAAACATCTTTCTCGGGGGACCTTTGTGACCCGTTCCCTCCCAGGTACAGTTGCCACTGTCCTCCTTCGTGTCTCCATTTTAACAGGAGCAGATTTTTAAAAATCACAACCATGTTACAGTCACATCTGTCTCCTTCACAAGACCAAACGCCTTGGCAGCAAGGACCTTGTCTTACTTGTATTTGTGCATCCAGTGCCGCTATAGTGCCTGGCATGTTACAGATGTTTTAGTAAGTGTTTACTGAATGGAGAGATCCATGGATGATCAAATGAATGAGGACGCTTACTGCTTTCCAGGAAAATTACTACAAGGGTCGGAGTCAAGGGAGCATGAGTGACAATGAAGAGGAGAATTATTGCAAGAGTGTTTTAGGAAAAGGAATGAGTGACTATGCAAAATCCTAGAAGAAACAGGAGAAGATGGGACCCAGGTTGCAGATAGAAGACTGGCCTTCATCTTCATTAAGTATTTCATGGGCCCCTTGGCTTCACTCGGGGCCACTATGGCATGGTCAGGGAGGAGGCGCTCTGCCAGTAAGCCTGCTCACGAGACTGGATCCTTTGCACGCCCCTTGCTGTGAGTACCCCCCCCGCCCCCCCCCCCCCATGTGCTGTTGGGACGGGAAGTGCTTGAAGGACGCAGGGCTGAATGGGCCCTGTTGGGGAGTGGGTGTGGGCAAGAGGACAGACAGTGAGCTGTGGGGAGGAAGACTGGCCCCACAAACGGGGGAGGTAGTGGAGAGGTGGCAGGACCTTATCCATGCCCTTGGCTAGAGCTTCCTTCCATATTCCAGATGGAGAAGCCCTTCCTCTGTTTGGAGGCAGCAGCAGCGGGGGCTCTTCCTCACGGACGCAACATCTGGGAGGAGCCAAGAGGCCGGCATGCTGCAGATTCATTGACAAGACCATGAGACTCTACTCTTTCTGGTTGTCACCCTTCTTCCCATCCTTAGAGCCTTGGCTGCCTCATGTGGGCTGTAGCACCCACTCATCGACAAAGAAAGCCTCTGTGATGTCTTAAACTACAGTGGTCATTTCTGCTAGACCGTGATAAAGTCCACCACAACATGACGTGTGTAAACATATACACCCACAACCCCAAATACATAGCCTCACTCCTTTGTGTGGGGCCTGAGGGAGTCTCCATGGGGAAAACCTCCGAGATTCAAAGTTTAAGTACTCTTCCCAGCACTGCTTGAGTGGATCCGCTAAGTTCAGCCCAACCAGCACATCTGATATTCAAAAGAACCTTACAGTGAATCCTTTCTGCAAAGCAACTGTCTTGTAACGGGAATCATCTCCTTTTGCATTTCGCCTGCTCTAGCTTGCCTGTGGCATCATACTGTCATCCATTTATGCATATGTCCCCCCCTCGCTGGCCAGGGATCTGCCCTCCTCAGAGTTCCTAGTGCCCAGCATAGGACCTGGCACATGAAGGAAAGAAGGGGACAAAAACAGGATGCAGGGAGAAAGGGATGGGGCGTGACTGCAGACTGGGTCAACCTTAGAGGGCAAAGGGAGAGGCTATTTAGAGGTCGCCATGCTGGTCTGTCCACTGTTAGGCTTAACATCTTCTCTTTTAGACCCTCTGTTGTACAACACTGCTGAAATCCTGTTAAAATGAAGCTGTCTAGGGGAAAAATATTGGCCATTACCGTTGTCCACCACGCTGGTTGAAACCCTCAGCACTCACACATGCTAGGCCAGAAGCCCAACCCTCACCCCACCCTCCTCCTGCTGGTGAATTCTTACCCATCCTTTTGAGTTTGTGCAAAACTTCCTTGTATCTCCTCAACACTTTGCCCTAACTCTTTGCACAGTGCTTATCTTGTATTATAATTATCTGTTTATGTGTCTATTTGCCTTGCTAGGCTATGGGCTTCCCAAGGGTAGGGAAAAATACTTTATTCTTTCTTTGTTTACTTCTCTGCCTCTGCACATACCCAAACATATAGCTGCACCAATTCTGGTGTGTGGCTCTTGGTACGGACTTAAGTGTTTTCCCAGTGGATGTCTTGTTCTTATAGGATTGACCAGCACTGCACAGACATGCCGAGGTTGTGGCACAAGGGGAAGGGGATGGGGGAGAGGCCCGGTGTTTGGGGGTGGGGAAGCAGGACAAAGCAGTGGGGTGGGAATCTTGTTCAGCAGGGAGGAGAACAGGTGCAGTGAGGTAGGTGGTGAGAAATGAAAAGGCCAGATGGACCGAACGATAGGTTCTGCCTACTTCATACTTCTGCCCTGGACCAGACTGCTCTCATCTTATGACACATGAAGAAAGCTTAGAGGGAGCCTCTGCTGACATTCTGGAAGCACCAGAGGCTTAAGAAAGTGCTGGTTCATTATTATATTCTTCCTCAAGAATGAGGTAGGTGCTAGCTCATTTTCTTACTCTTTCTTCCAACTTTCTCCAGGAAAGGGAGCATAAACCCCATTTTGCCTATGGGGAAACTGAGGCCCAGAGTGAGTCAGAGACTCGTTTGAGTCTGAGTGTTGCAAGAACCCTGGGAACCCCGGCAAAAGCTCCACCTCTTCTTAACTGACTCTCCCAACTTTCCTCTGTTGCCAGCATTACAATTCTGAGGGCATGGCTTGGCTGTGGTCCCACTTGGCTAAATGTGTGACAATGGTTGCTTGCCATCCGCCTGACTGAGCTGCTGCAACGGGTGTAATGAGGTGTGAAAGTGAGGGAACAGAGAAGTGGGGGCAGGGTAAGCGAGGACTCCCGTGAACAGGAGGATTCAGTCCAGTTAGGCAGTCCCAAAGTGCTGGAGTGTGGGGTCCGACGGAACAGCTTTCATGAGACCAGAGCTGGGAGCATGGGGTTGGGAGGGGACCCGAGGAGTCACTTAAAGAGCAAGAGGCCTCCTACCGACACAGGTGGGGAGAGGTCGGTCCCAGGTCCTGCGCTCCCCACTCAGACACAGCAGCTCCTCACTGCCCTGCAGGCTGTATCCAGGGTCACAGCTGAAGGACACAGAGCTTCCTGCAAAATGGCCTCCATCATGAACCTTGTAGCCAAATTGAGGGGTTCCTGGATCCTCACACTTGATGAGTTCAAAACCTGCCGACGAGAGGAGAGATGGGGTAAGCAAGACCCGGCGTGGCAGAAACCACATTCCCTTCCTTCCCTCAATTTGAAGCCTGCGTCCTCAAGGAAGCCACCAGGCACGTGCCTCTGGCCTCTGGCAGTCTCACTGCTCTGGGGCCACCACACTGCTGTGCTCAGCAGAGGTGATGCTACACCTGCCCCCGCACGTGAATGGTTTCAGTTATTTCTCCCAGGACAGCCTTTATAATAGTTTTCAGACATAAGGTCTGGGTTTCCTATTTCCTTTGTTTGACCCCCAGAGCATTTTGTTAGCAAGGCTGCTCTTTCCATCTTGCTCACTGAGACATTCTGATGGGATAGTGTAATATGGAAACTTCCCTTCAAATGCATATTTCAAAGTTCAATTATGTCCTGCTTAAATACGCTTTATTGAGAGAGGCTAGAGAAGGCTTACGCAGAGCGTTTCTACAAAGAGCCTACTATTTGGCAATTTACTTGTGTTAGCTCTCATTTGTTACCCACAGGAGTCTTACAGGGAGGTATAAGTATCTGCATTTTACAACTGAGAACATGACCTGGTTCAATAAGTGGTGCCAAAGTCACACATTCTCAGATGACAGAGATGGAATTCGCATGTGACTCTATTTAATTCTCTTCCACTGATGTGCCTGCTGTAACAGGCATAGACCCCTATGCCAGATGGCCTAAAGCCCAGGCGAGAGGAATCTTGAGTGGACTCACTGAGTTTTGGTTTTTTTTTTTTCCTAGCAACTTTATTGAGATATAATTCACATACTGAACATTCGCCCATCTGAAGTGTTCAGTCTTTTAGTATATTCTCAGGGTTGTGTAACTCTCATCACAATCCACTTGTGGAGTTTTCATCGCTTCTGGAGGAGCCCTGTCCACATTTCTGCCCCCCAACTTTCTTAGTCCTCGGCAACCATCGATTTCCTTTCCATCTCTATGGATTTGCCTGTTCTGGACAGTTCATATAAACAGTCCATACAACATGCAGCCTTCTGTGACTGGCTGCTTTCACTTGGTTTTCAAGGCTCATCCATGGTGTAGCATGGACCAGTGCTTTATTCCTTTGTAACAGTTAAATAACATTCCATTGTATGGACAGATCTATCACATTGTGTTCATCCATTATCAGCTAATGGATAATCATTGGATTTTAAAATAATCCCTAAAAGCACATTTCTTTGTATCTACTGGGAAGGTCCAGGAGCTCAAATAAATTAATACGATGGCTGTGAAGCCAAAGTGTGGGGATGTAATCCCAAGTACTACAGGCCTGCATACAAACCTGGGGGCTTTCTGTCTTTGACACTCTGGAGTAAAAGACAAAGCAAAAATCATGCAAAAGGGAAAGAAGCAAGATTCAACTCTTTAGGGAGTAGTGAAAAATAACATAATTGTACATTAACGTTCACACTTTTTACATCTGGCTGCAGCTGAACCTTATTTTACAAATGCCACGATTAGGAAAGGCTTGGTTTGGTTGCTTTAGTTAAAAGCCTTGGCGTTCATATTTTTCAAGTATTAGTCAGTAACAGGTATGCTGTGACCCTCAGTTAACCACGGAGTTAAACCTTAAAGCTGTATGCCAAGGGGCAGCTTACTCAAAGCACAGGCACAATGTCTTAGAGGAAACAGTCCGCTAAGCGTGCGCCAGAGAAAACCAAACCTGCAAAATGATGGTGATGCCCCAGAGACAGACCTCCCCATCTGCGGAACTAGGGAAAGCCTGATTTCATCGTCCACTCTGATGCAACAGAGACTTACTGGAGAATTGCAGCTCAAAGCCCTTGCTGGTGTTCTCGGCATCAGTGATGAAGTCAAGCCACAGACTACTAGACGTGCTGTTCAAAGTCACCCCCATCATCTCAGAACGGCTGAACACCCCCAGCAAACGGGCGGACTTGTTGTTGCCATCATAGACCTGGATGTAGGAGAGACCCCGACCTGATGTCAGCATGGCCTTATTTTGAACAACAGATTCTCATCCCACAGCCTATATTCCCAGAGTTTAGCACCAACGATGTCTGTTAGAGGGGCAGTGAGGCATCAGATGCAAGGTAGACGGCACGGTGAGCCAGTAACAGGGTGAGTGATCAGCCCCTCTTGTCTCTCCTAGGTGCCAGTTCTGTGCCCAGCCCATCTCAGTGCGAATCTGGTCTGTAGGAACCGGTAGCTGTTCTAACCTTTCCAGTGGAGCTCTGCTTTGTCCCTCCAAACCCCATATGGCACCAGCTTACTCTTCAGCAGCCTGGGGAGGCAAGGAGGGGGCTGCCTGAAGGCCCAAGCCATCTGTTTCTGCACACAGGCACACTGGAAGCACCCGACGTCTCTGCATTGTTAAATAATCCTGTCCTTCCAGATGAGATAGCAGTCCTCCCACCTGACCCCACCCCACCGTGGCAGTGGCCTGTCTTGACTACTCTTCTAGACATGGCCCCTGGGATGCAGCAGCATGGAATTAAAATGACCAGTGTGTCACGGTGCCTTTCCTTTCCCCAAGCTCAGCCTCTGCCCCTTCCCTCCTAAAATGAGGGCTCCAGCGAGGGCCTGCTGGGCTTGCCATGGGTGGAATCGCGCAGGCATCTGGCTTCCCTCACTCCCATCTGTCCCCTGAACTTCTGAGCACCAGCAAAGACAACAGTCATCAGAATAATGAACTGGCTCCCCAGGTTCTGAGGTTGCTGCTCCTTTCCAGATAATTGTACAAATAACAACAGAAGTTGTGATTGAGTGAAGGACCCCCCTAGTGCTTTGGTAAATATCAAAGATGGGATCTATGGGTGGGTGATGAATATTTGCTCCTGGCACCGGATGTGGTGCCAGCTGCCAGCAAATTGGAACAATATTTCCATTCTACTATTTATGAAGCAAAGCTTTCTAAAAGAAGCCATCCTTTAAGCGAACAGTGCTGTATATTACAGAGATTTGTTTAGGCCCCTGGGAGCCTCAAGTCTGTTTCCAGATTCCTTGTACAGCACCACTGATAGATTGAGAGAATTCTGGAGTTCCAACAGACATAGAGATGACACCAGTTCACCAGTGCTCATTGCAGCACCCAAGCTGTTAAAAATATTTTTACCCACTAAAACATACTGGAATTAATTGATCAAGGCATTGATCGTCAATACTTGCTAACATCACAGTAACAGAAACAAGCAGATATCATGAACACCACTACTTACTTATGGAGTCATTTTGCTAAAAAAAAAAAAAAAAAAAAATCAAACCTGAGTCACATCAAGTCACTGGATCCAATTTCTAACTTATAGGAAGTACAGAGGACGCAGGAATATATGAAATGATACCCTAGGAATATGTTCAGCAAACCTAGAATATGAAAAGTCCCACTGGAAAAATTACCTGACCTCCTCAACAAATAAATTACAAGGGATGGAGGAAAAAAAAAAGATGGAGGCAGAAACCCATTGATTAAAAACCATATGAGACAACCAATCCAATGTCTGGGCCTTATTTGGGTCCTGATTCAAATAAACTGTAAATTAAGAAAAAATATTAGGACATTTATGAGATAATTGAAAACTTGAATATTCACTGGATATATGATGATATTAAGAAATTGTTGTTAATTAATAAAAGTGTAATGGGAACAGGATTATTTCCTTAATTTCTAAGCATAATTCATTCTAACTCATTAAGGACAAAAATGTTCATAATGTGTCATTATGATAAAATATTCATTGCAGAAAACTTATAAAACAGAAGAACACACAGAAGATAACTCTCAACACTCACAACATTTTGGAGATGATCTTTCTATGCTTTGTTCTATGCATGCCTTTCCTTATATATACTTATTTCCTTAATTTTCAATAAAAACAAGATCAAACTATAGATACTATATGGTAACCTACTCTTCCACTTAATATAATGTGCATATCTTTTGAATCATTACATATTTTTCCCCAACAGCATTTAAATAACTGTAGGACTTTCTATCATACAATTAAACCAACCCATACTATCCTTATTCACACATCATTGTCTGGAATGTGTGGCCTGGCATGGGAGAGGCATTCAATAAATGTATGATAAATAAATAAACCAATGTTTTCTTCTAGTACTCTTGTCCTCAAATCCACCTGGAATTTATTTTGGCATAAAATAGGAGGTAAGATTCTACTTTTTCTCCTTGGTTGATAAGCCATTTAACCCAACACTATAAATATTACATCCACCACCAATTTTAAATCTACCCTTGTCACATAGACTGTTGTATAAATTTGGCTTTGTCTGTCAACTTTCTATTCTCTTCTATTTCTACTACGCTACCTATTTGTCTTTTCCTGTTCATGACCCATACTGTTTCAGTTACCTAGCTTTATAAAATACTCAAATATTTAGCAGGGCAAGTCCTCTCTTGTCTTTTTTTAACTTAAAAAAGTATTCTCCCATGTTTATTCTTCTCGATAAACTCAAGATGAGCTTTCTTAAATTAAAAAAAAAAAAAAGACCTCCGGCTCCATCCTCCAAAACTCCCCAACGTGTGTAATTCTGACTGATTAAAATAAAATGTATGGATTAATAAGATAAAAAGTCCATCCATATGATATTGAATCTTCCTATCCATATACATGACATCTGGCTTCATTTAATCAAGTTGTTTTGTATGTCTCTCAGTAAAATTCTGTACTTATTTTTGGGTGTTTTTATACTTTTTATTACAATTGGGATACATCTGGGCCTTTGTATACATTTATTCTCTAACAGAATATTGTTTGTTTATAAGAATGCTTTGATGGTCCAGTTCATCATCATATACAGGTGAGATGGATTTGTCTCCGAGTAATCAGAGAGAACCCATACACATCCACTATACCTAACCTTTCCCTTTTCTTTCTCGAGTAGATGTTTTTATTTTCTTCACCTTTGTTGTGGTATAATTGGCAAATAAAAATTGCAGATAATTAAAATGTACCACTTAATATTAGACCCATACCATTACATCTAATATGACAACTCAGCAAGATGGCTGGCTTAAACATAACCACACTACGTGGGCAGCTTTGTACATACAGTTACAAACAATGTGGACACTCCTAGGGACACTACTGTATGTCTGCCTGCACACGTGCTCAAGTTTCTCTAGGGCATACGCCTAGAATGGAGATGCTGGTTGCTGGGAAGGCACATTTTCAGCTTTGTTAGATATTGCCAGATTGCTCTCCAAAGAGTAATACAAATTTAATCCCTCTGACATCGTGTGACAGCTTTCATTGCTTTGTATCTTCGCCAACACTTGGTATTTTCAGGCATTCTAATTTTTTCCAATTTGATGGGTGTGAAACGCTATCTTATTTCAATTTGTATGTCTTTGATTATCCCTGAGGGTGAGGATCTTTTCATGTGTTTACCCATAATTCCACTTTCCTCTTATGTGAATTGCTTGTCCATATCCTTTGTTCATCCATGAGTGTGAAACCTCCTTGCATTTATTTCAATTGTATGTCCTTCCAAATAAAGTTTTATAATTTTCTCAGTAAAGGTGATGCACATCTTTTAGACTTATTCCTAGGTGTTCTGTAGTTTTTGCTTCCATTAGGAATGAGCTCTTTTTTTTTCTGATTATATTTTAGTTTATGTTTAGTTTAGTTTATGTTTTCAGCCACTTTGCTCAATTGTCTTATTGGTTCTGATGTTTTATCCATTGAGTCTTTCATATTTTCTAAATAGAAGAGGATAATTTTATAAATTCTTTTCTAATTTTTATAGTTTCTTTGTTCTTTCTCTGATCTGATTGTAGTGGTTTCGATCTGCAGCAAAATGTTGAATACTAGTGGTGATAACAGAGCTCATGTCTTGCTCCTGACTTCACTGGAAATCCTTAGGAAGCTTTGTCATTAAGAAAAATGTTTGCCATAGGTGTCGGTAGGAACTTTTTATCAGATTAATAAAGTTTTCTTCATAGTTTTGAGGTATTTTTTAAGAATCATGAATGAATACTGAATTTCATCATGTGATGTTTTTAGGTGACTGGCAGGATCACATACTTTTGCCTTCTAATCTGTTTAGGATATTAGGTTGAATCACATGAAGTTGCCAATATGTGACTGGTTTTGACCTACGAAGACAGCAATTTCATAGGGTTTGTCTAGTACATAATATCATGAGCTTTTCTAATATTGACACATCCTCACATTCCTGGAATCAATCCCACTTGGTCATTTTTGCTTTCAGACACAGCTAGATTCAATATGACATTGTATGTATGTAGGGTGTTTAGATCTATGATAAGTGACTAGTCCAATAGTTTGTTCTTCTATGGCCCTCACTCAGTTTGCTATCAATATTTCTACTTGGCTCATTTAAATAAAATGAATTAGGATATGGATGCTAATTTTTCTCTTTTCTGAGTCAGTCTGATTATTGCAGGATTAGTTATTCCTTGAACTTTTGTCGGTTTACCTGCAAAATAGTCTACGCCTGGGGCCTGTGAGACAGGATATGGGCAGGATCCAGTTTTATTCTTTTTAATGTTTTATTCATATTTGAGAGAGAGGAAGAGAGAGAGAGAGACAGACAGACAGACAGTGCATGGGGGCAGGGAGGGACAGAGAGAGATGGAGATAGAATCCGAAGCAGGCTCCAGGCTCTGAACTGTCAGCACAGAGCCCAATGCGGGGCTCGAACCCATGAACTGTGAGATCATGACCTTAGCCGAAGTCGGACACTTAACTGATTGAGCCACCCAGGTGCCCGAGGATCCAGTTTTTTAAGTAATTATTGGTTTATTCAGATTTTTATTTTTTCTTTTTTAAGTTTATTTATTTATTTTGAGAGTGTGACAGTAGGGGAGGGGCAGATGGGGAGACAGAGAGAGAGAATCCCAAGCAACCTCCACACAAGTGCAGAGGCTGAGGTGGGGCTCGAACTCATGAAGAACTCACAAACCGTGAGATCATAACCTGAGCCAAAATCAAGAGTCAGAGGCTTAACCAGCTGAGACACCCAGGCACCCTTATTTTTTCTTGATATTAGTACTTTTTATCTGTCAATATTTCCCATTTTACCTGAGCTTTGAGATTTCTTAGCTTAGGGTTGTTCCTAAATATTTTCTGATTGTTTCATAATCTCTACCTCATCTGTGACTGTGTTCCTTTTTCTGTTCCTAAAATTCTGTACCTGTGGCTTCTTTATTCTTTGATCAGTCCTGCAAGGTTTGTGTCTCTTATTAGTTATTTTTCAAGGAACCAGTTGGTTTTGCTGACAATTGCTCCTGTATTTTTAGCTGTATTTATTCTGTCATTTTTGACTTTAAGAAGTCTCTCTCTCCTACTTTCTTTGGGCTTATTGTTATATTATCCAAGCTACCTAGATCCTTATTTATTTTTAATCTAGGTGATGTGTCAGAGACTAACAGAGATATATTAAAATCTTCCACCCTGACTTTAACTTTATTTTTGTTTTTTACCTTTCTAGCAGTTTTTATTTAATTTATTCGTGCTATGTTATTTGGCACATAAAGTTTTACTGTGGATTGATTGTACATTTTATTAACATAAAAGAATCCTCTTTTAAATTTCCTTATGAGACTTGAGAGAAATTCTTAAATTTATAGCAAACTGATTTCATTTTTCTGTGCTTTACCATTTTTGTTCCTGGCCTCCATTCCATTTTTTAATTGGGTGATCCTGTTTTTCATCTCGATTTAATCTTTCCTCATCTTGGATTGCTCAGTTTTCATTATTGCCTATTTTTGTGTCATAAATATGATATTCTCTCAAATCCTGTTAAGAATACAAATTAGGAGCTTTTAAAGTTTTACTTCTTTGTTGCTTACAGAGGGGCAATTAGCTCACACTCTTCAGACCGGTCCCCTTCTTCTGATCGCTGGAATATTTATACATATCCCGTTAATTTTCTTGTTAGCACACCATCACAGAGGGAGAATAAAATAGGAGAATGGAAATGCCCAGTGGTGTCTAAAGGGGAACGGAGGAATTAGCGAGAAAAGGGCATAGCAGGAGTTCTCCTGCTCCTGGTGCTAAAGTATGCATGTGTGATTGTGGCAGCCTCTTTTCTGATGAGCCTGACCACTTTTGTTAGGCATTGCCCTACTTTATCTGACTTGCTGACAGAAGCCAAGTCAAGCCCAGCGCGTCCTGCTGAGAGGGAATCATGGCTCTGTGTGGTCTCTCACACCTAGCACACTTCTGGAAGAGCTAGTGGTATTGAGATCTGGTCCAGGCCAACAGTACATGGCATGTCCTTGGCTCCAGGCTCTGCTGCTCTGACTTAGGTGGGCTTAGATGTGATTTCCTTAAGGGTTTTGGCACTGAGTCCATGGGCAGGATTCACTTCAGGTACATGAAGCATACTTTGATTAGGCCCTTTCTCAACGTGGGTTCTTTTATGGATATTCCATTTGGCGAAAATTCTTTTAAGCTATATGTGAAATGTGCCCTTGCCTAATTTCCATGGGTGAGGGCACTTTCCCCTGCATTTGTATCCTTTTAGTCATTTCAGTGGGGACCTGTGCAGGATGGTTTCATATACATATATACACATGTGTTTCATTTGCCATCTTCAGCTGGACGGTATCTTTCCATACCATTGCAATTTAGAGGCCCTTCCTATCTTACTGAGGTCAGATCAAAATTTTGGTGGGGGCCAAAATAAAAGGAATCGGGTAATTAGGGGAGACAAGCTGAAGTATGTATAGGGGCGTGGTTTAAGGGATTTTCGGTAATTAAAGGTAAGACACAGATCAGGGGTCACAAATGCAAGTCAAGAGTCACTCCATGGGTCAGGATTACAAGACTATATGGAAAGATTGGAAGGTTGATCAGATGTATGATATATTGTATCTTGGGCAATAAATAAGGTGTGGAGGAGGTGACAGGTCAGGAGTTCCTTGGTGTGCACCGGGATTTCTTTGCAGGGAAAGGCAAGGCCTCAGGGTGAGGAATTTGCCAGTGTTCCGGCAGATGGGTGAGTTCCAGCACAGCAAGGACAAGGTGTTCTTGGAGCTGACTGGTATTCTGGGCTCCTCCTGCACACGTTCCTGTCGAGGACGACCAGAGTCACAGGCTGGCACAGCAGTGCCACTACGGCTGACACGGGTGCACGGCCATTCTGGAGACTATTTGGGAAACCAAACTGTGGGTTTCTTTTAGTTCTGAAACAGTTTTGTACCTGTTCATGTCCCAGGTTCTCCCTCAGGAGGACCAGGATCTGAGGAAAAGAGTTAGAGCAGGAAGGGATGACACGAAGCCATCCCATCTCCCTTGGTGCCTTGCCCTCCCTTCCCCAGGTTCCATTCTATAGGAGTTATGGGGGGCACAGGGTCCCATGAGTGGCCTTTGTGCCATGTCAGAGCCATAGCCCAGCCTTCTGAGGGGGACACTCAGGAGGCCTGGGCACAGCAGGAAGAAGGTCATCGGCAAGAAGGCGGAGCCCACTATTAGAAGGCTGGGTGGCAGGACCAGCTGGGCAGATGGCTCTAAGACAAAGTCTGAAGACTGGGAACATCCCCCAATAAAACAGTAATTCATCCTCCTCTCTCCACAACCCTGCAGGACTACCTGGGGTCCTGCATCCTATACAAGTCCTCCCTGACCTCTGACCTGGGTTTTATGGCCTGTGTCTCTCCCTTCTTACCCTGAGTGCCTCAAAAAGTCTCTCTTCTCTCATTTGAGCTGCTCACCTGATCCTAAGACACCACATGGACAGGGTAATTGGGTGTGCACACCTGTTGACCATGTCTTAGGTGCTTCTTTGAATTTAGACCACCCTGGTGAAGAGGCTCAGGTAGCCGCCACACTCCATGTGACCTCTGGCAGCCAAGGAGTCCTTCTGCTGATCCTATCAGGCCACACGCACAGAACTGCTGCTATATTCCCTTTAAAACCTGAAAATTATGTCTCCAGAATTCTTTTCACTGCAGGGTTGGCAATGACCTTCATGCAAGAAGGGCTCTGCATTTCACCAATTCCATCTGCAGCTCTGAAGAGAAGAAATCACCTTGGCCTTGCTGACCCCGGTTATATCCTCTGACGATCTGGTGTTGATGATGAACAAATGGATGGAGAGAGGTGAGGTCTGGGGGATGCCTGAAGACATGGCCCTTGGAAATTATAAAGTCTTGTATATTGCTCACTTAAAAGGAGATGCACCGTTTTTCTGTCTGGGGAGCTCAGAGGTTGCAAAGTAGAGCTTAAGAAGCCAGTGACTGGGGTGGGGGCGCCTGGGTGGCTTGGTCAGTTAAGCATCCGATTTCAGCTCAGGTCATGATCTCATAGTTTGTGGGTTCAAGCCCTGCGTTGGGCTCTGTGCTGATAGCTCGGAGCCTGGAGCCTGCTTCGGATTCTGTGTCTCCCTCTCTCTCTGCCCCTCCCTTGCTCATGTTGTCTCTCTCTGTCTCTCAAAAATAAATAAATGTTAAAAAAAATTAAAAAAAAAAAAAAAAGAAGCCAGTTACTGGGCCCTGATCCCCCTGGGCTGCTTCACATATTTTATTTCAGGCATACCCGGTCCCAAATGGTCACCTCATGGGTTCAAGGATAATCAGTTTAGAGTGAGAAACACCCTCCAAATGCATGTGCACACCCACACCCACACCCACTCACGTACCCCAGCAAACACACGCCCTAGAGAATGAGTCAAGAATATCATCTCTGCTTAAAAAGCACAGTACATTCATCATATCCAGAGAGAATCCTAAGGGATGGGGATCACTTAATGGTTGCTCTTTGGATTTTTCAGAGTAGTGACCTCTGATTGTTTCTAATGTCAAGACTTCTCTGGCTATGGGGAATAAAACTGTATTAGGATAAGCTAAAAAAGTTTCTTGGCATTGGATGAAAATGGACAACTCTGTGTGAGGTTTTCCTTATAATCCATTTTAATAAGGCAGCTCTTTGACAAATTCTCCAGAGTCCATGCTTTGATTACACACATACTCACACACCATACATTACTGGAGATACACATTAATCACATACACACAAAGAAATACAAATTGTATGTGCGCTCAGTGTCATAACAATCCATAATCAAGCACCGTCACTTCTTTAAATCCACTTTCTTTAACCCTGTTGCCACACATGGGCCAGCACCATGGCATACTGAGCTGCTGAAACAGCCCTGCTAGTCTACAGAAACATATCCTCAAGACATACCCAGATGCACATGCACAAAATACACTGAGACAAGTCTGCACAAACACTGGTCCCTTGAACCAAGCAAACACATAGACTCAGATTCACACACACGTGGAAATGTATATATGAAGGATCTACATCCACAAACACACATCTACACAAATGCACATGCACATACACACGCAAACATGCACAATCTATGAGCTCTTCACTATCCAGCATGATGGTCAGAGTCACGATGAAAAACCTGACCCAATGGCCACTCCAACTGAATTTATTATTATTATTATTATTATTATTATTATTATTATTATTTATCATGCAGTCAACCCGTACTCTACCACCTATGTATTTGAGAACAGTCAAGTCCTAAGCAAACTCTAAAGTCACATTCTTAGACCTTCACGGACCGTTCTGTTTTGGGTTCTCACTTTCTCCCAGACAAGTGAGGACAATATCCTGGAACTCAAGAGGGAAGAAGAAAGCTTGGGTCATTCACACAGAGAGAAACAAGTAGGTGCTGAGCACACTTTTGTATACCGTAACTCACATCCTCTATGAAATCTATCAGTTTTACCTTGAGCACATCTCCTTCAGACAGTTCAAATGTCCTGGCTTTCAGCTGAATGCCCTTCCCCGGCTGGGTCTGGATGGAGTAGATGCATTCATGGTTGTTATTGTAGTTCACAGGAAAGTTGGGGGACAGCAATGTACCCTGAGTGCCCGTGACTGAATTCCCACACTCAGCTGGAAAGAGAATCACAATAATCACAGATTAACCCCCATCAGCCACATGTGGAAAACAACTTACAGCGCTGGAGAACCTCACAAAGATGGCACGTTGTTTGCCTGTCTATCTGCCCGAATGCCTGTTTCTCTGTCCATTTGTCTGCCGGCCTATAGGACTGCATATCAAAGTTTTTTTTTTTAAAGTATCTGCCCATCTGTAGGCATTTTAAAGAAATTCTGCCCAATTTCTTTCTCTGTCTTATTCTGTGTGTCTGTTTCTCATCGGCAAGAATAGAGATTACCCCACCAGGCATCCTGTACTTTCTTAGTGGCATGAGGCAGCCCTTCTCCACACCTGTTCATACAGTATCACAGCAGCAGAATGATTGAGGAGGATGGCAGGGAGGATGGGGGTGGTCAAGTGAGGAGAGACGGCAGGATAGAAACTCAGAGGGGTGAAAACTGAGTAAGTATTGCTAGCATCCTCCAAACTTTACAAGGATTATTTCAATCATTAGTCACAACAACCAACCCCATAAGGTGGGCATAATTATCATCCCTGTTTTAAAAATAAAGGATCTGGTACTTAACCATTTAGATCAATTCTCTCCATTCACCGAGAGGAGGGGGCTGAGAGCCCAACCCTCCTGGTCCTGGAATTTAAGGCCGCTGAGGCTTTGGAAAAGGTTTTAGCATAGACCCACTGAAACCCTGTTTCATTTGACAGCTAATGAATTCACACCTTCCTCTTGAAGTCTTTTCCTCCTCCTCCAGAATGAGTCATTCTTTCCCCATTACTCCCATATCTTTATTTATAGCAGTCACCACATTTTACTTCACCTATTTGTTAACATTTCCGTCTCCTCCACTGTCGATCCTCTGGGATGTGGTCACATTTCTCTATGCCCAACACCCACTCAGTGCCAGGGTAGGGCAGGCATGAGCAGATGAAAGGGGAGATAGCTCAGTGGCAGGGCAGGGCTGCAGAACCCTGCAATTATCTCTCTCGGGTGTTTAATAGTTGTAGATCCTCTCCCTGTGCTTCCCTATATCAGAGTGCCTACCATATTGCACCCTGATTGCTTCTTACTTGCCGGCATCTTCCACCTAAACTGTGAGTTACTTGAGGGCTCGGGTCATGCTTAATGAATCTATGAACTTCCAAGGCTCAGCCCAGATTGTCTGTAAAATAAATATTTGCCAAATGAATGAATGAATGAATATGGAGGACACTGACCTCAGAAGATGTACCATCCTAAAAATAATTAGGTTCCAGAAGGATGTAAATACAAGTCCAGATGGCAGGCACATTATTTGTCTGGACATATGGAGAATTTGGAGCATGTCTTGAATCTCTGGGGTTGACAGTAGCAAGTCTGCTTTCTCCAAACTATCCCTCAGTATCCCTATTCTAGGCACAGTATCTGCTGGAAGGGCTCTGAGGTCAATCAATGGGCCACCGGCCAATGCACCACCTAGTTAACCCTAATTGTCCTAAGCCTGAAGTGTACTGGGCCAAGGCAGTGTAGATGGAACTTGTGATACAGAGTTGAGCCTCGTGTGGTCTTGGTTTATATTCTTGTGTCCCTCAGGCTGCTCCTTAGACCTTTGAAGACCATGTCTGTGTTCTACAACAGGCCCTTAGTTTTTCAATGGACCCTACTCCCTGGGCTCTGTCCAGTTCAGGACAGCTTCAGTTTCCTAGTTTACATAAGCCATTACTATGAATTAAATGTTCACGATCCTGTGCCAAATCCGTATGTTGAAGCCTTAATCTATAATGTGATGGTATTTGGAGGTGCGGCCCTTGGCATGTGATTGGGATTAGTGACCGTATAAGCTGAAGAACTGACCAGAGCCCTGTCTCTGCCTTGTAAGGATACAGCAAAAAGGTTGCCTCCCGCAAGCTAGGAGAGGACCTTCACTAGACATTGAATCTCCTGGCACCTTCCATCTTGGGTGGCTTGGACTCCAGAACCATGAGAAATAAATATTTAGTGTTTAAGCCACCCATGGCATTTTCCTTATAGCAGCCTGAACTGACCAAGACAGCCACCGTTTGTCTTAGAGCCTGTTTGCAAAGTGTCCAAATATGCACAATGAATGTGCTGAGCTGGGGCAAAAAACTAAAGCAATAGCAGTGGAGAGGCACCCCATGTACATTTTCTGGGTGCCCTGAGATGAGGGCAGGGATTTGGGGAGGGGGTGCTGAAGGCTTTTAGCCATGTTATTATTACTCAGTCATATCACATGGGCAGCACTCTTAAGCAGCTCTCCATTGTTTCTGGGGTGAAGCATTATTCCCCTCCATCTAGGGAGAGGCCTGTGGAGCAGTGAGATGAGCATGAACAGCCAAGTTATATCAACACTCTGAACCTCGCTCTCTTCATCTGCCTTCATCTGGGCAATAATAGCATCTGTATAAGACTATAGAGAATAAATACATGAGATTTTATGATAAAATAAGTGACCATATGAGGATTGGTCAGCATATAGTAGGCCCTCAACAAGCGTTATTCCTCCTCTCTTTCCCCATCCATCCCAGGTGAATCTACGTGGCTTACCTGATTCCATCTGGAGCCTTAACTGCCTGTGCTCTGGGACTGGCAGCCCAAGAAGCTTCTTGGGAAGTGTGCATTAGCTGCCCAGTGTTCACGGCACCCTCGCTATTCCTGATGCCTCTTGCCCTCTGCCTAGTTCCTAAATTTGGCTTCCCTTAAGCATGGGCTTTGGCATGTTATGGGACACCTTTCCTGGTCTTGGCTTCCAGCACAACTGCTCTGTGCTCATCTCTGTCTCTCTCATGCCCCTCTCCTCTTGCCCACCACCCAACACCTTTATGAGGAGGGACACAGAGCTGGTAGCTTCAGATGGGGCCAGTCCTTGGCTGACCACCAGAGCCTGACTCCCTGCCAGGGCTTTTGTCTTGGGCACCGGGGAGGGTACAGGAAGGTAAAGGGACAAGACATTTGCTTCTGGGAGAATTTCCAAAGTAACAGGGGAGGTGAGCAGATGCACTGAAAAGCCAAACACAAGTATAAATGGAAACAAACTGTGCCGGAGAAACAAACAGTCATATGCACAGGAAAGTCCTGCCACTGACTGTGGCATCTGCGACTTCTGTCGTCCCCATCAGGAGAGGTCTCATTAAGGGCAGGGGCTGTGTCTTATCCATCAGTCTGGAGCTCTGGAGGCAGAGGGTTTGCTCTTCTCCATCACACCAGGGCTCCCAAGGACAGAGACATGTCTCCTGCTGCAGATTGGGTCCCCTGGAGTCAGGGCTGTCTCTTCCACATCAAGTTCAAGGGTCCCTGAGGTCAGGGGTTGTGTCACCCTATCACACCATGAATTAGAGCCCAGAGCTGTTCATCTCCTTCACAGCTGGGAATGTCTCCTGGTAACACTGTGTGGGTTAAGTTATCCAATTTACACCCACAGTGCATGTAGCAACTGGGAGCATCCCCAGGGTGGGCTTTCCCATGATACCTCCAGCCTGAGGCTCTGTTGCAGGGCTGGTGGTAATTAGAGGTGATTATAATTGCCGTGCATTATTAATAACACACGAAACAGAAGACAAATGTAATAATGAAAATATTGTGAGGTGTCATGAACAAACAGTAATTGGAATAATAAGTTAAAGAATGAGTTTATGTAATGAGATCAATGAGGCAAGAGCTTAAGGAGTGTGTGCATCTGTGGTCCTGAATAATCCCATTCAAGAAAGATTTCCCCCAGAATTACTTAGCTGAGGATGTTTTCCTGGAGAAGGAATGAGTTTCTGGTAGCTGGAGAAAAATTGAATGTACATGGGGGAATGTGTAGGTCTGAATGTGTGTGCTTCAATGTGTGCCCGGGTCAGGGTGCATGAATGCTGTTGGTCAGGCGGGGGGGGGGGGGGGGGTAGTTACAGGAGAAAGGATAAACTCTGGGATTATTTAATGGATCCAAATGGAATTTTGCATCCATGTGTCTTCAGGTTTGCTCTCTGAGATTGTGAGAGGTTCTTGGTTATTGATAGATAACAATAAAAAGGTTATTGGCAGAATGATGATAATTATACAGCACCCCATTGGGTTTATGTAAATTATGTCATCTAAACTGGAATAAAGCCTGTGAGTTGAACATTGTTATCTCTGTTTTAGAAACGAGGAAGCTGAGGCCGAGGGGGTTTGGTGGCCTGCCTAAGATCTAACAGCTGGGAAGTGGCTGAGCAGAGACCCGACCTTGAACCTGTGTGACCATACAGGCCCAGCCAGGCCCATCTTGCCAGCCTGTTTACAATTGTCCTCTGCAGAGCCCCAGGCTCCACGGGGATGTCTCAGGCAAGGCTGACCTCAGGGCTCCTGTTTCAGTCAGTCACTGCTGCTTCCAGCTACGGGGTATATTGGGGTTTCATGCGAGATTTCACGGGACGCATGGGTTCTATGCTAACAGCTAGCATGGTAAGCACTCCACTATCTAGCCTGTGTTCCATCCAGCCCTGTGTGGCAAGTGCTGAGCAAGCAGAGCCATCAACTTTATAAACGAGGGCCAGCCAGCAATTGTCCCTGCTCCCTGGGCTATCACCCTACTTCTCCCCACCCCTGGAGCCTGGAGCTCTGAACAGCCTCCAGAGACTGGCAAGGAGGTCAGGCCTCCCACCCAACGCCCCAGTGCAGGCAAGAGTGTGTGCTCAGGCAGTCCTCAAACCCAGGCCTATTGGCCTTTTGGCCCATATGTGTTTCACTACCTCATACCAATCGACTAAAGTTTGGCCCACCCCATTAGTGAAGCAAAATGAAAGCACGTGACCACCTACCAACACACCTTGGCAGAGGCGAACTCCACAGGCGCCGTCTGCCCCCCAGGCACGTGATGCGGGCTGTGCCCTCCAGACGGTACCCGGGGAAGCAGGAGAAGGTCAAGGTGTCGCCTACGCCAAACTGTAAGCCCTTCCGGATGCTGTAGGCTGGGACCTCAGGCTCTTCGCAGGGCTCCAAGTCATATTCTGGAAAAGCAGCAGGAGAGCTGGGGTCAGACACAGAATATGGAAACATATAGACACAAACAGTGGGGAGTAAGGAGCCAGAGATAAAGACAGAGGTACAGAATATATGCACACTGACCCACAAAAGGTAAAGAGAAAAGAAGAGAGACCCCAAGATGAACAGGGGTGAGAGAAACATACAGTGAGGGGAGGAACACAGTGCTTTGGGCTGTGGGGATGCCTCATACTGCAAGCAGAGAGAGGACACAGTGTTTCTGGAAACATGCTTCCTGGGAGTATTTATGAGGTTCCTCATGACTTGACCCTTCCCTCCTCTGTCCCTTCATCTCCATATTAACCCCAGGCCTCAGGGCTTGAAGACTTTCCAGCCTCTCTCTCCCTAGGCACTGACCCAGATAAATTCAATCTGCTTGGTTCTAGAGGGTCAGAATGTATGACCCAGCCGAAGGCAACTTACACCCGGAGAAAGAATCCAAATGCTTCACTCAAAGCTATGTCGGTAACGCTGACACTTGAGGCAGATGGCAAGCATGATGGGGTGGCATTTATCAGCCAGGGATCTGCCCAATACTTCTAGTGGTGGCACAGAAGTGACAATTTCAATTGTTCCCCAAGGGTATCTCCCTCTGGGACACAGTCCCTGGGGCTCTATTTGGTAAAGAGAAGGAGGGTCTCTTAGATGGGAGGAGACACAGTGGCTGGATATGTCCCACTGGCCAGACTGGCCCAGGCACATGGCAGGTGGCTTCTGCTGGAGGGACAGCATGGGATTAAGCTGGCCATGTCCCAGTTCCTAGAGACCATATATCTCTTTCCTGTCCTGGGGAAATCCATGTGATGAGAAGGGGGTTCTGGGAGGCAATGGCACAAGAGTGGTGGGAGTAATTGGGACAAGAAGAATGAAGGGTCCTCTTTTCTCCCTGAATACTAAATTAAAGAGCTTTCTTTTCAGGGTTCCTAAACACAGAGATAAATATCTATTGCTACTAAATTAGCATTGGTGAAGAAGTCCCCAAACGATACTCAAATACTCCAATATGTTAATTTCAAATCCCCTTACTTTTTTTTTTTTTAATTGCTGGGATTGTGAAACAGTGGAAGTGAAATCAGGAGAAGAATCAGGAGTTACTAGGGTAGGAAGGGACCTCTTAGTCCAACCAGTTGGGTAGGTGATTTTCAGAGTGAATCTTAAACACCTTCAGGGAAGGAGAGTCCCCCAAAAACCCGCTTCCCAGCCCATTACAGGGAGGTCTGTCCTTGTGTCTAACCCAGCTATCTTTTGCTGCAGCAGTGAGGTCATTCTCCCAGAGATTAGAAAGTGGATCGATATCCATGGGCTGGGAAGACCAGAGGCTGGCAGCAGAGGGAGAGGCAGAATGTTCTGCCATCATTTCCCCCAGGGGACCTGACATGCTTTACCTGCAAAGGTGATGTTGAATCCTTCATAGGACATGGAGAAATCGGAGATGAAGCGGACCTGGGCAGTGAAGTTGCCATAGAGTCCAGCGCTGATGGGGGCTGGCAACCTTGAGCCGGTCAGCTGCCTCAGGGGCTGGGAGAAGCTGCCATTCTCAGTGATGAGGAGGTAGTCGTGGCCACTCTCCAGGTGGAAGGTGTGGAATGTGAAGAACACACCTGCCAAGAGACCGGAAGGGTCCGGGTGACAAAGTGAGATGGCTGAAGCAGCCCAGATGCAAGACAGGATCTGCACAAACATTTGTGAACCTGTATCAGTGAGTAGGACTGCGAGCATGTACTGATTGATACATACGGGTGAACAGGAATGATTGCACCCAAATGAACCAGAACATGCTGCTGTCCATAAGTCAGGGAGAAGGACAACTGCTCTATGGCCGTCAAATTTGAAAGGGAGACTTATGGCTAGATCCATGAGAATGCCTCATAGCCTTTTTTCATTCACTGGTTCACTCACTAATTTTCAACAAGTATTTGTATATTTGATGGGTGCTTCCTATGGGCTGGGATCCAGGGTCAGGTAGGTGCAAGGGGATATGATATACAAGACATTAAACAAGTAGCTAGGGGTTAAGCTACTTGTAGCTACTTCTAAACTACTAAGCTACTAAGTAGCTCAGTTGGTTCAGTGTCTGACTTTGGCTCAGGTCATGATCTCACAGTTCGTGAGTTCGAGCCGTGTGTCAGGATCTGTGCTGACAACTCAGAGCCTGGAGCCTACTTCGGATTCTGTGTCTCCCTCTCTCTGCCCCTCCCCTTCTTGTGCTCTGTCTCTCTATCAAAAATAAATAAACATTAAAAAAAATAAGCTACAGTTCATGGTGACATGCTATATTGAACATAGTTCAGAATGTGCTAGGGGCAGACTGGAAAGCACTAAAGAAAAACAATAATATTCACTAACGTTTCAGCACTAAGTATCTGTGTGTCTCCAAGCCGTGTGTTTTAGTTGCCCTGTAGCTGGTCCCTATCAATTGGAAGAGAAGATATGAAACCCAGTTAATCCCACCAATGACATAAGTATGATTATTTTCGTCTCCATTTGACACCCAAGGAAACTGAAGCACAAAGAGATAAAGTCACTTGTCCAGGGTCAGCCAGCTGGCAGGTGGCAGAGCTGGGATCTGAAGTGCAGTTTGGCTGTAGGGGTTGACGGAGAAGGTTTTAGCTTCTCAAGCTATATAGAGAGAGCAGGCAGTAACAGTGGCCAGGTGGTGAGGCAGGTTAGGTGGTGAGAAAGATGGGGTGGCAGGATCTTAACACCCAAAGCAACTCTTGAACTCATCCAGATGGCAGTTGTGTGTGGGTGGGCGTGTGTGTACATGCATGCCCACCCACACATCAGCATGCCTATGGGAATACATGCCTTGGATGTGCTAAGGGCAGGTGCTTGGGTAGACTAGGGGGGCTGGGTCCACCTGCTATTAAAAGTCCATGGACCAGTAGCATGGGCATCGCCCAAAAGCTTGTTAGAAATGCAGAATCTCAGTCTCTACCACAGACGTTCCGAATCAGAATGTGCATGCTAACAAGATGCCCAAGAGATTTGTAGGCACATAAAAGTTTGAGGAATACTTCTCTAGATAATTACTGACAGGCTTTTGATAAATGATGGTTGGATCCAAGCTCTTCATTCGAAAACAGTTTAGATGTTTTCATATTTTTGCTTCTCTGTTGACAGGAGCTGGTGACCCCAGAGTATTTGGGATTCTATGGGGGTGGGTGGGCAGGGGAAACAGAGCCCCACAGAGGTGGTAGAGCCAGGCATGCAGCTTGTAATGCCCTGTGCCCAGACAACTGAGATGCATCTATTTATTTCCTCAAAGAAGCAGATCCTAAGCACATACTAAGTGCCAGGCCTGAGCTAAGCCCTGAGAAAAATCTCCCAGTTTAGTGGAGGAGACAGACACATCAATAGTGAGAGTCCAGAATGGGGGCATAGAAGAAGAGTGGCAATTACGCCTGGAGGGTTGGGAAGACTTCTTTGGCATGAGGGATGTGAGCGTTTTGGAGACACACAGGTATGTGTGCCCACGTGTATCCTATACTCTCAATACATTAACATGTGTGCACATGAGAAACCATTCTCAGTCTACAGAGTTTGGGAAAAGGCTTGGTGGAATATATATCCTTTCCTCTGGGCTAGAGCACGGGTTGGGTGGAGAGTGGGTCAGACACAGTAGAGGGAGTCAAGAGTTGATTAAGCACTGAGCCCCACGCTCTGTTCTTTAGCGTGCACACACAGCCCCTCCATAGGAATAAACATTTGGCTGGCATTCTAAGGATGAGTAAACAACTGAGACAGAGCCCCTAGATCTCCCAGCTGTGCTGATTGCTTGGGGCTCTTTTGGCCATTGTGAGGAAATGAAGACATCGTCACAGGGACAGAGAGGCCCCATGTTGGGGCTTGAATCCAGATTTGGTGTGATGGATGCACACACAAACCAATACTTGACCGGAGTCACCATGCAGGAGCCTATGACAGATGTGGATACCATGCCGAAGCACACATTCAGAGCTGTGGAAAAGGCATGGGCTTTGGGGGGGGGGGGTGGCGACAGACCTAGATCTACAGCCCGTCCACCAGCTAGAGGGTCTGGGCCAGTTGTTCAGCACGTCCTGAGTTCTAGTCTCCTCCACTCTAACACACGGGTGATAGCACCTCCTCATAGATGACATTTAATTCTTGGAGTGAGGCATGACTGGGCTAGCAGATGCAAAGCCCACAGCATGGTGCCTGGCACATAGTAGGTGCTCTCTTTGCTCAATTCATCTCTCAGGCAGCTTTAATGGTTAAAAAAAATGTCAGTTCCAGGGTCTCAGCAAGGGCACGTTCTTTGGACTCCTGAATTGGCCGTTCCCTTTGGCTGGGAAATCGAATAATTCTGAATTTCACACAGGTTAGAGTTTCCCCAGCTGTTCCTCTGTCTGCAGAAGATCAATCAGAGTCAGTGACCTAATGGATCTGTTAACCTGAGACACTCTTACAGGCACTGCCCTCTGGAGAAGGGTCTTGGTTCAGTTTAATTCAATTCATATAAATATTTCTTGAGTTCCTGATGTGCCAGGCATAGAGCCAGAACCTGGGGAAGCTGCAGGAAACAAGGCAGACATGTCTCTCAAAGATCTGAGAGTCTTCAGGGGGAGACAGAAAATGGAGCTGCAAGTTGTGTACTGTGTGGCAAAGTATGAGAGCTGGGAAGTACAGGATCATGTGGGAGCCCATGGAGGGGAACCCAACTCACACTCAGGGCTGGAGAAAGGGGGTCAGGAAGGCTCATTAAAGGAAGTGAGCTCAGAAGATGAAGAGCTGGCCACACAAGAGGGTTGGTGGAGACGGTGCAGGGGGAGAAAGTGTTCCAGAGAGAAGAAAATCATTTCAATGCACAAAGCTCTAGAGGACAATGAAAGCCTGGGAAGCTTCAGGAACTGAAAGAGTTTCGGTGTAGCTAGAATGTAGTGTCTACAGGGCTCTGAAGGAGGCTAAGAGAGGTGAACAAGGGCTATAGGATCATGCCAGCTATTTTACAATTTAGAGCTCCATGCTAAGGGTTTGGTGAAGCCTTTAAATGCTTCTAAGGAAGAAGTGACCTTGCCATACATCAGTGACCCCTTGTTGACTCTCTGCCTGGAACGCCTTTCATCCTGGCTGATTTTTGCTCATCCTTGAAGACTGGCCTAAGTCTCAACCCCAGGATGCCTACCTAACCAAGCTCTAGGCTGGCCTCTGGATGTTTCCCACCTCTATCTGCTCTTGGCAGTGGTACATTAGACTGTCTGTCTCTACCACTAGACTATAACCTTCGTGAAGGCAGCAAAGCCAGAATGGCTTGTTCTTCTGGGTTTTCCCAGCACCCAGTGTAAGTTCAAGTATACAATAAGCATTTATTAAATATTTGTTTAATTGCATTGACTTCTAGGCAAAGACACACATAGAAAGCCAAGGGGAAACACACAGCCCTATAAATTACAGGGGGTTGTTCCCCTAGGGATCACGAGGGACTGCCTTTCTTTCCCTCTTGATACCATGGAGGAGCTCCTGGCTCCTGCAGTGGCCAATGCTGGCCCAGACCTGGTGGAAACAGCTCTGCAGGATGAACAAGGACTCTGTTCCTCTCCTCAGGAACAATACTGTGGGGAGAAGGGGACAACGGGCCCTCTGACTGCCCTGACTGCCTGGAGGTTCCTGTCTTCCCAAGAAGCCCCATGTCATCCTAACCCCAGCTAGGTCAGGCCTATTAAAGGCAAGAGTGAAAGAAAGCACTTAAGTACACATGGTGGGACTTTACTTTTCTTTCAAATTTTCTTTCTTTATACAAATAGTATAGTTTACATGTAATACATGTTTATTGCTCAAAACTAGAAAAAATGAGAAGATAAAAATAAGAGAGTAATAGCACTAACATCTTGGGATAGATCTTTTCAGACACTCTTCTATGCATATATCCTTGTATATTTTTTGTAAACTGAATATATTCTTTTGGGAAACATCTCTTTCGACTTAACAACATATTGCAACTACCTCTGTGGGTCTTTAAATATTCTTTCACATTATGCCTTTTAGAGGCTGCACATATAATGCATAATTATACACAGGTACCCTATGTTTATTTAACATTTCCTTATTGATGGACATTTGAGTAGCTAACTAATTTTCCAAGTAACAAAGTGTTTTAGGAGGTGTCCTTGTAGCTGAATCTTGATGTACTGTTGTACTTATTTTTTTTCCATATAAATTCCAAAAGAGGAATTGCTGGGTCCAAAGGCATGTATATTTTGAAGGCTTTCGATTCACATCACGGAACCATTATCCAGAAAGTGTCAACCATTTCACACAATGTCAGCATTGAAGAAGAGCAGTTGTGTCTCTACAATGTCTCCCACACTGTTATGATTTTCTCTGCTGACTTGAAAAAAGACATGGTGTTTAATTACTCGTTCGGTTTTCTTTTCTTTAATTATGAGTGGGGTCAATGTCCTTTTCATTTGTCTTTCTTCTATCATGAAGCACTTATCGCTTTGCTTATTTTACAGGTGTAGGGACCAGGTATATTCTCCTTAAAGATTTTTAGGAGTTCTTTGATGCATCAGGTTGGTAATCTTTATTTGATTATACACGTTGAAACTAATTTTGTCCACTTACTATCTGAATTTTTTATGGCTTATTTTTACATAAATCCATTTAAAGTTTTATTAATCAAATATTATATAGTCTTTGCATTTGTGGATTCTGCTTTCAGTGTTACTCTTTATAGTACGTCTCTACCTGAGGTTAGATTTTCATGTTCTTCTAGTACTGGAATTCATGTGGTTAAATGTATGAGGTCTGTTTGCTTCTTTTCTTTTTTTCCCCAAGTGTTTAAGCCTACTGTTTTAAAACCATTTATTAAATAATCCATCCTCTCTTCAATGTATTGGAAATGACACTTTAATTATATACTACAAACTGTCTCTTTCTCACTCACACACACACAGGACTGTGCGTGTGTGTGCGTGCACAAACTCTCTCACACACACACTCACTCACACACATACACAAAGGAATCTACTTCTGGACCTTTATACTCCCCCATTGATATGTGTGTCCACGCCAATACTCATACCACATCATTAAAATTATTTTAGCCGATAACAACACTTTAATATCCGGAAGAGTTACTCTTTCTTTTAAAAAATTTTCTTGGCTTTTCTACACGTTAACTCTTCCGGATAGAGGTTCTTATTCAACGGCATGCATCAGAATTACTAGTGAAGTGTTCTAAAATCAAAGATGCTTATTTTCCACCTCCAATGTAGAGAATCAAAATCTCCAGGGTGCAGTCTAAGCATTAATATATTTGCTGAAGTGCAGAGGGGTTAAGAACCATGACTCTGGATGAACTTCAGAACAAGCTCTGAGGGTAGAAGCCATGTCTGCATGGTTACTGCTTATTCCCAGCCCCAGTGTCTGCAACATGGGTGGCATTCCATCAATATTTGTTGAATCAAAGACTATATTATTTACTGTTTATTTTTAACCAGAACCCCTAATTTGAACATGGGTTTCCAAAGATCATTCATGGTAGGGAAGTTGAGGTAACACTCCAGCCTGGTGAGGAATATGAAAACATGGCATCTGAGGAACAGTTGAGCTATGTAAGAAAAGGATCACTGGGTCCAGTTTCTGAAGGGTGGACACGGGGAAAGGGAGCAGGTGTATCCTATGTTCCTCTGGGACACAGAACAAGGAAAAATGTTCAGGAATACCTAAAAAGCTATTAGGAGGGGTCAGACCCATCAAAAAATGACAGCAGGTGCCCATCTGCTAAATGGGTTGGCCACCTTCCCACCACTGGGGGTGTTTAGGCAGACGGTGTGGTGCCATCTTGTAGAAGGCAACTCAAGAAGATTCCTGCATTAGGTAGGGTGATCTCTATGATCTCTTCTGGCATGGGGATTTCAGATTCTTAAAAATATTTATGGAATGAATTCTGTTGATTCAAAGAGATATGAAGCTTCTGGGAGTTTCCTTGCTGATGAGAAAAATTCAGACTAAGCCCTGTGGTCACTACATAGGGAGATCCCCATGGAGGTCACATCGACCTGGGGAACATGGGGCCCTGACCAGGTCACATCCCAATACTTGCTATAGGCCTAACCACTCACCCTTGCCATGTGATGTTTCGATAATCCAGGTGCAGTTCAAGTTGTTGGGGTAGAAGTCGGGAAACCCTGGTGACAAGATGGTCCCACTGGAGCCTTGAATGAAGCCACCACAGAGTGCTAAGAGAGTGAAGAAGGTGGTCAAAGACTGGAGTGGCTTGGGGAGCTCCCCCACCCCAACCAATCTGCCTGGGAACTTGGGAGCCATCTCCTCTCCACCCCCAGCCCTCACTGATGGAGTGGGAGAGTCAGTGCCCCTGCCAGCTCCTTTTTTTCATGGCAGGAAAGGAATCCACTACCTAAGCACCCCCATACAGTGTATCTCACCTTCACAGCTGGGCAGGGCCCGGCTCCACTGGAAGTTAGGCTCACACTCCAGGGGCTCCCCATCACTTAATGTGTAGCCTGAGTCACAGCTGAAGGTCACCAGAGCACCCACATAGAAGTCATTTCCATGGCGCTGCCCATTTACAGGGATCCCTGGATCCAGACAATGGTCTGACTGCAGTGTTATAGCTGGAAAAGAGAGCCCACAGCTGGAACAGACAGCTCACCATCACCATAGAGAGACCCCAGCTGGCTCACAAAGGGAAGGAGGAGAGAGCCCTGATTTACAGAAAGTTGAAGCTGCTATTTACCCATGCATCAAGTGTGGCTGTCAATATCTGCTGAGAGGGTATTTAAAGACCTGTCTGTCAGAGAAAACAAGTTGGTTCTATTATTTGTTCATTCATTCATTCATTCATTCATTCATTCATTTAATTAACAGAAGTTGAGTGTCCACTATGGTTTAGACACCACACTAAGTCTTAGGGATACAAACATGAGTAAGAAAATGAGGCTTTCCTCACGGCGCTCTCAATCGTGACTTTCTATGTTGGTCTACAAAGAATGGAAGGGACATCCATCTTCTTCAACTGAGGCACCAGAGATGGATGCAGAAGGTGATGAGGGAGGGTGAGGGTGAGCAGGAGATGCCATCACCTTTTAACCTCACGATCCTCAAACACTCTGTCCCCAGAGAGCCCGGCACAGTGGCACCCAACCACCTGCTCGCAGAGAAAGCCTTGTGGTGTGTAGATCATCAGCTTTCATTGTTTCCAAAGGCTCCCCTCTAAGCTCCCATGGGCTCTGACAGAGGCTGAGAGCAAGGGAGTGCCCCCTCCCCTAGGAGCACAGCCTAACTGAGAAAGCCATGGGGATGGGGCTAAGCTGGAGGCCCGCTGCTGGAACAGTCCTGGGTCCTTTCACCCACTGGAGCCCACCTTGTCATCTGCCTCCCTGCCAAGACTCACTTTCATAGCGGAGCTGGAAGCCGATGTCTGAGTGACTCTTGTCGGTAGAGAAGAGGAGGTAGAGGTAGTTGCTGGTGCTGATGAGGAACTGGGGAACCTGGGTCCCATGGTAAACCCCGATCAAGGGCGCTGAGTATGTCCGTCCATCTCGAACTTCCAGAGTATCATAGTTGACCTCGGTTTTAAATCTGCCAAAGATGGAAATGTAGACTTCTTGAGAAACTCGAAGTTTATTAATTTGCAAATGACAAAAGGCCCTGCCTGACCCAGGGCTTCAGAACAACCAGATTTTGGCTAGCTGGGACATTTAAATACAATAGTGATACAGAAGGGCCTTCTCTACTGCATTTAGCCCCTTCCCCTCCTCCCACGGCTAGGCAGCTCTCTTAGTCCTCCTTGTGGCCTGGACCAAGACTACTTATCTTAAGACCTAGAGGTGCAATGACTAGACTCATGGGGGTCAGAAGGATCTAGGCCAGAATTCAGTAAACTATAGCCCAGGGCCAAATCTGTTCTCTAGCCTATTTTTGGACGGCCTAAGAGCTAAGAATGGTTTTTAACATTTATATAGAGGTATGTTTTTAAAAAGCAAAAAATATGCAACAGATAACCACAAATGGCCTACAAAACCTAAAATATTTACTATCGGGCTCTCACGGAAAAGTCTGAGCACTGCCGTTCTAGGCTGGGGATGCTCTGTACAGAAATTTGTCTTCAAACCTGGGTGACTACTTTCTCTACCCAAGGGAAGCACCTGGGGTGGAAGGGGGAAGTGGGGGCATCTGAGCAGGATTTGGGTCAGAGGTCAGGAAGGCTGCCCTCCCATATTGCAAATTTCAGAGTTCTGCTCTTCAGATGCCAATGACTGCTTCAATGACTGGTGGGTCTATCTCCCATTCTCCCTCCTTGGGGGTAAGGGAGCCAGAGAGGCTCTGACATCCCAAGTGATACCCCCATCTTCTGCTCACCCCTCTGGTCATAAACAGCACAAACCCCACTACTGAGGTGGGACCAAGGCCAAGGGCAAAGCCAGTGTGGTCTGTCCCCACTCCCCAGGGCAATTTGCTCCAGTGTTCTCTGGCTTGGCTGACATTTCAGCATCGGTGCTGGTCCTTGTCCCTCAACCCCAGGTGCCCTCCCACACCACTCCTTAGAAGACCCCCTTGCTGCTGCCTCCAAGGTTGTGGGTGCAGGTACCTGTCGAAGGTGATTTTGATGGGGTAGCCTGGCTGGGCTTCGATCACCCAGGCACAGCTCAGAGCATCCTTGTAGAAGCCAGGCCAGCCTGGAGATAGGATGGTACCACTGGGTGAAGTCAGATGACCACCGCAGGGGGCTGGGGGACAGAAGGGAGAGAAGGAGTTTTCTTGAGGGGACAAGTGAACAAACAGATAAAAACTCTCTCTATAAAACATATCTGCCAACAAGTATTGTTTTTGTTTTTATGGAGACTTACGTAAACTATATAAGCTGTGAGTTCTGTCTATTGGGATCTTTATAGATATGGCCCACTTACATCATTTGGACTTTTATTAAAGGCCGGAGGGGAGAAATAAAAATAATCCTTTAAACAAAGTCCTCTGCCATTCTGGAGGGGCTGAAGTACAGCTGATATTTGGGTCACACTGGTTTTTCACTTTGTTCCTCACTCAATCAGCAGGCTTGTGGCAAAGGCAGAGACCAGGCAATCTCCTCATGCCTGGCGTGGTCTGGCACTGGGCAATGGGCAGACCCCGATGCTAGGCTTGGAACACCAGCACAACCTGTTCTACTATAAGCTCCGTGAGGGCAGGGACCTTATTAATGGCCTAATACAAGTTGGGATCCCCAGCATTTAGCCTAGAGCTTCGCACACAGTTATCAGTGATTGCTGCTTGAATGAACGAATGAATGGATGGAAGGTTCATGGCAGGTGGCTCCACATGACACTGTGTGGTCCAGACACGCCTCTGATCCTGCCACGCCTGTTATCTCAGTCCTTTGGTCTCTCTCTGCCCATCCCTCAGCGTCCCGTCCCCATCTGCCTCACCACTGCCTCTCCTGCCTCCAGACTCTTGGTCCTTGTGGTGCTCCTTAGAGCTACTCCAGTCCTCCTCCTTCAGGCACGTGGTCAGCTTTCATCACCCACCCCTTTTCAAGCTATGCTAGGCCACGCGACTGCTTTGCCCAATAAAGTGAGGACAGAAGCAGCACGTGTCATGCCCACGGGGAACCTTTAGGAACCGGTGCACGGTTTGCAGTTTCCTGCCTCAGTGACTGTGAGAGCGTGTCAAGATGGAAGTCCCTCCAAGCTGGGCCTTTAAGTGACTCTGAGGAGTAGAGCCACTGATGACCAGTGTCAAACATGCAGCTCAGGTAGTCTGTGTGAGATATAAACTCCTGTTTTCAAGCCACTGAGATTTAGAGGTTGTATGTCAGTGCAGTCTAACCTAGCCCACCCAGACTAATACACATGCCTCCCCAGGACTACAACTAACACTCACGTTGTGGCCACTGTCGCCACCACTGCCACTCACGGGCTCACACGGACACCCAGACTAATACACATGCCTCCCCAGGACTACAACTAACACCCATGCTGTGGCCACTGTCGCCACCACTGCCACTCATGGGCTCACACGGACAGTCACGTTCATTCCTCATAAAACACAAACCCTGTGAGGGTGGCACTATTATCCTCTACATTTTACAGCTAAGAGAGGGTTATGGATGTTAAGCAACCAGCCCTGTGTTAGCAAGTACTAGGGCCTGGATTCAGACCTAGGAAGACGGCATAAATCCAGAGATCCTAAACTAAGTAGGCTCCCAGTTTTAAAAGAACCTCTGCTTCCCTTGGAATCCCTTGCTATGAAGCTATCAGATGCCAAAAATGCCCTGAACAGGACCAGGAAGGAAATAAAAAGCTATCCACACTTGTATCTCTGCAATATTGTATATGTTTATCTCTAGGTAATCAGTCTCATAAAACATGGTCAAATATACACCTTTTCTTCTCTCAATTCTATAAACTTCTTGGAAACATCTAAAAATAATTGTCAAGAATTCTTCATAGAATGTTACATTAGGAAGTTTAATTAACATGAAATATAATAACAATAATAATCGCACTAGAAGTAGAAACCCATGCCAGTGACTTACGATGCTACTTTATGTGTATTATCTCATTGAAAGGCACACGACATTTACACAGTTATCATGCCTATTTTACAGAGGAGAAAACTAAGGGTAAGCAGGCTAAAAGATGAGATCAAGAACTAATGGAGTCAGAGCTGGGATTTCACTTCAAGACCTCTGTCTCTAAATCCCCCTGCGGCACATAATGGTAGACAGCTGTAAATGGCAGGAATGAGCTCACAGGGACTGAGAGTTTATTGTGTGTCAGGGCTTAACGTGGATTATTCTTGTGACAACTGCAACACTAAAAGACAGATACTACTGTTATCCTCATTTTATAGGTGGGGATTATCACCCCATTTTCAGTTAAGTTGAGGCTTGGAGAAACTTAAGTAGGAATATAGCATTTATACCAAATATCAAGAGAGTAAAGCACAACGTGAGGATTGTCACTTCTTGGGTAATCCCAGTTTTCCAGATCCATCCTTGCACCTCCCTGAACCTGCGAATGTGTTCCCATTTCTCCGATGGACACACGAGACCTTGGAGGTGGAGGGGAGTGGGCCTACTGTTCCGTCCCTGGGGTCTTCATGCAGGTATTAGCCTCAGCAGAAGCTGGGACTCTCTCTTGGCTTCAATTCAGCAAGGGCCCTGCCTCTTGGGTTGTGGATCGCAATATCCTCACTTACTCTCCAGAAAGCTGTAGATCACACAGCCACTTCGGGGCACAAATCTCAACAAAACCCCATCTGAAACAGGGAAACCCAGATCCTGCCTTTGCTAGTCACCACTTTGTGTTTCTCCGCTGTGTTGTTTCAGTGCTTTGGCTGGTTCACCTCTTCTTCTGCCCATGTGATGCTCAGATGACCTCTCTATGCATTCAGTCCTTCACACCCGCTGGTTCATTTTCACATGCCAGGGTGACAGGTGCCAGGCACAGAGGAGGCAAGGGAGGGCTCCTGAATGCAATGTGTCTTTAACATTTGAAAAGGCTCAGTCTCACTCTAACAAAATAGATACTAAAACTACAATGAGAAATGACTTCTCATCCATACGATAGGCAAAACCCAAATTTAATGACATGTGAGGCTAAGGGAAACCTGGTACTCTAGCACCTTGCTGGTGGAAATGCAAAATAGCACAACCCCTGGGAAGTGAAATTTGGGAATGTCTAGCAAAACTCTTATGTGTTCGCTCTCTGACCCAGCAGTTCTCCTAGAACTCTATCCCAAAGATACCCTTGCAAAACTATGATGTGTATACATACAAGGGCTATACAAGGCAGCACTATCTGTGATAGCAAAGGAGTGGAAAGAGCCCAAATGTTCAGCAACGGGGAGCAGACTGAATGAACTGGGGTATCAACAAGATGTACGATGCAGCTGTGAGCAAGCATGAGGAATATTCTATATAATGCCAGGGAGTGGTCCCCAGAATATATTAGCAAGTGAATAAAAAGCAAGGTAAAGAGGTAAAAAGTAATTGTATGATTCCATTTAGCTAAGAGAGGGGAGGGACACACACACACACACACACACACACACACACACACACACTCACTCATGTTAACAATCGATAAAGAGTAAGCCAAAAACTCACGATTATCTATGGAGAGGAGGAGGAAAGGGGGTAGAGAAGAAAGGGGTAAAAGCTAGATTTTCTCAGAACATACCTTCTTTTAGGGGTTTAACTTTGGAACTGTGTAACTGTTTTTTCACCACTAAAAAGAAAAACTTAAAGTTGATAAGTGATTTCTCAAAACTCAACAACAGAGTAAACGAAATGAATACGGTACGGGGTCACTTGCTAGCACCATCACGCATGGAGAAACAGTGAAAGAGATTTTAGAGCGCTGTCCATCCCTAGTAGGATCCCGGAATGAGAGGAATTGCAAGTAAAGCAACTTAAACCATCTGCAGTGATCACATTGCTGTTGCCAGTGGTGGTAGTTCAATTCCGAGACTCTTGAGTATGTGTTAGGGAATGAGAAATGATGCTGGTGTTGTAGGGAGCCGGAATTTTCAGCAGGAATGAGAGCAGGTCCTGATATGACATCAAGAAAGTGAAAAAGTAAGTGTTCTTACATCTGAAATTAAATGAGCCCATTATGCATTTTATGTTTAAAAAATGATTCTTTAGCTCTGTTCATTGAAAAGCCTTAGAGACAAGGGCCTACTCAATAGTAATAATTATGCCTGGTGCCCAGACTCTTAAGTATCATTTTCCACTAAAAAAGGGACCAGGGCTCCTTGGAGAAATGGCTGATTCCAGGTCAGGGACAGAAAATGTTCAAGATGAGGTTGGGCCACTTTCAAAAGGCTCCCACTGGCCGATGGGACAATTTGAGCATTGGTTAGAATAATAATTGCAGTGGATTTAAATACATAAAATATGTTCAAATCCACTGGGCTGTAATGATATTTTAAAATGTTCAACTTTAGAAGATGTCAGGGAATCAGCTCATTGATATAAAAACTGCTAAAAAGAGGAAAATAATTAAGTTTTTCTCCTGCCTTTCCTTTATGAACTGTACCTCAGGGTAACCAAATAGTTGATGAGGGTGAGTTTTCTTTAAGTATTCCAGCTTATAAAAGATGAAATGATAGCATGTAGGCATTCTGCACTCCCCAGGCAAGGGTCACTGATGGCTCCTAACATCCTCAAATGAGAGACAACCAGACATTTGCGCCTCTGATGGTGGCACTGAGCCCTGCCTGTAAAATATTCCAGTCAAAAAATGGAACCTAAATCTGATTAGGTTTGTAAGTCCTACTGCCAACTAAAGGAAATATAAGAGAGACAGGACCATGTTAAAGAACCTCCCAGGGACATAATTGTCAAAATTCAGAGTGCAGGAGACACCTCAGGATAAATGACCTGGCTTCTTCAACAAAAAAAATCGCAAGGGGTGGGGGTAGACATCCACAGATTAAGACAGGTAAAACACACATGCTAACTATAATGTATGAACCTAAGGAGGATTCTGATTTTTTAAAAAATATTTTAAAAATAAAGTGTTAGAGGGCCACCGGGGTGGCTCAGTTCGTTAAGCGTCCAACTTTGGCTCAGGTCACACGATCTCACGGTTTGTGGGTTTGAGCCCTGCATCGGGCTCTGTGCTGACAGCTCGGAGCCTGGAGCCTGCTTGGGTTCTGTGTCTCCATCTCTGTCTCTGCTCCTCCTCTGCTCATGCTCTGTCTCTGTCTGTCTCTCTCTCTCAAAAATAAACATTAAAAAATTAAAAATAAAGTGTTAAATAATCATGGAAGTTTGATTGCATTAATTAATAGGGGGCCTTAAACAGGTAGTCGTTCAGGCTAAATAAAATCGTCAGGGTGGGGCCCTGATCCAAGAGGACTGGTGTCCTTATAAGAGGAGGAAGAGTCACCAGGGATGTGCACACAGAGAAAAGGCCACATGAGGACACAGTGAGAGGGTGGCCATGTGCAAGCCAAGGAAGAAGAGGCTTCAGGGGGAACTAAACCTGCCAGCACCTTGATCTTGGGCTTACGGCTTCAGAACGGAGAGACAACAAATTTCTGTTGTTTAAGCTGCCCAGGCTGTGGTGTTTTGTTACAATGACATGAGATGACCAATACACTGGGCTTCTGGTGAGGAGCT
The DNA here is from genome assembly GCF_022079265.1 of Lynx rufus. NCBI lineage: Eukaryota > Metazoa > Chordata > Mammalia > Carnivora > Felidae > Lynx > Lynx rufus. Next base: position 196,930,493 of record NW_025814834.1, on the reverse strand, counting down.
GGTGGTCCCCACTGAGGGACGGCCCACCTCTCCTGACCTCTGAGGTTAAAGCTGTGCCAGGCAAGGAGCAATCGGGAACAGTGACAGAGCACAAGAGTATGACAAACTAGTCCTCAGGGAGCCTCACAAGGTGCTGGACACCGATCTACATGTGCTGTTTCTTTTCCTGTATGTTTTACCTTCATAGCAACCCATAAGGAGGGTACTGGTATTAGCCTCATTTCAAGGTTGAGGAAACAGTTACAGGGAGGGTAGGTAACTGAAGCACACAGCCAGGAAGTGGCAGAGACAGGATTCAAACCCGGGTGGTCTGGTTCCAGAAATTTTAAGTGGTTGCTAACCACGTGGGAATGCCCACCCTCATACTGCCCTCAGAGGGGTTTTAGGTGACTAGGTGTCAAGCGTGAATGACAAGAAGTAGTGTAAGCCTTGCCCTGGGGTCTGCTAACTCCACCATTTTATGGCAGAATAAAAGGAGAATGAACTCTGGGGTCAGACAGACCTCATGTGGTGATTAAGAGTGGTGGTTCTGGAATCAAGAGTCCTTGGGTTGGAATCTTGACTCTCCCATTCATTTAGCTGTGTGATCTTGAGCAAGTTACTTAGCTACTCTGTGCTTCAGTTTTTCTCATCTGTGAAATGAGGACACTAACAGGACTTACCTCCTAGGATGCATGCAAAGCACTTGGCCTAGTATCTAACACTCAGTAAATGCTCAAATGTTACTGGCCAGGGGGATCTCAGGCAAGTCAATTCACCTCACTGATTTGCAGCTTTCTCGTGCTTACAGCATGATCGCATCTTTTTCACAAGAGTGACCAGAAGATTAAGAGAGATCACGTTAGAGACCCAATAACTCCTCTTACTTCTTCCTCGGAGGCCTAAGTGAGCTACAGCTACCACTTTGATTCCTCTTGTGGGAATGGGGAGGACTGGCCTTCTGTCTTTTTTACAGGACTTTTTAATTTTCTGATTATAAAAGTAACACATCTGGCAGACATAGAAAAACAATGTGGATGTGTTTACACCGAGCTGTCAAACCATTTTCCTCTAGGGAGTGGGACTGGGAAATGAGAATTTTCACTTTGAACTTTATCTCACGTATTGTTTAAGTTTTTTACAACCACCAAGAATTACTGTAAAAATGAGAATCAATTTATCTCCTTTTTCCCCCCAGTGTATTTCTTATAAGTAGCATATTTTTTTAAGCCCAGTTTGAGATTCTTTGTCTTTTAATAAGGAGTTTAATTACCTTTACTGCCATAACTGATATGTTTGTCTTACAGCTGTCATTTTGTTTTATGCTGTCAATTTCTGATGCTTCCATGTGGTGTCCTGCCTTTTGCAGCAGGCAATATGTTTCCTTTTGTTTTATTTTTCTACTGGGATAGGAGTAGAAAAGTTGTTTTCATCCTATTTGTGGCTACTTTGAAGTCTTTCACAAACAGGGTGGAAATTATATTCTCTGTAGTGAAATGATTCAAGACAAATACAGAAACAGTGGAGCCAAGAGTCTGGGTTTGAACTCTGGCTCCACTACTTACAAGCTGGGAGGACCCCGGGCAAGTGACTTAACCTCTCTGCACCCCAGTGGGGACAACAATTATACCTACTTCCTGCCTGATGCAAGGCTGAGATGAGGTGACACCTGTAAAATACTTATCTCCATGGGGTATGGTTACTTGGTTCTTCCGGAAAAAAGATGAGGAAGAGGTGAATGTGGGGGACAGATAACTGGGCAAGCCTGTGTAGACGCCTTCACTGCTTGGAAGGCTTTTTTTAGTACATTTCTGGCTTTAAACATATGGATCCCTATGTCCTCAGTTCCCTAGATAAGGGGTCAGCAAACTGCAGCCTGGGGGCCAAATCTGGCCCATCCACTTAAGCACTGTCTAAGGCTGTGTCTGTGTAATGATGCCAGAGTTGAGTAGAGACCCATATGGCCCACAAAACCAAAGATACCTCCTCACTGGCCCTTTAAGAAAGTTTGCCGACTTGCGTTTTAGAGCAACCAGATGATCATCCTTCTTTCTAAATTTAGGAGAAGACGCCATTTTCTCCCTTGTCCCATTATAGCCTCTCAAAAGCTAAGTGGCTCTTAGCATATATTAAAAGATTTTTTAAAAGACCATTAGCTTCTGCATTTAATTGTCCACAAGGTGGGGATACTTAATCAAAAACAAAACTAGAAAAAATGGAAAAGACAAAAGATGCTGATTACAAAGCAGGGTTCTCCTGAGGCTGGGATGTTGAGGGAAAGGAGCCACGGGGAGGCCAGGTCCCAGGGGCTCCTCCACCCCATCTCCTCCACTGGTTTAAGTCTGGGATTGGCCACCTGAGTTGGGGTCCCTCATGTGCCCCTCTGCTATGTCGCTCCCTAGGTCCCCGAAAACCAGTTTGGCAGCAAATGCCCACCACCCTGAGGAAACTGAGCAGGCTCTCCCCTGGGCCAAGTTCAGAGTCTCTCCAACGGGCTGCCCCCTATTTCTGGCTGCTTGCTGACCACGAACACCCGGGTCCCCCATCCTCCCAAGGGAATGGATGAGATAGTTTTAATTTCAAAATTAGGACTGTGCCTATGAAACAGTGAGTCCAATTCTCCCATGCATTCATACGTGGTCTCGAGTATTCCACTGCACTGGTGGAGCTAGGGTCTAGAAGCACCCGATTCAGGAGGGTAGGCAAGGAAGTGGATTCTGCCTCCTCAGAGGGGCCAGCTCCACTGAGACCAAGTTGCCACAGGCTTTTGGGACCCTGGGAGACTGGGCTTCTGCCTGGAAGAGAATCTAGGTGGGGAGACAGGACCAAAGGCCACGGAACTGGTAAAGAAAAATGATATGGTGTTGAGACCAAGTGTCCAATAGAGTGGTCCAGCAGTGGCCCAAGGCAAACAAAAGGAATTAGGAAAAGGGAGGGAGACAGTGGGGAAGAGTGAGAGACAGCGGGGAAGATGCCTCGGATGAGATGGGCCAAGACGAGGACAACCAAAGAAGTCAGAGGACAGAATGAGGGAGAATAAGGGGCAATCTTATGGAGCTTACAAACCAGTGACAGCACAGCTAACAGTTTGGGGTACTTACTTTATGCCAGGAACTACCCTTTATATATGTATCTTATTATTATCCCCTCCCTTTTGTTTTTGCTGGAAGAAGCAGAGGCTAAGAGGGAAAAGGCGATTTGCCAGGATTCCAGCCTACACCCCAAGGACTCGAAAGCCCACTGTAAACCCAGACCCTCTGCCACAAGCACTGAGTGGTCAGCGGTCTCTCCTGTCCTCTCCCCTCCCCCACCCGTCACCTCTCGGGCAGTGCTTTCTCTAAGGCCCCCTTTTGTTCTCCTGTTCTTCCCACCTGCTGGCCAGGGTGCTCAGATTTGGGCCTGGGGACTGGGTACATAAAGAGGTCAGTTAGGTCTCCAACTCTGTCCACCACGTGAAATGACAGGAAGAAGCTTTCTGCTCCTGAAAGGAGAGGACTACAGCCCCTACCTCCACGGCCCCCGTCAAGGGGGGCCTCCAAGGGGCCCGTGGATACTCACCTTTCATCCATCATTATCAGGGGCCTGTTCTGTGCCAGGCACAGTGCTTGGTATGCACATCCGATATGATTCCTGCCCTCGAGAAGCTTAATCTGTGTTTTAAATGCCTGCAGCTTGGTAGAACGGATGGCTGGTCTCTGCAACTAAGTCAAAACCTGTTCTGTGTGGCGAGGCAGGATCGAGGGGATGCCATAGTAACCCCGTGCTTGCTTCCAGCTGTGTTCCTTCTGGCTGGTCTGCCCGTAGCCTTCTGAAGGCTGACCCCAAGGGTACGAAGGCAGCATTTAACAGGAGCACAAAGGCCAGGGCTGAGAGATGTCCCGGGGAACCGGGGAAGATGAGCACGTGGAGGAGAGAGAGGCAAGCAGCCGGAAAGACCCAAAGTTCCATGGCATTGCCAATGCTTTGGGCTCATGGAGCTCTCCTGGGCAGGAGCTGGAAGCAGGGCTCCTAAGAGCTGTGGTACTGAGAGAGCTCCCAGTTGAAAGAAGAAGTGTTTTTGATGTCTGAACATCTGAACCCAGAATTTCTCCAGTTTAATCTCTGGTTACAATTCAAATTTCTACATGAAGTAGTTCTGTAAAGCCCCTGCCATCCCAGTGTGAGGGTGAGAGGGTGGCCTGGGTCCTGAAAGAAGAGGAAGGAACCTCTCTGGCTGACAGCCACAGTCCCCAGCCCTGGCAGGCACGTACCTTCACATCGCAGCACGGCGCTGTTCCAGACCACGCTGCCCTCCTTCAGGATGCAGGTGATGGTCTCCGAGCCCTGAGTCCCGAGGAAGCCTTCGTCACAGAGGAAGGAGATGGAGCTTCCCAGCTGGAGGCTGTCACCAAACCGTTTGCCATTTACCGGAACGCCAGGATCTGGGCACTCGTTGTGTCGGAAGGCTGTGGGGACGGGGGTCAAGGACGTGATTAGGTAGAGCTGGTGTGCAGAGGGACCCCCAAAGAAAACAAGCTCCATTATGATAGTCAACCCTAGACCTCCACCACTTCCACGAGAACCTGCCACGTTGGAGAGAGAGCCAGACGCTCTAGAGGCAGGTATCCCAGAACCAATGAGTCACACTGGGCATGAAGTAGGTGGTTGTTAGACTTGATCTCCTGCCTTCCTGAGCACTGAATCCAATTTCGTCCTAAGAAACATATATCGATCAGGCAGTGGACTAAGTATTTCTCATGTAGTTCATTTACATCATATGATTCCGGGAAGTAGACACGATCACCCCAGTTTACAAATGAGGAAACTGAGGTTCAACGTGGCTTAGGAGCAGGGCTGCCTCCTCCTGTCACATCCACTCGATGCGTCCCTAACTTCAGACAGTATGAGATCACTTATGTTGCAGATGAGCTGGACTCCAAGTCCTATGACACTAAGAGACACTAAGCATTATAAAGTAGGTGCCCTGGACTCAACCCTGTCTGGAGCCATTTCCTTCATTTCCTTGTGTGTTGTCAGGCTGCCTCTCACTCTGTCTGGGTAACTGATACCGCAGCGGGGATGGGGCAGAGGAAAGAGAGCACTTGCCGGTTTGATTGAGCTTTGCTTCTTGTTAGTTACATGGGTCTGGGCAACTTATATAATCTAGCTGAACCTTCATTTCCTGACCTATAAAATGGAGACAGTACTACACTGGCAGGGTCATTCTGGGATAGAAGTAATAGGGAAGTTGGTATGAATTTGAAAGTGGAGAATGTTCGGGACTGCACCTGACAGATGGTAAGTACTCCCTGAGTATGAGTCCCCTTCCTTCTTCCCCACTGGGTCTCCACTGAGCTCATTCCCAGCCTGCCTTGATTAGGGGTGCCGTGGTTCTCATACTCAGGTCTCTGAGCCACACCCCATCTGCATCCCTGCTGTTGTGAGTGTGGCGCTTTCCAGGCGAGACCAGGCTCCATGGCTGCGCAGGCACATGCCCCCTTAAATTAAGAACTCAATCTGCAAGCCTCTGAAATTCCCTAGTGATTGAAACATTTGCACAACCAGAAACAGAAGGGCCCCGGGGGCTGCGGGATCTTGCTGGAGGCAAGAGACCTGAAAAGCTAGGGATCCTTCCTACTGATGGGGAGCTGCGAGAGCATGCGATGTGGAGACGACTGTGATGATCCCTTGCAGCCTCGCGGATGCCCCAACACTCTTCCCACTGAATTGCTAAGCCCAGCTCAGCCCAGACTTAGTCTCCCCACCTTCCTTCATTAGCAATGGTGACCGTGAGGTTGCTTTGATATTTAGAAAGATGGTGTGGGAAGAAGAGTGGTGCTCGGGGCCCAGAAGTCTGGACACACATGTCTCTTCAAAACCCAATCAGTCACACGTGCGCACGCTCACATGTGCACGCACACAGGGACGCACACATGCAGGGATATGAAGCTACTTCCAACATCTGGGCGCAAAGGTTCTAAATCAAGGATTTACATACTCTCAGTTCTACCTGTGCACTTTTTCAAGCCTCAGTTTCCTGGCATGTAGAAGGGGTAGAAAGAGCTTAGCTACTGAAGTTTCTGCTGAGCAGCTGGTGGTGATGGCCACAGAGGCACTTACACAGCAGGTGCTCAGGAGACAGCAGCTACCATCTACATTGTTCAAAATGCCCCACAGAAGGATTAGCTCTGAGGAGTGCTGGGGATGAAAATGGGATCACTGATCCTTGTTACAGGATCAAACTTCAAGCCAGCACAAGGGGAACCTCCCAGGGTTCTCTTGCTATGGGGAAGCTACCTGGGAGGTGAGCTCCCTGACACTGGGCAGATTAAAGCTCAGCCTAGATGATCATCTGCATGTGACCGAGGAGCTTGATGTCCGAGTCCCCAAACACTTGTCCATGGACTATTGTTGCACCAGCTACAGCAGAATCACTTCAGAAGCCTGTAAAAATGTAGATTATGGGGCTTCGTCCCCTTAGGGATTCTGATTCAGCAATGCGGCCTGGATTTAAAACAATTACTTCTATTTATCCATCCAACTATCTGTATAAATGCACAGAAAAATATCTGATGTCTGCAATAATGTTTACTGGCAAGAATCATTTCTGGGTGGGGGAATTTTAAGGTCGTAGTTAGTACTTTCTCTTTGATCTGCCCCATTTGTTAAGTATTTATGTGTTAGATGCATGTCATTTTTCTAGTGGTAGAGAAGCCTTGGAGAGGAATGCTAGGTAATAGCTCGATCCTCACTCAGGTCAGATCCGCTGCCTTTTGCCTCTCCCCCCACCCCTGGGGACTTAGCATGTGCCGCTTCCTGGAAAGAGGGCACTTCCTAGATTTAGCTAGGAGACTCAGTAGCCAGTTTGTCCCAGGCTCCCCATTGACGTCTGCACCTGCTGAACCTGCGGAGTTTCCAGCCCTCCCCATGCTGCAAAGTGGGCTCCCTGGCATACCTCTTACCCTTCTTCCTACTCCTACCAGGGAGAGAAAAAGGGCATTACTCACTCATGGATCTCTCCATTTAGTAAATATTTACTGATTCTTACCAGGTGCAGACCCTGTGCTGGGCAGAGAGGATAGGAAGATATGCGTGCATACCCGTACCTTTCCAGAGCTCACTATCTCATGGTAAAGCAAGGATGAGGGTAGATAAGCTAGAAGCTAGAGCGGCAGTGCTAGACTGGGAAGACTGAGGAAGACAGACTGGGTTCTGCTTCCTCCTGCCTGTGGATGGTGGGAAGATCTCCAGATCCCTGGAGGAGGCATGCCCTGAGAAGACTGATGGTTTCTAGCAAGTTTACTATCCTGAAGAAGGTGCTGAAGGGAACATCAGGAAAGGGCTTTAGCTTGGGTAATTCCTTAGAATCTGAGGTCCCCAATGGTCCACCATTTGGCACCTGCTGTCTTCAGCTCAACTAGACCCCAGGGACAGGCAGGACAAGGAAGCAAGACCTCTATGCCAAGGAGTGGGGTGGGGGCTAGGAGATCAGTTCTGTCAAAAAGTACCAGACTGGGGCGCCTGGGTGGCTCAGTCAGTTCAGCGTCTGACTCGATTTTGGCTCAGCTCATGATCTCACAGTGATGAGCTCAAGCCCCTTATCGGGTTGTGAGCTGAGCACGGAGCCTGCTTAAGATTCTCTCTCTCTTCCTCTGCCCCTACCCCACTCTCTCTTAAAAAAAAAGTACCAGACTATGTGAATGTTTGTGTGCATAGAGTGAAGTGTGAATTGGGGGCTTGCATTTCACAAGAAGCCTCTGGAAGAGGTTAATTGCTCAGGCAGACCCAGCTTCAGCCCCACTTGACTGTTTGCCATTAGCTAAGTTCACTGGGTCTACAGTAAACTCATTATGACCTGATAAGCACTTGTTGCTATCACTGGCAGCTTGCTATTTCCATCCCACCCTGACTATCACCCCAGGAGGCACAGACATGGAAAGAATTACCCCTTAGCTTCAAGCTGCTTCTAGAGAAGGGGCCCAGTATGAAAACTGGACGTGATAACTGTTGGACTGTGGGCCTGAGAGGGGCAATGAGGAAATGCCCCCAAAACAAGGCTAAGAAAGCTCAGTTCCAAGCAGAAACACTGCTTGGGACCATTGTTTCTGATTTGACTATGGGGGTGGGAACTGGGCAAAGTGTGGTGCAAGAGCCCCACTGGGGCTCCCTGAAGTCAACAGTAAGCAGGTGTTCAAGGACAGGGAGGGGCACAATGGAGTGGGATGTGCGACTGACACAGGCTTCATCTCCCTTGGGCTCTTCCTGGTTCTAATTGGGCCTTCTAGGAGGGGGAGGCGAAGAGGGAAAAATGAGGTTCCAGCCTTGTTATACATTACATATGGCACCTATAGGAAATAGATGCTCAAAAGAGAGCCACGTGGTAGGAAAGAGCACTCTGGCCAGCAGCCTGCACTTTCTGCTTTTCCTGGCCTTGCCGGAGCACCATGCCGGGGCACTGCAGCCCTGCAAAGCCCTTGGAGCTGGCCCACCCATGTCAATGCTCCTCCATGGGGGCACCCTGGACCAGGCCCAGAGGCTGACGTGCAGAAGGACCGAGTGGGCACTCACTGGTGAAAGTGATGTTGAAACCCCTCTTCCCTGTGGAGTGGTCAGTCTGGAACTCGAGACGGGCCACGTGGCCGCTGCTTGTGATGGAAGAGGGGAGCTGGTTTCCTGAGAAGGTGCCCAGGACTGGGGCCTCAGCCGTGGCCCCATCCTTGATGACCAGGAAGTCGAACTGAGGTTCTACATCGATGTCGTTGAAAGCCAGGTGGATGCGGCTCTCAGGCCGGGCCAGGATGAGCCAGACACAGTGGAGGTGGTTGCCGTAGTCCTCTGGGTAGTTGGGCGACAGGACAACCCCAGAGGGGCTGGTGAAGTTGAAGAAGCAAGAAACTGTAAGAGAAGAGCGGTGGAGGTCAGTGAGCATCCCTGCACTCTGCCTGGGCTACTGACGGTTGGCACAGGGAACACTTCTTTAGCCTAAAGAGCAGCAGAAAGAAATGATGACACAGGGTTGGGCCAGACTTGCTGGGCTCTGAGTTCTAGGAGGGAGACATGTTGGCTCCATGCTCAGTATGGTGCTGGGAAGGGCCCCTCTGGCAAACCACAGACATGGTGGAGTTGGTCTACTCTTGGCCCCTCTCCCCCTTACAGCGTGCTCATCCCAGGAAGTGTCTGTAAGCTCCTGGTCCCTTGTATTGGGGAAAAACCATCCTTCAAGCTTAAGTAGGGTCACAGAGCCCAGCTTCTCCTAGCCGGTGGTGATCCGTTGGCTGGTAACCAGGGTCTGGGTATGCCAAGTCCATTTCTCCTCTTTAAACACTTTTGGTGGGAAAATAATAGGTATGCCCTGGGGATTCTGGCAACCTCGAAGTTACATACGTATGCTAAGGAAGTGCTGGGTAAACATTGTCTCTCAGAGACCAGAGCTTTGGAGGAAACCTGGGGCAGGGGTCATGGTGCTTCATCTGGATGCCTTGCCCTCTTCCTGTCCTCTCTCCTACTTTACCCTAAGGACACACTCTTCTGAAAATCCTTATTTTCAACCCTTTTCATGCCAGTGACTAACAGACCCTGGAACAAGGCTGAGGCAAGGGAAATGCTATAAATGGAAGAACAAACAAGCGAACATTAAACCAAAATTAAAAAGGAAAAGAATACAATGAAAAAAATTGCAACAGATATGCCAAAGGGTAAATATCAATATTAAATTCGAGTCTTCGTAATTGTATAAGAACATCACAAAGATGAGCAAAGAATATGCTCACAGGATTCATAGGAGAAAAAATAGAATTAATATGAAAACACAGTCCATTTCACAAGTAAAAAAATAAAGAAAAAATATACAGCCCAATATTGTTAAGGCTTTGTGGAAACTCATGTGTATTTATTGCCAGTTGCAGAGTAAAGTTGATATAATCCTTTCGGAAGGGAGTATATGAATTCTTATCAACAGCCACAAAACTATTCAAATATTCTGACTCAGTAATCTCTAGGAATTAATTTAAAAGAAAAAGAGCCACATGGACAAAGATGTTTATAGTGACATAATTTTATTACAGAGAAAAAATGTGAGCAACCTATATACGAGCCTAATAATAGGTGGTAAATTATAGCCTTTAATGTGATGCTGTTTGAGCGAAATCATTAAAGTGATAAATATGACCCTGTAGAAAGAAGAACGTTAAGCATCAATTTAAGTAAAACAGTAGATCATAAAATTATATGTATACTTCTGATTATAGCTATTACATATTTATTTACATGTGGATAAAGACTGGACATGAGCCCCCGAATAAAAATTGTTTCCGAGTAATAGGTTTTGGGGTAATACTTTTTCAAAATGAAAACAATATTTAATTTTCCTGACTGCAAAAAATGAGATAGGCTTATACTAAAAATTTTTTAATGTAAAAGTATAAAGAGGGTAGGAAATAATATGGACAAACATCTGAATCTCTTTATAACATTTATGTTGATGTTTGGTGTTCATAATACAGAAACTTCAGTAAGCCTAGTATTTGGCTTATTAATTATAATGAAGCTCAGGTGAAAAATAATAATGAAGTCATGCTTGCAAAACAAACACACAAAACAAAGGAACTGGTCACTCTTTATGTTGAGTTTCTCCTTCCTTCCCCTGACTCTACCAGTCTTCCCCTTTTCTATGTTAGGTATTTCTTTTCCAACCTGCTACTCAATGCCCTTCCATCCAGTTCTGCAGAGTGAACCTCGTCCCTAAGACACATTCAGTCTCACCCTTGTAATCTCTGTGTTTTAGAGGTATAGAAAGAGTCTGAGCCAAGGGGAGAGCTGGACATGAATATGCTTTTAGGCAACACAATATATAATTAATAGTGATTATTATAATATATTAGTGGCGGTTACTAAGTGCAGGCATTGTTCTGAGCACTGTCATCAATTACTCAATTTAGCTGTCACAATAACACTATTTGGTAGGTAGCCCATTTTAAAGATGAAGACACTGAGGCACATAGACGTTAAGTAATTTGCCAGGGTTGCTCGGCCAGTAAGTCGTAACAAACATCAAGTTCAAAGCCATCTGACTCCAGGAGCCAAGCTCATAGCCACCCCTCAACATCTTCTTCCAGTTTGAGAATAGTACTGCCCACTGGGCCTAATGGAGTCCTTGGGAGTGTTCTCAAAATTTGCTGAATATCAGTCTATCAGTCCTAACGACTACATTAGCATTGAAGTGGGGGGCCTCTAGGCTGGCCATGGATGCCCCCCCCCAACCCATGCCATCTCCAGCTGCAAGCATAATGCCAATTGTGAGGAATCTTAACCCAACAAGGCCAACGATCTTGAAGACAAGGGGAAAAATCATGAGCCCTGCCTACCAGGAGAACCACACCAGAGTGGACTGGAGGCAAAGAGAAGTGCTATGATTCAGAGGGAAGACCGTCATGGAAGCATGTGCACAAATGGGTTTGTTGCACAGGAGAATTTAATGAACATCATCTGAGTCCCCCCACCCCCACTCCATCACTCTGTCACATTATTCTTTTTTCTTTATACCCTTTTTTCTGGGTTGCCATCTTGCAAAGCTCCAGGGGCACCATTTTGGCCAGATATATATGGTAGTTTTACCTATCACTCTCTAAAATTATCTTGTTTACTCGTTTGTTTATGGTCCATCCTTCCCTCTCCCCAACACATGCACATATGCTCCATGACAGTAGAAATCTTGTCTGTTTGATGCCTCTGGGTCCCTAATGCCTCCCACTGTGCATAGTGCACTCATGGTGGGTGCTCAATCAATACTTGCTGAATGAATCAATGAGTATAGTTGACCCCTGAACAGCACAGGTTTGAACTACACACATCCACTTACATGTCAAAAAAGATTTTTTTGGATAAATACAGCACAGTACTGTAAATGTATTTTCTACTCCTTATGACTTTCTTAATAACATTTGCTTTTCTCTAGCTTACTTTATTGTAAGGATACAATATATAATACACATACCATACAAAATATGTGTTAATCAACTGTTTATGTTATCAGTAAGGCTTTTGGTCAGCAGTTGGCTATTAGTAGTTCAGTTTTTAAGGAGTTAAAAGTTATATGTGGATTTTTTTGACTGTACAGGGTTTGGGGGGCAGGTTGGCGCCCCTACCCCCCCATGTCATTCAAGGGTTCACTGTATTTAACGTTTGATACCATCTGAAAAGATGGGACATGAATACGTGTGCCTCACTTCCTCATTCCGTTCCAACCCCAAAGCAACAGAATTGACCAAAGTCTGAAAAACAGGTGGATACCTGAGTCAGCTCTGGAAAAAATACTGTGCCATCACCCTTAATGCATTTCTCATAGACACAGTACAGATTTGTTCCTAAATAACTTAGAGTAGAAAAGAGAGTGACCCAGCCAAGTTGCTAAACAGCAAAGCCAGTAGAAACTGCTCCCAATGTCAAAGGCCATAAAAAATATATTATGCACATAACCTTCATTAAAAAAAAAAACACTCAAAGATGTTTTCTACACAACTGAGAGATGAATCAAAATGAAGAACTCAAATGGGGGGAAGTTATGGTTAATATAAAATGAAAAAGATTGGTAAGAAGCAAATAAAACATATAGTAAAGAATCTAAATAATTTCTATAAACACAGTTCTAAAACAGAATGCAAGCGTAACAAATATCCCTTTGAAGAGAAGATAAAAGATATCACTCCTGCCTAAACCCCAGGGTAAACACTGCAGATGACACTGATATAAAGCGTAAAGTTGGAGCAAGGAGATATGTTAATTTCCTCATCTTGCAAGAAACTCTGTTATATAGTTTCTGTGGTTAATTAGAGAAATATAGGTTAGAGCATGTTTTTAAAGATGTTAAGAGTAATTAGTAATAGACTATAAAGTATCTTATCTTCAAAATTACCAAAGGGGAAAAAGGAAAGCAGTCAATTTAGCAAAAAATAGAATTCAAAGGAAAGCAACAAGGAAGCATAAAGAGGGGAAATGTAAAGTAAATGCTAAAAAAAAAAAGACAAGAGACAAACATTATTTATGACAGTACATGTATACAGGTTAATCTATCCCAGTAAATTGTAATCCTCATTTTGGAATAACATACGTAGCTTCCACAAAGGGACTCAGAGGTTAAAAAGAAAGGGGCCAAGACAGCTCAGACTTCACATTAGAAGAATATTAGAATTTACAAATGCCGAGGCTCCAGAAATTCCTATGTATTTGGTGGAGTGGGTCCAGAGCATCACAGGTTTAAAAAGCTCCCCAGGTGACCCTATATGTGCAACCAAACTTTCGGAAGGACTGGTGGAGGCAAATGCAAACCACATGAATAAGGAGTTTCAATATTAAGATCAACCCCTTGGATGTTATAATATCACACCGAACTCGTGGATGATCCTTATTCTGGTCAACAGTCCTATGGCAGCTACCAAGACATATTTCTTCTTGTACCTGGAAGGAGATGAGCTTGTAAACAGACACTAATAGAACAAGGATGTGGTCCTGCAAAGCTCGGTCTTAACACCCCAAGAGACAACTCAGATTTGTTGCCAGGACAGGAAAAGGGAGCATGTATCATTCCAGAAAGGTCTAATCTCTCTCACTCTGGAAAATTATGTTTGCATGTTACATTGAAGTTTTTCCGTTAAGAGAACAGAGTTTGCTTCTCAGTGTCCAAAATGAGGAAAACATGAAATGTTGTCATTGGATCTTATCACCATCAATTGTCCAGGTTAAAAGAGGCAGATAAGGTGCCTACCCAATTCGGATGTAGTTATGTTCATGGATCTTGACCTTGGATAAACCTTTAAGTCAGAAGGCTCTTACCTGGCTCAGACTTTTGAAAAATAATAAAGGTGGCAAACTCATTAACAGGTGCATGCCTAATTACTGTGTGTAATATCAGATTGTTATTTGACAGGATCTTGAGTGAAAAACGCAAGGGACGTGTTGAAAAACCCCGTCTTGTTATCTTGTCTTTTGGTGTTGTCACTGCTGGCTTCACTGCTTTCAAAATGATAATTCAATTACTGGGGGCCTGGCAAAGTAAAACAAAATCCAAAGATGATATTGAGAAGATGGATGGTGCACACATTCCAAAATGAAAATATGATAGTTATGATATGTTATGGCCCAAAGCACTGACGCAGACCAAATCAACTATTTTTAAAAAATACAAGAGTTGGAGAAAAATATACTTGTCTGAAATCAAAAGTAAATAAAGATAAAGAGGACCTGTAAAATACTCTGAGAGTGTATGTGCTACATGAAACTGTGTAGCAATGAGGAGCATAACCCTCTTTATAAGCGCCCATGGAATATTACAGAAATAGACTTTATTTTAGGCTACAAGGAAATCTACACAAACTTCCCCACAAAACAAAAGCTGTGGGAGCCACATTTTCTGTTCACAGCGCAAATGAACTAGGAATCAGTAATAAAAGAACACAGAAAGATCTGTAAATCACTTGAGAATGCATAGAACCCTTTCTTAACTAAGTTTGTTTGTTTACTTGTATTTAATTAGTTCGTATAAAGTGCAATATTCATTTCAGATGTAGAATTCAGTGATTTGTCACCTACATACATCACCCAGTTCTCATCACAAGGGCCCTCCTTAATACCTTGAGTTCAAAAAGGAACAGACTCTGTCAACACAGACTAGTTATATTAATGATGATGATATTAGGTCAAAGCTGTATTTCACAGAAAATTCATAGCCTTATTCATTATTAAATAATAGACAAATGAGTGAAATGAATGTAAGCTTAAAAGCTACAGAGAGAATAACTGAACAAGATCAAAGAAAGGAGAATAAAGTTAAGATAAAAACAGAAAAAAATAACTGGAGGGAACAATAAACAGGAAACTTCTCACTGATCTACTTAAATAAAAATAGAGAGGGTATGTATACATAGAGACAGCATAGTAAAATTAAGGAGCTAAGCCAATTATAAAAGAATAGTATTATATCATACTAATAAATTTGAATTCTTGACAAAACAAAAGGTTCTAGGATTCTGAATTACCAAAATTGTGTGAAGGGAAAAACCTGAGGAAACTGGAACATACTTAAGGAGTAGGTGGTTTCATGGCTAGAACTTTAAAATTTTAAACACACCATCATAGCTATGCTATTTAAATTAATTTTGATACAAATACTCCCACAAAATTGTATGATACACATATTCACACCCACCTACTCAGACACCAACATACACACTGTGTAAAAAGAAATCCTATATGCAAATTGCTAGCAAATTAAATTCAGTCCTAAAACAACGAAAAACACAACCTATGTAATGAGAACAACAAAACTTTACTGATGGGTAGAAAAGAAAATTAAAAAATGGAGGGGAGCCTGGGTGGCTCAGTTGGTTAAGTGTCCGACTTCGGCTCAGGTCATGATCTCAAGGTTCATGAGTTCGAGCCCCATGTTGGGCTCTGTGCTGACAGCTCAGAGCCTAGAGCCTGCTTCGGATTCTGTGTCTCCCTCGCTCTCTGCCCCTCCCCTGCTTGCTCTCTCTCTCTCTCTCTCTCTCTCTCTCTCTCTCTGTCCCCCTCAAAAATAAATAAACATTAAAAAAATTAAAAAACAATGGGAGACAAACTATTGACCTGTTATTTTGGATGAAGAGTTCATATAATTAAAATGACAATTATCCTCAAATCATTGTATAAACTGAACATAATTCCAGGTGTGACTCACACCAATTTTTTTTCTTCCAGAACTTAAAACAATTGTAATACACAAGCGAAAAGAGCCAACCTCCTCTTAAAGTATGAGGTGTTAGTGGGCATTCCAAAATCGTCATATGTCTTAACTCACTAACCTTCATAACAACCCTCTGAGGTGGATACTACTTTCAAGTTTTACAGATGTAGAAGCTGAGTGCAGGTGTTCCGGTCACACAGCATGTGGGTAATGGGCTGGGATGCGAACCCAGTCAAACCAGTTCCAGAGCCCAAGTTCTCATCCATGACACCTGCTTTCTCCCAGTGTAAGGAGGCTTTGCCAACTCAGACATAAAGCTTCAATAGTAAAATCTGTATTGTATTAGCTTCAGATGAGAGATCAACGGAGCCGGAAAAGAAAAGTTCAGAAACAGACACAGACACCTAAAAATTTAGTATATGACAAAGGGGGCTTTTCAAACTGGGAGGACAAAGGCGGACTGACCAATTAAGGAGGCTTGGACAAATGGCTAACCAATTGTGCAAAAATTAGATTCGTGCCTCGCTCTATGTACTACAGAAGTACTAGACAAAAAAAATAAGGAATATTTGTGTCATCTCAGAGGTGGGGAAGGACTTTCTTAGCATTACACCAAAGTTAGAAATCATAAGGGAAATGACATTTTTAATGACAGAAATGAAACACTTTGGGACTTTAAAAATCACCATAAACAAAGCTAAATACTGAGGAGCAAATGGAGAGGAAATAGTTGGAGGTTATTACAGTTAAATATTTACTATGTTTACCATATAAAGTACTACAACTCAATAAAAAGATAAACACTCAAAATAGAAATATGGGCCAAGGAAATTAAGAGGCCACTAATGGAAGAATAAAGCTGGTCAACAGAGATGCTGCAAATGTACAATATGACTAGAAAACAGAAACGTCAAATGACAGAGCTATCAAATTGGCAGAGGAAAGACAGACAGCATGGAACTTTGCAAGAGAATGGAGAGAAGCTGGCAGGGCAGATGGAGACCAAGCAGCCAAGGTAGGAGGAAAAACAGGAGAGTGGTTTCCAGAAGGAGGGAGGGGCTATCCATTCTGAAATACAGCTGAGCATCTGTGTATGATGAGTGCTGAAAGCGACCCCTGTGTTTTAGCAACACAAGGCTCATCATCGACCTTGGTGAGAGCTGTCCCCAGGTGTGGGGTGCACAGAGGTCAGAATGGGCAGGTGACAAGGGAGCAGGAAGTGAGGAATGGACGCAGCAGGGAAGACATGCTGTCAGAGAAGTCTGGGTGTAAAGGACAGCATTAGAGAACCAGCAAGGTGATCTCTACTTTTAAGTTAAGAGAGACATGGGGCAGTTTAACTGGTGACGGGAGGACTTGGCAGACAGGGAGAGCTGGAGAGACAGAACAAGGGGGACAGATTATATATAAGGCAAAGGTTCCCGAGAAGGTGCGAGGTGAAGAAGACTCTATAGCAAGATTTTTGGAACAGTCCATTAAGCACTGGTTGTAAAAGTGATGTCATCGTGAAAGGGATATTGAGTTGGATTCAAAAAAAAAAAAAAAAAAGGAAGAGAATGGAAAGTATCTGAGTGCCCTGTAAATGTTAAAAGTAAGAACTGTGGTGAATCGTCTGTTTCAATTATGTGTAAGTGTGTGTGTGAGTGTGCACCAAATTGCATTTCTTACTGTGAGCTCAAAGGTATTCAAAGTTCCCTGATTCAAAGCCTAAATGGGATGTATAATCTATAGGGGGCCTGGTTTTGGATGGGAGAGAGGAGCTAACATTTTCCGTTACAAAAGGTGGGAGGGTGAGAAGGATGAGAAGGAGTATAATCTACCGAGCAAAGGCTCGGTGTCTTTGCTATTTGCAAGTTGAGGAACATTGCCTGCCCATGAGGGGGGTGTCAAGGTCATTCTCCAGGGCAAGGTGAGGGCAGGGGCTGCTCAGGGGCTTGAGGGGAGTGGCAAGTGTTTGGGACAGCTTCCATGGAGAAGAGAACCGCAGGCTGACTGGAGAAGCACAAATGGATGTTGGCTGAGCACTGCTGTAGGTCTGAGACTGGCGCCCATGAATCCGCAGCAGCGTCAGTTTGCCTGGTCGGGCGATTTTCTCCATCAGTGCTCGCCCAAGCAGGAGACGCCCAATCAGGTTGCTCTTGTTTCACTGTGTGTCCTTGGACCAGTAAATTGAGGCAGCTCTGCTGATTGATGCCATAGCTGAGCTGGAAGCAGAGGCTTCACAAACCCACCCTTGAATTTCTTGTGCCTCCTGCTCCGAAGCTCAGCATAATGTTAATATTCATCGGAGTTACCCTAACATCATCTCTGGTGCTGGAGCCTGTAGAGAGTTATTTAACTTTGTTGGGCCTGAGGAACTTGTTCTCAAGTTCTCCTGTGCAGGAGGAGTGAGGCAGGGCTCACCCTTATCATAAACAAGATTAAGTTAAGGTGTGGGTTCTCTGTGCGGACAATACTGAGGATGCCTTATAGAAACTCACACCTTCCAAAAGGAGCAACGGAGATAAGCCGGCAATGTTGGCCACATACTTCCTGAGCACACAGTGTGCCCTCTTAAATTCATACTGGATGTAATCCAATCCACAGGCCATGGATTGTGCTCATGGTTTTGTGTTCCTTTTTCCTTTCTTTTTTTTTTTTTTTTTTGGCCCAATCCCCACCTCCCAGGCAGGCAAGATTGGGGCGCTGGTGCCCTGAGTTAGATGAGCAGGGCCTTCCACAGAGCTGATCCCACCCTAATTCCTGAAGAATGTCCATTCTGTCCTCCATCTCACACACTTGGGTTTCCCACATCTGGCTATGACCACCCCTTTGCCAACACTGGAAAGCTCTCCCCCTCTACTTGACATTCGTAATTTGGAACATGAAGGGATGGATTTCAGAGTTGTCTTCTCCTATCTTGCATTCTCTCTAGGGCACCCCAGCCCACACTCTTAGATGTGACTCTTAGATGTATGCCCCCAGGACAGACCGCTCTTCCGATCCCCAGACCTCTATATCCTGTGGTCTTTGCAATGTTTCCACCCAGCCTGAGTATCCACGGAGCACCTTCTGTGTATCAAACATTGCTCTGGGTTTGGGTTGGCAACCAACAAGGCAGGTAAGCAAGCCCGCAGTGTTCATGAAATCTACATTGTAATGGAACGTAAGCCCGGGCGAAGGGAAAAAAATGAATGCAGTGGGGGGGGGGGGAGGTCTACTTTCAATGAGGAGGGCTGAGACGGCCTGTCTGAGGAGGCAGTCTCGGAGATGTGGCCTGATGACAAGAAGACAGCCATCCTAGGGGAAGATCACTGCAGATGGAGGGGGTACATATGAGAGAGAGGAGGGGGGGAGCACCGTGGCAGAAGCAAAGTGAACCACAGAGCTACCAGGAACGTGAGATGAGATGAAGAGGATGGCCAAGGTCTTTCAGACCATGAGAAGCAGTTAGGCTTTTGTCACAGATTAAACTAAATACGTCCAATACTGAACTCCAAAGCCTTTTTTCCCAAACCTGGTTCCCCTAGATTCTAGGGTCTGGAATGTTCGCTGGTGTCAGCAAATGTTTCAGCCCTGCCAGCACTCAGTTATAGGTTTTCCTCTTCTCATTGCCCAGCCACTCAGCTTTATGCCATTGCCTCCCAAGTAAACTCCAGAAGCCCAGGCCCTCCTGCATGCGGCAGACTGGGTAGGGAACTGTCTGACGAACGTGTCTGCTGGGGATCCCAATGGCGTCTCAAATGCATATCCAAAATTGAACTCTTTATCTGTTTTCCTAAGCCTCCCTCATTCCTTATCTCCATGAATGACAACACCCAGTTACCTAAGCAAAATATAGCAACTTCTTCTTCCACACTCCCATATTGCATCAGCAACTAACTTCAGTTGATTCTATCTCTTCAATATCTCTTGTACTTGTCACATCCCCATCATGCCACTATTAAGTCAAGGCGCTCTTCCTGCTGCACTGGCCTACCTGGTTTCCTAGCTTTAAAGCTCACTCCCCTTGAGTCCATCCTCTGTATTGGCTCCTGAGTGAATTTCATAAATCATAAATTCTCATGATGTTACATCCTTTCCTGGACCTCTTTAAATACTCCCTATTACACAGAGGATAAGACCCAAACTCCTCAAAAGGAAACAAAAGACCTCCAAAGACCCAAGGCCCTCCCACTCCCCCACTGCACCCTACATTCCAGCCGTATTAGACTACTCACAGCCCTGCAGTATGCAAGGCTAACTTCATGTCTTTCCCAGCTATTTTCCCTTTCTAAAATGTTCTTTCCTCCTGTCCACTTGGAAGACTCTGTTAAGCATCACTTCTATTGAGTGCTGTGGGTCCCTCCTACCTTTCACCCATCCTTCCTAGCTATAGTCAGAGAGTCCTGTACACCAGGACTGTACATAGAGTTCTGTACATAGAACCTGTACACCAGGTTCATCTCACTCAGTGCCTGCTCTGGCTTCACCCTATCTTCTTGAGCTTCTCCCTTCTGCCATGAGAACAGATGCCCTCTGTACAGACTGGTCCTTCAGCCTGGGTCTCAGGATGAGAGGCTCTGTAGAGCCCAGCCAAGCCCCACAGAGCCATAACTGACCTACAGCCCTCATGGGACGTGAACGAGAAATGAATGTCTGTTGTTTCAGTTCCACTGAGATTTTTGGACTGTTGATACCATAGCAAAAATTGGCTAACACACCACGAAAAGGGATATGAAGAACTCAGAAAGTGAAGGGCTGCCTTTTGGATAAGGTGGTTAGAGAAGGCTTCTCTGGGGAGGGGACAGTTAACAGGTGATAAGAAGGACGCAGCCATCTGAGGAACATTCCAGTATGGGAGATGCAGGGTATGCAGCGTACCCTTTCCACTGGGGTAGAAGGAATTTAGAGTACCTGAGGATATGAAAGGGGGGCAGTGAGTCTGGGCAGAGGAAGTGAGGGGGTGAGTGGCATGGGATGAGGGGAGAGGTAAGAAGGGGTCAATCACATCGTGCTTCATAGACCTTTGGCTCAGAGATCACCCTCAGCATCCAAATCGTTCAGCTGAGAACCAATCCTTTTCTTGGCATAAAGTTTGTTGGGTCGTGGTTAGAGTAGCCACATATACTTTGCCCAAATTGGACCACTTTTGAGAATGAAAGATGGTACTACTAATAATTACTTTAGGACACAGATATAAACTGGGATTGTCCCAAGCAGATATGAACGTGTGGTCACCCCACTCATGGTACTTTTATTTCCTTCCACGAAAGTACTCTTTATCTTGAGGGGGTAGCTTTTGCCTTAAGCTCCTCATTCACAATCCAATCCCCTCTTGGAGCTGGAGTCTTAAAGTGAAGCTCGCTGGTGAGGTTCTGACCATTGCTAAATTCTTGCCTCTCCTTACTAGACTTGCTCCCCCATACCCTGCCTAGAGGTTGGCGAGGTTCTTGTCACAAACTGACAATGCCGCTCCTGGCCGCTCTTGTTCAACTCTTGGAATAACCCATTGCCAGGGTTTTTACCTTGCAGCCATGACTGCTTTTTGCCACACCTCAGGAACAATGCCTACCCAAACCATTCCTGGTGCTAAGCATAGCTTTTAGACGCTATTAAAAGCCAAGCTCTGAACTAGGGTCCTATGTACTCCTTAGCTGCTGGCTGAGGACTCCTGTCACAGGTTCCCAGGATAGGTCTAGAACCTTACGGAACAAAGCATGAAGAAAATCTCTGCTCTGCACTCCTGGGAAGAAGCTGAGTCTATATTCTTGGGGCTCAGCTTTTATCTTGAAAACAGATCATACATTATTTGGAAAATACACATAGCCAAGCTAAGCCACCACCCCCAAATTGGAACAAATATGAATCCTGAAAATTTTCAGTTTGCCTGTTATTTTTCACTTACTAGTTGTATACCTTTTTTGGGAGGTGGCATTGGGGGACTACTGTACTTCACTGACATTGTTTCCACACGTATAAAAATTGGACTAGTAACTTTTACATCACACCTGTGTTGTGAAGTAGAAGTTACGCTTCTGAAGGCACTGAGTGCGGCACCATGCCTGGGCACGTGGGAGGTATAAAATCAATTTTTGTTGAATTTGAAATACGAGGCACTTCCTACTTCTGCTGCTGATGGGTATGTCTCCACACATGCTCCTGTTCAGCACATCTCCAAGTCTCAACCAGCCTACTGAGGCAGCAGGAGAGATGCCTCCCTACCCCTCCCCTTGCATAGCCCATTGCTCAACAAAGCAAGACTCCAGACCAAGGTTTGCTCTCTGGTCCTTAGTCTCTCTTCTTCTCAATGAGGGAGTGAGCTTCAAGCCCTGGCTCTTGAGCCAGCATCTGTGAAAACAGCCCCTCCTCAGGGAAACTCTGTGTTTCCTCCATAGTTCTCTTAGTCAAACATAGGAGAGCACAGTGGAGAAGGCATGGTCTGCAACGAGGCCACAGGAACACACTTAGCATAGACGTAGCTTGGGAAATTTTACAGAGAAAAGAACCTGTTAGCTATGCTCCCACAGGTGAAAGCTGAAGTGAGGGTGGCATATAGACCCCATCCCACTGTAAGCAGGGGTCACGGTCCAGGATTAGACCCCTAAAGCTTGATCAGTTTTCCCAGCCTCGTTTTACCCAGGTAGCTATAGGTATGGTCCCAAGATACCTTGGAGTAGGACTCTTAGCTGTAGGAATCTAGCACTCAGACTGGGCCCTATACTAAACTGTGTTTACAGTCTGGTTCTGGACAGATTCTTGAGTTGGACAGGGCTGAAATGTCGCCTGTGCTATGATCCTCCAAGGAATCTTCTGAGAATCTTTCAATTGGGATATGTTTTTCTTCCTATACATTCTGGGGGCACTTTGTGGCCATGTCTATTATTGTAATGATTCAAACGCTGCTTTATAATACAAGTATGTACTTATCACATTCGCTAGCCTGTGAGCTCTTTGAGAGCAAGAGCCATGCTAGAATCATGCCTGTTACTCTCCCAGTGTGAGCACAATGCCCAGTGTGCAGCAGGCACGCCCATTCACATTCTGCTGCCTTCCAACGAAACGAGAGGCAGGCAGTGGCAACATCAAGTTGGAATGTCAGAGTACTGGACTCTGCATCCCATTCTTCACTGGGTATCAACATGGAGGCCAACATTTCTTGGATCCCAGGAGGTTACCACCGTCACAATGACCGAGTTATGGCAGACTCGGCCTGGTGAGACTCACAGCAATGACATATGACCACATATATCATAGCTCCAGGCCTCAAGGGGCTGCCATCTAGACAGGGGACCACACCCCTCAGCAAGAATGCAAAACTCCCCTGCAAACAACTGGCACACAGTGCATGTTCCATGTTAGTGGCTCACAAATCTGACCTAGCAGCTGGATCTCCTAGGAAGGTTTTAGAACTACAATGCCTGGGCCCCATCCCAGTCCTACTGAATCAGAATTTCTGGGAATGAAGATTCTGTATTTTAAAAAGCCTATGAGTGATTCTAATGATTGGCTACATTTGGGCCCATTTTAGACTGCGCAGGGCCACCAAAGACACCTCCTTCACCCATAAAATATCTGCCTATTTAAAAATAAACTGATAGTAAGTAATGTTTGTGACCCACACTGGCCTGTTAGGGAGTGCTGACTTTACTTCCTTGAACATGCTGGCGGCTCCTTTGCAAGCCATCCCTTCATCCAGTCTTTGCCTGATCACACCCTGCTCAGTCAGGTCTGCTGATGACCTTCATTCCATGGGCTCAGTTCTTACAGCCAGGTCCTGAGCCCAGGCCCAGACCTGCCTCACGGTCAAGTGGGCCTGTGAGGAATCCAACCCAGCCATATGCCCAGTAGTTTGAGGACCCTCCTCTCTGTCACATCCACTCCATGTGTGCCCCGGCCTCGGGACTGCTCTGGTTCTTGGTTTCCTCTCCAGGCCTTTTCTAATCCTGCAGCTTCTGGTTGGGGCAGGGATGCCCTGCAGGGGTAGAGCTTCTTCTCCTGGGTGAAGACTTGATTCAACCTAGAAGCTGCCTTCCTCCACTAGTATCTGCCTATTTAGAAGTAAAGGTAAAAAGCAATGTATGACCCACACTGGCCTGTAGGGCAAGTGTTGACTTTACTTCCTAGAACATTCTGATAGGAAACGCTGGCAGCCACTTTTATGAGCCATCCCTTCATCCAGGGTCAGTTTTCCCAGCCCTGGCTTCCCTCCACCCTGGCTTACCCTCCCCATGCTGCCCCTGTGGTGCTGAAATGCTTCACAGCCATGACTGTAGTGTCCCTTCCCCAGTGCAGAAGCAGACACAGATCCTCCCTGCCTCCCACCCCACCAGGACATTGTCCAAGGAAATGACTCTTCTGGGTTACTGGAGGCCCTCTACAGAGCAGGTGCCCTACCTCCCACCCCAACTCTGCAGAGCACTAACACAGTGAGGCCACAAGTCTTCAGTGTCCAGGTTCTTGAGGACTGGGTAACAGAAGAAGGTGGCCCCAGAAGCTTACCATGCTGGTTTTGAATTTCTAGGAATTGGCCTGAAATACAAATTTGGACCAAAGCAATCCCCAGGTTCCCTGCTCCTCTCCTGGGGCCACCTGTGGGTTACTGAGGCCTTTAAGGCAGCCTAGAGAACTGAGCAGAACATTACATCAGCAGAGGATGTTCACACAGCTCTTGTTACAGTCCCATGCCCCTGATCGCAAGCAGTGCCCAGGAATATTATCCCCCGCACAGAGGCTGATGCTTTCAAACCTCAGCTGATCCCAATTCCGGCTCCAAACATTTGAGAAAGGCAATTTCCGAAGACCCTAGCTACTGCAATCATATTTTCTGGGCCAAAGGAAAGGATATTTGAAATTGTTCTTGTCCTGGAAAAATCTGGGAGTATATATTTACAGGAAAAGCCAGGATTCAGTCACAGAGAGGAGGGGGAAAAGGGACAGGCTTCACCTGTGCACAGGGCATTGAGGTCGGAGTGGGAGGAGAGTGAATAAAGTACCTGCCTATTTAAAAATAAAGGTAGCAAGTGATGTATGTGACCTATATGAAGAAAACCCACAAAGCTGTTATATTTAGAGAAATGTAAGTAGATGAACAAAGAGAGTGACATGCCAGGTTTCCGGATGGGGAGGCTGTGTATTATAAAAATGTCTATTTTCCTCCAGTTAATTTATGGTTTAATAGGAGTGCACATACAAAATCCCAATAGGATTTTTTTTTACTCTGACAAAATGATTCTAAAATTAATCTTGAACAACAAACAGATGAGAATAACAATGAATACTTCTGAAAGAAAAAATAATTAAGGGAGGAAGGAGGAGTTTTCGGCACTGCCAGATATTAGAACATATTATAAAACAACAATTAAAATTATTCAATGCCGGGGCCGAGATAGAAATAGAGCAGCAGGACAAAGCGTGTCTCAAGAAACAGACTTAACTACATGTGAGGATTCAGTGTGCGATAAAACAATTCATTTCCCTCAAATCAAAAGGGAAACGAATTGCTTAATGCATCGTGTTGGAAAACTGCTTAATAGTTTGGACCATACGTTATACATTCCTCTAAATAAACTCCAGATGGATTAACAAATTATATTTTTAAAAAAATCAAATTACTGACAAATAACCAAAAATAGGACAGACCGCTTCTCAGATCCGTGGCAGAATGATAACTCTGTCAGCTTTGAAAAGAGATCACAAATATTGAGGGTTTGTCTATATAAAACAAATGCACAATGCAAAATAGGCAAAAAAATAAAATGAAATGAAATAAAATAAAGGAGTGGGGGAAACAAGAGATTGGGAAAACACATGTATCAAATACCGCAAAGAGTTTCTACCCACAGTATAGGAAGAGTACCTTCAAATTGGGAAGGAAAACATCAACACAACACCGTTGTGACCACATGTCAGTACAGATAGTTGCTACACAGGGACTACAAACACCAAGTGCTCCTGTCCCCTCGAGACAGGAATGGACCCAGGCTGGCTAGAGGGAAGCCAGGACTGGCATCTCTGTCGAGGTTCCTGTGACAGAAATCCTGATGCCACTTTCATATCCCTTGGCCCAGCAGGGACATGCCTCTGGCCCATGGGTACCCAGCGGTCTCTCTCCAGATGCTACTCCCATGGACCCACACCTTCTTTCTTCCACTCACATCCGTTTGGCAGCGGCCAACCCCTTTAGGAAGCAACCAAAGCAAGGACCCAGATGGGGGGTGCATGCATGTAGGCACATGTGTGCATCAATGAATCCATTGAACACCCCCTGCTGCATAGGCCCGACCCCCATGGCTTCTCTCAGAACCCAGTGCTGCCCCCCTGGATGTTCCTGTTCCAACAGGAGAACCACTCTGCCCTCCCATCCTTTAGGCCCCACTGTTCTAACAGCGATGACTTCTCTACGCTCCATGAGAAGGCGGGCTGTTGCTCCCCCGTTCAGCACCCGCTACAATATCTGCCGCATCACAGGCACTCAGCCAATAGGTGTTAAACAAAAGAATGAATCTTTGTGGGGCAGATCCTAAATGCGTCTGTATCACCAATGCTTTCTAAATGAAAAACTAAATTTTTGAACCACAAGAGCCCACTTTAATTTACATAATTATGTCTATCTCTACATCAGAGCGAGCTCTGTGATTCATCAGAGCGAGCTGTGTCCGATTCATCTCTGGATTTGTAGCACTTATCATGACATTTGGCACTTTAGAGAAGTCGACCAGGGATATATTCAACTTATACTTATTAAATTAGCAATTTTTTAAAAGGTCACGCAAATAACTTGAGGTCTGGTGATGTAGATAAAGGTTGCAAGCAATACGTCATACGACCTACATGAAGAAGACCACCAAGTTGTTGTATCTAGAAAAGTGAAAGCACATGAACATGAAAGACAGAGATGTCATGTTTCTGGGTGGGAAGGCAGCATATTATATGAATCTTATTCTTCATCACATAACTTTTGTTACTGGCATTAGGAACTGGCACAACAATTTGGGGGAGCAATGTAAGAGTGTACGTCAAGAGTCATAAAAGTGTTCATGCTCTGGTCTGATAACCTCACTCCTGGAAATCTAACCTAAGGAAACAGTTCAAGAGAAAAAAGAAGAAAGCCATGTGCATGAAGATGTTCATCACAGCTTTATGTAAAGTAACTGAACGTAACTGTTTGACTAAGTCATGGCTCCCTTCACTAAACAGAATATTCCACAGATGCTCTAAGAACGAAAAGTATGAAAGACACGCAGCAACGTGATAAGACCCACAACACGATGTGAACTTTAAAGCACAGAATGTGAGATATGTTCACTTCGACGAAAACCACACAAAATATGTGTGTGCAGCAGCAAGGATAGAACAAAAATGGCCAAGTCTGAAATTAGTTTTGGTTTAAGGAAGTAACGTTAAGAGTGTTTTACTTGTTTAAATCTTTAAATTTATTTAAGCTTTTTAAATGCTAGAATATACCACGAGCCTGTGCTGAGTATTGATCCTTGAGCTCCAGATACTTCCTGGACGAGTTCCGGCACAGTATACAGGGCACGGCACTAAGAGATTATCCCTTCAACCCCATCCCCAGATGAGCAAGATCATTCCCAGAGGCCCCCCAGGTTCCAATTTGACCAGGAACAGCCATATCCTCTTATGCAGCTTACTCTGTATACAGTCGGTGCTCAACATATCAAAGATGGACGGATAAATGGATGGGTAGAAGGAATGAGAAAAAGTGAAGATTAGGGAAAGGCTTGGGCGCCAGTATATTGCATACTGGTATACAACATTCATACAGTTCCAACAAGGGTTGTGGGTCCAGCCTTCACGAATTTTTTTTTTTAATGCTTGTCAATCTCTGAAACTGCATGGGAGGAATTCAGCCAACAGTTTGCCTGTGTGCTCTGGGCCTAGTATTTTTGTCCTAAGGCTTCTTTGTCCTTCCTGCTGCAGGTGAGCCCTTGGATTCTGCAAATCCAGAGCAGTGGAGAGAGGATGGGGTTTGGAGTAGGAACCCTGCTCTGTCAGTTAACACTTCAAATTCCAGCCCAATGCTCAGTGGTTCTATGACTTCTGAGGTAGTCACCTCATCTCCTTGAACTTTGTTTTCATCGGTAAAATGAGAGAGTAAATATTCCAAAGCTGTAGGGAAGATTTTCTATCTTCCCAATGACATAAAACATTTGATATTGCCATCCTCCTTTACCCCCAGGTTTCTCACCATGATAATCCTATAGATTTTAATCATAACCTCACTTAAAATGCTAAAACACAGATTTCCTCATATTTAGAATTCAATAAGTCCAGGGTATCTTAGACTTGGGGTTCTCAATCTTGGGTGGTTTTTGCCTCGGGGGATATTTGGCCATGTCCAAGAGGGAGACATTTTGGTTGTCACAACTGGCAGTGGGAGGGCTGTGTGTGCCACTGTCTTCTCGTGGGTACAGGACATGGATGTTGCTAAAACAATGCACAAGACTGCCCCTCCACTGCCAAAAGAATGATCTGGTCCAAAATGTCAATAGTGCTGAGGTTGCGAATTCAGATGACCCTATGACCCCGTCCACTCCTTTGTCCAGATGTGTGTGTATGTGTGTGTGTCCAGCGTGGGGGAGGGTGGGGGGCTTAGTGGGACAAACTCAGGGGAATAGGGACAGGAGGGTCGTACTAAGAGACCATTTCCTGAAGCGTACCTGTGTGGAACTCCCTCCTTTACCTGTCAATTCTTCAAGGCCCAGCTTAAGCCCTGGTTCCTCTGTGACATTTTCTTTGGGTGCCCAAGGACCCATTTCTCCTCCCCTTGGTCTCTCAGGGTTTGGCTGCTGATTCACAACTTACACCGTATCCATCCCAGTAGGCCCTGCCTTCCCATTTCACACATATGCTACATACATTAGGAACTGAGCAATTAGGATTCACACCTTCCTTGAGTGGTTTACAAAATGGCGTAAGAAAGCCTGCATTTGTGCAGTCTTGGCATATCTCTGGTGAAGCCTGTTTTGAAACTTCTTCTGCAAGTGGCTGCTAATGGACTGATAATTGGTTTCCTGGCTTCCTTATGAAGTGTGAAGCATTCTGCTAGCCTGTCAACAAAGCATCAAATATCTTGCACCACCATCAGAGTTATTTGTCTCTTCCTTCCCATTGTATCTCTTGTGGTGGAAGAATAACCGGATGCAGTTGTGTGGAGAAGGTTCCCGATTCTTTTGCAAGGAACGGGGTGAGATGGGCAGGGCTCTGGGAGAGTGAAGACACTGTGCAGCCTGGCCAGAGTGTTCTCACCAGGACACCAGCTTGAGCACATTTTCTAGGCAGGGGCCGAACAGCTCCGAATCCACTATGCAGTGCTGAGACAGGATGGGCGCTCAGTAAATATTTTCAGATGGGTGGAAAGTGGTACTACCTCCAACTGATTCTGAGCGGCAATCCCTGGAGATGGGAATTAACCAAGGAGGAAGAGAGTAACAGGAGAGAAGCTGGTTCCATCTTTTCTTTCAAAATGCTTTTCATTGTGAGAAACATCATCTTCTTTAAAACCTAGATGAAAAAGACCATCTATTGAGCACCTACTACCGCGAGGGCAGCTCAAACGCCAATGGAATGATTCTGAAGTCTCTGCTTGCTACAGAAAATGTTTCGAAACATGAAGGAAAGAGTGTGTATGGTCTCAGCAGGGCAATTCCCTAGTAAAGAGCTGTTTTGAAGAAAATGTTTCAAGAGAAGAACAAGGCACCACTTTGCATTTCTTTGGACAATTGTTCACAGAAATCTGAACCATCAAACTCTTTCTCCAATCTCCTTCTAAATGCTAAGAAGGAAAGGAGGGTTTGTCTGCTAAATATTGTACTAATATTTATTGTGACAACGCATGGTGAAATTTAGGGTGTTTACGCTGACTTTTGCTAGAGGTGCTTTCGTACGTACAATTCATCACTACATTATACGATTCAGAGACTGTATGATTTGATATTTTTAGAGATGCTTCTAGATCACACACTATGACACGTTTGATCTAAGGTCAGGAGTGGAGCCCCAGTTTAACATGTCCCTCAATCAAAGTACATGACCCACTCTGTCAGTGACCCACTTTTTGGAAGTGGTTTCCAAGCACTCATTGTGGGCAGTGAGGACTGACTGTTTGTGCCATAGTCATCTTGTTCCAGAGATACGATCAGAGAGAGGTATGGAATTTGGGGAGCCAGAACAGAGTGCTACCACACTGGGTGGATTAGTAAACCAAAACCAGAGAGAAGATGCCCTGGCCATAGTCATGATGCTGAGCCAGGACTGAGAAACAAGTCTCCAGAGTTTGAATCCAAAGCCATCTCTGTGCACTGGGTCTTCTTAGTGCCGTCTCTCACTACCAGTTAGACTGTGAGCAACCTGAGGGCAAAGCCCGCCACCTGTGGAAGTGTCAGTTTAGGGGCTGGGGACTCAGTGGAGAGCTGACAGACGGCGCTCCTTTGACTTCATGGAATAGGAACGCGACCTTGCTGTGTGGTGCAAAAAGGCATGGGGGCCAGCTGGCTCTCTCCAGCCTCCTTCATGAAGCCAGCATCCCTGAGACTCAAGCTGTGTTCTGTTACACCCAAATGACCAGAAAAACCTGAGCAATGGGAGTGCCTTGGGGATGCCAACCCCCTACATCCCAGAACCATCCAGAGGAAGAAATACTGTGCTTGCCCCCCAGAGTGTCTCCTTCACAGTTCTCATCGATAAGCCTCAGGCTCCTCTTCCTTACTTGAAACCACAGAATGTACCGCTCCACATGTGCCAGGTTGGCTCTGCCCTTGTTCCTTCTCAGCTGTTTGTAAGCAATGCCCAGCTCACTGGAGGCTGCCTGCCTCATTCCTGGAAATGAAGGGCCTGCTGACAAGCACTTCATGACCCTTTGCTCTTACTGAAGGTTCTAGAAAGATTTCCTAAAGCTCCTCCTAAGGGCCAAAGAGTCCAGTAAATTCTTGGAGGACTTGAGTGACAGCCTTCAGGTAGTGGTCTGCTACCCACACCTCTCAGCTTGCGAGGCAGGAAATTTTATCCTGTCCTAAGACGCCAGCTGGCTCTGCTACCCACTTCATTCTACTGGCTCTCTGCTCCAGAGGCCTGACCCTCTTCCACTTGTCCTTGCCTTGTTTTATCTAATGGATTTCAGAGATAAAGCCCCCACAACGCCTGGGGCTCCCACAGTCTGTACCTTTGCCGTCTGCCTCCAGAGGCAGGTTGCCTGCCTCCAACCTGCTGGGTAGAGCCCTGCTCCGTCCACCCACTCTGGCCTCATTCCCGCTGGTCCTGGGCTGTTCTGTCCCAGGCTCCCCTGCCTCTCCTGGCCCCAGTCCCTCTGGTTCCCAGTGGGCTATGAGGCCAACACCATTGGGCACTAGATTCTAACCACATCCAGCCACAGAGATGGGCAGATTTCATGCAATTTTATTTTTTTGCAACAAGGGTGTATCCAAGGGCGATTTGATGTATATCTAAGAGCAATTTGTTCTTTAAACCTCTTCAAGAATTTCCACACAAACTCACAAGTCATCACAAATGCTCTGTCAAAACAAAGTGATTTTTCTGTTTGAAAAGGTATGACCCAAACTCACCGACTCATATACCAAAGTCTCAGTCCTAACTGACATTCCCTCATAACCCCCAGGTTATTCTCTCCCCCAGCCCCGGGCGGGGTGGGGGGCGGTGCAGTCTAGTATGTGTAGCACCTGGAGACCCAGAGCAGCCCACTGCAGTGGGAGAAATGATCAGAGGGTCAGGCTTCCGCCCTCCCCTGCAAGAAGCAGATGGAAAGAGATGGAGGAGGTGGGGTGGCGAAGCTTGGGAGAAGAAGACGTGGTAGCCCAGAGAAGAGTGAGCCTTTGATTTCTCAACAGAGACCAAGCGGGCTCCGCTCTTTGCTGTATACATCCCCTCACACTTGCCAATCCCACCAGGCCCAGGACCTAAAGTACAATTTGTGCCAGAAGGTAAGGTCATACCTTCCCAGAGGAAGAAAAAAGGGCCTCCTTGTTATCTCCATTGGATGGGCACTCCAAAGGATCAACAATCCAAAGACAGCTTGATTACCCATCCCTCCCTAAATCCAATCCAAGAGGAAGCAATTTGAGGAAAGCTTCTCATATCCTGGCAAGGCTGTGGTTTCCCACAGTACGCAGAGGCTGGTACAGAGTTGACAGTCTTACAAACTTGCCCGTCCCTTCCACCCTGGTTTGATTGTACGGTGTCACTGGCGGCAACAAGAGTGAGGAGCAAATGTCTGGCTCAGAGCCTGGTGGGCCAAGCCCCAGTGGCCTCTACCTTGCTCTCAAGGATCACCACGGAAGGGAAGACGATGTTGAAGAAGGCCCCCAAATGTCAAGATCGATCATTCTCGGTGCCACAGTCTACGTTACTGCCAGAAAGGAGGACCCAACCAGCAACGCTGGGAGGAAAAGAAACCAACCAGAAGCTGTTGTTATGACCCGCAAGGTTCCCAAGGATGGGGCCCTGGAATTAGCTGGGAAACGGGGCCCCCTGCCTCTTGATGAAGACCCCAAAGCGGCCTCCTCCCCGCTCACTTACACACGCAGCCTGGCTTCTTAGCCGACCACTGGTTATTCTTTTGGCACGTGATTGCCTTCTGCCCCACCAGCTCAAAGGCAGGCTGGCACTCAAACTTGAGTGTGTCACCGTGGCGGAACCGGGAGCCTTCCCTTCGGCCGTAGGCAGGGATGCCAGGATCGCCACAGCTGCCCTGCTCGATCTCTGAAAGACAGGAAGAAGAGAAAACAGACACGAAAGGTGACTTCCGACCTCTCTTGGAGCCAGAGGCCCACGTTACATGCTCTGCTGTACCTCTGCCAGGAGTCAGTGCTCAGAGTGGCACAGGCAGGACCTTTCATGAGAAATCTTGCCTTGCCCTGTTGAAAACTGCATCCTGGGCCTGTTGGCCATCCGGATGTCTTCTTTAGAGAAGTGTCTATTCATGTTTTCTGCCCATTTCTTCACTGGGTTATTTGTTTTTCGGGTGTGGAGTTTGGTGAGCTCTTTATAGATTTTGGATACTAGCCCTTTGTCCGATATGTCATTTGCAAATATCTTTTCCCATTCCATTGGTTGCCTTTTAGTTTTGTTGGTTGTTTCCTTTGCTGTGCAGAAGCTTTTTATCTTCATAAGGTCCCAGTAGTTCATTTTTGCTTTTAATTCCCTTGCCTTTGGGGATGTGTCAAGTAAGAAATTGCTACGGCTGAGGTCAGAGAGGTCTTTTCTTGCTTTCCCCTCTAGGGTTTTGATGGTTTCCTGTCTCAACGTCGCTCCTCATCAGGGAAATACAAATCAAAACCACACTCAGGTATCACCTCACGCCAGTCAGAGTGGCCAAAATAAACAAATCAGGAGACTATAGATGCTGGAGAGGATGTGGAGAAATGGGAACCCTCTTGCACTGTTGGTGGGAATGCAAATTGGTGCAGCCACTCTGGAAAACAGTGTGGAGGTTCCTCAAAAAATTAAAAATAGACCTACCCTATGACCCAGCAATAGCACTGTTAGGAATTTACCCAAGGGATACAGGAGTACTGATGCATAGGGGCACTTGTACCCCAATGTTTATAGCAGCACTCTCAACAATAGCCAAATTATGGAAAGAGCCTAAATGTCCATCAACTGATGAATGGATAAAGAAATTGTGGTTTATATACACAATGGAGTACTACGTGGCAATGAGAAAGAATGAAATATGGCCCTTTGTAGCAACGTGGATGGAACTGGAGAGTGTTATGCTAAGTGAAATAAGCCATACAGAGAAAGACAGATACCATATGTTTTCACTCTTATGCGGATCCTGAGAAACTTAACAGAAACCCATGGGGGAGGGGAAGGAAAAAAAAAAAGAGGTTAGAGTGGGAGAGAGCCAAAGCATAAGAGACTCTTAAAAACTGAGAACAAACTGAGGGTTGATGGGGGTTGGGAGGGAGGGGAGGGTGGGTGATGGGTATTGAGGAGGGCACCTTTTGGGGTGAGCACTGGGTGTTGTATGGAAACCAATTTCACAATAAATTTCATATATTGAAAAAAAAATAAAATGCCAGCAAAATTTTAGAACAAAAAAAAAAAAACAAAACTGCATCCTGGGAGCGCCCAGGGGGCTCAGTCAGGTAAGTGTCTGACTCTTGATTTCACAGTTTGTGGGTTCAAGCTCCACATTGGGCTCCATGCTGACACCGTGGAGCCTGCTTAGGATTCTTTCTCTCCCCCTCTCTTCACCCCCCCCCACTAAAACTCCCACTCTCTGAAAATAAATAAACAAACTTAAAAAAAATAAAATAAAATAAAACCGCATCTTGGGATGAATGTGCCTTCCAGCTGACAAATGCCAGAGACTCTGTGTCCACACAGAGAACACTAGGTGCTTGGGTATTTTCATTCGGTGAAGGTGGGTCTACATTCTTCATGAGATACCTGTCTCGGAGCTAACAGATCTCAGTCTGGAGCTTACTGAACTTGACTCCGTGCTCAGATGACTAGATAGACCTTCAGCTCAGTCCATTCCTGAGCAGCAAAGACAAGCATGAAATGAGAAGGCTTTACTGGCTGCCATTGCCCAAACCAGAGATTAAGTGAGAATCAATATTCGCTGCCTTCTGACATGGAAGCACTTTCCCGAATTTTTTTTTTTAATTCAATTGGAGATGGTGCAGGTAAAATGGAACAAATGACTAAGAATGCCTTTAAAGTTCATTGGATTCCACGGTGGTGAGTCACACACCAAGTGGGTTCCCTGAGACAGCTCGGGGGGGCGGGAGGAGGTGCGGGCACGGTGGGGCATGATGGGCTGGCCGCCTTACAGGACAGTTAGACCCTGGAGACTTCAGGAAAGGAGTATGTCCTGGCCAAGTCCCTGGAGCTTCCTCCGGAACCCTGTGCTTGGTGCTGTGAGAGATGGAGTGGAAAGGAGGGGCGAAGGGGATGGAGGGGAGGAAGGAGAAGAGGAGGAGGAGCTGTTCCCAGGGAGGAAGGCATCTTGCAGGAAAGACAGGGAGTTATGGACAAAGGGACAGATAGCGAGGTGAGGGTGGTAGGGGCCTGTGATTTGGAAGAGAGGCCACTGGAGTAACCAGGGAAGTTTGTTGGACACCTTCCCAGGATCGTCAGGCCAAAGGAACCCTGCCTTTGCCGTAGACACCATTATGAGCCATGGAGCCAGAGTCCCTGAAGTTGCTGTGCGTGACCCTATCAGGGATGACTCTACAAAAATTTTCTTAGCACAACTGGTGGGTTTCTGTGGGCTGATCAGGCTAGCCCCATGCACTGCCTTATATGGACAGGCTCTTGACTGTCACATTCATATTACCTCGAAAACTAGGGCTTCCAGATCTCTGCTGAGAGTTGGCAGAACAAAGCATTCTTTGGCTAGAATCGTGTGTGTGTGTGTGTGTGTGTGTGTGTGTGTGTGTGTAGGCATCCGGAAGGAGCACTTAACTCAAATTTAGAGGGTGAGGCTGGAAACGCAGTGTGGGGAGTGAGACACTAAACTTTAGCACAAAATTTTAGGGGGCAACAAAAAAACCGTCAGCAATCAAGATAAATAACATCTTCATGTTATTTTTTTAACATTTTTAGAAAATCAAAATTAATGCATATAAATCAAGCCCACAAAGAAAAAAAAATAATCAGAACTTAAAGATCAGATCTGACCCAGCATTTGTGTGACTCACTTCACTGGCCTCCCCCTAGTCCTGGCCATCTGAGTTTCTTATTATTTAAAATGTTGACATTTTTATCGTAGATATTTTGCATTAATCTTGATTTTAAAAAAATACTGCATTAAATTATTTAACTTAATTACTGAGTATTTTGGTGGCTTCTTTTCAATTTATGCCCAAGGTGGATGACTGCTTATCTCAGCTCAGTCCCATCAGGGAAGGCTTCTTGGAGAAGGTGATGTCTAAGATGAGGCCTGAAGGCTGTGCAAGAGCCAGCAGGTGAAAGGAATAGGTGGGATTCATTGCAGCATTATTCACACTAGCCAAGACATGGAAACACCTAACTACCCATGAATAAATGGGTAAACAAAATGTAGTAAATGCGCACACACACACACACACACACACACACACACCACTGGAATATTATTCAGCTGTAAAAAAGAAAAAAGAAGAACATCCTGATATTTTCAACAACATGGATGAAACTTGAGGGCATTATGCTAAGTGAAATGAGTCAGAAAAAGACAAATACTGGGTGATCACACTTATACATGGAATCTAAAAACCCAAACTCATAAAACCAGAGAGTGGATTTCTGGTTGCCATGAGTGGGATAGGGTATAGTGGAGTACGGAGGGGAAACTGATGAAGGGGGTCGAAGGGTACAAAGTTCCAGTTAGAAGGTGAAGATGTTCCGGGATGTAATGTACAGCATAGTGGCTACAGTCAACAATATGGTATCAGATATTTGGAAGTTGTTAAGAGAGTAGATCCTAAAAGTTCTCAACACACACACACACACACACACACACACACACACACACACACACACACACATTGTGAGGTGTTGTGGTAGATGTGTTAACTAACCTGATTATGGTAATCATTTTGCCATACATACACATATCAAATCATCATGCTCTACACCTTAAACTTACACAATGTTATATGTCAATTATAACTCAATAAAGCTAGAAAAAAAAGAAAGGAATGAGTGGGAGAAAGGGGGAGGAAGGGCCGTTCAGATGGAGAAGAGGCCATGCAAAGTCACAGGGGTGACACTGTTTGTAGGATTGCAATGAAAGCAGAGATAATAACTCACTGATCATTATTATAACTAAGTTAGTTGTATGCCTGATAATTCTAGTGCTGAATATGTGCTGGAAGCCACTCTGATCATTCTAATATTTCATCCTTATAGTAACCCTATGAGCTAGGTACTGTTATTCTCATTTTAAAGGTGAGGAAACTGAGGCCCAGAGAGATCATGCAATTATCCAAGGTCATCTGAGTTATCTCAGATCCAAACATATGGTTCCAGGGTTCTTACTGTTGCACCACATTGCCTTTCTACAAGTACAAGTGTAGATATTTTCTACAAGCTGGTAGGAGATGAGGCTGGAAAAGGTGTGCGGGGCCAACCCATGAAAGACACTGTATAATCTGCTAACAAGACTAGGTTGCAGATAGGAGGCAGTGGGGAGTTAACAAAGGGTTTCATTTTACTTAGCATTTCATACTGTGCATTTTATTTTATTTTAAAAAATTTTTAATGTTTATTTATTTTGAGAGAGAGAGAGAGAGACAGAAGGAGGGGTAGAGAAAGAAGACACAGAATCTGAAGCAGGCTACAGGCTCTGAGCTGACAGCACAGAGCCCAATGTGGGGCTTGAACTCACGGACTGCGAGATCATGACCTGAGCCGAAGTCAGACGCTTGGCCAACTGAGCCACCCAGGTGCCCCTCATATCGTATATTTTAAAAGATCACCCTGACTGTTATCTGCAGAATGGTCTGGGGGCAGCAATTCTGGAGGCAAGGGGATCATTCATTCATTCAGCAAACACACAAATGTCTACTTAGTGTAAGTCACTGTGCTGGGCACTGGGGGTGCAACAGAGAACAAGGCAGACACAACTCCTGCCTCCATGAAGTTTCCATTCTGGTGGGAGGCTCACAATAAGGTGGGGGATGTTTTGGTGACATTCTGGACTGGGCAAAGACAGAGCGGATGGGGAGAGGTAGACAGATTTGGGAGGTGGGACAGCAGGAAGCCACAGGCTATCCTGAGAGTGAGCACGCCAGGGATAAAGGAGAGGCCAGGGTCTACAATGCCTGAGGGTTTGGCCTGGGCACCTGGGTGCACACTCACTGAGACAAGAATGCAGGGAGAAGAGCAGATGTGTATGGTCATCAGTAAGGCATGCGGAGTTTTGGGGATGCCTGTGATACCTCCAAGTGGACACATCTAGCAGAAAGTGGCTACATGGGTCTTAAGTTGAGGAGAAAAGTCTAGTGTAGGGGTGCATAATTTGGGATTCAGCTCACATATGGTAAAAGAAGCCATGAGAAGGATGTGACCACCCACAGAGAGTGAGATGTCAGTCCTGGACAGAATAGTTAGGAATACTGGATGGCCCAGTGGAATGCTGGACTGAAATCCTGGCAGAGCAGGGTCACAGAGGCTTGGAGAAGAATGGTTTTTGAGGAGCAGATCTCTAGCCTCGAAGGTTCAGGGAAGCTTAGGTGGGGCTGACAAGCAGGTTAGAAGAAGGAGGTCACTGCTGATACTGGCAGGAGTGGTTGCATACAGTGATGGGGCCATATGCAATGGGAGAAGAGAAAGATGATACAGGAGGAACAGATGACTTTTAAAGGAGCCATTTCTTGGAAGTGAAGGAATAGAGAGAGCTTAGGTGGTAACTTGTGAGGAACATGGCCTTGAAGTAGGCAGCTTAAACATATTTTTAAGATCAGAGAAATTTAACCACATTTAAATGCTAGGGAAGGAGACAGACAGGCAAAAAGACAGACACACAGAGTAAATGGCTAACTGAAGATTTGGAGGACAGATGGGGATGACAGCCGGAGGCTCTGGAGCAGGTAGGGCAGGGTACCCAGAGTACACTGCAGGATAGCCTGAGCCAGCAGGAAGCTCCTTCCTGCATGACAGGAAGGAAGGAGGTGATCACTAAGCTTTCAGGTATGGTGTGGGAGGATGAAGGAGGTCCTGTGACGGCACAGGCTCTACTTCCCAATGGAGGAAGGGTTCATGGTCATTGCTGAAGGACAGGGCCTACTTGTGGGGAAAGGGATTTAACATTGACGAGAATGTCTGAG
This sequence comes from Lynx rufus, assembly GCF_022079265.1. Classification (NCBI taxonomy): domain Eukaryota; kingdom Metazoa; phylum Chordata; class Mammalia; order Carnivora; family Felidae; genus Lynx; species Lynx rufus. The sequence goes on along the minus strand of NW_025814834.1, from coordinate 196,892,063 downwards.
GCACTCACGCTGGATAAGATCATGGCTGGATGGACTGCCACCTAGCGCCTAAGGAGGGTGGAGATGATGCATGTACGGGGCGCCCCCGAGCAGCTCAGTAGCTTGGTGCATGCAGAAGTGGAGAAAGGGGGCTCCAGGACTGATGGAGGGGTGGGGTTTGGAGAAAGGGAAGGCCACTGGGGCAAGGAGCTGAGGATCCCATTACAAGAATGGCAGAGGTGTACCCTCGGGGCTCAGGCTAATGGGGGTGGGGGGGTGGGGGGGGAAGCAGGAGGGGCTGGGGTATCGGGAGGCCAAGGGAGGATGATGATCAGGAGCAGAGTGGGTAGGGAGAGCTGAGGGGACAAAGGGCCTGGCGCAGGCTGGGTGCAGCTCAGATTTCAGAGGTGCTGGAGAGCAAGGTCCAGCTGCAGCCAGAGGGCAGCGCTATGAAGTGAGAAGGTCAAGTGGCTGGAAGGCAAGGTGACGGCAAGACTTGGGGTAGAGAGGAAGAGGCTGGTGGCACTGATGGGAGGGGACAAGAGCCAGATGTGGTGACAGCATGAGATCCAGGGAGATGGGGGACACACGGCCAGAATGGCACTGGAGGATGAACTGTAAACCTGCCTCTCAAATGTGAAGTTCGTGGGGACTGGCACAGGAGAGGGCTACCGGGTAATGGTAGCCTCAAGGGGAAGTCAGATTTAAGAGAGCACTTGGTGAAGAGGTCCAGAATAGGAGAGGGATATGTGTAGGGCCGGGACTGGAGAAGAGGAGAGCAGGGTGGCTGGAGAGTTTGACAGAGGGGCTGGTGGCTGGCTTGTGTTCCTCAGACGCTCCTTGTCTTTGTCTGGGCCTTCCCTCCAAGCCCAGGGCCAACCTCTGCTGGGGGCACAGGGACCCAGGCCCCTCGCCCTCCCAGAGAAGGCTCCCTGTGCTCCTCTGCCTGCCTGAAAGGCACTTGACCTTGACCCTCCCGGTCTGACCCAGTCTGATGTCAGGGCCCAGAAAAGCAAATTGATAAACCAAATTTTGACTTGGAGAAAATCATGCATGCAATTTCTGTTATCTGGTTAATATAATTCCATTTTATAAGACTTGCTCCCTCTCTCTCTTTCTCTCTCTCTCTCCCTCCCTCTCTCCTTTTGCCTACAAAAGCAAGCTGGCAAACATGAGGTGAGTGCTTCAGAATTCCACTGTGATGGGCTCGCCGCTCGAAGTATTTGCTCTCCATTGGCTTGGCGGCTTTATCCCCATCATCTGTGATCAACCTTACAGTCTTCTCCTGGGTTTTTCCATTTCTAATACCAAATTGGAATTCTCTTTCATGACAACGTCTGTCCAGGAGCGATTGCATCATGTCTCTCTAAATCCACCATCTGATTGCTCCGAGAAGGACAGCGCCACTTGGAGGAGGAAGGGGGGTCCAAGCTTGGGCTGTGACTTGCTGCCTTTCCAAAGGGGTAGTACTTCATTTGTCCCTTCATCTAGTCACTGTGCCCTCAGCCTGGGCTACCCCCTCCTCTCCTCCCCTTTTTACTTGGCCGACTTGTCACTCTGTGGATTAGCTTAAGAGGCCACCTCAGAGATGCTTTCCCCGACCATGTACCTTATGTGGTTCCTGTTTTCTTGCCTCTCCTGGCTCCCCATCTTTTCCTTCATGGCACTGCCTTGATTCATGTGATTAGTTACTGTTCTAGACACTTGGGGGTATAGCAGTGGGGAAAAAGGACAAGAATCTCTGCCCCCAAGATGCTTACTGTCTGATGGGTGTGAAGGACAGAATGATTCACCCACTCTGCCCCCCCGCTCCCGCTGGCTGCCAGGTTGGCTCCCCTGTTTCCTGTCCAATGGAATGTCAGTCCTACAGAGGCAGGCATTGGTTATGCGTTATTGACTCAGTTCAGCGCTTGGAACATAGAGAACGCTGTTTAACGTTCGAATCCAGCTAACAGGTGCTGTGTGGAAACTGTGCCAAATGCCATGCTCAGCACTACAGACAGACAGTGGCCTGACCCATGGTCCCTGCCCTTAGAGAGTCACAGTCAAATGGCTGCAGAAGTTAAGTACAAGGGAAATGATGAGGGCAAGGGAGGAGGTGTGCACCTGACCACACAACCTTTGGGAGAGCAGAGGAGGAAACTCAGAGGGAGTGGGAGAGGCCAAGAGGCTTCACTGAGGCTGCCAAGCTGGAAACCTGGGAATCAGCCTGGATTCTGCCTTCCCCTCCCCACCTGCAGCCTCACTAACTGCCTCATCCTGGCCCCCCTCCGAAACATCCCAGCCCCTCTGCTCTCCAGCCCCTCTCTCACTGTTCTAGTCTACCCTCTACCTGGATGGTGGCATCAGGCGAGAGTGGGTCCCCTGCCTCTTGCCTCTATTCTGTACTCAGCAAAGCAGGCTGAGATGGCTCCGAAAGAAAAATCCCATCATTACTCTGCCCTGTTCATTGATTCTTTCATGGCTGCCTAAAATCCACAGATTAAACCCCTAACAGCTTGACGTGGCAGGATCTTGCCTACCCCCTCCCACTCCAGACTCATCTTTGGCCATCACCGACCCTGAGATTTATGCATCCCCAAACTGAGCGGTCTGTGGGGAGACAAAACAGTGCAGTGGTGATGAGCAGAGATCTAAATCCTGGCCCCGACATAAGTAGGAGATCTTGCACATTTCCTATTCTCCCCGAGCCCTATTTTTGTCATCTGTAAAATGGAAATGGTAATAACGCCCACCTTTCAGGGTTGTTCTGAGGATTTAATGAACTTATGTGTATAAGACAATTGTCAAAATGCCTGGCACATGGCATGTAACCAGTAACCAGTAGGTGTTTCCCCATAGTCATTATCACCCGGTGCCTGGTGGAGCCCAGCCGGCTCTCACGTGGTTCTCACATGGCACCTGTGTCCTCTCTTCCTGAATGAACACCCCCTGCTCCTCTGTCAGATGAGGAATCACCTTTAAGCGTCAGCTCAAGTGCTTCTTAATCTGGGATCTTCCCTCAAATCACCTAGGCAGACTTAGGGGATCTTTCTCTCTCACTCCCAGCCCTTTGGACAGTTTTCTGCCATGGCTCCATTGCTGTCATTTTTGGCATGCATTTCTCTATGTTAAATGAAAAATTTCTTGAGGACCAAGACTGTTTTTGAAAAGTCTATACGACCAGCTTCTAGCAGAGTGGGAGGCACGGATGGAGCATTCAGTACATATTTGCAGGATGATGAGTGGCGGACAGAGAGAAGGATGGAAGGAAAGAAGCAGGAAGGAGGAATGAAGGAAGAGAGTATAGTATCTGGAGAATAGTCAGAAATTCACTGTGGCTGGAGGTGACAGTGAAGAGAGATGAGACCACAGAGAGGGTCTGAGGGGCACCGTGAAGAGCCTGGTTCCATGACTGAGGAGTCATCTATGTGTTGTTTTGGAGGCTATCAGTTCCTCAAAGCCAGGGGTCCCATCCCTTCTGCCCTCTGTATTTCCAGAACCAAGGACAGTGTCTCACACATACTGAGTGGCCCAGACCCATTGTTCAATTAGCACAAACCCCTTTCGAGTGACGGAGACACTGTGGTGCTTAAGACAACCCCTGGGCATGCCTAGATCTCATGGATTTCCTTAGAACCACATCCCACTCCACTTCTCTGCTTCTGATGGGAAGGGTACAAGGAGGCTTGGGGCATAGTGCATCCGTCTGTATGTGCATCTGGGTTTTCATGCATCTCTTTGCAAAGGCTGTCACAAATTGGGTGGAAGTGTGGGTAGATGAAGTGGGTGACGTTCTTCCTTCCCCATCTCCTTCCTCCACAACACTATCATGGGGATGTCACAGCTGAAGGAGGTTAGGGACAGGGGGTAAATGTGGACATACAGAGCACTGGGGTTGCCTCCAAGCTGTTTGCATCAGCCCCAAGCTAGAGCTTGCTATTTGCAAAAGCCCGTGTATTTAGAGAGCATATCTCATGGACAAATTACTTCCTGCCAATTTTCTCTTCAGTATCATAATGCCAGTTTATTGCAGACCGCTTGCAGCCTGCCAAATTTTAATGGTGCAGCATTCTCTGTTGTTTGCCAACCCCCCGCCCCCAGGGGCCAGGACAGACTTGGGTACAGCGTGGATCCCACTGGGCTTTCCTGACAGCGGGCAACTGCTGCCTGCATCTAACTAAACCCTAGCTCTCTGTGCCTGAGAAAGCTTTATGGGTCTCATGAAAACTCAGGGAGTGTCTTAGGAACATGCTTAGTGTTATTCCTGGCAAGTTGGGGAGTTTGGGCCTCTCAGCTCATGGGGATAATGTACAAAGCAGAGGTATCCTGAATAGAGCTGACTGGAGGCGAAAAATGGCCTTGTGCTTGAAGTGAGGCAGGGTCCAAAAAGGAGTGGCACCAATGATACCGGTCTGTTGTCCTTGGCCTTCTTTCCAGCCCAGCTCTGAGGCTGTCACTTTTAGGAAGTTCACCTATGTCTCCCAGCAACATTAAGTTCTTGGGAAGGGGGTGGAGGTGCGGGGGGCAGAGGTCTAGTCTTGCCTGTGTTCTCCCTACTCACTCTCAGACTTCATGTTCTCTCTCTCTCAGGGACCTCTGACCAACTTGTTCTCATCCTTTACACAACTCTCCATTCCAGACACCTGTTCCTCCACAGAGCCTTCCCTGATGCCCTCAAGCAACGTTATCTGCCCCTCCTTGATATTTCCTCATCTTCTCGGACTTCTTTGACTCTACTGAACATAGGCTATGACTTAGGTGAAGGCAGAGATTTTCTTCTTGTCCTCAGGGCCCCAATGTCCTGAATAGTGTCTGCAACACACAATAGGAGCTTAAATAATATTGAATACACAGCTGACCTCATTTCCAACACGGGTCCCCGCTCTTGGGCATCCTTTCTGTATAATCTCTACTGCCCTGTTCCTTCATTGTCTCCAGGGTCAAGGTCTCAGCTCCTTCCTTGCCTGTGCCAGCCAAATCCCCAGATTTAGCATTAGGCTGCCAGATTCCAGGCTCTGAGTCAGGAAGCAAGGAGACTCCCAGATTGATGCTAAAACTTGTTAGCAAGTTGTATGTAATTTTATAATGTTTCTGGTAAGTGCTAATTGCCTGTTCCTTAAATATTTCTTGTTCTACTGGGAAGCAAAGCAATTGCAACTCTGAATGCATTTCCTACAGCTGGCTGCCCCCATGGAGGGGGACTGAGTTCCAGGCTCCAAGTACTCAGATATTGATGGAGCCTGAGTCCCCTCCCCCACCCTGACCTGTGATTGTGACAAGCAGAACTGGAAGAATTTCTAGAAAGTAAACCCCCCAATTTTCCCACCCAGGGCTCACACCTTTAATGAGGGGAGGGAGGTTATACTGCAGTGCCACCTGCCGGCCCCAAGGAAGCTTCTCTTTACCTGAGCTGGGGCAGAGGGCATATTGATGATGATGGGGCCAGGAGTGCCTGGAGGGTGGTCTCTGCCCACGAATGCCTCATGCCACTTGTGGAACATCTACATCCTCCTATCACCGAGCCAAGGGGACTGTCATGTATGGAATTCCCCAGAAGCAGATAAAAGGAGGGCTAGGATGGCGACGGAGGTCATTCTGAAGCTCTGGGCCAAGGGTGCAGGTTGGGAGAGGAGCTGCGGACCTGGGGAAGCAGGCAAGGGGGCAGGCTTTTAACTGTTTACTCTGGCTGGCCCTGAGGGGCAGGCTTTTAACTGTTTACAGGCTGGCCCTGTGTTGGGAGCCTCACTACACGGAGCCCTGGGAAGAACCCCCATGAGATCATTGTTTATCAGTCCACCTTCGCAGGTGAGAAAACTCAGAATCAAAGATATGGAGGGACTGGCTAAGACCACAGACAGAACCAATGGCAGAACTCAGTTACAAACAGAGCTTGTCTGACCCCAAAGCCAGGGGGACAACGGAGAATGCCTGGCTCTTGCATCTGAGCTCTGAGAGGCGATAAAGTGGGCCGTGAGGGGATGGAGAGGGTGTGGAGGAAGGGTGTTTGGTTGTGCTTGTGTAGAAAGTCATTAAACCTTAATCTGAGAGCTTTTCTGAACGCATGCTGTATGCCAGGCACTGGGCACTCTGTGGGTTCACAGGAGCCAGAATGTGGCTTGGAGTTACCGTAAATGGAGAGTCTTGGATACCATGTGAATGATAACCCTAAGAGCGATGAGAAGTCATCATGAGGAATTTTTAAGTAGGAGAGAATTCTGCCAGATGTGGATCCTGGAAAGATCGCTGAGATGTGTGTGGCTGATGGTGGGTGGGGGAGGACTAGAGTCAGGGAGGCCAAGAAGAAGGACTGGGCCATCATTCAAGTGAGAGGTGATGATGGCCTCAGCCACGGGAGTGACAGAGGGGCTGGGACACTGCAGCGGGAGAACTGACAATCTGGGAACTGAGTCAGAGATGAGAGAGGGAGAAGAAGGAGGAGGAGGTGAAGCCCAGTGATGGTATGGATGGTGGCACAATTCATCAACACGGGGACACTGGAGCAGGGGGTGTGGCATGGGGGTGGAGATGGTGAGCTCAGTTTGGGTGATGTTAATGGACTGAATGTGTGTGTCTTCCCCAAATTCATATGGTGAAGTGTTAACCTCAAATGTGCCTGTATTTGGAGATGGGGCCTCTAAGGAAGTAACAAAGGCTAAATGAGGCCCTAGGGGTGGGGCCCAAAGCCAATAGGATTAGTGTCCTTATAAGAAGAGACACCACAGAGCTTGTGTCCCCCACCCCCCGCCTCCAAGGAAAGACCATGTGAGAACACAGTCATAGGCTCCAGTCTGAAGACAGCCCAGACCAGAAACTGAATCAGCCAGAACCTTGATCTTGGACTTTTAGCCTTTAGAATTGTGAGAAAATAAATTTCTGTTTCAGCCCCCAGTGTATGGTGTCTTGTTATATCTGCCCGAGAAGCCTAATGTGCGTGCCTTGGGTTTGAGATGTCTGAGGGAGAAGCGTATCAACTGTGTCGCAGGAAGATTACAAATGGGGAACAGATTTGGAAGTCACCAGTGTTTAGGTTGAGATGGAAGCCACGGGAATGGATGCAATTAACTGTGGAGGGTTCTAGAAGAAAGAGGACAGAAAGCTGAGGAGAGACCCCAAGAAGGGCCTGCTCTGCAGGGGCAGCGAGGGGCCATCCAGAGAGATGGTGGACACCCAGGAGGCTGCAGGCGGCAGAAGCTCCCAGGAGGGGAAGTCACATCAGGAGGCCAGGGGACGCAATAGACCCAGCTTTATTCACAGTAGAGGATGACTCCTTCACTGATGGCTCCTACCCTCAAATAAAAGGTTGAAGCTGGAAGGGACAAGAAGGGAAAGGCCGGCCCATCCCTACATTTAAGAATTCATGGGTTCTTCTTCCTTATGGACAAAGTGCAGACTCTTTATGAGGCCTCCAGGCTCTCAGTGACCTCCCGCCACTTCTGCCTCTGTTTCCTACAACACTGTGGCCACAGGAACCATCTCAATTCTCGGCCAGTGTGGGGAGTGAGGGTCCCAGGTGCGGAGTGCAGGCGGGATGCGGGGACCCGGCGCCAGGCCTAGCAGCGCAAGCCCAGGCCACCTGCAGGACAGGCAAGGAGCCATGTGCTCCCCGGCAGAAGAGGACACGCCCCGGAGTGGGGAACAGTGGCGATCATGGAAGGCATGGGTGCAGGGGAACGTTAGCAGCCCAGGGGAAGGCGCCTCTCTGCGCCAGGCACTGTGCAAGGAGCTCTCTGTGACCCCATTTCACTCTCATCACAAGGCTCTATGGTCACCATTATCATCTCCATTTCCTGAGTGCGAAACTGAGGCTCAGACAGATCCTATGACTCGGCCAGTTCCACAGCGGAGACCAGCCAGGATTCACCAGGTCTGGCCCACTTCCGAGCCTGTTCCCTCTTCACAGAACCGGCTGCCTCTGTGAGCAGAGCCCATGTGGCCCCGGTGGGTTGGCCATGTACATAAACGCCCGGACTATCTTCCTGATTTGCCAGGGGTCAAGGAGAGGTCCTGCTGATCCCTAGTCTGTGACTAGCAGGCAGGACAGTTTTGAGAAGGCTTTGGTTTTCTGTTCTGGCCCAGGCGGCTTGCTGCTGCAGTCTCAGCACCCAGCTGCGAGCTGCTCACGTGACAGGATCATCAGTCCAGGCTGGGCGGGAGGACACATGACCTCACAAACAAAACCCTGACCATCAGTAATGAGGAGCCCAGCTCATGCTCTATGGCCCATTTGACCAGGGCAAAGCTTTGGCTTCCATAAAGATTTTATAAGGGATTGAAATTCTGTCCCTTTGGAGACCGCTGGTAGAGCGGGAAATCGTGGGCTTTGAAGCCAGAGACATAGAATCGAATCTCGGCTCTTCCAGGTCCCAGACTTGGTGTGACCCCGGGCAGGTCACTCCACCCTTCTGAGTTTCAGGTTCCTCGTGCACAAAAGAGCAGCCGTCCGCTAGCTGTCACAATGAGCGAGATGAAGCAGAGTTTCTCAAACTGGTGTTTAGCCACAAATCCCCTCGTAAAAGATGGCTTAGAAGGAACAGAAGGATGGAGAAGACATGGAGGCAGCGGCAGAACCCTCCCTGCTAGGCACCCCCTCCCCGACCCTGGTGGTCCCTGAGGGTACCCTAAGTCTTTGCACACCACTGCTTGAAAACCTTGAGAAAATTAGCACAAACCTCCTGACACATAACGGCATTCAACGTTCTGTCCCTTTCTTTTCTGGTGAAACCACACCAAACAAAGCTAATTCCTCTTTCCCACGTGGCAACCCTTCAGATATTTAGATGCAGCTCTCAGTTCTCCTGAGTCCACTCTTCCCCCAAATATACTTTCAGGGGGCCGTTAACCTTTGTCACTGGGCTTGACTTCAGCCCTCTCCCTACCTGTCCCCACAATTAAGCCCAATTCTCGGTGCCTGGGCAGAACAGAATAAAGCACAACTAACTCCCTGAGGTAAATTCCAGGCACTAAGTTTCCGAACCTTAACAGAGGACATGGTATTTATTCCCACTGCATCTGATCCTGGTAACTTGGGCAACTGCTCCGACCCATCGAGGTCTTCCTGCACCTTGTTTGCTGATTCCTATACTGTCGTCCCTTTCCGGCTCATGCTATTCATGTCTTATCCATGCCATTGATAAAATATGGACAGATTAAGGGCACATGGGTGGCACAGGATCACTTCTCCCCACTTCTGGAAACATTCAGTGCTGAACATGCACAGAATTTCAGAAATGGGGAAAACTCTGAGTCCAAATCCATTCCCATTTTCCAAGGGCTTGAGTGTCAGAGAGGCCTGAATTAGGGTCTCCTGACTTCCCTCCGCTGCCCCCCAGAGCTGCATGTAACTCTGGTACCCAAAGAGACACTGGTTTAACTACCTGTGTCCTCACTCACTAGTCACTCATAATTGCTGTGTAATTCTTATTTTCACATCCTTTATCAAACTTACTGTTTGCAGAAGCCCTGTGTCCTAGGGCATATTATTACATCCATGTCACAGATGAAGAAACAGAGAGCCAGAGAGGCTCCCTGACCTGCCATGGAGCTAGAAAGTGAGAAAACCAGGATGTGGACCCACCAGCACCCGTCACCCTGTAGGTGTTCTCTGTCTGCTGTTCTGTGTCACCTCGACATGTGCTTTCCATTCTTACAACAGTACCTTCACTGTCCCGGCCTCCAGAACAGGGAGAGAAAACATTTCTGTTCTTTTAAGCCCCCCAGTTCGTGGGCCTTCTCCAGAGTGGTTGTAGGAAACTAACACACCTCCTGTGTACCCAATCTGGAGACAGAGCACAGGTCCTGGTACAGGAAGAAGTCCTGGTCCCTGGGACACACTGAGCAGAAGAAGAGTCTCTAGGAGTTTCTCCCCCAACTCATCTCATGTAGAATGATCAGGTCTCTGGATGGGGGTGGGTAAATACCTTCTCTCCCTTATCCCCTGCCCTGTCTCTCTGATAGCCACCAAGTCATTTTCAAGACTCAAGGCTCACTTTCTTGATAGAGCCTTTCCTGATGCCACACAAAGGATGAATGCCTCTTTCTCTGTGCTCCCACTGTCTGTTTGCCACAGGTATCTTGCTTCAGTGATAGCTTGTGCGTTTTTTCCTCTCACTACTAGAGTGTGAACTCCTTGCAGGGGCTCGGATCTGATGCATCGGATCCCCTAGTGCTGGGCTAGGCTCTGCCACCAAAGAAATGTGACCAAATGCCCAGGGGGCTGGCCTCTGCTCCCCTTTCTGTGGGGATTGGCATTGGCAGTCATCATCAGTAGGAAGTCTGGAGGCACACATAAGGCTGATGGTGGTGGTCTCTCCTGGGCCCAGGGTTTGCTGTTCCCTTAATGCTGATTCTCAGTAGATTCAGGTCATATGCATTTGTACCCTCCTCAGGCCACCAATGGTGTGTGTGTCCCCAGCCCTGTGCGCAGTTACTCATCACTGTGACCCATATATGGGAGCTTGGGAAGCTACTTCTTCCAGTCTAAAGATAAAAAATAAGCAAGGCTCCAAAAATTTATGGGGTCTTTTAAAGGTCTACACAAGCCAGGTATGAATTGCGGATGAAACTAATGTATGCGTCTGGTGCTGTGTGGTCTGTGCTTCACGTGCTTTATCCCAGATAATCCTCAAAACAGTCCAGGGACCCACTGCATGAAGGAGGTGAGGCTCAGAGAAGTCGGATAATGTGCCTAAGGAGACAGGAAGCTAGAACGGGGCAGAACCAGGATGCGAACCCAGGGCTTGCTGATTCCACATCCAGACCCCAAGTCTGATCCTACAGTGAGTGTACTGGCTCCTCAAGAGCAGTTACCTTCGTAAGAAGCCTTGAATCCCAGGGAGCTGCCACTGCCATCGGTCTGGAAGAGGAGCCACATTTGATGGTTGGTGCTGACAATGAGATCTGGGACCGACGTACCTGTCAGGCTGTCAGGAGAGAGAGATTTAGAGGCATGCACCCCACCATGGCACCCCACTGAATGACTAGAAGCCCTGGCCACTCAGGCAAATCCCTGGCCCCACACTATTTGACTCTGGAGCCCAGAGCATGTGCTCCAGGGGCGGGAAGACTCACCACCTCTCCCCTTCAGCCACAGGTGGGGCTTGGATTTAGCCCCTGGGCTCAGGAGGGTGATCTGTGTCCTTGCTTTCTCAGGGGACAGAATAGCTGCAGTCAGATCTAATGAAGGGGTGTCTACAATCCTGCCACCTTCGATCTCTCATGTGAACTGTACTGCAGAAAAGACGCAGACAGAAACCCATTGCTGCAGTCAGAACCCAGCCATTCCTTTGAATGAGACATCTCTTTCCATTCTAGATATGAAGCAAGTCTTAAAGTGCAACTGTCACTCTGGGGCCACATTCTTTCTGAAGAACAGAGTTTAAGCATGGGGAAGATTCTGATTCAACTCACATTTACCAAAACCTATCCAAACAAGGCAATTTTCCATCTATTATCTTATTAAATGGCCCCAGTAGGCCAGGGAGGGAGGGGTTGCATTATCCCCATTGTACAGATGAGACCAGGGTGTAGAATGGACAGTGGCTTTACCAAGGTCAGCCTGATGGAGAGTGGTAGAGCCAGAGTCCCGTGCATAGGCTGGGGTTTCCATAAGGAACCATCCTCTTGCTGCTGAGACCAGACAGATCACCAGCACAGATTGGGAGTTGGTTGTAGATGGTGTGATTGGATCAACGGGTCTTAATCTCTGCTCCATTCTGGGGTCTCAAAGCTTGGAGGGCCATTGAGTTGGCTGCAGGGATGATGATCGCAGCATGAGTGCCATAGGGGTGGAGCTATACCTGGGGTACACCAGCCTGGCCCATGTGACATCACTGGGTTAGGGTGCTGGCATTCTGTAGTAAGGACTGAGGCCAAGCCAGGGCTGGCTCCTGACTCTAGGGTGGCAGAGTCTGTTTGACCCAACTATGACAACAAAGGAGTCCAACCATTTTGTGTGTTTCCCTGAGGTTTGAGATTGACATTGGCCTAAAGAGATAGGAGTGTGAGGGCAGAGCCCCTGGGCTGTTACAGAACTTATTGGGAACTCACCCAAACTACACAGGTCCAGAGACCTGCATGTAAACCCCGGATCTGCCATTCATTTGCTGTGGGGCCCTGGGCAAGTGGTTGAGCCACTCTGGGCTTTTTTATTTCATGTTAAATAAGGGGTTTGGGTTGTATGATCCCTAAGAATCTTTTCAGCTCTGCTGTTTGGAAGGTTCTCTCGATGACAAAGTACACTGGGATTTTGTCTTTGGAGGAGACAGAACTGGTTTCCTGGCCTTCTGGGCACACTGGACTGATGTAACATATAGGGCAGATGAGTGATGAGGATCCACCAACAGAAGGAAGGGGGTATGATGGCTAGTTTTGTGGTTCAATTTTACTGGGCCAAAGAGTACCCAGATAGCTGGCTGAACATTGTTCTGACTGTTTCTGTGAAGGTGCCTTTGGATGACATTAACATTTAAATTGGTAGACTGAATAAAGTAGATTCCCCCTCTCAGTATGCGTGGGTCTCATCCAGTCAGTTGAAGTCCTACATTGAACAAAAAGAACTCTTTTTGCCTGCCAGACTTCCAGCTGGGACAATGCTTGCTTGCTTGCTTATCTATCTGTCTGTCTGTCTATCCATCCATCCATCCATCCATCCTGCCTTGGACCTGAATAAAAACATTAGCTCTCCCTGGGTCTAGAGCCGCTGGCCTTTGCACTAAAACTACATCAACAGCTCTCCTGGGTCTCCAGCTTGCCGACTCACCCTGCAGATCTTGGGGCTTGTCAGTCTCCATTATCATGTGAACCGATTCCTTAAAATAAATCCCTTGCTCTCTGTGTACATCCTATTGGTTCTGTTTCTCTGGAGAACCCTGATGAATACAGTGGAGTAGGCAGGGGGGAGGGGATGTCCTTCAGGCTCACATTCCATTTCTTTCTCCTAAGAGATTCCAAGTCCCAGCCATGTCACCTGATTCAGAGGGTAATGTCATGAGTCATTTAACTGTCCTGACAGGATCTTCTCTGGCAGGTGTGGGAAGGGCCCAGAACAGAACAGCTCCTGGACAGGGAAGCTATTACTGAATAGCCATTTCTCCTTCAGCATTAAAAGCAGAGGGTGTTAGCCTGGTCGGGAAGGGGTACGGCATGGGATGCTCTCCTCGACTAAAATCAAAAGGCATGGACTCAAGTGCTGGTTCTGCCTCCAACTAGTTTTGCAACCTTTGGGTCTCAGTTTCCCTACCTGTTAAATGGGGATAATAACACAAATTAAATGAGATATCTCATGTGAAGTTTCCCTTCCCAGTACCTGGGCACATGGCAGATGTTTGGTGTACATGAAACCCTCCCCTCTCCTCTCCCTGCCATCTGGGCAGGGGAGAGGAGCAAGATCAGGCTGTCTGTGCTGGGCCACATGCACCAACAGGAGTGTTTTCCTATGTTTATGTCAGGCTAGTGGTGGTGGGCAAAAGAGGAGTTAATGCTCCTCACCAGACGCAAGACCCAACACAATGGAATCCCAGGACAGCGAGATATTACCTTCTCCCTTGACTAGACCACATGACACTAGCCTTTCGTTGCTCAGGAAATGTGGCCATCATGTGTATGTGGTCCCAGATCCCTGAAACCATCCATTTCCCAGATAGTTCTTAGCATGCGGGAGGTTAGCAAAACACTTCCCCTGTCTCTGTCTGAAGTCAGACTGCCACGGATGGACATGGCCTTGAGAAGAAGCTGGAGGATGGCAGAAGCAGGGTCTACACAGAAGCAGACCATCATGTGGAATGCTCCAGGCGTGCACACAAAGCCTTGACTCTCCCTGCTCCCTGAGAAATGGTTCATTCTATACTCTCTTCCTGCGAGAATTTGGCCAGTGCTCTGGAACAGAGGGGCTGAAACCAGCAGCACAGCAGGACCCCTGTCCTTGACACGGTGTGGCCCGGGGACCAGAAAGGACATGATGCATCATTCCACCACCCCTGTGCCAGGGGCATGTGCTCCCACCCTCCCGACCACAGCCCTACTTCACTCACACGTAGAGGACAGTTTTCTGATCCCCGTCCTGCCCGCCGTCCCCCACCGTCAGGGTGTCGTAGCCCCTTTCCAAGTCGAAGTCCTCAAAGGCCAGCTTGATCACCTGGGGAGGGAGCATGGGGTTAGGGGGCAGGTAGGGGCTGCCAAGAGACACGCGTACAGCTGTGAGGACAGTGAGAAGTTCCCTCCTTGGGTCCCGATGCCCAGAGTCCCTGCGACACCTCTCCACATAACCCTTGATCCAAACTGAGCATTTCCATGCCACCTCTTGGAGCATGAGCTATTTTTTTCCAGGCCATAGTCTCTAGAGTCCCCTGATGTTTTCCAAAGATGTTCACAGCACATCTGGCCAATTCTGGGGACTGTTATGGGAACATCAGGCACATCTGGCTGCCTGTGAGAAGATTAGATTCTTTCTTCATGCTTTAAGGCACAGAAATCCCCTGGACTTGGTGTCAATTTTTCAGGCCACATGTGGCATCTCAGCTATCTAGCCCCCAGGGATCTGGGGGGCAGAACTTTCTCTTAGCCTCTCTTCTTCCTGCTTTGCTCCACCCTCTTTTACTTGTTGAATAAATGAATGTTCCAGGAAGGAGGTTTCAACAATGTTCTCTCTTGTTCCAGTCCTGCCTTCGACAATATTTACTAAACACACAGCATATGCCAGGTCTAGGAGGTGGGGTTTCAGCAGTGAGCATGGTCCCTGCATTTGGTGAGCAGGGGAGACAGAAAGTACACTGAAAATTGCCATGCTGGTTGATAGGTGTCCCGGTGAGGGGCCTGTGGCTCACAGAGCCTGCACCGGGGGTAGGAGGAAGATGGTCCGTGGTAGTGCTGAGGGTTTTGAAGCCTACAGACGACGGTCAGGCTGCAGGAGGATGCTGGGAGAGGGAAGGACCATTCCGAGGAGCCAGAGGCACAGGGCCTGAGCTGTGGCAGAGATGGGACATTCTAGAACAAGTGTTCACTGTCTGTTGATGGAAGGTCCACACACTAAGCACACCTGCTAGCTGTTTCACTATGGGGGATGATGTGGTTGGAGGTTCAGTGCAAGGAGGTGACTCAAGAAGGTCCAGAACTTGAGAATTTTGCCTGGAGCTAAGTCCAAAGGGTCTTATAATCTCCCCTGATCCAAAGAGTTGGAGTTTATCCTGAGGGAGAGGTGGTAGAAAAGTTTTAAACAGTGGGTGGCAGGGGCACATGGGCGTTTGAGAAAAACATCCGTCTGGCTGCTCGTGTGGAAACGGATGTGGTGGGAGTGAGGCCAGAGTGGTGAGGATGGTTCTAGGCATTTGTACTCAACTAGGTGAGCGATGGAGGTGGGGGGGGTGGGGGGGCTGGAAATGAGAGACAGGGCCTGGCAATATTTAGGGCTTTGTGACTGGATGGGTGGGGACCAAGGGAGGGGACGGGATTCTGAATGACTTGTGGGTCTCCAAACAGGTGGATGGTGGTGCCATTCATGAAGACAGGACACAGAGAGGCACCACTCCTAATGGCTAATCTGGGCCTCTTTTTATCGGTTTCATTTTTTTAAAGGTTTTATTTAAATTGCAGTTAGTTAGCCTACGGTGTAATATTACTTGCAGGTGTACAATATAGTGATTCAACATTTCCACACAACACCTGGTGCTCATCACGACAAGTGCACTCCCTAACCTCCATCACCCTCACCCATCTCCTCCTCCCCTCTGGTAACCATCAGTTTGCTCTCTATACTTGAGTCCATTTCTTGGTTTGTCTCTCTTTTTTCCCTGCTTATGATCATTTGTTTTGTTTCTTAAATTCCACGTATGGGTGAAATCATATGGTATTTGTCTTTCTCTGACAGACTTATTTCACTTAGTATTATACTCTCTTGCCCCATCCATGTTGTAGAAAATGGTAAGATTTCATTCTTTTTTATGGCTGAGTAATATTCCATTGTGTGTGTGTGTGTGTGTGTGTACACTCCACATCTTCTTCATCCATTCATCTGTGGTTCCAATCTGATGAAGACTTTCCCCTCCCAGTGGAAGGGGAACACCCAGCTGGAGGTGTTCTTTGTGTTCTATTCTATGACCCAAGGAGTAGAGAATTCTCATGGATGGTTTTTCCTTGTTGTGCAGGTGTCCTCTGTGCAAACCCACAAACTGCTAGGGGACTTGCACAGCCTCACCCCCGGGTGCCTTCAGGGATCTCAGAGGCCAGCTGCTGCTGCGCTGATTCATCAGCCTGGCCACCATTTCTGAGGGCCCCTCTGCACGGGGCATGGTGTTCACAGTGGGGAGCATCTCTGTTATAAGTACACCCTCGAGCACAGAACAAGATGGCAGAGGAGATGAGTGCCACTGGCTGGAAGGAAGGCTTCCCAAAGGAAATGAAGCCCAGGCTGAGTTCAGGAGATGAACCCGAGTTACCTAATGGATGAGGAAGGGGAAGCCATCCAGGCGGAGGGAGGAGCAGGTGAACAGGCAAAGGTCTAGAGACTCCTGACAGTGGCTTAATGCAGATGGAAGTGGAGGCTGGTGATGGGAGGAAGTGGGAGGACCAGATTAGGAAAGGCTGTCTGTCATGCTAAGGATTTGGGCTTTGTCCTAAAGGCAAGGGGAAATGATGGACGATTTGTGAGGAAAGGTGTGACGTGTCATTTTTGTTTTAGCAGCAACAGCACTGAGGGCTGGTGGGAAACCCAGGAGAGCCTGAGCTGTGGCAGTGTGTGTGTGAGGGGGGTATGTGTGCCTGCAGCAGGCAGCGGCTGGGGTGCGTTAGGAAAGAGGGGACAGCAGGTAACTGTCAATAGTGAGTGGGGATGCCTTAGCCCCTCTGGTTTTCCCACTGACAGGCAAGATCGCCCCCCACGCTCCCTGATGGCTAATGGCATCATTGGGGGACCATCTGCTCAGGCTGGAAACTCCTTCCCTTCTCACTCTCCCTGGTCCTGTCCTATAAGAATAATGTCACCATTTCCCAGCCAGACACACATGGAGGAGACCTGGGGATCTGCTGGGATCTGGGCATTGGCAACTCTGGTTTGTACAGACCCCTCCTTCCCCATGGGCTCCCCTAGCAATGTCTCCTCCCTGAGGCCCGTCTTCACCAAGTGCTCCGATACCCTTCCTCACCTCTGTGTCAGCACTTACCTGCTGTACTGGCACTGATCTGTTTACCTGCTCCTCCACTACATGTGCCAGGCACGTGCCAGGGGCTCAGACAGTGCTAAATCAGAGAACATTTTCCAAACCCTTCCCAGTTCTCCAGCAAGGACAGATTGCTAGGCTCCCAGTCCCCCATACAAGTTACCATGTGGAATAAAAGCTGGCAAACTGTTTCTGTAAAGGGCCAGAGAGTAAATATTTAAGCATATGATGTGTGTTGCAACTACCCACCTCTGCTGTTGTAGCACGAATGCAGCCATAGATAATATATACGTGAATGGGTAGGACTGTGCTCCAGTAAAACCTGATTTACAAAAAAAAGCAATGCTAGCTTGCTGACCCCTGGTCTATGAGATTCTTTGAGACACCTAATCACAGTTTTTGATCATCTTTTTGTAACGAGAGTTCTTCACTACAAGCACTGACCCTACAGCATGCTCAACTCTGCTCTGAGCAGTTTAGATGCATCAATTCACATCGACTCACAACAGTAGCTACTATGAATACCTCCAGTTTACAAATGGCACAGAGATGTTAGGCGACTTGCCTAAGATCACACGGCCAACTGGTAGAACTGGGACTCACCAGGCCACCAGAGGCCAGGCTCTTTGCCACTCGCTGCCTCACAGCAGCCCCAGTGAGGCCTTAGGTCCACTGGGTAGGGACCATGACTTACCCTTTCAAATCCTCCCTAAGCTCTTTTGCTGAATCCCAGCAGCATGGCAAACGCTTGGGCACACAAAATCCTGCCAAGGCTGGCAGTGCCTTTTGCAGGAGGAGGGGCCTGGCCTCTGCAGGGAATAATGGCCCTGGATGCACATTCTTGCCACCATCACCCCCTTGCAGCCAGCCCTGGGGCAGAGGACACTGGCTCACCAAGCCACCTCCAAAAAAGGCAGGGTATGATTATTATGTCTATAATGGGAAAATATTGCTTGGAAGGCCAGAACCCAGAGCCATAAAATGATTCCCATCACTGGTTAGAGCAGCCATGGATGTGAACTGCATTTTAGAGCATCTGACCCTAACGCAGGAGATAATTACACCGAGTAGACCGTACAACAGACATAACATTGCAGTTTTGGGACAGGCCCCCAGTGCACAACATACTGATGCTTTCATTTTTTTCCCTCCTCTCTTTGGCCTTTGTTTAAAGATGAGATCCTATAATGACTCATTAACTAACACGCACATCAATCACATTCGCAAAGTGTCTTCCCGAGACAGGAGAGTGGCAGCACGTGAAACAGGCGTGATCAAAGAGGCATATTTGTATACAGCTCAGACACCCAGTTTGCGCCCATTATGAGTAGATGAACCCATCATCTAGCACAGAGTGAATGAGCACCTGCCATGTGCCAAGCACCGAGCTAGCTGCTTCCCAAGTGTTACCTCGCCTGCCTGGCAGGTTAGAAGCAGAACCCCAATGCTGAGAGCACGGTGAGGATGGTGATGGCTGGGGATGGCAGTGAAGGGGGAAATGACAGGGGGCTGCCCAAGGAGGGAGGTGTGCTGGGCCCCACAGGATGGAGAAGGGTGTGCTCTCTGTCCAGTAGATCCTGTGAATAGTGAACTAGGAAGGAAGAGCAGGGAAGGCAGTCAAGGCAGGGCAGGGGTGAGGGGGGAGAGCAGCCTGGTGGGGTCTGCAGTTGGCTTTTGCCTGGCAGGCCAGAGCGGGTGGTCTGGATTGGATGATGAACATGAGGGGAAGCTGTAACTCAGCATGAAGGGAGGGCTGGAGGCAGCGAGACCTGCCAGGAGGCTGGTACAGGGCCCTGGAGTGGTGGGAAGGGGGAGGAGTCTGGAGACTATCACCTCAGCACACAGCTGCCTTCCGGGGAACAGTGGGGGATGGGAGTAAGGCCATGTGCAATGCGCACCCTGGGTTCTGGAGGATAGTCCTTGCTTCCCTTTTTTTTAAACATTACTTTTATTTTTTATTTTATTTATTAATTTTTTGAGAGAGAGACAGAGGGAGGGAGAGAGAAGCAGGGCTTACCCGAAGCGGGGCTTACCTGAAGCGGGGCTCAAACTCACCCAGTGCGGGACTCAAACTCACAAACCCTGATCACCTGATGCGGGACTCAAACAAACCCTGAAATCATGACCTGAGCCGAAGTCAGATGCTTAACCTACTGAGCCACCCAGGAGCCCCAGTCTTTGCTTCCTGAACACTGCCCAGGGCCTCCCAAAGGGCAGGGATCCCCAGGCCTGCCAGCCTGTGCCCAGTGCCTCAGTAAGGCTGCAGGGATCTGACAGCTCACAGGCATTTTTTTTTTTTTTTTTTTGGAAGCTGGAATCCAAGAGACCCAGCCTGAGACAGTTTTGTCCAAGGAGTGAATTTTTGTAACAGCCTCCCTGCTGGACTCCCTGCCTCTGCTGCCTTCCTTCACTCTGTACCCAAAGCTCGGTGCCCCAGGATCCCTCAGAGTAGGGGCTGGATGACTACGGTCCTTGGGCCATCGGCCTGTGGACTGTTTTTGTATGGTCCCTTGAGCTAAGAAGTACTCTTACATTTTAAAATATTTAACAAACAAAGAAGCCATTACAAAGAAGAATGTGCAACAGAAACTTCACGTGGTCCTCGAAGCCTAAAATATTTATCATCTGGCTCTTTACAGAAAAAGTGTGCCGGGCCTAGAGCAAGGTTTTTCAAGTTGACTTCCCAGGCACCGGAGGGTTCCATGAAGGTACTTCCCTGGCCACCAACACAGGTGGAGAGGGAGCCACAGTGGGCAGAGCCCTCCTCCAACCAAAGCAGTTCCTTTTGATCTAGTTCATGTCTGGGGATTCTGTGACAGACATCGACTGTGGCTTACTCAGTGTCTCTCCCTCCGTTTACCCGTACCTAACAGAACTCTGAGGGTGGAGTGCAGCAATGAACCTAGCTAACCTCAGAGCTAAGGATGGCTAAGCAACAGGGTTCTGGGCAATGAGACACGAGCTGAAGAGCCCTCAGGGCATTTCCCCACCTTTCTCCTTGCTTTCCCAGAATACAGATGTGAGGACCCAGGTGGAACAGCCTTTTTGTGATCGTGAGGACAAGAGCCCGCACACAGAGAACGGCAGAGGGAAAAATAGAAGGTGCTTGAGACCTGAATGAAATATGAAACCAGCCCTGGACTCTTCACTTCCGGGCCTCTGGTCTATGAGGGAATAAACTGTTTTGCTGAAGCTTCTGTGGAGGCATTTTCTCCAGTTCAGAGCCAATCACAACCTACTGGCTACAGGTTCTGAAGAAAGGCTTCATCACCATGGAAAAGTGTGCCAACTCTTGATCCCCAGGATTAAGCTCAGCATCTTGGCAAGGAAATCCGAGGCTTAAATGGCATTGTCTGCCCCTTCCCAGCTCATTAGAGCTCCCTTCCACCATGGTCTGCTCCAGTCCTACTTCCCCTATTCTGCCTCAGAGCACTTCTCTGAGCCCCTGAGGGCTGACCGTGCCCCCCGCCCAGCCTCGGTTTACTAATGCTGCTGTCAGTTTGACCACTAGTTCCATGAAAGGGAGGGAATCCCTTTTCCTGGGCACAGCCTGCATGGTGATCCCTGGCCGGGTCTTGCTGAGGGCCCAGATCAGGGCTGGACAGGTGGCTCTTGGGGTTGGGGAGGAAGGCAGGCCAGTGGGAAGGCTGACCGTAACCCTGGGAGTTGAAGGGGAGCGGCCGCCAGTACCCTTGAGGCTTTGGCGGAGGCTGGGAAAGAAAGCCCAGGGGCAGAAACTAAGAACTTTCAGAAGTTCCGGAACTTTGGTCACTAACTCAGGTTGAATTCTCGAGGCTCTGAGAGTAGCAAAGCCTTTCATCCATTCATGGGCTCATCCACTCACTGACTGATGAATTCATTTATTCACTTATTCATTCAACCGTTAAAATGCATTTGCCAAGTGCTCTGCTTTGGAGAGGCAGCTGCAGGCAAGCGAAACGTGGCCACTGTCCTGAGAGACCTCAGTCTCGAAGAGGAGACGCGGGAGCATGTGGAAAACACCACGCGGTGTGACGGGTGCTGGCACTGTGGACACATGGGGATGGGGCACATATGAGGGCCACAGAAAGTCCTGGACAGTGGAGGAGCAGGGCCTGCCTTGAAGAACAGAGGAGGGGGTGGGGGGACACCAAGGCCACAGCCAGGTCAAGGAAGAAAGGAACACCAAGAGGTGACGTACAGTGAGGACAAGGGTAAGAGGCACGGAATCAGGTTTAGCAGGTTTTGCAGGAAGTCATTAAAGGGTCCCACTCCAGGAATGGGCTTGGGGGACTTGGGGGAGACCCTTCTGGTAGCCAGCCAGCCTCTCACACGGGGCCCAGCACGGACAGGGCATGAGTACATGTTTGCTGAATGTTCACAAGTGAGTGAACAAATGGGCCAACAAATGTGCTCCTGACATTTGCACCAGCAAGTGATCATTTGCCTGGGGCGTGATTTCTCAGTTCTGCAGGTCTACAAAGGGGGAGTGATACTGGTAATCCCCAAGGAACAATCATCAAAAGGCTGTTTGTTATCTTTGGCTTTGAGGTTCCTAACAGGAGCTTTCCTTTCCCTCTCCTTTCCTTGGCCCACCGCCCTCCTCCTCCCACCTCTCTCTGTCTCCCCTGCCTTGCTTTTACTTCCTCTCTAGCGAACGTGGCTTGACTCTCGGGCTCACATCCAGCGAGGTTCACGTGCAAATCAGATCATGTCTTGAGTTCACACCGAGGAGCTTCAGAAGAAAGGTAGATGTGTGCAGGTAGGGGGCACCGACGCGGGTCTGGGCTTCAGTTCTGACTGCAAAAATGGCATCGGTATGTCTTCTGGGAGGCCCAACTGAGAGGACCTGACAGGAGGCCCCCAGGCTTCACGTGGCAGGGCTGTACCTGAGAGATACCTGACCCAGAGACAGGTCTTCTCCGTCAGTTCTTTGCACATTCAAACATCTGCTGAGCTCCTCCTTTGTGCCAAGCACCCACGCTGACTGAAGAAGGACTCAACAAAATGCCATCCCTGCTTTCAGGGCACTCATGGGCTATGGGAGAAGGAGATTCTAAACATAGCACGACATGATACCCACACAGACGACAGGTGCTGATAAAATGCTATAGGAACCGAAGTAGAACAAAGACTTGGTTGGAGCTAGGAGGGCTTCTCAGAAGAAGGGGTATTTGGGCTGTGTCTCAAAGGGGGACAGAAATTTGGAGGGGAAAGGAAGGCACACTGAGATAGGATGTGCCCGGACAGAGGTCTTAAAGGGCCAGGTATGTGTACAAACTAGGAGTTCAGTGCGGCTGAAGCCAGGGTTGCCTGAGTGGAGGGACGGAGGGACGGGTGGGCCCTGTGCGCTTTGCTGCAAGGCAAGGGGGTTGTTGTTTATCCATAAGCTTGGCTGGTCAGAGCCTCAGGGGCACCCTTTAAAGGTACAGGTTCCAGGCATCCATCCCAGATCCACTGAATCATATCTTCAAAGAGCTCTGGAATTTGTGCCTCAAAATACCTCTCTGGGTATTTTTGATGATTAACCAAAGTTTGGGAATATTATTGTGGGTAGAATGACTCTAAGGACCAAGATAGCCCACGTGGCCAAGGTGGGGCTGACATTTCTCAAGGATATCTCAATCAAAGGGAGAATGTGGAGCCATTTGGAATAGGCCAGCATCACTTGCTCTGAGCCTTGTCTCTTCTCCTTGAATATGCTAAGCTTCCAGGAAGATGGACTGGGTATTTGTAATTGTTTTATTCTTAGTTTACTGAGTACAGACCTACCATTCACCCACCGCCCCAATAAGACTGTAAGTTCTTGTCCCCATGGTGCAGAGCTCGTGTTCTGCCCATAGGTGCTCCATCAATGCTGGTGTCTTGACATAGGTTCTTGGCAATTTCCACACCAGAGCATTTTATTTCTCTTTGGACCTTTTTATGGCTCCTGAGGGCAGCGGGGGGAGGGGAGTCCTAGTTACTGGAACATTCCTCCCTCTTAAGCTCAGCCAGCAAAGGTTCTAGAAGGGGAATGGAATTCCAGGAAGAGTCCTCACATCCACAGATACCCAGGTGCCTGGGATGAATAATCATTTCATGACCATAAGGAGAGGCAGGGACATGTGTCCCGCTCTGCTCACTTGCAGGCAAACCTAAGCCTCTCCTAACACCATCCTTCTTCACCTGCTCCTTGCAAGGGAGACCCTGTCGTCTCAGTCCTATGTGCCTCTCACTTACTTCAGATAATTCCACATCTTCACTCTCTTCCTCTTTGCCTGCTCCGCCCTCAGCCTACAAACATCCTCTAGTTTCTAACGTCCTAAACAAACCAACACTCTGAGCAGCCCCAAACATTCTGTCCACGCTCCTTCCCTCTCATGCCCTTTCTCCTTCCTTTATGTCACCTTGAAACTTATCAAAAGAGCTATCTAGGCTCCTTGTCCCTAGAGCCTCCCCTCCCACCCATTCACTCCCTGCCCCACAGCTGTTTCTGTCCCCAAAGCTTCACTGAAAGGTCCTCTTCCAAGGCCAAAGGCAACAGTCTCTTTCCAGCGCTTTCCCCAACAAGACTTGTTCATCACCACCACTGTCAGACATATTCTGGTTGGAAACCCTTCCTCCCTCTGTGGTGTGATTCTCCTACCTTACACTGCTCTTCCTGTGTCTTGCACTGTATTTCTTTCATCTATAAGGATGGTGTTCCCAGATCCATTCAGAATCTTCCTATTCTCTTCACTCTCTCCAGGAAGTGTTGTCTATTCCTTAGGCTTCTATTCTCACTCATGTGCTGATGAAGTAACACCCAAATCTCTCTCTTGAACCCAGACTGACCCAGTGTCCAACCAGTGTATCCAAATGTCACTGGATGAAACACAGGCACTTCAAATGCACCATGTTTCCATCCTGACCACTGAAAACACTTCTTCCTGTTTCATTTTCTTTTAAAGACTCCCATTGGGCCAAGTCGGAAAGTATCAAGTCATTATTCATCTGTCCATTGAGTCAATGTTTGCTGGGTGATCATTATGTGCCAGGCACTGTGCTGGTCACTTGGGATACACTGTTGAGTAAGACCCTCTTTCTCTCCTGATCCTCACAGCCAGTCAGCCACCAAGTCCCATTCCATTCCCTACATTCTCTTAAACCTGTCTCCCTCTCCATGTTTCCAAAGCCTTTGGTTGGTGTCCCCATTTCTCTTACTTGGGTAATTGCTTCTGCCTCCTAACTGGTCTCTCTCCCTCCAGTATCCCTCTTGAATCCTCTCCACTGCTGCCAGAGTGATCTTCCAAAAACTCAGACCTTCCTGCTATTGCTTTTGTTCAGAAGAAAGCAGGACTCCCATCCTTACCAAGGCTGATCCCAGGGCTGTCAGTCCTACACCCTCCCATTTACTCTGGGACCTTGTTCCATCCAGCAGCATAGCCCAGCCACTGAAATGTATGGGCAGTGGAGTCACAAAGACCAGGTTTAAATCCTGGTGATGCCACTCCCTGGCTATGCACTATGGCTAAGTTTCCTACCCTTTCAACCTATCCACAATTCACGCTCTTTATCCATCAAGTGGGTCTCTTAAAACCTAATTAATTGTGAAGAGGATGAAATAAAATCATTTATACAGAAGGCTTAGCTCAGTGCTCAGCATATAAACTGTTACCGTTATTTTCAAGGGTCTAACACCTGTACCCTTAAAAATCTGTTTCAGGACAAAACCCAAGCCTCTCTGCCAAGCATCTAGGCTGACCATAATCTGGATCCTATGACCTTCCATTCCTCATCTTGATCCAGACATGCTGAATTACTTTCAGTTCTGAGAGGTGTTCTACATCTCAGTGCCTTTACACCTGCATCTACTCTCAGATAATGATTTCCAAGCCAACTCATCCTTTAAGATCCTGCTCAAATGCCTCCTCCTCTGTGAAAACTTCCTGACCTTCCAGTTAGTGGCTCCTTCCAACATTTTCCAAGATAGCGAACTGAATACCCCTCCGTCAGCACTTACCCAAACTCTAGCTTTTTATTTATAGGCCTGTCTTCTCTCCTATGTATTGTTCCTCAAAGGCAGAGATCATATCTATAGTCAATGAATGAAAAAGTCCTCATCTCATGACATATTGTGAACTTGAAGAGACTGTGCTTTTTGCTGTGGGAAATGCTCCAAAGGGGATTGGACAGGCAGTCCTTGGACACACCTGTATCTCTCCTGTGGGTCAGTGGACAAAGTCAGAAACACACTGTGCATTTCCCCTGATGTTTGCAGGAAGGCAGTTCTGATTCTTTAGTCTTGGATTTTGAGTTGCCCCACTTATACCCCCGTCTTTCTGCCCTCAATGCTCCCTGACTCTCCTCCAGTGTGGTGTCAGTAAGGGACTTCCTTCAGCCTTTCTGGGATTCTCAGCACTGCCTGAAGTTCATAAAGAACCCATGGAGATGACAGGAATATCCTTTTTTACAGCTTCATTCTGAGGGAATACCCTTTGGAGAGGCTGTTTTCAGGAACCCAGGTTGGTGTGACCTCCTCCTGCAGGACATGTGAGGGAGTGACTGATATGGGGCCACTGACCTTCACACACCAGCCAAGACTAGCTCTTCTGGGCAGGGGAGGGAAGGGTGAATCAAATTGTTTCTCAGAAACTTCTCAGGCCTTACCTACACTTTCTCTTGCACTTCATCTTCAGGTGCAAAAGAAGACTGAGCTAAGTATCTTTAACAATACCCAAGAGTCTTTTCATCAACAACTTAATAACTTTGTGGTAGTAAGTTCTTCTTCTGGGCCAGCCTCCATCCCCATGTGGCTGAAGCATCCTTCCCCTTTGACTAGGTTCATCATCAAAAGGTTTGATGAAATAAAATGTTTCTTTATAAAATGCCTCATAGAAGAAATCTGTTTCCATTGTCCCCAGCACTGTGGTCCTAAGCATCTTGACCAAACAACTTAAAAACACTGAGTAAAATTTAAAAAGGAAAAAAAAAGCTTTTTATAAATTAGTAAGTGCTAGAAACAGAATCATATATCCCTAAAATTCATATGTTGAAACCCTAACCCCCCAATGTGATGGAATCTGGATATGGAGCCTTTATGGGGGGTAATTAAGGTTAAATGAGGTCATAAGGGTAGGACTGTAATCCAATGGGATTGGTGTCCTTATAAGAGGAGCAGAAGACAACAGAAAGTCTCTCTCTGGATTCACACAGAAGAAAGGCCATATGAGAAGGAGGCCATCTACAAACGAGGAAGAGGCCTTGCCAGAAACTGAGTTTGCTGGCACCTTGATTCTGAACTTCTAGCATCCAGAACTGTGAGAAAAAAAAAATGTTCCTTGTTAAGTCTGCTATATTTTGTTATGGCAGCCTGGGCAGACTAATAAAGTAAGAATATTCAGAGTCCAAACCCAGTGATTGTAGGGACTCTAAATGTGATTTAGAGCATGAAGTTGGCATTGGCTTTGAGTGCATTTTTAAAGACTGGTAAAGTAGAGCTCTGGTTTTCAGGGCCTTGTGGAGAAGAGGGAACAGGAGACAAAGATCAGGACCCACCAAGGTGGGGACTCTAGTGTGACACCCCTGAATAAAGCTGCACCCTTAGTGTGAGGGTGAGTGAGCAACAAGCATGCCTGCCTTCTCATCTGCCACGACTGTCCTCTGGGCTGGTCTGGAGGCTGATTATTTATCTGAGATCTTGACACTGAGTGGACAGCACACAGAAAACTTCCCGTGAGACTCCTTCACAGTAAGTCTGCCTTCACATGGGTGTGCAGATTACTTGGGTGGTTTGAAACCTTCACACTAAGAATTTACTATCAAAAGGTTTCTGGTTTGGTAATGCCACTAGGCACTGGGCAGAAGTGAATGTAAGCTGTCTCCGGAAGAAACCACCTTCTCCCCAGGTCTCAAAGAAGTCCCATAAAGTTTATGACTCTAACCACACAGTCAAGAGTTATAGACAGAAAAAATAAGGAAACGTGGTTCTATGGGCAAGAAGTAAGAAACGACAGATAACAGAACCAAACTTAAAAAGATCTCAGATTTGGGATTAACAGATACAGAATATAAAATAAGTATGTGTAACATACTTAAAGAATTAAAGAGGGGTCTAAACATATGAGTAGGGGGCAAAATACTATAAAATATGATCAAGAACACTTAAAAAAACAAATAGGACCTCATAAAATAAAAATGGTGCTATTTGAAATTAAAGCAAATCTTCAGGGAATGAATTCAACAGAGATTAGATGCAGCTTAACAGAGAATTAGTGAAAAGAATGAGAGAAAATGGTAGAAGTTGGGGTGCCTGGGTGGCTCAGTTGATTAGCTATCTGACTTCAGCTCGGGTCATGATCTTGCAGTTCAAGCCCTGTGTCGGGCTCTGTGCTGACAGCTCAGAGCCTGGAGCCTGCTTCATATTCTGTGTCTTCCTCTCTCTCTGCCCCTCCCCTGCTTGTACTCTGTCTGTCTGTCTACCTCTCTCACTCAAAAATACTAAAAAAAATTTTTTTTAAATTTTTAAAAAATGGTAAAAGTTATAAAACATAGAAGATGGGGTGAGAAAGATTAATATGCTTTGCCAGATTTCAGGAGCAGGATAGAGAGAGCATAAAGGAGAGAAAACAGTTGAAAAGACAATGGCTAAAAATTTTCCCAAATCAATGAAAGATAACAATCCATAGATTCAAGAGCTTAATGAAGTCAAGCAGGATAAATACCAAGATATCCACAACTAGACACTTGATTATGAAACTGCAGAACAATAAAGACAAGGAACAGACCATAAAAGCAGTGAGAAGAATATCATACAAAGGGATGACAATAAGCTTACAGCCACAATGGAAGCTAGAAGATATTGGAATACTTCCATGTGCAGAGAGAATATGATTATCAACCAAGAATCAACTACTTAGTGAATACCAATGTTCTTTCAAGAACAAGGGGAGAGCAGACATTTTAAGACAAACAAGAACTATGAAATTTTGTCATCAACAGGAAAATAAATTCTAAAGCATGGACTTTGGACAGAAAGAAATTCCAAAGAGAAGGACTAGATACACAAGAAGGAATAGTGAACAAAGTGGAAATGTGCAAGTAAATCTACATGGACATTAGTTTTATTAAACAAGAATAATCATGACTTGTGAGGAAAAGAAAGGCAACATGAAAATACACACCATAGAGTATGAATTGGGAGGGAGTAATTAAAATCCTCTAAGACCTCTCACTTTACAAGAGGAACATAAAATTACTATTTACATTAGCTTTTATTAAGTGTGCAAATTAATATGTCTTGGGTAACTCTAGAAGAAGTGACATAGAAGTGACAGTATAATTTAAATGGTCTAACTTTTCTAGTTGAAAGATGAATTGTTAGAGTGGATTTTTAAAAATCCAGCTATACATAAGACACACATAAAGCATATGGAAGTAAAAAAGTTGAAAACAAGAGAACAGAAAAGATTTGTTAAACGACCCTCCCCCTGACCAAAAACAACAACAACAACAAAAAGCTTGATCGATAGCATGGGGGGAAAGTTTTAAAGTAAAAAACATTACTATAGGTAAAGAGAGTCATTATATAACTATTTTTGAAAAAGTTCAATTCATCAGCAAGATATATAATTCTCAACTTGCATGTCCAATAACACAGTCTCAAAATATATAAAGCAGAAACTGACAGAACTTCAAGGAAAAATAGGCAAACTACTATCATAGTGGGAGATTTTAATATGCCTTCTTCTGCAGTTGACTGATCAAGAAGACAAAACCAATCAAGATATAAAAGATATAAGCACAATTAACAGGGTTATGTAACGAAGATATTAGAACACAAAAACTACAAAATACAGTTTATTTTTTAAGCACGCAAAGAATATACGTGAAAAATGACATTTCTGATCCAAAAGCATGTCTCAACAGACTTCAAATGATTCAATTACAATGGTCTCTGACCATAAGCTTTAGAATCACTAACAAAAGGACAGTTAGAAAAATCCTTTACTTGAAAATTAAGAAATATTTCTAAAGAATTCATGGTTAAAAGATAAAAGAATAATAGAGTTGGAAAATATTCTTAACTAAAGTATAATAGAAATACAACATATAAAACCCTGTGGGAATGTAGCCAAAATAGTTCTCAGGGGGAAATTTATAGTCTTAGATGCTTAAATAAGTTTGAAAAATAATGAATTAAGCATCAAAATTAACATGCTAAATACAGGAATAACAGAATAAACCCAAATATAACAGGAGGAAAGAAATTGGTGAAGTAAAAAATAAATATATCAAAAGAAATATTAACGGAACCAAAACTGGTTATTTGCAAAGAATAAAAAATGTGAAACCTCTGGCAATATTGATTTAAAAAGATACAAAATTAGAAATAAAAGAGGGAGTAAAATATATATAGTAAGAGATAGTATGCACAACTTTATGACCAATAAATTTGAAAACTTACTAAAAGGGACTGAAGAAAAAAAATCCTAATAGTCCTTTGGTCATTAAAAGTATTAAATCTATAGTTTGAAATCTTCCAACAAAGGAACACCAAACCCAGATAGTTCTGCTAAAAAGCTCCACAAAACTTCCAGGGCAGAAGTTATTCCAATCTTTGCTAATAACTCCATAGGACAGAAAGAGAGGATACACTTGCCAAATCATTTTATAAGGCTAAAAGTATCTTGATGAAAAAATCTGGCAAGGTTAATATGAAAAACAAAGGCCAATCTCACTAACAAAACAGAAGCAAATTACCAAACAAAATATTAGCAAATCAGGCATTTATAACAATAATACTAAAAGACCAACTTGAGTTTATCCCAGGAATGCAAGGTTGGTTTAATATTAGACAAATCAACCAATGTCATTCACCACCCTAAGAAAATTAAGGAGCAAATCATGATTATATCAATAGATATAGAAAGGTGCTTGATAAAACTCTACACTCATTCACAATAAAAGTGCTTAGAAAGCTAGGGTAAGAAAGAAACTAAAAATTAAAAAAAACTTCAGCAAACATCATACTTAATGATAAAATAAAAACATTCTATTTAACATCAAACAATGACAAGTGTGCCCATCAATCACAATGACAGATATTATACTGCAGGATTGATATTATACATTAGGGCAAGAAAAAGAAAAAGAGAAGGTATAAACATTAGAAAGGAAGAAATGAAACCATCATTCTTTGTCCTTTGTAGATATCCCAAATAATTCACAGATAAATTATTATAAAAGTTGCTATGTTAAAAAAAAAAATCAAAGAATAAAAATTAATAGTATTTCTAAACACTAGAAACAACTAGGGATAAAATGAAATTTTAAAAGATATGATTTACGATAGTAACAATAGATAAAGCTACCTAGAGGTAAACAGATTAAATAGATTTTTTTGTGTAAAAAAATTACACAAGTTTATTGACAGCCATTAAAGAAGCCCTACGGAAACAGATGTACCATACTCATGGACTGGAAGACTCAGTATCATAAAGATATCAGTTCTTCTCGAGTTCATCTGTAGTTTTGTCATAATTAAAATACAGATTCAAACAGGTTATTTTGTGGATTTTGGCCAGATACTTGTAAAATTTATGAGGACAAAGGGCATTGCACAGGAAAAAAACTAAATGTGAAATAAACATATGAAGAGATGTATACAGCGGTTCAGAAGTACACACACCAACACAGATAAATCTTAGAGACACAATTTTGAGCAAAGTTGATTAAGAATACATACAACATGATTATGTTTATACAAAGTCCAAATGCTTGCTCACTAAACAATGTTTTTTAAGGATACACACTGACATGCAAACTATAAAGAAAAGCAGAGGAATAACAAGTACACAGTCAAGGTACCTGAGGGATAGGGAATGGAATGAGATTGGTAAGGGACATGAATCACTAAGGTAACTCTGGTTTTTGTTAAGTTGGGAGATGACTATGCAGTTGTTGGTTGTATTGATGCTCTTTATATTTTACTCATATTTTACAATTATGCATTTTACTCCTTGATATTTAATAAAAACAGTTTTTAGGAACTGCCTGCAGAGAATCTACCACAAGCAAGTTCTAGGCTTGAAACCCCTTGTAGACCAACTGTTCCCAGCCCGGCCCTGCCCATGGGACACTTCCCATCCTCCCCCGGCAGCCTTACCTTGGCAGGGTTGAGTGCTGTGATGATCCACACACAGTGTGCATTGTTGTCATACTGAATAGGGAAATTGGGGGAGGTGATGATGCCTGAGGGGCCTCGAAGGTGGGCATCACACATGCGGGCTGCAGAGAGGAGATGAAAGGCAAGCATCTTAGTTTAGACTAGATCTAGTTCCCGTCCCCACCTCCTACTTGGAGCCAGAAGAGCCTGAAGTCTATACAGCCCCTCCCCAAATATAACCTGCTTCCTATTTCCTTCCCCAGTTTTCAGCAGGCTCAAAGGAAAGTCACAGTTCCAGGAACATGGGGGTAGGGGCAGGCCCCACGTGTCCTCACCTGCTGCTCTGGAGACAATGATGAGCTTCCATGATCAGGCTAGGCAAGCCTCCCTAGCCTGACCCTACTGTGATTGTGCAGCTCGTCTCCCCCAAGAGGGTATGGACTAGTACTCCCCATGTTGACTTAAAGCCAGGTAGGCCCCAGGCACCTATGGGCCTGCTAAGCGGCTCACCCCTTGCACTGCTGACCTGTCTGTGTGTCCCCATTTGCCCTCAGCCTCTTTGAAGTAGAATCTCAGGATGTCCCTGTCAAGGCCACCCCATGAGGTCTCAGAATGTCTGCACCCAAGTACTCTGCCAAGGGCCCCAGCTCAGCCTGGCGCTGGGTACCCAGAGTGATTTCAGTGCTAATCAAGTACTTCCCAACTCCTTCCCCACGCTCAGCACATGTCTGAAACAGGCTTTTGACTGGAAGCATAAAGATTCAAGGTGAATTAGAAGAAGTGCTCTACTCAAGTAGATATAAAGTGTTATCAATCACAGCTTAATCTAATTAAGCTCTTTAAAATAGCTTCTAAACTAATTAGATTAAGTAGTGATTGATAACAGTTAAGGTACTACATTGTACCTAGGTGTTTGCCTCCTTTAAAAACGTGTTCTTTGGTTCTGGCCACATCATTCTTCAATGTTAGTGCTCAGCTATTTTAATAAAGAGTTCTATGAGTCTGTTCTGTTGCTGCCCACATGGCAATTTATCCTAATTGTAGGCAAAGTGCCTAACAGTAAAGAAATAGTGGGCAAATTCAACAAGCTTAAGTATATAAAATGAAAGTGGTGTCAAACCTGGTTTCCTCTGATGGGGCAAAATATCCTAGGGCTCCTCTCTGCATGTGGATAACGGCCATGATAAACCTTTCCCAGGAAAGCCTTCCTTCCAGGGCCTGGGATGCAGGTTACACAGCCCCTGGACATATTTAATCTGCTCATTTCATGCACTCATTCCTGCACTCACTCATTCCAACATTTATTGAGTGCCTATTATGGGCCAGGCAGAGTGTGGGGAGAGAAAAATATCTAGGACACAACTCCTCCTCTCGGAAGGGCCACTGGCAAGTGGAGGAAATAGGTATGAAAACAGCTAAAATCAAGTGGAGCGAATGCTGCCAGAGGGTGATCTGTAAGTGGCCATGGTTCAGAATTGCTCCTTCTCTATGAGTTCAGTGCCTTCAGCAAGGATGTTCCTTCTGGTGGCTCACCCTGGTTTTGCACCTGAAGGATCTTCTCTCTCATGAGCTCCAATGGCCGTTGAGTCAAGTTTGAACAAAGCCCTAGGGGAACCCTTTACTCCATTCCCTTCATGTACATCTGACTGTGCCTGTAATTCTGTGCTGGGAAACTCTTAGATTCGCAGACTGTACTCGATACAACTGGGCCTGAAGGCAGCCCACCATGAGGAGGAGAGCACAGGCTGTGGAGTTTACCAGCTTAGCCTTCTGGATTTTAAATCCATTTGCTGGTTGGTTAAGCCTGGTTAGGTTGGAAAGCCTCTCTGATCCTACTTCATCTGTAAAATGGGGCTAGTGATACCACCTCATCAAGGCATGGTGAGGATGAAATTAGATGAGATACTGGATGTGAAGACTCATTCAGATCCTGGGACATCATCAAAATTCAGCAAAGGGGACTGTCGGACTCCTGATGCCATGTTCATTCCTTTCTCAAGGCCAAAGATCTTTTTCCTACTTTCCTCGGTTTCCTTACATAGGATTCATTACTATCCAAATTAGAAGAAGACCATCAAAACCAAAACCATGATCCCACCCACCCTTGCAAAGAGGACTTGGGGATTTAGAACCCTAGCCCTGCAGGAAATCCCTACAGATCCACTAGCAAGCACCATTTATACCTCTTCTGGAAAGTCAGTTTTTGTTGCCTCAAAAGCCCTCAGCTTCAGACTCAATTTATCCTGTACTTGTTTCTGAAAATTAGATGTGTTTGCATTCTGTTGAAACATGCTGAAGATCATTAGAGAGAACAGGTCAAAAAGGCATTTACCACTTTAAGGGGCTTGAAGGGCTTAAATATTACAATGTGCAGACAGTTAACACGGGGCACCTTAAGATAGGTTCAGAATAGAGCACTTTTCCCCTCTGCTGTCTGGATAGGGTCAGGGGGTCTGTGGACAGACAGACATCCCCCTGAGCAGCCAGACCCTGGGATCCCACCGACAAATGGGACAGCTCATCGATGCCACCCACACAGGCTGGCAAAATGGTAGGTGTTCGGACAAGGTCTGAATAAATGAATAAACACATGTTTGTGTTTCTCTATCTGCCTTTTCCTATCAAATGCTCTTCTGGATAACTTCTATGAGAGACTTCTCCAGGATGTTTCATGCCTAAGCTATACAGATAGCAACCCAGGGGAGCTTAGGGGAGCTTAGGGAGATACCACCGGGATCCAGAGCCAATTCTGGCACTGAAACAACTAGGCACCGGAAAGGGAGTTACTCCAGATGCTAGTGCCTCTGATCTTCGGTCTTCTCCCCAAATCTTATTCCCACCCTATTCCATGCTGCCTTGCCCCACCTCTCCTGCTACTGACCTTCCTTTCTGCCCTTTCCCCAGGCCTCTCAAACCAGGTTCCCAGCACCAATTCCAAGGCAAACAAACCCTGACTGGTAGCTGCAACATCATTCGAAACCTCCCATCTACCTCCTGCCTTGACTGAAGCCTGTCTCCTTCTCCCCAGGCTGGTGTTTCCCCTGCAGCCCTCTGCAGTGGAGAGCTTTCTCCCACCCCCCAGTATTTCCTTTCGCAAATGTTTGCTGGACCCCCTAAGAAACTCTCCTCTGATCTTCACTGAGATCTCACCCCACAGACACCAACATTTTCTCTTTAGCCATAAGTTCCCCATCCTCTCTTCTGTCCTTATCTAACTTTGATTCCACGGTCCACCATTATGATCATTTTCTTACAGACCCACCAAAGTCTCTTGCTCCTTTTTCCTTTTATCAGCCTGGATGACAGCAATCATGGATGAACCCCTCAACCTACATTCCCCAGGCCCTGTCCCCACACAACAGATCTTTGCTAAAGGAAAGGCACATGAATAGGAAGATTGATACCACTATTAATTCATGATTACCCACCCCCAAAAATCCTAGATATTGCCCGGTGACTCTGCCATTAGCTCTACACTCTTCTCAAAGACTTAAGCCTTCTACATGCCCCCATACCTCTCACCCTTCCCCTAGCCTCCCCACACTATCAGTTGATGACCTTGCTTTAGTCTCTGTGGATGAAACAGAGGACATCTGGTGGGCATAGCCTCTCTCTCAGCCCCCAAATCTGCACTCCTGTCTGCTTATGTGCTCATCTACTTCTTCCCTTCAGATTTCAACAGAGAGATGGCTCCTTCGCCTTTCAGAGGCCAGCCCCTCCTCATGAGATCTGGTGTCCCTGCCCAAGGTCAACCATGTCCATGAGCGTAGCCAGGGCCTGCTGTTCTGGGACTTAGGAGAGTCCACCTGTGAGATCTTAAATTCCATCATTCCATTCTTTCCCCTGTCGCCTCTATATGCAGCAGAGTTACTAGGTTTCAATGCTCCTGTTGTCCTAACATAGGCCCCTCCAGCCCTCTGGCTCCCTCATTTCTCCCTGCCTACTGATCCCTACCTGGCCCTTCCTTCACTACCCAGTCTGGACCTCAATACTCTTACACCCTCAATAGTCTTATATCTGCCATTGATGAATTCTACCATGTAGATTCATGGTTTCCATGGTAATTGAAGCTTCAGTGCAAGTTAGCCCTCTCCCTTATCTGTGTTCTTCTTTGACAATTTCTCACGGAGGCAACTTCAAACATTTGCCACTCAGTTGAGCCACTTAACCCTATGCGTTGGTTTCTGGTCTTTGCTACATTTGACCTCTCTGGAGAATCTGACCCTACTGCTCCTTCTCTCTTTGTGAAACTCACATTTGTTGGCTTCTGTGTTGCCTCTTTGCTCTTCTCTTACCTCTCTGACTGATCCTTCTCAGCCTCCTTCTTGTTCATTAACTCCTCAAAATTAGTTGTCTAAATCTGGGTAAAGAATGTACATTTGTACATTTCCTGAAAATTGTCTGTGAGTTTACAATTAAATCATAATAAAAGTTACTAAAAAGTGGGGGAAGAGGGTGTTCTTCTATGTGGTTCCATCCAGTATACTGACTCCAAAGGATGTCCAGGTGCCATTTTCAAGTAGGATAGAGACTTTGGAGTCAGGATTTGAATCACAGCTCAACCCATTAGCTTTATTACCTTGGGCAAGAAGGCTGACCATTCTAAGCTTGAGCTAAACATAAAATATGGATATTTCCACTTTCTTCACAAATAAATTATGAAAAATGCATACTGCAATGCTTTATACAAGTATAAATGGTATAATAAATGGGAGCTTTATCATTAATATATATATACACACATATGTACGAATATATATATATACACATATGTACGAATATATACATATATGTATATGTATCATTAATCTATATATATACATACATATATACATATATATACACACATACATACGAATATATACATATATATATACATACATATGTTTGTGTATATATATATATGTATATACATATATATACACACACACACACACACACACATATATATATATATATATATATATATATATATATATATATATATATTCTGGCACAGTCAGTACATCACCTAGGGGTAATAACTACAAAGGAGAGGAGAGGGAGGTAGGGGTAGGAGTGGTAGAGGAGAGAGAGGGGAGGGGACAGGAGAAGAGGGGATGAAAACAGAATTCTGAACAACCTTAGTGTTTAAGGAGTGGGCCTGAGAAGCTGGTCCAGTGAAGGCCACCAAGAAGGAAGACAGCCACCTGTTAATTTTCATGGCATTTAATTCCGCCGATTTGTGCCATATTTCCCACATTTCACTCCCATCTTCCACTCCCATCTTCTGAGAATGAGGGAGATGATTCAGAGCATTTTGGTCATTTTCCCTGTGCCATATGGTATGTTAACAGCAAGGCTGCTACTTGTACTCAGGTCTCTGAGTCTTGAGTCAGGTGTTCTATCCACCAAAAAGGCTTTTTTCTAAACAGATACACAAGTATGTGTAAATATATATGTATGTATATACATATATATTTGTACAGCAAATAGTTGATTTTTCCACACAGGAAAAAAAAATAATGTATGGTTTTCTGTCAAGTATCTACTCTATGGCTCACTAACTGTGTCTCATCTGGGGCTGGTACTCAGTTCCTATTCTCTGTCAACACCAATTTGTGGTCACAAGAAACCAGGCCTCCAGGTCTCCTGGTTGTCAATTTGGTCCTCTTCACTCTATTAGTGGCTTACAAACAGTGTTCCCTAGAGCCTCAGGGTCCCTCTGAGGTAGCCTAGAGGCTGCTCAGAGGGAAGGGGAAGCCCCAAATCCCCTTCCCCTACTTCAATGGAAGAAGCTCCATTTGTATCTTTTATTTATTAGGCTTCTGCAAAAGCTTATTTTTAAATATTGGGCTCTGTATGTAAAATAAGTCCTACGAGCTCTATATTTTATGACCCCGCCTCTATCTGGGGCTGAAGAGAATGAGCAGGTTTCACGTTGACCTCAGTGTACTTTGGATGATCAAACTTGTCTAGGAGTCAAATTAGAAACTTCTTCTTCTTCTTCTTCTTTTTTTTTTTTTTTTTGGGAACTTATTTCTTTGGTGGGACTGAAAGAAAAGAAAAACCTGTGAATACCTAATTTCAAATTTCAAAATGAGGGCACAGTCCTATATTGCTCATTCATTTCAATCACCGGTTCATTCAGGTCATCCTTCAACATTTGTTGAGAACCTATTATTTGCCAGGCCCCATGTTTTAGTAGAATTAATTGTGTGGAAAATGAATATTTAAAATCAAATCATATTTTAAATGCATTAGAGGAAAAATAATACCACTGTTATTAGTGGTGAATCCTCTTTAGAATATGATCTTTTTGATAACCTGCTTATTAGTGGAGCTATCCTGGAATTCAAAGAGTTCTGTCCCTTTTTATTCTTAAAGTGGGGTTCACTTAAACTTCAACAAAATATTACAATTATGATAGTAATTCTAACTAATTAAAAACAAGAAATTTTTTTAAAGGAAAAACTTTCAAAACGGCCAAAATAAGAGGAATCCTTGAATCTGATATCTGTCTCAGCCCTTGGCCTTCAGGGAAGCCGGAGGGGAGGCCATCCAAGTCCAAACCCAGGAGGGTTTGCCTATCTCTTCCTGCTTTCCAATGACCCTAGAGAGAGAAAACAGGAGGGGGTAGTGGCATTCTAACCTGGGCTGAGAATCCCCTCTCCACCACAGTGGGTGCTGGTCACCTTCCATAAAATGGCTTGTTTAAATTTCGCCATCACTAGGGAGAGGAGGTTTTGTTTTCTTAATTCACAAGTGAGGGCCCTGTGGCTAAAAATGATGCAGGAACCTGCCCAGGGCCAGCAAGCTAACGCAGCAGAGTTGTGATCTACATCAAAGTCTGTGTGCCTCCTGAGCTGTGTGATTGCAGGAAGATTGGCCAAGACCATGAGGGAAGAGGCTTCTAAAAATCTGTGAACCGTAGAAGCTGAGGGTGTGCTCCCAGGCCGGGGGAAGCTGTGTGCAGACAGAACTCAGCCGCTGAAACTAAACTGAAACTAAACACTAGTGTGCACAAGCCTCGCAGGCACACCAGGATCATCTCCCAGGGAGTGCTTTCAAAGCCACCACCTCGTCTAGTCCTCACTGTAATGCCATGGAGTCATGGTCTATAATCCTTGCCTTTTAGCAGAAAGAGAGCGGAGTGGGGGGTGGTGGCGGGGGATTCAGAGAGGAGAAGAAACTAGTTCAAGGACACCCAGCTAAAAAGTGGTGATGGCTGGATTTGAATGCAGTTCTGAGTGGCTTGGTTTTCCATGATTTTCCTCCGCTTCCCAGGGGCAGAGTAGGAAATGAGAACGGATGTGTAAAGCTTAGGCAAAAGCTCAGTTAACAGTGTGGTGGAGAATTTAGAGTCCAGTGTGTCAAAATCACTGGAGATGACCTGAGTGGGCCACACAACATGTCTGGAGAAAAAGATAAGTGGACCACTCGACTGTGAACTTCCTTCTGAAACACCAGCCCTTCCCTACCCTGGGCAAAGTCATGTAAACTACCACTGTTACTAAGAGAAAAGTCTTTCACCAATGAAAAGATCTTGGGAGAGATCAGATTCCACTACTGCCTAAAGGCATTGTTATTCTGGCTCCTCAAAAGGAGTTTTGAAAGAACAGATTGGCCAAGGTTCCCTTGGTCCTCAGACTTGATAACTCTATGCCTCTCTATACAGCTGGTTTCTTGGCTCCCTGGAAATGGAGTGTTTGCTATCTGATTATTCATTAATTCAATCATCCATTCAGCATATGTTATGGAACACCTACTATGTGCCAAGCCCTGTTCAAGGCAAGTGAAGAAAACAAAAGTCCTTGCCCTATAGAGCTGGTGTTCCAGAGTGAGGATGTTCATTTCCTTGTCAAGCTCTTCTCGATTCATTCGATGTTTCCATATCCACAACTCCATCTGACCACATTAACACAAGATGGGCAGGGTAGGTACCATCATCTACAGTTACAGGTAAGAAAATAAGCTCAGGGAAGATAGATGATTTGCCAAATTGCCCATGGCTAGCTGGTGGCAAAGCTGAGAGTTATACCTAACGATTCTTCTTTGGTTTGCTTTTAAAAATATCTTAGCTAAGTGGAATCTTTGAAATAATATAGCCAAGATCAGTGGGAACAAAAAGTACATTATTAATTGTGGCTCATGGCTGCCTCAAACTTGAGTGAGAATTAATACATTTAAGGCTTATTTCAAAGGGGTTTTCATGACCCTCTTCCAAGATTACTCATCAACACGTGAAAAAAAGGAAGTAGGTCTCAGCTCTAACCCAAGCCCTTTCTCCTGGATCCCTTTCTGTGCATAAATTTCATCCTGGTGTGTAAGCCTGGAGAGAGGCAAAGCATCTCCTTCTCAAACTAGGAAGGATCCAAAATATAACTTTATGGTGGGCGGTGCACCTCCTTTTCCAAAGGGGCACTCAAAAGTGCAACTGTTGGGGCACCTGGGTGGCTCAGTCGGTTAAGCAGATGACTTTGGCTCAGGTCACGATCTCACCATGTGTGAGTTTGAGCCCCACATCAGGTGAGCATAAGCCTCACTTCGGGTGAGCTCAAGCCCCATTCTGGGCCCTGTGTTCTCTCTCCCTGTCTCCCTCTCTCTCTCTCTCTCTCTCTCTCCGCCCCTTACTCACTTGTGCTCTCTTTCTCTCTTAAAACAAATAAATAATAATAAAAAAAGAGCAACTGTTGGCTTTGTTCACAAACTCCAGAGAGGTTGCTTACTCTTGCACCAAGAACCCATCTCCAGTCATGTGCACAAACAGAAGAGAGATGCACACAGAGAGTAAAAATTAAAAGCCAGCTAATGTTGTCCTGGGGGATGAGGCCAGGAGCTTCTCTACCACACAGGCAGGAGCTGTCCTTCCCAGTGAAGGAAAACGTTCAGGATACTATTTTAAGATTTGGGGGATGGGGGCTAGGCCAGGCCAGCCTCAGTCCATGTGATAGCTGAGGATGTGGGTGGCAGGGAGTTTGAGAACAAGACAACCATGTGTGTGGGGTTAGAAGATTCCCACGGAGAAGTGTTCTGATATCATGGTCCACATTGCTCCTTCCTCGCTAAGAGCATTCTTCTAGAGTTGATAGGTCTGTTTATTGCTGAGTATGTAGAAAGAAACAAAGGCATTGAGAAGGAGGGTTTGGGGTGTGTATGTGTTATAATGAAGAGATTCGGGGTGGCATCATACAAGGTGACCTGCCTTCCCATCTAGGTATAGCTGTGATGTCTTTGTGCAACAAGTTAGCAACCTGCTACAATGGGTCTTCCCCATTAGACTGTAAGGTCCATGCAGGGCAGGGGCCATGTCTCTCGTCCCCACCTCTGTATCTCCCGATCCTAGTACAGGCCGTGATATGAGAAGATGCTAACTAAATGTAGTAAGTTAATTAGCCAATGAACCCAGAGCCCAAGGCCTGGGGAGCACTGAGTGTGAGGCGGGCCCGTCTGGATGAGAGCCTGGACCTCAGGGACCAGGAGCTGGGCTCCATCCTGCACACGCAGCCCAGCTCCTGGCCAGCCTCCCTTTCCCAGGGTGCCCTCACCTCGGCAAACTGGCCTGTGGTCGCTCCAGGCCGCAAACATGTCGCTCACTTTCATACAGGTGATCCGCTTGGACCCTTGCAGGTCATAGCCCTCGCTGCAGGTGAACTGGACGCTGGATCCTAACCTGGGAGACAAGGCGTGTCTGTGAGCTCAGCCCTGGGCCTGCCGGGCCCACCCAAGTGCTTCCCGTTTCCACAGAGAAGTACCACACCAAACGTTATTTCTCCTCTGGCCTTTAATCTCTACTCCACTGTTTCATCACTTAAAGTCTCCATTGAGAGGAACATCTGCTCCTTATCGTCTTTTTTTTTGGACCATTTACTGGTTTTAGGATTGAGTTAAAAGGTGACTTTTGAGCAAAACAGTCATGCTCTAAGATAAGTACCAATTAGGACAGCTAAGAGTGGGCGGATGATACCCATACATGTTAATGAAAATGGAGGATCATGGGAAGATGCCTTGATTATTAGAAACTCTGCAAGATGCACCATCTTGGGCCCCTGGATCTCCAGGTTATGGGAGACATAAGCTGCCTGCTGTCACATCATTACTGATGAGGGCAGTTCTTGTACCCCAGGGATAGGTGTGCTGGCTAACGCTGGCAGGCTGTGGCCCTTCCCTTCTCCTTAAGGCTACAGGCAGTCTTCCCAGGACTGGCCCAGGAAAGAATGCCAGAGGCCATGGTTCTTCCTCAGAAAGTGTCTGTTCCTGAATCCACACTGTCCTCTGCTTTGTACCTCCAAGAAGATCAGCCCCTGTCTCCCCCACCCCCAAACCAGGCCACCCACCCTTCTTGCAGTCAGAAAGTTCCAGAACAGGTCTTACCTGAAATCCGAGCCTAGTCTTTTGCCCCTTTCAGGTATGCCAGGGTCTGGACACATATTATGCCCTTGGGACACACCAACCTGAGTTACTACAAGGCAAAAAACAGCACAAACAGAGATGGGTAATCACAGGAAGGCACAGCTGGGGCAGTGGCTCAGGGTGGGGGGTGGACACAGAGACAGAATGAGGCCCTGCTCCGTGCGGCTGTGTGGGGCTGTGGGGTCTCCTGGGCTCAGGGTTTACGAGCATGTAAGGTGGGGAGGTGCTTTTGACAAATTCCTTTGCGAGCCAAGTCCAAGTGAAATTCATCAAGAGCATTTGGGATCAGAGGCAGGCACCCCAGACCGGCAACCACCCCATTCCCTCATCCCACCCCAGCGACCAGAGGTGGACGGCCCTCAGCCCCCGGTGACCTCCTCACCCTGTGCTTCGGATCCAGGGGTGGTGACTCTAGATGGGATGATCACCCCCAACCTCAGCCCCCAATGGAGAAATGACTCAAAGAAAGTTAAATAAAAGGTGGATGTGTGATCAGGAACGGTAAAGAATGTACGAGAAAGCTGCAGTCTGAGGTTCAAAGCAGGGACTTTAGCTCAAAAGTGGATATTTCTGCCAAGAAAGCTCTTCCCATCAGATGCCTTCTCAAGCTGAGTAAGCAATAACCAGAGCACCCCCTGTCCAATGCCACCGGCCAAGGGCACCAGCGGAGATGGCCCCGGCGGTGGTTCTGGCAGATGGTGTGATGCTCTCACACTTGCCAGCACCCGAGTTCTGTTTACACAACCATGTGCAAAGTCATCTCTGCCAAAGGAGAAGCCTGGTCAGGGGCGGCGGATACACACAGTTTTCTCCTGTCTCCAGTGGACAGGGTAGAAACCCTCCAGCCCCTGCTGGCTTACTGTTCTCGAGATGCTCATACTCATGAGGCTGGAACTCTCTCACACCCCTGGATTCCTGGCTTTCGGGATGACCAGGAGCTGGGGCCAGGCACACAGCTTGGCCAGAGGACTTCCGTTCAAGGCCTCGCCAATCCCATGATCCCAACAGCACCCTCAAGACAGAGATGACGGGGGGTCTGCAGCGACATTCTCTGAGTTGGCTCGTGTGCCTCCTACCCACTCAATGCCCCACAATATGAGCAACGGCTCCAGTCCTCACCCACTCACCCACTCACCCATTCCCGCACATGAGTGCACAGCAAGCATTAATTGAGCACCTAGTGTGTACAAGACCCTAATTTAGATACCACAGGAGATGCAACAGTCAGATGTCAGAGATGACCACTGTCCTCAAGGAGCTCCCAGCCAAGTGAAGACGTGAAATAGAAACAAACTGCAGAACCACGATGGGGAAGTGATGAAAGTGGCAGCCACAGGGAGATTGAAAGGGAAGACCCATCTTCTGTTGCTGAAAAGAATGGAAGGCTGCCTAGTAGAGGTGCCATTTAACATGGATCCTCTGAGACAGCAGGATTTGAACACATGGTGACAGAGGAATGGCAGTTCAGACAAACAGAGGAGCATGAAGGGTGAAGCGAGGACATGGAAACAAACGTGAGGGTTGCCCAGTGTGGCCAGAATAGGAGAGAGGGCGTTGAGTGACGTGGAAGGGTGGGGGGTGACGCTTCAGAGGTCAGACTTTTCAGGGGTTAGAGTCTGATCCTAAAAGTGATGGGGAGCCACTGAAGAGTCCTGAGGGGGAAGGGCACAGTAGGATGCTCAGGGGGATGCCGGTTCCTGTGGGACAAGGGGGGGAGTGTTGTGCCTGGCAGTGGGGACTGACGTGAAGGGATGGGAGTGGACGTGGTGAAGAAAGAATAACCAGGGGTCATGGAAGACTAACTCGTGGGGGGAGGGAGCAAGGGATTTCTTCACCTGGGGACCTGTGAAGCCCCATCTTAGACTCACTGAGTTCGGAGCTCATTTCTACAGTTAGAAGGCTGGTGTAGACCCCGTCCAAACCTCCAGGTACTGCAGGATGTGGCTGGCCAAGGGGACCTGGG
The DNA here is from genome assembly GCF_022079265.1 of Lynx rufus. Classification (NCBI taxonomy): domain Eukaryota; kingdom Metazoa; phylum Chordata; class Mammalia; order Carnivora; family Felidae; genus Lynx; species Lynx rufus. The sequence goes on along the minus strand of NW_025814834.1, from coordinate 196,848,493 downwards.
GATCTGGACAGACTGTACACAAGCCAGACTCCCGGTGTCTTCCTGGCCGTGTGACATTGAGCTTAAGGCCTCTCGGGCAGCCTCCCTTTCTCCAACATTCCATAGGGCCAGGGTAAAGCCAGCCACTCCCAGCGGGCACTAGCCCTATACCATCCCCTTCCTTGCTAAGCCTCTCCTTCCAAAACTTTCCTGTCCAGGACCCTCCAGGCTGGGATAATAAGATGGAAGTGCGGTCTCCAAACCCAGAGCAAGCTCCTGCTACCCAGAGCCTCGGTGTTCTGCAAACAATGGGAAGGAAGGAGACAACGGGTCCTCTGGGATCCCCAGGGAGGCAGAAAGGCTCTGTTTTAAGAAGATGAGGATGTCAGTCCTGAGCTGCGCGTGTGCTTTATCTAAGCCAGCCTCACCGAGATCCACCCGGTACTGAGGACTTGTCAGCTAAGCATTTGCCTTCCTCAGGCTTGGCCCACTCACCCCTGCCCACGGACCACACCCATCCCAAAGTCCCCAGCGCCCACCACATGGGAACCGTGCCCAGCCGGTAGCACATTAACACGGTACAGCAGTTTCCTGCCCTATCACTCGGTCCTCAAACCACCCAGGGAGCAGACAGAGCAAAGGCTTTGGGATGGGGATGCAGCTGGACCAGAGAGGAGAGGCCACGGCAGTACCCACGTACCCAACCACAGCCCTGCACATGCGCAGCCAACACTGCCCCCCCCACTCCTTAAACCGCCCCCTGGAAGTAAGGCTCAGGCACTATCCTGGAAGGTACCAGCCCAGGGGTAAGTGCTCACACCCCCTGCCCCCGAGGCCCTGTCTTCCCGGGAGGACAGAGAGCAAGAACTTCCAGGCTCCCCAGGAAACAGGCAAAGGTAAATCTCAATGAACACTTTACTGTCTGAGTTATGGCATCAAGAGGGCTTTCCCCTCTCTTTCCTTAATCCCAGCCTCCCCCGCCTATTCAAAACCAGCTGCTTATTGATTCACTGTTGGCTACAGAGGGATGGAAGAGAAGGGAAAGTGGACCTTACCCCCCAAACCCACAATACACTCAGAAAAGCCATGCCTCCCACCCAAAGGGAAGGAGACATGGACACATGGGCAGTCATGGCTGTGGCCAGGGGTCGGTGGTGCCCACGGACCGCCTCGTGAAGGCAGCAAGTGGGTCCAGGATAGGTAAGTGGGGCCCACTCTTCGCCTGAAGTTCAGGACATCTGTCCACAGGGAATGTGGGCAGAACACAAAGGGTGGGACACCTGCAGACATTTGGTGGTGCCTCCTTGGCAGCTGAGCTGTGTGCCCATCCCTCCCCGAGGAAATCTTAGAACGGAGACCAGTGTCTTGTAGTAGAGAGAAGTGTATTTTTTTTTTCCAGAGTTTCTGCATTATTTCGTTAGAATAAGATTTCTTCATCTTTCTGAGAGAGCTTCCGGCACCTCTGAGTAGCTACTGCAAAGCATGCCCCACCCCCTGCCCCCCGCAAATGCACTCACAATATCACATGTAGTTTTTAGCTAGTTCACAGACCTCTTTAAGTCCTAGGTCAAGATGGCCCATGTGAGATCCGACAGCACCCTTGGGAAGAAGGGAGGGTAAGGTTTTGCATCCCATTTCACAGATTTGGAACCTGAGACGCCAGTGTACCACAGTCACCTGAAAACACACTGGGATAAAAACTTGCTCTCCATACTCTGGGCCATTTCCCTGAAGTTTGCTTCTGGCTCCGGGGCAAAGTCTGAAATGAACTCATGCTGACCTCAGTTCGTGTGCTCTCCTGTGGCTACAGAAACAATGAGCCTGTGAGGGCCAGGGCCGTGGCTGGAGCCTGCTCTGCAGACTCCTGGCCTAACCCTTGGCTCTCCGCACCCCTTCCCCTGCTCCTCTAGCCCACCACAGAAGCAGGGCTCCTGGCTGCCCTCTGCCATCAAGGCCAGAATGCTAGGAGCTGATGGTCCCCAGAGACAGAGAGTGGAGACTTGAAAGACCAGACAAAATGCCACAGCCAGGCCCAGTTCGGTCGCAGCTTCTCCCCCCATCCCCGCCCCCGCCCCTGCTCCCTGCCCACATCTGCACGCAGCTCTGGAGCCACCACCGGCTGCTCTCCATCCCTCTCAGGAAGTACTTCCAGCACCTCAAGGCAAGGGAGCATGTAGAGGTGAGGTGGAAGGAGGTTAAGACTAAGGGGAGAAACAGAAGGAGCGGACAGCAGAGAGGATGCAGAAGAAGGAGGGAGGGGAATGGAGGGAGAGAGACGCAGAAAGGCAAAGGAAGGGCAGAGGAGGTAGAGCAGAAGAAGGCCAGTCTTCTGGGGGGTCCCAGACCAGGGAAAGCTCTCTACACTCACCTTTGAACAAAACTGGATTCTTTGGAAAATCTCCAGTGCTTTCACGTGCCTTCTGGGGTGGCCCAGAACCTTCCTGAACCCCTTCTTATGCTTTAGTCTAAGAGCCCATTAGCACAGGCTCTAATCCGTTGTTTCCAGGGTGACATTCCAGCCCATTCCCCAGCCATTGGGATTTTATCTTTCAAACACCAATAGCAGAAACATGTTCCCATAGACAAAATCTTCCCATGGCCAAGCACAGAGACCCCAGCACTGCCCCACAGGCTTGAGCACAGGAGCCTACCCTCTAGCCAGCTCTTTGCCCTGCCAGATCCAGGGACCCTGGTGCAGGGTCTTGCCCTGGGAGCTGGACTTGGGCCCCTGCAGCCTCCAAGATCCCAGCTGGGGGTGACTGACTCCCAGGCAAGGAACAGAAAGAGGACTGTCTTAGCAGGTGGAAGTGATCAAAAGGAAAAATAAAGAGAGAAATGTAGCAGTAATGACTCCCTGGACGGCAGTTACAATGGGAAGTGAGGGAGAAAGAGGAGGAAGGAGGGAAGTGGGGAGAGGAGGGGGAGGAGAAGGCAAAGGACAGACCCTGGGGCTGCTCACTGGCCCATAGGTCAGCATATCCATGTGCAGAACCCAGGACAGAAGGAGGCAGGATTGAAGGGAAATCATTCCAGCATCATCTGGCTTCCCCGCGGTCACAGCGCCAGCAGGTCTGACCCCAAGTGAGAGGCTCGGCAGGCAGACACTTACACACAGATGTCTTCTGGCTGTTATCTTTGCTGGGCATCAGCTTCACACCTCGAGACTTCAACTCAATTTGCTTCTTGACTAGAGAGGAGGTAAGAGGAAAAACAGTTTAAGTTGTTATCTGTGACTGGGGATGGGGTCCTTCTAGAATGATCCCCTCTCTCTTGGCTTGGGCGGGTCAGAGCCAGAAGTAACTCTGGGTGAGGACATACCAAATTGTCACCCTCCCTGTATCCACACCCTTTGCAATGTGACTTTATAGTTCTTTCCATTAAAAAGATGGAGTCTATTTCCTCATACGTTGACTTTGGGTTTGGCCATTGGGATTTTGGAGGCCCTGACGTGCCTGAAGGCTTGAAAATTGCCTGCCAGATCAGGCTTGCCCTCTCACATCCCTGCCATCACTGGGAGAAGACAGGGCTGGTCCCAGGGGGATGAGGAACATGGGGAGCAGAGCCAATCAGCTTTGCCAAGCCCAGCCTATACTAGCCGACCTACTGTGGCCAGGGGAAGCTGAGTCCTGGAGGTCACTGGGGGATGGTGCCTGGCTCATCCAGGTGGTGGCCCCATGACTGAATGGGATTTTGATCCCATCTCTAAGTCCAGTCCACAGCTCATCGGGAGTCTGCTACATAGCACAGAGAAAGCACCAGAGCCCAAAGTGCACAGTTCCCAGGCCATTCCTCTGAATCTATCCACTTCCTTTGTGTCTGACTGCCCCCATTCCCCAAGGCATTCTGCTGGCCTCTAAGGGCTTCATCCTATCTTCAGGATGTAGATCTTCACCATATACTGCTTGGTGCATGTGCCCCAGACCCCCACGCCACCTCCCAGCTGGCCCGTGCCAGGTGACCCAGCCCCTCTCAGATGGGTACCAGCAATGGTAGTGGCAACTGCGCCCAGGCACGTCCTATGTGTCGGACCCTGGGCTAAATGCCTTTCAAGTTCTCTCCTTGTATGAGCATCCTTGACTTGTCTATTTCCCCCACACCCACACACGATCTATCAGGATCCATCAAACCCTTCCAAGTATATCCCAAGTGCAATTTCCACATCGACCATCCTGCTCCAGGTCTCTGGTACATCTCCCCTGGTTGCCGTGACCTCCCATCTTCCCCGCCCTACATAGTCTATTCTCAACACAAGAGCCAGAGGGATCCTTTTAATACATAAGTCAGACCATATTACATCTCGCTCAAAACTCTACAGCTGCAACTTGCCTCTCATATAAAAAAAGCCAGAGTCTTTTGAGTGGCCTTCACAGACCAATCTGCCCTCCCAGCACCTCTCCGACCTTATCTTCAACCTCAATCACTCTTCTCCAGCCACACAGGCCTCCCTGGTGTTCCAAAAATATGTCAGGCATGTTCCTGCTTCAGCCTGCTAGTTCCCTAAAATGCTCTTCTCTGAGGGTATCTTCACGACTCTCTTCCACTTTTTCCTGGAAGTCTTTGTGCAAACACCAGTTCCTCAGAGACCTTCTCTGACCACTGTTCACAATTACATCGCACCCCAGCTCCCCTGCACCATTCGCTACTTTATCTCCCTAACTTTCTAACACAATGGCTCGTTTACTTCGTGATTTTTTGTCACCCTGCATTGCAGCGTAAGTTCCATGAAGGCAAGGATTTTTGTCTTTTGTTCACTGGTGTATCCTCAATGCCTGGAATAGAGCCTGGTACATGGTGGGCCCTCGATAATCATTTTGTGTGCTCCTTATATGTTCAACAGCCTTGACCCGTGGTTACTATACCTACTTGATGGATAATAAAATTGTGGCTCAGGGTGGCTCAAGTGATTTGCTATAGGTCACACAGCCAGGAGGCAGCTGTGTTCTTGGCTGAACCTTAGCATCTTCTCTCGTGACCTGGCCCCAGAGCAATCCGCTAAGGGGCCCCGTTAGCCTCCAGAATCTCTCCCCTGCCCCAGCTCAGGCCCAGAAAACTCAGGTACTCACTCTGCATACAAGGTAACATGCCAGTCCTGAAACTAAAGCCCACAATGATCAGGCATGCAGGAGCCCATCTCCTAGTCCCCGACAGCCCCCAGCTCTGCCTGCATCACGAAGTTCCCCAAGGGTTTGTCCCCTGGCAAGCTGCTAAGCTGAACGCCTGATCAAATTCAGTTACCACCACAGAGTCACTGCTTCCCAACGTGCATTCAAACCCTTTTTATAAATGTGCATTACTCTCCATGTGTATCCAGCAGGAAAATTTCCAATGAACACTAACGTGGACCCATTATCAAACAGAGGGTATTAGTAGGGAAACATGCATTATTCAAGCCTAGCTAATACAGTGCAGCAGGGGGGAAATTCCTCTGATTCAGTCATCCCTAAGAGAACAGGACTGGTCCCAGTACTGTAGGGATAGTTCAAGCTCTTCTCCCGGATGTCCCAGCACTGGGGCTGGGGTGGGGAGAGGGGCCTCCATGACTCAGTGCTTCCTACTCAAGGTGAGGTCTGTGCAGATGGCTCCAGGCACCTGGCCAACAAGGAGGTGAGAGTCTTTCCAATAGCCTCGTTTCACGTTCTAGTGTTCTCTGGAGGAAGGGAGCTGAGGAGGGACCAGTGCACCAGGAATGCCATTCCCAGCACCAAATGCTACTTGAGTTTTCCTTGCAGCTGCTGAAGGGGGAGCATGAGGTGTATGTGGACATGAAGGGGTGGCTAAGAGGGAGCCCTTCTTCCTCTCTTCCCATGGGTGCACTCAGGAAGAGGCTCCAGAAGGAATCCTTCCAATTTCTGTGCCCACCCTTTCTACTTAGTCCTCTCCAAGATGGGCTGGGTAACCAGACTGGTCAGTGCTTTATACACCTGGAGCAACAGTTAGCAGTGGATAATGTCATCATCCTCCCAAGCAGGAAGGAGCTCCTGTCCTCTCTTGTTTCCTTCCTTCTACCTACCACAGGATGGAACTTGTTACAGTGGCAAGAAAAAGTGAACAAAAAGGAAACTGGAAAGCTTCAGGGGGCTTCTTAATTTACACATAAACTTTGTGAGCACTTACTCCTCTGAGCTGGTCTCAAAGCTGTGTTGCCCATGCTGTCTGTGTGCACCACACACAAGCCTGGGGAAGGCAGGGGCCGTTCTCTCTGGACAGGATTCCTCACACCAACAATGGAGTCTCTAGAAAATGTATGTCCAGGTCCAGCTGGTCCAGGCCCAGGTTCTGGGGAGGGGAGCCCATACAGTGGGCCCACACCATCCTAGGAGCTGACGAATGGGTCAGGAAAGTGTCCTTGGTTGGGGCTCAGCCCTGGGCAAGATCCACATCACTGGAGATGTTAGCATCAAGAAATCACCTCCGTATGTTGGGGGTCTCAGTTTTTGAGCAAACCCAAGGAAGTGGCCACACCCTGAATGATACATAGCCAATTTGTTTTTTAAACAGTTTGACCAAGTAGATGGTGAGTGATCAGGGAAAAAGGAACACCATGGGAAGCTGGCCACAAAATGGCTCAACAAAGAACTAGCTGGGTAGACCAGGTACGAAGCATCAGAGAACAAGGGCAGTTCTCCCTCTAGATCTCCACAGTACACTACTGACAGACATAATAATAAATGAAGGATAAAGTAGCAAGGACCTACAGAATTTCTGGCATGTATTCATTCACATTGTTCGTTTGTTCATTCATTCATTCATTCATTCATTCATTCATTCATTCATTCATGGAGCACCCACTAGTCTAGTGCCAATGATATTACACTGGAGCTCCAGTCTCTAAAATGGATTCTGTAACCATTCTGCATCTGTTGACGCACTGCAGATAAAATGGGACCCCGGGGCTGGCTACACTTGAACGCATACCCCCGATGAACACATACCCCCGATGAACACACGCTTGCACGTATATCCGTGCACACGTACACATTCGCGTCTACAAGGGCATGCCCTCAACAACACATTTGTGTACTCATGTACACATGGCTACAAACACATACAAAATAGAATTCACACTTGTACATGCTTTTTCACTGTATGTGAACAAAGTCAGGGCTCCCAGAGAAGAGTGCTGGCTTTAACTGGTTGATGGAAATCTTACTAGGTACATTCATCTCCTCCGAATGGTAATGACTACAGGAGACTGCCAGGCTGCTCCATTCATCCTTTATATTCTGGTTAATTACAAGACATTTCCCCGCTGTTGTAAAGGTTAGCGGGACACATGGTACACATTTAGCTAGAAGAATCTGGCAATACAAATGCCTCTCTAGTCTGCAGCATGAGTTATTGGGCTGAGCTAGCAGGAGACAAGGACCTGTTAGTGGAGGAGGGGAGGCGCTCAGCCTGTCTCCAAGGCTCTGGGAATCACGAAGCAAATGGAACCTGCAGCTTCTTCTCGCCCCTGTGAAGCCAGACTTCCCTTCACAAGGGGGGAGCCCCTGCACTAACCCCAATCACTCCCCTTTGCCCACCACTTGGCTGTCCTGATGGCTGGACCATCCTTTCATCTCCCCACACCTGTTCCTTCACCACACCCAGTTCAACCAACCTTAGAAAAAATTTGCAATGTATATCTTTCTTTCAGGATTCTAAACTCACTCTTTTTTGCTTGGATTTCACTCACTCTCCGTAAACCATTCCCCAAAATGTTGTAGGGCATGAGCTCCTCAAAACTGGAATCTGATTTTTCCCTTAGAAAACTTGGTGGGTATGCATCTTGCACTCTGCCCCTCCCTCATCATTGAGGGCCTGCCTCCTGCTTGGCCACCAGCCCTGCACAAATGCTTGCATTACTCACAGTTCTCTGCTAGATGAAGTCAGTATCTAGCACACTGGCTCCTCATCTCACTCAGATCTATGCCAAAGATGTAAGATTTGCTGCAGATGCCCAAGATCTAATGCTTCAAGGTACAGACTATGAAAACAACAGTGGGAAGAGCAGTGATATGGAACAGAGCTGGGGAAGCCTCGATGTCACAAAAGTTGAGGTGTCTGTTGCTAGGTCAGTTGACCTGAAGGATAAATATAAAACTACTGTGCCAGCTTTGACCAGGATGTTGCCAACACACAAAGAGTGAGGCTTGGGAGCACCATTGCTGCTACTGTACTGGCACGTTCCATGGTCATGGAAGGCTTCAAGAAGATTAGCAAAGCTGTTAATCCGGTGGAAATCAGAAAAGGTGTGATGTCGCATGTTGATGCTATTACGGCTGAACTTAGGGAGAGCCGAAAGCTGTGATAATTTCTGAAGATACTGCTCAGTTTGCTACAGTTTCTGCAGATGGAGGCAGACGAATTGGCAGCATCATTTCTAATGTGATCACGAAAGTTCAAAGGGCATTCCCACAATATAGGGCAGGAAAACCCTGAATGATTAATCAGGAATCGGAGGCACAGAATTCGACTAAGATTCCATAATCTCCTTACTTGAATAATACATCCAAAGTTCAGAAGTGGAAATTCCAGGATGCTTAGGATTTCCACCGTCCGGCCCATGGTACCCACTCTTGAAACTTCCACTGCCCAGTGGAAGTCTTTGGTTATGACTGCCGACAATGCTCTCAGTACACTCTTTTAGAACAGGATAAAGCTGACTTTCAGGTTAAAGGAGCCCAAGCTCCAAGTTCTAGCGTCACAGAAGGAACCCACAAAGCTGCTGCTATTGATGGTGTGGTGTTTGGAAAAGAGAGCCGGACTCTGAATTTTTAAGCTATTTTGCTTCAATGACTTATGAAGGGTTGGAGAGGTTATTGTAACTGAAGATGATGCCACATTCTTACGAGGGAAAGGTGACAAGATTCAAAATGAGAAATGTTCAAGGAATCACTACTGGTGACCATGGAAAAGAAAAGTTCAAGGGACACCTGGCTTTTGCTTCAGATGGCATAGCTGTGCTGAAGGCTGCCGGGAAAAGGGACGTGGAAGGGAAGGAAGAGAAACAGTCACAGGTGCACTGGATGATACAAGACCTGCTGCTGAAAAAGGGACCGCCTGGGTGCTTTGCTTTGGTGCCTTCTAGGCTTGAATTCACTGCTCCCGCTAATGAAGAGCAAAAAATTGCTACAGGAACAATGAAAGAACACTCAAAATTCCAGCAGTGACCACTGCCAAGAATGCAGGTGTTGAAAGATTATGGATAGTTAAGAGAATTATGCACAGTTCCTCAGAAGCTGGTTATGCACTATGCTGGGTAATGTTTTCATCAGTGCAGCCACGGGTTGTAAGATGTACAAAGCAACTAAAGGTTCTAAGAAGTACTTTGTTGGCTGCTGCTGGTGTGGCCTCTTGGTTAATCACAGCAAAACTCATGGCCACTAGAATTCCTGAAGAAGAAAAGGACCCCAGCATGGTAGGTGGCAGGCAGGGGCATGTTCTAATTTCTAGAATAGTGCTTTGCCATTGTTAATGGGCTGCAGGGTGGTCTTCACAAGCAACTTCTGAGAAGCCAGCTGGAGAAAACGACCAGAAGAAAGATGTTTAAAGGAATCCCTATGGCCATCGGTTGTTGGTTTCAGTGGCCTTGGCAATGCCGTTTTCTCTACCTGGCACATCTTTTCCCCTCTTCTCTGTGTGGCTACCTCTCATTGGTAAAGGCCTGAGTCAACAGCCATCTCCTCTCTGTGGTTGTGTCTACACCTTGAGGAGAAGTCACTGCCCTCACAAGACTTGGTTCAGACGTGTGTTGAAACCCGTATCACACTGCAACATCATGTCCTGTTCTCCCAGCTATTTGTCCCCCGAACTCCTATGTCTATGTCCTGTGACTGACAGAGGCCAGCACACAGACAGTTCCCTTGAAGAGTCTGATGACTGAGTGGATGAATGACCAACTGTTAGAAGAATATGTGCTTTGAATTCATTTCCTGGCAAAGGAAGTAGTTACACTTGAAAGCAGGTGAGGTGAGGGGTGCCGTATTTTATGTTCAGGATGTTTTCAGTTCAGGCTCATTTTGACTGAATTTAGAAGCTTGGCTTCATAGACCCCAAGCTCTGGGCTCCTGAGCCTGGTAGCAACAACCCTGTGATTTGTTCGGAGGCCCTGGAGGCACAGAACCTAAAAAATGAGGCTAGCAAGGGTTTAGCAGCTTAGTTGGTGGACAGGAATAGGACGGAAGAGTCTCAGCATGGACCACAGGCTGCGTGAGGCACTTCTGCTCTGGTCTGAGACTACAACTCAGTCACAAGCAAGAAATAGACAAGTTCATGTGGAAAACAGAAGCTTTGGTTTGTTACTACAAAAAGCATCTCGATAAATGCAAATTGGTTTCCAATGGACAAGTTTATTCTGCAGACAATTAAGATTTGGAGTTGGACTTCTAGAAAGCAGAGGGGCCGATTCTCTTACTGTGGAATATCTCCCAACTGCTGGTTACCAGAGTTAACCTGACAAGATAGGCAGTGGGAGGGACAGCAGAGTAGGGCTAGGATTTGGCTGAAGGTTGGGGGTGGGGGGGCAGGCAGTAGACAATGACCGTCACCTCAGAGTGGCAGCAAAGAGCCCAAGTCTGAGAAGCCAGAGCCGCCAGCTCAATCTCTCACTGCACAAGGGCTTCCCCATATAACAGGGAGACTGGTGACTGGTGGAGTCTGAGGCTTGAGGGTTCCATTTCCTGTGTACCTGCCATGTGCCAGATATTGCGACAGGGTCTCCTTTTAATCGCCAGTAGACCCGTGGGGTTAATATTATTCCCTCTCTGCAGACCAGCAGGGCAACAGTGCAGTGTGCTGCCCTCTCTGCCAGGGAAAGACCCTCACCAGTTGTGATCATTGACCACTGGGGGCATTTAAGAAAGGCTCTTCTCACTGCCGTTCCTTGTAGGCTTAAAGAGAAAGCAGGAAAGCAATTAACGCTCTGAGAAGGACTGAAAATAGCCCTCGCCCGGAGGCAGAAGGATTGATTACATAACCTCAGTGGTCTCCCAGAACTGAGAGCAACTGTGATTTCTGTGGTTGCCAAACACTTCTGGTGCAGGAGCCTATGATTACGCTCTTAGGTAAATGTTTACTACGCAAAACAAATCAAAGAGCAATGGCTCTGGTTAACATTGGTGGTGTGGGGGGGGGGGGTGAACCCGAGGCCCCGAGGCTATCAAAAGAGCTGCTGGGAGAACCCCTCTGGCCTCCAAAGAACTCACTTTGCAAACCACTCTTTTGGGCTTGCCTCTCTCAAGTTACAATCGTTATGAGGAGGTCTCCTGCCCAGAGAGGGGATCTGGGTGGCCTCTGACTCCATGCTGCCTTGAGTCTTCACATCTCTCTCTTCAGTACAGACCCTTGTCTGAGCTACAGACTGACAGACCAGCCAGCTTCCTACTAGACAGCCCCCCACCCCGCCCCTGAAATGCCAACAGCCCCAGAATCAACGTGTCCCAAGTAAATCCACTCTCTTCTGCCTCTGCCCTATACCACCTTGGTTAATAGCCTCATTTTTTTACCCGCTCACTCAGGCTAGAAACCAAAGGTTCAGGCCTGAGTCCTCTGCCTCCTTCCTCCACCCCTGTCACTCCCGGATCTAACGAGTCCAGGAAAGTGACCATGGGAAGGCCTCTTTCGGTCTCCCTCTGCCTCTGCCGAAACCCTGGATCCTTGTAGTCTCCAAATTCTCAAAGGCTCTTAATTGTCCTCTCATTTTCATCTGAGAGCAATGAAAGATCTTCCTAAAATAAAATGTGATCACATCTCCCTCTTGCTCAAGACTTCTGATCCCGTCTTCAGGGCAGCTTTTCACAGTGTGACCCCTGCCTCCCTCTCTGACCCCAGAGCCCCCTGCCCTCACTGCTGACCTGTGTCCTGGACAGCAGGCTTCACGCTCAGTCGGCACATGTTTTCATTGAAAGGCCTGGGAGCAGGTGTATTAGGCTGTGGGCCATCTGTCTCAGCTGCAGACTGCCCAACTCTGGCCTGCCAGCACTACTGTGTCTACAGACAATTCATACATGAATGAGGCTGTGTTCCATAAACCTTTATTTACTGACGCTGAAATGTGCATTTCATACAGTTGTCATGTGTCATGAAATATTCTTCTTCTGATTTTCTGCTTCAATCTTTAAAAACAGATGGCTGCATCTGGCCTGCAGGCTGTACTTGACCAACTCTGCTCTAGACGCACACAGGTGTCTGGGGTTCCTGAGACTCAGCGCTTTCATATTCTCTTGCCTCCGTTCTACCTGGACTGCTCCTCATGGTCTGCGTGGCATCTCTCCAAGGCCCATACTGATGTCACTGCTACATTTTTTTTGACTTCTTTAAGTGCTTCCAGCAAAACTAATTGCTCCTTTATCTCTTATCCTAGAACCCTTCACTGGGTCTCAATTACAGCTCTTATCTTGCTGCCCACAACTTCTAGATTTATGCCTGTTCCTCTCTTTAACTTGTCCTCCTTGAGAGCAGAGCGTGGCCTGGCCATGTCCACCTTTCTCTTCTTCCACGTGATACTGGTGTCACACAAGAGTGCTTGTTAAATTCAACACGCTCACCTGCTTTCTGACAGCCGGCTTGAGGCACAGTCACACTAGAGCCCTGATGCCCTGGTTCCCTGTAGTCATAGTTAAGATCGTGGGTGTCCAGGAATAGCCCTAAATTCTGACCGGACCGAGACAGGAATGGAATGCACCGTGTTTCAGGTTATTTGTTTATTCGTTCAACTTATGATTTGTTTTCTGAGAAAAGAACTGTCCACCGATACAGTTCGGGGGTTGTAATTATTAGCTCTGAAGTGCCATAAATCACTTGAGACTCTAATGCCATAAAGCTGAGCGCCGTTAAGACTGACCCTGTGCTGCTGTTTCCCCAGGTCCAGTCCTCACGCCTCCCTGGCCTGCTCTGTGCCAGAAGCCTGACCTCTGTGGACTGCTACGGCAAGGGGTCCCGCTGGGAAGGCTCATAGTCTCCCAGGGCACACAGCAGGCCCACACAGCAGGGACTCTGTTCCTTATTCCTGGCTCCTTTTGGGTTGGCAGATGGGAGGCACAGCAGACTTGAGGGAGAGGGAGAAGAGAGAGATCAGGTTAATGACTCTGGCCTCCTCTTCCTGCTCTGGTTACTGATTCCAGGTCCTTGCTGCAGTGCTTGTTACTGATTCCCAGGCCTCTCCTCCTGCACTAGTTACTGACTCCTGGCCCCCTCCTCCTGCTCTGGTTACTGATTCTGGCTTCCTCATCCTGCACTGGTTACTGATTCTGGCCCCTCTTCCTGCTCTGGTTACTGATTCTGGCCCCTCTTCCTTCTCTGGTTACTGATTCTGGCCCTCTCTTCCTGCTCCGGTTACTGACTCCTGGCTCCCTCTTCCTGCAGTGGGTTGGCAGTGGTCAGGCTCCTCAGTTCTGCCAGGTAGTGCCTTTTCTACTCCCTCTGGCCTTTCCCAGTTGTGGCAAAGCCCTCCCTGCTGCGTGGTGCCCGAGGGCCTCATCATCCCTGCGTGTTCCTTAATTCCATCCTATCCTTTGTAAAGGGTCCCATCACTAAACCCTCTTCGGTGAAAGCCAGGCAGTATGCCTTCTATCTCCTGCTAGTCCCCTGACTAAAAGCTATCTCTGCCATGCTTTTGTGCTGTATTTACAAGCTGAAAAACTTTGATTATTGTAGTCATTCCAAAGTTTCCTTTCCTTCAGGGCAGTGGTTCTCAATGGGGGTGGTTTTGTATGCAAGGATCATTTGGCAACATGGGGAAACTTTCTGGTTATCATGACTACGTGTGTTGTGGGGAAATGCTACTGGCATCTAGCAGCTCGTGGATGGAGGCCAGGGATGCCGCTAAACATCCCCAAATGCTCTGGATGACCCCCCACAACAGAGAACTACCCACACCACTAAGTCAATAGTGCTGAGGTCAAGGAACCCTGCTTGAGTCCTCAGTTGAGTTACTAAATGATTACTGTATGCGCTTTGCACTATGTGCCCTCAGTATGGTAAAGACTAGAAAAAGAAGTTCCCAGAGTAAAATCACTTATTAACACAATATCTAAGCCCCCGTATATAAGCATGCCAGCTGCAGACAAATACTGCTGGGGTGCAAGTCTGCCTCCCACACTACGTCGATGAGACCTGGAGCCGGTCAGGAGTCCTCTCTGAAACCCTGGTTCCTCATCTGTAAAATGGGGCCAAGGGTAGTTCCTCCTTCACACACTTGCTGTTAGCGCTAAATGAAGTAATAAACGCCAAGTGCTTGAAACCTAGAAAGCCCTCTGTAAACACTGACACATATGAATGTACAACCTCATTTGGGGCTGTATTAAGGGACACAGAGAGAGGACAGGATAGGCCCTCCTCTTGAGAAGTTCGTAAGTAAAGCAGGTTTTCAGATTGTGGGTTTTTCCCTGCTATAGCCTTGTGAAATTAATTTACAGGTTGCAGTTAACATTAAAAATTGGAAGTTTTCAGGGTGCATCACGCTTAGTAAGGATAAATACCACTTGGTGACATTTTCCTTTTACTTCTATAGATAGATGTGAGTACTGGGTTGTGATAGAAAATGTACTTCTTTACAGTGGGATGAGATTAACAAAGCATAGTTGAAAAGCCACCAGTTGAATAGGAAAGATAAGGCACTCAAAACACCATTAAGAGATGGCCCTCTGGGTTTGCAGAAAACTCACACGAGCCTGTGAATGAATTCAAGCTTCCCCACTTACAGCCTGTGTGATCTGTGTGTGTTGGGCTTGTTACACAACCTCTCTGAGCCTCAGCTGCTTCAGCTGAAACGTGGGAATTAAAATGTATTTTTTTTAATGTTTATTTTGAGAGAGAGAGAGCAAGCACACACACATGCATGTGGGCAGAAAGAGAGAGAGAGAGAGAGACTGAGAGAGAATCCCAAGCAGGCTCCAAGTACAGAGCCTGACTTGGGGATCGATCTCACGAACCGTGATCTCATGACCTGAGTTGAAAATCAAGAGTCAGACATTTAACCAACTGAGCCACCCAGGTGTTCCGAAACGTGGGAATCAAAAACACATTTGTCACTGTGCTGTGGGGAGGCCCACATGGGGGCAGTGTGGACAGTGCCCAGTACAGGGCCTGGTGCACAGCAAGCGTGCTGATCTAGAGGCTTCCGTGTCTGGGTTCTCTTTGCCCACTGCCTGGCCTTACGCTGTGGCCTATGACCATGACAAACAGGCCCTCAGGAACCTGAAACAGTAGAAACACTGGCACCTACTTAATCAGACGCACTGATGACACTCGTCTCTGCTTTTCTATTTTGGAAAATGCAATGAAAAGATCCAGGCAGGGGCTTCACTCACAGAAGCCCAACATCGGCAGTGGAAAAATGCCTCCAGGAAAGCTCTCAGAGTGAGGCTTTGTGAGGCTCGCCAGATCAGGTTGGTTTTTGATTTCGTTTTTTTTTTACTTCATTTTTATTTATTTGTTTGTTTAATAAAGAGAGAGCATGTGCATGGGGCTGAGGAAGAGAGAGAGAGAAAAAGAGAGAGAGAGAGAGAAAGAGAAAGAGAGAGAGAGAAACTTAGAGGAGATTCTGTGAGAAACTGCACAGCATGGAGCCCGACTCAGGGCTTGATCCCACGACCCCAGGATCATGACCTGAGCTGCAACCAAGAGTCGGATGCCCTACCCACTGAGCCACCCAGCCACTCTGTTTTTATGTTTATTTTGTAAATATTTCAAAGGTGGCTAAGGAAAGGAGGCTGTTTATGAAAGCTTCAGATTCTAAAGGTAATGCTTCTAGTTGCAGTGTTGCTTTTATCCTAGTTTCCCGCTCAAAGCCTGGCCTCATGGCAGGGGCTCCACTCTGCCCCTGCCCCACCCAGGTGAGTGATGGGCTGGTGCTGTCCGGAACCACAGCCTGCGAGGTGGGGTTGGAGGGGGCCAGCCACCCCACTCCACCCTGAGAATCGGTGCTCCTACCCCAGCACACCCTCGTGGGAAGACACTTCTTGCTTTTTATCAGGCCTACTTTGTCCCATTCTGTGCACACTACCAATATGCCTCACTCCTCACTCACTCACTCACTCAGGACACAAACTCACCCCTCCTTTTATTCCCCAGGGCCTTATGCTTAATAGGTGTGCAATACAAGTTTGCTGTTGAATCAATCAGAACCAACATCAGCCTATAAATGGTAGTAGTTAAGGGCTTAATGAGCAAGTTATAAAGCCCACCCTTGGTGTTTATAAATTTTGTGTGCTTCGAGTAAACTCAAGGTTGAGAGGGATGCCCTCATCCGCTCCCATACACCAAGTGGACTCTGGATCTCCTCCAGTGCCCAAGAGCTCCCTGCCTTGGGTTTGCAAATTCTTCAGGATTGGAGCACAAATCTGCTTGCCTGCGATTTCCACCTGCCATTCCTGGTCCGATCCCTTGCTGCCAGGCAGCTCTTCGCAGATTTGAACCCCTAAGCTCCAGTACTCCTGCAGCCCCTCTGCCCGTGGGTGTGCCAATACAGTCGTGTTCTATGTAACGCTAACACAAAACAGAGCTGGAATATGGCTCCTCTCCCACTTTACACCAGCGTAGGCTAAACTCTCCCGGTTAAGAGCTTGGGCTCTGGAGTCAAAAGGCAGGAGTTCAGATGGCCTTGGGAAACTGGCTTATTTTCTCCAAGCCTCTACTTCCCTGCCCATAAAATGGGGACAGTGATGGCATTTACTCTGGAATGATGGGGGATAAACGAGACGACGTTTGTCAAGTGCCCAGCACATAGCCTGGCTCTTCAAAGGCACTCGGTAGTAACTGCTATGACGAGTCTGGCTCGAAGAGGGGCCTGGGGAGGGGCAGCTTGGGGCAGCATCACTGTCTCGGGCAGCCGGCCACCATGGCAGGTGCAGAGCTGCTGATGTGGAGGCCCCAGGTTGCAAATGAGAACAGGACAAGAGACGTATGTCCTCCCTGCAGTCAGGCTGGACCCAGTCTGGGGACAGGATGAGCTCCCCAGGACTCATCTCTGCGGCCTGCTGAGGAGGCTCGGCAGTCCCCGCCTACCTTGGTATTGGGCGCTGAAGCCACGTTGCCGGTGGTTGCCGTCAGAGGTGAAGTGCAGCCGCAGCCAGTTCTTGCTGCTGATGACGGGGGCCGGGAGGCTGGCTCCGGTGAACCTGTGGGGACACCAAGTGGGCGGGGATAGCGGTGAGGCAGGGGCCAGCATCCATTGTCCCCACTTCCCATGGTGCTAGGGCCTCTGCCCAGGCCTGGGGCAGGAGGGAAGGGCTGGGCCACCCAGGCCGCCCTCCAGAAACCTGGGGCCTGAGCGGCTTCGGCAGGCTCTCCCAGGGGCCCCTCCCACCACTGGGTTACCTTGAGATGCTGTGCAGACAGTGGATCCTTCAGGCCAGGAGCAGAGGCCCACCCCCTCCCCCCACCAGGGGTGTTGACAAGTGTCACTCCCTTGGGCAACAGACCACAGGCAGAAGAGAGGCCCAGCCTTCCCAGCAGATGTCCACATACCCACCTGTACCCAAGACCCTGATCCCCCAGCAAAAGTCCAGCCTACAACCCCCAGGTACAGGACCAGCTACCCCTAGTGAGCCCCGCAGACCCCCCAAGGAGTCCAGAGAAAGGCACTTCAGGCAGTATGGCCCTTCAGTGCTGTGAGAGCCCATTCTAAGGTCATTCACTGGGCCCCGGGTCTCCTCTGGCTCCTCCCCTATTCCTGTTGCGTCCATAAGACGCCTCCCCATCCGTGCTAGGTCTGTTCCCCCTCCCTTAAATTAGCTTCTTCTGGATTCTAGTCAGTCCAGCCCAGGGGATGGGGCACCAGGATCTCTTCTGCCATCACTGGTCACTACCCCAGCCTCTTGACCAACTGCCATCTTGAGCCAACTTCCAAGTCCACCAGACCCTTCCTCCTGGAGCACAGGAACCTTCAGCAGCTCCCTAGTGCCTACACAAGAATAGCCTTTCAAGTTTTCCACCTTTTCCCCTGCTGGAATGAGTCTCTGCTCAGTGCTGGCCCTCTCCACCACACTCAGGTTAAGCTGTGAAGCCCCCCTCCTTGTGCTTGTTCTCTGTACCCCAGGAATCCCCTCTGTCTTCCCTCCTCTACCCCACAGCCTCTGAGCTGGCCTGTGCACTGGTGTCTTCCCTCTTTTCCTCCCCACATAAGAATCAGGTACAAAGCATAGCGATGCCTGCCCCCCGCCCCCTGGCAGCCTCACACCTCCCTCCTGCCTGCTCCCACCCCTGCGGGGACACCCTATCGAGGACATCTCCTAAGCATGCATGCTTTGTCCTTTACAACATCTTTGCCTTTTCTGCCTGGAATGCACCCACCCAGAGCCCTCTCTCCTGCACCACCCATGTTGCCTGAGAGGACTTCAGGAAGCCCTCAAACATCACATCCTGGGGCAAGCCTTTCCTACTCTCCTTGGCTTGGAAGCCACACAGATTTGGGTTCAGATCTAGGCTCTACCACTTAGTACCAGTGTGACCTAGGACTAGTTACTGAACCTTTCTGAAAATGAGAATACTAAGCCCAGCCTGAAGCGTCTGTGGGAATAAATGTGAGACCTACCTATGGGCAAAGAACCTAGCCCAGTATCTGACACACATTAGCTCAAGAAACGGCATTTTCCTTTTCCTCCTCTGTGATGCCACAGCACCTATGATTCATCATCTAGGTGGGTGTCTCCCTAAGGTAACTCCTCAAGGAGGGCATTGTAGTCTGATGGTGAAGAAGACCGGGCTCTGGAGGGATGAGCTGCGTTATCTTACAAAAATTACTTCAACTCTCTGTGACTTTGTAAAATGGGGACAATAATAACCATTCCCTCAAAGAGTTGCAAAGATTAAATGAGATGATACACACAAAAAAAGGCCTTAGCATGGTCCCTGGGAAATAGAGAGCTTTTGGTAAATGGCAGTTGCTATTTTATTCTTTGTCATTTTTATCCTTCGTCCTTGTACCAAGCATCTAGCACCATGGTTGGTACAAAGCAGGCAAATCAGGATTCCAACAGAAAGCAGATGGCACAGTCATAGGAGAATAATTCCAGGAGTTCATTGAATGGACTCTTTATCAAAAAAGTGGGGAAACCACTAGGGATGGGGCAGTAGGCTGTTGCTTGTTACCACTTAGGAGCCTGGAGAAGAAATGATTATCCCTGAAAAAGAAGGCTGCATGCAGAGGGTCACCACACAGGACCTAGATCTTGGGCATTTAAGTCCCACTAGGAGGGGGCAAAGAAATGCAAACCCAGAACTCACTCTCCTCTTTCCCCTCCTCCAACCTCCTACTGATGCTTCTGTTGATTTATCCCAATCAGAAGCCAGAAGCAAAGGAGCATATTGATACAGCCCTATAGCTAAGTCTTCCTAGATATGGAACAGAGTGGAAAAGGTTGGGGAGAGGATCTGGAGGGGGCAAATGGAAGAGATCCAGCATGGTGGGTCCCCATAAATGTGTATTAAACAAAGGAAATAACCAAGGAGCTTCATACCCTGCAAAACTGAGTTTTTACTGTAATGAAAATGCTGACACACACCAAATTCTAATAATATAACCCATATTACCATTGGTAAGAGCTATTATAGAAACCAATTACTGTATTTCACCAGATCCCATTTAAAATAGTTTATTACAGTCTGAGTCACTGAAGTTTTCTAAGGAGCCACAAACAGTTTTGTGGGTTTTTTTCCCCCCCAGGCCAAGTTCAATTCTGTATCAATGACAAAGCTTGGGGACTATTTACATAAGGGAAGTAGAAATAGGGAGAATTTACCTGAATAATTCAGAACCAAAGGATGTTTATTGCAAAATGGGATCTGGGGAGGGTGCTGGGGTCCCAGAGCAGGATGAGAAGTCATGATCACGACTATGGTAAGTGGAAGCCAGTGAGGCTTCTCCAGTCCCAGTATCTGCTTTAGCCCCAAGCGTGCAGCCTGGAGAAGCTCTGAGGGACACCCGTTGTCCATCTCTCCCACACCTTTACCCACCCTGAGGACTCCTGGTAACTCTTCACCCCCAAGGCTTAAACTCTTGGGGCCCTGTGTTGCCTACACATCTTTACTCTGTTCTGCTCCTGCCTCCTTGGACGTAAATGCATATGTGAGAGTTTTCCTGGCAACTATCCCATAATTGGGGGCTTACATGTTGGAGTCATCACATCAGACTCTGCCACTGAGATGGTGTCGTGCCCCACTGGAAACTCTCCAACATACCACTGACACGACAACACAGGGAGCTATCAGAAGCATTATATTGGGTGGTAAAAGAGTATATACTGTACGGTTCCATTTATATGAAACCCTGGAAAAGACTCATCAATAGTAAGAGAAAGCAGATTAGTAGATGCCAGAGCTGGGGGTGAGAGGTACAGGTGGGGATCCCCAGGGGAACCTCCTGGGGTCATGGGAATGTTCTGTATTTTGAAGGAGATGGTGGTTATGTGGGAAGTACATGTTGGTCAAAGCTCTGAAAACATTTAAAATGGGTAATTTTAGGGATGCCTGGGTGGCTCAGTCAATTGAGTGTCTGACTTAGGCTCAGGTCATGATCTCGCAGTTCGTGAGTTTGAGCCCTGCATCGGGCTCTGTGCTGACAGCTCAGAGCCTGGAGCCTGCTTCAGATTCTGTGTCTCCCTCTCTCTCTGCCCCTCCCCAACTCATGCTCTGGCTCTCTCTCTCTCTCTCTCTCTCAAAAGTAAATAAACATTGAAAAAAATGGGTAATTTTATTTTGTGTAAATTAGACCTGATCAGAGTTCATTAAAAACAAATCTCCAGTGGCTTCTATCCTTAGAGTAAGACCTTACTGTAGCCTCAGGCTTTAAAAAAGCCAGTGTGTTCTCACCTCTCTTACCTCCCCCTCTCCTCATCTCTATTTTTTCTGCTCCAGTCACACAGGTCTCCTTGCACAGGTCTCAAAGCTGGCCAGACCTCTTTTGGCCTCAGGGCCTTTGCACTTGACATTCTCCCTACCTGCTAGCTGGCTCTTCTCCCAGACGTTCATGTGGCTCACCTCCTCAGTTCCTCTAAGTTTTTGATCAAATGTCACCTTCTTAGTGAAGTCTTCCTGGTCTGACTCCTGCCTGCCTTCCTTCCCTGAGCACACGTGTAAATGTGCAAACACACACACACACACACACACACACACACACACCATCTCCAATCAAACAGAAGACCTTACTTGTAGTGGAACACACATTGCTTTTTTGTGCTTCTCTGTCTTTGTACTTGTTGCTCTGTCTGCCCTTTCCCATTGTACCATCTGACTGCACAGAGAGGTTAAGAAGCTTGTTCAAGGTCACACAGCCATGAAATGGCAGAGGTGGCAGTCAAACTCAAACCACTCCACTCTGAGCCTATGTACTCAGCCACTGTGTTGTATACTGCCACATACATGCAAGCATGAAGGAAGGCGGTGGAACAGTTTAGGC
Source organism: Lynx rufus (assembly GCF_022079265.1). Classification (NCBI taxonomy): domain Eukaryota; kingdom Metazoa; phylum Chordata; class Mammalia; order Carnivora; family Felidae; genus Lynx; species Lynx rufus. The sequence continues at coordinate 196,827,138 of NW_025814834.1, read as the reverse complement.
TGAATTCCATTCTGTTTCTTTTCTTCCCCTCCCGCTTCCCCCCAGGATCCTCTTTAATTCTGCTCCCTCTTAGAATCATAATTAAAGGAGAGAAACACAAAGAGAGATTCTCCCCTCCAAACCTTTCTGTCCACATTAACTTCACTCTGGGGGGCCTTGGGAATTCCAAGTTCGCCCAGGAAATTGCTATTGCAGTACAGCATAAAATGTATTTAAGCAATTACACTCAATTTTTTTTTCTTTTTGGTAAATTGACTTCCGTTAAATGGGGCTTCATTAATGGAATCTGGCTTGGGGAGAACAAAAAAACAAACGCTCCCTTTAATGCATGTAGTTGATTATGGGAAAAGTGGCTTTGAATTCCCCTCCAGAAAGCTCTAAGTTCTTCTCTTGGTAATAGGACAGCTCAGAGCAGACTTCATGGAAAGCATTTCTTCTTAAGAAGCTTCTTCTACAGTTAGGATGTTGGGGCGCAGAGATGAAAACAGTGAGTCTGCAAGGAATCACTGCCTACCTGTAATCTGAGGGGGAGTACTAGAAGATTCTGCTTTAGATTTCAGTATTCCTGAAAACTGACATCCTTGGGAGAACATTCACTCATTCATTTACTCACCAAGCACACATTGTATAAAAGGCACTGTGCTTGCCAGTGGGTGCCACTCCCACTTGTTCCCTGGATATGGGAAGTCTTTGCAAAGCCTGAAATCTACCAGATTCCACTGTAATGTCCCCTTCTCTGCCCAGCCACCACTCCTCAGGCAGTGGCATCTGGCTTCTGTGTTCCAGAGCAGCTCCTATGGGCTTTATCTCTTAGCTAAGCTATGTGCACAGCCTGGATTTGACTCAGGGTTGAAGACTCTTTGCATCCTAGGGTCGAACAAAAACCATCCTTCCAACCACAAAGGTGGCTGGGGAGAATGTGAAATATAGGAGGTGCTGGCCACTTTATCCCCACTCCCAAACTCTCTTCCTTCCCCACCTGCCATCTGCTTTCCTCTTTGGGGGATGGAGAGGGCACCACGATGCAACCAGGGAAACCCTCTGGATGCCTTGATGGTAGTGAGCAAAGGACACCAAGGACCCACTTCCCCCGCCCAAGCCACCTCTCATTTCTGAAGTGAGACTTTATTGACTCAGCCCTGACACACCCATTCTCATCACCCATGATTTCAGTATCAGTTTTCCTTAGCCAAATACCTAGGATTCTTGCTATGTCAAAACAAATGCTTTTCCTTAGACAAACCCAGGATGTTACACACTTTCCTGGAATCGGGCAAATGCCCAGGATGAATGAAGTTCCCTTTTGGATATGGACTGCCAGAGTCCCTGAGTCTTTAGACTTGTCTTTGGAAAGACATCTCAAGGTTCCGGTTCTCAGCAGTGCCTACCCACTTGTTCAGGCAGCTCTGAGCAGCTGAGCCACGGTGTGAAGATTCAAATCCCAGCAACCTACCTGGATGTTTGGGGGCTTGTTTGAACAAACCCAAGCTTCTGCCAATCAGTCTAGCTCCCCAGTGTTCTTTCTCCCCGTAATCCACACCATCCTCCTGGTCACCCAACCCAAGCATCATTCTTAACTCCTCCTGTTCCTGCCCTCCATGGCCAAGTCTTCTGGGCCTCACAACCTTGTCATCCTCACCTGGACTACTGAGTCAGCCTTCTGATCTGTCCTCTGCCCCCAGTCCATCTCTGTACTCTGTGGGGAGATCTTCCCAAGTTCCTGCCTGGCTGGAAACCCAGAAGCAGAGGCCCACCAGCTCCAATATCATAAAATCTAGACTTTTTCATGCCTTCCCTCTCCAGTGACACCCACTTCGAGCTCCAGCTTCTTCCATGTCTCCGTGCCTTTGCATATGCTACTCCCTCTATCTGCAGTGTCCTTTCCTGTCACCCCACCTGACTACCTGGGGAAATATCACCCATCACATACACCTAACCAAATGTCTCATTCTTTCCACATCTCTCTTTCCCTGCCCCCACGGGAGAAGCATTTGCCTTCACTGTAACCCCTTTGCACCATGCTCAAGCCCTTACCATCATGCCAATACACCAACTCACAACCATCTCTCAACTAAAAGCCAGGCTCTGTAAAAGCTGGGACAGGATTTCCTTTATCTTGATATGTCTAGCAACACAGCACAGTGCCTGGCACAAAGAACAAATCAATTCCTTAGAACAGGGGTTGGCAAACTAGAGCTTGCTGTCTGTTTTTGTAGATAAAGTTTTATTGGATCACAACCATGATCATTCATTTACATTTGTCTGCTTTCATGCTGCAACGGCAGAGTCGAGTAGCTGTGACAGACACTGTAACCCGCAACGCCCAAATTATTTATCTCACCCTTTACAGAAACATTTACTAACACCTTGAAGCCTTGAAGATGACATAGTTGGTTGGTAAAAAGTAATTTGTGAGGAGGGCATAAGAACACACACACAGCTAAAGCATTTCATTATAGTGTGCAAATACCTAAATGCACATTTACTCGTCAATCCATTTAATGTAGGACCAAGGTCTTTCCTTTGACCACGGTTTTGTTCTCCACACTGTCTGCCTTATATAAACTACACCCACAGTTCATTGCTCACCATGTTTAATTCTTCTACGGCACGTTCACTCAACACGTATTTATTGAGCACCTACAATGTGCCAGGCTCTGTGTGGGGCACTGGGGAGGCCGCAGTGAGCAAGATGGACTTGGTCCCTGCCCCAGTGGAACTGACCCAGTGGGGTGCAACTGTCTCAGTCACTCACACCTAATATTGAGGGAGTAATTCTTTTTAGAGATTCTCCTTCATGGAGTCATTCCAAAGCATTCAATTTAGTTTCCATAGATGCAACTCTATTTCCTTTCACACTCATATTTCATCAGCTTATGTGATGTTTAATTTAAATCACATAATTACAATAACAAGTATGACTGGCACCAAGAGAGTTGGCAACAGACCCATCTGATTCTCAGAAAGTGCAAGACTCAGCTGGTGGGAGCATGAGGTGCATGGGCATTGAGGGTGGGGGTGGGAGACGGCCAGCAGGCAGCTGGCACTTCACGTGCCACAAGGCATCGGTCAGGAAGATCTATCAAGGCCGTGGGAGTGCCAGCCACCCCAGGGAGCTGCTCTAGTGGAGAGGGCTAAGTACTGAGCACTTTTATTATCCGTGCTTTGTGAAGGAAGGAAGGAAGGAAGGAAGGAAGGAAGGAAGGCAGGCCTCTTGCTTTCAATAGTGGGGCATCTGTTCTAATTACATCCCCTTGGCTATCAGGAGAGTGGGAATCAACTGATCTTAAAATCCTAATTGAGGAGGACTTCAGAGGACTCCTAGGCCTAAAGGTTCACTATGTATGGATCTCATCTACAGCATTCTCGACAGAGGGTCAGCTCCTTGCCAAATTCTCCCTGTCCCCTTTGATCCACCCCCAATCCTTTTTCTAGCTACTTCCTTACCTTCAGGTGGGATCTTACAGCCACTGGCTCCAGAGAATCTGGTTGGCTGCCCCCGTGTATCTGTGACTCTTTGCACTTCCTCTACCCTGGTACTTGTCTCACCAAGCATCGTCCAGGGGTCTGCCTCACCCCCCAAACTGTGAGCTCTCTGAAGACAAGAGCCATTTCTTACTACTTAAGTTTTTTCCTCAGTACCTTGCATGGAAAACTAATACATGGAAAGAGCTCGGTCAATACCACTCACTAGAAGAAGGAACGCCTGAATGAACGAACGAATGAATGAGATCCTGCCGGTGAAAGAAGAGGGCATATGTGGGGAGAAAGGCAGGCGAGCAGGTGAGCCTGGAGACAGTAGGGAGAGCCTCTGAGGCCATGCTGGGTTTCATCTCCGTTTCCCACGAAGACGAAGCCAGGCCGCCCCAGCCCCTTGGTCCCTCAGCCCTCACTGTGCTCCCCATTCACTTGGCAGCTGCTGGTACCTTTCTGGGGGACTCTTCCCGTCCTGACATATCCCCAGAGCAGGATCAGCGAAGTCTGGTAATCAATGTGGGCAAATGTTCCTTCTTCCCCCAGAAGCAACTCAATAAACTCCACAAATTATCAGGGTTCTTCCCTGCTCAGCTAATTGTTAGCTCCGGGGAACCCACACAAACTACATCAGGTAAACGCTTTTCCTCCAGAAGCACCGCTCCCTGGAGGGCGTGTATCTGAGGCCGGGAGTGCCAGGGGCAGGGCTCCTGGGATGTGGGTGTCAACACCTGCGGGTGAGCGCCCCTGGGGCTTGCGAGTTGGGGATGGCACCTTGAGAAGGTCTGGGAGTGGCCTGGGGCGTCCGTTCCTTGCGTTCCCGACTCAGCGGCTGACCCAGGAGGGCTGCAGCGTGGGGCGTCTCCTGTCTCTGCGCAGAGGCTGTGCTCAGGATGCTGCCCGGAGCAGATTGGCGCTGGGTCTTGCAGACGGAGGTGCGGCCCGGGGCCAAGCTTTGGGCGAGGGGGCTGCTGGCCGGTCCTCAACTACCTTTCAGGGGACGCCCGCCTCCCTCATTTTCTGTCTCCGCGACTAAATCAGGCAGAGCCACAAGCCTTTAAAGATGAGGCGGCCCACCGGAACCACGTGACCCCCAGGCCGCAGCTGATTGGATCAGGGTGGCCATGTGACCCAAGCGGGGCCAATCGGCTGATCGGACCGTGCACTGGCTTAGCCGAAGAGGGGCCCTGCAAAGGAGATACGGCAAAGGAGTGGCCCAGCATCATTGCCTGCACCTCTGTCGCTGCCACCCCTGCTTCATTGCTCTTACAACACGTGATGTGCCTTGTACATTCGTTGTCCTACTCCCCGTCCTGCTCCGGTCTGATTGGGACAGAATCGAAGAGCAGTCTCCGCCCTGCCTTGCTGCTGAACCCTTAGCTGGCCTTAGCCAGCCATCCCCTGCCCTCAGCCAGTGCCTCTGTTGCTCTAGGTTAGACCTGAGATCCGGCCTGGAGACCTGATGGTCCTATGCCCTAAGATGTTAAAGCCTGCCCCTTCAGGCCTGGCCCAGGAACGGGGTGCAGGCCGTGGGAGCCTGGCTGGGGACCAAGGCACACTCACACTCTACCTGGACCCTCTCGCCTTCCTGCCTCAGGTCTCTGCCTGGGTGGAGATGTCACCTGTCTGGGTCATCACCTGTCTTGTTCCCCTACACAGAGGCAATGGGCTTAGGGAGGTCAAAGGTTAAGGGTCGGGCCTCTGGAATCAGCACAGCCCTGTATTTGAGTCTGGATTCCGCTGTTTTCTAGTTGTGTAAATGTGGGTATGTGCCAAAACCTCTGGGCCCCAGTTTCCTAATCTGTGCAATGGGGGTCCTGTGAACTTGTGTATATATAAGGTGTCCAGGACTGTGCCTGACACACAGCAAGTGCCTCACAAATGTGAACTGTTTTCTTCTCATGCTTTGGTTTGAAGGGAGAAGGGATGGGATCTTATCAGTGCCTTGAATCTTACCTTCCAGAGCACACAGGGATTAAGCAGACCTCAGAGTAGCCTGGCCTAGGTTTCCCTGGAGAAGTAAGGATGCCTGCACCCACTCTGGTGATAGAACAGTGCAGGAGGGTGGGGGAGGGGTGGGGGTGGGGAGGGAAAGGGGAAGGACAAGGCACTCTGTGGCACCCAGGGTAACCATTCTAAGTGGCAGCCACCTTCCCTCCTCCTTGGGCAGCCCCAGCTTGACCTCCACCAGCTCCTGCTCTCTCAATCTTGTCCATCTTCCACCTGTCACTGGCAGACATGAGTCAGAGAAGGGACCTGTCCCCCTCTCAGGGAGGGTAGCCATCTATACCTTGCAGAGGCCTCTGGGGATTATATTTGGATAGTACTTCTCATCCAGAGGAAACGTTTGCAGATGGCTTACCAAGGAGCCTCCCACGCCAGCCTCTGCCTGCCACTCGGCTGCCATTCTGAGCCTGAGCATCATCGATGTGCCCCTCCCCCTCCAGGAGGCAGCTAGCCAGCCCTGCTTGAGATCCTGGCAGCTCTGAAGCCCAGGCTGAGGGTATGAGCCTGCAGTCGGCTAGAGGATGTATGGCCTAAAACATTTCAGGGATGTGCAGGCCGGTGAACAAGGGGTCCTAGTCAAGACGCTGCTGGATTTGGATGCTGGCTTCATACCCATTGGCTGTGTGACCCTGGGAGACTGCATCTCTCTGAGCCTCTCTTTCCCAGTGTGTGTCTCACAGTGCATTGTGATGATTCAGGGTGATGTGGTGATGCTCGTAAACTCCTGCTCAGGCTTCAAGACACAACAGCCACATATTCTTGATCATGGCATGTCTCCATGCAGGAAGGGAGACTGATGGGCAAAGGGCCATGAAAGAAAGCAGTCTGGGGTGAGATTAGGCACATGGGCTCTAGGAAGCATCCGTCTGGGTTCAGGGCTCAGATCTAAACTTACCAGCTGTCTAACTGTGGGCAGGTAATTGACCTGCTTTGGGTCTCAGTTTCCCCATCTATTTGCTAAGGATAACAATAGCACCCACCTCATAGAGCTGATAGGAGGTTTAAGAGAGATAACAGGTATAAAAGCTCTAAGTACAGTGCTTGGCATATAGCAAGTGCTCAAAGTGCATTCACTATTATTATTAAGGGCCCACAATGTGCCAGTGTTGTATGTATACTTTCTGAATAACAAACCAGAGGTCCAGCTGTTTGTACGGTGGAGCACAAGCAAGTTGAGGGGAGAGGAAGGAGATAGGAGGGAGAGAATTGACAAACAGGGGAGAGGAGAGTTCCTGTCTTCCCGTATAGCTCATCTCCATCACATCTGGGGTAATACTTTTGGTTTCAAATGGCAGAAATCCAGATCAAATCAGCCTGGAATAGAGAAGAAATTATTGGCTGCTGTAGTCAAGCTGTAGCTGGCCCCAGGGATGACTAGACTAGACCCAGGGACCCAGATACCACAAGGCCCCACTCTTTGTGCCCTATCTTTATTATGCTCTGTCTGCTGGCTTCATTCTCTCTATTGCGAATGGTGGATGCTTAAGTCTGGAACCATGGCCTCCCTTAGCAGCTCCGATTCACCCTCACACCTTCACTTCCAGAAACAATACAGAGATCCCTTCCCTTCCAATTAGAAAAAGCCCACTGGAAGCCTCTGATTAGTCCAGCTGGCATATGTGCCCACTCCTGGAGCCAAGGGAACGGACCCCTCCTAGACCTGTTTGGGACCGTTCTCCAAAAGAAGGAATGCGCTCAAAGGGAGGGAGGGATTGGTGCTAGGCAAACAAAATGAAAGATGTTCATTGTGATTGAAAGAGGCAGGGGGCTGAACAAAAAGATCAGGGACCAGGGTGCCTGCTGGCTCAGTTGGTTAAGTGTCTGACTCTTGATTTCGGCTCAGGTCATGATCACATGGTTGTGACATGGAGCCCTGTGTTGGACTCCAGGCTGGGTGTGGAGCCTGTTTAAGATTCTCTCTGTCCCTCTCCCTCTGCTCCTCCCCTGCACACACACATTCTGTAAAAAAACAAAAAAACAAAAAAAACAAAAAAAAAAACAAAAAAAAACAGTGACCACTCTTCCTACTCTGTGGTATAAGAGAGTGGCTTTGTCAAGGCCTGTGAGAGGTATCCACAGCTCACTGTGGGCATTATCTCCCCAAAGCTGGTCTTGTTCTAGATCTCATCCTCTCCTCCCTTTTTGTATCCTGCCAGAGGTAAGCAGGTATGCCTGACCCCCACCACGCTGATCCCATTCTTGTGCCTGATCATCTGTCCCATTTCCTGTCTACTTGTTCACTAGTCCACTGCTTTGACCAGCCTTTGTCCTCAGTAGTGGACCCACGTTCCATGTGGACCTACCTGCACATGCTGGTGTGGTTCTATGGGCTACCCCGGTCAGTCTACCTGTTCGACTCAGGGCATTCTACGAACTGTGGATAAACTGACTAGATCCATCTGGAATGAGAGATCCTCCAACCCAAATGAGAAAAGTCTCCCTTGAATCCCTTAAGTGTTGAGATTTAGATACCTTATGCTCCTTCCACCTGCCCTCCTCCTGCAATACTTGGCCTTGTTCCTTGCTGGCTTCCTCTTCTCCTTGGCCCCAGCCAAGGAGTTCTGGGACTCCCAGTAGAGGCTAAACACATGGACTTAAGAGTCAAACCAACCAGAGTCTGAGGCCTGGCTCTGCCACTCATTGCTGTGTGGCCTTGGAAAAATTAATCTCTCTCTCTAGGCTTTTCTGGCAATGATATGCCTGAAGCATTACCATCATTATTATTAAAATATGGTCACATGCGATTGAGCAACAGTTCTTGGCATGAGGTGAATGCCAAAGAGCCTAGGCCTAGCTGCTGACAACCCTGCCTTCCCCACCAGTCTGGCTTCCAGGAAATTTCAGATACCTCTTTCTACCACCATCTCCTTTCCTAAGACAATATCTGTCCTTCAATTACTGCTTATAAGTGGCCATCAGAGAATCAGTCACACTGCTCCAGCAACTCACAGCTATTTATTGAGATGTGTGTGTGCCTATGAGCATGTGTGCATGTACATGAGTGGCGAATGAGTGAGTGAATGAACTGAAAGAATCTAAGAGTGAATTAATTGGTAAGCAAACGAGTGAATTAGTGACTTAATGAGTCAGCAAGTGAGTGAAGAAGAGTGTGTAAAATTGAGTAGATCATGCTCCTTGCTCCCACAACTAATCCAATAAGCGGTGGCATAAATTTTTCATCTTTATTAACACAAACAGAGGTTAAGAATAGCACAGGAAATGTTACAGACCATAAGCTGGATGAGAAAGATACTATATTCCTTTCTTCTCGCTGCTTTAACAAATTACTACAAACTTAGTGGCCTGAAACAACACAGATTGTCTTACAATCCTGGGGGATGGGGGTCCAAAATGGGTATCGATGGGCCAAGATCAAGGTGTCTACAGGGCTGTGCTCTCTGGAGCTCTAGGGGAGGATCTGTTTGCTAGCCTTCCCCAACTTCTGGCCACATCGTTTCCTGGCTTGTGGTTTCTTTCTCCATCTTCAAAGCCAGCAGTGCTGCATCTAATAATCTGCATCTGTCACCACATCTCCATCTCAAACTTTTGACACTCCTGCCTTCCTCTTACAGTGACCCACGTGATTACATAAAGTCCACCCAGGTAGCCCAGGATAATCCACCCATCTCAAATCCTTAACATAATCACATCTGCAAACTTTCTTTTGCCATGGAAGGTAGATAACACAATCATGGGCTTCTGGGTTTCAGATGTGGACATCTCTGTGGAGCCGTTATCGTACCTATCCTTCCTCAAGAGGATACCTTCCTCACAAATACCTTCCTCAGAGGGCATATGCAGTCACTGATTCCTACCCCACTGGAAGAGGGGCAGGAGGGAGATGAAGGAAGCATCAAAGCATTTACTAGATGCCCAAGCCTGGTACTTTTGCTCTTCTTCTTGTGGCCTGAGCACTGGGATTTTTGAAACCTCCTCAGACGGTTCCAGCATGCCCTCAAATTTGGGGAACACTGTTACAGAAGATATGCCAAGATCATATGCCACTACAATTGAGGGTCAAATCTGCCCTGAGATTTCTGGAAGAGAAGGGTCAAGGTATCTCAACTCTGGGTGCACATTACTGTCAGCTGGGGAGATTTTTGAAAGACTTTTTATTTTGAAGTGAGAAGAGAGTTGCAAAGATAGTACAGAAATTTCCTGTAGACCCATCACCCAGCTTCCTCTAACATTAGCATCTTACATAACCATGCTACATGTATCCGGACTAAGCAATCAACATTGGTACAGTACTGTTAGCCCAATGGAAGACTTCATTCACATTTCTCCAGTCTTTTCACCAATGCCTTTTCTCTTGGTCCAGAATCCTGTCCACATCTTCCATAGCACTGAGACACTGAATCTACTTAGTCTTTAATTTGTGTGAGTTTCTCAGGCTTTCTTTGCTTTCCGAAGACCTTGGCATGTTTGAAGAGTACCGGTCAAGTATTTTGTAGAATATCCCTTAATTTGGGCTTGTCTAACATTTTCTCATGATTAGACCATGGGTTATGGAATTGGGGAAAGATAATCGTTATTTGATTAAGGTGGTATCTGTCAGTTTTCTCCACTGGAAAGACACAATTTGAACTTTTCCACACTCTATTCATTAGAAGTGAGTCCCTACGTCCAGCCCACATGGCATGGGTACGTTATTCTCATCATTCGTTAGTTGCTCCATACTGCTTTGTTACCACCTCATTGCTCTTTATTAATAAGGTTGTAACAAGCTAGACCCAGCTAGTAAGCGGCAAAGCTAACATTTGAACTCATGTCTCCCTGACTCTAGGCCATGTTCTTTCCACTTCGTTATCATTCATTGCTAAGTCAAGAGGATCTCACAGTCTCTAAAGTAGGAGCTACCCCTCAGCTTGCCTATATAGTGTTCTTCAAATCAGTTCAAAGTAGGTCATGAGATCAGTCTGCAGGTTGCACTTTAAATAACAAAATAGGAACTATAACAGGACAGAAAAGAGTATATCACACACATAGTAAGTATAGTTTCATAAAGCTTTTGTTTCTGTATACTCTGTGTTTAGAGACCCTTATCTTTACAGTGGGGATAAAAATAGCACCTCCTCCAACCCACACATACACACACACATGGTTGTTATAGATTAAATCAATTGATGTAGGTAAAGCACTTAGAAAAGAGACTGGCACACATTAAGCAGTATATAAATATTATGAACTATGCATGTGCACAAATGGGTCATGATGTAAAATGTATTTCCTATTGTAAACTGCAATTAACAAGTTAGAAAACACTGAACTCATATCTCTAGACCAGCGTCAGCAGATTTCTGACCTCCAGCCCACTACTTGTTTTTGTAAAGTTTTATCAGGGGCATAACCATACTCATTGGTGTATATATTGTCTATGGCTACTTTTGAGCTACAATGGTAGAGTTGAGTACTTCCAATAGAAGCCATATGGCCCACAAAGTTGAAAATATTTACTATCTGGTTATCCAGACCCATAAACCTTCCTAGAGGTCATCTCATAATACAAGTGTTGTTAGATGCCTCTATTGAGGCCATCTGGCCCTGTTCTGCTACTGCCCTGGCAGGCATGTTTGCCCCTGCAGACCATTCTGGGCTGTGTGACTGCTGGGTGCTTGGGCCTTGAGAAGCTCACTACCCTCGACACTGAACTGGTGCCCACGCTTGCTTTATTTATCCACCTCCATGGCTGTTCATGGTGGAAAGCCAGAAACATGGTACACCGGTCAGGGTCCCAGTAGGAAACAGATGGCCATTCAAATTAGAAGAATTTGAGGCGTGTTTAATAAAGAAGCTCTTTACAAAGGGAAGGGCAAGGTGTAGGAAAGCCACAGGCATAGCAGAGTCCTCAGAGGCTAGTAAAAGCTGAGCTCTTACCACCCTTGGCAGGAGAGGACAAGCAGAGGGAGCAATTCCTGAACCTAGAAGGAGTCAGTCACTTGGAAAAGACCCTTAGTTGGAGCCAAGACCTCAGTCCCGGGTTGGAGAACCTGTGAAGAGGGAGCCAGAATAAGTGTCCTGACTTCACCTTCCTCTCTCCCTGATCTACTGTTGGGGTCCCCATTGGCCAAACTGAAATGGAAGCCAGATGGCATGAGACTCATTGATGTGGTCTCACCTTCCCAGGGCAAAAGGGCAGGGTGGAGAAGGTTGGAAAGTCTCAGCTACCAACACACATAGCATTGATTTAGAAATCCAGGCATGTTGACCGTGCTTAAGGTCCTCCAGACAATGTCCCCATTTCATCTCTTCAAGTTGAGAGTGTGGCCCAGACACCAAAGGGTGGCCACAGCTTTTACCTTTCACCACCTTGTCTTCCTAGATCTGTTAGGCTCCAGATGATTATCATGGGGTTAATCCTTCTGGATCTTTTCATCATGAGAAGGGTAGGAGGTCATGAATGGAGGCACAGATGAGCCGCTGGGGTTTTTGTGAGACTGAGCAGAGTCTGATTAATATTTATAGATGTTAGCCAAGTCCTTCCATCTCGGAGAGGAGCTATGTCCCATTCCCCTTGGTAGCCCAGCTCAAATCCAACAAACAGGTGAGCCAACCTGCGGTGGCCCTTGGGAAAAAGGACTGCAGCACAAAAAGCTAACTAGGCTGAGAAATGTTCTCACTGGCCAGACCCCTCTGCCCCCACCGCTAGCCCAGACTGCCTCAGCTGGCATCTGATATTTTACAGGCCCCTAAATGCAGCCATAAAACTAAAGCATGTCACCCGGAGGGTCTTTCTTGGCCAGTCCAAAGCACCCATTTTACAGATAGGAAATCATAGGCTTACAGGAAAGAAGGGGCTGGTCAGTAGTCCAGTCGCCTTGTCACAGAGCTGGGGATAAAATTCAGGACTAGGGACGCTCATCAATTTTCATATTTCTTTTACAGAAGATGGATGTTGAAGTCAGTCCTGGAGCCCTGGGAATGACTGTAAGTGCGGTCGGACTAGTCTTAGGCAGCTTTCTCATCAGGCTCAGTAACCGAGGCCGTACACTGGAACCATCGGCCTCGGAGGCACCAGTTCTGAGGAGGCAGCATGTGAAGCACAAGCTTGAGTCACGCAAATCAGCCCAAATTCAGACTCCCACCTGCTAGTGGCTATTTTACCCTAATTTTTGTGCTAATGAGGCTCCATTTTCCAGCCCTATCGATTCAGCACTATTATCAACCACCGAGTTGTATTAACCCCAGTACCTTCCAAGCAAGGACCTTAAAGTGTCCAAAGGTCACTAGATGACACTTCTATTGTCTTTCTTTCTTCCTTCATCTGGAAGAAGGGTAGAATATTTGCAACTGATTTCACAACAAATCAGAAGCCAGCTAGTTTGAGTGTAGCCATTAGGGCTCTGTTCTCTAACCCTGAGAGACAGGGATCCCTGATATGAGAGCAGAGAGGCCTCCTGAGAAGCCAAGGATTTGACCCCACTTTCATGGACTCAAGTGTAATTAGTAAAACCTCAAGGTTCTCCTCCCTCCACCTACCCCGCCCCCCAGTTCTTCAGAGCGATGAAGAATTTAGATGTATAGCCCAAATGCTCGGGTTTTAAATTAGACAACTTTGTCCTGACAGGAACCGAGTCACGGCTGTCATACCTGATTATTTTTAGAGTCACTACTAAACTCTTTGAATGGTGTGAGCTGCCACCATTCAAGGCAAACAGAAAGACTTCACATTTTATCATGACAGCTCAGAGCCATCCACCTCCTCGTGTTCGTTATTTCCATCCTGACTGTGGAAGGGATCATGCGGCATCTTGACAATCTTACGGCAAGGAAGGCAGACCCCATGGCTCTTTACTACATCTGAGGGACTGAAAGCTCCCATTGCTGAGCAAAGCCTGTGGCCTCCAGGAAGCCAAGGAGAAATATTCTAGAGGAAGGGGCTGCTCCCTAGCCTCGTCTGGATGAACCATCATTGCTCATGAGAAGCAGAAATGGACCCGCAAGTAACCAACCAATAAGAGTGGCTGTATGCAAATGCTGCAGGCTGGTGAATGATGTCACAGTCCCCTCCTCTGACTCAATAATGCCACCACCACTGAAAAGGCTGACTCCTGACCGTAGCTCTTCAGAGAGAAAAATTCACCGCAAGCAGAGCACCCTCTAGATTGTTCCTGGAGTGTGGAGACAGAAGTCTCTGCTATCCAAGTTACTGAATCCAGAAAAAAAAAATGACCTTATGAACATGGGAAAAGAAATTGAGCTAAGGCCCAAGGCAAATGTCTCTTCTTACATCCACTTTTTGCTGAATTACAGGAACAAGTTCAAGGAGCAGCAGCCAAATACCTACCTCAGCTTTAAAGAGTTCTCTAGAAAGTGTTCGGAAAAATGGAGATCCATCTCAAAACATGAAAAGGCCAAATATGAAGCCCTGGCCAAGCTCGACAAAGCCCGATACCAGGAAGAGATGATGAATTATGGTGGCAAGAAGAAGAAGAGGAGAAAGAGGGACCCCTACGCACCCAGACGGCCCCCATCGTCTTTCTTGCTCTTCTGCCAAGACCACTATGCCCAGCTGAAGAGGGAGAATCCGAACTGGTCTGTAGTGCAGGTGGCAAAGGCCTCAGGGAAGATGTGGTCAGCAACAACAGGTGCTGAAAAGCAGCCATATGAGCAAAGAGCAGCTCTCCTGAGAGCCAAGTACCAAGAGGACGTGGAAATCTACCGTAAACAACGTAAGGCCAACAAGGGCCACCAACGGTCAGCTAAGAACCAGCGAAGAGGGAAAATGGAGTCGGACAAGGCTGACGGATCCAATTAGAAATAAAATGTCATTCAACTGTATTGCCTGTCTCTGGTCTCCTGTGTGGCATTACAGCGGCCGTGGCTGCTGCTGCTTGGAGGAAGTGAGTGGGGTGGTAGTTGAGGTTGGGGTTTGGAAGCTGACCCTGGGGAGGGCTGGCTTTGAGACAGGTAGCAAAGGTGTCCACAGAGCAGCCCGTGAGGTCAGTACCTACAGAGCTTGGCTTGGGCAGGTCGGATGGGAGTCTCCAGGTGCAAAGTGGAAGTCATGGAGGTAAGGGCATCCTGGTTGCAAGTGGTTATCTAGGGCAGAAGACTCTCCTCAGGGTCAGGTGCATGAGCACCGGTCCTTCAGTCCTGCCATTCTCTTCAGCAGGAGGGCCAGAAGGCCTGGAGTTCAAGTTGCACTCCCAGTTCAGGCCCAGCAGAGGTTGAGAAACTGGAGTTTAGGTGGGCCTTGGGGGGTTTGGTTTCTCCAGTAATTCTAGAACTGCTGCGCCAGCAAGCCTTACATACCATTAGCCAAGATGAGACTCCAGTGGTGATCCCTACTCTAGTGGGGATGAAGCTCTGGACTGATTTTACAAAAACAGACATTTGACTCTGCCCAAGTCCTACAACTTGGAGAAAACCCTGTCATAATTTTGGTGGGCATCCACCCACTCATTTTTCTGTGCTTATAAGCATAACACACATGGGCATGGACATTTGTTGCCTTTCTGACTACCTGGTATCCATCCCTTCTCCTCTTGTTCACAGCACCTGCCTCCATCCAAGGCTTGATCAGATGAAGTCCTCCAGTCACACTGATTGGTTCAGTTACAGGCATGTGACCCATGCTGGTCCAATCAGAGTGGACCACAGAACTTTTGCAAGGGATCCTATGGCCCTGTATAGTATAGCCCTGAGGCTGTTGTGAGCCATTTGCCTCATTCTCGGGCCCCAATGTTAGTCTTTATGGCATCAGGGTATAGTCTTGAGATTTTCATTGAAGATGAACCCACATATTCCATCTTTTTGTCTAAGTTAGTTTGAATTAGGTTTTCTGCCACTTAAAGTCAAAACTGGTAATTTGACACAAATCAGATTGTTTTGTGTCTTTGCTGTAACTATTTTTCAGGCAACAATATACTATGGGCAACGTTTCATATCAATATAGATTGATACGAACTATTTTGAAATGGCTCTTGGCTTCTTGACATCAAAAAGACTGGGCCAAATTGCAAAAATGCTTTTTTGTCACCAGGTTATGCACGCAAGAGGCTTCCCTAATTCCATCTCCATTCCTATTCCATGATGCACTTACACTTCATACTGTACTGCTATTTGTACTCTCAAAACAAAAGTAAAAAGGCTTACTTTGAAAAGTCTTATAGGACTGGGTGAGCCTTTAGGGAATAGAAGGTAATAGAGTGGAGTGATTTCAAAATTCAATGTCTGGAATCAGGCTATTTGTGGGAGACTCACATGTGGCAGATCCTGTGCTGGGTACCGGGAGGCCCCGCATAGACTACTGTTAGGTTCCTGCCCTGAAAGAACTTTCCTTCTGATGAGAGAGTTGGTTGTGGGCATAAGCAACAGCACTACAAGGCACAGTTAAAGTGAAGACTGTACAAAGTGCCAGGGTGGAAGCAGGTACCCCCTACCAAGGCAACCTTTGAAGTCTTCAGGGAGGAAGCAGCTTTATCCTACTTGGCAACCTTGTACTGGTGTTGGCCAGATTCCTGTTTCCCATTCCCTGTTTCCTACAGTTGTTGTTCCAACTTGGCTCTGCTTCCCCTGCAGCCCAACCTCCACTCTCTCAGGAGACGTCCTCATTTTCTATTTCATTGAGAAAGCAGAGATCATCAAACCTAAGTGCTCTTTTTTCTTCTTTCTCAACATGTAATCCACACCCATCCCTTCCTTCTGGTCTCAAGTCTCACAGGAAGCTATAACGCACTTGCTACCCTGCTTCCCCTGCCTCCCTCAGGCCCTTGCTCCTCACTGCAAAGATGCAAATCCTTCAGCCTCTAAGCTCGCACAGATTGGCTTGGTGCTATGGTACAAATGGTTCTGATCTTAATGTCTGCAAGACCCTGGGCAAATTCTCTTTCCTCTGAGTCCTCCCCCATGCAATGGGGATGATGCCCACCTTGCAGGTTGCTTTAGTGAATAAATGATGTAATACATATAAGAGCACTTGACACAGTCATTAACACATAATAGGTACTGTGGTGGGCATCCTCTAGGGTGGCTGTCTCATGATTCTCCCTGCTGGTATCTATACCCATGTATGATCCCTTCTGATTAAATATGGGCAGAACATGTAACTTGCTTTTAATCAATAGAATGAAGGAAAACAGATAAGATGTGACTTCTGTGATTATGTAATGATATATAAAACTCCATCTTACTACTTGATATGCTCTAGAGATTCTCTGTGCTGGCTTGGTGAAGCAGCCAAGCTGAGGAAACCCACATGGCAAAGAATGGTGGTAAGTCTCTAGGAGCTGAGGGTGGCCTCAGACCGATAGCCCAACAAAAACTAAAGCTCCCAGTCCTACAACCATGAGGAACTGAATGTTCAGCAACTACATAAGCAGGGAAGTGGACCCCTCCCCAGTTGAGCCTCCAGATGAAAACCCAGCCCTCACTGACACCTTGATTGCAGCATTGTGAGGTCTCACAGCCAAGCTGAGCTGTTACTGGATTCCTGACCCACAGAAACCATGAGACAATGTGTATTGATTTAAGCCAGTAAGTGTATGGTGATTTGTTACATGACAATAGATAACCAATACAGTATTTAATAAATGCCTGATTTCTTATAATTCTAGAAGAGGCTGTCTTTAGCCTTATGTCTCTCTCTAGCCTCTACTTTAACTGTTTGATTTCCTTTCCTTTGTAACTTCCTGAAGGTGGAAAAGACCACCTCCATCCCTGCCCTGGGCAGAGTCCATCCTGGCTTGTACTCCTCTGTAGTGGTTCCAGTTAAGTTGTTTCCAGCCTGACCTGTGGGCTCCTGATGGGTAGCAGCTGGGTGTTGTACCACACTCCTTTCTGGGAAGTGGGCTGCCACACAGCCGGGCCCAGCCCTCATACTGCCCCTTTCTGGTTTCCTGTGTGATTAATTACATGAATGTGGGTGGCCAAGTCATAGTTTTGACAACAGTCTGCATCACCCCTGCTGAAGACAAATTCCATTAACATTCCTTTATGAAAAAGGCGACAGGAGGGTGTGAATCTGTAGGCTTCTAATGACTGTAATGTAATGACAGAGGAGGGAGGGAAGGAGGAGGAAGAGGAGGAGAAGGAGGAGGGGGAGGAGGAGGAGAGGTGGGAGCCTGGACTAAGTCAGTGGGCTAGAGGAGAAGCAGGCAGGAAGTGTGGTGTGGAGCCAGCGCTCCAGACCCACTCAGGTGGGCTGTGCCCCTGCCCTTGGAAAGAGGAAGGCAGAGTCTTTGGGCCCACTGCTGTCTCAATGGCTAAATCACTGCACTCTGATCCTTCTCTCCTAAAGCTTTTCCTATGTTCATTTATTCATTCATTTATTCATTTATTCAACAAATATTTATGTAAATCTTATGCTTGCAATATACCAGGAACTGTTCTGATGCTTGGAATACAGCAAGGTCTGTGATCTCTTACGTTCCAGGGAGGGGAAGACAGATAATAAGTCAACAAATAAACACACCGGATCATTTTTTGATAGTGCCAAGTGCTCCAAAGAAAATAAACAAGGGTAATGAGATAAACAGTGACAAGGGAGGTTGAGGGCATGTTAAATCAGTGGCCAAAGATGACATCTGAGTTTGGATTTAAAGGACAAGTAGAAACCAGGCATGCCAAGGTCTGAAGAAAGGGTTCTTCAAGCAGTGGGACAGCTAGTGCAAAGGTCCTGAGACAGAAGTGAGCTTGGCATATTAGAGGGAGGGAAGGGAGGCCAGAATGACAAGGTGTGAGCAAGTGGATGCCATGCAGCTGGAGAGGGGCAGACCTTAGAAAGGAGTTTATTTTAACATCTAAGTACAGTGGGAAGCCACAGAGTTTTCTGCAGGGCGAGCCATGTACATCCACTTTGATTTCTGGTTATTGGGCATTCTAGAGTCTTCAGAGACTACCAAGTGCCAACAAGGAGATGCTAGCCCCTCCAAGGTCTGCAAGAGCTAGAGGCAAGGTTAACAAATATCAAGCCCATGACATGTCTCTTTTTTGGAGGGGAAAAAATCAGGAGCCTCTACTTGGTACTCGTGGGAGCAACTGTAAGCTAAAAATCAAACATGAAAAGTGTGAAACTTCTACTCCTGTGATTCATAAGGGTAGGCATGGGTGGCAGAATGTTCCATAAGGACACTTCTTCCCAGGTCTCATGTTTGCATGTGGAACAGCTTTCACTCGAGTGGTGGTTGTCAACCTTGAGCCTATGTTAGAATCACCTCCGGAGCACCTGGGTGGCTCAGTCGGTTGAGCATTCAACTTCGGCTCAGGTCGTCTCGTGGTTTGTGAGTTTGAGCCCCACGTCAGGCTCTGTGCTGACAGGTCAGAGCCTAAACCCTGCTTCAGATTCTGTCTCCTTCTCTCTCTGCCCCTCCCCTGCTTGTTCTCTCTCTTTCTCTCTCTCTCTCTCTAAAAAATAAATAAACATTAAAAAAAAAGAATCACCTCTGAGCATGTTGGATACAGAATGCTATGTCCCCAAAAATGCCATTTTTCTGGGAGTTGGACCTAAACTTTGCATTTCCAAAAGTTCCCAGGTGACACTGATGCTGCTAGTCCCGGGCTCACAGATGAATTCTTCTCCCTCTTGCAACCCAGCCATTCACTTAGAAGAGTGAGTGAGACTTATCTGCCTACTGGGTTTGAGAGAAGGAGCTGACCATCCTTTTCTTTCTTCCCACCCCTCCTTGGCTGCAGAGTGCGCTCAGGTCTGTGTTCCAATTACTTCATTGGTAATAGAGGCGACAGGCTGACCCTCATGTTTTTCTCCTGCACTGCCAACGGATTTCAAACCTCATGGGAATGAGCATATTTATGTATTGGGTTTACCTCAAATCCCTACAGAGGAGTTGATCCCAGTTGAAAAACAATTGATTAGCATCTGGAACACATAACTGTATTGGGATCTTATAGCTGATTTTAGATGCCACTAAAGCACCAACTGTCTGAGGATGAAATGATCCAGTTTCTGGGCCTTTAAGTCTGAGGATCAGGTCCATGGACAGAGCATGGTCCTTAGGGTTAAGTCACCAAGGGGATGACACTCTCTTGTCATGTACCTCTAATCACACTCCCCAAAATAATACTTGCCCTTAGGTGTTCTGGAGAGTACACAAAACATCTGGGATATCACAGTAAATGAGGGCTGGTGTGTAAGAAGGACCCTATGAATGAGGGTGCCTGCCCTGGTGTCTAGAGGATGGTTTAAAGAAGAGAAGAACAACACAGAAAAAGGCAGTTGAAGCAGAAGAAAGCTTAGCCAGGGGCCTGAAGGGGGCCATGTGATGTTCCAGGCTGGCCTTGACCTCTGGGTTGGTGGGATGCCATGAATATGCTCATGTGGCCATCCCCTTGTAAGTTTCCATGCAATAGCTCTCACTACCCATTGCTCCCTTTCCAGTCCTTCCTCTGATGCCTGATTGATGTAAGACTCTTCCCCCTCAACAGGAAAGTGTTTCAGTGGTTGCCCATCGCCTGTGGCAGTCTGACACAGCATGAGCCCCTGCTGCCTCTGCACTGCCACCCACACTCAGCTTCTGCAGTAGTTCCCAGTGATCCCCACCTTCTGGTATTCACACCCTTGTGTAATACCTCCCTTTAAGTGTGGGCTGGACCTAGCGACTTACTTCTAATGAATAGAATAGGGCAAAAGTGATAAGATGTCACTTCTGTACCAGTGACTAGGGTGTAAAAAATGGTCTCTCTCTGTCTCTGTCTCTTGCTTGCTCAAAGCAAACTGACATGTTGAAAGCTGCCCTGTGGAGGGGCTCATGTGGAAAGGAACTGAGGGTGGCTTTGGCCAACACCCAGTGAGGAACTGAGGCCCCCTTTCAAACAGCCTACAAGGAATGAATCCTGCCAACAACCATGAATAAGCTTGGAGGTGGATCATTCCTCAGCTCCAGTGGACACCTTTACTGAACAGCCTTGTGACCCAGATAAGCCACTTCTGATTCCTGACTCACAGAGACTAAGCTAATAGATGCTGTTGTTTCATGCAACCACAGTTTGGGGTAATTTGTTACAAACCAATAGGTGATAATCCAGATTGAGTTATCAAGAGAGGCATAGTATCATGGAAAATACCTAAAAATGTGCGATGGCTTTGGAAACAGTGGGCAGTCTAGGGGAATATTCTGTGAAGCTTGTTAGAAAAATCTGGACTTTGAGGATGCTGCCAGTGAAGGCTCAAAAGGAAGCAAGGACATGTTATGGAAACTGGAAGGAGGGGATCCTTGTTTTGTAGTGGCAGAAAGCTTAGCAACACTATTGTCTGCAGTTACGTGAAAGTGCAACATGGCCCACTCAACTTAGTAACCTAGCCAAGGAGAGGTCCAAGCAAAGTGCCAAAGGCACCGACCACTTTCTTCTTGACATTTATGTGAGAAGAGATAAATCAAGGGAAAAATTGTTTAAAAAGGAGTCAGGACTTGACAGGTTTTGTTTTGTTTTGTTTTGTTTTAGAGAGAGAGAGAGAGAGAGAGAGAGAGAGCAAGAGTGGGGAGCAGAGGGGTGGAAGGAGAGAGAGAATCTTAAGCAAGATCCACACCAAGCCTGATGCGGGATTCAATCTCACAACCCTGAGATCATGACCTGAGCCAAAATCAAGAGTCAGATGCTCAACCGACTGAGCCACACAGGTACTCTGGGACTTGATAGTTTTGAAAACTCTCAATTTCCCAAGACAGCAAAGGACACTAAAATCAAGAAATGGCTTTCCAGTGCTGTCAGGGAAAGGTGGTCTGGAGATAAAGCTGAGAGTAAGGCTGTGCAGCCTTTGGTTGAGACCTCAGGAAGACCAAAAGAGCAGGGCGTCATTCAGTCACACAAGGTCCTTTAGAGAGATGACGGTGGTCTCACAGGTCCTCCAGATCAAACAGCAAGGCCTCTGGGAAGCATCAGAGTATCGCTCCTTGGTCACCTTAGCAGAAACTCAAGGTAGAGAAGGGTTTTGTTCAAAGAAATCTGTGGGCATGGCTTCCGTGTAAAGAGTGAATCTCAGATTTAGCGAAGACCCACAAAGGTCTGGAGAAAACTATGATCAGAAGAAGGACTGAGAGGGATGGAGTCAGCACAAAATAAAAAGAGGTCACTGGACTCCCCAGTCTCAATATATGCTTTCTTCCATGGGAAAAAAATGACTCAGAGGGAGAAAACAAGAGTTCAGAAGGTGGGGCGAACACTCATGGAGAATTATTCCCAGATTTTGAAGGTAATCAAGAAAGTTCCAGTATCTCCTGGGTAGATTTCAGAATTGTTATGGACCAGGGATTGCTTTATGGCTCACATTTCCCCCTGTTTTGAGTAGGAATGTCTGTAACCATTACCTTAGGCCTGTCCCACCATCGTGTGTTGGGTATGTGGGGGCCGAGAACTTTTCTCTCTGGTTTTGTAGAACTACAGCACCAGAGTAACTGTCTTCTAGAACCTGCCCTTAAGGAACCACACCCACGAGTCTCATCCATACCTGAACCGGATTTAGATGATGGTATTCTATACTCTGAGCTAATACTATCATGGGGTAAGACTTTGGGGACCCGAGGATGGGGTAACTGTATTTTGTGTGTGAAAGAAGAACGAGTCATTGGGGGCCAGAGGGCAGCCTGTGGTAGATACCTTCAGAAATGACCACATGATCTTCATCTCTTGGCATTTGTGCCCTCAGTCAATCCTCTCCCCTCTGTGTGGGCTGGACCCAGTGAATTGCTTCTAACAAGTAGAACACAGCAAAAATAGTAAGCTGCCACTGTTGAGATGAAGTTATAATGGACTGGGACTCCCGTCTTATCCTCTCCCTCTCTGACTCGCTCTGATGGGGTAAGCAGCCATGTTGAAGCCCGACAGAAAGGCACTGAGGTAGTCTCTGACTGACAGCACGGAGACACTCAATCCTTCAATCATGTGAGTAAGCTTGGAGCAAACCCTTCTCCCCAGTTGGGCTTTGAGATGACTTACAGTCTTGGCAGACACCTTGACTGTGGCCTGTGAGAAACCCTGAGCCAGAGGACCTAACTAAATCACAATCAGATTTCTAACACACAGAACATGTGAGGTAATGTTGTTTCAAGCCATATGTTCTGGGGAAATTTGTTACACAGCAATAGATGCTTATTATTATCCACCCAAAGGCCCTGCTATGCAGTATTTCCCCCAGAAATGTTATACCTTGACACTCTCCTCAGGGGTTTTGCACATGCTACTCCAGGCTGGGACCATCCTCCTTACCTTTTAGGTCTGGTAAACGTCTACCTTCAGATGACAGTCAGGTCAGGTGGCCCTTCCTCCAGGAAGCCCTCTTTGACTCTCCCACCCTCTTCTGTGCTCCTGTAACATATTATCATCCCACTGCAGATCACATTGTATCAACTGTCTCCCAAACTTGAGGAGAAGGGCAGAGGCTTTGCCTTATTCATCCTGGTACCCTTTAAAATCTTACACAATGCGTGATATGCAGTAAAATAATAATAGTAAACATTTATTGGATGCCTATGCTGTGCCTGGTACTGTTTGGGGTGAACCAGATGTAATTATTTGATTTGCTAATAAACCCAATGAGGCAAGAACTTTAAATACCTCCGTTTTGCAGGCAAGGAACTGAAACTCTAGGCCAGCTTCTCAGTGCCTGCTTGTTGGAATCATGAGAGGCACACTGCTCCTCCTGTCCTGTGGCTGGCAGTAGTCGGTCCCCTCCTCATGGGAACTCTGCAAACAGCAGAGCTGGCCCAGAAGGCTTCTTGAGCACCAACACTCACACTCTGTGCTTGACTGGCTACATAATGTAGTATTTCCAGAGAAATACCTGGATCTATCCCTTGGCACCTCCAAGAAAGGGCTTGGCTGGCATCCAGAGAATTTATTGGGCACCAGAAACCACACCTCCAGCTCTCTGCTCACAGCTGTGCGTCTGGTCTGCAGGCAGAGTGAGCATTTTCCTCCCCTCACACTCTGTCATTATAAACCACGTAAATTCCTCGATACTCATGTTGAAATGAACAGATGTGGCTCTGTATTTTTAATGCATTATCTGCAATTAGCAGCAGTGGGCATGAAGAACTCTGCCATCCCTGGGGCTGCCCCTCGTGGATGCAGCTGTGAGTACATTTGGGTTGAAGAATCTGGCCAGACTCCTCTGGCCTGTGCAGCTCTGGCAAGCGGGTGAGGGAACTTCCATTTGTAGAGTGTCTACTCTGCCAGCAAGCAGAAAGGGGACTGCTGAAGCCTGATCATCACTCCACTGCCAGCCTGGCCTCCCTTCTACCCATCTTGCTGTCAAAACACCCTGAGGGGGTGTTCTCTAAGCGGAGCCCCAGTGGGCAGACAGCAGTCCCAAAAGTCATGGGTACTAAAGGTTTTTACGGGCTTGAGGTCTGCGGTGTGGAGGAAAGGGTCTGTAAAGTGCAAATGGGGCATGCTCAGTGCCCATGGCAAACCTGAGAGGGTGTCTGCACGGACTTCTGAAAAGAAGGAAGCTGGTTAGGGTTAACGGGTGTGCACCAGCTTTGTCCAAAGAGGGACATTTTTGGCAATAAATACAGTGCTAGTAACTAGCATGTATTGGGCACTTTCCTTGGACCAGGCCCTGTTTCTAAGTGCTCTTCAAGCATCACCATATTTAATTCCAGAAGCAGTGTGGATGCCCATCCCACCCACCAAACCACAGCCAAAGACCACCAGGAATCCACCTGTAGTTGAACAAAGTTGGCATTATTGGCTTGTGGCAATGAGCCAGAGTGCACACCACTGGGAACTGTGGAGGTCCCAGTAAGAGGGTATTGGAAAGGACCTACTATAGGATTCAAGCCTGTGTTAGGTGATTTGGGGAGGGCTCAAGGAAGTAGAGCTTTGCTGTGGATTAGATGCTGTCACAAAGTAGGCATATGTTTACAACTGGGTAGTTCATAAATTTTATCTAGAAGGCAGGAAGAATGAAGCAGGACTAAAGTTGTAATTGGTAGAGCAGCAGCTGTCACTCATGTCAGCCAAGATGCAGAGGGAGGGGACTGTTCAGTCATCTTTGTGTCTTGGTAATGTTCTTGCTTGTGCTCGAGTTCAGATGTGATTATGAAGCAGTCCTGTTTTTGTCTTAACCCATCATGGTTATAGAACGGCCTGTGTGATGCTGATGTTTATGTTCAACAGGACAACACCAAGGTCTGCTGTGGGTGCCAGGCCAGCTCCCAGTGAAGCAGTGGCCTGATTTTGCCAGGCCAGTTTCCAGCCCTCAGGGGCTGCTGCTCTCTTTCTCAGCGGGCCCTGGGATTGTGCCAATTTACAGAAATAGGGAAACTGAGGCTCAGAGAGTTGTCATGGCCCGAAAGTGGTGCTGTGATTCCAGAGTCACTGGACTTAACTTGGGTGGGTGCAAAGGGAACGGGAGGGGAGGGGGTATGATTATGGGAAGCAAGGCGGTCCATGATGGGGATTGGCCACGGCAGAGAATAGAAAGAACATAGGCCTTGGAGTCAGAGATCTCCACTTTAGAAATCTATCCCTACCATTTACTAGCTAGGTGGTCCTGGGCAATTTATCGAACATCAGAGATTCAATTTCTTCTTTTGCATATAGGAATACAAAACTCTGTTTCCTAAGGTTATTGTGAGAACAAAAGTAAAAGACACAGGGTAGAGTGCCTATGTACCACCTGACAACAAGAGAGACCACTCTGAGCATGTGCTGCATGCCAGACACTGTTTTAAGTACCTCACATGTGTTGACTCATCTAATATAGCAACCCCATGAAGCAGAGTCTATAATAATCTCTGGTTTGCAGGTGAGAAGATGGAATACAGACAGATTAAGCAACTTATCTGAGGTCACACAGCTATCAGGTATCAGAACTCAGGCATTCTGACTCTAACATCCTTATTCTATGGCCTCTCATGAAAATTGTTGGGTCACTGCTCCTTCCCTTCCATAGCTGCAAGGGTTTCAAGACTCTGGTCAAATTTTGATGGCAATTTAATGCCCTGGAACTCCCAGGGTCCCAGACTCTTGCTTGTGGATGGGTCTAAGCTGTTTGCTTGGCTGTGGTTCTGAGAGCATTCATTGCCTTTTAGAAGGTCAAAACAATCTTGGCATTACAGACACCATAGATTCAGGCCACCGTGGTCAATAGATCAAATAAAACATAGTATTGCCTTTTGGTATTTCCATGCCTGTTAGTAAGTACTGGAATCAGAGAGAAACACTGGGAAATGAGTAAAAACTAAAGCGTGTTGGGGAACGGCCCAGTGAGGCAGCAGAAGCCCTCTTGTGGCAAGACTGATGTGTGGGCAGAAGGCAAATGGCTGCCCTAGAGGAAATGGACCAGCTGTGGCTGGTCTCCCTCAGTCCCAGAACAGCAGAAAACCATTGCCACAGCACCATGGTCCAAGGCTGACTCCACACTGCCTGGTTCTAACCTGTTGAGTGGGTTTATAGGTTCTGTCAACAGTTCTGGGAGACTGGGGGGCAGGAACTCCTAGACCCAGTAATTCTAGTGACCAAGGTCCTTCAGGCCATTCACCTCTCCCCTCCCCCTCCCCCGAGGCAGCGTTCTGCCACCACGTGGGGGAGACAAAGTCCTGGACCTCCCTTCAATATCCTCTCTGCTGTTTCCTACAGCCCCAGATCATTGTCATCAACCTTTTTGAGGCCCATCTGTTCTTAATTACATCTCTAAATCCCTAAGCATTACAACTCTGAGAACTTGGGAAATTTAGCTTCTTAGAGGATTTGTAATCATCACAGCAATCCCTAGTATTTACAGAGCTTCCTTTTGCAGACTATGAAATCCAGACAGACAATACTGTGGTGGTGAGGACACCCTGAAATTTCTCTCAAGTTCTCTTCATGGAGTGCCAGGCCCTTTGTCTTATTTTGTTTAGTTCAAGGAGGTGGATGAAAAGAGTAAGTTTTCTTCACTTTTTTTGAGGGAGACCAAAGAGCAGGTGGAAAGCTTATACCAGTGAGAAAGCTACATCTTGGGTTTTGTGCCCAGCCCATGCCCTCTTCTTTGGGTTACCCTGCTCCTCACCTGCCTCCTGTTGCCACCGCTGGAGGGATGGGCTCCTGTGGCTATGCTTGTCCCAGCTGAGGGTGCCCCTTCTTAGTATCAGCTGATTGGATGGGAGTTGATACTTGACTAGCCAGCTGAACAAATAAGATTCTCTCTCTTGATAATTTGAATCAAGAGGTATAGAAACTGGAAGTCAGTCTGACCCAGGGTCTGGAGTGACCATTTGAGACCACGTGTACTGATTAACAAGCAAGAGATAGGGGAATAGACTATCCAGTACCCGAGAGAGATGTTCTTCAGCACTTTCTGTCCTCTGTATTTGTTCAATAAACCCTTTGAATTCCTGAGCCAGGAACCGGCACATGAGGCCATTACTGCAGGAAGGTGAGCCATTGGAAATAAACTGAAAACTCCTGTTTTACTTTCTGTCACAACATGCCTTACCTTAGCTTTAGTGGAACATGAGTCCAGGCCCCATGAGTGCCATGTACATGAGATGGGAACAACTACACTTCC
The DNA here is from genome assembly GCF_022079265.1 of Lynx rufus. Taxonomy (NCBI): domain Eukaryota; kingdom Metazoa; phylum Chordata; class Mammalia; order Carnivora; family Felidae; genus Lynx; species Lynx rufus. The sequence continues at coordinate 196,800,206 of NW_025814834.1, read as the reverse complement.
CATCTAATGGGGACAAACCAGATGCACCATGGGTGAATGGAAGATCAGCATGCCATCCATTCTGGACACCCCTGCTGACCTTTATCAGAAGCCAACATGGGCCTCCCCAGAGCTGCTGTGGTGTAGGGCATGGTTGCCCATGGCCTCCCAGCTTAAAGGAGAAGGACTGAGAAAAGTCCCTGTAAAAGGATTAGTTATGACACATCATAGCCATCTGGTCCCCCCATTGATCTGACAGCAGCAGCAGGGGTGGAAGGCAGCAGACACAGAGGCCTTGGGAGCACAATTTGATGAACAGCCCTCGTTGATTGTTTACCTGTCTGATGGCTGATGACTCTCTATGTATAAAAGACACCCATGGAAGGTCAGAGCTGGAAGGGCACCTTAAGAAGGCCCCATGACAGCTCAGGGTTGTCACAAATGGGACAAGCAAGACCCAAAGACACTACTGAGATGTGACCTTTCTGGTTACAATCAAAGGAGCCCAAAGTTCCCATTGTTTATTGAAGAGCTTTGGGGGAGGAGGGAGTATTGTTGGGCTTTGTAGCCCCATACTTCCCACAGGGAGGAAAGCAAAGAGAATATATATTTATGTGGAGTCTATAGGACTGAATCATAAGCTCTTGGACTAAAAGAAAAAGAACATTCTTATCATAGAAATAGCAATGTGTTGTCACTAATTCAGAAGCCCCATCACTCCTGCCCCACAGGGCACAGACCAGAACAATCATAGATTTTGCTCAGCTGGAGGTTCCAAATGGAGTATGTGAGACAGTGGCTTCTGTGATGCCAGCTTTTGCCCAGCCTCTAGAGCCTAGCTGTATATTTGGGTTTAACTTTCCCTGTCTAGGTGCCAGTGAGTCTCCAGCAGGCAATTCATCATGAGCCTCTTCCTCTATTATCAAATGGATTCTGGAAATAGTCTGTTGCCCACCCACCAATCCAAGGTGCCCTGTGCGATTTAGCCCCTGCAGCTTTTGTAGTTAACCACCCTATCTAAGTGTGGCCCATCTGCCAGACTGGTCTGTTCCAGTCTCTGATCCCTATTCTTGCTCCCTTGTGGGCTGAGAGCCTGGTTAAACTCTTTCTGGATGGCTGGAGTTTGGCTCTAGTCTCCTGGAGGTTGGGATTTATCCTCCTCATTTTCATCAACCAGTAAGTATCCCTAACCTAAAATTCACCCAGGCACCTGGGTTGGGTGCCCACCCCATTCTCTGAGAATGTGCCTTTCCAAAAGTGCCAGCCAAGATGAGGGTGGAATTGGCCTTATTTCCTTGGTTTCTGAACAGACAGTTTTCAAGTCCTGCTCTAGCCAGCATCACCATAATTATGAGCGTTGGCTTTAGAGTAAAAAGTGCTGGCCCTGAATTCTGTCCACATGACTGGCCAACTGTATGAACTTGGGCAAGTAAACAAGCTCCATTCTTTTGAGCCTCACTTTCCCAACCTATGTAAAGGGGATGTTAAAACCTATCCTATGTGACTGGTGTGGAGTAAATGATAGGATAAAAGATAATGGGTATAAAGAACTCAGCACAATGTACCATGCATGATCCTAACATGTAATGTTCACTGAGAGTTTACAACATGTTAAATTCTGTGCAAAGTGCATTGTAAGCATCACCTTAGTTAATTTGCAGAGTAATCTTGTGAGATCCTATTATCCCAAAATTTTAAAGGAGAAATCTGAGATTTGAAAGGTTTAAGTAAATTGTTCAAGGTCAACAGCTGGTTAGGAGTTCAGCAAATGCTGATCTTGTGGAGACCAAAGATTATGAGTTAGCTAATTTAATGTCCTGGTACAATGTACAATACAGTACAGTTGAATTAATGCATGGCTCCCAATTTAGTGCTCCTTTGCATAACTGCATTAAGAGCTCAGTTCTATCAACTTACTGTTCCTTTCTCTCTCTCTCTCTCTCTCTCTCTCCCTCTCTCTCTCCCTCCTGCTCCCTCTCCCTCACCCTTGCCCTCTCCTCTCTCTGCTGCAGTGGGAGCACTAAGCTATTCATCCACGTTTCATTTCTGCTGCCATTTGTGTTGTTATCCCTAGTATGGCTATTACTAGATGTTTTAATTCAAACCTTCCATCCGAACGGATAGATCATTTCCATACCACCTACTCTTTAATCAGAGAGTACTCACAGATTCAGCACTTTGGACAGAGCTAGGATTTTTGAGCTAATGTGTAGTCAGTATTGGATTTGCATTTAAAAACTATTTACATTAAATGTGTGACCCACATATGAGAAAATACTGCATTCCCCACTTCTAGCTCAGTGGTTCTGGCTCTCTCTTCCTTCTCATAGTCTGTGAGATGAAAAAAGATTGCCATAAAGATTTTATGAGTCCAAGAGAAACATTACTCAAACAGGATTTATTTCCAAGGCATCATTCTGAAACTGTGGCATGTTGTTTAAAGGGGAAGCAAAGCTCATATTGGTGGAATTTTTATACTCAAATGAAGTCCAAATGTTACAGAAGATCCTCTTAATGGCTGCCAGGTGAGCAACTTCTTCAATTTGGTTCAAATCAACAGATAATTTATAGAGTGTTTTCAGCATCTTTGAGTCTTTCCTTGAAACCAGTGATAAGAGACAGAATATGATTTTTCCCCATTTGCACTAAGACAAGGAGAAAGGTAATTCCTGGATTGGTACTTTCATGCCTTCATACCCTGGTACAAAAATAGATTTATGATGCCTAGCATGTGTCAGGCACTGTGCTGCACATGGCAAGGAAAGCAAGGTACATTTTCTGGCCTGGAAGACCTATTGTCTGGTAGGGGATAGACAATTCTCCCATGCAGCACACTATGCAGTGAGATAAAGGTGATGACAGGAATAGGTACAAGAACTTGCCAGTTGAAAGCTTGTTCCAAAACTGTGTGGGATGTCTGTTGTTCTTTGGTCTACCTGACAAACTCCTATTCATTCTTTAAGAACCCAGTCAAATGTCCTCTTCGCTGTGAATATTTTCCTGACTCTCCAAAACAGAGTTATTAGTCTTTCCTCCTTGGGGTTCCCATAAAATCTTGAAGAAAGGGAAAGTGGGGGGTGACAGGCACTAAATAAGTAACTATTACATATATATAAAAAGTTCTGCAGGAGTAAAAAGCAAGAAATAATTCACTGTCAAGGGAGGGGCGGAGATACTTGAGTTGGTTCTTGAAAGATGTGGAGAAGGTCATTCTGATGGAGAGTGCAGGCAGGATGCAGGCATGGCAGGATGAATGGCTATGATGTATTTATAGAATGGCAAGTAGCTTGGAGTGGCTAAAGCAAGGCACATGGGCATGGTGTGGGGGGCCGATGATGACAGGAAGTGGAGGAAGATGAAGCTGCTACATTAGGGTGGGGTCACAATATGAAAATCCTCTGTTAAGAAGTTTGTTCTTCATCTGGTAGGTGGTGGGAGCTAAATGTATTTTAACTTGTGTTGATTTTTCTGCACCCAGAAAGAAATACAGGCTTGTATTAAAACTTTTAGAAAATATAAAAGAACATAAAAAATATTAACACCCCATTCACCTCTTTTTTTCTTTTCTTCTTCTTCATGACTATTATATATGTATGCATGTAAAAAATTAGTTCATATTCAGTTTTGCATGTTGGGTTTGTTTCACTTAATATCAATATATTAAGCATTTTTCAGTTTCTTTGAATATTTTCCAATTTCTTTGAAATTAATTGCTATATGTCCTATCAGCCAAATGGCCACAGTTTATTGAACCATTGATGTTGGAGATACACTGTTTCCTTCCCCCACTATAATAAATAACACTGCAATGAACATCCTTTTGTATGTCATTTTATCTCCTTGGAATACATTCCTAAAAGTAGTATGCACCTTTTACATTTTAATCACTACTGTCAAACTACCTTCCAAAAAGGTTGTGCCAATTTATAATCCCAGCAAAGAGGTTCAGTGACCTGCCTAAGATTAAACATCTTGAAAGTTGGGAGGCTGAGAATTGAATATGGGCACTGGGGTTTACAGGGCGATGGTGGAGCTTTGGTGGGGAGAGGGGAATGGGATGACCAGAGATGGCTGAGTCTGGAGGACTGAAACACACTCTTGTTAAGATAGATGGTCTAATGAAACAGCTTCAAAGGACAGGCTGTTTGGCAGACAACACATGTAATTTCATACTCTCTCTCTCAAGCTGCCTGGGTCATGACTTCCCACTTGAGAGTGTTCAGACTGTAGAGAAATGAAACATAGCTACTTTTCTCTTGGCTGTTACTGTCTTGTAGATCCAGGCTTTGGGCTGGAATTAGCAGGAAGGGCACATATGAAAAGTTGTCTAGTTATCTGAATTCAAGGAAGATCCCTCATGAATGCCCTGGGTTTACAGAACAAGTCAACATGAGGCACATCTCCTCAGTTCTCTCCTCATTGAGGTATGACTCCATGAGGGATAAAGGATTCAGAGTCCATAACTCTGAATACCCATACCTTGAACTATAAGCTAACTTCTTCCCCTCTCCCTCTCTCTCTCCCTTCATGGCTGCAAATGCAATAATATAAGTCTAGAGCAAACATGAGGATCAGACTCAGGGAGTCATCTCGTCAAAACATTGTATTGTAGACATCACAAGCTTGAAAGCGATTCAGTCACATTGCAACCTACTCCACAAATCCAAAACACTGCCAACGAGTGTTTGTCCAGCACCTACTTAACACTCCAGCGGTCTCCCCCCAGAAAGCTCCTCTGTTTAGATCTTGTGCTGAGTCAAGGTTTGACTCCTGCAATTACCCATTGTTTCAGTTTCTGCCAATTACCTAAACTTTCTTTCCTATGTGGACATTTAACTACCTGGAGAAATGTGCCATTTTCCTCTCAGTAGGTGATATGCTGGAGTACAAATGGAGTCAGACAGACCTGGGGTTCCAATTCTGACTCTGCTAGTAACAAGCTGTGTGGCTCCAGGCAAGTTGCTAAGCATGTCTGAGCCTCAAATTATTTCTAGACCACACATAATGATGCATTTATCTCATGGGGGAGTAGTGAGTACCAAATGAAATGCTGGCAGTGTGGTAAAATGGGGGGTGGTGATTAGATGTTGGGTCCTTTCACATTATCTTTTTTCTGAGTCCTATTTCTCCAAGGTGCCTTCCGACCTGTTGCATCATGATGGCCCAGGATGAGTATTTGAAATGTAGATTTCTAGGTCATAGCGCTAAATCTACTAAAGCGCAGTCTTTTGAGAGTGAGATCTGGAAACTCTTATATTTGTTTAGTTCAGAGCAGTATCCATGCTGACAAGAAGTTGGAAGGCATTAACACATATGCGAACATTCCAAAGCTTCTCAGGGGTCCACAATCAAGGGCCCATCTGATCCCCGGGTGAGGCACCCCAGAGGACACATGCCTCTGAGCTGGGAACAAGACACCATTTTCAGGACGTCTCACTCTCAGAGAGAGACAGTAGAGATAGGTCCCTCCATATCTTGGGATTTGGAATGTGGAAGGGGGAGGGGGCTGGGAAATGTGCTGCCAGGTAGATCAGGACTTTACCTATTTCTGTAATCTTCATAGAGAGGATCAGCCCTTAGGAGGGGGAGAAGCAGGGCAGGGGAGGGGCTTATTGGCCAGCCAAGCAGGCGGATACTTAGGGCACACTCCAGGCCAGGCAGGGAGCTGGAGGGTCACCATGACCACAGCAGAAACACAGTGGACAGCAGAATGCCCTGATACACCCAATGTCAGTGTGACTAAGCCCAGACCCACCTTCTGGAGGAGCTGGGGTTCTGAGTGAGTGCTCACACCTACCAGTGTATTCACCTCATCCTCTCATCCTCTCTCCTTCACATGCCACTCTCTTTCCCTGCTGTCTCTCAATGTAAGTTCTCTCCTTGCACCCAATTTTCTGCTGATGGATCCCAAATGTCTATATACAACACACACCCTGCCCAAACTCCAGATCCTTACATCCATCTACCTTAGATGCCATGGGCATCTGAAACTTAACATGCCATCACTCCCCTGGCCACCTCCAGCCATCCACCAGCTACTTAAGCCAAGAGCTGGGAGCCATCTCTCCTCCTCTTCTTCCTCTTTTGTTCCTCAGGATCACTAGATCACTAACCAAATGATTCTATGTTTCTGTTTTTCCAGTCTCCTAAATCCACCCCTCCACTCAGTCTCCACTGTTACCGTCTGTGTTAATTCAGCCTCATCATTTCTCACCTGGGTTACAGCTACAAAAAGCAGTCTGTGTCTGTGCTTGCATCCATTCCCTCCATCCTGTTCTCCAGCAGCGGCCAAACTGCTCTTTCAAAAATGCAAAGCTGATCATGTCAGTCCCCTGCTATACACCTTTTGGTGGCTTCCTATTAACCCCAAAATTAAATGCAAATACTCTGGCCTCCATCTACCTCTTTAGGCTCATCCCATCTCCATTTTCCAAATCCTTCAGCTACTTTTCTAGGCAGGAAACCAGAGAACTCCTCCTTCCAGGGCCCCAGGACTGAGAAATCTCCCTGAAGACCATGCTTCTGATTACCTCCCTCTACCCTTCCCTTACTGTCACTGCCCCCATTCCATGCAATTCAGTACAGACAGGAGAGACAGGAAGAGAAGAACAATTATTATAATTATTGTCAACATCCGTGAGCTATTACTATGACTTGTGCATCTTTCTGTGCACATAAAGCTCTATAGTAAGAGCTTTATATTCAATTTTTCATTTTAATCCTTGCAATATCCTCATGGGACAGGGGCAGATGACGAACCAGAGGCTCCAAGAGGTTAAGTAACTTGCCCAAGGTCATGTCGCAGTACAAGTGGTACAGATGATGCTTAAGCCCAGATTGTCCCACTTCCGAGGCATATCAGAGAACTGTATCAAAGAACACACACAACTCAGATATATTTCCAATGGTATATGCAGAAAAAGCCACCCTGTCTGAACAGAAACCCCTTAAGATAAACTATCCTCAAACACCTAAGTGCTTAGCCTGGCTTATGGAGGAAGCAATGTTATCTACAACAAGATGATTAGGACAACAATGAACTTAAATCCTAGCCACTGCTGGGGAATGTCTGCTTCTGGATTCAATTTGGTTCAATTGAATCCAATTTCATTCAGTGTGGTTATCGAATGGCCACTACGCTCCCTTCGAGGGCTGGTTATGGAAGGTCCAGAAAGAGAGGCAGAGACACCTCTTAGGAAGTCATAACCCACCTATGCATGGGACACTAGGAGAAGGGAGTAATTGGAGTGCTGGGAACAGGAATTCAAGGCCAGAATCTCGTGGTCTGCCCTGGAGCACTTAGGCGGTGGAGAACTTGCCAAGTTCTCGTGCTAGCCCCCGGTCAGTGGCAAGTTCTATAATTTTCCTAATTAGGATTGTGAAGTCTCTGCCCATATTTCTTACAAGGTATGTATATACAGAGGATGCCACCAGTTCAGTCTAATGGGAATTCTCAGGTATAATACCTATGAAAGAAACTGGGATGTATGAGTGGCTGAGAGCATGGGCTCCAGTGACAGAGGACTTGGTTCTGCTACTTCCCAGCAGAGCCACCTTGCACAGCTTATGTTAACTTTCTGAGCCTCGGTGTCCTCCTCTGTAAAAGGGAAATAAAAATCATACCTGCCTCATAGAGTTCCTGAAAGGGTTAGGAGAGATTACACAAGCACCAAGTGCCTGAAAGGAGCACAGAAAGCATTAGCCAATACAGTTCTTATTCTGGACTGGCTGGCTTGAAACAAATCACAGGTATAACTCCAATGCCTAGCTGATCTCTGATACTTATTTTTTTTTATTATTTTGAGAGACAGATAGAGAGAGACAGAGAGCACACAAGCATGTGCCTGAGTGGATGAGGGGCAGAGAGAGAGGGAAGAGACCATCTCAAGCAGGTTCCGTGCTGTCAGTGCAGAGCCCAGTGTGGGGCTAGATGCCACGAACCATGAGATCATAACCTGAGCCGAGATCAAGAGCTGGACGCTTAATTGACTGAGCCATGCAGGCCCCCTGGTCCCTGATAATTAATGGCTCTGAATAAACAGAGGCATACATGGAATGTGCAACTTGGGAGTGATATCCAACTGCAAGGCCCCAGATGCTAAGCCAAGAGTGTGAACTATACTCTATGGATAACAGCCTTCACTGAAGGTTTTCAGCAGCGAAATGGCAAGGTGGGACATGGGCTTTTAGCAGGATCACCCTGGGCCAGAATAGAGGTTGGACAGGAGACAGAAATACCAGAGGCGGGCAGCAGGTGCTTCAGTGTCCTGGGCGCGAGAGCTGAACGACATCGGGGGTCCTGAGGTTGCAGGGAAAGAGACAAACTGGAAAGGTATCAAAGAGGTAGAACTGGTGGGAGCCAACAACCCATAAAGGTGAGCAGGTGATAACCGCCCTGCTCTGTGCACTGTCCGAGAAGGAGAGAATCAGTTAGTCAGGAGAGAAGCCAGGGCCTCCCTGGAAGCCCCTGGCCGCTGTTTCCACTGGGAAGGCTGCCCTTGCTGCTCTTTCTTGTCCCCATGCTTACGGGGCTTGTGAGTGGCCCAACCACAGAGCAGGACCCCGCAGTCAGCCCATGGGAAATTCCGCCACGGAACGGGTCTTGGAGCACGCAGCCGGGGCCAGTGGACAGCAGCGGGCAAGGGCTTCCCCCAAGGCAGACCGGCCTCAGCTAAGGGACAGAAGTCACTCCTAATTGCAGCAAGCATTTTGGGGGAAGTCTCCACAGCTGGTTAGAGAAGAAAAATCTCTGAAAATAGTTCAAATACAAGGAAGACGTTTATGGTTACTTTGCATCAAGCGCCATCTCATTTGTCCTCACGCAGCCTCAAGTATGACTGCAGAATTAGCCTCACGTTTTACAGGTAGGGAAATGGAGGCTCAACAGCCTTTTTCTTTTTTAAATCTGATCAGTTTGTCAGTGGAGGAATCCAAACCCAACTATCTCTGACTCCAAAGCCCATCCTCTTTCCTCTACAACATATTTCATAATCTTTAATTTTGAAAGTCCCATTTCTTCAGACATTCGCATACTGCTAGTGGCAGGGTAAAATGATCGAATGCTTTTAGAAAGCAATTTGGCAATAAGAATCAAGAGTCTTAAAAAATATTCATTCTGGGAATCGCTCCTAAAGAAATAATCATAAATTCAGAGAGAGGGAAAAAAAAAAACCAGGCTTTACACACAACAATGTTCTTCACAGCAATATTTATAACATGAAGAACTGGAGATGATCTAGCTGCCCACAGAGAAAGGAATGGTTAAGTAGGTTATGATATATCCAACTAATGGAATATTTTGGGGCCACGGGTTTGTAACAACAGGGGAAATGCCAATGGTATAAGTGCGAAATAATCAGGATGTGAAATTATGCGTCACATCATTTAGTGATGGTGCCACGGAGCTGCTTGGGGTTGCCTTTCTTGGCACTTGTCCCTCCAATATCCATCAGCCCCTTCTAAATCATTCCAGATTTTTAAAAATAGTAGCATTGTTTAATAGGGACAATACATGATTTCTCAGTCTTATATAAAGTGAGAATTAAAACCTCTTTAGAAAGTGTGCAATTTGTATTGATCTGGGATACAGTATTTAGAAAAATCTGTGTTTGCCTGTAAGCCTCTCCTGTGCAGAACTCATGAGGCTGCCACAACTTTCATCTCTCTTTTTTTTTAATTTTAATTAATTAATTTAAGTACCAGATAATAATGTTTAAACTTAATGTGAGGTTAGTTGACTTCCAATTCCATGGGCACTGGTCAAAACCAACCAAACAAAAAACAAACAAACAAAACCCAACCAGTGAGCCTATTGGAAAGGAAGAAACAACATTACATAACTTGCAGCAAATATGATTGTCTAACTTACAAAATCTAAAATAATCAACTTTAGAACTACTAGATCTAAATAAAGAGAGAATTCAAGAAGATGGTCGGTCATGAAAGAAATGTACAAAATCAATGTTTTTCTTATTCACCAGCAATCAACAATTAGAAAATGCAATGGCAACATGACGCTATTCACAATAATAAAAACTATAAAATTACCTAGGAATAAAACCTAACAAGAAATTTACTAGGCCTAAATGATGAAAACCATAAAATTTTATTAAAGAACATAAACAAAGGTCTGAAAAATGAGAGGCATACCGTGGTCCTGTATAGGAAATACACTATTGTAAAAATGTCAGTTCTCTCCAAATTAATCTACAAGTTCAGTGAGATTCTAAGCAAAATCACAGTGGAATTTCTTGAGGAAGTCCGAAAAACGTATTCTAAAATTCATCTGGAAAAGTGAATGCGCAAGAATTGCCAATAAAACGTCTTGAAAATAATAATGAGAGAGGGCTTAAAAAAACCGTGGTAATTGAAAATATGTGATTCTGGCATAGAAAGAGAATAATGCATAAATGAAATACAAGAAAAAAATCCAGACGCAGAACAATGAATACTTGTGAACTCAGTTTATGATAAAAGGGCCATTTCAAATGAGAATGGACAGGTTTGGGGATAATTCATTATTCATGTGGGACTAAAAGTTAGAGCTATATCCCACACCTGGCATACAACATAATTCAGACAGATTAAAGACCTAACTGTACAGTATGAAATCCTGAGAGTTCTGGAAGAAATAAAAGAGACTATTTTTATAATCTCCATGTGAAGATTCCCAGCCAAGACACAAGCAAGACCCAGGAGTCACAGAGAAAAAGATCAACTGGTCTGGTCACATAAAAATAAAATGTGTGCTGCGAGGAAGAAGAAAACAAGATGAGTTGTTGATTGACAGAAAATATTTACAACATACAGGACAGATGGCTACAGACTGAATGTTTGTGTCCTCCTAACCCAAATTCATATGTTGAAACCTGTCACCCAGTGTGATGGTATTCAGAGGTGGGGTCTTCAGGAGGTAGGCAGGTCATGAGGGTGGAGCCCTTGTGATAGGATTCCTTATAAAAGAGGCCCCAGAGAGCTCCCTTCTGCCACCTGAGAACCCAGCAAAGGGCTGTCCGCTATGAACCAGGGAGCGGGCCCTCACCAGACACTGAGTCTACCGACACCTTGACCTTGGAACCCTCAGCCTCTAGAACTGTGAGGAGTAAATTTCTGTTGTTTATAAGCTACCCAGTCTGTGGTATTTTTATTAGAACAGGCTGAATGGAGTAAGCCACAGATATAGTATTAATATTCAAAATATACAAGAGCTCCCAAAAATCAATAGGAAAAACACAGACAACTCAACAGAAAAACGAGTAAAGCATATAAATAGGTGATTCGAAAAAATAAAACAAAAATGATCATAAACACATGAAGAGATTATCAACTGCTAATAACTGGGGGAATGGCAATCAAAAAAAAAAGAAGGAGGTGTTATTTTTCACCCATTGAGATGGATAAAAATAGCAAAATTTTAATTTGGGAAGGATGTAGGCCTCATACATGATTGATGAAAAAGTTAAATTAGCACAGCTCTTTTGGAGTGTATTCTGGCAGAATCTGCTTTAAAAAAACAAAAAAAAAACCCCAAAAACATACACTTTGCCCCAGAAACTGCACTTTAAGGAAGCTGTCCTACAGATGTTGTAATGCATACATGAAGATAGATGCACGAAGGTGTTAACTGTACCATTGTTTGATGGTGAAAAATGCAGTACGAAGGCAATTGTTAAAAAAGTAATGAGGTAGATCTAGGAAGTAACATAGATGAATATCTAACATACACACGTAAGAGAATAAAAACAAGCTGTGACATGTTTACATTTAACCCCTGTGTGTGTGTGCGTGCGCATGTGTGTGTAAATGCACAGGGACAGGTCTACATACCAACTCATTATTAATGTTTGTCTGGGGGGGTATGGAATTAGGGTGGGGGCTCGACAAACAGAAGACTTTTAACATTTTATTCTGTACTCTTGGGTATGTTTTGAATTTTTCACAATGAGCATGAATTGCTTTTGTAAATAATGAAAAGGATATATATACACACACACGCCGCGAGAACACAGCTCTTTAAATTAAGAACAAGACAAAGCCATGCCTAGAAAAAATGGAAGGCAATACGTCAAATGTTCATGCATATGAGCTTCTTTATCCAGTTCTTCTCTATTTTCTAAATTTTCTTTAATGACGTGTGTTACAATCTACAATGGAAATAAAAAACAAATACTCTCTATTCTTTTTACATCGTTTCCTTTTTTGCTGGAAGCCAATCAGTAAAATGATTATGCTTTCTGTCTTGTCCACTGAAGCTGGTCGGATGATTCGGAAGCAAAAAGGTGGGGGCCCAGGGATGCTGGGACTAGGGGGCTTCTGCTGGAGGTGAGTGACCAAATGGAGTTGTGAGCAAGCAGATGGGCCTGGTGAGAGGCTGGTGTTCTCACCTTAAAAATGATTAATGGGAGGTTCGTCATGTAGTAGTAGGTGTGTGATAAGTTGATGATGCTTCATTATGGTTATGAGTGGATCACCACCCTATCCTCCCAGCCACGCCTCACATCAGCAGAAACATCTGGTTCTCTCTTTGCCTCCTGCAATCTGGATGGCGGACGAAGGGAGAGGAGAACTTAGAGCACACAGAGAAGTAAAGTTATAAGGAAGGTAGAAGAGTACAACTCATTGAGTACCTATTATATCCCACTTGCCTCTGGAGTGCCGCAGTTGGCACTGTTGTGCTCACTTTGCAGAGCAGAACACTGAGATTAGGCACTTGCCCAAGGCTGACCCATGGGACTCAATCTATGTGACTCCAGGCCCTGGGCTCTTCTTCCTGGCCTGCCCGGTGGAGGGTGGGAGAGGAGGAAGGGTGTGGGAGCGAAGCACGGAGGAGCTTTTCACCCACACACTTTACAAGGAGGAGTAAATGGGTCAGGAATCTGTTCCCACTCTGAGCCTTTTCCTTTCTCCCCAGGCTGAGTTCTGAAACTCCTCAAGGTGGTTGCAGAAAGTGATGAAGTGAGTACTGGGGTGTGTCTAAATAAAGCCCCCAAGTGGGCGCTGCTGCTTAACTATGCATGAGCTCTCGATGACTTCACCCTGCAGCCTGCAACTGGTGGAATGAGCCTGACTTCACTTCATGCACAGCCAGAAAAAAGCGAAACTTTCCAAAAATATTTGAATGTTGACAGCAGACTCTTACCTTCCAGTGAATAATTGGTTTTTGTAAGAGTGTGTGTGTGTGTGTGTGTGTGTGTGTGACCTAAATCCACAGAACTTACCATTTTGTGACTACAAAATAGGTTTCATGTCTCCTGATCTTCCAAATCTCAATGGCTAATTGCCAAACTAGCAGACAGCCTAGCCTTTTCCAAGGCCCCTCGGGGGCGCAGTTGATGCTGGTCCCTGAAAGGGTCCTTTTGTTTGCTGACTACAACCTGCTGAGAAGGGTAGGAGATCCAGACCTAACCTTGACATTGTGTCTACCATTCCCCCTGTCCTGAGGGGCTTCCAGGCTGTTGTCAGAGCAGTGATGGTGTGGGGAGGGGGCTTAGTGTCACATACATGGGGCTACCTGGAAAGCGGAGTCCTGCTGTCCTCTGCACCTGCTTCCCAGAGCCACCACCCCCTCATCAGGTTTCTGTGGATTTGCCAGTCTCAGTGGCTCCTCAAGGCCTTAGGGAAGATGCTCTTTCCCCAAGATCATGTCTAGTAAGCTGCCTGGGCCCCAAGAGTTATAACTCTTTCAGTTCATCTCCACACCACGTCTTTATATATTTAAATCTGTAGCAGGTTAGTACCCCACCTGTAATCCTGGATCTTTCAGCATAGGACAGCTGACTGTCAGCTGACAGCATTTGTACCCCTGAGGGCATTTTCTCCCCAAGGAAGGCAACTCTGCCTGCAAGCATAGCAGGCTGGAAGGGCCAGGTACTACTAATCCCCCAGGAGCAGCCTCATTTGATGACTTCCAGAAATTGGTATATAAATACCCTAGCTCCCTGTTCCTGGGGTGGGATGACTCCAAGACCCGGCTTCTGCAGATCTGGGCTGCCCAGAGTCTCCCTGTGGGATTATGCCCCAGGCCCCCACTGTGGTGGCTGGTGTGACCATACATAGTCTCCCTTCTCCGTATCACGTCCCCTTTTTCTACTGGTGTTACCTGCGCCTCCCAATAAAATACTTGCCCTAAGAGGTGCCTGGGTGGCCTAGTCGGTTAAGTGTCTGACTCTTGATCCCAGCTCAGGTCATGATCTCACGGTCGTGAGATTGAGCCCAGCACTGGGTTCTGTGCTGGGTGTAGAGCCTGCTTAAGATTCTCTCGCTCCCTCTCCTTTGTCCCTCCCTTGCTTGTGCATGCTCTCTCTCTCTCTCAAAAACAAACAAACAAACAAACAAACAAACAAACAAACAAACATAACTATTTGCCCTCGAATCCTTGTCTCAGGTCTGCTTTTGGAAAAACCTAAACTAGGAAAATACCCTGGTACCAGGGGCAAGAATTCCAACATCAGACACAGGATGTACTGAGAAGCAGTGCTTCTCTGCTGTGACCACCACCTTGTTGGGGTGTCCAGGCCACTGATGGGGGCCCATCTCTGGGGGGGTTCCCATCTTCTGCAGGGTCCCAGATCCTTGTCTCCCAAGAGGCTCCAGGGACTTTTATGGAGAAGAGGTGCTACCTTGCTCCCCTTAACTACATCCCAACCTCAACATCTTTGAGCTTCCTCTTCCATACCAGAGAAACAGGAGCACCTGCTCACCTTAGCCAGTGGCTAGGACAATGAATGACAACAACAGCGACATTACCGAGTGTCACCTACATGCTAGACATGCTGCTTAGTGCTAGGATGAAATTCACAACAGCCTGATGTAGGATGAATTGTTATTCCTGATGGCCCTATTTTAAAGCTAAAGAAACAGAGGCTCAGAGAGGTGAAATACCTTGCCCAAATCCCAGAGCTGAGGTTTGAACTCATGTCTGACTCTACAGCCCTCTGGCCAGACAGCCACACATGGGGTCTGTGGCCACAGCACCTGGTGGGAGGTCCTGTGGTGTGTGTGGATGTGCATCTGGGTTTGTGGGTCAGGGAAGAAGGGGGCTGAAAGAAGCAGGGGTGGCCCTGCCTGGGGGTATGAGGCAACAGTCTGAATCCAAGGAGGCGTGGGCCAGAACTGGTGCAGCCTGGGCCCCAGCAGAATCTGGGGGGGGGGGTGGGGAGGGGTGGGGATGTATGGTGGGCAAGGTGAGGGGATGGCGGGGGCTGGATCTAACAAGGCAGGCATCTTAGACAGCACAAGAGGTAAGCAGCACCAAGGCCAGCTCCATGGGCTGGGGAAGGTGGGCTCAAGGCTGCTTGCTGAACTGGAGCCTGCCCTCTGAGAGGCATGGGGACACGGTGCAGCGGGATCAGGCTTAGATAGCCTTGGCAGAAAGGTGGCTCCCATACTGGCTGGCCTTCCAGAAGGGCTCGGGGCGGGGGGGGGGGGGCTGCTGCATCTCTTCCAGGCGCCCAGACATGCGGTGTGGACCATGCAGTTGGTGGGGATGTGAATGTCGAACAACTTTGCATCCAGGGCTTTCTGGGTTACAAGACGGTGGGTGTGAAGCTGCACTGCTTGGCCTCTCAGGGCCTGACCCTGTGCAGCCAACGCCCTCTCGGCCGAGGTGCCTGCTGCTGCTTCTAGCATCCCAAACACGGAGCCGGCAGCATCTCCCACCCCGTCCGGAACCCCCAAGGCTGGGAGCCACGCAGGCCCCTGAAACTAAGCTGGGTTTTCTCTTGTGAAGTCACAGGATAAAGCACTTTACATATTAATCAGGTTAGGAATCTGAGAGCACATATCAGGGGATTGAAATATGTAGATTTTGATGATGAATTCACGCTCATCAGAAAACCAATGAATCATCCTAACTTCATTATCAGGAATTATTTGATGGGGGAATTGGCAGGGGGGTGGGGGGTGAGGAGGGGAGTACCGAGGGGGAGAGGATTTCTTGGTTCTCAGCCCAGACTGTGTTCTCTCCCAGCCACACATTTGAGCAGCAGGGCAATTTGTCTCCATGACGTGGGTGTTGAACACGGCTGCACCCGGGAGGCCTCACCTAGTAAAGTCAGACCCCAAGGCCCGGGGCAAACCATGCAGACAGCAGACAGACACAAACAACCCGAGCGCACAACGACCTTTACAGATTACCTGGTACAGTCATTCCTATGACACTAGCTGCCTGCGTGACCTTGGGGAGGCCACATGCCACCTCCTTGCCTCAGCTGCCTCATCTGGAGAATGAGGATGCTGGGCGTTACGCTCTGCACAGAGCCTCCAGGGATGGAGCCAAGGGGAGGGGTCGGGACCCCCAAATTCTAGGCTCCTTGTGTGCTAGGTACGCTGAGATGCGGGGATCCAGCTGAGAAAAAACAAACAGATATAAATGGACGTTCTAAAGAGTAGGAAGAAGCACTTGTAAATTTAAATAGGTGGTCAGGGAAATCCTCGCTGAGGCTTTGACCTCAGGGGTGACCCCTGCAAGAGGTGAGGGTGTGAGTTACATGGGTGACTGGGAGGAAGAGCATTCCGAGTGGAGGGGACAGCGAGTGCAAAGGCCCTGAGGTGGGGAGAGCATGCCTGGTGTCTGAGGAACAGTAAGGAGGCCAGTGTGGCTACAGAAGTGGATGAGAGAGTAGGGAGGTCAGAGAGGTAACAGGGGAAGCGGGGTCGGAGGCTTTAACAGAGGATGTCGAGGTCAAAACGATACGAAGGAAAGGTGAGAAGATGACCCAGAAGATAAGGCTCTTCTACTGAGGAAACTGAGGCACAAGCAACAGGGTGTCAGGACAGGCAGAGAGAAGAATGTGGTGTGAAGGAGAGTCTGTGTGGATACAGACCTTACACACAGTGACACACAGTGACAAAGCTGTGACTCTCTCACGAGAAGTCTGGCAAAAGCTGGTGCCATGGCAGGTAGCTGGATAGCATCAAAGGTGGTGGAAACTGGTCTGGAGCAGACTCAGAAAGCCTGGACTCCCCGGCTGTGCCATGCACTTGCTGAGTGATGCTGGGGCGCATGTGCTTATCTGTGGGGTGAGGCAGCAGAACAAGGTACCTTGTACAGAACTTTCTGGAAGCCTCAGATTCTGTTATTCCTCTCATTCTTCTCTTTCTGAAGATAAACTAGCTGCAGCCTCTCTTAACGCAAAGAAGACTCTGTGGGGTTACAGCGAGCATGTCCGCGTCACACAGCCAGGTGGACTTTGAGCCTTGGGTCCCAGGCTGAGAGCAAAGCAGACAGCCCCTGAGGTCAAGAGGTGACCCCTCCCCGCTCCTGTACTGCCTCCTTTGAGAGCCACGGAGGACACAGTGTGTCGATCAACGGAGCTCACCTAGATGAAGCGGAGCGGGAGTCACAGCCCCAGCTATACTTTAGAATCACGCAGAAGTTAATACCCGGGCCCCGCTGCGGGCAAATGAGTTCCGTTCTTTCAGGGTGGGGAGAGGAACAGCTCTCTCCAGGGGTCCTGACTGGGCTCCTCTGAGGGAGAGACAAAATGGGTTGATTCAGGCTTGACATACACGTGTAGAGTGCTCCCCACAGGCGGGGTACTTTCACTTGCTCGTTTTTGACCCTTCCAGAGCCTTGGAGGAGGGATTTTCCTCCCATTTTGCAGAGGAGGAAACCAAGGCTTGGTCGGAGAGGTTGACACACATACAGCTGACCCTTGAATGACACAGGTTTGGAATGTGGGTCCATTACATGTGGATATTTTACAGTACCGGGCTGTAAATGAATTTCCTCTTCCTTATGATTGCCCTAATAACATTTTCTTTTCTCTAGCTTACTTTACTGTAAGAATACAGCAGAGAAAACATGTAACATGCCAAGTATGTGTTCACTGACTGTTTATGTTACCCGTAAGACTTCCAGTCAACGGTAGGCTGTTGTACTTAAGTGTTTGGGGAGTCAAAAGTTATATGCAGATTTCTGCACAGGAGGTTGGCACCTCTAACCCCCACATTGTTCAAGGGTCAACTGTATTTTGTATTTATATGTATTACACACTGTGTTCTCAAAATAAAAGAAGCTAGAGAAAAGAAAATGTTAAGAAAATCATAAGGAAGAGAAACACATTTACAGGACTGCACTGTATTTATTGAAAACACTCTCTGTTAAGTGGACACACGGTTCAAACTCATGTTGTTCAAGGGTCAACTGTACTCCTGAGGCCCTGCCGCCCCTGCAGTGGGAGGCAGATTTAGAGAAGAAGAAAGTAAGGCTCAGAGAGGTTAAGTACCTTGCCCAAAGCCACACAGACCGTATATGGCAGAGTCAGCACTTCCTGCCAGCCCAGGTTGCTAAAAAAACAATTTCTCTTGCAGTCGTTCTAGCTAAACGTCCCACTCCCCAAATACCCATCTGGGGCTGTGGTTTTTGCTAAAGGGATATAGTGGAGTCATTACCAGACTCTGAAGAGATAAAGCATTGCAAATTGAATGAGAAAATCTATTTTCACATCCTGATGAAGACATAACTGACACTGAATTGTTTTAGAGGAAAACACAGCCCCTGGTTTTCTCCTTTTTAAAAAAAAAACTTGGAGTTATAGCTTTAGAAAAATAGGAGCAGCTGACTATCATAGATAAAAATGCCCTTTTGCCTAATGGGATCTTTAATAAGGAATCCTAATTAATTCTCCTGAATAGAGAACTTTTACACTGGTGTTATCTCAGCCCGGTGCTGATGGGCCTGGTTATTTCCAGATACAGAATAATGAATCTTTTCCAGCTGGGCTAGGAGTCGCCAGAGACTTGTCAACTTCCCTGGAAGGTAATTACTTGCCAGGGCACCGGGAGCTGGAGGGGAGCTGGGGGAGGGTAATTACCAGCTGGGGGGCTGGGGGCGTTTTGAGGGGAGCCGAGGAGGGCATCGATGGGCAAGGGCTGGGAGACACAACTGGGAAGGAAATTGCTAGTGGAAGAATGGAAGCCACGTTAGCATCCAGGATGTCATCCGCAGCTCGGAGCCAGGCCTAAGGGACACTTGCCTTTATGTGAAAAACGCCACTTGATGGAGCTTGACAGATTCTGATAATTGCAAGAGCTCAACGGGCAGCCAACAGAAGTCAGGAAGTGGGCCTGCCTGCGTCTCTTCTTGGCTGGGGCAAAAGCTGGGCTGTCACTGCCTGGGGACCTTCATGGCGTCCTTAAAGACAACACTAAATGAACAGGGTTATCTGGACAACTCAGGCCCCAGACCAGCAATGAGAAGGACGTGGTTGAATGACACGGGCCATTTGTCTGCAGTGACAGGGCTCTCCTACCGGGGAAGGCCGCCGGCAGTCTGTCCTGTGCTCGCAGGGCGTCTTCTAGGTAGCGGCAGACGAGGTCTCGATGAGCCTGGCTTCGGGGAAGCCGGCCCCCAGCTCCAACCAAGCCCAGCCCAAAGGACAAAAGCAGCACAAGGGAAAACAGGAGCGAGGCTGGAGCCCCGGGGCGCCCTTCCCCAACACCCAAAGTCTCTTCCCAGCCTGGAATCCCTACTTCAGTCCCGAGGGGCAGAAAGGGTAAGAGGCTGGAAGGCAAAGGACCCTGGCGTCAACCTGCAAGTTCCCAGCTCTGTGATCTTGGGCATATGACCTCGTGGAGCCTCAGTTTCTCACAGTTACTTAGAGATGCAAAGGAAAGATTCGATGTAAACGCCTGGCCCGGAGTTGACACTCTGTAAAGAGTACCTGTCTTTTCTTCCTGAAATCCTCCAGGAAACAAATTATTGATTACCAAAGTGGGGGAGAGGGCAGAAAGGGGGGGGGGATGGGCAAAATCGGTGAAGGGGATTAAGAGGTAAATATTTCCAGTTATAAAAGAAATAAGTCATGGGAATGTAATGTACAGCCTAGGGAACAAGAGTCTATAATACTGTAATAACTTTGTGCGGTGACAGATGGTAACTAGACTTATCATGGGGATCGTTTCATAATGCATAAAAATATCCAATCACTATGATATACACCTGGAACTAAACAGGATATTGTATGTCAATTATACTCCAATAAAAAAGAAACATTAAAAATAAATAAATTAGTAAATAATCAAATATAGAAAACAACAACAAAACCCTCCAAGTTCCAGAAAAATCACCTTGGGGGAGGCGGTGGATCCTGTCGGAGGGGAATCTGCGGTGTTGTGTTTATACATGAGAATTTAGGAAGTCTGTGCGCCAAGATGCATGTTCCCGGCAGGTTGAGTGGGGAGGGGAGAGTGTGAAGGACCCACCACTTGCCTTATAAAACTGTGGGGTGGGTGATGTTCAGAAACCGAGCACCCTGCTCGGGAAAAGCGTCAAAGCCATATTGTCCACCCTGGTCTTTCCCTGTGCCCTCCAGGCTACCACCCAAATGGCCCTGGGATCTCGGAGCTGCCTGGCCCAGAGCGTGATGACCATCTCTTGCCTCCCGTTCGGGTCCAGCCCCCAGATGCCTCCCTGACTGACCAGCTGAGAGGCTGAGACCCACAACACCTGGGAACCTCTGAAGGAAGCAGTGTGTAGCCACCTGTCTGCACAGCGCACAGGCTGGGAGGCTGCTGGAGTGGAGTGGGGGTGGGGGGGGGCAGGGTGAACAGGGGCAGGTTGGGGCAGCACGTGGGGTAGAGAAGGCCCTTCCAGGTGCTTTAGCCATGCAAGGTCAGAGAAAGGACACAAGCAGGATTTAAACGCTGGGAAGCTGGGCCTGTTCAAAGTCTTTCACGGCAAATGTTTCTTGTACCTGTATGCAAGGCCCCAAGAGAGTAAGTTAACTGCGGTCATGTGATTATTGGCAGCAGAGCCAGGATTTGAACCCAACACTGACTCCTAAAGCCATGCTCTCTTCCTTACTCTGCACTGCCTTCCCTGAGGTTCAGAGCTGAGCAGGGAGTCCTCGGGATCTTTCCCAGGGTGCCGGAGGGGAGACCCTGATACTTGATTCCTCTCTGCAGACCTGGGCTCAGGAAGCAGAGCTGGGAGTCCAGCAGGCCAAGCCCTTGCTACTCCCCACTTGGGCCATGGACACCTGGAGTCATGGCAGCATGGAAAAGGACTATGGGCATCTCAGTAGGAGGACCAAGCCTCCTGGAGACCTAGCTGGGGCTGGGAGTGCTCAGCACCCAACTTGGGAGTTAGCCCATGTATTCCACCGACAAACATCCTCTAGAGGGGCCTGTCACAGACATCCTCCACCTTCCTAGAGCTGGCGACATAGAATGTCAGGAAAGACCTGGGAGACGGGAGAAGTGCTGTGCAGAAACCACATTACCCCAACCCCCCACACGGGGAGCAGCCCCCAAGGTTCCACAGTTTGCCCTAGGAACACAAAAGACGCTAGTCTACTTCTAGCCAAAACTGAATGCTTGATTCAAGGGCCAGGGACTGGCTGCAGGTTGGACTGTCCTGGGACATGAGGAGAAGATCCCTGGAGGATCAGCAGTGCAGGGTGGGCGGGGGCTGTTCTCTGTGGGCTAGGACCCAGCACTGACTCAACAGGGCCCATGCAGGGAGGGCAGAGAGGACAGGGAGACTCGAGAAGAGAAAACCAAAAAGCCATGTCAACGATGGCGTCAGAACAGAAAAGGAATCAGAGCTCAGAGGAACAGAAGGGGGGGGGGTGGGTGTGGACCAGGGTTTAGGGTCCAGAGAGCCAGGGCCCAAATCCCGACTCAGACACTCCCTAGCTGTATGACTTCTGGCAGGTGTCTTAACCTCTTGGAGTCAGCTTTTCTACCCGAAAAACAGGGAGGATGATACATTCTTTCACAAGAGCTTTGTAGGGATTTAAGTGGGATAATGCATGTGACACCCTTAGCACAGGGCCTGAAACACAGTGGCTCTTCAAGATTATTCCACTCCTCAAGGCAGGAAGGAAGCAGATAATGAGACTTGGAAGAGGCCAGATGGACTGTACCAGTGCCCGCTCAAAGAGCAAGATGTGACCCCTGGAATGGCTGGCCTAGGATCCACAGAGGGAACGTCACAGGAAGAACCCAGCTGGAGAGGGCAGTGCGCAGGGGAAGAGAAAGCTAAGCCTCTGAGACTCAATTTCTTCATCTGCAAAGTGGGTATGCAAATACCTAACCCGCAGATGGTAGTAAAGGTTCAGTGAGACGAGATGTGTGATGTCATTCAGTGCAGAAACCAGCTGGCTCATAGAGGCAATCAAGGGACCCTCCTACCTCAGAGCCCCCATCCCCCTGAAGCACCATCTCACCACCATCAAAAAGAAAGGCATTTGGCACTTAGATTCACCCTGCCTGGTCTCAGGGCCTTTTGGTAACAGGATGAATGTCAAGACAAATAAACAGGCAAATAGTCTCTTGATTATTCAACAGATTGTCAGGGATTGTCAGATTTGGCTAAGCACTGAGGATTCAGAGATGATGGGTAAGTTCCTGGTCTTTAAGAGTCTTTAGAAGAAGGATGCCAGAGAAGCTAAGTGGCTTATGCCAGCACAGCAGGAACCTGGCAGAGGGTGGGGACAGAGACACCACCACGTCTCAAGTTTTCAGAAAGGAGACAGCCTTTGCTTAGGCCCACATCAGGTAGACAAGGAGGTGAGGCTAGACTTCAAAGCCAGAGGGTTGGGACTTTCTAGTTCAGCATTGTAATTGCAGGGCTTAACACAGAGCTTGACACAGAGTAGGCAGGCAAAAATCATTTCTTTTTTTTTTAATGTTTACTTATTTTTGAGAGAGAGAGAGAGAGAGAGAGAGAGCAAGTGGGAAAGGGACAGAGAGAAAGAGGGAGACACAGAATCCAAGCAGGCTTCGGGCTCTGGGCTGTCAGCACAGAGCCCGATGCAGGGCTCGAACTCACGAACCGCGCGATCACAACCTGAGCTGAAGTCAGATGCTCAAACGACTGAGCCACCCAGGCACCCCCCAGGCAAAAATCATTTGTTAAATAAATAAAAATTAATAAAAAACAATATTGAGGAGTCAATGTGCTTCATTTCATGTAAAAGATATGTTCGTCCAAACTGGTATGTAAACCATAACCAAACATATGGGCCAAATGCAACCCAGGAATTTCCACGCCAAGAAATTAAAACACGGAACCATGCATGAAAAGATGAATCATTTCATAATGAGCAAAAATCCACCCCCTCCATATTATTGCTCTGGAAAGTTCTGTTTAGGTCTAGCGTGGCTCTTAAACTTTAATCTGCTTCAGAACACCTGGGAGAACGGTTACGAATACCGAATTTAGGCCCCGTCCTCAGAAATTTCAGAGGTAGTCGCCTAGGGTAGAACCCAGGATTCTGCATTCTAAACACCATCCAGGCAAGTCTGGGGAAGACAATCAAGTCATGAGAAGCTCATTTCTTATTTCACTCTGGGATGTCCTTCATTATCTCTTTCCTAAAAGCCTAGCATGCTTCACCAGTTCATGATTCTCCACCTTGGTGCAGAGATCCCATGGGGAGCGTTCAAACTACATCTGCCTGGGTCCCACCCCAGGCCGGCTGGTTCTAACAAGCATCGGGGCTGCACTAACTTCACTGAATCCTATATCCCTGCACCTTTTCTCTCTCTGGCCCAGAGATCAATGTTAACAGACACCTCAGGCTGTCTCTGACTCTCCCCGTCAGCCACATCTCCGATGACCTAAAGTGGAATCTGGAAGAAAGAGGAAATCGCATGCAGAGCCTGCCTTTGAGGACAGAGGCTACAGACTGAGGATGAGAAGGGTCGCCAGCGGTCACCGAGTTCACCTGGCAACGGGGAACAGAATGGGGAACGTGTTCATCACCCTCTGATTGCCTTTTCTCCCGTCTCCCTGGGGTTTGTAGGCAGGAGGCAAAGAGTACTAGAAGGACTCCTAGTGGGACAGGTTGCCAGTAAATTGATTCTGCCCCAACCCCAGGGCAGGCTGTGAGCAGTGCCCATCAAATCCCTCACCTCCTTATTGCCAGGCCCAGCGTGCTGCCGCTCAGAGGAAGTGAAAGGGGTAGCTGAAACTGATGTGGCTGCAGAAACTGACATCAGGTGCCAGACACCCATTTGCTTAACAAACTGGCTAATTTTACCCTCTGTCTCTCAGACCAGAACTCTTTTGAAGGGAAGGAACAAAAAAGAAAGAAAGTGATATTTAACACATTTCTATTTCTGTGCTACACAGTCTCTCTCTGAGGTTGCAAGTTTGAGCCTAATTGATTTCTTCGTCAAAAGGGAAAAAGAAAGACAAAAAGGAAAAACAAACAACTGCGAACCCTTACCTCACTCACACTGCAATCAAACCTCTCCAGTTCTGTCGACTGCTGAGCTTTTTATTTTTTAACACTGGCCAAGTGACTTGCATAATTTAAGATCCTTTCTAGCACTGATCAGCCTGCTCTGGCCAAGCAGTTTGCTGATTAATTATTAATCAGACTGAGTTTAGGATGAATAATCAGCAAGAGTCAGGGCTAATTTGCAAATGTCCCCCAGGAAGGTTATCACTTAAAATATTTGGTGGAGAGGCTCCACGTTAACCTTTGCAATTAGCCACAGGACATTGTTACTGGTGAGACAGAAGCAGGTCTCTCCTCCAAACAAGCCAAACTTGTGCACCTACTAAGTGCCAAGACCTGCGTTTAGGCTCTTTCAAGGTTCTGCAGGCAGTGGTGGGGAAGGGGAGGGGCACAGAAAAGAAACACACACATAATAGGCAAGCAAGAAAATATCTAGTATTGACAATTGCCTAAAATAAAACAAGATGCTGAGATAGTGAGTGAGGGTTACTTTAGATTTCATGCAAAGGGAAGGCCTTTCTAAGGACAGAAGATTTAAGTGGAATTTTTGCATTTAAAAAAGATGGGTCTTAAAAAATAACCTCAAAAAAAAAAAAATAACCTCACTTTGAAGGAAGAGAATCTTAAGCCCTGGGAGCAGCTAGTGCAGAGGCTCTAGGAGGAAGACTGCTCAGCCCATCAAGGGACAAGAGGAAGGTGAGTGCAGCTGGGGCACAGTGAGGGGGTGGGAGCGATAGAGGGAAGTCAAGGAGTTGGGCAGTGACCCAGTAACGGAGAGTCTTGTTGTGGGATGTTACTCTAAGTGCGATGGGAAGTTGTTGGCAAGCCTTAAACAAGGGAGACATGATGTGGTGTATATAAACATCAGTCATCCGAGTTGCCGTATGGAGAATGGATTACAGGAGGGCCAGAAGCAGGAAGACAAGGCCACTGAGCAGCCAGAGATGCTGGGGCAGAGAATGGGCACAAGCAGTTTCCTCTTTGGAGCAGACAGGTGGAGAAGGCTGGGCAGAGGACAGGTTAGGGGTGAGGAGGGAATGAGAAACCAATGTCCGTGGACAGAAGAACAAATCAACAAAATGTGATATGTATATACCAGAGAGTATTATTCAGCCATAAAAGGGAGTAGAATTCTGGCACGTGCTATAACATGGATGAAATCTGACATCATCATCAGTGAAATAAGCCCACACAAAAGAAGAAATACTGTATAATTCCACTTAAACGAAATACCTAGAGTAGTCCAATTCATAGAGACAGAAAAGTGGTTATCAGGGGATGGGAACAGGTGGGGTGTTATTTAATGGGGACAGAGGTTCAGTCTGAGGTGAGAAAGTTCCAGAGATGGATGGAGGTGCTGGGCGTACAACCACGTGAATGTACTTAATGCCACTCAATTGTAAATCCAGAAATGATTACAATGATAAATTTTATGTGTATTTTACCACAATAAAAAATCTGCTTGGAAGTGTTCATTTTGAGATTCCTGTTAAGGTTTTCAGATTCCAGTTAAGATATAGGGAGCCCAGGAGGTTCCTCAAGCCTGGACATTTAAATTGAGTGCCAATGGCATATAAAGAAAATGATGCTGAAAGACAAAATGTGATTTGCTGAGGTTACCTGGGAAAGAGGGCAAATGGAGAAGAGGAGGGTTCCTGGACCCCCGGGCAGTCCACGTGTAAGGGCTGGACAGAGGCTGGACAGTGGAAGAGACAGAAAAGGAGGTAGAACAGGAGTGGCCATAGGTAGCTAGCTGTGTCATTCCATGTCAGCCAAGAGAACGGTTCAAGAAGGACAGATGACCAATATCGTGTGTTGCCTAGAGGCCAAGTCCAGGGACAATGGAGAAGCAACAATGAATTTGGCAACCTGGAGGTCACTGGCAATCTTATCAAGTTCACTTTTAGTGGCAGGTGGGGCAGACCCTGAGAAAGGGTCCATTTCCAGTAACTGGCAGTAGCTGATTGGGCATGAGTAACGGGGTTTTGGTGTGCACTGGCTTTTTTATTTTAGACAATAGATATTAGAACATGTCTCTGTGCTGTTAGCGGTGCTCAGGAGAAGAAAAATAATAATGAATGTGAGAAGAAGGAGATGAATTTAGTAGGGGAAGTCTTTGGGGAATATGAGGTCTGGAACATAAAAGGAGGGGCTGGCTTTTTTACAGGAGCCAGGACATCACGTCTACTGAAATATGAGGCATGGCAGAGAGATACTGATTCACCAGCCATTTCATCTGTGCATCATGTTTCCTTTACAGCTAGGCTGGACCACGTGGTTATTTCTGGCCAATGAAATACGAGGTGGGCGATGTGTCTCTCTCTGGGCTGGGGCAGTGAAAAGCCCATGCTAGGTTCTCCACTCTTCTTCCCTGCCATGGCAGCGGGGAAGGCCACATACTCTGGGTGGTGCATCTATAAGACGGTGGAACTTCCTTGAGACTGGACACCCGCCTGCATTTCCATGTGGATCAGAGTCACTCCCGACTGACCCATGGCAGTCATGTAGCATGAGTGAAAAAGAAACCTTTGTGGTGTTACACCATGTGTTGAATTGCAGGGTTAATGAAGTTCAGAGAAGGAAATGGCAAGAGATGAGGCTGCGGTGATAGGCAGGGTTGGATCAAAAAGGGCCTTATCAATGGCTGGAATTTTATTCCACAGACAATGGAAAATGATTGAAAGTTTCTGCCTGAGGCTTAGCATGTCAGATATGCATTTTAATTAAACCATTCTGGTAACAGTGGGGAGGCTGAATTGAAGAGTGCCAAGAAGCTAGGAGATCAGTAAGGAGGCTATTACAACCCACAAAGAAGAAAAGATGATGGGCTGAACTGGGGGAGTGACAGTAAAGATGGAAAAATATGTTACAGGAGGTACACTGGGAGACCTCAGAGAACAGGGATGGTTCCCAGATTCTTGGATGACTAGGTAGAGTGGAGTACCATAAACTAAGACAGGAAACAGACTCTGACCATTTTAGTAGCCAAGTATGAGTGAAGTTGGGACATGCTGAATTGGAGATATTGGTGGACGTCATGGTGGAGACGTCCAACAGGTGGTTGGCTCTACAGTTTGCTGCTCAGGAGGAGGCCAGGCTGGGAAGCCAGATTCGGGAGTTCTAAACAAACAGGTGGTACCTGAAGCCATGAGAGCAGAGAAGAGTACCCAGGGAGAGTGTGGGCGATGAGGACAGCAGTAAGACAAGAGCAGAGTCTTGGGGACATCAAAGGAAACAGAAGAAATGGTCAGAGAGGTCCAAGAAGCATCAGAGAGAGCAGCATAAAGCGAAGAGAAAGTTCTAAAAGGAGAAAATGACCAACAACGTAAGGGAATGCGGAGGTGCCAGTAAGAGGAGACCTAAAACCTATCTTGTGGATTTGGCACTGGAAGTGGTTAGTGTTTGGGGTGAGGGGTGCTTCTCTGACAATAATCTTAATGTGAATGTTTTCAGGGGAAGGCAGGGGATAGAAGCCATGGAGAAGCAGGTGAGGAATTAATGCCGATAGAGGACTCCAAGGAAGACCACTGGTCCAAGACCTCGAATGAGAAGTTCCTGGAGGTGATGGAGTTCTACTCCTCCAGGAAGCCTCCCACTTTTCAACCCAACCTGGCCCTCTCACTTCCCAGATGATGAGATCTGCTGACTTCAACAGTGATCATCTGTCATTTCATCAGATTGTCAACGGCTGGTTTTCTGTGGGAATCCTGCTTCCCTGGTGAGTCTGGGAGGGTCACACACTGGCCACCCAGCCACTGAATGAGGAAAAGCTGGAATGAAAGAAGTATAGGCTCAGGGTTGGAACTAAGGGCTTATGTCAGGCTCAGGAAGCCAGAAAAAAATCGTAGGAGCAAGAGACAGGTAAAATCATGGCGAACCATGGGGTAAGAGAGGCCAAGAGGGAGTCCCACAAAGTTTTATGGCCAAGCATGAAAAGAGAGACCAGGGGTGGGGTCTTGAATATTCTAAATGAACTGAGGTCATTCTGGAAGGCAGGTTTTGCCAGAATGAGAGGCCTCTGGAAGGGCCCAGAACAGCTCCTTCCATCTGTCTTAGTGGCACCACCAGGCATCTGGCAGCTCCTTGAGAGAGAGGTCGAAAAGAGCATCTTGTTGTCTGGTGCCCTTCCCAGTCCTGGCACGGGCCCCCACACAGACGATGTACTTAGTACAAACTTGTTGCATGCAGTCAGTGCAGACGATGTACTTAGTGCAAACCTACTGCATGCAGTCGGCCCCACGGGGGGTGAGACAGCTGCCTGACCTTGGCTTCCCACACACAGGACTTTGCCAAATCACAAGCCCTAGCAGAGCCGCTGTGCCAACGGTGGACAGCCCCAGCTCATTTCTTGCTCCTTCTAGCTGCGGCTTTTGTTCTCTTTCTGAGAACAAGTTCTCACCCAGGGGAGCAAGGAAGTCATGCTGATACTCTGTGGAGAGTGCAGGAGCCCTGGCCCTGACTCTCCAGACATGTTCTGCCAACAGCATGCTAGGGCACTAATCCTTTCCTACCGTTTGGCTGTGGGGCTTGGAATGCTATTTCCAACTCTGGGAGATATGGAAGATGAGATTTTAAAGGGCTGGTTATTTATGGCCTGGCTCCTGATGGCTACAACAGATGCAATTTCATGGGCTCCATCAGAAGAGAACAGCTTCTTGGGGTGGCTTAAAGAATTGTGATGTGGCAGGGAAGGAGGGGGAAGCAAGGGCCTCAAGAACCCACAGGAAGGCAGGTGCTTGTGTCTCATCCCCCTACTGGTTCCAAGTGCTACTGGGTTCGGCAGCCTTGGTCATGCTCCATCTCAGCTGCTTCCTGAGCATCTCTGTTGGCTTGAGACCTTGTCCCTACCTTGCTCTTGACATTAAAACAAGCTGAAACCCCAGAAGACAGGCATTAGGCCCATGACACTCCCATGTATGAAGTTTAAGGACATACAGGACATCGTGATGATGGACTTTTACAGGTGCAATTCCCTCCACCCTGAAATGCTGGTCCCTGAATTCTTCCCGCTGTGGCTCTTGCTCAATAGTCAGGTCTCTGCTTAAATCTGACCCCCCCAGAGAGGCCTCCCCCGGCTCATTTATCTTAATCGGGCCCCACTGCTACTGTTCCCCACCTTGTTCACTTCCTTCACGGCACTCAACACGAGTGAATTTTATATTTGTTTTGTGGCTTTATTAGTATAGGTCTCCCCCAGGTAAACCAGAAGTCCCACAAAGGCAGAGTCTGTATCTGTCTCCTCCACTACTATAATTCCATGCCAAGCCAAATGCCAGGCAATAGAAGGGCCTACGTAATCTGCTTGAATGGATACATTATGAAGGAAAGTTTGGTGATAAAGGCTGACGGCAATGATGGAGACACTGCCGAGGACGATGGTGCCGGGCTGTTCCTGACAATAACTTCTCAAAGCCTTGCCACAGTATTTACCCGAACACCATTTTTTAGGCATAGCTGTTGATTTCCCCTGACCATCTCCATTACAGATCCCCCCAAAACTGTGTATCAATAACCAAGGGCACCTGTGTCCCTGTATCCAGGCTCATCTCTTTCCTTGCTGTGGCCTTGACTTCCTTCTCTGTGCCTATTTTGCCCTGGGGAGGCCAGAGACCATCACCATCCCCCACTCCACCCAAGCCCTCTGCTGGTGAAGAATCCTAACAGTCATTAGGCAGGAACTTGGGGATCACCTCAGACTCTCCCGTCTCCATTCCTCCTTTCCAATGAACCTCTCAAAGCAATTGATTCTGCATCTGAGATGTGGCTTGGTGCCACCCCATCCTCTTCATCCCTTCACAGCTCCCATAATTCAAGGTTGGATCATCTCTTGGCTGAGTGGTCACAAAAAAGTTTTATAGCTGGTTTCTTGGACCCAATTAAAACTCAGAGCGACTATGTTACATCTCCGCTTAGAACACTTCCATTGCCTTCTACAGTCTTTGGAATCCCCTCCCAGCTTATGAACATAGGACAAGGTTCTTACTGACCCACACTCTCCCTGTGCCTACCCTGCACCCACTTGCAATGCCCCCCCCACACCAGGGTCCTTTCCTGCTCTGTGACACTGGCAAACTCTAGTTCCTGCGTTGAATTCAAAAGTCACCCCTTCTGGGATTCATTCATCTGAGTCCTTCTAGCAGCCCCTCCCATCATGATAGGAAGCCTTTCTCAGTGACCCAATTTTCCTTTGGTGAACCACCCCTCCCCCACTCACAGCCAGGGGGTTTGAGCAGGACAGATAGTCATGTGGCCTGGGCCTGGTCAGTGAGAACACTCTCTGTGGACACTGGTGTTGAGGCCTGAGCACATGGCTCAATCTGGTCCAATCAAGGTTCATCTTAGGGCTTTTGTGGGAACCATCGGGAAAGAGAAGCTTCCTTTTTGCTGGGATTGCTAAACCAGCAGAATGGAGGGAGCTGATGGTGGTTGCCTTTGCTCCCTCATGGGGAAAGCATGCCTGAGAAAGCTGACACATAAGAGAGCAAAGCTGTGGGAGGGAGAGAAACACATTCTGATAATATTATTTGCATGCCTTGATCCAGCAGTCCCTGAAGCCAATCCCTCGACTTTTCAGTTACAGAAGCCAACACATTCCCTTTTTAGCTTGAGTCAGCTGGAGGTGGATATCTATTTCTTGAACCAAAAGAATACTATTACATTTTTCTTTTCAGTCTCTATGGGAGCTTCTTTATACCTTTTAGTAAAGGCATCTAACATATGATATTGTCAAGCATTTAATTATATTCTGCTTCTTCACCCTGACTGTGAGCTCCAGGGTCCAGCATGATACATGGCTATTACATAAACATTTGCGGAGGGAATAAACAACTCCTTGGGGATAGGACTGTGTCTTTGTCTCCCTAGCACCTAGGAGAGCCTAGTTCATAGAAGGCTCTCAATAAATGATTACTGAAAATAAATAGGGGAAAAGTAACAAAGAATGTAAATGATCTAAACCAATGGTTTGATAAAGTACATGTGAATGAATAAATAAGTGAATAGTTATTATTAACAAATCCCCATTGGCATGCTGTTCTCATTCTAATTATATCTGAATCTAATGACTCCTGAATGAAATATCTAGTTAAAAGTCGCTGAGATCAAATGGTTCTAGTTGGCTCAAATTTCATGTGTAAAATGCTTAATAATTAAAACAAAGTCTTTCAAAGAGGAAAAAGAATGTTGCTAGCAAAATTTTCAAACTGAATGTCTGTAAAGTAGACGGGAATTTTTGTATCTCCACCTACAAAAACAAAAGCAAAAAAAAAAAAAAATGAAGGGGAACAAAGCAAAGAAAAATCTCAGAGCTGGATCCAGAGAGTAGGCTGAACCTGCTTTCCAGGGAAATTCTCTTTCTAGAAACAGCCGGGGTCTATGGGGTGGCCCCGGGGGCAGGAAATCCAGACAGTACAGCAGAGTTTCCTCTATGTTCTCTGGTCAGAGGGGCCAGGTAGGCTCAGAGGCAAGGTGGGTGGGTGCACAGTGGAGAGAATCCTGGGACCACTTCCTGGACCTGTATCCCAGGGATCAGGGGAGCTCCTGTTGGGGTGGGATGCCAGGCTACAGCCCGGGGATGATGCTCTCCTTGCCTCCTCCCCTCCCACATCCAGATAGCACCCACGCTGTGAGGTCTGTCTCAAATGCAGCCCCCACATTAGGGCCTTGCTCCTCCCACCCGAGGGCAGCTTCCTGCAGTATGCCTTGTTTCCTTTCCTACTTAAAGGTTTGGTGGAGGCAAATATATCACATAGAGGTCCACGGGGCTCGGCTTGGGGGGTGGGGACACAGAGAATGCACAGGCAGATTGCAAATGACCCGAGTGAAACAAATAAAGAATGGAAGTCCAGGGGCGCCTGGCTGCCTCAATCAGTTGAGCGTCTGACTCTTGATTTCAGCTCAGGTCATGGTCCCAGGGTCATGGGATCAAGCCCCACATTGGGCTCCATGCTGAGCATGGAGCCTGCTTAAGATTCTCTCTCTCTCTCTCTCTCTCTCTCTCTCTCTGCCCCTCTCCCCAGCTGGCATGCTCTTCTCTAAAGTAAAATATTGAAAAATTTAAGAATGGGAGTCCAAGTACACTGAAAGGGGCAAGGAAGAGAGGCTGGGAATCACTGGCAGAGACTGACCCACAGCGGGAGAGCCAAGAAGATGGTGGAGAGGCTCTAGGGTCTGCACAGAAACCCCTCATGTGGGAAGGAGCTATGGACTCCTTCTACCAGCCTCCCCACCACAAACACACTTCTGGAAGCCCCCAGGGAAAAGATGGCTTCAATTCTGAGTGCAGGTCAGGCCCTGCCTGCCCTTCCTGCTATAGGAGGAGACTGCCACCTAGCAAAGGAGAGAAGCAGAGAAAGAGAAGGAGCAAAGGAGAGACGAAGGCCCAACTGAATTCTGCAGCAGCGAGATGATGCCGGGCAGAGATGGGCCTCCTCTCTGGGTCTGGTACAGTGGTCCCCTGTCTTCCCCACACTCTCTGCTCCTTCTCCCCTACGCGGCAGGCCCCGGGGAGCAGGTGCTGTGCCTGTACCCCGGTGAAGTGTCCCCTGCTCCTAGCCTGCACTGAGCAGCCACTGTAGCTGCAGCAGTCCACTCTTCTTCCACTCTTCGGACGAGGCAGCTAACTGGTCAGTCTGGGGCTGGGTCCAAGCGAGAAGGGGTGATGCTGCCTGCAACGTGCCCACAAATTGCAGCTCTGGGAAGGCAGTTTCAACGAAATCACCACCCTCTCTTCTGACCTTTGCAAGGACATCCTCCGGTCTGACCCAGTCCTCCTTACCTGGGTTTCCAGGCAATTCCCTGGGGAGCTGAATCAGCTGCGGTGACCAGGCTGTGCCTTCCTGCCCGGTGAGAGGCCTCTGAGCTGCCAGGCTGGGAAGAACGGCCTCAGGGGGATCACTAAGAATGGGGCCACCAAGGCTCTGGGCTGCTGGAGACGCCTCACTTATCCTCTTCCCTTCAAAGGGTGAGCCCCTAACTCTGGTCGCCATCCCAGGAGTATCATCTCCATTGTGAGCCAGGCAGCAGTTTACGTGTGCAGTCCTTTCAACATGCTTTGTAGGCTGGTGTGATGAGCCCCATTTTTCAGATGTGGAAACTGAGACTCAGAGGCAAGTAAATAGGCTTTAACAACCACTAAGAGGTGGATCAGGGTTTTGAGCTCAAGTCTGTCTGGCTCCCAGACCTGCTCTCTCCTCAGTTAGATGCCAAGATACACAGACCCCCTCTCCGATTCTTGGAGGGGACATCTGGCTTTCTCTCCTTCCTTGTAGCCCCAGAAGAAGAGCCTGGAGAGATTCAAATGGAGAGTGTCAAGCATGAGGCAGAGGAAGGAGAGCAGAGATTCTAGCTCTTGTGTCTTCTCAGTGGGCTTTAATTCATTGATTTTCTCCACAATGGAGAGGCCAGCTGTATAATGGGCTGGCAATCGCTTGTACTTGTTATAACATGATCCTGCTACCCTCCAGGGACACAGAACCCAGGGCCATAAAAAACTGAGTTTTTAAACCCCAGTTCTCCACCACCACTCACCTCAGTCCCAGCCATCTGAAAAAGTCCAGGGGCCTCATGAGGAACTTTAGCAACGGTGAGAGTTTTTCCTAGCATTTGAGAAGAAGGAATGGGGCTCCATGAAGGACAGAGCCAACTGACTTGGTCAGAGCAGAACAAAGCTGCCCACCCCCATCCCCCACACCAAGAAGGATCAGTGAGAGAGTACCTGGTCCCTAAACTGAGTTCGGTGAACTAGAGACAGAAGAGCATACGCATAAGAGCGGTTGACGTGGCACAATATATTGTGGTGACTTGGAGGGGCATGTGTCAAGGGTGATGCGTGTGTGTGTGTGCGCGCGCGCGCGCATGCAGTTGGGGAGGAATCCAAATACACTATCTGGATTGTAACTTTCAGTTCAAACCCAGCTTTTGCTCACGGTCAATCACAAAATAAAAGTTAAAACGAAAATTAAAAAAGCAATTAACATCAGAGGGAGTACATCTAAAATACTTGGGGACCTCTCAACAGGTCATAGTTACAGGGTTCAGCGCTCACCATCCTAACAGCCTTTCCCTGTCCAAGACGTGTACTGCCGGATTCCCTGTGGCCACTCAGGGACCGGGAAACAGGAAGAAGCAGTGCGCTGGCTGATGTACGCACACCACGTGCTCTGTGGTTCCGGGCACACGCCGCTATTTCTGTGCGCTCCGCCCACCTGCCTTCCTCCGCGCCAGCGCATAGCTGCCAACTGATTATATCCTGCTACGTTTTTGGCTTTGAATTGTCCTTTGTTTTATGAAATAACGTTCTGAGGAGTTGGCAGGTTTCTTTCTAATGTCCTCACTTGGCAAAATTAAAAAAAAAAAAAAAATATATATATATATATATATATATCTCAACCCTCCATTTCCTCAATTGTTTGGCAATTTTACTTGCCTGCGAAATCCAAACAACCAGAACCCCCAATTAAAAGTCTGCTCTTAGCCCGTTGGGGAGGAGAGTGTGGAAACCGAGTCAGGAACATTCCATGCCCCACCCACAATCCTGAATCAGTGGGAATCTGCTATCTGGTAAAGGAGGTAGTGGATTTTTTTCTCTCGAAGGTATCTCTGTCTTCTCAACAGGTGAAGGGATGCCCAGTTGTTCACATTCATCTTTTCTAACAGGATCTGCAGTCTTTCTATGGCTTGGCACAGAACTCAAGAAAACATCTTAAAATTTTAATGCACGGTGATATAAAGTAGCAACTCATAAACCAGCAGCTTCACAGTTCACAGGGATCCAGGGATCCATAAAGGAGAGGGGCAGGGGAGAAAGCGGGTTCTTTGCACACACGTCCCGAGCCTCCAAGTTTGTTTATCCATAATTGCTATGCAAGTATAAATTAGAACAACAAATGCATCCTGGCTGGAAATGGTGACACCAACCCTATAAATAATTATAACTTAATCTTATAGCGAAGAGTTCTGAATGACTCCCGTAACGATTTCCTCCGCTTAATTCCTTCCCCCACTGAGTGACTTAATAGGAAAAGGAATAGTGTTTAAGATTTGTTTCACTCCAGAAGTTTGGACAATGTGTGGATTCACACCTGGGGGGGCAGAGGCTGTGGGAGACTGCTTGGCCCACGGGTAAACAAGTGAGTCGAAGAGGCCTTGGGGCTGGAAGAGCCAGACCCGGCAGTGCTATTCATCGTGGCATCTGCTCATCCAAGTGAAACCTTGGGAACGACCTACTAAGAGACCTGATGAGTACACTGTGTCCTTCTTACGAGAGCATGCCACACAGCCCTGGCGACCCTTCACAAATGGAGCAGGATGTGACATGCTGCCATGGCTACGGAGATGGCCTTTCAAGTCCAACTCTCCTGGGGCTGAAGCCTCGTTCTGCTCCTTATCAGCTGTATGGCTTCAAGCAAGTGACAGAACCTCTCTGGACCCCACTTTTCTCATCTGTAAAAGGAGGAAAATGATGCTACCTACTTCATGAAGTTTCTATGAGGAAAGATGAAATTATTGCTGTAAGAGCTTAGAACCAAACTAGGACATGCTGACAATAAATGCTCAATAAACGATGCTATTATCACACCTATTATGTTTTGGAAGCCTCTGCCATAATACAGGGAAATTTTTCATTACATAATGCTAAGTTAAAAATATATAACTACAGATAGATTTTCAGATCTGAATTTTGCAATATTAAAATATATATAAATAGGCAGCTAGCTTGCTCCAAGCAAAGCAAAAAGGCCAAAGGAGAATATATCAAAATTTTAATATTTCCTATTCATTTCTCCATACCTTTTTATATTTCCTCTGTTTTCTACAAGAAGCATATGCATTACATTTACAATGATAAAAATAGGTATTTAACAAAGAGGGGTAGGGGGACAGAGGGCCTCCAGGCTGCCAGGTCACTGGGATTCCAGTGCAGAAGAGGGTCACCCGGGCTTTCATCCCCGCTCGTAGCCCCAAATGTCCAGCCGCTGTCCCAGACTAGTTGACGGAATAGCCACCTGTACACAGCAGTCTGTCCTTGGCTCACATGCACTTCTCTCAACCCCCCATCCAGGGTAGTGAATGATCTGGCCAAGTTCACTGGACAAGCTTACGACACCAAGGTCTTCTGACTCCCAGGTCAGATTGCCTTCCACCATACCAGGAAATTTGAGTTCTCCGGGCTACACTGGTCCCCAGATCTCTGAGTCCATATTGGAAGGAATCTGTTCCCATTTTTGCCTCTGAAATAGTCATAACTGGCTCCTGCCATGGGTCTGTCTGATTTTCTCACCCTCAAAGGACCATGTCTTACACACTGGTGTTTCTATCACAAGGCACGAAACCTGGTCTAAAAGAGGTGTTCAGGAAATGTGCCCCTGCTCCCTCTCCCTCTCCCTCCCCTCCTCCCCATTCACACTGACTGCCACGTCTCCTTCCAGGAGCTATCCTACCCCGACTCTTGCAGTTACCCACTTTCTGAGTCCCTCAGAATCCTCAGGGACACCTCGTTTGCCCTCATCCCCAGGCCCTGAGTCCTGCCTTCCCCCGTGCAGCAATGGAAGTCTGCAAGATGCCATATCTTGTCTGAAGCACATCTGGACACATCCTTCTGTGGGCACCTGGTGTGCTGACACAGGTCCCCCTGTGCCCTCAGCCTGATAACACAGCCACAAGGAGAAAAAGAGACGATATTCTAAGTGCCACACCACCACTCAAAGTTTGTCACCCACACAGAGTTGAACATTTCCCAAAGCCAGCCCCTGCTTGGGCATGTCCTGTGCATCTAAATCTCGGACAGTACCAGCAACTGGGGCTGATAAGTCTCGTCATCCCTCCGCTCCTGAATCCATCATCATCGAGAGTCTCCATGGTGGGTGGGGCACACCACAGAAAAGCCCGTGCATTTTAGTAAAGCCAGAACGACAGGGAGGTTAGTCCTTCCCATCAGAAACTGCGGCGGAATGCCCTGCCCTTCCTTCGCAGGGCCCCGGGAGTGGGAGTTTCCACTTAAGATTCTATTCCCTTCATTGGATGCTTTGAATACGCCCTGCAGAGATGGAACAGTACTTCAGATCATTGCACGGAGACCCTGTCCACACCCTCAGACCAGGACAGTTTCAGTCTCAGTGCAAGTTACTCCACCAAGGCCCATCATGAAATTCTTCAGCAAGGATGCACATCACATTGGGTATCAAAATCTCTGTAAAAATGGACCCTGGTTCTAAAGACGTGCAGTGAGTTTTCATTATGATGAGAACCAAACTCATCAACTCATCAGGATGTGGCCAAGGGGCCTCACACTGCAGGCCCAGATGCTGAGGAGACTGTGGGTGAGCCACAGTTTCCCAAGGGACCAAGGAGGGGACGCAACAGTGTGCTTACCAGAGGGAGGAGCCTTCGGTGCCCGTGACTTCCAGAAAGTCGTAACCGTCCTCCAGCTGGAAGTCAATAAAGACCAGGGCGATGGTGTCTCCCAGTTCGGCCAGGATGGTCCACGTGCAGTCGGCATTGTTATGGTACTCCGAGGGGAAGTGGGGGCTGGAGATGATGCCGCTCTGGCCACGCAGGGTCCCGCCACAGGCATCATCCGCTGCGGGTGCAAAGAGAAGAGGTTCGGGTGAGGTGGTCTGGTTCCCAGGTCCTGGCACTCGTGGCCTTCACCCGTGACAGGCATAGAGGGTCCCAGAATGTGATGCACAGGCAGGATGGACCAAGATCCTAGTCTGAATTGGCCTAGTAATAGTGGTACCAAACACTTCCATAGCCCTTACCATGTGCCAGGCCCTGTCCTGAGGATTTCAGATAGTGTTGTTCTCATTGAAAGATGAGCCAACCAAGGCCCAGGGAGGTTAAGTCACCTACCTAAGGTCACACAACCACTGAGCTGGGATTTGAACTCTGACATTCCGAGTACCACATATACTGCCCTGCCATGAGCCAGCTACCACATTTATTTCCACGGTCACGACTGTGGTGAATAGGACATCTCTTCCCACCAGATCTTAGTAACACTCCGATGTGGTGAAACTCAACCCAGCACCCTGGGGCAAAACTCAAAGGGTTGCCAGGCCCGACCTCCATCATCCTTCCTCTGGCCCTTCCTTGTCTGCAGGCCAGCTCTGTCCTCGCGCCCTGCATGGTCGGGCCTCCTGGTCTTTGATCACCCCGTTCCCTCTGCCAAGGATGCCCTCTGTCCAGAGCAGTTCTCCTCAGGCTTTGAGATCCAACTCTGATGCCACTTCTTGGTAAAGCCTCATTCCCGCAAGTGTTTAGTGACCGCTCTCTCCTCTGGGCTCCCGCAGCAGCGGTCCGACTTCAGACACGGTACTTCGTGCTGAGTGATCTGTTCATACATCTGTCTTCCACTCTGGTTCTGAGCTCCACCAGGAATCCCCAAGGGCAGGGACCATGTTTTACTCATCCTGCCCCAGAACCTGGCAGTCTCACTGCTCCAGCCGAAATCCCAGCTGAGACTTGATATTCAGAAAAAATGATCTGGGAAACATGCTCTGACATAGAATAGTTAAGAACACTGGCTTTTGAATTGTTGCAGACCTCGGTTTGAATCCTTTCCCTGATGCTCACTAGCTGGGTGAAACAGTGAGAAGTTGTTCAGACTTTAAGCCTGTTGTCCTGGAGCCTGTATGCAAGTAAGTGATTACACTACACTCAGCATATGCTGTATTAGAGGTGTGGACTAACTGATGAAGAGAGAAAAAAATGCAATACCCGGGTTCAAATGTGTACCAGGAACAGCAGAATAAGAATAATAAAAGCTAATATTTATGGAGCGCCTACACTACACCAGGTACTATTCTAACTACGCTACATATTTCATTGAATCCTTCCTGTGACCCTGTGAAGTATCATTCCCATTTTGCAGGTAAGGAAACCAAGGCACACAGAGATTCAGTTACTTGCCAAAGGGGACACAGCTCATAGCGACTAAAGGAGCTGGGATTCTAAGCCCTGTAGATCGATTCCAGGGCCTGTACTCTTAACCAATACACTATCTCCCAGGAGTACAGTTCATATTTGGAGGACGTAGATAAAGCAAGATGTTACTTTGCGTGGGTGAGTCGATTTAGGAAAACTTAACAGAGGAGATGCCAGGAGAGCTGGATTTTGAAGGATGGATAGGAGTTCCCTAGGGAGAGAAGAAAGGGAATGGCATCTAAGAAAAAGGGGCACAGATGTCATAAGCACAGAAGCACAAAATCACAAGACATGTGCAAGATAAGTAGCTCTAGATGGCTTATCAGACAGCGAAGAGAGAGGAAGGATGGGTGATGGTAATGGACGTGTAGAAGGAGCCCCTGACAGAGAACATGGCCAAGAAGACTTGGAAGCAGAGGACTCTATTGGAAATAAAATGGATTTGGGGGTCAGGAAGGTCTAGGTTTGAATTCAGGCTCCATGTTCCCCAGCCATGCGACCTTGGGAGATTTATTTCCAGCAGCTTCACGTTGCTTCTCTGAACAATGGTTTGCTGTGATAATTGACGGGGATCGTTAATGTGACGGTTCCTAACATCAGCCAGGGGCTGGCACATGGAGATGCCCAGCAAATGCTAAGTTCTCCTTTTCCTTCCCCTTCGTCTTGAGAATCAAAGGTAGTGAAGGGATATGATTAAATTTGCATTTTAGAAAGATCCCTGGGGCTGTGGCATGGAGGAGGTCTGAATCACGGGAGTGGGCAGGATGCTTTTGGTAGGACAAAGTCACCGAAGTCTGGAGGAGGCCAGATGCGCTCTGAGCTGAGGCCATGGATGGGGACAGTGGGAAGAGCACTGATTTCAGAGAGATTTAGGAAGCAGAATCTATAGGACTTGGCAGTTGTGAGGGATGAGTTCCAGGTTTGGGGCATGAGAATCTGTAGGCTGAAAAATGTCTCCTGTGGCAGGGGACCCAGGAGGGGGCTGCTTTGTGGTGGGGAAGGCAAGCAGGGGTTTAGTTTCGGATCCCAGGGCTGAGTATGTATGTGGGATGTCCTGGTGTAGACATGGAGCTGACGGCTGGGTATGCAGAAGCAGCGTGGGATGGAGGTCAAGGTGAGTTTATTCAGTGGTCCGCAACTAGTCTCGTTAATGTCATTCTACTGGGTCAAGGTCCATTTCAAGAGAATGTGCCTACTTCTATATGCCAACTTGGATAGTGAAGAGGTTGGTCTAATCTTCAAAACCTGAATGAATGGCAACGGCAGTGGGAGGAAGAGAAGGAACAGAAAGGATTCAAGAGCCAGGCTGAGGAGAAGGGAGAGGATGCAGTCTCCACCTGTGAGTGGTCAGCAAAGGAGAGGAGGAGGGAGAGAGGACGTGGAGGACTCTAACAGGGCAGCAGGGCGGACTACGATGCTATTTGGGTAAACAGGGGCCCCAGAGGAGAAGCAGTTCTGTGGGATGGTGATGGCCCTCCTCCACCGCCCCTCTGCACTCTGTAAACAGGTGATGATGCCCATGGAGAGAGGGCAGGAGAGATGCCCAGGAGGCCTGCGAGGCCGGGAGTCAGCAGGAGGAAGAGCAACTCTGGCTCCAGGGGAGTAAAGAAGACCCGGGAAGAAGTGACATTTAATGATCAGCAGGCAAAAGCAAATGCACCTGAAAGGAAGTTGTGTAAGAGCAGTCAGGGTCAGGGTCAGGAAGCCTGGGGGCAGAGTGGGGGGTGAGGGAGCAGTGTCAGGAGTGCAGGACAGAGCGGCAAGCCCTGGGTCCACACTGTCCCACTTGCTCGGGCCCATGGGTCCTGGTGGGCCGCACAGCAGCAGGCAATGTTGGAGGGGAGCAGGTGATGGGGGGAGACTCGGCAGCCTCTGCGTAGTTCTTGGAATTCTAAGACATCCTACACTGTTGTCAGCCTCAGCCCAACAAAGACCACCTGGTGCTCTCCTCCCACTGAACCTGACCTTCTGGTGTTTCCTTCCCGGAGACTGTCAGTGCCATCCACCCAATGTCTCACGCCAGAGGTTGGGGCCATGGGCAACCTCTCCCACACGCCACA
The DNA here is from genome assembly GCF_022079265.1 of Lynx rufus. NCBI lineage: Eukaryota > Metazoa > Chordata > Mammalia > Carnivora > Felidae > Lynx > Lynx rufus. The sequence goes on along the minus strand of NW_025814834.1, from coordinate 196,759,048 downwards.
CGTAGCCAGGGACCAAACCCCGTCCCTCCTCGTAAGTGGTTCTTGATGGGCCTCTCATCTGCCTTGCACCTGCTCCACTCAAAGCCATGTCATGATCCAAGTCAACCACAGCCATGAGGCCTCTTTCCTTGTCTCCAAATATCCCTCCTGCTCTAGCCTGTCATTCTTCACCAGAAGCCTGAGTGATCCTGGAAACACAGACCTGAGGACGCCACTCCTCTCCGTAAGAACCTTCAATAACTCTTACTGTCACTCAGGATAGAATAGAATATCGGTGGCTTATAAGGACCTTACAGAGCTTTGCCTCCTACCAGTCTCTCCCTGCCTACTTTCCTGCCACCAAACTGGCCTCCTCCCAGTTCTTCTGATGTATCCAGCATCTCCCTGTTCCAGGACCTGGAAAGTGCCATTTTCTCTTTCTGGAATCTTCTTCCCTACCTCCCTTCTTCCCTGGCTGGCCCCTCCTCAGCCTTTAGGTCCCAGTCTAAGTGTCACTTCCTCAAGGATCTTTCCAGATACAGAAACCCCTTCCCCCTATCTTAAGTTTTCAAAGCATGACATACTTTCCCATAACGAATTATTTCTGCAAATTAATTGGTTATGCCATTTATCTAATGTCTAAACTGTAAACTCCACTAGAGCAGGGACCATGTCTGTGGGCAGCAGGCCTGGCACAGGCCTCCTCAGTCACTGAGGTTCCGTGGCATCCAGCCCCTCATCGCCATTTCTAAGTGCCTTCTGTGGTCCGGGAGCCTCCATGGTCAGGGGCTTTTGGAAGTTTGCTCTAGGTATGAGTTGTAAGTTTCACCTTAAGAAATGTCTTTCAGAACAACACACCTTTGCCTCTAGACCCAGAACTTCAGGAGCAGTACTCTCCTGCTGGGAAGTACAAAGGACTGTTGGGATTAAGCAAAGAGTTTAATGGAGCCTTGAGGCCACTCAGCTCTAAAGAAATAAAAATGGCCCCTGCATTCGCCAATCTTCCTCTCAAGTGGCAGGCATTTAGTAAACATCTGTTGAACAAAGAATTGAAACAGGACACTGAAGTTCAGAGAGGTTAAGTAATTTCCCTAAGGTCACACAGTGCACGGGAATCAGGAATCCAGGTGGCTCTCCCAGGTATGAGAACTGTGGCCTCTTTCATGACACCGTATGTTCCTGCTTGAAAGCAGTCTGGTAAAGCCATCCCAAGATCTTCAAAGCTCCTCATGATAGTCAATGATTTCTAGACCATGCTGGAACTGAGGACTTAAGAGCTTGAGGCCCTCTGGGGGGAGCCGCCAGTCCCCTCCTTGGAAGGTGGCACCTTTACATTTTGTCATGCCTGCCTCTCGGGTTTCTCCGACACCCTTGCTCCCGAACCATCCTGTGTCGATTGAAGATGCTCTAAAAGTTGTTTGGAGATTTTCTCATACTTTAAACAAGGCACCATATTTCACGGTTTACAACTTCAGAGCCATAAAATATAACCCTCAGCTGATACCACGATCCTAAAATATTAACATACACTTCCTAAATATTAACGTACACTTCCTCCTTCTCTGGGAACGGGCCTTCCGCACCGCCATTAAGTCGTGTATGTTCGAAGGTGCAGGTGTTATGCTGAGAGTCGCCCTTCCAAGTTTATGACGTTATTTATGATCGACTTTAAGTTCCACCGAAATTCCTTCAGTTAACTATATAATTTTAGAGAACTACCCCTCGGCCCCCTTGGATGTCTGCTAACTCTCCGGTGACCCACAAATTTCAGTAGGGACAGTGGAACCTCCATCCTGCTCCTCCCCTGCCTGCATTTCAGGCCAGCGCCAGTGCACAAGCCTGGAGGCCTGCAAGCTTTGGGGTCCTCCACTCCCGTGTCCTCAGTTCCGCCCCCAGGCTACTCCGCCTCTGAGAAAACAAAAATCCCCATAGTCCCTGGGGGGGAAGCTGACGTCTGACAACTCAGGTGTGAGGCAAAGGGAGCCAGGGTGTGACTGCCCTAAAGCCTCCATGCTCCCCCTTTTCCTTGTGCTTTGTGGCTCAGTGTTGTGGGGGGGGGGGCTCGGTCTCATCAGTGCCCTCTTCTGGGGGCTTGGGGTTCTGCCCCCTTATCCTTGGCTTTATTAAGGACACCCCTTTTTAAAATTAGGAAATCGCAGGGGTGCCTGGGTGGCTCGGTGGTTAAGTGTCCGACTTGGGCTCAGGTCATGATCCTGTGGTCCATGAGTTTGAGCCCTGCGCTGGGCTCTGTGCAAAATAAATAAACGTTAAAAAAGAATGAAAAAGAAAAAAGAATGAAAGTAGCCCCCGGCAGCCCCTGGCTCCCTACCTGCAGCGGCATCTGCCCAGCAGAACAACCTCGGGCCCCTTCCCTGAGGAGGGTCAAGGGGGAACCACGGGAGACCAGGAAGTCCCTGGCCAGGTGGACTCATCAGGGGGTGCACCTACGAGGATCACCTATGAGGATCAAGCTCTCAGGCCCTGGGCCACCAAGCTGGAGCTCTGGAAGTAACGATGTCATCATGAGTCTCCTGTCAGGGCTCACAGGCCATCGTCCTGGTCTGCCACAGACAATGATGGTCAAGAACGTGGCTGGTAGACACATGGGCTTGGGTAGAATCCTGGCTCCACTACCCTCCAGCTGTGCAACCACAGGCAAAGTACCTCGCCTCTCCAGGCCTCAGTTCCCTCATGTGGAATAGGGAAGAACAAAATCTTAACCTCCAGGGGTTTCTGTGAGGATCCTGTGAGGATTAAATTAGAGAGGGCAGGGTCTGGCACATAGTGCTTGATAAATGCCAGCCAGCAGTGGCCGTGGCAGTCAGAATCACAACAGCTAATGCTCCCTGAGTCATTACTACGAGCAAGGCCTTCTGCTGCACGCATGACATTTATCAACTCGAACCTCACTTCCACCTTATGAGTTGAGTAGTGTATTGTTACTATTTACAGGTGAGAAAAACGGGGCACAGAGAGGTTGAGTAACAAGCCCAAGGTCACTCAGCTAGTGGGCATGAGTGGGAAGGCCAGGATTTGAATCCAGGTAATTGGACTCCAGAGCACATTCTGGATGGTTCTGCTATAGCAACAGTGATGACAAAGGTGATTAGAGGACTGGTGACTCCAGTGGTAGGAGAGGAACCCCATAGTTAGGAACGGTATCTGGGAGCCATGGTGCATTCCAGAATCACTCAAGGTCCTCACTGCCTGGATGACAAGTGGTGCTTTCTAAATGTTGTGTATATAATCAGTCAAAGGGGCCCAGCATGTGGCTCCCAGACCCCCTCTGCCATCTGCATCGCCACCTTAGGGTCTCATATCCCTCTCCTTCCTCTTTTCAGCTCAGAACTCCACCCAGCCACAGAATTAATCCCCCCACTTGGATGTCTCATGGGCATCTCAGACTTTACCTGGACAAAATGAGCTCTTGATTCCCCTGAGGGCACATGCCCCCTACGCCCTGTCCCAGTCATCCCCATCTCGGTTATCAACATCCCCACCCTGCCAGCATCTGGAAAGAGCCTAAGAGTCAACCTTGACCCTTTGTTCCATCAGCAAGACTATCGGCCATGCCCCCAAACCACGGTCCCAATCTCCCCTCCATCTCTGCCATGGCCACCCCTGACCGAAATGCAGAATCTCCAGTCTGCTGGCCTGTGACAGCTGCCTCCTAACTGGCCCTCCTGGTTGCACCTCTTGCCCACTACAATCCCTCTCATCCTAGCATCCAGAAGGATCTTTTTAAAAAAGTAGATTCAACTGCACCATGCCTGAGCTTAAAATTCTTCCCTGACTCCCTCCTGAGCTTAGAACCAAACCTGAACCTCTTGTCCTGCTCCACCATAGCAACCCCTCTCCCCCATTCAACTTCGCCACAGGGGACTGTGTTCTATTTCTCTAACACGTCAAACTCTCTCCTGCCCCAGGACCTTCACACCAGCTGTTCCTCTTGTTGGGGATGCCTTTCCCCTGGTCTTCATATAACAAGCCCCTCTTATCATTCAGGACTCAGTTCAGATGTCACCTCCTCAGAGAGTCCCCTCCTGACAACTCCATCTAAAGTAGCCTTCCTGTCACTAGCTGCTTCATTTCCCTCATGATCTGAAATTTGTTTATTTGATTTTTATCTGTTTTCTGCCTCCCAGCTGCTCACACGTAAACCCCACGAGATCATGGATCTGGTCTGACTTTTCGTCGCTGCAGTTCTCTGTATCTAGAATGGTAAATATCCAACAATCGGCACTTTGCAACTAAGGATTGAGTTCATAACTCAGTAGCACACGGCGCTACGGTGGCACACAGTAGGCATGCATGCAAAGCATGAATTTTGAGTGAATGAGTAACCTTCAAGGCTGCTGCTCGTGTTCCCCACTTGGAAACTCGGGGAGACTTAGCAACACGCAGCTTTGAGCTGGCACAGGACGGCCAGAGCTGACTTGGGCCTGTCTGACCCCATGCTCCTTCCGCGCCCAGCACACTGCCTCCATCTTGCATTCTGCAGGTTCCTCCCTCGGGGCTCCAATATCTGGAACCCAGCTTGACACTTGCAGTCTGAGCTTCTGCAGACCAGTGCCCCCATCCCTGTCAGGGGACGGCCCGCTGCGCCTGGCTTGAACCTCTGAGGCCAAGCATTTCTCGCTCAGGCTGCTTTCTCTCCACCTGCCTCTCAGCACCCAGCACATCTGAACCCTGTTCCTTCCCCACGCAGCCTTCTTTGCTCCAGGGCCAATGCCCCTCACAAGTCAGGGGCCATTTTGCTGAAACCCACATGGTCTTCCTTCTTGTGATTCAAATTGGCTCCACAAAGCTCGGAGACTCCTAGGGTGGATGTGCCCAGAATGACACAAAGCAAAGGGGGATCACGGGCCCTGCCTCCTTCTCTCTGCCAGCTAGACCAAGCCTCAAAGTGCCAGCAGCCTTAGAATGGGCCTCGATGGAGGTCAGACTCACACCTGCTCTGTCCCCTGATCCCAGCTACTCCCCCTTAGCCTGGGCCGTGTCCCCAGACTGAGTCTACCTTTCGGGCAGGCGTGTGGCATTTCCTGTTTGACGTAGAGACACAATGCCCTCCAACCTGCTCCGGGAAGCCTTGGACTCAGAGTTTGTGTCACTCAGTGCTGCTGGGCAGGTGGGCTGACCCAGGCCAGGAATTTGCCTTTTGGGCTTGTACGCCTTACATGATCCTCATGGTGAATAAGACCCATCCGGCCCTCCGCTCATTCAGCAAATATTTACGGACCACTGCCCAGTGGATGAGGTTTATCCACGCACAGATGCCAGCCCTTGAGAGTTCTACACAAGAGGAAAAAAGGCCAAAAGGCTTTAATCCTTCCAGAGTATGAACCGTTAACTCTGGCATGACCGCAGCTCCTGGCATCGCATGGGCACATGATGAGCACCTTCAGTTCCTATACAACTTGGTCTCCTAAGGAAGCACAGTTTGGAAAATCACTTTCAGAAAAATCACTGGCGTTATTGAGGATGTTTCTCAGACTATGCTTGCGGCTCATGGTGAATTAGAAACGAGAAATGGACCTGAAGCCCAGAGAACGGGGGAGGCGTGGGGGCTCGGAGAGTGGGAGAGCCACCTGTGCTCCCCCAGTCTTTGAGTAGGAGCCACGTCTCATCTCCTCTAGATGCCAGGGAGCCTCTGGGACCCAAAGCCCTTCTGGAAGCCACACTTGACGTCCTTGGCTGGCTTCCCCAGTGTGTTCCAAAAGAGGGCATTCTCTGGTGTGGCTAAATTGGAAGGTACTTAGAGAGGACTTAGAAAGATCAGCCTGGGAGTCTTTCTGGATGGGCCTTGTCCATGTTCAGGAATCTGAACTTGACCCCGTCAGTGATGGAGAGCCACTATTGGCATTCTAAGCAGCAAGTGATCCTGTCAGATCTGTAGCTTAGAAAGTTTGCTCCAGCAGTGAAGAATGGACTGGGATGCGTGTGGCGGGGGAAAGGCAAACGGCTCGTCACTGGATGTTACCAGACGGGGCCCCAGATCACTGGCAGAAGCATGGAGGGGAGGGCTGGTGCAGAGGGAAATGTACCAGGGCACGATGGCTGATGGTGCAGGGGGCATCTGGCTTGGGCACCTTGGATGGTGACACTCTTCACCGAGCGAGGGAAGGCAGAAAAAAGAGCAGGTTTGGGAAGACAGGGTTAGGTTTTGGATGTGCCCCATTTGAAGCACTCTCCGGGGAATGTTGAGTAGAGTCTGAGACCCATGTGGACCTGAAGCGTAGGACAGAGGGTGGGGCTGGGGACAGAGACTGAAGAGCCACCTCCCTGCAACAATTAGAAGCCATGTAGTGGATGAGAAGTTCCAAGAGATGTAAGATGTTCCCAGAGATGAGGCCATGCTGAGCCCTCCAGCATTTAAGGGAAAGAATGGTCATCACCTAAGAGGCCAAAAGACGAAGAAGAGAGGCTTGGGAGGCAGTCGTGCCCCACAAAGGCACCCCACACCCGTGAGCCACTGCTGTGACGTGAGTGCTGGGGGGAGGCACCATTACCCCAGCCCACTCTGCCTCCCACACCCTGACACACAGGCATTAGACTGGGGACAGTGAGCTGACCCAGCAACGGAAGCCTCCAGGAGGTCGCCCTTATCACTTATCTTTTACTAGTGGATTAATAAAAAAAAGTATTTTCATAGCCAGTCAAGTTTCTTCCAGGTGAAAGCTCTCTTTGTTCAGGACAATACCACCTGATGCCTACATAGCTTGGCTGGGAAGGGATGCTTCTATCAGGAGAGGGCAAGTCAAGGGGCAATGGGACTCTTGTGCCTAAGCGGACACAAGTCCCACAGCGAGGCCAAAGTTAAGAGGCACCAAGTGGAGGAGGCTGGAACGAGATGAGAGAGGCAATGTCTGAGCTCAGGAAGTCTAAGGCTGCTAAGACAGAAGCCAGGGACAAGCTTCCAGGGAGAAGGGGCCAAAAGCTTTGGAGGCTCATGATTGCTCAGACTTTCATTTTAAGCCATTTGCTTTGCTGGGATGCAGACTCCCTGTGTTGCCACAAACCTTCAATAAAGGCCGCGCTGCATGCAAACACCTTTATCAGTGGGTTGTCCTTTTTGTTTTGTTTTGTTTTTCCCCCGGGACAGGAAGAAATGGAAGAAAAATAGGCCAAGTTCCTGACCTAAGTTAGCAGAGCAGAACCCAGGGAGTTGAGGCATGGCGGTCGAGCTCCAGGTTCAGAGAGGGCTGAAGCTGACGAAGATCCCTGAAGACACTGGGCGGGGTTGTGGATTTCCACCTTACTGAGGTAGATATTGACGTGAAGTGTATTGCACAGGATGGATGACAGCCCCTCTGCCCCTGATTCTTGGGCTACCTCTGTTTTTCATTTCCATATTAAAAGAGCATGGTATTTATAGTGTTGTGGGAGGAAAGAGAATTGTGGGTTTTGTTTCACAACTAGAACACTTGATTCCATTTACTATCAGGTTTCATATTCTATTACCATGTCACGACTCTTGACACCCCTCCTTGGAAGGTCAGAGTGTTCAACGGTGGTACCCTCTGGGCAGGGGGCGGGTAGGGATGCTCTAAGAGGAGTGAAGACAGCAGCTTCTAGCCGTGGTTGGCCACGCAGGGCCACACACCGGTGTGGAGGGGCCAAGGTCTCACCCGATGGGTTTGGCCATTCCTGATACCAATCATGTGATGAGAAGGACATCCTAAGTTAGAAAAGGGGCCTAAGAGAAGACTTAGGAAGGCGAGAAGGGAGATTCTAGTTCCCTTGGGTTCCACCAAGACAGGCCAACATGGCTGAAGAGAGTAAACAAACATGGAGGCAGATGGCAACTCACACTGACTGGTTGTGGATTGCCTGTTCATAGGAAGGAATTCACTGCCATGTGTGAGCTCAAGAAAGGGTGCTGGGATCAATTAATCATGTCTGCCATTGCAGTGGGAGCAAGGGAAGAGATCTATGTGCCAAGTATTTTCCACCTCTGGTGTAGATAGTAAAAAGGGTATACGCTTATAGCGGGAGTGGGGAGCTTGTCTCCTCAAGCTAGTCTTTGGATAGTAATTACAGAAAACCTGCCTCTAAGAGAAAGGCAAAGCTTGAACCCAAAGGGAGCTACATGTTCCAATCATTTCTCGACTCCTTGAAACGATCCCCCCCAGACCTATATCTGAGTGTTCTGGGATCCATACAATTTAAAGACGAGAGTTTCAAGAAGAAAAGAGTGGTCAATAGTGCAGAAGGCTGTTGAGAGGTCAAGAAATATCAGGGCCAAAGCAATTCCCATCTGATTTGGCAACATGATGCAGAATATTGGGGCCAAAGGCCAGTCTCCAGAGGAGTAAATGGGAAGTTGGGGGAGAGACCAGGCTGGACTGAGCTTTTGAGATGCTAGGTGTTCCTGGTGGCCTGGGGAAATGCTACAGTGCAATGTCACAGCCATTGAAAGGTGGCTTAAAAAATCTACATGCATGATAATCTCAATTATACACATATTCATAATATATGCATACTGCAGTGTGTGTTAGAAGATGAGAAGGAAATACCTGAAAAATCATCATTAAAATGGGTAAATTTTGTTTCTTCTTTACCCTTTTCCGTATTTTATAAGATCATTTAAAAATGATCATATGTTATTTTTATCATCAGATTACAGGAATGGGAATTACTTTAGAAATAAACTCAGTTATGATGGGGTGGAGGGGCAATAACAAAAGTTATTATGGGGTGGAGGGGCTGGGAAGGGGCACCTGGGTGGCTCAATCAGTTAAGCATCCGACTTTGGCTCAGGTCATGATCTCGAGGTTCGTGTACTGAGTCCCGTATCAGGCTCTGTGCTGACAGCTCAGAGCCTGTAGCCTGCTTCAGATTCTGTGTCTCCTTCTGTCTCTGCCCCTCCCCCACTCACACTCTCTCTCTGTCTCTCAAAAATAAATAAATGCTAAAAAAAAAAAAAAAAGAAAGAAATAGGCTCGGAAGAGGGTGACTTACTGTCCCGGTTTGCCTGGGACTTGGGGCATTTCCAGGATGTGGGACTTTCAGAGCTAAAAATGGGAAAAATCCCAGGGAAACCAGGATATGCTCGGCCATCATAGCTGGGAGGCTAAGGCTGATATAGCACCAAAGGGAGGTAGTGGGTTTTGAGGGGGCTGTTGGGGTAAACAGGTTTTGAGCATATTTGGAGGCTAAGACCCCATTAAACAGGGAGGAGGCTGAATTTATAGGAAAGAGAAAAGACTAATCGCTAGGGTGGGGTCAGTAAGAACAAAAGCAGCTGGGGAGATCCATGCACAGGACAGACTCTCTGTAATGGAAAACAAAAGATGTTTCTTCTAGACAGAAGGGCAGACTAGCTAAAAATAAGTTTGTTGATGTAGGGGTAGAGGATTGAGAGAGTGCACACCTGAGGGCTAGAAGGTCAAGTGAGGCTGAGAAGCCTCTAGAATAGCTGGGGACCCTGAGCACCCTTGGTGGCCCCCAGACATGTGCTCCCCATAGCAGGCACCCCAGGCCTTGCTGGAGCGCATGGTGTAGTTTCCCCACTGAAGATCAGGTCCCACTGGAAACTCCCGCCTCCCATCCAGTCACAGCCCACCCGACCCAGACCCTCCCCGGCCACCTACCTCTGCAGGAGGGCAGGGGGAAGTCCCACGTGGCACTGTTCTCAGAGCCAGCGTGACAGGTAAGCACGGCATGGCCCTCCAGGAAGAAGCCGGGGTTGCAGCTGTAGCGGACCTTGTCCCCGAGGTTGAAGGTTGAGCCCTGCTGGACGCCGTTGGGCAGCCGCCCGGGGTTCCCACACGTGTGACTGGGGAGAACTGTGAGAGGGAGACACACAGCCTATGAGTTGGGCTCGAGACCTGACACCTGCTTCTGCACAGCACCCGCCCAGGCGGGTCACCCCCCGGGTCTCGTTTCTCCTGCAGACGAGCCGGCCCTCTCAAGGCTGCCTAGTCCCTCCATACTGTCAGTTGTCAGGCATTAAGGAGGAGCCACACTGGCAGCGTATAGCCAGCCATCCAGGTTTCCTGCCTCTTCTCCAGCTCAGCCATGGTTGTGGATTACGTTTGTCCCATCACTCGAGATGCCTCAGGGAAATCACTTTAATCTATTGGGTTTGCTTGCCCTGATTTCAGAGTCCACCCTCCCTCTCACGACCAGGGAAGGGACGCAGAGCATGGAATGGAGTAGGTGCTCATTAAACCCAGTGTCCTTTCTTTCATGTGCGTCTGCCCTGGCCGCCGGAGGGGTACTCTGGCCCAGTGGATTTGGGAGAGTCGAAGGGGTCGTTAGCATTGGAACAGGCAGTGGAGTGGGAAGGCGAGAACCCCAGCTCTGATCCGACTGAGCCATTTAAAGGGGGAGCTGGGGAGCTGGAGAATATGATGTTCCGCGTGCGACCAGAGCCGAAGCAGTCACGGCCAGCGGTACGTGTAGCCTCATTATCCAGAGGATACCGCGGAGGGTGCAAGAGCATCACGACCTGCCAGTCTGAGGAGGGAGGCTGGGCGCGGCTCCTCTGCCCAAGTCGCTTATTCAACCTGACCTGGCTCCCCCAGTCCTCTGCCTTTCTCCCCAGAGTTAGAACTGCCTGTGCCCTGAAAGTCATACCTCCTACCAATCCAGGATGTCCCCACAGGTCAGGGACAGCGGCTCACAGCCACACCCAGAGGGCCATCCAAGTACGTGTCCATCACCAGGTGATGATTTGCTAAGGTGTCACTGAAAGGCTGTGGAGCAGGGTGGTGGGAAGTACAGACTCGAGAACTTGGGTTCACATCCTGGCCTGATGGCTTGCTACCTGCGGGCTCCCGAGCAAGTCTTGTCACCCCCTGTGCCTCAGTCTTCTCACTTGCAAGACAGGGACCACAATGGCACCTTCATCCCCCATGGGGTACTTGTAAGAATTGAGTGAGCTAAGATTTGGAAAGTGCTTAGGACAGACCCTGGCACACAGTGAGAATGACACACGTGAATGTGAGCTCCCAGTCCACACTTAATGGGAAGTGTGCATAATTAAAGGTATTTTAGATGTTATGATGTGATAGGGACCAGGCAGGAAACCAAACCCAGTCTGGGGCAGTCAGAGATGGCTTCCTGGAAGAGGTGACATCTATGCTGGATCCTGAGAGATCAGTAAGAATTAGCTAGGTCAAAGAGTGTTCCAGGAAGAGGAAACGTGTGCAAATACCCTGAGACCAGAGATAATCTGGGAGCTCAGGCAGCCAGCCTGAAACAAGAGGGCAGGGGTGGCAAGGATGAGCAGTAAAGACGAAGAAGTACAGGTGGCCAGCCTGGATTCTAGAGGGCTTCCCAGGCCCTTGCTGTGCCCTCTTCCTGACCACGTTGCTGTCTTCCAGGACCCTCTCTAACAGCATTGATGTTATAACCCTCCAAAAGAAGTCTGCCCCTCTCTCTTCTTAACCTCCCCTTCCAGGAGGAGAAAGCATAGTGTAGAGAGAAATGGCAGACTTTGGAATCACCATGATCTGGCTCTGCAGCCCGGCCCTGTCTCTGTCTTACTCTGTGGCCTTGTGACCTCTCTAAGCCTTGGTTTCCTCAACTGCGAAAGGAGAACAATAATATCTAGTGGCTGAGGGCGTTACAAATAATAGATGATGCACGGCTGACAACAGTGCCCGGCACACAGTAGGTGCTCAGAAAACGGCAGATGCATTATTCCATCAGGCCATAGGGTCACGAGGGCAGGGTGTACCCTGGGAGCCTAACGCAATACTCCGGCACTCGTAGGGACGTGACTACATTTTCATTAATTGGTTGTGGGGAGGAGTTATTCATGTAATAATTCCTTCATGCAACGAAAACTCATTGCAGGCCTACTGTGCTGGGACTATAGCAGTGAACTAGACAAAGCCAGTCCCTGCCCTCAAGAGGCTTATGTTTTTGTGAGAGACTTATCTCAAGGACTGAAGAGCTCTCCTGTCCATTCTCCACCTCTGCCGGGTGAGATGACCCAGATGAAAGGATTACCTCCATCAACCTGTCCACTAGCCCAGCTTAGCATTTCCCGTGATCCCATGCTGCTGGCTTCCTCGGGTGTTCCCGTGATCCCGCCTCCTCGGCCTTTCCCATGAGCTCGTGCTACTGGCTTGCGGCAACGGAGGCAGTGACTGTGATATGTGTGTGTTTGTGAGTGTCAGGGGGTTGGAGGGGCGGGTCAGGTAAACATTTGGAGAAGAAAGCAAGCTAAGGTGAGGGGAGGGAGCCAACCAGGGGGAATGGGCTGAGAACTGGTGTAGAACTAACGTTCCATTTTCCGCAACGAGACGCAAAGACCCAATTTAATTAAATTACTAATGTCAAATTTTTAATGAACCTGCTTCTGCTTTGGGCTTTCTTCCTTCGAAATTAATGACTGGAACGTCACTATAAATAAAAGTCGATTCTTTCTAAAAAGTCACTCTCAAACACTCACTGCTCTTTACTTAATGAACTGTTCGTAATCAGACCACTCTGACCTGGCACCTCCACTGGGACTTGGGTGTGATGAATGGGGGCTCGTTCCCAACACCACCTCCTTTTTTTATCTTGAGCGCCGCTCCTGAGAGGCCACACGGTGAAGGAGGCGGGAGGGCAGATGTTGGGCTCAGAGAGGTGTGGATTCCACTCTCAACTGAACCACCTCTAGCTGAGTGATCTTGAGCTGTAATTGTCACCTCTGCCCTTCAATTCTTCATCTAAAAATAAGGATACTTTTCCTTCCCATGGGGGGTATTGTGTTAGTTTCCTAGGGCTGTAACAATGTACCACAAACTGGGTGGCTTAAAAAAAAAAGACAGATTCTTATCGTCTGACAATATGCAGGTTTAGAAGTCTATGGGAAATTTTTGAGTCTCCCTAGTTTCTGGTGGTTTTCTGGCAATCTCTGGTATCCCTTGGCTTATAGATGCTTCACTCCCATCCTCTGTCTTCACTTGGCATTGTTTCTCTATGTCCAAATTTCACCTCTTTATAAGGACACCAATATACTGGATCGGGATTGAGATACACCCTAAGGAACTCATCTTCACTTCCTCATCTGCAAAGACCCTATTTCCAAATGAGGTCAAATTCACAGCTACTAGGTGTTTTAGGACTTCAATAGATCTTTTGGGGGACACAATTCAACCTAGAGCAGGGCTGTTGTGCACAGTAAGTAAAACCAGATCTATAACACCTGCTATTGAGTTCCTGGTATGTTTCAGGCCCTGGGCTACAAATGTATTTTACTTAGTCCTCAAAACGATTCCAGTGGGATAACTATTATCCTCATTTTATAGATGCAAAAAACTGAGGCACAGAGAGTTTAGGTGACTTCCTCCAGGCCACACAGCTAGAAAATGGCAGAGCTGGGCTGTGAATCTCAGTCTTTTTGGCTCCATTGTTCAGCACTCTTAAATGGACTGTGATACTAAGAGCACCCACCATACAGTGGGTGCTTAATCAACCAGAGTTCCCTTCCCCCCTCCACCATTGTAGGTGCCACGACAAGATGAAGGGTGATTACCTGAGTGTCCAGATTTAACAGTCTGGTTTTTTTCTCCAGTCTGATTTACTAACCTGGTATTTTTTAATAATGTCAAGGGCAACATTTAAAGTGTGGGCTTTTGTAATGTATCTGATGTACAACTTGCTGGACAGACAGAGGAGATCGGAGATAAGCCACAAAGCAACAAGCCTTTCTAGGTGAGGCATTCTTTGATTTTTTTTTATTTTGTCCGTGTGTTTTTTTGGCACAGATATTATAGCTGTTCATGCTCTCCCATCTATAAAACTTCCCTTTGATTGCTCACAAAATGAAGAGTGGGATATTTACATCCAACGCAGTCCAGAACAATATTATTAAAGCTGTGCCTGACATTGAACAATTCCATTGTAGATTAGCTGTGGGGAATTCTGTCCCTTCTACAAAGCCTGGCTCTTGCCAATCAATATAATATTCTCAGTGATTGTATGACAATGAATCTCCTCTGTGGTTGGAGTGCAGCAAAAGCTACACCGTGCCTTCTTTTATTTTTAATTTGAGACTTTAGTTCCCATATTATAATGAAGAGTCATTTATGCTCTCTGGACAAGCACCCTCCATATGTTTTGATTTCTTATCTTCCATCAAGTCACTTGTTTCATCTCCATGGCCATACGGTTGATACTAAGTGGCAGGATGGCTGGGAAAAAAAGATTCAGAGAGAAGGATTGCATTTCCCACAACCCTCAACATGGAAAAAGGAGATGGCATTTTGTGTGTGTGTGTGTGTGTGTGTGTGTGTGTGCGTGTGTGTGTGTGTGCACGCGTGCGTGTGTGCGTGTGCACGTATGTGACTGAGGGTTAGTGGGCAGTCAGAGGAGGGAGGAATAAAAACCATTATCTTCTGGGTACCTACTTCTGCATCACACATGATCTTAGTTATTCTTTTTTTTTTTTTTTTTACATTTTTTTAATGTTTATTTTTGAGAGACAGAGAGAGACAGGGCATGAGAGAGGGAGGGGCAGAGAGAGAAGGAGACACAGAATCTGAAGCAGACTCTGGGCTCTGAGCTGTAAGCACAGAGCTGAACGCAGGGCTGAAGCTCACGCACCATGAGATCATGACCTGAGCTGAAGTCAGACGCTTAACCGACTCTGCCACCCAGGCACCCTGATCTTAGTTATTCTTTATAACTCTCTTGCTTTTAGCTGTTTGGCCTTGTAAACATAGTTTATTGCACACTTACTATGTGCTATCCTCAGTGCCATGTGCTTTGTGCTCAGAGAAGCGGGTACACTGCTGTCTCTACTTCCTCTCCTCCCATCTGACACACTACATATTTGATACATTTAATATTCTTTGTCTCACCCTGGTACTATGTAAGCTACACAAAGACAGTTTGTAGTCTCTTTTGTTCACTTCTGTGTTCCAGTTCCTAGAACGCCGCACCTCATGTATACTAATACTTTGATAAAAGCTTATTGAATGACTTAATGACCTTATTTAATCCTTCCAACAACGCATTGAGAGAGATGCTATTATTATCCCTTGTGGAGATGAGCATGATCGCCAGAGAGGCCGGGCCATTTACTCGAGGCCACATGGCTCGCTGCGGGGGAAGGCTGGGTTTCCACAGCAGTGCCTGGCAGCTGAGCCCTTCGCATCCTCACCAGGCAGTGCTTGCACTGACGACTCCACCGAGTCCACAGTGGCTGGTGTATCCTGAGACATCGTCATAGAGGACTTACACTCGTTCTCCTCGGGGAGGTCTTGGGGCGTCAACCAGAGCCTGGTCCTGTCCATTGCCTGCTGCCTGTCAATCAAACAAAGGCAACGGCACCAGGGTCTCGGATGGGGTGTGCCGCCCACGAGTTCACAGGGCCCTGTCCCGTCAGGCCCCTCCCTGACCAGTGCGGGGTGTAAGCCCTCCACCGTGAGCATGTTCTCTCCGCTTTTGTTTGCAGTTTTTGCAACCTTCAGCATCAGGGTCACGTGGGGAGTTTCATAAAGATACTGATGCCTGTCCCCCAGCCTACTGAATCAGAGGTAGAGCTTGGGTTCATGTAGGTGACTGCAACGTGGAACCGAGATTGACAACCACTCACAGTAACCTATTCATGTTGGTTATTCCATTAACGCTGTTGGGTTTACCTCTCTGAGCTGTGAACTGTTCAATCTCCAGGGCCTTTCTTATGGCTGGACTTTGACTTCTGGGGGCAGCAAGCCTGGCTTCGCTCCTGGACTTTGCTGTGCTCCATAAATCAGACTTGCCCTAGCCTTCCCTCTCCTTTGTCGTTCCTCATCATCCCTGCCCTGGACTTCTGCACCCCACTCTGACCTCCTCGCCGCTGCTGGAGTGAGCATTCCAGAACGGCAAATTCACCACGGCCCTGCCTTGTTCACACCCCATCAGGGACACATGTGTCAAAAAGGCTTCCCTACCACCAAGCAATGGCGAATGCAGGCCCTTTGGTCTTTGCTTGGTTAATACCAGAATAAATAATGATTTGAAAAATTAATAATAATAAGAAATAAAAGGAAAGAAAAAGAAAACTGTGAGAGCTTTCCCATTGCTGTCAGAATAAATTAAAGCTTGGGCTCATGCAGCCCCATCCTTCCGTGAGGCGGCCCCTGCCAACAGCTTCTGCTTTTATCTCCTGGTCCCCCCAATCTTATCCCCACCACTATGGTTATTCTAAACCACAGGCACCCTAAGCACATCTTGCTTTTCTCTCAAATTTCCCATCTGGAAAATTCCTACTCATCCTTCAAAGCCACATTAAATGTCACTTTCTCTGGGAAGCCCTCCTTGATACCCTTCGTGTCTTGTAGAAACTGTAAAATCCCGGGAGAACACATTGTGATAGAATGTAAATCCAAGCATCCAAGCATAATGCCATTGGCATTTGGCTCCCAGAATCCCGGAACTCCCAGCCCATTAACTACAGAGGGTTCCCCCCCCCACCCCCCATCACCGCCCCGGTCATCTCTTCATTTTGTGATCTCATGTCCCACATCTTACGTGATTGGGAATTTTTGGATCCCACTTATGGAATTACGTTGGAATTTTAGTTGCACTTTATTTAATTCCTGCACTTGTCATATGACATTGCAATTCATTCATCCATTCATTTACAACACCCTGGCTTCCAAGCAGGAGCTGAGCCTGCCTGTAATTGTTTGTTTAGGTGCCTGTTTCATCTCTGGACTCCCCCGAGGGGCAGGAATGACTTCTTTATTTATCTAGTGTTCGACTTAATGCCTGGCAGGAAGAGGGTGTCTTGTTGGAATGTGTTGAATGAATTTTATATGTGTACATATATATAATGTATATAATATAAATATAAGAATATGCATTATATATTAGCATATATATATATATATATATATATATATATATATAAAGCAATAAACTAGTGCAGGGTTGGCAAACTATTTTTCTGTGGAGGACCAGATAGAAAATATTTTTGGCCTTGCCTTATGGTCTCTTTCTCAATGATTCAACTCTTTCAGTGTCGTGCAAAAGCATCCACAGACAGCACATGTGTCAATAAAACTTTACTTAGAAAACAGGCAGCCATGGGACACCTGGGTGGCTCAGTTGGTTAAGCGTCCGACTTCGGCTCGGGTCATGATCTCACAGACTGTGAGTTCAAGCCCCGCGTCAGGCTCTGTGCTGACAGCTCGGAGCCTGGAGCCTGCTTTGGATTCTGTGTCTCCCTCTCTCTCTCTGCCCCTCCCCTGCTCAAGCTCTGTCTCTCTGCCTCAAAAATAAATAAAAACATTAAAAATAAAATTTAAAAAAAAAACAGGCAGCCAGCCCATAGTTTGGCGGTCCTGAACTGGTGTGTATTCAGTTATGCCCTTAGCTGAGGTGTATGATTTTTTTTTTTTTTTTTTTTTTTTTACTAGGCATCAAGGATGGGAAGGGGCAGGGAGGAGAGTGAACCAAGCAGGTGAGAGCCCTGGACAGAGGTGACTGGTGGAAAGTGGGCAGGGCAAACACAGGCAGTAAGCACCCGAGGACTGAGACCAAAGTCACATTTCCCTTCCCTTTCAGTTTGGCCCTGGAAACAGGTGGCACTGTGCTGGCTTCAGGGAAGGGCTTGCCTATGTTCAGTCTCCACTCTTTCCCATTAAAATCAGACTTATCTTAGTCTTTTTTTTTTTTTAATGTTTATTTTTGAGAGAGAGAGAGACAATGAGTGGGAGAGGGGCGGGGCAGGGGGGTGTGGCCTGGACAGAGGATCCAAAGAGGGCTCTGCGCTGACAGCTGAGACCTCATGTGGGGCTCGGACCCATGAACTGTGAGATCATGACCTGAGCCGAAGTCAGACGCTCAACCGACTGAGCCACCCAGGTGCCCCAGTCTTCATGCTACTCTTTAGGTTGGCATTCATGAACCCCACTGTAGGAAAAAGAGCTAAACTGAGAGAGCCAAAGAGTTGCACGGCTAATTGTAATGATAGTTACGGTCACCATTTGGATGTTTAATATGAGCCGGGCGCTCCTCTGCTCAGCACTTTATCTGGGCTGTTCTATTCCATCTTCCCCTGACAGAGGAACCATGGCTGTCCCCTTTTGAGAGCTGGGGGATGAGGAACAGCAGGGCTCATTGTGACCCAGTGTCAGACTGCTGGTTGGGATCAGGGCTAGGGATGAAACTCGCGCCATTTGGCCACAGTGCTGTGTCCTTCGTCAGGTGGTAACCTTGATCTCCCCAGCTTCAAGCCTGCTTTCCCAGCATGGAGCCAGTGCTCTGGGCCCCTACACAGTTCCTCTTGCTGCCAGACCTACAGCGTGCTTGACCCACACCCACTCAAATCCTTGTTGACCCCCTCTCCCCACCCCGATGAGCTGGGGCTGTCCACGCATCCACTCTCCCACCAGCAGAGGCCACAGAGGGGCTGACAGTGTGGAATTCTCCTTGGCACTTTGTAACCACAGGACCCCATGGCCTCCTCACTTTCACCTGACATGCTTTAGAAGCATTACTGAAAAGGCTACATCCTATGCCCCAGAATAGAGTTGCAGGTTAGAACAAAGGATGCCCAGTTAAATCTGAATTTCAGAGAAACAAATAGTTTTGTTAGCATAGGTATATCCCACACAGCATTTGGGTTATACTTATACTAAAAAGTATTTGTTAGTTGAGATTCGAATTTGATTGGGCACCCTGTATTTTAATTTGCCAGTTTTGGCAACCCTGTCCCAGAGGGGGGAAGTTGCCTCCACATCAACGACTTCAGCTTCTTGAGGCACCAGGGATCTCTCTGGA
This sequence comes from Lynx rufus, assembly GCF_022079265.1. Taxonomy (NCBI): domain Eukaryota; kingdom Metazoa; phylum Chordata; class Mammalia; order Carnivora; family Felidae; genus Lynx; species Lynx rufus. The sequence goes on along the minus strand of NW_025814834.1, from coordinate 196,740,355 downwards.
AAAATGGGGAAGACGAAAAGGAGAGAGGCAGCCCTGCCTTTAGAGAACACAACACTAAACAAAAAAAGAGAGGCTGTGGATGGGGAAGTTCAGAGCCTCCCAGGGTGGGGCCTACATCATTTTGAGGTGCAGCAGGATTACAGAGGATCAGTGGACTGTGCTACCCACTTCTTCCCCCAGTCACTCCCCAAGGGATGCTACAGCCTGTGTTACTATGCACCAACATGTCCTTCTGCTTCTAGAGCCGGTGGCAATCCTCAGCCCCTCTGATGAGCAGCTTTAGGCCGGCACAAGGTCCTCCGTGATCAGCCTCTGTGGATCTCCGCGGCCCCAAGCCACGTCACTCCCCGCCCAGCCCTCCACACCCCACGACACCCGAGCACAGGGACTCTGAAACTTGTCTGGATATAGCGACGCATGGAGAAATCAGTGGTGCCCTGTGGGGGAAATGCTGCAAAATACGGTCAGTGTTACACTTAGAATAGCTAAATATGCAATTTGGGGCTAAATCTGATTAACTACAGAATGGAGCTGAGAAATGCTTCCCAAAGTATGTTCCAGACAACACTGGGAAATAAATTCCATGAGAAAAGCAATCCGTGGGTCAAGTGATTTTGCAGAAATACTACAGAAACGCCCTCCTCTAGAAGAAACCAACTGTCATGAATTTATCCAAGAGGTTCTTCAGGAGAGAAACCTGTGTAACCTTAAACAGAATCTCCAAAATTTAACTTCAGAAACTCCTCTCCCTTTTTTGTTTTCCCTCAGAAACACTTCACTTCTGAATTGGTCTATGGAACACATTTTGGGAATTGCTAGAGTCTAAGATAAGATAAACCCGAGTTGTTTTATTTATGTTATTAATCATCACCATCAGAAAATGACTACAGCAATGATAGCTGACATTTGCATAGAACTTTCCAGGTTAACATGAATTTTTTTTTTTTTTTTTACAGACATAATCCCCCTTTGGCACAAGGGGGCCAAACCTATGTTCTTCTGGAAGCTGGGATGGCCTGAGGTTTCCTGGGCTCTATTGGCCAGTAGTTTTGAGGGGTGGGATCAATTCTTACCAAAGCATTAAACTTATCACCTCCAGTTGAATGCAGCATACGTTATAAAAGGGCAAAGTATAGGGTTTTTCTTCCATCTGATGCCTTTTACAGCAGGATATATCTTCTGTTTGGCTGGGGCAGAATGACCCTGGGTCCGGTGGGCTGGGACTTCCAGAAATTTCCGGCTGGGGTTAGCCCTGCTAGGCCCTCAGCCCTGCCCAGCCGTAGAGAGGAAGTCATGAATCCTGAACCTATCTTGGCAAAGGAGCTTGAAGACAGGGAGGCCTGAGCTGGCTCGGCATGGCGACTGGGGCTCGTAACCCTGAGGGAGGCTGCCCACAGTGGGGATCATCCCTCCCTGGCTGGGGCTACTCCACCAGGCTGTATCCTTGGCCTAGCTTTCCTTTGAACCTTCCCTAACCTTTGCAACCCCCTCCCCAGGGCTGGGCCTTAGTCCCCTATACCCTGCTGGAAGCTCAGGGCCCCCATTTCCTGCATGTGGCTCCCTGTCCAGGGCCTGGGAATCCCCAGCATTCCTCACAGCCTCTCTTATCTTAAGGCAAGAAATGATTTAGCTTGCATCCCACTGGAAGAAGGCACAATATTCGAAAGGCTCTGGACCCCTTGGTTTCCCTCTTTCTAAGAAGAATTCGACTGAGAAGGGAGGTGTCTACCCACTGTCATCGCCCTATGTCCCATGCCTTCTGCAGGAGATGACAGATACAGTGACCCCAGGATGCTGACGAAACACTGCGTCTGAGTCCCCACGTGGGTCTGTGAGCCCTCCTCTCTTCATCAGTGGGCCCAGAGCTTTCTGACCACCTCTGTGGTCTAACTGTACAGTCAACCCCATCTCGTTTAATCCTCTGACAACGCTGTGAGATGGGCACGATCCCCATGTCACAGGTCAGGAAATTGAGCTCACAGAGGGTAGCCTGCTCACATTCACGCAACTAGCAACTGGGGAAGCTGGGACGTCCTTCCAGTCCACCTGACTTCCACACCCTCCTCCTCAGCTGCTGTGTGACAGTGAGGTGGTGGAGAAGGGCAGGGAGGCATGGGGCCATCTTGCCGGCTGAGAAGTCTGCTTTGAAGGCCCCATTGCCCACAGGTGCCCCCCACAGGGCCGAAGATGGTGCCTGGTGGACATTTTGCAGCTTGAGAATCAGGCACAGTAAGAAAGGAAAGGTCTTGCCTCTTGCTTGTCTGTTCAATTTTGTTCATCTCTGGAGCCCTAAGTCCAAAGGCTTCATGGAGCCCCCTGTGCAGGTAGAGACCACCCATCTAGGCCCTACAGGAGTTAGAACTGTCTCTGCCCTGGAGAAGCTCGTTACTTGGACCCCACGATCTCTTACATGTAACTCAGGCATACGGGTGAACTTTCACATCCAATATGTACAAATCCATTCAAGTGCTCTCCTTTACACACACACACACACACACACACACACACACGTCCTCTCTCTCTCTCTCATATTCAAACATGCATATATAAAAACGACCAACCCAGAACACATCTGCATGTAGCTCTTGCATTTACATGTATGATAATACACACAACACACCCTCCCACACATAAACAACCTATGTTTATGTATCAAAATAAAGATCTAGGGCACCTGGGTGGCTCAGTCAGTTAAACGTCCAACTCTTGATTTTGGCTCAGGTCATGATCTCACGGTTCATGAGTTCAAGCCGTGCATCAGGCTCTGTGCTGAGAGTGCAGAACCTGCTCGGGATTCTCGGTCTCCCTCTCTGTCTGCCCCTCCCCCACTCGTGCGCACACGCTCTCTCTCTCTCTCTCACACACAAAAATTAATAAACTTAAAAAAATAACAAATAAAGATCCACTTCTGCAAAGCTTTCGCGGGTGACTAACACTTTCTGACAGATGTCTCCTACAAGCAGACCACCTCTTGGAAGCCAGGGTCACCATCCCCCCACTCACTGGGCCTGCCTGGCTCCTGTGTTGAAGTTGTTGTCATCCAGGCACAGACTGGAAGGCAGGAGTGAGGCTGGGATGCAGACTCAGCTGTGGAGGTGGTTCGAGCGGCCGCTGGTGCAGACCACAAGCCCCGAAGTGGGCAGTGAGGCTGTCGGGGTCAGGCAGGCACAGAGCATCATGGCTTGGAGAATGGTGCTGGCGTCCCACAGACCTGGCTGTGAATTCGCCTGCCCTCCGGCTGCAGGTTGGCAGCTAATTTATAACAGTTAGCAGAGCACACTGGCGAGGAGAGGGCGCCCTGGAGACAGAAGGCTCCGGTTCAAATCCCTACCTTGCTATTCACCGAGCAAGTTACTTCACCACCCTGCACCTCAGTTTTCTTGCCAATAAAATGGGGATAATCACTGCGCCCAGCTCAGAGAGCTGCTAAGAGGATTAAGTAAGATCATCCAGACCGAGCACTTATCTCAGTGTCTGGCACATAGCAAATGCTCAATAAATTTGGGATGTGATTACACAGAAGTTCCAGGAGCTCCCTGGGAGAGGTTGCCAGGGTGGTGTGGGCGAGGCCAGAGCTGAAAGAAAGAGAATAAGCTGGAACAGTAGCTGGAGAGAGCAGATGGGCCCCAGGACCTGGAAGAGGAGAAACGTGGCTCTGCCAGGCAGGCGGTATCACTTGGACCGATACCACTTTTACGGAGCCGAGCAGGGGCCTGCTTCGCCTGCTTCTAGTCTGCTGCCGGTCTGATAGGCCTCCCCTAGATCCTAGTAAGAATAGTTTCTGGGGACGCCTAGGAGGCCCAGTGGGTCAAGCGTCTGACTCTTCATCTCAGGTCAGGTCTTGATCTCAGGGTTGTAAGTTCAAGCCCCGCATTGGGCTCCACACTGAATGTGAAGCCTACTTAAAAAAAGAAACAGAAGAAGAATTTGAGTGGTCCTACCCAGCTCCAAAGTAACTAAGGAAATGCAGACAACACAGGGACCCAGGAGGTGACAGACACTGGCCCAGGGCCCTGCCCCACCCTGCCCCCTGCCTCCTTGGCTGCACTCTGCTGCCCCAGCCAGTGGCACACAGCCTCAGGGATGCTGGGAAGGAATAATTTGGAGGAGTTTCCTGGAAGAGGCATTAGGTATGGTCTTGGCAGAGAAGGCAGGATATTCCAGGTAGAGGAGCTGGCACGTGGCCAGGAGCATGCAGACCCCATAGAACGTTCCTGCTTTCCAAGCTGTCCCTTGCGTGGCTGACTCCTCATCTGTCTGCAAAGTCCCAGCCCAGATCTTCTCCAGACTCAAGGCCCTACGTCTTACCACCTTCAGGCTTCTCCACGTGGAGGTCTTATAGATGCCTCCAGCTACACCTGGACCAAGTGAACTCCTGTCCTTGCCCCAAACCCACCTGTCCCCCGGATTGCCCCCCCCACCTGTCCAGCCGCCCTCACCAGAACCTCCCACGTCAGTCTCTGGAAGGGGTTTGCTTTCCTCTCTCCTATCCGTCCCTTCTCCACACCCCTCTGCTGAGGCCTCAGGGCCACCTCCCCCATACCACCTTCTTCTCAGGGACTTAGAGACAGTCCCCTCCTCCCTGTTCTGTCTTTAGACTTGCCCCAATCCAGCCCATTCTCCAGAGAGCTGATAGGGTCACGTCGCTTCCCTGTGAAAGCCCTTTGGTGGCTCCTATCACTCCCGTGGGATTCATACTCCCTCAAATGTCACTTGATGTTCTTCAAAAGCTGGCCCCACCCATGTCTCCAACCTTAGCACTCAAGGTCTCTTCTCACACCTAATGTTCTAGCGACACTCACCCCCTTATATTTCCTCCGCCACAGGGTGTGTGTGTGTGTGTGTGTGTGTGTGTGTGTGTGTGAACAAGAACACCATGTCTCTACAGTCTATGCAAGTGCACTCGTGTGCTGCTGTTACATATGTGGATACATCCAGAGACTGAAGATATGAAATTTGTGTATGTATGTAACATGTGGGTATGTGCAGGGACAGGTGAATCATACGAAAGCCTGCTGAGGATGGGGGGCTGAGAGACAGAGCTGAGAACACCATGGTTGGCACAGCGGGACAAGACCCAGTGTTCACAGCAAAGCCAGACTGCTGCCAGCCCCAGGGAACTAGGGCCCAAGCGTCAGAAGTTACCAGCCCTCCCCTCCCCAAGTGAAATGAAGGGAGTCTCAACCATCTCCAGACCTGGCCTGCAGCTGTCCTGTGCCTTGCACATGGAGAAGGAGCTGGGTCCCTTCTCCCAGGAGAGCACTGCTCTCACTCCCACTCAGAGAAGGAGGGGGTGAGAGGCCCCAGAGCACATGGACCCCCACTATGTCTCCAAAGAACTGATGTCCCCGACCACTATCACTGGGATTGTTTCCCAAAGAGAGACAAGCTCTCAATTCTAGCTCCTAACTGCATACAGCCTGGTGTCACAGCTTCACCCAGAACCTCGGGAGTTTTTCTAGACATCCTGGGACTCCAGTCTCTCCTTCCCCTTTGTCCTGCGTCTGAGTGTGACCCACAGTGATTCCTGCCTGCTATGGGTTGGGTCTCTGGCCTCCACACCCTCAAATCCTTGGGCATCTCCAGGGCTGGAGGGGGTCTAGAACAGGCCTCGTTCTCTCTGCTCACCCTCAAGCAAAGTGACGAGAATCTGTCATTCCACACTGTCAGCTGCTCAAGAGGCACGCTGGCTTGCAGGAGCGGCTCGCATACCCATTCACTCATCCGACCAACGCCTCTGCACCCCTGTGGTGCTGGGGCTCCAACGGTGAGCACCCTTCCTGCCCTGCTAGTGCTTACACTCTGAAGGTCATGCACCTTTCGTTCAGAAACTACAGAGCACCCGCCCCAGGCTGTAGCTCCGCGAGGAGGTGAGGTGACGACACCTGCGGGCCCACTCTGTGCCAGGCATTATGCTGGTGCCTTACATTCCTGACTGCTGAGAAAAACGGATCTCCTCCCAGGTCTTCTCCCACCTACCCACCCAGCCCCCTCTGCGGGTTCCCTGCCCCCCTCTCTCCCTTGTCCAATCCTCCACTCTGCTTCTACACCTTCCTGCCTATGAAACAAATCTGGTCACCCTTCTTAAGCTTCCTGTGGCTCCTTGAGAATGGCAGAGCTAATGGTCAGCTTCTTACTTAGCAAGGCCTTCAGGGTCCTTTATTATCCGGACTCAGACATCCATCCAGGTGTTCTCTCCCCCACACCAACCATGCACACCCCTGTCACCTGTCCTTCCCTGACTCCTCCATTAGGGCCCTTCATGCTCCCAGATCTCTGCATTTGCTGTCCCTCTGTGAAGTAGTCTTCAGTCCCTCCTCATCTGGCAACAAACATTCTACTCAACCTTTCAAGACTCAGCCTGAGTGTCACTTTCTCTCAAATGTCACTTCTGGAAAGCATTGTCTTTCTCCTCCAGGAAGTCAAATAGTCCCAGGTGCTTTGCACTCACCTCCGTGAAGACCCAGAATGAGGAGCTGGTGGGGAGGCCCCTGCAGCAAAGGCACAGAGAACAAGAGCAGGGACCTGGGAAGATTGTACAAAGAGGGATGGCTGGACCAAGAGGGTTATGGTGCCCCAGAGGACCTTGAGAATGACAACATCGTCCGCAATGTGTTAAGGGCTGCTAAGAGCTTAGGCCAGAAAGGGAAGAAACAGAGCCACTGAATTGGGGGGTCCTGCTAGAGAACCAGCAGAATTAAACAGAGGAAAAGTAACAGAGGAAAGGGTTAAGAGATGTGGATAAGGATGACAGCAGCGGTGGCGGGTGATTCTGAAGTACACCAAGCTCTTTTCTGTCTCAGGGCCTTTGCACAACTCTCCCTGGCCCACAAGTTCTCTGGCCTTTGCTTTGCATGGTTCATTCATGCTCATCCACCATATGTCACCTCAAATGTCACCTCCTCTGGGAGACCTCCTTGACACCTAATCCGACCTCAATTATTCTGTCTCACCACCTTTTATGTTACCCACAGAGTACTAACCACCACATGTAATCATTTTATACGTTCTTATTGTTTTTGTTGTTGTTTATTCCCCTCTTCCCACGATGAGGTGGGCCACATGGGGAGACTTTGTCTGACATTTTCACGTTTGTATCCCAGCACATCACACAGTGGCCAACACACTTAAAAACTATTCGTTTGCACAAATGAATGAATAAATGAGTGGATGGATGGCAACCTTCATGTACTACTTAGACTTCTGTGAGATCGGCTGCTGAATACTCATCATAAACCCCTCTTTACTGAACTTACTTCTGTTCTTTAGACATTTCCTAAGACGGTAGGCATCTGAAAGTGTTGAATTGGCTGTATGCAGCAAAAAAAAAAAAAAAAAAAGCCAGCTGTCCACCAAAATTCATTCTTTCTTTTGGGCACACAGCTAGATGACATTTCTCAGATTCCCTGCAGTTGGGCTGTCTTCGATGGAATTGGGCGAAGGTGACCTAAGGCCCGTAAAATCCTCCACACAGTTTCCACCCTGGCTGGATGGCCAGACCCCAGGGGATGGTGGGTCTCTGGGATGCAAGGAGGCTTCATCCCTGAATGACCACGTGGAGGAGGGCTGCCCCACCAAAGTGAATACCTGCCCAGGACTGACACATGAACAGGAGATAAACTTCTAATTTCTGAGCCGTGGAAAGTTTGGTGTTTTTGACCATCATAGCCTAGCCTGCCATTCTCGGTGGTCTGACCTCATCACCCCTGCTGCTAAGACCAGCTTCTCTCATATGACCCCAGGCCCTGACTGGTTCTGTCTGTCCCACAGCACACGTCTGTGCTGACCGGCCATGTTTCCGTAACGACTACAGCCTCACTGACCCAGGAGCTGACCCCTCTCTGAGCTTTGGCATCACACAATCTCTGCTGCTCACGAGGCTCAGAGCCCGTGGCTCTTTCTGGGATTCATGGGCCTTGGAATCCCAGAAGGTGTTCATTTTGGGATCCTGGACCTTTTGAGAAATGAGAAAACATGTGGACCCTCTTCCCAGGAAGACAGGAACCACAGATCACTGAGGTCAGGCACAAATCCCAAATGCTTTTGCCCGGCACGGCAGATCTGATCGGTCAGCCCAGCTGCAAGATCAGAATGTCCAGGCCAAACAAGGGTCGTGCCTGTTAAAGCCAACTCTGCCTCTGCTTCTGGGGGAGATGGATTGATGTCATCAAGTCAGAAGGTGTCTATGGCCGTATCCCAAAGTTTATCAGACTGGTCCTCATTTGCTGGGCACTTCCTGTGGACCAGATCCTGTGCCAGGTGCCTGCCATGCACAGCAGGCAGAATAAAGCATCAGGCAAGAGTGCAAGCCCAGTACTCGGAACTCCAGCCTCACCACTTACTGGCGAGGGACCTCAAGAAAGACCTTCACCTCCCTGAGACTCAGTTTCCTCATCCAGCAAGCAGGCAACTTTATAGATAATGCTATACCAACTAAGGGGATAACTACTCCTTAGGGTAGTTGTGAGGGCCACGTTGAATAATCCATGCCAAGCACCTAGTATGATGCCTGGTGCATATGACTCAGGTTCTACAGGTGAAAAAACTAAAGACCCCAGCCACGAAATAGCTTGCCTGAAGTCACAAACCTGGTAAGCAACACCACCAGGACTCAAACTGCTGCACTCGACTGCCTTTCACAGCTGATTGACATGGGGTTGCCATGGAAACCTGCAGGGCCTGGGATGAGGTCTAGTGAGGCAAGGTGAGGGGTATATGGGGCACTCCAGTCCAGGCGTAGGGGGAAGTGGGGGGGACACAGACTTAACCCAGCTACCTGAATACCCTGATCATACAGTCATGGTCACGCCTGGGGTAGAGGAGAAGGGGGCAGGTTCACAGCTGGATCATTCAGAATGGCCAAAAGGTGGACACAACCTAAGGGTCTGCCAAGGGACAAATGGATAAACCAAATACTGGCATATCCATACAATAGAATTCTATTCGGCCTTAAAGAGAAAAGAAATTCTGCCATGCTGTACAATGGGTGAACCTTGAGGATATAACACAGAGTGAAATAAGCCAGTCACAAAAAGACAAATACTGTATGATTCCACTTACGGGAGGTACCTAGTGTAGTCAAATCCTCAGGGACAGAAGTACAATGGTGGTTGCCAGGAGCTGGGAGGAGGCAGGGGAGTGGGACTTAATGAGCACAGTCTCTGCTTGGGGACCTGAAAAAGTTCTGGAGATGGATGGCGGGCATGGTTGCACATCAGGAGCACATTCAATGCTAGTGAAATATACAAATGCAATTGTTTAAGACGGTAAACTTTGTTATGTCTATTTCACCAGGATTAAAAATAGCAACCAAAAAAGAGAGAAGGAGAGAGAATGACACAGAAGGAGGCAAAGGTGCCCACTGGCCCGCCATGGCCCTGCCCCACTGGCTGCCCGGAGAAGCAGAGAGGAAGACCCCCCCCCAGCGGAAAGGTCTGCTGAGCCGCACTGCCCAAATCTGCATCCGCCTCCCTCCCACCTCATTTCCAATTCCAGAATTATTTATCATCGACGAGCTGCCGGAGATGGAATGTGAATTAGGAGCTCAGCTGGATTTTGTTTTATCTTGTTCTCCCCCCACCGCCCCCACCCCGTGAGGTGCCGCCTGAGTGGGGCGGGGCGGGAGCGTGCCGAGCCTTGCTGTGACTTGTCACCAAGCCAAGGTGGTGTCAGCTTCCATGCGGGAGGCTGAGCGTGGAACATCCTGGGGCCTGTGCAGAAGATGCTCATTCCAGGAAATAATTACTCTGTGTCCCTTCAGGTTGGCCCCCCAAACTTGAACACTGAGAAGCGGCACAGTTATCCCTCTGTAATTAGTCCTCTCACTTACCCTGGGCCATTACCAGATGTTTCCAGACAGGCAGACCAAGCTTTGAATTTTTACTCCCACTTACTGGCGGATGGCCCCTGGCGAGTCTCTTCATGGCATTCAGCCTCAGTCTCCTCATCTGTAGGACGGGGATTATAAAGCACCTCCACTGTAGGGTTATAGTGAGGACCGCCAAAATATTCCATGCAAAGGGCTTGTCACACCTATGTCCAGGTGTGGGAGCTGACATTTTTGTCATTTTGTTGTTATTGTTGTGGTCATCGCCCCATCATCACCATCATCATTTCTTTGTAGGTATCAATGCTATTATTAAACAAAACGAAGTCCCGGGATTCAGTCGGCTTTCTACTGTCCCCTCTCCATTTAAACGTCCCACAGCCAGTTGCCACAGCAGCCACACCTGGGGTGGTGGGTGAGCTCCCATGTGGCCTGGACCCCGTGTTCCTGGGGACAAGTTACACAGCAGTTAAACACACCAGCTCTGGAGTTCACTGGGCACAGTTCAAAACCTGGTTGGACGTCTTAGCCACTATGTGTGATCCTGGGCCTGTTTGGTATTTCTTGTTTTAATTGGGGGAAATGCACCTAACGTAAAAATTACCATCTTAGCCATCTGTCAGTGCACAGGACAGTGGCATTAAGTACATTCACACTGTCATGATGCCATCACTGCCCTCCATCTCCAGAACTTTTTTTTTTTTTAAGTTTATTTAGTTTTGAGAAACAGAGAGAGAGCGCAAGCAGGGCAGGAGCAGAGACAGAGGGAGACACAGAATCCCAAGCAGGCTCTGGGCTGTTAGCACACAGCCCGCCGCGGGGTTTGAACCCACAAACCATGAGATCATGACCTGAGCCGAAGTTGGACACTTAACCGACTGAGTCACCCAGGCGCCCCTCCAGAACTCTTTTCATCTTGCAAAACTGAAACTCCACGTCCGTTAAACACGGACTCCTCATCCCTCCTCCCGGCAGCCACTGACAACTGCCTTTCTATTCTCTGTCTCTATGAATGTGACTACTTCTCACACTTAGCATAATGCCCTCAAGGTTCACCCATGTTGCAGCTTCCGTCAGGCATTTGCGCATCTGCTTTTTAAGATCTGAAACACAGATCACAAAACACCTTCCAGTTTTTGCGGGGATGGAATCTCTATCTACCTGTTGCTCAAGACCAAGAACGAGAAATAATCCAGAATCCTTTTCTCTGCCCCGGCATCCACACTGTGAACCAGCCCAGGTGACCACACCTGAATCCACCCATGTACATCTCTCCAGCTGCCACGTACCTCTGTGACACGAGCCACCAGCATCCTTCATCCGGTCCCCGAAAAGCCTGCTAACTGGCCTCCCTGATTCCACACTCGTCCCCCACACAGCCGCTCTTCACACAGCAGCCAAAGTGATCTTCTGAAACACAAGTTAGAGCATGTATCTCCCCTGCTCAACAGCCTTCAAAGGCTTCTAATCTCCCTTCATGTAAAATCCACACGTTCCCTGGACCTACCAAGGCTACTTGGCCAATCTCTGCTTGTATCCTCTCTTCCTTACTTGCCATGCTCCAGCCTCAGGGCTCTTTTTTCTATTCCTGGAACTCACCAAGCCAGTTCCTACCTCAGGGCCTTTGCATCAGCTGTCCCTTCTCCCCGGCACAGCCTTTCATTGAGATGTCTGCTGAACTAGCTGCTTAACCGTTGCCTCCTGAGAGAGGCCTGCACTCACTACAGAAACCAAGGAAGTCTCCCGGCCCTCTCTGCAACACTGTTCTATTCTAATTCCTTGCATGGCACTTACCACACTCAGATATTTTTTCTGCTTTGTTTATTCCGTCTCCCCGAATTAGAAGGCGAGGTTCCCATAAGCAGGATGCTATCTGACCGTTTCACTAGTGATACCCAGAACCTGGCACAGAGTCACTGCTCAATAAATATTTGTTGACTGAATTGACAGATGAGCAATTAAACATGATGCACACAAAGCCCTTCGCAGGGGGCCTGGCAAAAAGTCACACTAGGTGGCAGTCATTTCGGTCACTGCTGTCATCATAATTACAGCCCTGGACCTCCTGCCTCATTGATCTGAGAGGCTGACCCTCACTTGAAGATGTGGGACAAGATCATTAAGCATCCAGGACGTTCTGTGTCATGGTGGGAGTTGGAACTCATCGAAGGGGCTTAGTGAGCAGGTTTGTGGCCTTCCTAGGTCTGCTGTCCAGGCTTGCCTGCCACGAACTGCACACTGTCTGAGCCCTCTCCCCAGTTGGGCCAAGGTACCAAGACTGGGCCACGGTGAGAAGGCCCACCAAGAGCAGGGCAAGGATGGGCCAGGAGTGCAGGTCGGTGGGAGGCAAGGGCCAGTGACAGACACAGTCCCTCTGAGCCCGTGGTCAGTGAAGACTGGCAGCGCCACGACCCCTGGGGCCTGAATGTTCCTCAGATCTGAGTTCCTTGCAGCCGGACCCCAATATTGCCAATGAGTGTGCGCCTGTACCCAGGGATCTTCCGGACCTCCTGCCATGTGCCAGCCCCCCAGACCCATTAACTCAACCACGGTGTGTGCTTGTGTTGGTGCTGCGATGTGGCTGCAGATGCCACCCTGAAAAAATAATCAAACAGCTCTTTAAGTGATGCTTCCTGCAGGGTTTCCATGGCAACACTTTACGAACCAGTGATGGGAACTTTGGGGGGCTCCCCCCCTCCTCCTTCCCTGGCTGTCACAGAGATCCTTGCTCCAAGAGGCCGTGCTTTACCAAAGCGTTGGCTCCTCCTAGCTGTGGGACCTTGGGCTTGTCACTTACCCTCTCTCTGCCTCAGTTTGTTCATTTATAAAATGGGGACACTAACAGTATCTATCTCACGGGATTGTCCTGAGAATGAAATGAGTTGGTGTGAGTACGGCACTCCTTACATGGCTGGTATGATAAGCAGAGCTCTAAGATGGCCCCCAGGAGTCCCGCTCCCTGGTCCCACCCCCATAATCCCCTCCTCTTGAATGTGGGTGGAACCCATGAATACAACGAGGTGTCACTCCCATGATTGGATAAAGATACTTGGCCAAGGTGAAGGGAGCTTTTGCAGATGTAATTAAAGCCCAAATCAATTGACTATGAGTTCATCAAAAAGGAAATTACCCTGGGTGGGCCTGACCAAATCAGGTGAGCCCAAGGGTTTGGTGGTCAGAGACTTGAAGCAGCATTCTTTCTTAAAGATCTTAAAGAAGCAAGCTGCCATGGTTCTGCTGCTGCAAGGAAATGAATTCTTCCAACAGTCACATGAGCTGAGGTGTGGACCCCAAGCCTCCGATAAGACCCTTGCCTCAGCTGACACCTTGATGATAGGTTTGTGTGACCTGAATAGAGAACATAGCTGAGACATGCCCAAAGCTTCTGACCCAAGGAAACTGTGAGATAAATGTGTTTTAGGCTGCTACGTTGGTGGCATTTTGGTACACAGCACTGAGAAACTGATACGGTTAGCTTTTGGTCGATGTCCCTGTTGCGGGTGCAACGCGGCCCCGCCCATACAGCTACCATGGCGTTCGCTGTGCTACAGTGTAACCGCCTGCTTATCTCTGCCTCCCTGGCTGTCCTGTGACCTTCCCACTCCAGTGCGCAAAGTGAGCCAGTGTTCGATTTTCAGGGTGACCTGGACCGCAACACAGGATCAGATAACACGCACATCCCTCTCCCTCACAATGAGATGACGTCTGCACACGGGGTCCTGTTGCTCTGGAGGGACAAGAAAAGGGCCTGCTATGGATGCTTTTCTTTGTTTGCCCTGAGCCTGGCCAGAAAATGCAAAAGAGAAGGCATGTGGTGACAGTGGGCCACCGCTGGCTTAATTGCCAACGCGAGAGAACACAAAAGCCCGAAACGCCACGAAGGCAGGAGTGTGGACCTCGTCCCTGCTCACTGGCCAGCACAGTCCATGCGCAGAGGAGGCACTCAGAGTTATTTGTTAAATCAAAAACGAGCCATCATTATTCTTCCATTCCCACTGAATGGAGAATAAAAGCCAAGCCCCTTATCACAGCCGCAAAGGTGACCCTGCATGTTCTGGCCCCTGCTCCCCTCTCTGTTCTCATGCCCTGCCTCTAGATGACCCACTTAGTCCCAGTTTGCCTGGGATGTTTCCAGGTTTCATACGTAAAGACCTATGTCCCAGGAGGCCCTTTGGGCTGGCCACAGCAACACAGTGGGACACCTGCCCTTTCTCTCCCCCCGTGTCCCTGACTCCGGCCCCACGGGCCCTGGGACAGCTCCTCACTCATGCTGGGCCGCCAGCCACCAAAGCGCGACCTCCTCTGCATCACTCAGGTGTCTGCTCAAGAGTCAGCTCCTCAGAGAAGTCCTCCTGGATGTTGCCCTGTCCCAAATGATGCAGCTCACGGTTCTCCTCCCCTGGCCCTGCTCTTGTCCCTGTGGGCCACTTACCCCAATCTGATATGAGATTATTTACTTGTTGACCGGTCTCCATGCTAGAAGTCACCTCCATAAGGGTAGCGACTGTCTTGATCACTGCTGGGTCCCCATGCCAAGGACGCATGTTGACTGAATAAATGAAGCCTTATCTTCTACCTCGACTTTCAGGAACCACATGAGAGCAGCCCTCTGGGTCTCAGAAAGCGGAGCTGCCTGGCCCCCTTCTGTCGTTCCTGGAATGTCCAGTGCTGTGCTGTCCTTCCCACTGTCCTCTATGCCAAGCTGCACCCCTCCCCCACCCCTTCTTCCTTACCACCCCACCAGGGATCCCCGGAGGATGAACCCCCAGGATGGGTCTCGACCCCACCTCCTCGGCATCGAAACTCTCTTTCGTTTGTCGGGTTCAAGAAATCTTACATCTGCTCTGCCTCTAGCATACCTCACTCAATTATTCAACACCCACAATCCACACACAGGAGCTGGATTCACTCACACAGACGTTATCAGACCACTGACTCGGAACCTTGGTGCTCTCTGGCAGCCAGCTTTTCCTAATTATTCATTAATTTATTTTATAACTCTATGGAGCAGCCCAGGCCAGGCATCGGCAGCAGGGATACGGATCAGACTCAGACCTGGCCTTCAAGGGGCTCGCAGCCTTGTGGGGAGAAAAATGTGTGAGCACGTAATTCCAGGAACATGAGGGGGTACTGGGGCTGAAGCCCGTGCCAGGTGCCGTGGCAGCCCTTGGGGGTGGGGGGGGGCATGATCATTTCCAGTGGACACAGAAGCCGTCATTTGCAAAACATTTCTGAGCTCATCCACAAAATGGGAGTGATGAGGAATCAGGAGTGTTGAGACAATTAAATGAGCCATCATGCAAACACCTACCACTGATCCTGGCACATAGTAAGTGGTCAGTGAATGGCACAGTAGCTGTTTCAGCTGGCTGCAGTGGAAAGCATTCGAGCAAATTCGTGCGGCTTGGCCTGGAGAGCAAGTGTGCAGGCTCCTTGGGTCTGGAGTTCTGACTGCAGGGCCGTGGCTCACTCCTCCCCCACCTGACATCACCCTTACAAGCTCTTTCTTCTCTCCTCATCCACCTCTAAGAGGTGTCTAAGAGCTCAGCCTGGACACAGTCCCCAGGGAGGAACAGGGATCCCTGCAGGTGGACGGCGCTGCTATCCCTGGGGGGCCTGCTCTCTCAGCCAGAAAGGGTGGGGCAAGATTTAATTCAGAGAAAGCATGTGCAATGTTTCCACAAGTGCACCTGCTCCATGGGAACCAGCCACCTCCAAGCAAGAACTGTTAGGTCAGCCGGGTTCTCGTAGGGGATTTTAAGCAGGATTCATTTGACAAACACCTGATTTACAAACAGCCCTGCAGGAATAGATTTATTCCTCTTCTGTGTTCAAATGCTCCAACAGCTTCTGCTCTCAGAGTAAACCCTGAAGTCCTTGCAGTGGCCCTCAGGGCCCCGTACAAATGATACCTTCTTGCCCTTTTCTCTACTGCTCTCCCTCCACTCACCCCTCCTGCCCCAGGGCCTTTGCACTTGCAGCTCCCTCTGCCTGGAACCATCTTCCTCCAGAAGATCAGCAAAGTTCACTCCCTCACCTCCTTCCAGTGTTTCCTCTCATGTCAGCTTCTCAGTGACACTGTTCCTGCCCATTCTGTTTCATATCACAAGCTGTAGCCCCGCCACTCCCAATCTCCATTCCCTGCGTGTGCTTTCTCAACAGCATTTAGAAGCACCTGACATACTTAGCCTAATTATGTTGTTTATGTTCTCTAGAAGGTAAGCTCTGTGGGGAAAGGGGTTTCTTTTTGTTTCATTCCTTCCTATCCCTGGAGCTGAGAGCAGTGCCTGGCCCTCGTTGCCCTCGGTAACTATCTGCCGAATGAATAAGTGAAGTGAGGAACAAAGAGAGGGAGCCACCCACCCAAGAGCGAGGACTCTGCTATCAAGGAGTTGAGAGCCTAGGTCCTGCCCTCTTCTGCCTTCCTCACCCAGCCCCCAGAGCGCTCTCTTAAGCACACCCCTGACCTTCTCACGCTCCTCCTTCAAGCCCCTCATTGAGCTCCTCCCACAGCCCCTGCTGCCCCTAAGCCTTCCCAGCAGGGAGAACTACGTAGGGGAAAGAGTAGTGCCATCACCTGATGACGGGCTTCTCCCTCACGCTCAAGGGGACCTTCAAGGTAAAGGAAGATACGCGGCACCTGGGCGGCTCAGTCGGTCAAGCATCCTACTCTTGATTTCAGCCCAGGTCATGATCTTGCGGTTCATGAGTTTGAGCCTCACGTCGGACTGTGTGCTGACAGGGTGGAAACTGCTTGGGATTCTCTCTTTCTCTCTATCCCTTCCCTGCTTACTGTTATGTGCCTATGCACGTGCTCTCTCTCTCTCTCTCTCTTTGTCTCTCAAAATAAATAAACTTAAAAAAAAAAAAGGTAAAGGAAGATAAAGGCCAAACTCCCTGGCCCGGCCTGTGGCCTCTCTCCAGGAGCATGCAGGAGCTCTGTGCCTTACAGGATGTGTAAGGCTGAATGTGTCTTCCTGTGTGTCTTAAACCTCCGAGCTGCAGGCAACGGACTACATGATGCTCCTGCTTGGAGGCTGTCCTCTCCTCCACCCTCTGCATCTTTGACCTTGGCGCTGCCCACTGTGGCTGGACCAAGCTCTCTTGCCTCCTCCACCTTCCCTACCTGGAAAACTCCTGTTCAGCCTTCAAAACACGGTTACTTCATGCATGCCTCAGCTATCACCGGTCTGAGCCGCTTTCCCTGAGCGGTGCCCAGGATGGGTCTGGCAGCCCTGCTCTCTCCGAACACCTACCGTCTCTTTGCGCACCTGTCTCCCTGCCGCATGGGCGCCTCTGCACCTTGGCAGGCCCCTGGGGAGCTTTAAAAATGTCAGTGTATAGGGGCATCTGGGTGGCTCAGTCAGTTGAGCGCCCAACTTCCGCTCAGGTTATGATCTCATGGCTCGTGAGTTTGAGCCCTGCGTCGGGCTCTGTGCTGACAGCTTGAAGCCTGGATCCTGCTTTGGATTCTGTGTCTCCCTCTCTCCCTGACCTACCCTACTCATGCTCTCTCTCTCTCTCTCTCTCTCAAAAATAAATAAACATTTAAAGATTTTTTAAAAAATATCAGTGTGTTGGTCCTACTCCCAAAGACTGACTTATTTGATCTGAGACAAGGTCTGAGCATGGGTTTTGTGTGTGTGTGTTGTCTTTTTTTTTTTACAGCTTTGTTGAGGTATAATTGACACACAAGCCACACATATTTGAGGTGCACACTTGGATCAATTTTAGCCTATGCCTGCTCTCCTGAAGTCATGACCACAATCAGGATAACAAAGGTATCGATGACCTTTGAGAGTTTCCCGATGACCTGTGTAGCTGCTCTCTCTCCCCCCCTCTCTGTCCGTCCCACCCCCTGACAGCCACAGATCTGCCTTCTTTCACTCTTTACATGTTTGCAGCTTCTAGAATTTTATATCATTGGACTCATACGGTATACGGTCTCTTTTGTCTGGCTTCTTTCAACCAGGACAATTCATTTGAGATTCATCCCTGTTGTATATCTCATCGTAGTTCATTGTTTATTGCTGAGTAATAGTCCATGAGATATATATACCAAAGCTTCTTTATCCATTCACCCGTTGGTGGACAATTTGTATTATTTTCCAGTTTTCGGCGCTAAACATTTGGGCACAAGTCTTTGTGAAGACACAGGCTTTTATTTCTCTTGGGGTACCAGCCGGGAGTGGAATGACTGGGGCATAAGACAGGCCTATGTTTAACGTTTTAAGAAACCGTCAAACTTTCTTTCCATGGTGGTTGTACCACTGTGCATTGTGCATGTGCAGTCACCGGGAGCATGAGGGTTTGAGAATCTCCCGGGTGGTTCTAATCTGCAGTTTGGGGGTTGGAACAACTGCCCTAAACGGATCAAAAAGATCTTTGAGTTGAAGCTGTGCCATGCAGTGATTGAGAGAAGGCTCTGGAGCAGGACTGCCTGGGTTCAAATCCCAGCTCTGTCACTTACAGATGTGGCACTTACCCTCTCTATGACGCATTTATACAACAGGCATGCTAACAACAGAACTTGCTTCATAGGGTTGTGAGAATGTGCATGTAAATGTGCTTGAGACAGACCTTGGAACATGGTCAGGACCTTGTAAATTGCCCCGGAGCGGGGCAATGACAAAGGTTCTAGAATGCTCGAGGTCCACACATTCCGGGCTCTTGATGCCCATTGAGGTAATTCTGGGACTCACCCCTCCCCCTCCCATCAAGACTTCTGCTTTTCTGTTTTTATTCCCGAGGATAGGGACCTCAAACCTCCATTTTCCTCTGGTCCTGTCCAGAAGGATGGGTGCATGACCCCCTCCCCTCATCCAAAGCTCTGCCTCTGACCCCAGAGGCCACCTGGGGAGCGCAGGGTTTTCCTGGCCTCAGGTGGGGATAGCGTGAGGTGCGACACTGGGAGTCCAGGGAGTAGTGCCAGGTGCCTCTGGGTTTACACCTTGTTCTGTCCCTAACTAGCTGGGTGGCCATGGACAGGACATGGGACTTCTCTGTGATCAGCTTCCTCAGCTATACAACCGCCGTCACAACGCCTCCCTCACAGGACTGGGGAAGACTGAATGGGAACCGGTGGGTAAAGCGTTCAGCACTGTGACAAGTGGCACGTGGGGAACACTCAGGAAAAGCTCACTCTCATTCTTTACCTCCCAGGGACAGAGGCAGAGGCTGCCTGCCCCCCCTCCCCGCCCCCCACACCTGCCCCACGGCCGGCCCTGCTCAGGTACCTCTATCCAGCATGCTTTCCTTTGGTGTACCTCATGGAGCCTGAATGGAAGCCAACCCATGATGGAGCTGGCCTCTATTCAGGCTCACCCCTCATCCTCGTCCCCTTAACCATGGGGCTAAGGGCCCCCACTCCCCGCCTCCTGCTTCCCACCGAAGTCCTCTTGGGACCAGTCCTGATAGAAAGCTCTGGTTTATGGTGCTGTGTCCTACCTGATTTGTGAGGCCTCATCAGAGCCTGTCATCCCTGGATTTATTGCCGTCTGGCTTTGAAATCATGCCAGGAGACAAACGCCTCCCAAGCTTAGTGCCACAAACACACAGTCTTCAGGTGTAGGTCTAAGGCTCTGGGTGAAGGGTCCTTCCCAGGTACAGGTAACTGCCTCCTGATTTCCAACTTGCCCCAACCAAGGCCAGGGGGTAAGGGCGATGGTAAAGGATGTGCCTCTGCCCAAGTTCGGGTGCCATCAGAATGTGCTCGAAAACTGCGGTCCGTGCCTTCAGGGAGTCTCATTTAACATCACACCAACATTAAACACGTAGGCACACCAAGCCTTCCTGTTCACCAATTTATTAAACACGGGCAGGAGCAGCTACATAATTTCAGGGCCTGGCACAAACTTAAAATTTATGGTCCCTTGCTCAAAAACATGATTAATAATTTGAGGGGCGCCTGGGTGGCTCAGGCAGTTAAGCGCCCGACTTCAGCTCAGGTCATGATCTTGTGGTTCATGAGTTTGAGCCCCGCATCAGGCTCTATGCTGACAGCTCAGAGCCTGGAGCTTGCTTCACATTCTGTGTCTCCCATTCTCTCTCTCTGCCCCTCCCCCACTCATGCTCTCTGTCTCTCTCTCTCTGTCTCTCTCAAAAATAAACATTAAGGGGCGCCTGGGTGGCGCAGTCGGTTAAGCCTCCAACTTCAGCCAGGTCACGATCTCGCGGTCCGGGTCACGATCTCGGGGTCCGTGAGTTCGAGCCCTGCGTCAGGCTCTGGGCTGATGGCTCGGAGCCTGGAGCCTGTTTCCGATTCTGTGTCTCCCTCTCTCTGCCTCTCCCCCGTTCATGCTCTGTCTCTCTCTGTCCCAAAAATAAATAAAAAAACGTTGAAAAAAAATTTAAAAAAAAATAAAAATAAAAAATAAACATTAAAAAAAAAAACTGTTAACAATTTCAAGATAGCAGCAGTGCACGAAGCCACACGCAGGGCCCTCGGCACCTGTGTGACTGCAGAGGCCACAGGTCCGAGAAGCTGGTCCTCAGTGCAAGAAGCTACATAAAGGGCACAAATTGAGGAGCAACAGAATGAAGGCTGGGCCGAGGGGGACAGGGAGGACGGCACTTGCTTTCAATTCACAGTCCAATACTGGATACAGAGGAGGAAAGAAGTCAGTAGGTAAGTACAGAACACAGCAATAGGGCCAATGGCCAAGGTGTGATGGGGAGGGTATGAACTTCATGGAAGTAGCTATCCTGCTGTGAAGAGGTAAGGGGGCGGTCAGGGGTAGCTTCCAAAAGAAATGATGCAAGATCTGAATTTTATAGGAGAGGAAACCCATAAGGCTCTTTGAATTTCCAGGGAGTTCCCTGGTCCATGGAGCTTCTGGTCTTTTTTTTTTTTTTTTTTTTTTTTTTTTCAACGTTTATTTTATTTTTGGGACAGAGAGAGACAGAGCATGAACGGGGGAGGGGCAGAGAGAGAGGGAGACACAGAATCGGAAACAGGCTCCAGGCTCCGAGCCATCAGCCCAGAGCCTGACGCGGGGCTCGAACTCCCGGACCGCGAGATCGTGACCTGGCTGAAGTCGGACGCTTAACCGACTGCGCCACCCAGGCGCCCCTTTTTTTTTTTTTTAAGCTTATTTATTTTTTTTGAGAAAGGGGGTGCGGGAAATAGGTGGAGGAGGGGCAGAGAGACAAGGAGAGAGAATCCCAAGCAGGCTCTGAGCCACCAGCACAGAGCCCCATGCGGGGCTCGATCCCACAAACCACGAGATCGTGACCTGAGCCGAAACCAAGAGTTGCGTGCTTCACAGACTGAGCCACTCAGGTGCCCCATGGAGTTTCTGGTCTTGACCTCGGGTCTAGCCAGCCTGTCAGCAGGGAATTTCAGCAAAGGACTGTGATTCTAGGTCAACCTGGGTCCTACCTCCACATCCTTGCAGGCCCAGTCCACATAGAGTGAACCTTTGCCCCAGGCCTTAATTCCCAATTAGGCTGAGGCCGAGGTGTGGGCCGCATATGCTGGGGGCCGGTTCGCCAGGGAGACGCTCAGCTAGTGAGGAAACCTCACTGACCACTCCACGTCTCTGGTTCTGTGGGCTTCTGCACTGACTCCTCTGAAGTGATGAAAATCTCTATTTTATTGTGAAAAATCATCTCCCAAAATAGAGCCAACTGCCCGGGGTGGTAATGGAAGTGCAAAGCAAGCGAGGGAGTCTAAGGAAGTAATGGTTTTGAGCTAGAAAAGAGAAGCTGTGGGTGAATTAAGGAGTGGATGTGGAAGCTGATGGGGGCTCTGATTTGCGAGTGTTTGAAAACAAGAAAAAGACGATTTATGAAATCATTTCAGCAAGTGCTTCAGCCAGGGCAAAAATTGCTCGCTGAGTGGGAATGAATACTTGGGCGACGGCTACAAAGGCGGCTGGGCACGTTGGGAGAATGTGCCCGGGGAACCCACGGCTGTCCCTGGAAATGCGTTTGGAAGGCAGCTGGGAGCCCATAAATGTTTCCATAAAGCGCCAGGTGGTGGAGGCAGTTGTGTGGCTGCTGAACTGACCTTTAAGCACAAAGGAAGGTTTAAACATTTTCCAGAGTGTTTTCCCTGGCTGAGGGAGAAGTTAACAGGGGCGTGGCATTATTATTCATCATGATCCTATCCGGGCTTAGAAGCTTTACTTAAACTCCACGTGGATGTTGCTCAAGTAATGATGTGAGCCAACGCAGAGGGGAGTTATTTTAGTGGAGAATTGATTTTAATATTTTATAAACGGCTTTGGTCTTATATTTATGGAATCATTAAAGGTCTGAGGAGGTCACCAAAATACCTTTTTTTTCAAGTGCACACTTTACTGATATTTTTTAAGAGGAGAAATATTCTGTGAAGATATTTGAGGATTTGAGAATGTCAGGTTCTCAGAATATACCCTCCTTGGATTTCAAGGATCTGCACCCCCAGGGACACACACTCACCCCAGTGTGAACACACACAGGCATGCTCTTGCTTAATCACCCAGCACACCTGCACTCACGGGCACACTCAGGCTCCAGGGTGCACCCTTTCCCCTACACCACATGGCTATTTCTACCAACATCTTTCTCTTTCGAAACATGGCAATCGCACCTCCTCCTTTCCTGATTCCCCAGGTCAAATCCTAGCCGAGGTCCATACAAGTCACTCAACAGGGTCTTCTAGAGGTATCCAGAGGAAAATGCATGCACAGTTGCTTTTTTAATGTTTATATATTTTTGAGAGAGAAAGAGAGAGAGAGAGGACAAGAGGGGGAGGGGCACAGAAGAGAGAGGGAGACACAGAATCTGAAGCAGGTTCCAGGCTCCGAGCTGTCAACACAGAGCCCGACGTGGGGCTCAAACCCACAAACCGCAAGATCATGACCTGAGCTGGAGTCAGACGCTTAACCGACTAAGCCACCCAGGTGCCCCGCACAATTTGTGGTCACTTCCCCACCCGAGGTGCTAAGCAGGAAGTCAAGGCTTCCATGTTGGGGAGAAATGCCCCATCGGGCCAGCCCAATGAGGTCAATGCAGAGTGGTTTGGACTAACCCGAGAGAAATGCCTCACTTGGGGCAATGGGCCTCTCCCACTGCACTTTCAGAGTCTGGTCTGTGAGGAAGGGCCTTGGTGGAGCAGGGTAAGCCTTGAGACAGGGGAAGGAGGGCTAGTTTGAAGGGTGCATCCCCTGGGATAACAGAAACTCAGAAGCACATCAAGTCTTCCTTGGACAATTCCCTGAGCGACGAAGGACCACCCTAGTTGAAGCACTCTTAGATAATAAAACATGGGAACTGCCCACATCGGTTATTGTTTCAGTGCTTGGCCAATCGTCCAAAGCAAGGTAAATTTTAAAAGTTTTTTTTAAACTCCAATAAAGTCAACATGCAGTATTATATTGGTTTCAAGTGTACAATATCGTGGTTCAACAATTTCACACATTCCTCAGTGCTCATCATGATAAGTGTACTCTTGATCCACTTCACCTATTTTACCCATCCCCCCACCCACCTCCCCTCTGGTAACCAACAGTTTGTTTAGTTTGAGTCTGTTTTTGGTCTGTCTCTTTTTTTCTGTGTTCGTTTGTTTTGTTTCTTAAATTCGACATGTGAGTGGAATCAGATTTGTCTTTCTCCGTATTTGTCCTTCTCTAATTTTGCTTAGCTTAATACTCTCTAGATCCATCCATGTTGCAAATGACAAGATTACATTTTAAGACTAAATAATGCTCCATTGTATATATACACCACATCTTCTTTATCCATTCATCTATGGATGAACACTTGGGTCCCTTCCATAGTTTGGCTATTGCAGTAAATAATGCTGCAATAAACATAGGGGTGCATATATCTTTTCAAATTAGTGTCTTCATATGCTTTGGGTAAATAACCAGTAGTGGAATTACTGGATCATAATCCAGTAATTATGGGAAGCCCTATTTTGAAATTCTTGAGGATCCTCGATACTGTTTTCCACAGTGGCTGCCCCAGTCTGCATTCCCACCAACACTATACAAGGGCTCCTTTTTCTCCACAACCTCACCAAAGCTTGTTGTTTCTAGTGTTTTTGATTTTAGCCATTATGACAGGTGTGAGGTGACATCTCATTGTAGTTTTGACTTGCATTCTCTGATGATGAGTGATGTTGAGCATCTATTCATGTGTCTCTTGGGCATCTGTTCATTTTCTTTGGAGAAATGTCTGTTCATGTTTTCTGCCCATTTCTTAATTGGATTATTTGTTTTGGGGGTAGCGAGTTGAATATGTTATTTATATATTTTGGATACTAATCCTTTATCAGATGTGTCATTTGCAAATATCTTCTCCCATTCAGTAGGTTGTCTTTTAGTTTTGTCCATAGCTTTATTGATTGTTTCCTTTGCTGGCTTTTTATTTTGATGTAGTCCCAATAGTTTATTTTTGCTTTTGTTTCCCCTGCCTCAGGATGCATATCTGGAAAAATTGCTATGGGCAATGTCACAGAAATTACTGCCTGTGCTCTCTTCTAAGGTTTTTATGGTTTTAAGTCTCACGTTTAAGTCCTTAACCCATTTTGAGTTTATTTTTGCACACAGTGTAAGATAGGAGTACAGTTTCATTCTTTTGCATATACCTCTCCAGTTTTCCCAACACCATTTGTTGAAGAGACTGTCTTTTTCCCCTTGAAAATTCTTGCCTCCTTTGTTAAAGATTAATTGACCATATAACTATGGGTTTATTTCTAGGCTCTCTATTCTGTTCCATTGATCTGTAGGTTTATTTTTGTGCCAGTCCCATACTGTTTTGATTTCTACAGCTTTGTAGTATATTTTGCAATCTCAGATTGTGGTACCTCCAGTGTGGTTCTTCTTTTGCAAGATTGCTTTGGCTATTCCAGGTCTTATGTGGTTCCATATACATTTTAGGATTGTTTGTTCTGGTTCTGTGAAAAATGCTGCTGGTATTCTGATAGGGACTGTATTAGATCTGTAGATTGCTTTTGGGTTAGTATGGACATTGTAACAATATTTGTTCTTCCAATCCATGAGCATGGAATATCTTTCCATTTGCTTGTGTCATCGTCAATTTCTTTCATCAGTTTTTTTAGTTTTTAGAGCACAGGTCTTTCACCTCTTTGGGTTAAATTTATTCTTAGGTGTTTTTTTTTTTTTATTTTTGGTGCAACTGTAAATGGGGTTATTTTCTTAATTTCTTATGGGACATATTCTTGGTGTACTTCTGCAGGTTCAGCACCGAGATACTCTCTAGCTATTAAGTTAGCAGTTCTTGCTAAGCTTTCCCTTAGGTTAATACAGAAAAATCTGAGCAGACATGAGAGAGAGGTTGAGCTGCTCTTCATTCTGTCTTCATTCTGTGGCCAGCATAACAGAATGGGAGGAGGGCTAGGTGGAGGACTGGAAAACTTAGATTCAAGGTCTAGCTGTGCAACTTGTCAGCAAGGTCACTTTGCCACTCAGAGCTTCAGCTTCCTCATTTCTAAAACGGGCACTATCACGCCTGCTGATTTGTTGTTTTCAAGATGCAGTGGGTCAGTGGACATGAAAGTGTTTGGGAGTCTGTGAATTCCAGTGCACGTGTGAGAAGTTATTAACTAGCAGTGGGCCTGGCATTTCCTCCCGCTTCAACAAAATTGTAAATTCCATTTATGTTTGTTGAAGGCAGGTCTCTATCTCCCTTCTACAGAGGAGAGGACATTCCAGACTTTATCTCCTGCCCTCTTATTTGTTCCTCCTCAAAAAAAGAGGAGAAACACAACCGATTTTTGAGAACCTAAAATCCACCGGGCCATATTTTAAACAGCAGAAGGGCTGACTCTTGCATTTTGCTCCAATTTAATCTGCCTTCTAGAGGGAAGCACGCCATTCTCTCCTTCTGGTCCACCATTTCTATTTGTGGCCAAGTGGGTAAACCATGGCAGCCTTGGTGTCTTCCCTTTGGAAGAAAGATGGCCAGCCCTACCTAATTCTCCAGTCTAGCCTTACCAAAGTCCTACACTTTGCGCAGCCTTTCCAGTTATAAGTAGAGCTAGTTCTTTGATTCCTGTTTGGTGAGGTATCTTTGCATCTCCTTTCTTTGACTTAGAGCTCAAATAAGAGGAGTATCTTAAGTCCCCTGAACTCTTGTTACTCACCTTTACAGCTTTTCACAAATCCCAGGTGGCAGATGGACCCCAAGATGACCCCCTCACCAAATTCCCTGCCTTCTGACGCTCATACCACTGTGTAATACCATCCCCTCAAGTGTGGGTGGGGCCTGTGACTTGCTTTTAACCAACAGAATATAGCAAAGGTGATGTCACCCTCACAATGATGTCACATTATATAGGACTCTGTCTTAGGCTGGAGAAGACAAACTCTCTCTGCAGACTCCATGAACTCAGTGGCCATGTTGGAGAAGCTCATGTGACAATGTGACAAGGAACTGGAAGTATCCTCTAGGACACAAGAGCTTCCTCTGGAAATTAAGGGGGGCAGCCAGCTGACATCCAGCAGGAATCCAGGGGCCCTCAGTAACAGCTGCAAGGAAACAAAGCCTTCCAGCTACCAGAACAAGCATGGAGGAGGATTCCTCCTCAACCAAGCCTCCAGATAAGAATGCAGCCCAGTCAACACTTGACTGCAACCTGCGAAATCCTGAGCAGAGGATCTAGTTAGACTGTGCCCAGACTCCTGACCCACAGGATAACTGCATTAATGTTATTAATCATGGGATAATAAACATGTATTGTGTTAGGTTTCTAAATTTGTGATAATTTTATAATCACGATAATCCATAATTGTGGTCATGGATCATTGTGATGATAACTACTACACCCAGCTTTACTGGGACTTTGCCACCCTGAGGCTACTTTCTTAGGCCTCTGCTAACCCCACCCCCACCCAACCCCTGCTTTCTTGGTTGTGTGCCCCTCTTGGCATGTTCTGTGCACATCCTGTCTGTTCCCTAGTTCCCTGGAGAAGGCCCCCTAAGAGACACTCCCATCATCATGCACTTAGAGGTGATAATTGAAACTGTGGGAGTCAGTGAGATCATAGGAGAAAGAATAGGTCGAGAGAAGATCAGAACAAAAACCGAACCGTATGGAATGCTCACATTTAGAGGTTGCTAGTCTGAACGGAGATGTACCATAAGCATAAAAATGTATCCAATCTCAGAGACTTAACATGGAAGGCAGAATGTAAAATAGCTCAATATATTTTGCAAGGGTCACAAAATTAAAAATAATATTTTGGGGGGCACCTGGGTGGCTCAGTTGGTTAAGCATCTGACTTCAGCTCAGATCATGATCTCGCAGCTCATGAGTTCGAGCTCCGTGTTGGGCTCTGTGCTGACAGCTCAGAGCCTGGAATCTGCTTCAGATTCTGTGTTTCCCTCTCTCTCTCTGCCCCTTCCTCCACTCGCACTCTCTCTCTCTCTCAAAAATAAATAAGCATTAAGAATTTTTTAAAAAATAATATTTTGGGGGCGCCTGGGTGGCACAGTCGGCTAAGCGTCCGACTTCAGCCAGGTCACGATCTCGCGGTCCGTGAGTTCGAGCCCCGCGTCAGGCTCTGGGCTGATGGCTCGGAGCCTGGAGCCTGTTTCTGATTCTGTGTCTCCCTCTCTCTCTGCCCCTCCCCCGTTCATGCTCTGTCTCTCTCTGTCCCCCAAAAAAATAAATAAACGTTGAAAAAAAAATATTTTGGATGTGTTAGGCTAAAAAAATATATTATCAGATTTAATAACAATATTTCTTTTTACTCGTTTAATGTGGCTACTAGAAATTTAAAATTGCATACATGGCTCATATTTGAGATTTACATTATATTTCTACTAAACAGAGTGATAGATATGTAAATAGATAGATAGATAGATAGATAGATATTTTGGAATTACTTAGCAAGCATTTACTGATGCCAGACTCTATGTCGTCTGATCCTTATTGTTACTCTGTCAGTTAGATATTGTTATTTCCATTTTGCAAGCCAGAAAGTGAGGTTCTGAGAGATTAAGCGATTAGGTGATCTTCTTCCCAAGGTCGCTCCAAGAATTCATAAGGAGTCAGAAATGCAAAGCCACGGCCATGGGACTCAACAGCCAGCACCAGTACCCAATGCTCTGCCGGCTCTGCAGATGCATGAACGGGTGAGTAAATGTGTATGTGTCCAATGTGATGGAAGCCCCGCCACCAAGCTCTCTAGCTAGGCAAGGGCAGGCTGGGTTGTGGAGGTGGCACCCTAGAACTCACCCCTGCTTCCCTCCCTCCCACGCACCCCCCCTCCCCTGTGAAGCTGCCACACACTCTCCCTCTGGAATCTCTTTCTGCAGATACTGATCCCACCACCATTTCAGATCTCCCCCCGGTCTCTGGTACCTCAAGGGAGGCCAGCCTGGTAGAATCGTAAGGTGACACTGAGTGGCACTACGGATGGAGCTCAGGCTTAGCACCTGGGAGCAGGCAGTTCTATAGAAGATCTCCTGGCACCCTCCCACCCCCTGCCCTGCCTGCCAGCCTGAGCCTCCCCAGGAGGGAGAGGGCCTCCCCAGAGGCTGTTCCTTGCCTGCAGGGACTGAGCTGAAATGCACGTCGGGGCAGGGCTGGGCTCCAGAGCAGGCAGACCTGCGTGTGCCCACTCGCCCTCTCCTGCCTCTGAGACGTGGAGCAGGGAAGTGTTTGCAGACCATGGAACTGGTAAGTGGCAAATTCTGGATTCTAATCCAGATCTGCATAACTCCAAAACGGGTGTTCTTTTTTCCATAACTATCTCCCTCCTGCACCGGCCATCTGCTTCACTGCTTATTTCCGTAAGCCTCAGTTTCCTCGTCAGTAAAATTGGGATGGTAATAATCAGGCTGCTGGGAGGATTAATTGGGAGACTGCGTGTGAGGAGCTTAGCACAGTGCCTGGCGTGGCAGAAACACTCTGGAAATGGGAGCGATTACCATTATCAGGATCATTATTATGATCATTCTGGCGGCCCCTGTGGCATCCGAAGGGACTGTTCAAAAGTCGCTGGCAGTTAGGAGGCTCTCCTTCAAGGCTTCTGGCATGGCCAGAGACACCTTCCCGGAGAGAATGACCAAGATTAATAGGTGTTTGAACATCGATATCTGTCCTCCAAGGATGCCCTGCCCAGGCCACAGCAGCCGTGACTTCTGGGGTCCCCAGGGCCCTGGGTGCACAGGTGAGACGGCCAGGCAGCCTCGTAGACATGGGAGTTCGTGACCCATCTTCTGCCAACTCTGGGAGGGTCCCTGGCAGCAGCACACCCACCTTGGCCCTTTTCCTGATCCTCACTGCTTCAGCTTTTGTGTAATGCCAGGCATGTTCTGATGTCCTTTCTGTGTGTGCACGGGCCGGAGAAGAGCCACCAGCTCTGAGCAGCTCAGGCTGTGGTTTCGCCATGGGGCCCAGTGGTGCGGAGGCTGACTGCTCCTTTGCCTTTTCCAGAAGCTCTGGGAAGGCCAAGTGGGATGTCCTAGTACCTTCAGCAAGGTAGGAGAGGGGTGAGGGACAGTGTTGGCAGGGAGCCCAACCCTGACTATCCTCAATAGCCCACCCGGGAGCCCTCCAGGTTGGTGGTAAAACCTGTTTCCAGAGGACTTCCAAAGAGGCAGGTGGACTACTGTTTACAGACATACTAAGGGCTTTTTTCTGGAGGATGTGGGTGGGGGAGAGAGAGCCAGCACAACTGACCAAATAAATTACAGCCTGAAACTTCTTTCAGCTCAGGAGACAAATATTTATATTTATGTCACTGATATTCCCTAGGGAAGCTGGTCTATCTAGGACCACATGCTGCCTAGAAACATTTTAAAGTTCTTTCAGCCACTCTTACAGTCTGGTGACCCCCATGGCTGCCCGGGCCAGGGCCAGGGCCAGGGTCGGGGTAGGGGGAATGGGTGGAGGGTGGCTGCAGAAAGGGACTCACTGGGAACTTCTGGATGGCAGACAGGGCTTGAGAAAAGGGAGGTGGGAAATGTGGCCCAGACCTCACAGTCCCCACAGGCTAAGCCAGGTCCCCCTTATAACTCACACAGCACAGTGCTCAAAATAATACATTTATTTGATGACTATTTGATGAATGGTTTTATGACCTATCACACTGTGGGAGGCTTAACAATGCCCATCTCCCCCACCAAAAGATGTCCATGTCTTAATTTCTGGAACCTGTGGATGTGCTACTTTACATGGTAAAAGGGACTTCGAAGATGTGATTAAGCCCGGGGTCTGGAGACGGGGAGGTTGTCCTGACCATCCGGGTAGGCACAATGAAATCGAAAGGTGCCAGTGTCGGTAGGAGGAGATGTGAGCATGGAAGCAAGCGGAAACAGTCTCTCCCTTCCCGCCTCCAGAAGGAGCCAGCACTTCCAGCAGCCCGACTCCAGCCCAGCGAGGCTGACTTTGGACTCCTGGCTTCCAGAGCCATATGAAGATAAATCTGTGTTGTCTTAAGCCACTGGATTTGTAGTAATTTGTCACAGTGACAATAAGAAGCCAGCACACATACTATGAACTGCAAGAAGACTGCCGACCATCCACTGACGTCCCTGTAAGGCCCGGCACAACGCTGGAGCGGGTGGGGGAGCCCCACAGCTAGAAGACTAAAAGGTCTCCATTCAAGGCTTCTCCCTCACGGTCGAGAGAAAGCTGAGTTCAGAGAAGGTAAGCCACCCGTCCAAGTTTGCACAGCTGTAGGTTAATCTTGGCCTCTAAACCCCAGGTCCCAGCTCCCAGCCACCCCTGCTGACCCAGGCCCTGCGTGGCTCCGGCTCCTTCCTCAACCAGAGGCCAGGCTCAACCCAGTCAGAGCCCAGCCCTGCAGGGATCCACCCTGGCCACACTGATTACCTAAGGATGCTCCGGGGCTATTTCCTGGCAGCTTGGCACGCCCCCGTCTTTACAGCAAGGGCACCGATGTGCCTGTGGAGCAGGAAGAACTCTCAATGCCAGGCAGCAAGAAGACCCAGAGGGGAACAGTACAGCCAGCCGGGAGAGAACATTCCTCCCCACCGGGAGGGCGGCCGAAGGGGCTTCCTGGCAAAGGAGACGGGGTCTGAAATGGCTTGGAGGGCCAGCAAGGAGGCTGAAGATGTGCCTCATTATTCACTCCATGAATTGCCCCAGTTCTACAGGCCCCGAGGGGCGTCCTGGGTTGAATGAGACGAGGTTCAGCTGAGGAGGCAGCCTGTGTGAGAAGGACAGTGAGGAAGTGCCCACACGGCTGCCTGAAGTCTGTTCCCCTCTCCCGCTCGGCCACAGCCCTTTCTGGACTGCCTGTCGAATTCAGGGAGGGGGCTGCGCTCAGGCCTCCAGGAGCCGCCAGTGTAGGGCACCTGCCCTTTTGGACTCAGGATCCATCTGAGCAGACACAGGACTCCCACGGGGGGAGACTCTGAGCCCCCAGGGTGCCAGGGCAGATGACGGATGCTCCCGGCAGGTGTGCCCAGCACAAGGTCCCCTCCAGTCTGGGGAGGGGGGGCGGCGATCAGGCCAGAACTCAAGGAAAAGGCCGAGTCTTTTACAGGAAAAACTTAGACAAGCTGAGAGGAGAAAGGGGAGTCCAGGGATGGCTCAGAACAATGGGCCGCTGTGGTTTCAGCACAGAACTGTCCCCTGTTCACGCATGTGCACGTGGCCACTGGGCTGCCTCCCCTCCCCTCCCCGCCCCCGCGAGAAGCCACAGATCTGACAGCCCTGAGCAATGGTTGGGATGCTGTAAACACACATCATTCATTTGCCTACCTTAAGGGCGGCTTGTAAGTCTTTCTTTGTGTGTGTTTTCATCAAGAAGTAATCTTTACAACCACAAAAAAATGTCCAATAACATTTCTCTCCCTTGGCAAACATCCGCCGTATATCAAAGGCTCAAATACACAATGCGGAGGCTCACAGGGCCAGGTGCTGGCGATAGCTTTACAGCAGCCTGCGAGAGCTGTCTGAGGGTCACATGGGCCCTCACAAATCTCACGTGGCTCCAGAAACTGATAACCCAGCATGCAGAAGAGATACCGCCTGCCACTTTGCTCGTTCTGCCTTTCTCCTGGAAATGCTTCTCTGGACCCGGCACTGGGCCAGGCACCAGGCACGCAGGCATGAGTAAGTCAGGCGGCTTGTCCCCAAGAAGTCTTTTACTGTGTGCTGTTCTAAGTGCTCTGTATGTTGTAACTCACTTCGTCCTTGCAGAAGCCCCCCAGACGGTGTTCTGGCTATCCCCATTTTACAGCTGAGGAAACTGAAACCCAGGAAGCGGAAGAAACTTGCTCCAGGTCACAGGGCTGGCCAGTGGCACAGCCGCTTGGACTGTGCATTTCCTCCACTGGACTGAGCATCCCAAGGTCAGGGCTAAGCACTGCTCATCTCCACACAGGGCTCAGCACGAAGCAGCCCTCAGGAAAATACTGGCAAGTGTTTGAACATGAACTCAAGAGTGGGAAGGGGACCACAGGCCAATTTCAGAACCCAACACCCCCTCCCTGCCCCCATATTGCACGGTGAAGCCACCAAGTCCCAGAGAGGAGAGGGAGCTTCTCAAGGAGTGACCTTCTTAGGACAAGAGTCTCCTGGCCCCTCCCACACTAGCACACTTGGATGTTTAGACACTTTTTATTTGTGAGTGTCCCTAACAAGCCCAAGGAGACGAGTACTCTGTGAAGGGAGCAGCCACCAAGAGCCAGGCACAAAGCCAGGTGCTTGATGTGTTTACTCAGCTCACCTCTCAAGGGACGAGGCAGTTGGATGTACCCAGCTCTGGGAACTCAAGCCAGGTGCTTTCCACCGTGCAGAGTTGCACTCTGACTGCCCCTGGCTAGACAAGCTCTACACTTCCCTTCAGAAGCCTGACACTGGGCTGGGTGCAAGGAGGCGGGGGGGAGTAGGGGTCACTGTGTCGCCCCAGGGCCCGTCCCCATCACCTGAGGGCCTGGCTTCCACGGGCATCTGGCTTGTACCCAGACGTGTTCTAGAAGGTGAAATGGATCCAGGCACTGGAATCCACTTATTGTCTATACCGAGGGCTCTTGATGGTCTCAGGGTCATACACCCAACAGCACTACTACCCATCCATCTTTATTCTCTTTATTGAGCTTTACTCTTCATGACACACAAAACCACCAAGGATGGTTCTGATGTGTTGTTCACGTAGTCACTTTCTGCCTCCTGTATTACAGTATAAACAGACTTTGTTTTTGTTCCCTGCTATGTCCCCAGTGCCTAGAACAGTGCTGGTATATAGTAATTGCTCAATGAATTAAAAAAAAAAATTACACCCCTTTGAGAATCTGAAGAAACTCAATAGATCTATGGATCCTTCCAAGTACACTCACACACACACACACACACACACACACACACACACACACACCCCATGTAACTATCCAAGGTCCTTAAGTTAGGGAATTCTACACAGTGTCTGGTCATCCAGGTTCCTTCCCTGATAAAAATTCCGGGTAGCCCAAATCTGGTTTCCTCCAAGCAGAGACAATACCACATGGTGCTACCTCTAAGGGGGCCACCTGTAAGTCTCCCCTCCCTAGTGGGCCAAGGTCATTTTGGAACCATTTGGATTTCCTCCTGAGGCTTCACCATGACCGCTGTGGATGCTCACTCTGTGAGTGTGGCTGTGGCCCTGTCTGGGGGATGCCAAAGTGAATCTGAGCTCTGCTTCCCTCCAGCAGGGAGAAACCCAGCTGGTGGAACCAGTTTTTTTCTCCACTCCCTCTGCCAATGCCTTTGAGCACGGCTAATGAGCATGCTTGACCTCACACGCTCACCCCAGAAACTCTGCAAATGTCACTCATGATCCCTCCTGACACCCAAAGGCAGAGGGCACAGTATTTTAAATTAAAAGTTATATCCTCGCATGCTTTGTTTCTCTACTCTTTCAAAAGCAACTTGCTGATCATTCCAGGCCCTTTGATGCTGAGCCAAGGGACCAGGGTCGCTTTCTCACCTGAGTAGAATGTACTGATTTAAATTTCGGAGGAAGCTCAGGGTGTGCATGGCTCAGGGCTTCCATCGGTTGCGGTGAGATCCAGAACAAAAGCTTTCTGTACCAGCCAAGGGCTGTGACAGGGGCAAGGAGACATGCATAGGGGCAGGGGGCAGAGATGACTGAGGGCATGGTGACATGGGTCCAAATGGAGGAACTGATGACAAGGGGTCTCAGGCCCCCCAGGGGATCCCGGCATAAGGTGTGGACTTAACCCCACGATACACCTCTGGGGACGTGGCCTCTGGCCTCATTCTTTCCTCGTCTGGCTCCAACACCATCTTTGCAAGCCATGCCTGAGCTGTATGCTCATCCCGCCTGCTCAGGGCCCTGTCCAGTGCAGGGGAGTGGAAGGAATCAGACTCAGAGGAGGGCTATCGGGCATCCTTGACTCAAGGCAGAAGGGACAGGACATCATCACTGGGACATGATGCGTGTGGCGTGGGAAGGACTCCTTGCTCCTAAATCCCGCTCCCCCTGCCCTACTGTAATGCCTGACATCCACCTCTATAGGCCTTTATTTTGATGAGGGGACTAGCCCTACCACAATGAGACACTGGGCAGCTTTGAACTGTTCTGACCCTCACTGATAAGATGGGGACACTTATATCTACCTCCTTGGGTTAGTTTCAAAATTAGATGAAGTAATTCATGTAAAGCGCCTGGCATAGTTTCTGGCATATAAAAGGGGTTCGATTGACATTGGTTCTTTTAACCCATCTGTTTTAGCTTCTTCAAATGTCGCTGAGTTCAGAGCTTTTCCAGCAAAGAAGTGGCAGATGATGGGATGGGAGTGAGCAGGCAGGGGAAACAGGAGAGAAATCCATTCATGGCCCAGACCATTATTCAGGGAGAGAGAGACAGAGGGAGGAAGATGAGGAAACGAGTTAGGAGTTAGGAGGAGAGGAGTTAGATAAGGAAGGAAGAAGGCACAGTTCTTCTGTTCCCAAGGGAAC
This sequence comes from Lynx rufus, assembly GCF_022079265.1. Taxonomy (NCBI): domain Eukaryota; kingdom Metazoa; phylum Chordata; class Mammalia; order Carnivora; family Felidae; genus Lynx; species Lynx rufus. Next base: position 196,705,640 of record NW_025814834.1, on the reverse strand, counting down.
ATGGTACTCTGGACCAGGCCCTGTCCAGGGTGCTGGGGGAAGGAGACAGGTGGGAAGGACCCTGCCCAGGGGTGTGCCAGCCTGGTAGTAGGGGTGGGAGGGGAATGGGCAGATGCATAAATAGGCCCTGTTAGTGTGAGGCAGTGAGAGATGGGGAAGTAGGAGATTCAGCTTAGGAGTGTTCAGACACCCCCCATCCATCACCCTACACACTCTCCTCTATGGATGCCTCCCTCAAGATGTCACCCTGAAGTTTCCCCTACTTAGCCCTCAGTGGCCTGCTGCTGTCTTCAGGCTAGATTCCAAACTCTCGCCATGACCCACCATCACCCAAATCAAGCCCTCCCAGCACCTCAGCCTCCTGGGCCACTGAGCGGCCGCCAAAGCTCCATTGACACTCTTCCCTGTCTCTTGTCCCCCAAACGCCCTTCCCCAACTCAACCCTTCAACACAGCTGAGCTCGGGCAAGAGAACCCCACTGGTCAGTGGGACCGAAGCCTCAACTCAGACACCTTCCTCTCAGACTGGCATTTGGGGCTCCTCCCTCTGCTGTGTTCCCCCAGCAGCTGGATCATCTGCCATTTATGACAAGCAGGTAATTTTCTGGTCCATCTTCCTGGTCGTGTCTCACTCACCACTGTGCCCGCTGCATTTAGCTCGGTGCCTGGGGCAGCGGGGGCTCAAGAGAAGTTTGCTCATAATGAGCACTGGCCAGGGTCCAGCGTGAGTAAAGCAGGCACGGGCCTTCAGATCTGACCTGGGGAGGCATTTACACCAGAATTCTGGGTGATGTGGGAAAGGGAGGTTGCCAGATGTGAAGCAAGCCCAGCTAGTGGCTAGAGGGATGGACAGCAGACCCAACCCCAAGGGAAGGGGCTGGTGAGAGCCTGCAGGATGCTAGGACTCAGACAGACAGGCTGAAGTTTGGAGGAGACCATTAGCCCAAGCCAGAAACCAGAAGACAAATCAATTAGTCCAGAAACAGAGACTGAGATCACATGAAAGGCCATGAGCAGGGACAGGGATGGCCTGACTGCCCACCACACACACACACACACACACACACACACACACACACACACATATCACACACACACACACACACATCACACACACACACACACATACACACATCACACACACATCACACACACACACATCACACACACACACACATCACACACACACACACACACACACACACACACACACATACACACTCACTCACGAACATCAGCATTTGTTCTCAGGGCATCTGGCTGAGAACAACCTGGCCAGGCCATGATCCGGTGCCTGTGAGCCTGTGGAGCCAGCCTGGGATGCCCTGGATGGATGGGGCTGTCCTGGGCCCAGATGGGGCTGGGGGCTGGGAGGCATCAGAAGCTGCCAGCCCAGCCACCCAGATCGGGCCTGGCAAGCCTTGCCTCACTGACCAAGGCTCAAATGTGAGACCCCACCCTGCCCTAACCAAAATGGCTTTCATTTCTGTTTTGAACCTTATACTATTTGGTGGGGCTTTTTTGGTGAGGACATAAATGTTGCCAACATTCAATGAGGAAAAGTCACAGAAGCTTCCACAGCCCACCAAAACAGCCAAGAGAAGAGAGGAGGGGCCGGTGTGGGCAAGGCAGACACCAGGCAGAACATCAAGTCCAAGATGGCCAAGGCTTACCCAGAGCTCACCCTGGGCCAGCCCTGTCCTAAGTCATTGAAGTATAAGAACCCGCTCGTCCTCCCAAGGGCCTTGGTGTTGTTACTCCCATTTTGTGGATGAGAAGCTTGAGAAAAAGGAAGGTTAAGTGCCACACAGCTACAAAGGTTAAGGTCACACAGCTACAAAGGAAGGAGATGGGATTAAAAGCCAGGAAGTCCACGGCACCTGGGCGGCTCAGTTAGTTAAGCATCCAACTTTTGCTCTTGGCTCAGGTCATGATCACACTGTTAGTGAGATCGAGCCCCAAGTCAGGCTCTGGGCTGACAGCTGAGACAGCTTGGGCCTACTTGGGATTCTCTCCCTCCCTCCCTCTCTCTCTCACTCTCTCTCTCTCTCTCTTTCTCTCTGCCCCTCCCCTGCTCATGCTTTTTCTCTCTCTCCCAAAATAAATAAATAAAACTTTTTAAAAAATCCAGGAAGTTTGAGTCCAGAACCTGGGCTCCTGACTGCAACCAGCAAGATGCTGAGACAGGTGCCAAATCTGGTCTTGAAGAAACGCCAGGGCTTAACGAGACAAGATTCTAATATCTGACATACGAGCACTTCTTTCATTTATTCCCAAAATACTTACTTAGCACTCATTGCAGGAATTACTCTGGAGGACAACTGGGGAAGAGTGGCTCTAGGTAGAGGGAACAGCCTATGCAAGACCAGGACAGAGCAGCACGTCCAAGGAGCTGAAGAAACTCCAGGTGGCTGGCAAGGACCCTGGCCCCTGGCACAGTCCCTTCGAGCTCTCCCTCCCCCACCGCATCCTCCTCCTCCTCATTCCAGTGATCAGAGCTGGCAACCACTGTGCTGAGGACACACAGGCACTGCACCAAGCTCTTTGCAAAGCTACCTCCACTGAATCTTCTCAACGCCCAAGAGGTCAGTACTCTCGCCATCTCTCTTTTACAGAGGACGGAGCCGAAGCACAGAGAGTCAAGTAGCTGGCCCGAAGCCACACAGCGCAGCCACGGCCCCTCCCATTCTCACTGTTTACACCAGCGCCACAGGTACACATCCTTTTTCTAGAAGCTCCTGGACTTCGTCCCCACATTTGTCTTGCGCTATGCACCCCTCTATCATGCTCCCATCCCTCTAGCTGATTAGCTCAGGTTCCCCCTGCCCACTCCATGCCCCATCCTCTGCAGGTGAGATGCCCAGGTTGGCTGTGCCCGGCAGGAGCCCCTCATGGCTGCCTGGGCTCCCTTCCTTGCTGGGTGGAATGAAGGGAGGAGGCAGGGCCACTGGTGGTGCAGAATGCAGGCAGGCCTATTTTGCTTTTTTTCTTAACAGGTTTCCTATGGCATCTTTGAGTTAATGGGACAATGACAAAGGAGGCATTTCGGCTACCGTCCAAAGCAGCTGTCAAAGCCAGGCCAGGGGCCCACGGAGAAACAGCCCCGGCCCTTCCCCCCACCATGGGTACAGTATCCAAGGGAACCACAGGCTCAGGGCGTGCTGAGCCTCGTTTCCAACCTGGATGGCACAGAGACCAGGAACACCTCTGAGAGAGAAAGTTACTGTTATCGAGAGATCCTCTTCCATCTTTGTGCAGAGCTTTTAGCCGGCAGAGCCTTCATTGTGCTTCAGGAGAGGAGGGGAAGAGAGGCCACGCTGTCGGCTTCTCTGAAAAAGCCCATGTGTGTTTCATGTGTGTGTACTTTGGGGAGTCTGTGTGTCTGGTGGGGGGTGTGTCTGAGTGTCTCAGCCCAAAGCCCAGGCCAGTCACCTACTAGCTGTGTGACCTTGGGCAAGTTCCTTAACCTCTCTGAACCTCAGTTGGGAACATCTAGCCAGTGCTTTAAGGGTTGACTATTATTATTATTTGGGGTCTCTTTGTAGTTTTCTGTGCCTGTGAGAGTCTGGGTTCTGTGCCTGCTTTATGGATCTGTGAGATTCCTGTAGGCGACTCAGTGGCTACAACGTGTGACCCGGAGCAGGGGAGAGCCTTCACTCTGGACCCTCTCCTGGCCAAGGCAGTGGCCAGACACCTTGATGCTGGTCTCGGGGCTGACACTCTTGGTTTGTAGGGCCTGGCTAGTTCTGGACGGAAAATATAAGTCCCAGGCTGAGAAATTAGCCACAGACTCAGACTATCACACCTGCCCCAGTCCTCAGGCATCACCTAGGTGCACTCTCTTAAAGATGGGGAAACTGAGGCCTGGAGCTTGTTGGTTTCTTCCTTGCTGTGTCCGAAGCAGGCTGGAGGAGTGGGTGGCTGTCAGTGTGTGCACCGGTAGGCCTGCTTTGTCCTTCCTAACAGACTTTCTCACAGGCCAGCTCCCACAGCAAAGCAGTGGCCATGCCACAGGGGGATAGAGGCCTTTGGACTCTGGAAAAACATACAGCGGTTCATTCATGTGCATCCTGAGCACCAGCTAGCAGGGGACCACTTAGCCCAGGGCCGGGTATACAGTAGGCACTCAATAAACGATAGTTATTTTCTTCACCCCTGAGTGTGACCTATGGACCTATGCCCCCCTCTCAGCCACTGCTCCAGTTCCTTCACCCATCCTTGCACCGTCTCACATTTACGAGCACCTACTGTGTGCTGCGCTCAGAGCCAGGTGCTCAGGGTACAGTGCTGAGTGCGGTCATGGCTTCTGCTCTCTAGAAGCTATAGTCTAGTAGGGGTGGTGGGAATTGTCAGAAAACCCTACAAGTATCTGCAAAGGAAGAGTGACCGGTGTCCTCACTGAGGAAGAGGAAGGAAAGGAAGATGGAGAAGGAGAATCCCAGCTAGTCCTCCTGATACAGTGATACTGAACCCAGATCTGCAGGATGGGGTGAGGACTTCCAGGAGGAGGGGACTGGCACCTGCGAAAGCCAGGTGGCCAGAGGAAGCACAGCCCGTTTGGGGTATGGAGCAAAGGTGGTGTGGCCGGAGCACAGGAAGAATGGAGAGAAGTCACCTGGGTGATCCGACACAGACGGTGGACCACGAGAGGCACCTCTGGGACGTCCTTGGCACACTTTGTTGGGAGAGAGGGCAACGTGCTGGGGCCAGGGTGCTGCACTGGCAGATGCAGATGAGCAGGCCGTTCCCACACGCATGCATGCCTGCCATGTGCTGCTCCCCAGATGTTTGCAGTCCTTTCTCCTGGCCATTTGCAGCTCAACCCTCCAGCTGTGTGTAGTCACTACCCACTTATTCGCGGGCCTCGTCCTCAGGAGTGTTGGCAGACAAAACCCTCAGCTAGTTGCTGTCACCACGACCCCAGCTGTTCAGTCACCTTCCCAGCTGTTTACAGCTTACCACGCTCAGCTCTGTATAATCCCTCTCCAGCTGTTTGCAGCCGCCATCCCAGTTATTTGCAATTTCCATCCCCTTTGGACATCAGGTAAGGCTTGCTCAAGATGAGTTCTAACAACAAGAGCAATTACTATTGGCCAATAATCGAGTGCCTGTCTGATGCTAGGGACTGTACCATGGGCTTTTACACACACTCTCTCATGTGATCTTATAGCCACTCCTTCACCTGCGCGTCGGGTATTTCTGGCATACTTACTCTGCATCGGATTTTGCCAGGTGTGGGGTATACAGTGACGACCACAGCACACGTGTCCCTGCTGTGCTGGAGCTCTCAGTCTCATAAAGGGGGCAAGTGATAATAAAGTAATGACACCGATAAGTGTATCATCTCAAGACAGCTCCATGAAGACAGCAAAAGTATGCGAACTGGAGGGGTGATCATAGGGGGTCCCACGGAGTGATGAATCTTGAGCTGAGAGCTGAAGAATGGGCACAATTCAATCTGGCCGGGTGGGGCTGACGGTGAAGGTTGGGAAGGGCCCCCAGGCAGATGGGCTGACGTGTGCAGTGCTGACAGTGGCCAGGTGACAGTAGCAGCACAGACAGTGAGGGTGGCCCGTGAGGTCAGCAGGAGCCAGGGGACCTGGTCAGACTGGCCACAAACCTGTTGGTTTCTGGGAAGAATGGCTCACAGGAAGGCAAGCGTGAAAGAGGCTGTGGCAATATTAAGAGGCTGCTGCAGTCATCCAGGCACGAGGCGAGGGGACCTGGGGCCGGGAGGTGGCCGGGGATCGATGTGAGAGACTTTGGGAGGCAGACAGACAGGACTGGCCAATGCAGAGGGCAGAGCCAATATGACCTGCAGCTTTCTGATTGGGGTCCTCGGTGACCACTAGTTCTGTCCTCTAGGACAGCCCCGACAGGGCCTAGGTCACCAGACCCTGTAAATCCGGCGAGGCATGTGGACCAGATCCTGAGATTGTCAGGAAGCCACAGGACTCAGCACAAGGAAAGGCAGGGCCTCGAGGCCCTAAGAAGGGTGAGATAAATGGGGGAGACTGGAGGCAGGGGGCTCATTAGAAGGCTCCTGCAACAACCCAGATGAGGCATGGTCTTCTATATATATGTAGACATGTATGTGTAAACACATATATACACAACAGGTATCTTTGAGCACTTAGCAGGTGCCAAGAAGTTATTCAGGGCCTCATCCTGTGGGATGTGAATAATCCAGCAGGTCTGATCACCTGTCTTCTCTCCCTGTCACCTCCCTTGGGACATCATCTCTCTCCTCGGGACCTTTTCCCTGTGGGAAAGCCTGGCCAGGGCAGAAAGGAGAGCAAAGACATAGCATGAAGTCCTTGGTGAGTGGTCATATAGAAGGTGATCTGGAAGAGCGTGCAGATCTGGTCTGGGACCACGGCTGCCTCCTCTTGGGGACCTCCTCTGGTCCCCAGAGTGTCTGCTGTCTTAGCCCTTCTCTCCTTGCAGCTGAAGGATGCGTCCATGGACAAGGCCAAAGGGAAGACTTGTGGAGCTGTGGTCACAAGTGTGTTTCCCTCCTGGACTGAACATAGAGAGGCCATCACCCATCCCACAGTCCCTGGGGTCAGGGGCCTTAGGGGAGAATGTCTCTGAAAAGGAGACAAAGAGATTGTCCAGGAAAACCTGATTCCACACATCATTCACCAGCTTGCCTCCACGATACTGCCAGCAGAGTGCAGACATTCCCATCGCCGAGAGCAGACGAAGGGGCCATCGGCATCGCCAGGGGGCTATGAGGCATGGAGATTACCTGGGCCCTCCAGGAGACCTGACTCAGAATCCCACAGAGCAAGGCCGGACACTCTGCGTTTTACAAGTTCCCACTCCCCCCCACCCCCGCCAAGATTCTGACTTATACTGAGGCAGTGCTTCTCAAACAGCAGAGGAATCACCTGGGGATCTTATAAGGCACAGGTTCTGATTCACTTGGTTTGGGGTGGGGCCCAAGATTGTGCATTTTAACAAGCTCCCAGGTGGTACCCATGCTCCTGGCCCGTGGACCACACTCTGAGCCACCAGACGCTAAAGGCTGAAGCTTCCGGTTTCCAAACGTTTTTTTTTTTTTTTTTTTCATTAAGGAAACGAACCCATCTCAAAAGAAACCTTGCACGGAACCCCAATGTATGCAACAGATAACATTACTACATAAAAGTATCATATGCGTACAAATGTATAATGCTTGCTTATTGTAAAGCCTGTCAGTGAAAACAAGGCAGCTTTGATGAAGTCTGACTTCGAGATTTCTGTTGCTATCTTACACGGACCTCAGCATCCATCATATTCCAATACGTACAGCAGCCTCAGCACCACAGTGTCGAGGCCGCACCTGCCAGCGATGGAGGGGAGGCTATTCTGACTACCCCCCCCCACTCAGTGTGCAGACTTAAAGCTCCAGACTTAACCTTCCTTCTCCGCATCCACCCCACCCCTCCCCGCCAAGCAGCCACAGCTAAATATAGCCGGCAGCCAGGCTTTGGAGGGGAGGCACGGGTGAGCGGGAAGCTGCGAGGAACAATTGCTCAAGCACGCTGGAGTCCACAACGCCAGGCCCACTAATTAGTGTCTTGGCAGCTGGGGAGGACAGGAGGGACCATGGTGGGCCAGGCCCTGCGGCTGCCTGGGCTCCTCTGGAGGAAGGCAGGATGTAGCTGTGTCTGTGGGGCTTGGCAGAGACATGGGAGTGGCCCATCTGTTGGGAAGCCACAAGGCTGGCAGGAGGGGGCATGTGGGAAAGATAAGACTAGTGGAGCCGGAAGGACCCCAGCGGGAACCTTGGTGGTGCCATTCCCTCACTGGGCAATTCCGGGTAAGTTGTTTGACCTCTCTGGGCTTTGGATAAAAAAGAGACACTCTGGACATCAGGGGGGATTAAGTGGCATGCCATTTGTGACGGCCATAACTCTGCAGGGCAGCTCACACCCCTGTGTTTCCCCAGCTGGAGGGCAAGGTTCTCAGGGCACTGCCAGCTCAGTCCTGCTTACACAAAGCTGTGCTCTCTTTCCAGCATGCATCCTGTGCAGCCTCTCTGATTCCCCACCTTCAAGGAACACAGGGGTCTCAGCTCACTTACAGGCTGCCAGGCCACTGCAGTCAATGCAGAAAGAATCACCCTCTGGCCGGAGATCTGTGTCCCGGGGCCAGCTTTGATCATCACCAAATTCCCCGGATGGAGATGCCCCATGAGGAGTCTGACTGTCCCCCCACTGGGAGCTCCTTGAGGACAGATGTGGCACAACATCCACCCATGAGGGACTCATAGACTGACAGTAGCCACTTTCTTCCCTCTTCATATATGTGTGCCCATTAATGTCTCCACCCAGAGCCCTCGGCTCAGCTGATGTCCTGGGCTGCAGGCCTCAGACCCGTGCAGCAATATCCTCTTCCCCCTGCTCTCCCAGTCCAGGGCCTTCATTGTCTCCCAAATGCTGCTTAAGGCTTGCCCTCTGTAGGAAGTTTTCCCTCCCTGGGGAGGCAGGGACGGGGGGAAGGCAAGGTAACATGTAACCCCCCCTGTGCACCACACAAAGTTCTCACAACCCTGGAAGGAATGTACCAGTGTCACACCCATTTTACAGTTAAGGAAATGGAGGCTCAGGGAGGCAGGGCATCTTGTGATCGTGCAACTAAGTAGAGCCAGGCTTCCAGCCGAGGACTACTCGTTCTCGGTGCTCTCCCCAGGGCTGGCTGCCTTCCTGCTTCCCGGCTGCGCTGGGACTCCGCCAGCCCCTCAACCCCAGTTCCTGTCAGAGCTGCTGGCCTCTCTCTGTGCTTTATTTGCTAACATCCTCAAGTCCTTCCAAGTCTGCTCTCCTGGCTTCAACCCCCGGCCACCATGCTCTCTCAGCCAGAGCTCCCGACTAGCCCTCTTCTCCAAACAGGCCACCTGGAGGGTAACCCAGGGCCCCGGGCACAGTAAACAGCTTCTGTCAGCACTGACTCGAAGGCTCCTCTCTCCCTCTGCCCTGCCATAGACACACACAGCACCCGACTCAGACATAGCACAATGGGAACAAGAAGAACATCATGCCACGAGATGACAAAGGTTGCCCGGGGCAGCGTGCGTGCGTGTCCCAAGTAAGTGGGCTGGGCCATCAGAGCTAGGGGTGCCTGGAGGAAGAGGGTTCCAGAAACTGGGGTGGTCAGGGAAGGCTTCCTGGAAGAGGTGCGAGGATCAGATCCTGAAGTATCTGGAGGAGCTAGGAAAAGCAGGGTCCTACTCAAACACGCATAAGGCCCACAGGCAATCGGCTGGGCCCTCTGGCTCCAGGCTGGGGTGGGAAGAAGCTGACGCAGGCTGATGGCACGGTGGTGATAAGGGTTCAGCCATGTGTCAGAAATTTTCTGCCTGGAGGGGCTGAGTTAGTCAAGAAGTCAATGAATGCTCAGGAGGCAGTCTTGCAGGGTGGACTCTGGGACATGCACACCTGGGTGGGTTGAAGTCCCGGTTCTTCCACTGCATGACTCCTGGACCTTGGGAAGGGACCTGTGAGACCCTCAGTTCCCCTTTCTGTTAAATGGGTAATCCTAATCCCTATTTTATAAGTGTGCTGAGAGAACTAAAGAACATCATAATTAACTAATATTTACCGACCACAAGCCTAAACTGTTTTCAGTGCTATGCAGGTTCTAAATAATTTAATCCCCACCAGACTGCCACAAGGCAAACTTATTATTATCAGAAAAAGTATTAGCATCACCGTTTTGTAGACAAAGAAGCAGGGGCCCAGAGAGGTGAAGTGAGTGGCTAGTAAAAAGGAGCACTGAGATTTGAACCCACGGAGCTGAGCATCAGAGCCTAATGTCATAAGTACCATACTATACATTTAGCAAAGTGCCGGGAGCAAAGCATGACACAGAGTAAGTATTTGTTTAGAGACCTCGTGGGAGTATCTCATCTACCTCTGGCATCAACCGTGATCTCTCTGTGGAGGACTCCCAAGGCCTGACCTCCAGCCCAGACCTCTTTCGTGAGCTTCAGACCCTCAAGTGCAGTTGCTTCCTAGACATTTCTACCAGGCACACCTCACTCCCAGCATGCCCCCAAACCAGATCATCATCACCTCACCCACCCATTCCAAGCCTGCTCTCCCTCCTGTGTCCCCAAAAGCCATCAATGGCACCACCAGCCCCTTTCCTTCAACTCAGAAACCTGGAGTCACCTGAGGGTCCTTCTCCCACTCCCCTCCCCCCTTCAGTCTCCACTGCTTTAAATCACGCCTGTCTGATGATTGCAATGTCTGCTAGGCTCAGCCCTATTTTTCCCCCATTTCCCTCCACTAAGTGAAACCCAGGAGCTTAACAACAGCAAGAATAGTCACTGCCTCAGCCACTCCACGGAGCCCCTCTTCCTGCTGAGGACACACCTACTGTACCAAGCGCGTTTCAGACTCTTCTCGGACCGGCTCCTGTTGAAGCAGTAACTCAGGCCCATTCCCCCCACCCCCACCACCCTTTATTTGTTCATCTCTTTCTCCCCAGATTCAAGCACAGTGTCAAACACACTTAGTGGGCTTAACACGTGGCCTTTGAAATGAATGCAGGAGTGAAGTCGACTAAGGTCACTCCCAGGGGACTTGCAGCAAAATCGCTGCTCACAGGACACAGGCCGCTGTAGAGGGACCTGCTACAAGAGTGGGGTTTCTGAGAAGCTGAGAAGGCAATGGGGGGTGTTTGCAATGAGGCTTTTCCAAAATGCCCATCTGCAGACAGCTGAGTCTGCCCCCTGCACCCTTCGGGTCTGCTCAAGCCTGCCTTGTCAGAAGCCCCGCTGTCCCCTGCCCCCCACCCCTGGTTCCAGCATGTCCTGCCGTTCTCCAGCCCCTGACCCCATCCTATTTTCCTTTCTAGTACCTGGTCTGCTGTTAGTACTTTCGGTTAAGGTGTGGATTGTGTGTCTCCTGCCGCTGGGCTAGGGCCTCCATGAGAGAAGGGACTTGTTCCACCTGCTGGTCCTCAGCACTTAAAACAACGTGTGACACGTAGCAGAGACTCAGCAAATATTCCTTAATTGGGAAAAAAGGTGAAGAAGTCAAAGGGCTGATAAGGAATCAATCATGTTCCATCTTAATAGAATCTAATGGCCTTTCAACCAAAGGTACTGGATCAACTGCATATTTATATGGGGAGAAAATGAACCTTGACTCTCTGTATATATAAATATACATGTATTTATTAATGTATAATAATCTGGTAGCTCACTCTAAGACCAAAAAACTCAGTAACTCGATTAAAAATGAGCAGAAGACTTGAGCAACCAAAAGTGGCCAATAAACACATGAAAAGATGTTTATCACCATTGGCCATCAGGGCGATGCAAATTAAAGTCACAATGAGATACTACTAAGCACTTATTAGTAACAGTCACAATTCAAAAGACTGAGGACATTGAGGGTATGTCCATCATGCATTGCTGATGGGAATGTAAAATGGTACAACCCCTTCAGAAAACAGTCAAGCAAATTTGTACACGGTTTCTTGCATACGTGGCCTAGCAATTTCATCCCTAGGTGTTTATCAGAGAGAAATGAAAACATATGCCCACACAAAGACTTCTATAGGAACGTTCATTCCGAGCAGCTTTTTGATGGCACAAAACTTGCAATTTCAATTGAAATAAACCAAATTCCCATCAACAGGTGAATGGGTAAACTAATTATGGTGTATTAGTACAACTGGGCATCATTCAGGAGTAAACATGAACGAACTGCTGATACACATAGCAACAAGCATGAGTCTCAGAATCACGACAGTGAAAAAAGTCAGGCACAAAAGAATATACATTGTATGATTACACTGTATGACTCTATTATACGAAACTCAAAGAAAGACAAATCTAATCTGAAATGGCAGAGAGCAGATCAGTTACCTGGGGTTGGGGGGAGGGAGGAGAATGACCTAGAAGGAACACGAAAGAACTTTCTGGGGTCGTGGACATGTTTATGTTTTGATTGCCATGTTGTTAGGCGGATACAAAAACTTGTCAAAACTCATCCAACTGTACATTTAAGATTGGTGCATTTTGTTGTGTGTGAGTTATACCTCAATAAAGGTGATTAAAAAACAACAACAACAACAACATTCAAAACAGGTACCAAAAACCGGTAATAGGATGTGTAGTAATGTAAGATCTGTAGCGATCAGAGGCCCAAGGATGCACACATGGGCTGTGAGCCCCTGGAAATGGAGTTCGAGCCAATTAAATAGTTATTTAATTTGAATTAATGTGGATGCACTCCATTTAAGGTGATGAGAGTCTTACAGAAAACACACATTACTCTCTCTCCCTACACTTGACCTCACCCTATACTTTGTCCACGTGGGAGGCCCTTTACAGGTCTACTTCTTCAGCCCCTTTGCTGCTGCTGCCCAGCACGGCGAGAGGCATGAAGAGGACAGCTGACCTCCCCCAATTCAGGACACATGGGAAAAATCATGGGCTCATCTCTTGGGAACGGCTGGATCCCAGCTCCACCAAGTCACTTGATCTCTTTGTACCGTAAATTTCTAAATCTCAACATCTAAGACATTTGAAAGCGTCAACTTTTGGTTGACGCTGGGGGCTGGGGAAGGGGACCCAAGCCTACCCAGTTGCTCTGACCTTTCCCACCTCCTCAGGTTAGTGTTGCCAGGTAGAATAATGGTCCCAGTCAAGTTTGATTTCAGATCAACAGCGAATGATTTTTTTAGTATCAGTAAATATTACATAAGGCGTACACTTGTACTAAAAATGTATTAGTTGTTTATCTGAAATTCAAAGTTAACTGGGTGTCCTATTAATTTTGTTTGTGAGATCTAGCAACCTTATTCCAGGTGGCCCGGGTACACTATCCTAGAACCTTTAGGGATCCAGAGAACACAGCTTGAAACCCTCCTGTTTATAGCAGCAGCTTGTAAGCCAACATGAGCTGTGGGCTGGTAAACCTTTGAAACTATTCCATTGGAATACAGAAAGGAGATGGAAGGGGATGGAGGAGAGCTGAGTCTCCCTTCCTCACCAGGCTCTGCAGCTTGGTAAGACGTTGGCTCACCCCTAGTGGTGATTTCAATTGTACCAATCCTTCTGTCTGGGAACCAGGGGAGGACACTGCCTCGCTGCTCTGCAAAGGAAGAGTCAGTCTGGTGGAAAGAATACTGGGAGCCAGAAGATAGCTCTGGGTAAGTCATCTTAAATCTCTCTCTGACTCAGTTCCTTCATCTGTAAAATGGGCCTCAAGACAAGGTTAAAATTCTAGTTATGGGAAAGTAGGGGACAAAAGTCACAACATGTGTAATGGATAAAACAGTGATGGCCAGAATATATTAAGAGCTCCAAATCAATAAGGGAAAGAAAGTGACCCAACAGGGGGAAAAAAATGGGCAGGGGATATGAACACGTCATTCACTGGAGAAAAAAAATACAAATGGAAGATAAGCATATGAAAAGACGTACCTCATTAAAGATCAGGAAAATGCAAATCAAAACATGAGATAACATTATTTGACAATCCAACTGGCAGAAATATAAAAAATTGAGAAAATCTAGTGTTGGGAAAGGGGAGGGAACCTAGGCTGTTGGTGGGAATGTAAATTACTATGGCTTTGGGGGAGAACAATTAACAATATAAAAATTATAACCCGCATACTCTCTGGCCCTGCAATCTCCCTTCTAGATCTCCATCCCATAAACATTCTTACGTAGGCACACAGACATGCACGTATACACACAGACGTGCATGAAAAATGATACTCATTCCAACTGTTGCTTTTAACGGAGATCATGGGGAACAGTTTCAACGTCCATCAGTAAAATAGCCAACTCGTGGCACAGAAATCCTTGGAGCCACAAGAAAGAATGAGTACAAATATACAAAGAACTCTTAAGACATATGGCACATTAAAAAAAAAAAAAGGAGTTTCAGAATAGTACATTTTGTATTATCACATTTATATAAAGAAGTTAACTATATCGGTGTGTGTGTGTGTGTATGTGTGTGCCTGTGTCTATGCATATGTATGTATCTCTATCTCAATAGATGCACAATGGTGCAAATGTACAGAAAAGATCTAAATTACACAGCAAACTGTGAGGCCTGAAAATCTGAGAGGCAAATGAGTGAAGGCGGGCACTGTTTTCACTTCAGAGACTTCTGCATTTTCTCACTTAGAAATTGGGTTACAGGACAAGGATGGGGTCAGATGGCTCCCTCCCTCCCTCTGCTTCGTCCCCATTCTCACAGCGCCTCCCCAAGGGTCCTCCCTCCTCCTGTCCAAGGTGAGGCTCAGGGCTGGGGCCCTGGACCCCTCTGGGCTGCCTCTGCCCATTCTGCTTCCTCGGGGCCCTTCTCTATCAGCAAGCTGCTCTCCTCTCTCTCCTGCCCCTTCCCCACTTCTGCGTCCTGGGGCAGGGGGTAGGGGGCTACTTCCTGCCTCTGGCTGACCCAGCCTCTTGAAAGAGGACTTTATCCCATTGCCTGCGGCTCACATGACTCACAATCCTGTGCTATCTAGTTCTCCTGTGCTCCCGCCAAACTAAAGAAACACTGCTCTGGAAGTTCCCCTGGCTGGCCTTCTCTGGAGCCTCATGCCCCTGGGCCCCAACACTTACCACGGCTCTTTGATTTGTCTGCTGTGGCTTCCTCACCCACCCCTTCAGTAATTCAATTACTGAATTGCACCCCTTCTGTCTAATTCTATCCATTCTGCCGTGGCAGCTCAAAGCCTACTCCTTCCGAGAAACCCAGAACCTTCTCCCGGGTAAGTCCCCCGTCCTCCCAGGTGCCTAGCTTACGACCACCTTCCAACAGCTAACTGAGTAAGGAACATGTTCTGTACAGAAGGTCTTTGCCAATGTATGGAGGCAAACCCCTGATGCCAGGATGTGTGACTTAGTGGAGGGAACTGCTGGGACCAGTGAAGGCATCCTTAGAGGAATCTGGCAGAGAGAGGAAAAGAGAGGCAGATGCGGTGGGGGCCCATGAAAAAGTGGGGGGTTGGGGTTAGAATCCCAGGATTTCTAGAAGGCCGAATAAATAGGGTGTGTCACCAACTGGATACAGAGGGTGTGTTTTGGGTTAAGGGTGCGGGGGAGGTGAGCAGGAGAGGGGATGGGTGATGGCGGGGTGCAGTTTACCGAGCTGGGAAAGCCCGCCGTGCTCCCTAGTGAATCCCTCGCCCTCCAGCTCCAGGCTCAGGGATCTCCGCCTCCTGCTTGGCCCAGTTGTCCCCCTCTCCTGCTCACAGCACCGTGGGCTGTGCGTTAGTGGTCCTTCCCACAGTTGTCCTTTCCGTGTGTTTCTGCATTCCTGGATTAACATCTTCCCTCAGATCCATGAAGGGAAGGAATGCACCTGTTCTTTCCCGTTGGTTCTCCAGAGCCCAACCCCTACACCACACATGGTAGATATTACATAAATATTCATAAAAAAAGAGCCAGTTGTTAGCTAAAACTTCCCTTCCCCTGGGACTGCTTCCCCAAAGCCACTTCCATTTCTCACACACCTCACCTCACTTCACCTCAAGCCAGCTGGTTTATGCAACGGAGGAATACTTCCGTGAACTCCCATCAGTCCCAAACACACGAGGCGCTTGGTAAATGTGTTTCTCAGTGAGGAAGAGAAAGGGAAGAAATGCTGCCGAAGACTGTGAGTTCTCACCACGGATCCAGGGAGACTCCCCACGAGGTCCTACCTGGACTACCTGTTTTGTCTTGGCTTCTCACAGAACGACCGCCCCCAACTGGCATTCACGTTGCGGGAGCGGGGGGGGAGGGGTCTTTGGCCTTGCCAAAGTTGGAATCATCCATTTGAACTGCTGGACTGTGATGCGGTCACCATCAGAGGCTGCCAGGTGGCTGCCTCAGGTGGGGCCCTGACATCAGCCCCAGTGCCTTTGAACACCACTTCCCACCAGCCTGGTAATCTAGGACCAAAAGCCACGGCTCGGCCTCCTGTGGAGGGATTTTGCGCCTATACTTGGCCTCCTGATCAAGACTTTGGGCCTATGCAGATCCTTCACATCCCCCAGAGCCTTAGGTCAACCTTAGTTCTCAGGAAATAGAAAAACACAGCAGCTGTTTCACTAGCCCCTGCTCCTGGAGTATTCTCCCCCAATTTCATTCATACTCAGTTCCCGGCTCCAGCAGGACTGTGAGAGCTCGTCATGCCTCTGCTCTCTCTTCACAAGCAACTGCAATTTCTTTGCAAGAAACTGACCTACTGCAAATAGGAAACGCAATGCTTCAAAACTCCCCAAGTCCAGTTGTGCTAATATGCAGTAACCTGGAGCAGCGGTCCATCGAGATTTTTCTGTTGATGCGCACCCGACAGTTCTTATTCCCAGGTGTGACTGACCCTAGCCATCTGTAACGGTGCCCATCCTGGCGCTGGTGCAGGCCTCGCTGAGGTCAGCCGGGGTGATGCACAAGGTGAAAAACGCAATCAACAAAGTAAGGATGAGCAGACAACTGGAAGAAAATATGCCCAAAATGCATAACAAAGAATGAATGCCCAGATATTATTGACAGCTCCTGCAAATTACTGAAAAAGGAAAAGAAATTCAAAGGACCCCAGGAAACAGGCAAAGGATATGACCAGAAAATGCACAGGAAATACAAATAGCTAACAGACACGGAAAGATGTTCAAGCTCACTGATAAGCAGAGCAATACGCAATGCCCACGCTCCCCGGCTATATCGCCAGCCACCCTTCCCTCCGGCCCCTACACAGGGCACTCACCGCCTGCCGAAATAAAACTCAGCACAGAGGAATGTAAGAGCATCCAAGGATGATGAGAAGCATGCCCTATTGAGATTTAAGTTCCTCTCTCCTAGCTCGTGGCTTTGCCACAAAACTCTCTTTGCCCACAGATCGCGACAAGTGTGTGAGTTCTGTGCGTATCGGCTGTCAGAGCTCAGCATGCGGGGAGCAAACAGAATGTCTTGGCAGCGGTCCTAATTGTCCTGGGGCTCCTGAGACCTGTGCAGACAAGAGGGCTGAGCCAAGGCCCCCAAGAAGGGAGACGGAGGAACAGGAGAGGACGGAAGGTTCGGGGCACCTGCCCACGGGGCTACTCCAGGCGGACAGCTGGAATTTTCAAAGGGCGCCCCCTCTGGGTGGGATGGGTTTGTATGGGATTGAACTCTCCTGGAAGATCAAATTAGAGAGATCACGAAATGGATTTTATGAATCAACTCCAAGAAAACAGGAACTGATTCTGCGAATCAGAGAAGAAAAAAGGAGGGAAGGAAATCACAGCTAACATTTATTGCGTCTGGCATTCCTGTGAGAATATTACCTCATTTAATCCACTGAACAAGCTCTGGCGGGAGTTATCGACCCTACAGAGACAGAAGTTCAGAGTGACCGAGGTGTGAACTTTCCCAAGGTCATGCAGTGGGTCAGTGTCATCAGTGCTCTGAACCCTCAGACCATATTGTGTCTCTTTGAGACCCGAGAAATTCAGATTTCCTCCTCGTCGGTGCCTTTGGAAGCTGCCAGGCCCAACAGGCAGGACCTGGATGGCTGGCAAGACAGGGATCATCTGATGGATTTGGACCCGGCTAGATGGCTGGGTGAGAGAAGCCAGGTCATGACCCATCGCCCAAAGATGATTTCTAGTCCAAGTCCAGTTCCTGCGTGTCCCTATGGGTGCCTATGTGTCCTTAGTAACGGCATTATTATTCTTCTCTTTCTGCGTCTGGTCTGATTAATCTAATTTGCCCATGTGAACGAGAAGCTCCTCTGATCCATTTAATATGTTGGGACCGCATCCCAGCTTATTTGCATGGTGGGTCTGGCCAACAGAGAGGTATCTCCTGTTCCCTGCCTCCCTCCCTTCCCTCATCCTGCCCTCCCACCAGGCAAATTCTTGCTGAGCAAGCAAATGGTGATCCGTGCTGTTGCTTTTAAGTCTTAAAACCCATTAGGAGTGTATTAGCAGACGTGCTGAGAGCTCATTTGAGTAATAAAAATCTTTTCTTGTGCAGCTAATAAAACAGAAGACAGAAAAGAGACAGAGAGAGACTTGGACAGGGAGAGGGAAGCTGTCTTCCAGCCACAGCTAAGTAGGAGCGCTGAGATCTGTCTGCACAATTCTTGAAACTGGGCTCTTTCTCTTCGCTGATGCTGCTGGTGACGGGACAGAAAGGAAGTGAAAGCCTTTTCTAGAAGCCTCCATCAGCGGACCGCAGTCCAGGAAGGCAAGATGGGCATCTCAGGTACAGCCCTGAGACCCGCCCCCCGCTCCCCTCCAACCCCATGGCTGGCCTCTGCAGAGTGACCAGCTGTGGGCTCCGAGGGCAGTCACCTTGTCCAGGTGTACTCCCGTCTGCCCGGCTGCTGCTCTCACACCAGGCTGCCTGGACTGCAGCCTACAGGATTTGAAAGCCCTCAGCCTGGAGGCCTCTCAGACCCTCTTCTCTGCTTCTCCCTAAGACAGCCACAGATAACCTAGGTAAAAGAGTTCGGTACTACCTCTGGCACACAAAGGATGAGCGACAGAATCAGCATCCAGTGCAAAATGTAAATGCAGGGCCCCTGGTTCAAATGTAATGAAGAATTTCAGGAGGGCCACAGCACGGCACGAAGCCAAGCTTGGGCCCGTCCAAGTACAGCACCCTGTGCAATGTCTCTGAAGCCAGCCCTGAGTATATGTTAGATACTCAATCATTTGTCATTTGCATGTGGCTGCCCCCAAAGAGTAAATCCTCAATTTTAGAAATCCTAAATATCTGGGTCACATAAGCAGCCCAGACTTCCAGAGTGTGCTGTTCAAGAGGGCATTGAAGAATAGGTTTTGAAAGGCCCTCCCCAGGCATGTCCTAGCCTCCTGGATGCCTTCCTCTGGTTGGAGCTGGCCCCAGATGCTCCAGTTCCCCCTAATGGCCCATTAAGGCCCCATAAGCCAAGACTTATCTAAGTCCTTTTGTGCGAATCCAGGAGAAAAGCTGCACAGAAATCCTCCTACAGTTAATCCCTCTGAGAACAGGGGCTAAGTCTACAAGAATGTAGAGCCGGAGGAGGCAGTAAAATTTGAGAGGATGGGTAGCGGGAAGGGTCTTTGCTAGAATGAACAGAGACAGAGGCCTGTGGAACAGACCACACAGCTTTGGAACACCGCCCCATCCCACACCTACTAGTAACTAGATTCTTGACCTTGGACAAGTCTCTTACCCTCTCTGAGCCTTTCCCCAGCTCTTTAAAATGTGGGTGAGGGCAACTGGACAGATATCCAAGGATATTCACCACCGCATTGTTTATATTCAAAAAGAAGAAAAGGAAACAGAAATGTCCTTAACAGAGAATTTTAGTAAATGAAATGTTGCTAATTGGTACTGTGGAGTTCTACGCAACCATGATGCCACAAAAGACTTCTTTGGTAAAATGTCAAAAAAATGTTTTAATTAAATAAAAATATCAAGCAAGGGCATTTACACTATTATTTCTCTTAAAATCCACAGATGGCAACAAAAAGAACAAGTAAAAGCTGCGTTCTTGGTGAAATAGGAAATGCTCCCAACCAAAAGCCACTAAACATATTCACCAAATACTGCAGAATTTGGACCTAGACAAGAGGGGATGTTGAGGGCATCCTAAGACCTTCAGCAAAGCACAGGTCTTCCTAAAATAAAGTATCTCAGCACCCGAAAGGCTTCCATGAATCTCTGATGAAACTGACAAGGTGTCGGAATACAGGCCAGCCATGGGAGAACTGGGAGAAATCCAGATGCCCCATCAGCATGAGAAGCAGGAAAGGAGGTGAGGGGGCTGAAGGATGGGCCAGGCTGCCGTTCACTTGAATGAGCTATGGCCCCACCTCTGTCCTAGGAGGTTGCAGAGTAAGGCAGCTGACCAGTGAGGCATCCATCCCCAAACCACCCATCAGAGAAGCTTTGACCCTGGGTAAACAGAAATACTGGCTTTACTGGGAGGCTACCTGAGCTACAAAGCCTGACCTGCAATGCAGGATTGCTCAGTTCATAATCCCTCATTTCCCAAGCCCCAGAGTTCAGCAAATATTTGGTCCAATTCAAAATAATAGATAGTGAGTAGGGAACTAGCCAGAGAGGTACAAGTTGAATTTGAAAAATAAACAAAAGAAGAAAAGAAGAAATTAATAATGTAAAAGGCTATGGAAAACATGTATCTCAGAAAGAACTATCAAAGGAAACAACAGAAGTTCAGAAAAACATAGTTCTCTAGTGTCAAAGAAATTCCAGATTAAAAAAAGAAAGAAGGAAATTGAAAGAAGAGTTTCAAGGATTTAAATGGGAAATTATAAGATAAACAAGGGAAATTATAAGATAAACAGGAAAGGCAGGCCGGCAGAACAGGGGAAAGAAAAAGGCAGAAAGATCACATTAAAGCAACTGAAGAAGAGGGTGGGGGAGGGGTGAGTTAGGCATGTCTGAAAATCCAAATCAGTAATGTGGTGGACACAACTGTGAAAATTAAACAAACAAACGGAAAAGATCAAATATAGAAACATGATTATGGAGAGGATCATAGATATGGAATATTGACAAAAAGATCCAATATATCCATAGAGAAAAATATGCAAAGATATAATCAATGAAAACATCCTGAAATCAACAAAGCTGAATCTGAAGATCAAAAGGCACACGATGTCTCCAAAACTTTTACGGACAGTAATCACCTCCAGGACATGCTGGCAAACTCAATAAATTTCAAGCAAGAAGGATGAATTCATATGGGCATCCAAGCAAAAAAAACAAGCTAAACAACAGAAAAATAAGTCTATATAGCCTTAGATCAATCCGATCCAGCTCTGATGAGAATTACAGCTTAAGATTTATATAGCGAGTGAAGCTGTCATTTAACTATTTAGACAACAGGCAGATACTCTTGAGCACATAGGAATTCAGAGAACACAACATCCATGAACCATTCTTACAAAAAGTATTTGAGATTGAACTTCAGCAAACCAAGTGATCAATCAAAATACATAACTCTGGAATATAAAACATGTGGTAAAAAGATTGGTGGTGAGTGCTAAATCCTTTTATAAACATGTGGCCAAGATAACACAGTTGTGAAACTGACAGCACAAAAAGAATATAAATGTTATAGACCTTGCCGGACAAAAAGATGAAAAATTGTTTTAACCAAGAAAAAAGAGGCTGAAGAAATTAAAATAAATATAAATGCACTGATTTCTTCATGTTTTGAAGAGGGAGGTTAATAAATACTGCAAAAATAAGAAGAAGAAAAGAAGGAGGAGGAGGAGGAGGAGGAGGAGGAGAAAAGGAGAAGGAGGAAAAGGAGAAAGAGAAGAAGGAGGAGTGGGAGGAGGAGAAAGGAGGAGGAGGAGGGGGAGGAGGAAGAGAGGGAGGAGGAGGAGAGGGGGAGGAGGAGAGAGAGTAGGAGAAGGAAGAGAAAAGGGAGGAGGAGGAGAGGGAGGAGGAGAGGGAGGAGAAGAAGGAGGAGGAGAGGGAGGAGAAGGAGGAGGAGAGGGAGGAGGAAGAGAGGAGGGAGGAGGATGAGAAGGAGGAGAGGGAGGAGGAGAAGGAGGAGGAGAGGGAGGAGGAAGAGAGGAGGGAGGAGGATGAGAAGGAGGAGAGGGAGGAGGAGAGAGGGAGGAGGAGGAGAGGGAAGAGGAGGAGAGGGAGGAGGAGGAGAGGGAGGAGGAGGAGAGGGAGGAGGAGGAGAGGGAGGAGGAGGAGAGGAAGGAGGAGAAGGAATAGGAGGAGAAGGAGGAGAAGCAGAAGCAGGAGCAGAAACTTGACTGCAAGTTCTCAATGTGTTCTGTAATCTTTGTCCTTAGCTTTCGAGAGATGTTTTAGGAACTGATGTCTATTTATCTCAAGCTTCACAATTCCTTCCATTTCTCTTTAATTTTTTTTCCATCTGTTAAATTCAAGTACAATTTTCAAAAAGTAAAAATAAAATGGAGAGCATGCCGCAGCCCCATTTTTGTCTCAAATTCGTTCTGTCCGGCAGCCTCATTAGCTTGCTATCTCCTTAGGTAGCCAGATGTCTAGAATGATGGTCTCATAATGCTACCAATGGTTGACTTTTGGATTGGTGGAATTCTGCGCAATTACAAAACACTTTGTATTTATAATTTTACTGTATCTCTTTAAAACTTATGATGAACGTGAATCATTTAAGGAGAATAAAACCGTAATCCCTTTTTACATCCTGATGAGGTGGCACCAACCCAGGCACCAGCTCTGAAGTCAGACCATCTGGGTTCAACACTCCCCAGTCTATTGAATCTCTCAGTGCCTCAGTTTCCTCACCTGTAAAATGGGGATGACAGCACTTCTGTCAGAGAATAGTTTGAAGGAGTTTAAATTAAGATAAGGTGCTTAATAAATGTTATATTCAGAGGGGCCACTAAGTCTCATTGCATGCTAATAAGAAGTGATCCGTATACTTCCTTCTACTCTCTGCAGAAATCTAAAATGTCCCCCTGTTCTTTAAGGAAACATGGCTGATTGCTGTCTTTAGTCTTCAACTGTTGTTAAGCATACCCGTCATTAAACAAATAATTGGCAGAAGACCTAATCTCATGCTTGGGGACTTTGCAGCTGCTCAGAATTGTTACATGAGCACTGCCCCACAAATATGTTCTCGCTATCTCTGTTAACTGAAAATATAAAATTAAACAACACTTTTTTATTTAAAAACATTTTTAATGTTTTGTATTTATTTTTGAAAGAGAGGGACTGAGTGTGAGCAGGGGAGGGGCAGAGAGAGAGGGAGACACAGAATCCAAAGCAGGCTCCAGGCTCTGAGCTGTCAGCACAGAGTCCCATGCGGGGCTTGAACCCACGAACCATGAGATCATAAACTGAACCGCAGTTGGACGTTTAACTGACTGGGCCACCCAGGCGCCCCAAACAACATTTTTTTAAAGTAGTTCTAAAATAGTATATGCCGCTAGATGGTCACAGTTTCATAAAATGGTTCTTGAGTCAGCACTGAGGGAGGAGAGGCAGCTGAAGGCAGGAGTGGCTGGGGAGGAAGAGTGGTCAGAGTGGTCCAGCCTCCCCCAACCAGTAGAAAGGGATTTGCATAAACATCACCTCTGCGTCTCTGCCCTGAACCAGCGAAGGGTAGGGAAGTTGGGGCCAAGTCCTAAGTGAGCTCCAGGGGACCAATCACCCCACTTTCACCAGCTCCCATTCCCTCCAACCCCCTCCCCCCGCACCCCCCCCCCCACACCAACATGTGCATACCCCTGTCCCAGGTACTTAGGGACTGGAGGACAATTATCCTAAAAGCTTTGCTGAGATCGGTGAGAATTACATCTCCTCCTTCCCCTTTAGGTCTTAACAGAGGAACTGGATTTAATCTCTGAGAACAAGAGCTCTTGTTTCCTAGTGGAAAAACAGAAGCTTTTGATTTCCGTGAGATAAGATCCCTCTGTGGTAACACAGTTTTGTGCCTTTCTGTCATTGCTTTTTTACAAGGTGACTAATAAATAATCCCCATTACACAAACACAGCCTGCATCCATCATGTCCAGACTGCAGGCGCTGAGGGATGATCCCTAATGGGTAATAATAATAGCTACCATTTATTGATTGGGCACTGGGTGCCAGGCACTGGGCTAAGCATCCCCATGCATTATCTTCACAGAGGATGCAGTCTCTCCTCTGCTTCTTCTTTCCTTGTCGGCACAGCTTAGGCTGCCTTAAGCCTCTCTAGACATTTTGCTCCTTCTCTGTAGACAGTCAGGTCCCCTCTGTGGGGAATGAGCCCAGAGGCAGCCCCCGCCTGGGAGGGACGTGCTGCACTGGCCACGCACTGGAGCACTGCCATATTCTGTCCCTGCCTCTCCTTGTCCTCTGTCAGTCCAGTGGGCTATTCTAGACTAGCCTTTCCTTGAACAGAAGAGGTCAGAGTCAGAGTGGTCAGAGATTAAACTCTGGGAGGAAGAATTCTGGTTCTAGGCCCTTCTGCCTGATCAAAGAGTGGAGAGCTGTAGCTTTTATCTACCCAGCATTTCTTTCTTCCCATTAGAGAAGTGCCCTGCCTACGTCCCATGTGGCCCTGTACCGACTGTCCATCAAACCACAATGCCCTGCCTACCCTCTAGCTCATCAATATGACACCTCATCCGCAGCCCAATATGATTTCTCTTGGGGGTGGTACATGATGCAAGCCTGGTCAATAACAGTTCTTCCATATGGATGTTGGAAGAAATAAGATCACTGCCCCCAGGATCATGGAAGCCCAAAGCTCCCGGAAGCCATTTTGTTGCCACCTAAAAGGGATGAAGCAGAGATGAAAGATGAAGAGAGTACTGGCAAGACTGGACCAGCTGTTCCTGAAGCCATCCACCCTTTGGACTTCCCTGGAAACCAAGCCAATAAATTTCCTTTGGTGTTCAAGTTTCCTTAGGTTGGCTTTTTCTTGTGAACTGCTAAAAGGATCATGGAAGTAAGCTAAACACATTTTCGATGGAATCCAGATAGCTCCCAAGAGCATTTGGGGCCACCATTTTATCTAGTAATCAAGGGTCATTTGCCAGCTTCATTCTTTGTATATATACCACATTTCCTTGATCGAAACATGCCATCAGTAATGACAAGCACCATCAATATGAGATTTTTTTTTTTTTTGGAAAAAGAAGAAAGAAAAATACAGCATGATCCATATTTGTTGACCGTTTTGAGATTAGTCTTGATTTCAGAAGGGCTGAGCTACAAGGTAGAGTATAGGAGGGCAGGGTGTACATCATAGAATTAAGGAGATATGGAGCTTCCTACAGGGCCTTTCAAGAAGGGATGGTCTGAGATAGGGTCATATTCCTGTGGCCTGGGGAAATTCCTCTTAATTCCATTCCATTCTATTATTTCCAACTCTCTTCTGCACCTGGGAGCTTGATGTTGTTCTGAGAGAGGGTTCCCTGTCTGGCTCTGGACTTCCCCTCTGGCTCTTGTTTCTTTCTCCCTCCCTCTTCTCCAGCAAATACTTCTGCCCAATCCCTGCTGGGCTGGGCCCAGGTCCTGCTGTTAGTGGTCATTCGCCAATTACCACTGAAGACAGCGCACATGCAAAGGTTACAGCAGGGGCCCAATCTCCCACCACTTACCCTCAATGGCTCTCCTACTGACATGGACAACTCATGAGCCGAGTTCCCGTTTTGGGAAAACGACCTCTCAATGGGAAGTTAATCAGACCGGAGATGGAGAAATCTTCCCAGAGAAAGACAATGAGTCCAGACAGAAGCACTTTCAGCTATGGATGCTCTCTTCACCTTGGCAAAGAGGCAGAGGGAGAGTGAGAGACCTACTTCTCAGACAGTGATGGGTTGTGGGTTCATTTTTGGCTTGGGCATTTAATGGGGCCACTTCTGAGGGTGGAAATCCATGACATGTTTATGATTAGGTATAACCCATCCAGTCCCTGTATGTATGATGTTGCCCAGGTCCTGCTTTGGTCCTAAATAGGGCAGGGAGGCCATTGGAAGGTAGCGTCCAAATCAGCTCTGTGGCCCCAGGCTCAACATCATGAGCCAAGGGGAGCCCACCAAGTGGAGTCTCCCTTGCACCGGTCAGGTTGGCTGGGTGTATATTACCTGGGTTCCTGCCTCGCTTCCCTTCCTGATGCTACAGCTCCCCTAAGACTGGAGCCTTGGCTGAATCCGGTCACCAAGGCTGGGACCCTGATGCTCCGCTGAGTTCAGTTTTTCTTCCACAGATGGCTCCCGCTCCTCTGAAACCACAGATCTGTATTCCAGTGGGACCCACGCTTCCCAGAGACAAGCATAAATCATGCACACGATCACGACCCTGACCTCTCTGGCATTCAGCAATATCGTCCATCAAGATCTTTCTGTCATCCCTGATTCCTGGGGATCATGGACAACAAAAATAGCATACGTGCCAACATTTCTCTAATCTACCCCCATACAGACATCACTAGCTGATCTATGCACTCTTCTCAGTGATTCCAGCTGTGGCTTCAACACATGGTCCTTGGCAGCCACAACCAACTCACTGATGCCAACATTCAAGGTGAGAGCCATTTGGTCTGTCTGCCAGATTCTCCTATTGGTCCACACGTGGCTCCCTGTCCTTAAGGCTCTAATCTATCTTGGTTCATCACGAAGCCCATCCTGATTCCCAGCCAAAGCAGGCACCTTTGGGGCAGTCCTCCCAGGCTTCCCTTGATTCCTGTGGCCCCTAATTCAGAGGCTAGTATCTTGCCTACTGGGGTGGGGGGGGGAGGACCCTGCATATTGCACCTGGAAAATTCTGTGGACTCTAGACCCTGCTCACTTCTGCTCTTATTATACCCGGTCAACTGCTCATACCCCAGGGAATGTTCTCATTCCCTGACTCCAGTTCACCATCCCACACTGCTTCTGGAGTAGTTTTTTGTTTTTTGTTTTTTTTCCAAAATGCAAATAACAGATGAAGACAAGTAAGCAGCCTGGGCTTCCAGACTGTCTGGAAGAAACTGTTCTGAGGCTTATCCCTCACCCCTGTGTTTGTGATTGCTGGTTTATGAGCTTGTCTGTCTTACTTGGCTGTGAGCTCCTAGAAAGCATCAAAGGACCTGGTCCTGTTCATCTTCATTTTTGTCCTAATATCAGCACGATGCAAGATGGGATGAATAAATGAATGTGCCGCACAGTTTGTTCTTGAGTACTGACACAGGAAGTTTCTGCTCTCTGCCTCTTCTTCTCCCACGGGCCTCCAGCTTATCCAGGGTGGAGGCATGACCATTCCTAGGTGGAGCAGGGCACTTCCCTTCTGCCCTACTCTCCCACTCTGGGAGAGTAGAGGCCCCCGAGAGATAGCAAGAAAGAACAGAGGAGGGTGGGGAGGGGAAGCATCCTCTAGAGAGCCAGCTGGGCAGTGGCCTTAAGCATGGACACTCTGAAAACTCTGCTAATTCATTGCCCCCAGAAGGTCTCCATCTAGTTCAGAAAGAGGCAGGTCCCGTGGACAACAGAGCATTCCAGAGTGTGGACGATGCCCAAAAGAAGGCTCTAGAATCTGAGCCCAGAAGTACATACAAGATGATATGCAGGGGACTGGCCTGCTTCCACCTGAAATGCCCTTTCTCTCTCTCTCTCTTTCTCTCTCTCTCTCTCTCTCTCTCTCCCTCCCTCCCTCTCTTTTCAGGACTCAGATGCCCCTGAGCATCATTATCCCATTTTGTCTGACCTCAGTCTCCTGGAAGTGCCCCACTCTGGGGCAAACACACAGAGGCATTCACTGGGTCCTCAGTAAGTGAGGGGCAAGCCAGGGCAGTGGCCACAGAACAACAAACTCCTGAGAAACACGGGTTCTGCCGTAATTCCTATAGCTGCTGGGATACAGGCAGCCTCTCAGGACTGGCCTCCTCTGACCGCACCCTGCCCCCCCTTTTAACCTGTCAAATTGGTGAACCATTGTTTAAAAGTATTAATATTCAGTGATGCAGAGGGTGTGAGAAAATGTGTGTACATTGCTGGCAAGAAGATAAATCTTTCTGGAAAGCAATTTGAAACCACCTACCAAAAGTCTTTGAAATAGGCCATGCCCTTATGGATTTATTCTAAGGAAATAATCAGATGCACCCAATGATTTATGTATAGGGATTTTTCATTGCAACATTATCATAGGGGAAAAGTGGAAACAATTCAAATTTTAAACACAGGAGTTTAGTTAAATAATTATAGCAATATAAATATATAAAATTTCAATTTAATGCACACATTTACAAACATATACCCAGAGGGATAAACACCAACCTATTAACTGTGGTGATATCTAGAAGGTCGGATCACAGTTCACTGTAATTTTCTTCTTTGTGCTTTTGTGCACCTCCCCCATTTTCTCCCATGAACATGGAATACTCTTAAAATCTATAAAAGCAAGACATGTGGTCTTAAGAAAAAAAAAAAAAAGACGCGCATCTCCAAATCTGGCTGTCAAGCTGCAGTTTGAGTATAAATTGTTTGACTCTTTGAAAAAGCCTAGAGATCTCACTTAAACCAACAAATGATTATGCTTTATAAAGCACGCACAGCCAAATCAGGATTCTGAAATGTGCTGCCAGTTCCCCACACTCATCAGTCAGCGGCTCTGACTCCAAGTGGGCACAGGTGAGAAATAAAAACCACAGCTGTGCTCAGGCTTTCCATTTGACCACCCATCTTCCTCCCCCCACGTCCCCCGGTCCAACCTTCCCAAGTACCGCGTGAAGAAATCATGGCGGGTATCAGCACTGGCCCCATTTTGATAAGGGGGCAAGGGCAGGTCCTGAAAGGTTCAAGGTCCCACTCAAACCAGTCGCTCTAGTGAGGAGCCAGGCTGAGACTTTAATCCAGGTTTCTGACTCCATCTACCATGGTGTTTCAGCTGCTGCTTGTCCCCTGGAACACTATGTGGATGGGCTGAAGTTCCTGGGAGTCAAGGTGGAGCAGTGCTAGGCCTGGCCACAAGGCAAAAGAGTCGGCGGGCTTCTGTCCATCTGAAGGCAGTCTCTAGTGGTCTGCCACAGGGCTCTATCCTTGTCCTGTCCGACAGGGAGAACTATGCGGAACACCAGGTTTGGGTTCTGGAAATCCTTCTCAACCACGCAGGACTCTGTCATCCCAAGCTCCTTCTCAGCTTTTAAACCCACCCTGGTCTCTCTTATAGTAAAAACAGAGCCAAACAAACCCAGAAGCTCACTTGGCCCCACATCCCCCCTTATTATTCAAACATCTCTAAAGAGGTGTCTGGACGCTCAGCTCTCCTTCCTTGCCTCCCATTCATGCCTCAGCCCCCTGCACGGGAGTGAGGGAGACCTCCATGGCTAACTGCACTCACTCCTGGGGCAGAACCCAGTAGACAGGTGCACAGGCTTGTTCTTCCTAGAGGCTCGGCCCCATTTACCACTGGTTCCCCCTTCTTGTGGGGGCCTTGACCCCTTGGCATCTGTGCACTTTACTGCCAGTCTTCCCAAAGCCCCAGCAAGGGCCCCTCTGTGTAAGCCACTTCCTCTGCCTGCCCCGGGTGTCCCCCAGGGTTTTGGCTCTGACCCCCACCTCCCGCACCCATCCCGGTGATGGCCTCTCCCCGGGTGACTCCTGCTCTCGCATGGTGCTGACTGCTATGCTGTGATGCTTGATGTCGTGTGTCAGCCTGACAGGCCACAGGGCACCCGGACTAAACACTGTTCCTGGGTGTGTCTGTGTGGGTGTTTCTGGAAGGGTGCAGCATTTGAATCGGTGGACTCGGTAAGTGGAGTGCCTTTCCCACTGCAGGTGGACACCATCCAAGCTGTTGAGGGCCTGATAGAATAAAAAGACAGAGGATGGAGTAACTGCACCTTTTTTCCCGGCCTCGCTGCTCGAGCTGGGCCATCTCCTCTCGTCCTCTCCTGCCCTTGGACTGGGATGTGTACCATCAGGTCCTCCGGTTCTCAGGCCTTCAGACTCACACTGAATCACACCGTTGGCTCTCCTGGGCCTCCAGCCTGCAGGTGGCAAATCGTAGGGCTCCCTGGCCTCCATAATCCCGTGAGCCAATTCCCCACTTTACACACACACACACACACACACACACACACACACACACACACACTATAAACTCGTAAATCCATTGGGAGTGTCTTTTCCTAAAACTGCTTGACCTCCTGAGACACTCTGAATATTCCTTTTCTTTCATTGCCTCCCCCATCCCCCAAATTTAATCAAATATCAAGGCCTGCTGATTTCGCCCCTGTGCGATCCGACCTCAGCCTCCCCCCTCCATCCCCAACCCTGCTGCCATTATCTCAGCTTCAGGCCTCACACCTGGCACCTGTTTTCCCAGGAGGGCCCCCACCCTCTGGTTTGGACCCTTTCTCAGCAGCCACAGTGACCTTTCGAAATGTCTGATGATGCCACTGCCTTGCTTCTGAGAGCCCTTCCACAGGTTTCTGCCAACCACAGACAACACTCACATCCTTGACATGCATACAGGCCTCTGGCTCTAGACCCCGCGTGTTTTTACAGTGTCACCTTACCGCCTTCATTACCTTCTAATTGTTATTCATTAATTTGAATACTGACCCACACGGAGCTCTTCATACTTGCCACGCTGGCCTTGGCCTCCAAGTCTTGGTTCAGGCCACCCCTCCTGCCTGGAATGCCTTCCTCTCCACTTCTTCACTCCCTTGGCTCACTGGACCACTTAAGGTTCAGCCATGGTGGCACCACCTCCAGGAAGCAGAGCCCAGACAGGGGGTTATGGTCCCTTATACTCTACGTACTGGAAGGCCATGATGATATAGACCATCGAGCAAGTATGCAGAATGGGCTGGGTGGTGTTCCTGCATTCTCCGTTTTCATCCTCAGTATAACTCTGCAAGGTAGTTTCCGCCGTTTTCACATGTGTACGTGAGGAAAGTGAGACAGAGAGGTTCAGAGACTTCCCCAAGGTCACACCAACTCTCTCCATGATTTGCTTATGATCTCCCTCCGCCTCAGAAAGGCCTGCTATCCTCTTCTCACCCTTCACCTCTCTGCTTCCTCTAGGAGAACTCGTCTAACCCATCCACCTACCCACCCGCAGCCCCATCGACCCCATCAAAGCCATGGTGCCGGACTGCAGGCCTGGCCCCCAGCTGGGCTCAGAGCTCCATGAAGGGCTGGGCAAAGGCTTCTAGATCACCAGTGGGGCCTCACTGCCTTACACTGTGCCAGTAATTCCTGCTCAAATTACTACATGCTTCACTTCTTTTCCCACTGGAGGCCAAGCCCTGGTCTAATAACTCTAATAACTTCTAGATGGAAAGGTAGCTGGAGGTGGACTGAGGGCAAAACTGTCAAAAGCCCAGAAATCTGCCTGTTAAACTGGGCAACAGAAATCCCAACTTCCACTGGCTCTGGGGTGATGTTTTCTTTCTTTTTTTTTTCTTTTCTTTCTTTTTCCTTTTTTTTTTTTTTTTTTTTTTTAAGTAGGCCTCACACCCAGTGTGGAGCCCAGTGTGAGGCTTGAACTCACTACTGTGAGACGAAGACCTGAGCTGAGATCAAGAGTCGGACGCTTAACCGACTCAGCCAACAAGGCGCCCCGGGGGTGGTATTTTCAAATGCTCCTTTCCAGATGGAAAGTCAAAACAGAGAGTCTGTGAGCATCTTCTCACGAGAGCCCATCCGTTCTCCACTCTGGTTCTCTGGGCCTCTCCATCAGTTTTGTTTACTTTTCATTTCCAATAGTGAGTGAAATGTCTATAAACATTTTCTGAATGACTAAGTAAGTTGAACGAAAAGGAATGATCTGGATGTCAGGGGACGTGAGTGTTAGAACAAGGTCAGCTACTGACAGCAAGACTATGGACAAATCACTGCCTGACTGGGTCAGTTTCCTCATCTGATGAACTGGCAACATAGGCAGAATGGCTCAGAGTTTTCTTCTATGTGGGAAACACTCTGTCAGAACGTAGGTCACCTGGCGCTGTGGCCTCTGATTCTGCCTCCTATTCATCCCACCTCCAGGCACCCCTCCAGCCACCCAACTCCTTGTTGCTCCCTGAACATGTCAGGCCCACCTCAGGGCCTTTGCACTTGCTATCCCTGCTGTCTGGAGCACTCTTCCCCCATACATACTCCTGGCTCACCCCTTCACCTCTTTTAAGTCTTCACACAAATAGCACCTCCTCAAGGAGCCTCCCTGACCACCCAATCTAGACTTGTAACCTCCCCACCCTAGACCTGTCCTCTCCTGCTTCTCTGCTTATCAGTTTGCTTTGCACTCATCAACATCTATATACTGTATATTTTACTCATTTATTTTGTCTACTATCTGTTCTATAATACTGGAATGCAAACTCCGTGAGGGCGTTTGCTTTGTTCACTGCTGCGAGTCCAGAATGTCAGCTTGTGCCTGGTGCTCAATAACATTCGTTGAATGAATGAATGATTCTCCGTCAAAAGCACACAGTCCCATGAACGGAGCCGTGAAATTACTGCCAAACCCCAAACAGCTCTTCCCTTATAGCTGTCAGGTCTTGGGGACACAGGTGATAGCCCTGCCTCTCCCTGAGTTTGTCTGCATGTCGTCGTCGTCGTCACTGGAACCAGGGTCAGCCACCTGGTGGAACCGGGGCCCCACCCAAGGCCTCACTTTCGTGAACCAGCGATTAGCCTTTAGAAAGGAGCCCAACACCAAGCCCAAGCCACAATCTTGCTAATTGCTCTCCGGGTGCTAAAAGCAGCAAGCTGGCTAAGTGCTCCAAGGAACATCTCCAAAGGACAGCTACGGAACAGCACAGCGCTGGGGCCTGCATTCCAGAAAGCACTGCTTTGAAGGCAGACGATGCGGATTTCCTTTCAAGTATTATCACTCACTGTCCTGCCCATTATGGATTTTTCAATCCATAGCTCCCGGGGCAGTAGGTGCCCGCCAGGCAGAGCCGAGCTTCCACTCCCCACGCTGCAGGCGATTCTCCACCAGGGCTCAGGCCCCCAGCACCCACACGCACGCACGACCTGCCTCGCTGCTCCGAGCATTGACTTCTCGGCAACGGGGGCCTCTCTTGTTTCTCTCTGGACCTCAGGGTGGGACACACGGGCTCTGCCACTCTCCCGACACCCTCCACTCAAGCAGCACTTTGCGAGTTCCACGGATGCTGGGCACCGGCTTCCAGAAGACAGGAAGGGGGCCGGAAGCCCCGGGGCGGGGACAGGCTCTGCTTCGCCAGGGCCAGTACTGCCCTTGCAGGCCAGACCTCTGGAAGCAATCGATGCTACAGCCGCTGTAAGAACCAGGAAACAGACAGAACTGGCAGAAAGGGGTGACGGGCCCTCTCTCGATACCCCAGGCAAATACAGCTTTGGGGGTAAAGAGAAGCCCTCTTTTCAAAGTCTGCTCCTTCTCAAAGTCATCTCATCTGACCCCACGGCTTCCAATACTGTCTACATTCTGAGAGAGAAGGCTCCAATGTATCTGCAGACAGACCATCTGCACCCAGCTGCCTCCCTCCCCATCGGGCCCTCCCGATGGCCAACAGACCCAACTCAGCTCCAGTCTTCGCACCCCCGAGCCTGCTCCCCACAGGTTAGAGGCAGCTCTGTGCTATAGTTGCTCCAGTCAAACCCTTGCAGTCATCCGTGACTTTTCTCTAACCACCCCATCCAATCTGTCAGCTGCTTCTGTTGGCTCCACCAGAAAAATCCATCAAGAACAGGCCTGCTTCTCGTCCCCTCCACTGCTGCTGCCCTTGTCACAGCCCCCTGGTCTTGCACCCAGGCTCCTGGCTCCCACCCTTGCCCTCCTCAAATATATGCACACACACAGCAGCTGCTAAAAGGTAGGTCGGGTCAGGCCCTCCTCTGACCTGCTGGCAGGTCCCTTCGCACTCAGAGTAAAAGCCAAGTCCTTCCCATAACATAAGACTGTGCTGATCTGGTCCCCTCTTCCCTCTCTGACTTTATCACCTCTTACCACTCTCTACCCCAGCTCAGTCTCCTCTGATCGCACGGGCTCATCTCTGTTCTTCAAATGTACAAGGCAAACTCTTGCCTCAGGGGCTCCTGGATGTTGCTGACTCAGAGCCTGAGGATTCTCCAGGACGTGGTGGTCTGGAACCCCGATGTCCATCCAGGGAGCCCTCCTCCTTGGGCTCCTCCTTGGGCCTGAGTAAGCAGCCACCATGCCCACACCCTCATCTCTCAAGCAGTTTGCATCAGAGCTATTGGGTTTCTTACCCATCTCCCAACTAGCTCATGGTTGTCCAAGATCAAGGACTGGATCTTACCCATCTGTGTTTTCCCAGGCCCTGTTCAGAGTACGTATTCAAGCCATGTTTATGGATGGATAGATAGATGGATTGACGGATGGATGAACAAAAAAGCTAGGTTTTCATAACCTTTACACTGTTGGGTACATTTTCTCCTCTTTGTGCTTGACTGAACAGCAAGAAACCAAGGAATCGACTCTGTCTGTGTCCTCAGAAGCCTCACCAGCAGCCAGCCAGCCCATGTGCTGCCTCTAAGCGGGACCCATGCTGTTCTCCAACACAGCTGAGGGTGCGGCACGGGTGAGAGAGCATTCTCCCTGCCTTGGGAATGGTGGGGCTGCCAAAAGTTCAGCCTTCCAGACATTATTTCCCAGGAAAGGAAGGAATCTTCCCACACCTCAGCATCCATTCAAGATGGACATGGAAGCTTTACAAGACTCTCACATGGTCCCAGAGCAAGGAACGATCTACGGGAGGAGCCAAACCCAATCCCACTGGGCATGGCTACAGATGAGCCTGGTCTTATTCCAGTGAGCTCAGGCATCGACTCCATTTTACAGCTGACAAAACTGAGGCTCGGAGATATCACGGCCTGTTCTCCAGATAACATGCAGTGAATGACAGATGAACCCAAGAACAATTTGGTTCCAAAGTGCAAGCTCATTCTACTGTCCTGGCTGTTTCCTGCTTTACCCTGACCTCTAGAAGGGGGTGGAAGACGAGCTAGGTGGCAGGCATGAGGGGGCAATGTGGGCACTGGCTCTAGGTGTACCTGTGCCTGAGGAAGGATAATGTCCCAGGTGACATGCCTTCTCTGGCCTTCCACAGCTTACTGAGTCACGAAGGGCTGCAGCGGCTCCAGGGGCTGCTGGAACATGGGTCAGGTAGAGGGTTTTTATGGGGATGGCCGGCTGCGTGCCTGTATCCCTGCAGTCTCAATGTTAATGGGGCTTGATTGGCAGGGCCCGGGCCGGTACTAGGGATTAGAAATTGCTTTGGATCAAAGTCAATCGAATTAATGGATGGGGATCACTGATTAAAGTAGTGAGTTCCAGAATCACAGAGTCATTGAATTAGCAACTCGTAGATCTTCCATTCATTATAGAAGGCATCTAGGGAAAGTCCCTATCCAGTTCAGCCCATCTTCTGACACCAAAGAAATCCTCAGCAGGAAAAGAATGCTGCACCTAGGGTCTAGGGAACAAGCTAGCGTGGCTGGCCACCAGCAGGGCATGTCTGTGAAGTGTCCTGCTCTGTCTTTTAAAAAATGCCTACTTGTATTGGACCTGCCTGTCTCTCCCTCTCTCTCTCTTTCATGTATGCGTGTATGTAGAGATACAGAGATATAAATAGTAATATAAGGTACAAGCTTGAATACTGCTACCCCTGATAAAACTGGAAGATATGGCATGTTGAGCCTGTAGATTTGGGCACTCAAAATACACCACTTATGCCCCCCCTGGGACTATACAGTATTTCACTGATTTTTTTCCCCACATTTAACATTTAAACAGCTCAGGAATTGAAAGGAGTTTTACAATCAAGAGTGTGTCATAGTTTAATTGGTAGTGTTTTTTCTTTCTTAGTGGTGCATAAAATAATGGCGCATCTTACAACTGATGGAATGTTAAATTGATGCAATCCAGTACACATACCAATTTGAGAAGTATTCTAATGGCATCTCTGGTAGAACTTGATTGGTCAAACCCTTGCTTGAGCACCTCCAGAGATGGGGAGCTCATTACCTCAATAATTAAAACTATGCAGAATTTCTTCTTGTGGCTTGGCTGGAATTCACCTCTCAAACATCTATGCAATGGACATTGTCCTGCTCTCTGGAACAATTCAGAATAAACATTTATTTGTCTTGCATGTAACCCATCCTCAAGTCACCTCCAAGTCCTCTCTTTAACTATTCTTTAGAGATCATTACTTCTCTCATTCATGTTTCCCAAACACCTACACTGTGCTGGGTCTTAACACTGGAGATACAGTCTGACCCTCAAAAACGCCTTGTTACTGATCATCGCTTTATCGTGTGAGTTTCCTTCCTCTGAATGTGTCCACCTCCTAAGATCGGTGTCTATACTTCCGTCAATAGAGCCATGTGATGTTTGGCACATGTTCTATTCACAGACAAATGAAAGCTTTGTGTAGTTTTCACATAAGCCAGACGTCATTGCTGTTGATTTTAGTTTACTCTTTGGATTTTGGATTTTCTCCTATTTACCCTTTATCACACAATCAACACTAGAGCAGCCATTAAGAGGAAGGTCAAAAACACCCACAATCTCACTGCCCTCCCACAGGAAGTGCTTCCCTTTTTTATTTTCATCCAGTCCCTGTCCGTATAAGACCTACTTTACACAGTTGTAATAAATATGGGGAAACAATTTTGCGTTCTGCTTTTCCACTGAAAATAATATTGTAAACATCTTTCTATATTACTAAATAATGCTATTATAATTTTAAATGGCTGCATAAATCCATTAGGTAGATAGACCATAATTTTCATAGGCATTCCCCCATTGTTGGACATTTTTACAGTTTCCAATTTTTCATCATTATAAATAACGCTGAAATCAACACTTTCACACATAGAACTTTCTTCTTCTGTTGAATTACTTCCGTAGGATATATTCCCAGGAGAGGAGTTACTGGGTCAAACGACGTGAGCATTTTATGACTCTTGATACATGTTGTCAAATTGTATTCCCAAAGGACTCATTTACATCACCACCAGCAACTGTGAGTGTGCCGTTTCTCTGTATCTGCTGGAGCACTATCTTTCCGCCTAAGGGTCTTCAAGCTAATTGACTAGGGATAAAGTGTCATTTCATTGTTTTAACTGACACTCCGTTGATTACCAGCAAGACTGAACAGCTCTCCTGAATATTTACTTGCTGACTCTATTTCCTCTGGTGTGAACTCCCGATATCTTTCTTACCACCCTGGCTGGGCTCGTTATATAATATAAAGAATCAACCTTTCCTACCCTATCTGGCATAATATTATTCAACACTCTCCATTGTAGGTGGGTTTTGTTATGTAGAACTTTCACATTTGAATATAGCCAGATCAGCACATTGTTTCCTTTTGCTAGATCCTTAAAGTACAAAGCTTGGCACTGTGCTCCATTATCGTGAAATATTTATTTTGATCCAACAATCCCGGCTGCATGAAAGTATTTTATTCTTTTTTGCCAGCTGACGTCAAACTGCCTGGGCTCAAACCCACATTCTACCTCTTACTAGCTGTGTGGCCTCAAGCAAGTTACTTAACTTCTCTGTGCTTCCTCAGTAAAATGGGGATAATGGTTGCACTTACTTCATAGGATTGTTGTGAGGCTTAAATGTTGACGCGTAAGCCACTTGGAAGAGTCCCTAGCACCTGGCAGGAGATGAAGCAATGTTATTCATCGTTACAATCATCAGTGTCCAATGTATTTGCTCTTCCTCCCTGCTCGGAATCCTCTGCAAAATTTCCAGCTGTCATCCCTAAGGCTTCATCTCCATCACTTAACACTGGAGATCCCAGTCCCTGGATCATGTGTTCATCAGGACTCTTGAGGTGAGCTTTTTCAATCAGTTACAATCACATCATGAATGTCTACAGACAGGAATACCATACATATTTTGTTTAAGCCATTGGCAAAGACAAGCTGTTCCACGTGTAGGGCATTTCTTCTATTTCAGCAGCTCAGATACCCATCCATAAGGAACGTGGGCAGTGTGGCATGAGCCCCGGGCTAGGTGTCCCCTTGTCCTGGCACCCTCTACAGTGCTAAAGAAGGTCCAGGCACATTCTGTGCTGGGCAGTGGTCCCCATCTGCCATGGCTCCCTTGGCTCTAATCTGTCCCCTGTCCTTCTCACCATCCCTGAAGTACAAATCTCACAGTGTCACTTCCCTGCCTAGCACCCCTTGGTGATGGCCTCTCTCTGCAAATAAAGCCCAAACTCCTTCTTGTGGCCTCCCAGGCCCTGCTGGAGCTGGCCTCCAACCTTCGTCCAGCTCAGTTCCTGCTACTCCAGCTTCTCATATTCTACAGTTCTGCCAGGCAAGATTTCTTACAGGTGCTCACTACACTTTCTTTCTTCTGACCTTTGATTTCATTCATTCATTCATTCATTCATTCATTCATTCACCAAATATTTATTGAGTGCCTAACACCTCAGGACCTGTTCTGGGAGCTGAGGACGCTGCAGAGAAGAACAATAACCACGCAAAACAAAGAGGAAGACCCTCCCCCCTCCCCAAACTCGTAATCTAATAGGGGAGATAGACAATAAACAAATAATCGTTATCATGTGTCAAGGGGTGACAGGGAAAAGGGGTGGTGGGGGTGCTGTGTTACATAGTATGGTCAGGAAAGGCCTCTCTGATTGAGGGGACATCTGAGCAGAGGCCTGAAGCAAAGACAAGGCAGAAAGCTACGGGGCCTCCAGGGCACAGCGACAAAAGGAACAGAGTGTATGGAGGCCCTGAGGCTGAAATGCTTGGCTTGCCCATTTCTCTGCCCTCTTCCACTCCACAAAACCACTCCTGGTAATGGAATTCATTACCAAACCCAATCTGCATTATTCCTAAAATATGGCTGGATAAAGGTCTTAAGGAAAGAGCAGGAAATGAAGAACTGGAAAGGGCAGGTTGAAAAGTAGGGAAGCAAAGCCATCACCTATGAGACAGGGTCGCTGGCAGCAAGTGTCCTCATCAAGGTCAAGACTAGGAACTGCAGGCTTGGAAACACCCCAGCACCCTGACTCCACAGTACCTCCTATGTGTGGGTTTGGAGGACCAACTGGGAGTTATCTTGGGAGGCAGCACCGAGTGGAGAGGTGTGCATGCCCCTTAGGTACTGTATAAACTCAGGCGAGGTAACTAACCTCTCTGGGCCTGAACTTCCTTATCCGTGAAATGGGGATCTTAGCGAGGCCTTGCTCTTGAGGTGGTGATGTCCGGGGTCTGCAAAGCTCCCATTGCAGTGCTGGGCCCGTCACAGGTGCTCAACACATGCTGGTTCCTTTGTTTTCTTCATCTCAAAGGCCCTGGGTGTGCGTGGATCCTGTGGCTCGTGTGAGGATAGAGGACTGTGAAACAGCTTCCATGCAATGGGACCGGAAGGACAGGGATGCAATCTGTCCACCCCCAAACGGCCAAATCAGCATCTCCCACCTAACCTGCTAGGTGTTTTCCCTCCTGCTGTTAAAATGTAGTATCAATGGGTGCAAACCCTCAATTATCCACACTATTAAAGGGAGGAGCTGGAAAGAATAATCCAGAACAGTAGCTTCTCACCTCCAAATTATCAAACAATGGGAAGAGAGGAGATTGGAATATTCAATCTGATACTTCTGTGTGGAGGTGTTATCCTCGAGGTTGGGGGGGGGGGAAGGTCCCCCCCAAGGAAGAGGAAGTAGGAAGGCATGTGTCCTCTCAAACGCCAGGGCAGGGGCCAGTGGAAGAAGTTCTGATGGGCTCACCTGACCCAGACCCATGGGAGGGAGGCAGATGTGAACGTCCAGCTACAGTCTCTGCCAGAACAGTGGTTAAAGGCGGGCCCTCCCACCTCCCATCCAAACAGAGGAAACCACATTCCGGTCCCCACCAGTGCCTCAGGGGCCATTATGGGAGGGGCTGGCAGCGGGCTGGCAATGGCCCCGGGTGAGCCATGTTTGGGTTTAATAGGCTCGCCCGCCTTGGGCACAGATATGGCAGGAAGGGTCAAGGCTGGGGCATCCTGCAGCCTCCCGCGAAAAGGGCGTTTATCAACTGAAGACCTGTGTTAATAGGTGTTAAATAGAGTTCAATGCAGAAAATTGAGAAGTAATGAGACTCGGAGCCAAGAGAATAAATTAAGAGGTGATCACATGGCTGAGGGAGCCACCACCTGAATGTTGAGAAGGAAGAGCTT
Source organism: Lynx rufus (assembly GCF_022079265.1). Taxonomy (NCBI): domain Eukaryota; kingdom Metazoa; phylum Chordata; class Mammalia; order Carnivora; family Felidae; genus Lynx; species Lynx rufus. The sequence goes on along the minus strand of NW_025814834.1, from coordinate 196,666,077 downwards.
GGACCATCAGAGAGCCCTGGGTCGGGGAAGAGGTCAAAAGGACGAGCCACTGCACAGGAGGCTGAGGCGTGGTCAAAAGCAATTAAGGAATTACCATATTTCATCGGTTCTAGGGCACGCATTTTTCCATTTTTTAGTATCTTTGAAATTGAGATGTGTTTTGTAATCAATAGCATGTCATACTTCAATTGGCAACATGTTTTTCTTTCTCTGTGGTACATCAAATCGAGCTATATCTTCTAACAGAGGGTATCTCAGATTCAACGGAATACGGTCCCAGATACCTTGAGCAAATCTCTTTCCTTGTTGGGGTCTTTTACATCGGCGAGATGAGCACCTGCTGTCGACTCCATCTTATTTAATCATTGTTTATTGAGCATCCACCACATGTCGGACCCTGGGCTAGACACAGCTGTCAACGGTGATCACAACAGTCCCCATGTCTGCTTTCTGAGTGCATTAGGAATGCCCAACAGGTGTTGTGTGTGCCCAGTGAGAATCGCATGGAGGAGGGATTATCAGTGTCTTCCTATGACAGGGGCGGTCACCCCCCCCCCAAAGGTTACTAGCCGGCTGGGCTAGGAGCCGATTCTCCCTCTCAGACCTGAGCCTGCAGCCTCAGTGCTCCCCATCACTCCCCTGCGTGTCCCAGCCATCCGGAAGCACACGTGGGCATGGAGAAGGTGAAGGAGGAACAGGAAAGGTACAAGCGATGCGTGGGATGGGGGGAGATGGGCCCAGGGCTGAGAGGCCATGTCTACACCACCGGCAGCCTGTGGGTTTGGGTTAAGCAGAGACTGGGAGGAGAACAAAAAAAGGAACAAAGTGGTGGTGCAGGGGGGAAGTGGGTGGAGGAGTCTGAGGAATGTAGGGAAGACAGAGACTGGAAAGAGTCCAGTGGGGTCAGAGGAGGAAGGGGATGGAGGTTAGTTTGATGTCCAGGGCTTTCATGATTGGAGGGGGTTTGCTCTCCATCCTGGAAGCAATCGGAAGGTTTAAGTGAGAGCTCCCCTGAGATCCTTGCACCCCAGTATCTAACAATTTTCTGAATCTTTTGTTGGAACAAGAGTGACTACAGACGCTTAAGAGGAAGGCTCTGGGGCAAGGCCCCTTGTGCAGTCGTTCAGGCTGAGTACAAAAAGTGAGTGCAGGGGTTCTTGGGTGGCTCAGTCAGTTAAGCGTCCGACTTCGGCTCAGGTCATGATCTCACAGCTCATGGGTTCAGGCCCCGTGTCAGGTTCTGCGCTGACAGCTCAGAGCCTGGAGACTTATTCAGATTCTGTGTCTCCCTCTCTCTCTCTGCCCCCTCCCCCTCTTGTGCTCTCTCTCTCTCTTAAAAAAAAAACAAAAACAGTGAGTGCAAAAGGGTGCCCAGACAGAGGGGTGATGAGAACCAAAATCCAGCCTCTCCTCTATCCACTAAGCCATATGCTCACAGGGCGGTGTGCCCTCAGGGTGGACACTTGTGCTAATTTGCACAGAAGCCCTATATGGACTAGCAGGGATCCAGATTAGCAGAGACAAGCATTAGCTACCAGGGCAGTGTCCCTGTTGCGTGCCACGCCTGGGACTCAGGTATCATGGTGACAGAAGAAACAAAAAATAGGCGGCCTTCCTTGCTCTTAAAGACCCACAAGGCTTGACCAAAGGCTTTGTTGGGAAATAATTTTTTCATGCCCACAAAACACACCAGGCCCTATTATAAGAGCTTCCTTTCACTGAGTGCCAACTGTGTGCCAAATGTTATGCTAGGTGCTTTCCAGACCTTTTCACTAATGCTCACGCTCCTCTTGAAAGGAAGAGTGGGTTATCCCATTTTCCATAGGAGGGAGCTGAGAGGTTCGGTGCCTTGCCCGAAGTCACACAGTGGGGACAAGGCAATGATCTCCAGAGACCCTACCAGGCAGGAGAGCAATTTTCTCCCTGCAGTAGAGGAGTTGGTATTTATTGAATAGAGACTCTGTGCCAGGCATTTTATATACATTAACTCTTTTAGTCCTCATTACAATCCCTTGAGGGGGGCATTACGGATTCTCTTTGGCAAAAAATCAGCTCAGGGAGGTTGGGAGACTTGCCTAAGTTCTCATAGGTAACCAGCATTTGAACCCACCACTTTCTGACCCCTGTTCCTTTGCCCTTCCCCCTTCCAAGAGTCTTAGGTCCCAGAGCTCTTTAAAGGTGGGGGCTCCTTATGCACGCATATTCCTCGAAGCCTACCTTGAGACCTGGCATAGAGCATCTGTGGCAAATATTTGTTGAATGCATGATGAATGAATGAATGAAGGCAGAGAACTAAAGTGGATGTCCGCCTTACCTGCAGGTAGTCTGGCCACCTGAAAAGGCTCCTTCCCCTTCATCACCGTGTCTTCTAACACACTGACGTGAGGAGGGTCAGGGCACTAGAGTTTGGTATGATATCATCGTCAAATTATGTTAATGCTCTTCCCCAAAGGGGGGAAATATCACTGTGCATGATGAACTGTTTGTGGAATTATTGAGGACGTGATATGAAATTCATCCTGATTCCCCACTTATTGAGACGTGCTGCCCAATTTGTCTCAAATGTCACATCTCTATGTATTAATTTGCTACTCCACAGTACTGATTAAAAGGAATGTTCTCCAACTCCCAAGGCAGAGCCATCAGAAATGGAGCAGGTTCACTCAGGAAGCACCATCCCTCCTGGGCAGAGGAAATGGACATTCATTGCCTCCCACCCTAGAGGAGGCCTCACCAGGCCTGCTGTTCTGGCCCAGAGCAGGCTGAATGGTGCAAATTGCATATATATATATATATATATATATATATATATATATATATACACACACACACACACACACACACGCACACACACACATACACACATAGTTGAATAGCTTCCATTAGCCCAATTTTGAAATGTCTGCATAATGTCCCAGAATTGGGAAACCCTTTCAGAATGAGGAAATTGTCCGAGAGGTAGAGACTGGGAGATGGGGAATCAGCAGGCCTAATTATAGGAAGGAATAAAATCAGGAGGGCCCATTTCTGGACCCCAGTTTCCCTGTGTGCACAGTGTCATGTTCACCTTCAACCCTGCTCCACCTCCAAAAGCCACGAAAGCACGCCCTGGCCCGAAGTTCACTGCAAACCCGCCTCTCCTCTTCTAGCACCCAAGGGAGCTCCATCTTTGTTCTTCTGTCCCCTACAGACGTGTCTATCTGACCCCCAGGGGTGACACTGCTGATCTTCCACTGGCAGCAAAAGCACACGAAGGTGTTCTTTCAGAAGTGACACAGTATTGAGTGCGTCCTCCTCCTCCCCTGTTCTGGTGCCCTTTGGGAGTACAGGTGGATGGGGGCAGAGGGGGGAAACCGTGGTTGTGAAGGTGAGGCTCGGTTGAAAAATCAGCAACTGCACACAGTAGGCACTCAGTAAATATTAGCTCAGTGAATGAAAGAATCTCTACCATCAACTTTATGGGTGATGTCAGCCCCTCTGGGATCATTCTTTCAGGTGGACTAGTGGTTCGTGGGTGGGCTTCAGAGCATGTGAATTAGATGAAAGGAAATACAGGGAAGTGGTGTGTGTGTATGTATGTGCGCATGTGTGTGTGCACACATGTGCATGTGTGAGCATGCATGTGTACATGTGTGTGTGCACGTGTGTCTGCAAAGACAGTCACAGCTTTCAAGTTCATGACCTCAATCCCCAATGTATAGAGCCTGCTGGACGTGTTATGAGCATATTTAGTTCTAGAGCCAACCCTCTCTGATGGAAAGAGCAGAGGTCATGAAAAGGCTAAGCTCCTGGCCTTGACCTGGACAGTTCTGGTCCGCCTGGTGGCAGGACCTGAGGCCTCATCCCTGTCCAGTGGGTGCCCTCACAGGCAGTCCTGGTGCTCATGGTGATGGACAACTCCGCCCCTTTCCCAGAGAGGCCACGGTCTGTTTGTAGACTAGACACAGCATGAGTGTTTTAGGCAAACTCAGGAGCCAGGGGACTGAGGCAGAGCTGGGGCTGTGACCTCTGGTGATGACATTATCTTTTCTTCCATCTCCTGAAATAGTCCCAGGCAAGTGAGGTTAGCATGAGGGTGACTTCGTTAATCCACTGATATTTATCGAGCAGGGATAATTTGCCAGGCCCTGTCCTGAACACATCGTGGGACTTGTGCATTCTCTTCCTTAGTCTTCACAGCTCTGTGAAGCATATTCTTATCCTGATTTTACAGATGTGGAGGTCAGAGCTCAGAGAAATGAAATTACTTGGCCAAGGTCTCATAGCAAGTGAATGGCAGAGATGGGATTTGATTCCAGATATGGGTGAATCCAGAATCTGAGGTCTCAATCATTGTACTATGCCACCTTTCCCCTTAATGGTTACCAGGGAATTTGCAAAAATAAGGGTCCTTCATCCTTCTAGAATCTGTGGAGAGGCCTGATTTTTAAGGAAGCCTCCTATGTTTTGATAGTGAAATCCCACGATGACAGATTTAGCTAAGCAGAAATAAATACCAGTTTTCAGATCTCGATGATTAAATAGATCTGATTGACTAAGACTTAGCACTCAGGGATGGGCTTTCCTTCGCCAAAGTGTCAGACGGACTGCTCGAGATTAATGGTCCTAAAATGCAAAGGTGCAACCAAGATCAGGCATTTAAAACCTGCAGAGACTCATCTAATTGACATTTCTGATCGGCTTATAATAACTCCTGTTTACCTGCTGAGGAGTCTGGAATAGACAGAAACATCTCCACACAGTCTTTGAGAGTTGTGTGTGGAGAAGGCGAGAAGTCTGGCAGCTAGGCTGGGAGAAATAATACCTGAAGACAAGGCCGAAATATCAGGGAGAGAATCACCGGGGGCAAACTGAGAAGTGATGGCTTCCACATACTCGAAGCGGGAGAATGAAGGACAGACAGGCAGAGCACCGGTGGGGCAGGGACGGAAACCGTCGCAGAAACTAAGACAAACACAACTGAATTCCAGCGGGATTTGAGAGTGCAATGTAAAAATAAAACTCTAAAAGAATAAGATGAACATTTGTATGAATATTTATCTGATTGTGGCATAGAAGAGGTCTTTCTAAGCATGACACCAAAGGTAGATCATAAAAGTAAAAATTTTTTAATTTAAAACCGGTGGCATAAAAACTAAAGCTCCTGCACATCAAAAGGAAACGCATAACTTTAATATCTTTAATATGCAAAAACCACTTACAAAAAAGATAAGAAAAAATACTAGCGCCTCAACAGAAAAATGGGCAGAGGCGGGACAGGCAATTTACAAAATGCTCTACAAAAGGCCAGTAAGTGATGACAGGGGCTCAACCTTCCCTATCATCAAAGAGATGCAAATTATAACAACAAATGAGATTTCATTTTTCACCCATTTTAACCAATGAAACTGACTTAAAACTCACCAATGTGCAACATAGGGGGCAGAGGGATAGACCCATGTGTGCTGTTGGTGGAGGTGTATATCAGTATAACCTCTCTAAGAACACTGAAATTATGTATTAAAATGTAAAATCTACCCACTCTTTGACCCAGCAATTGCACTTCCAAGAATTTATTCTAAGAAGATAATTAGATGAGGGTTTAAGTTGTATGTACAAGAATGTTCTTCACCTAAGTGTCCACAGAAGGCTACTGGTTAAATAATTGTGATACATGCAAACCACAATGGCTCCCTCGCTGATACTCATTAAGAAGGACAAACAAAGCAGGGCTACTTTTATTAACATAGAAAAACTCTGTCCTCGTTAACCAGATTACAGAACTGAGCACATAGCATAATTCCCAATATGTATGGATCTGCCTTTATGTGCAGGTGCCCATGTGCATGTGCAGAGAGCTGTTTAAATGTACACTCACTGGAATGGCAGAGGTGAGGCTGGACCCTTTGCAGCGGATGGGCAGAGCAGGATGGGGTGGGGGCAGATCTGGATCAGGAGGAGGGGGAAGTGAATGGGGTGAGGACTCCTGGGGACTCTGTGCCGAGCAAGGGTTACTAGAACCAGCAAATTAATATACAGGACACTCTGTTAAATGTGCCTTTCAGATGAACAATGGGTAAGTTTTTAGTATAAGTATATCCCATGGAATATTTGGGATATACTTACACTTTAAAATATTCAAGTTTTTAAATCTGAATAATTTAAAATTCAAATTAACTGGGCATCCTGTAGTTTATCTGGCAGTCCTAGCTTAGAGGCTCTGGACATATCTCTTGTTGCCTCCCCCGGGAAGACCCTGACACCAGCCTGGAGGCGCACTGGAGCTGAGGCAGGCTTCCCGTGTCCTTCCCTGCCTCTGACTTAGCTCCAGTTTACCTGCCCATGAAATGGAGTCACCAATCTCTGCCCTACTCCAGGAGTTTGGCAGGGAGTGCAGCACAGAAGGGTATAGTCTTTAGTGCCAGAGAAGCCACGTAAAAACTTCTGGCCATCAGGTAGCCTTAAGCTGAACACAAAACTCTCAAGTCGTGCGCGGCTCATACATCTGTAAGATAGAGATAGCGATGTCGGTCCGCAGGGCCACGGTGGGGATTAAGTGAGATAATGTATGTAAAGTGCCTGGCATACACTCAGCACTCAATACAAGTTGATCCCCTTCCCTCTGGTCCGTGGCCACAGCCCACACTCTCGTCCCCGGGGATTACAAATCAAGCATCTCCTGTCATCCCAGGGGTTAGACGATTGGCCTTTTTGATCTTTCCCTTGAAGCGGCAGCTGCTGTGGGCTGACACTCTTCACCTGACTTCACCTTTCTCCAAAGACCCCCACAGCGGTTCGATTCCTTATCTGTATGTTTCACTCTCCCGATGCGGTGGAGGAGGCAAACTCGCTTTGATAGCAGACTTTCGGGGACATCAGCCAAAGGGAGCTGCCGAGAGCAGGGCCCCGATGTTTGATGTTTTCTTTTAAACGGATGCAGCACTGTCCTGACTAGAGAATGTAAGGGGGCGGTCCTGGCTGGGGGCAGTCCGGGCTGGTAGGGGGGCCTCCTCTGCTGGAGCCTGTCTGTCTGTCTGTCTGTCTACGACTGTCTGGCACAAATGACTGAGGCAGACTCCGTGATGGAGGGAGGGGCTGACCTCTCTCCCAGAGAGCCAGATCTTCACAGTCTTTCTGACTACTGGATCTCCCCAGCCCCCTCCAGTGAGGCCCGGGGAGTTCCAAAAATTCTGCCCAAGGTCAGTGAGTCAGTTATAGGCCTAAGAAGCTAGTGTTTATCAGTCAACCCCCAAATGTGGGATTATCTGGTATCTTGTTGATAAACCCGGTGACAGACAGGCCCAGGCCACCGTGGTGAATGCATGCAGCACGTGGTTTATTCCAGCAGAGGCTGCCCCTACTGGCTCCTACCCCCCTCTCCACTTTTTGCCCCCCCCACCCCAACTTTAGGTGTTCCACAAATCGGTGCAGTTCACACTCTTCCAAATGCACCCCCATGGTCCAGTCCCTAGGCCAGATCAGTGAGGTTTGGTGAGAGCCCCAGCCTTGGCCTCTCTGTGGGTGGCTCCCTTGTTAGCACACGCATCTATGAGCCACTCTGCCAGGCAGCACAAAGACAGCAGCCACACAGACTGGAGTCAGCAGAAACCCTGCATGGGTGACCGCATGGGGGCTCACTCAGCCACAGCCACCTGTTTGCACTGGTTCAGGGTTTGCCTGGGCCTCGCCTGCAAGGTTTTGTCTTCTTACCACCAATGTCACTGTTATGTGGCTGAGCTAGGGCAGGCCCTTCCTCTGGCCCACTGGTCCTGCAGCATTCTCATGTCTGCACTGCCTCCTCTGTGCCAGGCAGGTAGAAGGAGGGACCCACCAGCCTCTACTCTTTTTCACTATTGTATGGCCTCTTTTGAATCACAGACTCTTGGTGAATGTGATGGAAGCTTTAGTTCAGCTCCTTCTGGTAGAATTTCCGGCAATGACAGAAATGTTCTCTACCTGTGTTGTCCACTGTGGTGGCCACCGTGTGGCTATTGAACACTTGATATGAAGCTAGTGTGAGTGAGAAAATGAACTGTAAATTTTATTTAAGTTTGACTAATTTAAATGTAAATATTCCCCTGTGGCAAATGGCTACTACGCTGGATAGCGCAGCCCCAGACCGAGGGTCAACAAACGTTTTCTGTAAAGGGCCAGGGACTAAATATTTTAGATTTTGTAGGCCACATGATCTCTGCAGCAGTAGCTTGACTCTTAAGTTGTAGTACCTGCCAGGAGTCATATATAGTACATCAACAAATGGGCTTAGCTGCATTCTAATAAAACTTTATTTACAAAAACAAGCCATGGGCTGGATTTAGCCAGGGGACCATAGTTTGTTGATCTCTGTTCTAGACCTTTTCTTAAAAAAATACACATATCCATTACATTCAGAATTTTGGCCCTAATTTCAAGGGTAGACCCTCCATGTCCAGGCTACGTACAACTTCTGATTTAAAAGGCCTCAGCGAATATAACCTCAGATCTGCTCTATGTGGTGGAAAAGTGCTTGGCATTGTTCCGCAGAGGGGACAATGTGGTTAGGAATCAATAGGACACTTTTTCCCTAAAGCCTTACAAAAATCCAGGCCTCAGCTAAATATCTACAATGACTGCTGAGTGAGGACATCGTGAGGGCCCAGCCAGGTCCCCCTGGGTCAGTCCTTCCCAGCATCTCTGCAGGCATCAACTCTGGTGTCATTGACTCATTCCACCACCGTCCCCAAACACAGCCAGTCTCCCCAAGGCTAGTATGTCATAGAAGGAACTCATGACCAGAGATACTGTAAGGAGTTTCTGAAGAGGCCTCTTCTAAAGAGGCTGTAACTCAGACTTTGAGAGAATTCCTTTGGGTTCAGGGACAAAGATTCAGGGCGAAGATGTAGCTAGAATGACCAAGATTACAGGCTTGATATTGGGAGAAACTGATCGTTGTTTTTTGTTTTTGCTTTTTTTTTTTGTTTTGTTTTTCTAAAGAAACTGGATTATCTCAAGAGTCCTTTAGAGATACTTAAGTCTTTGTCAGGAGCCCTCAGCTAAAGGAGACTGTGGTTGTGACAGGAGCCCTCAGTTAAAGTGATCTGGGATTATGTCAGAAGCCCTCAGTTAAAGGCATGCAGAACTTTCTACAGAGCCTCTCAGGAACCTTTGGTTAAGACTAATTGAGACCTTTCTCAGGAGTCCTCAAATGCTGAGGTTGAAGCATCAGACTCTGTCCCTCACACCCCTACTACCAGGGGTGGGCTTTGCCAAGGAGGTAGGACTTGCCCTTTTTCCACGGTGTATTTCTAGCCAGGACAAAGGTGATATCTATTTCCATATTGCTATGGCTTCATTCAAGAAAGCATCACCTATTCTTTAAGTTCTTGGAGGTAAGGGAAAGAAAGTTTTTGAATAACTGGCATGCTTTACTAGGGTGTTATGTCATTACTGCTATTAATTATCATTAGCAGTCTTAAAATATGCCTATTAATGATCTCAACACAAAATAGCAGTGTGGTCTTAGCCAAGAGCAGCATAATTACCTATTAATGAGATGTAAATTTCCTAGGGAAATGACAGAGATCTAGAAGTTCCACCTTCTGAACTAATATAATAAACTTAATAATAATAATACTGTATAATCTGAAGATATTAGTGTTAATTTGAATGCCAACACCATATTTAAACAAGCCGAGAGAAGTGGAAATTATTTGCATAACTCAAACCAAGAAACCCTAATCTGTGCTATTAAGGAAAAATTGATTGTTCTTTTCTGAATGATATAAAACTGACTCTTTGCAGTCCCTATATGGAGCAGAATTTTTTTCCTGCTACTTATTTTTTTAATTTCTTTTCCTTAGGTTTTCTCTCTCTCTTACTTCTAAAACCAAGCAGAGGCAACTTGGACAATTAAGTCCAATAGAAAACAGAATTAAAAAAAGAAAAACACAACAAAATGCATTTAGGGGACAGAGAAATAGATGCTACCAGGCCCTCAAGATGAATTACCACACCTGAGCTCTGATTTCAATTTTCAGTTTCCTGGGAACATGGCACAGACAATTTAGGTAACCGAGTTACTGGATAGTAGGCAGCCTTGTGGAAGGCGGGAGCTCTGAATCTGAAGCATCCCTTGCCCGCAGCTTAGAGCAGCCTGGCCCCGCCTACGGCTATTCCGACCTGACGCATCAGGTCCCCATGGTGGGGGCCATGAGGCACCTACCTTCGTAGCTGGCATGGAAGCCCTGAGCGCTGACTGCGTAGTCACTGATGAGGCGCAGAGAGAGGGTGGTGGCCACACTGACGATGGTGGCTGGCAGCTGAAAGCCTGTGAGCCTGGAAGACAAAGAGGCGCGATTTAGGGAGAATGACCCCCTTGGGAAGTGAGCGTCCATTATGCATTTATTGAGTGCTTGCTGGATGCACAATGCTGATTTAGGCACAGGGAGGGATATGAAAGAAGCCTAACATTGGGCATAAGCGAGGAGTCCAAAGACAAAGAGGTGATGGAGCAGAGGTGACGGCAACCAGCAGTCTCCTGACACAGACACGTGGGAGGCCACTTTCCGGAAGCCACGGGCCATCCTGCAACCTGGAGGACCTGTCTCAGTTAGGTCTCTTACTCCTTTCTTCTCTTTGGGTGTCTTCTCCTGTCCCTTCCCTTTCTGGCTCTGGGTAGACTTCACCACAAAGTTACAACTAGTAATTGTCAACAGACAACATTTATTGCATACTGAGGAAAATATACTCAACTACAATTAGCAGAAGGTGGATGCTTCTCATCACAGACTTTATTCTTTAAAAGGAATAAGTCTACCGCTTTTATAGAAATAAGAGCTTATTATTTTTAAAGGATGAAAGCAAAAAGTAAAAAACCCAACGCAATCTAGAAATAACCATTCTTGACAGTTGATGTACAAATAGATGGAGGGATCAATAGATGGGACCATCATCAATGAAATAATTTCATACAAATGGGACCGTACTATACATGCTTTTAAAATTAAAATGCTTAAAAAATTTTTTTTTCCATGAGTTCAGTGAAGAAAAAGAAACAGAGGTGAAATGGAAGGAATTGTTGAACCTGAGATAATATGTTTTCAGCACCAAAGAATCACTTGTAAAAGATTCTTCTAATGTTAAAAAAAAAAAAATAATGAAGCCTTCAGGGAACACTTGGAAACATATTTTAGGAGAGAAGGTGTCCACAGCTGGGAACCCACAGGTGACCTGAGTACACACAGGACGTAGTGAGATGGCCAGTCCCCTGTCTGCCTCTGTCCTTTATCTCCTATCTGAGGCTCACCCTTCTTTCCTGCACCCCTGACAGGGCTCTGGGAAGGAATTCAAGGTTTACCTTTACCTTGATTTTCAAATAGTTTGGGATACCTGTGGTGCTCCTGGATCCCGCTCTATACCTCCCATTGTCATATAATATCTGGATGCCGACATGTCCCTTAGAATCATGAGCACTGGGTTCAGACAAGTTGAATCAGGTATATGTTAATGCCCACCATGAAAAGCCTTTTGCTAGATGAAGCCCTTGCCCTTCCCACCTTCCTAATCTTATAGGATTCCTATTAATTCAAAATAAACTCAAGGAACAGAGAAGGAAAGTGATCGAACTATGACGACCAAATAAGTTTCAAGATCATGTTCTCTTCCAGTATAAGAGCTCCCAGCAAAAGATGCCTACATTACCCCATATTCTCTCCTCTCCCTGTCCCTGACTTTCTGTCTCCATTTCCCTGACTTTCCAACATGGGTCAGAAATTTATATGTAGGGGCACCTAGGTGTCCAGGTCGGTCCAGCATCCAACTTTAGCTCAGGTCATGATCTTGTGGTCCATGATTCAAGCCCTGCATTGGGCTCTGTGCTGACAGTTCGGAGCCTGGAGCCTGCTTCGAATTCTGTATCTGCCTCTCTCTCTCTGCCCCTCCCCTACTCACTCTCTGTCTCCCTCTCTCTCTTTCAGAACAATAAACATTAAAAAAAGAAATTTATATGTAAAATAGTGAAACCATACATATTAGAAAAAAACAACCTATTTTTTTTATCATCTTATGCTGGGGAAGGTCTTTCTAAGAGTGACATGTTTAGAGGATTCATTTGGGTCCTACCTTCTACCATCATTCTTCTAGGGAGCTGTCACTACATGGGGTACCCTATGCACTCACTAGCCACAGAACCGGGCAAATGACCAATCATGGCATAGCCCTCATCTTCACAGACTGGTTCAAGGCATGGAGAAGAAGGAGGAAACAAAACCCAAGCAGGGTCATTCTGAGTCCTTCTGTGGGGTAGGATATACAGATTCCGAGTCTTTTAGTTTTGGATTGTAAACCATTAGAATGTAAGCTTGGGACTCTCAGCCATCTTTTTAACATTACCCAGAGCCTAGCTGCTTTACAAAATGATATCCCACACAGATACAGACAAAGCTGAAAGTAAAAGAAGAGAGACAGAACCCTGATGGTACATTGTTGAGATCCTTGATCTCGCCATGCAGAGACATCTACCTCTGCAGTACCTGGTTACACGAGCCAACATTCATCCTCTATTTGCTCGCTTCCTTCCTTCTATCCATCCATCCATCCTTCCTTTTTTTTTTGTTGTTCTCAAGCTAGTTTGATTTGGGTTCTACCTCTTGCAATCTATTGCTGACGGACACAGCATGAAGCCCCAGAAGCATTAAGGAAAAATATCGGTTGATTTAATTATGTGAAAATTAAAAACATGTAGCAAAGCAAAATAAACTAAATAAATAAAATAAAATACAAAAATAAAGAGAAAAATACAAACTGGAAAGAATTCATAATCTATAAACAACACTTACAAATCAACCTGAAAAAGATGAACAAGTATAAAGGAAAATGACAAAGGATTAAATAAACAAAAACAGAAAAATGATCCACATACTTAATACTAAAAATATGGAAGCCAGGGGCACCTGGGTGGCTCAGTTGGTTGGACCTCTGACTCTTGATTTCAGCTCAGGTCATGATCTCGCCATTTTGAGATTGAACCCCTCATAGGGCTCTGTGCTGGGCATGGAGACTGCTTAAAATTCTCTCTCTCCCTCTCCCTCAGCCTCTCCTCCACTCAGTCTCTCTCTCTCTCTCTCTCTCTCTCTCTCTCTCTCTCACACACACACACACACACACACACAAAACAAATGAAAAACAATATGGAAACTAAATCCACAAGACTCATTTTTCACCTTTCAGATTGACGAATATCCATAATTGGCAAAGGTTACAGAAAACAGATCCTGTGGCTATCAAAAGGATGATAAGGAAATACTGCAAATCATACACACACATTTGACAAATTCGATGAAATGGACCAGTTCTTTGAAAAGCGCCAAGGACTGTAAGTTTCCCAGTATGAAATAGATCATTTGAAAAGCCTTATCACTATTAAGGAAATTGAACTAGTAATTTAAAAAATCCCCAAAAAAGATACACACCAGCCCAGATGGTTTCACTAGAGAATTCTACCAAGCATATAAAGAAGAATTAACACCAATTCTACACAATCTCTTCCAAAAAATAGAGAAAAGAAGGAACACTTCCAAACTCATTTTATAAGATCAGTATCACCCTGATACCAAAACCAAGAGAGTACAAATCAAGAAACTAAAGACCAATATCCCACATGAATATAATCACAAAAATCCTTAAAAATTATTAGCAAACAAATTCAGCAATATATAAAAATAATTATATACCATAACCAAGTGGAGTTTATTCCAAGGATGTAAGGCTAGTTTAATATTTGAAAATCAGGGCCACCTGGCTGGCTTAGTAGGTTAAGCATCCAACCTTGATTTCAGCTCAGGTCATGATCCCAGGGTCATGAGATCGAGCCCCATGTAGGGCTCTGCACAGACAGAGAGGAAACTGCTTGGGATTCTCTCTCTCTCTCTCTCTCTCTCTCTCTCTCTCTCTCTCTGCCCTTTCCCTGCTCTCTCTCTCTTTCTATCTCTCCCTCTCTCAAAATAAATAAACATTTAAAAATATATTTGTGGGTGCCTGGATGGCTCAGTTGGTTGGGTGTCCAACTTTGGCTCAGGTCATGATCTTGCAGTCCATGAGTTTGAGCCCGGCATCGGGTTCTGTGCTGACAGCTCAGAGCCTGGAGCCTGCTTCAGATTCTGTGCCCCACTTCTCTCTGCCCCTCCCCCACTCATGCTCTGTTTCCCTCTGTCTCTCAAAGACAAATAAATGTTAAAAAAATTTTAAATATATTTGAAAATCAATCATTGTAATTCACCATGTTAACAGGCCAAAAATCGAAAAAATCACATGACCATATAAGCTGATGTAGAAAAACCACTTGACAAAATTCAACACTCATTCCTGATGGAAAACACAAACTTTCAGAAAACTAAGGATAGAGGGAAATTTCCTGAACTTGATAAAGAACATCTACAAAAATCCTACAGCTAATCTCACACCTAATGGCCAAAGACTGAATGCTTTTCCCCGAGGACTGACAGTGAGTCAAAGATCTAACAAGCCAGTTGAAAAAGCAGCAAAAGACACAAAGAGACAGCTTACTAAAGCAGATATAAGAATGACAAGCAAGGGGCACGTAGGTGTCTCAGTCAGGTAAGTGTCCCACTCTTAATTTTGGTTCAAATCATGATCTTGTGATCACGTTCGATCCTTGTTCGAAGGATCGATCCATGTTCGATCCAAGGCTCATGTTCAAGCCTTGCTTGGGGCTCTGCACTGACAGTGCAGAGCCTGCTTGGGATTCTCTGTCTCCCTCTCTATCTCTGCCCTTCCCTCGTTCATGTTCTCTCTCTCTCTCATATAAATAAATAAATGAACAAACAAACAAACATTTTAAAAATAATGGCAAACAAGCATATGAGAAATGTTCGACATCGCTGGCCATTCGGGAACTGCAAAGTGAGACCATGGTGAAATGCGACCACATACCATTAGCACAGATAAAATAAACATCGCGACAACACCAAATGCTGACAATGATGCAGAGCAACTAGACCTCTCAGACTTTACTGGTAGGATGTAAAATGGCAGACACTCTGGAAACAAGCCATTTCTTAAAAAAAAAAAAAAAGTCTACACATACCCTAATCATACAATTTAGCAATCACACGCCTGGGCATTTATCCCAGAGAAGTGAAAACAGGTGTCCTCACCAAAAGCCGTCCACACTTGTTCATAGCATTTCTTTTTTTGTAATAATCAAAAACTGGAAACGACCAAAATATCCCTCAGTAGGTGAATGACCAACACCAGTCCCTTTACTGTAGGACCTCCACACCATGGAATACTACTCAGCAAAAAAAAAGGAATGGACTGTTGATACATGCAACAACTTGGATGGATCTCAAGGGCATCACGAGAAGTGGAAAAAAAAAAAGGAGTGCATCTCAGAAGATGACATACCAGATGATTTCATTTGCATCAGGTTCTTGGAATGACATTAAGGAGATGGCAAACAGATTTGTGGCTGCCAAGGGTAAGGGATGGGGAGAGGAAGAGAGGTGGGGTGACTATAAAGGAGCAGCACGAGGGAGATCTTTGCAGCGATGGAACAGGTCTACACCCTGATTGCAGAGCTGGTGACATGAATGCATACAGGTGCTTAAATGACACTGTAACATCAGCCTCCTGGCTTTGATATTTTACCGTAGTTACGTTAGATGTCCCCGTGGGGGGAAACTGGGAAGGGTACATGGAACCCCTGTACTATCCTTTCAACTTCCTGTCAATCTACAATGAATTCAAAATTTAAAGCTTTTAAAAATTATATTTATGGCTCACACTACGTTTCTACCGGACAGCACCTGAGACCTCCATGAGCTCTGACCTAAACTCAGTCCCCCTAGACTGAGCCTTGAGCCCCTGCTTGGTCTTTGCCAGACCCCCTCTCTTCCACTGCCTCCTGTGTATTCTTTCTCCTACATTGTACCCCACCCTTCCCCCACTACACACACACACACACACACACACACACACACACACACACACACACTCAGCACTGGCTGGGTCATTGCTGGAAAAGGACTGACCACCAGAACCATACTACAGCCCCAAAGCCATCATTCACCTCTCCTGGCTTCCTTCCAACATGCCCATGTGGCAGATACCCTTCCCCCACACCCAGATATTCATGTCTGTTGATGACAGATTGCTGCCTTCAGTGGACCCTGGCATTAAAATACCAAACTGTCCCCCAGTGAGGCCAGACCTCTATCTGGGTCTGATCTCCAAGCCCCATCCCAACCAGCCCTGGGTGTCTCCACCTCCAAATGGGCCCAATTCACAGCAGCTGCCTGTCACCCATGTCCTGCACAATCATGCCCTTGGGTGCCCTTCCCAGACAGTCTAGGGACACTCCTCCTTCAACAACAGACAGCTGCATGTAGGACTCTCACACCTCTCCAAGGCCTCTCCCGTGAAGTGATCTCTGGGAATGGCATTCACCCCACCGGGTGGACCTTGTTGATTTTATTCCCTAGTTCGTTCCATGATATTTCTGAGCTGCCAGTAAAGATTCCTAGACCCTAGTGTCTTGGTACTATATTGACACAAGCTGTGCATAGCTAATATACACTGTCAACAAACAATTACACTTTTATTGCTTGCAATATATGGAATTGCGGCTTACAAGGCATTTTCTCTAATCAGATATTTACCATTCTGCTATTTCTTTCCCAGCCTTGGTAGATAAATTCTAACATGAAGGATTCCTCAAGAGTGCTAATGCGGGAGGGGGTGTGAAAAAGCCTGAATCTCCCTTCTGGATAGTTGAATCATCGCTCCCTTCCCCCACTGCCCGTTCTTCCCTCATCCACTCTTTATCGTTGAATAAATGTGAGACAAGCTGATGACCTCACAGTCACGGAGAGTTACCACGCTGTATGCCGTATGCTGGAATAAGCACATAAAGATTTCAAACGTTCCCATCTTTTATCTGATGAGTGTAGAGACCATAATGAAAGGTGTGAGGCATCCTTCAAGAGTGGAACCCAGGCATGCCTGGGTGGCTCCGTTGGTGAAGTGTCTGACTCTTGATTGCGGCTCAGGTCATGATCTCACGGTCTGTGAGTTTGAGCCCCGCATCAGGCTCTGTGCTGATGGTGTGGAACCTGCTAGGGATGGTCTCTCTCTTCTCTGCCCTTTCCCTACTCTCATTCTCTCTCTCTCTCTCTCTCTCTCTCTCTTAAAATAAATAAGCTTAAAAAAAAAAGAGTGGAATATAGACTTATCAGAGAAATGGGGTAAAAAAAAAATGAAGGCAAAAATTGCAAGTGCCCCTGCTGCTTTGGGCTCTCTCCCCCTGACTCTCAAGTGTGCAGAGAACAGCTTTTGCAAATAGGTGGTGTGGCCACCCATGTGAGCTAACACTCACCTTCCACTTTATCAACCCTGTCTTCCCCACTTCCTCAAGAGCCTTCTCTTTGCTTCTGCCTCCACGCCCAGAATGACCCAAGGTCTTAGAAACTGATGTCCAAGACCCCACAGTTTTCACTCTTTCACTCTCCCAGTGCAGAATCCACCAATGGCTTCCCACGGTTCTTAAGATTAGGACCGGGACTTCCACAAAGCCTGTCCAGGTGCTCTGCCCTATATCCCACTTGGCTCCGCCCCTCCAGTCTTCTTTGGTCAAGGGCGGGGCCGGTGGTCAGCCCAGAGTGCAGGCAATAAGGGATGCAGTTCCCCTGGAGAATCTGAAGCTGATAATAAAACGGACTTGACACATTATCCCCATGAGTCTACACTCCAAACACTGGCAGTGATGAAATGTTCTTCCCTGCCTTTCTCCTGGACGCTCTTCCTGGCTTCAGGTCCTCCGATGAGCAACCCACCCCTCCTCAGGGCCTTTGCACATGCCATTTCCTTTTTAAAGCACTTTCTGACATCTCTTCCACCTACTCATCTAAAATGTCTCCTTGTTCAAATTTCGGCACATGTGTCTCAACATTTAAGTGTTTCTGAGAGATGTGTCCTTGACCTCCAGACCAGTCAATCTATTTGCATTCTCCTGGGTCCCTGTGGAAGGCACCATATCCCTGGTTTGGTGTCTTCCCAGACACACAGTGGAATGGCATCTCCCCATCGCTGCTGAGGGCAGGCCTGGCTGGGCACTGGCTTTGCCCAGGATATGTGGGTAGCAGCCAAGTGTACTCTTTCCAGGAGGGAGCTCTGAGGAGCCTGTGCACCTCTTGCCCAATCCCCCTGCCCCACCAGCTGTGGGGATCCTGAGTCCCTGCCGGCCAGGGTCTCTGGGTGATGCCACCCAGGAGAAAGCCCCTGCAAGCTGTTTGTGAATATGTAGTATGAGCAAGAAATAAACTTTGGTGAGATAAACCATTGAGATTTGAGGGTTGTTCGTTGCCACAGTGTTTTAAAATGTAGATTTTACTATAATTTAGATGTGGTGAGGCCAGCAGATCAGGAGACAATTGCGAATGACAAGATAGTTGGTTTACTCTGGGTTATCCAGAGAAAGGGGGGCACAGGCAGCCTTCTGAGGATAGGGGCAGAACCCTGAATAAACACTGCTGTGACTGGTGCTCCAGGCCTCAAGTGAAAGCAGAGATCTGTGGGCTCCCAGGGCATAAACTGGGGATGAGACAGACAGGTTGACCCCTTGGGTGATGCGGCTCAAGGCTTTGTGTCCTTTTATTATTTGGCCCGCTTTTCTCTCTGCCTCAGCTCACGTCTCTCTCCCCTCCAACCACGCTGGCCTATACGCTTTTCTTGAATGTGCCGTGTTTCTTTCTACCCCATGGCCTTTGCATCTGCTGCCCCTAGGGCTGCACACACTGCTCCCCACCCCTTAGCCACCCAGGTTGCCACCATCTCACCTACCCATCTCCCACTAGCTTCCCAGGCTACTTCCTCAGGGATCCCTGATAAATGTTCTCAGAGGGCATATTACTTTTTCCTTTGCAATATTCACTCCATATGTAATGACTTGATTTTCTTATTGAATTACTTGGGATGTGTCTGTCTTTCCTTCTGAATGAGAGGTCTGTTGAAGTCAAGGATGAGGTTTACCTTTTTCTCTGTATCACTAACTAGTACACAGCACATACTAGATGCATTAGTGTTGCCAACTGAATGTGTCTCCCACCCCAAATTCATATGCTGAAACTCAACACCCCCCGTATGTGATAATTAGGAGGTGGGGCCTTTGGGAGGCAATTAGGACTAAATGAGGTTGTGAGGGTGGAGCCCTCTCGCATGGGATACTGGGAGAGTTAGAAGTCTGCGGCCTGGACTGTGGACATGCTCTGACCACATCCTCACCAGGCTGGCACCCTCATCTTGCACTGTTAGTCTCCAGAACGATGAGAATTAAATCTCTGTTGTTTACAAGACACCCAGTCTATGGAACATTTTTTATAGCAGCCAAGCTGATGAAGGCAAATATAGAATGAATGAATATTCAGCCATCAGAGAGTGGACAGAAAAGGTCTGACTATTGTCATTTGAAGGCCAGCTTACAAGGCTGGCCCTTGACTGGTATTCAATGTGGATTTCAGGAGGGCCCCCACCATTCCCAGAACTGGTAAGAGTGGCCTAAACTGTTTTTTGTATGCACATTCTGGTTCACACTAAACACCTGAGAGTGTGGAACTTTGGTTCATGCCAGGCGGACAGTCCCCATGTTATCTGCGCCCAATAAAAAGTCCGGGCACTCAGTCTCCACTGAGCTTCCCTGGTGGCAGCATTTCACACATGTTGTCACAGTCCCTTGTTGGGGTGATTACGCATGTTCTGTGCGACTCCACTGGGAAAGGACTCCTGGAAGCCTGTGCCTGGTTTCCCCCAGACTTCATCCCGTGCACGGTTTTCCGTGGCCATTCTGCTCTGTGTCCTTCACTGTGCCAGATCAAAGCCATGAATGCAGCTATAGGCTGAATCCCGTGAGTCCTCCCAGCAAATCGTGGAAGCTGAGGGTGGTCGCAGGGACCCCCAGCACAGAGGGCGACAAATGGACACAACCAGATTCTTCTGGAAAGCACGAATACAAGATTATTCTTCAGAGGATATTCTAGGGTGTTTGTCAGTGAAGCAGAATTGGACATGCTGGGTAAACAGAGTTAAGCGAGGAGTTTTCAGAAAATAAACAAAAATAAAGTGCTCTTCAGAGAACTGAATAAGTGAACAGCAAACTTCCAAGGCAGGAATAGATGATGCCAACAGTTCCCAACCCATTTGATGAGAGACCTTTTCATTCTCAGAGCAGCACATGGGCTGGGGTTCTGTGGGACACCCTCTGGGAAATTATATGTCCAGAGAAGGCAGGTCATAAAGTTCGTGCTGTTGCTACAATGGCCAGCAGGCTGCTGGTGTTCCTTGTCTCAGAGGCCCTAAAGGGCTGACCAAAAAGGCTGAAGTGATGGCCCTGTGCTGTCCCAAGATCTGGGGATCCTTGCAATAAACCCCTGTTTCTGAGGGTGATCCATGCGTGTCTCTTCCCTGAAATCTTAAAGAGCCCAACTAATAGAGAATTATCCAGGAATAAGCAGTAATATAGCAAATTGGGCCTTTATTGGATGGCTCTCATTTAAGGCTCTTAGCACATCAAGCAGTGATAAAAAAAAAAAAAAAGACATGTCAATTGACCTTGGGAATAAAAGAGTAAATGCAAGCAACATTTGTCACACTGACAGGCTTGGCAAATAGTGTTTTGATTTGCCAGCAGCCCTACTCCAGACAGCAGCCACTAGTTAGATACATAAACCATTAAGCTAAAAACAGAACTATCATTACAGGCACTGTCTAGTAATTTGCAGGTAATTGATGGACATTAGTCATAATCACACACAATACACAGACACACACATACACCCCTACAGACACATGTTCTCTTTGGTAAGTCCCATTTGCATTGCATCAAGAGCTTCTAAAACTGGAAAACTTGCAACAAAATATGTTTTCCATGCTTTTGAGTGTCTATGTCATAAATCCTTCTTTTCCTTGGAGCAACCAATGGGCTGGGGTGCTGTGGAACACTCTCTGGGAAATGAAATGCCCAGAAGAAGGCAGGTCACAGAGCTCATGCTATTGCCACATTGGTCATGAAACCACTCACACTCCTGGTCTCAGAAACCCTAAAACCCACAGTAGCCGAAAATCTGTAGAGATGGTTCTTGTGCTGCCCCAAGATCTGGGAGTCCTTGTCATAAACCCCCATTACTAGGATGACCTGGCATTAGCCAGATATCTGCTGAAAAACCCCAGCTTAAGTCCAAAAGATTTCTCTAAAATATTTCAGTCTATCAGAAAACATCCACTGGCTTTGCAAAGCGCTGCCTTCAGCTGCACATGTACATACATTTTGGGGAGACCAGTAAACCTGTCCGAAGTATGGCTGGGTGGGAGCAATGCTAGGTGTCCAAATCTCCATATACACTGTCTAGGATGCATGCTGGTTTTAGAAGCAAAGTCTGGAGTCATAGCAGGCCCACCTGCTGACAGCTAAAAATAAGGAAGCAGCACTGTATGCTCAGAATGCAAATGCTAAGCACACTCAACTCTGTCAACACCCAGAAGTATTTCCCATAGAACTGCAGCTTCTGATTCTGCAGGAAGGAGTCTTGGATATTTTCTCTTCATGCTGTATCCCAACAGTTCCCAAAACACGTTCCACAGAATACTACCCAGTGTTATGTTAGTAAATTTGCCTGAGAAAACAATAATTTTGGGAAATGCTGCCTACAAAGAAGCACCATGGTTCTCAAACCATGTGCCACGGTACCCTAGGAGGCTGCAGGGAATTTATAAGAGTAATGTGTAATATTTTAAAATTTTTTTAAGTTTAATCATTTATTTTGTGAGAGAGAGCAGAGGGGGTGGGGAGCACCAGCGGGAGGAAGGGCAGAGAGAAGGAGAGACAGAATCCCAAGCAGGCTCTGCACCATCAGTGCAAAGCCCAAAGCAGGGCTTAAACTCACAAGCCGTGAGATCATGATGTGAGCCGAGATCATGACGTGAGCCTAGATCAAGAGTCAGACCCTTAACCGACTACACCACCCAGACACTCCTATTTTAAGTTTTCAAAGGAATCTGTGACACTCAATATCTGTTGGACACACAAAGTATTAGCTCAAAGCAGTTCACAGCTTCAACATGAAGCTACATTCCATGAGGTGACATTGTATCTTTGCAAAGCTGGGTGTTTGGTGGCTCGTGTGATATGAAGCAGGCGCTGTGTGATACAAAGCAGGCACTGTGTGAAAATCAGTATGGAACAGGCTATAAGGGTGATGATGTCTAATTCGATTCCAAGGTTTGAGAAGCTCTATATAGCCCAACAAGTACACACATTCCATTAGCAAGTAATTGTGGTTATTTAAGGATGAAATAAAAATATGATTTTTTCTTTCAATTTATATTTATTTTTTTTCCAAACAGCTATAAAATTGTTAGGATGTACTTATTTAGCCATTTGGACCTAACTACTTACTAAGTAGAGCTGATAGGTATTTCTTTTACCCATGGACAAATAACTGGAGGACTTCATGGCACTTCGAACTATGAAATGCTGGGAATCTGCATGAATGTATTAAATGCTCTGAGAAGTCCTGCAGCAAGAAAAATAGACAAACACACCTGAGGCCAGCACATCCCACTCTTCTTCATCCAGCCCATCCCTGAGCAGCCTTCTTTAAGACTTCAGCTTGAAAAATCTAGATGGCTATTACTCAGGATTTGCTCTATGATCTGACAGGTTCCAAAAAGAGACCAGAGACTGACTTATTCCCATTTTTTCAATTTTATTTTGTATTCTTTATTTTTAGAGAGAGAGAGCGCAGGGGAGAGGAGCAGAGGGAGAGGGAGAATGAGAATCCTAAGCAGGCTCCATGCTCAACATGGAACTTGACACAGGGCTCGATCCCATGACACTAGAATCATGACCTGAGCTGAAATCAAGAGTTGGACGATCAACTGACTGAGCCACCCATATGCCCCTGTTCCCATTATTAACATTTAAAAATTATTTCTCATCAACAATTCATTCAACAAATATTAATTGTGTGCCCTATTAAATGTCATGTACTTTGGTTTTGAGAATAGAAATGCATAAGACACGGACCTGGCCCTCAAGAAGTTCACCCTCAAAAGTAGAAGTTTCCATTAATTTACCTAGAAATTCAGCCACATCTCACCACCTTCATTGCTACCGTCCTGATTCACCCTCCTCGCTCCATCTCTTGCCTTGGTTATTGCAATAACCTCCCAACTAGTCTCCCCACTTCTCTCCTGTCCCCTCCAGGCTATTCTCCACACAGCAGCTGACATGATCATTTTAAGTCATATTATGTCACTTCTCTGCCTATGACTCTTCTAAAGGTGTCCCACTTGATTTGGGATAAAGCCCAGGGCTTCAAAGGCCCTGGGGAAACCTTCGCCATCACCACCCACCAACTCGTGTTCCCTACTTTCTCACTCCAGCCATAATGGCCCCCTTCTGTTCCTTGAACAAAGGTGGCAAGTTTCTGTCTCAGAGTCTTTGCACCTGCTGCTCCAACTTTCCCCAGCTATCCCATTTTGTCCCCCGCATGTGCATGGCTGGTTCCTTCATCTTCTTCGGGACTTTTCTCACATATCACCTTTCCACTAAAGCCTTTGATGACAACCCTATCTAAAACTGCAGCCCCCCCCCCACTTCCTGGCTCCTGATCTCTCACTTCTACATTTCTCATCACCATCTGACATACTATATATTTGATTAATCCCTATTTATTAAGTCTATCTTTCCCCCACTAGCCTGTGAATTCCATGAGGACAGGGATTTTGCTCCATCTGGTTCCCTGGTCTATGCCCAGCATTAGAGATCAGTACCAGGCACACAGTAGGAGTTAATAACTAATTATACTATTGCTGGAGACACAATGACAATGCAATACAGGAAGTTCAGCGGCAGGGATGTGCCCAGGGAATTCGACATCATCAGCCAGAGCTGATCCAAAAGGATACATTGTTAGCCAATCATCTAAAAGTCATGGGAGGGTAGCAGGAGAACAGGGAGGTCATTTCAAGCGAAGGGGAAGGCATGAGCAGAGGAAAGACAAAATCCAACTCCACATGTAATTTATGAAATTGTTCTCCAACCAATGACAGGAGAACAAATGGATACAACCAGCTGTTCATCCTCCATGTGTTTGCCATGACTGCTTAATTACTAGTCTCCCCAAGAGAGGGGATTTTTCTGGAGGCTGCTCAGCCTTCTAGCAGATGCAGACTTTATTTGCTTTCATGGGGATCCTGGAAAACCTTGAGCAAGCTTGGCCTTCCATGACAGAGGGAGAACTCTCCAGCACGGGGAGATGGGATGTGGGCTGAAGATGGGGAAGGGGGCTTTGAGGAAGAGGGGCCATGGTGTTCCAGGAGACTGCCACCTCTGTGTCAACCTCCTGAAAATCAGGCCAGTGACATCTCTCTATGAGAGAATGAGAATTTCTCCCACTCCATCAAGGTTGGCCCTAATGTCTGAACCACCCCAAGGGGCTCCATGGCAGCTGGGGCCTCCCTAGGCCCACAGATGGCACCATACTAGGATTGGCACTGTCTGGGAGAGCTTTGCGTTTTCTGTTTCTCAGGCACCAGGGAGACACAAACAACAACAGTTGTCCAAATATCAGTGAGTAGCCAGTGTGTCATTCCCTGGAGGACTTGTGGCCACCTAGCCTCCGACAGCTGCTGAGGCCACCTGGGAAAGGAGCATGTGGAGCCTCTGAGAGCTCTGGAAGGCTCAAGATGCTAAAAATATCTGCAAGAGGGTGGGGGGGGTGGTACTGAGAGGATGAAGGGGCTCACGCCTACCTGCTCCTGCACCACGATGCCCTTTCTGTTGGCCATCAGGGCCTCTTCTGAGCCTGGTCTGAAGCATCTGGGTCTCCATATTAGAGACAGCACTTTACCAGTGTGACACTGTGCCCAGGTGAACGATGGCCATCATCCTGCACCCCCACTTCTGGCATGTGCTGGACATGAAGTGGAGGAGCTCGGGCTCTATCCTTATAACTGGCCAGAAATGCCTCTTGGACACAGTCGGAGGGCAGGGCCAGACCCAGGACAACAGGGAATCATGTCCACTGTTTTCCCATACTCTGGGAACCAAGATGAACAGGAGCCTCCAGAACCAGGGCCTTTGGGGCGGGGGCACTGTAGAGATTCCCTTCTGAGCAGGAAGAGTCCAGGGGCTCTGCTTCCAGGGCCAGGCTAGGCTGTGGAAACAGGGCAAGCTGGGCCACAGCTATGCAGCATGAAGCATGTCATGAAGGCCAGTCACAGGTGACCAGTGATGGTGGTTGCAAACAGAGGAGGGTCAACCCAAATTATCATATCCAAACAAGATACAGATGTAGTTAATAGTAAAGACCCCTCAGCTGGAGACCTGACAGGACAGAACCACAGAGGCCATGAGACAGCCTGGTCACCTGGAACTTTTTGCAGGGGGTCAGACAATCTCTCAGGCTCTTTTCCCCCGTGTCTGCCTGAAACTCTAACTCCAGTCTGGCTTCTGGGATTTTTTAGGGCCGCCATATTGCACAACTCTGAGGAATGTGATTCATATCACAGTCGACGACCCTGGGTTCAGGACTGTTGCCTTATCCCCGGACTTCATCTCTTTGCCCTGAGCCTCAGAATTAGACAACTGTCACCTTGAATTTGGAACTGAGTTTTACCCTCCGAATGACATCTTCAATCGTCCCTGGTGCAAAGCAGGGACTGACCCAGGACAATCCCGTGATTCCCAAGGTCTGGCCCATGTCTACAGGGGGGTGAAATGACACAAAGAAAGACACAGAAGCCTGGAGACAGCAGCAAAATTTGAGGAACTGCCATGTGAAAGGATGGAGCATCACATTCACAGAGCAGTCCCACCGACCACTCCCCCTGATGCTGTTGGGTCTTCACATTCATTGGTTGCTCAGTTTTATGTTCCTCCTATTCCTAACACCAAATGTCTTATTTATATGTACTTATTTGGTCACTGTCTACCCTCCTCTGCTTGAACATAAGCTCCACTTAGTACAAGGACTTTGTCATCTTGGTTACCTTTACATGTTCAACGTCTAGCATACGGTAGGTGCTCAATAAATCAGTGGGAAATTGAGTGAATGAATGAATGAGGAGTTGGTGGTGTCAGAGGAGTTAGGAAAAAAAAAAAGGGTTTCAAGAAGGATGAGGTCAATGGTAGCAAATGCTTTCCAGGGGACTAGTAAGGGAGGACCAGAGACCCAATGGATGTGGCAGGTAGAATAGTGGGGATTTTCCAGAGCAGTCTATGTGGAGTGGTAAGGCTGAAACTGGGTTATAGTGGGTTAAGCTATTCACAGGAAGGAAGGATGTAGAGACTGAGTCTGGACGGCTCCCCCAAGAAGTTACATTGAAAGGAAAAGGGTCAATAGAAAGCTACTTTTAAACAAAAGCCTTTTTTGACCCCTAGTCAAAAAGGCTCATTTCTACCTTTCTTTCCTGCCCGTGTCTTCCGGTGGCTTCTCTCAGAGCACATACCGTTAATCATCTCTCATTACTTTATTTTTTAATAGAATAAGCAAGTTCATGGGCATTTGTTTCAGTCTGATATGCATTCTCTTGGCAGGATAATAATTGATACCATAAGTGACCTCATTTATCAGCAGGGACAATTAGAACGAGCACAATTTGCCATGTCACTGTCTAAGAAAGACTGAAAGGTTCTCACTATCTCTAGGTGTTCCTATGGTGACTTCCATGGGTGACTGACTCCTCATTAGTCCATTCTTGGTCTCTCCAAGCAAAGTGGGGACAAGAAATCTCCAAAGAAGGTTAAATTTAATAGCACACATAGGGAGTCCAATATGGGTCATTGCTGGGTTCTGTCACCCTTGAAGCCTTCTTCGGGTCTCTCTTCCTTAGGGAAAACAGGTCTGTACTACTCTAGAAACTTCCAAAGAGGCAAGTGAAAGTACAACCTTAGTAGATGAACTTCTTAAAAGGTAGGAAGAAAGCATGCCATTTCAAGGCAACCTCTGATGAGTCTCTTGATCAAGTGAAATGCTCTCTGCAAAGTGTATTACCATCACCTTTACTCCCTTTTGAAAGGAGTTACCAAGTGGGAAAATCAGGAAACTGTGACACGTATGGAATATTTGGGTTTCAACAAGGCATTTAGAAGTGCACAAGAAGAGGAAAGGTGGGCTGTACATAATCACAATCATAGATTCTTTCTCAACAACCATGAGCAGATGTCACCTGGGAACAGGGCTTTGCGACAGAGGCCAATTCTCAGTCCTCCTCTGTCCACCATAATTTTTAAATAAATTCTTTATTTTGGAATAATCTGTGATTTATAAAAAGGTAAAAAGATAGTACAGAGAATTACTGTACATCTTCCACCCAATTTCTCCTGATCTTCCACAACCATGGTAGTTGGTCAAAATGAAGACATGAGGGGCGCCTGGGTGGCGCAGTCGGTTAAGCGTCCGACTTCAGCCAGGTCACGATCTCGCGGTCCATGAGTTCGAGCCCTGCGTCGGGCTCTGGGCTGATGGCTCAGAGCCTGGAGCCTGTTTCCGATTCTGTGTCTCCCTCTCTCTCTGCCCCTCCCCCGTTCATGCTCTGTCTCTCTCTGTCCCAAAAATAAATAAACGTTGAAAAAAAAAATTAAAAAAAAAAAAATGAAGACATGAACATTGGCATTTTACTATTAACTAAACTACAGCCTTTATTTTGATTTCACTAGTTTTCCCACAAATGTCCTTTTTCAGTTCCAAGACCCAATCCAGGACACCACATTGCATTTAGCGCCATAATTTTTAATGTCTTGTATGGGAACAGAGATGGCACAATGGTCAACTTGTGGCTGGTGTGACCGAGACCTAAATCCAAAAGGTCCCCTCAGACTTAATCCAGAGGACCCGCAGTGAAGAGTAAGTTGTGTCCTTGAGTCCTAGAACCAAACTGTACAAGTAGTTGCCAAACATTCCTAGAGCTTGAGGCTGACTGATTGTGCAACTTGGTCCCAAGAAAGCTTACGAGACCTTGGGGTATCTTCCCAGGACTAGTGTCCAAAGGGAGGAGATGATGATTTTGGTCTATCCGTGTGGATTCGGTTACCCCTAACTGCTTCTACTTTCCTAAATTGTTTTTAAAACAAAGAATCTTTCAGAAACACAAGAAGACCTGGAGAGAAATATAATGAACACCTGTGTATTCAACACCAGCAAGGAAATGAAGCATTGCAAACATGGTCAGGTCCCCTGGGGAGCTCTCCCTTCCCTTGGCATGGTGACAAGACCCTTCACAATCTGGCCTCTGCCTCTCAGCCCATCAGTCACTGGCCCACACCCCACCCCAAACAACAATAACAATAAACATACAGGCAAAAAGTCCACTCACCCCAACTCTCTAGCCACGGAACGTCAGGCACTTCCCAGAACATCACCACGGTGCACACACTCCACCCCTTCACACCCACTGTTCCTCTGCCCGGACTCTTCCTACCCCATCCATCCTGTCATCTTCCAGTTCATTCCTTCTTTAAGACTTTGTTCAAGTGACACCTCCTCAGTAGTGCCTTCCCTGATTCTTCCAGGTGCTCTGCCTCTAAACTCTCCTTGCTCTGAGCACATCTCTCCAAACCACACTGCCTTGTCTATTTCCTTTATGTTTCTGCCCATCTCCTCAAAGCTGTCCACAGTCAGGACCCATATCTGGTTCATCTCTAGATCCCAAGGTCCAAGCATAAGGCCTGGAATGAAGAGGTACTGGGAGAATATTTGAAAGGCCTGAAGTTTAGTGTGATGATTTAAAATTTTTTTTAAAAATCTCTAAAGCTAGTAGTGCCTGTGTTTGGATCCTGGCTCTGCTAGTTCCTAGCTTGTGACCTTGGTCAGGTTCCTTATTATCTCTGTGCCTGCTCTGTCAGATGGAGGATTCATCTCATAAAACATTGGGATGATTCAATGAGTTATTTTAAGTGAAATGTTTAGAACGGTGCTTGGCACATGGTGAGCCCTCAACTATTAATATAATTAATTGTATCAAAGTGTTTAGCACCTGGTAGCTATAGTCATTTGGGTCCGATTTCCACAAAAGTAGGACCTGTGTGAAGGATTTGGGTATGGATGGGTTTGTGAACTGACCCCTGGAAGCATGGTGAGGGAGAAGCGGAGTGAGACAGGAAAGGGAAGGCAATCCACAAAGGGGTCCTAGTCACATTCGGTGCCCATAGGAGAGGATGATGCTGAATCTCACAGGGGATACTGGGAATGGGTGTAGGACATGCAACTCAGTCGTCCTACTGAAGGGACAGGAGGCCGGGCTGTTTATCCACCAAACCACCTTCCTTTGTTGGCTGTCGGTGCTCCTGGGGCCACTAGCCCCACCCAGTGCCCCACGGTTAGGGCATCTACTTGGTCTACTGAGTGTCTCCTCCACTCCCGTTTGATAGTCACACGATCTGGGGGAGGGAGTGGGGGACAGATGCCCAACAGGACTTCTGACTGTGCCCCTGGCAGCCTGGCTTCTGCTCTCAAGTCCCCAGAGTGCCCCTGCCCACACCCCTGCCTGGCCCATCTCTCTTCCTGACTCCATCCTGATCCTAGCTTCCCAGGGGCCACCACCGCAGCGATTGGGGAAACCAGCCAGGGGCACACCACCCTCAGCACCAGGCTGATAACTGGCAGAAAGCTCCCCTTCTCCCTCTCCCGGAGACTCCCTAGCCAGTTACGTCTTGACACCCCTTCTGCCGCCGTAGCCTGAAGTCTCCTGGCAGGACCCAGGGCAGCACGCAGAGCCAGGTTCAGGGACTGCGGCCAGCCCGGCCCCTCCCAAAGGGCGCCTGGAGGCGGGGCCAGAGAGAAGTGGGCGGAGAGAGGACCCAGCCGCCCACTCCTGCCCTCCGGCCGCCCCTCCACCCCTCACCCACTCCTCTGGCTGCGTTGCTAAGCCCTGCCTCGAACAATCCCCTCGCTTGTTTGTCCCTGGTGCCTGGTAATTAGGCTGTGTTTATTAAACCTTGGGCTCTGACTCTGCTCACCCGAACTCTGCTTACCGTAGATTTTCCTGCGAGGACTGCAGAGATCGTAAAAACAACAACTCACCTTGTCTCTTTGGCTTATTTACTAACTTGGCCATAAATAATCAGGGAGATTTGCATATTACTATTCGGCTTTTTATAGCACCACACATCTGAGCGCTGGCAGGCAAGCGGGGGGGGGGGGGGGGGGGGGGTGGGGCGGCTGGGGCGGGGAGGTGAGCTGTGCGCTAGGCTGGCGGTGACACTGGCCTTAGCAGCTTCCTACCCGCTCCTTTAACTCAAGAAAGGCTGCCAGGCTTGGCTTCGGGGACCTGAAGGCAGAGAGGGAACCAGTGTGGGGGTGGGTGGACAGGGAGGAGCACAGCCACCTGCCAGGGGCAGAGGGGACCCAGGTGTACCAGGGGGTGCTGTCCCTTCACCAAGGATTGCCTTTGTGCTGGGAGAGCAGGAAGCCCCCACACTGGTCCCGTGTCACACAGGAGCTGATCCCACTCAGGACGCCCCCTCCCCCCGCTCTGCCATTTACTCCCTGTGTGACCATAGGCACCCTTCCCCTCTCTGATCCTCATTTCTTCTTGATGCTGGTATAAAGGGTTGATATGATGATAACGACGACGACGACGACGACAATGATGATATAAAAACAAATTCTCTATATTCCTACAGCTATCAAACAAAATTCATGAAGAAAAAGAAGACCTATAAAGAAAAAGAAGGAATTTGCTGTCAGGCCACAGTCTGCAAGGCTGTGGGATCCGAATGGAAATACGAGAAGGACCCACGGCAGCAGAGGGACGCTTATACCTGCCGAGGCCCCGTCTGTAGCCAGAACTGCCGCTGGTGCTGCTGTCTTCCGGTTGGTGGGTGTCAGGGCGGGGGTCAGCCCTGAAGGTCCACACATGCCTGCAGGGTGCCCTGCCCTGGTTCCCAATACACACACCTGGCCTTCAGCCCTGCTCACTCTGCCTTACTATGCTCTGGCCAGCCCCCTTCCCCAGAAGACAGCACCCTGCTCCCCACACTTCAGCCCCGAATTGCATGGTTTTGCAGCCTGGAAGCTGGATGCTATACTCTTCTCAGATCTCAATTTGCTTTCCACCTTGGGGGAACCCCAGCCTGAACCAGCTTTTAGGACCCTCTGCCTCTTGGGCACTTGTCAGTGACTGTCCCAGGCAATGAAACCCAGCCCAGTCCTCCCCTGCTTCCAACCCCACCCCATATTTGAGGTCCTTGCATGGGACAGAAGCATGGAGGGTCACGCGGGACAAGAAAAAATGAGCAATGACCACAGTAATGTGCCTGGCTGGGCACTGCTTGAGTCATGAAGGCTCATGATATTTTACGACACATCAATATCACCAGGAATCAAGGTGTTTCTGGCCGCCAATAAAGGCTATGCCCAGACCGCTGGCACGGGCAAGTGGAGACTTCCTTCAGTGCCTGGTAAAGGCCTCCGCTCCCTGGCTCAGGGCCTTTTGCCAAGTGTGTCTCTGCCTGGCAGCCCCCCTGTCCAGTGCACCCCCCTTACCCTTCAGATCCTGGGGGCCCTTCTGTGAAGACTCACACCAGACTCCCAGTCTCTCTTCTTGCACCCTATTTATTTCCATCAGAAAGCTTATCAAAAGCTGTAACCACTTTCTTTGTTTACTTACTAATTTCTCCTACTAGAGGTTAAATTTGGGAACAATTGGAATTGGTGTCTTTGTCCCCCCACTGCTTTCCCAATGCCTTGCTGACCCCTGCAGGGTGACCACATGGCTGGGTATAATTAACACATTATACATGGTCACCCTCAGTGTCTGGCTCAGACGGGTGCTCAGTGACTGGAGAGAGAATGAATGAATGAATGAATGAATGCAGTAGAAGCCGCTGTTGTGATTACCGAAGCACACCCAGGTCCTGGGAGGTGTCTCTCACTTTCCTCATCCTCCTGTCCCAGATCCTTGTGGTCTGAGTCCCCATCAGCCACCACCCTTTGGACTGTCACTTGGTTGGTCTCCCATCTCATCTGTGTTAGTCCCAGCGTACATCTCCCCAACCCTCCCTCCCCCTGCCATGCTGAACCATCAGGTCATCGCCACAGGGCCACTTCTATCTGGGCTTCTAGAAGCCACGGGCATAGGTGGAATGGATCCATTCCATTCCTGTACTGGTGAGGACCAGTACAGAACCAGTACAAGAAGGCCCCAGAGAGGTGATGGCTTGGAGGGCAAGGAGGGTGAGCTAAGTAAAGGCCCCTGGGTCCTCCTGGGGGATCTGCAGATAGAAGAGGGAGGTCAGAAGCAAGACCCCCCAGCGATGATGCAGACACCGACAAAGAAGCAGAGATTTCTCAGGGAGCCATTAGGAAATGAAGGAGGAGAGGGTGGGGCCATTGGGAAGGATGGGCAATTAGAGGTGCAAGATAGTGATTTTTTTTTACTTTCGAAGAAAGGTAATAACCCAGCCAATGTAGGCTGACGCGAAGAAGCAGAAAGAGGCTGAATGCGAGGTGCAGAGGAGGACGATCTGTGGGGAACAGTCCAAGTGGGAATGCACCTGAGAGTCAGGGAGAAGGTGGCCTGGGGGGAAGAGGGACAGACAGAAACCTGGCAGGTCTGTGCGGCAGGAGGGCCTCTATGAAGCCCTTGCTAAAATGAGAGATGAGGCCTTCTACTTCGCGTAGGGCCAGTCACATAATATGTGGGGCCCCATGCGAAATGAAGATGCACGCTCCACATTCAAAAGTGATTAGGAATTTCAAGACAATGACAGCAGAGCATTAAACCAACACGGGCCCTTTCCAAGCATAGGACCCTGGGTGACTGCACACAGCTCACCCGCTCATGAAGTTGGGCCTGACTGTGCAGAGAAGTGAAGGGTGGATGATGTCAGGAGGCCAGAGGAGGTTTGGACAGGCCAATGAAGGCATGATCCTGGCTGCAGGAAAGAGGAAACCAGAGTGGTCTAGACCACAGGGGTGACCAAGGTGGCCAGTGCGAGACCCCGAAACGGAGCTGCCCAACTCACAGCTGCAGCCCCAAGGACCTTGGAGGCAGAAGGTGGGCGTTCTCCAGGAACTGCATCAAGCCCTTTCCCCTCCAGCCCACCCTCACCAGCCCAGATCAGCCCACCCTCATTGCCCAGATCGATGCCTCCAGGAAAATCCAATTCCTCTGTGAGCAGCCTCACACCCACCTTTCCAACCACCTGTTCATCCTCAATGTGGTCAGCAGGACTGAGTGCTTGTTTCATGTAAGTCCTGAGCCTCCCTTCCAAGATCCCCCCCAAAAAGTGCCTGGCACGGTCCCTCCCCCCAGCCACTGCTCCCACTGTACCCCCTCCCAGGAACAGCATCCCTTGTACCTCCTTCTAGACAGTCTGATTGATTCTTCCAAAAGCCCAGCTTGGGTCCTTCCAGGAAGTCTTTACCAATAAAGACACTACCCTGTGACAAGCCTCGGGCCATCAATGGTCCTGTGCCCCTTTCCAGCCTGTGAGCATGCAAGGGGAGTTGGGGCATTCCTGTCTTTCTCCGTCTGCCCTGCAATACTGGAGGCTCATGCAGGTGTCTAACGGCTGACAGAATGAGGGACAGGGAGACCACAGAAAAGCCGGATTCCTCCCATTGGTCTAGAACAAATTAAGTGGGAAAAAATAAAGTACTTACAAAACAGGATATACAGTATTGGCGGTTTTGATCAACTCACTGTGTAAGTGCGTGGGGCAGGGTGTATCAGTGGTTCTTTGCAGTGGCAACAATACAGCTGATTTTTAAAAATTCTCCTTTAAGATAATCTGAATTTTCCAAGTTTTCTATAATAGGAATCTGTTTATATAATGAAAGCAAGCGTCTGTATGGAGAGGAAGGGAAGAAGGACCAGGAGGCAGAGGATGGGGAGGCCGTCAGGGAGGAGAGGCGGGCAGCCGGCCTGGAGTGAGTTCTGAAGGGTGGCCCCTCTCCCCAGCTCCCCAGTGGACCGTGCGCCCGGGCAGCCTGGGATTCCTTCTCATCTGAAGCCAGGCTGCTCAGCTTCCAGGCAACAAATGTAGGATTTGTGCAAGTCATGGGGCTCCCTGTTTCTATTTTTTTTCGTCTCTTTTCCACTTTGTATTTTGTAAGAATTTAATTTTAAGCTCTCCAGATGCCATATTTTTTATCTTTTCAATTGATTCTTTGTGGAAGCGTTGTAACAGAAATGCCATGCATCTTGCTAATGGGGCAGGATAAAAAGGCCGTGAAGGCTTGGAAGCTGGTCGCTGTCGGGTCCCCACTGCAGCCAGGCGTCACCTTCGTGCCCCACCTCGCCCCCACCCCTATTTCTGCCATGAAGCTCAGAGGCACAAAGGCCCCACCCACCTGCCTCCCTAGGGGCCAGGAAAGCCAGCTTTTTGCAGCAATTAGAGGCAGCTAATCACAGAAGAGGTGGTAACCTGTAGGTTGGGGGGAGACCTGAGGGCAGATGTAAGCTCGAATCTCCTTACCCCCTACAGCAATGGTTCTCAGCAGGGGCAACTGTGGCCCTTCCAGGGACATTTGGCAATGTCTGAGGCATTTTTTTGATTCTGCAAAGGGATGCTGCTGGCAGACCAGAGATGCTGCTAACTCTCTTACAATATGGAGGAAACCCCAGGGCCAAAGAAAGCAGTGCCATAGGAGAGAAAGCCCCTGGCAGTGTGCCAGGCTCTGTGCTGGGCCCTTCACAGGCATCCATCCTCTCACCCGACAGCAAGGCGGCCTCTGACTCTGACCTGTCTGTCCTCGGGTGACCCAGACACTCATCAAGGCTCTCTTGCAGCAGAGGACAAAGCCATGGCTTCTCCTGGGCACCAAAGGCTACCACTTATGTTTCTGCACATCTGATTATCAAGAGTGGGGCTCAGAGACCCGACTGCCTGAATTCAAATCCCAACACCACAGGTACGCCTCACTTAATCTCCCCGTGCCTCCGCTTTCTCATCTGCAAAATGGGAACACCTACTTTACAGCACTATTGAAAAGAGTTAAGACACGCTTAGTACTTAAGGCAGTGCCTGGCATGTAGTAAGCGCTCAGTACATAGCAGCCATTAATATTACCCAGGTGAGTGGAACAGATCACTGGGCACCATAACTCACCATAACAGCCACCCATCCCCACCACCAGACACTCACACTCTGGTTCTGGCTCCCACAGTCCTCTCTGAGTCCTTACAAGCTGTCACAACTATTGCCATTCATGCATACAGTCCAAGAAGTCAAAAGTAACATCCCCGTGGTCCCAGTGAGGGGATGGTTGGCTCAGCTGGGGTAGGCGACTTGCTTTAAGCCTCTCCAACTCTGGTATGGAATCTGGGTATGGGATCCCCCCAGTGGGGCTCCAGGACGAGACAAGACCCTACTGTGGAGAATTCACTGGCCTCCCCTTCAGTGAGACAGCTGTGGCTCTTGGCACCCTCAGCTCCTGACCCTGGCAAATCCAGAGCACCTTCTACCATGGCCTTGGACCTCACTGAGACCCAGGAGCTGGGGACAAGTCCCAGCAAGCACCCAGGCCCTCTGAGACTCTGCCATGGCATTTTGAGGCAGCAACATTTTTGGACACTGCCTAAAAATAAACCCTTAAGCCTTCAGCTATTTTTATTACCAAGTGGCATGTGTCAGTGGCATCATCGATCAAGGGTGTCCATGGCACACACACCTGGTAACAAGAGAGTGGCCTGTATATTCTGACACTGTCACTTTAATGTGGATGCTTCAAAATGACCAAGCCAGGAAGTCCTACTGGGGCCACGTTTCAGGACATACGTTTGAGCTGGCTGTGCTGAAGACAGGGACACAGAAGACGGGGAGGGTGGGCAGGGAAGGGCCATGAGCACGAGGACAGAGCATGAGGGCCCAACCCAGAGGCCAGGGCAGCCAAGGGCAGCCTCTAATCTCTGCAACTGGACCCAGCTCCACTGTAGCCCATCCTGCTTGATGGTCCCCAGCCCCACCCTTGCTTCTGCCCAGTCTTTAAGACCCTGTTCTCTGACGGCACAACCGACAGTCTCTGTAGAAGCAGAGCAACTAAACAGGCTGCAGAAACCAATGCCCAGACCCGATTCTGCAAGAGGATGCTCCCCGAAACCCTCCCCTTTCCCACGGCCTCCCTCTGTCCTCCTCTCCTCACAATGTGCTTTCCTCTGGGAGCGTATTCTAGATTTCCTGGAACAAACCTTCCTCCTTCTCCCATGCCCAGCTCTGCCCTGAGTGTCCCCAACCCTTCCTTTTCTTCCTCACCTTGTCTTCCTGCTCCCAAAGATGGGGCAACTCCTCTGGTTGTGCCCGGAAGCCGCTATGGCAAAGCAGACTCCACCAGGCCTGCATTCGGGTCAAAATCTCCGAGAGGCGCCCATTAGAAACCATCCCCCCAAATCTCCGTTTCTCCCCTGCGCATACAAGAGCACCACCCAGCCCTCAGCAGGGCAGCTACAGAGCACACAGGGCTCCAGCTCTGGAGCCAGCAGACCTAGGCTTAAGTCCATCGGTGGGGCTCGGGAGATGCTTGAGCTCTGGACAGTGACTCGACCTCTCTAAACCTCAGCTTTCTTATCTGCATAATGAGGGTGAGAATTCCTCCCGAGACTGAGGTGAGGAGTGACAAGGCAATGCACAGAAAGCCTTTAGCACTGTGCCCAGAACACAGTAAATACTCAACGAAGTATACATTTCTGTTGTTATTATTACTCCCGTCCACCACACAGCCTCCAAACTCTAGGGCTCAAAGATAGGTCTCATGGGTTTATGCATCCACCGGTCAGAGTTAAACGCACATTGTTAGATGATTGTGTGTATATTTACGGGGTGGGGGAGAGTCCATGGCTATGATCAGATGTTCACAGGGGTCCATAACCCCCACTCTGCCCAAGTGGGGAACTCGGGACAATATGACATAGGGATTAAGACTATGGGCTGGATCTCTGAAGTCTTCCAGCCTAGGTCCAAATCCAGGCTCTGCCACTTCCTAGCCAAGTGCTCTCAGCCAGTCCCTTCACTACCTGCTTCAGTTTCCACCCATAATATGGAGATAATAATAATACCCACCTCACGGGGTTGTTGACAGCATGCAATGGCACGTGTGCGTATCAAACTTAGAAGAATGCCAGGCACACGTGCATGATAAGTGTGGTGTGTGTGTGTGTGTGTGTGTGTGTGTGTGTTTTATACAAAATCACACATGTATGTAAATAAGACATGAAATAATTACATATATAACTATATATATATAACTATATATATATATATATATATATATATATATATAAATATTTGCATGTGTTCATTTTTATCATCAGGAACTACTGTCCCAAAGCCAGCTTTTGATTGGTCCCACCCTCCTCCTCCTTGCTCCTTCCCGCTTCCCACTCTCTGCCTTGGAATTGCCTCTCCCTCAGCATTCCCTGCTGGCTCGCTTCATGAAACACCCTCTGTGCTCTGGCAGGGGGAAGGGGCAAAGGATGGAAGGGAGGGGGAAGAATCGAAGTTTGGGGTTCAGCAACCAGCCTGCCTGGTGGATTAGGGCGCACAGGGAAGTAGGAGGCTCATGGCCTGGAGAATGGCAGGTCCCTGGGGACCGTGTCTGACTTGTAGTCAGGAGTCAGGAACAGAGTCCGGCTGCTGGGAGAAGTGGGCTAAAGACAGTCAAATAGAGTCCAAACCCTGGCCTAGAGAGCTGGGGCCCAGGGGAGGGACCAGCCAGGGGGACAGCACGCTGCAGGACAGCAGGTACCTGAGTGTCCAGGGTGCTCAGATCCTCGGGCCCAGGATGCTAAGCCCTGAGCCACCCTCTGGTAAGGATGAAGCCTCTCCACTGTCAGGCTGGAGCAGGATGGCCTTGGGATCTGGGGAGCAATGCTGTCTGCAGCTGAGCAGGAATGGGGACAGTGGAGAGCGATACTGAATAATCAAACTGGAAACATCATAAATTCCTGGAAATGAGAGACTGCTCTGCAGGGGCCAGTGATCAGTGATGTTGGCAGCTCCCTCAAGCCCATGGAGATTCATGCAGAAAGTCTCATGGTCTCCCTCAACCAGCAGCGAAAGGCACATCCAAGGATGAGCAAGCTCACCCCTGCCAGGCCCTTAGCCAGCAGCCAGAGAAGGCTGCCGTTAGGGGATGGGTTCCTCCCTCACACATGATTTCTTTCAATGATTCGTAGTCCTGGGTCGTGATCAGAGGGAAATATATTGAGAAGTGTATGTTTACTCAAAATCTCCGCTTGATCGGAATGAAACACACATCATTAGCCATAAAAGTAGGATTAAGACAACAGAGCATTATTTGCAAATGATCAACGGTCATGAGCATGGATATGAACATGTGCAGATGTAAATCTGAGCAATGAATGCCTAGTTCTATTGCTACTAAAACACAGTTCTCAAGTCCTGCCTGGATTCATTCACGCCTAGGTCTTCATTCTTACTTGGTTCCTCTTCGTTTAACAGACTCTATAAAAGATGGCCAAGCGTTGATACATAAGCAACCGATATGCTACCATTCCAGGGAGCCTGGACCCCAGGAACTGCCAGGAAGGCCTTCAGAGATCATGCTGAGTAGGCCATAAGCCAGCATTGGCATCACCTAGAAGCTCACTGGGAACTGTAGGATCTTGGGCTCCACCCCAGACCTTGGGAATCTGAGTCGACACTTCGACAAAAACCCCAGGTTAGTTGCCTGCACGTTAAAGTCTGCAAAGTGCCTATCAAGACCACTGCTTGTCAATCTTTTAAAACCCTGGGGCCCCTTGTGATCCACACGAGAGGATCACTTTCTTCTTTAACGTTTAGAATTTTAAAATAAATTGAACAGAAACAAATCAAAGCATTGGTTATTCTGAAGATGCTTTTCAACTGCATATATACCTTCCCTCTGGCTCCTGTCTGGAATATTTAATGTGAGGCCAATGTCCCAACTCCAGGGGTCAGGGTTGAGGGTAAGGCAAGTCCCCAGGTAGAGAATCACTGATCTTAAGAATCCCAGACTCCACTGTTCAAGTGGGGCATCTGTGGCCCAGAATGGGGCAGCCCTAGAAGGCCCAACTTTTGCACTGATTCTTCCAGAAGCAGGAAGCAGGGAGTCCCAGTTCTAGATAGATACAAGTGTTGGAAATGGCTTGAAGTTTGCTGTCCCGACACTTCATTTCATGGCCTGAGTACAGCCATCTGATGTCAGCTCTTGAGTCCTTTCCCAGGGCCTTTGACAACAGCCATCATCTCTCCTAAGAGTCTCCTTCCTCCAAGTAAACACCTCAAAGTCCTTCAATTTCCATCTTGCAACATAAACTAAATCTCCCTTCATCCTGGTCGTTCTCCTTTGGAAGAACTGTCTGTCTCTTCTCTGGATATGGGTGAGGAACAACATACTGAAGCTTTTTGCTTTTCTTTTACATCTAACTTTGTGCTTATTGAAAATGCTTTTTTTTTTTTTTTTTTTTTTGAGAGAGAGAGAGAAAGAGAGGGGAAGGGGCAGAGAGAGGGAGAGAGAGAATCCCAAGAGGCTCCGTCCTCAGTGCAGAACCCAACACGGGCTTACCACTGTGACCTCACCACCATGAGATCATGACCTGAGCCAAAATCAAGAGTCAGACGCTTAATTGACTGAGCCACCCAGGTGCCCCGAAAATGCATTCTTATTGTAAAAATAACACAACTATGTGACAGAAACATTTTTAAATAAGGATTTAAAAAATCACTCAAAATCCAGCCATCTTAATACCTGTATTAGGATTTAATGCTGCTGCATTTTCTTCCAGTGTTTCCTGCCAGAGTATACGTTCTTACCTAGTGATATACAGAATGCACCGGCAATTCCACAGCCTGCTTTTTTTGTTGTTGTTATTCTGCTTTTTAAAGTTTATTTATTTATTTTTAGAGAGAGCAGGGGAGGGACAGAGAGAGAGGAAGAGAGAGAATCCCAAGCAGGCTCCATGCTGTCAGCACAGAGTCCAACATGGGGCTCGAACTCACAAACCGTGAGATCATGACCTGAGCCAAAACCAAGAGTCAGACGCTTCACCGACCCAGCCACCCGGGTGCCCCATCCTGCTTTGTTTTTTTTTTTTAACTCAAACATTTTTCTGTGCTGCCACAGTCTTGACTGTCACCCTGACACCCCCCTCCAGTGCACGACTGAGAAGTAGCCTCAGTCTCCTGGGATTGTCTGACTAGTTCAGAAGAAAACAGAACAGTTTCTCCCGCCAAGGCTTTCAAATGGCAGATCCTGCCATGCCGTTGATGCTGTGTCCAGTGGGGTCCAAGACCCCTCAGGCTTTCATGAATGGAGCCACCTCTTCCACCCTATACCGGTGCCACCTACTTTTAGGGGCACTTAATGCACAGGGTACTCATTCATTTACTCACCACTGGACAAGTAGTTGTTGAGAACTGCCATGTACCAAGCTGTGGCTGTCACACCAGGAGTGATTTCGTAATGGTGAGCAAGATGGCTCTGGTTTCAGGAACTCACCAAGCTTTTGTCATGGTGGGGACCTCAGTGAGGCAGGAAGGGGAAGAGACAGACATCCAGGGAGAGCCCATGGTAGGCCAGACACTAGACATACAAACACGGACTCATTGGATCCTTTCCACAACTCTCTTCTCTGCAGCAGGGAGAAAAGAGAAGGTACCTGTTCAAGGTCACAGAGCTAGGATTCAAACCCAAGGCTACCTGACTTCAAAACTCCTCGAGCTCCCTAAATGCAGAGCTTTTGGGAGGCTGTCTTTCTCGCCTGACCCTCCATGGACTCTAGCAATTTAAAAGAGGCATCTATGAGACACTCCCAACAATGTGTTTTAAATTATTCCACAAAAGAAAGACAAAAATAACAGAATACCGCCTGGTCTCGGGGGCGTGATTACATTTGGAGAAAGGAGGTAAAAGGGAACTTTTCTACAGAAGCACATCAGCCAGGAGCACGATTTAGACAAAAGTGTAATTTAGACACCTTATTTTTTATTTGGCCACAACTAACAAACATTCGTGCAATTTAAACCTTTTCAGAATCCACCCCGACAGCCAGGCACCCAGGAGCTGACTCAGTCTGCTTCTTTATCGCCACCAGACTTTGAAAACGCCACCTCCCCCCCGCTTCGTAATTACTCCAGGCAATCAGCACCAACTGATCAATCAAACAAAGAAAATTGCAGGTTTGAAGCTTTAATTAAATCTATCCGGCACTATCTAATTAAAGAAAATCTTTACTCTTCTACGTACTCCAAAATAGAAGGAACCCACTCCTTTGGGGTTCTACAAAGCCTTTGCCATGTCGAGGTCTTCACCTAGTTCAACGCTGAAGGAAGAGCACAGCAGAGGGAAGGCGATTACTCCATTCTCCTCTCCTTTTGGCCCAAGTCGAGGCAAATTCCAATACGGAGGAAGAGGTCTACTGTGGAAGAGGAATCCTATCTCTGGAAGGTTTCCTTTCATCCCCCCATGTCCTTTAGGATTGATGGCTCTGTGTCCCGGTTGCCCCTCTCCTGTCCCTCATTGGACCCCTCTGTCTACATGGCTGGAAGGCAGTCAGAGCAGGTAGAAAACACGGAGAACTTGGCCACCTCTTATTATCATTCACCACTGATTCAACATTTGGAACTTGAGCTTTCTCCTCGGTGAACCAGGACCAAAGAGGAGGCCAGTACTGGAATACTCGGGAAAGCAAATAACACAATGTGTCTGAGGAGCTTAAGTGATCTCACAGAGCGGGGAGGAGCATCACTGAGGGCTCAGAGGGTGGGGCCTTGCAGCTGGTGGATATTTCCACACCTGCTTTGGTCTGCAGACCAAACGCTCTCCAGCGTTGAAGAGTGCAGACACTCTTCTTGTCTTCAACTCCCCCACTTACCAAGGGCCCTGACTTTCTAGCTTTCTGAGTTCATCCAGGGACAGCGATGAATTCCTGCTGTGACTGAAATACAACTGGACTAGTGCAGCTGGAAGGTGTCACCTTTTTCCTTTGCTTTGTAGGGTTTATAGATGTCTAAGACCCACCCTGTCTGGGACAGGTGGCTGTAGGATGCTGGAGAAGACAGAAGTTAGATGTGCCTCTCCTGATTGGCCAGGACATCACAAAGCCACTAGTTGCAAGCTGGAGCCAAATGTGTAGACTTCCTTCCTAATGAGACTTCCAGTGCTTATTGAAAGGGGCAAAGGGGAGGGGGAAGGATGGAACCTGGAAGGTACAGATAAAGACCTTGCCGGGTGCAGAGGAGCTCGCCGATAGAAACCTTGTGGAGACACTTTCTCCTTTGGCTGGGTTGGGAGACACACACTGCCAGCCTCCACGATGCTCAGGGGCATCAGGAGGTCAGAAACCACTTCTCTGACTTCACCAGGCAGACCACTTTCGACTGCCTTCAATGCTTTTCTCACTGTGCCCTGGAGACCCTGGTCAGCGGCAGGTTTTGAAGAACAGGTGCCATCCGTGTGCCTGAGTGTCTTTCACATCACCGGAAGTTACTGATAAACATGCTTCCTCTCCTTTGAATTTCCTTAATAAAACCTGCTGGGCCCTGAGGAAGAGGCACACGGAAGACACACAGCCCAATGGAACAGGTGGCCCAGAGCCATCTGAATATTGGCGGAGACACCAAACTCACTTTGCTCCAGGTTTCTACACAAGTCACCTTCTTAGTGACATGGGTTCCTTGGCTGCTCTGTTAAAATCTCACCCCTTACCCTTCACACTATTGCCCTGATGTGTATTTTCTTTAAAATTTTTTAAATCTTTATTTATTTATTTTGAGAGCGAGAGAGAAAACAAGCAGGGGAAGGACAGAGAGAAAGAGAGAGAGAATCCCAAGCAGGCTCCGCACTGTCAGCACAGAGCCCGAAGCAGGGCCTG
This sequence comes from Lynx rufus, assembly GCF_022079265.1. NCBI lineage: Eukaryota > Metazoa > Chordata > Mammalia > Carnivora > Felidae > Lynx > Lynx rufus. The sequence goes on along the minus strand of NW_025814834.1, from coordinate 196,623,252 downwards.
AACCCACGAACCGCAAGATCATGACCTGAGCCAAGATCAAGAGTCTGATGATTAACCAACCGAGCCATCCAGGTGCTCCCTGATGTGTATTTTCCTCATGGTGCTCACCTAAGTAACTTTTGAGACAAGTGAAATCTGTGAACCTGAAGGCAGAAAGGAACTGAGTGTAATCACTGTGCTCCAGTTTGAAAAAGTCATTTCCCACCGGGGTACAGGTTACTAGTTCTGGTACCGCTATCCATGCATCCCACAATTGAACACTTCAATAAATGCATGTCAGGTGGTGGCAGCCAGGTGTCTCACTGTTGGAGTAGGAGGTTGCAGATAAGCAAGGAAAGGTGTCCAGAATGATCCAGGTGGTACTGGATTAGAGTTGGAGATATCAGCATGAACTCATGTTCAGCTTAACAGAGACACAGACGGATACACATAAAAATATTTATAGATAGGTGTATATACATGGGTTCATGTATACACAGAGAGTTCCTCGCTCTGTAGGCAAAGAGGGTCTGGAAGCAGTGATGCCCCAAGAGCAATGAACGAACACACGCAGAGCCAGATCTTGGGTTCTAATACCATTTTCCAATCAAAGGGACATGAGCACATTTCTCTGGAGAGTGTTGATGAAACAGCATCACCGCCAATATCACTAACAAAAACTGACAATGATGGGAAATGTCAAAGGAGACAGGAGGAGCCTTTAAACTAGGGGAGCTCCCAATGGCCAAGGCTAAAACAATGTGAGCAACAAAATAAGCCAACATTGGATTATAATCCAAAGTATAAAGTCACTATCTATGGATCCACACAGATATAAATACATTAGTAAATGGAAGAGAACAGACAGATCTTTCGTGCCGAAGAATTTCAAACAGTTTATGGAGACAATCTGCCCTCAAGATGAAGTACAACCCTCTACTCCTCAAGTGTGAAATGCACACAGTGACTTCCAAGAGAACAGTATGGAGAGGGGAGTAACTTTGTTTTGTTTTGTTTTTTTTGAAGTTTACTTATTTATTTTGAGAGGGGGGAGGGGCAGAGAGAGAGGATGAGACAGAATCCCAAGCGGGCTCTGCACTCCAACTCACAACTGTGAGATCATGACCTGAGCTGAAATCAAGAGTCGGACGCCCAACTGACTGAGCCACCCAGGCACCCCAAGGGAGTAACTTTGGAGTGAAGAAGTTACCATACAGGACCTCAGCCAGGTGATCAAGGTCAACATCAACAGGGGCAAGTCATGTTGACTGTAGGTATACCCCCTGATGTGATGTGATGAAAACATTGTCTTCCTTTCAAAGACACATGACCCCAGTCTAATCATGAGAAAAGTATCAGACAAATCCCAAATGAAGGACATTCTACACAAGACCTGACCAGTACTCCCCAAAACTGTCCATCATCAAAAACAAGGAGAGTCGGAAAAACTGTCACAGCCCAAAGGACCCTAAGGAGACCTAAGGACCTAAAGTGCCTTAGGTGAGATCCTGGAACAGAAAAAGGGCATTAGGTAAAAACTAAGGAAACCTGAATAAAATATGGGCTTAGGTTAATAATAACAAATCAGTTTCGGTTCATTCATTGTGACAAATGTATCACACAAATGAGAGATGTTAAAAAAAGGGAATCTGGGTGAGCCATATATAGGAATTCTGTACAATCTTCACAACTATTCTGTAAATCTAAAACTATTCCTTTCTATATATTTTTGTTAAAAGATTATTCCTTAAAAATAAAAATAAATAAATAATAGTAATAAAATAATAAAATAAAATAAAATAAAATAAAATAAAATAAAATAAAATAAAATAAAAAGATCCCTCTAGCTCTGGTATTAAGGATAGACTGAAGACACCAAAGGCATTAGCAAGGAGAGCTGGCAGGAGGCTGCTGTGATAACCAAGGCAAGAGGTAATAGGGGTGGGGGTGGACGAGGGTGGTGGCACTGGAGGTAGCTGGAAGACGTGAGCTTTGGAAAGGACAATAATGACAACAACCAGTATCTACTGAGAGCTCACCATGTGTCCAGCATCTTCTACGTACTTTATACCTTGTACGGTAGTTGAATATTCACAGCTTCCCTACAAAGTAGGTGCTGCTAGAATCCCAACTTTGTGGGCAGAGACCCTGAGACTCAGAGAGGAGTGACTTCCTCAAAGTCACACAGCCTGTAAGAGACAGAGCAAGGACATGGGGTCCCAGGAGATGGGACAGGGATGAGGACTATAACCAGAGCCACGTAGTGCCAAGAGGAATCCAGCAAAAGTCAGGAGCACAAAAAATGGCTTTAAAAAATATCTCAACTATGCATCCACGGCCTAATTTTTAGGCACAAAGGCCAGATTGTCCCGGGAGCTTCATCTCCCCAAAAGTAAATAAGACCGAATGTCAATTCTGGAAGGAATGCAGATTCTGCTATCTAGAATCCTCACCTACCTCTAGGTTCTAAAGTAAATTCTTTAATGGCTAGACTCAGAGCTTACAATGGCTAAGAACACACTGGCTACAGTGACAATAAAGCTTGGAATCTCAGAGATCTAAGCGTGTATACGAGTTTATTTCTCAATCGGTAGCTGGTGGTGGTCCCACTTCATATAGTCATCCGGGCATCTCCTGTCTCCTGAAAAGAAGAGGGAACACAAGATCGCAGGGGAGCTTTCCTGGGCCAACCGTGGGAGCGATATATGTTACTTCTATCCACTTCCTGTTGACCACTAAGCCACACAGGTGCACCTGGATGCAGAAGAAGCTGAGAAACGCTGTCCCTGGCTAGGCAGCTGCTTCCCACAGACAACTCTGTACCGTGGAAAGAGAACAAGAGAAATGGTGGACAATAAGCCTTCTCTGCCACACTGCTTAACAAGCTGTTGGAAAATAAACCCTGAGGCCAAAGACTAATGGTGGAAGTGCTGAGAGATCCCAGAGCAGTACCTGAGTAGGGCAGACATAATCCAAAAAGATCAGGAGTATTTTATAATCCTTCTCCAGACGTTTCTAGCATCACTCAATCACACAATTTCAGAGCAGGAAGAAGCTTTGGAGTTTTTAGGGACTTACACCCTCAACTGATAAGTCAGGAAGATGCTGCTGAGAAGGGACGGACTTGGTGAAGATCACAAGCAAGCCAGGAACCATGCTGGATGGAACCCGGGTCTCCTTGTCCTACAACTGGCTCTGGACACCACATCCTGCGGCAGCTCAGACCCACACCAGGAAGTAATATCTTGGCTCTTGGTTCACTTAAAAGCTGACAATTTGTTTTCTTTTATATTTATTTTAATTCCAAAGGATCAAGGAACACAGTACTTGGGAGGTGGTTTGTTAGGGTACCATTTCTACTGATGAACAGAGTAAAGACTAGAATTACATGTCCAAACTTGCCTCTACCCTGAGGACAGTATCCTGGGTTACGAGGGTCCTTGCACAGTGATTTCTATCGCCCTAAATGTTCAGGGAATAAGAGTTGAGGATAAACCAGGGGGCACTTTCCTAACTCAGCAACCCCCTGACAGCCACCACCAGCAAGAAAGGGGCAGATGAGGGTCAAGGGGTGGCCCACTCCATTCTGGGGCAATGTCGCATCTTTGACCAACACCTGGTAACGCTGGGGGCAGAACCAATCTTGAGGAGCGGTGAAGTTGTGTAGCCTTTTGGCATGAGACTCGTGCTCCACGGGGCCTTAAATTTTGGCTGCTATTAAATAGCAGACTTGGCGAACAACCTAGGTGAAGCTTTGCCACAAAAACTGACTTTGACCTTGAACCACAGGGTCCTACTGTGAATGGAAGGATTGCTCAGGACCCCGACACTGCTGCCCACCTGGCTTTCTATATCAACTGCTGCCAACCCCTCCCCCCACCACGTCTGCCCAAACCCACCCTTTGGCATTAGGTGATGGAGCACATGGCTGCCCCGTGGGTCACTGCAGTTGGCTTCCTGAGCCTCAAGCCAGGCGGACCCTGCTTCCTCCACTTCCACCACCCCTTTCAACCCTGGTGTAGTTGTGTGGACCTATGTGAAGCCGGCTGTCAAGCAGATCTAGGAGTTTGAACACAGCCGCCCCAAGGCATGTAGCCTTTTTGAGACTCAGTTTCCTTAGCAATAAAAATGGAGGTAATAATTCCTCCCTCTGGGGAAGTTGCAGATTAAGTGAGATAGGGCAAATCAAGCACCCGGCCCAATAGGTGCTTGGACCTCCCCCCCACCAATTCCATCTAATGCGTCACACAGTCCCAAGGGGATAAATGGAATGTCCCCTCCCCCCTCCCCCACTGACTTCCGCAGTGTTTCTTGGCCTAGTACTGCTCCTTAGGTACCCTGGACCCATAGAAATGGTCGGCGAAGTCATCAGGCACCTCAGTGGACCCCCAAACTTGCCTGGTAAAAGATCATGAACAAAGCTGACTCCCATAACCCAGAAAGAGACTGCCCTGTCCCAGGCAGCCTTCCCCAGCAATACGCAGCTGCCCTTGGCCTCCACACACTTCAGCTGATTCCTTACAAATCACAGATAACTTTCTTGGTTAAATACAAAGATTCTACCAACAGGTTTGCCTCCGGATGGCAAATCTGCCAGCATTTAGGGTGAATCAAACATATTTACTTTTCAGATGTTAGGGGTTTGATAAAATCCATAATGCCTTTGGCCTCAAGCCCTCTTCCTATTAATTATTAAGCCCTTGTGTGTTTCGAGGGTAATTGAATCCATGTTTCTAATTAGTTTACACTTAATTCATCAGAACAATTTTTAAAGGGCTGATGGATGTCCCAATAAGCCTCACGGGCAGTTTAATGAATCTTTATTTAAAAAGAAATTGGACACACACCAAACTGTTAACAGCAGTTACCTCCTGGGAGTAGGGCTGGGACAGGGGCCTGGGGAAGGAGGAACTTACCTTGTTTTACTCTATACACCGCTGGAATGCTCGACTTTTCTAAAGTAGTGAGCGCTTATTACTTTCACTATTTTAAAGAAACTGCTTTAAAAGGAAAACGGAATGAATTTTTAAAAAGGAAATGAAATGAATCCAATGTAGTAAGAAAGCATTTTGGTGTGGGGGAAAACATGCCTCGTTTCTTTCTGGCTCTAGGAGACCCATGGTCCACTCCTCCTTTAACCCCCTGGTAGCTTAGAGACCTCAGATGCTTATCTAACTCTTGCAGTGAAAATTAACACTGCTCATTTCATGGGGGTGCTGTTGAATGATTAGATAACGCATGAAATCCCTGCTTAAACCCTTTTGGGGTGTCCCCACTTCCCTTAGAATACATGACAAGTTCCCTGGCACGGCACATAGAGCCCCTGATGATCTGGCCCAGCCACACCCGTAGTTCTCCACTACGATCTCCCCCAGGATGAACCCACTTTCAGCCTGCACCTCACCTTCTCTTGATTTTACCTGGACCTCTACACACGCTATTCTCTTGGTTCAAAACACTGTCCCCATCCCACCCTCCATGCCCTTCCTCTAGAGAGCATTCATTCATTCATTCCCTGAATATTTGTTGAGCACCTACTAAAAGCCAGGCCCTGGAGGTACAATGGAGAGCAAAATAGAAACAGTGTCTGCAGTCAAGGGGTATGGGCATAAATCAAATAATCACACATATGCACATGTAAAACCATGAAGGAGGGATACACGGTAATCTGAGGAGGGTAATCATAGGAGGATCTGACCAGGTTGAGAAGTAGGAGTATCTCCGAGGAGTCCCTGAGTGAGGAATTGACAAGTGAGTTGAGGTTCGAAGAATGCGTAACCAATAACTAAGCAAAGGGGCAGATGGAGGGACGGCATTCCAGGCCGATAGATCAGCATCTACAGAGAGCTCCCCGGTCATAGCGTGTAGCATCGTGAACTAGCATTGCTTCTGTATTTATGTGTCTCCCTAAAGAGACTGTAGGCTCCTTGGAAGCAGAGGCTGTGTTGTGAACCGCTGTATCCCCAACACTTGGTGTTGCTGGTAGGCATCCCATAAAGGTTGAATAAACGGAACGAATGAGTGTCTTGCATGGCGGCTGGCCCATGAGAGGTGTTCAGCGTCACCATCTCTTCTTTCCCCTTTCCAGCATCCTCTCCCTGTTTCAGTCATGTACAGAAAGAATGCTCCCTCCTCCCCATGGACCGTTCCAGCCGCCTCCCACACACAAGAGCACATTCTCAAGGCACTCCGGGGAGAAGATTCTCCAAGGACAGCCCTACTGATGTGCAAGGAACACTTTTTAAGGAATCCAAACAAGACAGGTCCTTCAGGGGCCTCTGCTGCAATACATATTTATAAGAAGACAGTAAATCTGGCAAATTTGTGGATTTTTTACAACTTCCAAACAGGTGTCTAACGCCAGTTGAGTGAAATCTGCAACCAGCCCCGAATGACTTAAATTGCATTTCCACCTTAGGCAGATGACAGAATGCGTATTGCCAGTAATTGAGGGAACGAGTTGTAGTGTTTCCCATAACTTGAGCCCAAATGTCTAAATTAAGGGATGCTTAGCTGTGCTTAACTGGTGCAGTCATCACCAGCGCTCTATAAACCCTCCAATACGCGGTGATGCTGTTTATTAGCAGCGTCTCCGTAGATTACGTCTGCCTGCGTTTCATTAGAAAACTTCATCCCGCATTAAAACTGCAACGCAAAAGGATGTCTGCCAGCATGGAAAGGCCATCTAATTGTGCCAAAGCAGAGATGTGGGGATTGTTGCAATAATTCATCCAGGCAGGGCTGACACTGCATTATCTGGAAGGCTCTTTGTTCTTTTCTTGCTCATTTCCAAACTCCTACAGGCTCCCTGGCTCTCAAGACCAGCTTCTACTCTCGCTTCCCACCCTGATCCATTATGAGAAGAATCTGATCAGCTTCTATTGTAAATTTAATTTCAAGCAGCCAGACGCTGCCTTCTGGCACCCTGGGATGTGGCTGCTTGTGAATAGCTCTAGATGAAATGTGAGATGCTTTCAAGAAGATGGCTCTGAACTCCTGGTGGAGAAAGGGAGTCGCTGGGAGATGAATGGCATCTGCATATAGAACGAGCCGTGCGCAGTGTGTCTACTGGCACCTCTTCATTAACGATGCCAGGTGCTGCTGTCGGCACAGAGCACCACTGAGAGCCGCCCGTTTTGCAGTAGAGGAAACTGAGGCTCCGACTCGGATGGGTTGTTTCACTTGTCCAAGGTCCCTGACATTGAAACAGGATTAGAACCTAAGTATGTCTGATGCCAAAGGCCTTAACTCCTCCATCGCCTACATCAGGATTTCTCAACCTCAGCGCTCCTGGCCTTTGTCCTGGCATGGCAGGATATTTAGCAGCATCCCTGGCCTTGACCCACCAGATGCCATAGCCCCCTGTCCAGTTGTGACACCCAAAAATGTCTCCAGACATTGCCAGATGTCCCCTGGGGGTTGAGAACCACTGCTCTACCACATGACTTATACATTTACTTGGGCGGGGGGCGGGGGGGGGGGAGTTTTGTGAGTCTTTTTGCTTAATGGTGTTTCCTGATTTTCTGCTACAAATATACAAGTATTCCTTTTGTTTATCTCTTATCAAAATTCAAAGTGGTTTACACACATTATCTATTTTAATCCTCACCAACCAACCTACGAAGCAGATATTGATACACCCATTTCTAGATGGGGATGCTGAGGCTAAGAGTCAAAGTGAGTGGCAGATGCCCAGCGGCTAAGGAACAGCTACAACTCAAGCTCATGTCCTCCACCAGCAAGAGGTGCATTTCACTGCATGGTTCTGCCACAGCAAAGCATGATGGAAGCCCTGACTTTCAGCCTCAAGTTGCTTAGAATCTAACCAGGAAGGAAGCTTGTTGCTCATAACACGACCCATGAGCAAGCAGCTGGAGAAAAGGTGAGGTTAAAGGGGGTTGGGGATTGGGGTGGGGAGGTGACTCTTCAGCCTTTTGCTGGAATGCATGCATAGGGTGAAAAAAGATCGCTGTTAGAGTAAGAGAAGAAAAGAGAGATGCGTTCAAAGATGCGTAGACAGCAGGACTGCAAAACTTAAGCCCATCAAGTTTTAGACAATGGATGCAGAAAACCATGAACTATGCAGGCAGAGAGAAACCTGCTAGAGGCTTCTTGGTGGTCCTGTCCCACTGCTGGGCTACCACACGCTCAGTGATACCACCCACAGTGAGTGACTGCCCTGAGCCCAACTCCTTTTTCAGTGTCTGTGCTCCACACCTGCAGTCCTGTGATCTAAAAAGTCCAGTTAGTAAGTGGGCCACAGATGAAATGTCAGGACAGTCACCAAAGCCCTCTAGAGCAGTCCAACTTCCTAGGACCCAGGCAGGGAAGGATGCTCCTAACACTGATGGAGCACTAAGGGATCTGCAGAGGGTGGCTGACCTATAACCACGCTGTTAAGATGGGCTGTGTGACTTCCACTTTATAGATGAGGCTCAGAGCCGCCAAACCTTGCACAGATCACAGCGTTAATAAATGTAGAACCTACCTGCGTATAAATCGAGGCCTGCCACAGAAAAACAACATGCGAGGAGGTGGCCCTCCTGTTCCACAAGACGAATAAATTAAAACGTCAGTACAGAAAAGACCCGGCTATGCCGTGAGAACACATTTTACTGGAGACTGGAATTCACCGCACACTGATCTCTCTTGTTTTCTGCTTCCAAGCCAGACACTGCAGAGTCATCCTCCACCTCTTTCTTCTTCTTATTTCCACTCCACAAGTCCTTAGAAATCTGCCCTTAGCTTCGGGGACAAGGACAATGCCTTTTCATTAACATCACACAAAGCCACGCCCATCTTCTCTCTTCATTGATCTAGCTCAGGCTACGGCTGTCTCCTGCCTGGCCTGGCAGTCACCAGCCTGGCCCCCAATCCAGTGTATTTTCCCCACTGCAGCCAGACTGTACCAAAATCCTCCACCTAAAACCTTCATTTGGGAGCACCTGGGTGGTTCGGTCGGTTAAGCGTCTGACTCTTGATTTCGGCTCAGGTCATGATCTCATGGTTCATGGGACCCAAGCCCCATACTGGGCTCTGTGTTAACAGCACAGACCCTGCTTGAGATTCTCTCTCTCCCTCCTTCTGCTGCGCCCCCCCCACTCGAGCATACTACCTCTCTCTCTCTCTCCCAAAATAAACAAATAAACTTTACAAAAACACCTTCCTTGAAGGGCATCTAGCACACACCTATAGCTAACATCATACTTAACAGTGAAATACTGAGTGTTTCAAGGTCAAAAGCAAGGCAAAGATGTCCAGTCTTACCACTTCTAGTCATGATCATACTGTAAGATCCTATCTAGTGCAATTAAGCAAAAAATAAATAAATAAAAGACATCTACATTGCAAAAGAAAAACAAAAATATTTATTCACAGATGTAAAAAAGCATCAGAACTATTAATAAGTTCAGCAAGGTCACAGGACATAAGACCAACAATCAGAAAACCAGTTGTATTTCTATATATTAGCAGTGAGTAATCCAAAACGGAAATAAAATAGAAAATAATTTGGGGTACCTGGGTAGCTCAGTCGGTTAAGCGTCTGACCTCAGCTCAGGTCATGATCTTACAGTTTGTGGGTTCAAGCCCTGTGCCGGGTTATATGCTGACAGCTCAGAGCCTGAAGCCTGCTTCGGATTCTATATCTCGCTCTCTCTCTGCCCCTCCCCTGCTCACACTTGGTCTCTCTCTCTCTCAAAAATAAATAAACATTAAAAAATATTTTTTAAAAAAACAATAGCATCCAAATGAATACAAATCTAAAAAGAAATTTCCAGGGGCGCCTGGGTGGCGCAGTCGGTTAAGCGTCCGACTTCAGCCAGGTCACGATCTCGCGGTCCGTGAGTTCCAGCCCCGCGTCAGGCTCTGGGCTGATGGCTCAGAGCCTGGAGCCTGTTTCCGATTCTGTGTCTCCCTCTCTCTCTGCCCCTCCCCCGTTCATGCTCTGTCTCTCTCTGTCCCAAAAAATAAATAAATGTTGAAAAAAAAAATTTAAAAAAAAAAATAAAAAAATAAAAAAATAAAAAGAAATTTCCAGTTCAAGAGGGAAATTTCCAGTTCAAGCCAAGCCAATGTGTTAAACTCTCCTTTAATCTGATCCCCTAAGTTCTTATGGAAATAATCAAAGGTATATTAAAAAGAGCCAATATAAATGTCCATTCTGGAAAGTATGAAAAAGAGGCAGCTATCTACATGCTACAAACACTAAGGAATTTCTACAGGTTGCCGTGCCAGTAAGACCTGATTTTAAAAAAAGCCTAGCGAGACAAGATGTTGACAGAGAAATACACCTTAAAATGTGTTCTGAAGAAGTAATTTAGCCACTAGTTGAATCAAAATCACAGAAAAGGCAAAGGCAAAGAAAACGTGCACTTGAAACTAGAGAAAAGGATGGGGCACCTGGGTGGCTCAGTCGGTTACATGTCAGACACGGTTTCAGCTCAGGTTATGATTTCATGGTTCATGGGATTGAGCCCCAGGTCTGGCTCTGTGCTGACAGTGCAGGGCCTGCTTAGGATTCTCTTTCTCCCTCTCTCTCTGCCCCTTTCCCGCTTCCTTGAGTACTCTTGCTCTCTCTCAAAATAAATAAATAAACTTAAAAAAAATGTTTTAAAAAAGAAAGTAGAGGAGAGGAAATAATAGTAAGAAAACTTTAAAACAGAAAGCATGAAATATTAGACTAGAGCAGACATATAGGTTATCACCAAAAAAATGTGAGTAGGTTAAGCTTTCCTGTTAAAGAATAAAGACTCTCAGTAAAGGTTTTAGAATAAGAATCCAATGATATTTTGTACTAAGAAATACACCTAAAATAATGATAGAAATATTCAAAACAGAGGAATTGGGAAAGAGGGGGACCCAATAAATGCAAACCTAAAAAAACAATGAAGGCAACTGTATTAGCATCAAAGTAGAATTTAAAACAAAAAAGTTGGGGGAATAAAGATAACTTTTATACTGAAAAAAAATCAAGTTTACTCTTCAGATCTAATGTTTAAACATACATGCTGAAGAGTATAGCACCAAAATATATAAAGGAAAAACTTAGTAATAAAAGGGAAAATTGATAAGAACAATGGCAAAAATGTGGGAAAAAATGTATTGCTTATCCTTGACAAACATCATTCAGAAAATAAGAAATTAGAAAAACTGCATAATGTTAATAACACAAATTTTTCACATATGTTCTTTCAAATACTCATAGAACACTCAGAAAAATGATCTTGTGCTGTGGGGAAAAAAGCCAACAAATTCTCCAAAGTAGAAATCATCATCTGATCATAATGCAATACAACTAGATAATAACATTTTAAGTATAAAAAATCTGAGGGAAATCTGAGGGAAAAAAATTCCCAGAGTCAAGGAAGGCACAAAACCACAATTAGAGACTCTTCCTAAATTAACGACTATCCATCAAAATTTATGGGATATGGTTAAAGTTATACTTAGGGGAAAATGTCTCTTAATGTTTTTATTATCAAACAGGAAATAATGAAACTAATTCAATTCATGAAATCAGCAAAACAGCAACATTAGCCTAAGGTAAGAAGAAGAAAATGAATGAATAAAGATGAAAGCAGAAATGAATCAGAGAACAGAGAAAGAATAAAATTGATAGCCCTACAGGTGGGATGTTTAAAAGACCAATAAAATAGGCAAACTTCTGACAATACTAATTGAGTAAAAAGAAAGAAAACACAAACACACAGGAGCAGATGCAAGAAAGAAGGTGTGTTCTCAGACCCATCAAGAAGGGAAATCATATGTTGATTCTAAGCTGAGACCCTTGACAATCTCCATAAATGGATGATTTCTTGGACAAACATACAGATAGAAACTGATTCCTGAATAAGAAGAAAACCCAATAACCATGCAAAATCATGAAAACATTGCACAAGGACCCCAGCGAACACACACTTGCTGTCCCCGTCCCCCACCCTTAAAGGAGATCCATTCCAAAACTTTCCAGGAGTTGCATATTCCACTCTTTCCTGCTATTAGGACTGCCCTCTGGGATCGCATCCCCTCTTAGTGTCCTCCAAGGGGTGAGCTCCTCTGGCTGTGGGGGCCCCAAGAGGCACAGCACTCTTTACAGCCCTTCCCCTCTGCCAAGCCTGCATGCCCCTGGCTACGGAAATGAACTAAAATGAGCAGATCGGGAAGGTGACAGGAAGGGAGAACACAAGCAGGTAGTGGGTAGTGAGGGTACAAACGTAGTGAGGGTGCAAACCCTGGGAGCCTCGTCCTCAAACACGGCTTGTTGGCCAGAGTGGGCTGTGTGGGGGCCGGAAACACATCCAGGGCCTCCCCTACCAACATCACTCCCCGCCACCCTTCTGGGCCAGAGCAATCCCCCCACCTCCAGTGGGTCTTCTGTACTTCACTCTCAGAGTGAGCAAACCCAACATCGGAAAACAGAGGTTTGACCACATCCATGTGGATGTAAGCATAAGGAAAGCTGGAACAGAAGTGGAGGCTGCCTTCCGCTGTCCACATCCCAACCAAGTACCCCATTAGCCTTCCTATCTTTCAACGTCATTCAACATTCATCAAATGTAGACACAGGTGCCCCCAGATGGTGTCACCTGAACTCAGCATCTGATGGTGAGGACTCTCTCCCTTGCAACCTCATCCAGTCTCATGGTGTTATACCCCAAGTCTCCCAATTTTTTATCTCTAGCCCCAATGTCCTTGAACTCTAAACTCACATATTCATATCCACACCTGTCTCCCACATTAGCATGAAGCCTCAGTGAAGACAGCGGCTTTGATTTGCTCGCTGCTACATCCCCTGCACCCAGGCCAGTGTCTGCAACATAAGAGGTGCTCTTGAAATATTTGTGTAATGAATAAGTGAAGAGGACTCCAGTCTCTTCCCCAAATTTTCACTGAAGACCTACTGTGTGCGGAAGCTGCTGAATGTCAAGGTAAGATGGATAAGCCCAGGTTTGTTCAGGAGGAACTACTAATCAGAGGGGTCCCAGCTGCCCCCACTCCTGCTGCAGGCTGGGAAGCCTCACCTCCATGCTGCCCTAAGAGTGCAGGGGGTGGGAGAGAAGACGGCTGGTGCTTCCCTATAAATGTTGTTTGTGACCCTGCTCTGGGAGCTCGCAAGCTGAGGGCACAGAAGCATCTTTAAACAAAACCTTGAGAGTTAAAGCACTTGCCAGAAAACCAATCATTACTGTTCCATTCATTAGCACCCTGAGCTCCCCAGGGCTTGGCTGGTAAACCACTAACCCTTTGGCTCCCTGAGGAGCCCAGAGCCTGACTGGCAGAACCCAGACAAGGCTTGCCACAGAGCACGGCAGGCCACCAGGCCAGCAAAACCTGGAGTGCTAGGACTCTTGGGCCTTGACCTTCATCCCAGACAAGTCTGGACAAGCAGTAGCCTCCCTTCCCGTCTCCCTCCTCGATGTGAACTCTCCCCCTTGGGAGACAGCTTGGGGGATGGGGTGCAGGAAAGCGCTCTCCGTAGTTTTCTCTTCCAATAACCAGGATGGGGTTTGAGAGAGTGGGAACTTTGCCCCACGCAAACATAAGGCAAATTCCAACAATCCATCTTGATGGTTTTCAAGTACAGGATGTAACAGACATACTCACTATTAGCCTATAGCACATATCTGCTGGGCCAAGGGGAGAAAATAGATTTCCATGTGTGCAAAGAATATACACCAATAGATATACACACATACACATCAATCCATGCAAAATCAGTCTCAATAGAAAGACTCAAATTTCTCTGTAATCCCTTGTGTCTTCTATCTTATCTTCCCAAGTACACTACCATCAGTCCTGCCTACTGGGTACTTCCAATCTGGAGAAAGGAATTTGGAAATATAAAGAAAGCCTAAGGAGTTGAGGGCAGACCCCATAAGAACAGAGGTCTTTGTTGGCAAGCGAGCTTGGCTCTCAGGGCCCAGCTGGTGGCTGCGGTAATGAGCTCAGGGGGTACCTGGTTCGCAGGTTCTCTGGCTGGGGCGGGCCATCAAACACCGACAGGACGTCAAAGTCCTCCTCCAGGGCGAAGGACTGGAACACGAGCTGGATCCTGTGCTGGTCCTCCGCTGTGATGGTCCACGTGCAGTTGGCGTAATTGGGGTAGCCATATGGGAACCCTGGGCTCTCAACTGTCCCATTGGGACCCTGCAGTTGGAATGTGCAGTTTTGGCCTGGGAAAGAGAAAGAGCACAGATCAGTACGGCCAGAACTCTGAGAAGCTTCCAGAGAAACGGGAGGAACATTAACCCGCTTTTCCAAGTGCTTCCCAGGCCACCCCAGGCGTGGCGCACAGGGAGGGAAGATGGATGACAGATGGAGCATGAGCTTGCACATGTCATGCACTGTGCAGGTGATAAAATGTACATCATTGTACTTGAGCATCAGAATGACTGTGAGGCGAGGAACTGAGGCTCAGAGAGTTGAAACTAAAAGCAACCGGACCGGGCAGAAGGCAGGCTTCTCCTCTGGAACATCAAATGCCAGAACGATAATTCGCAACCTTCTCCATTTTCCACTCCCAATTCTCCCAGCCCCTCCTCTGAGCTGCTGTCTCTCCTCCCACTCTGCACAGAACACAAAGCCACAAGGGGCAATCCCTTGGTCCCCCTGATTCCAAACCCATCCAACCTGCCCCACGCCGTCCTCCTTCTCACTGTGGAGGAGCCACCCCTGCTCCAATCTAAACATGATCATCCCCTGTGCCCTTCAGATCCCATCCCCATTTTACCCTCCAGAACCTGATTCGTGTTCCTCTCTTACATATGCTACACAGGCTCCATCATTTCCTCTCTGATGAAGCCTTCCCATCCTAAGTGTGCTCAGGACTCCATCACTAAGAAAACAATTCTCACCACACACCCTCCAGCCCCGTCTCTCTCTTCCCCTTCCCTGACAGATTTCTAGAAAACACAATATGTCCATACTTTCTGTCTCCATTTTCTTACTTCCCACTCACTCTCCATCTCTGTCACTTCTGCCTTCAGGTCCTATTGATCCACCCAAACAGGTGTACGAAGGTCACTGCTGGGTCCAGCGGATATTTTCCAGTCTTCACTTTAACAGACCTCTCTCTCTGCTGCCTCTAAGGCTGTTGGTCATGCACACCCTCCTTCTGGAAACACTCCTGCTGGGCCAGAGCATCTCAGACTTCACTGTGCCTGCACACTGCCTGGGAGCCTGGCTGAAATGTGAATTCTGACCCTTCCAGTGGACAGCATCCTGGTGGGGCCAGAGGCTGTTCCTCTCACTGGACCCCCAGTGATACAATGACGCTGATGGTTGGGGACCACACTTGGAGCAGCGTGGTCCCAGGCTTCCTCCCATGCCACCACCCACTCCTCCTTTCCTTCCCCTGCTCTTTCTCTGGCTCCTTTCCAGGCTCCGTGTTGGGACCTCTCCTCTGTGTCTAGTCTAGAGGACCTCCCCATTTGCCTGCTAACAACCTACAACATCACAGTGCAGGCCAGACTTTCCTCTGAGCTCCAGCCCCAGCATCTCCTTTGGGATGCTCAGACTAGTGATGTCCCCCTCCCTCCCTCTCCTCTGGCCCCTTCCTCTCCATCACAGCCCCACAGGCATCTACCACCCTGTCCCCTTCACTCCTGCCAACTCATACCAGTCTCTCCCTTGGACTGCATGATAACCTCCTAACTGGCCAACCATGTTTACTCTGGTCCTTGCCAACACCGCAGCCAGGGGCGTCTTACTCAAAACAGACATCTGATCTGGTTACTTCCCCTTCCCCCTGACCTACACCAAACCTTCCGTGACTCCTCGTTGCTGTTCAATAAGGAAAAATCACTTGTAGACCTGGGAGGGTCACTGCATGGTCTGGCTCTTAGTGACCTCTTAGACCCAGTGTCCACTAGCTGTCCAGTCAAACCCCACTCTCTCAGTCCTTTGTACCAGCCATACTATCTTCCTGCACAGCCACAGGACCTTTGTATATGCTCTTCTCTCTTCCTAGAATACTCTTCCCTACCTTCTGTGCATAGTTGTCTTTCAGATTTCAGTCCAGTGTCTCTCCTTGACTAGCTCAATTCCCTTATTACATGTTCTTGTGATGCCATAACCTTTCCTTGATAGCACTTATCATAGAAGCAAATTTCCATGCTTCCATGTGATTATTTCATAAGTATCTGTCTTCTTGCCAGGCTGTAAGCTCAATGAGAAGACAGACCATATGTGAGTTTTCCTGTCTCTGAATCCACACCCCAAGCTCAGTACCACACATGGTAAATTCCCAATAATTTAATATATGGCTTCTATTTAGTGAATGTTTCGTTAGGCACTCTTCTAAGAACTTTACATATATTGAGTTGTTTAAGCTTCACAACAGCCCTATAAGGTGAATACTATTAATATTACCTCCAGTGAACAAATGAGAAACTAAGGCAAAGACATACTAAGGAATGGAGCCCGAACCACATGATTACTCACAGATGGGATTCACACAGGAGCAGCCACTTGAGACCCACCTCCTTAACTGTGATGCTGATAAATGGACTCAACGCTAATTTTTTTAAAGCCCACTTTAGGGATTAACTGACAAAGGACAGTTAATCTCTGAAATGACTTTAATATTGAGAGAAATCTCTTAACACAAAGTATCCCATTAAAAAAGAGAAAAAAAAGCTAAAGTCTTCTGAATAAATGCTAAATGGGCATTTAATAAAATCAGACATGTAACCCTGATTAAAATAAGCACTTGGAACTAGGAAAAAAAAGATTCCTTATCATGATAAAGCATCCATTTTAGAACAGTAACCTACATTCAAACTTATGGTGAAACACCTGATTAAGATCAGGAATGAGACAGAAATGCTACTCTCACCTGTGAGGTTTCATGGCTTACTGGAAGAGAGCTAACTCATGTGATACACATACACACACACACACACACACACACACACACACACATACACACACACAGGAGCAAGAAAAAAACATGGTTTGCAAATGATATTTTAGTATACTCAAAAACAAAAAAATCAATTATAAAGCTTTTAGAACTAATAAAAAAAACTCAGCAAAGAAGTCAAATGCAAAGTAAGTTTACAAAATCAATACCATTTCCATATGCCAGTGGCAGATAAAAATATAAAGAAAAAAGTTCTTCTTTATGATAACTACAAAATGCATATACTACATAGAAATAAACTTGGTAAGAAATGTGCAGGCACTGTCTGAAAATAACTTTTAGAAAGGGATTTAAAAAATTGAATAATTGAAGAGACATAACGTCATCTTGAGCGGAAAGACTAACTATTGAAAGGTTAATTTAGAATATTAACCTTTTGAAAAGTTATTGAAAAGTTAATTTACAAGTTTAATGCAAGTCTGACCAAAAGCCCAATGACCCGTTTTAAATTTGGTAAAATGATAGCTAAATTTAGCTAGAAAAATAGATGGCCACAGACAGTGCATATTTTTTGAAAAGGCAGTGAATGCACTATTTTCCTTTGGCAAGATACTAACCAGAATTACCAGATGATGCTTCTGAAAATAGTGGGGCAGTGGTCTAAGAGGGGAGAGGCAGAACAGGAAATAGTATTGCAGAAACAGCAGAAATACACATAAAAACTGAAATACCTGTAGGACAACATTAAAAAATCATTGAGAAAAGAAAAACATTTTGCATGGTCACCGACTTAACTGGGAAAAGAACTGCTACCTCCTCAACTCACACCATCTACTAAAACAAATTTCAGATGGAGAAAAGAGAAGCTAAAACAAAATCAAGCCAAAAAATAGAGAAAAAAAAAAACATAGGCAAATAACTATCTCACTGATTTTCTGAACAGAAAAGCTGTGGAAAATACTACCAGCTTGATAGTTTTATGCAAAACGTATATGTATGTCAAAAATAGAAACAAAAGAGAAAGGGATACAAAAATGTTCGGCACAAAAGTAATAGCCTTAATATACAAAGAACTATTGCAAATCAATAGGAAAACAACAAGCATTATAATTGAAAAATTGGACAAGGTCTTGAACAAATTAGGTTACAAAATAAGACGTAAGTGGCCCAGAAACCAGAAAAATATTCAGCCACAATAATAATGAAATAAAGCTTCAAAGGAGCCCCTAATCCACTCCCCTGAACTCCCCCTCACTGGTACAGGCACCAGATCTACTCATGTTTCTAAAACCTGGTGATGTCATTGCATTATGTCATTCACTCATTCATTCATTCGTTTGTTAGTTCCTCTAGATTAGACCCTGTGATGGACCATGGGGCCCAGATCCTAGACCAGACATAAGCAAATACACCCACGTGGGGGCTGCACAGAGTACATCTGGAGTATAGACCCTACAGATACCACACCTTAAAGGCCACTCTCATCCATGTCCTGGACAACCACTGATACCAACATTTACCACCATCCCCAGCATCCTGGGCTGCTGCCTGGGCTCAGACCTGCACAGATCTACCATTTCTGATTCAGGATCCAGGCATAAACAGTATTCCTGCTATGGAAAAAGAAGAGAAGGGGCTCAGAACAGAGCCCCTTTCCACACACAGGGCCAAGAAAGGTGATACAGTAGGGGGCAGGAAGAATGGCAGGAAGAGAACCAGAGGGCAGTTCCACACAGGAAAAGGTAACTCAGTGTGTTGAGCACCACAGACCAGGCTCAGATGACGGTCTTGGGCAAGGTCACTCAGTTTGATATCTGAATGGTCCCTCCGGAAGTAGATCGCAGAGAGTGGGAGCTTTGTCCTAGTTCCTGCCGTATCCCCACTGCCTAGAATTCAGTAAGGATGTGCTGAATAGATACATAAATTTCAGCAAAGGCAGGAGGCAGGAGTCAAGGTGGACCGAGGCCAGAATGTAGCAAGTAAAGGCAAGATGGACTAGTAAGAAGGTGGAAGCCATTATATTTTAAACAATAATTTATACATTTTGCTCATTGAAGAAAATTTGGGAAATATAGGCAAGGATAAAAAAGGGAAAGCATTATAACCTCACTTTCCTCCCAGAGGCAACTGCTGTTGAATATTTTCATTTTTTTTCTAGATTTTTCCATACATATTTCACATTGTGGAGCTAATACTGTGTATATAATTTTGTATGCTCTTTTTCAGTAAATTATTCTTGTCTCAAATTACAAAAGGCAAGGTGCATTTGTAATATACACAGATACCCATATATGCAGCACAAAGACATATAAAGAAAAATTGATCTCCTATCTCTCTCCCTTCCACCCAATCCAAAGTGACCAGGCAGGTATATGTCCCTCTCCAACCTTCTCCACTCTTGTGCAAACAAATGGATACATTCCTGGAGAATTTTTATTATTTTGTTTAAAAAGAGATTCTGGTTTAGCTCATTTCTCTGCAACGTGCTTTCTCACTTAACAATACGTCAGGGACATCTTCCAGGCCAGTAGATACATATCTAACTTATTTTTTATATAAAGGTGTAATATTCCACAGCATGGATGTACCTCAATTTATCCAACCACTCCCCTCTTGATGGCC
Organism: Lynx rufus; assembly: GCF_022079265.1. Taxonomy (NCBI): domain Eukaryota; kingdom Metazoa; phylum Chordata; class Mammalia; order Carnivora; family Felidae; genus Lynx; species Lynx rufus. The sequence continues at coordinate 196,603,787 of NW_025814834.1, read as the reverse complement.
ATTCAGGTCATTTCTTGGTTTTCTTGTGCAACAATTCAGTAAACATTATAACATGAGCTTTTCCCCCAAGATATTCAATCTGTTCATAAACAGCATTTTAAATGGACGCACAACATTCCGGTCTATGGTTAAACTAGAATTTACTCAACCATTCTCCCAGTGTCAGACATTTAAATTGTTTCTGGATTTTTTTTTTCTGTTATAAATAAGACCTGGACACTTAGTAAGGTCTGATGACAGAATGAATGGTGGTCAGTGCAGTGGAAAATGCCTTTCCATGGCCAGAGTCCCAGAACAAATGTTCACTTATGCGGTAACCGCATCCAGCTTTGGTTTTGAGGTTGGGGGTGGTGGTATTGTCCACATTAGGCTGGCTGACCTCTGTGGCAGGCACTGTCGGAGACAGATAGTGCTAGAAGCCTGACTCATTAGGAAGTCTCCCTGAAATCAGATGTTCATTAGTGAATTGAGAAAGCTGTAACCCAGAGAGCAGCCACTCCGGATTGAAATGCTGATAGAGTGGGGAGTCCATGCCAAAAGGGTCCAACATCCTTTCAAGCCTACAAAATGCTGAATTTCTGGGGCACCTGTGTGGCTCAGTTGTTTGGGCGTCCAACTTCAGCTCAGGTCATGATCTCACGGTTCGTGGGTTCGAGCCCTGTGTTGGGCTCTGTGCTGGCAGCTCAGAGCCTGGAACCTGCTTTGGATTCTGTATCTCCTTCTCTCTCTGCCCCTCCCTCACTCATGCGCTCTCTCTCTCTCTCTCTCTCTCTCAAAAAGAAAAACATTTTTAAAAAATTAAAAAAAATAAAATGCTGAATTTTTACCAAGAAAAGGGCTACCTGTTCTTTACCTTTTTTAAAAGAATTATTTTTATTTTTTATTTTTTATTTTTATATGTAATTTATTGTCAAATTGGTTTCCATACAACACCCAGTGCTCATCCCAACAGGTGCCCTGCTCAATGCCCATCACCCACTTTCCCCTCTCCCCCACCAAAACCAAATTACTATTTTAATTCCGGTATAGTAAACATACAGTGTCCTATTAGTATCAGGCATACAATATAGTGATTCGACAATTCTATACATTACTCAGAACTCATCATGATAAGTGCCCTCCTTGATTCCCATCACCTATTTCACCCATCCCCCACCTCCCCTCTGCTAACAGTCAAGTTTGTTCTCTGCATTTAAGAATCTGTTCTTTTTGGGGCGCCTGGGTGGCTCAGTCAGTTAAGCGTCTGACTTCACCTCAGGTCATGATCTCACAGGTCATGAGTTTGAGCCCCACGTCAGGCTCTGTGCTCACAGCTCAGAGCCCGGAGCCTGCTTTGGATTCTGTGTCTCCCTCTGTCTGCCCCTCCGCCTCTTGAACTCTGTCTCTTGCACCATCTCAAAAATAAATAAACATTAAAAAAAAAAAGAATCTGTACTTTTTGTCTCTTTTTTTGTTTGTTTCTTAAATTCCACATATGTGTGAGATCATATGATATTTGTCTTTCTCTGACTGACTTATTCCACTTAGCATTATAACTTCTAGCTCCACCCATGTGTTGCAAATGTCAAGATGCCATTCTTTCTCGTGGTTGGGTAATATTCCATGTCTATAGGTACCACATCTTCTTTATCCATTCACCTATCCATGGACACTTGGATTGCTTCCATAGCTCGGTTGTTATAAATAATGTTGCAATGAACATAGGGGTACTCGTATCTTTTCAAATGAGTGTTTTTATATTCTTTCTTCTTCACTTCTAGTGACCAGAAGAGAATGCTGCTACCGATTGTAACCTGAGGGCCCTTTGCATCTTTTTCTCTGTACCCAGGATGGGTTGCCTTCGTTCACCCATGTCTCTCTCCAGTCAATGTGGCTTCCAGACACAGCTGAGACCCATTTCAGGCCCCAAGGAAATCCTGAGAATTAAACACTTTGGGTTGTTCTTCATGCATTTGTTTTTGGATGATTTCCCTGTGACATACTTCCACGAGTGCAGGTTACTGGGTCAAAGGGTATGACCATTTGTGATGCTCTGGCTCTGGATCGCCCAAGTACTTTTTAGAAAACATACTCCACTTCTATCCTCAACCGCCATGCCTACGAATGCCTACTTCAAGCCATCTTCACTCACACTATGTATCATCTTATTGAAAAGTTTTTCCCTACTTGATAGTGCAAAAGAAAAAAAAAAAACCCAAGAAAACAACTATGTTGCTTTATTTAGCATCTCTTTATAACTCAGATTCAACATTTTTTTCAACTTTCCCTAATAATTCTAAATCCTCCATTTGGGAACTATCTGGAGAAATCGTTGGCTCATCTTCCACTGTGGTGTTTATTTTTTCTTACTGATTTACATATTTGTATCCTCTACACATCACACATACTACGTATACATTTGTGGCCATTTTGGCCTTTTAATTTGAGGATGTTTGACCTACAGAGCTTTCTAAATTTTATGTACTTAGATCTTCTGTAAGTTCTTACTATTTTCTTATCAATTTGTACTAACTCTTTAGAGGATCCAGATTTTACTCTTTTGTTCTATTTGTTGCAAATATTGTTTTCTACCTGGCTGTGTGCTTTGGGTTTTGTTTAGATTTTTCATGTAGATTAAAATGTTAAGTTTGCAAGCAGCAACATTTACCTGTCTTTTTCTTGTTAATGTTTCTCAGGAAGACCTCTCTAGTAAGACTGGTTGGCTTCTCATTTCCCTCAACATAAAAGCTATAGCCCTTGCCATTCAAAGCCCTACCCGAATGGACATCCCACTGCCTCGTTCCCATAATCAGCCATGCAGCCTCCAGGCTATCCTTTCCTTAAGCTCATCACACACCCACCTTGGAACCCTTGAGTCCAGAAATGTCTTCCTCCAGTAGCCAGGTGACCCGCTCCCTGGCTTCCTTCAGCTCTGGAGTCCAATATCACCTCCTCAGAGACCACCCAACATATAATCCAGGCTTCCCTACTTTCAAAACAGATGCTCTAGTTTCCTGCTTTGTTTTTCTCCATAGCATTTAGCACCCACTGCCATATAGTTTCCTGTTTATTTCCTACCCTTTCCCATTAGAATGCCATCTCCATGAGAGCAGAGGTGCTATTTTGTTCTCCGCTCTATCTCCAGCTCCCAGACCTATACCTGGCACATAGCAGATGCTTATAGAAGTGTTGTTGGTTGAATGAATGAATTCATAAATATTAATTGCCCACCCAACTCTCTGTGCTTGGGATGCTCTCTCTCCAGTTCCTTCACCTAGCTGACTACAGGTTCTTTAAGACTCCTTCCCTCCTCCAAAAAGCCATCTTGGAACCCGCAAGACAATGGCATGTATTTTTCCTCTACTTGCTAGTCACTCATTATGAATATCCTTGCCTTCACCAATGGTGACATAATGACATGTAATTATGTGGCTTCGCCATCAGTAGATTCCTTGAGAGTTCACTCATATTTTTGTGTCTACCACTTAGTTCAGTACTTGCCCATTGTAGACACTCAGTACATACTGTGGGAATGAATGGAGGAGTGAAATGAATTAATCTTTGTGAAATACGCAGACAACACCTTCCAACTTCATTTGTCTGTGTATTTATTTATGGCTTATTGGGGAGATGGCTTAGGAAAAGGTCAAAAGTGTGGGTTTGGATGCAAAAACCTTGGGTGCAAATTTCAGTTTTTGCCACATAATACTTGATGGACACTTTGTGTAAACCCTTTAAGCTTTAGTTTTGACGTCTTTAAAATTAACACTCACTTCCAGGATGGTTTTATAGATTAATGTGATAATACCTGCTAAATTGCTAAATGCTCAGACGGTACCCAACACACTATAAGTGATCAATAAAAACCAGCTAATCTTTCAGTAAAGATTTGTACTTTTCTTTATATAGGTCCCAGTCACATCTTGTTAAGGTTGTTCCCAGACATTTTATGCACTTTTTGTTGCTCTAGTGAATAACATCTTTTCCCATTATTTTATTTTTCTAGCTGGTTATTACTGATATACAGAAAACCTATTGATTTTTATATATTCATCTTGCATCCAACTGGGTTTCTGAACTCTTATTAATTCTAAAGATTTCCCAGTTGGGTCCCTTGGGTGTTTTAGGTACACAATCATGTTGTCCACAAATAATGATAATTTTTAGGAGATAACTCTTTTGAGAAGTTTGGCAGGAAAATTCAATTCAATTCTGCAAATATTTATTGACTGATAAGGTCAATTTTGGACAAATTTAGTTGGAGAAGCCAGTGGGACATCCAGTCGGAGATGGCCAGAAGGCAATTAGGGCTGTAGACTAGAATTTGGGAGTGCACACTGGGCTGAGATATGGATTTGTCGAAGCCATGTAATTAATGAAACCGCCCTAAGAGGAAACTCAGAGGAGAGCTGCAGATGTGGGGCAAATCATTATGTCCACTGAAGTTGTCTCGCCTGCCACACAGAGAGCCAACTGTGCTCCTCAAGTCTCCAGTTGGACTCTGGCCCAGTTGTCTACGTGCCCTCTGGCAGGGGCACCTTGTCTGAACAGATGGCAGGAGCAGGGGTCAAACAGTATCTTTGGCCCTCTGCAATCACCCTTCAGGAGTAGGGTAGAGACCATGGTTGTGGAGATGCTGGCATTGAGCCTCATCTTAGCCCCTCTCCTCTACACACGAGCTTTGGTCACACCAAACAGTTCATCATCTGCGAACACCCCAGGCCCTTTGAGGCCTTCACAATGCTTGGCCTGGAATGCCCTTCCCCTTCCTTGTACACCTAGCAAAACTTACTCACTGTTCCAAATTCAGTTCACATACTATCTCCTCTGAGGAGCCTTTCCTAGTTTCCTGGGAGGTTTCTCCCTCCCTCTCTCCCTCCTTCCATCAGTCGTTTCCCCTCTTCCTTTCTCTTTCCCTTTTTCCCTCCTTCCAACCCTCTCTGCCTCCCTCTCACTCTCCCTCCCTCCCCACAACAGCCATTGGCCAAATTCCAGGTCTCTTCTCTCCTCTCTCCCAGTTTGTGTCTTTCAACAAAACAAAAATGGTCTGCTACTCTCGCTTAAACTCCTTCAATGGCTCCTCTGGATAAAGCCCTTAACCTTACATACGGTGCACAAGACACCCCTCCCCTGCATGAGCCAGACCCCGCCCCTCTCCCACACTTCACTTTTTGCAACTCTTTCCCTTAAATAGCACTCCAGTCTAAGCCAGCCTCCATTTTGTTCCTTTAATGCTCCGTGCTCCTTTGCTCACTCTTGAGTCTTCAAACGTGCCATTCCCTTAAAGCATCTTTTCCCCATCTTCTGGTCTGGCCAACTCCTATTGATCTTTTAGGTCACAGGTCAAAATTTACCACCCTACACGAGAGACCCTCATGCACCACTACATTAAGGTGAATTGTCCGAACTCCAACACACATCCAAACACACACCCTACCATGTGTCCTCACAGTACCCTGCATCTCCACCGTCACACGTGGCATATGTATCTTCCCTGACAAGTGTGGGTTCCATGGGGTAGAGACCATGTTCTGCCACACTAAAACTGATCCCCAAAACCCAGCACATCGCCTGGACACCAAGTGCCCAGTAGAGATGTTCATAATGGCTAGACCTTGCATACGAGTCTAACAGGTCACACATCCTACTGAAGTGCAGACCCAGAGCCCCCCCGGGGCCCTGCCTCTCTCTGTAATCCTGGTAGACATTGCACCAACACCTGGTAGACGTTGCACATGTGCATTAGGGTTGGACGAGGGAATTATCACAGGTGTTTCTGACGAAGTTGTGCATTGATTTTTTTTTCTTCCTAGAGATCTTAATCAGAGAAATGTCCATTTCTCTGCGATATGTGTGATAGTCTAGTCCCGGGTTTCTCAGCCCCGGCATTGCTGGCATTTGGGGCAGAATAATTCTTTGTTGTGGAGGCTGCCCTCTGCATCTAGCATTTTTAGCAGGATCCTTGGCCTTACCCACTTGGCCTTGCCAAGTAGCACCTCCCAGTTGTAACAACCCTAAATATCTCCAGACATTGCCAAATGTCCCATAGGTGGGAAAAATCTCCCCTAGTAGAGAGCCACTGATCGCATTCTTTGCCATTTTGGAGTTCCTAATGAAAGCTAGAAATACTCTCTAGAATAATATACACAGGAGGCTAACCCTCCATCTTTTTCATTCATTTCAAAGGATTCACAGACCTACACCAGAGGCTCTTCACCTTTGTTGTGGCATGACCCTCTTTGGCAGCTTGATGAAGTCTTCACAAATGATGTTTTCATTTTTTTTTTAATTTTTTTAATGTTTATTTATTTTTGAAAGAGAGAGACAGAGCATGAGCAGGGCAGGGGCAGAGAGAGAGAGAGGGAGACACAGAATCCGAAGCAGGCTCCAGACTCCAAGCTGTCAGCACAGAACCCGACATGGGGCTTGAACTCACAAACCTCGAGGTCATGACCTGAGTCGAAGTCGGATGCTTAACCTACTGAGCCACCCAGACACCCCACAAATTATGTTTTTAAATAAAATAAATGTTTTTAATCAAATAGATGTTTAAAATAAACCAAAATACATAGAATTGCAAAGGAAACAGATTATATTGAAATACAGTTTTCAAATTATTTTGAAAATTTGTCATCTGGTCATATAGGTACTCCCCTATTAATGCAATATTAATAAGATCTAGCAGTGGGCCTGATAAATACTGCAGTTCAAACCATAAACGCTATTTCTGGATGGTTGCAACAACTGTATTTTCAGGTAATGAAAATACCTGTGATTTCATCAGTGACAAATTCATAAATACTCCTAACACTGCTCTGCTCTGTTGCTTATATTCATCATTGGTAGAAATGCCAAGGCTCAACAGGAAATTAGTGAAAATAAAGATGCAATTTTCATCATCCCAGTTAGGAAACCTCTAGATTCTATCAAGAACCCCAGAGATCCAAGCAAATTCAATCTTTCATTCAGCAAATCTGGGGAGGGTTACTTAGTTGCAGGCCACCTGTGTATGGGGGTGAGGAGATGGGAAGGATGGATTTTGTATAAAGTGCTCCATGCCCTCAAGGAGTTCACAGTGGGATACAGAGACAGACACACTTGGCCCATCTTCCTAACTCTCCACTGAACAAGTGGTTCAGGGATACCTCATTATGGGATCCCAGGGGAAGAGCGGAGAACACATACAAACGAACCCAGAGAGACTAGTGCTTTTGTGCAGGTCTGAGAAGGAAACCAATGTTCATTCACAAGCCTCACCAACATTATTTCCCCAAAATTTGCAATGACCCTTTGAAATGACTATTACGTCCCACCCCACCACTCTACACATGAAGAAACTGAAGCTCCTCGAGGTTTAAACACACTCAAGGTCAAACAGGTAGAAGTGGAAGAGCTGGGACTCAAACCCAGGTCTGTGCGAAAGCAAAGCTCAAGTGCCTCTCTCTGCCAGGCTGCGAGGACTCCGCACACCATCTGGGGACACACTTCCAAAGCTATAGTCCTGTTTCCACGCTGCACCCAGCACTGGGGCAGAGCCTAGGATTTATTGAAAAGAGCTTAGTGCAGTTGCTGTGCCTCAGGGACATAAAAACAAAACAGGGTCTCCCTCCTCTCAAGCTGGGGATGCATCCAGAAAAGGTATGAAACAATGCACAGCAGATGGGGTGAGGCAGCAAGCTTGTCCCTGTACCACATCCAATTGCTCTGGGGAAGTAATCCCATGCCGCTCAGCTTCTTAATTCTACCTCCAGGCTCTCTGATTCTCCTGGACATGCTTAACACAGAAGCCACCACTGTGTTCCAAATATGATTTTCCCTGCCTGGCGATACACAGGCAGCTCATTTGTCATCATTTTGAGCCAACACCAGCCAGGGGTTGTTTATTATGTTGACAGGGAATCCTGGACCAGCAAAAGGATCTCTGCATTGCTGATGGCAGAGCTTCTCATTCATCAGGTTGTACCACATCCCTGGATCAGCACGGAGACGAGGGACCAGGTATATCTGGGGACAGATGCCTTCTGCCAGGTTGGACCTGCCCCTGGCCAGGTCTTTATAGAAAACACAGGGAGCTAGCATTGAGTTCTCCTCAGCTGAGAAGACATCTGAGCTGTTACTTTGACTCAGGGGATTGAGCACAGGTGCTGACACATAAAAATTCAGGTCTTAGAAAATGCTCAATTCACTCACTGACTCATTTAAAAATATAGTATTGAGCACCCACTGTGTTCCAGGCACTATCCCTGGCCTCATGGAGTTTAGTCTAATAATAACAGATTATTAAACATTTCTCCTGTATGAAGAGCTTTCTCATGCACTTTACAGCTAACAAGCTCTTTCCATCCTTGCAACTGTATTGGATAGGTACTATTATGATTCCCATTTTACAGGTAAGAAAACTGAGGCCCAGGAAGGTTAAGTAACCTGACCAAGGTCAGACAGCTGATAAATGGTAGACACAGGATTCAACCCCAGGCATTCTGGTACCAAATTCTGCCATCTTAACCACTTCTCCATGGATGGATGGATGGATGGATGGATGGATGGATGGATGGATTGGGGGGTGAGAGGCATGGCTAGATGCTTATGTTGGCCAATGTGATAAGATACATCTCTTTCTACATCATGCTTATAGGCAAAGAACATTGCCTTGGGAAGGCCTTTACTCAAGTGTCCATCACCTCAGCTGGAACTCCTGGGTGTCTGCCCCATTGCCTTCTTTTTAAGGCTGATCCCACTACAGTGAAGCATCAGAAGGGAGTCTACATGAGGAATTCTGTACACACTGTACTTCCCAAAAGAAGAAAAAATGTAACCTGGGAAACAAGTAAATTATCAAAAATATGTGAAGCCAAGTTTATGCCTTTGTCTCTCCCACTTGCCTAATCACCTCATGATGGCAAGGACCACATCTGATTCACTATTAAATCCCCAACATGGAGTTTGTCATTTCATAGACATTCAGCTAATATTTATTGAGTAAATAGATTAATATGTCCAGTTGTCATCGGTGCCTTTTTTTTTTAATTTTTGCTTTTCATTTGTTTCTCTATTCATTAAAAGCGCATGGTTGCTGTTTTATATAACACACACATCCACAGAGGAACTGGCCTCATCCCTAAGGGAAACAACTTCAAGCCCTTTGCCCTTGCGTGACTCATATTTGAAAATTAATTTTAAAAAATGGGGGGGGGGGGTGGGAAACATGATGCAGTGGAAAGATTCAGAGCCTAGGCTCTTGACTCTGTTTTGCCACTTACCAGCAAGGTCAAGTCTCTTAGTCACATAGGCCCCTGCCCCTAAACCTTAAAATGGGCCTCCCAAGGCCACTTTCACAGAAATGCCAGAGTAGGCTGACCCAAGTGAATAAATAGCTGGTTGGTGCTGCTGGAGCCACAGAGCCCTATCCATGGTCCTGAACTACCAATGTCCTTGAGGGTGGTTGTTTCTCCTGACCCTAGGCTACTGGAGATACAGGTCCAATTTCTCTCAGGATTTCTGCACCAGATGAGAAGGAAATAAGGAGTTAGTGAGATTAAGAAGCAGGGGAAGAGAAAGAGAAAGAAAAAGAGAAAGAGAACGAGAGAGAGAGAGAGAGAGAGAGAGAAAGGGGTTAATGAGGCAGAGGTGAGGGTAGAGTGCATTGGAGCTCCAGAGTCTTGAGTGCCTGAGACAGTGTCTTCCAGCCCTACATCAGACAGAACCAGAGACCACACTGAGATGGTTTGCCTCAGGAGGCCTGGGGTGAGGGATGGGGGGTGTTTCCTTAGGAGTGAGTCCCTGAGGGGCGCCTGGGTGGCGCAGTCGGTTAAGCGTCCGACTTCAGCCAGGTCACGATCTCGCGGTCCGGGAGTTCGAGCCCCGCGTCGGGCTCTGGGCTGATGGCTCGGAGCCTGGAGCCTGTTTCCGATTCTGTGTCTCCCTCTCTCTCTGCCCCTCCCCCGTTCATGCTCTGTCTCTCTGTCCCAAAAATAAATAAATAAATAAAAAAATTAAAAAAAAAAAAAAAAAGGAGTGAGTCCCTGAGATGATCCTGGCACTCAGCACTCAACAGCCAAGGAGTCCTCAACAGGACAGGTGGGAGACTAGCTCTCTAGAGATGAGGGGTGGGGAGACCTGAGATACTGAGTAAGACACAAAATCAGACATCCTGAGGGACAAAAGGATGACAATACATATGGTAACCAGCAGTTGGGTGCAGCCTCTTTTTCCTCCATAGAGGGCCTGACTCCTCGTTGTTCCAGCACCTTCAGACTGGACATCTGCTGGAAATACAAATGGCTCACTCAGTGATTCACAGAAGCTGCAGGAAAGGCTCAATACAGACTTTTCTTTAAATTAGGCATTCAAAGGTCATCTGCAATTTCATTTTGTTTTTCCCACTCTTCAGCAGATGTGCTGCTGCTCTTTTTACATGCTAAGGGAAGAGCTTTGTGTTTTGATGCCCCCAATTGCACATTTGAATTTTATATGAGCTCTGTTGGTGATTTGAAAATTGTTTCTATCAAAAAGGAAAGCTTAAATCAGCCTTCTCTGTTCAAGCAAATTAGCAATGAGGTCAGTCCTGGCCTGGCCCAGCTCAGGTCAGACGTAGATGCCAGCAAGGATCCATTCATTCAACCAATACTCACTGTACTTCTACCACCTGCCAGGCACCAGACAGACATAATCTCTGCTCTCACAGAGCTCAGCCCTTCCCAGCCATTCCTGCCTCCTGCTTATTCCTCCCACAAGGGGCCATGCCCTCACCTCAGGGCCTTTGCACTTGCTTTTCCCTCTTCTCACAAAGTCCTTTCTCCCAAAACAAGGCAAACTCCTTCTCTTCATTTAAGTCTTTGCTCAATGTTCCCTTCTCAATGAGGTCTACCCTGACAGCCCTTAATAAAATCACTACTCCCCACCTCCATCCCCAACACCTCCAATCTCCCTTACTTATTCAGTTTCCTTTCTCCCATAACATGTATCACTCTATAGCACCCTATGTAGTCTACTTGTGTGTGTTTATTGTTTATTGTCTGTTTCCTCCTGCTAGACCACTCATTTCACAAAAGCAAAGTCTCTGTTCTATTCATTGTTCCATCTTAAGTGCCTAGAAGAGTACCTGGTGCATGGTAGGCACTCAGTAAATATTTGTTCAATGAATGAATAAACTATAATTCAGTGCACTCACAAATACACAGCTCAGGGGGACCCAACTCCCTAAAGGCCCAGAAAGCCAACCCAGTTCATGTGACTCTGTCAGAAAACAGTTTGGGATGGGAGGGCCCACAGACTCAGCTCACAATAGAATTAGAACCGGGGATGGGGGTCCTGAGTGCTTCTTCCATGGCCATCTCCCTACCAGACTGGGCTCCTTAGGGCCAAGGACATTGTCTGCCTTTTTCACCAACACATCCTTAAGGGCCCAGAACCGGGCTATCAAAGGAATCAAATGTCAGTAAGCACAAGGATAAAGGAATTCCAGCCATCATTTATCCAGCACTGACTTTGTGCTCCACACAGCACTAAGCATCCTCCTCACATGATTTCTTTCAAACCTCAAAACATCCCAAAGAGGTCGGCATTATTGTTTACCCTGTTAAACAAAGCTTTAGGCTAAATAACTTGCCCAAGTTCACACATATGATAATAGACAGCAAAGCTGAGGTTCAACACAGGTTTGTCTGACTCCTGAGACTAAGACCTGAAAGTATATGTTCTATATACTTCTATATATTTTCTATATACTTCTATATGCACTGAGATGAAAGGGAGGGAGGAAGAGAGACACAGAGAGAGGGAGGGACAGAGGAAGGGAGGGAGGGAGGGAGGGATAGAGGCAGGAAGGAAGGGAGGGAAGAAGAAGGAAAGATAGTGGGTGGGCCACATGCCAGATGTAGCATGGATGTGTAAAATTGCTGACCAGAGCTAAGGAGCTTTTCCTCTTGGCTGGACATGACTCCATTATAGCTCTGCCCCCCCCCCACCTCCACCACCCCAAAGGAAGCACAAAGATGGCACACCTTGTCCTAGAAGAGACTTTATTTTAATTAATTCTTTGAAAACCTTCCTCTCTATTCCTTTCCCCTTCCTCCCTCCGTCTCTCTCTCTCTCTCTCTCTCTCTCTCTCTCTCTCTCTCTCTCTCAACTTGAATGAACTGTGAGAAAAATGTATCTGAGTAGGTGGATAGATAATCTAAAAATTGTGCCAGGAAGTAATGGAGAAATGTACTTCCTCTTAGAATCTCTATAAAAGGAAATCATCACAGATCTTTTCTTGCCCCTCCCCTGTACACATGCAAGCCAACAACATGATGAGGCTGGGCATGTGAAAACATCTAATTCAGAACCTGCCCCAGTGACCTCATACTTCTGCTTAGAAGACATCTCCATGGCCATTTCCCCAGATGCCCAGTGCAGGCCTTAGTGGCCTTTACTCACCCTAGGCATCCTCCAATCTGGTCAGCTACAGCCTCTGCCTAATCACCCACCTGCTGTCTCAGTAGCCTCCTCATTCCAGCTGAGAGTCCCATCCAGAGGCACTTAGGCACTCCAAGTGCTTACCAGAGGGCTGCTCTGCAGAGTTCTGTGGATGAGAGTCCCAGAGACCCTTTAAGGCCTCCAGAAATCCTGCAATTCTAGCTTCTTTCTCTTGTGGCCACACCAACATGATGTCATCATGCCAGAGACTGGGGCAGGAATTCCCAGGGCCATCTGTTGGGTGGCTTTAAGACATATCAAAAGTTGGGGTGCCTGCATGGCTCAGTTGGTTGAGTGTCCGACTTCAGCTCAGGTCATGATCTCATATTTGTGAGTTCAAGCCCCACATCAGGCTCTGTGCTGACAGCTCAGAGCCTGGATCCTGCCTCATATTCTGTGTCTCTCTCTCTCTCTGCCCCTCCACCACTCATGCTCTGTTTCTCAAAAAATAAAATATGTTAAAAAAAAAAAAGAAAAATCAAAAGCAAATGCTGAACAAAGGACTGACTGGGCCTTCTAATGGGAGAATCTGTAAAGAGGCAAAGTCTAACAAGAGGCTCTAGAATCTAGTTGCTGAAGATTTCTGGCAGGAAACACACTTGCTTGAGGAGTAGCACAGGGCTATAGAAAGGATAGAATTCAAGCCAATTCAATGGGTATTCACTAGGGCCTTCTACAAGACATTCAGAGCTTCCCCAACAATGCTCTTAGTTGAATGGCAGCTGGCAAGCAGGTGTATAACAGGAAAGGGCATGGAATTTATAGAAAGGAGAGAAAGAGGGACATCAAGGAAGAGGTGGGTACCAGTTTCATCCTCATTGCTGCAAGCTAAGCTGTCCCTTGGCTGGGCCACCTTTTAGCTCAGATCTCTTAGCATAAGCTGGGGAACCTGCCCCCCCATTTCCTTGTACCCTCCTGGTGACACTTCCCATATGGATTCTTAGGATCTAGAGGTACCCATCTCCTTGTGCCTCCCAAGAGGGAAGTGTGGGTCTGATCATACATGACAAAAGAGAAACCAGAGATGTCACATCTACCAGGGTTGTGAAGCTGGTACCCAGGACCACTGACTCTTAGCAATTCCATGGGTGCAATGTCCTCTCAAAACACATTTGTCCCAGGGCATCTGGGCCACTCAGTTGGGTAAGCATCTGACTCTTGACGTTGGCTCAGATCATGATCTCACGATTCATGAGTCTGAGTCCCAAGTCGGGATTCTCTCTCTCCCTCTCTCTGCCCCTCCCACACTCCCATGCACACACACTCTCTCTCTCTTCCTCAAAAATAAATAAATAAACTTAAAACACACACACACGCACACACACATCTGTCCCTGAAATAGGTAAGAGCACATGTTCACCTGAAGCATGGAGACCATGCTGGCTGCACTTGTCAGACAAAGTATAATGACCTTACATTAAACTCTCACACATCCTGCCGGGCAGGATCCAGCAAAGCCTTTACAGGTATAGGGCCCAGGCAACCCTCACAACCCTTACAGTCCAGTGGCCTCTGCTGACAGACAGAGGGGACAGTGCCTGGATGAGGTGCTATTAAAAAGGGGCTTGAGGAGTGACATCAGCAAGATGGCAAAACAAGAAGCCCTAGACTTTGTTCCCCCACAGAATCACCAACTTAACAATGTATGATCCAAAGAGTCTTTATGAGAACTCCAGAAACCAGTTACGAAGTCACAGTACCCCAGGCAAGCTCAAAATCAAGAACAGTCTTCGTAAAACAGGTGAGAAAAGCCATTCCACAGCAACCATGATAGCCTTTCCCCCAAGCCAGCACAGCTCAGCATGATTAAGAAGACTAGACCAACTAGCAGTTTCTCCCTTGGGAAAAAAAGAGAAGAGTAGAACAGAAGTCCAACGCTTTTCAGGGAACTGCCCAAGGGACCAGCTTCTAGCTCATCTGACCTGGAGTGCAAACAAGGAACCAGCATCCTTTGGATGCCTGGGAGCCAAAGGGAACAAAAGGGAGCCCAGCGCTTGCTGTAGCACCAGAGAACCTGCAGTGACACAGACAGACACAAGAGGGAGCAAGAAATTGCAAACTCCTAAGAAAGAAAATGGCAAACCTCTCTAATTGGGAAACTATATGCATAAGCCCAGAGAAGACACATCCCTGGAAAAAGTTTTGAGTGACCTCTAAAAGCTCTAGCCAGGCTAACTAGGGAAGTTCTTCCAGTGTATGCGGCCAATACATAAAATAGAGAGAGGTGGTTGCTTTCCCAAATGCATAAGTCAGAGCAAAAAAATAACCAGGCGCATGAAGAAACAGGGAACCACAGCCCAATCAAAGGAACAAAATAAATCTCCAGAAACCAAAATTAAAGAAATAGAGATCCAGGAATTACTCACAAAAAATCAAAATAATCATCTTAAAGAAGCTCAATGCTCTACAAAAGAACACAGACAACTAAATGAAGTCAGAAAAACAATGCATGAATAAAATTAAAATTTCAGCAAAAAGAAATTATAAAGAAAAAAGATCCAAACAAATTTTGTAGTTAAAGAATACAACAACTGAATTGAAAAATTCACGATGATAGCGGACTTGTTCAAGCAAAAGAATGAATCAGTAAACTCAGAGATAGGTCATTTGAAATCACTGAATCAGAGGAGCAAAAAAGGAGCAAAGAATAAAGGAAGTGAAGAAAGCCCAAGGGACTTAGGGGACATCAACAAATGGACCAATAATACACATCATAGCAGTCCAAGGAAGAGAAGGGAGATGGGGGTAGAGAGCTGATCTGAAGAAATAATGGCTAAAAGCTTCTCAAATCTGAGGAAGGAAATGGACTCCAAATTCAAAAAGCTCAAGAGAATACAACTAGGATGAATCCCAAAAGGCCCAAACTGAGACACATTATAATCAAACTGTCAAAAGTCAAGACAGACAATCTTGAAAGCAACAAGAGAAAAAGCAACTTGCCACATATGATGAAGCTCTCATAAGATTATCAGGTGATTTCTCAGCAGAAACCTTGAAGGCCAGAAGGAAGTAGGAAGATACATTTAAAAGTGCTAAAAGGAAAACACTGCCAACCAAGAATACTATACCCAGCAGAACTGTCCTTCAGAAAGGATAGAGAACTAAAGACTTTCCCAGATCAACAAATGCTGAAGGAGTTCATCACCACTAGACCTGCCTCACAAGAATTGTTAAAGGGAGTCCTTCAGGCTGAAATGAAGGGACACTACACAGCAACACAGAAGCATAGGAAAACATAAAGCTCTCTGGTAAAGGTAAATATAGAGAAAATAAAGACTCTTGTAATACTGTCATTGTATAAAATTGCTTTTAATTCTGGTATGGAATTTAAAAGATAAATGCACAAAAATTGCTATAACTCTGTGCTACTGATTCAAAACATAAATAGATGTCATTCATGACACTGATAACAAAGTTAGGTGGAGAGATGTAAAGAAGTTGAGTTTTTGTGTGTGGTTGA
Organism: Lynx rufus; assembly: GCF_022079265.1. NCBI lineage: Eukaryota > Metazoa > Chordata > Mammalia > Carnivora > Felidae > Lynx > Lynx rufus. Next base: position 196,587,889 of record NW_025814834.1, on the reverse strand, counting down.
CATTATCAGTTTAAAATAGACTTATTAACTATAAGATATTTTATGTAATCCCAATGGTAAGTATCTATAGAAAACTTACAAAAGGAAATGAGAAAGGAAGCAGAGCGAGGGAGGAAATATAAAGGAAGGCAATGAGAGAAGAAAAGTGGGACAAAATAACTACAAGAAAACAGAAAACAGTTAACAAAATGGTAATAGTTAAGTCCTTCTCTATCAGCAACTACTTTAAATGTAAATGGATTAAATGCCCCAGTCAAAAGATATGGAGTGGGTGAACAGAAAAAAACAATAGGATCCAAATGCATGCTGTTGAGGAGATTCACTTCAGCTATAAGGACATATATACCCTAAAGGTGAAATTACAGAAAAAGATATTCCAGGCAAATGGTAATCAAAAGAAAGCAGGGGTGACTGTACTTATATCAGACAAAATAAACTCCACAAAAAGGGACACCTGGGTGGTTCAGTTGGTTAAGCATCCAACTTCAGCTTAGGTCATGATCTCACAGTTCGTGAATTTGAGCAGTGTGTCCAGCTCTATGCTAACAGCATGGAGCCTGCGGCCTGCTTCGAGTTCTGTGTCCCCCTCTCTCTGCCCCTCCCCTGCTCACACTCTGTCTCTGTCTCTTTCTCAAAAATAAACACTTAAAATTTTTTTTTAATTGTCACAAAAAAGGACATTATAATATTGATAAAAGGGTTGATTCACCAGGAAGATATAACAATTATAAATATATATGTACCTAAGAGCAGAGCACACAAATATATCAAGCAAAAACTGGCAGAATTGATGGGAAATAGACAATTATACAGTAATAGTAGGAGATTTCAATACTTCACTTTGAGAAATGGACAGATCAACGAGACAGACATTCAACAAGGACACAAAGGACTTGAACATCACTATAGATGAACTGGACCTAACAGCCATATACAAGAGAATAAAAGCACATTCTTCTCAAACACAAAGAGAACATTCTTCAGGACAGATCACATGTTAGGTCACAAAACAAGTCTTAACAAACTTAAGAAAACTGAAATCATACCACGTATCTTTTCTGGCCACAATGGAATGAAACCAGAAATCAATAACGAAAGAAAACATAGGAAATTCACAGATATGTGGCAATTAAACCAAATACCACTGATCCACCACTGGGTCAAAGAAGAAATCACAAGGGAAGTTAGAAAACATCTTGAAACAAATGAAAAGGAAAAACAACATAGTAAAACTATGGGATGCAGCAAAATCAGTACCAAGAGGAAAGTTTATAGCAACAAATGCCTACACTAAGAAAGAAGATATCAAATCAACAGCCTGACTTTATATCCCAGGAAAATAGAAAAAAAACAAAACAAAACAAAAACCAAAGCCTTCAACCCAAAATTAGCAGAAGGAAAGAAATAATACAGACTAGAACAGACATAAAACAGAATATAGAAAAATAATACCAAAAAGTCCACAAAACTAAGAGTTGTGGGTTATTTTTTTTAAAGGTCAATGAAAGTGACAAACCCTTAGCTAGGAAAATAGCATGCAGACTTAAAGAAACAAAAATCAGAAAGTAATGAGGAGACATTTCAGCTGATGCCACAAAAATAAAAAGGATCCTTAAGAGACTACTATTAACAATTATATGCAAGAAAATTGGATAACCTAGAAGAAATTAACAAATTTCTAGAGCCATACAACTACCAACCCTGAATCATGAAGAAATAAAAAATCTAAACAGATCTGTAACTCAAAAGGAGATTGAATCAGTAATCAAAAACCTCCCAAAAAAAGAAAAGGATCCAGTGGCTTCCCTGGAGAATTCTACCAAACCTTTAAATAAGAAAAACACCAATCCTTCTCGAACTCTTCCAAAAAACTGAAGAAAAGGAACCCTTTCCAAACTCATTTTATGAGGCCAGTGGTATGATTTTGATCTGATGCCAAAATCAGACAAAGATACTGCAGGAAAACTATGGACGCTGCTGAATATTGATGCAAAAAATGCTCAGTAAAATACCAACCAATTGAGTTCAATGAACATTAAAAGGATCATACACCATGACCAAATGGGATTTATTTCTAGAATGTAAGGGTTGTTGCTTACATTGGCAGGTTCCCAACTTTGTGGCACATGGATGGCTTTGTAAATGCCCCATGCCCAGGCCCCTCACCCCAGACTGATTATATTAGAACATCTGAGAGTGGGGTTCCAGAACAAGGCTGCTAACTCACATGAAGGCTGAGCCGCCATTTTGGACCCTGCAGTCCATCCCATTCAGCCACTGTGCCCTTCCTCAATAGTCTCAGGGCCACTGAAACTCCACTAGTGCCAAGAGCCCTGTGTTGACCTGCCACCTTGATCTGGGATGTGTGGGAGCGTTAACACTCTTAGGCAGCAGGAAGGAACTGTCCTGGTTTTCCCACCCACTGACTTCTCTCTCCAGAGGGTAGGGAGTTGTCTCCTTCAAGCTAGCAGAACAACAGTTCTCTACCAGGGGTGATTTCCTCCTCTACGGGGAACATTTGGCAACATCTAGAGATATATTTTGTCTTCTCTTGATCCTCAAGCCGCAGAACCCTGATCACTGACTGATTCATGGTGAATTTTCTCTCTGGTGCCACTATAGTTTAATTTTAATGGAGCCCCCCCCCACCCATTACATGGGTCTACATATATCTAAACCTCCTCTGTGTTCAAAATTCAAGTTCTTCCTCATGAAACTCCTAAACTCCATGGGTGTGGCCAATCACCTACAACTTCCATGAGAGGTGAGAAGACATCTGACCAGGAAACAGAAGGGCTCCCTAGAGAGGACATAGCCTGACTCCTGAGTCTTCATGTCTGAATCTTAGCTGGGACTCCACCAAGTTGCCCATCCAAGTGCCCAGGTTCTGGGCACTTGCTATATGCCGGTTTCTGCCTTGTTTTTAATTTTTATTCTTTGAATTGAAGTATAGTTGACACAGAAATATTAGTTTCAGGTATACAACACAGTAATTCGACAAGTTTATAGGTTATGCTATTTTCACTACAAGTGTAGCTCCCATCTGCCAGGCCCTACTTTAAATGCTTTGCCTCATGAAATCCTCCTCAAAGCCCTAGGAGATAGGTACCACTATTATCCCCATGTACAGATGAGTACACTAAGGCACAGAGACTAAGTAGGCTGCCCAAGGTCACACAGCTAGGAAGCAGATGAGTGAGGATATGAACCCAGGCAGTTTGAGTCCAGAGCCCATGGGTTTAACCACTACACCCTCTATGGTCCCTCATGCCTTTCACTTCAAGAACAACCCAGGTAGGCTTGGATTCTGTTCTGGATATTATAGATGAAAATCAGCTTCTCAAAGGCAAAATAACCTTGCAAAATTACTCAGCTAGTGAGCAGTGGACCTAGGAATGAAATCTAAGACAGACTCAATTCTATGCTCAGGTCAAGGAGGGAAACTACAGGCTATAGAGAACGACTCATTCAATTCCTTCATCTATTCATCCATTCGTTCATTCATCATGCACTCAGTGCACATGTGTTGATGCTTCCTGAGGTTGTGTGTTGTGCATTAAGGATCCAGAGAGAAATCAGCTGTGACCCCTCTCTTAAAGAGCTCACGTCAGCTTTTGGAGACATGCTGCAGGCTGGTGGGTGGGTTGGGGAGGAAGGAAAGGGCACAGGAGGGCAGGGAGTCAGTTTAGACTTGCCCCTGGGAGACTAAGCAGCTGTGGGGAACAGGCCTGGGGAACTCCACGTGGGTACCGTTCATGCCCTCAGGTGGTCAGTGGGGTCAGGTGATGCAGATGATGTCCCACCCCCAGCACATGTGCACCTGCACATACTCACGGCCTTATTATCTCCTCATCTGTCCCTCCGCTGGCTTGTACAGACCCCAAATTCACGAGCAGAGAACAGGAAGAAAGCGAAAGGGGCTCTGTGCTCCCCCCAGCGGATCAATGCAAAGTTGGCATCCCAACTTATCATCCTGAGGTCCCAGAGAGAAACCAAATTGTAACTGTCAGGAACACGACAGAACTGTCAAAAGCAGACCAAATCAGCCACATAAATTGTGAAACCGAAGTCACAGTTCTATTTGTTCTGCGAGAGTGAACATCTCACATTTTTTGTCAAGAAGGAAAATAAAAACAAAGACAGACCAGGGGCCTTGCAAGCACTCCATCTTTGTGGAGAGACCCCCCCCCCAACCACGACTACCAGTCTCAGCTTCTAGCAATGCCCACCCCCCGTCATAAACCTAGATCCACTTCCATTCAGTAAACAGTGGGTCTTCCAACGGCACTAGGTGGGTGCACCATCGTAAGTGGTTATGACCCTGTCTTTGATTTTAAAGAAATTATGGTCTATTGGCCAAATGACAATCCTATACCCAGCTAACAAAATTAGAACCTAGTGCCAGACCAGACAAAATAAAGCAGAACAACTCAGGGCATGACTAATTCCACCATGGCAGAATCAGAGATGGCTTCTTGGAAGAGGCAACATCTGCACTGGGCCTTGAAGGATGAATAAAATTTGGCCTGGTAGAGAAAAAAGGGACAGAAACTCCCGAGACAGGCATAAACTCCAGGGAAGGCAGATATAAGTGCACAGAGGCTGGGGCAGGGTCAAGAAAGAGACACAGGGTCAAGGGATCCTTTGGGAGTCAAGTCTCCATTCTAGGTGACAGTCAGGCTGGGATTCTGGGCTATCCCAGTTTGGAGAGTGGGTACTGCCCTGGAATGTGCTCATAGGGAATGTGCATGTAGGCTGTGCACGAACAGCACAGGCACACTTTCCGTCAGCCCTGGTCATGCACACACACATGTGTCCGTGTGTGTGCGCATGCGTGTGTGTGTGTGCGTGTGTGTGTGTGCGTGTGTGTGTGTGTGCTGGCAGCAATCCGGCAGGCCGTTCTGCAGAAGCCCTGCAGCACCGGGGCCGCTCACCAAAATAGCATCGAGCAATTTAGGTCACGAAGTAAGGACGGTGTTATTATTACTAGTTACTGGTGAAGTTATTTAATAAGAATGTCACATCCAATTGAGACCATGGTGGGAATTGTCAGCAGGAAGAATGTAATTACACTAACTGGAGGCACTCCAGGCCCCCGCCGTCTGCACACCTCCACGGATCCACATAGAGATGGGCTCTCAGCCCCACTGCTGCCTGGAGGGCATTTCCTTACCTGGGGGGCTGCATCAGGCCCCACAACAGCCAGATCCATGCCGCTTTGGTCCAGGCCTCAGGAGAGGCTCTGGAGGGGGCATCTCCAGGACCCACCAGGACCCCCTTCATCACGCCACCCATGGCTGGACACCCCAGTGGAAGGTAGAAAGCTAGAAAGACCAGCACAGAAGAAACCAGGGCTCAGAAAAACGCAGGCAGACGGGAGGCAGACAGATAGAAAAGAGACACAAAGGCAGACATGGCGAGAGAGAAAAGGAAAAGACCAAATCCGGGGCAGACACAGACAACACTAACAAGAGAGATGGAGGGAGTGTGAGAAACAGGAGGAAACACCAGCTCCCCGCAGCTCCCGAACAAAGGCCATTGGTGGCGCCTAACACACAGGCCCCCACCCGAGGCTATGGAGAAGAAAGGGAGACTGAGCACAGGCTACCAGGAGCCGCTTACCTTTCAGCAGAAGAACAGGGCAATGGCCGGAGGAGTTCAGGGCCCAAAGACAGCCCCCTTTTTACTATGAATATATTTTAAGTTTAAAGAGCAAAACTAGTGGAGGAGAAAAATCAAATGGGAAAGGTGAAAGGGAGAAAAGAGCCAAACCCCAGAGACAAGAGATGGGATCCAGAGGTCTGGGAACTGGGATGGGCAGCAGGGACCCCACCTTGCTGGGAGTTGGGGGAGGGGGAGCAGCCACAGGTGCACGTAAGAAAGGGACAGAATATGGGAGAAGTCCACTCTTGATGGTCTGTTTGTTCTCGGTGGGGTACTGGCCAGGTCACCTTAAGATGGACCAGGAATTTGCATCTTGGAATGGCCATTCTCAGGATTAAGGCAGGAAGCTAACCTGGTAATTGAGAGCGAGGCAGTGGGGGAGAGCGAGCTAAGCTGTACTGGGTTCAGAATGCACTGGCAGCAGGATTCACAGCCCAAGGGGCAGGCAGAGAGCTGCTGTGTGCACAGCAGGGGGAGCAGAGGAGTAGAGGTGGAGGGTCCCCATGGGACAGTTGTTCAAGGGTTGGTCCTAAAGGAGAGGGGCTGAGGAGAGCTGCTCAGGGGCATCTAAAGGACTCCAGCTTTTAAAGAGGCCTTGCACGGCCGAGTGTCGCCATGACCCTCCCCACCTCTTGTGCCTTCTGGCTCCTGGGCTCTCTTGTGCGGGCCGCCGCCAGCCATGACCTCAATGGGCCCTTGGCTGTAATCCTCAGTTCATCCATCTGGGGAAGCAGCATCAGCCTCCTCCTCAGCTGTCAGCCTCCACTGCCTGGTCCCACTTTGGTCCCACTTCTGCCCCACCCCAGGGCCATGCACATCCTCTCTCTCACATTTTCTTTGGACTCTGAGCTTGGTCTAGACTCACTGTCGGTTGCTCAGAGGCAGTAAACAAAGCCCAGGCAGCGGACCTCAGCCTGACTCACCCACCCTAGGTGCTCTAGAAGCTTCTGAGGCTCCTCCTCAGAGCACTCGAAAGACTGAGTATAAAGAGACAGAGGCAAGAAAACCTTTCGGGCTCAAAGAAGCTTTGAGGAATCACATTTCCTCTGAAGACTGTGCCTACGGGCAGGGCTGCTCTGCTTGGGTCTGAGGGTGTGTTTCCTCCCTTCCTCCTCCAACTGGAAGTCACAGACCGCGCTGGCTCCAAGAAAGCAGGTTCTCAAAGAGGCAGAGGCTCCCCTGAAAGAGAAGTCTTGGGTGCTCAAGGAGGCCTGAAGGTCAGGCGGAGGCATAAACCCCATCCTGCTGAGCTCAGAGTGCCAGGCCGGCGCCTCCCAAAAGACCCACCCAGCCCGCGGTTCTGTGCAGCTGCTGGCCTCACTGGGCCCTCGCTGTTGCCAGGCATGGTTGCCAAGCACAGGCTCACATCCTGGGTCATCGGAAAGCCGCCTGGAGAAGAGAAAAACCAGCCCTCAAGTGTGGTCTGGGAGGGGCCTGGCCAGTAAACTCTGCCAGCCCAGAAGGTCAGCAACTGGGGAAGGGGGATTTGAAGGTCAAGGTCTGACCCCCACCGCCTGGAGCTGCAGCCTGGGAACTGGGCTCCAGGCTAAGCAAGATCCTCAGGCCACCAAACTCTTGGCACACAGAATTCAGAGGCACATGCACATTGGCATCTCCAGACGCGAACACCCAAGTTCATTATGTGCATGCATACACCCACACAAATGTGCCTCGCACACAGTTGTGCCACATGCACACAGCTCTTCAGTACACGGGTGCACAGGCCGTCGCTCCACCAGCCCGGATGGAGGGCTTGATGGGCCCTCCTGCTGCTTGCTCTCTGCCCTCCACCAGGACCCCAGTGGCCTTCTGGAAGGATCTGGGCAGAGCTCTGAGTGTCTCTTCCACCTGGTGCTGTGTCTGTGAGTGGTAGGGTAGTGCACGCACCTGGGGAAATTGCCCATACGTGAGTAGAAGCCTGTGCCTGTACGTGTGTGTACACACAACATTGGAATACATAGCTACAATTGAATCTGCACTGACCCCATTCCTGCAGACACACACACACCAGGACATCAGCCATTCTGGCCCGCTCGCTGTTCCCAGCACACGTGCAGCAAGCACCCCACAGCACAGCAGTGAGGACCAAGCTCAGCCTATGGAGTCAGACAGAACTGAATTCACTGCCCGCTCCACCACTTGCTGGCTGTGTGACCTTGGGCATCCTGCTTACCCTCTCTGAGCCTCAGCTCCCTTAGGCATAAGAGAAGGGTAATAGCTCCCTCACAGGCACACTGGGAAGATTAAATGAGATTATAGATGTGAAATGCCAGGCACAGGAAACTCAATAAACATTAATTACCACCCATTCCCTCCCTTCCACCCCCCCTTGTGTCTCTCATTCACGCAATGGATAAGTTTTTATTGAGTGCTAACTATGGGTCAAGCCTGCTGTAGGCACTGCAAATGCCCTATGCTCATCCTCACACAGCTCGTTTTCTACTGGGGGAGGCGGAGGTAAGCAAGTAAACAAAGGGCAGACAATATAATAAGCACGATCAGAGCTACGGACAGAGGGATGTGGTAGAACTCATCTGCAGTCATCCACCGCTGAGGGTGTGACTCTGGAGCAGAGATCTGAGGGGAAGTAAGAGTGAGCCATGGAAGATCTGTGGGGAGAACATTCCAGGCAGAGAAAAGGGCAGGTGTAAATGAACAAGCTTGGTTTCAAAGTAATAGCAAGAAAGCCAGCACCCCTGGGATGTAGACCATGCAGCAGGAGTGGTGGGTGGTGAGACACAGCAGATGGGGGGCAGGGGGGAGTCAAGGCCACGACCGATCTGGATGGTGTTACCTGTATGCATGTGGTGGGGAGAGGTGACCTAGTCTGATCCCTGTGTGTTAGGATCTCTCTCATTGCTGTGTGAAGAATGAATGGAGGTGACAACAATGGGAAGCCAGGCAGATCAGCCAGGGAGCTACTGTCCCTGGGGAGAGACACAGAGGGTTTTAAGGACTCACCCTGCATCATTATGACCCCCAACCCTGTCCCTGCCTCCCCACCATCTCCCACCCTCCTACCCGTCCTTGGACTCCTCACCCAGGATGCCCTCTCTGATGACTCCAGGCTATACAGGCCACTCCCCAACTCCTTCTGAGCCCGTTTTTCAAAGGCAGCCTCCCCAGAAGACCCTCCCTGGTCCCCACCTCTATACATCCACAGCACTTGGCTCTTGGTTTAAAGGACAAACCAATGCTATCTTATCTATGACGTAAGGATAGACATGGTATCTCACTCTCCTTTATGTATCTACCCACCAGATATAGCACATAGTAGGTGCTTAATAAATGTATATCTGTCATATGGCACCTGTGTTTTCCTGGCCAGGGTTTGGCACCCCTCCCCCAATTTCCCCCACCTCTTATCTCACCAACTGATGTTTTGTCTTTGTTAACAAACACTATCAAGCACATGCAGTGTCCTCAGTGTTTTCAAGTACGTGTTCTCTCCCAACCACCCTGTGAGACAGGGGCTATTATAATCCCACGTTACAGACGAGGAAACTGAGGTGCAGAAAGATTAAATAACTTGTCCCCAGGTGGCACAGATAGCTAGGAGTAGCAGTACCCAATGAAGACCAAGTTATATCTGACCTAGAGTCCAAGTTTTCTGTCCTGCTCCAATGGAGTCGGGGGGTGGAGCAGTGGAGGCTCATGGCCTTGATTTTTTTAAACAAACAGGTGACTATTTCATATAGGCTATTTATGCAGACTGGCCCAGCCCGGGGATTTCTGCACCCGACACTCTTGTAGGCATGTGAGTAGACTAGAGTTGGCCTGAGCATCCTGTACTTCGTCCCTCAGCTCCACCCCCAGCACCCAGCTTGAGAGGGGCTTGCCCACTGCCCGGAATCATGGAAAGGGGGGTGGGGTGCAGGCTGCAGACACAGACTCATGCTGACCCCCATCCGGAGCTGCCAGGCCCAAGCTTCTCTGTGGGCTGGGAGAGGTGGGCACTCTGGGTCTATTCACCAAGCTGCTCATTCCATTCTAGGCATAAAATGTCCTTTTGATTTTCAAAGAGTTTGCATGCTTGACCTGTAAGGAGGAAGAGCCATAGGTGAGGTGACCCCCCTCTGAAACACTGACCCAAGCTGAACGTCAGGCACGGCACCATGGTCAACCCAGCACGCCCTTCCACAGAGAAAATGGAGAGTGGCAAACCCATGCTGTGTGTCTTGCTGACCGTGACTTTGTCAACACTCTATTCCCCTAATAAAACCTACGCCTTCACCCTTGCCACAGGACACTATAGAATTCATCCTGAGCCCTGGTGAGCAACAGGTGGCTCCCACAGACACTCATCTTGCTTATGACCCACTTCTCTCTGTGACCCTTCTTCCTATTAAGACTCATAAATGCCCTCCTCTGTTACCTCCCCAGGCAGCCCTCCTTACTCCCTCCCTTCTGCCCCCAAAGCCATTCATTCAATCACCAAACACTGGCTGAGACCCTAAGTGTCAGGTTCTGTGCTAGGTCCTAGGACAGAACGATGGGTAAGACATGATCCCTGCCCTGGCACAGTCTAGCACCTTCTATTTGCCTTTCTCTCTCTTTTTAAAAACATCTCTGTTACCATTATCTAATTGTCCACTAGACTGCTAGTTCCTCCAAAGCAAGTACAGTGGCTTGTTAAGGATGTTGTCCCGGCATCTAGGACCTTGTCCCAGGACCCTGAACAGGAAGTTGTGTGAGTAATAGAAAAAACATGCCTTTCAAAATCATGAGGGTTCCATTTAACCAGTTAGCCCATGTTTATTGATGCACACGTTGTTCTGGGTAGTGCAAAAGGGCACGTTTCACGATTGTCCACTCCTGGCCATTTCTTCTCCAGTGCCCTGCACTGGAGCATTGCAGCTCAGTGGAAGGCAGCATGTGCCCAGGGACTGAGAACGTGTAAATCAAAGTCTGGGCAGCTTAGGCAGCCAGACTGGCAGAAGGGGGAGTGGGGGGAGCTTTGTTTGCTGGGGTGCCTCATGTTTGCAGCCTCCGTGGTTCTTTCTAGGCCTCCTTCACTTTAGAAATATCTGTTTGCCTGAAAACAGCCTTCACACTTTGCCCTCAAACTTCAAACTCCTTTTTGTTTTCTTTTTTTAGTCTCAACTCATTACAGCAATAGCCTGAAGAGGGTGAAATCATCAAGGGGCGCTTCTTTTCTCTCTTATAGGCCTAAGGGGTGAAGAGGCTGAAAAGATCCCTTCAGGTTAATTCAGAAATATAAAGACTTCACATTTTCATTTTCAATTAAGTAATTATGGCACTGCCATAGTAACATTTGCTGCCCCATTTTATTTTATTTTGTCATTAAGTTTATTTTTTTTAATGTTTATTTATTTTTGAGAGAGAGACAGAGACAGAGTGTGAGCAGGGGAGGAGCAGAGAGGGAGACACAGAAGCTGAAGCAGGGTCCAGACTCTGAGCTGTCAGCACAGAGCCCGACAGGGCTCAAACCCATGAGCCACGAGATCATGACCTGAGCTAAAGTTAAACACTTAACTTGAGCCACCCAGGTGCCCCATTAAGTTTAGAAGTCAAAAAAACAAACATTAATACACGTTTGTTGTCAACTTTTACACAATCTTAGAGTGAGAAAGACCTTTCTCTAAGTATAAAACAAACAGGAAAGCCAAAACACTGACAAATTTGACTACATAAAAATGAAGAACCTCTATATGTAAGAAGAAAGGAAGGAACGAAGGAAGGGAAGGAGGGAAGAAGCAAGCAAGGAAGGAAGGAAGGAACCGTAGAATCTAAAGACAAGCTCCAAGCTGGGAAAAAGATTTGCCACACTGCCACAGATAAAGAGCCAACGTCTCTCATATGCAGAAAGTTCTCACAAATTAAGAGAAAATATGAACAATGCCATAGAAAATTAGTAATTTACATGAACAGTTTGCAAGAAAAGAGATAAAGATGACTAGGAAATATGAAAAGATGTTCAACTGAATTTATAATTAAAGAAATGCAATAATGAGACGCTGGAAACATCAGATTGGCAAGTTTCTAAAAAGCTGTTGGAAAGGTGCAGAGCAGTGGTTCCTGTACCAGCACATCAGCATCACCCAGGAACTTGGTGGAAATGCAAATTCTCAATCCTACACCAGACCCATTCCACCCCAGATCTATTGAATCAGAATTTCCTGGACCCAGAAATCTGTACTTTGACAAACCATCTGGGTTGATTTGGATGTGCTCTAAGATGTAGAGAAACAAAGATTCCTCAAATACTATTGGTAATATTTAAATTAATGTCATTTGGCACCTTCTTCAGCATACATGCATATACCTGTTGAGGCAATAAATCCATTCTATAGACTAGTCCATTCAGGTTGCGATCACTCACACACACCCAATTATTTTACTGTAGTATTATCTGGGGCAGCCAGGAACTAGAAAAAAAACCCTAAATTATAAAGGACTGATTGAGTCATTTGTGGTAACTTATGAAATACTATGAAATCATTAATAAGATAAGGTGAAACAATGTACAGTAATCCACCTATGTATCTGCAGGGGATATATTTCAAGACCCCCAGTGGATGTCTGAAACCACACATAATACCAAACCCTGCATATATACTATGGTTTCTCCTATACATACATACCTATGATAAAGTTTAATTTATAAATTAGACACAGTAAGAGATGAACAATGACTAATAATAAAATAGATCATAACAATATGCTAAAGTAAAAGTTATGTGAAGGTGGTCACTGTCTCTCTCAAAATATCCTATTGAACACCATTCATCCTTCTTTTTGTGATGATGGGAGGTGATAAAAATGCCTATGTGATGAGATCAAGTGAGGAGGGTAGTGAAGTATTTTTCACGTAGCTTTAGGCCACTGTTGACCTCCTGACCATCTGTCAGAAGGCGAATAATCTGCTTCCAGACCCCAGCTGATAGCAGGTAACTGAAACCCTGGAAAACAGAACCATGGGTAGAGGAGGACTCGTGTGTGCCCACCCAGAAAGACATATAAGATATTGGGGGTGCCTGGATCACTCAGTGGGTGGAGCGTCCTACTCTTGATTTAGGCTCAGGTCATGATCCCAGGGTCACGGGATCTAGCCTACACTCAGTTCAGAGGCTGCTTGGTACTCTCTCTCTCTCCCTCTCTTTCTCCCCCACTCACACTCTCCTGCTCTCTCTCCCTCTTAAAAAAAAAAAAGAGACAATGCCAAAAAAAATCATGTTACAGACTAGTATATTTGCTGTATCTACAAGGATCCCTTTTGTGTGAGATATAAAGAACTTGTGTCATACTTCTGTCCGTGTGTTTTGAAGATTTCCAAAGTAATTCAGAAGAAGTTATTAGTAAGTGGGACTGGGGATCTGCAGTAGGGAGAAGGTTTTATTTTCACCATATGCCCTTCTACATTGTTTGAATTCTTGCACTAAGTATATATTACTATTATAGTAATTGAAAAGTAGTCATAACCAATTAACTTAAAAGAAAAATAAAGAGTAAACAAGAGAGAGAAGTACAGCTGGGGGAAGAGGGAACTTCGAGCATCTGGGCAACTGCATCTTGGAGACTATTCATGCCCAACTGAGAACCTTGAAGGCCTTTTCTGCGCCCTAGCTTTGGGTTGCTTTGATGAACAAGTAACTAGTTTCATTGAACTGGGGGCTTTTGAAATAAATACTCATTTAACAAAAAATAAAACCCCATACCCATTAAAGAAGGCAAAGGCCCCTGAGCCCCTGGAGGTGTGTGTGACTTTCCTTCCTGCTGGCCCATCCCACCCAGCTGGGGGTGTGTGGTCTGCTGGCCACGGAATGTCATTTGGTTTCCAGGAGAGTACAAACAGGCGGTCTCCATTAAAAATTACATATGAGTGTAAATGCCAGTGTGGGACATATCTCATATTTGCATGTCAGAGTCAATGAAGACTATGTTTGTGCATTAGAAAAGACACAGCTCATTTTCACAGAGGTATGTGCATGGTCTATGTTGGTGCTTACATCATGGGAATTGATAAGAGAATGATGAAGAGGAGTTCAGCTTCCTATCCCCAGGAAGTCCCTCTAAGAAGCCGATATATTTTATTCTCCTATTCAGCTTTTATCCCCACTTTTGACCAGCCAGCCCCCAAATAGGTTTGTCTGAACAATAAATTATGAAAACCCTGATCCATCCATTATCCAATTATCCTTCCATCTATGCATCCTTGCTTTTATCCATTTGTCTATCTAAACACTCTTAAATCTACCCACTTAATGAATCTACTCATTATCCATTCCCTCAATCTTTTCATTCAGCCATCCCATTTCTTCTACCAAGTCAGTACTTCCATCTATCCATTCATCCCTCCATTCATCTGTCCATTTATGCATCCATTCCATTCATCCATCCTATCTATCCCGTCTATCCTTCTGTTTTACCAGCCTATCAATCAATCCCATCCTTCATCCTAGCCATTCATGCATTCATCCACACCCCCATAACCATCTCTTCATCCAGTCCACAAGGCTGTCTAACTATCTCATCCACTCATCCACTCATCCATCATCTACTATGTATCCACCCTATTCATCCATTCATTCAACCATCCACACATCCATTCATCAACTGTGTCTCTTCATCTCACCCCATAGCCTGGACCTGGTCATCCTCTGGAGGTGAAGACACTATGGTAGCCAACATCAAATGACTTCACAAGAAAAACAAACAGTGATTGAAAAACCCTGCTATTTTCCCAAGGCCTACTAAGCTCTTTTCACTCAAGACATATCTGGGCTCTCTCAACAATGAGTCTTTATCTAAATTTTGCATCCCTCCTCTTTCTTTTATGCCCAGGCTCCCCCATTGGTCTCTCATCAGCTGTGGCTTCTAAGTACCAACAAGAGCTTAAAACTTGCCTGTAACTTCTAGCACCATCATGGGTCCAGGTAACCACATGTTCCTCTCCTTCCTACTCCACCTACCACATTGAACCTTGCCCAGGATAAAGCCCCAGCCATGATGCTTATGCCCCTGGCCCCAGTTTACATCCTGGTCTGGCCTGGTCCACCCTGGCCTAAAACCACTCACAATCCAGTGCCAGTCAGCAAGGCTTCAGCTGAAGAATGTGTCTTCTAATTGGGAACATTTAATAAACACCAACTACAAGGCAGGAACTATGTTAGGCACTTTCTATTTGACATCTAATTTCATTTACACTGTAATTCTCTGAGTTAGGCAGTCTCTGGAGGAGGAGAGTCTGGGGCTCAGTGAAGCAAAGTAATTTGTCTGAAGTCACACAGCTGCTCAGAGGCAGTATCAGAATTCAAACCCAGATCAGACTCCCAAGATTTGGCCCTTTTCATTCCCACGAGCTGCCACCAAGAGAGCAATTTCCAAGGTAACCCAGAGAGAAGAAATCAGAATAATGAGCAAAACAAAAACAAAAAAGACCCATTTTCCTGTTTCTGTAATTAATAGAAAATGATCATGTGAAGTATAAGGTATAGGACACAGGGAGCACCAACTCTGTCAGGGACTGGAGAAAGGCTTCCTATGTATTATTTCATAGAAAAGAAAGTGAAGTCACTTTGATGAGTTTTCTGAGGGTCTTTCCACACCCTATGATCGTGCAGGCCCTGCATCAAGGCTTCAAGGGTTGGTAGGATGAGCTGTACCATTTCCTCCAGGAGAACAACCTGAGCCACTGATGTTCACCCTGTTCACAAGCCTATCCATGAGGTAGGGATTCTTCTGTCTTTGCAAATCCATGGGGGTTCAAATCCCACTCACCACTCACTTTCCAGGTGACTACGGCCAACCTTCTTCACCTCCTTGAGCCTCTGCTCTCCTCCATCTGTAAAATGGAGACCATAAGGGTGCCCCTGTCTACAGGACTGTCATAAGACTATAACTACTACAACTTGTTTTTTGATGTAACAGTTTGTTTCACCTCTGGTTGCTGGCTAATTTATTTCCATTTTCCCTCTGTTATAAATAATGCTATGCGTCTTGCACACAAATGGTTGACTGCCACTCTGGTTATTTCTTCAGGGTAAGTTCTCCAAAGTGGAATACTGAGGCCAAATACATGAATATTCTCAAGGCTGTTGAGAAAGTATTGCCACGTTGCTTTCCAGTAAGTTTGTAACAATTTACACCCCTACAGGCAGTTTGTGAAAGTGCTCATCATGGCGCACCCTTGCCTGCACACATACTTTTTCGATGGAACAATGTTTGTATTTCTTTTCACATACAAATTCATATATAGTCTTGCATGAATACATAAGTATGGTCTTATTATGCATATTTTGCTTGTTACTTTTCCTTTTCTCACTTGGCTTTCTCTCCCTCATTCCCCACCCTCACCTACCCACACCACCCACTAGCCAACACACACCGCTACGTAACCCACATCAACAATCTCATTTGCATCTTTCCATATTTTTATTCTTGCTCGTAAAACCATATACAAACATAAACCTACATACTCCCAAATACGCATTTACATATATAGTAGGGGCTTGACATTGTTTATCTTTTTTAAATTGGATCATATTATACACACTTCTCAGCATCTTGCTTTTCTCACTCAATAATAATGACGTTTCAATTAAATGAAGTAATGTCTACAGAGTACTTAGCAGAGCAACTGCAGCTCTGAGTATGTGTTATTTATTATTGTTTTTGTTGATGTTGTAAATTTAAAAAGAACTGGCATCCCTCCTAATGTTGTGAAGTTCACGGGGAAGGGCCTCCCTCAATCTTACCAGCCTCGCTTGCGAAGGGAACGGGGGAAGGCAAGGTCACTCTGGCTGTGCATGTAACTTCCATCTGTCCCGAGTCATTCTTCATATTGACTGAGCACCTACTATCTGCCAGAAACTGTCCATGTCCAAAGAGAGGACAGGCAAAGACACACACAGCCCCAGCCCTCCTGAGGTTCACCGTCTATGAGGGAGAGCAATAATAACAAATTAATGACTCTGATCTATGGATAATTACCACCTGAGATAAGCTATCCAAGAACAAGGAACACAATTCTATGAGAACGATCTGGACCAGGGGTCCAGGAGGAAGACATGAACCTTGAACCAAAATGTGAGAGATGAGTCTTGGTTAATGAAGTGAAAGGGGGCAGGAACACTCCAGACAGATGAATCAGCACATGCAAAGGCCCAGAGGCAGGGGGGGAGCATGGCGCTCTAAGGACCCAAAGGAAGGAGCAGGCTGGACGGCAGAGTCTCTGAGCAAAGACGTGGCCCCTCACAGGTGGGTGCCCAGTAAATGTCTGGAGAATGCCTGTGGCCCCACCAAGAGCTTAAAAACCAAGTTTCTCTCAATGTCCCTGATCCCACAGGATTCAGCTGGCCTTGTTGCCTTGGCAACCATGACGGAGGACCAGGCCAGGCCTAGGTAAGTGTTTCATGCACATCATCTAACCACATCATTACAAAGATTTTGTGAATTAGAGATTTTTGTTCTCGTTGTAGAGATGGGAATGAAGACCAAAAGAGATTATTCAGTCTCTTGAGCAGAGGCTAGCACCCAGCAGGGCCAGGATTTAAGCCTATGTCTCTCTAAAGCCTCATGCTTCTGAGAATGCCCAACGCTGTTCTCTGACATCCGAAGGATGATAAAATAGCCACATCAGACAGTGACTTACGGGTTGTCCCTGCAGGGCGGCTCCAGAGTCCAGTTCACAATCATGTCTCGGGGAGTGGACGCACCAGCCCTTGCGCCCTAGCTCATTTCAGGGACCTTGGCCACAACACAAGACACACCTTACTGGGCAGAACTTCTCCTCTGCTCCTGGCAACGCAGGCCCTCTGGGGTCTGGGGGCTCTGCCAGGGCTCACCCCCCTTCTTGCCTTCCCCCGAAAACTGCTCCTTCCACTCCATCCCACCCTCCATGCCACCTCATCTGACAGTGACCCCACCCACCCACACCCACGCTGGAGTTGTCTGTGTGTTCCACATCTTCTGGGCTTCCCTGCGTTCCACATCTCCATTCATCCAACACGCAACATGTAGCCCTGGAGCCCCTACGACGTCTGAGACGCCATCCTGGAGTTGGACAAACTGCAGAGGACAAAACAGACAAGCCCCTCCCCTGGACCTCAGGGAACTCCCTTAGGGAGACAGCCGGGAAGCGGGGAAGAAATGCATATGTAATATGTCAGGCAGCTAAAAGGACTATGAAGAAACCTAAGGCAGAGCGAGTGAAGTTGGGTACGACTGTGGATAGGGAGTCAGGGGCCCTCTCTGAGGTGACATCCGAGTTAGTTGATGAAAGCAACGGACTGCGCCCTGTGGGTACCCGGGGGTGTGGTGTCCAAGACTAGCTGAGAGCACAGTTGCTGGAGAGTCTGGGGAAGACAAAACCCTTTGAAGGAGGCAACCAGGGGCAAAGACGTGGAGAGGTCTTCACTTCTTTCTTTTTTTTTTTCAATTTTTTTTTTAATGTTTATTTATTTTTGAGACAGAGAGAGACAGAGCATGAACAGGGGAGGGGCAGAGACAGAGGGAGACACAGAATCTGAAACAGGCTCCAGGCTCTGAGCTGTCAGCACAGAGCCCGACTCAGGGCTCGAAATCACAGACCGTGAGATCATGACCTGAGCCGAAGTCAGAGGCTCAACCGACTGAGCCACCGAGGTGCCCCGTGACTTATTTCTGAATGCAGTGGGTGCCGCTGGAGGATTCTGGGCAGGGGAATGAATGATCTGACCAACACTGTTCACAGCTCTCCAGCTGCTGGGCCGGCAAAGGCAAGAACGAAAAGCAGGAAACTGCGGGGGGAACATCCACAGGAGTCGAGGCCAAGGAGATGCTGGCTCCGACTCCAGGGCCGTGATGAGGGTGGTAGGAGGGGGCAGATCCTGGGTATATCTTGAAGGTGGAGGCAACAGGGTTTGCTCATGGCTTGATACAGCGGGCGAGGAGAGGAGAAAGGGAGGTGCTGAGGAGGACGGCCAGGTTCCTGGGCACCACGGGCACCGTGTGTGCGTCCACGTGTGCCGCCCCCACCGGAAGGCGAGCTCTTCCCCTCGGCAACGCTGCACGGAGCCAGGTCCATTAATGTGAGCTGAGTGCGTGAGTCACAGTGTGTCCCTGAGCTGCGCTCTGTGCCTTCCTCTTGCTTTGCTGTGTGGCCTTTGGGGGAGAGGCAGGGGCTGTCCCGCCCCAGCCGCCCCCTCAGCCTCCAAAGAGGCTCTTACCCTTTCACATCCGATGGTGCACAACCAAGAGACAATGGACCTGAACGACCAGATCAGACAACCGGTCCCTGGCACCGAGCCCCACAGCGGCTCCTCTCTGCCTTTTCGAACAACACCCGGCCCTCGGGAGACAAGAGCCCTGATGCTCAGCAGCCACTGCCTTTGAAACCCAATGAAACTGGTCCTTCAAGCCCTGGTGAGTCCGTCCCGTCTCACACCTGGTCAAGACAGGCAGGAATGACTGTCCCCTCTATACAGACAAGGAAAACTGAGGCCCAGAAAGTGACAGGAACACGTGTGGAGAGTGACGCAAAGTGAGAAGGACCCCTTCTCTATGTTTTCTTGTGAAATTACAGAGGAGGAAGCAAATAACGTTCCGCTCACCACACCGGCATGAGCTCTGGGGTCATGCAGCCGTGGGTTCTAATTTAGCTCTCACATTTATCAACCGTGTGTGACCTTGAGCCATTAATTAACATCACTGAGGCTCAGTTTGCCCATCTGCAAAGTGGGGATAAGAATACCATCTATCTGGGACGCCTGGGTGGCTCAGTTGGTGAAGCATCTGACTCTTGATTTTGGCTCACGTCCTGATCTCATGGTCATGGGATTAGGCCCTGCATCGGGCTCTGTGCTCACAGCACAGAACCTGCTTGGGATTCTCTCTCCCTCTCTCTCTCTGCCCCTCCCCTACTCACTCTCTCACTCAAAATAAACAGATTTTTTTTTAAAAAGTGCCATGTATGGGGCGCCTGGGTGGCTCAGTCGGTTAAGCGTCCGACTTCGGCTCAGGTCATGATCTCACAGTTCGTGGTTCAAGCCCCGCGTCGAGCTCTGTGCTGACAGCTCAGAGCCTGGAGCCTGTTTCAGATTCTGTGTCTCCCTCTCTCTCTGCTCCTCCCCTGCTCATGCTGTGTCTCTCTCTGTCTCAAAAATAAATAAACATTATTTAAAAAACTAAAAATAAAAAAATAAAAAGTGCCATGTATCTTACAAACCTATTGTAAGACTTAGATTAGATGGTACCTATAAAATGCTTGGCACAGTGGCTCACCACTCCATACATGAAGATAATGGTATTATTGTTATTCTAATGGAATGGCTTGTGATTAGGGTTAGTGCTGGGTTCATCTAGGGATCCTCAGTTTGTGCACTGTGGTGGAAACAGCTGTAGAAACTCCACACGGGCGTTGTCCTAGCTCTATTACTTGCTGTGTGAACCCTGGGCAAGTCATTTCATTCCGTCAAACCTCAGTTTCCACTTCTATAAAATGGGAGCAACTATACAACTTATCTCCGTGGGGTCTTGTGGCACGGTGCTTGGCTACAGCTCCACATAGTCAGAAGCAGAATAGGACGGGCACCCCACCCAGGTAACACATTCACCCCAGGGAAAAAGCCTCCCAGGCCATTACCAACAATAGCTGCCAGGTAACAAAGCTGTGGTTTGTTCTTCTCTTTGTCAGACTGACTCCCACTGGATCTGTGGGCTCTACCTTCAGAGTATATCCAGAAGTCCTCCCTGATACTCCCCAGCTGGTTCCTGCCCTTCTTCTCTGTGCCCATAACCTCCATCCCAGCTCTGGGCCAAACTCTATGGTGATACTCCCCACACTGCATTTAAATGATAAATTAGAAAGAATAGAAGTCTGGGGGGTGTAAGTGTGGAGACAGATACCATGCACGTCATCAGCTCTACATTTCAGAAGCGCACACAGTGCCCAGCACAAAGTGGGAACTCGGTACAATTGGTTGAATGGGTGCATGGATGGTTGAATGCCTAGAAGGAAGAAAAGAAGGGGGCGAAGGAAGGAGGCAGAGGAAAGAAGGAAAAAGTCTTGGCACCTGCTACTGCTTTCCCCTAACATCCCCCACCTGCTCCACTCAATTCTGAACCTTCATCTGCAAAGCAAATGTATGGTGCCCGGCCCTAATCTGACATCAGTTTCTATCAAGGAGTTAACCAAGGAGAATCAGGTCTGACTCTGGAGTGGATGCATTTTAAACAGCAGCCCCATCGCCTAACAATTCACCTGCATGAAGCTCATTCTCCATTTACTCTTCCAGGACACAATGAAGGGAAAAGAAAAATGAACAATTTATTTTCTTATTTAAGTATGTCACAGAGATAAGCAGCCCAGATGATCCACGTCTTAGTAACGTCTCTCTGTCTGGATAGGGACTTTGAGAGAGTTCCAAGGCTGGCTAGCATCTCCAGCTGCGCTCAAGGCGTGTGGACAGGTCCTGCCTGCCCCGCCACCCTCAGCCGCAGGCGATGCCGACATGCCCGGGCTCAGGTCTGCTGCAGCAGGATCCGTGCAGGACAGCACACACTCACTCCAGGCCCGTCTGTGCAAGGGAGAGAGTTCCCACTCCGTGCCCCAGAGGGCAAAGTACTGCGGGCACACGGATTTTTCCAGGGAGCAACTTGTCTAAATAATGAGTCTGGGGCGGAGGGGGGGAGAACCTGGCCCACTCAGCTCAGCCCCACCTGCCTGGCACCTCCCTAAACTTGCCCAGCAGGCCTGTCCCCTAGTGCCTGCGAAAGGTTTGGTAGATCTCTCCCACTCAGGGGTGATGTATCAACAAGCCAATCTGGCCCCACAGCCAAAGCCACATTGTCCAATCAGCTTCATCGTAATGAAGCTGACATTTTGATCTCTCCATTTGACTCCTCTCGTTTTTCACTCCGATTGCCCCAAACTCGAGAAGGAAGAAAGGCGTGGTGGGGAGGGCACAGAGCAGGAACTGGACACCCTGTGGGCCTTCAAATGCAGTAATGAGAGTTTGTGAGCTATTTTCAATATTTCACAGAGCCTCACAGAAACTGCATTTGTCCACGATCAAAACGCACAGGCCAAATAAATGCCGAGTGTCTGCCTCGGGCTGGAACTATGCCCAGCCAGTGAGGTCACACTCACTTTGTCCATTCTGATTGGTGGCACGGAGGTGTGGCCCTCCCAGGGCCCCACAGGCTTGAGAATGAAGGGATGTTGGCTTCCCCAGGCCCTCTGCTTACTGCATGAGAAACTGTAGCCACTGGGCAGGGTTGTCTGCTGCATCAAAAGGGGAGACTGTAATGAAGTGACTTTGGGGGGATGAATTGGGGGGAAGCTCAACCTCAGATAGAAGGAATGAGAAGGAGTTCCCAGAAGACACCTTTTCGCAGAGCCAAAATCAGCACCACCCATTAGAAAAATGAACGCCTCATGGCCTCAACAACATATGGGGGGGGGGGGCGTGCTCTGGAACAGGAGAGCTAGAAGGTAGAAAGGGGTGCATGTCTGCTTCCAGCGTGGATGTGGTTTTGCCCTCCTCAGTCTGGGGGCAGACCTGAAGGAAGCTGGGGACTCGGGCGAACTTTCCAGCCCCCTAGCAGAGTCTCCCTGTAAGCTCTTGGACATGGTGGGGGGATTTGGGAAAGAGCTGATCAGTGCCAACAGACCAGAAAATAACTGGCAGTTACGTATGTCTTTTTTTTTTTTAATTTTTTTTTCAATGTTTATTTATTTTTGGGACAGAGAGAGACAGAGCATGAACGGGGAGGGGCAGAGAGAGAGGGAGACACAGAATCGGAAACAGGCTCCAGGCTCTGAGCCCTCAGCCCAGAGCCCGACGCGGGGCTCGAACTCACGGACTGCGAGATCGTGACCTGGCTGAAGTCGGACACCCAACCGACTGCGCCACCCAGGAGCCCCCGTATGTCTTTTAAGAATAAAAGTGGGGAAAGAATCCATCCCCTCTTAATAAATGCTTGTCTGGTGGAAACAGTGCCTTGAAACCCCAGTTTCTTGGGAGGAAGTCAGCAACCCCAGTCATAACAAAGTTGGGATGTGTTGAGGAAAGGAGAGAGATTTGGCAGCCTTGCTTCACCCCCATGCCCCACCCCCACACCCCGTGGCAGCCTCAGCACACAGAAGAGGGAGGCCTCCTTTACCCCATGCTAGGGAAGGTTCCGAAGGCAGTTTTGCTGCTTGTCCGCTCCTTCCTCACCCCTTGCTGGGCCATGTTTTACCAATGGGCAGAACCATTGAACTAAAAGGCAAAGTGTTTTCACCAGATGCCCTCTGTCCTACATAAAAGCAGTGGGGAGACCAAGCCCATTATTCTCATGCTTAAGAAAGGGGATGCTGAGTGTGTCCTTAGACCCTGTCCCAGCCCTAACTCTGCACAAGCTCCTGAGCGCTTGCTTGGTTGCCAAGATTCACACTCCACTCAGAGTGGGAGATGGAAAGCACCCCTTGGGCTCAGGCCCTGAGCCATATTCTTCAACATGATGTACCTGAAAGCCTGTGCTTTGACAGGTATCAGGCACCTGCCCAGCTATTAATAAATGAATCAGTCCTTTCCCTTCCATCCAACTAGCACTCTCTGTCCTTATATCCCATCAATCTGAACCCCAGAAGGGAGGGGGTGTTAGGGACAGGTGTTACTGACATATCAGCCTGAACTCCTTCCAAGGCTCGCGCTTATCCCAACAGCTTCGGTGTCTGCCACTCCCCACTGATCTCTGCCGTGCCCTCCCCTCTATCCCAGAGGGTAAATCCTCCCCTGCTGCTCTCTGACCAAAATGCACATCACCAATTGGAGGAAGGCGAGAAAGGATGGGGTAGACCACACCGTCGCCACCGCCATTGCCAGAGTGCTGGGTCCCAAGTGTCCGGGAGCAAAGGGTGAGGCCCGGGTCACAGCAGCACTAGAGAAGATGTGGGAAGGCTCAGGAGCTCTGGGGGAGGCAGAATCCACAAGATCTGATTAGTGAGAGGCGGTGGGTGGGGGGTAGAATTCAAGAATGATTCCCAGATTTTCAGTTTTACAAAGATTCAAGGCTAGTGTGGCAACTCCTGGAGTCAGGACATAAAAGAGCACGGGATGGTGAGATGGCTTAGGGTGGGGTCACACGGGTGACAAAAGAAAGGGAGAATTTGGTTTGTGGCATGCTGGGGGGGGGGCTGGGCCCATGTGCGTGGTGTTGGATCTGGAGTTCTGGAGACCTAAACGTAGGATGCAGGGATCATCAGTATTTGGACAGCAGTGTTAAGTCCCAGGAAGGAAGGAAATGTCAAATCAACAGAGAAGAGGGCTAAGGGCAAAAACCTAGAGACACTGATATGAACGTAACTTTAAGTGGGGAGGGAGTGATGATCAGTGTCAGATCATGGTAAGGGGAAGGGACAGACAGAAAGTCAAGAGCAGGCTGTACCAGACTGGAGAAAGGTCTAGAGGCCATGAGAGACACTTAGATTTGGGAAGTAGGAAGTCACGTGGTGCCCTGGGCTGCAGCACTTCCCCCTGGAGTGGGGAGGGTGGAAGGCAGATGACGGGCACTGAGAAATGACAGGCACCCTCCTGGGAGCCTGGCTAGGAACAGAGGGAGAGGGGGTGACAGCCGAAAGGGGTGCAGAGTCAAGGAAGGGGCATTGTTCAGTGTGCTTTTAAGAAGAAAACAAAGTGTGTTTATGGACCCATGGGGAGGAGGGATGCCAATTACACCTGTGCCATATTCCTGGGTAGCACTTCCCAGCCCCAATTCAGCGGCGAGGTTCACGCAGTTTCCATTTTTGTGTGGTGGAAGAAACAAGGTTGTTCAGGATAGCCAAGGGGCAAGACTGCCCCAGCAGTGAAAATGGTCTCCAGACAGAGCCTGTGGTTCAGAGGAGCACAAGGCCAGGGGCAGACTACCCCAGGGACTGCACTGAGTGGAAGAGGCCAACAAGGGTTGGATCAAGAGGAAGAAGAAGAGTAAGGTTAGGCCAGACTAACTTCTAGGTTCACAGTCTGAGGCCTGAGGATGCTGAGTGGTGTCAGATACACAGTGGGTCCTTTACCACCCTACCTGACCCTAACCTCTCCAGACTGATCAACTCATTTTTTACCAAAGTGTTAATGGCTAACACTCCTCAAAATAATTTAGTTCTAACAACGGACAACAGAATCTTCCTGCAACACAGGCTGACACACACCAGCTATCTCATTACTCCGTATCAGAAATTTCCACCACCCCCTTGCCCCAGCCTCTCAGCAACCTTGGGGAATCTACCATAATCTGGAGCAGCAACAGGAAACAGAAAGGAAAACTTCACTGTGTCTCTTCCAGGTGTTGAGCTTTCCCTGACGACCATTCAATATGCTTTCATTCACTCAACAAACACAGACTGACCGTCTACCATGCTCCAGGCACTGTCTCAGGTGCCAGGGACACTGTTGGCGTGAACAAAAGAACCCAAACCCGTCAGTGGGGCATGGACTTACATGGACAAGGGGGCAGGAGAGCTGTGTGCTCAGAGCCAGGCCCCTCACAAACACAGACCTGTATAGGCGAAATTGCAAGGTCAGGCTGTTTGCCTCATCCTGCTACTGAAACAACTGAGGCCCAGAATGAACTAGGGCCAGGATCTGTGTTGTATTGGACTTAACTCCAAAGTTTGTGCTGAGAAAGTGGGTCCCCTAGTGCTTCTTAGACTCTCTGGCACAGGAATCATCTGGGGTCTTGTTAAAGTGCGATTCTGATTCAGCAGGTGGGTGGTGAATTTCTAAGAAGTTTCCTGGCAAGGCTTTGGGCCACACCTTGGACCCCAAGGGCCTACTGTTTCCCAAACTCATCTGAACATGAATATTTTTCTCCCAGGGCACTCATTTAATAGCCCCAACCCCACAAATGAATGCCATCTCTGGGCCTCCCAGGGTCTTTATACTTCCTGCCTTAGCATCCTTATTTGCGCTACTGGCCCTTTGCCTCGATTTCCCTGTGGAGTCCCTGGCTCCACACAGGGAAGACAGACTCTCTGCTAGGTCAGGGCCCCTCCCCTGGGGGCCGGTCCTGCTCCAGCCAGGAAGGTAAGAGGGCTGGAACCTGAATTCCTTGGCCTCACTCTGGGAGCATCCTCCAGAAGCCTGCCTTGACCAAGCCCTGACCCCAGCCTCACCCCACCCTGACCCCAGCCTCACCCCGCCCTGACCCCGCCTGACCGACCCTGCCTTAGCCTGCCTGCAACGCCTCTGTCTTAAAATGCCAGCTGCCTCTCACCACAAGGCCCGAGGAAAAAACGGCATTTCGGTGCTTTGTGTCTGCTCTTCAACGAGTATTAACTCTAGAATAATGGGAATTAGTACACTGAGGAAGTAGAGGATAAGACTCCCCTGAGTGCCCTGATTTCTCACCTAGCAAATCAGGGCCTGGCGGAAGAGCTCTGGGACTCAGGAGCTCCAAGCTGGCGGGCTAGCCCTCACCAACAGGCCCTTTGTTGGGTGGGTCAAGCAGTTTGGGAATGTAAATGCCTGCCCGCAGAGCTTGGGGGTTTCTCCTCAGGAAGCCACCTAATCTGACAGCGCAAATCTGGTCAGCTCTGGGGTCTGCAGCCTCTGGACACAGGTCCTGCCTCGGCCAGGGCGAGGCCGGGGGGAGGGGAGCGGGGCTCGCTTCCACTGCAGGATCCTGGGGTCAAGACCAGGGTCATAGCTAGGTGAGCCGGAGTGGGTGGTTGAAGGCCTATGTCCTTTGAGCTCCACCTTGGGACCTGGGGAGCTGTTTGCCTGAGAGGCTCTCAGACAGACCCTGGATGCATAATAGTAATAGTAGGAGGAACTCGTTAGGGATACAGACTGCACACCCCGCTCCTAGATACTCTGATTCAGAAGACCAGGGGGAGGGCCTGGGACTCTACATTTGTCACTGGAAACTGGGCTACAGTGATGGTTGTGCCTGAGGGGCCTGAATCAGACCGGCTTTAAATCTGGCCTCTCCCCTGCCCCGCAGTGTGGTCTGGGGCTAGTAACTTCATCTCCTTCGATTCCCATTTCCTCATCCGCAAAATGACTGACTTCTTGGGAGCACCGGGTTTAAGAAGAGGAAAGTGCAGCTCGCAGCCAGGGGCCTGAGTGTTCCCTAACGGACAGCTTCCAGCTTCCAGGACAGAGGCAGCGGTGCGGCTGGTGGGGAAGGCAAACCACGCGCCCCAGAAGCTGCCTGCAGTTTGCAGCCTTTGTCCAAGCCACTCCCTGTCCAGCACCTCCTACCCCACATCCTCAGCATCCAAGGGACCAAAGCTCACCCCTGGGGAGCCTGCTTGCTCTCTGGGGGAGGCCCGGCCTGCCACCTCCTCCCCTCTGTTCTCTTAGACCTCCCTGAGCCTCTGGGAGCTTATAACTGTCCTTAGGGGAAGGTACTGGCTTTGAAATGGTATTTGTAGGCATGACCCCCAGCCCAGGGCCACAGCAAGCAGCCCACTGTCCCTAAGCAGATGGCAGTGGCCAAGGGCCTTAAAAATCCTCCTTGTTGACAGAGCTGCTGGGCCAGAGCCTGGCTAAAGGAAAGGCCATGGACAGGGAGGGTCCCAGGTCAGGTGGGGGTGGGGGTCAGGTGGAGACAACAAGGTCAAAGGTCAGGAAGAGGGCCCAACTGGAGGTGAAGACAGGGGTGAGAAGAAGATGACAACAGTGCCAGGGAGGTCACAGGACTGAGGAAAAGGAGGGAGGGAAAAGGAAAGGGGACGGAGATGGGCTGAGGAGGAAGAGAGCGGCAAGCAGGTGGAATGATGGAAGTGGGGAGGGGCACGTGTGACTGGATACGGAGGGGCTCTGAGGGTCTCCCCTCCAGACGGTCTGCTGAGTCAGGCCCAAGTAAGGAGATTTCCTGTTTTTATTCCTTCTGGCGGAAAGTTTGGTGATGTTCTCACGGTGGCAGGATTAAGAGCCCCGCAATTTACGGTCCACGATTTATGGAGCCGGGTTCCTGGACTCCTGACAGTGCTGTCACATGTTTACTCCCTCTGGAAAGGCAGGCAATGGGGTGGGGGGGGACGCAGAAAAAAGAGGATTCCTTTACCCCCTCCCTGCCTTCTCTCCCCAACTCCTCCTTCCTTCAGAGGCCTGTGCCAGCCCACCCAGCCAACCAAACGGGTCACACCCCAGCTCGAACCCTCCAGACTCCCCACTGCTAGAACGCTGCTTGCTCTAGGAGCCTTCCTCGTCCCCTAAAGTCTGGAAAGTCAGTTACCCCTCCTTTTTTCTAATTGTGGCAAAATATATGTAATGTAAAAGTTATCACATTAACCACATTTAGGAATACAGTTCAGCTGGTTAACTACATTCACACTGTCGTGCAACCATCACCACTCCAGAACTCTTCTCATCTTGCAAAACTAAAACTCTGTACCCACTAAACACTAACTCTCCCCTCCCCTCTCCCCTGAGCCAGCAACCCCCATTCCACTTTTCTGTCTCTATGGATTTGACTACTCCAGATAGCTCATCTAAGTAGAATCATATGTTATTGGTCCTTTTGTGACTGGCTTATTTCACTTAGCATAATGTCTTCAAGGGCCATCCATGTTGTAACATGCGTCAGAATTTCCTCCCTTTTTAAGGTTATGTAATATTCCCCTGTGCCCGTGTATACACCACACTTGGCTTATCCATTCATCCGCTGATGGACACTTGGGTGGCTTCCACCTTTGGGCAATTGTGAGTAAAGCAGCTAGGAAACTTGTCTATGTCCCCAGGGCATCTGAGAGTCGGGCACAGCACAGACCCACAGTAAATGCCTTGCTGAAAGACTAAGTAATCCCTCCCATTCTCTAAGCGGGGCACCCATTAGGTAACAAATTTCTCCTTTAGCTGGCATCTTCAGAAAACACAGGGCCTTGAGCCAGAAGAGAGACCTTTCACAGGAATTGGGAGCCCAGTGTGGATAGGAAGGTTCTGGAAATCCTCAAAACCCTCTGAACAGAGAGCCAGTCCTACAAGAGGGTAGACCCAGATGTCCTCACATGTCTCAACTTCTGCCCTTTACAAAACACTGATAGGTCTGGCCACATCAACATGAAGCATCCCTGTCCAAAGAAAAATGCTAAACCAAACAGACAGATGAAAGATTGGGAGAAATGATTTGTAACCTCTGAAACTAACCAAGGATAATATCTGGAATATAGAAAGAACTTCTACAAATCAACCAAAAATTTTTCTAAATTAAGACAGGAAGTCCAATTTAAACGCAGGCAAAGACGATGAATAGACAATTTGCAAAAAGAAACTCAAACCACTAAGCATATAAGAGATACTCAAACTTACTAGCAATGAGAGAAATGCAAATTAAAACGATGAGATGGCATTTTAAACTCATCAGGATGGCACACATTAGAAAGGTGGACAAGAGCAGGTATTGGTGATGACATGGGGGGACAGAAACTGTTGTCCACTCTGGGTCAAATGGGTCCTGGTTCAGCCTTT
Source organism: Lynx rufus (assembly GCF_022079265.1). NCBI lineage: Eukaryota > Metazoa > Chordata > Mammalia > Carnivora > Felidae > Lynx > Lynx rufus. Next base: position 196,558,829 of record NW_025814834.1, on the reverse strand, counting down.
CTGGAAAACATTATGGCACAGCATAGAAAATAAACATATTAACTCAAGGATCCCAATTGTCCCTTTATATAGCCCAGACTTAGTCTCACACAGGGTCCCAAGAGAGCATAAATGAGGATGTTCTTCAGAGTTTCATGTGTGGCCAGGAGTTACAGCCAAGCCAGGGTCTCTCCTGGGGGGATGGATATACAGAATGTGATGGAAACACAGCTCATAATGCAACACAGCAGTTAGAAACCACAAACCAGACAAACACAGGAGCAGGGCTAGATCTTTTATTTATTCATTTATTTGAGAGAGAGTGCATGTGTGAATTGGGGAGGGGTAAAGGGAGAGAGAGAAAAAATCTTAATCAGGCTTCATGCTTAGTGCAGAGCCCGATGTGGGGCTTGATCCCACAACCCTGGAATCATGATCTGAACCAGTATCAAGAGTCAGACACAACTGACTGAGCCAGTCAGGTGCCCCAGGGCTAGATCTTTAAAATACAGTGCTGAGTAAAGTAAGAAACTGCAAGAAATGTATAGTTCAAGATCACCTATGTAAATTAAAAATACCTATAACACACTAAACAACCTTACATACATTGTAAGGATCTATGCATATTTCAAGATATCTGTCAAATATGTCAGGGTGGGTACAGATAAAGGAAGGCAGCAATGCCTTGGGATTGAGGATAAAGAAAGGAAAAATTTTAAATAAAACAAGAGAGGAGCCTTGCACAGACAGGTGATCATAAAGTGTCATGGTCTGAAGGTGGGATTAATTCAATGTCAGGTACCTGAGCTCAAAACAAACAAACAAACAGGCACAAAACAAAAAGCACCTGTGTCTTCCATGTGACTCAGGAAAACTACCTCTGTAACATTTTCCTCTTTCCATGTTTCTGGGAGCAAACTGTCAAAGGAGATGTGAGTCCCAGTGGTCTTGGAATATAAGATCTTGGAACTTTCATCTTGCTACAGTTAAAAGGCCTCAATGAAGAGCGTGTCCTCTGGATGGATGTGTTAGTGAAGAAGAAGCCTGGGCTATCAACCTCTCCCAGACTGAACGCACAGCGATGCTGCCCCAGGGCTGGTGGGTGGGTAGAGAGAAGGCTGCACCATATGTCTGATGGGATGGGGGTGGTAACTGCTTATCCCCTCCCTTCCAAGTTTTCCTGAGCAGCCACACAGTCCATCGGAGGGTAAGAATGGACCAGGGCCAGGAAGCTCAGCAAGCCCACCCTTCCTCACTCACTACCCCTGTACCCGGAAGGTCTGCATCCCTGGGAAGCCAAGCCAGCCTGGCCACTGGGCAGGACCTCCCACTGGATGGGGCTTAGACTCATGGCCCATTCTAGTATCTCCGGGTCCTATTTGTTTTGTTCATTAAAGAGCTTCCAAGTCCAGCATTACAGAGACACAGTGAGTAATATTATCCCCATTTTATAGGCAAGGAAATAGAGGCCCACAAAGATGAAATCATGGTTGCATAAGTTAGAGAGGCACGACCGAGACTGGAATACTAGTTTCCTGACCCTCAAGCCAAATTTCTAGACATATATCAAGCACATGAGACTATCTTCCTCCCAGCGGTGGATCTGCTGTGGGTCAGCCCTTCCAGGCCTACCAGGGACAGAGGGGCAGAAGGGCAGGGCCACACAGGTCCCTCGGATGAGAGGATGCCATCCCGGAGGTGGCTGTTTTCATGCTAGGAACTTTTTAACGTGGATTGAAAATGAATCATTACACTCTCACCTCCTCTTATTGCCAAGGAACGTGCCAGAAGCCCACACACCCTCACCAAGTCTCACTCAATCTCTCGGCCTCTCTCCATACTCAGCCCCCACTCAGGAAACAGTGAGGGAGGACACAGTGAGGGTCAGTAAGTGGTAGGCGAGACCCAGGCTGAGAGTGGACAGTCAGGCAACGAGCAGGCAAACCTCCCAGGGCTGAGTCAACCCGACCACGCCTGCTCATCCTAGAAGAAGCCACACAAACCACCCGTGCATTCCCTAACACGGACTTGTATCTCAAATGATCTACATTTCAAACTCTCTGCTTTCTCCCTTCAAGCTTAACACCATCGCACTTGCTCACTGCCATTCAATACACAGATGTAGCTACTTAATAATGGAACTTAGTCTACCTCTGATTTGAAAACCCAGAAGATGGCCACATCATTTTTTTTTTGAGGTTTCTGGATGATAATTGCACTTAATTGAGTATAAATTGGACATTGGCAGAGAGGAAGGCTATTTGTGCCGCAACAGGAGCCCTTGTTTTCTGCTCTAGACCACATGGGAGATTTTCAAATAAGTTTCTAAGAGTCGTCTTGGTGCTATCAGTAATGTAACCACATATACATTATTTCTAGCATCATAAAAGTTCCTTATGATGATGATTTTCAAGGATAAGATGGACATCCTCGGAGAAACCAATTCCATTTAAAATGTTCTGACATTGTACAGAAACAAATAGGTAGAAAGTAAAAGGCAGTTTCCAATGGGGAGACGCTCCAAAAAAAGGAGTACTACTGAGGTGAACCCCTATACCACGGAGGAAATTGCTTTTTGTGGGAAGAGTCACCCCACTCCCTAGCTTTAGGGAGGACACAGTGCCTTCTTTGGTGCTAGGCTGCACGGGGGCTCCTGGCATGTGCCTGGCATATTTCTCTGATAGGGTTCGTGGTGATGGCCACAGAGGACTCCCAATTTCTCCCTGAAGAGTGACCTCTGATAGCAGGAGATCGGCGCCTCCAGCATTTTAGAATCCATGCAAGACTGGAATGGGGCGCCTGGGTGGCGCAGTCGGTTAAGCGCCCGACTTCAGCCAGGTCACGATCTCGCGGTCCGTGAGTTCGAGCCCCGCGTCGGGCTCTGGGCTGATGGCTTAGAGCCTGGAGCCTGTTTCCGGTTCTGTGTCTCCCTCTCTCTCTGCCCCTCCCCCATTCATGCTCTGTCTCTCTCTGTCCCAAAAATAAATAAACGTTGAAAAAAAAAATTAAAAAAAAAAAAAAAAGACTGGAAGCAAGGGCTGATGGGGATTTTCTATCTGCTGGGATTTCACAATTCAGGTAAATAAAAACCTGAGGAGCTCTGGGGAGGAAGAAGGAGATGCTACAATAATGTGAAGCAGGTAGTTTTTGGTGCCCTCGCTCATTTCCGTTTCCTTATAGTGCCCACCCCACATGTCCCAGTAGCCCATCCCATTCACCTAACTCAAGCTGTCCCAATACATCCTGACGCACCCCCGTCCCACCCCATCCCACCAGGACACATTCACCTCCACTCTACCATATCCCAATTGTCCCATTCCACCACAACCAATACCACCCCTCCCATCCTATCCCATTCCACCCCAATTCATTCTAACCCATTCTACCCCACCCACCCCATCCTACCAGTCAATCCCCTGAACACTCTCAATCTAACCCTCTCAAACCCACCTCAAACCATTGTATTTCACTCAACCCTATTCCCTTCCATTCCACCATCCATCCCAATCCACCCCAATACATCCTATCCATCCCATTCCCAAAACCTCCCCAGCATTCTTGATCCTACCCCAACTCATTCCTTCCTATATGATCTCAGTCTATCTCAAATTATTTTATTCCTCCAATCCCAAAGTATGGTATTCCATTCCATTCCCTCCCCTCCCATACACTGCTTTGCCAAGGCTCTTGTTTGTGATTGTATACAGAGGCATGACCATTCTTTGTGTTACATGAAGCTACGTGAGAAAGCCAAAGGGTCTCACCCTCCCCCAAACATCTAACAGTTGAGTGTGTATCTGAGTGGGAGAGGAGAAAAAAGATACAGAATCTCATCTTTAAAAGAAAGGTATGGAAAGATAGTCCAGGGAACTGAACTCTCAAGAGTCCAGAAAGAAAATAGGGCACCTGGGTGGCTTAGTTGGTTAAGCATCTGACTTCAGCTCAGATCATGATCTCATGGTTCATGAATTCCAGCCCCACATTGGGTGCAGAGACTGCCTGGGATTCTCTCTCTCTCTCTCTCTCTCTCTCTGCCCCTCCCCCATAGGCATGTACACACAAGCACACACACTCTCTCTCTCAAAATAAATAAATAAACTTAAAAAAAAAAAAAAAAAAGAGAAGAGTCCCGGGGCGCCTGGGTGGCTCAGTCGGTTGAGCATCCAACTTCAGCTCAGGTCACGATCTCGCGGTCCGTGAGTTCGAGCCCCGCGTCAGGCTCTGGGCTGATGGCTCAGAGCCTGGAGCCTGCTTCCGATTCTGTGTCTCCCTCTCTCTCTGCCCCTCCCCCATTCATGCTCTATCTCTCTCTGTCTCAAAAATAAATAAATGTTAAAAAAAAATTAAAAAAAAAAAAAGAGTCCAGAAAGAAAGAAAATAAATATGAGTCTCCCTTGTCTCTCTTACCTTACAAGAGCCAGGAAAAAGTTCTAAGAACCACACCATCATTTTCAGGTTGAGAAAACCCCACATTGCATAGGCCACCCTTTGCTTTCTTTCTGTGGGTCCAAGGGAGAGTCAAGTTGTGTTCAAAGCCAGTGAATCCTAAGACAGTGTCTCTGTGAGGCAGAGGACCCTGAAATAATCCTCCATTTTCAGGTTCATCCAGATGGTCCCCTGTTGTGGAAAATCATGCCTCTGACAGAGAGTAGGGGTTTGGAGGCCATACTGGTCTCAAGGAGCAAGGCCCCAGGACAGTATCAGTGACATCAACCAACCTCTAGGGGGAGATACGGGATCCTCCCTGTTACCCCTCCAGGAAGAGGAGTGATGGTTGGGTAAGTGGGCCACCCCACTGAAAGTGCCAGGTGTACTTTCAGCAGGAGGAACGGGGAGGGAAGACTCTTGCAGATGCACAGAGCAGTACCTCAGAGGGGTGCTGTGTTAGAACCCTTCCCCTCACGATTCTAAGAGGCCGGTGTACAAAGTAGTAGCAGCAGCCCCAGTGTGGTGGTGGTGGCCGTGGCCGTGGGCGGTGGCGGCAGCATCAGTAACACATACTGAATACTAACCAAGTCCCGCACTGTGACAATGCTTTCCAGGAATTAGGAGAGTGGCCCCTGGAGTCAGGTAGCCCTGAGGGTTGATCCTATCTCCTTTACCTATCTGCTCCAGAATCTTAGCCAAACTGCTTAATTTGTGAGCCTTTGTCTCTTCAAATCTGATAAAGTGCCTGGATTGTTATGCGAATTGAATAGTAATGTCTAAGACAAATGCCGGACTCACTGAAGTGCAGCTGCTATCAGTAAGACAGGGAAGGGCTGGGGCTGCCTCCCACCTAGGGGATGCGTCTTCACCCCTTCCCACTCCCATAAATCCTTTGCCTTGGGAATGTCCAAGAAGGCAGTCTGAGGGTCAGGAAGCCTTGGGTTCCAGGGAACCTGCCTCTGATCTTCTCAACAGGTGCTTATTGAGTATCTGTGGTCTGGTCTACACTGCCCTGCCCGAGTTCACAGACCTTCAGGGGATACAAACAGGTATTACCTCGCTAAACAGAACAATATGTTCTGATGAGTTTTACAACAGGGAGCTTGGGGATTGTGAGAGTTCATGGCAGAGTTCAATCAAGATGGGTGTTTGGGACTAGCAGACCAAGGTGACATCTTTGCAGTCACAGGAACTATGGTGGAGATGCATGGACCAGGGCCGCATGAGGGGCTGGAAGTCTGGGGTCCAGGCCGTGAGTGCCAACAGCAGCACAGCATAACTCGGGGTGGGGGCAGCCCAGGGGGAAGAGCAGGGCAGAGGCACGCAGCCTGGGCAGAAGGATCCCCGGGGGCATAGCGCCAGCTGGGCCCCTTTAGAAGTTGAACAACAGTGGGGTTGTGAGTAAGATATTCAGAGTTGGACAAACTGGCTTTAAGCCCTGGCTTGGCCATTGACTTGTTATGTGGTTAAGTTACATATCCTCTCTGAACCTATTTCTCCACCTACAAAATGGGGATAATAATATTGCCAGCCTGACCACATTGCTGTGATGGTTGAGTTAATACAAGCAAGTGCTTGAGATGGTACCAGCACATGATGAAGACTCAGTGACCACCAGCTATTCGTGTTACTCCCTTGGATACCTAGGGGGTAGCTGTGGTGGGGGGAGGCGCAGGCCACAGTGAGGGATCACAGGCTTCTCAGCTGAGTCCTTTGTCCTCAGGGTTACCGCTCCAGCCCTGGCTTCCACTAAATGGGCACACTGGACGAGCTAGGTTATGCAGTGCATCTGGTGCATTTCGGATTTCTAGTCCTTTCCACAATGCAGGAATGACTTGCCCCTTTTCCAAGTGGAGAATGTGAGCTTGGAGAGGTCTGAAGATCAACCAGTTCTCCCACAAGGAACATCTGGCTCTGCTGGGCAATCAGATTACCTGCTGGCCTGAAAATGATGATGAAGCAGAGGCAGGTCAAGGTGATGCTGCCGAAGACACCCGCTGGACTCTTCTGGACAAACCCACACCCTGCAATCTAAGAGCCTGAAAATCTGGTTCTCTAGTCCCCTTGCACATGATTCCAGGCTCACCTTCAACAAAGCCATGTTCTCGCCAGCTGGAGATATGGTCAACATCATCTGCTATGCTCAGCTTCTTTTTTCAAAACCATAAACTTGCTGCTCAATTGCAAATGGAAATTCAAATCCATACTCTGGTGACTGAGTGGTTCAAGACCTTTCCTTGGGGGTGTGGGGACAGTTATATCTAAAGGATTGTTGCATCGATTCTGAAATCTAAGGAATGATCTACCAATCTGTGATATTTTGTTCTAGAGGGAGAGCAACGGGGGACCAGGGCATCTTCATCACCTCTGGCTGTCTTGCCCTCTAAAACTCTTGATTTAGCCTTATCAGTCCTTAAAAAACTGTCCAAGAAAAAAAAAATATTTAAAAACCATCCACTGATTTAACAACCATCTATCAGGCTCCAATTCTATGCTAGGTCCTGAGCTGAGTGCTGGTGATATCAAGAGAAATAAAGTACTGTTCCTGCCTTCAGGAAGCTCATAGTTTAATACAGGAGACAAACAAATAAATACTTTGAATACAATTCAATTCGTACTATAATCAAACACTGGGTATGATCAATGTCCCAGTATGCAAGAAACCTCTGGAAACAAGCACTTAGGGAACAAGCAAAGCAGGGAGAATTTTTTTTTAATAATTTGGTATTTGATTTTTGTTTTTTAAGCAATGAAGAGGTCAGCATGGGAAAAATCAGAAGTTCGTAGGAATTCCTTATACTTCCAGTTCAATATGGCTTTTATTTTGAGTTACTTAGTAAGCACATGGGAGGCACGACAGCCTTGTCAATGCTCAGAGCCTCTGAATCCAGAGAAAAGTAGCTAGGTTAAGAGCAATTGAGGGTCGGCACTAGATGGCCACCTGGTAGGGGAGGCATTGAAAATGACTCTAAGGTTTCTGGGCTGGGTAAGTGGAAGGCTGCGGGTGCTACCAGCCTACACGTGGAATACTGGAGGCTCAGGAAAGGAAGTAATGAGCTTGCTTTGGAAGGGGAACATCTAGGTGAAGTTATCCAAGAGTCAGTCGGATATATGGGCTGTCTAGACCCAGAGTTTCGATGGACTAGGAAGCCAATAGATATATCAGAGGTGTCTTGGCAGGAGACATGTCTGGAAGCTTCACTGTGGTAGTGGAAGGGATGGGCCCTGGTAAGCTCACCCACAAAGTGGTGCAAGGAAATGAAGAAAGACACAAGGAACGGAACACTGCAGGAAACACTTACAGGAGGGGAAGAAGTCCACCAGAGACTGGGAAGGAACAACCAAGAGGTAGGAGAGAAATCAGCAAAGCACCGTAGCCCAGAAACCCAAGGAAGAGAAATTTTGAAAGGAGTAACCCAAAGTGTTCAAAGTCACAGAGAGGTAAAGGAAAATAAACACAGAGTAAGCAGGATGGATTTGATAATTAGGATGGGCATCGGTGATCCTTCCTAGAGAGTTCCTATCCTAGGGACAAAAGGCAGCCTGCAGTGAGTGAGAGGTAGCAAAGAAAGTGAGTTGAAGACCCCTTTGAAGACACTCATAAAGGCAAAGAGATGGGATGGTAGACAGAAGGTCACTAAGGCTGAGAAATCTGGTTAGCTTGTTTTCTATTAAAGATTAAGCTGTTCACAGGCCAAGGGGAAACAGAAGAAGGGAGACAGACTGACCCACAGTTAAGAGAGGTTGATGAGAGGTTTCTATGGAGGCTGCAGTGGGGGCGGGGGGGGGTGCGTAGTGTGAGGCAGGGCCCACATGGAAGCGGTTGAGGTCTAAAGAAAGGTGGGTGAGGAGGCTCCCCCTTTTCAAATCCTTATATTCATTTTATTCAGTCCTCCCTGGTCCAAGGAAGGGAGACAGCTCAGTCCTGAGCATCTTTTAAAGTCAACAGAGTGAAGAGAACACAAAATGAATGTGCTTCCCTCTCTAAAGTGCCAAACTCTGCGATCATCTGTCACCAAGTCCATTTCCAAATCTCTGCTGCTTGCAAGGCCAAAAAGCACATCAAAATGCGGGAAAGGCTTTAAAAAAAAAATGCACTGGAAGCACCGTAAGTCAGAGTGCCCGCCAGAGAACGAATGCCCCCTCCCCCGAGCAATTCACCACCACCACCACTGCTCTACTGACCACAGAGCTGGAATCCAATGGATCTCTACAAGGCAAGATTGCAGCATCCCCCAGCAGTGTGCAAGCTCCTGTGAGTCGGCCCTTTTCTTTCCCCAGGGACATGACATCCCCAAGGGGCAGGGACAAATCTAGCTAGAAAAACAGTTACATCACATCAGGAGCAGTCTAAGTCTGTTGAACCAGAGCAAGGGCCCCACCTGGACAAACGTCGGAGAGGCCTGACAGTCCATAGCAGCGGTTCCCCCACCGCCCATGTGGCAAGTCTGGGTGACCAGCAGTGTCGCGGTGAACAGCGCAGCCACCCAGTGGGTGTGGGTGTGCGCGAGGCCTGAGCTCCTAGGCGAGCGCACCGCGGGCGCCCCTCTCTGGGTGTCGGCAGCTATGACTCTTAGGAGAACCCAGAAAGTCCTGTCAAGTCGGGATGGGAAAGCTGAGGCTAGCTTGGGGCGCCTTCCCAGACCAGCAACCGGAACATTCCCGGCTAAGGAGGTGGTGACTGTCTGCAGGTACGGGTTCACTGGATATTGGAGCCCAGAGCGGGGCGGAAAGCTCTCTCGTGAAGGGGCGCATTTTCTAAGAAGGGAGCACTTGAGATGCTGGAGTGGCGGAGGCCAAGCCTTCAGAGGTTCAATCGGTGGTTTAAAAGAAAAAAGAAAAAAAAAAACACCAAAAAAAACAAGAAAACAAACAAAAACAAAAACAGCACGGATCCAGGCCGGAGGTGTTCCTAGTCCAGGCCTAGGCAGCAGGTGTTACCGGTTTTCTCCCCCAGTGAGTGTCAGCCTCTGGGCTAAATGAAAATGCGGCCCCAGGCATCGCCCGTTGGACCCGTCCCCACCCGGGCACGCGGAACTTTCTAGGCTGTGGCTAGAGCTGAGCGTCAGAGGGGTGCAGGAGATAAAGTGGAAGGGCACCAGTCGGGGCCAGTGATTCCCCACTGGAGACTGGGTTCTCCCAAGGTCCGCGTGCCTTCCCCAATACGCCAGCTGCAGCCAAACACCCGCGAAGTTCCGGGACTCGCCGCACCCGCCGGGTCTGCCCCCCTCCCTGACTCGGTCGCAGGGAGCAGGTCCCGCCGCCCGCGCCGCCGCAGCCGCAGCCCCGGCGCTCGGCTGCAGCAGGGCGCGGGAAAGGGCACTTTGGCGCGGAGTGGGAACCGAGGGGAATGTGGCGGCGCGGAACCTGACGGCGACACTCCCTCCCCCGCCCCCGGGCACAACCGCCGCCCCCGCCTCCCCGTGGCTCAGCACCCTCCAGCCCCCAACCTGAGCCCTCCCGCAAGGCGTGCGCGGGACCCCGGCCCTGGGCGCGCGCCCACCTGATTCCCCCCTTCTAGCCCCGAGCGCCGGGGGAGGGGGACACTTGGGGAGGAGGTGGTGGCCGCAGTCTCGAGGCGGCTCCGGCTGGGGCGCGGGCTTCATTCACCAGAAAATGGGCGGGGGCAGGAAGGGCAGACCCCGCAAACGCGGAAACGCGGAGGGGGCACGCCATTCGTCTCCAGCCCCCAGGACCAGTGTGCCAACCGGAATCGGGAGGCGGCGGTGGGGGGAGGGCTCCAGGAAAGTTTATCGGGGAAAAGCCTGGCACCTTGGGGGGCTGGGAGGTTGGAGCAACTGAAGCCACGGTCCGGGTGCCCCTCAACCCCTGGCGGGGATGTCGGTCTCCCAGGCCCCCGCGCCGGCGGGATCCGGCCAAGTTGCGGCTGGGGTTGGGGGTAGCAGTGAGGGTGACGGTGGAGGTGAGGACGCCGCTGAAGGTGGGGGGGGGGGTGGGGGGGGAGGATGGGGGGCCGACTGAAGCGAGGCTGAGCAGGAGGGTGGGCGACTGGGAGTGGGGAAGGTTAAGGGGGAGAGCGGGGGAAGGGACAGGGACCGTGTCGGGGAGGGGTGGGCACGGGGCTCGGGTGGGGCGCGCGGCCGCCGCGTCTCCCCGGCGCGGCCGGACTTACCCGCGGCGGCCGAGGCGCCGAGCAGCCCCCAGCCCAGCAGCAGCAGCAGCGGCGGCGGCGTTGGCGGCGGCGGCGGGCGGCCCCAGCGGCTCCCCGCGCCCGGCACGAGCGCCGAAATCCCGGCTCCGCCGCGAGCCCTCCCCGCGGGGCGGCCGCAGCGCCCCTGCTCCCGTCCCAGCGAGCGCGGCATGGCGCGGCCGGCAGCGCCGAGGGAGAGGCTCCGCTCGCCGCCGAGGAGAAAGGAGGTCAGGAGAGCTCTGGAGCTTTTTTCTGCTCGGAAAAAAATCCCGGTACGCGGGAGCCCTGAGCTTCTGCGGCTGGAATGAACCAAGTGTCCGCCCGGCCGGGGAGAGGCGCGCTGCGCTCTCGGAAATGACTCGCTCCAATCCCGCTTCGCGGGGTTCGCGCCGGGGGGCGGAGGGGGGGTGAATTATCCCCGGATTAATCACTCCGGAGCCGCTTCTCCGCCGCTCCAAATGCTGGGGGTGGAGGCGCAGCAAAGGAAAAAAATATTGGAGGGTGGGGGTTCCTCTTCAGCGCCACCTCCACCTCCAGATAAACCACAAATTACATCTAAAGGGTTGTTTATTCCTGTTTGTTTTACAATTGACCAGTTTCTTTTAAGTTCAGTCTTCTCGTTGCCATTTATAAGATTACCCATTAATACACCACCCCCCCCATACACACGCGCGCGCACATACACACAGTGATACACACACACACACACACCAGCCTCTTCCACGTTTGGAAATTGGAATACTGTCTGGGAAAAGGTAACCAAAGAAGGATGCGGTTTCCCAAGTCACGGCTCTTACGAGCTGATCATGGGTGGTGGCTTCGAACTTACAATCTGGGGCCGAGGACTATGTTTAGGAGCCCCATTCGCAATAGCCTCCTACCCCATCCCAGGAGAAGGGTGTGCGTGCGCACATCCAGGGTTAAGAATTGGAGGGGAGGGAGGTGGAGACCCGTCCCTTTGGCTCGGTGCGGTCCTACCCCTGCCCTAAGACAAAATCGGGATGGAGGGAAGAGTGCATGTGTGCGCTGAGGTGGGGGAGGGAGTGGAGGGGATGCCTGGGGCAGGTGAGGTTGGTGGAAGGACGGTGCGAGAGTTACTTGTACAATGTATCCTCAAAATTAAATAGCCGGACCCTGCTTCTTCTCCCCCACCCCTCCCAGCCACGGCCCCAAGCCCGGCGAGTTTCTCTCAGTGGCGTGAGCTGCTCCCCCACCTCTCCCCTGTCGCCGCTGCCGCCTGCCCCCTAGGGTTCAGCGTCGGTCCCCACCCCATCCCCCACCCCCACTCGGTCGCCCTTTCTGTCTCGCCTTCCCTAGGCTCCTCCGTCAGTCACGATGGCTCCTTCGCTGTCTACGCCAAACTCTGGGCGAGGAGGAAGAGATGCTGCGAGGGGGGCGGGGGGGGGGGAGAGGCCGGAGGGGACCGGGAGGGGCAAAGCTGGGGGTGGGGAAAGCCCCCGCTGGCGCGCCCAGCGGAAAGGCACTACAGTCGGTGAGCACCCCACCCCCTTTGCCTAAGGCACCGGGGGAGGCTGCGCTCCGGGCTTAGGGGGTTTGGCCAAGCCGGAGCTCGGGTGTCTGCGAGCCCAGGGGGCAGTGCCCTGCGGTCCGTGGGGCCTGGGAATTTTTGGGAAAGAGCCTGGAAAGGGCTTTCAGGTTGTCGATCTCAGATGGGGAGGGTGATGGGCTGGGCACGGTCGGAGGAGTGGATGCTTGTCCTTGCTCCCCACGAAAAACTTGCTCCCCAAAGCCACGATCTCCCAGCCTCCTTGATGCCCCTCCTCCCCCACCCCAAGTTGTTCCGGTTTCCCTGCATGAGCTCATCCCACAGCTGGGGAGCCTGCCCGGTGGCCCAGGGCCGGCGAGCTTCCTCCGAATCGCCGGCCCATCCCCACCCCCAACACACTTGCTTTCTCGCCCCTCCTGAAGCTGCCTCGCTGGGTGCCAAGAACCAACCGAAGCAGCCAGAACTCCACAGTGAAAGGCCTGCTTTATGTCCCCGGGGCGGCGGGGAGGGGGCTTTTCGCTTCCCATTGTCCAAGCCCAGCCCCTGAAAGAGAGGGCTCAGCCAGCCACGACTGGCCTCGGCTTTCCCTCCAGTCCTGGGGAGGAGAGAGGGACTGGCTCTGCGGTGAGTGGGTGGCGGCCTTGGGGGGCTATTGGCTGGGGCCTTCCCTGGGGTGGGCTCCTGGCTCCAAAGCTTGGGCCTTCCCCCTCTTCTGCCAGCGAGGTTGGAAGAGCTGGCAGATACCCAGCCCTCCCCAGCAGCCCACAGCTGGGCAGAAGAGTCTGGGCCGCTCTATACTTCTAGGGCTCCAGCCCAGTGGACTCTCCCTACAGCCTTCTCGGCCCCAGAACTTTGCTCTCTGGCTGCAGCCCACAACTGAGGTTTGCCCCCAAACCTTCCTTAGCAAAAGGTGTATTTGTCATCCTTCTCTTTGGGGGCTGTGGAGGGCAGGGGCGCACTTTTCATTCCTGTAAATGGCCCAGTTACTTCATCCACTATTCGTCCCTCTCTGATCTATTTGGGTCCACGTACATTTTCACTGAGGCCTCCTGGGCTCTGGGCCCTGTGCCAGCCTATGCTGTGGGCAATGCAGACGTGGACAGTGTGTAGTCCAGCTGGGGAGGATGTGGGGCACAGGTGGGAACCCCACACACATGGCAGTGGTGATCACCATGAAGCAAGGGACATGTTCCAGAGACGTATCAAGACTAAGTTTGTCTTGGGACTTGGAGAATCGAAAGGCTCATGCGAGGAGGGAAGTAGGATTTTGGCTGGACCCTGAGGCCTGGGTAGAGACTTTGGCAAGGTGAAGATTTACTCAACAAATATTTATTGAGCATGATTACATGATGGACACTGGACACTAGATAATGAACAGACACCCAAGTGAACAGTCCCTGGCTTGATGAAGATAGGTGATAAATAAATATATATAACATCACAAATTAAGGATGCAATGAAGGAAAAGTTCATGATGCCATGAGAAAGACTATGAGGGAACATAACTTAAATAGGGGGTCTGGGAAGACTTCTCCGAGGCGGTGACCTTGAAAGTGGGATCTAAATTAAGCAACACAGCCATGCCAAGAGGTGGGAAAGGGATTTTTGGTACAGGGGTCATGGGCAAGGCCCCCAAAAGGGATAGGGACACAGGAGATGGGGTGTGGGCCTGCATCAAGGTGAGGAAGAGGGGACACCCAGGAGGTGAGGGAGGAGGTGAGAGCACAGGATCCAGATCATGCAGAATCACAGGGATAGTGAGAAATTTGGATTTTAGTCTTAGGCAGTGAGAAATAAGAGGTTTGTTAGTTTGCTAGGGTTGCCATAACAAAGTACCACACAGTGTGTGGCTTAAGTCACAGAAATTTATTTTCTCACAATTCTGGAGGCTAGAAGTCTGAGTTCAAGGTGTCCACAGGGTTGTCTCCTTCTGAATCCTCCCTCTTTGACTTGTAGATGGCCTTCTCCCTATGTCTTCACATTGTCTCCCCTCTATACGTGTCTGTGTCCAGACTGCCTCTTCTTAAAAGGACACCAGTCATTGGTTTAGGGCCCACTCTAATCTCATTTTAACTTGATTACCTCTTTAAAACCCTGTCTCCAAATATAGCCTCATTCTGAGGTCCTGGGGGTTAGGACTTCAACATATGAATTTAGGGGAGGAGACACAATTCAGCCCATAACAGGAGGAGAGGACTTTTCAGGTGGAGGGAGGAGAGAAAGCAAATGCATGATGGTCAGAATATATATTTAAAGAGAGATTTGTTAAGGCTGTGTGTAGCATGACTGCTTTAGCAGGAGATACCCTGGAAAGGTAGACAGCTCTGAATACTGGAGAGGTGGACTTTTTTTTTTTTTTTAATTTTTTTTTTCAACGTTTATTTATTTTTGGGACAGAGAGAGACAGAGCATGAACGGGGGAGGGGCAGAGAGAGAGGGAGACACAGAATCGGAAACAGGCTCCAGGCTCTGAGCCATCAGCCCAGAGCCCGACGCGGGGCTCGAACTCACGGACCGCGAGATCGTGACCTGGCTGAAGTCGGACGCTTAACCGACTGCGCCACCCAGGCGCCCCATGGAGAGGTGGACTTTTATTTCTAGGAAGTAGAAGCCAAGGGGCACAGCCTGGCATGTGCCCTGACTTCTCTGTAGGGAAGAGTTGGGAAGGACAGGGCAGAAAAGTGGAGTGCACTGGGGAGGTTACCGCAGTAGTCTTTGCTGGAAGTGATGTGGGCACAGGCAGAGATGGGAGCCTCAGGAACATTTGCAGGGCAAGGGAGAGGCAGGAGTCCAAGAGGTGATAACAACCCTCTGCCCTGTAGCCTAGGAGAGTGTGGCTCTCAGCCCAGTTCCTGGGGGCTGGCTTCCTACATGCCCCTTCCGTTCTCCCCAGAGCAATAGGCAGCCACGGGTCAAGATGTCTCCACGATATCATGTTGCAAAAAAAGCCCAATGCAGTATAGTGACTCGCCAAGATAAGCTTAATATCTAGATAAGATCAGAGTTCATTTTAGAATGAAAACAAGACCTGATGCGCTGGAGAATTCAGCCTGATTCAAACAGGGGCTGTAGACTTGATGCCCTGAAATTTTCATTCTGACCCAAGAAGAAAATGAAGGAGCTTTCTGAAGCCCAGGGGTGGGAGGTGGGCAAATACGATGCTGTAAATAGTGAGGGCAGAAATGGATGTTGAGGGGTGAGCAGGACTGCAGAGAAGGGCTACAAAGGCAAGGGCTCAAAGGAAAAGCCTGGGGTCTGAGTGGAGGGTGGGGATTTGAAATCATGAACATGATCAGACAGAAGCTAGTATTTCCCAAGAGCAAGGCTGTCACTGTGGAGATGACAGTGATCTGCTTCCCAGGGAATGGTGACAGCAAGGGTTGAGAAAGGAAAAGCCCAGAACAAAGCGTGATGAGGCTATGGACCACAGAATCCAGGAGGGGGAAGTGAGAAGGGCCCATAGTCAGCCCTTCCTCCAGGGCCACCAAATGCTGGGGCCACCAAATTTTAACATTTCTTATAGAAAAATGTGCTTGTGATACAAGGCAAGGGACAGCGCTCACATCAGTGGCAAAAGAGGGCAGAATTCTCAGCTTGTCAGAGGCCATAATGCACAGAACAAGGGCTATTCTAGGCTGTCGTCTGTACTTGAAGCTCTAGTCACCTCTGCTATCACGCCTCCGTGCCTTTACTCATGCTGTTTCTTCTGACTGCACTACCATTCTTTTCTCACTGTGTGGAGTAAATGGTCCTAGCCATCACTCAGCTCAAGTGTCGCCTCCCCCAGGTAGCCTTTCCTAACCGCGCCCCACTCCCCCTGCTGGATGCCCCTTGCAGCATGGCCAGCTAGCTGGATCTCAAAAAACGCATGCTTCACCTTCCATGGCACACAGCACTGTTCTCAATCAGGGGCAATATTGCCCCCCCCCCACCCGGGGGACACTTGACAATGTCTGCAACCTTCTTTGGCTGTCACAGCTGGAGAGTGCTACTGGCATCTAGGGGGTAGAAGTCAGGGATGCTGCAAAACATCCTACAATGCCCAGGGAAGATCTCCCGCACCCCCCGAAATTACTCAGCCCAAAATGTCAATAGTGCTGAAGTGTCACTTAGAAGTGCCTACATTTTCCAGTCCCCTTTGTAGTTGGGTGAAGTCATGAAACAAGGTGCCAGCCAAAAGAATGTAAGCAGAAGTGGTGTGAGCCACTGCAAGGCTAACCCCATAAAACCCTCTCATCCTTCCTCCTCCATCTGCTGGCTGAGCATGTGGGTCCCTTGGGGACGGCAGAGCCACAAGCTGGAAGAAGCTTGGATCCCAAATCACTGTGTGGAGGAAAATTACCACCCAACAGGGACACCGGAAACACACCCTTATCTGAGAAAGGATCTTTTTAAACATTTTTTTAAGGTTTATTTTATTTTTGAGAGACACAGAGTGTAGGTGGGGGAGGGGCAGGGAGAGAGGGAGACACAGAATCGGAAGCAGGCTCCAGGCTCTGAGCCATCAGCACAGAGCCCGACATGGGGCTTGAACTCACAAACCATGAGATCATGACCTGAGCTGAAGTTGGGTGCTCAACCCATCGAGCCACCCCGGTGCCCCTGAGAAATGATCTCTAACAGCATGAAGCCACTGAAATATTGGGAGCATGTCACAGCAGCTAGCAGTACCCTTACACATCCCTTCGTGTTTTTGTCTGTAATCAGTGGCTTACTCCTCACTCACTCATTCATTTGTTCATGTCTGAAACATTAATCTGCATGCCAGGTTCCATGCTGGGTGCTGAGGTAACAAATACGAAGAAGAATAAGGCCTGGCCAGTAGGCCCTGCCCTCATGGTGTTGATAGTTTATTGAGGAAGGAGTTCAACAACAAAGCATGACTGATTACTCTGGGAGAGATAGAGCATGGGATGGAAAGGAGGAGGGCT
Source organism: Lynx rufus (assembly GCF_022079265.1). Lineage (NCBI taxonomy): Eukaryota > Metazoa > Chordata > Mammalia > Carnivora > Felidae > Lynx > Lynx rufus. The sequence goes on along the minus strand of NW_025814834.1, from coordinate 196,541,833 downwards.
CCGGGCCTAGTTTAGGGAGAAAGGCAGGTGAGAGGTGGCCCTGTCCAGGAGACAGAGTGAGGCTTCTGCAGCACTCCTGAGGCCCAGGATGCTGGCAGAAGGGCGGGGGGGGGGGGGGGGTGGGGGGGTGGGGGGAGAGGGCGGAGAACCTCCCTTCTGCACTCTCTGGGCTCTGTAATTGTCAGATTTCTCACTGTCCCGCCTGTACCCTGGTGGGCTGGGAGTTGCCTCTGGCAGAAACCTCCTCCTGAAGGTCTGAGTCCCTAGTACCTGCAGAGTGTCTGTCATCCTCTCCTCTTGGATGTCCCGCAGGACACTGTGCCCCAGCCTGCTCACACCTTGACTCCCCCTGCCTCTAACCTGTCACCACACCCCGCCTCTGTGCTCAGTGCCTCCATGTCCACAGGCTCCTGAACTGGAAACCTGGGGCCTCATCCCAGACCCCCTCAGTCCCTACTCCAGGCAGCCCCCAAATCATCTAAATTCTGCCTCCTTAATATCTCCCAGGTCCCAGTGAGGGCCCTCCCGGTCTTTCTTTCCAGTTTCTTACAACAGCCACATCACAAGTGCCCCAGCTCTGCTCTCGCCCCATCCAACGTAGCTTCCTCTTTGCCACCAGTGATTTCAAAAGCACTACCCTGATTTTACAGCTCCCACACCCTCCCAAGACGGCTCCCCATGACCTCCAGAGTGAAGGCCAAGCTCCCTGCTAGATTCTCTGAATAGGGGCTTCCGTTACCTGCCCCTGCCTGCTCTTCTAGCCCCTGTCTCCCTGCTCCCCCAACCCACCCGCTCATGCTCTAGCCATTTGGAGGCCCTGTGCTCCTGAGATGAGCATGCTTTCTCTCTCCCCATCGCCTTGGACCTTTGTGCACGCTGCTCCCTCTGCCTGGAATGCTGTCCTCCTCCTGCTGTGGCTGGTGTCCTCCTGTTTGTCCTTCAGAACTCGGTCCAGGTGTCAGCTCTTGCAAGCAATCTTCACCAGTGCCACTTAGAGTGCCTGGTACATGGTGGGCATTCAGTAGAGCTTTGCTGGCTGGCTGGCTGGCTAGCCGGAAGGATGAATGGATGCTTGACTAGGTGCTCAGTAATGTTTGTGGAATGGACCCAAAGGTGTCTCCCCTAGTCTTCATTATTGGAGTTTCTTAAAGAAATGCCTTCTCTGAGTTATGATTTAATGTTATGCTCTATGTCTTCAGAGAACCCTGATGTGAGAAACTGACCAACTTAATGGCATTTCTGTCTTTATGGAAACAGAATTGAATATATTGCCCACTATGTCACTCAGTGTCCTTTACACAAGGACTCATGATAAATTCATGCTTGGGGTTATTTCCAGGAAACATTTTGTCTCCACAGATGAAGATGTGTATTTTCTGCTGTCAGAAAATAAAAACTCTGCCTTCCGACGTGTTTCCATTTTTGCTTTAGCTGACAAATAAGGAAACTCAGTTTTATTACCTTATTACCTCCGTGGTTCTGACCAATTCAGGTGCCTGAGAGTAGCAACTCTTTCTGGTTTCTTCAGACGGAGTCAGTTCTTGCTTTATTCTTCAATGCTGTAATTTTTACTTTTTAATCTGAAAGCTGCCTCAAATCATCTCAGCACTCAGCGAGTCCAAATCTTAAACGAATGCATATTGGTGACCAACATCCTGGCCCGGAAGTTATGAAAGGGAGGGCAGAACACCAAGCTTGTAGCTGAGAAGGATCCCACATAAAGCCTCCCCAGAAATTCTTGGGGTACCTGTCATGATGAGTCTGGCGGGAAAGCCAGAGCAGGAAGCAAAAGGCCAAATGCATTCTGACTTTTTTGCTACCTTACTTTCCCACCACTACCAAGTCGTATTCTTTTCCTCCATTTCCTCCATTCCTTCTTTGTTCCTAGCTTTAAATGGAGGTCCCATAAGCTACCATTTTCACTGTAATTGCTGATAATAATAATAATAATAATAATCGGTATCTTTTACTGTGGGCACACAATAAGCCTGGCACTGTGCTGAGAGACTTTGTGTTTCCCTATTTGAACCTCGCCCCCTCCCAACCTGTCTATTGTTTTAACCACTTTGCAGATGAAAGATAAAATGCCAGAGAAGTTAAGCATGTGTAAAGCCACCCCACAGTAAGTAGCAGAGCAGGAATTCAAATTCAAGTATGTTGGCTACCACAGCCTAAGCTCTCAACAATCTCCTCACATGTGGGCAAGGAATGGAGGCAAGAATAAGGGCTGATATTCCCTGGGCAATGGTGAGGATTGCTGATGATGTTGCTGGGAGAGAGAAGTCACAGCGTCATAGCATTGCTTCTAGAGCATTCTGGTGTCCTTTTCAAAGTCCTAGAAATGGCTGGCTACTCTGTGGCCAGGTTCAGTTGCTGGGACAATATCCAGGGGAGGCTTGTCCCTGTGATACATGGCTCAAGAAATTTACCTGGGAGCTCCCTATGCATGGGCCCCCCTCTGGGCAGCTTGACCCATTCAGGCATCATTGGCCTGGTAAGAAAAGGGGTTTCTCTGTGGTTTTTTAAAAGAGCCTACAAGAAAATTTGAAGCCTAAGAATGTTTTTATTAGCTCCACAATACCAAGTAGAAAACTGCAACATTAAAATCAGTAAATATTCAATTAAATGCAAAATGTAACATTATGTCAACTTCATTAACTGTTGAATTTAGTAGTCATAAAAATTTCATCTCATTTGATAACAGTTTGCAGGTTGGACTTCTCTCACTGCGCAAGATTTCCCAGGTAGTCACCAAGATGGGTAAGAAATCATAGCCAACCATAAAAGAAATAAATTACTCATGGCCAAAAATTTTCAAAAGCAAAATGGCAAAAAGCCTTTCAAATTGTTTTACAGCCAAAAAGTTATATTTGTGGTGAGAGGTGGGTGTGTTTAAAATGTTAGATGAGGGATAGGGCCTACAGGAGGAAGCCGGTTTCGCGCCTATGAAGGTCTTCACAGAGTGCAGGCCACGCCCAACCTGGATGAGCTCTCCATCCTGTCCATATTAGTGTCAGTGATGGAAGCTGGGTAAGTGGAGGTTTGGGCTGGAGACTAGAGAGGGAGATTTGCTTCTTCCTGAGGATTCCCTGCTTCTAAATAGAAGAGCAAGAATCCCCGAATCCGAAATAACGATAGCTTAATATCCACTGGGTACCTGTTCTAAGCTGTGCACCTGCATTATCTCAGCAGTCACAAAACAACTCTATGAGGTTTATTATCCCTGTTTCCCAGATGAGCAAACTGAGGTATGCAGAGGTTAAACAACCTGCCCAGGGTAATAAGGGCAGTAACAGGTAATTGAAGAATTTGTCCAAACAAATTGAACCTACCGCTCAAGGTGCTGAAGACAGGCCTGGTCCCTGCCCTTTTCCAGAGCTTGAAGTGAAGTGCTCAGTGGTGATAGACTCCATTTCGTGTGCTGGGCACACAAATCTATACGTGCTGGAGGAACACAGCCACCTATACTGAACAAGAATGGAATGAGTTCAGTTTCCTCCACATCTGCTGTGTACCAAGCACCTATGGAATGCTTTGCTCCCTTCACTTGCCTGTAACAGTCTCTAAGCTAGAGAGAGGTCTTATTTACCTCCTAGCCCTGCGCCTCGCACAATCTTGGTCCGTGGCAGATGCTCAAAAATGAACCAAGCCTAGAAAGGCTTAGTTGATGATTGGAGTCTGTCCCTCCATCACAGAGCAATTTCCCCAGTACAGCTAAAGTCCTCCCTCTCTACACATAGCACAAAAGCTGTTATTTAGAAACTCCAGTAGCACACATTTTAATGTAATCAACTGTAAAGGAATCAGTGTAATCAATGTAAAGGAACTAATATACAGCACTTTAATGTGCCTCTTATGTGCCAGGCATTCTAGGGACTTTCCATGTGTTAAATAGTCATTAGTAATAGTATATCTACAATTCTACCAAGCAGGTGTTCCTTATCATCCCATTTTACAGATGAGACCAGTGTTGTGAGCTACGTGCTGTCCCTCCAAATTCATATGTTCAAGTCCTAACCCTCAGTACCTCACATACCTTAGAAGTGGAGATAGAACCTGCAAAGAGTGGTAAAGGTAAAATGAGATCGTTAGTGTGGGCCCTACTCCAATATGACTGGTGTCCTTATAAGGGGACGACACAGACGCGCACAGAGGGAAGACCATTCGAAGACACAGGGAGAAGACAGCCATCCGTGAGCCCATGAGAGAGGCCTCACCAGGAACCAACCTTCCCGACACCTTGATCTTGAACTTCTAGCCTCTAGAACTGTGAAGAGATAAATTTCTATTGTTTCAGCCACCATTTTGTGGTACTTTGTTCTGGCAGCCCTAGAAAACTAATACACCAGGGCACAGAGTAGCCTGCCTAAATCTACATCGCCAGAACACATGAACTCGGAATTTGAATCCAGGTAGTCTGGTTCTAGAGTCTATGTGTTTTAGGACAATGAAAATGTTCTCTGTGCTGTCCAAAATGGTAGCCACCAGCCTCATATGGCGCTTGAAATGTGGCTGATGGAACTAAGCAGCTACCATTTTTAACTTTATTTACATTAAAATAGAATTAAAATAGCCACATGTGGCAAGTGGCTACCATATTGGACATAGTTTTATGCGATTTCTAATTACTTCACTTATGTTTTTTGGTAGAATCTTCTATTTTTTATTAAGTTTATTCATTTATTATTTCTGAGAGAGAGAGAAAGAGCAAGCACAAGCTGGGGAGGGGCAGAAGGAGAGAGGAAGACACAGAATCCGAAGCAGGCTCCAGGCTCTAAGCTGTCAGCACAGAGCCTGATGTGGGGCTCGAACTCATGAACCGTGAGATCATGCCGAGCCAAAGTTGGATGCTTAACTGACTGAGCCACCCAGGCGTTCCCTTGCAGAATCTTCTAGAAACCTCAGCTGTGTGCTCCAAGAAACATGCCCCTATCTTTATTCCCTGTCCCTGCTACATTTTATTATTGTTATTATTTTTGCAATCCTTTCCAATTTAGCCCCTGTTGCCTAGTCTCCTGCTGAAGGGGAGAAAGAGCAGGAGCGAGTGAGCTGGCTAACTTTCCAGAATCCTGTGGCCTGGGCAGTGCTGGGCTGTTGGTGTACTGCTCTAAGCATAGGTGTTAGCCAACCAAATGCCAAGCAGCACAAACACTGAGTGACATTTTCAGAACTATTAATATTTCATCAGAAATGATCACTTTTCCTTTAAATACACTATCTTAAAAGGTTTTCTACATTCTTAACTATAATTTTATTCAGTCTAGATCCTCAGAATTTTCCCCAAAGGAGCACATCTTCAATTTTATAATGAAAATCAAAGGGGAACGAAGCTCGGATTGCAAAATTGAGAGTCAACATCTCCAGGAACTCGGGCCTTCTCCAAACAGCAAGGATGTGTGTTGGGCACCCACTGTACCACCAGGTGCTTTACGTATGGTATACCATTAATTCATCCGGCACATATTTACTGAGTGCCTACTATGTGCCAGAAATGTGGTTTTAATAATAATTTATCAGCACCATTTTACAGAAGACGGTTCCTTCTCTTCCTTCCGTCTCATCTCCAATGTTACCTTAGCTCCCGAAGAGGCCTACCTGGATATCCATCTAATTCTGCCACATTCCCCCCTCCCTTGCCTCCCTTTGTTGGTTAGTTTCCATCAGGGCCCTTATTTCATCTGCAATTGGTGCTTATTTACTTGCTATGCTAGTTTGTGACCTGTCTCCCTGCTCTGGAATATAGGCTCCATAAGATCAGGGACCCCAGGACGCTTTGTTCACCTGCCCGGACGCTCACTAGGAGGTGCTCAGCCACAAGGAGGGAGCATGGGAGACGTCAAAAAATTGGCTGGCGTGACACAGCTAGGTGGTGGCAGGGTCCGGGTTCAACCCAGCTCTGGTCTGTTCCCATCCGTTCTTCTTTCCAGTCATCTGGTTCTCCCTTTACTGGGTGAAACCAGGGAGGAACAATGATTCGTGGGGTTAGCGAGCCTGGGGAAGGTGCTGTGTCAGCTCCGAGTTCTGCGAAGCCCATCCAGTGAGAGGGGGGGAGCCCACTGGGGGGCAAACTGCTAACTTAGCCCTTCTTCCTGCACCTGAGCCCCTGACCCCACTCCTACCTGCCCACCCTCCACCCCCAGCGTAGGAGGCACTGGTCGATCTCAAAGGCTGAGCGCTCAGCATCAGGCCTGGGGCGGGTGGGGGTCGCGCTGGGTTGAATCCACTAGAAAGAGGGCCTTGGACACACCCCTTTCTGACTCGGAGACTGGGTTTCCGGCCCCGCGGCACAGTGGTGCTAACTTCACAAGCTTGTTAGGTTGCATATGACACAGAAAGCCCAGCGCTAGGCACACGGTAAGCTCCCAACACAGTGGCCGTTTGGGGTAAAATGAGGCGACCCAGGGCCAAGGGCCCAGGCAGGCGCGGAGGTTTCATACGGAGCGGCGGGGCCAGGCGGGGACGCGGCGCCCTCGACTTCCAACAGCAGCAAGGGTCCTCCGGGCCCCCACCCCCACCCCGCCGTGGGGCCTTGGGCACCGAACCCGGGGCGGCCCGCGCACCGAGCCGTTGCGTTTGAAACCCGCAGAGGCATTCTGGCGCTGGACTGGGAGGGTGTGGGACCCACCGACACGCAAATAGGCCCAAGCTGCCACCTCCGGCGCGGCCCGCCGAGACAGCGCCCTGTTTTGGCGTGGGGCCCCTGGCCGGTCGAGGCTGAGCGCAGCCCAGCGCGGGGGGCGCGGCAGGCGTCTGCTGGGGGCGCCGGGGCGGGCTGAGGGCGGCCGCACTCCCGGGGGCCTTCCTGCCCGAGGCGGCGGCGGAGCGGCGCAGGCGACTGGGACGCGGGCGGGCAGAGGGGCGAGCTAGGCGGGGCCGGCGGGCCGTTGGCCCCCGGCGGTGCGCAGGGTTCCCTGGGAAGGCCCCACTGAGGAGCTGATGGCGGGTCCCCGCCCCCACGGCGCCTAGCAAGGTGCCCAGTGCCGGGCTGTCGCCCATCCATCCGCGCGGCTTAGCGGGCGACAATGGGCTGAGCCACAGGCTCCGCAAGGTGTCGGGGGCGCCTCACGACGGGGGTGTGCCAGGGACTGTGGCGCCCTCCCCCTCCAGCTGTTCCCAGATGTCATTCTGCCCGCCCAGGCGCCTGGTTCCTGAGCTCAGGGGGATTCCACGGTTACTAAGCTACTGGTTTTTGTTGACTTTCAAATATTTTCTTCTAAGGGAGAGGGGGAGGGGGGCAAAAGTCAGGAGAGAGCAAATCAAAACAAAGCAAACTAAGCTCCCCCTCCCCAGAAGAAACTTGCCCTCCAGCCACCACTCACACACACATCGAAGGCCTCTGAACATAGTCACCTTGCTGGAGGAACAGCCAGACAGAACTGACCTGCTTCTGCCCCTCCTCCTCTCCCCTTCCGGTGAATGAGGGGCCGTGGTGGATGGTCCCCCTGTCTTGGAACCCTGGGTGGACAAAGGAGCTTCCGGAAAGAGAGGAGGAGGATGGCCAGTGGGAATGGGCTCCCTTCATCCTCGGCCCTGGTGGCCAAGCGCCCCTCCGCCCTGGGCCCATTCCCCAGATACATCTGGATCCACCAGGACACACCCCAAGACAGCCTAGACAAGACTTGCCACGAAATCTGGAAGAGAGTTCAAGGCCTGCCCGAGGCCTTGCAGCCCAGGACCTCAAAGGAACAGCTGTCTGCCCCCATGACTGGGACTCCAAGAGACAACGGGCTCGGCTTCCAAGAAGAGTGAGTGTCCCCCTATGTAGCTGGCACCAAGGGAGGAGGGAAGAGCAGAAGTGGGACCTTCTGGGGGAATGTTCTGGCCCATTGTTCAGTCTGGTTAAACTGTAAAGGCTGTATACTTTCCCTCCATCTGTTGTGGTCCTTCGTCCAGTCTTTATAAGAGAGGTGACTGGGTCCTGGACTTACTGGGTGCAGGGCCAGACTAGGGGACATTTTTCATTTTGCACAGGCGGAAACCCACACTGGCCAGGGCTGAAGGTTAGATGCCCGTGGCTTTGCCTGGAAGCAACTGGGTGATACTTCCCTTTCTCAACCCCCAAAGGCTACGCATTGGCACGGATGAGTCTGGTGGTTTAAAACCACATCTGGAATTCCCTAATACAGGGAGCAGCTGTCCCATTCAGCCTCCACAGAAGCCGCTGCAAGAGCGCACATCAAAATATTTACTGGGAAGGCATTGACATATTCAGAGGACATAATAGAAAATTAAAGTGCGGGAAGATGGCTGTAAATAGCCCTTTTCCTGGATGGGAAATCCTGTGTCTGGGAAACACAGAGCTAAATGTTTCTCCACCAGGGCAAAGGCGGGCAGATATTGTTGGGGACAGATATCTGCAAGGAGAGGAAGATGGGAGAGCTCATTAGGAAAAGCAAGTAAACCACCATGGTCATTAATGCCAGTGCTGAGCCCTTGTTCAATGTTTGGCGTCTTCCAAGTGGGCTGCAAACATTAATTAATCCTCCCAGAGTCCCTGTGAGGCAGGTATTAGTGTCCCCATTTTACAGATGGATTAAGTGTTAATAATTAAGTGCTAATTAAAGACTAAGTGATAATTAAGTGTCGCCTGTTCCAACACATGTTCCTCTTCAGCTCAGAGATGCTAGAGTGGGGGATAATTTAGGCAATTATCAAATGTGTCTGGTTTCAGGGATTTCTATGAAAGAGCTAGGAAGAAAGGTGAAGTATAACCACTACCCAGGTGCGCCCTACCTGCTGTCCCCTTTCAGGCTGCAGGTGAAGGTGGAACGCTCTTTAGCTATTATTGAGTACCCTGCCCTGTGCTCAGCACGACATGGCTGGGATGGGAATGGCCTGTCTATAGCCAAAGTCCTGCTGTCCAGCCCTCCAGTGGCACTGAGCCCCTCTCCCCTGCCTATGGCCATCTGCTCTGGGACAGGGCCTTGGCAGGGGGCCCTTGGGGCTGTGCTTAGCTCTCAGTGGCCAAGAAGCTGATTGTCCACTTTGTGGACCAAGGGTCAGTGGCAATTTCCAGTAGATGGCACCCTCTGTGCCAGGTCACACTGAGTTAATGGAGACAGACTCTACTTCCAGTCTGCTCTTGGCCAAAAAGTGAACTGGTGCACCTTTGGCCAGTTGCTTAACTCCATTTGGCCTTGATTTTTTCATCTGCAAATTAAGGGTGATGTGCCCTGCCTTGTCCACCACGGAGTCGATAATGAGGATCACACGTGATAGAGACAGGAAACCGAAAGCTGCATTATGCAAAGAAGGCTGTCCTTAAATGTAATTCTCAGAGTTCAGGGGTTTTGTTGCTGTCGCTGGCTTCAAAATATGGGCTTTTCGCACTATGCTCACAGACCCCAGAGTGCTTCAGGGGCCACCCTCGAATCAAGGGGCCTGGTTGCTGGGCCCCCATCCCCACTTCAGACAGGGCTGTTTGGCTTTTTGGGGTTTTGCTTCCTGGAGTCCTGAGTAAAAGCTGCATTTGGGGAGAAAAAAAAAAAAGGTTCTGCTACTGAGAACCGAGCTGGGAAACCACTGCCTTAGATGCATAAGCGATGTCATAACCGCGTAGATCTCTACCAAGTAGAACACGAGGAGCTATTCTTGACATCAAGGCAGCTGTGATGGTGGAGTCAGATACTGGGTTTCAGATCGCGTTGCAGCCCTGTGCCAGCTGCGGGATTTGTTTAACTTATGTGAGCTTCAGTTTCCTCATCTGCCAAATGGAGATGATTACCGCCATTTCAGAGGGCTGTTGGGATGATTAAATGGGATATTTAAACATTCCCGGTAATAACGGTAATAACTAGGATTTGTAAAAATTCCTTGTAATAATAATGATGATGATGATTTCTTTAAGCCCTGCAATTACTACATGAGGTTGGTACTATTTCAGACTCCCCCTCTTTTTACTTTTTATTATGCAGCTTCCCATGCATAAAATAGAATAGTGTGGTGAATGTCTGTGTGTCTGTCACAGAGCCCCATTAATTACCACATTTGCGCCATTCTTGTTTGGATTCCTCCCTCCCCGCTTTTTAAATGAAATCCTTTTTGCAGATGAGGTCACGCGTTGGAGGGGTTCGTTTCTCTGCCCAAGGCCCTACAGTTAGGAAGCGATGGAGTTTCAGAAAGCAAACCCAGGTTCATTCTTAGCTACTGTGCAATAGATAGTGTGGTCTATGTTCCCCTGGAAATGGAAGCATCTTTTTGGATCATTACAATATTTGGCAGCCAGTGTTCTGAATGGTCACACATAGACAACAGATTTCAAATTCAGTGAGCTGTACGGTATGTTTCTGGGATGGCTGCAAGCCCACGAGATACCTCTCAGCTAGTGTTCCCACAGCTTAATTTGTAGACCTGGTTTTGGTGATATTTTTTGCTATCAGGGTGACTAGAGAAGTAAGTTCTAGAACTCTTGTTAGCCAGAATCTTTTTTCTTGACTCAATCCCTACATATCATAAAACTCCAGACAACTCAAGGTTGAAAGGGATATTGGAGGCCATCTTCTGCTGTTTGAATCTCTTCCTGAAGGTTCTTGCCAACTGGTTATCCACTTGTACACTTTCTTAGATGGAAAGCTCACCATTTCGTGAGGTAGTTAGTCCCTTCCCTTACTATGAATGCTGGCTGTCAAAAGACCGTTTTCTTCCTATGCCGAATCTATCTCTATCAAACTAATACCCATAGATCTGGATTCTGCCTTTAGGGCTATAAACTAAATCAATCCCCTCTTTCTCTCAATAGCTCTTTAGATATTGAAAGATGGCAACACTATTCCTCCTAGGATTTCTTATTTCTACAACTGATTATCTCTGGTCTTCTAAGTTTCCCCTCGCGTGCCAACTTGGTCAGTTTCCTGCCCGCACTGCTGGTCCTCGTGGTAGTGCAGTGACCAGAATCAAGTACAGTAATCCAGGTATGATCCAGTTAGTGCGGATTGGATCTTCCCTGTTTCTATTCTGTATTCATGGTAATGGTGATTGATGCCACATTTACTTTTCTCTAAGAGCCAGCTTCATTGTGTGGACACATTTAAAGTTCATTCACTCCTTCATTCTATTACTCATTCAACAAATATTTAATAAGCATCAACTATGTGCCTGGCACTGTGCTGGCAGGATAGAGTCGGGAACTGGATAAGGCTCTCCTTCTTGGAGCTTACATTCAAGAAGGGGACAGAAACAAAACAAGTAAATAAAAGAGTATGATAGTTTCAGTATGTGAAAAGGACTGGTGTTCTAGTGGGAGGAAACCAAACACATAAAAATGAACACATAAAATAATTTCAGATAGCGAAGAGCGCTCTGATGGAAATAAAACCAAGTCAAGGGAAAACACCCTTGGATAGATTGCGGTGGGGGAAGGGTTCTCTGAGGAGAGATGGTCATGGGATGTAAAACCTATATCCAGAGAAGGAGCCAGTCAGGTGAAATCCAGGCAAGGGCCTCCAGGCAGATGGGAGAGCAGCTACGAAGAAGAACCCGATGTGGGGGTGAACATGGAGAGGGACAGGGGCAGGTGTATGATGGGACATGGGACAAGGCAGGCCGGCAAGGTGTAGGCGGCTTGGGGCATCACTGTAATGAGTTCGGACTTGATTCTCCGTGTGATGGGGCACACTTGGAGGATTTTAAGAAGGGGGTGTAGCATGAGCGGATTCACTTGTTTTTAAAGACCTCTCCAGCTGCTGTGTGGAGAGGGTGTGCAGGCCTGAGAGAGGACGTGGGAAGACCTTGGAAAGATGCCACAGTAGTCCAGGTGAGGTGCCACGGCGGTGGTGGCTGGATCAGAGTGAGTGCAGTGGAGATGGAAAAAGCAGGCGAGTCAGTGTGTGTTCTGAAGAGCCATCAGACCTGCTGGTGGTTTGGGGACACTCAAACGGAGATGACCAGGCTAACCTGAGGTTCTCGGGCCTGAGCCACTGCTTGGACAGTGTGCCATTTACTGAGGAGGGGAAGAAACAGGAGAAATGGGCTTTGGGGCAGAAATCAATAACTCTGTCTAGTGTTCATTAAACTGCAGAATCTTACTCAGTTACCTTTTAATTAGACTTAAACTTGGGCTCAGAGAATCGTGGCAAACCACTACTGACTCATATTCTAGGATTACTTTCTCACTCATTCCCCTCGTTACTGAAACTTCACAGCCTCGGAGTGGAGTTTTGGATTTGCTGTTGAGTCCATTGCCCTGACTCAGAAGGAGCATTTGTTCATTCCTTCGTTTACAGGCTCATTCAGCAAACACTCACCGCCGCCTTCTCAGTGCCAGGCCCGGTGCTGGGTCCCACGGGTACAGAGATGTGTAGGACAGGAGCCCTGCTCTCAAACAGCTCCCACTCCGGTGGCTGGGAGGGACCCAGATACATCTGACAGCAAGGACATTCAATAGTGTTTATTGTGCACTTACTGAATGCTGATAAAGTGTGGAAACAAATACAATGGTGGGAAAGATGGGGACTGAACTTCAGGGACCTTTGGTGTCTTGAGGAAGGCAGATCACAACGTATTACGGTTAATGTGCTGGTGAAGTCCCAGTGCTGTGGGAGCACATGGCTGGGGGAAAACTTCCTGGAGGAGGCTGCGGGAGGCGAGCTGGAAGGAAAGTCAAGACCCCTGCACCGTGAGTGGGATGAAGGATGGAGAGACAGCCCCTTGGGGGCAGAGGATGGCAGGATTGTCACTGCAAGGATCTCCATGGTGGTGTCTCCTGAGCTGGGTCTTGAGAAGAAAGAGGGAGTAGCCTACAGAAAGCATTCTGCAGGTGCTGGGAAGGATAGGAAGCTCCCTGCTGAGGGCATATCCTGTGTGGGGCTGGAGGAGAGCAGAAAGGTGGCCAGGAGCTTGCTGGATGTGGTTCACTTTTCTGGCTGCTTCCAGGCCCTCAGGCAGCACTCCGGAAACTTCCCATGTCCCCAAGTCAGACAGAACTTGGTCTGTAGAGTCAGGCTTTGGTGGGTGTCACTCTGAACCAGACCCAAGAAGGAAGAAAAGTCTAATAAAGGAAAGGAAATCCATTTAAATATTTAAAAAGAATACTCCTTCCTCTCTCTCTCCGCACCCCCCCCCCATATTCTGTCTCTTTCTCTCTCTCAAACATAAATAAACATTAAACAAATTTAAAAAAAATTTTTTTTAACGTTTATTTTTGAGACAGAGAGAGACAGAGCATGACGGGGGAGGGTCAGAGAGAGGGAGACACAGAATCTGAAACAGGCTGCAGGCTCTGAGCTATCAGCACAGAGCCTGACGCGGGGCTCGAACTCACGGACCGCGAAATCATGACCTGAGCCGAAGTCGGCCGCTTAACTGACTGAGCCACCCAGGTGCCCCTAAACAAATTTTTTTATAAAAGGGGGTGGTGCCTGGGTGGCTCAGTTGGTTAGGTGTCCAACTTCGGCTCAGGTCAAGATCTCGTGGTTCGTGAGTCTGAGCCGCGTGTCAGGCTCTGTGCTGACAGCTCAGAGCCTGGAGCCTGCTTCGGATTCTGTGTCTCCCTCTCTCTCTGCCCCTCTCCCGATCACACACTGTCTCTCTCTTTCAAAAATAAATAAACATTAAAAATGTTAAAAGAATATATCCTTATATCCTTTCATACTTTGCAAATGTCAAAGATGCCCTGGGCCCCAGGTTAGAATCCTTTTCTCCTGAACACTTAAGAATCTCCCTCCCTTAAGATTCCTGGGGCTGGGTCTCAGCCACTGCTATGACCCCAGTCACGTGGACAACCCCCCCATCTTGGTTGTCAAGTGAATTAGTGCACGAAATAGCAGACCAGAGGTTCAAGGCCCCCCACCCCTTCCCTCTTCCAGTCGTCTTCATGATGGTGCCTGACTCCTTGCCTCTCTGCTGGTTTCTCTTCTGCCGTTTACAGAACATCTTATCTTGCTGTGTCTGGTTTCTTTCCTCCCTGGATGTCCTTCACCCTTCATCTGCTTCATATTCCTGAAGCATGTCAACAGTGTTGCTCAGGAATCTTCCATGGCTCCCCTCATGGTCTTCTGAACCCCTTAACCTGGTCCTCAAGGATCTTTGTGTTGGCCCTGCCTTCATGTCTAGATGCATGTCCTGCTGTTCTCCAAACTCTCTGTAAACCAAGATGAGCCACACATCTCCTTGCTCTTGCTCAGACCAGTCCACTACCAGGAATGCCTTTCTTCCATATCTCTGTCTGTTGAAATCCTATCCATCCTTAAAAACCTAGAATAAGTATGTCATCTTCTGAATTTTTCACCGCTCACCCATTCAACATTTTGTTTTCTTCCACCCTCTTCCATGTTCTTCCTTTTAATTCAAATAAAGCGTATGCCTTCTCGTTTTCCTGAATTTAAAGGTGGCTCAGAAAACAAAATAAGGCAACAGCTGGATTAGAATCCCTGCCTACTTCTTAGCTGTAACCAACTTGCTAACACTTTCTGTGCCCCGTTTTCCTCATTCTGAAACATGGAAAATGTCTTAGTGACGAACCACCTTAAAGGATTCTTTTGGAGGTTAATGAAAGAGTGCATGCAAAACTCACGCAGCACCTGGCATAAGATAAGGGCTCCCAAGTTATTTTCCATCATCATCATCACCATTATTCTGATCAAAGATAAAATAACAGGCGTTAAGTAATCAAGAACGGTATGGCGAGAGGAGACTTAGACCAGAAAACCTCAGCTAATGGAAATTATTCCGCTGAGGCTAGCATTTTGCCTTGGGATTCTTGGCAGCCAGAACAAATAGTGGAAACACAGCAGTTGGTTTCTATAACTTGTGTCGTCTAATAAGAGAAAGCAGGAGAGATCATCAGGAACGACCAGTGCTTCCCTAGCTCTAAGGACCATATGGCTTTTATATGAGGGTGATGGAATGGAAAAGTTGGTTCGGGCTCAGCTCTTGTGTTGACCATCGGCCGAACGGGAGGATACCACAGCATCCCAATGGGATCTGTCAGTGAGGTTCTGGCGTGAGGTTTCTGATCATCAGGCACATATTGCATACTGCCTTGTGGCAACAAGCCCTCCACCCCCACTTGACCATGGCTTCTTAAGGGCAAGGACTGTGTCTTACTCATCTTTGTCTTCCCAGTGCCCAGCTGAGTTCCTGGCACTTGGTGGCTGCTATGCGGTGTGTATGAATGAATGAGGAAGTGAATGATGGATGAACCATAAAAATGCCACTGCAAGGAGAGCGTGAAGCCCAGAGGTGGCCAGGATCCAAGCAATGGGTCACAGTCATCAGAGGAAGCATTGAGTGACCCAAGGACAGAATATCAATAAGGCAAGACATTGCAGGGTTTTTCCCTCCTCTGTCTTAAGCTGCAGAGAGAGGAACTAATGTTTTCTTGAACATCTGATATATGCCAGGCTCTATATTTTAATTTTCTGTGTATCTCGTTGTCTTAGCAGCCCTTCCCAGTAGATGGTCAATATTACTCCCATTTTACAGATGAGGAAGCTGAGGCTCAGAGTCCAGGCAACTTGCCCAGAGTCCTCCTGCTATGCTAGGAGTGGGCGAAGCAGAGCTAGAAACCCCCTGAGGCTTCGAGACCTGAGCTCCTTCCTGGACACCGGGATCCCATCGGGATAGCTCTTCCATGTCTGCTTAGCACCAGGAGCCATGAGCAGCAGAGGGAAGATGAATCACGATTAACGTCCCATGTCCTGTGTCCCCCTTTTTAATTTAATTTTATGGTTTCAGGAGCTGTGTCGCAGGTTGTGGGAGCCTGCAGAGATGGGCCACCGGTGGTTTGTTTTAATCCCCTTTTTAATATCTTTGTTGCAACGTTCTTTCCAATTCAGCTCCCAAGTCACATTAAAAAAATACCTCTTCCTTAGGGTAAGCCTTCTCTTATTAAACAGATTCAAATGAAAAGTTTTAAAGATAATTTGAACAATACGAATCACTCTGTAGCTCTGCAGCTGTAGCCGAAGCTCCTTTACTGCTGTAGTCACTCCCCAGCATCTCCTGTCTTAATCTCCAGCCCACTGAGTGCCCCCACCCCAAACCCTTCCAGTCCCAGGCCAGCCCCCGCCCTTGCCTGCTTCCCGGTGGTTCTGAGCTTCTCCGGTTCCCTCCTGTCCCCTCCAGAGGCAGTGGGGAGGAGTGGGGGGGAGGTGTCTCGCTCTGCCTTCTTGGCTTTCTGTCCCACCTGCCCTAAGGGACAGGCAGGGAGGAGCTGGAAGGTATCTGAAGGAAATTCCCACCTCATTTGCATCAAAACCAAGAGGGGCGGAGACAGAAGGTAGCCGAGGGATACCTGCTCAGAACGCAGATGCCTAGACCTTCCTCTGGACCAAATGAACTGCCGTCCCCCCACGAGTGCCCAGGGATCTGCATTTGGAACAGTTTTCTTCCAGACTCCTGTGCATATGTATGAAAGTTCTCAGGTACTTTGGGGGTGAAAGATGACAGCTCCTCAGATTTAAAAGGGACATAGCTTTGAGAAGGAGGTGTTCCAAAGAAGCGCGTGAAGGAAGGAGACTGAGCTTTATTGAGTGAGCTGTAAGTGTGTGCCAAGGACGTCATAAAAAATGGGCTCTAGTCTACTACGTGAAGGCCTTGCGAAGAAATGAGAGGGACGTGAAGTCCAGGCTCGGCATCGGGGCAGCTGAGGGATTTCACAGGGTTGCCTCCTCTAACGCCGGGTGGTATCGCCATCCGCACAGTGCCGATGACAAGGTTTCAGCGACTTCCGCCACTCTCCAGCCCCACCAGCCCGGGCCCTGGGCAGCGCGGGGTCAGCAGGGCTCCCGCCCGTAGCCCGCTGGCTGGCTCTACCACACCACCGGCTCTCTCTCTCCGTCGGTCTGAGCTGCTAACATTTGCATAGCGCTGGTTACAGTTTACCAAGTGCTTCGCATTCACCTTCTCACTTAATCCTCCCACAGCCCGAGAGCGAAGGACGGGTGGAGGCCAGCTTTCCAAAGGCCCTCACCCCGGCCCCCTGCGCTCCCCAGACAGACAGAGCTCAGCGGCTTTCCAGGGACCTTTGGGACCCAGCTGCACAGGAGCTGGGATGCCAGATTTGCAGCCTCCGTCAAGTGACCCTCTGCCCCAAACTGAGACCCTTCAGAGCCCGGAACCCTGGGTTGTGATGGGTGGAATCCACCCTCCTTTTCAAGCCTTTCCTTCCTGCCAGTTTTCCCCAAGGCTGTGGCAGTGTTTGTGTGTGTGTGCGTGTGTGTGTGTGTGTGTGTGCGTGTGTGCGTGTGTGTGTGTGTGTGTGTGTGTGTTGGGTGTATATGTGTATGGCTGTGGTGGGTGTGGAAAGTGCACATAGGTGAGGTGTATTTGCACAAATGTGCATGGATGTGGTACATGTGTTTGCACGTGTGTGTGGGGTTGTTGTGTGTGTGCACATGCCTTGTATGTATGGTCGTTGCATGGCTATGTGCGTGGGTGTGTGCACCTGGGTATGTGTACATGGCTATAGTGTGTTTGTGTACATGACTACTATGTCTGTGTGTACACATGGATTGGTGTGTGTGTGCATGGCTGTGGCGTGTGCATGAGGAGGGAGCCCCAGGGCGGTTCAGTGAATCTTACACCTGGAGAGGGAAGACGGATGAAGACACAGGCAGCTTTGACCAAGATCGCCGTGTCCCTTCCCTCCATGTGGGGTGGGGCATCCTGGGTGCTGTGATGAATATGCCAAGGCAACAGAAAATGAGTCTCTGCTCCTCATGCAGACAGGAAGACCCAGAAACGTCCACCACCCTCGGTCAAGCAAGGGTGGTGCCCACTAGGGATGGGACCAGGCTATATGCCAGAGCCCCTGCCTCCACGATGAGGGCCTCTCTTTGCTGGGGACCTTTGGTGTCTCCTCCCCATCCCCACTTGCAACCTCTCACCTGCCCACCAAGTTCTGCCTTCTGCCACCTCCTAGTTCCTGGCTGGCTCCCTGGCCTCTAGCCTCCCGCAGAGAAGGGAAGTGAATTGCTGAAAGGACAGAGCTGGGGTTTGAACTCAAAGGCCCTGTTCTGTGTCCCACTTGTACTGTTCTGGGCAATGTGAAGTGGTGACTGTGGGTAGAGGCTTGGAGCCACGTGGACTTGGGATCCCATCCTGTTCCAACACTTATGCTCTTGGGTGAACTTGAATTTACGTTTTAGATTCCTGAGCCTCAGTTTCCTCTTTGTAAATTGGGAATGAAGATGCTAGCTATCCTTTGTAACTGTTGTGGGGACAAGTGCCAAGTATAACACCCGGCACCTAGAAGACACAGCATAGATCCTGGCTCGGGCCCTTGTCCCCTCCTGTCACTCCTCTGGGCTGATCCCTGGGAGAAATACATCTGGTCTGGGGAAACGACAGCCTGGCACCTGCCTGGTGAAATCTCCCCAGTGGCTTCCCTTGCCTTTAGAATCAAGTCCCCTAGTATCACTCCAAGGCTGGCAGGTGCCCCCTCCTGCCTTTATCTCTAACCCTGCCTGATGGGACCCTGCCCTTAATGAGCCCCAGGCACTTGAGCATCAGTCCTGCCCAATGCACCAAGCCCTTTCCCACCTCGTGGACTTCGCACGTGCAGTTCCTGGCATCTGGAAAGCTCTTCCTTGCATCATTTACCTGAATACACACTTGTGTCTTTTCTCCCCCAGCTTAAATGACACTTCCTCAACAAGGCCCTTTCTGCTCTCCTAACCTGGGTACGTGCCCCTAGAATTCCCACCCGCAGCATCCCCCTCTTGGTTTTCAGAGCAGTATGGCCTGGTGGTGACAAGAGTGGCCATCTGAGCAAGATGGCCTGAGTGCATCCACTGTGTTACTTCTTAATTCTGTGACCTTGGGAAAATTACCTAACTTCTCTGTCTCTTTGCTTCTTCATTTTAAAATCTGGGAAAATTGTATCTCCCTGTGTCAGTTAGCCTTTGACATATAACAAACCACCCCAGAGCTCAATGGCTCCACTCCACAACTCTGTACTTAGCTCCCTTTTCTGTGGCTCAGCAATGTGGTCTGGGTTCAGCCACATGGTTCTTCTGCAAGGGGCTGGGCCTGACCGCACGTGGCTCGTGTTCACCTGCATCTGCAGTCAGGTGGGCAAGGCCGACCGGAGGACCTTGGGGTTTCCCTCTGTGGGCTGTGTCATCGTCCAGCAGGCTCTCCTGCACTCGTTCACATGGAAGTTGCTAAGTCCCGAGAGAAACAAGAGGTTAAGCCCTAATGTCCAAGCACTCTCTGCTTATTCCTTTTTCTTTTCTGTATAAAATATAATTTGTTTTTAATTTTTATTCTATTTCTATTGAGCTAGAGTTGACGTATGATATTATATTAGTTTCAGGTGTATAGCATAGTGATCCAACATTTGTATACATTATGGAATGATTACCATAAGTCTTGTCACCATGCAAAGTTATTACAGTACAGTATTATTGACTCCAGTCCCTAAGCTGTACTGCGGGGGGTATTTTATAACTGAAAGTTTGTACCTCTTAATTCAATTCCCTTCACAAATTTCACCCATTCCTTCCTCCCCCAGCCCCTCTGAAAACCATCAGTTTGTTCTCTATTTATGAGTCTGTTTCCATTTTGTTTTGTTTGTTCATTTGTGTTGTTTTTCAGATTTCACATGTAAGTGAAATCCTACGGTATTTGCTGTTCTCTGTCTGCCTTATTTTACTTAGCATAATACCCTTAGGTCCATCCATGCTGTCACAAATGGCAAGATTTCATTCTTTTTTATGGCTGAGTAATCTTCGTGTGTGTATGTGTTGTGTGTGTGTATACCACATCTTCTTTATTTATCTGTTGGTGGACACTTAAAGAGCTTCTGTAATCTGGCTATTGTAAACAATGCTGCAATGAACATAGAGGGGCATATATCATTCCAAATTAGTGTCTTCATTTTCTTCGGGTAAGTACCCAGAAGTAGAATTGCTGGACTGGATGGTATTTTTATTTTTATTTCTTGAGGAACCATAGTTGTCCATAGTGGCTGCACCAATTTGCATTCCCAGCAACAGTGCATGAGGGTCCCCTTTCCCCCACATCCTCGCCAATACTTGGTATTTTTTGTCTGTTCTATACTAACCATTCTGACAACTGTGAGGTGATTCCTCATTGTGGTTTTGCTTTGCATTTGCCTGATGATGAGTGATATTGAATATCTTTTCATGTGTCTGTTGGTCATCTGTATTCTTTGGAAAAATGTCTATTTACATTCTCTGCCCATTTTTACTCAGATTATTTGGTGGTTTTTTTTTTTTTTTTTGATGTTGAACTATATGAGTTTTCAGTACATTTTGGATAATAGCCCCTTATCAGGTATATCACTTGCAAATATCTTCTCCCATTCAGTAGGTTGCCTTTTCATTTTGTTAGTTTCCTTCACTGTACAAAAGCTTTTTAGGTTGATGTAATCCCAATTGTTTATTTTCGCTTTTGTTGCTCTTGCCTGAGGAGACAATGAAGAAAATATTGCTAAGACTGTTATCCAAGAGTTTACTGCTGGTTTTCTTTTAGGAGTTTTACAGTTTCAGGTCTTACATGTCAGTTTTTGATTCATCTTGAGTTTATTTTTGTAGGTAGTATAAGAATGTGGTCTGGTTTCACTCTTGAGTGTAGCTGTCCAGCTTTCCCAGCACCGTTTATCGAAGAGACTGTCTTTTCTCCACTGTACACTCTTGCCTCTTTTCTATAGATTAGTTGACCATATATGCGTGTGTTTATTTCTGGGCTGTCTGTTCTGTTCCACTGCTCTCTGTGTCTATTTTTGTGCCAGTACCATACACTTTTGATTACTATAGCTTTGTAGTATAGTCTGAAATCTGGGCGCGTGATACCTCCAGCTTTGTTCTTTTTTATCGAGATTGCTCTGGCCATTTGGGTTCTTTTGTGACTTCATATGAATTTTAGGACTATTTGTTCTAGTTATGTGATAGCATTTTGATAGGAATTGCACTGAACCTGTAGATTGCTTTGGGTAGTATGGACATTTTATCAACATTAAGTCTTCTAATCCCTGAGCATGGTGTACCTCTCCATTTATTTGTGTCATCTGCTATTTCTTTCATCAGTGTCTTATAGTTTTCAGAGTACAGGTCTTTCACCTTCTTGGTGAAATTTATTCCTAGGTATTTCTGCTTATTACTGAACCCAGATGGGTGGGGTCTACCAAAGGGCCTGGATACAGGAAGGCACGATAAAATGGGGGTATCACTGTAATCAGTCTACCACCCTACCCCACCGGGGCTGTTGTGGGGATTAAAATGAGGGTTTTGCGTGGAAAATGCCTAGCACAGTGCCTGGCTGGTTTGCGAGCTCTCCATTAAGTGCTAAACCTTCTTAGTATTTCGTTGAGCCTGGAACCTGAGGCTTAGATGTGTCAGCCAGCTTGCTTAAGGTATGGCCCCCATTAACCAGTGAGGGTTTGAGTCCCATTTCTGACTCTTTCCAGGGACTGAGCTCTTGGCCGCTAGGCTCTGCTGCTCCAGCCATGCAGACAGGTAGGGAAGTCAGAACCTCATCCACAGTCAATGAGGTCGGTCTGCAGAGGGACCGTCACTCAGGCTCAGGTCTGTGGCAGACCTGGAGCCCTTCGCTTGCTTCAGTCACAGTCAGCCATGTTGCCTGGGCGCTGGGCTTGGGTACTGTGTTTGTCGTCGTTCTGAAATGCCACGGTGGGAAGAAAATATTTGTTTTGGTGTCCTCTTGTAGCACTAACAATTTTCCGCTTGCATTTTTCTGTTGTCTGGCTCAGCTGAATAGCAGTTTTCATCTTTGCTCTGTGTTATCATGTACACAGAACCGCTGTTGGGAGCTAACAGTGTGCTTGCTTAGTCATTATTCTGGGAAGGGGTGCCAACCAGTCAATAGCCTTTATTTTTATATGACTCTGTACCCTGCGAATGCAGACGTGATGCACTCACTCAGGCACCTGTCACTTCTGGAGGTAGGCAACGCAAAGGTGGCGGTGGCCCCTGGGGCCACGGCACCAGTCCTGACTTCTTTGTCAGTGCCCGGGAGCTGAGTTAGCCTCTCTGAGTGATTCACTGTGATACAGTCTGTGGCAGATTTTATGGTTTTTACCAACTCAAAGGAGAAAGCAAATAGCATGGGAGAGGTGCCAGGATCGGCAAAACTTCTTAGGAAGAGAGAAGAAAAGATAGATTCCAGGAAATGCAGGGGAACAGACTTGACAGTGAACCCAGCAAAGTCCTGGGGAGAATGAAAAATCTTTCTGGGAGCCCATGGTGGTTGCGAAGATCAGGCGGGCTCTGTGTGGGGTCTGCTGTGGGACCACTGTGCAGAGATGGGGAGTTCTTAGGGTGGGGCTGAGCATGTGGTTAGTATCATCTGACCAGCTTAGAGGGGTGCCAGGCTAGTCGTGGCGGCTAGAAAATGGAACCAAGGCGAGATAGTTTGCAACCAGTGGAAGGAACTGGGAAGTCTTTGGCAATAGAGCTCTTGATGTCAAGAGCTCCAAGAGATGTCAAGATAAGTTCATGAGCTAGTCCACCCATTGATTCAACAAATTCTCGATGAACTGGAGTCGTATGCCAGGCACTGCTCTAGACCTTGAGGCTCTGTGCTGAGCAAGATACATTTCCTGCCCTCAGGGAAGTTATGTTGTTGTGGGAAGTAAAGATGTAAAAAAAGATGCTGTGTGGTAGTGGTTAATACCATGAAGAAAATAAACACTTAAGTGGGCACAACCGAACAGGAAGGGAGGGATTGAAATTAAGGCTTAAACATGAGGTTAATAAACAGAGAAATGGATTGATCTGAGTTCTGAGAATGTCCTAACTCTGCAGGCATGCAGTTTTCTAGAACAAACAAGAGCAAATGAATCTTGTTTTCTTGGGAGTGGAGGGGGCAGGTAGGAAGACCCTTGATCAGGGACTTGTAACTGTGCGATGAATCTTGATTGCAGCGAGGTGCTTGATAAAGGCTGTCTTGGAGAAGTCGAGATGGGCCGATAGTGACTGGATTGATTTATTCCCCCAAAGTGTTGAGCCAGGATTACTGTCAGGCTGCGGGGAGGGTCTCCGGCAGTGTCTCCAAGGCTTGGCCCTGGGCTTGTTCCCTTCAACATTTCTATCCATAAATTGGCGGAAGACCCAAAAGACGTGCTCATCAGACATGCAGCTGAAATGGAGCTGTCAGGGACAGCTAATGCCATGGATGACAGACCCAGGATTCACTGCGATGATCCTCCACAGGCTGGAGTGATGGAATGAAACCAACAATGGCCCTGATCGCACTCAGATTGGGGAACGAAGCCCAGCCATGGAGTAGGAGTCCTTGCTGGATAACTGACCCTGGAAAGGAAGCCGGATGTGGTAGGAGGAGGCAGCAAAGGCAGCCAGAGCCACTGGCATCCCCACCCTTTCTAGGTGACAAGGTCCTTGGCCTCTTTCAGGCTTAGTTTTTCCCCTTCATAAAGTGGGGATGATGCTGTTTATTGCCCAGGAATGTGGAGAGGATTAAATTCAAGCATGTATGTGGATGCCTGGCTTCCTGTCTGTTCTGTAGTGGATTTATGACAGACGCAAGGGAAATAGGGGTTTGTGGAGGCCCATGGGAAGCCTCGGTGCCCGGGGGCAGCCTTTCAGGGGTACATGGACGGCCCACAGCAGAGTGGGTCCTCCATTCTTGGCACTGTGCCGTCCCTTCTGGGGATGCCAGCTTCCTAAGAGGCCCGTGACCGCTGTGATGTATCCAGAGAAAGGATAGGGGTTCATACTCAGTTTCTGCCTGTATTCTGAGTTGGGGAGAGGTAGGAGTGTCTTATCAGGTGCTGAGAAAGGACCATCTGTGGGTGGGTTTTGATTCAGGGACCCCAAGGTCCTGAGGGGACCTTAGAATCTGCCTCGACTTCTCCTTGGAGTTGGCCTTAAGTAAGTGGTGAGACTTTTTTCTATGTGTTTCTATGTCTAACACCTGTATTAAAAAAAAAAAAACAACAGCCAAAAGTAGAGCAAATAGCACGTGATGAACCCATGTACCTATCAGTCACCCAGTTTTAGTGATGGCCAATGTGTGGCCATCTTGTTTCATCTATGACCCTGCCATCTTCCCCTCCAACCCTGCTGGATTAAGTTTAAAGCGAATCTTAAACATAATTTTATCTGTAAACACTTTGTATGTATCTCTAAGAGATAAGGACTCAGTTTTTTTTTTTTAAGCATAAACCACAATACCATTATCACAATGTTTTAAAATTGATATCATTGTAGTAGGTCTTTCTAGAAAATCTATTGGTATATAGCTTGCTTTGTAGAGGGGAGAGTCAAAAAGTGGTCCTTTAAATGTCTGGTGTCTGTGACTCGGGACTCACCTGTTCCCTTTGAGGATGATGATGAAGAAGAAGAAGGGGGTCTAAAACCCAGATTGGTAGCCTCTTTTATTCTGATTGTTCCCAGGGACACAGCAGTGAGAGTGGGGCCTATTTATAGACAAAGTCTAGACATGGGACGGAGGAAAGGAAGAGAATGGGAGAGGGCAGAGAGGAGGGGGGGAGAGAGCATGGAAGGATCAAGAAAGCCTGAATGGAAGATGGCCCAGCCTCCCTGCAGCCACACCACCTTCCTGAGCTCCCAGGACCCTCCCACTGCAGCCAGCACTGGGCACCTCACCACGTTCTCAGACCTATGCCATTACTGCCGGTACAGGTGTCACGCCCGTGCTACAGGGGAGGCCTGGAGGTTCTGGGCTCTGGCATGAAATAGGCACTAGCGCCCTATTGAGACCCAGACCCGTTTGGCCAGAGTCTGCTTTTTCCTGGCACCTCTCTCTGCTTCTAAGTCTGCTGAGGCCGCGTGCACAGCTGGTGACCAGGGGGCATGGCTGTCTCGGTTGTTAGAATAGTGAGGCACTCCCATATCTTCGGCTCTTCCCGATGTTTCCCATTTACCCTGGCCACCCAGCGACTTTGCTACACCCCCCTGGGCCTCATCAAGACCTGGCAACGAAGGGGGTAATACCTGGCACAGAGGAAGCCTCTGGGACTGTATCCTATGTCCATTCTGATTGGCTGTCAAATGCAGTGACTTTCCCCCTGGTTCTGTGTGTGGGAACATGCGAGACATTTTGTGCCTGCACGTGTGTATGCGTCAAATACACCCACACGTGCGTGCATTTGCTCTTGCACACGGGTGAGCGTGCATGTGCTCATATACAAAGAGCATTACCAGGAAGCCACATCCCTGCTGGGAACATTCATAGTCCCTGTTTGTGGGACTCACTGAGCCCTCAGGATGAACTGTGAGAGTAGGGGTGTGCTCCAGATGTCCCCATTGGCAGAGCTCCATTCATGAGGCATTTTCATTCCCACCCCCCCCATTGCCCCTTCATTGTCTTCACCGCCCTCTCCCAGGAGAGAGCACTGAGAAGTTTTCAGAATGCTCTTTCTAGAGCACCTCATCCACTTCTTATGGGAGCCCACCAAATATGGATAGCAGATGGTTTTAAGCTAGGTAGTCATGGTCCTTCTGGGAGTGCCAGGGAGGAAGATGCCCCCTTGCCAAAGATGCTAGTGCGGCAGGCTGGGCCACAAGCCAGGCCAACAGGATTGCCATCCTGTTGTGTGAGGTGCAGCTAGGGGCCAGTGTGTAGGTACAGGGAGATGCATGTGAATCAGTGCATGGACCAAGCAACTGCAGCTGCCCACGGGAAGTTGGGCTCAGCCCAGAGACTGTGATCTGATTGGAGGGCCATGCCAACCGGGGGGGACATGGGTAGCCACGGGGCAGCGGTATGGACTCCAGGATCCAGAGCCCAACCAAGCTGACACAGGTGTAGACACCCTCGTGTCACCCTTACTCTGTGCCAGATGCTGTCCACGGTGCTTTGTACATCTATGATATTCCTGTTAACCAGATGAGGAGACAGGGTGTCAAGATGCTAAGCAACCTACCCAAGGTCCCAGCGGGGAAGTGAGGGAGGCAGGGCGTGAGTCCAGCTGTCCACTCCACAGTCCCTTCCCTCCCCCTGCCACAGGGCAGTGAGTCTTGGGCTTCCTGGTGCTCAGCCCCAGCACTCTGGCCTCTACGCTCAGAGCTGTCGGCTCACTCCTGACCCCTGTGCAGCTGGTCTTTCCTTGTTTCAGGTCCTGGGCACAACCGAACAGGAAGGGCTGGATTGAAATTAAGGCTCAGCTCACTCAGCAAGACATAGTGTCTGGAGAGGACCCAGGTGTCCCGATTCCCAGAACTGTGCTCTTGGTGCTGGCATGTGTAGAAACCTCTTGGGAACCCACTGTTTGTCCATTTTCTGTCTTGAGAAAGCAGTAGATTTCTTTGGCCTGGAGACTTGTTTTCTTCCTCCCCTTTCCCTGGGGCCTGGGCCCTACCACGGAGCCACCCCTAGTGAGCTGGCACTAAAGCTGCCTGTCTTTCTGACCCGTTTGCAGAGCTCTGGAGCTCGGCCGTGATAAAGATGAGATCTCCCTGTTGGTGGAGCAGGAGTTCTTAAGCCTGACCAAAGAGCACCTCATTTTGGTCACAGAGAGCTCGGAGGAGCTGGAGGCCCCCGGCACCTCTCCCGAGGGACCCAGACAGCTGGCTCCCTGCCTTCTCATACCTCCTCCGGTGGCGGACAGCAGTGAGTACCCGGGGACCTCCATCATTGCTGGTGATACGCTTCTTGAGCCGAAGGTGGCCATGTCTGTCATCAGCAGCCGGCCGGACTGTGATTCTGTCATGTCTACTGTCACGGGAATTCTGCGTGCTGCTAAGGTCAAGAGTGTCAAGGGGACAGAAGATGGGGGCCACAGCCTGGGTGCCTCTAACTCAGAGATCGGCAAGCTCCTGGCTCAGTTCCCATTCAAGTCCACAGAAACGTCCAAGGCTCCTGACAACAAGATGGTGTTGGAGGAGACAAGGGTCATCAAGGACTTCTTGCAGAACAGCATGTTCGGTGGCCCAGGACCCAGGGAGCCCATGGGGCTGGGCCCATTCCTACTGCTACCGCCTCCGCCTCTGTCTGCACCCCCTGAGAAGCTCCCTGAGCTCCCTCCTCAGAAGAGGCAGCTCCCAGTGTTTGCGAAGATCTGCTCCAAGCCCGAGGCTGACTCTGCTATGGAGGGGCACCTCTTGATGGGTGAGTGGGCCTGGGAGCAGGGCCAGTAGATGAGCCTGCAGGGAGGGACTTACCAGCAAGCCAATCAGGGTTACAGCAGGTGCAGATGGCATCTCTGTGCAGAGTGGGGGGCAGTGGTCTCTCTGGTGGGTGTGGGCCTCAAGTGCAGCCTGCTTTTTGCACCCACAGGCCCCCTCTGCTGGAGGCCCGTGTATGGGGCACAGCTTGTCTAAGCAAACGTGGTGGCCTTGATCCCAGCGCACTTTGAGGGGAGATAGAGGCACGTTTGGTAACGGGCTCATTTTTTGAATCCGGGTACTCAAAGTACGTTGAGGGAAGCGTTTACCCCAGCTGTAACTGCAGCATGGGGACCTTAAGCCAGATAGGAGGGAAATTTGATTAGCAGACAGTGTCATCTGGCTTCCGATAAAGGCACCTATTCTGACCATGAGGACTGGTCCTCGCTCTGGGCCCTGGGAGTGAATGTGCAAACCTTCCACGTTTAGTTCAGACTCTTGCCTCTGGACTTGTTCCCTGGGACTGTTCCCCCCCCATCCCACTCCCAGGTTCTGCATCTTGTGCCCCTTCTGATCCAGCCACTCAGACTGGACAGTTCCAAGGCAGACTGATGGCAGTGGCTTCTGCCCACAGCCAGCAGTTACTAGGAGAGTTGACCATACCCCTGTCAACCAAAAGAAAAATTACCCCCAGGCTGTGAGCGTGGATGGATAGCTGAGATCCCTGTGTTGGGAAGGCTCAGATCCCTCTCCTTAAGAAAATAGGTGCGTGTTCTGTGTTCTGGAGCATTATCGGAAGGCTGAGAAATCAGAGCTGGGGACAGCAAGCTGGACTCTGGGTCCTAGGAAGAGTCTCTGGGAGCCAGTGGCCTCTTTGGAGCCATGGGCTGTGCGTGTGAGGGTGGAACCCTACCCGGAGGGTGGGACTTTCCTGCCATCTCCTTCTCCAGAAAGGATGTATGGATAGCTCCCTGACGGATGGGGCCGCTGGGTTGGAGGTATTCCTTTCCCACCCACCGTGCCCGCTACCTGTGTGTGTCTGTGTGTATAGATGTGTGGGCACAGGTGTGCCAAAGGGAACTTTACAGATGTGAGTATGCTTGCTAGAAAAAATGCGGGTGTGAGTGCATCTGAATGTGTGTGTCTTGTGTGCGTAGTTGTGTACGTGTGAGTGAGGCGGAGGAATGACAGGCAGGAGTGTGTGTGTATGTGTGTCTGTATGTCTGTGTACACAGATGTTAGAAGAGGGAGCTTTGGAGCTGAGTGAGTGGCAAGTGTGTTCAAGGCGATGGGAGGTGGGTGAGAGACTGCAGGTGTGTGGGTCTCTGGGGAAAGGGCTATTATTAGTGGGTACCGTTATTTCAGCACACTGGCTGGGGGCTAAACTTGGCAACCAGAGAAACTCTTGGAAGAGACTCTAGGGACATGTTTTGCTAAAAATGTCATTTTCTCCTAAATTGGCTCAGACTATAGCACTCTTTCCTTGGCTGGGATGGCACTAGGAGGGCAGGCCCAGTTCTGTCCACACTCAGCCACAGGCCACTGGACTGTGGTGGGGGCAAGAGCTGGTAGGATCAGATCCACTCTCAACAGGTGACATGGGGCTCAGGTCCTCCGATCCAGCCACTACGGGAACGATCTGAGGGCACCTGCTGTTTGTCCAGGGCCGTTTCCCAGCCAAGCTCCAGGGAGACCTGCAAAACCTCCAGGTTGGGGTAGGAGTGGGGAGCACTACTCCAACCAGACAATGCCTTAAAAACAAACAAACCCCCATGTATATAATTTCAACCTTAGTTAATTTTGTTTGAAGAATGAGTTCCTTTTGCTCAAAAGGAAATACGGGTGTAGAGGGTTCCACAATGGTCCAGGCAGCATCCTCACGCTGGCAGTCCACTCAGTCTATTTGGCAGGAGACCTGAGCCTGGCCCCATCCCCATGCAGGGACTCATCGTGTCTCCCTGACGCCCTCTCCCGCAGTGCCACCTTTCCAGACTCCTGCATGCAAGGCCTCACTGAAGGCCCACTTCCTTCCGGAAACCCTCTGACCGTCTCAGATAGAAGCCGTCTCAGCCACCCTCTTCTCCCACTGTGTCCCTCTGTCACCTCACGGTCCCCATCTGTCTTGTCCTGGAGCTATTTCTGGGTCTGTCTCTCTCTCCCTCCTTGTTGTGAGCTCCTGCAGGGCTGAGTCTAGCTCTGACTCATCACAGTGTCCTCAGGACTCAGGTCAGGGCCCGGCACTGACGGGCGGGCTGCATTGCCCATGAGCGAGTGGCACAGCAGGAGCAGAGTCCATGGTGAGGGGCTGGACCTCGGTGCAGACCATGTGCTCTGTAGGAATGTGTGTCTCCTCCACTAAGCCAGGGGCCCCCTTAAGGCAGCTTTGTATCCAGGGTTGGCACTGTGGATGAATAGAGAGAAGAGAGGGAAAAAAAGAGGGAGTGAGGAAAGAAAAAAGATAGGAATGAAGGGAGGGAAAAAGGAAGGAAGGGGAAGGAGGAAAATAGAAGAAGAGAAGAAAAGAAAGGTAATTGGGAAGAAGGAAGTTTGGGTGGAAGAAAGGGAGAATGGATGGATGGAAGGGAGGAAGGTACAAATGGAGGGTGGATGGATCCATGTATGCATGCACGAGAGGGGAAGATTGGAATGGGCAATGGTCCACAAAGGCTCCAGGGAGAAGAGTAGGACTGAGTTGGGCTGGCAGAGAGGCCCCAGAGTGCTTTGAGTCCCAGGTGTGTGCTAGGGAGGACCTATCACTTTGTCCACAAGAGGGTTCTCCCAGCATCCAGCACTTGGCCTTCCAGAGCCATTGACCCAGTTTCTCTCCTGCTGTAGAATGGAACCCTAGCACCAAGGATCCAACCAAGAGTCGAGAGAGCCTCTTTCTCAGTCAGTGGCCCCAGAGCCGGAAGGACACTGGTGGTGAGGAGAGTTGCAGTGACCCAATAGGCTCCATGTCCGTGGCCCTGCCATCCACGAAGTCTGTATGGCCATCTGAGAAGAACCTGCTCTATGAGTTTCTTGGGGCCACCAAAAACTCCAGCGGGCAGCTGAAGCTTCGCAGCAAAATGGAGGTGGACGGGCTGGAGCTGAAACGTGAGTTGAGTGTGCCCAGGGGAGCATCTGTAGAGGAAGGGAATCCAGAAACTCTGCCGCCAAATGGCTGCCTTTGAGTCACTGTCTTTCTCTGGGTGTCAGTTTCTAAACTCATAAAATGGGGAAATGACTTTCTCCTACGTCCCTCATCAGGAATACAACTACTAGGGAAATACAGGTGGCTTTCAGGGTCCCATGGGCATCATTAGTGGTCAATTTGAATACAACTCGGAGCCAGGGTGCTTCATATCCCCTCAAGTTGCTCAGGCCCAAGAAAAATCCATGCTTCCTATTATTTCTACATTGAGATTATTCGTGTCCCTGCTTTCTCTCCTTACAACTATTTCAGTCAGAACTCCTTTCCCAAAAAAGATGCCCATAAGGGGAAACTGAGGTCCCAGCTCTGACTCTGTGATAAGCTCACAGGACATATTATAGAGGGAGAGAACCTAGGATTCATATCCCAGAACAACTCAACCAAATCTCGTTCATTCAGACTAACTTGGGGTCGTACCATATTAGTTAAATAATGTTTGAGATTTTTAAAAAGTGATTCCAATATAGGTACAATAACCTATATAAGGTTCTCGGTGTTGCCAAGTACATGTCCCAGGGGACTGCTTTAATAACTTGGTAAGAATGAATTCCAACGACATAGCAATTGTTGGTATAAAACTGGATTTTTGTAAAGCACTTGAAAGAATTTGGTTTTGTACCTAGGTGAAATATAGCCATAGCAACCTGGGTTATTGTTTTTTCCTGCTAAACCATCTCCTTTACTAGTGAATGATGGAGAAAGAGCTCTAAGCCAGACCATGCTGGGATTCTCACTTCTTCCAAATTGGCCAGGTGTGTGCTAACGATGTTTTTCTGTAGTTGGAAAGTCACCCAAACTTTGAAGAACCCGAGTCTTGGAGCTTAAAAGACCTGACATCTGAGAGCGTTAATCCTGGGGTAGTCACGGTGCTGAGGGTGTCCTGGCCTCTTTCTTCTCCAATCCCTGAAATACTCTACCTCTCCTGTGACTTGCAGTTAACCCACCTGTGACGGTGGCCGACAAGAACAACCTCAAGTACACAGGGAATGTATTCACCCCACGCTTTGCCACAGCCTGGACCTCAGCAACCTTGAACCAGCCACTGTGGCTCAACCTCAACTATCCACCTCCGCCCGTGTTCACAAATCACTCCACCTTCCCACAGTATCAGGTGAGTGAGTGGGTCTGGCTGTCCAGCTTCCAGCCACGGAGAAGCTGTGGCTTATGGGGAGCCTGACTCACAAAGAGGCTTTAGACTTGTTATTCTCTTCATTGCAGCCACATCAGACCAACTGTGTGGTGTACACACACACACACACACACACACACACACACACACACACACACTTCTAAATTTTCCATTGTCTGAATTCCAGTTCACTCTATGCTGTGTATTCCAGATCTGCTTTGCTAGTTTTGGCCGTTTAAGTGCTTAGACTCCCAGCATAGGATGATGGTGTGGTCCCAGCTTCCCACCCACCTGCTAGTGCTTCCTTGTTACCTGGATGGTATGTGTCCTCTAGAGTACTCAGGACAGTCCGGGTTTAGGACTTTTGTCCCGGCATAATTATTAAAAGCACGCCCTTTCACTCTCAAGTGCCCTGGTGTGGACGCCAAATTGTATGGCCACCTTATTTCAACGACATCTGAGTGGTCTTAGCTTGTACCAGTGAAGGTGGCCTGGCATACACATTTTCAGTCTTGGGTTCATAGCCTAATAGCCTAAAGGGAATTAGTGACCAGAAACACATGTAGCAGGATTGGAAATTTTACTCACAGAACTTACTTATGCAGGAAAATGTAGTTTCTTTAGTTTGTCTATTTAAGTCAATTTCCCTTAAGAGTTGCTGCCCACTGGGCAGAAGGAAGAAAAAAATCAAATCAATGTCCACTCTGGTTTAAACTTGAGTTCAATTCAGTAGCTTAAATAGTCCCTTTAGGTAGTGCTCAGCTTCTCCAGGAAAGGCGCTCAGTGTCTAGGATTACTTAGTCTTCTGGCCCCCGCCCCAGCACCTCTCCAGAGTGGCACGTGGGTGTACTGGAGGGACATGCCAACTTGTAACAGTCAGGTCCTTGGGAACCTGCTGCCCCAGCCTGGCCCAGCAAAGCATGGAGAGAGCAAATAGAGAAGACAAAACACCTGAAAGTCATCTTATCCTCTCTCTGTGTCCCTTCCCCTTCCACTTCTCCTTGGCTCCCTGTGTCATTCCCTCTTTTATAGCAGAGCAGCAAGCCTTATGGCTTAGATGTCCCCTGAGCAGAAGGCAGATCTTCTCTGCCCCATATAAAGCCTCTCTGGGCTGGTGCACCAGCCTTAGCCCCAGAATCTTAAACAGAAGCTAAGCTTTCTTTCCCTTTGATGTTTTGCTTTCAAGCCTTTTTTGTTTGTTTGTTTGCTAAAGAGGACAAGGGCCCGCCCTCTCCTCCCGCAGGACAGAAAGCCTCACACTCGGGTCCCATATCTGGATCCTCCTTACATTAGTCTTGAGAGAAGTGCCCGCATGCCCTCCTCCACTCACCGACCCCTTCTCCAGTACTCTTCACCCTTGCACGTTTGTGTTTGCTTGTTTACTCTTCAGGCATTTATTCACCGACTCACCCATGTGTTCATTTTTATTTATGTGTTTACTCATTCATTTAAGTAATTCAAAAACCTTTGCTCGACACTGACTAGAGGCCAAGCATTGGCCAGGCGAGGGCATTCGAAGATGACAGACAAGCTCACAGTCCAGCACACGTCAGGAACAAATCAAAGAACAGCCCTGTGTGCACACCCCACCTCTGAAAGAAGCAGTTGCGTACTTTTATGCAGTGTAAACCGATCCACTCTAAGTGCACTCACGGCTCGGCATATAAAGCTGATTCATGATGGCTTGCTTTATAAAGAGGAGATAGCAGCTCCTTGCTACGACACCCGCTTCTGACCTGACTTTTTGGAGGGAGTGAGATTCGAACGTACCTGAGCACAGAGACCCTTTGTTTTCAGAGATGCCAGTGTTTGCAGGGCAGGGCTGCTTCCACGGCTTCCTGGCCTCGGCTGGAGACGCTCACCCTCCCAGGTAGTGATGGGGAACAGTGCAGTTTACCTTCTTCCAGCTCCTCGTGATTTCATAATGCCATCCAGCTTCAAGACAGCTCGTCAAGGGGCCTGATTTAATAAAAAGAAGGCAGGTTTTGGAATCGGCAGACTCGGGTTTGAAGGAATCTACTGCCTTCGAGCTGTGTGGCCTTGGGCAAGTTAAAGTTAGCTAAACGCTCTGAGCCCTGGTTTCCTCACTTGTGAAATGGGCTCATGATAATAAGCAGCAGCCACAGCAGCAGCATACGCTTGACTCGCTTGTAAGGTTAATTGAGTTCATGGGTGAGAAAGAGCTTTGAAAAATCTAAAGTGTGATACAGATGTTGGTTTTTATTATTATTCAGCCCTGGTCTTCCTAGGAAACAGGGTCAGGGAACTCCAAAGACCTGGAGGAGACACAGGGAACGGTCTATCCTAGTCTCTTTTCCTGCTTGGCGTTAGGAATAAAGATGAGGTCCCAAAGCCAATTTGCTCAGAACCCTACTGTGGAGCGATGCGGAGCGATGCAGAGCCATGAAGGACTAAGTCCACAGCACCAAGGAACTCCAGAGTGCCCTGGGCTCCTTGGCATTAAGGAATGCTGCTCCCAGTTAAGGAGGGAGAGTGGAAAGAGGCCATGACCTCAAGCAAAGAAGAATGAGTGTTTATTTACCTTGCTTTCGATTTTCCAGAATTGCAAGTTGAACAACTAGCAACATCCTTAAAGTCAGATAGTGTGTTGCTCATGCTGATACATGTGGCCCTGTCTCTTGAAAATCCATCCAGGATGGAGCAGGGAGGTGGCTGTTTGTCTTGCACAGGCCCGAGGGGTAGCCCGCCCAGGCTGATGTGGAGGGGATGGTGGCCTGGGGGAGTCTGCTGTGTATAACAGAGCTGAGGCTGATGGGGAGGGAGACGGACACACAGAACATGGCCTCGGAGCTGGCTGCCGGCTGGAACAGCCCCATCTGTCCGACTTCTCTGTCCAGGGTCAGGCCACGGCCGGGGTCACAGAGACTAGGCTGTGGTCACGGTGGTGAAGGGGTTGCCCTGGCCGCAGGGTCTGGGATGCAGGTGAAGGGGCTGGTGGAGGCGGGAGGGGCCTGACCACAGTCTGTGTCAGTTGGTTGGGAGCAGAGACCAAGGAGAGGTTCTTAGAGGATGTGTAAACTTGGGGACCTGGAAGATAGGGCCCCATGTCAGGAATTCTGGAGCCTTTGATGAGGAGCTCATGGGCTCTGAGGAAGTCATCAAGGGTACAGTGTCAGCCACCAACACTTTGATAGTTGCCACAAGCTGAGCCCAGAATGAAGGCAACATCTCAGGGTTTGGAATCTTCGGGAAAGACATACTGGCCTGAGGGGTGCTTTGAGCAGCATCTGAGGAGATGACTCTGAATTGGCAGGTAGAGGCAGTCTGAGATTAGAGGGGCCATGATCTGATGCCACCCACGGAAGCACATTCTGTGTGTGTGTGTGTGTGTGTGTGTGTGTGTGTGTGTGTGTATACATGGATGCCTGAGGCCACCCCAGACAGAGTTCGGAATAAAGATTCCACTTTCCATCAGGCTGAACTGCCAGACAGCTTCTCCAAGGGGTGGGGAGCAGTGAGAAATTCTAAAAATCCCTAACATTTGCAGAATCCTCACTATGTGCTGGGCACTGTTCTAAGCCCTTTAGATGCACTAGCTCATTGATCTTCGGGCCAATCCTCATCATAAGGTACAGACTCAGGTGTACATGTGGCACATAGACACACAGCAGCAGGGACCCAAACTAATGCACCCGAAACACGCAGCTGCAGACACAAAGGGAAGCACACGTGTTGATGTGTTTAAATAAACACAGATGCAAACTGACACACACATACACACAGATGTACATCGATACCTCCTGTCTTGGGGCAGGAATGGGGTTTGGGGAAAGGACAAAGGGTGAAATAGCAAAAAAAATAATGTAGCTACTTTCACAGGCTTTCCAGGTCCAAACACATATAATTTTGTAGACAAGGGAAAAGAGGCTCAGAGAAGTGAAGTGATTTTCCCAAAGTCACACAGCCACCAAGGGGCAGATCTGGGATTCAAGAGGCAATCAGGTTCCTCAAGGTCTTACCTTAAATACTCACCCCAAGGGCTATGAATCCTGCCCAAGAAGGGGCTTCCTGTGTGGGGTGAGTTCTGCTTGTTTGGCCTGATGGCTGGACAGGACTAACTGGCGGGTGGGTCTGGCCGGCAGTGTGGTGGGACGGACTCGAGCAGGCTGGCGCTCCAGGCACGTGAGCTGGTCTTTGGGCTGAGCGGCTACCGCTCTCTGGCTGGCTGGGAGCCCTTTTCTCCACACTGCTGAGCCTCCCCCTTCTCTCTGCAGGGCCTGTATCCACAGCGTGCAGCCAGGATGCCCTATCAGCAGGCCCTGCACCCCCAGCTGGGCTGTTATTCCCGACAGGTGAGTAGACAACCTGCCCACCTCTGTCCCAGCTCCACAAAGGCCTTCAAGTCAGAAGGACATCTGCTGCCTCGTCTTTATCCAGCTGGGCACTGGCCATATATTTCCCGGCCCGCCCTTAGCCCCAGAGAACAGGCACAGAGGCCAGTGTGCATGTGGAGACAAACCAGTGTCCCTAGGTGATAAGAGCTGGCACCTGCAGAGCCCTCACTATGTGCCAGCCGTTCTCTACAGGCTTAACCTGCATAAACTAAGGGCAGGGCGCCTGGGTGGTTCAGTCGGTTGGGCATCCGACTGTGGCTCAGGTCATGATCTCACAGTTCATGAGTTCTAGCCCCACATCGGGCTCTACTGTCAGCACGGAGCCCGCTTTGGATCCCCTGTGCCCTTCTCTCTCTACCCCCACCCCCCAGCGGCTCACGCAAGTATGCTAGCTCTCTCTCAAAAATAAATAAACTTTAAAAGAGAGAGAGAGAAAAAGATAAGGGCTTTACCTGCATGAACTTCACAACCGCCCTATGAAATAGATTAAAGATGAGGACACTGAGGCACAGAGAGATTAAATAACTTGCGCAAGGTCACAAAGTTAACATACTAGTTAGCTTTTCCTGTGGCAACAGATGGCCTCAATACCTCAGAGGCTTTCAACAATAAATACTTATTTTTCACTCATAGGCCTCTGAGTTGGTTGAGCTGGGCTGGGGTTGGGTTCAAGCCTGTTTCATGTGACCTCCTTTTGAGACCAAGACATAGTAGCTTTGGCTCCTGCCACGTGGATGACCGGAGTGCCAGAGGGGTGAGCGGAAACACGTGATGCTTCCGAGCGCCTCGGCGTAGAGCCAGCACGTGGGATGTGTGCCTACCCGCTTTCCACTGGCCAAGGAAAATCACATGGGTTTGCCCAGCATCAGTGGGGCTGGGGACTCACACCCTTCCATGTCAGTTTGTCAGTTAAAATACGAGACACCCAGTTAAACTTAAATTTCAGATAGACGGTGGGTAGAGTTTTAGTATAAGTTAGCTTCAAATGTTGCATGGGCCACACCGATATTAAAAAATTATTTGCTGTTCATCTGCAATTCAGATTTAACTGGATATCTTGTTTTTTGTTTGTTTGCTAAATCTGGCACCCCTGCTTCCGTGGGTAGCGGATATGTGCTTAAAAATCACACGACGGCAAAATTGGGAGTTTGACCTTGGGCAGCTCAGCTTCAGAGTCCATGCTGCCAATGACCATGGTTTACTGCCTCTTGGACACAGATACACAAAAACACAGTATCAAAATAAAGCAGCAGAGACAAATGCAAACACACAGAGACACACATGAAGACATAGTCATATGCACGCCACCAGGCTGCACACACAAGTCAGAGAGACTGAGAGTCTTGGGGCAGCAACGGGGGTGTGAGGAGAGAAGCTAATACTGCTCTTCATCCCCAGGCTGGTCTTGGCCCCTCACACACAGGTGGACAGACCCCCCCCCCCACCCCCCGACACACACACACTCAGACTTACACTCCTTGGCTCTCCTTTCTCGCCCCAGGGAGCCCCACCCTTTCTCTGCAAACCGTCCCCCTGACCTGAAGTATGTTGGAATGTTCCAGAGGGTAGAGAAGGGCCCATAGGTAGAGCCTACTTTATTAGCTGGGCCAGAACTGTTTCTCTAGCAGTAGGGAATCTGCATCCTGAAGAAGAACAGAGAGGAGACAGTCCGGCTCACAGAATCTCAGTCAGTCACCCCCACCCCACAAACAGTGATACCAACCACCTAGCCCCCACCTAGCTCCAAAGAGTTCGCACTGAGGTGACCTTCTGGGCGTGTGTGCATCTGAAAAAGTAATATAAGAACATGGTACAAAATTTTTAAAAATGTCAGAGTCACTGTTGCTGGTTCCTCAAGCATCTTTCCAGTGGTATCTATTTATACAAACATTTTGTACAAATGCCGCTTTCTGGGCACACTGTTCTAACATTAGTTTCGTCAGCAGAGTGTATCCTGGAGATGGTTCCAGGGCGGCATACGTGGCCGTTGTATGGTGTTTAGCTGTTACATGTAGTTAGGGTACCTTTCTAAAGAAAGCTTGTGGGGCGCCTGGGTGGCTCAGTCGGTTAAGCGTCCGACTCCGGCTCAGGTCATGATCTCGCGGTCCGTGAGTTTGAGCCCCGCGTCAGGCTCTGTGCTGACAGCTCAGAACCTGGAGCCTGCTTCAGATTCTGTGTCTCCCTCTTTCTCTGACCCTTCCCTGTTCATGCTCTGTCTCTCTCTGTCTCAAAAATAAATAAACATTAAAAAAAATTAAAAAAAAAAAGAAAGCTTGTATCAGCTGTAGGACCCCCGTCTCCTCTCTCACGTCAGTTCCCTCCCAGGTCCGGGACTCCACCCACCACCCCCACCCCCAAGAAAACCAGGGGGATTTTCTGCCATTTTCTTGCAGGTGTCTGTCCTGGGAGGTGTCTTCCTGGGTTCTCTCTTTGAGCCCTTG
This sequence comes from Lynx rufus, assembly GCF_022079265.1. Classification (NCBI taxonomy): domain Eukaryota; kingdom Metazoa; phylum Chordata; class Mammalia; order Carnivora; family Felidae; genus Lynx; species Lynx rufus. Next base: position 196,503,704 of record NW_025814834.1, on the reverse strand, counting down.
GCCCTTTCTGACTTTCAGCTTGTCATCTTCGGGTTTTGGTGCCCATGTCCAGCATCACCCAGTCCTGTGTATCCTCTGGGGGAGACATGGGGAGGGCCAGGACGGAGGAGCATACCTCCAGCCTCCAGAGGGAGCATGTGTGGAGGTGCGGTACAGCGGTGTGCCTTGGGGCTTCCCACTACAACTCTGACACCTTGAAGCACTTTACTACGCAAGGTCTTAACTTCTCTGAACCCCATTTCTTCATTCCTACAGTGGGAATAGTAATGGTCCTGCCTCCCAGGGCTGTTTGGAGTTTGAGTGAGAGAATCTGTATGAAGGGCTGGGCATGCCCTAAGCACTCAATAAACCCTAGCCTTTGTGAGTTTTTTTGTTTTTTGTTTTTTAATGAGATAAGGATGTGCAGTGTTGGAGAGAGGGTTGTCTGTGTGCTGAATCCCTGAGCATCTTGGACCCCAGACTCTTGCTTTCAAAGAGGAAGCCCAGAAGTTTCCCCAATTTTCCCTTCGGCACACAGGAGGATGGCTGTCCAAGAGAGAGTTTTCTGACGTTTGGAGCTGTCAGTAGTAGAACGTAGTGCTTAACATGTAATGAGCTCCCCATCACTTTAGGTATTCAAGCAGACACTTAGTGGCCTCTTTTTTCCTCCCTCCTCTTCCTCTCTCTTTCTCTCTTGCACTCATTCATTTACTATATGTTTATTGAGCAGTTGCTGTTTGCCAGGCATTGTCTTAAGGCTGAGAAGATATCAGTAGATAAGACAGATAGGGTCCCTGGCGTGTCCGTTGGTGGGAGTCGGAGCCAGGTAGTGTCTGAAACCCCACTGAGTTCCTAATTTTCTCCAGAGTGTGAGCTGAATCCCATTGCCTTTTTGTGCCCTTTCTCCCAGACTCACACTGTGCAGTACTGTAACCGCTAGCCACATGTGGCTATTTAAACTTAAGTCAATTAAAATTAAGTAAAGTTTAAAATTCAGTTCCTCATTCACAGCAGTCACATTTCAAGTAGTCAGTCAATAGCCACATGGGGCCGGCGGCTACCATACTGGGCAGTGCAGACACAGGACATCTCCATCACCTGTCACGGGCATTTCCACGGGGCAGGGCTGTCTTGCATTGGGAATCTGTTGAGATCCTGAGGTAGAGGCCAGGGACATATAAATCTCAACAGCTTTTTTTTGACAGTAAAAGTAAGAGACTAGGGCTTTGGGGATGGTTATTGACAGAGGAACAGGTAGGGAGGTGGGGCAGAGAATGGGAATAAAATTTATGTACTATTTATTATGTGCCAGTCTCTTTACTTATATCAGCGGACTCAGGGGAGTCCGTTGGGGGAGGGGAGTGTTTGCCCATTCTACAGACGAGGAAACTGAGGCTCAGATAAATTAAGTACCTTGCCAGTCAGACACAGCAGCTGAGCCCTGTGCTTTTGCCGTTTCAACACATTGCCTTCTGTATACCCACAATGAGTGAGGGGCAAGGGGCTGGGGGGAGGGGGGGCTGGCGCCTGGGATTAGGGTTGGGGTTAGAGCTGGGAACCGTGAGGTTTGGAAGCAGTGGGCTCTGCGGGACCCAGCCCCTCTCTCATCTCTGACCTGCAGGTGACACCGTACAATCCACAGCAGATGGGACAGCAGATTTTCCGCTCTTCCTACACCCCCCTGCTGGGCTACATCCCCTTTGTGCAGCCCAGCTATCCGTACCCTCAGAGGACACCTCCAAAGCTCTCCGCCAATCCCCGAGACCCTTCCCCCATGGCAGGAGATGGGCCGCAGTACCTCGTCCCCCAGGCTTACGGGTGAGTCCTCAACTCGCACTGGGAGTCCACCCGGTACCCAGAAAGCTGCTGGGGAGGGGAGGCGAGTGCTCCGGGCCTCGCTGGTGTGTTCTTGGTACGTTCGTTCCATGGTTGAGGGGAGGGAGGGGCCCTGTGCCTGTCAGGAGGCTATGTGGGTCGCAGACCGGTCCGGTGTGGAGGTGAGGCCGGTCTGGGGCCTGCCGGGCCCCTTCTGTAGGCCCATCGGGGGGCTGGGCCCCACAGTCTGGCTGCAGAAACGTAGCTGCAGAGCTGTAGTGGATGACGATGCACTGTCTATAGCAGGTGGCAGGTAGTGGAGCATAACACACCCGCCTTTACCTGTTTGCTTGGTTTACAACAGGACACGGCCAGGCGATCTTCTTACAGCTTTCTCCCCCCACTTCCTGCACCCTGAGCTCCTTCCCAGGCTAATCTCTCCAACATCCTGTTGACTTTGTAACAGGCCTGCTGAAGGGGCTTCCATTGCTTATCAGGGCTCCTCACACTTCTCCTCCGAAGTGCCCCAAACGGCAGATGAGAAGGATTTAACCGCAAGCAGCCAACACAAACTCAATATTTTAGCCGAAAATTCCACACACATTTTACCTGCTGGTCAGCCATAAAGTTATGTTTGTTGTTTTAAGATGACAGCACGCGGCCGCTCATTCCCACCCACCAAATCTTCAACTAACATTCATGCTCAGGAAAGGGAGATGGGAAAAGTGAGGCAAGGTGGGGGCAGGCCCCGGTCTCCCCAGAGGGGCGATTTGGTCATTCAAAAGGTGTTCATTGAGGACCTCGTGTGTGCCTGGCACTGTCCTAGGCAGTGGTTCCTGGAGGGAACAAGGCAAAGGTTTTCCTTCTCTCATTCCGGTGGAAAAAGTAGACAATTCCAAAATAAACAAGCAGCTCACGTGTCAGGGGCCAGAGGTTAGGAGAGAGAGAATGAAGGGATGTCTCCTGAGCAGAGATCTAAATGAAATGAGGGATTATATATAGGTGATGCGCTCTCTGGGCAGAAATACAAAGCGCAGTGGCCCTGAGGTAGGAAGTGTTCCTGGAGCATAGCGCGTAGGAGAGGGAGTGGGTGGGATTGGAATCAGAGAGGATGCAGGGCCAAACTAGATAGGGCCTGGTGGGCATGGTGAGGAGTTTTAAGAGCAGTGGGAAGCCATTAACGCTTTTAACCTTTGGAGGACGTGTTCTAATTCTCCATCTAAAGAAGAGGACGTTGGCCAATGTATGAAGCCTGGACCACGGGCCAAGAGCTGGTGCAGGGGAGCAGGATAGGAGCCCTGACAGCTGTCGGAGTAAGAGGTGCTGGCGGTGTGGACTAGGGCAGAGACCGTGGGAAGGAGATAAGTGAAAAGATCTGGAGTATTTATTTTCTTGGTTGAATTGACAGGACTTGATGATGCAGGATGTGGAAGGAGGGAAAGAGAGAAGCCAAGCATGATTCTTCAGTTTTTGATTTGAACAAGTGGAAATGCCAAAATACTAAGGTCAAAATGACTCTTAAAGACGGGTCTGTCGATGCAGTTTGGTTTGGGATATGCAAAATTTGAGAGGCCCGTTACACATATGAGTGGGGCTGTTGACAGGCAGGTGGATGTGTGAGTCTGGGGCTCAAGGGAGAGGCTGGGGTTGGCAATATAAATTCGGGAGTCATTAGCATATAGATGATATTTAAAGGCATGGGGTGGGATGAGATCGCCCAGGGAGTATGTGTGCATCGAGAGGAGATGAGGCCCAAGGACTGAGCCCTGGGCCTCCTACAGGTAGGGAGGTTGGGGAGTTGTGGAGGACGCAGCAGAGGCTCTAAGAGAGGGAGCGTTAGTGAGGTGGGTGAAGGAATAGGTGAGGGTGGAGTATAGGAGACCAGGGAGGAGGTGTTTCCTGGAGGGGAGAGGGAGGGATCACAGAGCAATGTGAGCACGTGGGCTAGGATGCAGGGAGTGCCAGGCAGGGCCGTGGTGTCTGGGGTTCCCAGTCATCTGGGTGGAACAGGTCTAGGAGAGGCGGCGCTGGGCAGGAAGCATGCAGGGGCCCTGGGGGAGAGTGTAGTCCGGGTAGTCCGGGAGACAAGTAGGGTCAGGAGCAAAGAAGCGAACCAAGAGACTAAACCATATGGAGAGGGAGAGGAAGGAGCAGGTGGCTGTCAGGGAAGGAGGAGCTGAGCGGTCCCCTCCCTTTGCCACATCAGTTTGCATGCATTCATCGGGGTAAGATAACCACATGGTTTATCTTCCAAACAACAATAAGTTTGAGAGTTAAAAGGAGCACAAAGAATAATCACACTGGAAATGCCAGTGTAGAGACTGTTGCAGGCAAACCAGGACAATTGGCCATGTGCAAGGCAGTTCAAGCTCCTCCTCTTCCTCCAGGAGTCACTCCTGGATCACTCTAGTCCATGGGGATTACCTCTCCTCCTGGCTCTCTAATGAACGTCCTGTCCAAACCATGCCCTTGACAATTGAACCCATTGAAAGTTCCCAACCTGGATGGCGTAGATTCATGGGGCGTGGCAATCCGATATGAGGTGTGTCCTGAGTAATTTGTTACCAGTAATTATGAAATGCTGAAGTACGGGCTATGTATGGTCTTTTTTGTAAATCAGAGTGGAATCCAGTGTATCCCTATAATATCACTTTCCATCATTTCTTTTCCAATGTGATTTTTGGAAGAGAGAAAAAAAGGGTGGGGTTGGGGGGGGTTAGAGCCAGCATAATTGTTTATGAGGCATCTCCCTTGTGCCAGGTCGTTGGCTGGGCCCTGGGCATAAAGTGGCAAATAGTCCAGATAAGGTCCCTGCTCTCCTGGAATTTATTTAATGAAAGGGGAATCTAACTAACCCAAAGCCTTGCTTGCCCATGACACTGTGAGCGAGAGATCTGGATACCAGCTGAGGCATTACAAATTAATGCGGTGGCTTGTTCCCATTCCTTCTTCCCTCCCCCACCCCCTCCCTCTTCTCGTTTCATTAATTCATGGGAGGGTGTGGTGAACGTGAACGTCTTCTGTAATATGCATCTGCCCAGCAGAAAAGGGACCGAGAATCCCTGGATTAGACTAAATCTAGCCATTTGTTCCGCTGCGATTTGTACTGATCTCCGTTCCCATTCATTCCAAGTATCCTAGCAGATGGGTGAAAAAATTGCTGTAGGATCCCAGAAGTGTGAGTAAATGATTCCATCTGGAGAGGTCAGGGAAGGGGTCACGGAGGAGACGGCTTCTGAACTCTCTTTTGAAGTATGAACGGGAGTGTGGTGCCGGGGAGAAAAAGCGGAAGTGTGCATATTTCTGCGCTTGGAAGGTGAGGCTCAAATGCTCTCGGCTTTTCCTTCCCTGCTGGTCTAAGCGAAGTCCCAGGCACTCAGTGACGTCTCAGCGCTTATTCCTTGCTCTGGTGTTGAAATGGAAAGCCTGATTTCGTTTGGTGTTGATAAGGGGTCAGGGAGCCCTGGGATGGTCTAGACTCCGGGGTCTCCCACTGGGACGTGGCCCTGAGTTCCGTGGTGTGGTGGCATTCCTGAAGGACACACCTGGGTCCTCTAAGGCAGGTAGAATGGCTTTAGGCCCACAGGTAGGGTGCTCAGATCCGGAGAGGATCCCTGCTGTGTGGTCCTGGAGATTGGGGGAGCACTGGCCCCAGAGAGGCAGTCCCTTACAGGCTGCCAGGGGCTCCTTGCCTTAAGGAAGGGGCAGAAGAAGCTCTTTATTGCCCTCCAATTGGATCATTTTAATATTTTATTTTCCCAGAGCCAAAGCTTTTTTTTTTTTTTTTATGCTAACGCGTTTAGCCTTCAAGCCTGTCATGATCTACCCAGTCCTTGACAGCCACAAAATTAATGTATTACTTTTTCTAATATCTCTGCTAACATCAGGAGTTTCATCATGACACTGTATTCTCTCTCTTCCAGGTTTGGCTCGACGGCTGGTGGACCCCTGATGAATAGCCCCTATTTTTCCTCCAGTGGGAATGGCATAAATTTTTAGATGGTCTTCTCTTCTCCCCCCTCCTACCTTAGCCCTTGGATCAGGGCTAAGGGCTCTGGAATTCTGGATTCTGTAATAGCAGCGTGGCATGAAGTTGGAGAAGCCAAGGCTCCGACCAGGTCATAGACAGAAAACAGCAAGACCAGACTCATCTGTTGACCAGCTCTCTCACACACATAGCCCCCCTCACACACACCACCCGCCACACATGCACCTCCCTCATATTCACACTCACCTGCTCAGCCATCTATGCACCTGTATTTAGCTGACATGAGTGATTTTTTTGTTTTTGTTGTTGTTGGGAAAATAGAAATAAGACACTTAATTTTAGAACGTTTGTATTTTATGATAAAAGTGAGAGCGGCTTGAAATGGAGTGTGCCTGTTTATTTTTGTGATGTTCTGTGTCCTCTCCACTGCTCATTTCTCCCACACACGAGACACAGCGTTTACCCAGAACATGACAAGAAACCACAGGCCGGAGTCCTCAAAGCGCTGCTGTCTAAATACAGGAGCCCAGGGATCATAAACTAAGGGCTTACTCTTCTCTTCGGTGACCCACTCACTTCTCAACATCCCAACTGATGTATCTCAGGAATGGACATAAAAGAAGGACACCCTGCTCAGGTGGCTGTTTTACAGAAAAAGTCTCTCTTGGATGCAAGATGGGGAAATTTGATCTGGAAATCAATTCCAAGAATAATCCTAAATGTGACGGACTGTATCCAGAGATTGTCTATCAATGCCAAGCCCCAGGCCAATGACAAAACTGAACCTGATGGCACTGCCCTTTGATCTGTCTCGATCAGCTTTTATCAGTGACTTGAATAAGGGTGTTGAGAGCATCCTGACCACACATGTGGAGGACACAGTTCTGGGAAGAGATGATGGTCTCATCTGGCAATAGCACACATACTAAACTCCCCCCCCACCCATGGCAGGTGGCATCGCTAAGCAGCGGTTCCCCTCGACCTGACAAAAGCCACACCATCATTTTCCCCATGGTGGTTCAGGGGGCCATCCCTGATCAGGGATGGTCTGTGAAATGGAACCCCTGGATCATCCTTTAGAAAACTCTAACAAGATGACATTAAAGAGAGTTAATTTAGGGACCTACTCTTGGGTCAAAAAAAAAAAATGAGCTATGCACGTATGAGACAGGCCAACAGTATCAGTTATAAGTTACTCTATTACCAATCTTATTAGTTACCTGAAAGCTCAACCCCACCCTGGCTGAGCCCAATCCTGACAGCGATGACAGGTCAGGGTCTGGAAGTCACCGATGTCTTGGGGCAGCCTTGGCCCCGTGCTTACAAGAGCATGACTCTTGACCTTACAGGGTGACACCATTAGCCTCACTGGCCTTTCCTGTTGGGAACCTGGAAATCAATTTATCTTCTAAGTTCTCTTAGGACTTAGGCCCTCTCCCTTTTCTGTGGCCTGAGTCTTGGATTCCTTCTGAGTTCATTAGCCCCTTTCCCCAAGGCTGGACACATTTTTAGTATATATATTTTTTCCTTTGGCTAACAGTCTAGATTTGCCATGGACTCTGAAAGACACTAGTTGCCAAGGAGTTCTGACAAACTCAGGACCCCTTTTCTGAAGGGCTTCTTGGCATTGTATCTCCAGGTATTAACCACAAGTTGGACCATCATTTACCACCCTCTCTTGATCTCAGGGTGTTTGGAGATAGAAGAGAGTAAGAGAAAAAGCATCGATTTGCCTTTGGTGAGACCTGGGTTCTAAGCCACTTTCCGACATTGACCTTGGGCGGAGAATTTAACTTCTCTAAACCTCAGCTCTATGAATGGCTATGTGAATAGTTGTGGGGATTAAAAGAGAATGTAGACTTAATATAGATTTATGTCTACTTAATGCAGACATGTGATTTTACAATGGTGGAGTGAAGATGTTTCTGTCCCTCTTCTCTTGAAATCGCCCCCCAAATAGCAAGAACAAGAAAACCCATATGAACTCCATTCTCAGTGAAACTAGGAGAGGCCAGCAATCCCATCCACTATATACGGAAGCAGAAATGGGATAGAGGAATAGTAAATACCTCAGTAGAACAGGGGAAGATCATCTTGAGATGCCCACTGAAGGACACTGATCAACAAGAAGCAAACGATTTTCTTCTGCAGAGCCCTGAAGTTCTCAGTAGGAGTCCGGTACTGGACACCGTGAAAGGTGGGCTAGAGAGGGTTGAAAGTGAGGATGTGATGCAGAAGGTAGGTTCTATCCTGACCACACAAAGTGAGGGGCCATGGACAGTTGTATAGCAGACAGGAGGCATTTTCTCTGGGGAAACTTGGATGCCATGCATAAGGATTGTGGAATTGAGAGTCCAGATTTAAAATGGGGATTAAGCAAAATACACATACCCACCTAATGCCAGCACCTAGATTTTAACCAAGAGGCAGGGGTTTGGGAGATCCTCTGGAGAAGCTGAACTGACCCAAAAACACTTGAAGGCACCAATAAAAATTACCCTATGATTATGTCCATCACAAAAGCTCCAAATCAACTTTTAATGACCTGAGTGTTTTAATTAATTAATGAGAGAGCATGCACAAGTGGGGGAGGGACAGAGAGAGAGGGGGAGAGAGAGAATCTTAAGCAGGCTGTGTGCCCATCACAGAGCCTGATGCAGGGCTTGATCTCATGACTGTGAGATCATGACCTGAGCCAAAAATCAGGAGTCAGACGCTTAACCGACTGAGCCACCCAGGCTTCCAAAAGACCTGAGTCTTAATAGGAATAGGCAATCCCCAACAAGAAAGAAATGGATCAAAACAAAGGTAAAAAGGAACCAAAAAAGAGACAGACCATAATATTCTTGGGGAGATAAGATAGTACATTTAGAAAATAAGACAATATGCTGTATACTTATTTTTAAAAATCAGAACAAGAAAGTGCTTTTGAAATTAAAGCAGTGATAGTTGATATTTTTTAGCAAAGAAAGTTGGAAGCTAACATCAGAGAGATCTCATGGAAAAGAGAACTAAAAAAAGGCACAGGGATGGATTATAGGAGATAAAACATGAGAAAATGAGAGGATCAATCCAGGACACCAGATATCTGGCTAACAAGAGTTCTAGGCAGAATAGTGAAGGTAAAGGGGAAGGTAGTATTAGCAGAAAAGCACAAGAAAATTTCCCGGATATAATGGCCCAAACCAGTGTTCAGCAAAATGAATTAAAAAGATCTAACCCCCCCAGGCATATCACTGTAAAATCTTAGAATATCAGGGATAAAGGTAGGAGTCTCATTTCAGAAAAGCCCGCTCACATACAAATGTGCAAGAATCAGAACGGGATCAGATTTCTCAACAGTAATATGGTGAACTTAGAAGATCCCAGGACAAAGCTGCCATTACTTAGATCAGAAATGATCTTTGACCTAGAATTTTAAAACTCAATTTTTATCTGTAAAGGTAGAATGGAGGTGTTTTCAGACATGCAAATCTCAAAAATGTTACCTCTTTGCCCCTTTGTCAACAAATTAAGGGAGGATGTTCTCCACTAAGACAAGTAAGCCGAAAAAGACACAGAATGTGGGAAGCAAGTATCCAATGGAACGTGAGCAGGAGGGAGGCTAAGGAGGCATCTGTAGTGATAAAAGAGGAAGGTCTCAGCTCAAAACCATGTGGCAGAGCCTGGGAAGCCACTACCACCCGTCCAGCAGGAAGCTGGAGACCTAAGGAGGTATGTCTACAGTGGGCCCGAGGGGCTGGAGAAAAAGAAAATGCCAGATTATCCTGACGGAGTTGACCGTGTAGAAAATTGTGCTGAGAGTTGTTTTATAGCGGTTGGTGGGGGTGGGAAGACATAGCTGTAAATTCAAGTGGAAAATGAAACAATTGTTAACTTGGCAGTGGACAATATTTACGTGGTCATAATAATAAAAAGCTCCAATATAGACTGCATCAAAAATTGTTTATAACTGTAGTGAAAGGGTGGAGGTGAGAAGAGAGGTGTGAATAAAGCGAAAATCCTCACTTACCATAAGAGGAAGTCAGTAGGTAATGTCTAAAATAGATGATTCCAGAGAGTAGAATACACATAATTATCAATAAATGTGGAGGTAAATCCCAAAATAAAGAGCCAAAAGAGTTGAAGGAGTCGCCTATGAGAAGTAGAATGGGTTTGGGAGGGATGGAGGTACAGGAGTCCTCGCCTCGTTCATGACTTTTTAGCACCAGTTAGCTTTTAAACTATGTGCATAAAAGTAAGCATTTATTAAGAAGAGAAACTGTATATAGAACACCATTTAACAGAGTGCCTGGCACATGCTGGGTGTCAAAAATGCTTGTTGAATTGTATTGAGCTGCATTCTGACACAGACCCGCTGTCCAAGCCTTCATTCCAGGATGTCTGAGAGTCGGATTTCCAGAAGTCCCCAGGAATATTTTTTCCCTAAGAAATTTATCAGGAGGAGACAGTTAAGGGAGGGCTGCAGCCAATGCCCAATGCCTTTCCAGTGCATTGCACTCCCTGACTCTGCTTACCTCTCAGGGAATTCTAGAAATGGTTGGGAATGGGGGAAAGGGAGACTGAGTGCTTGCCCTGATTTGGACAGTGAGGTCTGAAAAGGGTTGAAAACTCCCAGCTCTTCTCTGTGTCCCTTCCAACCAGCTCTCCATCCCATTCATCTAGCACATACTCACTGAGACTCTTAGGGATGTGCGGTGAGCCGGACAGACACAGTGCCTGCCCCCCTGTGTTATAAGCTTAGACATTAAATCACAGTTACTGCAAAAAGTAATGAAGTTATTATGGGGATATATGAGAGCACATAGCAGGATGCCCACCCCAGTTCAGAGTGTTAGATCACTCTGTTAGTGATCACTCTTTTAGTATTTCTGGTTCGTGCATCTGATTCTCATCTGATATGTTCTCAAGTTCTAACCCCCAATCCCCTATCTCAGAACATTTATTTGCAAATCTCAAAACTAATGATAGTCCGTGTGGGGTTTAAGCAACAAAGTTGAGGAGTAGCATGTTTTTGTGGGCTTCAGAAATACTTAATAAAATAATAACAGCTATTAATCATGGAGCACTTACAATGGAGCAGGCACATTGTTGTATACATCACCTTTATTATCTGATGTAATGTTCATAATAACTGTAGTATGTGTCTTACATATGCAGAAACTAAGGTTCAGAGTGATTAACTATCTTATTTAAGGTCACATAGTAAGTGACTCAATGTTCTTACCTACTTTCTTCTCCCTTCCCTTTTTATATTAAGACAGCCCAGAGTGAATGACCTTTGTTGGATCTTATATCATATGGTTAATGACTATTAAGTTTTCAGACAACTAAGTCATTTTCCAGTGTGAAGCCATTGTCATAAGAAGTGGGCGGTGTGAACTGCAGACTTGGGAGAGAAGCAGCCCCAGAAGGGAGGGATTCTCTGAAGCAAGGAGATCAACTCTCAGCCTTGAAACTCATCCTCCAGGACTTCAGGTTCTCCAAGCCTTTCTCCTTTGGGGAGGCATCCTCAGTTTTGTGTTATATGTTCCTCTGTATGACAAGATTTCCAGTTACCATGCATCTCACCCTTCTTCCTTAGTAATAGAACTTCATTTTTCAGATTGGCACATGGCCATCCGGAATATGTGACTTAGTTCTAGCCAAATGAGGTGTAGGCAAAGTGTTTTGTGTGATTTCTAGAGGTCAAAGCTATAGTATAAAGTTGGTAGGTAGAGCAAGAAGATGGAAGAAGAGAGCCTGTAATAATAGTGGAGGTCCTGGGCCAGCCCTGGAGTGTCTGTCTCCAAACTTTGCTTCTGTGAGAGGACAGTGAACTCTTTTTAAAAGCCATGGTTATATAGGTTTCTTTCCCACATAGCCAAACTTGATCCTAATTCACATACTCAAAAAGGAAGTAACACCATTTCTTCAAAAAGGATTATTTCACCCCACTACTAAATGTTTTTGAGATCAGACTGTCATCTTTTCATCCATCCATCCATCCATCCATCCAATTATTCATTCACCACATAGTAGGTGTTTATTGACTACTTGCCTTGTACATTGGGCATTGGGCTAGGTGCTGAGTTACACAGTTGGACAATCCTATTCTCTGCCGTCACAGAGTTAGCTGACTCTAAAGAAAGAAAACTTTCCAACAAGGAAGGTTTCCATGTCACAATCATACAACCAAGCAGTTCCCAAAAGGAGGAGAAACTTGACTTAGTGCGGTCAGTCTCATACATGAAATGTATTTACCAGTTGCTTCCCTTTACAAGGAGAGAAGCAGGCCTAGAAAATGCTAGTCTATCTACATTTTAAAGGATTACATGCAAAAAAATAAATAAATAATAAAGGAATTGGAAAACTAAAAAAGTAAAAAAAGAAAAAAGAAAAGAAAAAGAATTCAAGGGTAACACAGAAGTAACAACTGCAGAGAGCAGATACCATCCAAAGAGAAGAGGATGGATTTATTAAAACTTAGAAGCCCAAGGTTGCCTGGGTGGCTCAGTAGGTTAAGCGTCTGACTTCAGCTCAGGTCATGATCTCACAGTCAGTGAGTTCAAGTCCCATGTCGGGCTCTGTGCTGAGAGCTCAGAGCCTGGAGCCTGCTTCAGATTTTGTGTCTCGCTCTTTCTCTGCTCCTCCCCCACTCATGCTCCGTCTCTCTCTGCCTCTCAAAAATGAATAAATGTTTTAACAAATTAAAAAAACAAAAAAACCCAAAAACTTAGAAGCCCAGAGGAAGAGCACTGAGGATTTGAAACTCAGATATATGGGCCTGGGAACCAGGGACTGTTTGGTGTTGGAGTCTGGATTCAGAGGAAGGGGCCCTTGGGGTAGGAATAAAGACCTCTTAGGAGGAGGTATCAGCCTACTGATGTTGGTGTTCTAAGAAGGCACAGTGAGGCTGATTGGACAAGTGCTGAGAAAATGGCAACCTGGGTACAACTGTTGCTATTGGGAAGTTGCTAAGGTGATGCTGACCAGAATAGGAGCCACACAAGAACGAACAAGCCCCTTCTATCTCCTCCAGCTTTGGGGCTCCCTTTAGTATCCCTTCTCAACAGAGCCTAACAGAAAGACAGTAGACAAAACAGAAAAGTGGTCTGCAGAGGTTTGGGATCATTGGGAGTTCATTTGAAGCCAAGTAATGAAGACTTAATAACAATATTTAATAACTATTATTAATAACATAGTTAATATTAATATTAATAATTATTAGTAATAATAACAATAATAGTCTTTTTATGGACTGAATGGTTGTGCCCATCACAAGTTCATATGTTGAAGGCCCAACTCCCAATGTGATGCTATTTGGAAATGAAGCCTTTGGGAGGCAATTAGGGTTAGATGAGGTCATGTGGGTGAGGCCCTCATGATGGGAATAGTGCCCAAATTAGAGGTGGCACCAGAGAGCTTGCTATCTTTCTCCACATGTACACAAAGAGGTCATGTGAGCCCATAGCAAGATGGCAGCTTCCTACCACCCAAAAGAAGAGGCCTCAGAATGAAACCCACCTTGCTGGCACCTTGACCTTAGGCTTCCCAGCTTCCAGAACTGAGACGTAATTATCTGTCTTTAAGCCACCCAGTCTGTGGTATTTTGTCATGGGCACCCGAGTACACTCAGACATTCCCCAGTGATCTTGACATGAGTGAAATGCTCCGAAGTTGTCATATATGGAAATAACTACCCTAAACATTACCTTCTGGGACCTACCTCAACCCGCTCCCTAGCACCCCAAGTTCTAAAGAATGGTGTGTGGATGTTCCTGGAGATTTAACTTTCTTGAACAAGACATTTTTGCACAACATTTCTCCAAATCTCCACTCCTCAGAAATCACCCGTTGTCCTTCAGGAATCACCCCAGGAGGCAGGGGGGTTGGGTGGGGGATGATCAGAAACTATTAATCAACAGACAAGTCGTCTTCTTGCTGCATCATAAAGTCTCAAGGCTTAGCTTCAGCAGTTTATTAAATTACCAGAACGCCAAGAAAAATAGCTTTAATAACACATTTCTGCCTATCTATTATTTTTTTATAACCCAGAGTGGAGAATTAAAAGGCTCCCTACCATTTAAAATAGCATTTTTAAAATTAAAATGAACATGTTAGAGGGCTCTCTCTCTTTTATTTTTTTAAACCCAGAACAGAAGCCATTGATTCAGGATGTGATTACTCTAAGCCGGAATTTTATGGCTAAATCTTTGTTTGGTGTAAAGGAAGGAGGAGAAATGGTTTTTCTTCAGAGGTTTAAAAGTGTATCAATCAGAATAGGTGGATGGGCAGGTCACTTTGTCCTCTCATGTGGTTTAGTGTTCCAAACATCAGCTTCGAGAATTATGATGCTAAAGAAGTTGAGAGAGACACCATCTAGGGGGCCAGCTGGCCACATAGGTGAGGCCTCTTGTGGGGGAAGGGGAGACTGGTGAATGCCCACAGTTTAGGCTGTGCTTCTGAGCTTTGAAAATTCAAGAGCATTATGTGGGTCCTTAGATCTGACCAACTCATAGGTTGATGTATAAACCCAACTCCAATTTATTTCTAATGAGGGACTTGTCAGTAATTGTTGACAATCATTTATTGAGCTCCAAGTATGAAACAGTCAACGTTCTATGAAGCACAAATAAAATGATAAACTAGCCCCATTCCATGCACACAAAGAGCTTATAGGATGGGTGATGGGAGGGTGGAAAATATAGATAAGTATCACTTAAAATGTTTCTGCAATCGTAGAACATAGCTGTGGAGATACAGAGGGCTGTAGTAGTAGTTTTCTATTGCTGTGTAACAGATTACTACAAAACGTAGTGACTTAAAACAATATTTAATGGCTCACAGCTTCTGTCAGTCAGGAACTTGGGTGTGGCTCAGCTGGTCCTCTGCTTCAGGGTCTCTCACAGGCTGCAGTTCAAACATCTGCTGGGGCTACTGCTGCATCAGAAGGCCCAAGTGGGGAGTATCCACTTCCAAAGTGAATATTTATGCATTTGTTAGCAAGATTGGCTACTGGTTAGAGGCCTTTCTTTGGTTCTTAGCCACATGGGGCTTTCTATAGATCATCTGACAACATGGCAGCAAATAAGCAAGAAAGCAAGAAAAAGTACTAGCAAGATGGAAGTCACAGACTTTTTGCAATGGACCCAGTCATGGAAGTGGTATACCATCACTTTAGCCATATTTTATCCATTAGAAGTGAGTTACAAGGTCCAGCCCACATTCAAGAGTAGAGGAGTACATAGAAGCTAAGGTGTTTTCTGGAACAATGGAGACAGTAAAACAGAGTGGTTAATAGTAACTCTAGAACCATTTTGTTTGAATTCAAAGCCTGGATACAACACTTAAATCTTTCCTCAGTCTCTTCTTTAAAATGGAAATGGTCTGGGGCACCTGGGTGGCTCAGTCAGTTGAGCCTCTGACTTCAGCTCAGATCATGGTGGATTCTAACCTCACATCGGGCTTGCTGCTGTCAGCACAGAGCCTGCTTCAGACTCTCTGCCCCTCCCACGCGCTCTCTCTCTCTCTTTCTCTCTCTCAAAAAGAAACAAACATTAAAAACTATTTTAAAATGGAGTGCTCCATTGAACACATATTTATTGAATAACTACTATATGGAAGGAGATGAGGGTCAACCACAAAACAAAGCTCCTGCTCTCATGGGGTTTGTACTCTAGTGAAGGAAGAAATTAACATCGTTGCTGTCACCAGTGACATCTGAATGGAGGCCAGAAAGAGGTGAGGGAGTGACCTGCAGAGACCTGGGGAAGAGGGCATTCCAGGCAGAGGGGGTTATAAAGGCAAAGAATAATAACAGTGCCTACTTCATATGATGTTGTCAAAGTTAGATATAGTACATGCTCTAACCAGGGGTAATAATGGCCATGCAGAAAAGTAAAGCAGAGTAAGGTATGAAGAATGGGGCAGTGAGCTATTCTTACTATATTTTCTTTTCTCTTCATAAATTTTATTTAGAAACGATTTCAAATATACAGAAAAGTTACAAGAAGAGTATAGGGAGCACCAATATACCTTTCACTCAGGTCCCCTAGTAGTTAACATTTTACCAATATTTGCTTCATCATTATTTTGTAATTTATTTTCAGAACTATTCAGAACAGTAGGTTGCATATATGATGCTCTTTTACCCCTAAATACTTCAATGTATAGTTTCTAAAAGCAAGGACATTTTTTTTTTTTACACAGCCACAGGACAATTATCAAAATCAGGAAATTAACTTAACATGGTTATCTATTCTGTAGACCTTATTAAAGTTTTAACATTTGTACCAGTAATGTACCCTATACAAAACAAAACAAAACAAAACAAAACAAAACAAAACAAAACAAAACAACAACCCTTATCTTTTCTGGTCCAGGATCCAATCCAGCATCACATGTCTCCCACTTACTTGTCATGTTTCTTTAATCTTCTTTAATCAGGGATAGTTGCTCAGCTTTCTTTGTCTTGACATGTTTGAAGAATAAAGCCTAGTTATTTTTGCAGTGTGATTCCTCAATTTGGACAGATCTGGTAAAATAGGAAAACCACAGAAGTAATGTGTTCTCCTCAGTGCATCATATTAGGAGCCATACAAGGTAACTTTGTGCCATTACTGGTGATATTAACTCTAATCCTTTAGTCAAGGTAGGGTTTGCCAACTTTCTCCATCATAAAGTCACTATATTTTCCTTTCTAATTAATAAGTATTTTGAGCCTGTGTAATTATCCTGCTCCTCATCAAGCTGTTACTCACTAGTTTTAGCATCCACTGATGATTCCTGCCTGTATCAGTTACTAATATGATGGTAGCCAAGTGGTGATTTACTCGTCCCACCATCCCTTCCGCATTCATTAATTGGTATTCTACTATGAACTGTTTTTAGATAGGGTCATCAGGGAAGGCTTCTCTGAGGAGGTGACATTTGAATGGAGACCAGAAGGGAGTGAAGGAATAAACATAAAGATTACCTGGAAGATTATTAGATTATTATTCTAAGTGCCAAGAATAAAAATAATACGTATCTCATATGGCTGTTGTGAAAAGCAAATACAATACTGTGTGTAAAGTATGGCACACAGATTTTAGAAATAACTCGTTAAAAGGAAACTATTGCCATCAAATAGTGACACCTAAGCTGAGACCTAAAAGGCAAGAGGGCTGGGGTAACGAAGTTGAAGAGGGGTTGAGGAGAGTAGGGGAGCCCATGTGTGGCAGGCAGAAGTCTAAGACAATCCCCAATGACCCCATGCTGTGTAACCCCCTCTATCTCTACCTGTGAATATCATGGGACATTGCTTCCATAATTAGGCTATGTTGTAGACACACATGGCAAAGGAAGGGAGACTATCCTCAGTGAGCCTGACCTACTCACAGGAGCCCTTAGGGGATGAGGTCCTTCCTGGAGAAAGAGATCAAAGTCAGAGAGATTCGAAGCATGAGGGGGATCTGACATGGGACAAGTTCTCCACTGCTGGCTTTGAAGATGGAGTGGCCCATGTGACAAGGACAGGAGAGTGACCTCTTGGCACTGAGCACACACCCCCATCCTCCCAGTCAGTCAGCAAGGGACTGAATTCTGCTAACATCCTGAATAAGTTTGGAAGAAGAGCCCCAAGGCCCCGATGAGAATGCAGTCAGCTGACATCTTGATTTTAGACTCATGAGAATCTGAGCAGAGAACCTAGGTGTGGTGTGCCTAGATTTCTGACCTGCGGAAATCGTGGGATAATAAGTGGGTGTTGTTTTAAGTTGCTATGTTTGTAGTAAGTTTTTACACACCAACAGAAAACTAACACAGCCAGGGGGTCACATTAAGAAAGATCTTTAAGAGAAAGAGGGCATGAGGACACTGGGAAGCTGCAGCAGCTCAGAGCAGCTGGAGCTCAGTGGTGGACCAAGGTGTGGGTTGTAGAGGTAGGCAGTGTGTTCACCCACCCGAGGTATTGGGGTCATTCCAATTCAACAACCTGGGTGCCAGGTTTTGTGCTGAAACAGGCTGAGATCTGGAGACACAATTTCTGCTCTCAAGGAGCTCACTGCATGATGGAGAAAATCAACTCAGTGGGTCATTAAAGGCTTGTAGACTGGCAGGTCTATAAGAGCATGCCCCTTTGTTGGTTTTGTTCATTTATGTATCCCGATTGCCCAGAACAGTGCATCACACATAGCAGGTGATAAAAACTGTTTGTTGAGTTGAATGGAATTAAAGTATATTTCATCAAAGACAGTGATCTTCAACCACGGGCAATTTTACCCCCAGGGCCAAGGTCTGCAGACAGTTTTGGTTGTCACAACTGGGGAGGTGCTACTGGCATCTAGCAGGTACAGTTGGAGGAGACTGCTAAATATCTTGCAATGCATGCAATAGCCTTTCACAACTAAGAATTATCTGGTCCAAAATGGCACCAAGTTTGAGAAAGCATAGTGTAGACAATGGTGAAATCTGAGGAAGCCTTTGCTTTCCCAGCAGAAAAGATTTCTCTAAAGCTTATTGCTCCCAGTCTCCGCATGTCCTCTCACTTGGACATGAGTGGGTAAAGAGTGAAATTCCCCTTTGTGGATCCTCTTGGGGTTTGTGAAGTTCAGCTTCCTTCCACTGGCATTTCTTTCTGCAATACTATCAATGTCATTGATTAGAACCCAGTGACCTCTTATGCTCATTCCTCTGCTTTGGTTTGGGATGTACCAAGTGATGTGCTGGTCAGTGTTCAATAACCAGCTCTCAAAAAGATATGTACAT
The DNA here is from genome assembly GCF_022079265.1 of Lynx rufus. Taxonomy (NCBI): domain Eukaryota; kingdom Metazoa; phylum Chordata; class Mammalia; order Carnivora; family Felidae; genus Lynx; species Lynx rufus. The sequence goes on along the minus strand of NW_025814834.1, from coordinate 196,485,193 downwards.
GGTGTACCTATATACATAAATTTGTTAAAATTCTACTGACCTAAAGGATGTGTAGCATGCAATTTGCAAATAATGTAATTGTAACACTATTTCTTGTAAATTCCATATAGTCAATTGATTCTCATAGAATGCTTTCATTGATTTTTGCTGAATGCTTGTACCCACAGCCAACCTAAGGAAGGAACTGGTGAATGGTGACATGGATGTTGGCTGATATTTTCTTTTACGTTAACAAGTAAGATGAAAGTGAAACAAGAAAAGCATGCTGGGACTCCATTTGTTTGCCAGTGATGTGAGTGACTGCTTTGCTGAACCAGGTAATGGTTTCCAAATACTGGAAGAATATATCCTCAAGTTTTGTGCCATTCCCAATGTGACATTTGCAGACACAATGGGCTTTCAAGTTTTAATCTGCATTATTAATATTTCCTCCATCACCATCTTAAGTCTAGACAATCAACCAAACAATAAATCAAGTTGTGATTTTTAACATTTTCTGGTTTCCATGGTAAAAATACTCCCACTTTGGCCAGTTTCAAGCCACCAACATGATGTCACTAAATCCTGAGTGGGGAAGAGAAAGTAAGTATACTGTTATGTAGTGTTTCCACTATACAGATATAATAGAAGTAAATAACCCCAAGAGCATAGATAGTAGTAAAATGTAAAATAATTAGGAAGTATGAGTTCTGAATTGTTATCTTTTGTACAATAAAATTTATTTAATTGTAGGTTAAGAGAATTTAATTTTTAATAATGTCTGTGTTTAACAACCAGTTCACAAAATTTCAGAAAATTTAACAATTGAAGTTTGAGAGTTGGCTCCAACAGACCTCTAGTTTGGGCCTCATAGTTAGGGCCCTGTGTTAATGGTTAAACTCATTCTCATTGACACTTTCAACAGATCCACTCACAAAGAGTGATCTTACTTCTAAGTCCTGGAGATTATACACCGACTACACACACAACTGTGAATGTACTGATCACATCAGAACCCATCCTGTCTATATTTCATGTCTGCTGGAACTATTGGCCTTATCAGCACAATGGGAAGAAGATACTTGACTTTTAAAAGCTGGTGGAGACGATTGACTTTTCCTTGCCCTGCTCCCCATGGGGTTCCCTCCCAAGGAGCAGTAGTGGTGAGAACAGTGGGGGGAAATGTGGCTTCACAAATCCTTAATTTATTAACACTGGCTGTCACATGCTTGCAGGAGAAACATGCAGGAAGGTAACTTTCTCAAGATGTTCCCAAGTACAAAGTCTCTCTCTCTCTCTCTCTCTCTCTCTATATATATATATATATATATATGTGTGTGTGTGTGTGTGTGTATACATATATATATATATATATATATATTTATTAATTACCCCTCAGTGTCATCCCCATATGATGTCACAGTCTCCCCAAATCTTTTCTATTTCTACCCAATTCCTCTCTGAGATGGAGCTAGCATGACCCCATGTTGTACCCCTCCATTTGTAGGGGGATTTTCCATTTCTGGTGTGATTAGCAGAAGGAACAGGGAAAGTCAACTGGTTTAGTCTTTGTGAGGTCCTTTTTTCTACTTATTTGGAATGCAGTCATGTCCATGGCTCACTTCATGCCTGTGATCTCAAGGAGGTAAACATGTAGCATCCTCTGAGTTGTTTTGCCCGTTTTGTCCAATGTTTTAATGAACTCTTCATATTTTCTTGAATTCCCCAACTTAACAGGTTTAAAAAATTTTCCACCAGCTAAACATAAAATACAAATAATCTCTAAACATATTTAGCCACATAATTGTACCTTATCAACTACCAAATTTCTTACCAAATACATTCAATATACTTAATGCTTAACTTATAAGTTCTCCTTTTCTGATGCAATGCATTTCCCTCTTAGCCAATTTTAGACAGTAAGGACATTATTTACTCTATGGACAGTATTTATTTATGCTTTTCCACAAACATAGATGAGTGCCAGTTCTGGGCCAATGGTTGGGGATGTAAAAATGAATAAGAAAGATTTCTTCCCTCTTCTTTTGGAGCTTTTAGTAAGATGGAGGAGAATGACATTGGGTAAACACACACACACACACACACACACACACACACACACACACATATGGTTAAACCAGTGAAAAATGGTATAAAGGTAAAGAATGGGGTCCTATGATAAGCACATATACTTTGTATTGGGGGCAAGGGAAGGTATTACTGAAGGATGAGAAGGAATGAGGCAGAGGAAGAGCCAGGGCAGAGTGTGGGCTCCAAGGACTAGGAGCCACCTGACCCAGGGTCCTGAGAAGGAGAATGACGAGGCTCCAGTGTAGGGATGGACTTTGTGGGTGGGATGAAGTGAGGTGTGAGACTGAGGCAGGTCCAGAGGACACAGTCAAGTAGACTTAACTATTGCTTTTATTCTAACCTCAATAAACCATTCAATTCCTAATAAAAAGCAATGAGTACTCCAAGCCACTTTCTTAAAAGATCATTCTGGATGATAGGTGGAAAGTGGATCGGGGAATGGGGGCAAAGAGGAGGCAGCATGATACTTAGGGAGCACTGGTAGTAGTCCAGAGGTGGTGTGAATACAGTGGTTGCAGTGGAGAGGAACAGAAGTGGACAGATTTTAGAAAATAGACAGTGGAAATGGTTGAAAATGCTGGGGGAAATTGTCGTGGTGAGGGGGGATGAAGGAATGGGGGTGTCAAGAATGGAGGTCAGTTTTCTGGCTGGACAGAAGGAAGGGTCATTCATCAGGACGAGTATGCAGCCACCAGTTTGGAATGACTGTGTGTGACTATAGGAGGGGAAGCTGGTGGGAAGCAGGGAGAGAAACAAGAGGACTTAAACTAATTTCTTTCCTATCTTATCAAAAAGATCCAATTAGACAAAGAGTAATTTCCTATTGTCAAAATGTGCTGGCTGTTTTGCTTCCCCACCCTCTCTGATAGCCAACTAGTCCTGGGCTCACTGTTTTTGGCCATTCATTCAACAGTTTTGACCAAGTTCAAACACTCTAAGACAGTGTTCCCTAAAGTGTCGAGCAGGTAGCACTGGTGGTATACCAGATGATTGCAAGTGGCATGGAAAATGACTTTTCAATGCTGTATGGATATGGCATCACATCACATTGAATCACATAGTGAGAAAGTAATTTCCTTTTCAATTCTTTCTTAGGCTTTCTGATTACATCAGGGAGAAAGGCTCAGTTTGGTGTTAGTATGTCTTTACGCCTCTCTAACACCTGATAATCTCTCTTTTTAACAAAGAGAGAACAAGGCCACAATCCCAGAGCATTTTTAGCAGGCCACCATCTCTAGCTAGAATTTAATAACATTGTTTTGTTTTCACTGTAAAAAAATACGTAAGATTATCTCCTATTTATGGCAAGTAATATTTGTTTTTCATTTACAGCACTGATATAAATACATTTATTTTAAAATAAGGCTCTAAGTACAAAAAGGGAGTGGCAGAAAATTAAATAATAGTGTGTGTGATACACGAATAAAGCAAGAATCACAGAGAGAGCACAGTGGTCACAGTCTGTAAAACAGCAAAGTGGACATTTGTTATTCCTACGTCTGTTTTCTCTTATTGGGGCAATATTTCCTGATTTGCCTTGGTGAATCACTCTCCCCGATTTTAAACCACATCTTCACAGCAAAATTGATTTCACTCTTGGACCCCAGAGGCATCCCTGGGTATTCCATCACCTTGGCCAGGGCTTGACTTATTGATGGACACTTGATCCAACCAGGCCAGCCAGGCCCAGAGCTGGGATTTGAACCCGGATAACTTGGCTACAAGGGCCATGCCTGAAACCACTGGACCCCCCTTCCTTCCATATACTATGGCTTCTGAGCTGAGATCCAAAGATTAAGTAGCAGAGTTTAGATAGTTGTTGAAGGAGGAGGGGGTGATGCAGTGAGGCTACAGATATAGTCAGGGACTAGACCACAGAGAGCCTTTGTAGACCACGGTAAGAACTCCACTTTGAACTTCATGTTAAGAGCAGTGGGAAATCCTTGAATGGTTTTTAGAAGGAAGGTGGTAGGCTTAGATTTGTATTTAAAAAGACCACTGTGATGTTGAGAAACTTAACAGAAGATCATGGGGGAAGAGAAGAGGGAAAAAAATAGTTACAAACAGAGAGGGAGGGAGGCAAACCATAAGAGACTCAAATACAGAGAACAAACTGAGGGCGGATGAGGGGATGGGGGAGAGGGGAAAATGGGTAATGGGCATTGAGGAGGGCACTTGTTGGGCTGAGGACTGGGTGTTGTATGTAAGCGATGAACCACGGGAATCTACCCCAAAAACCAAGAGTGTACTTTGCACACTGTAAGTTAGCCAATTTGACAATAAATTATATTAAAAAAAAAAAAAGACCACTGTGGTTTTTGTAAAGTACTTAGCATGGAGTCTTGTAAATGTGAGTATTCAACTAGAGAATGCCTAGTGTTTGCTGGGTACAGTATTGGGGTTCAGTAAATATGTATCCTTACTCCCCTTCCCCTATGCTTGTTCCTGAGGCTGCTTCTATCAGATAGAGCTCCAGGGCAAGTAGAGTCTTAAGTAGGATGTAGCCTTGCCCAAGGGCACTGAAGTTTGGATGGAGCCTGTGAGTTGAGGCCAAAGGCAGGAAGTAAAGGTTAGTGTTCCTGGTACTTTTTAAACTTGGATAGTCACTGAATTTCTACAGTTTAAAAAAAAAAGTGGGATGTGGCAAATAGAAATTTTGAAAAAGAAAGAAAAAAACAAAACCAGTGACTGATGGTTAAGGGAGAAGGTCTAACTTCACACAGGTTATGAGACTCAGGAAAGTGCTCCTTTTCTTGGTCAAGGCCAACAGGCTGACAACATGATTAGCCTCCAGGAAACAAGGTTGTTTGCTTGCAGTCCCTGTTTTCACGTGGGAATGAATGCATGGCTACAGGAGTAGGATGAGAGTATAATTTGGAGATAGAAGTGGTTGAAGGAATTCAACTGAGAAATTATATCCTGGCATAAACTTAAGACATAGAAATAAAATCAATTTCATGAGACCCGGAAAGACTGATTCTTGTGAAGTGTCCTCATAGAGTCTCAACATACTTCTGCACTCTCAGTCTCCTAACCCCTCCCCCCAACCACACCTTTGCTCCAGCTTGGATGGAAATAAGCAACAACTCAATCCTTCACCTGCCATTGTCCAGAGCAGGCTGCGGCCATCGGTCCTGCCGCAGCTGGTCCTCTTGATCCAGAGGCCCACACAGACCCAACTCACCGGGCAAAGATGCCTCCAGATGCTACCCCACTCCTCCAGACCTCACTGCCCTGAACTTGGACTGGTTTTACTGTCTCCCCTTATACCTGGTCTCCCTCCTGTGTCAGGGCAGTGTGGCTCTGTAGTTAAGCATAATGTCTCAAACAGTCTCAGAGTTGGACAGACAGTCTCGGGGTATTGAGTAGTGGCCAAGACAGCAAGTTTTGGTTCCAGGTTGCTGGGATCTACTTCCCAGCTTCCCCCACTTGCCACATATGACCTTTTGGATAAGTTGTTGAACCTCTGTGGGCCTTAGTTTTCTCATCTGGGAATGAATGAATGAAGGAATGAATGAATGAAATTAGAATAATAATATCATCTCCTTCACCTCCTTCAATTCATGCATGTTATGAACTGAGGAGTTTTTGACACTTAGTGAGTGGTCCGTAAGTGTTAGGTGTTATTATTTGAACCTTTCTCTATTTACCAGCTGAGAAACATTATGCACACGATTTAATCTAAGCCCAGCTTCAGCACTACCCTCCTTATCATCCTGAAACAGTGCATTCGTTCCCAGGAGCAACAGGAGCAGTTAATAGACAGGACTGGCCACATCCAGGCTCAGAATGTTTCCTGTTTGTTTGGCCATGACCCAGACAATGACCACTCACCTGCATTTAGTGAATTGTGTCATTTATTCTCTTCTCCCCTATAAGGACCCATCAGTAGCTACATCTTCTCACTTTGCTTCTTTTGCTTCTTTACATCTGAAACACTTGGTCAAGGTTTCATGCTTTTTTTTTTTTTTTAATTCAGAGTTTAGTGATTTCCAAATGCAAAGCCCAGGACATCTCAGGAATGGGATTAATCATAGGATTACAGGAGATAGTGCAGATAGCCTTGATGAATGGCCTCAGTTACTACTGGAGCTGGAAACCTGGAGACACCCTGGACTCCTTCATCCCCTTCACTTCCGATATCCAGTTGGCCACTATATTCCACCAATTCTGATTTTTTTCTACTTATTATTTTTTAAAGATTTCATTTCTTTTTTTTAATCTTTATTTATTTTTGAGAGAGAGAGAGAGAGAGAGAGAGAGAGAGACAGAGCGTGATCAGGAAAGGAACAGAGAGACAAGGAGACACAGAATCCAAAGCAGGCTCCAGGCTCCAAGCCGTCAGCACAGAGCCCAACACTGGGCTAGAACTCACGAACCATGAGATCATGACCCGAGCCAAAGTTGGACGCTCAACTGGCTGAGCCACCCAGGTGCCCCAAGATTTAATTTCTTAAAAGCAATTTTAGGTTCACGGCACAACTGAGCGAAAGGTACAAAGGTTTGCCATTTCCCCTCTGCTCCCAACATGTATAGCGAGAGGGAGAGCAAGAGGGAGAGGGAGCCTCCCCATTATCAACAGCCCCTCTCCCTGAGTGGTACATTTGTTTTAATTGATGAACCTGCAATGACATATAGTAATTATCCAAAGTCTATGGCTTACATTAGGGCTCACTTTTGGTGTTGTACATTCTATGGGTTTGGATCAATGAATAATGACATCCATCCATCATTACAATATTGTACAGAGTATTTTCACTGTCCTAAAAATCCTCTATGCTTTGCCTACTCATCCCTCCCCTACAATTCTGACTCTTTATTGCCTCTTGAAATGCCTCTCTCTTCTGCCTTCACCACTGTCTGTCTGGCTCAGGTCACCTGTACCTCTCATTTCATCACTATAAGAATCTCTAAACTGGTGGCTCTGTCTCCAGGGAGGCTTACCTTCTGTAATGCAGCCTGCACCCTGGGGGAGCCTATACAATCTTTCCAAAACAGAAATATGGTAAGTCCTTCTACTATTTAAAACTGTCTTATTTCTCCTCATTGCCTCAGAGAATGCCTGGACTTCAGTTAGGAGGATCATCACTCCCCACCTTTCACATTAGAAATGTTCCTAGACACCTCCTTGCACCTCAGCCCATTACAACAGTTGAACTTGCCATAATTGTCATTTGAAAAATGCACAATGCCACAAAATACCGAGACTTGCAAATGTATCTGAATTTTTTAAATCATTGTAAAATTTATTTCTATTTTAAAATAGTAGCATATGTATTGACAGTATTTATTCATTGAACAGTCAAAAGTCAGTGCATGTAAGAATTTGAAGATTTCTTCTACATAACTTCATGACCCCCCTAAAGTCTCAGATGAGCCCTTCAAGGTTGAAGATGATTGGCCTAGAACTTAAATTCCAAACTTCTTCTTCCCTACAGGTCTCTTAAAGGGCACATCATCTCCCTCTCCCATCTATAGCTCTTCCTTTCCTATCTATAGCTCTCCTAAAGTGCACATTATCTTCCTACATACAGCCAAGCTCCAGCCATGAGGATCTCTTGTTCCTCCAGAGCATGCCAGAACCTCTCATACCTTCTCAGAGGGTCTCTGCACCTCCCCCTTCCTCTGGTGAATTCTTACTCCTTTTTCAAACCGTGTATCAAATGTCACCTCCTCTGACAAGGCCAGTAGTTTCCTACTTTTCTTCTGTAAAAACTCAATTAGCACCAAATTTAATGCATCGTAATTATAGGTTGATACATTTTCTCTCCTTTTATAAGCTCCTTATGCAAAGATACCTTGTCTGCTTTATCATCTTTGTGCCCCATCCACTAAGACAGCTCTTGCAATTGGTAGGTGCTTAAAAAATGTTAGACTAATGAATGGATGAAGGAGCAGCCTCTAAAGAGATTTGATCCCCTCAGTGTAGATGTGCTAATGGGAGAGGGCCAACAGGTTGCCCTAGGTAAAGAATGTGCATTTTAATATAGTCCTAGGGGAGCAACAAATGAATGGCCCCTCATGCAAACCAGGAGGGTGGGTGGCACATGGACACAATCTTTTCCAGAGAGCCTCATGAGCCCTTCCTTCATATCAGAGGTGGTTTTCCATTCTGCCTGTGGTCAGGGAAGGTAGCCCAGTGGACTGTTCATCTCATGGAGAGCTTGGTCCCGAGATCCCAACTGACTCAGGATACAATAAACATTTGCTGGTAGCCAGCACCTTCATTGTCTATTCCTTTTCAGTAGGAAGGAGAAAATCTCCTTTGTGGTGGGGATCTAACCTGTGTAGAATCTAATTTACTGTCCAATGTCTTAGTACCTAGAGGAGATACCTGATGGAGAGAAGAGGCAGATGATGTCAATCATATCCACAGGTGATGGAGAGAGCAGGGCAAAAGCTGTCTTCCCAGCCAGTTGCTTTACTACCTACCTCCCCCCAAAATGCAAATTCAACCTAGAAGCAGAAAGATAAGATCTGCTTCTCTCCCACTTGCCCAGGGTCCATAGACTCCGTGAGATTGGGGGTCAAGAGGCTTGCAGTGAAGTCCCAGTTCTGTCATCGAAACGCTGTGTGAAAAATAGGATAAAAACACAGGGAGGCATACCATAAGAGACTCTTAAATACAGAGAACAAACCGAGGGTTGCTGGAGGGAGGTGGATTGGGAGATGTGTTAAATAGTTGGTGGGCATTAAGGAGAGCACTTTTTGGGATAAGCACTGGGTGTCATATATAAGAGATGAATTACTGGGTTCTACTCCTGAAACCAAAGCTACACTGTATGTTAACTTGAATTTAAATAATAATAAAAATGAAATGCGGTGTGATTTTAAATTTTTCTTTTTTTTAATTTATTTTTGAGAGAGAGAGAGAGAGAGAGAGAGAGCAAGTGGAGGAGGGGTAGAGAGGGGCTGGTCAGAGGATCCAAAGTGGGCTCTGTGCTGACAGCAGAGACCCCAATGCGGGGCTTGAACTCATGAACCACAAGATCATGACCTGAGCCAAAGTTGGATGCTAAACCAACTGAGCCATCCAGGTGCCCCTTAAAAATTTAAACATAAGTGTTATATTTATACAAAAAGAATAATTATAATGTATGCTTATAAGGAAGAATAAAAATCTGTATTACTATCATTCAGCATAAGAGATAAAACACTGCCAAGACTTTTGACTTTTTCTTCATGCTTCACTGCGAACCCATACTCCTTCCTAACCCTTCCAGGGGTAAACACCATGTTGCATTTTATGTTTATTTTTCCCTGGCTTTTAGAATAATTCTTCTAAAAGAAATATTTATATGTTTATGCATCTTATATATGGACACCATTCTGTATATATTCTTCTGTGACTTGGTCTTTTTTCTTAAAAAAATTTTTTTTAAAGTTTATTTATTTTTGAGACAGAGACAAAGCGTGATAAGGGGAGGGGCAGAGAGAGAGAGAGAGACACAGAATCCGAAGCAGGCTCCAGGCTCTGAGCTGTCAGCACAGAGCCCAATGCAGGGCTTGAACTCATGAACCATGAGATCATGATCTGAGCCGGAGTTGGATGCTTAACTGACTGACCCACCCAGGAACCCCTGGTCTTTTTTTCAATCAGCATTGTGTTTAATAGTTATTAACTCATTTTCACTGCTGTATTATATCCCATTGTATGAATACACTATAATTTTCCTGAAGATGGATCTTTGGATTGTTTCTAATTAATGGATGTTTTAAATAAAGCTATGAACATTGAAGTACAAATCTTTGTATGGACATATGTATTCATGTCTCTTAGGTAAATACCTAGAAGTGGAATTGCTGGGTTGTATGTTAAGTGTACATTTAACATAAGAAACCTCCACCTTGGAATCTGAGGATTCCGATTACACCATATTCTTGTCAACACTTAGCATTATCACTCTTACTAGTTTTAGCTTTTCTAATGGATATCTAGAAGCATCCATCTCACTGTGATTTTCATTTTAATTTTCCTGGATGTTAATGATGTCCATCGTCTTCTCATGTACTTATTTTCTATTATATATCTTCTTTGGAGACATGTCTGTTCCAACCTTTGTCCGTGTTTTAAATTGTATTTTTTTTGTCTTTCTGTTGAGTTGTAAGAATTCTTTATATACTCCTTATACAAATTCTTTGTCAGATACACACGTGAATATTTTCTCCTACTCTGAGGCTTCTTTTGGCTTTTTAATATCATCTTTTAAAGATAAAAAATTTTTAACATTGATGCAAAAACAATTGGCTGATTTTCTTTAGCTTGTGTCCTTTGTGTCCTAAGAAATCTTTGCCCTCCTTTAGGTCATAAAGATTTTCTTATGGAAGCTTGATAGTTTTCATTTTGATGTTAGCTGTATGATCTTTTTCAAGGTAATTTTGTGGGTGGGGTAAGGTAATGATCAGATTCATTTTTTTCCACATCAATATCTGGTTGTACCAATGCCAGATGTTGAAAAAGTTACTCTCTCCCCATAGAATTACCTTGGCATCTGTATGTGGTAGGCAGAATAATGCCCCCCCCCCCCACCAAAGATATCCATGTTCTAACCCAACATGTAAATATTAGGTAACATGACAAAGGGTAATTAAGATTATAGGTGGAATTAATTTTGCTAATAGAGTGACCTTAAAATAGGGAGAATATTCCTGATTGTCTGGGTTTTTCAATGTAATCAGAAAGATCCTTAACAATGGAAAAAAAAGAAACAGAATAGAAGTTAGAGCGATGTAATGTGAAAAGTATTTAACCCAGCACTGCTGAATTTGAAGGTGGGAGAAGGGGCCATAAGCCAAGGATTGAGGCATCCTCAAGGCAAGGAAACAGATTCTTTCCTAGAACCTCATAGCCCTGCTGACATCTTGACTTCAACTCTATGAGCTCTGTGTTGGATTTCTAATTCACAGATCTATAAAATAAATTTGTGTTGTTTTAAGCCACAAAATTGGTGGTAATTTGTTATAACTTCAATGGAAAACTAATATGGCACCATTAATTGATCATATATGTGTGGATCTATTTCCATACTGTTCTATTGATCTATATGTCTACCCTTATCCCCTTATGCAATGCCATATTTCCTTGCTTACTATATCTTTATATTTAGCTTTATAGTAAATCTTAAAAATAGATAATATTAATCCTCTATTGTTCTTCTTTTAAAAAATAGTCTTTGTTATTCTAGTTGTTTCCAAGTCCATATAAATTTTAAGATCATCTTTTCAAAGTTTGTATAAAATCCTCCTAGGATTTTTATTGGGATTGCATTGAATCTATAGATCAGTTTGGGGAAAATCGACAAACATCCTAACAATATTGACTCCTGATCCATCAATACGATATATCTCTGCATTATTTAGTCTTCTTTCTGTTTTTATTTTGTACTTTTTAGTGTATAGGTCTGAACATATTTCATTACATTTATACTTCAGAATTTCATGTTTTGTGATGTTACTATAAATGGCATTGTTTTTCTATTCCAATTTTCAATTGAATATTGGCAGTTTATATAAGTACAGTCTATTTTGTATCTTGATCTTGCTAGACTCACTTATTAGTATTGGTTGGATTATTTTTATGCATTGCTGAGGATTTTCTACTTAGAACTTTTATTATCCTTTTTCAGATGTTTTATACTGCTTAGGACCAACAGTACAAAATTGGATAGAAGTAGGGAGAGAAGACATCTTTGCCTTGTTCCCAGTTTAGGAGGTAATGCATTTAGTCTTTAGTTACTTGGTATGATGCTAGCTGGAGAGTTTTTTGTAGATATCGTTTATCAGGTTGAGAAAGTTCCTTTTTATTCCTTGTTTGCTGAGAGATTGTGTCATGATTAGGTCTTGAAGTTTTCAAGTGTATTTTTCTCTATCTGTTGAGGTGATAATAGGGTTTTTCTCTTTTATTTTGCTAATATGCTGAATTACATTGATTTTTTAATGCTAACCAATATTGCCTTTTGGAATAAATCCAAATTAGTCAAGATGTATTATCTTATTGTATATTGCTGAATTGAATTTGCTAGTATTTTGTAAAGGATTTTGTGTCTATGCCCACAAATGAGATTAGCCTATAGTTTGTTTTTCTTGTAATATCTTTGTCTAGTTTGGTTCATGGTAATTCTGGACTCATAAATTATTTGGGAAGTGTTTCTTCTTATTTCATTTTCTGAAAGATCTTGTATAAAGCTAGTATTATTTTTCCCCTTAAATATTTTATAGAATTCACCAGCAAAACCATCTGAACCGTGTGTTTTCTTTGTAGGAAGGCTTTAAGTTAAGAAATCAATTTCACTAATAGATGTAAGACTATTCAGATTCTTGCTTCTTTTTAAGTGAGTTTAATATATTTTGTCTTTCAAGGAATTTGCCTGTTTCATCTCAAGTGTTGACTTTGTTAGCATAAAGTTAATAGTATTTCCTACAGGATACGTAGGGAGTCCCTCTTTATTCCTGATAGTGGTAATTTATGTCTTCTCTCTTTATTTATCAACCAAGCTCACTATAGTTTTATCAACAACTGTATTAATTTTCTTCAAAAACCATATTTTGATTCTATTCATTTTTTCAAATTTTAGACTATTTTCTACTTCACTAATTTCTTTTTTTAATTTAAATTTTAGTTAGCTAACATATAGTGCAATATTGGCTTCAGGAGTGAATTCAGTGGTTGATCACTTACATACAATACCCAGTGCTCATCATAACAAGGGTCCTCCTTAATACCCATCACCCATTCAGCCCATTCCCCACCCATTTCCCCCCATCAACCTTCAGTTTGTTCTTTATCATTAAGAGTCTCTTGTGGTTTGTTTCCTTCTCTTCTCTTCCCATGTGTTCATCTGTTTGGTTTCTTAAATTCCACATATAAATGAAATAATATGGTATTTGTCGTTCTCTGATTGACTTATTTTGCTTAACATAGTACATTCTAGCTTCATCCACATCATTGCAATATATATTTGTATTATATTGTGTGTGTATGTGTGTGTGTATATATATATATATATATATATATATATATATATATACACCACATCTTCTTTATCCATTTATAAGTTGATGGACATTTGGGCTATTTCATTAATTTCTGCTCTTTATTATTTCTTTCCTTCTACTTACTTTGGTCTTAATATGTTCTTCCTTTTATATTTTCTTTAATGGAGGCTTAGGAAACTGATTTTAGACCTTTCTTTTTTCTAATACAAGCATATAAGCTATATATTTTTCTTGAAGTGCTCTTTTGGCTGCATCTCACAAATTTTGATATGTTTTGTTTTGGTTTTTATTCCATTCAAAATATTCTCCAATTTGTCTTGCAATTTTCCTCTTTGATATGGATTATTTAGAAAGTTTGCTTCAATTTCCAAATATCCATGGATTTTCTTTTTAAAAATTTTTTAATTTATGTATTTATGTATTTATTTATTTATTTTACATCCATGTTAGTATATAGTGCAACAGCGATTTCAAGAGTAGATTCCTTAATGCCCCTTACCCATTTAGCCCATCCCCCCCACAACCCCTCTAGTAACCCTCTGTTTGTTCTCCATATTTAAGAGTCTCTTATGTTTTGTCCTCTTCCATTTTTATATTATTTTTGCTTCCCTTCCATTGTGTTCATCTGTTTTGTGTCTTAAAGTCCTCATATGAGTGAAGTCATATGATATTTGTCTTTCTCTGACAGACTAATTTCACTTAGCATAATACCCTCTAGTTCCATCCATGTGGTTGCAAATGGAAGGTTTAATTCTTTTTGATTGCTGAGTAATACTCCATTGTGTGTGTGTGTGTGTGTGTGTGTGTATGTGTGTGTGCATACCACATCTTCTTTATCCATTCATCCATTGATGGACATTTGGGCTCTTTCCATACTTTAGCTATTGTCAATAGTGCTGCTATAAACATTGGGTTGCATGTACCCCTTCAAAACAGCATACCTGTACCTCTTGGATAAATACCTAGTAGTGCAATTGCTGGGTTGTAGGGTAGTTCTATTTTTAATTTTTTGAGGAACCTCCATACTGTTTTCCAGAGTGCCTGCACCAGTTTGCATTCCCACCAGGAGTGCAAAAGAGATCCTCTTTCTCTGCATCCTTGCCAACATCTGTTGTTGCCTGAGTTCCTAATGTTAGCTATTCTTACAGGTGTGAGGTGGTATCTCATTGTGGTTTTGATTTGTATTTCCCTGATGATGAGTGATGTTGAGCATTTTTTCATGTGTCGGTTGGCCATCTGGATGTCTTCTTTGGAGAAGTGTCTATTCATGTCTTTTGCCCATTTCTTCACTGGATTATTTGTTTTTTGGGTGTTGAGTTTGATGAGTTCTTTATAGATTTTGGATACCAACCCTTTATCTGATATGCTGTTTGCAAATATCTTCTCCCATTCTGTTGGTTGCCTTTTAGTTTTGGTGATTGTTTCCTTTGCTGTGCAGAAGCTTTTTATTTTGATGAGGTCCCAGTAGTTCATTTTTGCTCTTGTTTCCCTTGCCTCTGGAGATGTGTTGCGTAAGAAGTTGCTGTGGCCAAGATCAAAGAGATTTGTGCTTTCTCCTCGAGGATTTTGATGGCTTCCTGTCTTACATTTAGGGCTTTCATCCATTTTGAGTTTATTTTTGTGTATGGTGTAAGAAAGTGGTCCAGGTTCATTTTTCTGCATGTCGCTGTCCAGTTTTCCCAGCACCACTTGCTGAAGAGACTGTCTTTATTCCATTGGATATTCTTTCCTGCTTTGTCAAAGATTAGTTGGCCATACGTTTGTGGGTCCATTTCTGGGTTCTGTATTCTGTTCCTTTGATCTGAGTGTCTGTTTTTGTGCCAGTACCGTACTGTCTTGATGATTACAGCTCTGTAATACAGCTTGAAGTCAGGGATTGTGATGCCTCCTGTTTTGGTTTTTTTCTTCAAGATTGCTTTGGCTATTCGGGGTCTTTTCTGGTTCCATACAAATTTTAGGATTGTTTCCTCTAGCTCTGTGAAGAATGCTGGTGTTATTTTCATAGGGATTGCATTAAATATGTAGATTGTCTTGGGTAGTATTGACATTTTAACAATATTTGTTCTTCCTATCCAGGAGCATGGGATCTTTTTTCCATTTTTTGTGTCTTCTTCAATTTCTTTCACAAGCTTTCTATAGTTTTCAGTGTATAGATTTGCACCTCTTCGGTTAGATTTATTCCTAGGTATTTTATGGGTTTTGGTGCAACTGTAAATGGGATTGATTCCTTGATTTCTCTTTCTGTTGCTTCATTGTTGGTGTATAGGAATGCAACCGATTTCTGTGCATTGATTTTATATTCTGCAACTTTGCTAAATTCATGAATCTATTCTAGTAGTTTTTTGGTGGAATCTTTTGGGTTTTCCATATAGAGTATCAAGTCATCTGCGAAGAGTGTAAGTTTGACCTCCTCCTGGCCAATCTGGATGCCTTTTATTTCTTTGTGTTGTCTGATTGCTGAGGCTAAGACTTCCAATGCTATACAGTGGTGAGAATGGACATCCCTGTCTTGTTCCTGACCTTAGGGGGAAAGCTCAGTTTCTCCCCATTAAGGATGATATTAGCATTGGGTCTTTTATATATGACTTTTATGATCTTGAGGTATGCTCCTTCTATCCCTACTTTCTTGGGGGTTTTTATCAAGAAAGGATGCTATATTTTGTCAAATGTTTTCTCTGCATCTATTGAGAGGATCATATGGTTCTTGTCCTTTCTTTTACTGATGTGATGAATCATGTTAATTGTTTTGCAGATATTGAACCAGTCCTTCATTCCAGGTATAAATCCCGCTTGGGTGTGGTGAATAATTTTTTTAATGTATTGTTGGATCCAGTTGGTTAATATCTTGTTGAGGATTTTTGCATCCATGTTCATCAGGGAAATTGGTCTATAGTTCTCCTTTTTAGTGGGGGTCTTTGTCTGGTTTTGGAATCAAGGTAATGCTGGCTTCATAGAAAGAGTTTGGAAGTTTTCCTTCTGTTTCTATTTGTTGGAACAGCTTCAAGAGAATAGGTGTTAACTCTTCCTTAAATGTTTGGTAGAATTCTCCTGGAAAGCCATCTAGGCCTGGACTTTTGTTTGTTGGGGATTTTTGATTACATTTGATTTCTTTACTGGTTGTGAGTCTGTTCAAATTTTCTCTTTCTTCCTGTTTCAGTTTTGGTAGTGTACATGTTTCTAGGAATTTGTCCATTTCTTCCAGATTGCCCATTTTTTTGCATATAATTGCTCATAATATTCTCTTATTATTGTTTTTATTTCTGCTGTGTTGGTTGTGATCTCTCCTCTTTCATTCTTGGTTTTATTTGGGTCCTTTCCTTTTTCTTTTTGATCAAACTGGCTAGTGGTTTATCAATTTTGTTAATTCTTTCAAAGAACCAATTTCTGGTTTCATTGATCCTTTCTACTGGTTTTTTGTTTTGTTTTGTTTTGTTTTGTTTTGATAGCATTAATTTCTGCTCTAATCTTTATTATTTCATTTCTTCTGCTAGTTTTGGGTTTTATTTGCTGTTCTTTTTCCAGCTCTTTAAGTTATAAGGTTAGGTTGTGTAGCTGAGACCTTTCTTCCTTCTTTAGTAAGGCTTGGATTGCTATGTACTTTCCTCTTATGACTGCCTTTGCTGCATCCCAGAGGTTTTGGGCTGTGGTGTTATCATTTTCATTGGCTTCCATGTACTTTTTAATTTCTTCTTTAACTTCTGCTTATCCCATTCATTCTTTAGTAGGATGTTCTTCAGTCTCCAAGTATTTGTTACCTTTCCGAATTTTTTCTTGTGGTTGATTTTGAATTTCATAGCATTGTGGTCTGAAAATATGCACCGTATGGTCTCAATCTTTTTGTACTTGTTGAGGGCTTATTTGTGTCCCAGTATGTGGTCTATTCTGGAAAACATTGCATGTGCACTGGAGAAGAATGTATATTCTGTTGTGTGAGGATGAAATGTTCTGAACATATCTATTAAGTCCATATGGTCCAGTGTGTCATTCAAAGCCATTGTTTCCTTGTTGATTTTCTGATTAGATGATCTGTCCATTGCTTTAAGTGGGGTGTTGAAGAACCCTACTATTTTGGTATTATTATCAATGAGTTTCTTTATGTTTGTGATTAATTGATGTATATATTTGGGTGCTCTCACATTGGAGCATAAATGTTTACAATCGTTAGATCTTAGTGGATAGACCCCTTAATTATGATACAACGCCCTTCTTCATCTCTTGTTACAGTCTTTATTTTAAAGTCTAGATTGTGTGATATAATATGGCTACTCCAACTTTATTTTGGTGACCATTAGCATGATAGATGGTTCTCCATCCCCTTACTTTCAATCTGAAAGTGTCTTTAGGTCTAAAGTGGGTTTCTTGTAAATACCATATTGATGGATCTTGTTTTCTTATCCATTCTGTCACTCTACGTCTTTTGATTCGAGTGTTTAGTCCATTGACATTTAGAGTGAGTACTGAAAGATATGAATTTATTGCCATTGTGTTGCTTGTAGAGTTGAAGTTTCTGGTGGTGTTCTCTGGTCCTTTCTAGTCTTTGTTGCTTTTGATATTTATTTATTTATTTATTTATTTATTTATTTATTTATTTAGTCTTTTCTCCCCTCAGAGAGTCCCCCTTAAAATTTCTTGCAGGACTGGTTTAGTTGTCACGAGCTCCTTTAAGTTTTGTTTGGGAAAGTTTTAATCTCTCCCTCTATTTTGAATGACAGACTTGCTGGATAAAGATTTCTTGGCTGCAAATTTTTCTGATTCAGCACATTGAATATATCCTGCCACTCTTTTCTGGCCTGCCAAGTTTCTGTGGATACGTCTGCTGCAAACCTGATCTGTCTTCCATTGTAGGTTAAGGACTTTTTTCTCCTTGCGGCTTTCATGATTCTTTCCTTGCCTGAGTATTTTGTGAATTTGACTATGATATGCCTTGTTGATGGTTGGTTTTTGTTGAATCTAATGGGAGTCCTCTATGCTTCCTGAATTTTGATGTCTGTGTCTTTCCCCAGGTTAGGAAAGTTCTCAGCTATGATTTGCTCATATAACCCTCTACCCCTTTTTCTCTCTCTTCATCTGTGGGACCCCTATGATTCTGATGTTGCTCCTTTTTAATGAGTCACTGATTTCTCTAATTCTTAAATTTTGCTCTTTTGCCTTAGTCTCCCTCTTTTTTTTCTGCTTCATTTTTCTCCACAAGTTTGTCCTCTATATTAATGATTCTCTGTTCTGCCTCATTCATCCTTGCCACCGTGGCATCTATTTGACACTACAGCTCAGTTACAACATTTTTTATTTCATCATTTATTTCATCATTTTACTTCTTTTATCTCTTCAGAAAGGGATTCGAGTTTGTTTTCAACTCCAGCTAGTATTCTTATTATCATTATTCTAAATTCTGGTTCAGACATCTTGCTTGTATCTGTGTTGGCTAAGTCTCTGGCTATCATCTCTTCCTGCTGTTTGTTTTGGGGAGAATTCCTTCCTTTCATCATTTTGAAGGTAAAAAAGGAATTAATGCAGTAAAAATTTTTTTCTAAAAATTAAAATTAAAAAATTAAAAACAACACACACACACACAAAATCAAATGAATGATGGTAGATCATAGGTGTGTTTTGGTCCGGGTGTTGATATATTAAAGAAAAAAGGGGAAAGAAAAAAAAGGAAAAATTGTTTGACAATTTGAAAAAATGAATACAATTTAATAGAATAAAATAAAATAATGGAAGTAAAATAGAATTTGAAAAAAATTACACAAAAATAAAAAATATAGTAGAAAAAAATTAAAGAAAAATATTTTTAATAAAAATTGAAAATAAAAATAAATTTTTTCTCTTTATGTATTCAAGAAAAAGAAAAGAGAAAGAGAAAAAAAAAGAAAGGAAATTGAATGGATGGACCAGCAAACACACTGAAATACGATTGAAATTACTTCATTTTCCCCTATAAGTCAAACTATGAAGCACTTTATAGTCTGTAAACTAAGCAGGCGGAGAGATTTGTGTTCCTGAAGAGTGAGGTTGGCCCAGTTGGGCGGGGCTTAGTGTAATGGCTCCGTTCTCCACTAGATGGCACTGCTGAGCTTACTGGGGTGGATTGCTGTGGCGCTTGTAGGTGCACATGCGCATGTGCGGGAGCGGTGAAAAGGGCGTCACCCAGGTACCCAGTCTCTAGGATCAGAACTCTGTTCTCCAGGATCAGCAATGGCACACCTGCCCTTTGTCTTCGGCTTCTGTATGCTCCCTGCTTTTACACTGTCCATGACCAAGCCCCAGGCAGGACCTCCCTCCTGAGTTTTTATCTTAGTTGCGGCTGTGTTTCTGGGCCCCTTACATCCGAGGGACTGTGGCTTTGACCGCCTCCACCCCTCTGTAGATGGTCTCACCGAGCACTGCCCAGGTGCCCACCACACCCAGGAACGTTCACCGGACGTGGTGCTGCTGGTGCCCAGAGACTGCGGCTGGGGGCCAGCCTGCCCCAGAGAAAGTTCACGCGATTTTGTAGCAGCAGCGTCTCAGGGATTATGGCAAATCACAACACACAGCTGGCACCAGGCTTCACCCCAGCGACCTTGTTCCAGCACCCACGGATGTGGTTGTTCTCCCGGGTCCACTGGGGCCTTGCCTGTTAGGGGGTCAACACCACCTCTACCAGATGTCGTCCCAGCAGGGGAACCGCCACTCTCCGTGTGGCCCGAAGACTCCCGGACCCCACTCTGCTCCTGGGAATTTGCCCTTCTCACCAGAGAACTGCCAGGTATGGAGCTGCAGAGTTTCAGACTCTGGACTCCCTCTGTTTATAGTCTTAATGGAATTTAAATCCTCTCCTTTCTCCTTTATCCCTTTTTAGTTCAGTCCCTGTGGCTGTTTCCACTTTTCCACTTTCTCTCCAGCTGCTTTTGGAGGGAGGGGCGCTTTGCCTGTATTCTTCCCTGTCTCAGTCCTCTCTCTGCATGCAAAAACAGCTCCTTGCCCTCCATGGCTTCTCTCTCCCCATATTCACCTCTCTGTGCCACGTACCTACTGAGTTCTGTGGTTCAGGTTATGCAGATTGTTGTGTCAATCATCAAATCAGTTTTCTAGGTGTGCAGGATGGTTTAGTGTTGATCTGGCTGTATTTCAGGGATATGAGACACCAAAAAAAACCTTCCATTCTGTTCTGACATCTTGGCTCCTCCCCTCCCCCCCAATATCCATGGATTTTCTACATATATTTGTTAGTAGTTTCTCATTTAACTTCCTTCTATTCAGAGAATATACTCTATATGATTTCAATACTCTTAAATTTGTTATTAAATTTGTTTTAAATTTGTTATTTATGGCTTATCTTGGTGAATATTGAATGTAAAAAAAGAATGTGTGGTCTGAGGTATTGCAAAGATTGTTCTATGAATACCACTTATTTTCAGTTTTTTGATAGCATTATTCAAGTATTCTATACTTGTTATTCTGTCCCTTTGTTTTATCCATTACTGAAACAAAACTGTATCCAACTATGTGGATTTGTCCATTTCTCCTTTCTGTTCTGTCATTTTTGTTTCATGTATTTTGAAACTCTGTTATTATGTGTTGTTTAATTTCCATGCATTTATGAGTTTTCCCATTTTCCTTTTGTTATTCCATAGTGATTGGGAAAGATACTTGAAATTGCTTTCAATCTTCATAAATTTGTCAAGACATTTTTTTTTGACTTAGCATGTGATCTATCCTGGAGAATTTTTTGTGAGCACTTGAGAAAAATGTTTATTCTACTGCTGTTGGGTTGAATGTTCTGTTTATGTCTGTTAGGTCCATTTGGTCTATAGTGTTGTTCATATCTGCTCTTATTGATTTTCTGTTTGGGTGATCTATCCTTTATTGAAAGTGGGGTATCAAAATCTCCTACTACTGTTGTATTTCTGTCTATTTCTCCCTTCAGATCTGTCAATGTTTACTTTATATATTTAGGCCCTCTGCTGTGGGATGCATAAATATTTGTAATCATTTTATTTTCCTGTTCAATTGAGTCTTTTATTCAATTGACCTTCTTTGTCTTTTGTGACAGTTTTTGACATAAAGCCTATTTTGTCTAAGTATATAAGTATACCATATTGTATGCTATTTTATCTGATATAAGTATAGCCACCCCTGCTTTCTTTTGCACATAATATCTTTTCATTCCTTCACTTTCAGTTATATGTGTCTTTAAATCTAAAATGAGTCTCTTACAGACAGCATATAAGTGGATTTTCTTATCCATTCAGTCACTTTATATCTCTTGATTTGTGAACTTAATTCATTTACATTTAAGTTCATTATCGATAGATAAGGACTTACCATTGCCATTTTGTTCATTGCTTTCTGTTTTGTAGTTCTTTTGTTTCTCTTTTGTTGTCTTCTTTGTGATTTGATTTTTTTTGTAGTGATATACTTGGGTTCTTTGTCTTTTTTTTTTTTTGCACCTACTAATTTAATATAGGTTTTCTCTTTGTGGTTACCATGGGGCTTGCATAAAACTTATTATAGTTATAACAATCTATTTTAGGCTGGTAACAATCACACACAAAAACTCTATATTATTTTTACATTGTGTATCCATTAACAAATTTTTGTGGCTATAGTTATTCTTACACTTTTGTCTTTTAACTTTTGTACCTGTGTCTAAAGTGATATGTACACGAACATCATAGTATTAAATTATTCTATATTGTCTTTACATTTACCTTTACTAGTGGGATTTATACTTTTGTGTTTTGTTTAGCTTTATTTCATTTCAACTTGAAAAATTCCCTTTAGCACTTGTAAGGCAGGGGTACTGGTGACAGATTCCCTCAGTTTTTGTTTGTTTGGAAAGTCTTTGTCTTTCCTACATTTTTGAAGGATAGTTTTGCTGGGTGTAAGATTTTTGGTTTGCAGTTTTTTCTTTCAGCACTTTGAATATATTATTCCACTTCTTTCCTTGCTTCAAGGTTTCTGCTAAGACATATTCTAATTGTCTTTTAAGGATTCTTTGTATGTGATAAGTTGCTTTTGTCTTGCTGCATTCAAAATTCTACCTTTATAGACAATTCAATTATAGTGTATCTTGGTGTAGATTTCTTTATGTTCAATCTATTTAGAGTCTTTTGGGCTTCATGGGTCTGATATCTATGTCCATCCCCAGATTTGGGAAGTTTTCAGCCATTATTTCTTTAAATAAGCTTTCTACTTCTTTCTCTTTCTCTTCTCCTTCTGGGACTCCCATAATGCACATATTGGGGTTTTTGTTTTTGTATTTTTTTTGATGGTGTACTATAAGTCCCATAGGCTTTCTTCACTCTTTTTTGTTATTTTTTCTTTTTGTCCCTTTGACTGGATGGTTTCAAATCATTTGTCTTTGAATTTTCTGATTCTTTTTTTTGGCTTGATGAGTCTGTTGTTGAAGGTGTCTATTACATTTTTAAAAGTTCAGTCACAGTATTCTGCCACTCCAAAGTTTCTTTTTGGCTCTTTTTAATGTTTTCTATATATTTATTGAACTCATTTTGCTCACGTATTGTTTTCCTGGTTTCATTTAATTGTGTGCGTTCTCTTGTAGTTCATGAATATTTTGAATTCCTTGTTAGTCAGTTACTAGATCACCATTTCTTTAGGGTAAGTTATTGAGGCTTTATTTTGACCCTTTGGTGGTGTTATGTTTCTCTAATCTTCATGATTCTTATAGTGTTCTGTTGGTGTCTGAGCATTTGAAGAAGTAGTTGCCTTTTCCAGTTTTTACAGAATGGCTTCAGCAGGGAGGGCTTCACCAGTTAGCCTAGCCAGAGACTCCGTAGGCCAGGTGGCAGAACCCATGGTGGTGGAGGGAGTGCAGACCTGGTGTTGAGGTCCACAGGTGGACAGAACTGTGCCAGAACCCACAGGCAGGCTCACTTTCTTTTTCCCCTGTGGAATAATTTGAGACAAGGGATAGATATCTCTTGGTGCTCCTTTATGTTGTTGGGTTATGGGAGGGAGGTTGATGTGGTTGAATAAAAACTATTCTTACACGTATTGATACATCTTTTCTCATTTCTGTGGTCCACTGGGGTGCTTCAATCTCTCAGCTGGATTCTAGAGCTGTCATAAAGGTATTTTTATCCATGGATCGCTATTAAATTGGTGTTTTTGTGGGGAGACAAGAGCTGGAATTTCTTATTCCTTCATCTTTCTGATGTTGCTCCAATCTTTTCTTTTTAAATCCAGTCTGACAATCTCTGTCTTATAACTGGAGTGCATAGACTATTTATACTTAATATAATTATCAATATGGTTGGGTTTAAATTTATCATCTTGTAATTTTTTTTTCTATTTGTTCCATCTGCTCTTTATTTCTTTTTCTTTTTCCTACTTTCTTTTATATAAATTTCTCTCTCTTATTTTTTAGTATTCCATTTCATTTCTATTTTGGCTGAGTAACTATACTTTAGGGTTTTAAACTTTTTTAGTGAATACCCTGGGATTTATAATATGCTTCTTTAACTTCTTACGTCTGATTTAAGAACTTTATAATGTATCATACTTTCAACATTGTTGTGGGTTGAATTAGAGCTTACATTGCCTTGAAGAGGCTTTGGTAAAAATACAGATTGTAAAGAAGATTCTGGTTAGAGCTCAGAAAGGAAAGATTCTGTTGTCTTAAGGAATACATATATCATTGTGAATAGAATTTTTCTAAAAATATGAATGTTAAAGATGCTTTTGTTGAGTTCTCATACAGAAATAAGGGACATGCTATTGGAAACTGAAGGAAAGACAACCTTTGTTATAAGGTGGCAAAGAACTTGGATGAATTATGTTTTTTGGATGGAAAGATGGAGAGAAGAACTTATAAGTGATGAATCTGGATGTTTAGCTGAGGAGATTTCCAAGCAAAGTGTTGAAGTTTCAACATGGTGTCTCCCTGCTGTGAGAAGACAGAAATAAATTGAGGAAGGAACTACTAAGCAAAAAGAATACAGCATTTGATTGGAAGAATCTCAGCTTATCCAGATAAGCATGCCCTGGAAATGGGGCCAAAGGTGTAACTGGACAACCATTTTCCAAAGAGACTAGGAATGTGACTGATGGACCCATTCACCCATCTCAGCATAATCCAAGAACAGACATGGTGTTATTTAGGAAAGATATGTTGAGGACTCTCTTGTCTAATAGCTTGCTCTCCCATTAGTTGCACAGGAGGCCAACCAGAGTCTTGAGAATTTTATATGAACAGAAATACTGCCAACCTGGACTGTTCTTGTTTTATTTATTTTGAGGCAATACCATGTGCATACAAGTTTAGAATTATTTAGTCTTTCTAGTGAATTGAACTTTTATCAATATGAAATGACTCTTATTATCTCTAGTAATGCTTTTTGCATTAAAATCTATTTAATCAAAGGGACCTGGATGGCTCAGTCGGTTGAGCATCTGACTTCAGTTCAAGTCATGATCTCACAGTTTGTGAATTTGGGCTTCTCATCAGGCTCTGTGCTGACAACTCAGGCTCAGAGCCTGGAGCCTGCTTCAGATTCTGTGTCTCCCTCTCTCTCTCTGCCCCTCTTCTGCTTGTGCTCTCTCTCTCTCTCTCTCTTAAAAATAAATAAACATTTGAAAAATAAAATCTATTTAATTAGATAATACTAATATGGCTATATCAGCTTTCTTTTGTTTAGTATTTATATGATGTATCTGTTCCCATCTTTATGCTTTAATGTTTCTGTTTACTTCTGTTTGCTTTCTGTCTCGTATACTGTATAGAAGCAAATTGCTTTCATTCTGGTAACCTTTTTATTTAAATTGGACAATTTAGTCACTTTATATTTTTTGGGATCACTTACAGAGTTGGACTTTATTCTATTACATTTATTTTGCGCTTCCTATTATTCTTGCCCTTTTCTTTAATTTTGTTCCCACTCTGTTCTACTTTTTAACATTCTTTTATTTAAAATTTTATTCAAATTTTTTAAATTTTATTATTTTTGAGAGAGAGACAGAGACAGAGAGAGTGTGAGAGGGGGATGGGCAAAGAGAGAGGGAGACCCAGAAACCGAAGCAGGCTCCAGGCTCCAAGCTGTCAGCACAGAGCCTGATGTGGGGCTCAAACTCACAAACCATGAGATTGTGACCTGAGCTAAAGTTGGATGCCTGACTGAGCCACCCAGGCGCCCCATACTTTTTAACCTTCTTTTAGATTGATTCCCTACTAAACTTATCCATTATCCCTCAAGTACTATAGAAGTTACATATTCTATATTTGTTCTTTTAGTGCTACTTTAGACATTTTATTATGCATATTTAACAGATTAGGCAAAATATATGTTTTCCACACCCCTAAATTCAAGGACTTTAACTAGAATTACTCTCTTTCTGCTTCAGGTTTATTGTTGTTCAGTATTTTTAACATCCCAGATTATGCATTATGCTTATAATTATGACTTATACAGTCAATATGTATTTAGATGTACCCACATATTAATATATTCCTTTACCAATTCTGGAAAATTCCAAGTTATTATCACTTTGATTATTTCCTTTACTCCATTATATTATGAAAAATGGCCAGAGGGGAGGAAAAACTCATAGATTTAGGTGTAGTATCCAATTTAGGGTCCTCCACCTGGCATCCTATTTCCAGCAACAAGGCAAGAAACTCAGACTCCAGGACAGAAACTCAACTTATAGCTGATAAGTTAAAAAGGATAGGGGATAGAGGTAGGCTGCTGGTCATATTGGGCCAATTATAAGCTGAATAATGACAGGAAAAAAAATGAGAGTTGATGTGAAGCACCAAGGAGAAAAATGGCATGGTTCCTTGACTTGCCAGTTTATATCCCTGTGAGTTTCAGCTGTATTCTGGTGTCAGTCCTTGCATGTTCATTAGATTACCCAACCAGAGTTAGCCTGAGTAGTTTTGGCTTTTGCACCCAAGAGTCTTGACCAGAACACCTGAGCCTTACTTTCTCTATCTACAAGATAGGACAGTGTCTGCCCAACAAACTTCAGAAAGCAGAGTGCAACAGTCAGAAATATAACACAAACAAATGATAAATAAGAAAACACCTTCACAACCTCAAACAGAACTAGCTCATCCACAGGAGGCCACATCATATGACATGGTGTTTATGGGTAATAGTGCATTCCTTTCCTAAAACAGATGGACCCACCTAGTTTTTCATTATTCCTTTGAGAGAATATTCCCACTCATATCTGTTAGCTAACTTTCTCTCTATATAATTATTACATGTAAAAGGTATTCATATTTTTTAAGACTGTAAGTGTATGGGATTTTTGAAGGGAGCTAACATTTACTGAATATTTTATAATGGAAGATCTGTTTTTTACATACACGATCTCATTTATTCCGTCCTCATAGCAACCCACCAAGATTGAATTAATATGCCTATTTCACAAATGAGAAAACTCAGGTTTGGAGAATTGATGTGATTTGGAGTTGGAATTTGAGTTCAGGTCAGTTTGACCAAAAATTTATATTCTTTCAACTACGAGGGCTAACATGGATGAATAATTAGGGAATGCTCCAGAGGAATGGAATCAATGGTCTAAAGAAGACCATTCACTGAACCTTAGGCATATCATTCATCTTGGACCCAAAGTCATTACATGAACCCCTCAGCAAATTTAATAGGAAGTTTGGAAAGGAAGAACAAGTCTTTTCCATTGATCTTGGGGAAGGCCACTGAAAAAGGAGTCTAGGCAGCTTCTAGAACAGTACACAGTAGGCTTTTAATAAATAAGGAGTTAAAAACTATAGGTACCAACAGGGGCCTGACAAGCACTATAAATGATTGAAGCAGGCTAGAATGCGTAGGTAGGTACACATTCAACATTTGTGGATGGTTATGTCCATCTGGAGACAAGAACTCCTGTCCCAGTTAAAGGGGATAGTCATAACTCAATGGCACCATTACTCAGCTCTAGCCAGCTATTGCCATAGGAGAAGGAAGACTAACCTAGCTTCATTTTCCAATTTTTCTAGGTTCCAGAAATCTGGATTTTTTAGTAATATCTCCAGATTTTTTTTCATGTTTCCTGTCACTAGTTGGGAGTCTTGTTTGCTAATAGGCATTAGTCCTTCTCTGAATTTCTTCTCCTTCCCAGATCCTTGAGGAGTCAAAATGATACCCTGATGTTACATGTGCCATAAGATGCAGGGCATTTAAGGAAAAGGAAAGTTAGGCCCATGTTCTTGAGGATACATGCCATCTCTCATCTGGGAGTATTGTGATGTTAGCTTGCATTGCAGGTACCAGATCAGGACAATTCTTTCTTGTATCACCTGTTGTTTTGTAGCTCAGAAATGTAGATGAGGGAAGAGAATTGAGCTTATGTTGTATGTGTTTTATTTCTGTAAGCATTGTAATTTGAGGACATGGCTCTTGGAGGAGAAGGAACATTTATGATTCCTTGAGACATGATATGGCTGCCAAAAAATGCATGAAATCGGTTATGGGAGATGTGCAACTTAAGTCATGGTTCTACTTGTGCATCAATGGTGTGAATATGGCAAATTTTTCATCAAGATGGAAGATAAACACAGCTTTTTCAGAAAGGTGTTCCAGTTATTCTTCACCACCAGCCTCCTTCTCTGCATCTGGATCAAGTCTAGGGAGGGGGCTTCTAACCTAGAAGGTAGGTACAACGGGCCACTTTGCAGTCATACTGTTCTAGTGTGGCAGACTGTTTCATTCTACTTAAATATTCTCCAAAGGAGAAGTATATCTCCCCACCCCATTGACTTTGGGCTTTGCCATGTTACTTGCTTTGGCTGATATAATGTGAGTGAACTGGACATATACTATGTCTGAGCAAAAGCTTTAAATGTGTGGTTCATGTCAGCTTCTTGATCTTCCCCTCTGCCCTAAGCATAGGTATATCCCAAACAGGGATACTTCTTCCACTATGGTCCCAAATAAGAAGATGCACAGAGCAAAGCTGAGTAGAACCACAGATGTTTTGCAGCTGCCAACATGCAACATAAGCACAAAGTAAATGCGTGTTGTTTGAAGACTTGAGATTTGGGACTGTGTGTTATACTTCAAAGCTGACTAATATACCAGGCCTTGCTACTTCTGGGCTGTGTGATCTTCAAGAGGTTGCTTCATTTATTCAAACCCAGTGGATTTAGTTCCTGTTTTACACACTCGTGTTCAAAGAGGAATAAGACAAGCTCCACCATGGGAGTGCTCTGAGTGTAATGGAGGAGATAGTGAGTTACAGGCTGTGTTAGGAGCCAGCACAAGGATTGGAAGATGCACCCCTGACTCAGTGAGATCATGGAAGACTTCCTGGAAGTAGCCGTGCTAAATCTTGAGGGACAACTAAGTCCCCCCCCCAAAAAAAAGGAGAGGGAGACTCTTTCTTGTAGAAGAAGCATCCCAGGCAGAGGTTCATGACATTTGCAAACTGAGGACTGGTTTGGATGGGGCTGGGATCAGATGACCTTTGGGATCCTCCTCTCTCTCTCCCCAATTTCATCCATGCACTGAACTTTGCTAAGAAAGTTCAGACTCATGTCCCAAGCTGGTAGTAGTTCCTGGTTTTTGCTTTAGGTATGTCTAGACACCTGAATGTCTACCGTGAATTGCTTCACTTTGGGAACTGACCTGGAAGGAAAGTGGCAGCTCTCAGGACCAAACGACTTTGGAGACCCCATTACCATCAGCCTCAGGCACCAGAGCAGGAGGTGGGGAGGCTCGAGCCCAGAGTGTTCTCTCAACATGGTCGACAAAGAGTGACTGATTGTGAGGGAATAATTTACTTGCATTTATACATGATCAGACCAAATGAAGAGTTCCCTCATCTGAACAGAATGGATTGCCCACGTTAATCCCAGAGTCTGTCTAGGGGAAGTGAAGCATGGTAGAAAAGTAATATGGAAAGCTTGCTGCTGGGAAACATATTGAGTCCAAACAGGAGAGAGATGAGGGAAGGGTGCAGTAATAGTCCAGCAGAACAAGACTGCAGAGTACTAAATCCTATAGTTAACTCCTGAACAAGTTCAAGATATTTCTGAGCCCTGACCATGCTGTTACACTCTTCTTCCTTCCTTCCTTCCTTCCTTCCTTCCTTCCTTCCTTCCTTCCTTCCTTCCTTCCTTTTCTCTCTCTTTCTATCCTTTCCTTCCTTCCTTCCCTTCCCCCTCCTCTTCCCCTTCCCCTTCCCCTTCCCCTTCCCCTTTCCCTTTCCCTTTCCCTTTTAATTGAAACTAAGGACAGGGGTACCTGGCTGGCTCAGTCAGCAGAGCATGTGACTCTTGATCCCAGTGTCATGAGTTCAAGCCCCACATTGGGTGTAAAGCTCACAAAACAAAACAAAAAGCTAAGGACAGAGGGTTTGAGCTGTGTTAACCCACACTAATTTTTCTTTCTTTTTTTATGTTTCTGTATTTATTTTGAGAGACAGAAGGCACAAGTGGAGGAGGGGCAGAGATAGAGGGAGAGAGAGAATTCCAAGCAGGCTCCATGCTGTCAGAGGAGAGCCCAGCTTGGGGCTCAATCCCATGAACTGTGAGATCATGACCTGGGACAAAACCAAGACTCAAATGCTTAACTGACTGAGCCCCCAGGAGCCCCCAGACTAATTTTTCTGATTCCAGTCTCTCAGTCTTGACTAACAACAAGTAAGAACACTTGGCTTCCACTAATAAATTCATTGAATCTTGAGTGCCTGCTATGTGCCAGGTATTGCTGTAGACACTAGGCAGACAACAACAACAAAACAAAGTTTCTGCTCCATGAAACCTGTATTCCTTTAGAGTGTCTTTGAATGTGAAGACTCCTCTGAAGTGACATTGGTCAATATGCCTACCAAGGAAGCACCCTAAAACACTAGCCCTGCCCCAAGTTTCTGGAGTTTCTCTGCACCAAGTTAGCCTCATGTATGTTCTTTCATTTATCCCAATAGTACCCCATGAGGTAGCTATTATAGATCTTAGACAGGGATACTGAAACTCATAGTCAAGGGATTTCCTTGAAGTAAAGGATATAAAAGGCCAATGGGGACCACTGCTGTTCTGGGATGTTGTGCTTCACACATCCTCAATTTTCTGATTCCTCCTGCTCTTAGCAGTGAGGCAAAGTCCATGTGGGCCCCCCAGCACACTTCAAAAAGACCCCCTTCTTAAATCCTGCCATATGTGACAGTGTGGATAACCTTGAGAACATTTGCTAAGTTAAATAAACCAGTTACAGAAGGAAAAATGCTGCATCATACCACTTATTTGAAGTATCTAAAATAGTCAAAGTCATAGAAGTAGAAAGCTGTCAGGGAGGTGGAAGGGAAGGAAAAATAGGGAGTGCTATTCAGTAGGTATAAAGCCAGTTATGCAAGGTAAGTTCTAGAGATCTTCTGTATAACATTGTGTTTATAGTTAGCTGCTGCACTATACACTTAAAACTTTGTTAAGAAGGTAGATCGCTTGTTAATTCTTCCTACCCCGCCCCCCCCCCGCCCCACACACACACCCCTTCCTTCCTTCTATAAGCTGGAAATTCGAGCCAAGTAATTACTAAGAATCCTGAATGATTAGGGAGAAGGAAAAGGAGAGGAGGTCCACTGGCTCTCCCCCCAACCCCACTGCATATGTTGTGGGGTGAGGTTACTCATTCAAGCAACCAAAATTATTCACTGATCATAGAATCTGTGCCAGGTACTCACAGGGGCAACAGCAGAGTGGACCGACAAGATTTTTGTCTTTCTGGAGATTAGAACTTAGCAGAAAAGGCAACAATAAACAAGTAAACAAACATTCAAAATGATCCTTTCAGACTAAGATAAAGGGTATGAAGGAAATGGATGGGGATATGACAGTAGCTTAGGGCTGGGTTTTAGATACCGCAGCCTCCATGGGCTGGTTGCATGTGAACTGAGACCTGAGTGGTGACAATAGGCCAATTATGCAAAGAACCAGAGCAAGAGTATTCCAGGCAAGGGGAACAGCAAGTGTGAAGGTCTGGAGACTAAAGAGGGCTTGCTGGATTCAAGGAACAGAAAGGAGAGCAAAGTGGAAGGAGAACCATGAGCAAAGAGAATGTTATCGGATGAGGATTTTCACAGATGGTATTTTCTTCTCTTGAAACAGTCACCATCTTTCCACACCTGAAGAAGTTGTTTTTTTCCCAGAATGCAGAGGAGTTTTGAGGAGAGGCAGGGCCCTCTGTCATCCCTATATCTCCTCATTATCAGGCTGTCCCTGCAATCCAGGAACTGCAAAAGACTTATAGGCCACAAAGTGGGAGAAGGTGACATTAGCAGGAGACTAATGTCGTTGCTCTGCTGAACTAATCCCTCCACTACCATTGTCAGCTGCTTGTGTGTAGGAAAGGCATTCATTAGCTTTAGGCACAATATCCTTGAGATGCATGTGTTACTGTCAGGTGGAGGGACATGATGGTCCAACCTAGGGGACAGCAAACCACAATCCACAGGCCAAATCCAGCACTGTCGATTTTTATAAGTGAAGCTTTATGTTTAAGTGAACATTTACAGATTGTCTGTGACTCACTTCAAGCCACAACAGCAGAGTTGAGTCATTGTAACAAAATCTATTTGGCCCCCAAAGTGAAAATATTTACACTATGGCCCTTTCAGGAGTTTGCTGATTCCTAGATCAACAAATTAGATGCATGGAAGTGCACTTGCAGAACTTGGTGGTCACTTCCCTCCATTGTTGCTTTGGCATCCCTGTCCTAGACTAAATCCCTGAGCAAATGTTCTTGTCCTTCCAGTAGACCCCAGGTTACAGGAACAGCCCTTGGAAACATTCCCAAACAAGGTATCCTAGGGCCAGCTACACAGCCTCACAACTTTGGGAATGGAAGATAGCACAGAACTGGAAGATCCTCCAGGATCCAACACTGATTAATGATAGTGAGTCATTTAGTACTGCTCATCTGCCCCAGAAGCAAGAGTGTGTCCGATGCTCCACCATGATGTTGACTGGAACACAGTCTCATCTCAGCTTCTCCCTTTGTTTTTTTTTTTTTCCACTTCCATTACTGTTATATACTGGGTGTTAATACTCCCCTTGGAGAGAGTTGGTTTGGTCTTGTGAGATGACATTGTTCTTTGAGTAGAGCTTCCTGGTTAGACCAAGTCGAGAGGCCACTGGCAAACCTGCAGCTTGTCTTCCCCTTGGCTTAGGTTCTCTCTTGTAGTAGCACCAGCTGGGGTGTTGGTGAAGGTGGTCACATTGCACCAGATGACAACTTTTATAGAAGCCTCCATTGTAAGGGAGTGATGGGCATGCCTGTTTGGAGGCTACATCTGCACTGTATTTTGATTAATATTGACCTGGATATCATTTCCTTCAGGTGGGTTGAAACAGTCTTCAGAGCTTCCCATATTCAGAGGTGAGGGTCTGCAGGGCTTGGCTAGACAGCACCCACAACCCAAACACCATCACCAGCTCGATGTTCACTCCCCAGTGATCATGTTTCTCACCAGGACCTGAGGTAGAGGTGACTTAACAGAGAAACATCTTTCATCCAATTTGCTTGGGAGACTTTCTGCTCCCTCCCATACTTTTTATCAGTGGGGCATTGCTGTCCATAGCATTTCTACCTAAGTCAGTTTCTCCATGAAGCTCACCAGCTATTCGGAGAGATCTGTCCTCCCCACTCCCCAAAATCTTGAGTGAAGCATGCAAAATTCAGTCATTTGGCTCATTCAGACTTTCCAGATGTCTAACGTTGGGCAAGAGATGCATGCTGCTGATGGATGGCACTTTTTACCTTCTACCCATGTGTTTGACATTGTGCAGATGTAGGCATTTGAAAAAGATTGATTTGTTTTGTTAATGAAACAGTGATGAAATAACACTGGAGAAACTTTTGACAAGTCACACATAATCCCATTGTTTGAATACAACAAGTATTTCTATTTTTGCATATTTCCTTATTGGTTTAGTTCATATACATACTATATGTGCATATATATCACACAGTGTTTCCACCATTTGGTAATCTGCTTATTTCATTTATTATTTCATCAGACATATTCTTTCTCTGTTTCCACATTATCTTTAAAATTATTTATTTTAATAATTTCAAAATAGTCGTTTGGAGTGGATATACCATTTCCTTAGTGTAGTGATTGAGAACATGGTCTTAATCATGGAGCGTCAGTGTCTATATCTATAAAATGGAATCACTACTAATCACTCAGGGATGTTGTTAAAATTATATATATATATATATATATGTATATATATATATAGAGAGAGAGAGAGAGAGATAGTCAGTCAACATAGGTTATGTTGTGTTAACAAGCAACCCCCAAGTCTCAGTTAAACAAGGCAAAGGTTTATTCTTTTGTCACGTTACATATGCATCTTGGATTAATTGGTGGTGGGAAGGCATTGGTAGTACTGTGGTTCTGTTCACTGCAGTTACTTAAGGATTTGGGCTGATGAAAAATTATGTGTCAACTGTTTACAGCTATCTTGACAGAATAACCTGACCCCACCCACTAACAATGGGGACCAGAAGTACAATCTTACCTGGGCCTTAGGGAGAACTAGAAAATTTTGATAATTTCCATAACATATAATTAAAATAGAGTGACACGTATAAAGTTCTTAACATAGTGTCCCAGAAACATGGGGAACTCTCAGTAAGAGTAGGAACTACCAGTACTGTTACTAATTTTTTGTTACTGTGTTTTTTTGTCTTTTTCAGTTGTAGGCAGTGTTTCAATGAATACCCTTATCCAGAAGTTTTTTGCCTGTGTGGAATTGTTCCCTAAGGATTCATCCTCCAAAGTAGTATTGGGTGCTGAGCCTTCAGATCAGGTGGAGGAGGATTCAGATTCTGGCTCTGAAACTTACTAGTCGAGGAGCCAAGGCAAGAAGGAGTGTGAAGTCAGCCAGGACTAAACCACTGTTTTAGTCCTGTTTCCTAATCTGATTTTGATTTCTTGCCTTTAACATCATATCTTCCATTGGTGGTGCTTAAAGATTTCTAATTTATATTCTTAGGTACTAGCCAGAGGTAATGAGTTTCTCGTGTTTTGTAGAGTATGCCACACTCTCTACATCTACAGTTCAATTTCCGTCTTGTGTTGTTAGTGTAGACAAACTACTCTCTGTGTCTGACTGGTGTGTGATCTTGGCTTTGCTGAGTTCTCACTGGTTGCATGTATGTGACGTCTGTCGCTGGTGATTTCTTCACAAGAGCTGAGGTAGTTTAAGGAACCACTGCTGTCGAGACCATAGTGGGGCACACCTCTTAGTATGCAGTGTGGTCTGCCTCAGACCTACAGTCTAGCCAGAGGCTCTGGCTTATGACTTGTATGGTTTGCCTTATGGGGGGTTTGCTTTTAACTTCGGACAAGCTACGAACAAATACATGCCTTCCTTTATGCCTTGGTAAAATAGACACAGTAACATCTTGAGATCCAATAGATGCAGCATAAACTCGATTTCCCTGCATGAAGGCAAACTGTCTTTACAGCTTTTACTAAGCACAGTTATATTTTTTAAAAGGTTGTTTGTGGATTTGTCTATTAAATATTTAGATCAGTGGTTCACAGCACTCAACATATATCAGAATCACCTGGAGGAACCTAAAAACACTGATAGCTGAATCCCCTCCTGAGGGGTTCTGATTTAATTGGGCTGGAGTGTGGCCTGGCTGCTGGGAGTTCTAAAAGCTCCCCAGGTGATTCTAATATTCAGCAAAGTTTGAGAATTGTTGACTAGACCAGTGGTTCTCAGACTTGAACGTGCTTTAAAATTCCCTCGAGGGCTTGTTAAAACCCAGATTGCAGGGATCCACCTCCAGAGTTTCTGATTCAGTGTTTAGCAGATGTGGGGTGGAACCTGGGAATTTGTATTTCTAACAAGGTCCCAGGTGAGGCTGATGCTGCTGGCCCAAGGTTGCACACGGAGAGCCACTAATGGATGCTACCATTTACTCTCTGTGCACTTCTCTGCTTTGAGGAATGTTGAAAAGGAAATCTAGGGGAGGCATTTTGGAGGCAGGAGAATGTACAGAATGTCCGAGACCTGAGCATTGCGGGACTCCTTCCTGAAATGCAGTTGCTATCAGCAGCCTGGTCCATAGCGTTCCTCTTTTAGAAGCTAGCAGCTGGCTGGAGGGTTCAAGCCAGGCTTGCCTCAGCAAGCCTGTGCTATCAGCCCTCCCAGGAGCTGGAGACATCAGTCTCCCTCCTTCCATTACCTCCATTAGCACGGTTATTGGTGACAATCCCTCTTGCTGGCTGCTCAGAATATAAAGTGCTGACTATGAAGCCACACTGGATGTCTAAAACTTTCAGGGCAGAAAGGAGGGATGTGATGGTCTGTGACCCATGACACCAAGTGGCATGAGGCAGCCATGGGAGAACATGGCATATTAGCAGCCTGGGCTGGGGGTGGTGGTGCAGGCAGAAGAGGAGTGTGGCCAGAGTCACTCTGGGCAGAAGTATCCCCAGATGAACTGGCCTTGAGATACCTGAGCAATTTGAGGACAAAGCAGAGGATTTATTTCTCTATCATTATCCAGATAAATGTAGTGATGAGGAGGTGGTGTATATGGTGGTGGGTGGGGTGAGGTGGGGAGAAATGATAGAAAAGGAGAGGAATAGAAATATAATATTTTTTGCATATTATCTGAGTGGTGGGTATATTCTGTGGCATAGCTGGGGGATAATTTAATCATCCTGAGTTTACGGAGGGAACACACTCAGTCCCATAGACCTTCTGCTTTGGCAGACAAAAAGCATCTCAGGGTGAAGAGCGATGGCTAACACTTACACAGCACAGACTCCATGCCAGGCGTGGTGCTAAGCGCCTCACATTTATTTACACATCTCATCCTCACATCAACCCTAGCCGGCAGGGACTATTATTACTCCTGTTGTATGGCTGAGGAAACTGAGGCATGGCAAAGTCACGTGGTGTGCTCAAGGTCAGCCAGCTAATAAGGATTTGAAGTCAGTCACTTTGACCCCAGAGTCCATGTGCTTAGTCCTGGAGGGGCTGCTTGTGTTGGGGGGACGGAGGGGTCCTGGCACCAGCTCAGAATGTGCATTCTGAATTCTCTTGAAGTCTGTGGTCAGGTTCTGTACAAGCAGAGACATGGCTCCCTCCTGGCCCAACCATTATATGGTCACATGTGTTGCCTGCACCTCACTCCCTCCTAGGACTCTCTCTTTTCCTGAAGTTCCTCATGAGACGTGGTGCCTAGTCTGCCTTAGCGAGAGAACAGAAGAACTTTGGCAAGAGTAGGTGGAGTTAACTTCATTGTCTTCTGTTTCTGGGTCTGGTGCCTCCACCCACTGGATGCCCATGTTCCTGAAGCCCCCTCTCATCCTGCCTCCCCTGACATGCCCGCCTTGATCCTTCCCAAAGTAGCCTCTCCTCTCAGTCCCAGACACCCCACAATGCCCTCAAATAAGTCCAATGGACACATCACCAGAGGGAGTAAACAGCACATTCATTTTTTCCCTCAAGCTTCCAATTGCCTCAAGTGCAACCCACTCTCCCTTCCACTATCATGTTCATTTTCTTCTTCTTCCAGGAAAAAATGGACCAGGAGTCGGTCAAGCCAAGAGCTGGTCCAGCTCTGACATTAACCCTGAAACTGTTGACAAGATCACACAGTGTTGTTAGTGTTATGATCAATGACTGTGGCATCAGGCAGATCTGGGTTCAAATCCTGGCTCTGCTGTTTTTGGGCCTGGGGAAAGTGCCTGAATCTCTCCACATCTCTAGTCTTTGTTCTGTACAATGGGGACAATAATTCTGATCTTGTAGTGTTACTAGGAGGACCGAGTAACTACTTGCCTGTGAAGTGGTCAGTACTGCACCTGGCACAGAGAACAAGCTTTCAATTATGGTAATTATGATAGCTTTTATTGTAATTGCTCTCCTCCCTGGCCTCAGTTTCCTTGGGGTTAGACTGCTTTATTTCCCAAGGCCCTCCCAGCTCCGACAGCCTCTGACTCATTGGCATCCTTCTTGTTTCAGGTTTTTTATTAGATTTCTACGATTGACTCATCTTTCTCCATCTCTCTCCCTTATCATCACCCTCCAATGAATATGAATCTTCTTTCCCTTTGTACTCAGGCCATTGCCCCATCATCTCTGCCTGGGGTGGGGTGGGGGTCAAATAATCCAAGACGGCCAGCCCCCAAGAGCACCACCACCACTCTGAGTCAAATTCTGTTGGATTTATAAGGCACCGGAGGAGTAGGTAGCCGATATGAATAACCATTACATTGGGGAGGGCTTTTCTTCTCCCTCTGACTGATGACAGCTAAATTACTGCTAAATATAGGCCCTGAATTTGCATGAATCTGCAGCTTGCCACAGCCAGGCTGGGGGTTTTATTGACAGCCAAGGCACTGGAGGCAGGCAGGCACCTGCTCCAATACACCTCTTCCAGAGGAAGCAGAGTCAGGCAGAGCATACCCCTCCCTCACCTCCTCTCTAAGGCATGCACTTTTCTCTCCAAGCCTCCAGACCTACAGGTTCTAAGGGAAAAGTCTGGGCTTTGCTTTAGGATCCCAGATCTGCCATCTAGCTGATCCTGAGCAAATTACTTAACCATTACCCAGCCCTCCCCCAGCCTCAGTTTCCTCAATGGTACAGTAGGATAAGAATAGCACAATTGTGGTGAGCCTAACATAATGTAAACCTGTTGAATCACCATGTTGTGCATCTGAAATCAATGTAACATTGTGTGTCAACTGTACTCAAAACATCAAAATGAAAAATTGTGGAACATTTAGGTGGCTTAGTCAGTTAAACGTCCAACTCTTAATTTCGGCTCAGGTCATGATCTCACAGTTAGTGGGTTCAAGTCCAGCATCAGGCTCTGCACTGACAGCATAGAGCCTCCTTGGGATTCCGTCTCTCTTCTTCATTCTTTGCCCCTTCTCTGCTCTCTCCCTGTCTCTCAAAAATAAAAATAAAAATAAAATAGTGTAGTATGGCAAATCATTATCTCAAATAAAGAGAAGTTTGGAAATAGGCTGTTCCAAGTTTCTATCTCACCATACCTATGTGTTTGCTTCTTTGGTCTTCAGTTACTGTTTCAATATCCCAAGATGGCAGCTGCAGGCAACAAATCATATCACAATCAAATTCAAGGCAGAAAGAAGGGGGCAGCCTTTCTTGTCATCTCCCTTTCTATCAAGGAGTATAATCTTGCATAAAAGCACCCAGGAGACTTCCCCATTACCAGTCATGGCAACAACAACAATAATAATAATGGTGACATTTATGGATTACTTAGTTCATAACAAGCACCTTCTAAATACCTACATGGGCTAACTAAATACTCAAAACAATCCCAGTAGGGGCGCCTGCATGGCTCAGTTGGTTAAGCGTCCCACTTGGGCTCAGGTCATGATCTCACAGCTCAGGAGTTTGAGCCCCATGTCAAGCCCTGTGCCAACAGCTCAGGGCCTGGAGCCTGCTTCAGATTCTGTGAATCCCTGTCTCTCTGCCCCTCCCCCGTTCATGCTCTGTCTCTCTCTCCTTCAGAAATAAATAAAACATTAAAAAAATTTTTTTAAAATACGTGCTATTTCTAAGGTGCAGGAGAGTTTAAAAAACTGTGCCCAAAGCTACTTAGCAGATAATTATCAGAGGTAAGATGTGAAGTCAGGGAATTTGTCTATAGAGCCCAAGCTCTATAGGCCATGTTCACTAGTTCAGCTTTAGATTCTGGTGAAATTTGAGAAGCTGAGGATGGAGAAGGGACCTACCTTCCCAAGTGCATTAGACTTGCCTAATACAGAAGGCAAATTGGGGTTCTATAAACTAAGGAAGAAGGCAGACTGGCTTGAGGTAGAAACCTGCCCTAATACCTTATATGGTTGTTAGGTAGAAGATGGAATGCTGCCCCTATCCTAGTTTGACTGGGCTACCATAATAAAATACCACAGACTTGGAGGGTTACACAACAAATATTTATTTCTCACAGTTTTGGAGGCTGGGAAATCCAAGGTCAAAGTGCCAGCAAGGTAGGTTTCATTTTGAGGCCTCTTCTCTCGGGTGCTGCACACCCGCCATCTCGCTGTGTGCTCACGTGACCTCTCCTTTGTGTGTGCATGTGAGAGAGACAAAGGGAGAGAGGAAGAGAAGTGGTGAGGTAGGAGAAGGAGAGGGGAGCTCTCTAGTATCTCTTCTGACAAGGGCACTAATCCCATCATCGGAGCCCCACCCTCATGGCCTCATCTAACTCTAATCACCTCCCAAAGGCCTCATTCCAAATACCATCCTACAGGGGTGTAAGACTTCAATATTTGACTTTGGACAGGGACACTCTTCAGTCCATAGCAGTCCTTAGTGCCTTTTTCAAAGTAGGTGTCCAGTAAATGAGAGTTTCCCTCTCTTCCTCATCCAATCCTTGATTCAGTTAGTTGTTTTGAACATGTAGTATGAGACTAACTTTAGGATACTATAATCTAGGTGAGAAGAGAAGAAACAGTTAAGTCACAATTCACAGTGGCCTTTGTTTAGGGTCCAAATGCCTGGGCTTGTTCAGAATGTGCCAGATGGAACAGTAGGTCAATCTCCTCTTATGGATCCTGGTGGCCAATATGCTGAACTTCCAGATCTACCCTGGGCTGAGATGCAATGGAGCAGACCTCAGTTAACTTAGAGACAGATTTTTGGACATCCTGGGCAGACCATTTGAGGATAGAAAATCTCAGCTGGCAGAACCAGTTTTGGAAAAAGATGATCCACTAAATGTGGATGAGGCTCAGGCTTAGAGCCTGTGACATCATCAGAAGATATTTAGGGAGGGATTACTGTGAGGGGGAGACAAAGTGGATGGCATCAGGTCCAGCCGGCCGGCCTCCAGTGTCCCAGCTGGCAGAGCTATGGGTGGGCTGATACTCAAGTGAGGATTAGGCAGAGCAATAGCACTGTTGTGAAGTTTGGAGAAAAATATCACCAAAGAAGGAACCCTGGCATTAAGGACCCATGCATGGAGGTGTCAGTTGCCATGTGGAGGAAGCCAGAGTGGGGGTGGAAATGTAGGTGGGCCAGCCGCCTGGAGCTAATGCTGCCATCTGAGCAAGAAAGCCAGAGAGATGACCAACCAGAAGCTGAGTCCAGATCCCTACCAAGAAGAGTGTGGCTGTTGTGGTCATCAAAATGCCAAAGTGTGAAAAGCTATGAAGTAAGGTGCCCCTGCAACATCACTGGAGGAGACAGGTCAGGACAAGTGATGAGGCGGTAGGGTTGCCCAGGCAGCTGCCAGACTGACTGGGTCTGAGTCCCAGCTCTACTCTTATTAACTTGTGATCATAGACAATTAATGAAGGTCCACATATCAGCCCTTTTCTCCCCCCCCCCCCCCGCCTGGCTAATAAAGACAACAATGGTATCTGAGAATTGTAGGAGATATGTGAGCAAAGTGGCCGGAAGTGTCTGGCATACAGTAGGAGGGAAATTGTGGGCTGTGTCTTTTTAAAGTTGATGGTGAGGTGGATGGAGACATGCTGCCTCTGTGCTATGGGCTTTCCTGCTGATGAGAGCAGCTACCCCAGGCTTTCATGATGAAAGACTGGTGCTGGGAACCACGTCACCCTGACAGAAGCTCTTTGAATCCCTTCTTGATGGAAGATGAATCAATGGTCAGCTCCGTCTGGGAGGCAGGTCTCTAATCCCAACTTTCATCTAGTTTTCTGCCATCTCTATGGCCTATTCAGGAGAGGTCTCAGGCCTCTGTTCTCCAGGACTGCCCCCGAGATGGCTGCTTGGAGGCCCCAGCCTGCCCCGCACATGACCTGGACTGACCCTGGGCTTGGAATCTAGTAGTGTTTCTGTAGGTTCTTGGCAGTCTTTGACCATTCAAGTTCTACCCCTCTCGGTATGCCTGGTCTGTGGCCAGACCTATCCTCCCACTGAGCCCAATGGAAAGAGATTTTGTCCTGGAAACAGCAGTGGGATAGAAATAGTTTTGACTTCTCTCTGCAGAGAAAAAGCAGAGAAATCCCTGTGGGAGATTGGGCTACCTGCCTGCTCTTCTCTGACCAGACCTCTCCATCTAATCCTTCAAGGGACTGAAGGAGCCTGGTTTTGTCTGGGATTTCAACTCTCTCTGCCCCCAGAATAAGCTTACTTTGGTTTTCCTCCTGAAATTCCTGGTTTTGAGTCTCTCTCCTCTAGTCCCTACCCTATACTTTTGAAACATCTTTCCCTGCTCATCCTGCCAGAAACGTTAATTTCTCTTGGACCCTGAACTAGTGGAAT
Organism: Lynx rufus; assembly: GCF_022079265.1. Classification (NCBI taxonomy): domain Eukaryota; kingdom Metazoa; phylum Chordata; class Mammalia; order Carnivora; family Felidae; genus Lynx; species Lynx rufus. Next base: position 196,443,924 of record NW_025814834.1, on the reverse strand, counting down.
AGGTCTTGTGCCCTCTTAAGCTTGGATTCTGTCACCGTGACTGACATCTACAGTTGTCCTACATCCCTTCTAGCTCCTTACTCTTGTACCTGGATGTATCCGCCATCTTCCCAGCACCACTGGCCACTAGCCAGTCTCTGCTCAGCTGTGAGAGCATGGGAGCTAACAAGTTGGAAACATGGACTGCAGGACACCATCTCTCATTCCCCTGTGGACTTCAAATTTGGATATAAAATATTGTGAAGGCGTGCATGTCCAAAGCTTTCTTCAAGTGGGTGCATGACTCACCAAAAGGTTATAACTCAGTGATTGAGAGTCCTTTTTAATACCCCTGATACTATGGTACACCTTTGTTATTCATCTTTGTATCAATTGTTCCTAGCCCAGTGCCTGACACATAGTAGATGTTCATTAAATATTCACTGGGTGAGAGAATAAATGATAGTAAATGAACGGGTTAAGAAATGGTGTGTCTAGAATCCATTGAGGAAGGAAAGAACTTCCTCTGCAAGGCCTTTGTAGGTGAAAATGAGTCTCTGCATGATAATTTCAGTGACGGGGAGCTCTCTCGTTCATAGGGATAACTCATTACACTGAATTTCCTGGAAAGAGCTAAGTTCTGTACTATTTCAGCTTCTACATTCTGCCCAAACCTTGACCTAGGAGCTGCCCAGGATTCATCCCACCTCTTGGGCCCCTTGAAGGACCACTGGCATCAGAGGTACAGGTATCGCTTTCTCAGCATCTGCCAATGCTAATGAGATTTTTCGTACCCAGCCAGGCTCCTCTGAAGACAGAGAGGTAATCCCCATTCTCTGGGAAGTGTCAGCTTCAGATGGATCGACCCATGGCAAATCTCTGTTCCCGGAATGGACCATAATACTCTTGTCATCATAGAGTGGCAGGACAAAAGAGAACTAGCCATCTTAATTTACAAACAAGAAAACTGATGCTCAGAGAGGGGAAATGATACTCCATAGGTCACACATCTGGAACAAGAACACAGTTCCTAAGGCCCCAGCCCTCTGCCCTGCAGTCTCCTCGCTGCAGATCTTAGTCCAACACAAAGGGGTGACCAGAGTCCTGCACCTCCTGGCAGGTTCCATATATATGCTCCTGTTGGGATTGTTGGATTTTCCTGGATCACTCAGGATCCAGTCTTCTTGCTTTGATGAAGTGTAGGAGGTCCTGGTGGGCCAACGCTTAACTCTCCGGGCATGTGCTCTGGGCTGCCAACTTCAGACACAGTTTAGGGTAGTGTTTAAGACACGGCCTGTGGAGTCAGACTCTCTGGGGTTTAGTCCTGGTTCTGTCACTTCCTAGCTGTGTGATCTTGTAGATTACTTAACTTGTCTGTGTCTCAGCTTCATCTATAAAATGGGATAAAAATGTATCTAATTCACAGGGCTACTTGAAGTTTGAAGGTTAAATGAGGAGGAAGTGTATAACTCAGTGCTAGGTAAGTACTAGCTGTTATGAGTGCCTACACCTGTCCTGATTTCCCTGCACTTGCTGGAGCCAGCTCACTGACACCAAGAACTACTCTTGTAGTGACCTCAGCCAAGTAACCTTCTGTGTCACAAGGAAGGAATGGCATGCCAGAAGGGGACTTTTGCAGACTGCCTGACTCTGAAGAATCCTGGTGTCCAGTGATGCTTCTAACAAACCCATCTGAGGAGGCTGTTTTGCTGGGCAGTATAGTCCAGTGGTTAGAGTCAAAATGGGCTCTGGGACCAACTTCCTTGGTTCCAATTTCAGCCCCCCTGCTTTCTAGACATCAGGCCTTGGACAAGTTACTTTGCTTTACTGTGACTCAATATTATAATCAAAGGGGGATGATAATACCTGCTTCTGAGCACTTTGAGAATCTAATAAAATGGTGCGTGTGAAGGACTGTGTTTGATACGCGGCATATCATTGTGAATAGCGACATTAGCTAATATTTATTGAGCACACAGTTTGTGACAGCATCGTTTTAAGTGCTTTTCGATATGTGAATTCATTATATCTTCATAACAACCTTGTGAAATAGATCCGAGTTTTATCCCCTTTTGCCAGTGGGAAAAAAAAAAACGAAGGCATGAAGAAGTTAAGCAATTTTCTGTGACTAAGATTTGCAGCCAGGTGTCCTGGCTTTGGCTCTCTTATGCTTAGTTACGACTGGACACCATGAGAGGTGACACACCTGATATTCATGGCTGCAGAACTTTCTGGTTGATATTACAATTTGCAACGTATCTCAAGCAGGTGTGAGACTGCCTGGAGGCATCTTTCTCCAGAAAGCCTGGGTCAGCACAGGGGATATAGATCAGCATGGGGAAGGAGTGGGAGAGAAAGTGACCCCCAGCAGAGACTGACTACTAAATTTACCACATTAACCATTGACCATGTGCCCAGGTTGGCAGCCCAGAGGCAAGCCAGCTGCTGATGCCACCTACTAGGGAGCACCTGACAAAATCTGCAATCATGACATGGAGTGGTTTAATTATAACTCTAGCCTGAATTGTTGTTGGGGGAAGGAGTGGGCAATGCAGGGGCCAAGACAGGAGAAAGACAGGGTCTTGGGTACTGTGGCATAGCCTGGATGCCCCTCAACTCCCTAGTCTAGCCTCTGACCCATAGGACACGTATAGATTTCCCTGATCCACATTGAGACTAACTTGGCACATCTTGGGCTCCAATCTATCAACATTCACAACCAATCTGAGATCTTCTGGCCTCTCCTGAAATGAAGTCAATCCATCTTTCTAGTCTTCAGCTTTCTGGGAGCTTGGCCAGCCAAGATCTATATCCTGGCTGCTAAACTCACTCTGAGCAACTCAGAAAACTGCCAGACCACCCTGCATGCATCTGAGCAAGACCTGGGTCGAGGAAGCAGGTCCCGTCTTCTGCTATTAGTACCAATCCTACAAGATTTCCATGTGTCATGTGCCCAGCACACAATAGATGTTCAATAAATATGTTACTGTTTTGTAGGCTAGAGCTATCCAGGGAATATGCTGAAGATCAGGTCAGATGGCAGGAAGAAAAAATCTCGTCTGAAACAGTGGTGGTTCATGACGAGGGGGTAGTGCTGGGGGTAGAAATCCTTTCCAGTCTGCCAGACACAATGATCCCATCTCTAAGAGACAGCACTCAAAACCCTCAGCACACTCAACCCCGTGGTCCATGCATGTGGTGCTCAGTACTCAGGGGCCCTGCTCAAGTCCCTGGCAGCAAAGTGCTCAGGACAGAAGTGTTCTGAACTCTAAGCAAGCAGGGCTCTGTGCTCCAGACAGCCAGCCATCAACAGTCAAGGCAGAGCACTCAGGACCCCAGAGAATAGCACTGCATGCAGTGTTTGCTGACCTGATGACTCTAGCAAGTAGTACCTGGTTTTCCCGAGGGCAGAGCTCAGCACTCTAGGAAGCGATGCCTGATACTCCAGGTATCATTGTAAATACTCCAGGAGGCTGCGTTCATGCAGGAGGTTGACTCAGGACTCCAGGAGATGGTGCTGGGTATTCCCTGCAGGCTATACTCCACGTGTCAAAGGCAGCTGGTGATGGAGATACGTACCCCAGAAATGGGTTTCTGCCTCCTGGTTGTAAGTTAGGGGTCTGGCTAGAACAGAGCAGCTCCATTTTATACTTGCTGGGAGCCCAGATGCTGAAGCAGATTTTGGATGATGAACCTTAAACAAAAGCCCAATTTTATGCTCTAGACTGTTGGGTTGAGAGAAGATCCATATCTGAAGATTTTCACTTTTCAGGGAATAGATCTTCTCTCCCTTAGAGTTAGGGTGGGGTTGGCCTGCAGTGAAACGGGATGGGCCTTTTTCTTGTAAATTTTTTGTACTGACAAAGACGTACACGATTCCTTTATGGAAGGAATAGTGGAAATGTTCTCAGAAAACATTGTAGATGTTTTGGTATGGCTTATAGAAGAGTTAAAGGGGACCCAATGATGCATATGCACTGCATTGGGGAGCCACCTCCCATGGCTATAAGGAAGCCAGCCTGGGGCTTAGCTCCCACTGTCACTGTCTTCTGAGAGTGTGCTTGTAAAAAAGATACCTTACCATGAAGGACTCCTAGGCCACCTCTTGTAGAAGTTAGTTCCATGGTGGAGAAGTTGGTTCAATGGTCACTCCATTCTTTGATAGATCACATCTATTTAGCAGGTGATGGATCTTCGAGAATTCCCAAGGTGGGGATCATTTGGTCAGCAGCCAAGTAGTGCAATTTCTGTTAACAACAAATTTACACCCTTGTTAAAGCATAGATGCACATTTTGCGGGATTCAATCTCCCTCCCATTGGCCGTAAGCTTCTCTCTTGGTGCTCTGAAGAAAGTTCAGCCACATTGTAGGCTCTTCAGTCTTTTTGATTTCTCAGCATGTTCCCTCTCTTAATGGGATCTGAGAAGAAAAGATAGGACAGATTTCTCCAAAGCCTTTCCACCCCCATGGGGTGAGACATGGATAGTACATGCAGGAGGCACAAAATCCCATGATGGTCTGGGGTAGAGGGAGGTCTCCTGTGCTGGTCGTATTTCAAGGGTGATGTGGGTGCTGTTAGTTGGCTGAAGAGAGGTGGCCTTGGGACACCAAGAGTGGCTGTCCAGGGTTCAGCCAAGCACTGCTACAGCAGTGATCTGTATCTGTTGAGCATCTGGCTCACTCTTTTCATTTTGATAGATGATTGCCAAACTCCCCACCAAAGGGCCTGCACCTATTTATATTTCCACCAATAGGCGTTACCGTACCTATTTCCCTACCCCATGCTGCCACTGTGTCGTACTGAATTTCTGGTTTGCTCACCTCATTTTAAGTGTGCATTTCTTTAACTGTAAAAGGTGCTTTAAGTATCTTTACAGCATTAGCTATCTGCAGATCTTTTTCTCTGGGTTGTCTGTTTTTTGTTTTGGTTTGATTTCTGTCCATTTTTTCCCTGTCAGGTTATTTGTCATTTTCTTATTGATCTGTAAGAGCTTTTGATATGTTAAGTAAACCAGGCCTTTGTTTGTCACATGAGTTGCAGATACTTTTCATCCCAGTTTGTTGATTGATTTCTAAATTGACTTATGGTACTTTCTGAGGTTCTAAAAGTTTAATTTTTCTACTCAAATGAATCAATTCTTTATTTTTTCAGTTCAGAGGTTGTATCTTGCTTAGAAAGGCTGTCTCCACTCTACAGTCATAAAAAAAAAGTTTTCCCTGTTCCTTTCTAGTATTTTTATGGGTTTATTTTTTATGTTGGAATTTTCGCTCCATCTGGAATTTGCTTTGACATGAGAAGTGAAGACGAGATCCAGCTTTACTTTTCTCCAGATGGTAAGTTGGTTGTCTTCACACTCCTAGGTGAAGAATCCTTTTTGCCTGATTTGAAACACCATATTCATTACATACCAAATTCCTGTGTGTTTTTGGATTTCTGTCTGGATTCTATTTTCCTTTACTCAACTGGCTTGTCTTAGTACAAACAGTTTTAAGTATTATAGATTTCTATTACGTCTTAATATCTGGCAATATTTGTCATTTTTGTTTATTCTTTCCTTTAAATTTCAGAATTTTCCTGGCTAGTATTGTGTTTGTTTTTCCCTACAGACTTTAAATTGCTTTGTCTGTTCCTCCTCACCCCCCAAATCCCTTCCTTGCACCTGATCATTGGATTTCATTGCCTCATGAGTGTGTTTCTTTCCCAAGGAGAGAGCAGATTCTCCTTGGGTCAAGAGACCCTTTGGTTGGAGAGCTCTGTACTCAAGCCTCCCATAGGGGAAAACAGTGTCATCAGACCTACTTGCTGGCAGATACCCCCACTCTTCCCCAAATCTGATATTCTCAGGTGCTACAGCGGGATGGGTTTAATGGTTATGTGAGTTTGGAAAACCTTAGAGTAAATAAAGTTAAACAATTTTTTCTTGATCATCCATTTTGCAGATATTAATGGGCACCTGCCCTGTACCAAGTGTTGGGCCCAGAACTAGGAACACCATGGGGAAGAAATTGGACATAGTCCTGCTTCTCACGGAAAATTATGGTCTGGTTCGGGAGGAAGACATTAGTCAAAAACAAATTCCAAATATTCATTATCTTAGGCTTGCAGTTGTAAGTGCAAAGAAGGGGAGCCCAGCTGAGGAAAGAATGTATAAACAGGGTTCTGAGAGCTTTTACCATGCACACTTAGCACAGAGAACTTTCAAAACAGAGTGTTTCCCAACTTTTTGACTATGGGGGTGTATTCAGTTGGCCTTTCTGGACCCTTTCTGTAGGTGTTATTTGGAAAATGTAATCTTTTGCTCCACTCACAGGTCTGTAATCCAGAACTGTCTTGCTGGAGCCAGGTGTCCTTAGAGAAGTTGTTCACCCTCTCTGAGCCTCATTTTTCTCATCTATGAAGTATGTAACATGGTTGCTATATAAATCACCACAAACTTAGGGGCCTAAAACAACAAATACTTATTCTCTTATAGTTCTGGAGGCCAGAAATATGAAATCAAGGTGTGAGCAGAGCTGCAATTCCTCTGAAGGCTCTAGGAGAAGATCCTTCTGTGCCTCTGCCAGCTTCTGGTGGCCCCGGTTTCTTGGCTTACGGCTGCATTGTTCCAACCTCTGCCTTCATTTTCATATGGCCTTCCCCACTGTGTGGGTGTCTTCTGTCCTGTCTCTTATAGGGACACGTGTCATCAGATTTAGGGTCCACTTGCCATGCAGCATGGTCTCAAGACCCTTAATTCCATCTGCAAAGATCCTTTTTCCAAATAACATCACAATGACCGGTCACAGGACATACCTTTGGGGGGGCGGCCACAATTCAACAAACTACAGATGGGTGTCATTGGACTTGTTTCAGAGAATTGTTGTAAGGATTTGACATGACAAGGTCTGTGAAGCTGCTTGTTGCAGAGCAGCGTGGATGTTAAATGTTGGTTTTCTCCCCACTTTTTCTCTAGGTGTCTCTGTCCTCAAGAGGGGTTAGCACTACCAATTCACAACGAAGTGGGATGGGATGAAGGATTTCTTCTCTTAGCCTACCTCCACTGGAGGGGATTTCCTTTTCAATGAGGAATCAGGGAAGGGAAATCCTCTTTTTTTCAGGGCTTCCCCTTTCTGAGTTCTGGGGCCCTGCAGGAGTCATTTATTATCTTTCCCCCTGGAAGGTCCTGGCCAGCTGCTCCTCTGCAGTCCTGATCACCTCCAACCTTGATCTATTCTTATCCAGACATCCACACTTACCAAGTCCTCTCTCCTTATGCAGTCATCAATGCTGGAGTTTCTGGGAGCTGGGGGGTGGGGGAGCCGGCAAACCCTGTCTGAGCCATTTTCCGCTCCTCTGACAGCTCCCTGGGGACTCCCATCCATCCTCAGAGTGCCTCGATGCTTTTCCTCATCATCTCCTGGCTTTGCGCTGCAAAACAAAGGCGGCTTCTCCGACCTCTTCCCTTTTCTGTCTTGCCTGTTGAAATGTGCTTGTCAAGCAGATGTTGAGGGGCATGAGCTAGATACTGATCAGGGGGAAAGAAACAAGCATGCCAAGAAACAGCTTAAAGGCTCTCATGTCTCTGGGGTGTGTTAATGGCCTTGTCCAGCATTCTGGTACTTCCAGAGGCACTGACTTCTTCAAGCTCCCTGCCTCCACAACTGCAATCCCCGTGTTTCTCGGCCACTGGGTCCCTCTGTCCCCTGGCTTTCATCTCCATGCCCTTCTTCCCACTGCTTCCATACCCCCTTCGTGATGACAAATCAATGGTAATTGCTTAAGTGCAGCTGTTCAATCCTTGGACTGCTGAGAGGGAACTTAATGTCCAAGAAGTCCCCAAGGAACCACATGCTGCTTGAATTATGTAAAGGTGAGCAGAGAAGGGTGAATTTCATATGCAGAAATCCTTTTTGGCATTAAAGTTTCATGGGAAAAACTGAACCCTTGGGCTCATATTTCTGGTCAAAGCTTATCTTCTTTCATTCAGCACACACTTATTGGGCTCTTATTATGTATAGGGCCACAGTCTAGGTGCTATAGAATAAAGTGATTAATCAGTCTCAGATCTTACCTGCAGGTTCCCTTACCCCACAGACATACACTTGGAGCCAACAAGCTACTCTGAGATAAAACTATACCCCAGTGGGCATGATATCATCTGTCCATCCATCCATCCATCCATCCATCTACCCATTATTCAGCAAATATTAATTGAGTGCCTGCTATGATCCAGGTTATGTAATAGGCATTGGAAGCACTGATACCAGGTGAGAAATCTGTTGGAAGGCAGGAGTGATGAAGGTTTTTAAGGATGGTCCTTAAAGCTGGATCTTGAAGGACAAGCACAATTTGGCAGAATGCTTGCATGCATGCATGCAAATACAAGCAATGTTGAGTTTCCTCTCCCATTCCTTCTCTTCCCAGAATTTATGTGCATTCCCAAAGCTTATGTTCACTCCCAAGGTCAATTCCAGGTCCCTTAGGAAGGTCAGCCCCACAGGCTTTTCTTTCCCAGGGCTATTCTTTTTCTCTGCCTCACCTTGACCCCAACATGTTATCAACCTCTTATTCTTGATTTCCATAAGAGTCACCAACACAAAGTATTTGTGTGTAGGTAGTAGTGTGTCCCTCAGCCTTTTATGGCTTGTCCCACCTCCAGGCCAATTTGTAAATCTAAAGAGAGGTGGCTCTGTTAAACAGAGTCTCTTTACCTTCATCCTCATGTGGATCTCAGCAGGAAGAGAGCAGTATGGACATTCATTTCCCATTGATATAATTTAGGAATCCCACTACTGGATATTTACCCAAAGAAAACAAAAATATGAATTTGAAGAGATAAATGCACTCCTATGTTTATAGCAGTATTATTTATAATAGCCAAGATAGAAAGGCAACCCGAGTGTCTGTCAATAGATGAATGGATAAAGAAGAAGTGGTGTAAATATACAACAGAATATTACACAGCCATAAAATAGAATGAAATCTTGCCATTTCAACAACATGGGTAGACAGAGAAAAATAAGTCAAGTAAGTCAGACAGAGAAAAATAAATACCATATAATTTTACTTATATGCAGAATCTAAAATACAAAACAAATGAACAAACAAAGAAATAAATAAACTAAAAACAGACTCTTAAATACAGAGAACAAACTCGTGGTTGCTAGGGAGATACGGGTAAGAGGGTGGGTGAAATCGATAAAGGCGATTAAGAGGTACTAACTTCCGGTTATAAAATAAATAAGTCACATAGATGAAAAGTACAGCATGGGGGCTATTACAGCATAGTAATAACATATAGTGACAGATGATGAGTGCATTTATCATGGTGAGCACTGAGTAATGTATAGAGTTGTTGAATCAGTATGTTGTGTGCCTGAAATGAATATAAGAAACTAATATAACATCGTATGTTAATTATACTTCAATAAAAAAATGTAAGCCCCATCAGGGTGGGGAGTTTGCCTATCTGGCTCACTGCTAATATTCCCAGGACCTAGATTAGGGCCTGGAAAAGTGCTTGGCATATGGTTGGGACTCAAGATGCATATGTTGAAATTGTTGAATGAATTATGCCATGTTCCAATCCCCTTAAAACATTTAAACTGGAAACAAAGGGGTGGGGCATAACTGAGCAGCAGCAATGGCTGTGGCATAAAGCTCTTAAATGTTATCCCATCATGTTTAGAAGAAAACCCAAAGTTCTCCACATGACCTAAAGTCTCCCTTTGATGCACAGTTCTCTGGCCACACTAGCTTTCTTGCAGCTCTGTTGGTCACGCCAAGCACACTGCTGCTCTAGGACCTGTTGCAGAGACTGTCCCTCTGCCCAAACTGCACTTCTCAATGCCAGCCCATAAGGCTTATCCTTCACCTCCTTCAGGTTTTGTTCAAATGTCACCTCCTGCCTATTTTCCTCATTATGCATATGATTGCCTGCCATTATCTTAAACATTATTTGATTGTCTCTTTCCTTTAAGAATGGTAGTTCCAGAAGGGTGGGGGTTTTGTCTGGTTTTGTTCACGACTATATTCTCAGTGCCTAGAGCCATGCCTGGCATACAGAAGACACTGCATAAATACTTGCTGTTGAATGAATGAATGCTAGTGAATGAACATGGACCCCACCACAAAGCTACTGATGGGGGTGGGACTTAGCAGAGGCCTGGAAAAGAAGTCACAGAGGTCATTACTGGAATGAGAAGGAGACAGTGTAAACAAGAAGCCCGACAACTAGATCAAACCTTATAAAAGCAGATCAATTATACCATAAGGATGGTATAATTATATGGATCAATTATACCATAAAGATGTCAAGGATGGTGGCAAGGTATAGAAGCCTCCAGGGATTCCCGTAGTACCCTTGTGTAGATGCAGCCTTGTACAGAGGATGCTACATGGTGAGTAGAATGCAGGCTGGATTTCAGCTGATATGCACCCTTCCATGGGTGCAGGGCACATCTTGCCTGACCCTCCCTGATAGTCTCAGGCCTTTGAGTGCCCACCACGGCACTTCTCTGTTGCTGAGTTTGGGGGAAAAACATAACAACCACCCTGAGTTCTGGTGTGGTGAAGAGACTTGCCTGAAGTCACAGTCAGCTAAAGGACTGGGATTTGAGCTCCTTCCAATAGGATGACTTGGTGTGTGGGCTTGTGTCACCTTCTTGCTACTCAAACTGTGGCCTGAGGACCAGCTGTGTATTGGCATCACGTGAGAGTTTTAAAGAAGCGTAGAATTACAGGCTCTTCCCAGACGTTTAGAGCCAGAATCTGCATTTTGACAGGATCCCCAGCAAATTTTTGTACACATCAAAGTTTGGGAAATACTATACTCCACTGCTCCCAGATTTCATGCTCTTTTATTATTTTTCATCCAACTTGAGGCTGGGCCACCTCTACTTTGTCTATCTGGCCTGCCACCAAATGTTGTCTACAAGGCCAGGAGTTTGGGGGCTTTAGAAACAGCACTGGACATTTGGTTGTATTTCAGTGGCTGTATGATGTTGGAAAACTCTTTTGTTCCTGAGAGTATAGGTTTACTCGTCTGGGGAAAAGAAAAGGAATAATGATCCAGCACTTTTGTGAGACTCAAATAACATGATGGATATGAAAGTGCCTTGTCAATTGTAAAATTCTGTCCAAATGCAAAAGATTATTGCTCCCACATAAGTGTAACATGAAGGCCTCTGACAGAGACCACTTATCTCTAGAATGCTACTTCAACAAATTAGGAGGGAAAAATGAATAGTCTGGGGTCAGTAGACTCCAACTAGAAGACTGGAAGAGACACAGGAATCCACAAATCCAAATTCATGTAGCCTACAGGGGTAATTAGCTGACATCTGAGGATTTCAAACAGGCCTTCGATCCAGTCTAGGGAACTTTTGAAGGAGAGAGGCAGGTAAAGGTTTGGTAGGGCATTTTCCAGAGAGACCTGTAGGGGTGCAATGTGTGGTACATTAGGGAGGAGAGGAAGGCTCCTGCAGACAGCCTGCTCACCACTGGGGCTGGGAATGCCTTGTTCCTTTCATGCCCAACCACAGCTTGGCTATCAAACTTCTCATGCTGCATCCAGATGTTCTATGCCATGTAGAAGTGGTTAGTAGCACTGAAGCCACTTGGCTGCTCATGAGCTGGGAGAATGTTAGTAAAAATGTGCCTCAGACCATGGTGGTGTTCCTGGGAATTCAACAGAGACCCTTGAGAGAGATGACTGGCTGGGTTCTACTGACATCACTGCCCACCTCTGTCACAAGACTGGACACAAGTAAGTGTTCAGTAAATTCTCGAGAATGAAAGAAAGAAAGAAAGAAAGAAAGAAAGAGGAAAGAAGGAAGGAAGGAAGGAAGGAAGGAAGGAAGGAAGGAAGGAAGGAGAAAAACTTCCTTTAGGAAGCTTTCTCTCTCACAATAAGACCTACCCTAACCATCCTGTTTTAAATTTAAGCTTGCCCACCTCTTTTATTCTCAGTCCCCTTTATCCTGCCCCACTTTTTTTATTTTGACCATAGCACTCAGTCTTTCTTAAAATATTTATAATTTACTTATCTATTGTTTACTCTCAGTTACCCAACACCCAGAATGATTATCCCTTTGGATCCACTGATACATCCCTAAAATAGTGCTTGGCATGTAGTAAATGTTCAACAAATATTTGTTGAATCAGACTGAGTCAAACAAATTAGAGACAGCAACAGTATCAGACTTAAGTTCTTGTCTGTTTCTGCCACCGAATCGTTGTGTGACCAAGGTGCATGCCTTTGCCTTTCTGTGCCTTAGTTTCCCCATCTGTATAATGAAGAGGCCGCATCTATCTCTAAGGGCACTTTCAGCTCTAATTCTGTGGCTCTTCATTTGTGATGGTTGCCTTTCAGGGTGGCTTTGGAAGACTGCATGAAGTGGAGAAGAGAGTCCTGCAAAGGAAATGAACAGACCTGGGTGGGCGTTCTCACCCTGACACTTCATAAGTCCTGAGACTTGGGGTGAGACATTTGACTTCTATTCCATATATGACACTCCCAGCACAGTTCCTGGCATGTCTTAGGAACTGACTAAATGTTAGCTTCTTCCTTCTTCTCCCCATCTGGACCTGGATATCTTGCTGCCAAATGAGCCTCAGCCTACACAATCACATAACGATGGGCTGAAAGAACTTTGCAAACTGTAAAGTGTTCCTCTAATGTAAAGGGTTATTATGGTTATGCACATATCCAATCTCTGGCTTCCCTCCACATAGATCAGATTGAAACCATGGCTGCTATTTATACCAAAACTATCTCATGATTCACTGGCCTCACTGCTTGTCAAAAATGTTGCACCTGACGAGACCAAATTCACATTGGGTTTATCAAAGTCTAATTAAAACTTGATCATCGTGTCTAACATGTTGCCTTATTATTTTGGCTTAATTAGGGTGATGAGAGGAGGCTGAAAGCAGCAATTCCAACAGTGCCGTGATACAACATCTGGAGAGGAATGGGGCTTAGCCAGATGAGCAATTAAGTTGAACTATACACATAGGGAGGATCCTTGCATCTGACAGCTGTCTGGCCAGCCCCTCTTCGATCCAGGGTTTGCGAAAGCCAAACCCATGTGCTCTTCTCCACCTTTCGAAGTATCAGGAACTGGCCACACCCTTCAGAATGCTTGGTGGCAAAGCCACCATTGTGGGGAAAATCCTGCTGTCATGGTTTTTAGTCACTGGGTGTAGGGAAGATGGAGCATGTGGTAGTAAGAAGAAACTAATTCTCCACTTGGTCTTGGATTTGGTCATCTGTGGTCATCATGCTGCTGTGAATCATGCCAGGAAAACTCAGTCCTCTTTAAAATGTCATCACTTATCTCTTCGGTTATGAATAACCTGAAATTGAGTACTTCTGCTTCTGTTCCCAGGAATATGCAGGATGCAAGGGATAAAATGTTCAAACAACCTTCAAAACTCTCACTAATACAAAAGTTGCAAACTGATCTATTAGGCTTCTTGTAACAGTCAGGTTAGGATAGCTGCTATAACAAATAGACCCTGTAGTAGGAAGACTCAGAAATAACATCCAGTGATCCCTGTACCTGGCTTTCATAATCTTGTGTAATTTCCTCCCTTTGAGTGTGGGCTAGACCTAGTGACTTGATTCTAATGAACAAAAAGCAGCAAAAAGATGGGATGTCACTTCTGAGGTTAGGTTATAAAAAATGGTGATATCTGTCTTGCTCACTCTCTCTGACTCTTCTGGCTTACTTGCTGTGATGAAGCAAGCTGCCATGTTGTGAGCTGCCTCATGGAGAGGTCCATATAGCCAGGAACTGAGAGCTGTCTCTGGCCAACAGCCCATGAGGAAATAAATCTTGCCAACAATCACATGAGTGAGCTTAGGAGCAGGTACTTTCTTCCCCAGTTGAGGTTGTGATGATGATAGCCCTGGATGATATCTTAATTTCAGGCTGAAAAGGACTTTGAAGTAGAGGACACAGCTAAGCTGCATCTAGATTTCTGACCCACAGAAACTTTGAGATAATCAATGGTGTTGTTTTGAGCCACTATAAGTTGGGGCAATTTGTTACACAGCAATAAATGATTAATACAGACCCTGATATGTATAGTGGTTCAAATACAATAGAAACTTATCTCTAGTACTTGTAACCATGCTTATAAAGACTGTCATTTTCAATATTTTCACTGGCCTCAAAGATTGTCTTGAGATTGTCTCCATTTCAGCCAGTTGGAAGGGAGTAAGAGCATGATTGGGCATATGCAGGAATTTTTTTTAAACTTATTAAAAATTTTTAAAAATTATTTAAATTTTTAAAAATATACATAACATAAACTTTACCAAGCTAACCATTTTCAGTGTATAGTTCAGTGACATTAAATATATTCACATCATTGTGCAACCATCACTAATCATTCTCCGCTTACGTACAACACGTCTACATGTCAAAATAATACCAAACCATTATTACAATGCAAACACCACTAACTCAAGGACAAACTAACCCAAAGCCCCGCATGATTATACTGGCTCCATAGTTCCTTATGGGTATGTGCTTAATTTTAGAATCTAGGACTTTTAAGAGAAAGCTCTAAAAAGGTACATGGTTTAAAAGGTACCTGCTTCTATGAGAAACTTTGCAAAATGTATTCTAGACATGTTATATTGCCTTATCAATTTTTGCGCCCTGCATACTTTGAAATGTTTTTTTAATTGCTTGAGACATTTGCTAGAACCCAAGATTCTGTTCTCTAAGGCCTCTCCTCTCCTGAAGGCAGCTTTTTTCATCACTGTCTCATCACATCAAAGATGCCTGAAGTGGAATTGATGGCCCTATACTATATGGCATCTTCTCTTTCCAGCTTGATGACAGCAGCTTCTGAGACAGGGGTCTCTGGGGAAGCCCTGGTCACCCTAGAGAGGGTTTTTTTCTTATTGCCAAAAGCAAAGTGCCCTTTTGGACCCATTTGAATCTTGCATTGCCTGAGATATGGCTAGCATGATTCATCCATTCCTTAAATCGCTTGTTTCCAGTACCTTCTAGAAGTGTGTTTTCATGGGAAAGTATCTATTGACGAAAGAAAGCAGAAAGAGCAGGAACTCTGTAATCTCTTGCAGTTTCTCTTCAAGCCACATATTAGAGTTTGGGGTGAGTGGCTCTGCAAATTCTCTGTGAAAAGTTCATTCTAAGGCCCACTGTCTTAGAAATTGCCAAATAGACTGAAATTTCCATTTCTATGTGAATAGCTGGCATTTGGAGCAGTTTTAGGTATTCCAGTTCTACTTATCTGACTTTGGGCTGTGCCAAGGTGATATCTGAGCAACTATTCTTTTGGAATATATTGGATCATGGTGCTTGGCTGGGTGAAGTGAGTCTGGAACCCACTGGACACCTTCCTGGGGCCAGAATCCTTGGCCTCAAGGGGTTCACAATCTAGGGAGAGAGACACAACTTCAATATGACACCATGCAGTGATAATAGGTAGAAGTATGCAGGGGTTGCTGTGGTGGCAGGGAATGGGAGATCACCTAATTCGTTCTGAGGGGAAGCCAGAGAAACTGAGTAGGAGTTATCCAGAAGGAGCAGAAGGGTAAACCATCTAAGGAAGAAAAGTCAACATGAGTACATGAGTAAAGTGAGAGATATGAGAATGTGGTATGTCCTTGGAATGCAAGTAGTGGGGGAAGGCAATATAATGGTGGCAATCATCAACTTTGAAGTCCGGTAGACCCATGTGCAAATCCTAGACCTACCAATTTATGCTGTAGGATCATGCACATGTTATTAAATTTCTTTTGCTTCCATTTTTTCACCTGTAAGATGGAGTGATGAACAAAATCCACCACATTAGGGGGGTTGAGAAGTGAAGAGAAATGTGTGTAGCATTGCAAATGGACCATATAAAAAGCTGCATAAATGCTATTGTCTAGTAGGTAAGTATAAATGTGAATTTGGCCTTAGGAGGTAGATCTATGTTAGAGAGGTAGTCTAGGAAATTATCAACATAAAGATGGCCACTGAGGCATAAAAGGGGGTGAAACTGTCAATTAGCTTTTGCTGCATAGCAAATCACCCCAAAACTTAATAGATTAAAGCAACCATGTGTAACAGTTCCAGAATTTGTAAGTTCTGTGATCTGGGTCAGGCTCAGCTGAGCTCAGATGTGCTTGTTCATATGTCTATGGTCAGCTGGGAAATTGGCCGAAGTTGGCTGGTTTTAGATGGCCTCACTCACCAGTTGTTTGGTTGGTTATTGGCTGAGGCAGCTGGGCCATAGGACTCTCATTGTCCAGGAGGGTAGCCCAGGTCTGCTCACGTGACAGTGAGACCCAGGCTCGGAACTGGCACAATATTGGTTTACCATATTCTTTTGGTCAAAAAATCAAGGCCTGCCTAGGTTCAAGAAGTAGAGAAATCGACTCCATCTCTTCATAGGAGGAATTGCAAAGTTATATAAAAAAGAGTACAAATATAAGGAAGGATAGATCATTGGTACCATTTTTTTTTTGCAAATAATCTATCACAGAATGCATCCAAGATTAAGGTATAGAAGAAAAGGAAAATAAATCCCAGCACATAACTCTGTCATTCAAGGTCAAGAAGAGGCAGACTGGACGGACAGGACAATAGCCTAAGAGGTCATGGGAAAATGAGGAGAGTGTGGTTCAAAAAGCCAAAGGGGGAGAGAGAGTTCTAGATGTGAGATGTGGTGAACAGCATCAAGGCTTCTGAGAATTTAAGAAACACAGTGACTGAAAGGTGACCATTGGAATTCCATATGGAGGTCATTGGTGACAATGGTGAAGATCAGTTCATGATGAAAGTAAGACTTCCATGATTTATGAAGAGAGTGGGCATTGAGAATTGGAGACAAAACCAGTGTTGACAACATTTTCAAAAAGTTTTAATGAGAAGGAAGAAGAGAAATCTGGTAATAACTAGTTAAGAATAGAGAGAAGAATAGATTCTCTAAAAAATTTAAGATGGGGAAGCCCTGAGCAAGTTTCAATGCCATTGGGAAGGAGCAGGTAAAGGTTGAACAATATAGAGAAGAATGGGGATAAATAAAGAAGATTCCTAAAAAGTAAAAGTTAAAAAGAACCAGCTGAATAATTACTTTTAGATTCAGGAAGAAACATGTAACTGGAGAGGGATAAGAAATGATAGTTTTAGACTCAATATAGGTTGATGGGAGAAGACTGAGGCAGTTCTCCATTCTGATGCCTTGTATATTCTCTGTGAAGAGTAGAAGGGACTTCATCTGCTCAGAGAGATGGGGAAGTAGGGTTTAAGAAATGGTTAAAATCTGAAATAGCCACCATGGAGAATGAGAGAGAGCTGACAAGGGAAATAGAGAAGGATTGCCAGGCAGCACTGAGGGTCCATTTGGAGTTGGGGACCATAAATTCAGAGTGGCACCAGTGATTTACAGTGACACCGATCTGTGTGGATTTCCAGCAGTGCTTAGCAACCAGAGACAGGCAATAACTGGATTCATCCAAGTTGGTGTTTTGCCAGAAGTTGAATTGGGGGAAGAGTGGGGCAAGGGTATTTGGTAAGAGAGAGGCTGAAGTGATGAGAAATGGGATCTAGGCTGGATAGGAAAGGAAGGAAAGACAGGAGGGGGCTGATATACAAATAGAAATGAATGCTGATGTCATGGGCCAGCAAGGTAACATCTCAAGTTCATCTTTAAGGAGTGCCTTTCAGTTTGCTAATCAAGCACTCCACATCCCAATTACCTTAACAACTCACAACCTGAGAAGAGCTGGAAAGGGCAGGTGCTCAGTAGAGGTGGTATAGTGGGCCTACAAATCTGTCCCTTCCACAGGCTCTCAGTAAATGAAACCAGCCCCCATTCAATCGCTTAAGACAAAATCTTAGGAGTCATCTTTGAGAAACCCATTTCTCTCACTCTCTGTCACTGAATCCATCTCCAAATCCTATTGGTTCCAGTTCCCAATAAATCCTCAAGTCTGTTTACTTTTCTCCATTTACATTGCCAGCACCTGGGTCCAAGCCACCATGATTTCTCCTCAGAAATAACCTCTCTCCTGGTCTCTTTGCATCATCCTCTGCTCCCTCAAACTCACTCTTCACACAGTAGCCAGGCTGGTCTTTCAGGAATGTAAGTCATATCATGTATAGCCATTCCTTTGCTTCCAAGACTTCCTATCACTCTTAAAATTAAATAAAATTCCTTACCATTGAGTTGAGGCTGAGTTCATGTGAAAAGTTCCTAGGATGGGAGTGAGTGGAGCAAACACAAGAGTACCAGAATGCCAGTGTGGGTTAGGGAGGAAGGAGTGAGGGAATGAGGGATTTTCAGTGAGGCAGGAGGGTCAGGCAGAGGCTGGACCACTGAGGCCCTGGAGGCACTGGTGGCAAGAAGTTGGGGAGAGTCACGTTTTGAAAAGACCCCTCTGGCTGCAGAGTAGAGACCAGACAGAAAGCAAGAGCGACTGCAGTTAAACTGGTTACGAGGACATTATAATATCCACGCGAGAGTTGATGGCAGTTTGTGCCAGCTGGTATTGGAGATGGAGAAAAATGACTTTGAGCGGCACTTTAGGAGATAAAGTGAAAGGCTTGGAGCACCCATTCTACATCCTGCTCCTCTGCTTGCTGGTTAATCCTTACTCATTATTCTGAGGTCGACTTCCACCTTCTCAGGGAATCTTTCCGTGATATTCCAGATGAGGTCATACACAAGCCCAATAAATGCCTGTGAAACTGACATGACAGAAAATAGTCTTATAAAGATAAAGAGACTTGAGCATGAATATGGATAAGAGCAAAGCTCTTGTAAGGAGAGAGTGAAGATATCAAATTGAAGAAGTAATCAGCAGTGAGATTCCTAAAATGGAGAGGGCCATGGAATCTGGAACCCAGATGGGAGTTCAGCCTTGAATCAGAGGAAACATCTAGCCTTGCACTCCACTGGGCTAGGATTACCCTCGAAACAGAGGTTCCATGCTGGTGACTAGACCCCTGGTTCCTAGTTCTTTCTGATTTGAAGCCCCTCTTTGAACTTCAAAATAGTTCCTAATCTGCCAGGTGTAGCTATACTTTTAATATCCATTGATTTATCCCAAAACCCAAGAGCACACTGTATGCAATGCATGTTAGCTAACTTAACAATAAATTATATTTTAGAAAAAGAAAAATACATAATGGCAAGAAACTCCATGAGTTCAGAAAAGCTTTTAGATGAATATTCTTTTTATTAACCACAGCTTTATCCGCTCTCCTTTAAAGCAGCATACATATGTGTGAAATAATTTTTTTTCCTAGAAAATGCCTCATGCAGTAAAACTTTGCAAATCAGGATGCTCTCTGCCCCAGGATCCTGTCTACAGGATCCTGTCAGGATCTAGTCTAGACCATTGACAAATGGCAGCTCATACCATCTGTAACTGTCTGTCTTCCTCCTAGACTAGGAGATCCTCAGACAGAAAAGTTGTGCCTTTCAATATTCCCAGCACCTAATACAGGACATGAAACAAAATGGTTTTTAAAAATTCTGGTTGAATGAATGAAAATAGAATTATTTACATGATGATTTAATCATTAAAGAGAGAAGCCCAGATAGTCTCACATTCAATTTCTTGAAAAAAAAAAAAAAACTGATTTTTTTTTTCCTCCTAGTGATTAAGATAATTCAAATTCAGCCCATTTCCTTTAGGTCCTCATTTTGGATTCCTGTCTATTTAAGCTGAGCCTGCCCTGGCTCAGGTTCATTTTTCTGTTTCTAGACAGTCTTCAGCAATGCATCATCTTAGTAAAGTGCCTGGCTCATTCCACGGAGTAAAATGTACTAAACGTGCAGGCACATCCTGTCCTTCAGATGTTCCGGCTCAAAACTCAAATTTCTGCATTTGCACATGCTTATTTGGCTAAATGTATCTTGTAGGATTAGTTTAAGCCACTGCATGCAGCTGACTTCTTATTTTGAACATTAATGTACAAATCTGAAGGGAGGAATCACCTGGCCTTACATCAACGAAATAAAAAAGCATTTCGTCCCCTGGCACTTTAATTGGATCCTTTTGATGGGAGAGGCCAGCGGAGACACCACATCCCAAGATGTGATTCTTTAACTTCAAGCTGTCCTTGGAATAATGGAAAGAAAGCTGACTGTGTGAGCTTTTGGGGGCACTACTCACTAGGAACAAATTGACAAATGGATTTGAAAGTTCAATGGGAGAGTCAGCTGTCATTTCACAGATGGCCCAATGTTACCATTGAGTAAGTGTGGTTCTTTCAGCTACCAATCTGAAGTGGTGAAAATGTCCCACATAGGCTGTAGAAAACTAGAGTTATTGCTTGGAATATGGGAAAGGCTGAATGGTGGTCTGGAAATAGATAGAATGTGCACACACACACACACACACACACACACCATACACACATGTGTCTACATACACAGACACTATAGGCCATTAATGTTGACTCCTGCTCTGATTGGCTAACTTCCCTGTATCCTTAGCCTCTTTTCCCAACATCCTGTCCAACTTAGGCCTTTGTAAAAATATGACTGATGCCTGAGGATATACCCTGCTCCGCTCAGACACACACATGCCTTGCTGCCACTGCTGGACTGGCCACTTCTAGCCCCATTCACTGAAGACTTAGCTCCTGACTCTTCATCTTCCTCTGTGTCCTAGTTGCTGAGTACCTTAAGGTCCATTTAAATGACTCATCGGATACCCCGTTGTTAGGGGCTAAATTGTGTTTCTCCTCCAAGTTCCTATGTTGAAGTCCTGAGTGTCAGTAACTCAGAATGTGACTGTATTTGGAGATTTTTAAAGAAAAAATATATTCGTGACACTTGTTGAAGAATGCTAAGGCAGACTGTCTTCAGGGGGACTATTTTGCTAGGTGTAGGGAGTGCCACACTGGGGTTTTGCAGTAAGGGAGAGAGATCAAGCTCAACTCCTAATACAACAAGGAAAAGTGGAGGTCCTATAGCTGAGAAGCAGGGTGGGTGAGGGTAAGTCTGTGGATAGAAAGTCACTAAGGTGGAGCCACAGGGGCAACGGGGGGGGGGGGGGATTCTGGCTAAATAACCTAAAGGGATTCTCACTGGAGGCAGGGCAGAGTAATCAGACATCACCTGGAAGTGCTAGAGGATGAACAATTGGATTAGCGAGGGTGATCAGACATTGAAGGTGGGGCATTATATTAGAGTGACTTAACAGGATTCTTGCTAAAATTGGACAATGTAGAGATGAGCATGGAAGCCCAAAAGTAAGGACCTTTTTGAGAAGAGAGTTCAGAAGAGTAGAGTTTGGTCAAAGGAGAATCTTTGTCAAGATAGGGCCTTGAACAAGGTGAGTAAGGTAAAATGGGTAAGCCCTGGTTCAATACATCTGGTGTGCTTATGAGAAGAGGAGATTAGGGCACACATAAACCCAAAGATCGGGGGACAATTGTATGAGGACACAGTGAGGAAGCAGCCATCTTCAAGCTAAGGAGGGAGGCCTTAGAAGAAACCAAATGTGCTGACACCCTGATCTGGGACTTTGAGCTTCCAGAACGCTGACAAAATAAATTCCTGTTAGGAAAATAAATTCCACCTCCCAGTCTGGATGGTGTGTGATGGCTGCCCTAGCAAACTAATACACCCATCTTTGGGTTTTGTACTTCCTCATCCTCCAATGACACTTGCTTCCATTCCACAACTGATGCCCAAAACGTCCCCCTGGATGCTAAAATATCCACCCCAAACGGTACTGCTACCTCCAGAATGATAATTCCAGCACCCTGCCTTCTGACTGCACCCTATCCCCATATTTACTTTCTCAAGTGCTATTCATTCTAAAACCCAATGATTGATTCTTACCTCCTCCAACACATGTATACTTTCCCTCCATCCATCAGTTCCCTTTAGTCGTCACTTACCTTCTTTTATCACTGAGACTTTGTGGTCTATTGCTATAACCACCGCCTTGTAAAGAGCCTCACTTCCTTTCTATTTTCTTCATTTACCATACTCTTGTGAAAAAATTCCAGCTACAGGTGATCTCGGCCATTTGTATTCTCCATGTCTGCATCTAAGCAGGTTAAATACCTCACACATCTGTGCTGACCATCTTCTCTTTGTTTCATTTTTAAATTTACCCCTTTCTTCACTGAGACTCACAATAAGAAATATCCTAGTGATACCACATGAAAATCACCCTGCCTTAAGGAGGAACTTCACCAGTAGCCAGCAATCCTATGGTTCTCCTGATACCTCAGTTCCCACTAAGAAACCTAATTCATGCTTTTCTTCTTGCAAACCTCCCATGCCTATTCTCTCAGCTTGTTCAAAGCAAAGTTTCTAGAAAGAGATGACCACATATACTTTATATTTGCTCAATTCCTAGTTATTCTTTTACTCATTGCGGTCTGGATTCAGCTACCACTGCTCCAAGTGTAATTGATTTTGGCAGGGTTACCAGCGACCTCCTTGTTACTAAATCCTGCACTTTAATGCTTCATTTTACTCTTGACCTCTGGGCTTCATTTAACACAGTTGATTATTCCCTTCTCAACACACTCTCCATGACATCACTTTCTTCCGTTTTCTCCCTTTCTCCTCTGGCTACTTCTAAAGTTTCCCCTTCTCTGATCAATTGCTGTGTGTCAGACTTCTGTATTGTCTTCTCTTTGTTCCCCAGGTCTCACCTTGGGACCTTTGCTCTCTCCTCATGCTCTCAACCATTTCTAGAGCTTTCAGTGGCATCCCAGGCTGCTGACTCTTTAATTCAAACCCCCACAGCAAACCTTCATGCATGCATAGCTGACAACCTTGGATTTAACATGTCCCAATGTCTGCAGGATCCTCCTCCTCTCCACGTCCCGACCTTCCCTAGTTTCGCACACCTTTGCAAATGGTGCCACCTTCTACTCAACCTCCTTGCTTGGAAACCTGGATGCCGTCCTTCTTTCTCCCTCTCTTTCCATCCCTCCCCCCATGTCCAATCCTTTATCAAGTCCAATTCTTTCCATCTCCTGAACATAGCTGGAAACAACAGACTCTCCCTTCTCTGATGTGGCTGACTTTTAGTCCAGTGACTTTCAAATTTCTTATCCAGACAACTGCACAGGACTCTTCTGGCTACTGTGGATTGGCTCTTGGCTTTGATTTATTCCCCACCCAGCAGCAAGGGTAGTCTTTTAAAAAATACAAATTGGACCATGATGTTTCCCTGCTAAAACGTCCAGTAGTTTTCCACTACGCTTTAGAGAAAATGAACACCACTTATCCTGGCTTAACCAGGCATATATGATGTGCACGTGTCTAACTCAGTGATGTTCTCATTCCATTCTTTTCCAAACAGCTCTGTTCCAGTCTCCATGGACCTTTCACCTTCTCAACAGAACAATCATTTTGTTATAGTCAGGCTTTACAGATGCTGTTCTATCTACCTTGGCTATACTTCTGCCCCACCATGTATGACTGACTCCTTCTTACTTCATGTCTTATTTAGTAATTAAAAAAATAGTTCTTATTTTTAAAATAAAATGTAACGTATATTGAAATAAACAAATACAAGCTGTGTAGTTTTGACAAATGAATACATCTGTGTTACCCACATCCCTATCAAGAAAGTTCCCTCATATCTTCTCTTAGTTGATTCCCACCCTCAACCCAAAGGCAAACACCTGTTCTGATTTTTTTCATCATTGGTTTTGTCTATTTTAAAATTTCATATACGTGGGCTAGTATAACATGAAAATTTTTGTGTCTGGCTTCTTTTGCTCACTATAGTATCTATGATCATTATCCATATTGTGTGTATCAGTGGCATACCCTTATATTGCTGATTAATATTCCATTATACTATGCCCAATTTTTAAAGCCCATTCTCATACTGTTGTACATTTGGGTTATTTTTGGAATAGCTTTAGGAATAAAGTTGCCAATAACAACTCTTTGATTGGACATTTGTTTTTATTTCTCTTGATAAATATCCAGAACTGGAATTAGTGGCTCACAGAGTAGTTCTAGGTAGTTTTTTTTAACTTTATAAGAAATGTCCAGAACTACTTCCAAAGTAGATGTACTATTTTATAACCCCACTAGCAATGTAGGAGAGTTCTGGTGGCTCCACCTGCTTCTTAATATTTTGTTGTCAATCCTTTGAATTTCTGCTCTTCTAATGAGTATGTTGCAGCATGCATCAGATATTAGACATTTGTTTTTGTCCTACAGGTCCCTGAGGCTCTGTTCTTCACTTTTTAAAAACTTTTTTCTTCCTATTTTGGATTAGATCATTTCTATTGATACATTCTCAAATTCCTTCTTTCCATTCTGCTATTAAGCCCAGCCATTGAGTTTTTCATTTCAGTCATTTCTGTTTTCAGGTCAAAATTTCTTTGCTGAAATTTTTAATTTTTCCATTTGTTTCAAGAATGTTTACATTGCTTGTTGGAGAATTTTTGTAAGAGCTACTTTAGTCCATCAGATTATTCCAACATTTGTGCCATCTTGATCGACATCTGTTGACTGTCTTTTACCACAAGGGTTGAGATTTTCCTGTTTCTTTGTACAGTGAGTAATTTTTGGGTAGTATTCTGGACATTTTGAATATTATACTATGAGAGTTTGAGTCTTGTTTAAATCCAGTGCAGATGTTGATATTATTGTTTTAGCAGGCAAATCAACCTGGTTAGCATCAGGCTTCAAGTTCAGGCTTTCTGTGGACTGTGGTTCCAATGTCAGTTCAGCTTTTGAAGCCTTCGCAGTGCTGTTTTAGTGTTTCCCACCCCCCCCCCCCCGCCTTGTGCCACCTTGAGGCTAGTCTTGGACCCAGATGTTAGTCTGTATGTTAGTTTAATCCTCAAAGTCTTTGATATGCTGGTTTGGGTTGGATTCATACATGTGTAGCTGGAGGGAGAGCCCAAGAGTTCCAAACAACTTTATGGGATTTCTTTCTTGAGTTCCTCCTTCTTTGGGATTTGGAACACTCTTTGGTTCTCTGGGCAGCTAGTTGTAGCTTTAGTTAACTGACTCTGCCACATGCTTCTGTAGCTGTACCAACATCCAAGGCCAAGCTACATGAAAATAGATAGATGATAGATAGATAGATAGATAGATAGATAGCAAGTGAGAAAGTAATGAGATTTTGCCCCCACCATCCTGAGACTAAACCAGAACTTTATGTGCTCACTCATGAGTATTAGAAATTTCTTTTTGTACTCTTTGATCCAGAGCTAGAGTGATTCTCTTGGTGCTCTCTTTTCCTGCAACCCAATGCTCACTTCAGAGTTTTGAGACTGTGTTGAGATTGAGTCAGGGATACTGGAAGAGAAAAAAATTCTGGTCAACTCACCTCCAGTTGTGCTTTGCATTCTTGTCTTCTCCAATCTGCTCACTACTGTTTTCTTTCCAGAGTCTTCAAATAGCTGCTCCACATATCCTTTCTGGCTTTATAGACACATTCAGTAGGAGAGGCAGGGTGTAGGTGCTAAGTCCATCTTACCCCAAACTGGCACCTTTTTTAGAGCTTTTTAAGGTGCAACTTTAGATAATTGATTTTTGACCATGTAAATATAAGCACTTAAAGCTATAGATTTCCCTCTAAGCACCTGCTCTTAGGTGCATTCTACAAATTTTGATACGTTGTGCTTTCATTATCATTCATTGTGAACTAGTTCTATCCTTCTCTGTGATTTGAAATGGATTATTTAATTTGGAAATATTTATGGTTTCTAGGTATCTTGTTATTAGTTATCTCTAAGTTACAGAATATTCTTGGTAAGATTTCAATACTTCAAAACTTTAAGATTTGTTTTATGGCCCAACATGTTATCTGTCTTGGTGAACACTGAAATCATATATTTTCTGTCACATTAGGTCAAAGGGTTTGGCTATATCATGTAGTTCCTTTAAAACTTTACAGATACTACATATACATACATACATATACATATACATATATATAATATACTTAAATAAAAATTTATATATATTAACCACATACATATGGTTATACTATCAATTCCTAAGAGAGAACTATGATTATGTATTTTCTCATTTCTCCCTTAATTCTATCAGTTTTTGCTTCCTGTATTTTGAAGCCCTATTAATATGTGCATGTATATTTATGCTTCTTATATTTTCCTAAAATAGTGACATTTTAATCCTATGAGGTGTATTTCTGATAATATTCCTTGTGTTAAAGTCTATTTTGTCTGATATTTATAATGTCACTTCACCTTTTATTATTTTTTTAAGGAAACCTATTCACTTTTATTTTATTATTTATTGTTGTAATGTTTATTTATTTTTGAGAGAGAGAAAGAGCAAGCCGGGGAGGGGTAGAGAGAGGCACAGAGGATCTGAAGTAGGTTCTGCCAGATGTGGGGTTCAAACTTACAAACAGCGAGATCATGACCCGAGCTGAGTCAGGTACTTAACTGACTGAGACACCCAGGTGCCTTTTAAGTATATATTTGTGCTTGGGAAATTGTTTTCCTTTTTATTTCTTTATTTTATTTTACTCTTTAAAATTCTTTTTCTTTAAAAAAAAAAAAAAAAAACTCTTGGAGCTCCTGGGTGGCCAAGTCAGTTAAGCATCTGCCTCTTGGTTTTGGCTCAGGTCATGATCTCACGGTTCATGAGTTCAAGCCTCGCATCAGGCTCTGCACTGACATTGCAGAACCTACTTAGGATTCTTTCTTCCTCCCTGTCTCCCTGCCCCTCCCTGCTTGTGCTCTCTTTTCCTCTCAAAATAAATAAATAAATAAACGTTTAAACGATTCATGTCCTTGCATTTAAAGTGTATATGTTTTTTTAAATTTTTTAAAACATTTATTTATTTTTGAGAGAGACAGAGACAGAGTGTGAGTGGGGGAAGGGCAGAGAGAGAGGGAGACACAGAATCTGAAGCAGGCTCTGGCTCTGAGCTGTCAGCACAGAGCCCGATGCGGGGCTTGAACTCATGAGCCACGAGATCATGACCTGAGCTGAAGTCAGACACCCAACTGACGGAGCCACCTAGGCGCCCCTTAAAGTGTATATTTTATAGACAGCATATAGTAGGCCATGATTCTTATAATCCATTTTGAAAATATCTGCCTTTCAACTGAAATGTTTAATCCATGTATATTTAACATAATTATTGATACATTTGAATTTAGGTCTACTGTTTGCTAATTGATTTTCTAATATAAATTCATATTGAGATCAATGTAGACTCACTTGGAGTTATTATAAATAATAAAGAAAGATCCCTTGTACTTTTTACCAAGTTTTCTCCAATAGTAATATTTTGCAAAACAATAGTATAATATCATAATCGGGATAGGGACATTGATACAATCCATCAATCTTATTCAGATTTCTCTAGTTTTACTTGTTTGTTTGTGTATGCTGTGTGTGTGTGTGTGTGTGTGTGTGTGTGTGTATCCATGTAAATTCCTGTATCCAGCACCATGGTCATGATACTAAACAATTCCCACACCACAAGGTCTCTTATGCTATCCTTTTATAACTACTCCCACTTCCCTCCCATCCTCCTCACCTCCCCTTCCTAACCCCTGGCCACCACAAATTTTTCTTCTATTTCTAAGCTTTGGTCATTTCAAAAATGTTATATGAATGGATTCATACAGTTTGCAACATTTTGTGATTGGCTTTCTTCATTCAGCATAATTCCCTGGAGATTCATCTATGTTGTGTTATGTATTACTAGTTTTTTCCTTTTTATTGCTGAGTAGTATTGCATGGTATCTATGTAGCACAGTTGTTTCACCATTCACATGTTGAAGAAGTTCTGGGCTGATTCCAGTTTCTGGCTATTACAAAGAAAGGTGCTATGAACATTCATGTGGACATTTTTGTGTGAACATAAATTTCACTTCTCTGGGATAAATGCCCCAGATTGTGATTGCTAGGTTTTATGGTAATTGCATGTGTATTTTTTAAAGAAACTGCCAGACTGTTTTCCAGAATGGCTGCACCATTTTACATTCCCCGAAAAATGCATGAATGATTGTTTCTCCGCTTCCTTGCCAGCACTTGGTGTTGCTACTACTTTTAATTTTAGCCTTTCTGATCGATGTAGTTTTAATTTGCATTTGCCTGATGGACGATGATGTTCAACATCTTTTCACATTATTTTCCATCTGCATTTCTTCTGTGGTAGAATATCTGTTCATGCCTTTTGCTAATTTTCTAATTTTTAAAAAACGTTGAGTTTTGAGAGTTCTTTATATATTCCAGATTCTGGTCCTTTCCTAGATATGTGTTTTGCAAATGTTTTCTCCCAGCTTTATATTTTTGTCTTTTTCACATGGCCTCTCACAGAGCAAAAGGTTTAAATTTTGATGAGATTCAATTCATCAAGTTTTTCATTTTAGGAATTATGCTGTTGGTGTCAAATTTAAAACTCTTTGCCTAGCCCTAGATCCTGAAAATATCCTCACATTTTTTCCACATAAGGATGCAATAAACTTTATTTGGCAACTTACCTACCGTGTATTTAGGTTGCTTTAAAGTAATTTGTTATTATTAATAGCTAAATATGAATGCAAGCATTTTTTCTCTATTTCCTTTGAGCAAATTCCTAGAT
The DNA here is from genome assembly GCF_022079265.1 of Lynx rufus. Classification (NCBI taxonomy): domain Eukaryota; kingdom Metazoa; phylum Chordata; class Mammalia; order Carnivora; family Felidae; genus Lynx; species Lynx rufus. The sequence goes on along the minus strand of NW_025814834.1, from coordinate 196,415,413 downwards.
ATAAAATTGATAGGTTAAAGATGAAACAAGATTGTTTTCCCAGTTTTACTGAGAAGTAGTTGACATACATCACTGTATAAGTTTAAGGCACAAGGCATGATGGTTTGATTTACATCCTTGTATGTTTTTTTGTTAAGTTTTATAGCTTTACTTACCCCATGTAAGTTATCCATCTTAAGTTAATTTTTGTTTAAAGTATGAGTTTAGGTTGAAGTTCATTTTCTTGCCTAGGCATGTCCAATCATTCCAGCATTACTTATTGAAAAGACTATTTTCCTCCATTCAATTGCTTTTGCACTTTTGTCAAAAACCAGTTAGGCATATTTGTGTGGCTTTATTTCTGGATTCTCTATTATTTTCCATTGATTTATCTGTCTATTCATCAATACCACACTATTTGGGTTACTGTGGCTATATAGTAAGACTTAATATTGGGTAATTTCTTCCACTTTATTCTTTTTTTGGTAAAGATTGTTTAGCTATTCTAAGATTGATATATTTCCATATAAATTTTAAATTATCTTGTTTATGTTTATGAAAATATTTGCAGAAATTTTTAGAAAAATTGCATTAAACCTATAGGTCAATTTGGGGACAATTCACATCTTTATTATGTTGAACCCCAATCTATGAACATGGTACAACTCTTCATTTATTTAGGATTTTTATTTCATCAGTATTTTGTAATTTTGAGTATGCAGATTCTGTACATGCCTTATTAATTTTTTAATTTAAATTTTAGTTAACATACAGTGCAATATCGGTTTCAGGAGTAGAATTCAGTGATTCATCACTTACCTACCACACCCAGTGCTCATCACAAGTGCCCCTTTTAATACCCATCATCCACCTAGCCCATCTCCCACTCACCTGTCTTCATCAACCCTCAGTTTATTCTCTACCATTAAGAGTCTCTTGTGGCTTGCTTTCCTCTCTTCTCTTCCTGCCTCCTTCCTTGGAGTTTCCTCAAAAAACTAAAAATAGAACTACATTACAGTGCAGAAATTGCACTATTAGGTGTTTACCCAAAGGATACAAAATACAGATTTGAAGGGGTACATGCACCCAAATGTTTATAGCAACATTATCAACAGTAGTCAAACCACGGAGAGAACCAAAATGTCCATTAACTAATGAATGGGTAAAGAAGATGTGTCAAGTATGTGTATGTATATATATATGTGTGTGTGTGTATGTGTGTGTATACACACACACATACACACACACACACAATATTATATTAATCAGCCATCAAAGAGAATGAAATCTTGCCATTTGCAATGACATGAATGGAGTTAGAATGTATTATGGTAAGTGAAATAAATCAATCAGAGAAAGACAAATACCATGCCTTATTAATTTTATATCTAGTTAATTTATTTTTTTAGAGCAAAACTATTGCTTTTTTTAAAGGTATTGTGTTTTTAGTTTTTGGTGTCTGCATGTTCATAGGTGTGCATGATAGCATGTAAAGATACAATTTCTTTTTGAGTCTTGATCTCATATCCTGCAACCTGTTGAACTTACTAGTTAACTTTAGGAGGGTTTTTTCTTTGTATGAAGATTTTCAGGGGTCTTCCTTGTATTTGATCATCTCATCTGCAAATTATTTTATGTCTGCCTTTTCAAGCCTGTATTCCTTTTATTTCCTTTTTCTTGCCTTTTTGCAGTGGCCAGAACTTCCGGCTCTGTTCAGTAAAACTATTGAGAGTGGACATCCCAACGTCTTATTCCCAGTCCAAGGGAGAAAAGATTCAAACTTTCACCAATAGTATAATGTTAACTGCAGGTTTTCTGAAGATGCTTTGTATCAAGTCTAAATAATTTCCCTCTATTCCCATTTTGCTGAGAATTTTTGTCATAAATGAGTGTTGAATCTTGTTAAAACCTTTTTCTGCATAGGTTCATATGATCATATGATTTTTTAGTTTGTATTGTGGGTTACACTGAATTTTGAATATTGAACCAGCCTGGGATAAGTCTCATTTGGTCATGGCATATATTGGTAATATACAATATATATATTGGCATGTAATTATTTTTATACATTGTGGGATTGAATTTACTAATGCTTTCATATTTGAGTGTCTAAATTCATAAGAAATATTGGCCTGCTTTCTTTATTTGTACTGTGTTTGTTTGGTTTTGGTGTCAATACTGACCTCATAAAATGAGCCGAGAAATGTTTCCTCCCTGTGTTAGTTTTCTATTCATATTAGTCTCCTATTGCTGCTGTAATACATTAACACTAGTAATGTAAGAAACTTATTATTTTACAGTTTTGGAGGTCAGAAGTCTGGAGGGAGATTCACTGGGCTAAACTGAAGATGTTGGCTCATGACCTCTCCCTTCATCTTCAAAGCCAACAGCATAGCATCCTCAAATCTCTCTCTGAATCTGACCCTACTGCTACCCTCTTTCACTTTGTAAGGTCCCCTGTGGTTACACTGAGCCTACCTGGATAATCCAAGAGAATCTCCCCATCCCACAATTCTTTTTTTTTTTTTTAATTTTTTTTAACGTTTATTTATTTTTGAGACAGAGAGAGGCAGAGCATGAACGGGGGAGGGTCAGAGAGAGAGGGAGACACAGAATCGGAAACAGGCTCCAGGCTCTGGGCCATCATCAGCCCAGAGCCCGACGCGGGGCTCGAACTCACGGACCATGAGATCGTGACCTGAGCTGAAGTCGGACGCTTAACCGACTGAGCCACCCAGGCGCCCCCCCCCATCCCACAATTCTTAATGGAATCCTTTTTGCCCTGCAAAGTAACAGAAACAGGTTTCAGCATCATTATCCTGCTTACCAACCTCCTCTTCTATTTTCTGAAGAGGCTCTGTAAAATTCGTGCAAATTCTTCTTTAAATATTTGCTAGAATTCTCCAGTGAAATCATTTGGGCCTGGATATTTCCTTTTTAGGAGCTTTGGAATTAGGAATTCAATTTCTTTGTTGGTTTCAGGACTGATTCAGATTGTCTATTCATTTTGGCTGAGTTTTGGTAGTTTGGGGCTTTGGGGGAATTGCTTAATTTCCTCTATGTTGTCAAATTTATGAGTACCAAATTGTAATATTCTTCTATTATCTTTTTAATGTGTCTGCAGGCTCTGCAATGATAGCCTCTATTTTATTTCTACTATTGGTGATTGATGCATCTTTTCTGTTTTCATTTTTCTAAGTCTTGCTAGAAATTTGTCAATTTTGTTGATTTTTTTGAAGAATGAGTTTTTGCTTTCTTGATTTTTTCTATATATATAGCAATATTATATTACATATATAATATATTAAATATTACATATATTATATATAATGGGATATTATTCAGCTATGAGACAGAAGGTATGTGTCTAGAGTCATTGTTTTTTTTTTTTTTTTTTGCATGTGGATGTCCTGCTGTTCCAGCCCCATTTGTTGAAAAGACTATCCCTTCTCCGTATTACTGCCTTTGCTCCTTTATCAAAGATCAGTTGACTATATTTGTGGGGGTCTATTTCTGGTCTCTATTCTGTTCCATTGATCTATTCGTCTGTTCTTCACTCAACTCTGTCTTGTTTTTCATAGCTTTATAGTAAGTCTTAAAGTCGGGTAGTATCAATTCTTTGACTTTGTTCTTCTCCCTCAATATCGTGTTAGCTATTCTAGGTCATTTGCTTCTCCATATAAACTTTAGAACCAATTTGTCTATAGCACAGAAGAACTTGCTGGGATTTTGATTGGCATTGCACTGAATCTATGTATCAGGTTGTAAGAAATTGACATCTTGACAATATTGTGTCTTCCCACCCATGTGCATGAAATATCTCTCCACTTGTTTAGATCTTCTTTTGTTTCTTTTCCCAGAATTCCTTTTTAGTTTTCTGCATACAAATTTTATATATATCCTGTTAGATTTATATCAAACTATTTAATTTTTATGCTAATGTAAATGATATTGTGTTTTAAATTTCAAATTCCAATTGTTCATTGCTTGTCTATATAAAAGTAATTGACTTTTATTTGTTAACCTTGTATCCTGAAACCTTGATGTAATCTCTTATTAGTTCCAGTTTTTTGTTATTAATGATTCTCTGAGATATTCCACAGAATAATGTCATCTATAAACAAAGACAGTTGTAGATCTTCCTTCACACTCTGTATACATTTTTTTCTTTTGTCTTATTACATTAGATACGACTTCCAGTATGAAATTGAAAATGAGTGGTGAAAGGGGACATCTTTGCCTTGTTCCTGGTCTTAGCAAAAATCATCTAGTTTCTTACCATTAAGTGTGATATTAGCTGTAGGGTTTTTGTGGGTGTTCTATATCAAGTTGAGGAGGTTCCCCTCTATTCCTATTTTGCTAAGAGTATTTATTATGAATCAGTGTTGGATTTTGTCAAATGCTTTTTCTGCATCTGTCAGTACGATCATACGATTTTTCTTTTTTAGCTAGCTGATGTGATGGATTACATTAATTATTATCCAGGTGGTTTTTAATAGCACTTAACCTAGTTATGCACACACACTCACACACCCACACACATCGTTACTTTTTCATTCTCTGTCATTCCCACTAAACTGTAAACTCAAGTACCTACTATATTATATACTCAATAAATATTAGTTTAATGAATGAACCATCACCCATTTATATTTATTTGTATCTATTGAGAAGCTATGGGAGGAGGACAACGTTTTACTGGAGTCCAGGTGCAGGATACAGATGGAAGAAACAGAGGGAAGAGATGCCATGATATTTGTTCCTCCCTAGTTTTTCCACGTGCTAGGTTTAAGCATTACTGGCTAGAGGACTAAAGCCAACAGCTGTTTGAGTTGTTTTGTTGAGAGATATTGTGGACTCAGGGGACAATCGGAACTGCTTTGGGTTTAGGTGACAGGGTATGAGGGAGTCGTAGTAAAGACTATGATCCGGTTTTATAAATGTTGTAATCCAGCAGGTGGGAGCTCGGAGCTATGGTAATTTGAGTATTAAATGTGACCTCCTTTGCATCTTCAGGCTGCATTTGGGGTATACACAATGAACGAAAGAATCAGAGCTCTGTTTGATATGCCTTAAAATATGTCTAGATTTTTACAAAAATCAAACCTGTTCCCTTTCGTGGTAGCTAATCTTTACTCTGAGCCCTAGTCCCTAGAAACATCAATTCCATTTAACTGGTTTTACAGTTTCAGATGCATTGCCGGGGCGCCTGGGTGGCGCAGTCGGTTGAGCGTCCGACTTCAGCCAGGTCACGATCTCGCGGTCCGTGAGTTCGAGCCCCGCGTCAGGCTCTGGGCTGATGGCTCGGAGCCTGGAGCCTGTTTCCGATTCTGTGTCTCCCTCTCTCTCTGCCCCTCCCCCGTTCATGCTCTGTCTCTCTCTGTCCCAAAAATAAATAAAAACGTGGAAAAAAATTAAAAAAAAAAAGATGCATTGCCTAACACTATTCAACCTGGGCTGGGAGATCCCTCTTCTGGATACCACCTCCAGAAGATCTGGACTCTTAGAATCCCAGAGGCCTCCAATCCATAAGGAGGTCTCCAGGAAGCCTGTTTCCCTCATTGGTAGCCATGATTTGACTTATTTTACTAATATTCTTCATCTAGACCCTTGCCAATCTGCAATTACCTTTTACTCTTTATTTTCAGAAAATCTTTGACCTGCAGCCTGGAAGGTTTCTGATTCTATTTCACATTTCTATCCATAGCTTCCTGCAGTGGATGCCTGTGGGCCTGAATTTCCTGTGGGGAGGCACTCTTTCTCCTAAGTTCCGGTGGCTTGGATGGGGTTGGCCCCTGCCAGGTCTCAGGGTAAGCCCTCATCATCCTAAGGCAATCAGTGTATGCAATATTTAGGCACTGGGATTGGTACAAGTATGATCATGTGACCTAATTGGACCAACAAGGGTCAGACCCAGAACTTGGTGCACGAGAGAGAGAGAGAGAGAGAGAGAGGAGAGAGAGAACGAGAGTCTCTCCCTTCCTACCCAGTGTATATTGTAGAGGATGAAAGATCTAGTGCACTTTGTAGCTTCATTGTGCTCTTAAAGTAGGATCCTGTCAATTACAACACATGGGGAGAGCAGGGCAGAGAAAACTGGGTCCTGGTAACATTGTTTCAACTCCTGCATGAAGCCATGCCTGAAAACAGTCCTTTTCCTTGACCTTTTCAGTTTTGTGATTCACTAAACTCTTTGAGATTCAGTCATTTGGGGTTGGATTTTCTATGATTTGCAGTCAAAAAAAAAAAAATGTGAACAATGCACTATTCATCTTGTCTTCAAACACTGCCTGCACAAGATTCCCTACTTACTTTATCCTCTGTTGTGCGTTCGTATTGGTACTGACCATGGGTGCGTAGTCCTTGACTGACTGGTGGCTCTCTGCTGGGCTTGATTTTGGTGTTCTCTCAAGGAATGCCTGATCCTGTCCTACAACCCACAGCCCTTCTGAGTCACCAACACTGTCTTGAGCCAGACTCTAGCTTTTGGTGTCTATGGCACTCCCTAAATACCATTTCTGGAACCCATTTCAGTCAAATTGTGAGAGTTCATTTGGAACTGTCCACAGGAATAATTGTACCCCACTCAACATTTATGCTGATCTATGTGTGGTCAGAAGCAAGCAAACAGCTCTAAACAACCTTCTCTTACAATCATGGTGTGATGTTTTTGCCTGCCCAGGATCTCTTTGGGCCTGGGAAACCAATCTCACAAATAAAGTTTTATTAACCTATAGTGGAACCCAAGAGAAAAGAAGGTGGGGGCAGGATGCATCTTTCAATAGGATGCTTGCACATCTTTCAGGAGATGTGGTGGAGACTGCCTGGGTATCACATTCATCAGCTCCATCTCAGCCTCTAATATTAACTGAAAATCTGTGTGTTCACATATGTTGATAAAACCTAGTGAATTATCACAAAGCCAGCATCTCAGGGTGTCTGTTCCTGCTACATAGACACTCAAATTCTTGAAAGTGTCTGGAAGCAGAGGTGCCACCGAGGAAATAACACTTCATCCTTTTGGATTATCCTGCAAGACAGAAAGAATTGTGAATTATCTTCTTCTTGCTTTACAGATGAAAGTAGCAGAGACTGAGAAGCATGGGACCACAGAATGTGTGTCAGAGCCTGGAGGCCTAAAATAGGCTAAACTTGCTCTTTCAATTTATAAAAGACTCAAGATCCAGAGATATCAAGTGACTTGCCCAAGGTCACACAGTCAGTTGGTGGCATAGTTCCGGACACAGATTTAAATCTCCTTGCTTCCTTGTGCTCTTTGACCACATCCTACTGGGGCTTTATAATCAGTAGTAGAATTGCTTCAGGGTCCCGTACAGACATCTGACTTGTAAAGACATATTACTTTCAGGAATAGGTCAGATTCCGTCCTTCATGTAAGGAAGTGGATCTGTTAGCTGTTTTAAAGTAACAAGCCACCTCCAACATTGTGACCTTAAACAACAACCACTTATTATTACTCATACGCCTGCTGATTGACTAGACAACTCTTCTGGCCCAAGCTGGGCCAGGCGACTTGCAGGAGCCTTTACTCATGTGCCTGTTGTCCTATGGGGACTGACTCGTCCAGAAGGGGCTCAGCTAGGATGGCTCATCTCTGCCCTGTGTGGTTCTTCATCCTCTAGCAGGAATGTCTCAGCTTGTTCACGTGGCAGCTGGGCAAGTTTCCAACAGGGGAAATGGGAGTGTTCAAAGCCTCTTGAGATATAGGCTTGAAACGGGTACAGTCTCACCTCTATCACTTCCTGTTGGCTAAAGCAATTCATAAAATCAGCCCAGACTCAGAGGTGAGGAAATAGACTGTACTTCTAGATGGGAAAATGTATAAACTCACCTTGCCACCAGCATGGATGGAGGGAAATAACTGTGGAGTTGCAAACAGCCTACCTCAGGAAATATGGTGACGCTTTGTTTTTTATAAAGAGACTAAACTACCCTAGTTCTTGGCACTAATACAGCAGAAACAGAATGCCTACTATCAAATGAGTCTTGCTATCTCACTATTCATGAGAGCGCGTGTGGATGAGTTTATGATGTATTTGTGTCTACGTGTGTGTGTGTGTGTCTGTGTGTGTGTGTGTGTGTGTGTGTATACATGCACATGCACACACGCACATGTGGATTCGTGTTCTTCCAGGTATTTTGAGATGCAGGCTTCTGAGAGGACACAGTGTAAAGACAGGACATATCAGAACCAAGGAGAGCAGCCTAACCTGCGTGTACTAGTGATGTCCGTATAAATGAGACTTTGTTCCTGGTAGCAACAGCACATTGGGTAACACGGTTTTCATTTTCTGACATCAGCAAATGCTCTAATTCATCTGCACAGGCAAAGTGTCTTGTGGAAAATCATCTCAAAAGAAACACACTAGCAGAGGGAGATCGGCTTCATACATGGCCACCTTCAGAAGGTCTTGGCCCTCAGGAACAAACATTACTTCAGCCCTCCAATCCCACAGGTTCCTACGAGAAAGGTCACAGCCTCCACCACTTCCAACATTCTAGTACATTGTAACCTATCCCAGCTTTGGGGCTGCAGAGTGAACCAACTCCATACCCCTTAGCTCAGCCACACTGAGATTACACACTTTCCCACAACTGATAGTTAACTAAATAGCTGCTGAGTACCAGGCTCTTAGCTGGGTGCTAGGGATATAGAGTGAAAGTAAGTCATCGCTCTGCCCTCATATAGCTCACAATCTGGCAGGAAAGGAGGCACTAAACAAGAAAAATAGTTCAGTACATAAATACACAAAATTGTGATACATGATACGAAAAGAAACAATATCATGTTTTAAAAAAGAATAAGAAGGGGGGCACCTCGGTGGCTCAGTTGGTTAAGCGTCTGACTTCAGCTCAGGTCATGATCTTGCGGTTCGTGAGTTTGAGCCCCACATTGAGCTGACAGCTCGGAATCTGGAGCCTGCTTCAGATTCTGTGTCTCCCTCTCTCTCTGTTCCTCCCCTGCTCGCTCTCTTTCTCTCTCTCTCTCTCTCTCAAAAATAAATAAATATTTTTTAAAAATTAAAAGAGAATAAGAAGGAGCAGACAGTTTAGATTGAGTGATTGGGACAGCCCTCACTGAAGAGGTGACATTCCATCTGAGGTCTAGAGGATGAAAAGGGGCCAGCCATGTAAAGGTGAGGAGGAAGGGCCATTCTAAGTAGAGGAAATAACAGGTGCAAAGGTCCTGAGGCAAGAAGAAGTTTAGAGCTGAAGCATCTGACAGAAGCTCAATGGAACTGAAGTCTAGTAAGTAGAAGAGAAGTGTTCAAGATGAAAGTGCAGAGCTAGCAGAGGCCGAATGATTCTTGTAGGCTATGCTACAGAGTTTGGATTTTATTGTAAAAGCAATAATAAAACAGTGAAGTATTTTCTTGAATCTTCTCAGGAAATTCAGATACGGCCACCTTCACCCTCTGTTGAGAGTTCCTAGGTTAGGAAATGCTTACGGAAACCAAGAAGCAGACACCTCCTGTCCATCCTCCTGTCCCCCAAGGTGAACACATTTATAGACCAACTTCCTTGTCATCAGGGGTCAGCCAAGATGCAAGCCCAGTCTCCATGGACTGAGCTGGGCAGCTCCAGACTGAATGTTACACCCCCAGCCAGACCTGGTCAACTCTTTTCCCCTCCTCGATTTGTCTTCTCTTTTTCTCATGTACCGTGAATCCAGGATGCATTGCTCCCACTCACCTCAGCCTTGGTCAGTCCTGCTCTCATTCTCACTCATCTCTTCCTGCCTGGCTCCCAGATTACACCTCCCCTGACCAAAACTTCAAGCCCTTCAGCCAGCATAAACCTGATACCCACTTCTTTACTCTCCCTTTTCTCTTCCCTTGGGCCATTGATTAGCTAAACGGCCAAGTGACTCTACCTCTAGGAGGAATCTTTCTTTGTCATTGCTTTGAACCAATTTTAGTCTTTCCTCACTCCTTCCATCTCATGATGTATCGAAAGACATCTCACAAACATGTGACATCTACTAACAATATCTAACCTTTATGAGCACTTTCTATATGCCAAGTGTTGTCTTAAGTACCTTCCATGCAATGTCTTATTTAATCTGTGTATAATTCCATAATGCAAGTTTGGCACATGATTTTTTCCAGAGGTGGCCACAATACCTCCTGTTTTACCTGCTCTTCAAGATCCTTACCCCATTAAGAGGCAGAGTGTAATTCTCTACCCTTAAACCTGGATGCCCCATGATTCACTTGTAATCAACAGAGTGCAGTGGAAATGACTCTGTGATTTCTGAGGCTCATGGATAAAAAGGGGGTGTGGCTTCCCCTTGTTGGAGGAGACTTCCTTTTGGAGCTTTCTGTTGCCATAAAAAGAGTCCAACCCTGAGACTGCCAAGCTGCAGAGGACATGTGTAAGTGCTCAAGAAGTAGCCCACCTGTGCCTTGAGCCCACAGCCAGTACTAACTGCCAGCCATGTATTCCCAGCCCAGTTGAGCCTTCATATGGCAGCAGCCCAGATGACCTATGACTGCAGTCATATGGGAATCTCCAAGCAGATCTTCCCATCCTTGCCTTTCTTCAATGCCTGACCCTCAAAGTTGTAAGTGCTTGTTCTAAACCGAGAAGTTTAGGGACAGTTTGTTACAAAGCAATAGTAACTAGAACATTGGGTGCTATTATTGGCCTTGTTTTACAGATAAGGAATCTGAGAGTCAAACAAAGTAAATCCCTTGCCCAAGGTCAACGAGCTGGTAAGTGGTAGGATCAGAATCTTAGGTCTTTCATATCACAGGCCAATGCTGTTAGCCTATAAGCAGTCACTGTCCATCTATTAAGCAAGGGTCTGTGAAGCCCAGTTAGGGATGATACAGGGTTCTTAGCTTGTGGATCCCCATTCAGGGACAAAAAACAAGGTTGAGAACTCTTGTTTTAGGCTCATATCAGAGATTAATTAACCTCAGGGATTGCCCTCTGGACTCCAACGTGGATCCACATGTCCCAAGCAGGCTATGCACCATGCCTGCCCTCTCCTGTCACTATCAGAGTTATTCTCTTCTTCAGAAGGTATCAGTTAAGAAAATGGACTGAGCTCTGCCATTGAGTGGGTGGCTGTATGACTTTGGAGCAAGAGGTTCCTCCACCACTCTGAGCCTCAGGTGTCTCAGCTAAACAATGGGATGATGATAAAAGAACTTGGTTCATAAGGTTGTTAGGGGGTATTAAATGAAATCATGTATATAAAGCACTTACCACATTCTTGGCAGTTAATATGTTCCAGTTAAATATTCCTTCAAGCTAGAGACGGATACACATTGAGCCTGAGAAAAAACAAACCCCTTTCCCCACTCCCACTACTCCACAAAGCCCCTTTAACAGAACTTAATTTGTTAAAGAGACTGTTTTTTTTCCATTGGATACTCTTTCCTGCTTTGTCAAAGATTAGTTGGCCATACATTTGTGGGTCCAATTCTGGGTTATCTATTCTATTCCACTGGTCTATGTGCCTGTTTTTGTGCCAGTACCATACTGTCTTGATGATTACAGTTTTGTAGTAGAAGCTAAAGTCTGGGATTGTGATGCCACCCACTTTGGTTTTCTTCTTCAATATTACTTTGGCTATTCGGGGTCTTTTGTGGTTCCATACAAATTTTAGAATTGTTTGTTCCAGCTTTGAGAAGAATGCTGGTGCAATTTTGATTTACAAAAAAACCCAAAAACCAAAAACCAAAAAAACAAAAAACAGTACTTAATTTACTGGGTTGTCCTCACAAAAGCAGTGATTAGAGGTAGAATACCTTCCAGAGTTGATAAGAAAATATGCCCAGTCTGAGGAGGCTGCCCTAACACAGGGTTTATGTCCTTATTTCTCCATCTGAAGGCAGGATTGTCATAGGAGAATGATTGAGAATTTAGGTACCTTACTTAGCTGGCTCTCAGTCTCCTTGTATGAAAAATGGAAATGATATTGATTACCTCATGGTGGATATGAGCAGTCGATGAGATGATGAATGTCTGGCACCTGGAACACAGGACTCAGAGAGGAATCACAGCTCTTTCTTCTCTCTCTGATCTTCTTTGGGCCACTTTCTAAAGGGTGGCTAAGTGTCACATCTCTCTCTCCTCTTGCTGTTGCTGGTGACATCCAGGCTTGTAGCAAGGGCATTCAAGGGGTTGAATTCCTTCTATGGAAGCTCAAGCAAAGCTGGGGACACCCTCCTACTCCACCCCTTCTTTGGTACTTAGAAGTCCCCCTTCCATCGCTGGAAGACAGGAAGATCACAGTTTGGAAATTCGGTGGGGCTCTGTGCTGTCACATGGACTTTGGCAAGCAGCTCACAAGGAAGCAAAATGATGGTAGCAACTTGGGGTCATGGGAAGAGTACTGGATTTGGGAGTCAGAAGACCTGAGTCTCAGACTAATGGATCCCTTTTTAGCCATCTTTCCTTGGCAGTGGTATTGAGCATCAGTTTCTTCATCTGTAAAAAGGGGACAATAGTACCTGTCTCAGTATTACAAGCTTATTGTGAGGCTTGAAGAGGATAAGTAGGCATGACAACTTCTGCTGATGTTCATTATTGCTGCTGGTCTTGGGCAGGGATCTAGTCTACTTATATAAAACCTAGACACTGTTAGGAGTGTTCAGAGAGAAGTGGAGGACATAAGCTTAGTTCTGTGCATTGGGCCTGGAAGAAGTAAACTTTCTGCAATATTCTCATATTTCTAATCTCTGGGAATGGCAACATCCTAACCAGCTCTGTAGAAGCAAGTCTAGACTCATCCTCCACTCACTGTCTATGTGCAATCATCAGGTCTAATGTATTGAATGAGAATAATCGGTCACCATGAGCATTTGCCATGTATCAGGGATGGTTCAAATGCTTTACATGGGCCATTTCATGCTATTCATAGAACAACTACTATGAGGTAGTTGCTCTTATTATTTTTAGTTTACAGATGAAGAAAGTCAGGTACAGACAGGATAAGTAACTTGTCCAAGATCACACAGCTGGTAAGGGAGCCAGGTAAGCTTTGAGTCCCTGAGGTGGGCTCCAGAGCTTTTGTGCAAAACCAGTGCAGTAATGCTCTCCTACTGTATCTGCCACCATCATCTCTTGGCGAGATTCATTCAGCATCTCCCAAATGGTAAAACTACCCTGGTCTTCCCCTTCTCTAAACCATTTCCCACACAGCTATCAGAGAACTCCTTTGAAAAGACAGCTCTGACCACATCATTCTCTGCTCAGAACCTCTCAAGGGCTCCCCATTTTTCCACAGGTTGAAGTTCAGTCTCCTCCAACTGGCCCATAAACCTCTGGGTGGCCTGACTCCTGCTTGCCATGCTCCAGCCTGCTTCCCACCGAACCCTGTTCATCTTACACTCAGGGACACTAAAGTGTTCTATGTTTTTCATTCCACTGCATCTTGGTGTGTTCAATTCCTTATTCTTCCTGACATGTCCCTTCATCATGGAAAAACTCCTACTCACCCAACTCCAATATGAAGCCGGCCCTGCCCTGCCCTGCCCTGGCCCTTCACCTCTGCTTCTTGGGCATCTTGGGCTTGTTTACATTACAGTGTCTATCACCTTGGAATACAGTAACTTGTCTGAGGACCTATGCGTCCCAACAGGCCATGAGTTTCTGGAGGCAGGATCCTTTTCAGCTTCCCAAAACCTCCCACCAGGCCAATACCATACAGCATTAACAAACGAGAGCTAAAAAATTCTTTCAGGTGTGAAAAATTGTTGCTCTTACTATGATGGCACAATACCAGATGACAGTGCCCTTAGGACTCCAACCTATCACGTTGGCTTCCTACAAGAACACAGCCTCAGCAACTCCTCCCTTGTCCCTACTGTCCTTCTTGTGGACACCTAAACCTAGAAGTGCTTGAATTCAGCATCTGGACACAGCCCTTCACCATTCATCTTTCCTTTCTGATGCTTCCAGGCCCCCAGGCTCCTTTAGATGCTGGAGAAGAGGGCTCACTGCTTCTAACACCAACCCAGAACAGGAAGGGTCCATTCTTGGTCCACCTTCTGGACCACCGGCTTTTCCAACTAGATTTAGTTAAGATAAGGCACAGAATTCTTAAGATATGCTTTTAACACTAGGCTGTGAGCTTCTCTGGGGCATCTTAGACCCTGTGGGAGTGTTTGTTTGTGGACTGAGTGAGTGAATGAATGAATGACTTGTTGAACCACTCATTCTGGCAGATTTTTTGACTCAGTTCTTCCATCAAGACAGAGCTTAGAGCAGCCTTGCTATGTCAGGTGAGTAAGGGTTCCTGAAAACATTTTGCACTACATACCCTGTCTGGAGGTAGAGGAAAGTTGTTCCTTCAGGACTTCCCAGGGCACAGGATGCCTCAGGGCCAAGCCTCGGTCTGCGGGAGGAGATGCAGGAAAAGGAGCAACATTTTCCTTTGGCCCGAGACTGGAATTCCAATTCCCCACTTGAAAGGGAGCCCATCATCTGACTTATCTCTGCTCCAGCCCTCAGGGCACACCTGAGAGGCTGCCAGGGAATCTGCCAGGTGTTTTATTTTTCGCATTGGTGTGTAAATGACGTCTAGCTGCCTTTCCGGCCAGAGGGATGTTTGTGCTTAATTCAGGCTCTGGAGACACGTCTCGGGCAACCTGCAGCCTCAGCGGTGAGGTTTATCTGATTGTGCATGCAGGCCCACCTCCCTGTTCTGCTTCAGGAGGCTTTGCTATTTATTGCACACCCCGCAACGCGCGAGCTGTCACCTCTTCTCTGAAGCTTTGCCAGCCACGTGGCTCACAACCCCCACTAGAGCCCCCCTCTCCAGGACTGCATCACCCATACTAACTGAACCCGGGACCCGTCAGCTTTTGCTTCCTGACAACCACCCCACAGCTTGTGAGCTCAAAACAACAAGCATTGTGAGCTCGCAACTGGGTGGGTGGCTGTGCTGGGCTTGGTTGGGGTTCTTCCTACAGCTTCCTACAGTCACCTGCCCATCAGCTAGTTTCTGTCAGTGTGGACACAGAGCCACTGAGCCACATAGCTCTCATTCTCCAGCAGGTTAGCCTGAGTGTGTTCACTTGACAGAGGCAGGCTCCCAGACGAGGGCAGGAGCCGCAGGGCTTTTTGAGGCCAAAGCCTGGAACGGGCACAACATCCCATCTGCCCCATTCTACTGGTTAAAGCAAACCACAAAGGCCGACACGGATCCCAGAGTTAGAGAAACAGGTTCCACTCAAAGGGAGAAGCTCTTTGCCGTGCAGAAGGAGTGCGTATACAGAGGGAACAAACCACCTAACAAGCGCTCTGTCATTGCTGTTCCATTATTCCAAAGTGAACCTGATAGAGAGTGGATCTGAGGCTAAAATCCAGGAACACGGGTTCCAAGTAACTGTCGAGAGAAAGTCTAGTGTTTGGTATACAGCTTGTGCTTTGGAGCCTTCAGACCTAGGCTTGAATCCTGTCTCCTCCACACACTCTTTGTGTAAACCTTGGGCAAATCACTTGCTCCTTCAAGCTTTCCTTTCCTCTTCTGCAAAACAGGGACATTAATAATTCCAACCTCACAGAGTTGGTGTAAGGATCAAATGGCAGATGTATGGGTGTAAATGCCCCTAGCACAGTGTCTGGCACAAAGTAAGTGCTCAGTGAAGGTGGCTTATATTATCAGTGTTATCATTAAAAACAACACTATTTCACCTGCTATAAACTCAAGTAATGGAATCCCCCTCCCAAATCCTAACACTGTGATTTCCTCAAGGGCACAGACTGTATGTCCAACAATATTCACTACAGCTTTGTTTATAATAGGAAAAAAATTGAAAGCAGTATAAACATCCAACAATAGGGGGTTGGTTAAATGAATTTTAGTATACCTACCCAAAGGATTGCAGTGCAGTCATTAAAAATGATGTAGGGCTAGGTGTGTTGACATTGAAACTGAATATGACATATTGTTAAGTGAAAAAGAAGGTTATAAAATAGTACATACAGCACAAAGCCATCTGTGTACAATATATTTATGTGTAGATATACACATAGATGTCTTGGTGGAAAGATATCAAAATGTGAACGTGTCTGTCTTTATGTTGAAATTATAGGATTTTTTGCCTTTTATCCCAACTTCTTTAATTTCTTAACAATGAAATGTACTACTTCACTAAATTAAAAAAAAAATTGCAACAGGAGAGCCACTCTAGGTCACCATGAAGGCAAGCTTCAGAGACACGGCTATGTGTCAGGCTTTGAACTTGCCACTCAGAATTTTGGAGCCTGCCGCTGTCAGGCCCTGTGCTGGGTGCCCAGTGAAGCTTGCTCCTCCCTTAGGCTTTTGGCTGTGCTCCCTGGGGCTCTTCCGGGGCTCCTGAATTCACTGCTGACCTCCATTATGTAACTTCTTTCCCCTGGGGGCACCTAGAGCTGCATTTGTCTGTCTCTCCTCTCTGTCCTGCTCACAACACTCCTGCAGTTCCTATAAAGTTGGTGTTGGAGAGAGAGATGGGGTGGCTGTCCTCAGAGGTTACCCCATTTCCAAGCAAGCAGGCTGGGAAAGGGAAGGAGAAGGGTTGGTGTCCACACTGGCAGCCCAGGCAATGGCAGGAGCTGGGGGCTGGCGGGCTAGACATAAGCCTTTAGTGCCTGGGTCCAAGGGATGGTACCAGTCAGTGCCATCACCACACGCAAGACAGAAATCTGAAAGGGAAGGAGGCAGCACTCACCACCCAATTTAGATGGGCTGAGCTATTTAAAAATCAAAAACGTCCAGTAGCCATAATTTAGCCCAGCAGACCCCTGGGGCCTTCGCGTAAACAAATGGTTCACTCTGGGCAGCCCTGCCTCTCTCCATCTCACCTAAATCTCCAGCTGACTTTGTTCTGGTGTTCTGTGCTCTTTCCTGGGCCCTGAAGCACCTCCATCATGCCCTTCTCTTCCTAACTGACCTATTTCTTCCTGTAGGAGTCTTATGGGTCAGTTTATCCTCTTAAGAGTGCTGAAAGCAAAATTAACAATTCCAACCACTTATACATGAGATTTGATGCTTTTTACCAAAAAGATATTGTCACATCAGGAACAGTCATGCACGGGAAAAGGTGGGTTACCTTCATGAAACAGCGATGGCTGGATCCCAGCAGATGGAAAACATTTGGAAATAGCTGCTTAAAATGGCAAGATGGTCAGGGGCTCAAGGGGCACCGGAACTAGGGAATTAACACCATTGAAGGAAATAGGATTTAGGGGAATAATATTCTACTTTTTAAAATATTTAGGTGAAGCACGTCCTTAATATCTCTGGGTGGATGAAGAGGTCATTTCCCTGGCTACTCAAAGAGAAGCATGGTGGATATGGCGGCATCTGTCCTTGGAAAGCCAAAATGCAAATGTTTGTGGGTGTGTGTGGATGTGCTGTTGAGTCACAATATTGTTAATCATAAGGAAGTTTAGGAATCAAGGCAAACTTTCTCCCACCCCCATTTGCTGCCTATGAATTACCAGCCATCATTCTTTTTCCTTTCCAACTCTTGTAATTGGGGTAGAATGCCTCTGTTAAACAAGCATGCCTCCAGAACTTGAGCTAAGTTAGAGCCCTTTATAAATTAGGCAATAAATAGAATGTGTTTCCCCATCTGGTATCCAAATTTAGGAAATCTGTGATTTTACATGAGCCACCAAGATCTATGGCAAAGCCCAGGGTTCTGTGGTTTTTGCGGGTGTTTGGGAGGCATGTGGTCATGGTAGAGCCACTTCTAACTCTGTCATTTATTACTTGGCCTTGGACAAGTCTTCTCATCTCTCTGTGTGTCTCAGTATTTTCATCAGCAAAATGGGAGTAATAAGAGCACCTGACTCATAAGGTTTTTATTTCAGAAAATGGCAACTTGATTCTTCCAGCTGTTCAAATTCCACATCTTAGAATTATCTCAATGCCTCTGTCTGTCCTCTAGATCCAATTTGTGAGCCAATCCTGGTGGCTCTCATTTCAAAATCAAGCCCGAATAAGACTATTTCTCACCATCACTGACACCACCACCCTGGCCAAAGACATTATCATCTCCTACCTGGATTATTTCACTAGTCTTTGCTATAGGCTGAATACCTGTGTCCCTGAATAATACATATGTTGAAAAGTAATCCCCAGTGTGATGATAATAGGAAGTGGGCTCTTTGCGAGGTGCTGAGGTCATGAGGGTGGAATCCTCATGAATGGGATTAGTGCCCTTAGAAGAGGGAACTTCCTTCCACCTTTCATCAGGTAATGATACAGCAAGAAGATAGCTGTCTATGAACGAGGAAGTGGGCCCTCACCAGTCACCCAATATGATGGTACCTTGACTTTGGACTTTTCCAGCCTTTGGAACTGTAAGAAATAAATTTTTGTTGTTGATGAGGCATTCAGTTTATGCTACCTTTTTAATAAAAAAGCAGCCTAAACTGACTATAGTAGTATTTTAAAAGTTAATTATTGAAGTATAATTGACATACAATACTAATTTCAGGTGTATAACATATTGATTGAACAGTTCTATGCATTACTCAGTGGTCACCACAATAAGTGTAGTCATCATCTGTTACCACACAACATTATTGCAATCTTATTGACTATATTCCCTATGCTGTACTTTTAATCTCTGTGACTTATTTATTTTACAACTGAAAGTCTGTAGCTCTTAAGCCCCTTTATCTATTCTATCTATTCCCCCCTCCTCTCTGGCAACCAGTTTGTTCTCTGCATTTGAATCTGTTTGGTTTCTGTTTGGTTTATTTCGTTTTTTAGATTCCATATATAAGTGAAATTATATGATATTTGGCTTTCCCTGGCTTATTTTGCTTAACATAATAACCTGTAGGTCCATCCATGTTGTTGCAAATGGCAAGATCTCATTCTTTTCTATGGCCGAGTAATATTCCATTGTGTGCGTGTGTGTGTGTGTGTGTGTGTGTGTGTGTCTATACACACACACTACATCTTCTTTATCCATTCATCTATTGATGGACACTTGGACTGCTTCCATATCTTGGTCATTGTAAATAATGCTGCAATAAACATAGGAGTGCATATATCTTTTTGAATTAGCGTTTTCATTTTCTTTGGGTAAATACCCATTAGTAGAATTACTGGATCATATGATATTTCTATTTCTTATTTTTTAGGAACCCCCATACTATTTTTCACAATGGAAATTTACATTTCCACCAACAGTGCACAAGGGTTCCCAA
Source organism: Lynx rufus (assembly GCF_022079265.1). Classification (NCBI taxonomy): domain Eukaryota; kingdom Metazoa; phylum Chordata; class Mammalia; order Carnivora; family Felidae; genus Lynx; species Lynx rufus. The sequence continues at coordinate 196,396,246 of NW_025814834.1, read as the reverse complement.
AAGGAAATGGTTTTGATGAATAACAATTTCGTAGCTGCCATAAAGGAGAAACTGAAGGTCAACATAAGCCTGTCCCAGACCAAACTCTGTTTTTTGGGTAAACTTGGATAAGTTAAAATCACTGTACCTTAGTTTTCACTCTCTAAAATATTCTCTCCCCCAATTCCTTTTTCTACCAGTCCTGTTACACCCTTCAAAAGGGTTAAGAGTTTATTTATTTGCCCACACTTGGCTGGTTTTTTGCTTTTTCTACTGAATTCTACTGACTGGCCTATCTCACAACCTATGCTAATACTTGAGATTTACTGCACAGAGGCTTGGAGGAAGTATCCATCATGCTACATTATTATCAGTCGTTGGGAGTGTCTTAGGCAAAGGCAACAGCATATCCAAAGGCCTTGAGGCAGGAAAAAGCCCAGAGTAGCTAAGAGCATCTATGGCCTGGAAGCTGGCTCCATGTGAGGGCTCTGGTTTCAGGCTGCCTGGGTCAACTTCTCAAGTCCACCTGTTACGTAGGCTTAGACAAGTCCTAGAATGTCCAAGGCTGTTTTCAGTTTTGTATGATAGAGGCATTGATCTCATAAGGATATTGTGAGGATTGAATGCGATAATACCTCTAGAGCACTCAGAACTGTGTCTGGCATGTTCACCGCTATTATTGTTAATATATCACCACTATTTTATCATAATTTTAATTATCCTTTGCCTAGGTCCTTGGTTCAGAGAACTTATCCTTTCTGGCTGTTTCTACCTTTCTAATCCAGTGCCCAAATGGCAAAAATACAACCCCTTGGGGCTGATTGCATTTTTCTTATAGATGCTGCAGCTCAATTGAAGCCCAACTCGTGGCCTTGTGGCCCAACTTTTCAGTTAGCAGTTGTTCTGAGTGCTTGAACTTTGATCAGCATCAGATTCATCTCTCCACTTTTGCCCTGTTTTTTCATAATTGCACTTGCTTTGTGCAGCTTGGGTCAGAGTTATATTCATTGGAGCAATTGTTCTGGAATCCTGACTTTGCCAGGAGCCTCATGTCCACCCATGATGCAATTGTCTTTAAATATCATCTCAGAGTCACACCCAGGAATCTCTCAGAAGCCTTTCAGAATAAATCCTTGTGAACAAGAAGTTGGCTAGAGTCTCTGATGCTTCTCGTCAGCCCTCCTTACCCAGGCAGAGAGGCATCCTTCCCTACTCCTCTGGGACCTACTCCAGACAGCCAGAGGTCAATAGGACAGCCAGAAGGTCCGCCAGATCAGGCCCTCTGGAAACAAGAAATCTCTGTATAGCCAAGGGAATCACTAGTCCCCTATCTGATGGCCTTTCATTCTAAGCAACATGCAATAAACAGACACTCCAATAGGACAAAGGGATTCTGACAGCTTGTAGAGTTCATTGTGGCAGAGATGTGAGCTCAATGGAGCAGGTTTGCTGCCGACATCGCTCTGCAGCATTCACCTACACACACAAAAGGAATAAGGTTTAACTCTTCATGGAGCCTGTCTCCAATTTAGCTCTAATTGTTCATTCATTTAATCAGTTAATCAAGAAGAATTTAATAAACACTTATTATGCTGCAAGTACTAAGATCAGCATTAAGGACACCAATATAAATAAAGCTGCCTCTTTTCTTGAAAAACCCACGTGTCTAAATGCATAGCAAATTACATAATAGTATACAAAATGCTTCAGCACAAGTGAGCATCAAGTATTATGGGAACACAGAAGAGGAAGGGGCCCAATTTTGCCTGCCAGGGGATGTGAACCAGAGATGGCTTCACAGAAAGAGGGACAGAGCAGTTTTGAAGAAACAGAGAATTGGGAGGGTGTTAATAAGGTTATTTTGGTTGCAAGTAACAAAAATGGACGGATTAGTTTAAATAAAAGACAGTTATTGTAAGGGCCCTGGTTGTTTCAAGGAATCCAAGGGAGAGATGAACAAGTAAATCTCAAGAATGGCAAGACCCCAGAAGTTTGGGAGACCTTGGTGGCAGGGATCTAAGATTTTCTTTTCTAGAGAGCATACATGGACCAAACTCTCCTCCACCAACATCTCTACCCATGGGCATCTCTTTTCAAAATTCCAGATTCCTAGAAGAATCTGATCGCCCCACCTGGAGTCAGAGATTCATTCCTGGTTTAGTTAGCTGGACCAGAAGAAGCAGCTCAGCTAGTTCAGACCCCGCCACTGATCCAGGGCAGTTCTATAAGAAGAAGCGTCATCATGGGCTTGATGTCCACCCCAAGAGATGGCTATTGCAATGAGACAGGACATTGTCTCATTGTCTCATTGACAAATGCATTGAGTCATGGAGGCAAAAAGGTCGTGGTGTGATTGTAAAGAAACAAGTTTGGGGTGACTTTCTTTGTGCAACCTGTGCAATCATTATTATATGTACAACAAGTGTCCATTAATCATGTCATATTTTTTATGCATGAAGGGAACCTGTTATTTATGATCTTTTAGTTAAGGTTTGTTGGGTATCTTAAAGAAAAAAGACATTTGTCAGAAACCTATGAGGGGTGCTGAGGGTCACAAATTGAAAGAGATGTAGAGAAGAAATCACACTTGGAACTGGCAGGACCTGGACACTTGGAACTGGCAGGACCTGGAGGAAATCTTGGTGGCAGACATCTCTCTGCCTTCCTCCGGTCACCATCACTGGAATGAATGGAGTTGAATGGTATACAGTATATGTAATAAGGTTTCCAGTGAGTTGGTGAATTGAGGTCTTGTCATAACTTAGAGGATGAACATTAAAGAGTGACTCATCTGTACATTTGACATGCCTGTCTGTCTGTCTCTCTCTCTCTTTGCTGCCCAATGTTCTGGGTATCTCCCTTTTCTAACACCTCGGTTTCTTTTTGGAGAATTACCTCCTTCTGGTGGATCCTTTTGCTCAGTGCCTTGGTACAGTCAAAAATAAACCAATGAATAAAGCTCATCTTTTCAGACTCTGTCTCCCTAAACTTTGAATCCTGAGCAAGGGCACAGGGTGAAACACACTGTTCTTAGTGAGAGGTTTAATCCAGATGTTGGCTTCCCAGCACAGAAGCTGAAGGAGTCCCAGGGGGATGCTCCCATGGTTGATCTTCCTCTCACTGCTCTGGTTCAGACAAGGGCATGCCTAAGACTGAGGAGCAATGATTCAGATCCCCCCCCTCTCCATAGTCATTGGAGGCCCATATTAGGGAAAAAGGAAGACAGAAAATCACCCTTACTCAGGAAAACAGTAGTCTGTTCTTATTGACTATGATACAGAAATTAACTGGAACATTTTGGAATTTCTGTAGCAAGGAGCAAAACAAAATTGTTTAGGAGTTCATGCTAGCTGGACACCATTTATAAAACTACTGTAAGTGTTATAGAGAGAACCCATGGGTGTTGGTTTGAGGTCGGTTCAGGCAGGCATCCACTCTTACTGAACAGTGGATCTACTCTGATTGGTCAATGCAGCACGCTGATTGGTTGGCACTAGTGCCATATTAGCTGGTAAATATTTTGGATCTCACCTGTATTTATTATGTCTAAGCCACTCTGCCAGGTTTTACTGATCTTCACAGACTTCATTTAACAAATAATTTTTAGGTATGGGTCTTACTTTATGAATTTTATTTATCACCCCTCCCCTTCATTGATGGAGAATGGGAGATCAGAGAGGTTGGTTCCCTAGTATCATTTAGTAGTATGACTGGTGAATGCTGGACTCAGGATTTGAACTCAGAGCCCACACTCTTCACTGCTTGGTTATCCTACCTCAATTACCCAAGATAACTCACTTGTGCAGAACGACCCTCACTCTGAATTTATGGCTCTTTGAACCATGGCTTGAAATGTTATTTTTACCTTAACTCTCACTTATCAGGTTGGTAAATTCAGGGAACACAGGTGCAGGTGGAATTTTAGAGTACTGGAGAAACTAGCTTTCAACCAAGGGGTTGAACTACAATGATGATTTTCAACCTTTATTCTTAAAAAAATTTGTTTTAACATTTATTTGTTTTTGAGACAGAGAGAGACAGAGCATGAACGGGGGAGGGTCAGAGAGAGAGGGAGACACAGAATCTCAAACAGGCTCCAGGCTCTAAGCTGTCAGCACAGAGCCCGATGCAGGGCTCAAACTCACGGACCATGAGATCATGACCTGAGCCAAAGTCAGACGCTTAACCGACTGAGCCACCCAGGCACCCCTCAACCTTTATTCTTAACAGTGGATCCTTTTGTTCAAATGCAATTGTATATGGAAGTTCAATGCTAAAAGCACAGAGGCTCTGGGAGTTGCATTGTAAAAACTGCCCCTGGCTCTGATGTTCACCTAAGTGACGTGAGCTGGGGTGGCATGAGTTATCACTCTCCTTGCATACAGTGCTCAGCGTGATCTCTGGGCTGGTATCTTCATTCCCCAGCCCTGCACAACCTGACCCAGGCTATAAGGCAACTGGTCCCTTAGACTATGGGAGGTGTGGCCTGGGATTAGTTCCTGTGATGCTGTTCCTATTCTTCTACTCAAGCTTCTGCCTCCATTTCCTTCTTTCTCCCACAGTTACTACCGAGCTGGGAGACTTGTCCTAAATTCCAGCCTGCTCAGCTCAACCCTAACACACTGCTCAGGCCTTTCTAGGACCCTGCCCTGCCCCCTTTTCTCAATGGCTCCTCTTAACAGACTACTTGAATCATACCAGTGTCACAGGATGTGAGGTTGTGTCCCCCAAAATCAGACCCTGAAGATCCATGTGAAAGTGATTTATTATCAAGGGTTTCCAGGAAAATCTAGCAGGCTAGTGGGAAAGTGGGGCAAATGAAGAAAGAATCCAGGCAAGGTGTGACCTCAAGCAAAATTCTATTTAGGGTAACTTGGGCTTAATTCTGTAAGGGGGTCTGAAGACAACCCAAGTCACACCTCAGAGCTGCCCTAATCAGGAGCTAGGGAGCTAGTGTTTATAGCCTTCTGGGTGTCTGTGTGCACAGGCAAATGAACTCCTGTGTCCCACAACAGCCCTTTAACAAAGAGACACAGGAGCTGGATGGGAGCAAACACACCCTGGCCTGGGTGCATTGAAATGGTGCAAGGATCTGGGGATCTGAGGCAGAGCTGTGAGGGCATGTGCCTCACACACTCCGGATGTTACCCGTCATTAGCTATAGCTCCTCTGCTGTGATCTACAGTCTTGATGATTGACTTCCTTTGGTATGAAGGTGAGCAGACTCTGTTTACTGCCTACTCAATATACATTCTTTCTTTCCTCCTTGCCCACTGAACTCTGATTTTGTTCAGAACAACAATGTGCCCAGTCTTTGGAGATGATCTCTAATTAGTCTCCAATCCAAATGTGACAATACTAGTCCTAGCTTTCCTGGAAATTAGCCCTGGCCTTTGGACTTATTTGGGTTGTGAAATAATAAAAAACAAATATATAGTGGTCTCTGTCCCTGGTTTCTGGCACAGGAGCTCCTAAGTCCCTTGGAATTCCCTAGGTTATAGGAGCCTCTTTTGTTCTAATGAGGTGACTCTTGGTGGGCTTCCACATGGGGGCCAGTCACCAGAAAGATCAAGTCATGATTAGAAGCTTGAAGCTTACAGCTCCACCCCCATCTTCTGGGAAAGAGAGAGGGTTAGAGATTAAGTTGACGATTGATCATGCCTAAATGATGAAGCCTCCATAAAACCTAACATATGGGTTTTGGAGATCTTCCAGGTTGGGAACACATTCATGTGCTGGGAGAGCAGTGTACTTCAACTCCATGGAGACATAGGCTCCTATATTCAGGAGCCTTCTGGACCTGGCCCTATATGTTTCTTCATCTGGCTGCTCTCTTGTACCTTTATTATATCCTTTATTTTATAATAAACTGGTAAATGTGAGTGTTTCCCTGAGTTCTATGAGCCATTCTAGCAAATTATCAAACTGAAGGAAGGAGTCATGGGGACCCTGACTTACGACTGGTTGGTTAGAAGTACAGATGCCAACCTGGGACTTACAACTGGCATCTAAAATAGTAGGGAAGAGTCTTGTGGGACAGCCTTTAACCTGTGGCATCTGATGCTACCTCCATATAGATAGTGTCAGAATTGAGTTAAATTGTAGACACTTAGCTAGTTTGGGGGAATTATTGATGTATAGAGAGAGCCCCTGGGCATTTGGTAAGCAATAGTGAAGTGTGGCAGTAGTGTGACAGTATAGGAGAAACATAGGAGTGAATTTTTCTTGTACAAAGGCCAACTGGACCTGCATGGAAGTCTATTGAATCGTTCTGGGAAGACTTCTACTTCCTGATAAAAGGGGAAAGGCAGGTTGACGCAGTCTCTCCCTTTTCCCCCTTCATCCTTATTCTTGACTTGAGCATGGGTGCCATGTCCAGAGCTGTAGCAGCCATCTTGTAATCATAAAGCAAAATGCAAAGATAAAGACCAAGAGCGTTTCAAAGACCAAAAGCATTTCTGACATCATCCAGCTATTAAGCTATTTCCAGAAGTTTTTTACCTCTAGGCTCCTTGTGGTGTGAGAAAAACAAACTCCTGTTTGTTTAAACCACTTTAAACCAATTTTTCTGTTGCTTGAAGCTGAATTCATCCTCCTAAGCAGGGGCCTGTGGGAGTCCAGCCTGACTTCTCCATGCCCCTATCAGTACTACATAAAGGATGGATGGTGACCTCTTTGGGATGCCCGTCCCAGAGCACAGCCACCTGCTCAATCCTGGTCCCATCTGGTCCTATCTCCTTCCTGTTCTGGGTAAATCATAAAAATGCAAATCTCTTGCAATCAGTCATGAATGAGGAATAGTCAAGGTGGACCAACAGAGTTAGGAAGCAGAGCTTGGCAAGACTTTCCAAGGAGTAGACAGGGAGAAATTCTTTTGTTTTTAGACCTGTAGGCAAAGACAGAGCCGACATAGACACTCCAGAACTATGACAATAATATTGATTTAAAGATACAACTATATATCCAACTGTCATTTATTGAGCATCCACTATATACTTGGTGTTTTATACTCACTATATCATTTGCACAACCACTTGGTGATGTGATTACGATCTCATCCATGTTTCATATGAGAATCCTGAGACTCAGAGAGGTGAGGTAACTCACTTAAGCTCATTTAGTTAGAAAGGGCCTAAGTCCAGGGGTGCCTGAGTGGCTCAGTCAGTTAAGCATCCAACTCTTGATTTTAGCTCAGATCATGATCTGAGTTCCAGTTCGAGACTCACATCAGGCTCCGTGCTGGCAGTGTGGAGCCTACTTGGGATTCTCTCTCCCAAGGGGGAGATCCCAAGGGGGTAATCAACCCTAGCCTTGTGTGCAGTTTACTTCACATCTTCCAGGATCCACTGGACATCCTTCTACAGCCCTGAAATGACAGCCAGTTCTGATGACGACCAGTTCAGATGCCCCATATCAGCACCAGCCTTTAGTCTTGGCTCTCAGAACTGCCACTCCTCACAAAACAAATGTTCCTCTAAAGTGTGCCCAAGCCAGTCCTTGGCAAGCCATTCACCTGAGGAATTCTGAGTCCTCCCACCCACTGGCATTCTTGGGCAAGCTTCCTGGGAATGAGTGAACCCTGCCCCCCTTCTATGTCTGGCTTGTATGTCTCTGAGGGCATATGTATTAGATTAGTCCAACTGAGAGCAAAGTCAGTTTGGATTTGCTCAGACCAAGAGCTCTGGAGACTCCCTTCCTGGCTGGTAGTACTTTTAGGTCTCCCAGATCCCTTTACCTGTTCATTCATCTCTCCCTAAACTGCTGAAAGTGCTATAGCTAATGGCTTATAACTGTGACCTTCTCTGCATATAGCATCTGTGACTGATAGGAACTTCCTGGCCAGGAGAAGCCTGGGATGTTACACTCCCTCCTCCAGGGGTGTCCAATGGCTTAATTGGCTGACATGAGGACACAAATACCTGGCCCCTTTGTCTCACTGAATGACCACTCTGTGATGTGACACTCCAGAGTACCCTTTGGGTCAAGCAAGGTTAAACTTTCCCTGAGGCGACAGACTTTCTTGGCTCTTTCCCATTCCCTATCCTGCTTCCTTCCTTTGTTTACAGGATTTCCTAAAGAGCCCTCTCTCAACAAATGAGAGATTTTGCATCCAAATCTCTCAGGCTCTATTTCTAGGGAGTCAGACCCAAGACAGACACTGTACTAAAACCATGTTTTGCAAATGTCATTAAGCCCTGGGTGCCATTCAGGGACTAGCACTTGAGATCCATTTGAATTTCCTGGCCAGACAATCCCCTAACCTCACAGCATTGTCGTCTGTGGCTATGCACCTCATAGATGGAAACCTTTCTCCCCTCAAGGCTCTATCTCCTCCTGCCCTCACATCCCCACACTGCTCTCTGCTCCTTCACTCCTGATCCAGCCTCACCACTTCCACCCTGCCAGTCCTTCCCAGTCTGTTTCCCAAACAGACTTCCCTGCATAGTTGGACATTTTCCCGAATAGTCCTTGCACTCCCCACCTTAACAGAGAATGAAATCTCCCCAGAGGACACTGCCGCCTTTGCAATCCTCTCAAGTGGAGACTGCTCATTCTGCTTAGGTACAAAAACTCAGGTCAGCATTCTCCTCGCTCCTCATGACCACTTCCAAGCCGTTACGCCTCCACCCTCCTATTAGAGTGCATCTCCTTTGTTTCTCACGCCATCTGGCTATATCATTAAAACTGGCCAATTGCATATCCTTTGACACAGCAATTCCCCTTCATACAAAAATATTAGTGCAAGATGAAAGGATATATGTAAGAACAATTGTAATGGCACTGTTTGAAACTGTTTTTAAAAAAGGAAATTGGAAATAATCTAAATACCCATCAGCAGGAAGCTGACAAAAAGATTGTAGTGCTATTGCACAGAGGGCCACCACACCCCTATTAGAAAGAAGCATAGGATTTTTGTCCCAATGTGGGGAGACGCACATGACATGTAATGGTACGTCGAGCAGAAAAACTATAGCAAATATAGTACAATCTCATTTTGATAAAGGAAAATAACGCATATGTTTTTAAGATTAGAAGGGTTATCTTAGGGTGAATGACCCTTGGTTAGCAATGTCCCTGCAGTTGCTGTTATGGTTATGGCCAAGGAAGTGCTCAAAAGAGCCACACAATCTTTGGAGTCATAAAGTGAGAGCAGAAGCCATGTAGCTCTTGGTATGATATACTGATGCTTGCTTCGATCTCCTAGCTGGGGTCTAATAGGTGGTGGTGATATTTGATGGCTCTGAAAGCCCCATTCATTAAGCTTTTTAAAAAAATACTCCTCAGAGGTTAGAGTGGGAGAGAGCCAAAGCATAAGAGACTGTTAAAAACTGAGAACAAACTGAGGGTTGATGGGGGGTGGGAGGGAGGGGAGGGTGGGTGATGGGTATTGAGGAGGGCACCTTTTGGGATGAGCACTGGGTGTTGTATGGAAACCAATTTGTCAATAAATTTCATATATATAAAAAAAAAAGAAATAAGAAAAAAAAAATACTCCTCAAAGTTGTATATATGATGAATCCCTGTCTCACCACTCCAGATGGGAGAGATCCAAGTGGGACATCTACCGTGAGTGCCAAAATGTTGTCATGAAATTCAAGCTTCATTTCTTTCTCTTCCTATATAAACACCCCCTTCCCAAATATGAATCAAATCAGTCTAGCATCATCTCCTCCCTTCCTATTTCTTGTCAGTAGGGCATTGGTGGAAGTGTGTAGGGTAGACATCCATGGGGAGAATGTGAATTTAGAGGTCCAGGGGGGAGAATTTTTACTTTGCATTGATTACTTTTGTAATGTTTGAATTTGCCACTGGAGTATGTATTATCTTTGTAACAACAAATAAAGATTAAAAATGAATTTAAAAACTGCCTGACCCATTATGTCCACAGTACATTTACCTGAAGAGAAAGCCCTGATGAAGAGAGTCTCATCAAGTGTAGTGCTTAAGAACAGGAACTCAAGAACTTTGTTTCCTGGTTCTAAGTCCACCTCTTAGTAGCAGTGTGACCTCAGATAAGTTACTGCAGACCGCACACTTTGTGCCCTGCACAACTCCAAGGGGCACCATTCACATAGACCACAAGGAGAATGACACTTGGATGTGTGTGATGCAGTGGCACAGGAAAGCCCTGCCTCTCTATGTATCGGCCTCCTCATCTGCAAAATGAGAATGATAGTACCCACCTTCTAGGCTTAGTCTGAGTATTTGGTGAATAACCCATGTGAAGTACATGAAACAGTGGCACTGGAACATTGTAAATATACAGTGAGTGTTAGTTGTCATTACTATTACCATCTCCATCACCACCATCACCATCATGATGATCATCAAGATAAGTCCAGGAAAGGGGTCTGTGTCCCTAGGTCCCAATTCAATCTCTTGGGCACAAACTACTAGCCAAGCTCTCACTCTGTTCAGAAGAAAGACCCTTCCCTTTCCCCAGAAATGAAGTACTGATGGTCTAATGTCTGTGCTAGAGAACTCTTGTTGAAGGCCTGCAGGCAATGGTGGCTACAGAGATGATGCAAATCTGGAAAGTTTCCTGAAATTGCTACAAGCCAGGAAGGAACTCTCCGTGGTCCTGGTTTTATGAAGTCCACGCTGACTGCTGTCTCCATCCTGCTATGTTCTGATTATTGGCTTTGCCACGGGCAACCTCATCAAGATGCCCCCCTTTTTAAGACTTTGCCTGAACTCTGATAACATGTTGCCCTTATTAGAAATATTTTCACTTTAAAGGAAGCTTTAATCCAAATTAAAATAAAATATCTCTGATGGCGGAATTTATAGAACTTTTATAGACAAAAGGGAGAATTTTTGGACTGAAGGGGCTTCCAAAAAGTCCACCCTACAGGTGGCTATTTCCAGCTAACCACGAGAAACGTGTGTCTCTGTTATTCTTGCAAAAGTCTTCCTTGTGGTCTTGTAAATATGTCACCTTGAGTCATATATTCAGGAGCAGAGAGGAAGGAGATATGCACATATAGCAGAGCCTGTGCAGAGAAGGTGATGGTACCAAATCACATTCCAGAATGAAGCTAATGGGAATAAGAGGCAGAACCCTAACCTTACACCCTGAAATGATACAGAGGGAGGGAGTAGTAGGTTGTAGGGAAACTTGGAGTTGCCCCACACATTGATTTCTGGATCTGGCTGGTTACAGAGGAGACTTAAGGCAAATACAAGAAGCCAAAGTTGTAGGCAGTCCTTAGATCTCAGGCTAGGAGTTGGATGTGACCATCGGATTATCCTGACCCTGGTTGGGGGCTGGAGTGGAGGTTTGGGACAGGGAGAAATCTGCCCCAGGTCATAACCCTGCAATAGCTTCAACTGGCCAGCCCTGTAGGTCTGAGATTTGTCTCCCTAGGGATGAGCTGACATGCTTTATATCACCACCCTCACACCCTTTCACTCACTCATTCCCTCCCTCATTTCCCCATCCTTCTCCAGTGCCTGTGCCTTCACTCAACACATCTCTCCTATCCGCTACTCCAGCTGTCAGACTCCTGGGTCACCAACCACCCCTCCCATATTCCTTCCTAGTACAGGCAGACAACTAATTAGAAATGTTCTGTGACTGGAGACTCCTCCATCATCTTCTGTAATATCACTGTGTCTAGAATTATTCCATGCCTTGTATAGGTGCTATGCCTAATCTTTATAGCAAGTCAATGAAGTTTCTTGTTTTAAGACTAAAGGAATGGAGGCTTAATTCTCTTCATCTGTAAAGTGGGAAATATAAGACCTACTTTGTTTGACTACTGTGAGGCTTGGAGATCATATTAGTTTTGTGCACAATATAAGACAAGGTGCTCCACACACTTAGTCTTTGCACCATATCCAACTCTATTTCTAGAACATAAGCTCCTCAAGGGTCTGTAACAGTGCATTTATTAGTTTTAAACTCACTTTACTTAAGGGAAGCTTTGCTTTTGAATAGGGTCCTCTAACAAGCTGTGGGTGGAGACCAGCAATTCATAGAGTAAGTCTCTTTTGAGATAACTTCTTTGTTATGATCTCCCAGTTTAATGTGCCAACTTAGTGGGATAGAATGAGAATCATAATTATCATCATGATAATAATTATTTATTGAGCATCAACTATAAGCCTTGGACTGTGCTGTGCATTTTACAAGCGTGGTGATATTTAATTCAAGCAATGTTGGAGCCAGCCCAAGTTCAAGGTTGCAGAATAGAGAAAAGAGGTTACATCTGCATACCCCTAACCTCTTCCTTATACTCAGAAATTTATCGACCCCTATCTCCAGGCTCCATTACTCTTGAGGTGCATTCCTGAAATACCTTCACCATCCTGACTTTCTTGGCAGCTTAATTGCCCGACAACTTATTTGGAGCCTGCAGAAAACTCAGATCTCCAAGTGCTTCTGCCTCCCTCCCCTTCTTTTCCCAGAATCTCTAGCATTGAGTCTGAAACACACTATCAAACTCTTAATTAGATATTGACATCTAGAAATCTATAATAATACTAATAGCAGTAACTGCTTATTGAGCCCTTACTAACTATATTAGCTCATTTGGCATCGTAGCCACTCTGAGTTAGTACTATTACAATTCCCATTTTACAGATGTGCAAATGGGAGGTTAAGCCATTTCACTGAGGGTCACCCAAATAATAAATGGCAGAGTTGACAGTTGAACTTATATGTGCCTCACTTCATGAACTAAACTTCATACCCTGACACATGAGTTATCCTACCTTTCATATACCTAAGATTACTGTCCCCAAAAGAACAGAATTTCTTCAAGCACATGAGCTTTCCCATGGAGGTAGTCTAAGGTAGAGGAAAAGGTGTGCATTTTCCTTTTGAAGACAGCCATGAGCTTGAAACATAGCCTACCAGTTACTGGCTAAGAAATATGTCTAGAGAAGACAGATATGGACCATGAATTAAGGTCACATCAAAGAAATAAGGATAAGATATAAGAAACTGGGCTATGATGGTTGAAAGTTTGTATCCCCAGGTAAGAATGTCTGCAAGTAAATTCTCTGTTCAGAGGCTAGACAAATTATAGTAAACATTACTAGAACTTCTACAGATCTGATTCTTTTCTTCTTCCTGGGAAGCTTTGAAGTTAGGTGATGCCATGTGACTAATTCTGGTAGAGATTGTAAACAGAAATAATGTGTGCCACTTTGGGGGAAATGTAGTTAAAACTCCTAAAGGACTCTCTAGCCCTCTCCCCTGCCATGGAAAACATGTGTTGAGATGCCAGAGTCACTGATGGAAGGCCATCAGATCCTGAATCACTCCTTGGAAGGAATGGCCTTGGAGGGCCCCTAAACCTGCTGCAGACTTTGCATGAGTAAAAAACAAATCTTTGTTGTGTTAAGACACTGATATTTTGAGGTTATTTGTTACTGCAGCATAACCTAATTTATTCTGATTAATGCTACTGTATAACTCATATACTCACCTGGCCTGATGATTAAAGGGTTGAGAGAAGAATGGCCAGGCGAAGGCCAGTAACTGGCAATTGACTGAGTGGGAAAGATAAGGTGTGGTCAGATTTCAAGCATAGGGACTGAATATCAAATCCTCTTGAGCAAAGAAGGAACAGTCAGGAATGAGCACCAAGAGAAAGTGCCACGTTTCCCCAAAGGGCCAAAGCCAAATACAAATCACAAAGAAAGAGGATTGGTTTTGTATTCACTGCACCCTCTTCTCAAGGTCCTATGCAAGAAGGTGCAGTTGCCTCAGCACTTGGCTTCCCTGTGATATAGTGAGCTCTTGGGAGAATGGTACCAATTCTTGTCCAGATTGGAGCTCCCCCTCAGTACTTTGCTGCCTTCATCGTGTCTCTTGAGTTGAGTGGAATTCAAAAGCTTCCTGACTTATCAAAGAAAAAGGTGCATCTTGCTTGAACTAATTCTGATTTCTTCCCTGAGTTTCCTTCCTGTAGTGCTTGAGGTTGACCTAGACATTTTCTATAGCACAAATTATTTATTCATGACATTATTTGACTAATATCCACCATCCATTTCACATTTAACCCCGTGAGGGCAGCTCTATGTCCTGAAGATTTCTGGATCCCACCATGGGATCTGGTCCATGGTAGGTGCTCCATAACAGTGTTGAATGAGTGAGTAAACAGCTGTGTGTGTGAATTCAAGGTGGGATAGCTTTGCTTCTTGCCACCTGGGTCTGTCTCCTGGGTCTTTGTTTTCCAGCCTTGCTCTTTGCCAGGTCATCAACAAAAGTCATCTAATTCCGACCCTCTTTGTCCTTAAGTCTGCTGACCTCTTTGAATTCTGAATAAAGTTCTTCATTTAAAACTTCTTTGGCTTTTCAGGACAGGAGCAGAGAGAAATGGGCCCTTCATTTAGCTGATTGAACCAACAAAGGAGAAGTTTGAGACAGAAAATGAATATAGATCCAGCTGCAGCAATTAGAGGGGAAATCGATAGAACATCATCAAGAGCATCAGACGCGTGTAAGTCAGCGTCTCCAGGGATGGGTTGGTGGAGCAGTGTTCATTTCATTTTTGTTTTCCTAACTTAATCCCCAGCAAGTGAAGAGGGATAGGTGTGGTGGATGGGGCGGAGGTGGGAGGTGCAGGGGAGGGGAGAAGATGGGCAGGACCAAGGAAAGAGGAACAGGGATCCCTTCTCTTCCCGCTACCACCCCTGCCCATGGTGTGCAAGCCAATGGTAGCAAACTGAACCTCTCACACTGCACTGCTTTGAGATTCAAGCAGGTCTGGGTTTGAATTTCTGACCACCATGTGTTACTAGCAAGTTGTACATGGGAAGGTTATAGCGCCCCCCTGAGCCACACTTTACTCACCTGTAAAATGGGCCTTGTGAGTCCTGCGACACTCAGTTGTCATAAGGAGTAAACAAAAAAATGTATGCAAAGGCCTGACAGAATGCTGCTAGTGTTTAGTAGATGTTGGTTTCTCTAATGCTCCCTTGCTCAGCACGTGACCCAGTCAAGGTACCTTTCTACCTTTTTAGCTTCTTTACCTCATATGAGGCTCTTAGCCTTTGTTGGGACACACATATCTTTGAGTCTTTAATAAAATGTAGAGGCTAAAGGCATAGATTTGAGATCAGAAAAATCTGGGTTCAAATACCCTTTCATTTCTTGCTGGCTGTGTGATCTTGAGTATGTTATACAACCTCTCTGTGCCTTAGTTTCTTCGTGAATAAAATGAGGAAAACAATAGTGCCCATCTTGTAGGGTGTGATAAGGATTAAATCACTAAATATGTCTGAGCTTTGAAGAGTGCCTGGGATACAGTAAGTTTGAGTAGATGTTTGTTGTTGTTAATAAAAGCAATGGAAGCCTCTCTAGTAAAATTCACACAAGCACGCACATGTGTGTAACCTTGTGAAGCCAATTCCCAATTATTGTTTAGTGATTTTTGCAGGGTAGAGTCCAGCCTAGCATTCACTACTGTGCATCACCTGGCCCCTCATCTACAGAATCATAGCTGTAGGTTTATGGAGGCCCCATCTTCTCCTCTGCAAGAGGGAGCTTGCAAACTCTCCCACTGAAAATCAAAGCCATGGTTTTCAGCTCTGTCCACTTGAAAGCCTCAATGAGAGCTCTGCCTGGCAGTAATTTAGGGCACAGACTCTACTTGGGCTTGAGAGAGGGGCCAGCAGTCCAACCCCAAATTTTCAGAAGCCCAATGGACTTTGGGCTGAGTCAAGGTCAACACCCAAAGCGTTGGTCCTGGAAGCAGGAATAAGGCAGCTGTTGGTGGCCCTGATCATGCCAGGCTGAGAATGTACTATGTGGGGCCATAGGACCCACATAGTGGCTCAAAGCACAGGGAAATGAGGCAAGTCTGGAGAGAGGCATGGAGGCATCTTGGTGGAGGGGAGGCAAGACCCCAGCCAACAGATCTGCCATGATTCAGGAGTTAGAGGCAGAAGGAAACACCAGGGACTGGGTCAGAAGCCTGTCAGTAGAAACCAAGCACACAACCAAGACAAAGAGGCTGTGGCTTGGGACTTGTGAGACCTATCTCCAATCCATGTGGCAGACACGACTCCCTCTCAGGAGCCTCTGACCCCAAAGGGCTCCTACCCCACTAGTGGAACCAACCCCAAAGGACTGACCCATCTTCTCCAGATGCCCATGGAGATGCTACTCAGGGCTGCTGCTCCTCTAAGCCAGAGATCGTTGGGAAAGCCTGCGGCAGCCTGTGGGGTCAGGAGGACTCACAGCACAGAGTTGGTCTCTCAGATGTCACTATGCAAATTGGCTGATAAGCAGGGGAAAATCTGGTTCCACCAGATGAAGCTGCCACCCTCCTCCCAACGGGCAGGCAAACCAGCTACTGGGGTGGGCCATCCATGGGGAACTTCAGCTTGGATTTGTTATGTAGGGGGCAATGGAGAAGCAGGAAATGCCTACATTGTCTGGGAGGTCCTATCCTACAGGGGGCAGACAGTGATGTAGCTCCTGCATGAGGCAATGTCATGCACCTCATTAACCACAGATTCCAACATTTTTCCTTGGAGATAGTGGAGTGGGAAGAAGAAAAGACTTGAGCATCCACTAGGCCTGGGTTGAATCCCTGCTCTGTCACTTGTTAGTTGTGAGACTTTGGACAAGGGCCTTTACTTCTTTGGCCCTCAGGTTTTGTTGTTGTTGTTTTTTTTTTTATCTGTAAAATGGAGAAGAATCATATCAACTCTAACAAGGATCCCATCTTGAGTCTAAATGAAATTCAGGTGTATGTGGAGTGAGCTTACCAGAAACTGGTTGGCATAAGAATTAATGTAACATCTCATCCAGTCAGCCAGCCAGCCACCCTTCCACCCATCCATCCACCCAAGCTTAGCTACAGTTTCACCCTCTGTTCCAGTAGTAAAGCTGGATCAATACAGTGTGTATTTGAGGCCTCAGGAGTTATGTGGCTGTGCCTTCAATCCAAGATTAACACAAAATCTCTTTGTGTAGAGCAATCGATTCTCTCTACCATGAGACTGATGTAGAGTCCCTAGACCGAGACTTAGGCAAAGAGTGAGAGGAAGGACAGGCATGGGGAAGAGAACCAAGGTGGAAAGTGGCCTCCATAGAGCCACAACCTCTGTTCACAATCAGGTTGCCCTGGTGACAAGGGCATTCTGCTGGTTCCCACAGGAGCAAGGAGTAGGGCCTGCCTTTTTATATGTAGTAAACTTCACATGAGAGGGGAGGGGTAGAGGCAGGGTTAATAATTATGCCACTCACTCATACCTTTATTCAACTCATTATCTGTCCTATTCAGATCACAGAGATACATGGGACTAATCCCTGCCCTCAAACCACCAATGGTCTTATACCACCAATCACTTCACACTGGGCATCTTCTGTGGAACTCAGGTGAGTGTCTCTTTGGCTATCAGTCCTCAACTTCAAACATAAGACAGGTAGCAATGTGACTCACCTTGAAATTAGGGGTCCATTACTGATAGTCAACACTATATATGAATTTTGCTAATTCTATCAAATCTTATTATTTTGTTCATGACATTTTATTGTCTAAATACAAAAGTAGTTCTTGATTAATTCAGAAGATTTAGACAACACATAGCAAAACACAAGGAAAATAAAAATCAGTAATTCACCATCAAGTAAAACATAAATATTTGGAAAGTACATGTTTCTAGATACACACACACACACAGGCACACAACATTTATGGAGTTACCTATATTGTTTTGTAGCCTGCTTTTTTCACTCATCCATCTGTTGCAAACATGTCACTAAGTATTCTTCTATAACTTCAGTTTAATGATTCCATAGTATCCCATAGTATGGATATTCCATAAATTGTTTAACCAACTGCCTATGGTTGAATATGCAGATTGTTTCCAGGTTTCATTAACATAAATAATTCTTTATCGAATATACTTACACATTAATAGTTGCACATATATTTGCTTTAATCATTTAGATAAATTCATAGGAATACAATTACTAAGTCAAATATCTATATGCACATTTTTAAGGCTTTTGATAGGTATTATCAAATTGCCCCCTGAAAAGTTTGTACCAAACTACACTCCCTCCAGCAGTGTACAAGAATGCCCAATTTCCCATACTCATTGTGGATTTAATTTGCATATCTTTTGTCCCCAGTGAGCCTGAATGTTTTCTTCTATGTTTATTGTCTATTTGTAATTTTTCTTTAGTGAATTGCCTACTTATGTCAATTACCCATTTTTATGGGGGTGCTTATCTTTTCCATTTTGACTTCTGAGAGCGTAACCTATAGATCAGCCTTTTGTCTATAATATATGTTTATTACATTTTCCCCCACTGTGTCATTTCCTTTTAATTTTGCTTATGATGATTTTGACCCAGTGAAGATTTTTCTATTTAAGTAATCAAATTCATCAATCTTTTCCTTTATTGTTTTTGTTTGGAAACGCTTGAATGCTTGGTAATGCTTAGAAAGGCCCAAACACCCTAAGTTTATAAAAACATTCCTCTGGAATGTTTCTCTAACATTTTTCATGGTTTCAATTCTTTTATATTTAACTCTTTAACCTCTGAATTTTATTTTGTTGTATGTTACGCAGTAATTGCTGTAACTTAAACTTTTTTCCCAAATAGTGAACAAACCCTCCCAGAGCCATGTCATCCTTTCTTTCTTAATCTGAAGCACATCTATGCAATTTAAATGATACCTGACAGCTCTGGAGGAAAGAGTGATTCCTCTGAAGGGAGTAATAGATGGAAGAGAAGATGGGAACAGGATGCTTTCATCTTTGTCTCAATTGGGTCCTGCGTGTCCATCATTATTTATCCAAGAATGTTTGCAAAATACCTACAATGTGCATTCTGGAAGATGTTGGGAATAGAGGGAGAGTAAGAGCATTTCTGCTCAGTGCTTTCCAATATCTACATCAGATGTGTAGTGGATGCTGTGGTGTGCCACCCAAAGCCCCCTGTAGGATTAAGTCACTTATTCCCCAAGAGGTCAGGAATGTTGGCAGTGGGTGGCTCAAATATCAGAGGTTTCAGAGGTGTCCTCCTTCCTTCAAAGGGTGCTGCCTCATCCAAGGTGATATGCCTTCTCCAGGGACAGCCTATATCCCATAACTGATCTGTGAGTAGGGTCAAAGACCCAATCCCCTTGCCTTAATTCTGGCCAACTGAGAAGGGTCACTCTAGTTTTGAAGTGCCCTGTAGTATCTGCTGAGATCTCAGACACAACTACCACACCTCAACTCAAACTTCCCTTCTGTCTAATCCTGTCTCCCTCATTCATTCCCTTCAGGAGTTCCTGACAGCACACCCTCCCATGCCCCCATTCCTACACAATAGATTTCCTGTGTGCAAGTCTCTATCTCCCAAGACAGGTATAAGGTCCTGGATTTTGCTTGGCTGAAAACAATGGATGGATGCAAGGTGACTCCTGGGGCCACAACATGCTGGCATGAATGAGGCTCAGTGAGGCAGGCTTGGTGCCATCTTCTTTACCTTTCTCACAAGAACTTTAATTCAGACAGTGTATATTTCTCAAATTACATGATGCGCTCCGAGCAAGAGAAGGACTTTTTGTAACAAAAGGATGAGCTTTAGTTTTAGAAACAGAATTATGTTTTCCAAATTCCTCTCTTAAATAAACTTATACCAATTAGGCCCGCGCTCAAGGACAACATGCTAATAAATGCCACAATTTAATTGGCTTGTTCTCACCAAACCTACCTGGTGGTGCTTCATTTCCTTGATCTGAACAAAACTGGGCCCTTGTACTTTGGACTTTAAGCATAACTAACTTCTTCTCATAAGAATATTTACATAATTGCTTCCATTTATTGGCTGATTTTGGGCACGCACATCTGTGTGAGTGTCTATGAATTGTGTGTGTGTGTGTGTGTGTGTGTGTGTGTGTGTGTTTATGGGAGGCATAAAGCTTGACACTGAGGACTGGATTTCTTTTCAGATCAATCACCACAAAGGAGACAGATGTACAGCAGCTCCTCCTGAGATGTCTATATCTAATCACATATTTTGCTGTTTTCACTTTTGGCTGCAGCAAACTCAACTCAACAGCTCCAGACAATAAGAAGATTTATTATCTTATATTACAACCAGTCCAGAGGTAGGGCAGCTCCCAGGTTGATTAATTCAGCGGCCCATAGATGTCATCAAGGACCCAGGCTCCTTTTATACTTTCTGTCTGCTATCCAAAATATCTTTGCTTTGTCTTAAGTCTGGTTCTCCCCGAAGCCTTAGCCATTTCCATGCCTCCCATCCAGACCTGCTGACATTGAGAAAAAGACAATACCTTCTTTTCCATGGGTGTGATTTCAGGAGTAAATGAATCTCTCTAAGAAGCTCTTTTGCAGACTTCCCTTACACTTTACTGTCCAGAACTGATTCCCAGTCCCTGGAAGTGGAAATGGGAATAGCCAAGACTGGTTTAGACTCATTAGGACTTACAGCCAAGGCTTCTCCTCTGAGGGACAGGGCAACACAAGGAAGGTAGATTTAGAACCAACTAAGCGTTCCATTGGGGAGGAGCAAGGCAGAGGTGGTAATGGATACTGGGGGTAGGCAACCATTATGTCCTCCATAATTACCAACTCATGTGACAAAGTGGGAGCAAGAATGTTTTGCTTTGAGAAAGAGCTTGGGAGAAGTGCCAGGCAGGGAGGAAGATGAGAGG
Organism: Lynx rufus; assembly: GCF_022079265.1. Lineage (NCBI taxonomy): Eukaryota > Metazoa > Chordata > Mammalia > Carnivora > Felidae > Lynx > Lynx rufus. The sequence goes on along the minus strand of NW_025814834.1, from coordinate 196,375,628 downwards.
AGAGGAAGAGCTTCACACTCACAGGTGTGCAGGGACGTAGATTCCCTTGTGCCCAGTGAACAGCACTCACTGCTGGTCTGCTCCTCAGTAGCTGGCATCCAAGCCGTTTGGCATCAAACCTTGACCACATTCCCTCTGCCTCCTTTCTTAAAGATTCTCCTATAATTGAGCAATCACAGAGAAGGGGCCAGCGGGGACCAAGATAAAGAGAGCCCTAAACAGCGGGGTTCTCTCTGAGCTGTCCACAGATCTTCAAAAGCCTTGGGTCTATCACACAAGGCCCCAATCCTTTGGACAGATCTTTAGCATAATCTTTAGACTGTAAAGGTTAGAGCAAATATTAGTAGGGATAAAAGACATCCAAAAGAGGAGGAAGAGGTCACTACAATCAAACACTGAGCTACTATGTTTGTCCCTTGCCTCTTGGCCCAGACAAATGACATGCTAAGGCATTTAAAAACACTTGCAAAGGCAATAATTGCCCAACTGTGATTTGTTGATCTTTGAGAAATCATGAAAGTCTGGTAGCCACTGAAAGCCTGGAAACAGGCAAACGTCATTCATATTTTCAAAGCCTTGGAAAGGATGAGTTCTCTCAACCATTGTCTGCACCCAGGAAAGCATATCCAGTGCTGGTAGGGGCTGGACGCTGAGTGCCCCGATGAGGACTCAAGGCTCCTGTCAGGCTGCACAAGCACATTTAGAACAAGTCATGTCATACTGACCTGATTTCGTTCTTTGTCAGGGACACTTGAGGATGAGAGCAGGGACATGTGGTAGACATGAGGTCAGGCCCTGGCTGCCCCAGCTGTGCCCAGCTACACAAAACAGAATGTCTCTCAAGCCAATCTCGCTCTATCTCAGTGGTGAATTAGGTGCTGCAGAAACATCTGTCTGCTTCAGGCATTTGCCTCCTGCTGGGATATCCCAGCACTACTCACTAAAAACACCAAACAAACCAACAGAGCTCCTGAGCCCAGCAGTCATGCATTCACCTATTGTCCTCTTCAGTTACTCGCTCATCTATCCCTCTGCCAGACATTTATGTGTGCTCACCAAGTGAAAGGGTGATGCCAGCATTAGAGACACAGTGAGAATAAAACAGACACAGTCCATGCCAGCATGGCACTTACAGTCCAATGGGACCTTATAGGAGGGCCACCGAATCCACCCCCTTGCATTTGAACAAGAAGAGTTCTTCTCAAACTTTGAAATACATACATCTTGTTAAAAATGCACATCTGATTGAGTAGATATGGGATGGACCTGAGATTCTGCATATCTGATAAACTTCCAGGGGGAGCTCATGCTGTTCATTATCAGACACACTAATTTTCACTAGTAGTGAAAAACTAGCACACCTCATATGGCAGGATGCTAATTCTCTGTCCTAAGAAGATAAAATCCCTGCCATCTGGGCAGAAGTCTTGTATCAGATGAGCTCCACTCTCCTCCAAGTCCAGGACTTCTTCCTACTACTGACATCACTCCAGCCAACTTAAGCCTGTTTCCTGGAGGTTCCTTTGTATACACGTAGACTCTCTGAGTGCCAAGGAAAATGGAGAGAGATGATCCACATATAATCAATTCTACCAATTCCCACAATCTCTTCCCCTCCTGAAGCTGGTCATCACCATCACCATTATTTTTATCACCATTATTACCATAATCAATCATGCTCATAATGACAAACACTGATGAGACACTTAATGTTGACCAGGCATTGGTCTTAGCATGTTACACATTTAAATCTCACAAGCCTATGAGGTAGGTCCTGCTAATAGGTAGGTACATGTTAATACTCCCATTTTTCTGACTGGGGAGCATAGGCACAGAGTAGGTAAGTAACTTGCTCAAGTTCAGAAAGCAAGCATAAAAACCAGGCTTCCTGGCTCCAGGGTCCATGATTTCAGTCATTTTGTACTACATTTTACCAGAAAGGCTAAAGACTTTGTATTCCTCCATTGTGAATTCCAATGGAAAGTGCCAAAGCCAAAAGGGGGAGAGCCTCTGATCCCTCTGACAGGTCTCTGTGGTGATGTAGTTTAGGAGGAGGAGGAAAAGGAGGCTGAGAACAGGCAGAGAAAAACAGAGTTAGAAGGCACTGGCGGGATAGACTTGAAGTCTTGGTGAGATTAGATCTCCCTGTTAAATTGCCTGTAACTTGTGGGTGGACTTGGGGAGCCAAGGAGAGGCAGAGGTTTGGAGGCAGGATGTGGCTGTTCTTGCATAAAGATCAGGCACCAAAGAAGACCATTTTCCTGCCTCTCACAGCAGAGGCTGGAAAGCGATACAATCTGGGCATGCAGACCATGGGTACCTAGGGGTCCAGATGGGGAGTTCCCTTTCTGACTCAGTGCAGGAACAGCCCCCTAAGGGTGTCCTGTGACTAGTCTGCCTGAAAAGGTACCCCAAGGAAGGCAGCCACATATCACTTTGTTCTCTACTCCATTTTCTCCATCCCAACCTTTTTCAGTATAAAAATGATGATGCCCTGAAGGTACAGGGGACACAGGAGATGAAAACCCCATGAAAAATGAAAAAAAATCATTTAAAATATATTAAAGAGGCAGCTTGTTTACATTATTATTGTCCCCAAACAATTTCATAAGCTTAAACTGACTTCTAAACTTAGCCTTGGGTTTCCCAAACCCACTTTGATCCATTGGAGTAATTGACAATTACATGGAAACAAACTTCACTCTAAATGCACTACCCCTAGCTGAAGCCTCAGGAAGATCAGGCTGATAAAAGACCCATTCAATCATCCAGACCTCAGTCTGGTGCTGGATGACAGGTGAGCACAGTGGGGTGGGCCATCTGAGCCCTGGCTATTGTTGTGTTACATGATTTGGAGTGAGCCCAGTACAACCCCCAGGCTTCTTTGACATGAATGTCCAGCTTTTACTTATTCTATGCCAGGAAAGAAGATAATTTCAGGGTCAAAAGAGCCATGACTTTTCTTTCCTCTTATAATTTTTCATGTAACCCAGTTGGTGACTTCATTATTCTGGAACTTCCTTGTCCACTCTTGCAAAATGGGGGACAAAATTGATCCTGGAGTAAGGTGAAAAAAGTCTTGGATTGTCAAGACACCCAGGGTCTCCTAGTTAAGCCATTCTATACTAGGTTAACTTGAGCCAGTAATGTCCCCTCTCCTGATACTTGCATCCTAATCTGTAAAATAAGGGAATTGGGCTAAACAGTCTCCAAACACACTCACCTTCAATGAATGAGTGAGTATCTTGAGTGGCAAAAACTTAGGATGGGGGTGGAAGGTGGCCAGAGGTCAAATGATGATGGGGTTTGGGCTGCTGGGATATAGACTGTGCAACTGTACTGGAGAGCAATGTGGTGGGACCATGTCGACTAAGAAAGCATATACTCTATGACTCCACGATTCCCCAGAAAAATTCTCACATCAGTCCACAGGAGACATGCACAGGAATGCACATAGCAGCAAGGCTTGTAGGAGAGGAGTAAGAGGTCAGCTAGGTGTTCTTAAAAAGCATTGGAAGCAATGAAACCAGGTGCATGCATGACAGAGTGGAAAAAAGTTGACCCAGTGCTGAGTGAAAAGACAGGAAATATAAAAAGACCTTTAGCACAGTACCACTTCCGTAAATTAAAACAATCCTTATTTTCCAAGGATGCACAGGAATTCAAGAATACACACAAAATGTATTCATGCAGTTGCCTTTAATAAGGAGAGGATTAGTGAGAGAGGAGCACGCATAAATAAATGAAATCAAGAGTGGTCTTACATAGATCATGACATTAGCATCCCACAGAACAAGGAGTGTATGTGATAACTTGACCTCTTGTATCTGAGATCCAAAAAAGATCCCCAAACAAAACAAAACAAAAATCCCACTCTAATAATGAAAAGTATTCCTCACTTTATTCATGTAGGGGATAGGAAACAAACAATTTTTTGGTTTTTTGTTCTATGTTTTAGGTTTTTTAAGCAGGAGGGGATGATAACATTTTGTTTGGGATTTAAAATGACTTCTCAGGTAGCTCTGGGGAGCTCTCTTCCCAATAAATTGGGGAGAGAATATCTGGGGTTGGTGAAACCAGTGAGGAGGCTGCAGCCAAGTCTGGGAGTAAATGGTATGATTGAATGAAGGTCATGGCTGGGTGGGGTAGAAGAGGGGGAGATGCAGGTGAGCCTTTGAGGAAGGGATGAGCTTGTGAGCTGGTGGGTCACAGGGGAGGCTAGCTCTGGTGTAAGGAACAGTATGGACCCATCCAGAATCAGGGGCAGAGGTGGTAAAAAGAGCAGAGCCTCAATAGCCCAAACTCTTTGGAAGAGCTCAATAGGAGCTCCAGAGCTAAGAGGGTGTTCCCCAGAGGCAGTGCAAAGAGATGCCCTCAAATAGGATAGCTGAAGCTGAGAAATAGGGCTAAGTACAGCATGGGGGGTAGAAGGGACACAGATGTGGTGCAGCTGGCTCACATTGGCTCAGGTATTTTCAAGCCATTGACAGTGTGAAATTGGCCATGGTGGGAGTATTTACACAGCAGAAAACAGCAAATGCTACCAGAGTTCTTTCCTTTTCCCCAGAGAGCTGGTTAACCAGCACCCTACTGGGGGCTGGTGAGAGAGAGGCTGATCTCAGACTCTTTCCCCCAGCATCCTTCACCCACATGTGGAGGCCACAGCCTGTGGGAGGGGGGCGAGATGGACAGGCCTGGGAGGAGCTCTCCATGGCAGTGAGATGGGCACAAACAGGGCAGGCAGGGCAGACGTCTCCCTCCTGCTGGAGCTGCAATGGGGACTGGAGGAGAAGCTGAAGCACCTCACCTCATGCCCATTGGCCAATTTAAAAACTTGGGGTAGGGTAGGTGGCACCAGTCAAATGGACATAGATGTAACTTTTATTTTGTCATGTGATGGACAGTTATTAGTACTTCATTGTTGCAGAATATGTAGAACCATGACTTTTGCTTTGCAATTTCTACAGCCTTTCCTGTACTCAGGGAAATTTTTATTTTTCAAACACTCAAAAATGGTTCCCTTTTGGGAACTTGGGAGTGAAAGGAACATAGGCCCCTTTCTCCAACTCAAGTATTGTCTATAGTGACAATGATTATAATGACATCTTATAAATGTTTCCCATGTACCAGGCACCATGCTAAGTACTTCACATGCATTTTGCCCTGTGAAAATTGCTATTATTTTTTAAAAAAAACTATCTTTAATTTTAATATACCATAACATGATAATTAGAAACAGGCACAACATTCAAACAAGATGAAAATACCTGAACATATTAACAGTAGTTATATCTAGATAGTGAAAGTAAGGCTGGCTTTGTTTTTTTCTTTCTTTTTCCCCACAGTTTTATTGAGAAATAATTGACATTTATCATTGTATGAGTGTAAGACCTATGCCACAATGGTTTGATTTACATGTATTGTAAAATGATGACCACAATGGGTTCAGCTACCATGCATCTTCTCATGTAGATACAATAAAAAAGAAAAAAAAAAGGAAAAAAAACCTTTTTTTAGGGAGGGGAGGGTGGGTGATGGGTATTGAGGAGGGCACCTTTTGGGATGAGCACTGGGTGTTGTATGGAAACCAATTTGACAATAAACTTCATATATTGAAAAAAAAAACTTTTTTCCTTTTGATGAGAACAATACTAGTTCTCCCAATCTATAAAAGTTAAAAGCCTTTCTATTTGTGTCTTCTTCAATTTTTTTCCTTCATCAATGTCTTGTAGGTTTCAGAATAGAGATCTTTCACCTCCTTCCATAAATTTATTTCTAAGTATTTTATTGGTTTTGATGCTATTGTAAATGGAATCAATTTCTTTCTTTTTCAGAAAATTCATTGTTAGTGTAGAGAAATGCTACTGATTTTTTATGATAATTTTGTATCCTGTAATTTTACTGAATTCATTGATTAAGCTTAAAAGTTTTTTTGGTTGGGTCTTTAAGATTTATCTCTATGAAATCATGTCCTCTGCAAATAGACAATTTTCTTCCTTTCCAGTTCTGATAGTATTTTTTTCTTGTCTGATTGTTCTAGCTAGGACTTCCAGTACTATGTTGAATAGGAGTGGTAGAAGTGGGCACCCTTGTTCTGAATCTCAGAGGAAACGGTTTTGACTTTCCACCATTAAGTACAACGTTAGCTGTGGGTTTGTCATATATGGCCTCTACTATGTTGAAATATGTTCCTTATATGCCTGATTTGTTAAGAGTTTTTATTATGAATGGATGTTGAATTTTGTCAAATGCTTTTACTGCATCATGATTGAGATGATCATGATTCTTTTCTTTCATTCTGATGTAATGTATCTCATTGATTGATCTACCTATATTGAACCATCCTTGAATCCGAGGGATAAATCTCACTTGATCATGGTGAATATTTTTAATGTGCTGATGAATTCAGGTTGCTAGTATTTTATTGAGAAATTTGCAACTATATTCATCAGGGATATTGGCCTCTAGTTTTCTTTTCTAGTAACACCATTTTCTGGTTTTGGTATTAGGATAACAGCGGACTCATAAAATGAGTTTGGGAGTGTTCCCTTTTCTTCAATTTTTTGGAAGAGTTTATGAAGGATTGGTGTTAGTTCTTCTTTAAATGTTTGCTAAAATTCATCAGTGAAGCCTTCTGGTCCTGAGCTTTTCTTCAGTGCAAGATATTTGATTACTGATTCAATTCTTACTAGTAATTGGTCTACTCAGATTTTCTATTGCTTCATAATTCAGTCTTGGTAAGTTGCATGTTTCTAAGATTTTTTCCATTGTTTCTAGGCTGTTCAGTTTGTTGGCATATAGTTGTTCATAGTAGACTCATGATTCTTTTAATTTCTGTGGTATCCATTGTAATGTGTTTTTTTTTTTTCATTTATAATTTTGTTGATTTGGGTCCTTTATCTTTTTTTCCTAGGTTAGTCTAACTAGGGGTTTTTCATTTCTGTTTTCTTTTCAAAGAGCCAATTCTTTATTTGGTTAATTTTTTTCTATTGTTTTTGTCCTATTTCATTTATTTCTACTCTAATCTTTATTATTTCTTTTCTTCTGCTAACTTTGGGCTCAGTTTGTTCTTTTTCTAGTCCCTTCTGGTGTAGAGTTAGGTTGGTTTCTTTGAGATCTTTCTTGATTCTTAATATAGGCTTTTATTGCTATGAACTTCCCTCTTACAGCTGCTTTTGCTACATCCTGCAAGTTCTAGGATGTTGTGTTTCCACCTTTGTCCATCTCAAGAAATCTTTATTTCCCTTTTAATTTCTTCTATGTTCCACTGGTTGTTCAGGAGAGTATTTTTTTAAGATTTATATGTGTTGATAAATATTCCAGTTTTCCTCTTGCTGTTGATGTCTAGTTCCACTCCATTGTGGTTAGAGAAGATTGGTATGATTTAAATCTTTTTTAATTTACTAAGGCTTTTTTCACCTAATATACAGTCTATCCTAGAAAATGTTCCATATTTGCTTGAGAAGAATGTATATTCTGCTGTTGTTGGATAGAGTATTCCATATATGTCTGTTAGATCCATTTGGTTTATAGTGTTCACATCTGCTGTTTTCTTATTGATTCTCTGTCTGGATGATCTATCCATTGTTGAGAGTAGGATATTAAAGTCCCCAACTATTATTGTATTACTGTATATTTCTCCTTTTAGCTCAGTTAGTGTTTGCTTTATATATTTAGGTGTTCCACTGTTGGGCACATAAATATTTATAATTGTTATATCTTCATGATGTATTGCCCCTTTGTCTTACATAATGACTTTCTTTGTCTCTTTTTACCATTTTTAGTTTAAAGTTGAAGCCCTGAAGACAGGGATGTATATGTGTGCCACTGGATGAGAACAGTTGGATAGGACTGCTGGCTTGATTCCCTGCCCAAGTGAGGTTGTAGGATGGGCTCCAAGGTTGCCTAAATTCTCCAGTCAGGCTTACTAGATGGTCAGGTCTGGGTACTATACTCAGTACTAGATGGAGCTATGAGTTAGCTTTCCTGCCTTGGAAAGGCAGCAGGATGCAACTCAGTGCTATTGTTTGGGGACCTGAATCAGGCCAGAGTGTACAATGAATTTCCTGGTCAGGTGAAACCACTGATTCTGCTATGCAGATGGAGCAGGCCATGGGCTATGCTCTCTGTTCAAATGTCACTGTACATAGGGTCATTGAATGGGTTATGGAACTTCCTGTGTGCTGTGGTTAGGTTTTCTGGTAGAATAGTCTGAAGGTTGTATTCATCAATGAGTAGGGCTATGGATCACATTCCCTGACTGGGTACAGCGGGAGAAGCAGCTTTAAAGCCGGTACAGCTCTTAGTTGATTGTCTTAACTCAAGTTGACCCACACCCCAAGTTCTCTGATTAAATAGGGTCATTGGCTTTGCTCTGCAAACTATCATCTCTGCCTGCCCAACTCTCTGCTCAGGTGCCACTGGGCCACACAACTTCCAGAGGTTGTTTCCAGCCCTTTTGGTCAGAAGAGGCCAGAAGATATTCTTCACAGTGGGTGGGGTTATATCACAGTTCCCCCAGCTGGGTGGGAGGAGAAGGGGCTGATTGCTCAATTTCCCAAATAGACACTCTCCCAAATGCTCCCCTTTGTGCTGGAGGCAATCAGCTCTGCCTGTTTCTCCACTCGAGCACTGCTGGGCTACACTGCTTCCAGGACTTGTCATCAGCCCTTCTGGTCAGATGGGGCCAGAAGGTACTCTCCACAGTGGCTGGGACTGTGAGTTAGCATTTGTCTGACATGGGCACACACAACAGGCTCTAGGGACAGCAACACTCCTCATTTAAGGATCTGAATCAGGCAGATCTGCTCCCCATCATGTTCCCTAGTCAGAGTATACCTCTGACTTGGTTGTGCAGATGAGTAAATCCTATGGTTGGGATTACTTCTTGGTCACTACAGGTATGAACCTGGCCTGCCATGATCCACTTGCTGGTTGTTGCAAGCCTCCCCCACTTCTCCTTCACAGTCAGATTCTCAGTGGTTGAGCCCCATAGATTCCCTTTCAATGCCAGTGGTGTGAGATCAGAGTAAGGGCTCCTTCAAAGAGACCCACAATGCTGGGGAGGATGTTGGTTGTCCCCCCCTGGGTCTCCCACTGGAGGAGCTGGAGGCTCAGGGGAAACCTCTTGACATGGGGCTGTGCTTGCATGGGGGAGGTGCAGTGCGGTCATTGTGTAAACACTTCTCTTACCCTTTTAATGCAGTCTGTCTTGGTCTCTGTGGTGCAGGGAGTGCTTCAGCCTCATTCCTGTATTCTAGGATTCCCTCAATGGTGTCTCGTTCTTGAGTAGGTATTAGCCATTCTTCTTGTGAGGGGAAGTAAAGTCAGGAACAATCTATGTAGCCACATTGATGACATCACTCCCCACTCTGTGAGAATTATTATTCTCATTCTCTATTATTCTTACTTTATAGAAAATGAAATTGAAGCTCATAGAGGTTAAGTAACAGCCGAAGATCACACAGCAAGGAGAGGGAAGGATGGAACTGACCTTGAGTCAACTTGTTCTTAACTTTTATATCCTATTTGCCTCTTTTTCCAGATGCCCCTCACTTTGGGAGCAGGATAGAAATTTTTGTCAGACCAGCATACTTCCTTTTGTCTCTTCTACGATTCCTTCTTTCCAGCCCTGAAATTCTCCTTCTTTCCTTTTTCCTCTGATTTGAACAACAAAATCCAAGCTGCAGTCTTCCAAAGCCTTTTGGGAAAAGATGGTGTTGCCTGAGCAGGACAAGAAGTCTTGAGTCTGGCCTCACCCACAAACATTTATGTACCTAATGTGGAGACTGGCAAACACTTTCTGTAAAGGGCCAGATAATAAATACTTCTGGTTTTGCAGGCCATATGGTCTTTGTTGTAATGACTCAACTCTGCTGTTGTAGCATGAAAACAGCCAAAGACAGTATGTTAAAGACTGGGCATGACTGTGTTTCGATAAAACTTTATTTGCAAAAATAGACATTGGGTCAGATTTGGTCCACAGGTCCCAGTTGCCTTAGGAAATCAGATAAAGAGCCCAATACTACTTCAGGGGCTGCTGATAGGGAAGGCTTAGCTTGGGTTGCTGCTTGGGGCAGGTCAGCTCTGGTCACACTTGTCACAGGAGCCCTGAGGTGTCCAGGAGTCCAGCAGAGAATCCATGTTTCTGAGGCAGGGAAGATAAATTTCAATTCATTCTTTCATCCTTTGACTCATATTTTTCTTCTAACTCAGCCCATTTATCAAGCCCTATGTGACAGGACTTCCCATTCACTACCTCATGTAATCCTCATGCCATCCTTGTAGGGTCAGGGTCTCACTGATCGACCTTAACCCTAGACTTTTAAGCCAGATTTGCCCACCTCAATCAGGGATAGATAAACTTGGGCCTTGGGCATTCCAGATCCTCTGCCCCTTGCCTTTCCCATCTCCCAGCAAGCATGGGCCTTTTTACTTTTTCCACTCCTTTCTCACTCTGTACCCACCTCCACCCCTATTTTTGTTACTCCTTGCACTCTACCTTGGGAAACATTGGCTCTCTTGTGCTAACTTTGAGGGTCCCAAGGACACATGTCCCTATCATCTGGCTTATCCCTATCCTGTCTACTTATCTCTGCCACACACTGGTGCCCCCTGGAGGTTATCTGGTAATTGTCAGTCAAACAGGTGAATCTCCTCACCAAAGACCACAGAGCCAGGCAGCTGGGTTGAACCCAGGTACTCTAAGCTCAGTGCTCTGGACACCATCGGGCTACAGGGCAAGAGCAAGGGATGGCCCCAAGATCAGGCTACTGATCTCAAGGGACTGATGTTTCTTCCCTGCCCAGAGTCTGGGAGCCACTGGAGACAGAGCTCAGAGGAAATGACTTTGTACAACAGATGAGCCTCAAAGTTGATTTCCCAGGAGGAATCCCACAAGGCCCTTGAAACGTGGACATCAAGGAGAAAAATCAATCATCTTTTAAGTCTTCACCTTGATGATTGAACTGCTGCTGCCAGACTCTTTTTTCTTTCTCTCAAGTCCCTACATGTGGCCTTTCTCTTTCTCTCATGTCCACATTTTCCCTCTCTCATCTTTAAAGTGTGGGGTTTCTTGGTTCTGATCTGAAACCAAAATACATTGCTTTAAATACATTACCAGGTGTCAGTCACCTACTTCCAAACTTTGTATTTCCTCTAAAGGTAAAAGGCCCTGGTCAGTCTACTGGGAGAGAGGAACAGCATTTTGCTGAGTACCTGCTATGTGCCAGGCCCTCTTACCAGGATGACCAGAGTTAATTGCCACCCTCCCCCAAGTCTGTCCATGTGGATTTAATGGTCTCACATCTCAGGTGAGGACACCACATTCAGAGTGCAGAAGTAACTTTCTTGATGTCAAACATGGTTTGCAGATGGTGATGTAGAACCCCACTGGAAACTCTGCTATTCTTCCTCCTTTCTACAAAGCCTGGGAATGAGCACCCCAAGTGGAATAGGCACCCCAACTGGGCATCATGAGACTCTCTCTTGACCTTGACCACAAAGAGATTGAATTATCTAGGAAACCATCTCCTGAATAATTTAGGGGCCGCAGAGTGCCATTTCTTCATTCAAGATGTACTGAGCGCTGCCTCTACTCTAAGTGCTGTGCTTGGCACCAAGGGCAGAGATGAACAAGATAGAAACAATCCCTTCTTTCTGGAAGTTACAGTCTGGTACAGAAACAGAAACTACTTATAGTACTTAAACTACTTATAACTACTAAGAAATTATAACACAGGGGGATGAGAGCTGTGACAGAGTAAGTGCGGGGTACTTGAGGGCATATACTCCCAATCTTGTCCAAAGTGTGGTTGGATAAAGCTTCTTAAGGTAGAGACTCGATGATCTGAGATTACCAGCCTGCTCTAGGATAGGTAAGAGCTAGCCTGGCAACGTAGGGCAATGAGGTGGGGTGGAAGTGCCCAACAGGGTGGGTACTAACAGCAAAACTTCAGTATCTCCTCCCATGAACCAAACAGAATGGGGACTGTTCTAAGTACTTTATGGGTCTTAATTCATTTGATATTCACAGGAGCAAGTACAGAGGAAGAAAGGGAGGGACTGAAGGGCTTCATGGAGCTGGGGCAAAGGCTTACTGAAGATGGAAAATGCTGAGGAAGGCAGGGCCAGAGGCTTTGCAAATAGGGTTGCCAGCTAAAATTCAAGTTACTCAGTTTGAATTTCAGATAAACAACAAGTTTGTTTTTATTATATGTCCCAAATGTTGCACAGGACATAATTATATCAAAATTACTTACCGTTTACCTGAAATTCAAGTTTAACTGGGTGTCCTATTTGATTTGCTAAGTATAGCAACCCCCCCCCCCCATGTTGGCCACTTGGAAGGGTTCAGATTTTAACCTCAGAGTAATGGGGACTCTTGGAAGGTTTTAAGAAGGGGAGTGACATGGCCAGTTCTGTGCTATAGAAAATTGCTTTGGCTGCATTTTGGAGATAAGCCCAGAGGCAGGGAGGCAGCTACAAGGGCATACCTCCAAGTCCATGGCAGGTCATACAGGTGGCACATATCAACTAGTTGGGCGGCTACCTTTCCCAGTTCCCAACCCAATCAGCCCAGGTGCTCATAAAATAGGCACTGAGCACCTGCAGTATGCCAAGTAATGTCTGGGGAATAAAAAAGCCCATGACAGATCACCTGCCCTTCCCAAGCTCCCAGACTGGTTCTTTGACCTGCACAGATCAGCGGTGCAATAGTGTGTCAGTTACCTTGGGAGCCCAAAGCTTGGGCAGTGGGTGGCAAATAAGACCAAGGAAGGCCTGATGAGGTAAGATTTGAGTTGGGTTTGAAGGATGCATTGGGAATTTGGGTCTCTCTGTGACAGCAGTTAAACTAGATCCTAACTACTGCCCTTTTGGATGGGGCCCACTGCTACATCCCTTGCTCTGTGTAGTTAGCTGTATCCTTTAACTTATATTGAAGAAACTCATTTTCTTTTCCTATGGCTGCTGGCATCTTTCTATCAATCCTATCATTGTCACCGTGAGACGGTTACATCCCAGGGAATGAGGGGAGGGCATGCAAGCCACAGAAGGCATATGCATTGGCATGGGCTGGCAAGATGCCTTTGGGAACTACTGGTCCTCTGTAGAATTAGAGGGGTGGAATTGGTGTGGACTGGCAGACCCAGGAGGGAGGAGCCAGATCATGAAGAGCCTTGTCCTTTCAGCTAAGAAATGGGAACTTTTACTAAATATTTATAGAGAGCCACTGAAGGGTTGTAAGCATGAGGCTGACATGATCAGTTAAGATGTTCAAAGACCAGCTAAGATGACAGCTCTAGCTATGTGTTGGAGAGTGGTTTGAAAAGAATCTACTGCTTATGAAAACACATGGGAATGGTGGGTCTTGGAGGGAACTAGCAACAAATCAGATGAAGCAGGCCCTCCTCCAGGCAAGAGTTGTGATCCACACCTTTTGTCTTTTGGTATAGAGAGAAATCAAAAGTTAGAGGACCCCAGAGAACCTGAGTCCACTCTGTCCATATTCACAGATCTGAATTCACATCTAGTGGATTCAAGGGTCTTTATCCACCCAAGAACTTGTAAGATGTTGTAAGGCACAAGAGGGGCTTCTTATCGTATCATATTGGCTAGGTTTTACTAAAATAATGCTACTTTAAGAAATCACCCCAAAATCTAGGAACTTAAAACAGTACTTGTTGATTTTCAAGCCTGCAGGTCTATTGGTCAGCTGGGGTGCCTCTGCTTTATACTCTAGGCTATTTACAGAAGACCTGTTCCATTTGTATCTTTCTGGAGCCCAGAATATTCTTCTCATAGCATAAGTGGGATGTTCCAGAGGGACAAGCAGAAGCATGGGATGCCTCCTGAGGCACGTTGTCTTAAGACTTGGACCTCTCATATTGTCACTTCTATGGACATTCTGTTGGTCAAAGCCAGTCACATGGTGAAGCTTAGCATCAGTGGGTGAGACTATCCCTCTCACAAAGGTGGGGCGACAGGGAGAAATTACCTGTGAAACAAATATCTAACTATCACAGTTACTATCAAGAAGCACTCACTGACCCAAGGGCAAACTCTCCCAGTTATAACAGGGAAAAGTACCCCCCACACACACAACCGTGCTTCTTGCTGGGCTATGAGATGCCAGGGGGGGAAGTCCAATGTGCCTACAAGAAGCCACCGCCTCTCGGGGTGCCTGGGTGGCGCAGTCGGTTAAGCGTCCGACTTCAGCCAGGTCACGATCTCGCGGTCCGGGAGTTCGAGCCCCGCGTCAGGCTCTGGGCTGATGGCTCGGAGCCTGGAGCCTGTTTCCAATTCTGTGTCTCCCTCTCTCTCTGCCCCTCCCCCGTTCATGCTCTGTCTCTCTCTGTCCCAAAAATAAATAAACGTTGAAAAAAAAATTAAAAAAAAAAAAAAGAAGCCACCGCCTCTCATCTTTCAAGGAAGCCACCTTGAAGGAAGGTCAGGAATGAGGAAGCACATATATTTCACATATAATAAGACTCATGGCTTTATCATGAACTGTATCCACCCTGAGACTAAAGCGGAGCCAAACAACTGTTGGGGCTGGTCCACCAGGGATCTATTCTGATAGGAGGTGGAGGAGCCTATAGGGTGTGAGTCACCCTAGGAACGACTGGGTAGAGGTGTATGATGTGGTGAGTGAGTGGTCAGGGGTGTGATTATCAGAACACAGAGAGCCTAGCAGAGCGCCTCATCTATTATCCAGTGTCACTCGCCTCCATGAACTCCTGTCTGGATACAGGATAAAAAGACTTCCATGGACACTGAGAAAAATCTCAGGGAACTATCACTGTATGGTTCCCAGAAGCTTTGGAACCAGGAGTTTTTACAGCAATGTCTGTGTATAAGTTAGCAAATAGTTTGCTTAAAACACAAAGACCCAGTGAAATAACTCAGATAGCAAAAGACAGATACTGCCTGATCTCATTTATATTTGGATTTTGAGAAAGAAAGAAAGAAAGAAAGAAAGAAAGAAAGAAAGAAGAAAGAAAGAAAGGAAGGAAGGAAGGAAGAAAGAAAGAAAGAAAGAAAGAAAGAAAGAAAGAAAGAAAGAAGAAAGAAAGAAAGGAAGGAAGAAAGAAAGAAAAAGAAGAAGAGAAAAACCTGAACTCATAGATACAGAAAACAGACTGGTGGTTGCCAGAGGTGGGGGATAGGAGGGTGGATGAAATGGATTAAGGAGGTCAAAAGGTAAAAAATTCAAGTTATAAGAGAAATAAGTCCTGGAAATGCAATATACAGCATGGTGACTCTAGTTAACAGTGCTGTGTTGTATATTTGAAGGTTGGTGAGGCAGTAGATCTTAAAAGTTCTCATCAAAAGGAAAAAAAATTGTCACTATATGTGGTGGTGAATATTAACTAGACTTATGGTGGTGTTCATCTACAAATATCAAATCATTATCCTGTACACTTGAAACTAATACAATGTTATATGCCAATTATATATTGATTAAAAACAATGAAGATGATCCTGCAACTTATGGTAGATAACACCTATTTGTGTTTTCTAAGAACTTATTTAATAAATATGAAAGAAATTACTTTGGCTTTTAAATGAATGAATGAACCAATACCAAAAATGAAAGTGGCTTACACAAGCTGGTGTGGTGGCTCCATGGTGTCATTAGGGAGCAAGATGCTATCATCCTCAGAATGTGGCTTCCATTCTCAAAGTCATGTTGGGGTCTTTAATGGCTGCTAGAGCTCCAGCCATCACATCTGCTGCATTTGGGGCAAAATAAGAAGGAAAGGAAAGGGAAGTGGCAGGGTTATCTTCATACTCTCAGCATTTTGAGAAGTCTCTAAAGTCTCTCACAGAATTTCTGCTTAAATCTTACTGGTAAGAACTTACTTTCACAGTTACATGTAGCCACAAGGAAGCCACAATCTTCTTGATGGATGGCAATATGTCTAGCTAAAAGTTTGAGTTCTTTTACTAAGAAAAAAGATACATATATAGGTATTGGGAAACCACAGTCATTCTCTTCCACAAGAAGAAAACACCAGGGTAGACAACCTTGATACTGGGTGACATCAATCTTGATCTAGAATTGGAGGCTAGTCTGGATAGCAGTTGCAATATTGATGTCTTAAACATCACTATAGGAGAGGATGTGTTTGCTGTTGGTGGCAAGAGTCATTTCCAGTGACCTATAGCAGACAGGAGGAAGATGATGGCCAAAAAAAAAAAAAAAAAACAAAACAAAACAAAAAAAAACCAAAACCAAAATCTAGAGTATACATGGACCCTGGCAAAAAGCTTCCAGGGAGTCCCACAGAGTCTATAAAGACAAAACTAGGTAAATACTGTGTGTGCCTGAAATTGTGATCTCTTCCCTATCCCAGGTGGGACAACCCCAGAGACAGGATTATGCATCTTTGTCTCATCTCATTGATTCTTTTCTTGGTCACGTAGCATCCCATGCCCTTGGCCTCCTTCCCCTCCCCATGGCTGTGCCCAGCTCCTTGGCTGCCTGTGTTACTGAGCTATGAAAATTGTGTTCTGATCCACAGGGACTTCTTAAAGCTAAGAGCTGCTTGTAGGACCTGAAATTGTCCTCACAGTGATTTCATTCAAAGTAATAACAGCATCTGATGCTATAGAAATCTCATCCTCATGATCATAAGCATTTATAATAGCCCATCATCGAGCAAGTGCTTACATTGGAGAGGAATTTCCATGGAGAAAGTCAATCTTTTCAAAAATGTTAATTTTTTTTGTGTGAGGAAATCAAATGAGATGCCAAATTGTCTCTGTCATTATGTTGCCCTTCCCTCCTGAGCACTTACTGCTCTGATCAGTATGACATTTTCACATGTAGCTATGCAGATGGGGACATTTACCTCCTGATGGAGACCCCTCATCTGCCCATCCATCGCCTGCTCTGGTTTTACAGTAGGCAGAGCATAAAATTAGAAACCCCCAGGCCTTAAAGTTTTGGCCGTCCCTTGGGAGGGAAATGAGGGAGACCCTCCTCATAACAATGAATAAAATAAGCCTCTCAGAAACAATATTGGATATGTGGATGAGGAAATCCATTCAAGTCCTGACCTGTCTGTCTCCCTTCATAAAAGGCCAACCCTGGGTTATATCCCTTGACTCTTTAGCTGTGACTCTCGTTCCTCTTTATGACCCATTCCAGTTCATACACTGCTCTGCTGCCTCAGACCTTGAGAAATACCAATTTGGGGACCCCTGTGAGCTCCCTGCCCAGGTACACCTAAATTCTCCTGCCCTCTCACCTCACAAGTGAGCCCAGACAGTGACGAAGGGATAGTGGGAATAAGGCTATTTTCCCCTCGGGTACTCTACTCATCATTTCTAGGAAATGCAATCTTCTCAAAGCCCTAACACAAATGTGAGGTCTGACAAAGACTACAATTGGCCTTAAAAAACAAAAAGAAAACAGCAAAACAAAAATGAGTAAGTGTTTATTTAAATGTCTGTGAAGAGTAACATTAGGTCACATTCATTGATTATTAAATTTAACATCCACAAAAATGTCATCACACTTAACAAACTATTTGCAGGTTACAGTGTCTCACTTTGTGAGAATTCCTGAGTCTGCATGATGATTGCTGAGAAATTGTAGTCAACCATAAATTAAATGAAGTTACTCAGAGCCAAATTATTTCAAAAGCAAAAATCATAAAAATCCTTTCAGTTTTTACGACAAAAATTTATATTTGATGTGGAATGTGGGTGTACTTCAGTGAGTACTCAGGGTCTATAAAAGTCACAAAATGCCCATGAATGTGTGGTCTTGGGGGAATGTAATTAAATATTAAAGAATCCGTTTTATTGTACACCAATCTGCCTTAATGCCATTGTGGCAAAAGTTCTAGAAATTATAGTACGGTGGACTACTATGCAACCATTCCAAAGAATGAAGTGTATTTATATGTACCAACAGGAGAGGGTCTCTAAGATTTAACATGAATAAAGCAATATTGCAGAACAATATTTGTATAACAGTATTGCAGAACACCATGATTCATTTTGCGTCAAAATACTTTATGTGTGTGTGTTTGTGTGCACATATGTCCATACACAAAGAAATATGTAAATGTATGTTTGTATACGTGTAGAAAAATTCCAAAAGAATCCTCAGAAATAACAGTCATTTATCTCTTAAGATCAGACATGAGGGTTGGGAGCAGGGAGACTTCTATTTTCTGTTATAAATGTCTCTGAATTGCAGGGAAAACATTCAGCAGGTGCATACATTAATTTATAATTTTGAAAAACAGCAACAACACTGCAGAAAAAAAGTGGTCTGCAGGCAGACTGGAAAGGGAGAAGCTCACAAACCAGGAATTGGCACTGTGGATCCAGCACTGCTGGTGGGAGAGCACCAGTGAGCACAGGGACCTGAACACCTGTCACTACAGATGTGGGCAGGCAGAGCATCCAGGGATGGTTCAACAGACTCCCTGTGGTCTGGAAGAAACAGCCCTCCAGATGTGTTTCCTTCCTTCCCCATTCTTCAGACAACTTTCCGTTCCAATGTAATATCACAATTCAACCAATATTTATGGAGCTCCGATGGCATTAGTTTTCTGTGGCTGCTATAACAAACTACCACAAATTTAGCAGCTTAAAACGACACAAGTATATTACCTTACAGACATTCAGAAAAGATCAGAAATCCCAACCGGCTTCCACTGGGCTAAAATCAAGGTATCATTAGGGCTGTGTTTCTTTCCAGAAGCTCCAGGGGAGAATCTGTTTTCTTGCCTTTTCCAGCTCCTACAAGCTGCCCTCATTTCTTGGTTTGGGGCTCTCTCCAACTCCAAAGCCAGCAGAGTTGCATCTTCAAATCTCTCTCCAACTCTGATCTTCTGCCTCCCTCTTCCACCTAAAAGAACCCTCATGATTATGTTGTGTCCACATGCAAAGTCCAGTAATCTTCCCTTCTCAAGGTCTGATCAACTTTAACCCCTTTGCCATGCATCCTACCATATTCATGGATCTCTGGGTTGGGACGTGTATATTTTGGGGGAGCCATTATTCTGCCTACTACAGCAACAGAGTGTCCAATGCAGTTTGGAGAGCTGAGAAGATAGCTGTGGCTAGACACAACCCTTGTCCTCAGGACCCCTCCATCTAGAAAGGAGGCAGATGACTGCCCATGCAGTACTTGCTAGTGGGAAGGGGTGGCCAAACCAGTTTTGAGAACTTTAGCTCATCATCCAGGTCAAGGTTATGCAGGGTCCAGTTTGAAATGTTGCAGGGGGAGAGCCAGAGTGATTTACTAGAGAGTCCATGTGCCGTGCATGCACCACCACCACCCTATGGGAACAGGAGGGACATCTTCCTCACCTTAAGCCAAGTAGGGAAGAGGACTTTGAGGGGACCTCTTGGAAATCTTGAAATGTGCTCCTTGGAAATAAGGGGAGATGATGACCTGGTGTCTGACACTCATCTGAGAAATCTACAGCAAGAGGTCAAATCTTGGCTGGTGGGGTGAAGGAGAGAGAGGGCAGGTTGCACTGGAGACTAGCTATACTTCCATCAGTGAGGAGGAGACCACGTTCCCCGTGGGTCACAAGGACAGGGAGAGCACTGGCCTGAAGCAATCTTCAAAAGGAATTTACCCAAGGTGCCTGGTGGCTCAGTCGGTTAAGCATCCAACTCTTGGTTTTGGCTCAGGTCATGATCTCAGTTTTGTGAGTTTGAGCTCTGCGATGGGCTCTGTGCTGACAGCATGGAGCCTGCTGGGGATTCTCTCTCTCCCTCTGTTTCTGCTCCTCCCCCACTTGCACTGTCTCTGTCTCTTCCAAAATAAATAAAAGCTAAAAAACAACAACAAAAAAGGAATTTACCCAAGAAGTGTCCTTGAGCCGGCACAGACATCAGCCAATCCCAGAGAGAATCCATACTGATTGCAGCAGGACTAGTAAGGCCTTGCCCTAACTTTCTTTCCCATTCCCTGCTTTATCCCTGGAGGAGTCAGAGACAGCTTGCTGGGCATGGATGAGGCAAAGGAGATGTGCAAGCAGGGTAAGAGAGGACACAGCCCCACACCCTCCTGCACTTGCCCCTACTGTACTGAAGGAGGCCCAAGCTGGGGGAAGGAAGGAAGGAAGGAAGGAAGGAAGGAAGGAAGGAAGGAAGGAAGGAAGCTTAACTAAAGCTTTGGGTTTTAACTATTATACTGAGCTGGGCACTTCAGTTACTACAAACAAGATAATTTGGGTGCCTGAAAGTGCCCAGAGGCCTTGATGGTAAAGGAGTGGCCCAGATTATGAGATCACCCCAGAGGTAGGAAGGCAGAGATTAAAAGCACAGGTGTGAGAGAAAGGAAGTTGTTTCCTGCTTTCACCCTGGCATCCTGCTCATTCGGGGCATCATCTTACATGCTTCACCTTCCCAGTGAGACAGAAGCCCACACAGAACTCCCCACCTGGCAGCAGGCCCTGGCATCCAAGCTGCTTCTCACTAGGGCCTCTGCTGGGCTCAGACCCACACCAGGGATTCCCTCTTCGGTATGGGTACAGCTGCTTCAGTCCTCACCCTCCGTGTGGCCTTAGCTGCGTCCCACATCGATCCTGCCCTTGGACTCCCAGATCTCCTTTAAGAGTCAGCTCTGTGTATGAAGCAGGCAGGTCCTGACCCCAGCTAGGTTCTCCCACACCTCCAGGCTGCCCTTCAGACTCACCTGAGTTTGTCCTGTTTGAACAAAGCCACCTGCACTTTCTCCTTCAGGCCCCCATGACCAATGGGGGCATTTGTGGGTGATTCTGTCATCTTTGGAGCACACACTGAGCCCACCAGACGGCCAGAGCAGGGGTTGAACCTGGGGCTCCGACTCTGTGGGAGCTTCTGTTCCATGGGCCCAGGGTACCGGCACGTGTAAGCCTCCCCTTGACTGCGCCTCTGGCCTGCTCCGGAGAATCACCATGGAAGAGGAGGGCTGACACGCTTGCTGCTCTGCCATTCCCTCTCCGGTTCTGGTTTCTGACCACTCGTCCACCTGTAGCTTCACTTGAATCCACCCTGGGCAGCCCTTCAAAGATGATGGCAACAACAATAGCAATAATAGTAACAGCCACTACTTCCGTAGTGCTTAACGCATCAGACACTCACTCTTCTAAGAACTTCATGTATAGTAACTTTCAAAATTCCCACTCCAATCCTATGAAGCCAGTACTATTATTACTATTATTACTGCCTTTTCTTTTAAATAATGAAGAAAAGGAGGCACAGAGAGGTTAAGTCACATGCCCAGACTCACACAGCTAGTAAGTGGCCATCAGATCCCAACCTTAGCAGTCTAGCTTCAGAGTCCTATGGCTTCATCACTCTGCTCGTCTGTTTCTGAAACAATGAGGACACCCATGCCTCCTTGACTTTGCTTATCCTTTCCCTGCCTGTGCCTCTGATGCTCTTCCCCTTCCTGTTTCCTTGAAGTTCTATTCAACCTTCAGGGTACAGCTCAACTGTTTCCTTCTGTCTCAAATCTCCCTGATCCCCTGCCCCCAGCAGGAGGACCCCTGCCCATCTGTCCTGTCACTGCACTTGTTATCACTTCTGTCAGAGGATCGTTTCTCGGAAGTCTGTCTTCTCACACAGATTGTGGGTCCCAGAAGCAAAGACTGTGTGTCTCTGTACCTGCAGAACTTGCAGCACAACTGGTAATGAGATGAATTGACTTCTCCCTGAGTCTCACACCTACAGTTGTGTCCCAGCTTTTTGATTCGGGCAAGGTGATTGCAAAGATGTGGGCTATGCAGCTTTTTGATGCAGCTGGGGCATTGAGAAGAGCTCAAGTGTGAGTTAAGTGCCAAGGCCAGAGCAATTTTTCTGGCTGAAGGGCTGCATGGACCTGGATGGGCTCCACTTTTTCTGTCCCCTCCCTGGGCGACTATGTGCTTCAATTTTCTTTGTCCTCATGACCCCAGCAGAAGCCTGGCTGGCCCCACAGGATCAGGGACTGTTAGATGCTGACATCTCTGTGTCTGGCCTCCTCACCTCTCCCAGCACTGGCCCCAGGACTCAGAATCCTGGGGAATCAGGCCACCATCTGGAAGGCCAACTCTTGGCTAAGATTCTGACTGGAGAAAAGGCGAGTCCAGGTCAACTAGGGGGGTGGGATGGACGGAGGCCAGAGCCAGCACATAAGTTAGAGGTAGGGAATTCTAGCATGTTCTTTTCTAAGAGCCCCTCAGACACTCCTGGGCATCCTCTTGGGCTCCCCATTTGTGTGCTAGAGACAGAATCACTCCCCAACCCCGTTCATGTTTTTTCACGAGCCTCTGAACTGCAAGCAGCTGTCATGCAGGGCAGTTTCCAACTGCTGACACCTCACCCCATTGCCTAACTGGGAAAGTCATTGTGCTCCTAAAGTTTCCCAATGGCCGCCAGTGGCTCTTGGGACACATTTCAAAATCCTCTGTAAAGCCCTGCACGAGCTGGCCCCTGTTTACTTCTCCAACCATTCTCTCCGGTCATCTGCTCCACCTCACCGCACTCCAGACACACTGACCTCTATTCATACACTTCCTCCACCTCCACGTGGCCAACCCCCCTCACCCTTTCCTGGCCAACCTCATCTGTCAGAGAAGTCTGCCTTTTAATGGCCTTTTTAAAAGAACCTGCTCCATTGACTGGTCTCCTGCTTCACTGATTGACTTCATTCATTCATTCATTTATTCATTCATTCACTTTTAGATATTCTACACATGGGTTGGAGCCCTGTGCCTGGCATTATAATTGGCCCATCAGCTGGGGAGAGAGAAGAAAATACTTGGGTCAGGAACTTTATGGACCCTGCTAGGGCCAAAGTACAGATGAACTTCTCCTAATGACCAATCCAGGGTTGAAGACCCTAGGAGCAGTGCAGCCCAGTGGTCAAGGGCATGGCCTCCAGAGCCAGAATGCCTGTATCTCAGTGCCTATTTGGTCATTACTGGTGTGAACTTGGGCAAAAGAATCATAGTATCTATTCCTTAGGATTGTTAAATCGGGTAAAGCCACACAAACCAGTGCCTGGCACATGGTACTCGTTATATAATGGTTTGCTGTAACACTATGGGAGAAATTTTATATTGCACAATTATTGTTTTTATTTAAAGGCCATAAAATGTATATGAGGAAAATTTTTTCTCAACTACCCTAACCTACAAGCTCTTTTCCTTAGAAGCAACCTCCATTACTACCTTCTTATGTATCCTTCCAGAGACATCGTATGCACCTCCAAACATGTGCATATACATCTGTATCGATCCATCCATATATCCACCCATCTATCTATCATCTAACTATTTGTACCAAATTACAGCATTCTACATACTCTTCTGATGTCTGGACTTTGCTTTTATTAAGTTAAAGATACATCTCAAAAAAAGGCTCCAGGGGCTCCTGGGTGGCTCTGCTGATTAAGTGTCTGACTCTTGATTTTGCCCCAGGTCACGATCTGATTGTCCGTGAGATCAAGCCCCGCATGGAGCTCCATGCTGGGTGTGGAGTGTGATTGAGATTTTCTCTCTCTCTCCCTCTCTCTTCCACTTGTGCTCTCTCTCTCTCTCTCTCTAAACAAACAAACGAATGAATGAATGCTCCAATAAGCATTCAGAGGTGTCTGTCATTCTTTCCAAGGGCTGGAAACATGTAAGGATGATGCAAGGAACAGCGAACCACCACCTGGTGATCCACAGGTCCCTCTTAGCCTGGTCCTTTCATTTCAAGATGCTCTTTTCTCTGGAGATTTCATGCGACTGACATAGTGGTTCTCACCCTTCAGTGTGTGGAGGAACCACCTGAGAGGTTCTTGATTATTCAGAGCCCAGGGACCCACTCCCTAGGGATTCTGATGCAGTACGTCCAGCATGGGCCAAGGAACATACAGGTGACTCTGGTGCAGACAGTCCGCGGAAGCCACACTGGAAAACAGTGCCACGTGGAGAGGCATGTGCAGGGAGAGGGAGCTTGTTTGAGGTTTCCAGGATCCATGCATTATTCATTGCATGGCCCTGAGGCCCAACACACAAACCCAGCCTTTGCAAACTCCCAGTCCAGTTGGGGTGGCAAGACTCACTTACGGAAGGTAAGGGCAAGGAGAGGAGAGCAGTGCAGGAGGCCTGAGCTGTGGCTTCTGGAGAGAGGCTACTGTGGGCTCATATACAGGAGAACTTCCTGGAAGAAGGAGGATTTTAGAATGATCTTGAAGGTTGGAGAAGGTATAGGTAGTTGAAGAAATATTGACTGGGATGCCTGGGTGGCTCAGTCAATTAAGTGTCTGACTCTTTTTTTTTTTTTAATGTTTATTTTTGAGAGAGGGAGAGAGAGACAGACTGTGAATGGAGGAGGGGCAGAGACAGTGGGAGACACAGAATCTGAAGCAGGCTCCAGGTCCTGAGCTGTCAGCACAGAGCCTGATGTGGGGCTTGAACCCATGAACCGAGAGATTATGACCTGAGCCGAAGTTGTAGGGTCAACCGACTGAGCCACCCAGGTGCCCCAAGCATCCAACTCTTGGTTTCGGCTCAGGTCATGATCTCTCAGTTTGCAAGGTCAAGCCCCTTGTCAGGCTCTGTGCTGATGGTACAGAGAGTGCTTAGGATTCTCTCTCCCTCTCTCTGCCCTTCCCCTGCTCTCTCTCTTTCTCTCTCTCTCTTTCTCTCTGTCTCTCAAAATTAATAAATAAACTAAAAAAAATCCCAGTGGATTGTAATGTTAAATATATATATATTGATTGACTTGAAATACAAAGATATGCTGGAAAGATCACACTATAGGGGAGAGCTGGGGCCTGGCAAGCTGGCATCTTTGTACAAATTAGAAAAAGCTACCTTCTCTGGCAAATGCAACCTGTGGTGCAGGACTGGGCCAAAGAAAGGCACCCCTTCCTTTGGGGGAATCCAGCTTCGTGCCGGATGGACTGGATTACTGAGAGTACAGTTTAGGTTTCAGCTTCCACTCATCTTCTTGGCCTTTGTGCACTGCACAAACTGCTCAACCACACCATCGATCCTGCCAGAGACAGACACAGACCCTTAAAGAAACAAATGCTGAGATGTCACCGAAACAGGAAACATAGGAGGAAGAGCAGGCTTGGGAAGGGGGAAAGTAATGCATTCAGTTCTAGATGTACAAAGCACAAAGCACAAGGCATTGGGGGGATGCAGGTGACTTCACTCAGTGACCAGCTGCATCAGGGAATCCAGGACAGTACTTGGGAAGACCTCAGACCCCTTAGCTGTAGACTGACCAGCAGGATGTACCCCTAGCTTACCCACTGACTATGTAGCTTAGTGGAAGGGCAGGACATGTGTGTGTGTTGTGTGTGCATAGCCACCCACATGCATCTGATGGTTTGTGTGGCACAGTCTGGGTGCTCTGGGAAAAAGACAGCAACATGGCCAAGTCCTCCAGGGTTTCCCAGAGGAGATGGGCCTGGTGGACAGGCATAGGCTGGGGGAAATAGGAAGTCTTGTGCTGTCTAGGATGGCTGGCTTCTCCAGCTCATTCATCTCGGCTTGGCTGTCAGCTGGCCTGGCCTTCCATGGCCATCTAGAATGTGATCTCCAATCACTTTCATCTCATCACCTTGTTTTATTTTCTTCTGAGCACTTAGCCTTTTCTGAAATTATTGCATTATTTGAGTGTTGGCCTGTTTGTCTATGTATGTACATGTTTATTGCGTATCTAATTCTATCAGGCTGTAAACTTCCATTAAGGCAGGAATTTTATCTGTTTTTGTTCATCCCTATGTCTCCAGTATCTGGCACATTTCAAGGGTTAAATAGATGTTTTTTGAACAAATGAATGGATGGATGAATGAATGAATGAATGAATAGGTGAATTTAAAGACCAAATAGAACCACACATTGCCAGCAGGAGACTTTTTGGTATTCTTCTGCCTTATTTGAGAAGGAGGCAGCCTTTTATTTCCCTGACCTGATGACCATCCCCTATAAGATTTCTGAAGCTCTGCCCTTCTGGAAGGATCCCTCCAGGCTGTGGGCTTTGGCCTTGGGCATACTGTGACCCATCCATTGGTAGTCATCATGGTGGCTGCATTTCCGAAGCCAGCCAAACTTGACCTAATACCTCCTTCTATGTTTAATCCCTTCTCTCCGCAGCCCACTTACCTTGCCACAATGACGGGACCAGGAAATCTTTGGATTTTCTTCCCTATTAGTGAAAACCATGGCTTGTGGAAATTCAGGAGATTATCAGTGGAATTTGTAGCTCCATCCAGACCAGCATACAGAGTTGGAAGCATTCAGACATATCACTATGCAACATCAAGACATATATATTTAGCTGGAAAATGCACAGGGCTTCAGCCTCAGAACAAAACCCTTAGCCAGAGGGAGGACTTAGTGATCTAAGGAGTGTCTTTTAAGTCAGAGTCTCTCTGGCCCAAAGGGTAGAATTATTCCAAGGTAAATAAATCAGCCCTATTCTTCTTCTGGGCTCAGGTAGCTCTGAGAACTTTAGTGACCTGGCAACCCTGGATAAACCATTAGGGCTCAGCTATAAATCTGAAAACAATCCTGTTTCTCTATTAAAAAGACCTTTGAAATGACATCAATTATCTGCCCCCCTTAAATAAAATTCTATTTTATTTGAAAATTGCATGTGCACTGAAGAAAATTTGAAGACAAAGAATAATAAAAAGAAGAAAATTAGTATTATCATCTTTCTATAACCTTGATAGAGAAAACCACTGTTCACAGCTTTCTCTCCACCCATCCCACTTCCCTGTCTCACTGTCTCCCTCTTCCCCTCCCCCTCCCCTTTCCTCCTGTCCCCTCCCCATCATCCCCCTTCTTTACTTCTTTTCACCCTCCATCCTCATTCCTAGGGAGATACATATGTTCTATATATGTTTTTCCCCCACAGTAGTGGGCACATGTTTGGTACCCCACTCTCTCTCTCTCTCTGTCTCTCTCTTTCTGACTCTCTCTCTCTCTCTCACACACACACACGCTCACTCACACACATACACACACACACACACACACACACACACACACTTACAAATGTACTGTGAGCATTTAGTGATGCCCCTTTATATTCTCTGAGAAATATGGTTTTGCATGGCTATACTACACTCATATTAATTTTGTTCCGTGGTACGTGTACCCATCCTCTTCTGGGCATTGAAGTCATTCTAATCCTCTACCCCCTCATCTGTAAAACAGAGGTAAGGATGGGAGGGACCTCACATGGCTGTTTGAGAATAAAATGAGATAATGTGTGTGGAGGGCTTGGCAGAGCGCCTGGCCATTTTATGTACTCAATAAATAGGTGTTACATTTGTTATATCAATCCTGACCTGCCTCTAAATGGCTGTAAAGATCATCCTTTCAGGTAAATCTTAGTGCAAATCCTTGGACGTTTACCTAGGAGAAATTCCTAGGAATGGGATACCCAAGATCTTGAAGTTTATAAGGATTTTGATGTATATTGCTAAAACCTCCACCCATGGGTGTAAGGGAGTCTGTTTCTTGGAGCTTCTCCAGCATTCAAGCGTTCAGTAATTGTATATATTTTAATCTTTTCCAATTTAATAGACATGTTGCTTGAATTTGAATATATTTACTATTGAGGTTGATATTGGTTGATTTTCATATTGATTGGCCACTTATGTTTCTTTATTTGTAATTCACCAGGTTGTGTATTTTGCCCAGTTTTTCCTGTTTGGTGCTTATATTTTTTCTAATTAATATTAATTTCTATATAGTCAAGGTATTAATGTGTGTGTGTGTGTGTGTGTGTGTGTGTGTGTGTGTGTAAACATTAGTTTTTAGTCTTGTTTATTCTCCTTTAGATTCATTTATGGGCTTTTTCAAAAAGAGGAGTTATTATTATTATTATATTTATATAGTATAATGAGGTTCTCCTACATTTTCTTCTATTGTGTTTTTTATCTTCCTTTGTTCTTGGGGTCTAGAAATCCCTTCTTTGCCCAGCAAAGATCAAGCAAACATTTATCTTTGTTTTACGTTTATTTTATTTTAGTTGTTTTATGATTTTACCTTTACATTTATCTTTTAACCCATCTGGTCTTCAATTAGGCATGTGCTATGAGGTAGTGATGCAATTTTTTATTAATTTGCAAATAATTAGCAATTTATTTCACTATGATGTATTGAATAACTTATTCTCTTTAAAAATTTTTTTAATGTTTATTTACTTTAGAGAGAGACAGAGTGCAGAATGCGAGCAGGGGAGGGGCAGAGAGAGGGAGACAGAATCTGAAGCAGGCTCCAGGCTCTGAACTGTCAGCACAAAGCCTGACAGGGGGCTTGAACTCACGAACTGTGAGATCATGGCCTGAGCTGAAGTTGGATGCTTAACTGACTGAGCCACCTGGGCACTGCTGAATAACTTATTCTTTACCCAACTGCATACAATGCTGCCTTATTTATGTGGATCTGTTCTGGGGTTTCTAGTACATTGCAGTGATATCTTCATTTTCATATCCATACACATTCTCTTAATTAATGTACCTTTAAAATATGTTTTAATATAAAAAATATAAGTGTTTCCTTTATTCCACTGCTTCATTTTTTTAAATTTTCACTTTGATTTTTCCCATGTTTATTCTTCTAAAATAACTTTAAACAATTTTGCCAAGTTCCAAAAAATTCTATTTGCATGTTTATTAGAATGATATTTTATGTATGAATTAATTAGAAATAAATTGAATCTTTAAGATGTTGAGATTGCTTATCCAGGAACATGGTACATTTTGTCATTAATTCACTTTCTTTTACATCTTAGAGCACTGTTTTAACTTTCCTGTGGTGTAAACTTGATGGATTTCAATTCATTATTTCATTGAGAGTCTTTTAATTTTAACAAAGGAGCTGAGCTCATTCATAGCTGTTTTCACAATGAAAAAATAGGTGGTTTTATTTCTGTTATTTTAGGCTTTTGTTTTCAATGGTTGTGTATTATTCTTTGTTCTCTTTTGTTGTTGCTCTCTGGAAATGCACTTTTTTTCTGGTTTTGTCTGACGAAGTTGAAATTTCCACCCTGTTTTTGTCCTGAAAACTTGTTTTCCAATGTAAAAATGACCAGCTCCTCCCTACTTCAAGTCAAAAAAGAAACACTTTATCAATACTTCCTCGTGAAAAGAGGAAAAATCTAATAAAGTTCAGCTTCTTTTCTATCACCCCCATTCCTCAGTTTAAAAAAAGAACCTCGCTGATTGGTTATTATCAAAAAGTCAAGAAACAACAAGTATTTGTGAGGATGTGAAGAAAAGGGAACGCTTGTGCCCTGTTGATGGGAATGCAAACTGGTGCAGCCACTCTGGAAAACAGTATGGAGGTTCCTCAAAAAATTAGAAATAGAACTCCCATATGATCCAGCAATTCCACTTCTGGGTATTTATCCAAAGAAAATGAGAACACTAACTCAAAAAGACATATGCATCCCTATGTTCATTGAAACATTATTTGCAACAGCTAAGACTTAGAAGCAGTCTAAGGGTCCACTGATGGATAAATGGATAAAGAAGATGTGACACATATGTCAATGGAGTATTATTAAGCCATAAAAAGAAGGAAATCTTGCCATTTGCAACAACATGGGTGGTCCTTGAGGGCATTGTGAAGTAAGTACCAATACCAAATGTACTCACTTATATGTGGAATCTAAAACAAAACCAAACTCATAGATACAAAGAACAGACTGGTGGTTGCCAGAGTCAGGGGTGTGGAGGGTGTGTGAAATGGGTGAGGAGTGTCAAAAGGTACAAACTTCCAATTATAAAATAAATAAGTCATGGGGATGTGCTGTAGCATAGTGACTATAGTTAATAATATTATACTGCGTATTTGAAAGTTGCTAAGAGAGTAGACTTAAAAGTTCTCAGCACAACAAAAACATTTTTGTAACTATTTGTGGTGATGGATGTTAACTAGATTTATTGTGGTGATTGCTTCACAATATATATACATATCAGATCATTATGTTGTACACCTGAAACTAATGTAATGTTATGCACCAATTATACCTCAATAAAACCGTTTTAAAAGAAATGCAGGGTTTCTTTTCTTTTTTTAATTGAAATAGCCTTTTATTATTACTTTTAACTCCAGTATAGTTAACATACAGTGTTATACTAGTTTCAGGTGTACAATATAGAGATTCGACAATTTTATACGTTACTCAGTATTCCTCACAAATGTACTCTTAATCCCCTTCACATGTTTTCCCATCCCCCCCACCCGCCTTCCCTCTGATAAACATTAATTTCTTCTCTATATTTAAGAGTGGGGTTTCTTTGGTCTCTTTTTTCTTTGTTCATTTGTTTTATTTCTTAAATTCCGCATATGAGTGAGATCATACGGTATTTGTCTTTCTCTGACTTATTTCACTTAGCATTATATTCTCTAGCTTCATCCATGTTGTTGCAAATACCAAGATTTCATTCTTTTTTGTGGCTGAGTAATATTCCATTGTGTGTGTGTGTGTGTGTGTGCGTGTGTGTGTATGCCACATCTTCTTTATCCATTTACCTATCAATGGATACTTGGGTTGCTTCCATATCTTGGCTCTTATAAGTATGTCTCTGAAGGCAAGGGAAACAAAAGCAAAAATAAACTACTGGAACTACATCAAAATAAAAAGCTTCTGCACAGCAAAGGAAATAATCAACAAAACAAAAAGACAACCTACTGAATGGGAGAAGATATTTGCAAATGACATATGCTAAGGGGTTAATATCCAAAATATGTAAAGAACTCAACACCAAATAAAACAAACCAAAAAAACAAAACAAAAGACAAAATAACCCAATTTAAAAATGGGCAGAGGACATGAACAGACATGTCTCCAAAGAAGATACACAGATGGCCAACAGATGCATGAAAAGATGTTCAACATCATCAATCAAGGCTCAATCATCAGAAAAATGCAAAAGAAATGCAGGATTGCAAGCCTGAGTTAGTAGTAACTTATTTTCAGGTTTATTTCTTATATTTGCATATTGTGAAATGCTATTAAGGATAATCAGTTAGCTTTAACTCCATCTCATAGTTTATTTTCCTGTTCTTCAGATTATGTCTTCCACAGTCTTAAATTCTATATTTAATTCATTTCTTAAGCATTAGGCCATATCTTCAAGTGATTTTTTTTATCCCAGTCCCATAAGAGTTGTACTTCTGAGTCTTTTCATGTATGAGAAAACCTTTCTGCTGCCCTCACAGGAATGATAATCTGGAATGACAATCAGAATTTTCCATCGTACATTTCTTCTGGTGTTGCCTCTCGTCCGCTGTTTGGTTTTGTGGAGAGATCTAAAGCAAGCCTGATTTTCTTCCTTTGTAATGAACTTCTTTTATATTTCTTTTACCTTCGGCAAATCTTTTTTCTTTGCTCTGCGATTCAAGACTTCTACGAGGATGTTTCTAGTCAGTCCGTTTTCCTTTCCTGTGGCTCAGTCAGTTCTTTCAATTTGCAGAAATAGCATAAAATGGTCTCTTATTGTATAAAAAATAATTAATCCATCTTCATTTGCTCTGTTTTCACCTACTCAACCTGCTCTCTCTGTCTTGTATCTACTGCCCCTGTGACTTATAGCTCTTTTTTTAAAAAACACCTTAGTATTTTCATTTCTTATTACTTTTCCTTCAAATCAGAGAAGAGTCCTAAACTTGATTTCTACTCTGCAGTTGGTTTTCTACAGAATCTAACCCGCTGTTCTTTGTCCTCAGAGTGATCTATCCATCAGACAGTCACATTCTGTTTTTGCATACTTTCTCAAGAGGAATAATGTGTGTTGGGTGCTTCTCGATGGCCTGGCATCGTGCTAAGAATGGATCCTACGCTAGTGTCTGGTTTAAGATGTGCAATGCTCTAGGAAGAAGCTTTATTTTAAATCCCCAATTCATGGGAAATTGATGAGTTCTGGAACTTGTCCAGGACCATAGACCCAGAAAACATGAAGCTGTTCTCAGCTGAGCCTCCTCACCCTTGCCCAGCGTGGTCTTCTAGCCCAGTTTGTCCTAATTTGTCCTCTCTTCATAGTTTCACGGCTGAACTTCTGCTTTAGATTCATAGATGCAATGACATTTTGAATCTCGTTGAGAGGAATATTAAAAGTTGTCTAAAATTATCTCCCACTTCTTCCCGTAATTTTACTATTTAGGAAGACCTGTTATCCAATGTCCCAGACGGACACCTGCTTTTGAACTTTAGTTTCTTTCTCTGTGTCTGGTTATTTTCAGTCCCTTTGCCTTTCCGGGGGCAAGTCTGGTTCACTCAGTACTGAGAGGTGAGATCAGTTCTGGCGGAGATGGTCAAGATGGGCCCCTGTTCTAATCTGTCAGGTTTGGGCAGAAAGAAGAAGAGGAAAGAACAGGTTGACTGTAAATGTCCTAGGTGATTAGAGACCCTGCATTTTGGAGGAGGAAGGGAGGAGAGACACAGGTGCTTTGAGACTCTTTGTCTAAGCTCCAAAAGGTGGTCTGGATGTTTCTGGCAAGGTGTCCCAAAGTAACGGGGCAGTGGCTCTTACTTCCTCGGACCCAGTCAGGAACCGCTATCACTTGTGACTTCCAGCACAGTGAGGCCCCCATGACTCTGGCATGCTTCCTGAGCCCTGGCTGGATCCGTAGAGGCCCCTGACACGCCCACAGTCCACCCTTACCTTCAGGCCTTCCCTTTGAAAAGGGGGAGGGGCTGATAATAGTGGGCTGCTGCCAGGATCTCTTGCTTTAACTTAGGAGGGCACTAAATCTATCCTCCATAGACTGAGTGCTTGGTAAAAAATATAAACCAGTTATTTATTCTGTTTAAACCTTTCAGTGTCTCCCTATCACTCTTAAAATAAAAGCCAGATTTCTCACCATGGCCTGCAGGGCCCTACACGATTGGCCTGTTTACGTTCTTGGCCCTCTTCCTCACCTACCTCCCCACACCTCGGCCACTCTGCCCTCCCCTCTGTTCCTCCAGCACTCGGGCTGCTTCCATCTCAGAAACCACTGGGAATATCCTGCCCCTTGTTGTCTGCATGACTGGCTCCTTCTTATCCATCAAGTCTTAGCCTGAAGCTCACCTCTCCTGAAAGGCTGGCCCTGCCTACCCACACACTCTTTCTGTTAGGTCTCACAGAGCTTCTTACTCTGAAATACCCCGTTTACATCTTTATGTATTAGTTTTCTGTCTGTCTCCCTAAATTGGAACAGAACCTTCATGACAACAGAGAAGGTGTCTTTCCTGTTCCTGCTTGCATCCCCAATGCCTAGAGTAGTGCTTGGCATATAGTAAGTGCTTGTTGGATGCGTGCATAGATGTAGCCCATTCCTTTGCAGGCACTGTCAGCCCTCCTTCCATCTGGCCAGCCTGCCTTCTATTTTTCAAAAGTCTCCCTACATTTCCATCAGCTTTGCCTACTTTACAGCACCAGTGTATGTTCTCCCTGTTTTTATATTCCACTGGTAATTTTAACCTGACCAGGGCTGGAGGGAGGAGGCGGGGCAAGTGGAATCTCTAATGACAGCTCTGACTTTCTTGCCAGTTCAAACTGAATCTAAATCAAACCCTTCTCTCTTTGCCTGACCTCAAAGGTCACGTTCAAGAAGTTGTCGAGATCTTTAGGGAACTGGAGGAGGCACAGTTCTGTCTCAAGTGACACCTGCTGGGTCAGGTGACTTCTAGAAGGGCCCTCCACAGCTCCCTGTCACTGTTGCCAATCAGGAAGGTCCCACTGGCTGCTGAAGAGAAGTCCCTAGGTCACCTGGAGAAAACCAACCGTCGACACAGTGAGTTATCCTGTCAGATGCACCCAGTGTGTAAGCAATCACTGAGAAGTTGGTGTGCCCCTCTACTTGGTACCTCCCAAATGAAAGCCGCCCCCATTCCCTGAAGTCACCTGAGACACTGTCTTTTGAGCAAGGACTCCAGGTAGGCTTGCATGCAGATGCAAGATCTCTGCTCTGCCCAGTGGGGGGAGAGTGGAGCTGGGCACATATCTGTGTAGCCTGAATTCCAAATTCACAGATTAATAAACTCTGAGCTGAAGGGAATGTGCCCATCTTGCTCAGGCTCCTCACTTTATAGAAGAGGCAGCTCCAGTAAAGTGAAGGGAAGACTCCCCACCAAGGTCATATGATATGCAAATGGTGGAACCTCCACTTTATCCCCAGTCTCTTGATTCCAGTTCAGAACACTCCTGCTCAGTAGTGCCTCAGTTTCCCCAAGGATGCAGGATTCTAGGCTAGGGAGAAAGGAAAACAGCAACTGCCTGCTACCCAGCCCTTCCAGCCTTGCCACCCAGGGAATTCATTCTCCAGGAAGCAGGTGGGCTGCACTAACCTTGCCCTGCTCTGCTCAGGGAGGCCAGGACCCTTGCAAGGAGCAGGAGAAGCCTGCTCAGATGCTACAGGATGCAGCGGGGAGGGGCATTGGTCAATGTCTCAAAAGGTGCAGCCTGGATCCCGCCATTCCCGAGTGGCCTCGCCTGGCCTGCTAATGGGAGGGCTGACTCACAGAGACGGGGAGCTCTGGACTCAACTCTGGGCAGAGTACGATTAGCTCAGTGTTCTGACTCATGCAGTGATGTCAGGATAATTCCAGGGCACATAATCAGGCACTCCAGAGAAGAAAAATGACCGTCATTACCAATTGGAGAGGAATATTTCAAACACCTTAAATCGATAAGGCTTAAAGTTGGGGGCTGTTTCTCCTCCTTTGTGAAGCAGAGACTATCATGGAAAACCCCAGTGCTATAAAGTGTATCCTTCTCTTAGCAGGGCGAGTCCTGTAGGATCGTGGGAGATGAGCTCTGGGAGGAGTGCCTCATTAGGAAGCCCTGAATTTTAAGTGGGGCCTCACTTCTCAACCCACGGTCAGCAGGGCCCATCCAAGGAAACAAGCCACCCGTTAATCTCCGTCACAACATTTCATTTGAGGGGGTGCGAAAGAAAACCACCTGATTGGCAAAGAGTAAACTCACTTAATAGGCTCTCTCCCCGCCAGACATAGATTAAAAGTGATTTTTTTTTTTTTTGCCTAAATTACATTTTATTTTCTCACCAGCTGCTAACTCTCTGAGACAGATTGGGAGATAAATTATCACAGCAGTGAATGAATCTAATTTTTCAATATAATTCACGGTAATTCTATATTTTCCACACAAGATGGAAATAGCGCTGGCTCTTTGCCAAGAGCCAAACTTAAAAAAAAAAAAAACAAAAAACAAAAAAAAAACCCAATATCTTGGACTCCCAGAAGTCAATGAGTGTGGAGGATACAGACCGAGGGGTGACAGAGAGGAATCCTGTAGGCAAAGGAGGGTATGGGGACAAGGGGGGTGGTGGTTAGAGAGAGGATGATGAAGAGGGCATGTGCTCCATGGCTTCACCCATCCCTCAGCCCACGACAGCTCAGCCCCCAACCCTCTCACTTCATCCCCCACATTCCTGGCTCATCTCCTTTCTGGACTGTTCTTCCCCTGGTTCACCCTTAACCACTCAATAGGACATAGTCTCCCTCCCTCAGTGCCCAGTGATCCCTCTCACACCAGCCCATTCCGTTTCCTCTGCAGCCTTTGTCACTGCAGAGTGGCAAGTTTGTTTTTCTTCGGCTGGGTCTGTGTCCCTCCAGAGAATGATAGAATGTAAGTATCACAGAGGGAGGGTCCTTCTCAGCCTTGGTTGCTATGTGCCTGGCCGGAGGTGCACACTGCATAAATATTTGTGGACTCTATGAAATAGGAACAGGAAAGGAAAGGATTTCCTGCAAACACCTCATCAGGTGCTTAGCCCCAACTGCACAGTGGGGATGTCATGTAGCAATTTGTCATTGTTAGTGGGTTATTGATGGGAACTGGGGAGAGGGAATGGACAGAGCAGCTTTTGACAGGGCAACCTGGCATGGCTGTGAGCATGGCTGCACCTTGTGTCCGTGAATAATCTCTCGAGGTTCATTTTTCTCCCGCAGCCTTCTCCTGCCGATATTTCAGGAGAAATTTAAAACAGTAACTATTAGGAAGGGTTTTGACTAACAAGTCTTTCCCAATCAGAATCAGACCGAACGCAGTTGGGGCCAGCCTGGTGCTGCCTCACCTGCCTTCCTGGCACTCCTGGTGACCTGAGGCATCGGCCAGAGTGCCTATCTGGGTGGCTGAGCCCCAGCATCGGGTGCAAATGAGCTTAAATTATCGATAGAAGCAGTATCTGCCATAGGGGAGGAAAGTGGCCGTGCCGTTTGCTTTAAAGAGGCTGAGACCAGATCTGGCTTGGATCTGTAGGGAATATAAATGATGCAATTAATTCCCTGTAATTTACAAGTCATCATTTGCACAAAGCTCTGCGAGAAAGGGTTTGGAAGCCATATATTGAATGCTGTGGGCTCTGGGGTGTCATCACCATTCTCTCTACCTATGGAAAACCAGCTCAGGCTTGAGGGCTCAGTTGAAGCACTGCCCCTTCAGAGCTTTCCTAGATTGTCCCCCCCCTCTGCTGGTTTATCTAGTCTCCCTGAGTCATTTCACCTGCATTTAGACCTCACTTCAATTTCATTTTTAATTATGGCTGTTTGTGTCTGCCTCTTTCAGGGAAAACTCACTAAGGGGTGAGACCATGTCTAAGAAACCCTGATATCTTCCTCCTTCCTCTCCAGCACCATGGTTATTTCTTTGCCTATTGTATATAATCAATAAATATATACTACATGGCATTAAACTGAAGACGAGGCTGGTTAGCCACTCTGTTCATGGCCAGCCAAGAGCCATACATGTTAGGAAAAGAGTCCTTGATGACTTCAGGTAATCTGAGAGGGTAGAGAGAGAGAAGGGCAATTTATTTCCTCTGTGGTAGAAGCTTCCTATTTTTGCTCCAAAGTGATAATAGCACCTCAATGTCCAGTTGGGACTCCCCATTTTCCTTTTCTCTGTCCATTTCAGATGAGGCTGCCTCTACCCCTAGTCCTAAGGGCAGAACACATGCCCCAGATCCAAAGTAATGAGAGCCCCACCCTCTCCAGGCTTGGATCGGGATTGGCAGCTCAGCCCTCAGACCCAATGGCATGCCTGAGGCTTTGGGTGGGGTTTCCAGGCAGAGGCAGGTGCTTTTGCCAGCTCTGCTTGATGCTGAGAGGAGTAAGCTCTGCCATGGCCACCACCACAGAGGTACCATAATGATCCTGAGACCAAAAAACTGAACACTGTAGAAGCCAGAACTAAAAACGACAGTGACAAATGAAGCCCAGAAAATATCCTTTGAGTCCTGAATCCAATTAGACCTGAATATGGCTTTTCTACCCTTGGACTTTTCGATTATGTTAGTTGGGTTGTTTGTCACTTGCAGTGGAAATGCCCCGCCCCCTCACCTAGTCTAGCCTTCATGCCAGCACAGGTGAACTGTGACCGGAGTAATGACTAGGGAAGAGTCAATCGATGCAGTCAAGGAAATGTTCAACCTCACTTAAAATCAAAGAATAGCCAATTAAAGCAATGAGATAACATTGTTTGCCTAGAAACCTGGCAAAGATTAAATGCAATGATAATACTCTGTGGTAAGTAGATAGATAATGCTTAATAAGGGTGTTACGGAAAGGGTATTCATAATCTGCTGATAGGAGGATAATTTGGAGGGTAATTAATAAATGTATATTAACTTGCAAGCCATTTGTCTGCATCTAGGAAAGTATTCTAAAGAAATAAGTAGGAATGCATGCATTTAGCTAATAGAATAAACATATGTGGTAGGTGTTTATAAGACAGTGAAAAATGGGCAATAATACGAATGTCCAACAACAGAGAATGAGCGGAGTAAAGTTGGTGCACCTCATAATCAAATCTTATGTATTAATTAAAATTGGGCTTTAGTATAGAACTTATTTATGTGGAAAAATGTTTGTCGTACTTGAGAAAGTAGCAAATAAAATATCAGATATACGTAAAAAAAACAAAGATAGACAGCTGGTAATAAGAGTTTTCATTCTGAAAGAAGCTATTAGAAGTATTATTAAATTTTCTTCTTTTGTATTTTTCCAACTGGCTTAACTCTCCAAATACATCCCGTATTTGATCACTACTCACTATCCCTATGGCTACCAGGTTGGTCACTCTATTCCACTCTGGAATGGATGACTGTGATATCTTCTAACTCATGTCCCTGCTTCCCCTGGTACCCCTCCAGTCTGCTGAAGAGTAAACAACACATTTTTTTAAGTTTATTTAATCTCTACACCCAGCATGGGACTCAAACTCACGACCCCAAAAGCAAGAGTCGCACGCTCTTCAGACTGAGCCAGCCAGGCACCCCAACAACATGCTTTTAAATAATGCATGGCTCAAAAAAAGAAATATCAACAGAAAATTTTTAAATACGAACTAAATGAAACTGAAAATATAACACCAAAATTTGTGGAATGCAGAAAATGCCATACTCTGCAGGTAATTTCTAGCAATGTATGTATATACTAGACAAAAATAAATATCTAAAATCAATCATCTAAACTTCCACCCTAGGAAACTAGAGGAAGAAAGAAGAGCCAAATAAACTTAAAGTTTAAAACTTATGTTTTTTAAACATAAAAGATAAATAATAAAAATTTTAAAAGATACAATGAAAGAGAAATAGGAAAACAATGGGGAGCAAATCAACAAAACCAAAAACTGTTTCTTTTAAAAGATTAATAATACTGATAAACCTCTAGCCAAGCTAACCAAGAAAAAAAAAGAGAGAAGGCACAAATTACTAATATTAGAAATGGAAGAAGAGCCATCAGTAGTGATCCCATGAATATTAAAAGAATAAAGGAGTATTATGAAAAGTCTATGCCCACAAATTTGCTAACTTAAATGAAATGGACCAGGTCCTTGAAAGACACAATCTACTAAAACTCACACAAGAAGAAAATAGATAAATTTAATATGTCAACATTTATTAAAGAAATTGAATGAATAACTAAAAATCTTTAAAATACAAAGCATCAGGCCTGGATGGTTTCACTGGTGAATTCTACCAAATATTTAAGGAAGAAATGATACCAATCTTCAACAGTCTCTTCTGGAAAACACAAGCAGAAGGTAAAATTCCTAACTCATTCTATGAGGTCAGCATCATCCTAAAACTAAAATCAAATAAAGGAAACTACAGACTAATATCATTCATGAACATCGATGCAAAAATCCTCAATGAAACAGTAGCAAATTAAAGCCAACTATATATATATATATATATATATATATATATATAGTTGGCTTTAATTTAATATATATATATATATATTATATATATATAAAGAATTATACACCATGACCAACTGAGATTTATTCCAGGTATGTAAGGCTGTTTCAGCATTTGAAACTCAATTAATGTAATCTGTCACACCAACAACAGTCTAAAAAAAATTGTTTGATCACATGGATAGATTCAGAAAAAGCATTTGACAAAATCCAGTGCTCATTCATGATCAAAATTCTTTAAAAACTAGGAATAAAATGGAATTTCCTCACTTGATAAATAACATCTGCAAAAAACCTACAGCTAACATCATACTTAATGGTGAGAATCTAGATGATGCCCCCAAGATCAGAAACAAGGCAAAGATTTCCACTCCCACCGATGTATTCAACATCATACTGGAAGTACTAGCTAAGGAAGTAAAACAATAAAGTGAAATAAAATGTATGAAGATTGGGAAGGCAGGAATAAAATTGTCATTGTTCACAACTGACATGATTTTCAATGTAGAAAATTCCAAAGATGCAACAAACACTGAAACTAATAAGCAATTATGGAAAGGTTGCAAGATACAAGGTTAACATACCTAAGTTAATTGCTTTCATACATGTAAGCAATAACCAATTGGAATTTGATATTTAAAATACAATACCATTTACGTCAGCACCTCCCGCAAATGAAATACTGAGATTAACTTAACAAAATAGGTACAAGAGCTATATGAAGAAAACTACAAAACTCTGATAAAAGAAATCAAGAAGATCTAAATAAATGGAGAGATACTCCACTTTCAAGGATAGGAAGATTCAGTATTGTTAGGGTGTATCCTCAGACCCTAGAACAGCAATAGGCACACTGTAAGCATCACACAAATAATTGTTGAAAACAATGAATGAACAAAGGTACCTGCATCCGTCATTTTTGTTCTACCAGTGCCTAGAAAAGACAGGTCAGGACCAGTTAGAGCAGATGCACAGTCAACAGAAACAAGTGTTGTGACTCTATTTCTTCCAAGTCTGGTGGTCAGGTAAATAATGCTCTATTAGTAATATAAGTTAGAACAGACAAAACATTTTTAAAGCTTGCAAGAGTAAAAATCCTCTGCAAAATTGCATTAAGGTCAAATAATTGCAAATGCGGAAATCAATGAAAATAAAAACACTATATATAAAACCTCTGTAGTACAGCAAATTCAGACTCAGAGAAAATTAACTGTTCATTTTTTAGTATCATATAATTACATTTATCTGATTATAAAATAATGTGCTCTTATTGTTTGCAGAAAATAGGAAAGAACAAAAGAGAAAATAAAAACTGCGGATAACCACTGATAACATTTTGGTATATTTTCTTTTTTTTTCCTATGTAGATTTAGATATATATTCACAGAGATGTTGTAAGATTTTTTGCTTAATTTGATTTGTAATTCAGAGAGACAGAGAAAGAATGAGATGAGAATCTGGTACCTTAACTATTTGTCAGAAACTTAAGACAATCATTATGAGAAAAAAACTGTGTCCTGCTATTGGCTGGTAGGTATATGGGAAAATGGGCAAAGCAAAGATTATCAGAGAATCATGGGGTATGAATGCTTCTGAATAATTAGTGTGAGAAATGATGGATTAGTATTACTTTAGGCTTTTAATTTTAAAATTCTTCTATTATTAAAAAATAAGTCAAATAAGCATGAAGCTTTAAAGCATAAGAAAATCTTAAGATGTGTTTAGTTGCATGAAACAGAAATTCCAGCTTAAGGACAAAATGGAATTATATAAAAATAGGGGGATATCCTCATGGAAATTCATGGTGAGGAATAAAGTCAGGTCCTAAGGGGCTGGAAGAACAAAAGGCAGCTAGATTCTCTTCTTCCTCTCCCTGGGGCTACTTGGTCCCTAATCTCTGCTTATCTCTGCATGTCTCTGTCTTTTCCCCTACCAGCTTCCACAGCTCAGACTGGTATCCTTTTGTCCCTTAATTTTAGTTGACATGTTGCTTTGTTGGTGACAATATTGGTTCCTACATACACTGATGTTGTAGCTCGGCTCCCTACAGTCAGCAATCACAGTCTTTGGGTCTCTTATTGCATTGCTAGTGAGCAAGAATATAATGGTTAGCCCTACCTTTTGGAAGACCCATGCTTGTATCAGCCAAACATCTGTGGCTAAGGAAAGGAAGTAGGGTCATATGGGCAAGGGCACTACTGGCAGAAATAACAGCAACTGAACCTCAAAGGAAGAAAGAAAAGAAAAACTAAGTAAATGACAAAATAAAGAAAACTAAACTAGTAAAGCTAATCAAAACCAAATTCAGATTAACAATATTAAAATCAGAAATCTGACGTAACAACCAATATAAAATATTTTTCTAATTATAAAGGCATATTATGCCAAATTGTCGGATAAACATAACTTCAATAAAATGGAAAAAAAAAGGCTTTAAAACATGGCATTCGAAACTTGATGCAAGAAAAATTGGAAAACATTGTTAGGCTTTAGTAGAAGATTATCAAATATATGACAAAGGTCACTGAGACGTGCTGCTAATTGTTCCTAATACAAGTAATTTCTGTGTGCTATAAAATATTACAAAACAAAGAAAAGAATTTCAGGGTGCCCATATTAGTCTATGAAGTCAGTATGATACAAGGTCTGAAATCTGATAAAGATACCATAACAAAATAAAATCTATACCAACACAGTATCTGAATGCAAATAATACAAATAAAAGTATTGAAGTAAAATATCAGTAAGTAAAATCAGCCCTATAAAAGAATAATATACCAGGAGCATATATAATTTATTGCAGCAAAATAAAGGTGGTTTATAATGAGGAAATCTATTACTCTCAGCCATACTTGGCATAACATATGCTGTTTGGGAAGATCTTAATAGTTATTAATATTGCCTATTTAATTATTTATGCACATATTCAATTGTAAACACAATTAATAATAATATTCTTGCCAGATATAACACTTAATGAATCCTGGAAAAAATTCTTGAGAAAGTCACACAGTATTGTCTGTGACTAAATACAGATGTCCAAAGGTATAAGCAAATTCTGTCAAAAGTCCATTCTTGTAACAGTCACAGAACCATATAGAACAAATCCTCTTAAGCTCAAAATAGATGAAATATTTAACATTACATATTATAGAAATGCTTAGGTTTATTTTCAAATGTTAAGTAAATAAGCACT
Organism: Lynx rufus; assembly: GCF_022079265.1. Classification (NCBI taxonomy): domain Eukaryota; kingdom Metazoa; phylum Chordata; class Mammalia; order Carnivora; family Felidae; genus Lynx; species Lynx rufus. The sequence goes on along the minus strand of NW_025814834.1, from coordinate 196,333,257 downwards.
CAAAATGCATTAAATTCTTTTAACTAGGCACCTAGTTGCTAGTCATCTGTGAATGTCAATGTTAAAAAGTGAATAGAAGTTTTCATGTGACCTCACTTGGCCATTAGAACTTTCATGTCACCTCACTTGGCCTTTGTAAATTTTCTCACCACTTAATATATGTATAGAGGCTGTAGGCAGAGGCAGTAAAAGAACAAGATCAAAACCCAAAAGACACCAAAAGGAAGAAATAATAAATAAACAGTTTGATAAAGACGCTGAACCTCATAAATTTAATTAAGAACAAATGGACATCACTTCAATAGTTAAGCAAGAAACAACACAACTGTTTTAGTAGGTGATACAAAGCATTTGATACAATCTAGCAGCTATTTCTTATGTTCAGAATTCTAACAAAAGGAACAAAAATATCCCCTTTTTATATAAAAAATGATATTCGCGGGGCGCCTGGGTGGCGCAGTCGGTTAAGCGACCGACTTCAGCCAGGTCACGATCTTGCGGTGCGTGAGTTCGAGCCCCGCATCAGGCTCTGGGCTGATGGCTCAGAGCCTGGAGCCTGTTTCCGATTCTGTGTCTCCCTCTCTCTCTGCCCCTCCCCCGTTCATGCTCTGTCTCTCTCTGTCCCAAAAATAAATAAAAACGTTGAAAAAAAAAATTTAAAAAAAAAATGATATTCGCTGCATACAAAACCCCCACTGTATGCTTAATGATAACTGTAAAAATGTATCAACTTTAAGCAACAGAACAATTATGCCAAATAAACTTATAATAGTTTATTATTATTGTGGGAGTTTTAGAGAAAGCAATAAGACATGAAATTGAATTACTTGAAAGGATTGGTTCTTAGACTTTGGCAAAGACCAAGTATATTGGATTGAAATAAAACTCACAATGATAAAAATGATGACAACTACATATATAGCCCTTGCTTACTGAATTCCTATGACAAACCTGTGATCTAGAATACTGTCATTCCCATCTTATAGATGAGGAAACTGGCACAGAGAGGTTAAATAGCTTCTGAAGGGCTATACAGTGAGGTAGAGGTGAAGCTGGGATTCTAAGCCAGGAAGTCTGGGTCCAGAAACTATGCTCTCCACTAATCCTGTGATGTACCAGGTGCTGGACGAAGCACCACACGTAAACCTCTCAACAACTCTGAGAAGTGGATATTGTTCTTTTCATTATAGGCTGTGACAGCTGTGTGGTAAAACATAGCACATAAATTCAACAGACTTTTGTGAAACTCTTAAAACTATAATTACAAAGATGTAGCTGCATAGAAAGATATTGGTAATAAACTTTGAAAAAAAAAGGTAAGATATCAAAGAGTATGTTTGATTTAATTACAAGTAAGGAAAAATATATCCATTTGGACAAAGACTGAGAGTGATTGAACTAAAATAAATGTAGTTGTTGAGGCAGGGTAACAGGAGTACGAGTTATATATATTTTTTTCTTCACCAAATGTCCATAGTGAACATTTAATAAGCAAGTTGAGGCTGCAAAGATGATATGTAAATGATGAAAATAGAAAATGCTGCGATGATTTGTGTTGAAACATGTATTAATGCACTGAGTCAGAGTAAAGAGATTTTTAATTCTGGAATTTTAAGTGTAAATCAGACTATAGTTAGGATAGATGTTGGAGAGGAGGGGGAAAGAGAGAAATAATTACCCATGCAAGCAACTGTTTCCTCTGCCACTCCGGGAGCTGCCCGTCTTTGCTCAAAGCAATCTCATTAAATCACTGTGTCCAGCTCCCTAACCCAAGGCAGGACTGCACCTGAAGCAAACCAGATGGATTGGGAGCTCTCTGGCCTCCAGCATTCAGAGTCCACTTTATTCCTGGCAGCCAAGCTGTTGGCCACCAGTGTTTATGCTGAATTGCTTCATACACACATTAAACTTAGGTGCATTCAATTCTATCCACTAGAAAGAAAGAAAAAGTTGGAGAGAAAGGAAAAAAACAAGCATATTAAAAATATATTCTTTATACAATACGGTCCTTAAACGTCAGTCTTCATTAAGTTTAACCAAAGATAACCACATTTCAAAGTTTGAAGAAAATACTGCTACATTGGATGTATTGAGAGTATTACAGCATATTTTGAGTGTTAATCATTTTTATCTAATGCCCTAACTTCAGAAATTAACCCCAATTTAAAATGCAATTGTACTGTATAGTTGAGAATAAAGATGAAGGAATAATCCAGTTTGTAATCCATGCAGTCAAAAAATCAAGGCTTATTCCCTGAAATAACTTTAATCCTTTCTGCAAGCATTATAAAGCCTGGGAAATCACTCTTTTGGTGCTGTGTATAGTGTAGATGTTAAGGTAGAACTACTCAACTTCTATAACAAAAATGCCCCAAGATAAGGCAACTTAAAGGAGAAGTGTATTTCCCATTTATGTAGCAGTCCAGACAGTCTAGGCTGATGGGCAGCTGTGCTCCATGAAGGATGGATCCCAGACCCCTTCCATCCTGTTGCTCTTCCTGAAGGACCTTCCCCTGATTTGCATTGTGGAAGCTGGATTCACTGGCACATCAGCATTCAGATCTCAAGAAGGGAAAAACAGAGCCACATCCAGGAAAGACAGCTTGTCTTTGTTGGAGATGACCCAGAAGTTATACATATCACTTCTGCTCACACTTTATTGCCTTGTATTTAGTCATGTGACCACAACCACCTGCAAGAAAAGTTGGGGAAATAGTCTCTGAGCACATGTGTACTCAGGAAGGAGAGAATAAATTTGGGGGAGGGAGCAATGGAGCTTAGGAGGGGAGGACAGTGGATTTGGAGGACATAACTAAATCTGTCTCTTTTGGGGAAACTGAGTTGCCATTTAAACCCATTTTCTGCCTGTTCAGAGATGAGATATTTTCCTGGCCCATAGTACTGCCATTGCTAGGAAAATGTAATGGCCATTGCACCTTCCTCATTCATTTGCAGCCCCACTCCTGTCTCCAAGCTTCATCAAGAGATCAAAGACTGCAGTGATCTCCATGCTTGGAACATTTGGTCAAGTCATCATACAGGGGCTCACACAGGAGTCAAGTACTCACATATGTGATGTACAAGCACACACACACACACACACACGCACACACACAGGAACACGTTGACAGCAACCCATCAGAGTTTGCTTACAGATACCCTGTGCTAGTTTCCTCTGATTGTAGAGGAGGCAAACCAGAAGGTTATCATCAGCAGATGGAAGAGGAAATGTTTGCAGGCGTGTTTGAACTGGGGAAGAGTCATTCCATCTTCTGAAGTCACTACCGTATTTTGTCTGGGAGTGTCCTGTCAGCATGCTTTAGTAACAGCAGGAAGATATTCCTCTTTCAGCAAACATAGCCAGTGACCACAGAACAGAGGTATCTCTTGTATTTGAGGGATAGAGATTCCTGGTGGCCATGTGGCATGTATAGGAGGAAGACCAGAGCTGAGTGCTATGGAGGGAAACCTTCACAGCTGTTTTCTCAGGAAGTGGTCATAAAAGAAGCAGAGATTCTGAGATCACATGAACCTTGGTTACAAATGCTTGCCAGGGTTAATTTCCTCTTCAGCAAAAAAGAGAAAACTATACCTAGCTGTATGGTTAAACAGAATCTTTGAATGGATCCTGGAATCAATAATAAAGTCTCAGTAGTAAGTGGTTATTGTACTATTATTATTTTTACATTTGGGGTTTTTGTGAGGCTTAAATAAGATATGCGTGAAAGCACATTGGGCAGCACCTGACATATAATAAGTGTGATTTTCTTGGATTAGAGCTCCTGAGGCTCTCCTAGGCATCCTCACATTGGAACCTGAATTGGTAGATTGCCCCTTTGATAGAACCTAAAGGTAAGCCTGAAGGGTCAGCAGTGGGGACGAATTGAAAATGGGGAGAAGGGGAAGGGGAAGACATCTGTTAAACATCTGCTATAAATCAGGTACAATAGTAAGTGTGTGGAGTCACTAGAGACCAGCTTTGCCTTCTCAATTTTATTCTGAGTTGGCTTTGCGTATTAGTTTCCTATGGCTTGCTGTAACAAATCACCGCTGACTTGGTGGCTTGAAACAACACAAATATATTATCTTATAGTTCTGGAGATTAGAGGTATAAAATAGGTCAGCAGGGCTATGTTCCTTCTGAAATCTCCAGGAAGAATCTGTTCTTTGCCTTTTCCAGCCTCTAAAGGCCATCCACCTTCTTTGGCTAACGACTCCTCCTGTACCACTCCAACCCCCTTCTCTGACTCTGACCCCTCTGCCTCTCTCTTATAAGGATCCTTGGGATTACATTGGGCCCACCTGGATAATCCAGGATAATGTTCCTACCTCAAGATCCTTAATTAAATCACATCTGCGAAGTGCTTCTTGCCACGTAAGGTAACATATTCACAAATTCCAGAAATTAGAGTGTGTATATATCTTTGAGAGGCTATTATTCTTTCTATCACGCTTATTCATATAGTCTTTGTACACAAAGACCCCATGAATCTCAGGAGTGGTCAAGACAGATGAAGACCAAGAACAATATCTATGTCCTCCAACATATCTATACAACACACACATCATAAATAAAATCAAAGTGGCCTTTGAGACTAACAGTGAGTAGAGCTGGAGGTGGCACATACCCTGTAACTCAACAATTCCACTCCTAGGCAGACCTACTGGAAGTCTTGCACATGTACTCTAGAACACAGGCTCATGAATCTTCCGAGCAGCATCCTTTCTACTTATGAAAAATTGGAAGATGATTCTCCATGCAAATGGATTTAGAAATTCACACAATGGACCACCATGCAGACCTGGAAGACCCAAAGCTATCTAAAAGCCTAAAAGCCTAAAGGATTCTGAGAAACATAACAAAGAAAGAAGCCACAAGAGAACACATACACTATAATAGCATTTTATATACGTGCATATAAAAGATACAAAGAAATATTAAGTTTTGCTTAGGAATACATGAATGGATGGTATAGCACAAAAACTATGCATGAGAAGGTAAATCTCAAATTTCAGATATTAGTTTCTCCTGAGGAAGGAGAGGAAGGTGTTATTGAGGAAGAAGAATATGAAACTGGAAAATGAGTACATGAAAGTGCTTATTATATCACTCATTTTGTACATCTGATATATTTCACAATAAAAGTTTTCAATAGCAACCTTGAAATTTTTAAGCAAAATTGTAAATGCTTTCACCCAAGTATCTTTAAGACTTGAGGAGATGGGATTTTTGACAGGGACGCAGGGATTAGGTAGGACTCTATTTCTGGAAAGTGCCTAACAAGGAGGCAGAAGGAGTCACTCTGTCAATGTGTCCAAGAGGAAATCTGCAAGGCCGAGGAGAGGCAGAGAGGAGAGAGTTTGGGGAGGAAAGAAGAGGTGGCATTGTTTTTGAAAACTATCAGTTAAGATTCTATTTTAAATCACAAGAAAACCAACTCAGACTGAATCAAAAAATAAAGGAAACACATTGGCTCATATAATGGAAAAGTCCAGATATAGTACTGGCTGTAGACCAGGCTTTCTCAATGGACAAGCACTGGTGACATTTGGGGCTGGATAATTCTTCATTGTGGGGGCCTCGCCTGCGCATTGCAGGATGATTAGCAGCATCACTGGCCTCTACCTCTGGTTGCTAGGAGTAACGGCCATGTTGTGGCAACCAAAAATGCCCCCAGACGTTGCCAGATGTCCTCTGGGGGGCAAAACTGCCACCCATATCCCCTCATTGAGGATCTGACATTAGGGAATGCTAAGCAGTGTCACTAGGACCTGCTTCTCATGGTCAAGGCACGTGCTTTCTGCAGTCCTGGCTTCATCCTAGGGTCCACTGGTGGTCCCCTGGCAGCTCCACACTCTCATCTTGTGGTAGCAAAATGGCTGTCACAATTCCAGACCTCACTGCTTTACACCCCATTGTTCAGGCAGAGAGAGGTTGCTGATTTTGGTCCCTTGTACAGAACAGAGACCACATGCAAATCCCAGCTTGTGTCTCCTCCCCCTTCTCTGCTCTGATTGGCGAGGCGCCCATAGCTTAGCCAGTCCCTGTGGTGAGAAAGGACAGAGTAAGCTGATTGGCTTAAGCCACAGGACCCACTGCTGGGTTTGGGATGAAGTCAACCCCCACCAAGACACATGGCTAAGGAGGGAGGTAGGGTGGCTCCCCTAAAATGCCTGTGCACCATTCCCCAAGCAGGGCATGCAGCCCTGAGGCTGTCCAAATCCTGCCAAGGGTCCATTTAGACCCAGGCAAAGGCGCTCCAGTAAGATGATGCTGCATGGCAGAGACTGCAAAACCAGAGGCTGAGGGGTCTGCAAAAAAAACCAAAAAAACAAAACTGCTCCCACCTGAAAAACCATGCCCTTTCCGCATCCTGCGTGCTCCGAGCCAGACTCTGAAAGGATCAGAAACCTCAGCAACTACCAGTTCAGCTGGGAGAGAAGGAGAAACACTGGGCTCAAAGCTGAACAAAGAGCCTTCCCCTTCTCCATGGCAAAGGACCTCTGGCATTGGCCAAGCTGGGAGGGGCGAGGGGGGGAGCTGGCATTAAAACGAGTTCAGAATTTTTATTATCTCGAACTAGACCATTTTAATTACTGAACTGAGGCTGTATTTGTGGTTTAAAGTGACCAGAGATCTTTTTATTACTGAAAAGCCAGGAGAAAATTATGGGCCCTGCCTGAGACAGAGATCTCATCCTCAGGCAAGAAATGGTCCTCGCTGCATACATTTTAAAGGGAGAATGGTAGCAAAAATAAAACTGTACTTCAGCTGTATCCGTGGGTTGTGCTGGCTCAACATACGGCTGCTCCTTCAATGGAGCCCAGGGAAGAGGCTCCAGCAGGACTGGGAACACACACATAAGTGTCCGAAGGGTCCCAGAGGCAGGTAATCCCCATTCCCCAACCCCACCAGGGAATTTGGCCAGACCCAAGGATCTGCAGAACCCAGGGAAAGAGGCCACAACAGCGATGAGAGAAACAATGGGTTGGATGGCAAGCCCCAGTGGCAACCTCAAGGTCAGGTAGGGGCAGACAAGTCCATAGGGGAGACAGAGGCCCCAGCAGAAACTGCCACCCTGGAACCTGCCATGGAACTGTGATTTCCCTCTCCCCCGAGGGCCTCATCTAGATGATCAGGCTAACACTGCTATTACTTACCATCTGCCCTGATTTTCTTGCCTTCTCCCCCAAAGCTGTGACTCGGAAAGCAAGGGTTACACAAAATGCTAAACCAGAGGACTGATGGATCCTGGGCTGGGGTCTTCAGTTGCCCTTGCCCCAAGCAGAAAGTCACAGGCAGGCACTTACTTCCTCTCTGTCCTCCATGAAGAAGCTCAAGGGTCAGGCCTGTGCTGCTCATGAATGCTCCCCACTGACTTCCTGTTTATTGTACTGGTTTGGCCATTCATGGGGCAAAATGCAAATGGAGTTGCAGGAATCAGCCCAGTCTTACATGGGGCTCACAAAACCGGCTCCCATTCTGACAAGTGTATGCTAATTGCATTCTGTCTCCTCGCAAATTACAGCTATTCCTCTGGTTTTAAAAAATTTGACATTTCATTTTGATTGCAGCAGCTTCTTGTTTCCTCCAGCACCGAGAAGGGGAGGGCAGTGGGGGATTGAGGGCAGGCACTGACCTCACAGCTTGGGTACAGATGCTACTGGAGGGTTCACGTTCTTTGAGTGGAGTAACCACAACAAGCTTGGACCTCAATGATACCTGGGGTCTTTCTGCTTCTGGCAGATTTATACAAATTGGGTCCAAACCCCTAAATCTCACAGCTGTCATGGATGCAGGGCTCTTCTGTGCTTTCTGCAAATTCCTGCCCATACTTCCTCCTAGGTCCCTCTGGTTTTGCTCCTCTGGCTGGGTGAGCCATCCTGACTTGTCTGCACATCAACAGATACCCATAGTTCAAGAAATCCAACCATGGTTGTGATTCCACTGCTCAGTGTCTTAGGGTCTTGTCCGGGGGCTTGAGAAATTCCATTAAGTACAACATTCTGTGTGTAGATCAGAGGTCCTCAAAGTGGAGTCCAGGGACCCAGAGAGAGCCTAAGACCTTCCCAAGGTGTCTTTGATATCAAAATTCTTCATAACTACACTAAGACACTATTTGCCTTTCCCCCCGAAGCATACAGTGGAGTTCTCCAGCACCCACCTGAAGTTTGATGGTGTCACTGCTCAGAGAGGTGAGGGAGTATGTGCCTGTGTATTCTGCTGTCCTAAAATGCTCTCAGCTTTGATTTCTAATATGCTAATATAATAAATATGATGTACATAACAAAAGCTCTTTGGGATCCTCAATAATTTTTAAGACACCAAACAGCTCCAGTACTTTCCCTCAAGCCCTGTTATCTTTCATAGCTGCTCCTCCTGCTGAGAGACCCTCATCCTTACATGCAGCACCCTGGGAGTTGGGGTCCAACTAGCCCTGTGCCCCTAAACCAAGAGCAACGTGGGGCTGATTTATCTTCCACAGCAAAAGACTTGACAAGTTTTGTGACCTTCTTGGGAAGGGAGGGAGGTCCTGAGAAATCACCACATCCTTGAGATCATATCTAAGTCCTTCTTTGTGGCAGAGTCTAGAGTAGGGGAAGATGTGTTACTGCCTATTTTACAGGAGGCAAGACTGAGACTCTGGAGACAGATGGTGGAGATGAGATGAGGACACACTAACGTGATTGTTGGTTTGAACAGCCAAGCCATGGAACCTCTTGAAGTCTGTTTTAAAATATTCTCTTCCTCTCCTCCCCTGTTTTTACTTTTTCCCCCATCTTCTCCTCCCTCCCTTCTCTCCTTCCCTCTTGTGCCCTCTCCTTCCTCCCTCTCATTCTCCTTCCTTTATTTTCTTCCTCCAAGCTATTTAAGATGGGTCTGTTTGTACTTTTGTCATTCTCTGGGAAATAACACCAAATTTCAGTAAATGCGAATGGCAGAGAAATCAGACAGTGATGCTTGAGCAGAAGTGGGGGCGGGGGTGGGGAGCCTGGGTGGTTCAGTCGGTTAAACATCGGACTTCGGCTCAGGTCATGAACTCACAGTCTGTGAGTTCAAGCCCCGTTGGGGTCTATGCTGACTGTTCAGAGCCTGGAGCCTGCTTCGAGTTCTGTGTCTCCCTCTATCTCTGCCCCTTCCCCACTCACACTGTCTCTCTCTGTCTCTCAAAAATGAATAAACTTTACAAAAAAAAAAGAAGTGGGGAGCCATCAGCCACATTTCATCACACCCCCAACTGGCAGAGCCTGGGTCCTTGTGTGAATTTTCCAGCTCCTCAGTGGGATAGCAGACTGCTGCTCTCCAGGCCTATCCAGCCAGCAGCTACGGACACATCCAGCCCTCTCTGGTCCCCTTAACCTTTTCCATTGGTTTTATTTCCACCCTGTGCCAAAGAAGGGGTTTTCCAACCATTGCTACAGATCGACTCACTCCATCATTTCTTCCTTTGAGTCAGGATCTGAGGAGAGGAAGGTGGAAATGCAATCTCTGCCCTAAAGGAGTCCACAGGCCCGTGAAGAGATGGAGACACATCAGATATAGACAGTGTGGTGAAGGAGAGAATAGAAGCCCGGGCCAGTGTCACGGGGCACATGAGGAGTCGCTGGACTTCTGTGGCTCCCGGAGAGCTGACAGGGGAGGGAGGTGCAGCTAAGTCAGGAGAGCAGGAGGCACTCAGATCACCAGGTCTGGGGTGCCACAAACTCCAAACTAAAAGTAATATCTTAGGGGCCTGAGTGGTGCGTGTGTGCATGTGGGGGTGGGAATGGCAAGAACTGAAACAGGAACAGAAACTCCTAGTTTGGGGGGAGGGGGTTGCTTATTTTTTAAGTTTATTTATTTTTGAGAGAGGGTGAGAAAGCACACACATGCCCAAGTGGGGGAGGGGCAGAGAGAGAGGGAGAAAGAAAGAATCCCCAAGCAGGCTCCACACTGACAGCGCAGAGCCCAATGCAGGGCTTGAACCCATGAACTGTGAGATCATGACCTGAGCTGAAATCAAGAGCCGGACATTTAACCAACTGAGCCAGTCAGGTGCCCCATAGACTCTTTTAATGAAGATAGCACAAGATAGTGGGTGAGGACATTGGCTGTGGAGTCAGATGAATTTGACGGTCACTCACCGATCTGTATGACTTTGGGCAAGACCTTTAAGCTCAATTTTACCATCTGTACAATGGATAATAGTACCTATTTGTACATTTATTTATGGGGGTTCCATAAATTAATATGTGACCAGTTTTTAGAAAAGAACCTGAAATACAGAAGGCCACACATCAACATATAAATGTCGGTTACTCTTAGTATTGTATTCTAGAATGAGTGAAATAATGCACATGAAGCATTCAGTACAGCGCCTAAAACATGGCAGACCATCCCCAGCTGTTAACATGTCCCTGGGTACCAGGCTCAGTTCCTCCCAGGCCTCAGTTCCTGGGAACAGGTTTCCAGCCCCCCCTTCATCAAAGGGAGTGGGGCTCCAAACACACCAGCATGCAGGAACATGAGTGTCAGATGAGTGCGAGGGCTAGAGTTGAGCTGGAGGTCGGGGCGGCTGAGGCAGGCAGCAAGTGGCAGAGGCTGCATTCCGACCGCCATCACCAGTGGTCACCCTCGGATGAGGCACAGAACCAGGCCTGGGAAGATGAGGACAGCCTTCTCCATGGAGGTGACATTTCAGTTAGACGTGAGAAGTGGGCGTTTTCCAAGATTATGTACAAAACGAGTCACATAAATGTCATTTCTGCCACACTTCTTGAAATAGCTTCACATAACTTTCTAGAATACTGGTCCGTGCTTTTTAAAGCTAAGCTTTCTTATTATGTTGTTGCAATCTAACATATAATACAACTACAGATGACTGATAATAGATGAGGAACACCAGTCTTATCGGGGAAGACATTTAGAACTGGAGGCTGGTACTTAGAAATTATTTTATCATCTCTATGAGAACGAAGCTGATACATCTGAGCAGTGCATTACCGCTTACAAGTTATTGCCGGCTTATTTAATCCTCAGAAACACCCTCTGAAGTAAGTATCAGGATTCCCATGTTATACCGGAGGCAATGTGGGAGCTCAGTTCTTTGGGATTTCTGCCTGGAGGCTATGTAAATCCTTCTTTTGGACCTCTGGGTAGATTCGCATGATCCCGCAGCCAGACGACTCCTTACCTCAGGTGGCACTTGATAAAAAGCTACTTCTGGAGTTTGTTATCCCGTTGTGGTCACCAACAAGCAATACCAAAGGCTTCTGTGTGCTTCTCTAGTGAATCTTCTGCAATATCAGTCTCTGGTATAAGGAAAATAGACAATGCCCTTTGGGATAGTCAGTTTTATGTGTCACTTTGGCCAGGCTACAATCCCCAGTTATCCAAGCAAACGGTAGTTTAGGTGTTGCTGTGGAGGTATTTTGTGGATGTGATTCAACTCCATAATCAGTTGACCAGAAGTAAGAGAGATCATCCCCCAGAGAACCTGGGTGGGCCTGACTTAATCAGTTGAAAGCCCTTAAGAGCAGTTAGGTCTTCTTTGAGGAAGAAGAAAGTCTACCTACGTGGGCAGCAACTTCACCTCATGACAGAAAGGACACAGTTATGAGAGGGAGCACAATGGTGCAAGGAACAGAGAAACCAAGAGATCTTTCTCCAACACTTAGTCCTCTTGGGGACCAGGAACAAAGTCCTCTCCACCCAGCACAGGCAGGGGACAGGGAGGGTGCTAAGGGCTCCCCCACAGGGGCACCACGTGTGAACACATCTTCCTCTCTGCACAATGCTCAGTCGTGGCTCTAAGTACTCAACTTTAACAAAGGTATTTTAGACTGAGCCCTTCCCACATCGCAATTTCTTTCAAAGTTCCCTCCCATCCAGCCTCCTCCCTTTATGTTGGCATGGAATTCTAGAGAGATGGGAGGTGGCAGGCAACTTGAAACTGCAGCTGTATATCCTCTCCAGAGACTACTGTCCTCAGGAGTCTGACCACAGAAGCTTATTGCCCGCTCTTATCTCGTGGAGACGTGTGATCTATAGCCCTGAGAACGGCCTCTGGCACATCCGGGAGCTGCCCAGCTCTTTGCATCAGTGCATTCACTTGTATGTATTGTCTCCAAAGTACAACAAAAACCAAGATTCCATTCACCCTAAGAATCCCAGCTCAGACGGTCTAACTGCACCCTAGTCAAAACAGCGGGTTTTAAAAATCTTATACTAAAAGGGAGTGCTGGATATTACAGAGTTATAAAAAGCATTATCCAGGGAAACAAAGACAATGAAGGCTGAGGCCAGCTGACTGCAGGCCCCTGCTTGGGAAGCTCAGTGCCCAATATAGCTCTCCCCAAATCCTCCCGGGTATTTCCCTTTTAAGCATCTCCAGTGCTGGGCTGCTGAACCATGCCTGCTGCCTGCACATTGCTGGAGGATAAACTCCTAATTCCCAAGCAAGACTCACAGGAAACTTCAGAGTGAGGCCACCTCACCCTCTTCTCCCTTTTACTACCCACCACCCCTGGGTTTCCAACTTTGCTGTGTCCCCAGGGTTCCTGGAGCATGCCTCCCATTTTTATGTCTCCATGAAGCCTATGAGCCTGGAACATCCTTCCCTATTCTCTGCCTCATTATCTACATCTCTAAGCCCTGTCTCAAGATTCTACTCTGTTGAGTAGTTTCAAACATTCTGTTGGCTGTCATGAGTGCTGCTCATCAGATATTTCATTTTTCCTACATGCTGGGCACGCAATAGGATCGCACTTCTGGGCCTCTTGTGTATGAAGCCCTGTGACTAGTTCTGGCCAATGGGTCCTGAGCAGGATGACACATGTCCCTTCTGCGCCTGAGCACCTGCTTGTCATGTGATGCTCTCTAGCGTCTTTCTCTTCCTGTGACATGGCAAGTAGCAACATTCCAGATAGCAGCTGCCCTGATAAACTGGATCCCAGTAAGAACGATCATGTGGAGCAGAAAGCCTCACCAACCCATAATGGAGAGACCTTTGCTCAAAACCTCCAAGGTACGGAGGTTGTTTGTTACTGCAGTATAACCTAGCTTGTGCTGACAGATACATGCTCCCTGACCAAGCTGGCTGGTCTTGCCTCCTCTAGGCTCAAACAGCACTCTGCCTTTTCTCCCATGGATGCATGTTTTATTTATGTGTTTACAGGTGCCCCTCACTGTCAGCTCTAGTCCGGGACCAGTTCAGGGACCATACCTCATGCACTTTCATATCTCATTATTCAGTACAAGACCTGCCACGTAGTGGGCATCAATACATGATCATTGTGTTGTTATTGGCTCATTTTTTTCTCCTCTTCCCTGTTGTGCGGGTGAGAAAATGACCTTGACAGTTTCCCGTTACTCTTGCTGGCTTTCTCCTGCTGCTCAGGTTACCAGAATTGATTTCACTTCTCCTGTTGCCAGTTCAATGGGGGGTCAAGGAGTCAAACTTGTTCTGGGTCATACATTCTCATCTCCCATAAATGTCCCAAAGATCTGGCTCCTGAGCAGTTGTTGTAAGTGAGGGATAGGGCCCCTGGGACCACCAATAAGTCTGAGCAGCATTAGCAGGCAGCTGGGGTAGCCAAGGCTGCTCCCATCCTCCTAGAAGGTGGAGGAAGAGAAAGGAAGCTCTCACCTAAGTTTCCAGGCTTCTGGTTCTTATTTCTGTAGTACTTATCTGTCCTAGGCCCACTGAAGTAGAGTGATAAGACCGCAAACACACACACACACACACACACACACACACACACACACATTTGAAGGCTTCACCCCATGGCCCTAGGCCAGTGAGAGTTGGGTCTAGAGGCAACCAGGAGCTTCTCTGGATTTGGGAATCACCAAGTGCCTCATTTCCACACTTCTCATGCAAACATGGAGCCAGAACCTTTCTCGCTGCTTCTCCATTTGGTGGGACTTCTCTCTATCACGGGCTTGGTGCCTGGCTCTCACCCCAGCTCTCTGTGGACGTGGGCCCCAAGCTGACTTGCTGCCTGACCAGCTGGATTCTGACCCCTGGGTCTACTTTCATGCCAGTCCCTCCTCCTTTCTTGAGACAAATATCCTTCTGGAAGTCCTCACATTGGCCCAGAGAGGCCTCCCTGTCTGACACTCCACCTGATGCTGAGAACCACCATGCCCAGAAGCCCAGCCACTGTGTCCATCCTACCCCACTTCTGCAGACAATCTCACTGAAAGCAGCCCTGCCAGGAGTAGAGTCTACCAGGGTCCGATGTGGTGACTCGGGCAGGTTGCCATAGAAAACACTGCTTTCTTGATCATTTCCCCCTGGCAGGTCAAACCCATCAGTTTCTCCTTATCAAGAGTCCAATGTGTCTTCTGGCCCCATGCCCTCTGCCATAAGAACGATGCAAAGAGAAGTCAAGCTTATCACCTAAGCTATATCCTAACACCCCACCTTGACTGGGAATTGTTTGGCTGTAAGGGAAGAAGGCCCCACTCGCAAACTAAACCACAGAGAGCACAACTAACCCTCACAGGAACTGAAAGTTTGCATGGTAGAGTGCACTCATGGCCCCAAATCTTCACCTCTCATTTCCTCACCCTTTGCCATGTGACTTGCTTTGGCCATTGAGATCAGGACAAGAATCATGTGCCCAAAGCTGCCGCAAGCATGTGTGTGATTGGACTTACTATCTTGTGCTTTTTAAAAAATGTTTATTTATTTTGAGAGAGAGAGAGAGCAGGGAAGGGGCAGAGAGAGAGAGGGAGAGAAAGAATCCAAAGCAGGCTCCACACTGTCAGCACAGAGCCTGATGTGGAGCTCGAACCCACGAACCCCAAGATCATGACCTGAGCTGAAATTAAGACTTGAACACTTAACCAACTGAGCCACCCAGGTTCCCCTATCTTGCGCTTTGCCACTGCCATGAGAACAACATGCCTGGGCCAGTCCATTAGTCCCAGGAGAAAAATGAGAGACATTCAAAGCTGAGCCAGTATCAATTGAGCCCATCCCAGCTGACCAAGAGAAGCATAGGCTACATGAACACTTGGCCCTTGACACTGAGATTTTATGGTTGCTTGTTACACAGCATTTGGGGGCAATTGTTAACCAGCCATAGGTGTCAAGCAGGATTCTCCCCATTTCGGTTTCTGCTCTCAGATTCCTCATGGTCTTTGTCTCTGCTTTTCTCTGCTCTTCTGCTTCATCTATTCTTTTCCGAAAGGTCAACTTCATTGGTTTCTCTTCCTCTTACATGTGATTTCCTCATAGATTCCTGAGTTGATTCTCAGGAATCTACCATCAGCCCTAGAATGTCTCTCAGCCTCAGACTGTGTCTTTTGTCAAATCTCAGGCACAAAGGACTTACCCACCTCTCCACTCCTCAGTGGAACTTGATAGCCAATCGGGAAGAAACACAAAGGAGTGTTCCATGTTTCCCAGGGGGTGCGGTGAAAGTGAAGGAGTACTGTTCCTTTCTGTGAGTTCCCCCTAGGGAAATGTCTTGCTACAGTAATGAAAAACCAAAAAACAAGCTCCTTAGTAGGTCACTCTGTTATGCAAATAATCATCTGTCCTAGGGAGAGGAGCCTGCTAAGATTGCCCCCCTAGGTAGGTTGGGTGGGGAGGAAGGGGCGGGAAATAAGTAGTTGAGATTAAGAGGACCAGGGAAACAGGCAGAAATAAGTGTGGCCCTGATGGACCAGCACTAGAAATGAGGGAGGAGCCCCGTTACATTTGGAGCGAACTTAGTGAGGCCCTAGAGGTGGACTGGTATGGTGGGCACATCCCCAGACACAAGGACACCAGACAACACAACTAATTCTGAGTTCTACTCATGCTGATGGGTGACTCTGATTAAACAGGGCTACGTAAGTCAGGACAGGCAGATAAAGAGAGGGGTTCACAGACACTACAGAGCAGGCAGTGGCAGGGCCAGTGCATGGACACTTCTGGAGGCCAGCAGCCAAGGAGGCGCTGATCCTGAGGTAGGCGACTGGCTCAGTCCTGTGGTCTTGTAATCCCCTCCCTTGGGTGCCAGCCAATCTCAAGGGAGTTACACATGTAGAAAGGTGGATGGAACCAAGCGTTAGAGAAAAAAACAGAGCCCCTGTTCGTGACCACATACATTAGCAGAGACATCCCAGAAAGTGCTGTGGAAAGTCCGTAACCCAACAATCCTCTCCTGGGTGTAGAGCCTGAGAGGTTCCTGACCAGATTCCTGAGACACGTGCACCACGGTGACCATCCTGGTGCTGCTTCGGGTTAGCTAAAGCCTGGAAGAATGGGCAAGAGAAAGGCGGTAGGCACGCCTGAAGTTAACTATGTAAAAAGCAACAGGAATAGATCTTTAAAACGTAGCGCAGAATGAAAAAAAATAAATAAGAAGAAACAGAACAAGATTTATGGCACAATACCATTAGTGTAAATTAAAAACACATACACACCACAAAACAACGTTATATTTTAACAAGGATCCATGAGGATGTTAGGCCATATATCAGACACACTGGAGTGAATACCGAGGGGAGGAGAAGGGACAGGCATGAGGACTGAGGATAAAGTAGGAAAAAGCCCATAAAACAAGAGAAGGCCTCGCACAGACTTTTTGTGATAATGAGTATCATAAACATAATTTCCATATCTGAGATCTGTTGTTTGTTTTTAATCTCAAGTGAGTCTACCGTGGGGCTGTTTTGGCCTGGGACCATCTTAACACTAGCTGTTGGGATCCTGGGCGGGGGCGGGGAGGGGGGATGCAACGCCACAAAGATTCCTGGCAGGGGCTCCACTGTCAGGTTGGGGAGGCAGGGAATGGAGGGGCTGTCGGCACAGGCTTTGGAATCACACAGTCCTGGGTTTTAGCCTTGACTTTGCCACATACCAGCCGTGTGACCTTGGACAAGTTGTGTGACCATTGGAAGGTTACTTCATTCTGCAAACTTCCATCTCCCCATTTATAAAATGGAAATAACAATATTGGGTGTGGAGGTCAAACGAGCTGATGTCTACAAAGCACTTAGCACAGTGCTTGGCTTCATAAACAGCGGATCCTATTATCCTGGAGGGTTTTTTTTTGTTTTTGTTTTTGTTTTAGGTTTATTTATTTATTTTGAGAGAGAGAGTACACATGCACAAGCAGGGGAGGGGCAGAGAGAGAGGGAGAGAGAGAATCCCAAGCAGGCTCTGCGCTGTTAGTGCAGACCCTGACGCAGGGCTTGAAGCTACAAACTGTGAGGTCGTGACCTGAACCAAAATCAAGAGTCGGACATTTAACTGACTGAGCGACCACAGGTCCCTTCTCACCCAGTGTCCCCAAACCCCACTAATTCTCAGAATCAAAAAAATAACTTCATTTCCATGTTTCTCAGTCAGCTGCTTTCTGATGGGAGGGGGGCTGGATCAGCAGCCCCTGAGACCACTTACCGGGGCTGCAGCGAGTGCCTGGGACAAGGTTGGGGGTCTGCTGGAAGCTTCCGGGGGGCTGAGCAGACCTGCAGGCTGCAGTCCAGGAGCACACAGGTCAGGCCAGCTGGGGGCGGGGCATAAAAATCAGCAGCTCAGAGCATGGGGCGGGGGGAGGGCAGAGGGGATGGGAGGACGTTATGACCTCAAGAGAGAGAAAGGTCAGGTGGAATGGAGACCCAGAAGCCCTTCTTACTGCTCTGTTTCTGCCCATGCAGAGTCCCCACCCTAGCCCCAGTCTTAAAGCTAGTGCCCTGCACTGGACCGCTCCCCTTTGAAGCTTTCTTCCTCCAAATAAGGTCACAATTTGTGTTTTCCCCATGTTGGTGGAAACCTGACTACAGCTTTCTTTGAAGAAAGACAGGACCCTTGCCCTCTGGGCATTTCGCTCCACACTGTGTAAATGCTGTATGCGTTTTACATCAAAGCCTCAGACATCTATGTGCATTCCTTATGTGGGGGTCCCCCTCCTTCTTGGCATAAGCTCCCCTGGGAAGTATGATCCAGCCTCTCTGGAAATCTCTTGGGCTAGAGGCCTGCCTGAAATCCTGTCTGGCTTTTTCTTTCATTCCCCCATATGCCCTCAATCATGCAGTCTTGTTGTAAATACTCCCCTACTCATCTGCTCCTCTCCACTCCCTGTGCCTTGACTACAGTGTAAGCCATCGTCTTCTTTACCTTGGACCATGACCAAGGTTCCTCCCGCACCTTCCCATCCCCATCCCCTGGCTGCCTTCTCCCATCAATTCCCCGTGCGGCTCCAAGAATGATATCTCTCTAGTGTAAATATGACTATGTCAGTCCCTCGCATAAAAGTTTTCAGTGTCTTCCCATAACCTGAGGACAGGATCCAAACCCCTTAACACGTGATACAGGGCTCTGCACCAAGCACCCCCTGTCAAGGTCTACCATGTCACTCCAACCTCCTATGACTGCCCCAGCCATACTGCATGACCTTTACAGCCTTAGCGCTCCAAACCCTCTCCTGCCCCTGGACTTCACACATGGTTGTCCCTCCTCCTTCTTTACCTGGCTAACTTCTACTTGCTTTTAAAGGCTAATTTCACTTCTTCCAGGAAGCTGCCCTGAGGATCCAAGTCTATACTAAGGGTCCCGTGTGAATTGAATTGTGTCCCCTAAACTATATTCAAATCCTGAAATCCCCAGTACCTATGAATGTGACCTTATTTGGAAAGAGTCTTTGTAGATATAATCAAGTTAAGATGAGGTCACACGAGACTGACATGAGCCCCTAATTCAATGAGTGGCATCCTTGGAAGAAGAGGGTAAGGTGGACATTGACACAGAAGGAGATGCCATGCAGTGATGGAGGCAGAGACGCGGCTGGGAGCCTAAGACACCAGGGATTACCAGCAACCACCAGACGCTAAGGAGGCACACAGAAGGATCCTCCCCTAGAGCCTTCCCAGGGAGCACGGCCCGGCCAGCACCTTGATTTTGAGCTGTGAGAGGATACACTTCTGTGTTAAACTCCCAAATCGTGGCAATTTGCGACAGCGGTCCTAGGAAACTAACGCAGGCTCTGGCTAGGTGCTCCCAGAGCTGGTGCGCCCTCTCACCAGAGGATATGCCCTTTATGCTTTTATGGGATTGCTTGCCTCTCCAAATTAGTCAGTAAGCTCCGTAAGGACAGGGACCTTGTTTGACTTGCTCATTGCTGGAGCCCCAGCACACAGTAAGGAGGTATGTACTACATACATACTATGTGAGTGGGTGAAGAATGCACGAACCTGCAGGAGGGCGAAAAGGCTGGGGCCACAAAAACGTGGACATGGTGGGAGTGGGAGGTGGCGGGCAGGTCAGGAAGTCTTCCCGCGAGTCCAGGGAGTGCTGGACCCAGATGGGGCCTGCAGGAGGCGGCAGAGTCTCTGTGCTTCGTGCAGACAGGAGGCTGGACCACATCTGGGGCATTCTGGGGCAGTTCACACCAGACCAAAGGTGTGGTCCTTGGTATGGGAGAAAAAGGCCATCCCGCAGGCCTGTGGAGGTGTCTCCACGGGTACCTCTGAGAGGCAAAAGCTCAGGCCAAGGGAGCTGGCAGCGGGGCTGTGTTTCAGTGTTTAACAGGGTTTCCAAAGAGGGGAACAGCCAGCCAGCCGTTCTTGGAATGAAGGAACTGAGCTGTGACCACAGGGCTCAGCCTCACTCCTTGGGTCCCAGCACGGCTGCTTGCTAGAGAAGCTCCCCCACACCCACACCACAGCAAGCCCTGCTCTAGGGGGGCAAAGCAAGCCGGCTCAGTCCCCACCACCTCTCTTCTCTGTGTCTGCTGCCCTGCCCACATGAAGCTGCTTCAGTTCCTGGCTCAGTCCGTCTGAGGCTGCTCCCACCATCCACTTGACCTTCTTTCCTCCCTGGTGCATTGACCCCCAGTCAAACCCACACTGAGAGTTCATTTGGCACACACTCTCTCAGCCCCACACCCTTCCTCCTGATCTGCACATTCTCTCTCCTGGCTTGCCCTACCACCCAACCCCCTGATGATGCAGAGGCTTCTCAGTGCAAATGCAAAGGGACAGTTTGGTACAGAGAAAGAGATTCCTGACATTTGACACATCTTCCTAAATGGCATGTGTGACCCAGCCCTAGTTGCGAGCAGGTGGGGGTTAGTGGGGGCTGGTGCGGTGGGACAGAGGAACTGAGTGGGTTCCTGCACAGCTCAGGGCAACCTTCTGAGGTAGGAGAAGAGGGTCTTCCTGGTAAGTAAAGATGGCTGTGATTCTTCTGCTCACAAGTCCAAGGACATGGAGCAAGTTCAAGTGCAGCCTTGGTTTTTAAGGATTCTGGCCTAAAGGGGAGGGGCGAGGGGTGGTTTCCAGAGTTCTAGGCAGTGTTTGGGTGCATTGCATTTACTGGAAGATACAGGAAATGTCTGAAAGCAGGGTCCAGCTTCAGCAGAGGGGCCACCAGGATCTGGGGGAGGGCCAGCATCCCAGGAGGTCCGAAAGCTACTTTCCCAGATTGCCAAGAAAGGGCCCTTTCTTCCTAAGAGAAGGCCAGTCCCCACTCTTGTCGCCCAAATTGGGAGAGTCCTCTCCCACGGTCAATTACTGTTGATGTCTTTTGTGAGCTACGTGTGCATGCGCACACCTGCACTACATTTTTCACATCTCTTGGCAAGTTAGTTTCTCCAGGTTTTGGAGCCATGAAGGGTTATTCTGAAGGGCAGTGAGAGAATCTAGAGTGAAGGAGATGATACCCAAACCCAGGCTATAAAATGGGGGAAGGGAGGAAGGGAGGACAAATATGGCAAGACCATCATTTCCAGCACCAGGGAGCCTGCCCTGCCAGTGAGGTTTTAGGGCAGCCACTAAAACCTGGGGTTTTGGGTCTGGCATGTGTCATTTTAAAAGCTGCCTCAATCTGTGCAGCCTGAGCAAGGGCCAGGCAGAGTTACGAATGACAGGAAAAGGTATGTTGCACGCATCAGGTGTGTGCTTATTTATATATTTCGCTAGGGCCTCAAGTCCATTTCCATCAGGAAGCAAATTGAATTCTGCAGAATTCTTTGCCTGGAGGCAGAGGGCAGGAAGCCTAGGGATGAGATTTTGGATAATAAGCCCC
Organism: Lynx rufus; assembly: GCF_022079265.1. Taxonomy (NCBI): domain Eukaryota; kingdom Metazoa; phylum Chordata; class Mammalia; order Carnivora; family Felidae; genus Lynx; species Lynx rufus. The sequence goes on along the minus strand of NW_025814834.1, from coordinate 196,312,252 downwards.
TGATAAAAGAAACGGCATCAAAGCTTCAGGGTTGGTCAAGTCTGGTGTATTGTAGGTGCCCAGTAAATAGTACTGAAATGCATACCTCTCCTCTTTCACAGACATTTGCCGACTCTAGTTTCCCAGCCTTGAGCTGACCCCTGTGGAGAATGGGTATTGGAATCGATGTTTAGGATGAGGGTAGAGAAGTGGTTTTTGCGTTTGGCAAATGGTCCAATCCCAAAAATGCCCTAATCTGCTCTGCTATGACTACTCCTTGTTAGACACCCATCTGGTTGACAATTGTCAGACTGACTTGCAAACAACAGATGGGGAGTGACTCCCACAGGAGAGCTAAGAATGCGGAGCAAGAGACCCAGGACTTGGGCAGAACCTGATGAGTTCCTCCCTGGAGCTGGGGGTGGGGGGCGGGGGATGTGGGCTGCTCACACACTACTGATTCCCTCTCCCCTTCCTCAACAATCAGAGTTTATTAGGACGGGAAATGTAAAGAGAAGCTCCTTCCCTAAAACGTGAGAATCATCTATGGCCTGATTCTGCACTCTGTCCATGAATTAGTGATTCTGAAAGGTGCCCCCAAAGGAGGATTTAGAAGGACCAAGAGATCCACCTTTTTTTCACAATGGCCTTGTGCTGTTGGCACACTTGTTCCCAAAGTCATGCTGACTTTGAGCAGGCCTTGTCCAGCTGGTCTGCATACCCAACCCAGGGCACTACGGAGTAGTGGGCATAATATAGGTGTTTGGTTGTTCAAAAAGTTGGAAGTATGACTATGCCATTTACTCTTTGAGTAGGGTCTAAAACTCTCTGAGCTTCAGTTTCCTTATCTGTAAAATGGGTACTATTGGACCCATGCTCTCTGGAGCCGTAATGAACCTTAAATGAGGAAAAGTACATAACACAACGAGCACAGTGCCTGGCCCTGTGTAGAAGCTCAGGACATTCTAACTAGAATTGTTACTATTTTCTAGATGAGAAATCAAACCTTAATGAGTGAACCCTTTTGACCATAGGTAATAGAAACTAACTCAAACTAGGTTTATCAAAATTGAGAATTTGTTGGGGCGCCTGGGTGGCGCAGTTGGTTAAGCCTCCGACTTCAGCCAGGTCTCGATCTCGCGGTCCGGGAGTTCGAGCCCCGCGTCAGGCTCTGGGCTGATGGCTCAGAGCCTGGAGCCTGTTTCCGATTCTGTGTCTCCCTCTCTCTCTGCCCCTCCCCCGTTCATGCTCTGTCTCTCTCTGTCCCAAAAATAAATAAACGTTGAAAAAAAAATTTAAAAAAAAATTGAGAATTTGTTGGTTTTATATAACTGGAAGTCTGGGGACTCCAGGTCTTGACAAATGACATTGTCACCATCATTGCCATTTTCCTCTGAATCTTCTCCATCCTCTCCATAGCTTTCCTCATGCCCTTTTTCTCTCTCCTACTATTTTCTGAACATTTGCTTCATTGTTACCTCAGTCAAAGGAGCTTCCATGACGAATGGCTTGGAGCTGCACTCTGGCTGTGGGTAACCTCAGGTTTACCTCATCCCAGTTACCCAACCCCACAGTAAAGAGGGAAACTTATCTCTTCTGTTGCCCATATGTTAGATCCAAAGGAAGAAGACTGGGTCACTCAGCTTGGGTCACTTGCCCATTCTTGGGCCAAATGTCATGGCGGGGCTTGTGGGGATGGAAGTACAAACAGGGAAATTTGACCATCCAGGCCTGGACCAATTGTCCATTCCTGTGGCCAGGGGGCTAGAGGTCTGACTGGCATCCCCACCAGGCAGTTTTCCAAAGGAAGGCATGGTAAACTAAAAGGGTCAAAATTTCTTTGGCATGCCTACCATTGAGAGGTGGAGATTATTTCCCTTTCCCTTGAATCCGGACTATTTTTAGTAATCTTCACACCTAGCGTGGAGCCCTCGCAGGGCTTGAGCTCAAGACCCTGAGATCAAGACCTCAGCTGAGGTCAAGAATTGACACTTAAGGAACTGAGTCACCCAGGTGCCCCATAATCCAGACTATTTTTGGCTTGTTTTGACTAATAAGATGTAGCAGACATAGTGCTGCTTTACTACAAGGCTGGGCTTAACACACCCACAATTTCTGCTTTCATTTACCAGGATGTTCCCGCCAGGAGCCCAGCAACAGTGCTATGAGACACCTACACCACATAGAGGGGCTGTGTGGAAGAGAGCGAGGTGCTCGGGCACCAGCCCCTGTGAGCACCCAGCTCCCAGCCAGAACCACCTACGAGCATGTGAGTGAGCCACCTTAGACTTCCCCACCCAATCAGGCTTCAGGTGACTAAAGCCCAGCCAATACCAGGAGGACAGGAGCCACCCAGCTGAGCCCAGTCAACCCATAGAATTTTGAGAGACAACAAATCATGGTGTTTTTAAGCTGCTAGATTTTAGAAGGATTTGTTATACAGCAACTGGTGAGTGAAAAGATGATGTGGTTATAAGGGAGAAAGGAACACAGAGTAGACAAAAACAGTAGGTGTCCATTACTTCTGGTAAAGAAAACCAAGAACCTATCCTTCCCAGTCCCATTGCCCATGAGGGTGAAACCCTGACAGCAGAATGATGGTGTCATCTGTTTAGGCAGGGCATTCCTTTTTTTTTTTTTAATTTGTTTTAATGTTTATTTATTATTGAGAGACACAGAGAGAAAGAGACAGAACATGAGCATGGGAGGGGCAGAGACAGGAGGAGACACAGAATCTGAAGCAAGCTGAGCTGTCAGCACAGAGCCCCACGTGGGGCTCGAACTCACAAACCGTGATATCATGACCTGAGCTGAAGTCAGATGCTTAACCGACTGAGCCACCCAGGCGCCCCTAGGCATGGCATTCCTTAATGGGGGCAGCAAACTGTGGCTGATTCCCAGGGCAATAAGGAGGCACGGACTTGCTTCAAAGTCATGTTCACTCAACTCCCAAGTCTGCACTCTTTCTGCTATTCCAGTGGCCCAGAAGATCCACAGACAGAGACTCTGAGCAGTTCTGAGCAGCTCTTACCTTGTGGTGAATGCAAGAGGAAAATGGAGTATCTTACCTGAGACCCCAGAGAACGTCAAGACTGAAAGACTGTACGAAGCAGAGAACAAAGCCAAAGTTGAATTCTGAAACACACAGAGAGGGATGGGAGGAGCCACCAAATTGCAGGGAGCAGGTGTGAGTACCGCCGGCCAGGGACCAGGCTCTGAGATCAAAAGGCTGAAAGCACAAGGGAGGTGGATCCAGCCAGCCCAGTGTCCAGTTTGTGGCCATGTCCCCTCACAGCTGGGCTGACACAACGCCTCCCCCCTGTTTGTACACTACTGGCCACTCCATATAGAGGTCACACGCGCTCAGGCTAGGCACCTGACTTCCAAGACACGACACGCTTCCAAATTCATTCCTTATGAGACCTTGTGGGTTAGAAAGATGAGATGCTTGCATCAGGCTGGGGATTGTCATATTGAGTTAAATTTGATCATGCTAGTAAAAGGATTTGTATTTTTGTACCAGCAAATGGATACCTCCAGAATTAGCAAACAAAAAAATGACTGGAAATAAATTCAACCAACGCAGTCTGTCGAGTTATAAGCAGGAGGGAGTCTGGGATGACTCCTGCATGTCAGGAGGGTATGACATGAAGTCAGTGTTGGCAAACGCTGGCATGGGAGAAGTTGCTGACACTGGATAAAGTCCCCACTATGAGCCACAGGTCACCCTTGTATACAGTCAGCCAGCAGCCTACTGTCTGTGCCCTCATGCCACGGCCTTCCTACTTCTCTTTAGACTTAGATATATCCCTGCAGGGTGTGGCCCCCTCGGGCCCAAGCCCATCCTGACCCAAACCAGCCTGGGTGAGAATCCCAGTGGATCCAGGCTTAGCCACACTGCTGTCAGCCCAGGATCTCGTATGCTTAGAATGGATTTTGAAGCCCACTGGTCCTGCTACATGCTCAGAATGTGACGATTACCCCCATACTGGGGCTTGACCTAGACACAGAGAAGTCCCCTGTTAACGCATGCCCCTCCATCAACCAAAAAACAAAATCGCTCCATGCTGGGCATCGGTCGAGATGCACTGGGGCATGCAAAGGACACTGCTGAGACCCAAGGCAGAGGCCAGTGTGCCAGCCAGGCACACAGGCTGAGGAGGAGGAAAGCCTGGTTCCATGAACACAGGAGGCCCAGGAACACAGCCTGAGTCCGGGCCTCTCTGGCTGGTGGAACCAACCCGGGAGCCAGAGGGGTCAGCATGGACTCAGGGGCAGTGTGGATATTGCTGTTGACGGGTCAGTTTGCTGCTCATCAGAAAATGGAGGAGCAGGGACCAACAAGGACCCCTGTTCATGGAAAGGGGGAGCTGTGGTTCCCAGTGGGGACTTCAGTGGTTGCAGCCACCCCACTCCTCCAGGTGTTTGCTGAAACTCCTTTGCTGTCCCAGCAGAGACTTCTTACCCTCTTATTGGATTGATTGGGTTTTTTTAAATCCAGTAATCCTTTCCTGTGTTCCCTCCAATGCTGTTTATTGTGTAGCAGGAAGATGGAAATCTATTTACTAATCTGTTCAATTTTAACTCAATGCTGCCATCATCCTGGGAGGGGCGGGGAAGGTTGGGGCTGATGTGGAATCCTGGGGGGAGCACAATGAGACCCCAGCTGAGTCAACCTCCAAAGTAACTTTAACACAATACGGTTGGGTTTCTGTTTTTTCAAAAAGCAATTGAAATAGAGAAGGTAGGATTTTTAAAGGGAAGGTGCCACTAGCATTTTCTTCATCTCAATAGCTGCATTGTGGGACTTCTGCCTGAATAATCTGGCTAATTGCTTCAGTTCCCTGCTTTGCTCAGGCTGGCTGAGGAGGGGGCCTCCTGCTGGGTCTTCAAGGGGCCAAAGGAGGGGAAGGAATCTTCTTCTCTTGTCAGAGCTATAATCAGTGGACAAATGATGAGTCTACCAACAGCTACCCCCTTACACATCACTTGCCATAGATTTCCCCCAAACCACCAGCTGTGTGGGTGCCAGAGTCTATGGGAACACACTGCGTGGCCACCAGCTGGTGTGACACATCAGTCATTTGGGTTCAGGAGTTGGCAGCCTGCGACCAGAAGGTGAGACATTTGCTGAGGGTGGGGCCACCCAAGGACTGGAGCATACCCGTGGCCAACCAGACCCAGAGTGGCCCAAGTGTCCTTAGGCCACCAGCTCTTCACCAGGGCCCAGGACTCACAGCACCTCAGCCTACACTGTGCATATTGGTGGGTCAGGTCTTCACCTCCCTGCTGTCCCCATGGCCAAAGCCCTTCAAGCAGCCTGACCTCCAGGCTGCATCCTGGTCTCCACCAGGAGGAGTCCAGGGACCTCCCCTTTTGCCCTGTGTGGCCACCATGCCCTCTCTGATCTGTGGTCAGGTCCATGGCCAGAGCTTTGCCCCACCTAATGCCCAGGGTAGACAGGAGCCGGCAATGGGCACTTCTCAGGTCCAAGTGCAGAGCCCCTCTGGACCCTTGCACCTGACAAGGACATTTGCATGATGACTCCTTATGGACACCTGTCTCTGGCCTTGGCCCTCTGTCACAGGGACACCATTCTGGCTCTTGCTCCCAGGCTCCAAAACCATGCACAAGAGAAACCCCTCCTTTCCAGTCTGCCCAAAGGACTTCCTGGCTGAGCTTATTTTCTATCTGCTTCCCCATTAGAAAAGAGGGTATGAACTTTTTGCAAAGAAACCGTCCCTTCACCAGCTCCTGCTTGACCCAGCACTGCCTATTTTTTGCATCAAGATGATGAAGTCCGCTCCCTTGGCTGGGAGTCTCACTATCCTCACTGACATCTAAAGAAATGACTGGGCGGCATTGGGGGGGGCGGGGTGAGTTGCTCCTGACTGCTGGCTCCTTGACCCAAATAGGAATGCCTTTGAAGGGTCCCGAGCTCCCTGTTCACTGATGGCATCAGGCTGTCATCTTAGGTGTGGCGGAGTTAGTAGAGACGGGAAGGTGCTCGACTCCGTGGGGGGGGGGGGGGGTGGAGGGAGGCTCTACCTGGCACTGAAGTGCCAGTGAGGTTGGCACCGAGGTCCACACAGGCCACAGGTGTGTGTGCTGAGCCATCCGTTTATAGAGCTCGTGGATGCCCTGAGTGGAAACGCTCCTGATTTCAATCACAGATCACATCCGCACCAGATAAAACCAGCTTGCTAAATTGGGTTTCCTGCACCATCCTGATGTGTGTCCTGGCATATAAAATCAGTCGCTTAAAGGCAAATCAATGAGCCAGATGAGGTCTCCAGGCTCAGGAATTAGGCTCAGTGCCTCTGCCTCGATTTTTCAGATTCCAATTTAACTAACATTTATTGAGCAACTATATTTGCCAAGTGATGAGCTCAGTGCTTCCACATATGCTATTTTATGAACAGTTATAAAAGCTCTGCAAGGGAGGAATATTATGGCCACAGTAAAGAGGAGGATAAGTGACGGCCTCAAGGTCACCCAGCTGTCAGTGGCAGAGCTGTGGTTGGAGCTGGGAACTTTTCCATCGTTTCATCGCTACCCAAGACTGATTTACAGGATAGAGTCCGTACTTCTCATCAGGGCCGTGGCTTCAGCTCCGGAGTGAAAAGCGTGCATCGTGAAGCTCAGCTCCTGAGGCCAAACGGTCCGCGCTCACCTTGGAACCAGGCATCCAGCTGGCAGAGTGTGCCCCTAGTGGTGACCATGAGGAGGGACTGGCTCCTTTGGGGACAGACCAAGGTGCCAACCCAGAGCTGCTGCTGCTTGTGGCTCAACATCTCTGGACTTTGGTTTTCTCACCCTGAGGAGGGAGGGCTTATATCCATTCCACCAGGGCTATTGGAGGATCGCACTGTAAACCTTCGGGCAGACAGTCCCACGGCAACGTGAGCTGCATGAGGGCAAAGAATCCGCCTGCTTTGTTCAGAGCTATAGCTCTAGGTCAGTGCTGGCACATAGGCGCTCGGTAAACACTGGCGGCATGAATGAATTCCGTGATGCTGGTTCCCTTCCGTGCTCCTCCCCGCTGTGAGTAGACATGTTCTACAACGGTTTGGTACGTGCCTTGTGCCCAAGACACAAGGGGCTCGGCTCAAGGCTTTGTGACGTTTTCCACACACAACCGGGAACAGCCCCTCACACGCAGCAGGCCGTGGCCACCTCATTTCCTTTCCCTCACTGTCACCCTCCACATGACACTGCACAAGCCCCAAGCCCTCCACCCTCTACATCAGAGTTTTTAAAAAGCGTGACTTACAATTTTTTTTTTTTTTACTTTGGCAAACAAGGGTTGTTTTTTTTTTAAAAATCTACGATCGCCATCATTTCATGGACATTTTAACAGCAAAACTAGAGGACATATCAGAATAAACGACAGTCCTTTCTAAGAACAAACAGCTGGCAAACTTAGATTAACGTATCTTCCCCAAAGGTTGGGCTTTTCACTTTTTTGGGGGTGCAGAACAGTGATAGTGTGGAATTTTATTTTATGATGTCACATGGCAGTTTTTTTTCGTTGATATAAATTTGTCAATTTGAGGATCTATATGTCACTATACTCATAGTGACAGCAATGGCAATAGAAAACATTCAATGAGTACTGACTGTGGGGCATATGCTCAATAATTTTCAAGCCTTAACTCCTTAAGATACAGCCCGTGAGGTGGAATGATTGGCCTCAATACCCAGATGGGGAAACTAAGGCTCCTGCCTTCTCCCTGATGGAGGCAAGCTGTATGTGGCTTCACGAGGGCTGCAGGAAGGGGGCCTCCCAGTTTACACCCATCACAGTGCATCCTGGAGTACAGATCGGCCAACCCAGCACAGTCAGGAATGTATCAGGGAAGCAAGCCACTGCCAGGTGACTTATCCCAGCCCGACAAGAATCTACAGACGGCACCTGGGACCCACAGCCCTAAATCACCATCTACCAACAAAAAGCAAGGCACGTGACAGATCTTTTCAGGACCTTCAGAACATGATACCTCAAGGCCCAAGTTCCTCACAACGTCGAAATATCACTCCGAGGTATCCCGAGGTAAAAGCTAATATTTATTAAAGAAAAGCTGGTCTAATCTCTAGTAAAGGTATCACAATGGGTTTATTGATTTTTTTTTTAAAGAAAAGTTACACTTTAAAAAGAAAAATGCCAATTTCACAAGCAACCTTCAGCCAGATTCCTGGCCCTTTGGGATAGCTCACAGCAATTCTAGTTTAAAAAAAAAAAAAAAAAAAAAGAAGAGAGAGAAAGAGAAAAAATCTTGAAAAAAGGGCTTTTCATACAGACATACAAGAAAGTAAATAAAATCGATTGAAAATACTAACAGAGAGCCATTCATTTTGTTAAGTGTTATAAAAATGCCAAAAGTGCATCCTCTTCCCAGGCTCTAGGGCTTAGGATGTTTCCTTTTCTGAAAACTGACATCTGTAAGGAAGAAAATACAAATAAAGAGAAAAATGATGAACACCGTTTTTTTTTTTGAAGGCTCTGAGTGATCACGGAAATGCAAGGATGTAATCTCATTAACTATATAGCCAGGGTCTCATTTTCTCACTGTCTCAGGTGCTGGGGCATAAGAGTTGTGACCTCTTTGTAGAGAATCTTCTGGAAGAAACAGTGCCCTAACTGGGACTCAAGGTGGTATCCTGTGACTAAGATTCTCAACTAGTCAAAATACCTGGGCTCTATGTACCAGTCTGGGTCTCAGCAGAAAATAGGTGGCACACTCAGTTTGGATAAGTAAAGAGAGTTTTCAAAGGGGTGGGCAGGGTGCGGGGACACCATAAAAGGTGGTGTAGGACCTCAGCCCTGAAGGAATGAGGGGAGGAGAGATGTACAGGAATCTGGAGACAGAAAGAGCTGTGGTTTTCTTTCGTGGTGTCAGCTAACTCAAGGTAACCCCACAAAGAGAGAAGCAGGGGAAAACAGTATCCTCCCTTACTTTCCTCCTTCCCTGGGATCTACTGGTGTTCCCTGTTGGCCAAACCCAACTGGAAATCAGAAGACAAAAACCTTCTTGGCCCATACCCATACCCAGAGCAAAGAGCTGGGAATCTTGCGGCAGAGTATCTTCATTCAGTGGAGCTTTGATTTATATAAGAGTTGAAGGGGTCAGATATTAACTAGACCCAGAAATACATACCTGAAAATGGATATGTAATTTTCATTTAAATAGAAGTTACAGTAAAACCTTGAATTGAGAGTAACTTGTTCTGCGAGTGTTCTGCAAGACAAGCAAACATTTCTAATAAATTTTAACTTGATAAATGAGCAATGTCTTGCAATATGAGTAGTACGTGATGCTGAATGTCACGCGATCACAAGTGAGCCAATGCTTCTCTCTCTCTCTCTCTCTCTCTCTCTGTCTCTCTTTTGCTGCAGGATTGTGGGTGATCATCTCCCATGTTCAGATGCTTGGTCTCAGGCCATGGCATTCAGCAGAAATCAGTGATTTTTCAGAACGTTGGAAGGTGCCCACACCTGACGCTAGTGTATTTTTTGTCACTTCAAAGCACCTATGGACAACAGTCCTTTGCTTTTCCATACAAGACTAAGCTTAGGAATACTTTGTTTCATTCTAGGTCAGACTGCCTGCTGATGTAGACCCTTTCCTCTGCTACCTTATTGCCAGTTACATTAAATACAGTAGATGACAAGAGTTTATTAACACTGTACTATAGTCAACATCCATGAGAGCATGTACCATGGCCCCCATCCATTGAGCCAATAGGTAGCTCATTAGTGATTCCATTAGTGATAGTGAAAGTGGTCCTACACAATAACCCTCCTCTCTTGTCTCCCTCACACCAGCCATGAAGGTTTTCAAAGGTAAGTGCAAGTTAATTTATTTTTCTTTATATTTTGTATTTACTTTCCTATTTTATATTATATTACAGCATTGTAATCATTTTTATATGAATATTTTTGGGTTGTGGAACAAATCGTCTCAGTTTCCATTATTTCTTATGGGGAAATTTGCTTTGATATACAAGTATTTTGCATTCCAAGCATGTTTCCAGAATGACTTATGCTCACAAACCAAGGTTTTACTGTATTTAAAATGTAGCTATTTCTGGTTAAATTCAGAGAGGGTCCTTTGGATCTGGTATGGGACCCAACAATGTCCTCAAACCCAGCCCTGGATAAAATTTACACAAGTTCCTCAAAAAAATGGCCAGTTGGGCCTATGAGTTCAAGTCCAGTAGAAATATTAGAACATAAAGGGCACTCGCACCACTGAGAGTTAGATGGGCATTCATATAGCAGTCAGAGGGGACACACAGGAGCCTGACGACTAAGGTCATGATGGGGCTAATATCACTTAAACACAAAGACTGTGGTGGGAAAAACTCCACAGCCATTAAGGAGAATGTATGGGCCCCAGAGACTTTCTGGGGGGGACAGGAGGGATATGGGAGTGTTCAACTTAATAAAGGGAAACCTCACTAAAGTGGACTGAGGAGGCTAGAAGGGGAGTCTGTAAGGGGGAGCCCTACCACTGAATGCCAATTACAGGAAAAATTGTCCATTACAGACCCTAACAGAGGAATTTCGACAGGAAAGAATCATTAAATACAGGCCCAACTGGAAAAGCTATACACAGTATCTTCAATAAGAAATTGACTCTCCCTGTAATTCAGCTGGTGAGAAACCATCATCACCCTGAACTCTTGCTTTCTTCCATTGGGCTGTTATTCAAAACAACCCCTCTCAAGTTCTTTCTTTTCCACAAAGTAATAGTGTTCCTGTCCCTTGTTTATTGGACTTGCCTATGGTATTGCGCCAGCTTGCTTGTCCAGTACTGTAATTCTTTGCTATTCCCAAATGAGCCCATCTTTTGCTGGTCAGACAACTGGGAGCTTTATTTTTAAGGTTAACAAGAGTTTAGGGAACCAGACAATCCATCGGCGGGAGCTCATGGCCAAGCTCATGCTCCACACCCACCCCCCCACCGACCGCATGCACACTCATGCGCACACACACGCACTGATGCTGGCCTATTGGTTTGACCTTGCCAGCAGCTATGAGAAATCTACCAGTGACCTGACCACGTGTCCTGCTGTCACTAACTTCAGGGAAATTTGACTGCAGTCATGGAGATTTCAATGCCCCTGGTCCCAATTTCACAGCCTTCCTCTCTCACTCCTCAAGCCCCTTTGCCCACAGCTCGCCCTGGCTTCCCGTGGAGACCTCCCAATAAACTGGCAGCCTTGTTTGATCATCTCAAAAACAACGAAACACACATACTGTGGGCCACATGCTCTCGCTTCTGCGCCAACAGTGCTCCAGGTGGATCGTTATTGCCACATGTGAGATGAGAAAGCCGAGGCGCGGAGTAACGGAGCAAATCTGACTGCAGCAACAGGTCCTTTATGATCCCAAGCTCCCATTAAGATCAGAAGAGGAAGTTCCTCTGGGCTTTGTCGTTCAGAGCTCCCGGTCAAATTGTGTGCAGTGGAGAGGCGGCACGCTGCTCCCAAATTGCCGAATGGCAGAGCAGAATTTTGCACCCTCGTCTTTACATGTCTTCCACAGACTGCCTCAATCAGATGGGAACCGGTACTTCTAAGAGACAAGTAAAGAAGGGGATGCTCCTGCGCCTGCCTTTTGAGGAGCAAAGTGGCAGCTCTCTCTGACAGCACAATGTTCCATTGTTCCTTTCAACTCAGGGACGGAGCTGACAGGTCCCCAGAAACTGTGCCTCCCCCATCCTTCCACACCCCTTGAGAGTGCGCCCGGGAAGAAAGAGGCCAGCTCCAATAGGGGTGGGGGGTGCACCGAAGAAGTCCTGAAGGTCAGGCTTAATGAAGGGCAGATGGGCGGGGCTGGGTGCCCCAGAACCAGACTGAGACAAGGATTAGGTCGCTTACGTGGGGCGTGATTCCGGGTGAAAGAGTTGGGAGTAACCCAGGGAAGGAAAGGAAGCCAACATGCTTTCTGACGTGAGCACCTGGCTCTCAGCCCCTCAGGAAGCCCCTGGGAGACTGTGTGGAACATGCCTCGGAACTGTCACACCTAACAGAAAGTGAGCGTTGAGCTACTCATCCTCTCCAGTGGCTGCTTGAAGGCTGTTCCCAAGGGTGGGAACTTCCCAGCCATCCTGCCCCACCCCCACCCCCACCCCCACCTCCCGCCAAGCATGTTCCGACTAGAGAACACCCTCAGGGAGAGGGCTTGCAGTTGCAATCTGTTACCAGGAAGAGGATGGTGACTGCAGAGGACAAGGACAGGGCCTCCACTATGTCTGCCACCCCGGGGAGACTCTGTTCTAGTATCAGTATTTCCAGGTCAGGAGAAGTGAGGGCAGAGGAAGATGGAGAGTACATGGTGGGACTGTCTGTCCATTCGGGCAGGATATTGTTCTCTTCACCATCTCTGCACCTGTGTCCTCATCAGTTCGGTGAGGCTGATCACATTCTCTGTCCCGTGCAGTTGGTGTGGAATCACATGAGTTAATATGTGAGAAGCACTCCGGACAGCGGCAGAGTAAGTGCTCTCACTAAATGACTCTGCTTTGCCTGGTCCACAGGGTTGAGAACATATTGGAAGCCCCATTCCCATCCATGATGTAGAGACTGGAATCGCTTTTAATGCTTTTATCCTGGCACAAGAACCCCAGGAGACTCCTTCCTCAGTAAGTTGGACAGACCTCAAGCCCTGAAACAGGCCTCACCACCTAGACACCTCCTGGTCACTTGCCTTCCTGTAACCTCCAGGCCTGTTGAGTGGTCCGCATCTAAGGCCAGCTTCTGCTTTGTTGTTCTGCCCAGGGTTTACGTCTTCCCCTGAGGCAGGAGCTTTGCCCTGCACCCCTGCCTTCTGGCCTGATGGGCAGACCCTGAGCTCTACCAGCCCCTCTGCTGGAGGGGTTGGAGGTGGACCTTAAATCCCACTCCCTGGCTATGCTGGGGTCCTGCTCCAAGGAGATAGCTGCACTCTCATCTTCCCTTTGCTGGGGTGAGACCTCAGGGGGTCAAGGTCCTGAGACACCCTTGGCAGCACCAGGGTATGCCTTCCTGAGCCACCCACCCAAATGGGATGGGGGAGGGAGCCCAGCATGAGCATCTGAGCACCATCAGCCTTGTCCTCTGATCCCATGACCAAAGCCCCCAACTACACAGAGGCTATGTGTGGACTCTGTTTCTGACACCCCAGGTCCTGAAGACCCTTTGGCAACACCAGGAGCTCCCTCCAGCCTTTTGTGAGTCATACTTGACGAGGACCAGCTCTGCTCCTGGCACACGGGCCACCTCTGCTTTGCCTCCTGCATTGTCACAGCCCTGAGCCTGCCTGAGTTAGTCCTCTCCTTAGGGCATTGTGGCTACCAGTAGTGGCTCTTCCCAGGACAGGGGTGTGGCAGGGAGGTGCACCTGGGTCACCATCAGAAAACATTGCGTCCATCTTAGTGGCCCTTTTCCTACTCAGATTCTAGAATACAGGTTTGCTGATGTTAGTCTTCTTTGAAAATGCATTCACATTTGCTGGGACATGATAATGGACAGAAATTGCTGCAAAATTGACTGTTGGGGAAATGTAAGGGTGACGGATTCTCTTAGGGGCACGTGGCCAACAACAGGCAGTGCCCATACTCGATGCATTTAGCATCTTTATTAAGGATCTGGTTGAAGGAACATGAACAGTGTGGTTCATCATCTTTTTTTAACTTTAAAAATTTTTCACAAATAATTTATGTTTATTACAGAAAAAGCAGATGGGCCAAAGGAAAATTAAGAAAAATGACTCTCCATCCCACTATTCTGAAATAACCACTCTTTTTCACATTTTGGTGCAAATCTGCAATACCTACATGTGCATATATAAATATGTGTCAAGCTGAAATTCTGGACCTAAGGCTTTTTTTTTTAAATCTTGATGTTTAAAGCTTTGATAAAACAGTTTTTGGTCCAGAAAGTGATACAGACTAGCATTGACCTTAGGAGTAAACTGTTTATTTGGGAAAAACCCTTTGAACAAAACATTAAGCAAATACCTCCCTCCTGCAGCTGTAGGGGAATGAACTGATATTGAACTATTGTACTTGATGCTGTTGTCCATTTGGAGGCCATTAGACAGGGCCCGCCCAGTTCACTGAAGGAGAAATGAGCATTTGTGCTGTCAGCCAGGAAAGAATAATCCTGAGAAAGCAAGAGAGGCCCAGGCAGGTGAGCCTCAGACGGGGAAGAATATCTTTTTTCTTCTCCCTAGGTCCTAAAACAACCAGGACCTCGGAAGCCTGGACATCACAGAGACTTCTGGCAGAGACAAAGATGGCCTCCAGCTTGGTTGAGGTGGCAACAAGGCAGTGAGAGTCCATAGGGGTGCCCAAGGAGGGGCCTGGGGGAAATCAAAAGCAGTCATTTCTTCTGGGACTTGTCAGTTTTGCTTGGAGGGGTGGTTCCCTTTGGTTATCCCCAAATTTAGTGAAAAGGCAGAGACCAGTGCTAGCTGTGCCACGTAACTAAGGGAAGAGCTCTTCCGGGCTGGAGTTAGAATGGTAAAAGAAGAGCAATGCTGGTCCTCTTAAGGCCAGCCTGGAGGTACCAGCAGGGTCTGGCAGAAGATCACCAGTCCCAGATACAGGACGCTGAGCCTGTCTCCTGGAGCTTGCAAGGAAGCAGAGGCAGGGCAATGCATGCAGACCGTGCCCTGGGGGACTCTCAGAAAGGACCACATGACCCTCTGAGGGAGGCTGTGTTCCTGACATCAGGCAAAACCAAGATGTGGAGCCTTTGTCATTTACAGTATTAGCTGAAATATGTTCTCACCAGCTGGTGAAGTCTGAGACATTCTATTTGTAGACATGTACTCTACCTGCTCTCCTGACATCAGGCAAAACCAAGATACGGAGCCTAGTCATTTACAGTATTAGCTGAAATATATTCTCACAAGCTGGTGAAGTCTGAGACATTCTATTTGTAGACATGTAGTCTCTACCTGCTCTTTTGAAATGGGCTTCCCCACCACCACCTCAACAATATATTGTGTGAAACTGTCCATATCAGTAGATATGGACAGTGTCACTTTAATAGATGAATCATGTTCCTCTTCACACATGTATTAACTATAATTTATTTAAACATCCCTTTTTGTCAAAGCAACTTGAAAGCAGAGTGGTTCTGAGATAAGCAAGGCAGGGATGTGGAGAAAGGTGAGCACAGGCCTTTCAGGACAGTGATTTGGAGCTCCTGGGGCAGTGTCCATTTGGCTTGTCCTCAGAGTCAGGCTCCTGTACTCATGTATCCACTCTCAGCCATGTCCCTCCCGTGCTCTGATACTGCCCATGCTGGTTTGCAGCTAGAGACTATGCCACTTTTTCCTTGGCTTCTTCTTAGAGAAGAAAAGGATCAGAAAAAAGTGGCGTGCCATAACATCTCTATAAACCCCATCCGTGTTGAAGGCTTTC
Source organism: Lynx rufus (assembly GCF_022079265.1). Lineage (NCBI taxonomy): Eukaryota > Metazoa > Chordata > Mammalia > Carnivora > Felidae > Lynx > Lynx rufus. The sequence continues at coordinate 196,296,854 of NW_025814834.1, read as the reverse complement.
AATTGAAGATGGTGGATAGAATGTAGTGTTTATGTCCTCTACTTCTCCAGGGTCCACTGAAAAATAACAGTGATAAAATCTTTTAAAGGATAAAGAGAATTGGGGAAAGAACAGCAACAAGCAAGAGATTTCAACAATTTTTAGAGGATGCAAAGCAGAAGGAGGGGTGGTAACTGTTTTTTCAGAGAGGAAGAAGTGACACCTGCAAGTCCTTCTAGAGAGAAGACAGCTCATGTGCTCTGCCCAAGGGCTCCTGGAGAGGTCAGGGCTTGGAGGCACTGGGTACCATGGAGAGCAGAGGTGAAGCTCAGGGCTGCACACAGAGACCCAAGTGGATACACTGGGTGAATAGACTCTCCAGTAAGATGTGAGGAGTCTGCACACTTTTCCGTTTCCTCCTTCCTAACAGAACCCTGCCTTGTTAGACCAATCTGTCTTGCACACAGCATGTGCTTCAAGGGGAGACCTAATCCCAGGTCAATCAGATGAGACCTGATTGGCCTGAGCCAGTTAGCACAGAACGGTTCACATGGGCTCCAACAGTGGCCTGTTGATGCAGGATGACCCCATCAGAGAAAAAAAAAGCACTAGCAGAGAGATTTTCTCTCACTTTCTTCAGTTGGACATTGAAGTATATAATAAAAAGAGTGCTTCTCAAACTTTCATGTGCATATGAATCACATGGGGATCTTATTAAAATGCAGATTCTGATTAGTAGGTCTGGGAACTAGCTTTGGATTCTGCATTTATGACAAGCTTTTAGGTGATACTAATATTGCTGGTCCAAGGACCATGCTTTGAGTAGTAAAGGCATAGCTCATTTCCTTGTGGCACGATATTCTGGTCAAGAAGGGAACCAACTCATTTGAATCAGACGTTGAGAAGAGCAAGGCGAAGAGCCTGAAAAACCCTAAATCCTGGATGGCATCATTGAACTACTGATCCATACCATATCTAGAGCACTCCCTACTTTTGAACTTCTAGTTTTATGGAATAACATTTTTGCTTAAGGTAGTATAAGTCAAGGCTGTATCCATTACAGCTATACCCTGGAGGTGGTGAGGAGAAGATTATTCTCTAAAGAAGGAAATGGGAGAGGATAGGATTCAGAGGCATTGAATGTAGGGGAAGGGGAGGCTGGGAACCAGGTACAACACTGAAAACAGGAATTAATTAACAGCCTGTGCATGAATGAGGCATGAAGGAACTTTCAGAGTGGCAGAAATATAAAAATTCATTCAACATACAATGAATATTTTTACATTTTACTATGCATAAATTATACCTCAATAAAAAATATTTTTTAAAGCTGCACATGGGTATTTTGGCCCCTTCCCATGTCCCATGTCCAACCTTTTAGATGCCAGAACATGACAACCAGGCAAGGGATTGAAAGGTTCTTTTCTGGGTAAGTGGAATGGCCCCAAAGAGAAGACTCACACATTGTCATTTGAGACTTTCCAAAAGGAACAGTTTGGCATCTGATCACCCTATGGTGAAAACCTACCAGTTGTTAATCCTTCTGCCCAGCCCCACACACAGAGATTTCAGTCATCTATTTAATACCTATTTCATGATTACTAGACGCTTGAAAAAATGCACCAACGTAAAAAAAAAGCATAAAAAAAACCTTGACAATTCTGATATCAAAACTAGTGTGGGAAGAACTGAAGAAAGTAGAGATAATGCAGGACTCAGAAGAAAAATTAAAAATGAAAGAATTAGTACACTTAGACCCACAAGAGAAGACACTTCTTTCATTAAAGAATAGGGTTTATTAAGAGAGGAACAATTAAGGAATAAGAAAGAACTGTTAGAAATTAAGAATAGGGTAGAAAAAATACAATAATCTAGTAAAAGATTTGGAGGAAAAAGATAATGAAATTGATTACAGCACAGAACAAAAAGAGATGGAAAATGTGGAAGAAAATGCAAGAGCCTTAGATAACCCATCAGCAAATCCAATATCTGACAAAGAGAAAAATTAGAAAGAGAGAACAGAGAAAGGAAATGGTCAAAGAATTGAGTTAAGAATATTTCCTGGAACTAGACTACATTTTCTACCTCAGGGCTTATATAAATTTGGGGGACATCAGGGGTAAGAAATAAATCCTAAAAGATTCCAAAGAGAAAAAAAATTATGCAAAAGATAGATAATCAGAATGTCATTTAACTTCCCAAGCATAGAACTGAAAGCTAGAAGACAATGAAACAATGAATGCAATAACATTTTGAAATAAATACTACTTTTAGTCTTGAATTTTATATTCAGCCAAACTAGAAATAGTGTGAGGACAAAATAAAAATATTTTCAAACATAAAAGCTTGGAAAAAATTACTTTTCATGCATCCTTTCTTAAGAAGCTCTTAGAGGGTGTGTTGCAGCAAAATTAGGGAGTAGTTCACGAAAGAGGAAGATGAACAATTAAAAAATGGTAGATCCAACCCAAGACAGGAGTAAAGGAAATCCCTGGAGGATAGCTGTGCAGGAGGTCTACAAATTAACCAGCACAATTGGAAGATAGAGGAAAGAATTCCCCACAATGGAGGTCTCCAGGTATAAAAAGGGGCATAATAAAATATGTGATATGATGGAATTTTTATAAACACTAATGCTATGCAGATGACAGGTCTGATTGATTTTTTTAACTTTAAGGATATAAATGTAGAAAAGGATGCAAGGGAATACTAGGCAATTATAAACTCTAAGGAAAAACAAAAACTTCAAGAAGGAAAATATAATTGCAATAAACTCTGATCATTACCTAAGTGAAAATGACGATAGGACTAAATGCTACGATGGGGTTGGGGGATAAGATAGGGAGAGCTTCTGTAAGAAAGCTACATTATCCCAACCCACAAATCATGAAATAGAAGTACAGGCATAAATGTAGAGGTAGAGAATTAAAGTTAAGGAAATATGCAGAAGAGTTTTAAATGACCTCCTCTGGGGAGAATAGTTCAGCGACTGCTCTTATTCATTATAAGTCTTTTGTTATTTGATTTATTTTTAACTATATGAACATATTGTTTAAAAATTTTTTTAGAAATTAGAAAATATCTTTAAAGTTGATGAATGAATGAATGAATGAGAAGATCACCAGGCACATGTCAGAGATTGGGGTTCTGTTTTGGTCCCTCCACTAACCAACTGAGTGGCCATCAGTAAGGCATTGAATCTCTGAGGTTTAGTGCAACACAGAAACTCTAGGCTTTCTTCCATGTCTCAATGACCTGAAGGCCCACCAGAGTCAGACAGGCCTGTACCCCAGACCTGGTGTCATCTCTGGGTCACCAGACCCCAGTCTCTCTTCCCATCCCCCAGCCTCTGCTTCTGCAACATGGAGGTAATGATACCACCTTCAAAGAAGGCATCAAGGGGTCACACATGGGGTTGTGCCCATCATAGGGCCTTGTAAGTGTTCAGTAGATGTCAAGGACTTGACATGTGGACTACAGGGAGATTAGATCAAAACAGGCAAGATAGGGTCAGGCAAGCTGTGATGCCAGGCAAGACAAGTCAGATGTTGGCTGGTTATGACACCTGTAATGGCTCCTACTCCCTCCCTTCTGGAATGACCGTGACCGAGCCCAAGGATCCTCCACTAAGTGGCCAGAGCAGAGGACGGGCCTGTTGGCATGGAGTTCCTTGGGCTATATGTGCCCCGGAACTGCCTAAACTCAGAGGAAAAATTTCCCCAGCCCCCTCATTTTTATAATCAGCATATGCTTAACACGGTCAAAAAGATTTTCCTTTCTGAAAGTTCAGTCTGTGATTTCCATGCCCCCAGTGGCCTCTGGGATCCCGTTTGCTCAGGTGAGAGTGCTCTTTTCAAGCTGTCAGTAGAGGAAAGATGACAAGGCTTTAATGAAGTCAAGCCATCATTTTTTCATGGCACATGAAGCTGCAGGCTCAGCTGGGGAGGAACATGGAGATGGTTCCTTTGGCCTGCTCTCTTCTCCGACCCTCCCCCACTACACCCTGTCCTCAGCACTGCTCAGGAGCCACTCCACATAAACAAGCCAGTGCTGCAGGGTTCCCTGAGGCCACTGGCTGGACTGCTAAGGAGGGCACTGAGGTCTGATGCCATTAATCACCCAGACACACACTTGCGGATTCTTGGCTCAGCTGGGAGCTCCCTCCCCTCCCTGCCCCCAGGAGAATGAATCTGTCGATTTTCTTCCTATGATTCAACAGGCAGCTAATATTAATAGGGTTTAAATCATCGAGACTCCCAGAAGTCAGGTTTCTGCTGGTTTTCCTACAAATGAGCCACCAAATTTAACCAGAAATGCTTTCTATTTAAATAAAGACTACGCATCCATTTGGAAAAATATATTTCAAGGTCTAGTTAATATCTGATCTCCTGAACTCCTCCCACAGTCCTGTATAATTCAAAAGCCCCAGTGAAAGGAGATACTCATCTGCTGATATGAATTCACATCCCTGAAAGGCGAAAAAAGGCTCCTTTCATACAGAGGATTGCTTTAGCTACAGCTGTGAACATCTTTGAAAAATCTGCCACCTGTGTGGCATGGGGAGAAAATGCAAAGCATTAGGCTATGACCCCAATCTTCCTAAGGGAACCCAATGATATCCTAGTTGGTGCTGTAGGCCAGTGGTTCCTAAACTTCAGCCTGCATTGGAGTCACCTGGAGAGTTTATTAAAACACAGATTGCTGGGACCCAACTCCAGAGTTTCTGATTCAGTAGGTGTGGGATGGGCCCCAAGAATCTACATTTGTAACAAATTCCCAAGTGATGATGATGCTCCCGGTCTGGGGACCACACTTGAGAAGCAGTGTCCTGGATCTTCCTGAATGGTTACACCAGGAATTCCCTCTGAGGGGACTCTGTTGCCAGTCTCCCCCCTCCCACCCCCCCTCCCCACCCTGCTGTCCCTCTTACCCAACCAACCCCTACACCCCCCCCCCCCACTCCCTGGCCCAACCAGTTGATTGTGAAAGTCTCCCTTGAGCTGGTCCTGGGCAGAGCTGGGAACTAATGAAGAACTCCAGCCTCTCCCTTGCAGGCTGAGCTTCTGCTGAACTTGGCCCTGCGTCAACAGAATCTAGTGGCCTGAGATGAGCCCTGGGCATGTGCCTGCCCAGTGAGTCACAGCTTTCCCAGCCTCTGCAGAGTGGGTCAGCCCAAACAGCACCTCAGTCCCCTTGCCAGTGGAGCCCTGTTTCCTATCCCATAACACTTGATGGAGGCCCAAGCCCTTACCCACTCTTCCCCTTACCAAGGGCTTAGAGCTGGTATCTTGCCTTCCTGTCCCCTCAGACAGGGGCTGGGCAATGCTCCCTCTGGATGAGAAACGCTGTACCTGTTTGACCTAAAGGGCTGTCATCACACACACATCCACCCCATCCCACAGTGAACTCCTCTGGGAAATAACACCTTTAACATTGCCTTGGTCATAACTGAGATTCCCATGGCAGTTTTGATCCCTGGCACCCTTTTGAGGGGTAGCAAACTTCAGATCAGTAACTCTACTCCCAACCTTGCTCTGCCTGGCATCCCAACTACCTCTGCTTCCCCATGGCAGACTCCCATCTACTTCTTCCCACCACTGGCAACATCTTGATTATGACACCTATGACTGCTCCTCCTCCTTCCCTTCTGGAGGCTTCTCTCCTGACAGTGACCATGACCAAGGACCTTCCAGTAAGTAGCTTCAATCACAATTCCATGATTTCTTAGCCCAGCTTGTAGAAGCTGCCTGATTTGCTAGCCACCTTTACCATGGCTGATACTGAGTTGTAGCTGCAAGTCACATAGACGCACAGTGAAGAGCATGAGCTCAGGAAAGACTTGAGTTTGATTTCCTGCTCTTCTACTTGCTAGCTCCGTAACCTTGAGCAAACCTCTCAGCCCCTCTGAGCCACAGCTTCATCTGTAAATAGAGACTGGAATAGTACATGGTGCAGAGGATAGATGAGGGTTGAATAAGTGAAGGTATAGAAGGTATTGCATTGGTTTACTACTGCTGTTGTAACTAACTACCCAAACTTAGTGTCCTAAAACAGAAATGTATTCTTTGACAGTCCTGGAGGCAAGGCACTGGAAGAGTCTTCTGGGGCTCAAGTAAAAGGGTCAGCTAGGTTGGTTCCTTCTGGAGGCTACAGAGGAAAATCCACTCCTTACCTCTTGCAGCTTCTGGTGGCTGCCAGCATGCCTTGGCTTGTGGCCACATCACTATGGTCTCTTCTGCTGTCACGTCTCCTTCTTTTCTGAACTGACTCTTCTTCTATCTTCCTGCACTACCTTTAGGGCTTACCCAGGCAATCCAAGAAAATCTCCCCATTTCAAGACCCTTAATGCAGTCACATCTGTAAAGTCCCTTTGCCATCACAAGGTTCCAGGGATTAGGACCTGGATGTTTTGGGAAACCATTATTCAGCCTAGCACAGGTGCAAAACAGAGTGCCTGGTGTCTAGAAGCTCCATAAATTACTGCTTCTCTTCACCTTACTGCTGTTGTTACCATTAGGATGTCTGTTTGTCACCTAATTCTGCCTCAGCACAATTGCTCTGATTGCCACCCAGTCATCACAGAGTTGGGTTTCTACAGCTCCAAAGAGCATGATTATGTGAGGCTTAAATAATGCTCAGAACATTTAGCCACTTACACTGTCTATAAAATTCTTCCTTCCCAATAACATGTGTCTAGAAAGAAGTGGGAATTCTCAGTGGGGTGCAGTAAAGCCCCCCACCCCTGGTGACTTATAACTAACAACTTCTCAGAGCAAGATGATGCTCTAATGAGTCCTCTGAGCTCTCCAGATTAATTCCTGAGCACAGCTTCCTCTGGTCATTGCATCTGAGATTCCTTTCAAGAATGAGGCTGAGCACTACTCTCCTTCCAACCGGCAAGAGCTGAACAAGAGCCCCCAGGCTTTTACCCTAGGGGACAGCTATGAATGAAAGGTCTCTGTCCTAGGGGCACCTGGGTGGCTCAGTCGGTTGAGTGTCCGACTTCGGCTCAGATCATGATCTCACAGCTCGTGGGTTCAAGCCCTGCATTGGGCTCTGTGCTGACAACTCAGAACCTGGAGCCTGCTTCAGATTCTGTGTCTCCCTCTCCCTCTGCCCCTAACCCACTCATATTCTGTCTCTGTCTCTCTCAAAAATAAATAAATATTTTTAAAAATTAAAAGAAAGGTCTCTGTCCTCACATCTGTCCACAGGCTTCATCTTACTGGATCAAACTTTACCTGAGCCACTCTTAGAGCCATGCAGCTTATTATCTGTTTGGACACTGGACACTGATAGCAGTGAGTTTCAAGTGCAGGGAGCATATAAAGCCACAACACAGGTGACTGAGGCCCAGGCCCAGCCTTGGTCAATTCTGGACCAAGTTCAGTTCATGATTCCAGAAACAGAGCCATGGAGCAACCAAGGCCAATGAGAGGAGATCATCAGACAGAGAGACAAAGAGACCAAGAGGTGCACCAGTCAAGGCTAGTAGCCATGATCAACCCCTGGAGAAAGAGCCAAGACAGAAGGAGACTTGTGAGACATGGGAGAAGGGGCTACAGTCATTTGACTAATTCTGGACCCTTCTTACCAGGGTCTCTTCTGAAGGGTTGATTCTTACTCCCAAGGGTTTAAAGACCATGAATACTTGGTATTGGGAAACCTATATTCAGTCAGTTCCCCATAGCTGGAGCTGACCAGTGGTCAACTGTGCCAAGATAAACATCTACCATTAATACCCCCAAGGACACATTCTTAGGGGTCTCTCTCCAGAACTAACAGCCTCTTTTTTTTCCTTGGGATCTTGTCTCAGTCATCATGGGCTGCTATAACAAATACCACAGACTGGGTGGCTTAAACAATAAATATTTATTTCTTACAGTTCTGAAGCCTAGAAGTTCAAAATCAAGTTTCCAGGATGATTGGATTCTGGTGAGTGTCCTCTTCCTGTTTGCGGACTTCTGACTTCTCATTATATCGTCACATAGAACGATCCTGCCTCTCGTGACTTCTTCTATGGGCAACAATCCCATTCATGAGGGTTCCATCCTCCCGAAGACCCCACCTCCAAATACCATCACATTGGGTAGGGAGGGGGGAACTCAAATATTCAGTCCCTTGCAAGTCTCTTCTCCTTGTACAGTCCCTTTTATCCATCAGATGCTCTCAAAGCTAACATGGGGCCCACCTGCTCTTGATCCCTGAGACTCAAGGACACATGATATCTAGCCCTGGGCACCCAGCTCAGGCCCAAGGCTGGGCTCTCTGCCGAGGACATGAAGGGAACTTCAAGCTGGGACAGAGCAATTGCCACTGGGTCTGCCTTGCTGCCCACTCTTTGGTCCCTGAGCCCTGTTCCCACTTCCTGCTCTCTTGAAGCCTTCCCACCTCCCTTCCTCCTTAGCCTACCTTCCAACCCCATACCACCTCCAAGAAATTCCTTTACCTCCACCTTCAAGGAAACATGGATGCCAGCAGGTGGGAACTTCCCACCTCTGCTCCCATCATCCTTCACACCATATTCTCACTGAAGGAAAAGAGAAGTGAGGAACATGGGTCAAGTGTCGGGCTCTGGAGTCTGTCCATCAGAGTCAAGAGCAGGCGTTGCCTCTTACTAGCTGTGTGACCTCAGGCAACCCACTGCATGTGCAGAACAAGACAGCAGCCATACCCTCTACTTCATAGAGCTGCTGCAGAGGAAATGAGGAGTTAGCATATGTAAAACAGTGTCTAGCACAGAGTATGAACTGAAAGATGTAAGCAATGCTTATTATTTCAATGTAAGAAGCACATCATGTAAACACAGATAAAGCAGTGTTGGGAACATGAACTCTCAAGTCCTGGCTGTGCCATTTTTTACTTCTGGGACCTTGAGGAAGTCACTTAACCTCCTTGACCTTCAGATTTTTCACTTGGACAATGAGGACATGACAGTGCCTGTCTGAGGTGGGAAAGGACACAATCTGTGTGAAGTTTTCAGCATGACATCTGAGACAGGACGAGCTCTCCATAAATAACTCTTCTTTTTGGAGTCGCCCTCCTTCCTTTCCCTTGTCCAGGAGTGCCAGCCTCCAGCACAAGCACCCAGGACCCACCCTTATCCTGAGGGAGCCTATCCCCTGATTACCACCCATCCCCACTCCTGTGCCTTCAAAACACTTCTCCCCACACTGCCCCTCAAAACACACAGCCCCTCAGGCTCCAGACAGGTGCAAGTCTCCCGAAAGAAAACCCTCTTTCAATGTAGGTTTTTAACCCCCCACCCTATTCTCCTCCTCTTTCACTGGGAACTTCTAGAAAGGGTGGTCTACCCTTGACTGCAGGCTTCATTTGCTCACAATGGGGCCATTGCAAGCTTTTATTGCTTCCTACCAGATGTCTGGGATCTCTTAGGGACATCTCAGGATAATGAAGTCCTGAGTGCTTGTGAGTTCTCCATTGAGATGTTTGTCTTCTGTCTGCTGAGTTTATTTGAGCTGTGGAATATCCCATATCTTCTCTACAAGTGTAGGAAGTGATTTACCATTGGTGGTTAGTACTGCTTTGCTGGGTGACTGTAATCAGCCCCAGGATACAGCAATCTCTCCAGGCCTCTCTTGGGAGCTCCCTGGGGATGAACCAGCCCATTCAAGGAATCCTGGGTGGGGGCTAAACGTGGGCAAACAGAAGTCGGCTGACTGGAGAGGGCAGAAGACAAAGGCAGACCCAAAGAAGAGATAGGACTTAAACCATGAACAAAATGGAGAAGAAAGCCGCAGTCGTGGTTTTTCCACTAAACTCTGAGGGAAAAAAATCTACAAGACCTCAAGCTTCAACAAAGATGATGAGAAACAGATTAAAGAAAGCCCTTTCTGGTGCTGAGGTGGGAGGGCAAGAGAGGGCAGGGAGGAGTATGGCTGCATCCTTTGGAAGAAAACCTGGGAGAGGAAACAAGCCTCATTCTGGGGTAGCAAAGACCTTCACGCCAATGTCCACTGACCCAATGAGCTCCGTCCACACGCTTCCTCTAGTGCCACCGACATCTTGGTGAGATTATTCCCTTGCCAGGCAAGATGCCCTGTTGCTTGGGGCACCATGACATGTTGTGGGGTCTATCGCTCCTGGGGTCCTGAGGGGACAGTGCTTCATGTGTCCCCAGTTGAGAGATGCTTCCCTAATCCAGCCTAGTGTCCTGTCACAGACCAGGGGGCTCTTCACCTTCAAGATTGCCTCAAGCACAAGATATAACTGAGACCTCCCCCTCCACCCTCAGGTAGCAGCCCTATGTGCAGCCCTCTGGGAGGGCTGGGGTGCCTGTCCCCTGTCTATCCGGCTCACACATACCCAGATCCCTTTGAATGGTTTGGACCTGCTCCTGCTTCCTTTCATACTGGCAGCTCCAGACATGCCCTATTCAGGCTTTGTAGAGCCTGACACATAGTAGGTTCTTAATAGCTGAATCTTGAATAAATGGATGAATAAACAGCTCTTTGGCCACAATCAGTGTGTGTAATACAATAGCTAACATTTACAGAGTGCTTCTTATGCACTAGAGCTTTTTTGTAACATTTTACATATAATGACTCATTTTAGTCTCACAAAAGCCCTAATAGCAGGCATCGCTATTATCCCCATTTTACAGATGGGGAAACCAACCTCCAGAGAGGTTCATTACCTTGCCTTAGGATGTACAAGTACAAAATGACAGAGCCAGGATTTGAATCCTAGCAGTCTGACACCGGAAGTTGGGCTGTTCACTGATACATTAACTGCTCCTTAAAATATTTAAAGCAAGTTTTCTCACCAGGATTACCAAAGGCACCTGTGAGCAGATTGGTGGAATACTTAAGATTTGGGGAAGATGGGATTCTTGTCTGGAACGGCTTATTGCTCAGGGAGGTCATGGAGTCTGGTTGGAAGCTGACATGAGGAAAAGAGGAAAGGGATGGAGGAGACAGTTGACAGACCAGGAATGACAGAGGGCACTGGGGGTAAGCAGAGGGCTTGGCCCAGAGTGAGCAGAAAGAGGGAAAGAGATGCTCATCAGACCCTCCCAGGACCAGAGGGAGACTCGTGAAAACGAAAAGGTAAGAAAAGGAGGTATCCTGGCCTGAGCAGGCTTCATGCTCAGGGAGGCCGATGGCTCAGTGAGTCACCAAGGAAAGGGGAGAAGCTGGACCACATGGGTCTGGCATCTCAGGTGCCTAACTTGGCAGGCAAAGGGTGACCAATGGTCAGTGCCAGTCACTGGGATCTGGGATGTAAAGGAGTATGGCAGACGTGGGCTGGAGGTGCAATGATGGAGCCAATGTGATACTTAAAGGGAAGTGGCAGGAGCCCAGAGATTATGATCCCAGAGGGTCCAGCCTAAAGCTGGAATTACAGAGGCAAGGCTCAACCCCCGAGCAAGGGGGCTGGAAAGAGCCAGGTGGGATGGCAGGGTCCTAGAAAGACAGGTGGGGGTTGGGTGATCAAGGCAAGTTTCAGTCCATGCAAGAGACTGGTGGGAAACTGGGAAACTGAGTCAGGCATGCACTCATACAGAGAGGGCTTGGCTGGGGGAAGGAGGCACAGTGGAAAAGGAGAGGGTAGCAGCTCAAGGTTGATGAGGACTCAGGACCAGCCACTCCTCCCCCTCCAAAAACTGCACTGAGAGCAACAGAGCTTGCCCCAGATCCTGCTGCAGATGTGACTGGGATCCTCAGATGCAGCCTGGCTGAGTCAGAGGCTGAATCTGTGTGTTGGAGGTCATTAGTGTCTGTAGCTAAGCAGGCCTAGGCCAGCAGGGACAGACAGAGGGCAGGGAGTTAGTATCTCATTCATTCACTCACCCATACAACCATCTATCCATCCATCCATCCATCCATCCAACATTTACTGAAATCTAAGTGTCAGGCACTCTGCTGGGTACTGCAGAAATTAAGAATTTTAAGATCCATTCAGTGCCTTCATGGAGGCCCCAAGCAGCAGACTCCTGACACTGAGTTACATTGACAACGCACAGTAAGCTAAGGACACGTATCGATAAATGACAGGGAGAGTCAGACTGTGGCTGTGATGATGGCCTGTGTAACCAATAGGGGACAGTTTAGCACGCCATCCACATGGGTGTTCAATAAGAATTGTATAAAGATCAGGCTGATGGCTGCTTTCTAAAATAAGCTTCATGTCAGGCCCCCTCACCTGTTCACCCTGTGAATGAGTTCAGTGAAGTGGCTCAATAAACCATTTCTCTTTACACAGTGAGTATCAGATGATCTTTGCCCGGACCAAGCCATACCACCACGACAGGGCTGCAGCTTACCAAAGGACTAAGGAGGGAACTGAGTGGCTCTCTGAGAGGGATGGATTTGTTCTGGGGGTAGGGGGGTGATTACTGCTAATCCCAAGACTGGGCCTGCCCCCAAGCTCTGCCCTGCTTCCAAGAACTGCAGGCTCCTACCCACTGACCTCAGCTGGGAGCACCGAGGGGGTGCTGAGGGCCACACTGCCTGCTCCGCGCCAGGAGCCCTTCCAGAACCCTGACCACATGCTGAGTCAGGTCCTCCCTCACTGTGGACCACAAAGGAACAGCTGACCAAAATCCACGTGCATCTTTTAATTTACGAGCCATGTCTTCCCTCTTCCTCTTGAATTTAAGGCCCATGGGAGTAGCTGTCTACTCTGCCTCGTTCATTGCTGTATCATTAGACTTAGAATAGTGCCCATAACATAGAAGATGTTTAATATATTTTTGTGCAATGTATTTATCATGTGTAAATGAATGAATGAATAAATATTTTAAGACCATGACTGGCTTGGGTTCCAGTCCTAGCTCAACTACTTAGTAACTCCATGTTATGTGGTCTTAGATCAGTTACCTAACCTCAGTTTCCCTGTGGGTAAAACAGAAGAATAGTGCCTTCCTTACAGGATAGTTGGGAAGATTTGGGAAGATAATGCATGTAAAGCACTCAGCATGGTGTCTGGCTCATAGTCAGGGGTCAGTAAGGAGAAGCGTGAGCACGATCAACATTGTAGTTGAAGTAACTTAAGAGCCCCCTCCTGGGCCCTGAATCCTCAGATGACAAGAGAAATAACAAACAAAACAAAACACATCAAGCTGACTCAAGAGTGGGAGGAGAAGCAGCATAAAGCAGTAGTTCTCAAATGGTGGTTCCTAGACTGGCAACTTCAGCATCCCCTGGGAACTTGTCAGAAATGAAAATTCTCAGGCCTGCCCCAGACCTACTGAGTCAGGAACTCTGGAAGAGAGGCCCAGCAGTTCTGTATTTTAACAAGCCTTCCAGGTGACTCTGATGCACACAAATTTGAGAATTCTGGGCCTACAGCACAGGGCAGATGGAGAAGGCCAGATTCCTGGTTGGAATGCCAATGGCTTCCTATGATGTATACAGAAAGGCAGAGAAGGAATCTGGGCAGCTCTAGGTCCAGTGCCAGGGAAGCTCCCCATATCACAGCCATGAGCCTGGCCTTGACATCTCTGTTGCTGGTGGAGAAGTTTGGCCTCCATCTACTGTAGGGCAAGTGCTGTTGGCTGCGGGGAGAGCAGTGTTTGCCTGTGTACTGTCATGGGGGCTGCTCTCTATTCAGCATACCGGTACCTGCACCCTGGGACAGAGCTACAAGGGGAAGCAGGACTGGAGCAAGACACATAATACCACAAGACCAAGTTTTCCCGAGCATTCATGTATGCTGGGAACCCTGGGGCAGGAGCTTGAAGGGCAGTGAGAAGGTCCTCATGGTCTATCAGAAGGGTCACAAGACTTGGAATGGCAGCAGCCACAGGCCATTGCAATTGTCTGCTTAGTAAACAGCCCTCAGCTGCTACTAGGATCTCCAGGATGTCTGTGGGAGTGAAATCTGGAGCTGTACCTGGGAGCAGGTAATGTCAAAGGAAGATTAGGACATAGAGACCACTGGGGTCCCCTGTGGAGGCAAAAGTATGTGTGAGCTTTTGAGTGTTGGGAGGTGAGTCTGCTGCCCACTGACATCACAGGGGAACTTTCAAGATTACCACTGCCTGGGCCCTCACCCAGTGGATTCTGATTTAGTTTGTCTGGGGTGGGACCCAGGCCTCAGCATGCATTTGTCAATCTTCCAGGTGATTCTAATGCCCAGTCAGGGTTAAGAACTGCTCTTGTAACCATGAAGTTACCATCTCATCTATGTGCCCATGCTAGTGCCTTTGAACATCTGTCCGTGTCTCTGTTTTTTTCTATCAGTAGGAATGTCTGGTGTTGGAACCAGGGAAAATGATTTTGAAACCATCTGAGAAATAAGACCCATGAGACAGAAGATGGAAATCAGAATGTCAACTCTACCAGGTAAAGTCAAGTGGAAAGTGTGACTGTATATCTGTAGCCAAATGGGTTTGCAAATCCTTTGCCAGTGAAGTAGATGGACTTATTCAGCACATCAGGTAAGTCCCGAAAGGGAGCTGGGAGTATTACCCTGGCTACCCAGTACCAAAGAACTGGCAAGAATGCCATTTCCTCTCTGCAAGTGGCCAGGGCAGAAGACAGAGAGGCCCTAGGAGGGGATAAGCTAAGCATGCTCACTTCTTCTTTCAGCTCCCCAATCAGATAAGTTACTTCTCTGAGGAGAAATGGGAGAGGGATGGAGTAAAGCGTGAAGAGTTTCTTCCATACTTTTCTTTCCTGGATGGTGCAATAGAAATGTCTTTGACTTCTTGGAAACACGAGTTGTGGTGTATAATTGTTCCTCCCTCACATCTGGGCATTTATCTGAGCATTTTTGTCATTCTCTCTGAATATCTGAGAGTTACTATCTTCCTGTAGGTATGTCTATAAGTGTGGCTGTGTGTCTGGGAGCATGTTCGTATTAATAAAAGTGCCAGTGTGCTTCTGTGTATCTGTCTGATTCTTTGGGTGTCTGTGTAGCAAAGCTTGAATCTGCACCCTTCTTGCCACCCACTCCCTCAAAACTCAGCCACTTCACCTGCTCCCTGCAGGCTTCCTGCATCTGCTGCTCATACAACCTGAAAGATCTCACTGACATTCCCAGTAGTCACGGCACTCAAAGAATATGCTGTCCTATGTGGTTATGACCACCCTTTAGTCAGCTAATATGATTCATCATCATTGTCAATACTATGACAAGAGAGCAATGAAAATGGTTTTTGCCCAGATGGGACTTCTCTGGGTGGGGCTTATCTGAGGCACTGTGCTCATGAGCTCCTGGAGGGTATGAGAGAGGCAAGGGGAGACCAGATCTCCATCCCTTGGTCCATAAGGCCTTAAAAACCCTTGGGACAGACTCAGCCATGCATTGGTTCTCCCATGTACCTAGCCTCTAACTAAGCCTTGTTAGTCCTTCTCCCCCATGTAGAGCCCCATGAAGGGCTGGCCATGGGTATCCCCAGTCCAGGTCCAGGCCCTCTGCAACCTTAGAGAGTCATTCTAGTCTCCAGGGTTTCCCATGAAAACCTTCCTTCTCATCTTCAATAACTTTTGCTAGGGACCCCCCACAAACTACATCTTTCAAATAGTAATGCTTTGAGAGCAATGACTTCAAGAGAGGTAGAACAAGAGTAGAGACCGTATCCTACTATATATTCATTGTGCAACTCTGGGCAAATCACCTCTCTCTGACCCTCATAATTCTCATCTGTGAAGTGTAATAATAAAGATAGTTCATATTTAATGAGGGCTTACTACACACTAAGTACTACTCTAAGAATTGTACATATATCATATTAGTCATCTATCACTGTCTAACAAATTACAAAACAGTGGCTTAAAGCAACAAACACATTATTTCGATCTCTGTGGGTCAGGAATATGGGCATGAGTTAGCTGGGTTCTGTGATTTAGAGTCTCACATGGGTCACAGTTAAAGTGTTGGGGGGGCTACAGTCACTTCCATGATCAAGGAAAAAGATCTTGATCCAAGCTCACTCACATGGCTGTTGGCAGGATTCAGTTCCTCACTGGCTGTTGGACTGAGGTCCTGGTTCCTAGCTGGCTATTGACCAGGGGCCACCTCAGGTGCTTCCCAGATGAGCTTCTCCACTGGGGAGCTCACATATGCAGTGACTTCCATCAGAACAAGAAAGAGAGAGAGAGAAGGCATGCAAGATGAAAGTCACAGTCTCTTGTACCTTAATCTCAAAGTGACACCCATCAGTTTTGCCATATTCTCTTATTAGAAGCAAGTCACTGAGTCCATCCCTCACTCAAGAGATGGGGATTACACAAGGATGTGGCTACCTGGAGGCAGGGATCACTGAAGCCATCTCAGAGGTTGCCCAACATGTGCATTAAGTCACTTTATCCTCACAGTAACACTATGTGGGAAGTATTATCAATATCTTCCTTTATTACCATTCTTCAAATGAGGAAACTGGGACACAGACTGTCCTAAAGTCATAGAACTGGTATATGAAGAAGCCTGGAAGCTACCCCAGAGGCTGTGCTCTTAACAACTCAACCTAACTCAATTGTTGGGATCATCAAATGTAACGCTATAAATAATGACACCATTGTCCTCACTAATGCAGTCTTCTTTCCCAGCACCTCCCTCCAGCTCCACCTCACTCAGTGTTATGCTCCAGAAGAATAAGTATAAACCCCCAGCCAAGCGTGTAGCTTTTCATAAACTCTGGAAATTTACACTCAGCTTAACCACACCTTCTCTCTGACCAGTCACCATGCTTTATTTCTAACTTCTGTTTGCAGAACAAACTAGCAACCATGATGAGAGGGAAGAGTATAAGAGAGCATTTAATTTAACACAATGAATTCAAGTCTCCTGACCTATATGCACTCCATCCTAAGAGGTGGCAAGCATATACAGACAACTTCACCAAACACACGTGGCTTTGTTTGGTTAGAAATGGGAGAAGACTGGGGTTAAGATTTGGAATGAATTTAGGGTGGAGTTAGAATGTTCCCCATTTGGACTTGGCAGCAAGAGAGAGTTGCCACAGCATGCTAGACATGGTACAGTGGCTCATCTGTAGCAAGTGGCATAGAAAGCTCTGTGCTTTCTGACTCAACAATGGCCCCTTCTATATAAAATCACCCTTATTCTATGAGCCATTACAGCCTCTCTACCTTTCTCCCCAACTCCTTCTGTTCCATGTAACAGAAATGGCTTCCCTCTCAGAGGAGGTGGGGAGGAGGGGAAATGGTTCCATCTTTCCTTCCACCTTTCACACCCTCTTTAATGTGGGTGGAGGAGAGATTGGCATGATTTTCAAGATGACAAAAGGTTGACACCCATTGGTCCATGTTTCTCTAAAGTGTAAACACCGTTCCAAGGGATGGCCTCTCTCCTGGCCACAACTGCCCATGCATCTAGCTAAAAATCTGTTATGAAGACCCAGAACTACCCTCAGGTGGTCTTCAGAGTCCAAACGTAGAGGAAGGTATCAAGAAAACCTTCAGCTTCAGATCCAAGCTATTCTTAAGTTTAGCTTTGCCAGTTATAAAAGTCAGTATTCTCATCCCCATCAAACTGACATGTATAATTCTAAATTGGTTTCGGAACTTTGAGGAGGGAGGGGTATGATTAATTATGACTCTTACAAAATCCAACACTGAGAAGTCATAAAGGGCTTGCTAAGGTCACCTGCACACAGCAGAGCCAGGATGCATGACTGTGTCCATGCATAAGTGCAGACTGTCCATGCACTTTACATTTAATTACATCCTTCCTTCAGTACTGCTGTGGGGAACATAAGGCACCACAGAGGTGTCGGAGGAAACTGCTGTTCTTCAAGTCTCACTTCCAATGCTATCACCTCTGCCAGACCCAGAAGCACAATTCCTAAAAGTACAGAGGTATCTAACCAAGCACCTAAGTCAGGGTTATGACTACAAACCCTCTCTAAGTGTATCACGTGCTATTCATCAAACATTGGCTCCTTTCCCCTTGACTTTCATTGGAGAAATGCACTTCCCTACTCCACAGATCTTGGGCTCAGCCACGAAACTCGCTTTAGCCAGTGGAACACAGGTAGAAGCAACAGTGTATGAGTCAAAGCCAAGGTCTTAAGGGGAATCCTAAAGGACATGCACACGGTAGCATTCTGGCATCAGAAGAATGAGACACGTGTGAAGCAGATCTGAACCAAACCCACAACCAAAGCCCAGCCTAGATCAGCCAGTCTCCAGCTGACCAATAGACATGAGATGCTGCAGGTCAAAAATGCTTATTGTTATTTGCCATTGGGTTTTTTTTTGTCAGGGGGACAGTGATTACACACCAGACTGTCATAAAAGACTGACACACTCTCCAAGATGATGTAGAAGAGAAAAGTTAGTTATGCCTACATGGTCAGGAAAGACTTCAGCGAAAAGACTACAGTGAGTCCGAAGTGGTGGGCTGGACCTTGAGGTTAGGGGCTTTCAAAGTGGACCTCTGGCAGTCACACTTGTGGGTATGTGAATGGCAGCGTGTTATGGCACATGCACAGACATGCGTGTGCTAAAGAGCACTGCACACAGATTCCCACGTCGGTGTGGAGTGCAGTCCTGCAGAAAACGCATTCTCCAAGTCTCGAGTGTTGACTCTTTCTAAGCTGAGGCCATGTTCCCCTCTATTTTTCCCCAAAGAATTAATCTTTTTGTGTGATTATTATTATGTTAGGTTTATCTTGAGTGAAATGTGGATGTGAATTTTATCTGTGGTTTAAGACATAAATGTGGGATGAAAAATTCAAACACCCGAGAAAAACACTGCTATCAGCACCTCCTTGCTGGAGGTACCCACGTGCAGCCAGGCACACAGCGCTTCCTCAGCCACCTTCTCCTCCTGGGAGCTTATCACCCCGGCCATTTGGATGAGGTTATTTGTCCAATTTAGGAAATCATTACAAATTGGCTAAGTGGGACTTTTGTGTCACAGCATACTCACTGGAGCACAGGGCAGGAAGGAGCACCGAGGGTGTATTCCAGGCCCATCTTCCCCAGCAGAGTTTCAGTGTAATAGTAGTTCCACGGAATGTTAAAAACATTACTTGAAACACATGTTCACTAGTCAAATAAATGTGGGAAACACTGGGTTCAAGAAAGTCAATCATTGCTCTCTCAGGACGTCTCTGAGTACTTCATGGGCTAAGGTGCATTGTGATCTTCAAGAAGGAACATTGGATATGGCTTCTCAAACTATTTGATATCAGAATTCTCTACCTTGCTCATACTATTTTTCCCCCAGGGATATAAGTCTAAAATTCCCTGGAACATAATTTTTTAAAGTTATTCAATAGCATCCATTGATTCCATGTGACCCCGCTTTCATTATTGGAAAGTTCTCACAGTGAGTTAACATCCACCTGCTCATGGCTCCTCCCATTTACTGGAGCACCACAAGACTGCTGCTTCCACTCTACGAACTTGCAGGCATTTCAAACACAAAGACTCTGCCCTCTCATGTCAGATTACCTGGATTTTAATTTCTAGTCTCCAGTCTAAGTACTATCATTAGTGGAGTAAATGAAGGAAATAGGAAAAAAAAAAAGTGCATTCATCTGGCTCCACTATGTACTGATTTATGAGTTGTTTGATCTTTAGCAAGTTACTTCACTGAGGCTTCAGTTTCCTCATCTGTAATGTGGGGATGATGGATAACGCACGTTATGGGCCTTGCTCAGAGGCTGACAAACTATTACTGTCATTACTTCGGAATCCTTATCTTCCAGTCCCTGCCCCTCAATTTATCCCACAGTGGTTTCTAAGAAGTGTCCTGTCTTTGCAGAGCTGCAGATCCTTGCTAAATTCAATTCACATTGACATTTACTGACACCTACTATGTGTCAGGCCCTGGCCAGAGCTCCGTGAACACAGCGATGAATAACATAGTATAATGACCCTCAAAGTTCTCACCACCAGGCAGAGGACCCAGTAAGGAAACCTCAGCTCAAAGTTCTTGGGGGAAACTAGGTCCAGAGTTACCACTGTCTCAGGTTAGGAGGCAGAGAGGCGTCCAAGCTTGCCAGGACGATTCAAGAGCATAGATACCTATGCAGCCCTCTGTAAGACGCTTTCATTATCCTTCTGCAGTCAGTGTTTTTGTCCAGAAATGGTGTGCCTCGAACATTCTCTGCCATTTGTAACATGCCGCGTGCTATTCCCTGGTGGCTGCACTGCCTGGGAGGGCAGAGAATCAGAAATCCGCATTTCCAATTACCTCGAGAAGGGTACATGGAAGTAGAAGCCAAGGACTTAGTATGGAGATCCTCTCATTTCCCTCCTCCAACCGTTGATCCTGGGCAAAAAAAGACAAAATTCTGAAGGCACAATATCTTGTTCAAGAGCAAGAGGATGCTTTCAAGCTGGGTCAAAGCTTTGCCCCCTGCCTTTTCCTTAAATATAAATGAGCAGCATTTGTTTTTCCTGGATCATACTCACTTGGCTCAAAAGGGCTGCCTCCGTAAACCATAATCACCATATTTTTTAAAGTGCTGTTCTTTCCTTGACCTGGCCCTGAAGACAGAAGCCAGTGTGGTCTTGCACATTCAGCAGGTTCCTTTTCGGAGGACACAGAGAGTCTGGTCCCAATCGCTCATCTTCCCCAGGGAATTCAAGTCACACAACAGAAGCAGAGTCCAATGTCCAATATCTGAGAGAGCTTTGCCAATGTCAGGGTGGGAAACACATTAATGTGCACCAGCTGAGATGGCTCATTCAGTCAGTGTTTATTGACTGTGTGTTGTGTGCCTGGCACCAGGCTTGGCACTAGGGGTACTTATGATGACAGCAGCAGCAATACTGAATGCCTAAGGCCTGGTACTCATTCAGTCCTTCACTCTTCACAACAACCCTGTGAGATTAGTATTTTTCATTTCTTATGCATAAAGAAACTGAGGCATAGAGAAGTAAAATAACTCGCCCACAGTCACAGCTAGTAAGTGACAGAGGTGGGATCAGGGTGCCACAGTCCAGGTCCAAAGCCAGCGTTCTTCATCACCGCACATACCATCTCTCAGTGGTAGCTGAGGCAGATTTGGCCCCAAGTTTCCCACAAGCTAGCAAGGGAGACAGTCAAGTACATTGGCAATGATAACAGGGGTAAAGGCTGCACGAAGGGTGCCAGGGCTTCGCAGGAGGGTACCACCTCATAGGGAACGCCAGAAATACATCTGATCCCTCCCCCCTAGGTGCTTTAGTTCGCTGCTTCACGAGACTTAACATCTACACAATCACCTGGGGTTCTTGTTAAAATGCGGATGCTGATTCAGTAAATCTAGAATGAGCCTGAGACTGTATTTCTTCAAAAAGACCCCATTTCTAGCAGTCAGTGATATAAGGCTCTAGGGCAGGGGCGGCGAACTTTTTTTTTTTTGCTACTAGGACACTCTAATGAGGACAGCTGGCCTCTCCCTTCCTGATGCCAAGCCTAGATAATAATATCTTAGACAATGATGTCATGGTTGCTGCTATACCCGCCACATATCCCGCCACACCACGCATGGAGTCAGGAGATTACTAAATCGGCTGAACTCAGAGTTTATTAGGAGCCAGCCCCTATTCTAACTGCCTGACAGACAGAGCCAACACAGGGACTTGAGGAGGACACTGAGGCCTAGGGATTGGGTGACTTAGTGACTCACCCAAGGTCACACCACCAGTAACTGGCACAGCAGGGATGTGAACTCTGCCAGTTTTGAAGCCTGGACACACAGGGCCCTTCTGGAAGCTTGCCCCCTGGATCTCATTTAGTCTCCCATATCTCTAACAAAGAGGCTCAGGGTCAGAAAGGTTGAATTACTTGGGCAAGGCCACTCAGCGAGTGAGGGTCAGAGACAGGATTCAGACCGAGGGGCGCCTGACCCCAAGTTCATTCTTTTAACGGCTCTACAGCAAAATAGAAATTTGAATTCCTGCTCAGACCCCAAGTGGTCATTTTCAGGCTGTAACCAGAATAAGGGATCCATTTATGACCATGAAATAATAGACCTATTAAGGATTTAGGCCACAATCTGGGCCCCAAGCTCCTTCTGAAGGGGGAGGGTTGTGTCCCCTTCACACTTTAGTTTTTCCATTTCAAATACGTGAGCGGGATTTTGTCGCCTCTGATCGGAATGTGCCTGTTCTCCTTCCCCCATCCTAGAGAAAGAGAACAAGGAATCATTCTAGAAACATCACCCTGCTGCAGACATTAGAGGAAAAAGTCTCCACTGAGACCAGGGCAGCCTGAGACTCAGGGACTTGGGAAGGGAGTGGCTGTTGAGACAATCCCCCGAAGCCACACCCCCACTCACCAATCCCCTGTCCAGTTTCCCAATTGAGCAGCCCTGCAGTCCTGGCTCTCTTCTGGCTCAAGAAACCGACGAGGTTCCTCATTGTTCTCCCACCTCCTCCTCCTCCTCCTCCTCCCCCTCCACTTCCTCAGCCCGCCCACAGGGCGAGCCACCTCTCACACTCTCCCCAGCGCCTCCCACTCTCTGCCTCCCCTCCCGCTCTCCACCGGCCCCTCCCACCCTCTGCCGCCCCTCCTTCTCTCCGCAGGCCCCTCCCACTCTTCGCCGGCTCCTCCCACTTACTGCCGCAGACCTCAGCACTGCTGTCAGCGCACTGATTGCTAATAAAAGCAGTGCAATTGTTGATTGGGGATAAGAAATAAAAATAAAGCACTCGAGCAGACCAACCACTGCATCAGGTCATCTTTCAAGATTGTCATCTTGAATCCAGGGGAACAGGAAAAATTGCTGTCAGCTCAGACCGGCTCCCATACCGCCCACCCTTGCTCCCCAAACCAGCATCTATTACCTTTTCAAAAGCAATCCTTCTTCCCGCGCCAGCCCCCTGTGCTCCTGAGCTAGAAATGCTCAGACCCCACTCCTATCTCTGTGAGTCTGAGACAGGTTATACCCACCACCACGTGGAAGCCTTTATGTGTGTTTAGCTCACTGTGGTCTGGAGTGGGTAGGGTGGGGGAGTCTGGAACCACAGATGTTGGGGTGCGGAGGGGGGGGAGGGGAGAGAACACAACAACTCAGGGCACAGCCATCAGTCATGGTGCAAGCACAGATGTGTCCCAGAAGCCCTGGGCTGGGGTTTGCTGACATCCAGGCAGGCACTTACCCTCAGGAAACTCAGTCCACATGCAGCAAATCCTCGGCACAGTTCAGAACCAGGCAGTCAAGGCCAGTCTTCAAGCCTCCCAGGATCTGGGGAACCAGGAGAACCCCTGGAAAGTTATTTCAAAGGGGATCCAAGCTGAGGCCTAATTATATGTCATGGTGGTGAGGACGGTATTAACTATGGCAAGGACCTTGGAGTCTCCAGAGGAAATGATCTGTGACTCAGGTAACAACAGTTCAGGGCTCTGGGGGAGCTCTGGGTCCCTGAGTCAAACTAGAAGGTGGCCTAAGAGTGATAAGAGTGATCATTGCTCCCCAACCTACCTCCACACCCCTAAGATTGAAAAGGAGTCAAATTTCTTAAATGTTTCCTGCTTCAGCCCAGACTGGCCTGGGATTTGGGGGGAGACATGAGGACTGCACCTATGGGTGACAGGACCAGTGGGCTCAGCGGTCAGGATGGTCAAGGGCAGAGGCAGACACACAAAAATAGAAGGGAAATCATGCTTTTCTACTCCATTTGCAAACCCATATTTCTTCCTCATGGGTTCATTGCCTACCATTTGAGCAAAAAGG
Source organism: Lynx rufus (assembly GCF_022079265.1). Taxonomy (NCBI): domain Eukaryota; kingdom Metazoa; phylum Chordata; class Mammalia; order Carnivora; family Felidae; genus Lynx; species Lynx rufus. Next base: position 196,273,267 of record NW_025814834.1, on the reverse strand, counting down.
TTTTCCAGCTCTTTCCTTTAGATATTTTATTATATACCTAGGTATATATAATATTCACTACTATTACAAGTATGAGACTTTGAATAAAATCCTGGGATTTTCTCTGATTGGACCAATTTGGGTCACTTGCCCATCCCTGAATAACTAACTGGAAGAATATGATGTGCAGATGTGAATGAGAACATGTTATTAGTTTCAGCCAATCAGGGCCCACTTCTGAACAGGAAGTAGGTTAAGTCCATCCCACTGGACAAATGGAAAATGTGTGGAGGGGGTCCTTTTAGGAAGAGGAAAGGGGGAAATAGGCACCAATGAGACAACTAGCAAAGGCCACGAAAGTTGACAGATATTGAGGACTGACTCTGTGTCAAGGACTCTGCTGTATGCAAACTCTCTCATTGAACTACTATCTGTAAAATGTTGTTAGAGATGATTGGGCCCAATGATTCTCATCAAATCTACACTCCACTTTAGGGGCATATATAAGAATCTCTGGGGGCAGTGTGAGATTTCCACGTCTAACAAAAAGGGGCGGTGAGCTTTTAGAGATTGGGAAGCACTGCCCAATTACATCAGGAACAGCCTTCCAAAATTCTGACGCAGCAGTCAGGCATGTCAAAAGGTCTGAGGACAGACAGACTCGAGTTCAAGGAACCCTTGTGTTACTTGTATTACTTACCATATTTCTGGCTGTTATGGACTAAAATTTTGGATCCCCCAGAATTCATATGCTGAAGCCTAAGCCCCATTAAGATGGTATTTGGAGGTGGGGCCTTTGGGAAGTAATTCCACCTGAAGGTGAATGGAAGTCATGCTCTTATAGAAGAAACAAGAGGGAGGTGATCTCTCTCCACCGGGTGAGAATACAGTGAAAGGTGGGCAATCTGCCAACCAGGAAGAGAGCTCTCACCAGATGCTGGATCTGCCCCCACCTTGATCTTGGACGTCCAGCCTCCACAACTAAGATAAATGTTTGTCGTTTAAGCCACTTGGTCTATGGTATTCTGTTATAGCAACCCAAACTGGCAAGACATTGCCCTTAATTTACCAAAGTCTATTTAATTTACCAAAGTCTCAGGATTCTCATTTGTAAAATGGAGATGATAACAGAACTTCTCTGTGAAGGTTGTTGGGATCATTAAATGAGACAAGGTGCAAAGCATGCTCAGCATTTGGCTCAAACCAAGGAAGTGCTCAACACTGGGTAGATCTCTGACTAGTATTATGTGAACGTTGACAACTTGTATCCCACGTGCCACTGGGAAGAAAGGGAAGGAAGCCACCAACACAGTCCAACACCTCATTTTATAGATAAGAAACTGCAGCCCAGTTGAGAGAATAATTCCCTGAGACCCCATGACCGATGAGGATTGAGCCAGAACAAGAGAATATTCCAGCTCATTACATTCTCCTGTCTAGTCCAGGGCTCACACTTTGCATCAGGCAGTGTCTTGTTCTTCAATCACACCCACTCCTCTTCTCCCCACCACGAACCCAGCATTATATCTGTCACATAACAGAAGTCTGCTGCCCCTTTGGAATATCTGCATGGTTGGAGGCAGGGAGACAGATCTCATTATTTACCAAAGACCCTTTCAGGAAAAACATTTCCAAGAATACAGCATCGGCATCTGACCACCTTCTGTTTATTCTCTTCAGCCAGGTTCTAGTCCCGACTGTCATTAATTGCTTTGGGCAGGAGGAAAACTGCTGGAGGTATCACTCCACTTCTGAAAGCAGCTTCTGCAGCAGAAACAACAGCCAAAACCCAGCTCTCTCTGTGCTGGCTAAGTGACTTCAATTGGGTGGTCCTGTTACTGGGAGATGGGAGTCCCTTAATGAGTGTTCTTCTGTAGGTACCCTTCTGATTGGGCTTTCAGACACATGGTAAATGCACCTTTAAAGACCTCTGCATCTGTTCTTGCCTCTCCACTACATGCACGTGAATACACACACACACACACACACACACACACACATCTTCCTTGAATGTTTCCTTTCAAAGTGATTCTCACAGCCTGATAGGTAGACAATCCTTCCATGCTATGCTACTGACAATCCTAGACAGTGCTCATTTATGCAATTCCCTGCCAAGCTGACTAGCAGACACCTCTCTGCACCACTTCAGACCCTCCTGGTCTCACACACCTCTGATCCCAGCCCCTGGTCCTGCAACCAGTTGGGCACAGGTTTTGGCCAGCTTTATGAAGGTGCAAAATGACAGCACCTTGATCAGGCCACACTGTGCACCTCTCACCTCTTCCCTTGGGCTTCTCTGTGACACCTAGGTGTGGGGTACTCTGAGGAACTTGCCCAGCACCCCACATATGCCCAACCTGGATGTGCAGGGGAATTAATCCCCCTTGAGGCAAACCTTTGACCAATGGATGATAGAAAGCAGTAGATAAATATCCCCTTCTATCCCTAGGTGCACTGTCCAAGGTACATTTCTGGGGGCTTATCAGAAGGTCTTGTGGGATTGAGCAACCAGCTGCTCATGGCTGTAGCCAAAGCAATGCATCCTTGTTTTGGCTCACTCTCCCACCTTGCTTCACTCTCTCTACTTCTGCTCCCTGGGGTCAGTTGCCCACAAAGTACTTGTAGGTAAGCCTTTATCTCAGGCTTTGCTTTTGAGGGTTCTGAGCTAAGATGGTTGTTTCCCACAGTGGCCTTGAATACAGACCTGGAGAATAGGATTTTAGTGCTGGATCACTCACCAGCCACATGGCAATAGGAATGTTTGTGCTAGTGCTAAGTGGAGGGGTGATGATCCCCAGAATTCAGTGGCATCACAATATCTAAGACTTACACCTGAGGCTGATAGAAGGTGTTGGAAGGTGAGGGTGAGTTATGGTGACTGTGGCACTTGAATGTATAGAGACAATATTAATTATACAGATTATAGAATGGTGTAGCCTTTTGTAAACCACATTAAACACCTTGAAATAAGACAGTAAAATGCTCAAGATATCAAACTGCAGATTCAAACCATGCTGTAAAAACCAGAAGGCCTCTATGAAATTTTCATTTCCTGTGGTGATAAGACACACTGGGCCAAAATCCTGGCCAGCATTATCTGAAAGGGTGACAACGCTGCAAAGAAAACTGAATGCACAGTCTTAATAGGTCTACTATGTCAAATTTGTTGCCCTGATGGAAAGGAATGGACACTTGAGACGTGGGATGGGGACATTTGTGTGGACAAACCTGAGAATCTTAAATGCCCAGATTCCCCTGAGCCCTCTAGACTGACAGAAGTATCCCTTTCCCTTTTTCTCTGGAGAATAGTCTCCAGTCAGGAGATGTTGCAGTAACTTTACCCAGTGCAAGTGCTTGCAGAATAAAGCTTGTCCTTCTCAATATCTGCCCCTTACAACTATCATTGTCCCAGACTAATAACTGGGGTCAGGACTCAGCACAGCTTCTTCAAGGATGATCCCTGCTCTTGGAGGAAACAGTGTTCAGATTGTATAGAAGCAGAAATTTGAGAACATGTGTGGAATTGGATGTGAAAGATGCTAAAGAGGAGGGAATTGGGGTTATAATGTGGAATAGGGGGAAATTTATTGGCATGGAGGAAGTCATATGTGACTTGGGATTTAATATTCTGGAAGGAAACATGGAGCCAGTCCTAATAGTCTACTGGAATGACTACTTGAAGCTTGGAAATGACCATAGCTTCCAGTAAATGATATGGAGATTCTGGAATTGGCTTGGCGTAGTATCAGGGAAGAGGTTTGAAGGCTCAGAGAGTTAGGAATTTTAGAATAGTAAGAACCTACCACTGGCCCCAGGGTGAACCAGAAGATACTCTTTCCAGTAAAGCAACAAGGAATGCATGGGGCAAGCATAGCATCATCAACTTGGAGACACTGTGGTTTTCCTCTTTAGGCCTGGTTGGACAGTGAAAGATAATGCCATGAAACTTGGATCCCCAGGATCTTTGGGGATGATGGGAATATCAGAAGCCAAATGTCAACACTTAACCATCAGAGAAGCAAGGCTAGAATGGCAATTAGTGTGCCTTGATCCACAGGGATCTGTGCGGATACCTAATATATCAAGGTGTTCTAGGGGCAAATAGGTGGACAGGCAACTAATGTACATCTTCATTTGTATGATTTTTTGAAAAATCAAGACTTTATGAGCAGAAGGTTGATACCAGCCACTGTCATGGAGACCTATTAGTTGAAGAGGAGGTCAAGTCCTTTTGAGGAAGGATAGTGCAATGCTTTTGCTAATACACATAAAAAACATATCTCTGATCATTTCCCAAAGATCTTATGGCTATTTGTCAGGGTAACTGTGCACTGATGAAAAGAGAAATAGACCTTTAGATGACTATTTGGGTATGTAGACTGAGGTGATACTAACAGATGATCTGAAACACTATTATGGCTCTCCAGTTAAAGCAGAGAACATCAGAAGGCAGGTAATCAATGAAGTTCTGGTCTAAGTCTTTCTCATAGAGGATCCAATGGGTCCCAGATTCTAGGCTCACCATGTAGTTAGTTCCCCAAACCCCAAGTTTATAATTGGAATAGATATACTTAACAGATGAAATATCCCTCTCACTGGCCCTCTATCCTGTAAAATTCCTGTCGCAACAGTCAGAAAAACCAAGTGGAAGCCCCTAAAACTGCTACCCCATTCCTCCTGTTACAATAGTAAATTAGATGCCATCCTGCATCCTTGAAAAAAATTGCAGAGATCAGTGTCACCACAAAAGACTTAAAGGTGTTTCTTTCTGCAATTCTACTTTGTGTCTACTTTGTGGCTCATACAAAAATCAAATGGATTGTGACAGATAAAAGTAAATTGCCATAAACTCAACAAGGAGGTTGTCCTAATCACAGCTGTCATGTGATATGTTTACTGAGCAGATCAACATGTTATCTGACAATTGTATATGATTACTGATTTGTCAAATGAATTGTTCTTCATATTTATCAGTGAGAATGTTCAAAAGCAGTTTACCTTTACATGGGAAGGACAACAGTACACATTCTCTTGTACCAGGACTATGTTGACTCTCCAGCTATCTGCCACACACATAGTCATCAATGAAGGAGATCCTATTTGTCTTAATATCCCACAGACCGCTAACCAGATTTGCACAGGGAAACTTAAGAGTGTCTTATCTCAGGCTTACAGCATATACTTTTTGCCTCCCCTCTGAGGGTTCTTTTTTGATGCTACAGTGTGGGATATTGTGAAAACATGCTCAGTGTTTATGTCTCTGTGATCCAAAAGTGTGGCAGAGTTAATGCCTTATAGGGCCAACTTTTGACCGATAGATGACAAGAAGATGATGTATAAATACTTTCTTCTTTCTATCCCTGGACACATGGTCTTAAGATGCATTTCATATAGTTTGTTGATGATCTTGGAGGATCCACCAACTAGTCAACATTAGTGATAATCAACTGAATAATGCATCCATATATTGACTCTCTCTTCTTACCTGTTTCCTTCCCCTGTCCCTCACTTCTGCTCTCTGGGATTGCATTTCTCAAGAAAGTACGCATAAACATAAGCCTACTTAGGCTTAAGTACTCATAAACATAAGACTACTCAGGCTGGTCACTGACTTCTCTGTAACAGAGAATGATGAAGAAGATAGTCTTCTATTCCCTGAACTCTGTTCTCTTATTTTAGGGAAGAAATGAGGGAATCCTGGATTTGAGAGATCCAACACCACTAGAAGACTCAAAAAGTGACCAGCTCACTTAGTAGAGAGAAAGAATTTAGGTAAAGGTATCTCTCTTTAGGAGGAAGGAAATAATTTTTACTTCAGAAGGTCCATGAGAAGCAATAATAGCTACAAATAACAAGAAGTATGTATCAGCAGATTTGTCTGATTCACAAGTGATCTCTATAGTGCAATTTTAGGGAGTTCCCTTTTTCTAATGGTGCCTGAAATGCCCTAGTTAATAGTTTTCTTTCTTCAATCAAGCATTGCCACTTTTTAAATGCACACCTCTTTAAAGCAAACATCACCAACTAAAGTGCCCAGTGAACTAGACAAGTAACACAGATGAATGGAGTGCATGCCCCAGTCAGGTACGACAGCCACTCACCAACTCCAGCTGATGCTGCCGGATAGGATATGGACGGACCCAGTCGCCTGCTCTTCTGATTTTTTAAAAGAAGTTGGAAATCTGGACATTAACATGAAATCTCCAAATTTTTTAAGTTAGAGGCTAATTAAAAAATTTTGAGAACATCAAGAAAGCAGAGAAAATATATTTGTGGGCCCTGTATAAGCTCTCTGTTTTGAAGGATTTGATCTCAGAAATTCTCAATCTGTCTTTAGTTCCTGACATCCAAGGAATAACATCAAATTCTGCATTGTTCATTCAGAAGTACTGACAGAGTACCTACTATGAGTTAGAAATAAAATTCAGGCACTAGCTCCCTGCCTTCCAGTGACTATCAATACTGGACAAAGTAGCACACAGAAAACTAAAGAGACAAATTGCAAAACAGTGTGAGAAGAGCTATATTATGAAAAGAACAGGCATTGTGAGAGCACAGAGGAGAGGTACTCAAGCCAGTCCAGGGAAGTCAGGGAAAGCTTCCTGGAGTAATTGACCGGCGCTAAGATTTGACAGATGAATAAAACATGTTTGACTTCAGCAGGCATCACTGACCGGGAAGAGGCATTCCAAATCCATTCCTTCTCCCTTCCCACTTTTTTGGGTTTGGTTCAGACCTTCCTCATCTTGCACTAAAGTTACTGGATCAGCCTCGTCTGTGGTCTCTTTGATTCCAATCATTCTCCACCCTGCTGCCAAACTCACCTCTCTACAACAGAGATGTGTCCGTATCGTCTTCATATATTAATTCCCCTTAAGATGGCCCCATTGCCTATAAGAAAAATTTCCAAATTTCATGATCAATACATCATCAGTAAAAACTTTCTGAGAATGCAGCTTTACCATAAATTTATTTATTTATTTCCAAATTATATACCTTGTGGTGTGTAATGTATGGTGGAAATTTTATACAACCAGCAAAAAATGCTTAAGAATTAAATATGTGAAGCCGAAAATTATAAAATACCTCGCATATAAAATTTTTGTACCACTAAGTAAAAGAAGAAGACTGTTGTTTTTTCGTTGTAAATGCTTTGTTACTTTTTTAAAAATCTTAGTTTAACACTTTTTGATATAATCACTTTAAGGTCAAGTTGAAGGCATGCTTATTTTGTACATGGTTTTAGTGTGACAGACATCAAAATGGAGAAAGCATGTTACTGGCTACATGTTCCACATATTAGACTCATTTTTCCAATCCCATATACCAATTATTACAGAGGATGTGGGCACTTGGTTAGTAGATTTCCATATTCCACATGCCCATCAGTTGTTTTTGCAAATAAATCAGAAGGTGTAACATTTTTACATTTTGAACCAATGTGTTCAGAATCTTCTACGATTTTTTATTTGGAATATTTTTTAACACTTTAAAAAATCCTGTTTCCAAGTTTTCATAGAGTGTGGATGTGACAGTTTTTGCAAATGACACACTGACAATATTATAGGCAGTAAGATCACATAATGGTGGAAACACTTCAAACATCAATTTTTAAATGTTCTTTCTTTCGTGTAAACGTCTTCCAAAAAAAAAAAACAGTGCTTTTCTCACTTATTGTTAAAAATGTCACCTTTACCTTGAAAGGGCGGATTACAGATGTTTACTTTTTGAAAATATCTAATAGCAAGAGCCACCTGTCATCACAGAAAGGTCAGCAAATTTGGAAAACTTGTCTTTTTTTGTAAAAGAAAATTATATCTCTCATCATTAAGCTCAAGAAGCTAGCAAGAGACCCTCTGAGTGGCACAGTATCACTCCCCTTCTCATTACAAACTATTGAAAGATTCTACCACTTAAAATATACTCTGCCAGCCCATGTCAACTGCTATGTGACTCATCAAGCTGAAGGTGAATGAGGGGGTTGCCTCTGTAGCCTTCAGCATGGGGGACCTCACACTCCTTCCTCAGGAGACCTCATGCACCCTAGGAGACACAAGTGTCTGATGAATGGTCAAGTGAGGGTAACCATGGTGCTTCATTTATTAAATACTGGTAATGCTTAAATTTTTTGTCATCTTCAAAATGAGAACTCAAAACAAAGAAGTGTTCTGTTATTTTCTTCCCACACCCTAGTGGACATCTGGTTCTTTGGAGACCACTGGCCTAAAGGGATTGAGTGCTATTAGCTCAGCTTCCTCACTCCCACTTCCTTCTGCCCACTCAATGGTCCATTCATAATAACAATAATTACATTTAATGAACATTTACTATACGCCAGGCACTGATTCACATCCTTGATGTGGATTAATTCATTCAATCTCCACCACTATCCTATGGAATAAATCCTATTGTCATCCCTTTTCACAGATGAGAAAACTGAGACACAAAGTGTTGAGCACCTAACCCAAGGTTTCAGAGTTAGTAGGTGGTTGAGGCAGGATCCAAACCCAAGCAGTTTGACTTCAGAGTCTACACTGTCAAGCACTGTGCTATGGTGGACAGTCTAATTTAAAGATACGCAAAGTTCTACACATCTGCCATGATCTTTAATTTTTCCAGGATTTTGCACATACTATTCCTTTTGTCTTTCAAAGTTTAATGCTAATGCCAGAACCTCCAACAGCCTTCTCTGATCCTGCAGAAAACATTAGTTGCTACCTTGTCTCTGCAGCAGCTGGCTTCCTCACAATGATGGCCCTTTCTCTGGGAACTGCTCCAGTATTCAGGGGACAAAACCTAAGTTAAGCTGGACCAATCAGATCCCGTCTCCCAGGATTTGGAATTTTAACTGAATGACACAGAAACTGGGTGGGGTGGGGCTGGGGAGCAGGGATGTCATTGGAAGAGAACCCACAAATTGCCACTTTCTAGAGAGGAGTCTATGAACTACCTTTGTTGAGTTGCCCAGAGCCATTCTGTCCTGTAAGCTTAGTGATCAAGATGGTCCTTGATTCCAAAAGACATTCGAGTGTCTTTCACTAACCCTATCCAGAATCGACTTTCATTTCCTTCAATGAATAAAGCCAGCTTACCCAATCCATGGAGCTCCCATAGCACTGTTCCCACACCTCCATCAGTGCATCTATCAGCCTGCAATGTAGACTTTTGTTTGCAGGTCTGACTGCCCTGGGAAAGCTGTGGGTGCCTTGAATGCACAGGCTGCATTCACATCTCTGGGTATCCAGTGCCCTGAACCTCATGTGACCCAGCGCTCTCAGCAAATGCTTGTCAAGTGACTACTCAGAATGGTGTGTTTCCCTAGGATGAGGCAGACACATTTGGGTGCCGCCCCTGGTTGTGATCCATTTTCTGCTGATATTCACAGCCAGAGCATTGAAAATACTATCTCTGGAAAGAAAACCTAGGCTGTAATCATTAGAAGCATTACAAAATGACCTTTACCTGCTATAGGCATAATCCATTAATAATGCACCTTGTACTAGAGAGATAATGGGAGTCTCCCACAGGGGGATTACAGAATGACGGGAATTTAAGGGTTGATACTCCTTCTCCAAAATTGCTTTATCCCTCCCAGGTGCAAACAGCAGGGTACACACCAGCCCTCCTGAGGCTGAGGCTGGGAGGAGGAGCTCCAGATGGAGGGAAGGATCTCCCTCAGGAAAGAGGCCCATCTAGGGCATTCCACTTGCCACCTTCCTTATGACAGTCCTGCTTGGTTAGTACCCAAGCGTCAGACGTCTCTAAGTCCTCAGCTCTCCCAAGGACTGAAGGAGGCTCTGTCATCCCTGATTCATGGAGTCATTGAGTCCCCAAGTTGGAAAGACCTTAAAGGTCATCTTATGCTTGAGCACCTTTTGTGACAGGAGATTTACTACCTCCGGAGGCAGGCCACTCCATCTCGCAGAGCCCTGACAGTTGGAACGCTCTTCCTCCCACTGAGTTCGTTCTTTTCAGGGCCCTCTAATCAGAGCACATCAGGAGCAAGGTGTGATGGAGGGTGGGGCACCCAACCGGTTGAGAAGCAATCCTCAAACCAACTAAAAGTCTCTCTACCTTTTCCTTATCAACATCACTGGCAATTCTAAACAAATGTCAGTGGTAAAATGCTCCTCCTTAACAAAAGTTTTTGTTGGTCAACTTCTAAGCAATTGTTATGGTTACTGTTAAGTTTTAATAGTAATGATTTGTATGTAATAAGCGTCCATGTAGCACATTTTGATTGCTTATCCTTGAGTGAACACTGTGTTCTACATGGGCGCTAAAAATTTGGAGAAATTCCAGTTCTTCGAGTGGCCAACACATACAAGACTGTGTTCATTTCAAGAATAAATTCTTAAGGTTTGCACCACCCCAGCTTGCTTCCATCCAAGCCCATGTCTCCAAACCCAGAAGTACTACATGTCCCTGTGTTTAAATGGCAAACTTGCAGAAATAAGCACAATAATGGTAGAAGCACACAAAAAAATAGGAAGCGAGCTGCTTCACTTCTGACATTCTATATGACCACTTGACGTTTTATTTGCATTTAAAATTTAAAACACTGAAACAGTGAAAACTGCAAGGTGCAGTATTTTTTCCTTGGTAAGTGCAATTTCTCGTTCATCTGTATTGCATCTGAATAATATCTTTAACGTGGAAATTCACCCTCTTTTAATTGTTAATGTTTTTAAACTAAAGAATTAAATCAGGAAAATAAAACTGTAATGTTATTATTTCTCTGCAGCATATTGTATATATGTGTTTTCCTTTTTTCTCAAAAGCTATACCAACATAATAAAAAATATCAATCCATTGCTTTTTTCCTTTTTTATTCTGTAATATTTGCTTTATTTTTTTACTGGTATGAATATATATATTTTTTTTAATAAAAGAAAGTTTTAAGTCTTCTTTTCCTTTGTGATCATTGTTATTGTTTGTTTCATTTTACATTTATCACTGAGAATAATTTTGTTGTATAGAGGAGAGGGGAGTTAAAAAGTGAGCCTCTCTGGAGGTCAACTACACCAGATACTCTACTGATTCTAATCCCTGTCATTGAGGCAGTGCCAATATTTGAAAATCCCCATCATGTTCACCCCAGACTTTTCTAGGCTGATCATCCAGAACTCCCAAACATTTCTGATAAGAATGCTTTTGAGTCTTTCTGCCATCCCCACTAAATGGTTATCATTTATCAAACACTTACAGAGTGCCAGCTGATGTATATGATCTCATTCAATCCTCACTGCAACCCTGTGAAGCAGATTTTCCTCTTTCCATTTTATGGCTAAGAATACTGAGGCCAAAAAGGATGAATGAACTTGTCCAAGATCACACAGTTGTGCCATAGAACTGAGACAGAAGGTTAGCACAGACCGTCCATGTGAAGGTTCAGCATGGAGAGTCACCTCCTTCATTCCAGAAGCTGTATGTGTGCTAATGCTGCCTCTGAACTCACTGGTTTCATGGGCATCTGCAGCAGACAGAGTGCTGAGAGAATGTTGACTTGAGCCATGGAGGTCCAGCATGCAATGTCTAGATTCCGTCAGACCTGAAAGAGGGGGAGGGGAGAGAGCTAACACTGAAATGGAAGAGGAGTTCTTCTTTGCTATCCCAGTGAAGGAAAAAAATGCCCAAGCCCCAAGGAAAAGGTCATACACATGCCCTCAACTGTAGAGAAGTTTAGTGTCTAAGGAGCCCTAATCCAGAGTGGAACCTGGAGACAGGGCAGAGGTGATGAGCAAACCAGGATCAGAGCCCTTCCTCAGCAGGCAAGCCTGTAGGAATCAAGGGAGGACTGGGACAAGGCTGTGTGGCCCTGGGGGAAATGACAGACATTAAGCTAGGAACAGTGGTTGGGCTTCCACCATGGGGTCAGAAAACTGAGCTGGAGGACTCCAGATGCTCATGCCACCCCCTCTACCTGTCCCCTTTGGAGAGGCTCAGAGAGATGCTACCTTTAGGCCCCTGATTCATTCTCTCTTAAAACCTCACTTCTCAAAGAAAAAAAAAAAAAAAACAGTTAAAAGTATCTTCCCAAGGCCATTTGCTAGAAGGACAGAGAGTTTTGGACAGCCTGCTAGGTGGATTCTTCTCCCATTATCCCTGACCTGAGGTGGGCAGAGCCTGAAGCTAATGGATCCTTTCCAACCAGCTGGATGGACTCAGGTCTGAATCAGCTTGTTCCCTCATCCTGGACTTGGGTTGACCTCCAATCCTATCTTCATCTCTTGTTTCTGAGTCACCTCATTTTAATCATGCACATTTGGCCTCCACGCAAGACATCACCTAAATTCTTGCTCAAGGTCACTTCATTCAGTGCAGCCACGGATCCAGGCATTTAGGGCCCCAAATAAGTGGTGTTCACGCATTCAGTGGGATACCGAGAATCAGCTGGATTCTCCACCTTCAGGCAATGCCAAAATGTAGACTGGTGCTGCCCGCTGAGAGCAGGACTCCATCCCATGGCCAGGAGTGGGGAACTTCCCCCAGGGGAAGGAACAAGCAAGACCAAGTAGGAAGAAGTTCCCTGACAGCTAGACTGAGAGTCAGGGGGTTTTAGGGGCTCCAGCCTTTCCAGAGGGTTTGAGCACCGGCCAAGTCTCCACACAGAGGCTAGTTCTACATTCTGCTCCAGTAAGGTGGGGATGAGGAAGGAAGTTCATGGACAGGCAGTAACTTGGTGATTTGTGGACACCCAGGCCTTAGCTTCCACTCCCATGGCCTAAGCCATGAGACTAGACTAGATATGCTAGTGGAGACTGGCCTTCTAACACACAGATCTGGGTGGGGTATGGGGGGCTGGGCCTGGGGGTGAGTGCCCTTGGGGCTTCTGGCTGAACAAGGAGAGGAAAGGATTGAGAGGTATGTGGACACTCTTAAGCACCCCTTGGTTCAGGAAATTAGCATCCCTTCTATGGAGTCTGGCATAATGGATCGGCCAAACTCGGAGTTGCCAGGATTGACATTGTATCTTGCTGGCAATGTCCCTGCCATTTCCTTCAGATTAAGTGTAGAGAAATGAGAGCATGATAAACACTGATTAACCACAGCCTTAGCAGGGGAGATAAGTTTCTCTTTCCGATCTCACTCTTGCTCCCTCCCTTCCTCTCTCTTCTCTCTCTCTCTCTGAAGAAGCGCTGCTCTTTGTCCTAACCTATGGAACGGTGGGTTAATTGGCTTATAGAGCTGCTGAATATGGAACAGAGCCCTAATGGAGATTTAATCAAAGGAGACAGTTGTGTCGAGTGAGGTGTAAAAGCCATTGAAGATGAATGGAGACGGATACAATTTTCCCCCCAGAGTTATTCAGAGCAATTTTAATAAAGTGCAAGTTTAACTATGGAATGGATTGTGTGACTAAGTGTCATTTTGCTGTAGGGCACAGCAGGGCAAGCAAGGGAAGGATAACTTGGAAAGTCACTTCAAGAAGATGGAGCCTTTCCCTGCCTCAAACAATGGGCGTAGGGCCAAAGATCAATGCTCCCATCCAAGTCTACCTGTTGCCCAATGGTCCATCTGTGGGACTCATGCCAGTGAAGTTTTCTGCATCTTCTGAGGCTTGTGACCAGTGATCTCAGTGTCTAACGGCAGAAGGTCTAGGTCACACCTATGATTTGAGGCCCATATGCCCAACCATTTGCCAGACACGTCTGCTTGGATCTCTGCAACTTCCCCTTCCAATCACTCTTCTCCTTATTCAATTCTTAGCTTGGCTGTCACTCTGGGTCTCTTAAATTCTCTTCCCTCCCTTTCTCTAATGACCATGCATTCCATAATTGTCTTTTTTGTACATGTATATCAGTCCCCACATATATATATATATATGTATATATATATATATACATATGTGTGTATATATATATGTATATATATATATGTGTATATATATATATATGAAATCCATTTACTGGAATTATCTTAGACAAGCTATTGTGCAAATTCTTTCATTACTCAGCAGTATGGCATGGAAATCTTTCTACATCAATGCATGTGACTCTATAACAAGGTCTTTAACAGCTGCACCATATTCCTTTCTATGGGTGTCATATAAATTATTTAACAAATCCCATATCTTTTTCTGCTATCAGGAGCATCACTGAAGGAAGCACTCTCTTATATATATGTTTTTGAAAAGTCATCCAACTAATTCCCTGATAAATTCCTACAAGGCAAATCGTTGAGGTCAAAATTCTGATACATATTTTCAAACTACCCTCCAAGAAAAGTAGAAAGGTATGCTAATGTATATTCCCAAGAATGCTGAGAGTATCTGTTTCCTAAACCTTTCCTAAGCATTGTCAATCATGTTCATTTTGGCCAATCTTATGGATAAAACTTGATGTCTCATTCTTGTTAAATTTGACAATTTAATCATCCAAGAAAGGCCCCATCTAAGGAGATGATATAGCTACATCTTGGCAAAGCCATGAGGAATCCCAAAAGCCCATGTGGAGGAGAGAAAAGCTAGCTGACGCTTTTCTTGGAGAAACTACCCAGGACAAGAGAGCTAGTTCCCTGAACGAAGAGGTTAGCAGCCCAAACCATGTGTTCCAGAAGGTATACTCAGAGGTACTCCGATTGATGTGATATCATACCCAAGGAGTCTGGGTGAGTTTTCTAGATAGCAGCACTTTCTTGCATCTGACTGGCACCTAAGTTATAAACATGAGAGGGACACCTGAGTACATGTGAGAGGTCTGGCAGAAACAATACACAGGTCAGAAAGATGGTATGGATTACAAGTAAGATATAAAGTATGTAAGGTACAGACATAAAAGGCTTGAACAACCAGCCCTAAGGTAAAATCAGAAACCAGGAAGCAGGACAGAGGGCAGTTAGACTCAGTGCAGGCTAGGGAGCCTGCAGTCTGATGCTTCCCTGAGCACCCAGCTGGCTAAACACTCCCCATGCCCTGAGCACACCAGATCTAAGGGGAACTGATGATTGGAAGCCTACTGACTGGTGGGCAAGGGGTTCCTGAGGGCCTTGCAGCCTGGGTCCTCACTGGCTCAAGGGCTGGGCAGATGGTGCAGCAGAAGCCGATATGGACTATACTCTTGACAATTGGGTCTACCCAGCAAGGAGATACCTTCCCTAGAAAATGTGTAGGTGATTCCTTACAACCAAGTCCTCTCCCAGTCTAGAGGTGGGAGTGAAAGTGGGCACAGCAGCACTCTCCTCACAGATCAGAGATGGGGAGTCTGATTCTTAAAGGAATGAATTTGCACTAATGCTATTCCCCATTGATGGCACAAAGTCCAGACCCTCTTCCCTGGAGGAGGCCTCAGTGAATGAAATCCAAGGAGGGTGCCCAACTTGGATTGGAGCAATATTTGGCTCACAAGGGAACGAGGCTGGCTCAGGGACTCTGGCCATGCAGGCTGACACTTGGGGCTGGATTCAGATGGTGATTACAAAATCAAAACCATGAATCTATTCAAATGAGGCCCAAGCAGCCCTTACATTTAAGAGGTGAATGTGGGATTTGGGAGCAGAAGTCAAAAAGTCAGGGGCTGAGGAAACAAAGATGCCGAGCAAGAAGCAAAAAGCAGTTAGTGAGTTGATGCCAGTGGGTTAAGAACTTTGCTTTCAACAAGACTGAGATAACCAGAGCACCCTGGTAAAAGTCCCATGGGACACAGGAGTGTGGCCTAGCCTGACTTAAAGGCCCAGACTTAAGAAGGTGTTTGCTGCCTTTTTTCTCAGCAGCTGGGCCTGCAAGTTGGTGGCCAGCTCTTTGTGTGATGGGAGAAGAGGGTGGGTAACTCCACTGACTGCAGTATTACCTGCAGGGCCACCAGCTCTCCCCTTTGTTATGGGTGGCATGTCACTATTCTCAGCTGTGCTGGGAAATCTCAGTGAGGATGCTTCTGGGCAAAGTTTCCATCCCACTGCCTTTGTAAGGTGGCCAGAATAACCAGTCTTGCCACATACCAGAATCTCAGAGACCTGCCTTCCAAAGGGCAGTTGCTTTAGCTGGAGAGAAAGGCCTGGGACTTCTGAATGGAAGAGTCACCCCCTACTCCAGGAAGTCTGCTCACCTCCCACTGGGATCATACTCCATTTGAACTGACCAGGAACTGTCCTACAGATTCTGCATCTTGCTTTTGCCCGACACCACCTCCACCCCCCGCCGTAGCTCCTTTATGTCTAAATAGATATTGAATCCAGGTCATTTCCTTAATTTCTTCTCAGCCCAACAAGCTAGACTTAGCATCACATCCACAGTCACACACCGTTTATGGCTCTGTCTGTCCATTGGCCATCAGCTGAGCTGAGAGACAGCATGGCACAATGTTTAACAGCATGGACTGTCAGCTAAGCTGCCCGGGGTTCAAGTCCAGGCTCTGCCACTAGCAAAGTACCTGATCACAGGCAAGCCATCTCTCTAGCCTCCTGTGTGCCTCTGTGCTGTCACCCCAAATCTGTGGATAATAATAGAAATATTTCCTAGGTTTGTAAAGACTGAATTAGCATTGCTAAAACCCTTTAGACAGTATAACTGGCAGCATTTGCTATTATTATCCTTCTCCAACAGCACCTGGCCAAGGATTATGACCTTGGGTAACTAGGAAAAAAAGCAAAAAACATCTGGGTATATCTCAATGATTTATTTTGATGAAAGTAATTCATTCATTTTTAATATTCACTAGTACTAATAATGGTACCAGCTAGGATCTGCTGAGCACCTACTATGTGCCAGATACTGTATGATCCCACTTAATCCCCACAACCATGTGAAATCCATGTTATTAGTCCCACTTGACAGATGCAGAAACTGAGGCTCAGAGAAGTTAGTCAGCTGGCCTCACACAGAGTAAGCAGAGGAACTCAGATTTCAGTGCATGTCTGGTTGACTCCAAACTTGTACACACTTTTTGTTCTCTCAGTTCTTTTGTTCAAAGTAAAATGAGAAGAGACTTGGCAAAAGATTAACTCCAGTATGGGATTGTTTAGACATTGTAGCAGCCTCTGTTCTTTGTGTTTATTCCCTTCCTGTCCTTGTCACACTGCTGTAGGCAGCCCTACTTCATGCCCCTTTGACTTGAGGCTGAGCCATGTGACTTGCTTTGCCCACTGGTGTGCCAGCAGATCTGACTTACACCACATGTGAGCAGAACATTTTGCTGGGCTTGCTGGTTGACCTCTTTCTTCCTTGAGCTTCTGTTCTCTGCCATGAGGACAGCACGCTGCAGATGGGCGCTGCCTCTTCTGCCAGGATCCCAGAGTAGGAGACCTGTGGAACTGAGCCAAGCCCAACAGAACCCAGAAGAACCCAGCATAGCTACTGCTGACCAGGAGCCCTCACGTAATGTGAGCAAGAAATAAATGTTTGCTCTTGTAAGCCATTGGGATTTGGCAGGTGGCAGTGGAGGGTGTTGCCACAGCAAAAGCTGGCTAATACAGCCATGGTCCCAGGGGCAGGGGGTTAATCCAGGCAAGCTCCAATGGAATAGGCAAAGGAGAGGACAATACAAGCTCCCTACTTTGCAAACTAGTAACCCATTTGTAAAGATGGGCTTTATACCAGCCCACTGCATTTTTTGCACATAACTGATCATTGAAATATGTTCTCTAAATTAAAATCAAAACAATGAAGCCACAGAGGACTCGGTAGTATGAGGGATGAAGGAGAAGGTGGCCAAGGTCTTTTGAATCTCCCTTCCATGGTGAGAAAGTTGGTGGGTGGCTGCAGCAGATGCAGAGAACAAGCCCAAGTTGAAACTGTTTTCCCTGGAGAAGAGAGAGTCTACAGGATTGGCTTTCCTGCAGGGAGATGAGGCGTAAGCCAGGAGAGCCCACATGACTTGTGGGTTGGGCTCCCACCGTGCCCTGGAGGCTTTAGGCTCAATGGGACCTCTCCCATTGCCAGCTAGGAAGTGAAGCTCTCAGTCAACCAGCAGAAGCAAAAATCAGGTATTGGTCCTCTAAATCCTGGTTGCAACTTGACGCTTAGCTGAAGCTGGCACAAGTCAGCTTTATGGAGACCCCTGTGCACAGCTGGGTGGTAGAGGGAATTCTTTCTTGGCTGCATTGTGCACAGAGATGCTTGGTAGTCTTTTGAGAGTGGGGCTGATGGTGTCAATGAAAGTCACAGCTGCCCAAACCCATGCCCAAAACTGCCCTTGAGCTCCAGATAACCCTTTGTGTTTCTGCCCCTAGCACTTCCAGGGACAGCTGGCTCAGGCCTTAGGAGAGGACAGGGGGTTTCTGGGGTCTCTGTGAGAAGGAGAGAAAGGAAATGTGGGGCCACGTCATCAGGCTTCTCTTATTGGTCCTAGGCCAGCTGAGAGCCAGGAAAAGGCTGCAAACAGCGGCTGAGGGTTTCCATGGCAACAGCAGGCAGCTCTGCTCTTTGGGCCCGGAGTTAGTGAGAAGGCGGAGGTGGTGGGGGATGGAAGGGAGAAGAAAAGTCAGAGGAAGGGAAGGAGCAGTCAGAGGAGGCTCAGAAGGGAAGGGGAGGAAGAAAAGAAGCCAGGGAGAGGTGAAGGGAGGCTTATGGAGAGGAAGATGAGGGCAAGAAGAATAGGGGAGGAAAAGGAACAAAAGAAACCAGGGGAATGGCTTATGTCACCTCCCACATGCCCTGAGCCAAGGGTGCCTACTGCCTGGGACTCTTCGGACCCTGCCCCACTGCCCCTTGTGATAACTCAAAGTCAAGGGACCCAACACAGGCCCAGCTTACTGGTGGGAGAGCAAGAAGTTTCAAAAACAAATTTCAGCATCTGGTAGACTCTGCCTCTGGCCACAGGAGCTTGAGCAAATTCCTTAACTTTTCTCTAAACTTCAATTTTCATATCTAAAAAGAAAAAAAATGGAGATAATAACCGCCTCGGTGAAGTTGTAAAAATTAAATAAAATAACGCACGTAAGGGCCTTGGTATGGTGCCTGGCACACAGTAAGCGCTTCATAAATACGTTTTATTATTGTTTAGTGTGACTTGCCCATCATTTAACTTCTCTGTGCCTCTTTCTCTTCATCTGTAACATTGAAATAATCCCCACCTCAGAGGGGTTTTTAAGTGTATTATTGTAAGTACTCAATAAGTGTTAGCTATTAAAATTATCTTCTTAATAACAGCAAACATTGTGTAACGCGTGGTCCTTTTATCAAAACACATTCTCCATTGTTGCTTCATTTAACACTTGAAGCAACCGTGTGCAGTGGACAGGGTGGTCTCATTTTCCTTATTGTATCTGTAGTTTAGCCGTAAGTGCTGTGCTGACTGCTTTACACCCATCAGCTCATCGAATTCTAAAAACAAGCCTTCAACATAAGTAGCATCTCATTTGACAGTTGAGAAAGCAAGGCACCAAAGGGTAAAGGAATTTGCCTGCCACTTGCTAGGAGGTGTTGGAACTTGGACTTAAACGCAGAATGGCAGGCAGAGGTAACACAACTAATTTGAAACAATTCATTTAACTCAGCATTTTTGCCCCAAAAGAACACTTGTGATTTGTGCTGTGACTCTGCAGAGCACAGCGGAAATAAGAAGCCGAAGCCTTGGGTCTTTAGGGAGTCTCATCTGCATAAGACAAGTCCTAGGACATACCCAGGGGAACCCGGTCCCTGGATGGGCTCCCTGGGGACCTCCAACCGCTTGGTCTGGAGCCTGGAATGGAATGAGCACTCCTAAAAAAAAAAAAAAAATACACTGGGGTTGTCCATCAAAACCAGACAAGGAACAAGGAAGACCTTTCTATAGTTCTTCAGGGAGCCTCATCCAGGACCACAGAAGGAGGAAGCAAAGTAATGTAGAGTCTACCCCCCACCTTGTTTTATTTTATTTATTTATTTATTTATTTATTTATTTGAGGAAGGAGGCAAATTGAAGATATTTCACTTTCCTTCTGATAAAATTTAAAATCCCTTTGTGCTTGTTTTAAGAAATTGTGCATGTGTGTGCATATCAAGGTGCTTCAATTCAGAGAGAAGAGAACAGAAGATGAGGGGAAGGGAGAGGAAGGGAGGAGAGGGGAGAAGAGGGAAGAGGAAGGGAAGGGGAGAAAGAAACTGGGGAAGAAAGGGAACGGGAAAGAAGAGGATGAACAGAAATAGACAAATAAACCACAGAAGAAAACAGAAAGACAGATGCCAAAAGACATGAGAGGAAGAAAATCAATTGCCAGAGAAAGAGGAGAGAAAGAGCAGCAGAAAAGGAGTGGCAGGCAGATAAACAGACTGTGACAGAAAAGCATCCAAGAGAGATGGGCAGATGGGCAGGGAAACAGAGACACACAGAGGTAAAAAGGCAGACACCAAAGGAAACAGAGAAAGCCAAAGAAGAAACCTTTCCTTCTTGTCGAAAGACAAACACATGTGCTTCATGCATGAAGACATACGTAAAGTTATGAACATACATTAGTGTTTGCAAAGCTGGGGAAAAGAAATCTCTCTCTCTCTCTCTCTCTCTCTCTCTCTCTCTCTTTGTCTCTCTCTCTCCCCCCTCCCTTTCTCCCTCCTTCTCTCTCCCCTTCTCTCCCACACTTCCCCCTATCTCCTTTCCTTTTCTCCCCCCCTTTCTCCCTCTCTCCCCTTCTCTCTCTCTTCTCCCTCTCTCTCTCTCTCTCTCTCTCTCTCTCTGTCTCTCTCCCTCTCTCCCTCTCCCTCTTTCTCTTCCCCCCTCACTTACCTACTCTTCTTCGGGAGGGAGGGCTGAATCAGCTCTCTGTATTCTAAAAAGCTATGCTCAGCCAGAATTTGTGATAAAGGTGTTTTAAATCAGAGCTAAAATTTGGCAGCGCAAATGTTCTAGAAATTCTCATCTCATTGTGAAAATAAAGAAACCTTAATTTCATATTCTGGGAATTAAGATCATCCCATCTCGTCTATCAAAGAAATAGGCTTTTTATCCCCACAAATCATTCCTATTGCCACTAGCCTTGTAAAATATTGGTGTATGTTTACTGTGATGGTCCTGCTTCTGACATTGCCTCAGTTGGGGTGGACTTGGTGTTTGCTCAATAGGCATTTATTACACAGCTACTAGGTGCAAGGCCTGGACTGAGCTGGGCTGGATGCTCTGGGTAAACAGTAGGTCTTGCGTTGGCTCCGGGCCTTGTATTTGTATCCTAGGCAAGGGTCAGATTAATACCCACTGCTTCCAGATAATCACATCAAGGTGAATTTGTTTGTGTTCCCCAACTGTCCCCAGGGTCAATCTGGGAAGTGAGCTTCCCCAGGTAGGGTGAAGCTTGGACTCATGGCACCATTATACCTGCCCCTGTGTCTGATGCCTTTGGTCAGTGGTAAAGGCAGGCGTACTTGGAAGCCCTGGCATAAGCTCTGTAACTGTGCCCAGTTCTACTAGGGCCAGTGAAGCTGTGGGAGATGAGGTGAGGGCAGAATTTCTCAGAGCACTTTTAATATGCATTTGCATTGCACAGAAAGCGTTCCTTATGTAGTGGTCACTGAAGGCACCCCACCCACCCTGGAGGTCAACTGTAGACAGTTCCCTTACAAATAGCTCCTGGCTTTGCATACCTCTCAGCTTGAAGATGTTCTCTGGAGACCACAGAGTGAATGCCTGGGAGGTGAAGCTCCAGGTGTAACCCTCAAGCAGTGAAACATAGGAGGTAGTGAATAAATAACCCAGTTGGAAAAATTCCAAGGTGTGTTCTAGATAGTTTCTCAGAGAGTCCCCAGCAGGACTGAGCCCCAGTTTGTCACAGTGAGAACCAACTCATAAACTCGCCCTTGATTGGTTTTACTCCCCACATGGTCTCACCTTTCCACCCCTTCACTGCCCTTATTGGGATCACAGTCAAATAAACCTTATTTGTATCTAAAACCCTGTTTGGGGGAGGTCCAAGCTAAAACATCTTTCTATGAACTAATTCAGCTATCCCAACAACACTGGAGAGGTAAGTATCATTACTCTCAGTTTTGGAATCCATTCTTTGAACACCTACTCTTTGACAAAGACTGTGTGAGGCACTGGGCACACATGCATGGTCCTGCCCTCATGGGGCTTGTGCTCTACACTGAAAGAAGATGCTAAACAAATAATCACATAAATAAATTAAAATCATTATTGTGGCAAGTGCTCCCACAGAGAGGTGTCTGGGTTCTAAGAATGTAAACTGGGCATATTTGAACTAATTGAGGAGGTCAGAGAAGTCCTCCCTGTAGAAGTGACTCTTCAGTTGAGATCAGAAAGAGGAGTTGAATCTAACTAGGGAAGATAGGAAGGAAAAATATTTAGAGCAACAAGAACAACTTGAATGACTAATGAAGCTGAGGCAAACAGAGGATAAGATCACACACATATAAAGCGTTTAGAAGAGGGTTTGATTTCAGGCCTATCTGACTGCAATGTCCAAGCTCTTTATGTCAGACTCAATAGCTGGAATGGGGATGGGTGTCAAGGACAGGGAGGTGACTCATTACTCTCATTATTCATATTATGAATGGATTAACTACAAGCTTCCTTTAAATAGAAAACTCCTATAAGGCATTTAACAATCACAAGAGAGGGAATTACAAATTTACCTAAATGTACCTGTTGGGTATCAAAGGGAAGTATCTGAAAATGTACAGGGTGGATGCTCTGAAATCACTGAGAGGTTGGGCATCTTCCCAGGCCTATTTCATAACATCTAGCACCAAGGTAGCTGCAGCCTTTGCAGGAAGACCAGGGGAGGAGAGTCAGGTTTTCCCAGGTGGCTGAAAGATGGGAAGGGATCTCTGGGCGTCCAGGCTCACAGGCCTCCCTTCAAAGCAGAAATCCAAAGAGTGTACTTGCCAAGGGAAAATAACACTCTGGAAGTGGTGGGGGGGGTGCCATTCTTATTTCTGGTTGGTATGTAAATTATATGTAAAAGACCTACAACTTCCATGGTAACAACCAGGAAAAAGCTAACAAAAAATACTATGAAAATATCAAAGAGCAGTAGATGCAAGGAAGCCTTGATAAATTGAATTCCAGAGAGGAATGAGCCCTCCTAGATGCATGTAAAGTAATGGCAGCTTCCACACCTTAAGGCAAGAAATCTAGGAATCTGGGAAGAGCCCAAACATAAGTATCAATCACCTGTCTCATTTAGGAATTTTGCTGAGTAGCCACCAGAGAAAATGTAGCTGGAGAGTAGGGAAATTTGTGCAGCCTTGTTTCTTAGACTTTGCAGTCTTGCTGGACTCAATTTAATCCAAAAGTGATTCAAGTCTATTTGAACCTGCAGCACAACTCTCTCTCCAGTAAATTCTGAAATCTCAATGAGATCAACCCCTTGGTCAAAGTCAATGGCAAGGATTCAGATGAAAGGCAAAAAGGCAATAACAAATAAATACATATATACATACAAAAATCATACCTTATTATCCACTTTTTTATATGCAATATTCTGGCACACAATGAAACAATTACAAGATATATGAAAAGCAGAAAAATGAGACACATAATCAAGAGAAAAACAGTCAGAAGAATGAGACTCACAGAAGACCAATATATCAGAATTGGCAATCAAGGACTTTAAAAGAACTATTATAAACAGAGAATTTGGTAGGGAAAAAAATGAAGATAATACAGGAAGAAAAATATAATATCAGGAAAGAGATAGAAATTCTAAAACTTTGAAAATTAGAAAGAACCAAGTAGAAATCATAGATCTAAAAATTTATTTATTTGAGGGGCTCCTGGGTGGCTCAGTCAGTTAAACGTCTGCCTTTAGCTTAGGTCATGATCTCACAGTTTGTGAGTTCGAGCCCCGCATTGGCCTCTGTGCTGACAGCTCAGAGCCTGGAGCCTGCTTCAGATTCTGTGTCTCCCTCTCTCTCTCTGCTCCTCCCCTGCTCGCTCATGCACTCTCTTTCTCTCTCCATTTCTCTCTCTCTCTCTCTCTCAAAAGTAAATAAACATTAAACAAATTTTAATTTATTTATTTGAAATTAAAAGCTAACCTGATGGGCTTAATAGAAATATTGGGTAGAACAGAAGATATGAACAGTACACTTAAAATCAAGTCAGTAGAAATTATCCAAATGGAAACACAGAGAGAAAAGGGCTAAACAGAACATCAGTTACCTGTAAGCTAACATAAAATGATCTAACATACATGCAAGTTAGTCCCAAAAGGAGAAGAGAGAGAAAACAGATGTTTTTAAAATACATAAATACTGGAGCGCCTGGGTGGCTCAGTCAGTTAAGTGTCCAACTTCGGCTCAGGTCATGATCTCACTGTCGGTGAGTTCGAGCCCCGTGTTGGGCTCTGTGCTGACAGCTCAGACCCTGGAGCCTGCTTTGGATTCTGTGTCTCCCTCTCTCTGACCCTCCCCAGTCATGCTCTGTCTCTCTCTGCCTCAAAAATAAACATTAAAAAATTTTTTTAATAAAAAAATAAAATACATAAATACAGGGGTGCCTGGGTGGCTCAGTTGGCTAAGCATCCAACTTTGGCTTGGATCATGATCTCACGGTTTGCAGCTTTGGGCCCCTCATTGGGCTCTGTGCTGACAGCTCGGAGCCTGGAGCCTGCTTCAGATTCTGTGTCTCCCTCTCTCTCTGCCTGTCCCCCACTCACGCTCTGTCTCTCTCTGTCTCTCAAAAATAAATAAATGTTAAGAAATTTTTTTAAATACATAATTGCTACATTTTTTCCAAATTTGAGTTTAAAAACTTAATCCAGACATGCAAGAAAGCCCAGCAAATCCTAACCATAATGAATATGAAGAAAACCACATCTAAATACATGATAATGAAGCCAAAAGGAAAAGAAAATCTTTAACCATTTTCAGCAACATGGATGGAGTTACAGTGTATTGTGCTTAGTGAAATATGCCAATCAGAGGAAGACAAATATCATATGATTTCACTCATATGTGGAACTCAAGAAATAAAACAAATGAACAAAGGGGGGAATAAAAAAAGAGAGGGGGGGACAAACCAAGAAACAGGCTCTCAACTGTAGAAAACAAACTGACGGTTACCAGGGGGAGATAGGTGGGGAAATGGGTGAAACAGGTGACGGGGATTAAGGAGTGCACCTGTGATGAGCACCAAGTGTTGTATGGAAGTGTAGAATCACCATACTGTACACCTGAAATTTACATTACATTGTATGTTAACTAACTGGAATTTAAATAAAAACTTTTAAAAAATGAAACAGTACCTGGCAAAAAGTAAGTGTTCAACATCAGCTATTATTATTGCTAGTTTTTCGTTTGAATTATTTTTTTTTACCAAATGGTTTAAATATATGATTTTGTACAGCACCCTATGTAAACTGACTGCAGAGATTCGACACTTCCTGTTTAGTTCAATATAAACCATTGTCTTAGGTAAGAACTTTTTTTTTCACATATGAGGAAAGAATAAATGAAAATTAAAAAGTAAAATAAATATTCTCTGATAGAGGTTTTAATAAAACAGTATTGGCTTGTAATAAAGAGGGAAACAAGTCAGAAAGAAAAAAAATTTTAAAGGAGCCAGAGGAAAGACAGGAAGACACACACACACACACACACGCACACATGCACAAGCACACGCACACACACCCGTAGGACTTTCACTCTAGCCAGACTGAGATATTTCAGATTAAATACCTGTGCCAGCCTCTCCAGTCCGCTGGGCCTTTGAATATTCTGTCCACTATGTTTAGCATTCTGTATTAAAATCTTGTAAGTTGGACATTCTTCTAAACTTCCTGCAAAACCCAGCCAACAGGTTACACTATAACGGACATGTGTTATTATTTGGACTTACTAGATCTTTGAACACCTTTCCTACATTTGGAGAGTTACCCACCTTCCAAATCCCCTAACAGAAGCCACATTGCTCTCCACTGCCTCTGCAGCAAGGACACAGGGATGACTTAGTCTTCACCAATCAGACACATCACACTGGGCACTGAACAAGAAGACTGTGACTTGTAGAATCAGGTACTGTGTGGAATCTAGAGGCCGCAGCAGCATGAGCTGCCAGAGACATTAGCAGCAGGAAGTGTGACAGGAGTGTCCGATGCCCGGCATCGGCAGAGTGGGTCATGGGCTGCTGTGTCCATGCCCTGGCTGCTGCCAGGACATCTCTACTGAGCCGGTTCTACAGTGTTATTTTGGGTGTTGCTCATGAATGCATAGTCTAGGCCCTCCTAGAAATTCCCCAAGTTCTCTAATATCCTCTCTTAAATCTCTTTGCTGTTCAATGAGCCAGGGTGGGTTTGTGTGTCTGCAACTAAGAGCTCTGACTGATACAGTTTCCCTGCCCTGAAATCTTCAGGACTCCCTTTCCTGCTATCTCCTGCATGCAGAAAAGTCATCCCCAGTTCCTGGCTCCCACAGCACCCTGTGCTGCCTCCTCTCCCAGGAACATTACAATCTCCTGGGGTTGTTTACTTATGTGCATCTCCCCACTGGACTGGGAACTACTCGAGGGCCATGTCATAGTGTCGTTCATTGCGACCTCTTCACTGAGTGCTTAGCACAGCACCAGGCGAGCAGAGATACTCAAAGAGAGTTGACGTTTCACATGTTAGGTGAAGACAATGTCACCATTTGCCCACAGTAGAGAAAATGTAGAGCCACTTTTTCTTAAAATCCCTGTAAGAAAAACTCCAACAGGCCCAATCTCATCTCTCTAACAGGGCCTTGAAGCTGTTGCAAAAAGCAGCCTGTAGACAGTTCTGTCTGCAACTCAGTGGCAAGGTCACTGGTGCTGGCACAGGAGTAGGCTGGACAAGGGTGGTACATCCATAAGCAGCTGGGTGTGAGTGTCGGGATCTTCCTACTGAGTTCAGCGTATGGTTCTATCTGGCACAACATTTCCAGGTGGGGCCAGACCTCACAAATCCATTTGTGCAAGACAGAAATTAGGACTACTTTATGGATAACTCTGAGCAGCGG
The DNA here is from genome assembly GCF_022079265.1 of Lynx rufus. NCBI lineage: Eukaryota > Metazoa > Chordata > Mammalia > Carnivora > Felidae > Lynx > Lynx rufus. Next base: position 196,246,449 of record NW_025814834.1, on the reverse strand, counting down.
TTTACTGGTAAATGTTTAGCAACTGGCTTTTCAGGAGGAGGAAGGGCCCACATTTCTTCCACTGCCAGTCTTCATGGTGGAAACGCTCCCACCATGGGTCATTTCAAGGTGCCAGGGTAGTGGTTTCCAATGTGAAGTTGGGAGGAGACACATTATAACACACGGTCACGTGGTGTTTCCATCATAATGATACCATAGACACAAATAAACAACTGTAAAAGCATAGATAATAGTAAAGCAGACTGTATCTTATGTTAACTACAATTAGAAATTACGTATATCGTTAGAGATAGTTATTAGAAATAACTAGAAATTGGTCAGGTTTTAGTAGTTATTATCTTTGCTTGGAAATATAATTAGTTATCAATTTATATAATTTTGTTAAGTGGCTGCATTTCCTAACAGGCTTACAGAATTCCTGAAAATTTAGCAATAGTCTCCTGTGAGCTGGTGTCCTCTGCCTTGGTATGCCACCGACTCCGTGCCACCTCCGGTGACACCATCCATTCTTCACTATTAGGCTGATCCATTAGTACAAATGAAAGGAAACCAGAGGCTCCAAGTAGATGCAGACTTGTCCAGGATCATCCTGCTGATTCCTGATGCCACCAAAACAAATCAAAATAATGGCTGAGGTTTGGAGATGCCAACCACATGTCAGGCACTGTGATAAGCATTCCACTAAAATTATTTTGTCCTCACCATGACCCTATGAAATAGGTTCTGTAATGATTCCCCCCTTTTAGATTAAAATAATAACAATGACAGTAATAATAATAAACTCCAGAGAAGTTAAGAGATTTGCAAGGATATACAACCAGGAGGACTGGAGCCAGGATCTAGACCCAGGCAGTCTGACTCCAAAGGCCATGCTCTTCTTCATTACCTCTAGTACCTCAGGTTTTCTGACTTTGTACCACATTACTGTCCCCCTTCATTTTGAATTCAGCCAAATGTACCTGCTTAGTCTCACAATGCTTAACTGCACTCTGTACACATTGCATCATTCGACGCCTTTTGCTAAATATCCACCAGGACCAGGCTTTTTTAGTTTTCCAATGGGAAGGAAATACTTGGCCCAAGTCATTGTGATCCCTTAGCAACCAAAGACCTCTGCTTTCAAAGAGTCACAACTGAGATATGGAATGAAATCCAGAGCCATGAAAATAGTCTCTTGATTCATGGAACTGGAGTCTGTAACACATGGTATCATTATCTTATATCCTCAATCTCTTTATTCATTCATTCATTATTTATGAAGAGCCCATTGGGTGCCAGGCACGATGTGAAGTTTCGAGGGCTGTGTAATCTAATAGATTACACCATCAAAGCAGTCTTCAGGGCCCAAAAGCCTTTCAAGGGTTCCTGGAAATATTTGAGACCTGAAAATAATTAATATCACCTCCATAATACAAAGACTGCAAAATTAAATCAACAAGCATCTACTTGAAAGTCTATAAAGTCTAACCTTATGTCAACCTGTCAACTGCTTTTCAGCACAACTCTTATATGGTTATATAAAATTTATATTTAATGTGGCAGTGACATTATATTTGATTTTAAATAAGGCAGGTCTCTAAAACTAATAGTTTCTTAATCCTATGAATGTTGTAAAATAACCTAGAGGTGCTAGGGAAACAAAAATGCCTAAAACCTAATCTCTGGCTTCGTGGGAGCCTAATCTTGTATTTTGTTTATTTACTTGTCTATTTCTATGTTCTAATCATGAGTTCCCGGAAGGCAAGGATTTTGTCCTCTGTTTTCTTGGTAAACTCCATATTCCCTGGGTCTAGAGGAGAGCTGAATTTACAATAGTCCCTAACATGTTGGCTAGACAAACTCAATCAGGTTAGTGTAATGATCTATACTCTAAATTCTGAGCAATCCACAAGGACTCAGAAGTCATTTTCTTACCACCTCTTGCATGGATGTGGACACACCACACACACACACACACACACACACACACACACACACACTCCATCCCCTACCCACTAAATTCCACAAGGGATAGAAGGAAGGAAAGAAATCAACATTAGTGAGTAGCTACAAAGCACTAGCTACTGTGCTGAATACTTTTCATACATCAAATATGCAACATGTAAATATTCCCCATGCCTGCTACATTGTAGTGGGCATTGCAGATTACTAGGAATTTGGAGTCATTTGTTCTCGAACTGTCTATGCTTTTCCCAACTTCTGTTTGTGATGCTTTTTGCATATCCTCTTACATGCCAAGTGCAAGATGCATGATTGTGAAAGGGAGTGACAATTTCAGGCAGATTATAAAACAAGCCAGAAAGAGTCGCCAGCAGAAGGGCTAAATTTCTTGAGATTCATCCTGCTGCCCATTTAAATGAAATGTTTATCTCTCCTACACTTATCATCAATTCATTCCGATTCCTGGACCAATCTTGTCACTTCAGGCAGCTTTAATGACTTTCATTTATGCGAGCTCAAGGCTGCCACTTCTGAACTGGCTGTCCACCATCAGGCACCCTTAGCTTTCCTCATTCTCACGGAGCAGAAACATTTCCATGGTCCAGAGAAATCGCGCTGTGGGGATCTGCACTACTCCCATGTCAGCATTCCACGGACTGAAAGTGATTATTTCAGAGGGACGGACTTAAAGCTGCCCAAAGCTCAGGAGGAGATAAAGAGGGGTATGAAGGACTCAGAGACACGGGAAAGCGGTTTAAGGCCTGGAGTCCATTTGCCCCATTTCAGATTTGACCCATACATCCCAACAGTCTGAGTTTGAGTAATGTGGTTTTAAGAAACAGTTGCTTAGTGTTATATAAATATGAATTTACATGCACGATTGAGGGCTTTTGCTTCCCTGACTTGAAGGTTAATTTTTTAAATTTAGCATTCATTGCACTAATTATGTTGCCATGCACTGTGCTAAGAGATTTCTGTTCATTATCTCGATTGAGCCCATCAACAAACCTATGCAGTAGGTATGAATATTTGCATTTACAAATTGGAAACTGAGGCTCAGGAAGGGAAGTGACTTGCTCAAAGCCACATACCTCATCAATATCTCAAGCTGGATGACTTATTTTCAAGACTTAACACATATTATTGAGCCCCTTTGTAGGACCAGAGGGAATGGCAAACATAAATTTATAAGTTCTGATGAGGAAGAGATATAAACAGGTTTCTTTGGGAGAATGAGGTGGGGGCAGGGGGAATGGAGGAAGAAATGGAGGGGCTTCAGGGAAGAGGTGGCAGCAGAACTGGGCTTAATGCTGGAGCTTGAGTTTACCAGATGGAGAGAAAAGGGAGTGGCATCGGAGGCAGAGGGAAGCTTAGGAGTAGTCAAGGTGAACGTGGGGAAAGGACCTGTGAAGTCCAGGGAATGAGTGAGAGGGCATGACAGTGGCTGGGATCCAGGATCAGTGAGAAGATCTCATAAGACAGGAGGCTGGAGAGGTAAACCAGAGTCAGAATTTGGAAACAATGGCTATTTAACATGAGCAGAAATAGCAGAGGAGGGGACTGTGGCTGATAGACAAGACATTAAAGACTGAGGACCAGTAAGGAGATGCCTAGAAGAGCCCAGCAGAGACACAGTGGGTCTTGAACTAAGGCAGCTACTGTGGACATGGAAAAGATGAAATAGCATTGGGAAATAGTTCTTAAAAGTCAGTGTACAGTTTTTAAACAATTTCTTGGGAGACGATCTAAAACTGCAAATTCCAGGACCTACTCCAAGATAATAAAATTCCCGTCATGTGGAATAGAACCCCAAAACCTGCATGTCAACAAGCACTCCAAGAAATTCTGATTCAGGTGCTGTGCAGATAATTCCTTGTGAGATATTTCTAGGACAGGCAAACTTGGTGATGGATTGGGTGTGAAAGTGAGGGAGGGGGAAGATTTGAGTTGATGTCCTCCTTCCCTGACATTGCTCCCCATTTCTTCTGATAACTGCCTGATTTTCTTCTTTTTTTCCCCCTTTCTTTGGCCCACTCTTGGCCCATGTGGTTTGTGTAGAGCCCCATGTGACCAGGCCTAAGCAAATCAGTTCTTCACTCCTTATTCAGAGATGGACAGATGATTCAATCAGAGCCAATTCTGAGACTACTGAGAAAAAAAGGCAAGTAATCCTCCTTGTTGGCCTTGAACTTGGCGGGATAAGATGTTGCGGCTGCTTTACCCAGGTAGAGCCTGAGAACAAAGCCAAGAGAAGACAGATGTGAGAGATGGGAAAAAAAAGCAAAATCTCAGTGTCATTGTTTGGGTCCTGAATCAAGCCACGTCTAAAGCCAGTAGACCCCTAAACTTTTTGCTTCCTGTTGTTGTTTTTCACTTATACCATTCTGTGTTGGGTTTTGTATCACTGGAAAAAGAGAAACTCTGCTGATCACTTTAAGAAAATCTGATATCTAAAAATCTTACCTTACAAATCAGATAAATGAAGAGTTGATTACTTCTATTAAAAAGGGATTCACTCACAGCTTCCTTTGAAGAGAGAGCCTCCCCAAGGTATGAAGTGTAGAATTTGATTTATTAAATTTGATTTACACATGACCTTTTCAGGAGGACGATCTTAAATGCAAAGTGAGAGCTGCTCTACCAGGATAATTGCTCTCAGAGCCACTCCAGTGTGACTTTCAGAGGCCAGCCAGGGTGGCTCCCCCAAACACCAGCTTTCCTGCCCGACCTTTTTGGGTCTAAATTTGATTTCACAGCTCCATGGTCCCACCCAACTGCAGCAGGACCTGATCTAGCTGGTACACAAGTCTAATCTGATGTAAAAGTTGTTCCCAACTATAAGTTAATGGTATTTGTATTGTTCTTCTTGGATTCCTAATAGAAAAGAAGCTTAGTATGTGATCCCTTGGTGTATTAACTCATATGCTCATTATTCTTTACCAATAACCCAGATGGAAAGACTTTCTGGTCAAGCATGTGTTTCTCTGGGTTGACAGTGAATGAGTCACTGGGTTTCTTGTTCTATAGGTAGATGATTTCCTAGGGCCAAAGCTAAAAGAAATTCTGCACAGCCCAACCCCAGTGATCACGGCAAAGCAAAGGATGCTTTTGTCATCTACATGGGCCCTGTCTGAAGCCAGGGATTGGCCTCACTTTCCCATTACCCAGACCATGGTTGAAGCCCACTGCATGGCTCTTCATTGGATGATTCAATGATTTGATCACTATCTGGGAAAGTCTGAAAAGGAGACCTTAGTCATGGGGAAATATTTTCTTCTGAAAACTGCTTTGTTCTGAAACTCAGGTGTTAGGAGGACCAGAACCCACACATTCCTCACCTGGGCAGCAGCAGACATCCCTGAGTCTCCCACTTAAAACTCCCTTCCAAGTCTAGAAGTGCAATTTCTCAGCTCATATCTTTACATTTCTCCCCCTCTATCTTGGGGCTTTTGTAAATGCCTTTATTTCCGACCTAGCAAACTTCTTTCATTGCCTCTCCTGATTCACTGTGGGGAGTAATAAAGACAGATTTTTCTTTCCAGCCCAGGGTAGGTTGCTGGTTCTCTTTCCTGGTTCCCAAGGTCTCTCATTCTTCCCTCTAGCTTCTGCTCCTACCTGTGAAACACTCAGAGCTTGCTTCCCTCCCTCTCTCGCTCAGTTGTTCTGCCTTTGGAAGGAGCAGAGAGCTAAGCTAATCACACTCTTCGGTTCAAAGCACATACCATCAGCGTCTGCCTGCTTAAGGTCCTGCTCTTACTAGATTTTGTTTCGTTATTTGCCCCTTCATCCCCTCTGCCCAGCCTCATTTCCCATAATCACTATACTGCGTTTGGTACATGCCCTTGGATATGAAATGTCTCCGTGAAAAATCTGCAGTATTTCTTTGTGAATGAGTTTGTTTTAAATGAACATAAGTGACATGAGCTTCAGATTTCATGCTGTCCCCTGTTTTCTTTCATCACTGTGTTACAGTTCTATTCGTGTTCCTGTGTATATACCCATTTTTCTGTTCTAATGTCTACACCATAGTTTATAAACGCATCCTCCACACTTTGCTTGTCAATTTTTTAGTGACAGATGCCTTCATTGCCTAAAACTCCCTGCTATCACCAACAGTGCAGCTCTGAACATCTTTGTCCATGTTCCAAGATGCACCTGTACTTGAATTTTTCTGGGTATATACATAAGAGTGAAATTTCTGGGTCCCAGGGTATGTGCATAGCTAATTCCACTAAATGAGCTCTAGAATGGCTGTACCAGAATTGAGACCCTTTCTGTTGTTTCCCTAACCTCTTCCAACCATATATTAATGCTAAACATTTTCATTTGCAATTCTCAATGTTCATCTTATTTTGTTTAATTATTGTGATAAAGTTTTTGAGATAAATAAGGGCAGCTAGTATCCCCACTCTACACTTAGGGGAGGTGAGGTTGCCATACTGGTCTTAGCATTGTCTATGGTGAAAATCAATAAGCTAGAAAGGGGATTCAGTCTATGTCCCAACAGAATCATGAGTAGGAAGTTGCAGTGAACTCTGGTGAGGTATTAGGCGATACAGAGGTCCGTCTCTAGACCAGGTAGTGGTTCTCAACTTTGGTTACACATTAAAATTGACTGCGGCATAATTAAGAAGTACTTAACAAATAACTGTGCCCACACCTTACCTAAGACCAATTAAGTCACATTCTCTGGAGTGGGGCCTTACATAGGCATTTTATGAGCTCATGAGGAGATTTTAATATGCAGCCATAGCTGGGAATCTCATCTTGGACTAAGGGCCAGACTTAGAAGGAGGAGCATCTGGCATTTATCACTGAGCACATCAGTGTAATGGGTTAGACACTTGATGAAAACATGGAGGTCCTGGAGGGAAAATACACTGAGAAATGATGAGAAGCTGACTGCAACTATGATAACCCACCATTCACTAGACGGATAATGCGACAGGAACCCGGCACCACTGGCTCAAGGCCTGAAGGGAAGTGAATTACAGAGGATATTTTAATTTGTGCCTAATAATTAGAAACTCAAAACTTCCAAATGATTGAATAATTACAGAAATATGTGAAACCCTAAGGCCATTAACAAGACTGCCATGGATCATTACCCAGGCCTAGTGAGTACCCAGCTGACAAACCTGGGACTCTGACAGGCTGTTCAAGGTGTCGAGGCCCAACAGACTTAGTCACTGCTGGCTCCCCTCTGCCAGCAGGAAGCAGATTCCCAGGGGCACTCAGCAGGCAGCCCAGCTGGCCCCCTGCAGAGTCGATTTCTCTCTGCAGTCTGTAGGTAAATCCCTTACCACACTGATGTTCTCAAACCATGGAGAAAATTTAATCTCCAAATTGGCAGCAATGGGGCTGTCTCTGAAAATGACTCTCCCCTTACAGGCCTGCTTCTGTTTTCCTTCCTGCTATATTTCAAAATAATCATAATATCCAGTGGCAAAGTGGCCTCTCTTATGGGGTGGGAGGAGGACATTAGAAGGGAGGTAATTAACATTAGTTGAGCATCTACTATGAGCCAGGCAAGGTGCCGAACAGTTTACTCTCTTTATTTTCCTTAAACTTTACAAAAAGCCCTGGTAATCCTTATTTTATATATATAATATCAGAAGCTCAAAGAGCTTAAGTGACTTTTCCAAGGCAAATTATCTAAAAAAAGAGGCAGAAAAAATTATTCAAACCATGTTCTCTGATTCTAAAATTTGAACTTAGTCTACACTGAAGAAAATGTAACTTGTTTCCAATTCTTGCCCAGACAAGATATACCGTAACTTCTGTTGTGTCCCCTGAGTGCATTCAGTTTTCATTATATGTAGATTCTTCTTGGTACCTAATCTATATCCTTCCCAGGATAATTGCAACATCCTGGAAGATGGAGATGATTCGATGAATGTTACATCTATGAACTGGCCCATTCAGTTGCGAAGGGGAACTTCAGTCTATAATACATGGACCATTGCAGCACCTGGGTGGCTCAGTCAGTTAAGCATCTGACTTCAGCTCAGGTCATGTGATCTCATGGTTTGCGAGTTCGAGACCCACGTCAGGCTCTGTGCTGACAGCTTGGAGCCTGTAGCCTGCTTCCGATTCTGTGTCTCCCTCTCTCTCTGCCCCTCCCCTGCTCATGCTCTGTCTCTCTCTGTGTCTCAAAAATAAATAATAATGTTTAAAAATATATATAATAGATGGACCATAACCTCAAATTCCAGTGGTTTTGGCTATAAAAATCTGACCTCTGAAGGCAGGCCTCCCCAAGAAAAATGTATGGATATATGCCAACATGCAGCCTTGGGTCCTGCCATGGGCAAAAAAGATGTAGCTATTCTTAGAGGCTACTCCTGGGCCCCATACTGCTGCCTGCATCACATTAGTGAACAAAGGTCATGAGAAGACCCATCTGTCATTCTTCGAAGGAGTGGTTCTTCATGTGTCCCTGAACCAGCAGCATCAGTATCACCTGGAATTTGTTAATTGTGCAAATTCCCAGGCCCCATGTCAGACTGACTGAACCAAAAACTCTGGGGGGTAGATCCAATTAATCTGTGTTTTAACGGATCATGTGCATGTATGCACACACACGCATAGACAAACATACACTAAGGTTGAAAAAACCTGCTTTGAAAGCTTCTGCTACTCAATAAAGAAATGCCAAGTGCCAAAATGTACATCTGTTTGGCTGTGGGAATTCTGGAAAGTCCCCTGGTCCGATCAGAACCATCTAAAGACAGATAGAAAACATGTAATCACTGCATCACAGCTCTGCTTAAAATCTTCAATGGTTACCCACTGTCCACTGTATTTAACTAGCATGCCTTGACCTGGTTTTCTAGGCAACTTCTGTCTGGCTGCACACCACTCATCCAGCTTTAACCCCTTCTCTTTCCCCTTAGGCACTATGTGCTCTAGATTGAGATGTGGATATTTGGGGAGGGGAAGGGGTTGATGGAGAGAAATGAAACCAAAATATTATTTTTCTGAAGATTTTTTGCTTGTCAAGAAATAACACATTTCCCCCCAACTTTTTGCTCCTTTACAAGCTCTTACATCCCTAAATATACAAAACGTGATCATTTTCTGAGCAGACCAAGTCATACATAATGTATTTTTATTGGCTCCTTGAATAAAGATATGGCAGGCATGAGTGTCAAATGTGTAGACGAAAGAGCTGACAGGAACCCTCACAATGGGTGAACAGGGAGCAGGAGAGCACCTGTCTGCTCTTGCAAAGCCAAAAAAGATTGTGCTGGAGGAACTGCACCCCACAGTACTGGGAAGACTTGCAGATGCAGTCACGAAACCACTGTTTTCTATGAGGTGTCAAGGAGAACAGGCGAGATGCTGATGGAGGGAGGTAGTTACTTTAGAAAAAGATACATTCATCACACTAGCAGCTACTGAGAAGTTTTGTGAATGCTTCGGAGATAACAGCAAAAAGCCTGGAAATCAGTGTGGGTTTACCAAACACAGAACTTTATTTAAGGAAATGGGGGTGTTTGGCTTGAAAGGGACTTTATATATATGTAGGTCTTTCTATATCTGTAAATCTGTCACATGAAGAAAAATGTTATGCTGGGTGGCTTTCCAGAGCAGAAAGTATTGAAGATACAGTGACCTTGAGGATCATCCAGCCTTTCCCTTCATTCACGGGTGGACATCAAAGCTGAGAGAGGTAATGTGGCTTCAAAGCTAAGATTAGCGCTCCTGGTTCCTGGGCTTTTTTCATCATACTGAGTAACTCATAAAGGAAAGGTCATGAAAGATGAAACTCATTTCCTATTTTTCCAGTATCCCTAAACTGGCAGAAAGCTCTATAACCTGTAAAGTTCTATACAGATGTAAGTTGTTACTGTTATCATTCATAATATCAGGTTCAGTTCTTGACCCCTACCCACTCAACATATTTATGAAATGTCTGAAGAAGGGCATTGATTTTCTGATAACAAGCAGTTGGGGGCAGACAGTGAGTGTATTTGGATGGTTTGAAAAATGAGGCAAATCTAACATGATGAAATCTAATCAGACCAATGTTAAGTCAGGCACTTAATGCACAGTGCCAATGAATGTGTGAGCAAAACCTATGAGAGAGTGGATTAAGTTGTCTGAAGTTTATCTGAGATCAGAGCTGTCAGAGCATTAGTCTCCGGTTGTATTATTATGAAAATAATATCTATGGAACAAGTAAGGCGATGGTCCCTCTGTTCTGACCAGTATCCACCATATTTCACTATGGTATTATGTTCTGTTCTAGTCATTACCCTTCATCTAATGGGCATTTCTGTTCTCATGAGGAGGAGTTGAAGAAACTAGAGCCACTTTGCATGAATAAGAGAAGTTTACAAAGAAATCTTCTCTGTTACCTGATGTGTACAAAGACCGCTAGGGCTCCCATAACAAAATACCACAGAATGGGTGGCTTAACCAACAGAAATTTATTTTCTCACAGTTCTGGAGGCTAGAAGTCCAAGATCAAAGTGCCAGCAGGTTTGTCTTCTCCAGAGGCCTCTTTCCTTGGTTTGCAGGTAGGCACCTCCTTGCTATGTCTTCACGTGGTCTTTTTCCCTGTGCATTCACTCCTGGTGCATTCTTTCTCTTCTTAAAGGACATCAATCCTATCTGATTAGGGCCTCATTCTTATGATCTTGTTTAACCTTAAGAACCTCATTAAAGGCCCTACCTCCAAACACATTTACACTGGGATCAAGGCTTCCACATTTGAATTTGGGGAGGGGACATAATTCAGTACATTACTGACTGACTATTAGTTGGGATAGAGTTTTAGGCTCACTCTGGGATGCTCCAGAGAGCAAAACAGGGACCATTAAACAGCCAATTCAGGGCAATTTGTGTTCAGTATAAGGAACATATTTCTGATAACCAGCTTCTAAAATTTAAATGGCCTTCTCTGTGTGAGAGTGAGTCCTCTAGTGTTTTAGAAGCCACCTTTCAGTTCCCTGGTAGCGGGCATTCCTGCCCAGGGTAAGAAGGTTAATGAATGGGATAATAATAATAAATGTTTTTAGATTTTTAGAGGCTGTTAAAAGAAACCAAGTATTGCACATGGCTTAATTATACACAACATTCCTAAATTTTACCCCCAAAACTATTAAAAATCTGTTCAGTGTTTCCAGGCATTTTAAAAGTCTCACTCTCCCACAGAAATGCTCCACTTTCCCCATTACCACCCCTTTGTCAGCACAATCCCTCCTTGCACCCATCTATCCTAATCCTACCATGGACCAGCTACAGTCCATGAAAACTGCAAGCCCAGCAAATATTTCTCTTCTCTGATTATCCACTGCACTTCAACGCTGTGAATACAGTCAATTCTAACAGAGGTTAGTACAGTCAGGAGGTAGTCAGGGGATTGGGGTATGATGACAAGGAACCAGGATCTTTTAAACCTTGCTGACTCTGACAGATGTTCATTGAAATGAGGCTCCAAATCTTCCACCAGGCACGTAGTGCTGCCATAGTTTGGTGAGGGAGGCAAACCAAGCTCGGAGATTACCAAAATCATGGCCTTCATTAACGGTTCTGGACCTCATTATGGTCTTGCGGCAAATTCAGCTGGACCAAGGGTTCTATGAGAAACCGTTTTACCTAGGCAGGGGCAGACTTGGACAACTTGTTCTAAAACAAATAAGTTGTCTGATTTCATTAATACTCTCAGCAGGCACTTATTGTGCCACAGGTGATTCTAAGTACTGAAGTTATAGCAGTGAACAAGGGAGATAATGTCCCTACTCTCAAACTTACAATCTAGTGGGAAGAAAAAGGGAGACAGAAAAAATAGCAAGATCGATATCACATAGTGAAAAGATGCTATGTAGAAAAGCAAAATAGAGTAATGGGGTAAAAACCAGCCAGCTAATTTATATCTGGTGGATCTTCCTAAGTTGTTGACATTTGGACTCAGGTAAGGAAAGAAGATGGATAGTCTGTCATGATAAGACTAGGGGGTAGTCGGTCTAACCAGAAGGAACATTTAGCAGAAATGCCCCAAAGTGGGAACCAGTTTGGCAAGTTTGAGTAACAGAGATCAAGCCAGGACGGCACAAGCACAGTGGAAAAGGGGAAAGGAAAGTGATATGGGGTGCACTCCAAAAGGTAAGCAGGGTTCAAATCACATTAAATTTTTAAAACCAGGATAAAATGTCAACTGTTGTTCCATGTTATGCAGAGAGGTAGGAGAATTTTTAAAGAGAGGCAGACACGATCAAATTTGTACTTTACAGATCTAATTCTGGCTACCAAGAAGACCAGTTATGAGACCATTGTAGTGTCCAGGTGAGAAATGAAAGATGCTTGAGCTAGAGTAGATGCTGGAGATGGAGAGAAACAGGTAGACGGTAGAATCTGCAGAACTCGCTTATTAGTTGGATAGTTGGATTTGGAAAGTGAAAGAAGTTAAGAATAGCATTCCAATTGGGGATTTGCTTCCATTTTTCTGATATGAGGAAGAAGGTGGAGGAATTTGTGAATCCATAAGTAAGACTCCTCAAGACCAGAAAAAGAACCACTCATAATCAGTAAGCCAAAAAAACAGTCAACATGAGTTTTATTTGGGCCACTTTTAATTTGAAAAGACTTTATTAGATACCTATTATATATGTAGGCAATATAGGAATTTGAAGTCCCATGGGAAGGACAGGACTACAAATAAAGATTCACAAGTCATCAGCATATAAGTACAATTTAAATCTATGGAACTAGATGAGGTCACCTAGACAGAGTACATAATCAGAGAAATGAGAAAGCATAATTCTATGATGTTCCAACATTTAAAGGCAAGATAGAGAAGGGAGAATCAATCAAGGAGATTGTGGTATCATGGAAGGCAGCAAAAGCAAGTGATTCCAGGAGGAGAGAGGATCAACTATGCTAAATGTTGTGTAGAGGACAAGTAAGAAAAATAGTGACCATTAATTTTACTGATGACCTTGAAAAGAGTAATTGGGCGGTGGGAACAGAATGGTGGGTATTGGTTGAAAGGAAGGGGAAATGAAGATAAGGGGGCAGAGATGAGAATCAATGTTCCAAGGAGTTTGCTGTACAAGGAAGCCAATAAGTGGAATGGTAATGGGGGAGTTTTGAGTCAAAGATGGTTTTGAAAATAGGATATATGAGATAGAGAGGGAAAAACTGATCATTCAAGAAAGGGACATACTCTAAAAATAATCTTACATTTCCTATTTGGACCCTAATCCTGACTGTGATCTCACAGTCTTACCACCGAACTGGACCTAAGGAAGAGAAACCTTTCTTCCAAAGTCCTGGAACATGAGTCTTTCCTAGGATGGGCACATCTTTTAAACAGGATATAATTCCAGGCTCATGTTAGTGCACCAGCCCCGCAGGAGATAACTACTCCAAGGGAAACCAAAAAGAGATTAAGATCTCACAAAATATGCTATATGAATACAACTACTTTTAATCTTTATCTATTCTCATGAGAAGCTGCCCATACACAGGCTCCCAAGCATCCTGACCTGATAAATATCTGTACTTTCTATCCTGACCTTTCTTTGGATGGAGTACAGGGACTGTAGAGGAGCCTTGAGTTATCCTTAGAGGTCATACAATGATATGTCATCTTATATAGTTAACATTTATTCACTTAAACACTTCTTGAGAACTCAACAGAGGCCAGTCACTGTGCAATGGGCTGGCAAGACAGCTGTGAACAAGAAAAATAGCAACTTTTTGAGCATCCTGTGCATCTCTCACTCTACTGGGGAATACAACCTGAAAAAAATTATTATGCAAATGAATATTTATTACAATTGAGATAAACCATAGGAACAAGTACCAGATGTTTTAAGAGTGTACAATGGGGGCGCCTGGGTGGCGCAGTCGGTTAAGCGTCCGACTTCAGCCAGGTCACGATCTCGCGGTCTGTGAGTTCGAGCCCCGCGTCAGGCTCTGGGCTGATGGCTCAGAGCCTGGAGCCTGTTTCCCATTCTGTGTCTCCCTCTCTCTCTGCCCCTCCCCCGTTCATGCTCTGTCTCTCTCTGTCCCAAAAATAAAACGTTGAAAAAAAAATTAAAAAAAAAAAAAAAGAGTGTACAATGGATGAAGAAAACAAATTGAACTTGGGGGTTAGGAAAAGACTGATAAATATTATCTATGGTTGTATAGTACTAGACAACTTACACAGGGCTTTCTCATTCATGAAATCATTAAACTTAAGAAACAGAGAGATAAATAACATATCCCAATTTTGCAGATATGAAAACTGTCAGAAAGGTTAAGTAAAAATTAAATGTCTCCTTATTTTTGAGCATTTGTTTTCCTCTGTCTATTGACTAATTCTATCAGCCAAGACTCTAAATTACAAGGGAAGAATACTCAAACACAAACTGGGACACATAAATGAAAAGACCAGGAGTAACAACAGCATACATTTCCCTCTTCCTCCATGTAATGCAATTTTAGCTGGGTACATGGCCACTCAGCCAGACTTCATTACCCAGCCATCATTGTAACTAAACGTTGCTAGATGACTAAGTTCTGACAATCAAATGTTAATAGAATTAAAATAGGCTACTTCAGAATTTTGCCCTTTAACTTTTTCCTCTGGAGGACCTCTGCTTCTTTTGTGTATAAATTGCCTTCTCACTGTAAACAACTAGAAAAAGAGACAAAATATATAAGACAACATTTATTGGACAACAGACACCACAGCACTGTGATCCCTGAGAGAAGGAATACAAGCAAGGTTAGCACAAGGTAGCACTTGCCTACTGTCTGGAGGCAGTTTCCAAGATAGTGTATAGAGGTGCCCAGTGGTCTTGCTGAGTTGAGGAGACAGAACAGAGATTAGGGAAGCTAGAGGAACTAGAGTTCATGGACCAGAATGTCAGAAAAGTGGAAACTGTACTCAGAAAGAGTTCCAGACACCTGAAAAAAGTTCTTTGTAAGTTTTTGGCTGACTACTAATCTGTGAATCCATAAGTAAGACTCCTCAAGACCAGAAAAAGAACCACTCATAATCAGTAAGCCAAAAAAACAGTCAAAGTTCACACAGGGCTGAGAATAGTTTACATCCCAAAATCTGGAGTGGAAAGATCATGGGTAGTAGAATCCTCTCAAGGTTCAGACTTTCATTGTGTGATTGAATTAGTCTTAAAGTAAAGGCTGCTCTGGACTTTCAAGAATAAAGTTTAAAAGAAAGCTTCAAAAGCATAAATTGACCCTCAATAATTTAAATGTGCATCAGAAAATTCCAAAATTCTAAAGAAAAATAAAAATCTAGCACTCAAAAGTATTATTTACCCAATTTCCAGAATTGAATCAAAAGTTCTCAGGCATGTAAATAATAAGTAAATGGAACTCATAATCAGAAAGAAAATCAATCAATTGAAAAAGACCCATAAAGGACAAGATATTATGGATTTGGGAGAAGAAGGACCTTAAGATAGCTATTATAAATCTTATAAATATACTCAGAGATATCAAAGGGGAAACATAAAAAGATAAATAGAAGGCATTTTAAAAGACTCAAATGGAACTTCTACCAATGAAAATTATAGTATCTGAAGTAAAAAGTAAACTGAATAGGATTAATAACAAATTAGACTTCAGAAGAAAAAAATCAGTGAATTTGAAGATATAACAATAAAATCTATCTCAAATGCAACACAAAAAGAAAAAAAGACTTTAAAAAAAGAGATTGGTGGTCTGTGAGACAATAGCAAATGGTCTAACGTACACAACTCAGCTAAATAAATAAATAAATAAATAAATGTATGTATGTGGGGTGTTAAGGGGAAATATATGAAAATATATGAAGGAAAACATATGAAGAATAATAGCTGATTGTTTTCTAAATTTGAAGAAAAATTCATAGAACAAGAAGCTCAGTCCAAGTGTTCATCAACTGATGAATGGATAAAGAAAAAGTGGTATACATATACAATGCAATACTACTCAACCATCAAAAAGAATGAAAGCTTACCATTTGCAATGACATGGATGGATCTAGAGTATATTATGCTAAGTGAAACAAGTCAGCAGAGAAAGACAAATACCATAAGATTTCACTCATATGTAGAATTTAAGAAACAAAACAGATGAACATATGGGAAGGGAGGAAAAAAGAGAGAAGGAAACAAACCATAAGAGACTCCTAATGATAGAGAACAAACTGAGGGTTGATGGAGTGGGGTGGGAGATGGGCTAAATGGGTGATGGTATTAAGGAGGGCACTTGCTATGATGAGACCTGGGTGTTGTATGTAAGTGATGAGTCACTAAATTCTACTCCTGGAACCAATATTACACTATTTGTAATTTAAATAAAAATTTGAAAAAGAAAAAAAACCTCAATGAACACAAAGAAATAAGAAGAAAACTATACCAAAGTGCTTAATAATCAAATTGCCTAAAACCAGTGAGAAAAAAAAAACAACTTAAAATCAGTCATAGCACAGGGAAGAAGAAAGACATTATGTACAAAGGAATAAAGATTAAGAATGACAGCAGACTTCAATAGAAAAATGCAAGCTATAAGACAGTGGAACTACATACTTAACATACTGAAAGAATGTCACTATACCAGTGAACACATCTTCCAAAAATGAAGGCAAAATAAGGACTTTTTCAGGCATATAACAGCATAAAAAACTGATTACCAACTAATGAGTACTACAAAATGCTAAAGAAAGCCCTTCAGGCAGAAGAAAAATAACAGAAGTAAATCTGTATTTACACAAAGTTAATAAAGAGCCACAGAAATGGTAAATACATAGATAAACATAAAGGCTTTTACTATTTAGTATTTATCTTGTTATTTTAAAAATAACTTTAAAAGATAATTGCCTATTTTTTAGCATTCAGTTATATATTTTTTATTGAAATATAGTTGATACACAATGTTACATTCACTTCAGATGTACAACATAGTGATTTAATAAATCTCTACATTATGTTCTGCTCATCATAAGTGGAGCTACCATCTGTCAGCACACAACACTATTATAATATCACTGAGAATGTTTCCTGTGTTTTACCTTTCATCTCCCTGACTTATTAATTCCATATGTGGAAGCTTCCACTTCCCACTCCCCTTCACTCACTTCGCCCATCTCCCAGCACCCACCCTGGCAACCATAAGTTTGTTATCTGTGTTTATTAGCATATAATTCTTGATTGTTACTTCCTCAGGCTCTTTACACTTTATTTCAATATTTGTTGATTTGTATCATTGCTGAGGCTACATACATACATACATAAGAGGTAACTGAATTTTTAAAGCAAAAACTATGAATTTATGGTCCATATCACATGTAAAAGTAAAATGTATAACAACTGTAGCACAAAGACCAAAAGTTCATAAATATATATGAAGTGACATAATATTACTTAAAGGTAGCCTGTGACAGGTAAATATGTACACTCTTAAAATAATAAGTAAAACAAAAAATATGTATTAATAAGTCAAGATAGTAAGTAAAATGGAACTGTAACAAAATATTTTATCTGAAAACAGAAGAATAAATGGGAATAAATAACAGATGGGGCATATAGAAAACAAATAACAAAACAGCAGATGTATATCTAACCATATTGATAATTTTATTAAATTCAAATGGACTAAACATTCTAATTAAAAGGCAGAGACTATCAACTTAAATTAAAAAGCAAGATTTGATGATATGCCACCTAAAACAAATTCACTTTAATAGTAAAGACATAGATAGGTTAGAAATTTAAAAATGAAAAAAGTTACACCATGAAGACTTTAATTGAAAAAAGCTTGGGTGGCTATATTAATATCAGATAAAGAATATTTCAGACCAATGAATATTCCATGGGCAAAAAAATGAAAATTAATTGTGATAAAGGGATAAATTCATTAAGACAATATACTAATAAGTAATATTCATGTACTTATTGCTAGAACTTCAAAATACATGAAGCAAAACTGATATAACTGAAAGGAGAAAAAGACAAACCCACAGATACAGTTGGAAATTTCCATAAACCAATTTGAGTAATTCAAAAGACAAATAGACCACTTGGGGCACCCGGGTGACTCAGTCACTTAAGTGTGTGACTCTTGATCTTAATTCAGGTCTTGATCTCAGTGTTGTCAGTTCAAGCCCCATGTTGGGCCCCATGTTGGGCCCCATGCTGGGCTCCACTCTGGGTGTGGAGCCTTCTTTAAAAAAGTAGAAGAAGTAGACCATAAAAAAGGCAGTAAGTTAACCTCACTTAGAAATTTGACTTAGTTGCCCCTTATTAAATAAACTCTCCATTCAACTGCAGCATACAAATATTCACAAATATGGACCATATTCTGTGCCACAAAATGATCCATAATAAGTTCTAAGGGGCTGATCCCATTGAAATTGAACTAAAAATCAATAACAGAAGATATCTGTAAAACCTCAACTGCTTGGAAATTAAACAACACATCTGAATTATACATACGTCAACAAGTAAATTACAAGCATGGTAGAAATTATTTTGAACACAATTAAAATGAAAATAAAATATATCAAAATGTGTGGGGTGCAGATAAAGTAGTGCATAGAGAAAATTTTACATTAAATGGTTACAGTAAAAGCAGAAAGGTCTAAAATCAACAATCTGAGCTTCCATCTCAAGATTGTAGGAAAAGAACAAAAAAAAAGTAAGAGCCAAAAACAATGAAAAATAAAATTAGAAAAAAATGGAGAAAAATCAATAATATTAAAAGAGCAATACAGGGGTGCCTGGGTGGCTCAGTCAGTTAAGCATCCAACTTTGGCTCAGGTCATGATCTCATGGTTCATGAGTTCAAGCCTATGTTGGGCTCTGTGCTGGCAGCTCAGAGCCTGGAGCCTGCTTCAGTTTCTGTGTTTCCCTCTCTCTCTGCCCCTCCCATGCTCTCTCTCTCTCTCTCTCTCCGTAAAAAAAAAAAAAAAAAAACAACATTAAAAAAAGTTTTTTAAAAAGAGCAATACAATTAACAAATTTGGGCTATGATGATCAAGAAAAAATACATAAATTTATGTACCCATAAATTTATGGGTACATAAATTACCAATATAAGGAATAAGAGGGCATTACTACAGATACTGGAGACATTAAAAGGATAAGAGATTATTATGAACAACCTTACGCCAATAGGTCAACAACTTAGATGAAATGGACAAATTCTTTGAAAGACACAAAAGCACACTCAAAAGAAATCATGTGTCCCTGAAAGCCCCGTATCTATTAAAGAATTTTACTTTGTAATCTAAAATTTAACCACAAAGAAACTTCCAAGTCCAAATGGTTTCACAAGTGATTCCATTACACACTTAATTTTAAAAAATAATACTAATCTCACACTAACTCCTTCAGAAAATACCAAAGAGAGGGGCGCCTGGGTGGCGCAGTCGGTTAAGCGTCCGACTTCAGCCAGGTCACGATCTCGCGGTCCGGGAGTTCGAGCCCCGCGTCAGGCTCTGGGCTGATGGCTCAGAGCCTGAAGCCTGTTTCCCATTCTGTGTCTCCCTCTCTCTCTGCCCCTCCCCTGTTCATGCTCTGTCTCTCTCTGTCGCAAAAATAAATAAACGTTGAAAAAAAAATTTTTTTTAAAAAAGAAAATACCAAAGAGAATAACTACTTCCTCATTCTAAGACCAACATCATCCTAGTATCAAAATCTGAAAAAGATATTATGGGGAAAAAACTATAGGAGAATATCCTTCATAACTACAAATGCAAAAATCCTTAACAATATAGTAACAAATCTAATCCAGTAACATGTAAAAGGATAACACTATATGACCGAGTGAAGTTTTCCCAGAAATGCAAGATTGCTTTAATAGTCAATCATATAATTCACCATATCAACAAACTAAAGAAGAAATACTATTATCATACCAAGAGATTCAGCAAAACCTTTCACAAAATTCAGCATCATTCCTAATAAAAAATGTGCAGCAAACCATTAAAGAGAACTTCCTCAACTTGTTAAGGACATCCAAGGAAAACCAAAACTAATAAGCTTAGTATTGAAGGATTGAATGCTTTGCCTCTCAAGTTAAAGACAGGCAGAGCGAATATTTCCATTCTCACAATTTCTAGCCAGTGCAATAAGGCACAAAAAACAAAACAAAACCAAACAAAAGTCTACTAGAACTAATCAGGAAGTTTATCAAGGTCATACGATACAAGGAAAATGTGCAAAAATCAATCATATTTCTATATACTAGTAGCTAATAATAGAAATTATATTTTAAAATGTCATTTACAATAGCACCATAAAATCTAAGATATTTAAATATAGGTCTAACAAAATATGTGCAAAACCTACATGCCAAAAATTATTAAAAGTTAACGGAAAAAAACAGGAAGATCTAAAAATGGGGAGATATTCCATATACATGGATTAGAAGTTTTAATATTACTAAGATTTTAATTGTCCCAAATTGATCAGCAGAGTCAACACAATTTCTTTTTTTATTTTTTGAGAAAGAGAGAGAGATCATGAACTGGAATGGGGCAGAGAGAGAGGGAGAGAGAGAATCCCAAGCAGGCTCAATACTCCGTGCAGAGCCCAGTGTAGGGCTCAATCCCATGACCCTAGGACCGTAACCTGAACTGAAATCACGAGTCAGATGCCCAACCAACTGAGCCACCCAGGTGCCCCAACACAATTTCCATTACAATTCCAGGGTAATTTTTATAGAAATCCATAAGCTATTTCCAAAATTTACACAGTCGGCTGTGGAGCCTGCTTAAGATGATCTCTCCCTCTGCCCCTCCCTAGCTCATGCATGCACTGTCTCAAAAAATGAATGGATGAATGAATGAACAAACAAATGGATAAACAAATAAATAAATAAAATTTATATAGAAAAGCAAGGGAAGTATAATAGCTAAAATGATATTGAAAAAGGAGAAGAAAGTTGGAGAATGCACACTACCTGACTTCAAGCCTTACTATAAAATTACATTAATGAAGAACTGTGGTATGTAAATAGATAGACACATAGATCCATGGGACACAAGTGAGTCCAGAAATAGGCCCTGCATATATGATCAATTTATTTTCAACAAAAGTGCCAAGGAAATCCAACAGAGGCAGGACAGTCTTTTCAACAGATGGTACTGGAACTACTGAAAAATCCATATGATCCATTTTGAGTTCATTGTTACATATGGTACAAGGTATGGACCACGCTTTATTTTTAGTATGTGGTAAAAAGATTTGAACACCAAAGAGACATGGATAGCAAATAAGAACATGAAAAGATGTTCGAGATAGTTACTTTTAGGGAAATTAAAATTAAAACTAAAATGAGACACTACTACGTAACTATTAGAAAGGCTAAAGATATATTGATGATAGAAATGCAAAATTGTGCGGCCATTTGGGAAAACAGCCTGGCAGTATCCTACAGAGTTCAACATACACTCAGCTTACAAGGTAGCAATTCCATTCCTAGGTATTTACCCAAGAGAAATGAAAGCAAATATTCACAAAAGGACTTCTACTCAAGTGTTCACAGCAGCTTTATTTATAACAGACAGAAACTGGAAATGACCTAATGATCATCAACTGGTGAATGGAAAACTAACTTATGACAGATCCATACAATAAACGATTTCTCAGCCATAAAAAGAGACAAACGATAAATGACACATGCAAAAATATGGCTGAATCTCAAAAGCATTATGTTAAATCAAAGAAGCAAGATGAAAAGCATCCACATTGTATGCCTTCATTTATATGAAATTCTGGAAAACACATAACTATAGTTACAGATAATGGGCTTGTGTTTCTTGGGGCTGGGGTTGGGGTAGGAGATTAACAGTAAAGGATGGAGATGTTCTATGTCTTGATTGTACTGGTGGTTCCATGACAGTATACATTTGTCAAAAGTCATGGGACAGGATGCTTAAAGTAGGCTGATTATATTGGCTTAAGTTGTATCTCAATAAAACTGATTAAAAACAAAAAATACTTTCCCCTGCTTTCCTTCCCCCTCCAAACAAGGAGAAGACAAGCACTTGAGCAGCTGTCTTGGAGCTAGAGAAAGAGGCCATGAATTGAGGATGCAAGGCCATCCTCTTGTCCCTGGACCACTTATCTCTGGGCTGTTACCTGAAAAGAAAATGGGCTTTGCTTACACCATTTCATATGTCCATCTCTTCATTATAGTATTTAGTCTGCCACTAATTAATATGCCAGCTACAGGTTTAGCATAACTGGTTTCAGAGGCTCCAACAATGCCACCAGAACCTGAGCTCTCTCTCCAGGACTCTGGTCCTCTCTATGCATTGGCTCCTTTCTCAGGCTCCATCTGGTAGACCGCTCATGCGGCCTCAGCCTCCCATATTCTCTGCCAGTTTGTGTCCAGTCCAGAATTGAGCACCGCCCCCCTCCGACTGTTCCAGACAAAGCCTCCTTATACCTCTGTGGCTCCACCTGGGTCACATGCCCATCCTGTGCCACTGTGGCCAGGTGAGCACAGTGTTGTGAGCAGCCAGGTCTGAGCCACTCACTGTATCCAGACACCAGGGCATATCCAGACACACAGAGAGTGCCCTGTGAGGAGAGCGGAGTGAGTCCCCCGAGGAAAGCTGGGGTAGAGCTATGAAGGAAGGGTAGCTGCTCAGGAGCCAAAGTAACAGATGGCCCTGTCAAGGAGAGTAAATGAACAAATGACTTACCTACTGTCACCCAGCAAGACAGTGACAGGTCTTTGAAGCTCGCCTCCTGTAGCAGGTCATAAACAAAGGCCACAATTTCTTTCTTCTTACTGATCACTTTACAAAACCTGGCTCAGAGCACACCCACGGCAGCTATCCCTCGGCAGCTCCTGATGACTTTTTGTCTTGATTTGGGAGCTAAGGAGAGATTATTTAAAAAAAAAAAAAAAAAAAGGACAACACACACACACACACACACACACACACACACACACAATAGAAGAAAAAGCCCAGGGATTGAGTGTGGATGTGTCTGTGGAGGGAGAACATGCCTCCATAACAAGCTACAGTGACTTTTTACAAGCTGCTTAAGTCTGAGACCTTACTTAGATCACACAAGTTTCATGCTACGGCAGAGTCCTATTCTCCCAAATTCAAGTCCAGTTCCAGCAGTTTACAGCTGTGTGACCTTGGGCAAGTCACTTAACTTCTCTAAGTCTTGGATTTGTCCCCTATAAAACATGAATAATGCTACTCCCCAGGGTTGTTGTGACAATAAAGTTTGATGTCGTATGTGAAAGCACTTCATAAACTACAACCAGAGCCTGAGGGATCACTGCCTAGCTGCTCCCGCAGGCATAGCACTTAGCACTTATCCCTCTCCATCACTTCTTTGCACTCCATGCCCTCTGCCCGACATCTCTCAAACTCACTGCAGCTTCACCCTCCAACTCCCCATTAGATCTACAGACTGGAGAAAATGCCCTCATTTGGAAAATGTGTAACCTGTTTGCTGTCCCCAGCTTGATTGCAAACCGCTAAAATGGGCCACAGGTGTCCAAGTCAAAGCCTTTACCTCCTCCAAGCAGCCTTGTGATCCTTTCTGATCTTTTCCTCTCCAGTTGAAAGAACCTGGGGCATACCATTTTAACATATTGCAAAACGTTGCAGAGTGAGACAGCAGTGATGGAGGGATCAGACCCCAGGTCCAGCCTCTGATGACTGAACCCCGAGGAAATTGAGGAAGACTGTGTTCCCTTGCTTGCTGGGAGGCACCAGCTGGGAGGCACAACCTTTGCGGATCTGGTGTGCACAGCAGTTTCCCAGGCCACAAGGCCTTCTGGAAGGACTACTGAGAGCACTCTTGCTAAAAGAAGGATCTAAATTCAGCTACACAACCCTGGGGCTGGGAGATAAGGAAACTTGTGGCCCATCTGTCAGGATCTTTCGCTGAATGGCCTTGTTGTTTGGGCATCATTGAAACTGTGCCCGGGAGGCTCCGTCATAAAACACCAGGCTCTGCAAACACAGGCTGGAGAGGCAACCTTGGTCTGTTTAGCCAAGAGCACTCACTGAGATGCAGAAGCACGGAGGTGCAGAACACACACACTCATTCACACCATCACGCACACACACGAGTTCACACTCGGGTGTGTATGGTCACACAAACTGCTTTCTCTCCCAGATGCACATGCCACTATTCACACATGACACACTCACCTGCTTTTGTGAAAACATGCTCAGGGCACACTCATACACATGCACAGACGCACCCATGCACACACTCACACTCTGAAACCATGACCCCCTTACTGGTTCATATAACCCTCAGAATTGCCACATTTCCCAATGTGGCACACAAGGACTCATGCAATTCACACCTGAAGGTGGCCACGCCTTCAGATATACTCCAACATGCACAGTCAAGCAGGTATCACACACATCTACATACACACACACACACGCACACACGGGGAGTTCTACATTTGAAGGCTAAGGGCTCTTCTGTGCATATTCCAGTCTTCATTTCTTTGCTGAATTATGCTTTCACTCAAAATTTTGGTTCAAAATGGGTCCCCACTGAGCATGTTATCTGAGGGTTCCCAGCCATATGCTTACTACAAAAATTCTGCCCATGTGTCAGATTCTGGCATGAATGAAATACAGCCCACACATGTGTATACATTGCAACAAGAGCCAGAATGTAGTTCTCACTGTAGGGTGGATGGGAACCTCAGGGGGAGCCCTGGCACCTAGCCATGAAGGGCATTCTGGTTGGGCATACCTTCCAGATAGCTCTCTGGAGGCTGGCCTCCGTGCTTATTTTGTGGCTTAAAACAGTACATTTATCCCGCACGCTTCTGGAGGTCTGAGGTATGAACTGAAATTTCCCTGACTAAAAGTAAGGTGTGGGCAGGGCCAGCTCCTGTGGAGGCTCCAGGGCAGAATCCATTCCTTTCTTCCCCCAGCTGCCAGAGGCTGCTGGCATTCCTTGCCTCACAGCCACATCACCCCAATCTCTGTTTCTGTCTTCACATTACCTTCTCCTCTTTTTGATCTTCCTGCCTTCTTCATATAAGGATATTTGTGATTAATCTGGGCCCACCCAGATAATCCCCCTGCCCCTCACATCAATATCCTTAAAAGCCCATCTTGCCATAAAAGGCAACATATTCACAAGTTCTGGGGATTGGAACATCTTTGGGGAGGAGGAACGGGAAGTATGCAGTCTACCACAGTACTCAATAAACATTCATCATTGTTATAAAACCCTCCCAGCTACCTTGCCCAAAGTCACACAGATAGTAGGTGCCAGGGTGGTACCTTGGTGGTAACACTGAGCCACCCAGGTACCCCCATGCTTTACATATTCTATAAGTCACCAACTATGAAGCAGGTTATACTCATCCCATTATACAGATGGTGAAACTGAGGCTTAAAGAGTCTCATCCCCCTTCCCTCCCTGTTCCAGGTACACCTGCTCATCCTAGCAGCTACTTTAGCCTTCTAATTGGAGGACACTTGGGACAAGTCTCCTCAGCTTCCTTCCCGTGTACCAGGCTCTCTGTGTGCTGCATTTTTTATTGGGATTCTTTCAGGGCTGAAGGGAGGCTGGGGTGTGTGTGCTTGGTGGGGGGCAGTGAGGAGGGTTTGAAGGTATTCCTGAGTCTATAGCCATTTATCAACCACCTTCAAAGAGCTGTCTCCCCTTTTGCTGCTTATTATTATGATTATTTTCCAGGCTGCATTGCCCACAATGGTTATTGCTTCCAACTCCAGAGGGCCACATCAGCCGCCACTGACTTTTATTCCTGCAAATAAAAATGTAAGCTCCACAACAAGGAAACTGCAGGCGAAAGAGACAAAGCCCATAAACTCGAATTTTAAATGTGCAAAGATGATGCCAGTGATTCTCTGGGTGCTGTCGCCCACATTCCCTCTGCACCCATTGCACAGCACACGACTCTCCTCCAGAAAGTCCCTCCGAGCTCAGAAGGGCCTTGAGGAGGTAAGTGGTGGGGTGACAAACGGGGAAGAATTAGAATGAGCTTCCAATAGTTTGTGCGGCCCCTCCCGCAACCAATATATGCAGACTTTGGTAAACCTCCTCCTGGTACAGAAAATAAAAGGGGGGGATATAAAATCCATTATGCTCTTTGGATATTATGTCTTAGAGTGTTTTCTGTGTGTATCGACACTGTCAACGAATCTCCTTTTTATTGGCCTCAGTGGGGAGTCTGGTCCCTCCATGAAGTTGACTGAGCTCCCCACTGGAGGTCTGGAGACTGGGAGCAGCTATGGGGCTGGGCTGGGGACTGAAGCAGAATTGTCTTGCAGGCAGGGGGCACCTCCCTGAACACCCTTCCTACAGAGCCTCCCTCTCTCAGCATGCCTTATTCCCCATTCTACTCCTCCCACCACCCAAGTGTATTCCCATAGCATTCACCACTGTGAAGGTGTCTTTACTTGCTAATTCCCCTCTCTTCTGCTAAAACATAAGCTCCGTTAGGTCAGAGACTTTGTGTGACCCATTTACCTTGATGTTCCCAGCACACAGTAGGCACTATACAAGTGCTGTTGCTGTTGTTACACACACCTTGTCGCTAGCTCCTAGAACACTGCCCAGCCAATAGTATGTCCTGAATAAATACTATGAAGATAATTGAACAGAGAAGAAAGTCCCCCTGAGGTTTGGTGGAGGATGTGGTTGAGCACAGGCATCTCCCCAAGGCCAAGGAATAAACCAGACCACCTAGGAAGGAGTGACTCACTGACTCCACCCCCTCAGCTGGAGAGGACCCAGGCACCTTTCAAAATCTCATCCCTGAGCCAGAGAGCCCCAGTGATTTAGAAATTGGAAGGACTTGTAAGTATCAGGGAGTTAAAGCTCCCACCCAGCCTGATACCCCTCCAGTGTGTCCAGTGTGTCCTGAATCATGTCTCCTCTTGTATGTTTCCAGGATGGGGGTTCTTTCTCACACAGAACAACCCAGTCTTCTATTCAAGACCTTCATTCCACTGCTGGAGCCTGGGCTAGCCCTGGGGACACAGAGATGAAATTGGCCACACTGTCATTCCTGTCATTGCTCTGAGACCCACCGTTATCCCACGATTGGAGCAATGAAAATGGATAACTCCCTAGAAGCAGCCTCTCAAGCTCAAAGGTGTTTCTTCTGTCCAAGTAAAACATTTCTAGTTCCTACTTTTTTTTCCTTCATGACCCCATACAAAGTCTCTTGCTATCCTCGTTATGACCTTGAATACGTACTAATTTTTCATTGCTCCTTTAGAAATATGCTGCCCCAAGCTGAGAATATTACTATCAGTGGGGTCTGTCTACAGAGCAGGAATATCATCTCTCTTTCCCTGTTCACTAGACTTGTATTAATGTAGCTCTGAGACTAACTAGAATTACCAAAGGGGAGTGGCGACATGAAGAAGAGCAAAGGGCAGCAGTTGAGGAAAACCCTGTCATTGGGAGATGGGCTAACAAGGAAGGGTCAGAGAAGGAGTAGTCAGAGAGGTGGGTAGAGAGCAGGAGAGCACACTTTCGCACATATAAGAGGGATGGGAGAACATCCCAAAGCTGCAGTCAGATAATAACTATACAGGTCCTACAGGAGGCCAAGCAAATGAGACGGGGGACTGTGGACTTCACCTAATGATCCAGCTTGTCACAACCGTCAAGGAAGATGTTCCATGAGGTGGAAGGACCAGAAGAGAGACCTCAAGGTGCAGAGGAGAAAATTAGGAGTGGAGAAACCAAGGCAGGGAGGATAGACAACACTTTCAAGATCCAAGGGCTTGGACTTTGTTGCTGGGAGATGGGGTGGGCACTATGATGAACATCATGGTTCGTATGTCCAGCCACAGCTTTCTTCTAGAAACCATATGCCCACTTCTTTTGGAGTCATATCCCTCCCCCAACCTCAACCATTTAGTTTTACTGGGACCTGGATCCAGAAGAGGCCATGAGTCAATGCGAAGCCAATCAGAGCCCTTCCTTGGCATTTCAAATTAGAATCAAGGAAATAGAGTATTTTCCTCTCTGGTGATGAAAGCTAGGATTTGTGAGTCCAGGAGTAGCCCCAGCCTGGTGGAGAAAGCCCTTGTGGGAGAATTCAGCTGACATTCTGAGAAACAGAAGTCCTGCCCTGACAGCATTTGAGTGTGTGACACTCAACTCTGCCCCCGCCTGGCCTGAGATTTGGAAACGTGAGTCAATAGAACCTCCTGGAGCATACACTAAATCAGATTGGGTTTCTGTTACTTTCCACCTAAAGAATTCTAATATCAGAACTGTAGGCCAAAGGGTGAACTCACAGTGAGTCTGGGACCCAAGATGGTTGATGCTAAAGCCACTCACAAGTAGAGCCAGAGCAGCCCTCAGGGACCTCTTGTCCATCTTGAACCTGACGTCCCCAGTCTGGCACCCAGAGTGATTGCGTCCAGCATTGGCCGCTACTATGATAACAGAGCTGGGCTGGCTGCCTTATGGAGACGGTTATTTATTTGCTTCATAAGCAGGAGGGCCCGAGGCATATCATGGCAGGGCCCAAGCTTGCCTTCCTTTCCTATTTCATATTATATTTCACCCTGGCAAGAGTGATTCTTCTTGGCTGGGAAATTGATTTTAAATCACCCTTCTTGCTGTTGACAGCCTTGCACAACCCTCCCTTCCTGGGGCCTTTGCCCTCTCTTCCCTCCCTGCAAAGCTCTTCTACTCACACCTTCCAGCATGCCAGCTAGACAGACAGACAAACAGACACATACACATACACACAGCTCTTCTCTACGCTGGGGATTTTACCTTTTGCCTGTTCCATTTATTGATGAATTTTTATAACCAGGTCCATCTGTGGCTTCAAAACCAGTCTGTGGTGAGACCCCGGGAGAGGAAGCCGGCTGGAGGAAATGCAGGCATGAATTCTTGGCACCTGCCTGGGGGGAGCCAGCTGGCACCGGACAAGAGGAGGCTGACCAGTTGTTCCAGAAGGAACTTAGTGCAGAGATGGAGACTTTGATGCCTAGCCCATGAGTCTAGAAACCAATAGCCTCAGCTGAGACACCAGGCACCTAGTGGGGCCTTCCTGCCTTCTTCTGTGTTTTATTGCTCATTGAGCATTAGCCATCCCAGCACCTGGCTGTAGGAGAGAGGTCTTGGAAGTGGGTTCACATTTCCCCCTCCCAGTGCTGCCACTTATTAGCCATATGGGATTGTCTGATGGGGATCTGCCAACCTTTTCTTAAAGGACCAGATGGTAAATATTTAGGCTTTCCAGACCATGTCTTCCCCACTACTCAGTTCTGCCACTGTAGAACCAGAGCAGTCAGAAACAATATGTAAATGAATGGGCATGGCTTTGTCCCAATAAAACTATTTACAAGAACAGGTGGCTCTCTCTCAAGGCATAATTGGCCCCTCCCTACCTTAGTCCTTGCAGTTCAGGGGCGACTCCTACCATCCCGATAACAGCTGCTAGGGACCAGCCCAGCTTCTCAAAGAAAAATTGCAAAATTGTGAGAAAGCAGAACTGCCTACCAGTCACTTAATGCGTGTGGTACAGCCAAGGGTCAAGAATGTGGGCTAGGTTCAAGCCTGCCTTTGTCACTTACAAGCTCTGTAATCTTGGGAAAGTTATTTAACTTCTCTGTGCCTTGACATCATCATCTGTAGAAGAACATGCTAAACAGAAGGTAGGTATAAGGATTTGAATGGTCAGATCATGTGCTAGAATGTCTGTGCTGGACTAGCAGAGATGAGCATCGTTATTCAGGAGTCTGGTGAGATTGCAAGGTGAGTAATGGAAGGAGGCTTCCATGTGCTGGCAGAGGAAGTCCTCTAAATTCAGCCTTAGGAGGGCTTCCCAGAGGAGGTGATGCTGGAGCTGAGGTTCTGACAACAAATAGGAGTGCTCCAGGGGAAGAAGATGGAAACATGTTCGAGCATCTTACTGAAGGCAAGAAAAAGCAAGTTTTTTGTAAGGATTCACAAGGAGATTTGATATTCCCAGGGTTTGGTGCAAAGAGACCAGGGAGAGAGCAGGCTGGATTGATAAGCAGGGGCCAGATCATACAAGACTCTGTGCATTACGCAGTAGAATGTGGATTTTATCTTCATGAGAATGAGGGCCCTGGAAAGTTTTATTTTTTAATAAATGTTTATTTTTGAAAGAGAGTGTGAGCAGAGGAGGGGCAGGGGGGGGCAGATGATCTGAAGTGGGCTCTGTGCTTACAGCAGCAAGCCTGATGCAGGGCTGGAAGCCATGAACTGTGAAATCATGACCTGAGCTGAAGTCATACACTCAACCGACTGAGCCAACCAGGCACCCTTGGAAAGGCTTTAATTGGAGGAGATGTGTACCTAGATGTGTGCTTACTCTGGCAGCTATCTATAGGATGGATTCGAGAGGGTGAAAATGGAGCCAGGGGGACAACTAGGAAGCTGTTGCATGGAGTAGGACAGGGAAAAGCTGACTGTTCCAAGGCAGGGGCCCTGGGAGGAGAGGAGAGGCACACAGTGGAGAAGTTAAAGAGACAGAAGCATCAAGATATGCAATCCTACTGGACTAAGGGAATGGGAAAGAGGGAAGAGCCAAAAACAACTCCTAGGTTTTAGCCCAACTGAAATCACAAGGCTCAGAATTAGCTGACATCACCACTTTCCTTTATAGGTCTGAGAGCTTTATCACAGACTAATTTGGGGCTGGAACCCAAAAACCACCATGCAAGTGTCTCTTCAAGATCCTTGGGCAAGTCTTTTGGACATATACCCAGAAGTGGGATTGCTGGATCACATGGTAGTTCTATTTTTAATTTTTTGAGGAATTTCCTTATGGTTTTCCACAGCTACCGAACCATTTTGCATTCCCACCAACAGTGCACAAGAGTTCTGATTTCCCCCACAACCTCGCCAACACTTGTCATATTTTAATTGTTGTATTTTAATCGTTTACATTTTTTAAATAATAGCCATCCTAACAAAGTCAATGTGGTATCTCATTGTGGTTTTAATTTACATTTCTATGATCTCATATGCCTGTTGGTCATTTGTAGGTCTTCTCTGTACTCCCATGCTCACTGCGGCATTATGCATACTGGCCAAGATGTAGAAGCATCCCAAATGTCCATCCACAGATGAATGGATCAAGAAAATGTGGTAAATGTGGTATGCACATGTAATGCAATATTACTTAGCCTTTAAAAAAAAGGAAATCCGGGGCGCCTGGGTGGCGCAGTCGGTTAAGCGTCCGACTTCAGCCAGGTCACGATCTCGCGGTCCGGGAGTTCGAGCCCCGTGTCAGGCTCTGGGCTGATGGCTCAGAGCCTGGAGCCTGTTTCTGATTCTGTGTCTCCCTCTCTCTCTGCCCCTCCCCCGTTCATGCTCTGTCTCTCTCTGTCCCAAAAAAATAAATAAACGTTGAAAAAAAAAATAGAAGAGAAATAAAAAAAAGGAAATCCTATCATTTGTGACAACATGGATTGACCTGGAAGATGTTATGCTAAGTGGCATAAATCAATTAGAGAAGGACAAATATTACATGATTCCATTTGTATAAGGAATCTAAAGTAGTCAACTTACAGAAGCAGAAAATAGGTCAATAGTTGCCAAAGGATGGGTGGGGAGTGGGGGAGTGGGAGAGTGGGGGAGGGAGAAAGGGAAGTTGTTCTATGAATATAAAGTTTCATTTATACAAGATAAACAAGTCCTAGAGAGCTGCTATACAACATAATGTCTATAGTTAACTCTACGGTGCCATGCACTTAACAAGTGAAGAGGGTAGATCTTACGGTGAGTGTTCTTACCACACACACACACACACACACACACACACACACAAAAGCAAAGGGGCACAAGGAAACTTCTGGAGGTGATGGGTATGTTTATTACCTTGATTGTGGTTATCGTATCACAGGCATATATATACTGAAACTTATCAAATTACATTAAATACATGCAGTTTTGTGTGTGTATCAATTATACCTCAATAAAGCTAGAAAGAATTATCATGCAATCTTAACTTGTGGCAGGAAAGAGCCTGTCAGAGGTCATTTCACCCACCCCCCTGCCTCTGGACCTGTCTGCATTTAACCCCCTAAATAGTCAGCCATGGGTGCCATGAAGGACAAATGCTCTGTACAGTGCACAGGAGGGAAACTGCCCAATGTGGAGGTGAAGGTTTCCAGGCTCTGGAGAGTCAGAGCTTTTAGCTGTTAAGTAGACTGGACCCTTTCTTCCATTCTCTTTTTAAAATTTGCCAGCAGGGTCAGTTTCCTGGCTGTAGAGGAGGGAGGGTCTGGCAGATAGCCACCCAACCACATCACAGCTAAAGCTCCATGGCCCCAGCCACGACAGGTGCAATTTATCTGCAGCCAAGGGAAAGAGGCAAAGAAATGCCATTTCTTCCCTTCCTTGCTGTTTGGGGCCATTCATCACCTTCGTTATTTTTATAGCAGTGTGGTGTGCTCAGCTCTCTCCACCAGCCCTCCTCCCCAGGAAATGTGAGCAGATGAGGAATTTGGAACCCATGTTATCAAGGAAGGCATCAAAGCACAGAGGGGTGATTAAGGATGGAATGTCACATTTCCACCCCTCTGCCCTCCTTACTTCTTATTTTAACTCCCTTCCATGTCCCAGAATTCCCCAGATCGGACCTGGGACTATCTGAGTTGTGCAACAGAATGGAAGACTTGCTTTGAAACACCTGGACTTGGAAAAGGGAGATCATTGTAATGCTCATTCCAGTGATCTCTGATTTAAGCCAGCAGAGTGAACAAAATAGTGACTCAATGAGAAAGTCAGTGTGAGGCCTGTAGGATTTAATGCTTTGCTGAAAAGATGGAAAGGGGGAGAAAGAAAATAGAACCCACTCTCATGAGGATGAGAGTTTCTGTGTTGCTCAAATCAAAGCAGAAGCAAGAGCTTTAATTCATTGAGTTATGCTATTTGCCTTGCTATAGTGGGGAAGGTGTGTTGCAGAGTGGAGTTTGGGAATTATATTGAAACTCAATTTGAATCTTGACTTCTCCATTACCTCAATAATTTATAAACTGAGGATAGTTATATCCACTTCCTTGGGTTGTTGTGAAAAAATTTTTAATTAATGTATATATTTTATTCTCTAACTTTAAATCCAGTACCAGAATTATTTTTTTGCACCTCAAATTGTTCCAGCCTTCACCATTAGAGGCCCCATCAAGTTGGCTCCTGGTTTCTTTCAACAAGCCTCCAGATGTTCCAAACTCATCTTGTATGTACCATTCCTCACCACTGGAATCAACCAGTTCACTTAGAAATGTCAGTTCCTTGCAATGGAGAATGGTGCTTAGAGGCCATGAACTAAGTGCCACGTGTGCTCATTGTTACTGAGGTGTCACTGCTTCTGGGCCCTGTCATCAGACAGAGCTAGGAAATGTAGGTATGTGCACCAACCAATGCAAATATGCACATCTGTATTTCTGTATCTATGTATCATACAGGTTTGATAGCACTGGTTGATAGCACAGGTTGTAGCACTGTAAAGCGAGGTGAGAAATATAAAAGAATGTTTTATCTTATTACTGCAACTTTTCTGTTAGCTGAAAATTATAAGTTTTTTAAGTATAAGAATCTAGAATGTAATAGGTGTGCAATAGCTGTAAATTCCCTTTCCATCCCTCCAATTCCTAAACTTGTTTGCTCTATCTACCTTGAAAATTTATAAATGGAATAGTAATATCTACCTCATAGAGTTGTTATAAAACAAACTGGATGCGTTTCAGGATATGAACCTGAAAGGTGCCCTATAGCAGCAAATTGGGGAAAAGATCCACTCCTGCCAAGCTGAAGTTTGAAAGCAGAGTCTCTTATCATATGAAAAGGGAGGTATAGTTTAGGTTCCCCTGGAAGTAGACCCTGAGATAGGGTTTAGGGTTCTAGTGCTAGTAATTTATGGTGGGGAGCATCAGAAACACTATGGGGGAGTGGGAAAGAAAGACAGCCAAAATGTATGTGATAATATGCCAGATCCTCCAGTGAAGGACTGCTACATAATCTCATGACAAAAACTCTAGGAAATTCTGTAAAACACATATCTCAAAATTATCCACACACACCCCAGCAAAGTAGCTGGGAGATGTTATATGCAAATTTCCATCAATCAATAATTGAGGCTGCTCCCAGGGGTTGTTGTTCCCCCAGAACACACAGAGAAACCTCCTGTAGTTCTGGGGAAAGTCCCAAGCCCAGAGCTGCAGAGACTGTAGCTGGGTCTTAGCACTTTGCCCCAAACAGACATCAGTGGCCATGCCATACTCAAGTTCAGTCTGCTTGACCCCATTTCCTGACCTACTCCCGTTCTCCTGAATTTCCTTGAGAGGCCCATGCAATGGGAAGAGAATTATGGCATCTCCTGAGCTTGTGGTTTAGGAGGAGAAAATTTGTCAAGGAAGAGCCAGTTTCATCTAACCAAATATTCATTAATCTGTGACAAGGTAGCCAGGTCTACAAATTTCCTCAAAGTGATATTAAAATGTATTTATATAGAGAGCTAGATGGCATTTCTCTATATATGAATATGTAAATTTCTGGGTTTGTAAGTATCTGTGGTTGAGAATGAGAATGAGACATGGAATACAGAGCCATGGATTCATAAAATGTTTTAAAGGAGCTCTCTCCAACCTTTTGGTGTGTTATGTTATTAAGGTACAGTAGACTTGCAAAGTATGTTGTAAATCTAAAAGTTTAATGCATCATTTGCGGTTTTCCACTGAGTTTGCTCTAAGAAAGGGAAATGAGGAGAAAGGGATGTCATCTCAACCTTTCGCCTTGAGAAGAGCTGCATGGTTGGTTTCCCCAGCCAGAGCTGGCATCCTACCCCACATCCTGAGGATCCAGAGATTCTTGCATGAATAGGGTAGGGTCACCATGGGTAGGGTCACCATGTAAAGATGCAGGTTGTGCCCAGCACAAATGCACACAGCCTAGGGGTGATGGAGCACTGGAACCTCACCCATGCTCCCTCCACCAGACAAGGACTCAATGTAGGACTGTGACTGCCTGGGAGAAAGGGTATCTTTTCTTAATTTGCACAAAAACACCACCTGGATCAATAGCATTCTTATAAGCACCCAAGACAAGGAGCTATGCAAGACCAGAACACAGAGGGGAAAGACTTCTCCAGAGTGTATTCATTTGCTAGGACTTCCATAACAAAGCATCACAGACAGGGTGGCTTCAGCCATTGCAGTTCTAGAGGCTAGAAGTCTGAGTTCAAGGTGATCAGCAGATCAAGGTCATTGGCTTGCTGATGGCTGCCTTCTTTCTATGTCCTCACTCACTTCTCTCTGTTGTCCCTTTGTGTGTGCCTGTGTCCTAATCACCTCTTCTTATAAGGACACCAGTCTTATTGGATTAGAGCCCACTATAATGACCTCATTTTAATGTAATTGCCTCTTTAAAGACCCTATCTCCAAACACAGTCAGATTCTCAGGTACTGAGGGTTAGGACTTCAACATATGAATTTTGGGGAGGACACAATTCAGCCCATAACACAGAGCAACACAGAAAGTCATTGATGATGCCAGAAATAGAGCTTGATATTTTCTGACTTCCCATCTATAAAACTCTGTAGCTTATTCCAAAGTCATCGTGTCCCTGTCAACCCTTGTTTCTGACAGAGGTGTAAATGGAATTGCAGACGCTAAGTAAAAAAGCAGTTCTGCCTCACTGTTGTTCCTGCTTAGCGAGTCATGTCACCATCCTCAAATGGAGCCAGGGTCTCCTGTGACACCCACATAATACCCACCCAGAAGGGAGTGTCATACCAGAGCCAAGAGCTCACAGATGCCAGTTAGACCCTCACTGGGCAGCCACCTCCCACCTAATCTATACAGAGAATGGGCTTACATAAACCCAGTTTCCAGACACATTTGGGTCATTTCCACATGATTAAGAGTTCACTATAGTGAAGCCCCTTCCATGTCAAACTTCTGCAGAGAAGAGGCTGTGCTCATCTCCACTGAGGGCTCTAAATGATCTATGTAAATGGTGCCTCCTAAAGTAGCGCAGTGCACAACAAGAATAAGTGTATGGGGCAGCCCTGCTGCCCTAATCCACACCCCTTACTCCATAAGCTTTTCTGTCTGTTCCCTCCTTTTACCCTCCTCTTCACACCTTTCCTCTTCCCGGTCCTTAGCTATATTAAAACTATTTCTCCTTTACAGCCAGTCTCCCAGTCTTCCCCCAGTGTCTGCTGCCTCCTGGTATTCACACCTTGTATAATCACCTCCCACACTGTACAGAGTGATAGAACACTGTAAAAATAATGGTACGTGACTTCCAAGATCAGGTTGCAAAGACATTGTGGCTTCTGTCTTTGTCAGTTCTTCTCTCTCTCTTAAATCTCTTGTTCTGGAGGAAGCCATGTCATGAGAAACCCTATAATAAGATCCATCTAGCAAGGAACCGAAGCTTCCTTCCTTCCACTCACACGTGAGCGAGCTCGGGAACAGACTCTCCAGACAC
This sequence comes from Lynx rufus, assembly GCF_022079265.1. Classification (NCBI taxonomy): domain Eukaryota; kingdom Metazoa; phylum Chordata; class Mammalia; order Carnivora; family Felidae; genus Lynx; species Lynx rufus. The sequence continues at coordinate 196,210,083 of NW_025814834.1, read as the reverse complement.
AGGTAATCTTCAGGTGACTGTAGCCCTGGCTGACCCACAGCTAAGCTACTCCTGGATTTCTTCCCCAGAAACTATGAGATAATAAATGTTTGTTGTTTTAAGTCAGTAAGTTTTGGGTCACTTGTTATATAGCAGCAGAAAACTAATGCAGGCAAACTACATGTTGGGTTAAATCAGGTCAACTCCTCACAAAATCACCTCCATGTGCTATGCATGGATGTTCTGCCCCAACTTATATCAGAGATGGTTACAAGAAACAGCCATGTAAAATGTGCCACCAATTTTGCTGCACACTTGCTATTAAGCATACTGCTTACTGCTTCATTAACTTTGTGTTTCTCTTTGTAAGGAGCCATATGAGAAAAACTTTAAAAGTTTAGTACAAGATTTGCCTTTATTCAAATATTCATACCTCAATCCCTACAGTTGCAAGTTTGCTAGGGAAGCAAAAGTCTCCATTTATAATATTAGCCCTCCCTCCTTGGCATTTCTCCCACATTCACCCTAGGGTCTATTCCTTCCTATCCCGTAGAAGCTTTGCTGCTCTACCTCTCACTGGTTGACAGATGATCAATACACTGGGAATACAATGCAAACTGATTGCAAAGTATAATTGCAAATATTGCAGTGAAAGGGGGCAGAATTTCATAAAGTCCATGAAAGTGAAGTTGAAGAACTACTGACATCACGTGCAAAGGTTTGACAAATATGTATTTGGGAATTAGAGCAGTTAACAACTGAAGAGGGGAAAACAGCAAGGACGATGATACCATGAAGACTTTGAAAGAGATCAGTCTGAATATCAAAGGAATAAGAGAGGCTCTTGAGAAAATTGATAAAGTGCTCAAAGAGTTTTTGCAAAAATAACCCTTTTGATGATCGTGCTGCAAAAGTCAAACATGAATTTGAGAATGATATTTCATTCTATCATATACGTTTGTTGGGAAAATTCCACCGAAAAGGTCAGCCCATGCTTCACACTGTTCATTCAAAGAGCAGGTGGCTAGTTGTGTGTGCAACTTCAGTTCTGTTAAGTGTACAATAAAATAAACTTATTTTAATACTTTTTGTTTCACTTTTCTTTTTTTTTTTAATTTTTTTTTTCAACGCTTATTTATTTTTGGGACAGAGAGAGACAGAGCATGAACGGGGGAGGGGCAGAGAGAGAGGGAGACACAGAATCAGAAACAGGCTCCAGGCTCTGAGCCATCAGCCCAGAGCCTGACGCGGGGCTCGAACTCACGGACCGCGAGATCGTGACCTGGCTGAAGTCAGACGCTCAACCGACTGCGCCACCCAGGCGCCCCCTGTTTCACTTTTCAAGACGCAGTCTAGCAAAGCTCCTTTATAAATATTCACTGTGAAATTTCTGTCCCGTCTTTAAGAGCAATTTAAACAAGTCTTTTTCTACTTTCAAGAATACCAGGGTATCGAAGGCCAATGTCAGCAGAAGGAAAAAAAGTAAACTTGCCCTGAATAACTGGCCTGTGACCCCCTTTCTGATTATCTCAACTTTGCAACTCCCATACTTGACCTTTTGCCTGGACTTCCAGGAAGCTAATCACAATTCTACTCACAATTCCAGTATGAGGTTTTTCCCCACACCACCAAGCAATTCTCAGATATTAGCTGGGTGTCCCACAGTTCAACTGAATTCTGACACTGTCTACCTGGAGATCACTTCAGATCCCTCAGGTTAAGGGCTCAGTCCTATATAACTGCCCCCTGCTTCAGATGCCAATTGAAAATCCAGGTTATCAACTTGTGCTTCTGAATGACCGTCTAAAGATTGGAGGTTCCAGTGGCCCCACCCCTGGGTTCAATTAATTTGCTACAATGGCTCACAGAACTCAGAGAAATACTTTACTTACTAAGTTATTATAAAAGAATATAACTAAGGAACAGCCAGAAGGAAGAGATGCCCAGGGCAAGATACATGGGAAGGGCTGTGGAGCTTCCATGTCCTCTCTGGGTGTGCCTTTCTCCCAGCACCTCCACCTGTTTACCAACTTGAAGTTCTACAAACCCCCACCTTTGGGGGTTTTTATTAAAGGCTCCAGTGCATAGGTATGATTGCTTAAATCATTGGCCATTGGTGATTAATGCAACCTCTAGCACCTACACACTCCCCCAGAGGTCACTGGGGGTAGGACCAAAATTTCCAGCCTTAATTGCATGGTTGGTTTCCCAGAACCAAACCCCATCCTTAGATGCAGTCCCAAAGTCACCTCATTAACATAGTAAAGATCCTCCTTACTATGGGGGAGGATCTGAGACCTCCCCAGCCTACATCAGCCTACCACAAACTAGATTCTCTTCTATCAAGAGACGCTTGGTTTGGGAATGTACTTTTTCACTTCTCCCAAGCTCCACTTTCCCTTTTAACTACATAATTAGATTTTTTTTAATCTATGGCCTCTTTCTAATCAGCCTCCTGCCTTGGCATTTGCCCACAGAGCTTATAAGCAATACGAAGCACTGGGCTAGGTTAGGCCTTCACACAAATGCAATTGCACTTTTATTGCTGCCATAATTTTGAGTTGCTGAGTAATGAGATTGATTTCTCAAAGAAGTGAAAGGCAAATATGTGGCCACTCAGCAGCCAACTCTTATTTCTTTGTAATTTGGTGCTACCAAGGGCTAGGTTTTGTTTTTCCTCATTTCTGGTCATGGAAACCTCAACAGTTAAGAATTTCTGGGTAGCATTCTACAAGCTACACGTAGCCCTGTTTATTCTTTTGAAATTTTACATGGAGGGGCAGGACTTCCTGAAAGGTGTATAAGGAGCTTGGCAGACTCCCTCTCCAGCAAAACCACTATTTAACTGGTGAAAATTATTTTTAAAAAAATCAATTACCATCTCTAGAAATTGTCCTGAGGACATACAGCAAAGGGAGAAGTATTCTTTGAAGAAAATTTACTAAATTTCAGTAAGAATGATGACAGGCTTTGGCATTTTAGCCACAACTCCTTCCTTGTCCCCTACCCCATACCCCCATTATTATAGGAGCTCTACCCCAAGTCAGTGTGGCCAAAAGGAAGACAGCTTCCTCTCCCATCAGCTCCCAGTCTGGAGCTACTGCTTCATCTTGGCAGGGGTAAGCTACCAGGCTTTCCCATCCCCCTCCCAGCCTCAGGTTGCAGAAGTCCCCTTTGGGTTGATGCTGCAGAGAGTACCAGTCTCCCTTCCCTCATTCTACCCTCACCCCTAGGGCCGAAGCTCCACTCTAGGCACAGTAGGCCAAGACTACTGGAATCTCAACTGCTCCATTTCATTTCTCTTGTAAGGAAGAGGATCCATGTTACTAGAGATAAGGGACATTTTAGAACGAAAAAAAAATCTCAACTCATGAGAAAGATATGACAATTATGAATATACATGCATCTAATAACGGGGACCCAAAATACATGCAGCAAAAGCTGAGACAACTGAAGGAAAAAATAGACAATTCAACAATAATCTTTGGAGACCTCAATACTTTTCTTTCAATAATGGATAGAACAACTAGAAAGATACTCAATTAAAAAAAAAAGTAGGAGACCTTGACAACACTATAAACCAACTAGGCCTAAAAGACATTGATTGAACACACCACATAATGGAAATAGAATATACTTCTCACACACACGTGGAACATTCTCCAGCTATCATGCTGGACCACAGAATAAACTTCCATAATGAATCAATAGCAGAAATCAATAACAGAAGAAAATTTGAGAACTTCACAAATATATGTAAATTAAACAACATATTCCTAAATAACTAATGGGACAAAGAAGAAATCACAAGGAAAACTAGGAAATACCTTGAAAAGGAAAATGAACACACAAAATGCCAAAATGCATAGAATGTAGCTAAAGTAGCATTCAGAGGAAAATTGATAGCTGTAAACATATACTCAAAACTATAATAAAGTACTCAAATCAATAACCTAGTCTTCCACCTTAAGAAACTAGAAAAATAATGGGTCACCTGGGTGACTCAGTCAGTTAAGTGTCTAATTCTTGGTTTCATATCAAGTCATGATCTCATGGTTCATAGATCCAGCCCCATGTCAGGCTCCATGCTGGCAGCACAGAACCTGCTTGGGATTCTCTGTCTCCTCTCTCTGCCCCTCTCCTGCTTGCACTCTCCCTCTCTCTCTCAAAAATGAATAAGTAAGCATTTAAAAAGAAAGAAAGAAACTAGAAAAATAAGAGTAAACTAACCCAAAGGAAGCTGAAGAAAGGGAATAATAAAGACTAAGTGTGAAAGGTAAAATAGAATAGGAAAAAACATAGAGAAAATGAAAAAAATTGTTCTTTGAAAAGACTAACAAAATTGACAAAACTTTAGCTAGAGTGACCAAATGAAAAAAAGAGAGAAAACAAAATACCAAAATACTATATGGGGCACCTGGGTGGCTCAGTAGGTTAAGAGTCTAACTCTTGATTTTGGCTCAGGTCATAATCTCACAGTTTGTGAGTTCAAGCCCCACATGGGGCTCTGCACTGACAGTGAAGAGCCTGCTTGAAATTTTCACTCCTGTCTGTCCACTTTCCCTGTCCCTCCCCTGCTCTCATGCTCTCTCTCTCTCTCAAAATAAACTTTAAAAAAGAAGAATATAAAGTACTAAAATACTAAAACCAGGATATCACTACTGACCTTATGGAAATAAAAATAATTATAAAGGAGACCTGTTAATAACTGTATGCCAACAAATCAGATAAATTAGAAGAAATGGGAAATCCCTGGAAAGATGAAAATTATCAGAATTGACCCAAGAAGAAATAGAAAATCTGTAACAAGTAAGAGACTGAGTTAGTAATATTAAAACTCCCCAAAAGGAAAGCCCATGCCCAGATGGCTTCACTGTGAACTCTACCAAATACCCAAAAGAGAATCAACACCAAATTTTGAAATTTTCCAAAACCAGAAAAATAAAACTTACCAACTCATTTTACAAGGCCAGTATTATCCTGATACCAAAACAAAACAAAACAAAACAAAAACATCACATAAAGAAAAAAAACCCTACAGACCTCTTATGAATATACTTGCACAAATATTTAACAAAATACTAGCAAAATGATTCCAGCAACATATGAAAAGGATTATATACCATGACCAAGTGAAATTTATCCCAAGAATGTACATTGTTTTAATATCTGAAAATCATTTCATTTAATACACCATATTAATAGAATAAAGAACAAAAAATTATTTCAAAAGATGCAGGAAAAGAATTTGATGGAGTCCAATTTCCTTTCATAATAAAAAGATTTGAGAAATAGTGGATAGAAAAAATAAAAGAAATTGTGGAGAGAAGGAAACTTCTTCCACTTGATAAGCCACCTAAGAAAAACCCACAATTAGCACACATTTAATGGCGAACATCTGACTGCTTTTCTCCTAATATTAGGAATAAGACCAGGATGTCCTGTCTTGTTACTTCTATTCAATATTGCACTGGGGCTTCTAAGGTTTTAGTCAATATGATTAGGCAAGAAAAGGAAATAAAAGTCATCCACATTGAAAAGGAAGAAGTCAAACTGTCTCTATTTTGGATGACATGGCTTTGTATCTAGAAAATCCTAAGGAATCCACTAAAAAAAACTTTTAGAATTAATAAAGTTCAGCACTGCATGATCAATTTATCAAAATAAGTTGTATTTATGTACACTGGCAATAAACAATTTGAAAAATGAATTTAAGGAAACAATTCCCTTTAGAACAGCATGAAAAAAATAAAATAAGAATAAATTTAACAAAAGTTCAGGACTTACACATTGAAACTATAAAATATTGTTGAAATAAATTTAAAAAGATCTAAATAAATGGAAAGACATCCTATGTTAATGGACTGGAAGGCTTAATACTGTTCCTATCAAAATCCCAACTTCCTTTTTTGAAGAAATGGAAAAGCTGATTTTCAAATTTATGAAGATTTCCAAGGGATTCAGAATAGCTAAAACAATCTTGAAAAAGAATAAATTTGGAAGAATTCACACTTCTCGATTTCGCAACTTGCCACAAAATTACACTATAATCAAGTCAGTGTGGTGCTGGCATAAGGATAGCCATATAGCTCAATGGAATTGAACTGAGATACTAGAAATAAACCCTTATATTTATGGCCAATTGACTTTCAATAAAAGTGCCAAGACAATTCAATGGAAAAAGAACAATCTTTCAATAAATGGAGCTAGGACAACAGGATATCCACATGCATATAATGAATTTGAACCCCTACCTCAATTATACACAAAAATTACTTCAAACTGGATCATAGGCTTAAATATGAGTGCTAACTTATAAAACTCTTAGACTAAAACATAGGATAAAATCTGTGACTTCAAGTTAAATAATGGTTTCTAAATCCCATAACAAAAGTCTAAGCAACAAAAGAATAAAAAGATAAATTGGACTATACCAATATTAAAAACTTTTGTGCTGCAAATGATACCACCAAGAAAGTGAAAAGATAACCCACATAATAAAGTAAACTATTTGCAAATCATATGCCTAGTAAGAGATGTGTATTCAGAATATTTTTTTCAAGGGAGGAGTTAAGATGGCAGAACAGCATGGAAGCTTTTTGTGTGTCCTGTGTCCATGAAATATAGCCAGACCAACACTAAACCATCCTACACACCTAGAAAACTGACTGGAGGATTAACACAACAATCTGCACAACCTGAACCACAGAATTCAGCAGGTACACAGCATGGAGAGCTGAACTTGGGGAGGGAGAAGCTGTGAAAGGTAGGGAACTGCTTTTGCAGGCAGAGAGAGGATGGAGACTGGGGAAGGGGGGAGAATACGGGAAAAGCACCCCTCCCCAAAAGCAGCTGGAGAGAAAGTGGAAAATTGGAAACAGCACACAGACTAAACTAAAAAGGGAGAAAGGAGAAAGGAGGGGGTTTAAATTCCATTGAGACTGTAAACAAGGGGAGCCCAAGGCTGGACCTCCACAGCTCAATACCTGGTGGTGCTCTGGTGGGAAGGGTGAATCCCCAGGAACAGAGTGGAATCTGGGAGGTTCTTGGGCCACACGGGGAAAAGTGGTTCCACTGCTGGAAGGACATTTGGTACAGACTGTTGAATCCACCTGGTACCAGCAGACCCCGGAAGGCAGCCACATTCACTGGTGCTGGGACAAGGTCATTAAGGGTGAAGCCTGGTGCCAGATGTGTGTTGTGATTTTCCATAATCCCTGAAACGCTGCTGCTACACTGTTTCATGAACATTTTCTGGGGCGGGCTGGCTCCTGACTGCAGTCTCGGGGCACCGGAAACAACAGGGTCCAGCGGGCGTTCCTGGGTGCAGCCGATATTCAGCCATTGCTCATTCAGTCATTGCTCGGTGAGACGCTCCCACAAAGGGGCAGAACAGGTCAAAGCCGCAGTCCTTCAGAAGTAAGGGGCCGGGGAAAACAACCACATCTGAGACAAAACTTGGGAGAGAGGTACTTCCTGGGGCCTGGTCACAGACAGTGAAAAACCTGGGAGTGGACAAGAGCTGAAGACAGAGGATGGGTGCACAATTGCTGATCCAGGAGAACAGACTGGGTAGCTGGGTGGTGCCATTTTCACTGCTCCCGCGCATGTGCATACGCACCTATGAGCACTGCAAGAATCCACCCCTGTAGGCTAGCAGCGCCATCTAGTGGAGAGCAGAGCTGTTACACTAAGCCCCGCCCAACTGGGCCAACTTAGCTCTTCAAGAACACTAGTCTCACCACCGGCTTAATTTATGGACTATAAAGAGCCACATAGACTGACTTCTAGGGGAAAACGAAGCAATTTCAGTCCTACTTCAATCTGTTAGCAGGTTCATCTATTCAATATTCTTTCTCTTTTTCTGTTGTTTTTTTCTTTTTCCTTTTTCTCTTTTACAATTCTTTTTCTTGAATACAGAAAGAGACAAAATGCATTTTTATTTTTAATTTTTATCAAAAATATCTTTCTTTAATTTTTATTACTCTATTTTTTACTTTTGTGTAATTTTTTCAAATTCTACTTTACTTCCATCATTATATTTTAGCCTACTACAGTGTATTCACTTTTTCAAATTTTCAAACGATTTTTTTCTTTTTTATCTTTTTTCTGTTTAGTTTCTTTTCTTTTTTCTTAAATACAGAAAATGAAAAAATTCATATTTATTTTAATTTTTATTAAAAATATTTTTCTTTAATTTTTTCTACTATATTCTTTACTTTTGTGTATATTTTTTCAAATTCTAGTTTACCCCCATCATCTCATTTTAGTCTACTAAATGAATTTAGTCTACTAAATGAATTGAGAATTTTTCAAATTCTCAAACGATTTCCTTTATTTTTCTAACCCCCCTTTTTTTTCTAATCTGTCAAACCACTTTCAACACCCAGACCAAAACACACCTAGAAATAGCATCATCTATTCGATTTGTGTGTGTGTGTTTAATTTTTAATTTTAATATTTTTTAATTTTAATTTTTTTAGTTTCAATTTTTCTACCTCATTAATTCCTTTTCTCCCTTCAAAATGATAAAATGAAGGAATTCACCCCAAAAGAAAGAGCATGAAGAAACGACAGCCAGGGATTTAACCAACATAGATACAAGCAAGATGTCTGAACCAGAACTTAGAATCACAATAATAAGAATACTAGCTGGAGTCAAAAATAGATTAGAATCCCTTTCTGCAGAGATGGAAGAAGTAAAAAATAGCCAGAATGAAATTTAAAATGCTATAACTGAGCTACAATCACGGATGGATGCAGCGGCGGCAAGGATTGACGAGGCAGAACAGAGAATCAGCGATATAGAGGACAAACTTATAGAGAATAATGAAGCAGAAAAAAAGAGGGAGATTAAGGCAAAAGAGCACAATTTAAGAATTAGAGAAATCAGTGACTCATTAAAAAGGAACAACATCAGAATCATAGGGGTCCCAAAAGAGGAAGAGGGAGAAATAGGGGTAGAAGGGTTATGTGAGCAAATCATAGCAGAAAATTTTCCTAACCTGGGGAAAGACACAGACATCAAAATCCAGGAAGCACAGAGGACCCCATTAGATTCAACAAAAACAGACCATCAACAAGGCATATCATAGTCAAATTCACAAAATACTCAGGCAAGGAGAGAATCATGAAAGGAGCAAGGGAAAAAGAAGTCCCTAACCTAAAAGGGAAGACAGATCAGGTTTGCAGCAGACCTATCCACAGAAACATGGCAGGCCAGAAAGGAGTGGCAGGATATATTCAGTGTGCTGAATCAGAAAAATATGCAGCCAAGAATTCTTTATCCAGCAAGGCTGTCATTCAAAATAGAAGGAGAGATAAAAAGTTTCCCAGACAAACAAAAATTAAAGGAGTTTGTGACCACTAAACCAGCCCTGCAAGAAATTTTAAGGGGGACTTTCTGAGGGGAAAAAAAGATGAAAAAGTGTATATATAACAAAAGATTAGAAAGCACCAGAGAACACCACCAGAAACTCCAACTCCACAAGCATCATAATGGCAATAAATTCATATCTTTCAGTACTCACTCTAAACGTCAGTGGACTCAATGCTCCAATCAAAAGACATAGGATAACAGAATGGATAAGAAAACAAGATCCATCTATATGCTGTTTACAAGAGACCCACTTTAGACCTAAAGACACCTTCAGATTGAAAATAAGGGGATGGAGAACCATCTATCATGCTAATGGTCAACAAAAGAAATCCAGAGTAGTCATACTTATATCAGACAATCTAGACTTTAAAATAAATACTGTAACAAGAGATGAAGAAGGGCATTATAGCGTAATTAAGGGGTCTATCTGCCAGGAAGACATAACAATTGTAAATACTTATGCGCCAAATGTGGCAGAACCCAAATATATAAATCAATTAATCACAAACATAAACTCATCAATAGTAATACCATAATAGTAAAAGACATCAACACCCCACTCACAGCAATGGACAGATCATCTAATTTAAAAAAAATCAATAAGGAAACAATGGCTTTGAATGACACACTGGACCAGATGGACTTAACAGATATATTCAGAACATTTCATCCTAAAGCAGCAGAATATACATTCTTCTCCAGTGCACATGGAACGTTCTCCAGAATAGACCATATACTGGGACACAAATCAGCTCTAAGTAAGTACAAAAAGATCAAGATCATACCGTGCATATTTTGAGACCACAACGCTATGAAACTTGAAATCAACCACAAGAAAAAATTTGGAAAGGTAGCAAATACTTGGAGACTGAAGAACATCCTACTAAAGAATGAATGGGCTAACCAAGCAGTTAAACAGGAAATTAAAAAGTATATGGAAGTCAATGAAAATGATAACACTACAACCCAAAACTTGTGGGACGCAGGAAAGGCAGTCATAAGAGGAAAGTATATAGCAATCCAGGCCTTCCTAAAGAAGGAGGAAAGATCCCAGATACACAATCTAGCTTACGCCTTAAGGAGCTGGAAGAACAGCAAATAAAACCCAAAACCAGCAGAAGACAGGAAATAATAAATTTTAGAGCAGAAATTAATGCTATCAAAACCAAAAAAACAGTAGAACAGATCAATGAAACCAGAAGCTAGTTCTTTGAAAGAATTAACAAAATTGATAAACCACTAGCCAGTTTGATCAAGAAGAAAAAGGAAAGAACCCAAATAAATAAAATCAAGAATGAAAGAGGAAAGATCACAACCAACACAACAGAAATAAAAACAATAATAAGAGTATATTATGAGCAATTATATGCCAATAAAATGGGCAATCTGGAAGAAATGGACAAATTCCTAGAAATATATACACTACCAAAACTGAAACAGGAAGAAATAGAAAATTTGAACAGACCCATAACCAGTAAGGAAATCCAATTAGTAATAAAAATCTGCCAAAAAACAAAGAGTCCAGGGCCAGATGGCTTTCCAGGGGAATTCTACCAAACATTTAAGGAAGACTTAACACCTATTTTCTTGAAGCTGTTCCAAAAAATAAAAATGGAAGGAAAACTTCCAAACTCTATGAAGCCAGCATTACCTTGATTCCAAAACCAGAGACCCCACTAAAAAGGAGAACTATAGACCAATTTCCCTGATGAACATGGATGCAAAAATCCTCAACAAGATATTAGCCAACCAGATCCAATAATACATTAAAAAAATTATTCACCACAACCAAGTGGGATTTATACCTGGAATGCAGGGTTGGTTCAATATCCACAAAACAATTAATGTGATTCATCACATCAATAAAAGAAAGGACAAGAACTATATGATCCTCTCAATAGATGCAAAAAAAGCATTTCACAAAATACAGCATCGTTTCTTGGTAAAAACCCTCAAGAAAGTAGGGATAGAAGGATCATACCTTGAGATTGTAAAAGCCATATATGAACGACCCAAAGCTAATATCATCCTCAATGGGGAAAAACTGAGAGCTTTCCCCCTAAAGTCAGGAACAAGACAGGGATGTCCACTCTTGCCACTGTTATTCAACATAGTATTGGAAGTCTTAGCCTCTGCAATCAGACAACACAAAGAAATAAAAGGCATCCAAATCGGCCAGGAGGAGGTCAAACTTTCACGTTTCACAGATGACATGATACTCTATATGGAAAACCCAAAAGATTCCACAAAAAAACTGCTAGAATTGATTCATGAATTTAACAGAGTTGCAGGATATAAAATCAATGCACAGAAATCAGTTGCATTCCTATACACCAACAATGAAGCAACAGAAAAAGAAATCAAGGAATCGATCCCATTTACAGTTGCACCAAAAACCATAAAATACCTAGGAATAAATCTAACCAAAGAGGTGAAAAATCTACACACTGAAAATGATAGAAAGCTTATGAAAGAAATTGAAGAAGACACAAAAAAATGGAAAAAGATTCCATGCTCCTGGATAGGAAGAACACATATTGTTAAAATGTAGATACTACCCAAAGCAATCTACATATTCAATGCAATCCCTATCAAAATAACACCAGCATTCTTCACAGAGCTAGACCAAATAATCCTAAAATTTGTATGGAACCAGAAAAGACCCCGAGTAGCCAAAGCAATCTTGAAAAAGAAAACCAAAGCAGGTGGCATCACAATCCCAGACTTCAAGCTATACTACAAAGCTGTAATCATCAAGACAGTATGGTAATGGCACAGGAACAGACACTCAAATCAATGGAACAGAATAGAGAACCCAGAAAAGGACCCACAAACGTATGGCCAACTAATCTTTGACAAAGCAGGAAAGAATATCCAATGGAATAAAGACAGTCTCTTCAGCAAGTGGTGCTGGGAAAACTGGACAGCGACATGCAGAAGAACAAACCTGGACCACTTTCTTAAACCATACACAAAAATAAACTCAAAATGGATGAAAGACCTAAATGTAAGACGGGAAGCCATCAAAATCCTCGAGGAGAAAGCAGGCAAAAACCTCTTTGACCTTGCCCGCAGCAACTTCTTAGTCAACACATCTCTGGAGGCAAGGGAAACAAAAGCAAAAATGACCTATTGGGACCTCATCAAAATAAACACTTTGCACAGTGAAGGAAACAATCAGCAAAACTAAAAGGCAACCAACAGAGTGGGAGAAGATATTTGCAAATGACATATCAGATAAAGGATTAGTATCCAAAATCTATAAAGAACTCAAACTCAACACCGAAAAAACAAATAATCCAGTGAAGAAATGGGTGAAAGACATGAATAGACATTTCTCCAAGGAAGACATCCAGATGGCCAACCAACACATGAGAAAATGCTCAACATCACTCATCATCAGGGAAATACAAATTAAAACCACAATGAGATACCACTTTACACCTATCAGAATGGTTACCATTAACAACTCTGGCAACAACAGATGTTGGCGAGGATGCGGAGAAAGAGGATCTCTTTTGCATTGTTGGTGGGAATGCAAGCTGGTGCAGCCACTCTGGAAAACAGTATGGAGGTTCCTCAAAAAGTAAAAATAGAACTACCCTACGACCCAGCAATTGCACTACTAGGCATTTATCCATGGGATACAGGTGTGCTGTTTTGAAGGGACACATGCACCCCCATGTTTATAGCAGCACTATCAACAATAGCCAAAGTATGGAAAGAGCCCAAATGTCCATCGATGAATAAAATGGATAAATAAAATGTGGTATATATATATATATATATATATATATATATATATATATACACACACACACACACACACACACACATATATATACAATTGAGTATTACTCAGCAATCAAAAAGAATGAAATCTTGCCATTTGCAACTACATGGGTGGAACTGGAGGGTATATGCTATGTGAAATTAGTCAGAGAAAGACAAAAATCATATGACTTCACTCATATGAGGACTTTAAGAGACAAAACGGATGAACATAAGGGAAGGGAAACAAAAATCATATAAAAACAGGGAGGGGGACAAAACAGAAGAGACTCACAAATGCAGAGAACAAACTGAGGGTTGATGAGGGGTTGTGGGAGGGGGGAGGGGCTAAATGGGTAAGGGGCACTAAGGAATCTACTCCTGAAATCATTGTTGCACTATATGCTAACTAATTTGGATGTAAATTTTAAAAAATAAAAAATTAAATTAAAAAAAAGAATATTTTTTTCAAACTCCTTCAGCTCAACAATAGAAAAAAACCCACATTTTTAAATGGGCAAGGGATCCAAATACACATTTCTCCAAGGAAGATACACAAATAACCAATGAGTGCATAAAAAGACGTTTAACATTATTAGTCACTAGGGAAATGCAAATCAAAACCACAACGAGATACCACTTCACACACACTAGGATGGCCATAATTAAAAAGACAAGCAATAACAAACGTTGGCAAGGATGTGGGGAATTAGAACCCTCATACACTGATGGTGGGATTTTAAAATGGTGCACCCACTTTGGAAAACAGTTTGGCTGTTCCTCAAATGTTAAATATAATGTTTCCATGTGACTCAGCAATTCTACTCCTAGACATACACCCAAGAGAAATGAAAACAGGCATCCACACAAACACTTTTACAGAAATCTTCATGGCAGCTTTAGTCATAATAGCCCAAAAGTGGAGACAATCGTAATGTTTATCAACGGATGAATGGATAAATAAAAACTGATATATCTATACAATGAAATATTATTCCACAGTCAGAACAAGTAATGTACTGATAAATGCTACTACATGTGTGTGCATGAAAGAAGCCAGTCACAGAGACCACATATTTATATAAAATATCCATTTTTGTAAAATGTCCAGAAATGTCCAGAATAGGGTAATCTGTATTTAGAGAAAGTATATTAGTGCTAGACCAGGGCTGGAGTTAGGGGTGGGAGGAAATGGGGAGTGACTGCTAATGGGCATTAAGTTTATTTGAGGGACACAAAAAAAATCTCTAAAATTAGATGGTGGTAATACTTATGACTCAATAAACCTGTTTTAAAATTATCATGGTTCATGGATAGGAAGACGCAATTTTGTTATCAGTTCTTCCCAACCTGAGCTATAGATTCAACACAATCCTAGTCAAAGTCCAAGCAAGTTATTTTGTGCCTTTCAATAAATGCATTCTGAAGTTTCTATGGAGAAGCAAAAGACCAAGGACAGCCAACATAGTATTGAAGGAGAAGAACAAAGTCAGAGAATGACACTACTTGCCTTAAAGACTTACTATATAAAGCTACAGTAATCAAGACTACGTGGTATTGGTGAGAGAATAGATAGACTAATAGAACAAAATAGAGAGACCAGAAATAGATCTACGCAAAAATAGCCAACTGATCTTTGACAAAAGAGCAAAGGCAGTTCAGTGGAGAAAGGACAGTCTTTTCAACAAATGGTGCTGGAAAAACTGGATATCCACATGCAAAAAAAAAAAAAATTTAGACACAGACTTAAATCGTTTGCAAAAATTGACTCAAAATGGATCATAGACATAAAAGTAAAGCACAAAACTACAAAACTCCTAGAAGATAGCAGGAGAAAACCCAGGTGTCCTTGCACTTGGAGATGACCTTTTAGATATAACACCAAAAGCATGCCCCATGAAGGAAAAAAAAAATGTATCACTGAGACTTCATTAAAATTAAAGATCTCTGCTGTACAAAAGACACTGTTAAGAGAATGAAAACACAAGCCAAATTTTGCGAAATATATACCTGATAAGTGATTTGTATCTGAAATATTCAAAGAACTCTTAAAATTCAACAATAAGTAAACAAACTACCCAAATAAAAATGGATGAAAGACCTGAACAAACCTCACCAGATAAGCATATGAAAAGATGCTCAATATCACATGTCATTAGGGAATTGCAAATTGAAACAAGATACCAGGGCACACCTATTACAATGGGAAAAATCCAAAATACTGACAACACTAAATAATGACAAGGATGTAGAGCAATAGAAATGCTCATTGATGGTAGGAATGTAAAATGGCACAGCCACTTTGGAAGACAGTTTAGTAGTCTCTTTCCAGACTAAAGACACTCTTAACCTATGATCCAACAATTGTACTCCTCGGTGTTTACTCAAATGGGTTGAAAATGTATGCACACACAAATGTTTATAGGATCTTTATTCATAATTGCTGAAACAATAAAGATGCCTTTCAACAGGTGAATGGATAAACAAACTATGGTACAGCCAAACAATGGAATATTATTCAATGATAAAAAGAAATGAGATATGGGGTGCCTGGCTGGCTCAGTTGATAGAACATGCGACTCTTTTTTTTTTTTTTTTTTTTAGAACATGTGACTCTGGATCTTGCAATCGTAAGTTTGAGCCCCATGTTGGGTATAGAGATTACTTAAAACTAAAGTCTTAAAAAAAGAAAAGAAAAGAAAAGAAAAGAGATATTAAGACATGAAAAAACATGGAAGGACCTTAATTCATGTTGCTAAGTGAAAGAAGCCAGTCTTTAAAAGTCTACATACTATCTGGTTCCAACTAAATGATATTCTGGAGAAGGCAAAACTATGGAGATAGTAAAAAGATCACGGGTTGCCAGGAGTTTGAGGAGAGGAAGGGATGAATAGGTAGAGCACAGGGGATTTTTAGGGCAGTGAAACTATTCTGTATGAAGCTATAATGGTGGATACATGCCATTATACATTTGTTGGAACCTGCAGACTAAACAACACAAAGAGTGAATCTTGATACAAATTATGGGCTTTAGTTTAAAATAATGTATAAATAATGGGTCATCAATTGTAACAAATGTATTGAACTAATGCAATACATTAATAATAGGGGAAACTGGAGATGGGGAAAGGGGATATACAGGAACTCTGTACTTTCTGCTCAATTTTTCTATAAACCAAAATAGTTCTAAAAAATAAAGTATATTAATTTTTTTTAAAGTTACCCAGTTACTTATGTGCAGTCCTGTTGCACATCACCAAGCACACAAAGATTCTTTATTCTTCAGAGCTAGCATTTGCTCATGTCACTTTCCATAAGGAAATAAGTAAATATATTATTTTTAAAAAATAAATTGTCATGTCATGTTTGGTGCATCCAAAAAATACATATAACCAACATGTGAGTTATATACCATGTTAATCAGGTGACTACCCACTTAAAAATTAGAATATCATCAGTATTGTTGCATCCACAAATATGCTCCTCCCATATCCCATCTCCTTCCTTCCCTCAAAGAGAATAATCTTTTTCCTGAACTGTGTTTGCCATTCCTTTGCATCTTAAGAGCCAGCAACTCTGGTTTTTGGAAGGCCACTCTGGAGCCTCACTGCCTAGGTCACTGTTATTGTGACAGGCAGATTCTAAAATGTCACCCCCACCCCAGTGATTCTGGCCAGCTGGTATCTATGCCTTGTGTAATCTCCTTCCCTTGAGTGAGAACTGGATGTAAAGACTCGATTCTCTTCTGAAGGTAATGTAGTGATGGGATATCACTTCCAAGATTGGATTGCAGAAAGATTCTAGCAGCTGTCTTGCTCACTCTTTCTTTTTCTCTTGAGCGCCCTCATAGAAGCCAAGAGCCATGTTTTAAGCTGTCCTCATGGAAAGGTCTACATGGCAAGAAACTGAGAGAGAACTTCAGTCCAACAAGCCCAAGGACCTGAATCCTGACAACAGGCCCATGAATGTGCTTGGAAATGGATCCTCCTCTAACTGAGCCTTGAGATAAGTTTCAGTTCTGGCAGACACCTTGACTGTAGCCTTATGAAAAACCCTGAGCCAGAGGACCTAGCCAAGCCACACCTAGATTTCTGACCCACAGAACATGTGAGATAAATTGTATTGCTTTAAGCTGCTCAATTCAGGAATCATTTGGTATGCAACAATAAGCAAATGATATGGCAATAGCTATGTCATAGCTATTAGCTATGATATGGATATTAGCTATGTGGTCTTGGGCTAATAACTTCTGTGCCTCAGTTTCACAGCTATGAAATAGGGATAATAATAATGATATATCCTGGGATATCTGAAGAGGATAATAGAAGTTAATACATAAAAGGATTAAAATAGTAAGTGCTCAGTAAATGTTAGCTATCTCTTTTTGTTACATGATGTATGTATAGATTCTTCATTAAATATGTGTCCAAGACCCAATTTTTCCTCACTGAAGCACAATTACACACTGCTGATGCTGGAATACTAGAAAAGGAGCTATGAGTCTGCATTAGGTATGGCTGTTTATAGGAAGTCTTTTTTTTTTTTTTTTTTTGGAGGTAGGGAGCTTTAGAACTGGCTTTAGAAACCAATCCTTCACTGACTCACTGACAAGATGCAACTTATCAGAGTTTGTCTAAACTGACTATATTTAATGTTCAGAGGGCTCCTGTGTCAAGAACTTGGTGAGTCTGCTAAGACATTTATGTTGCAGAGAGGGAGTCCATATTCCTGTTCAACCTCTTGTTTTCCTGACTGACAAACACAGGTCATTGTAACTTCTTACGGGCTAGATCAACCATTCTTCTGGGGGCATTTCTAGGTCATCTCAGAACAGAGATGACAAAAGCAATACACAGGGATCTGAGTGCAGACATGCAGAAGTTGAACAAGATATAGAGATGTGTATTTCCAAAACTTAATGATTTACTTATTCTTCAGTCATTGATTTATCCCTACTGATTTATGCCAGGCACTGTGTTAGTCCATTGGGTTCAATACCAAATTTAGGGGCATTGGTTAGGATTTGGGGATTCATACAGATCACTTAAGTGTAGGGGTCTGGAGTCCTATCTACTTGGGTTAACTATTCTTTCTTTCCCCAAGATTGGGTTCCATTAGTCCATTTTCCTGTATTTCTGCCTCTGTTAAGCTGGGATTCCTGGAAACCCACTCTCTCTTAGAATGGTGTTTCTAGGCTAGCTTGATGGTATGAGTCACATGGGTGCTTACCAAGTGCAGATCCCCAGGTCTCATTCAAGACCTTTTGAATCCATGTCTCCTAGGGGAGAGTCTGAAATCGACTTTAACAAGCACCTCCAGGTAATTTTTATCATCAGTGAAATTTGGGAAACATTGTCTAAGAAAATTTTACTTTCATCTTTCTGGGCTAGTGAATAACTGCCTGTGGCAGACATCACTAATTGATCACAGAGATTCTTTCATACTGAACCTGGCTAAGGCCTCAGAACCCTTAACAAACACTTGAGGCAGCTGCTATTCATCAGGTAGAATTACACTGGAGATGAAATGTAATTGCCAGCCCTACCCTAGTTTATATGTATTCATGTGCTGTTGACATTTTCCTGATCTGTTGATGATAGAAATGCAAGAAGTGCAGGTGCAGAGACTAGGGAAGAACCCAGCTCCATCTGAGACTTTGTGCTCATAACTGGTTGACACCTCCACAGATACATGT
The DNA here is from genome assembly GCF_022079265.1 of Lynx rufus. Taxonomy (NCBI): domain Eukaryota; kingdom Metazoa; phylum Chordata; class Mammalia; order Carnivora; family Felidae; genus Lynx; species Lynx rufus. Next base: position 196,191,259 of record NW_025814834.1, on the reverse strand, counting down.
CTTCAGAGAGAGGTCAAAGGTCCTTACCATGGGCATTTTCCTCCTGTTTCTCCAGATAATAGGCCCACCTGGCCATAGGGTATGGTAGACAAATGGTGCTGTGAGTATATCTACTTGCTGTCCTGAGAGGAGAGTAGGAAAATGTGAGGTGGGGGAAGGTTTTGTAGGCTTTTAAAAACTTTTGTAAGTCTTGATCAAAATAGAGCCCTTTGAATGGAGCTTAGCTGCCTGTGATGGTGCAGGTCCATACAACTTCTCTGATTTCTGGGAATCACAGTGTCTCTATTGATGATGGAACTAGGCCAGACCAGGACCAGGTAACAGAATAAGAGCTTCTGCCCTCAAAAGACACTGAGGTTAGTGGAGGGGACAAATAAGCAGGAAATTATAATGTTGCAGAATGGGATGCCCATTAGGAACCACAGGGAACCATGAGGGCAGAAAGCACAGAGAGACTAACTCTGTCCTTGAGTGGGGAGCAGGGGAAGACAAAAGAAGTGTGGATACAGAAGAAGTGATTCTAACAGACTCTATTAGAGAAGTAGGAGTTTTCCCCACAGGGTAGCTGGGGAGTGAGAAATGTGTTCCAGCAAAACATCTGCACAGAGGCCTATAACCACTCATTTCTGGGAGTCAGTAGAAAGAAGCAACATGGCTGCAGGGCCATGTGTACTTGGCTAGGGGAAAGAGTGGGGAGAGCAGGGTATGGCTACCCATGGGGCTGGAAAAAGTAGCTGACCTATCCAAGAGAAAAGACTTTATGGTAATGCCATTTATGGCTTCCTACTTGAACACCTGCAACCTATCAAGTCATTCTAGAGGAACGTGCCAGTGCATAAATCTACACACATAGAGCCTCCATTGAGCCTTTGTTGCCTCCCTCTTAAATATGAATGGCAACAAAATTCACCATGTGTTTGAGGAACCACTCTATTGTGGGAGGAAAGACTAACATAAGCAAACAGGAAAAAATATCACAGGAAATAGCAACAATAGAGAAAGGGGGAAAATAACAATCCTGTTAACTGATATTCTCAGAGATATGGGGGGGGAAATATTGTTTCCTTAAACAAGAATATATAATTATTTAAAGAAGAATTAATAAAAATGGGATCTTAAAATTTTTAAATGTAACATAAATAAATAATTCAATGAAATGATTGTAAGAATAAATTAAGAGAACCTCCAAAGACAAGCACAGAACTCCAAACAATGGAAAATTGGAGAAAATGTAAGAAGTGATAATGTCTTGGAATGCAATCTGATGCAGCCACTCTGGAAAACAGTGTGGAGGTTCCTCAAAAAACTAAAAATAATACTGCCCTACGACCCAGCAATTGCACTACTAGGCATTTATCCACGGGATACAGGTGTGCTGTTTCAAAGGGACACATGCACCCCCATGTTTATAGCAGCACTATCAACAATAGCCAAAGTATGGAAAGAGCCCAAATGTCCATTGATGGATGAATGGATAAAGAAAATGTGGTATATACATACAATGGAGTATTACTCGGCAATCAAAAAGAATGAAATCTTGCCATTTGCAACTATGTGGATGGAACTGGAGGGTATTATGCTAAGTGAAATTAGTCAGTCAGAGAAAGACTAAAATCATATGACTTCACTCATGTGATGACTTTAAGAGACAGAACAGATGAACATAAGGGAAGGGAAACAAAAATCATATAAAAACAGGGAGGGGGACAAAACAGAAGAGACTCATAAATATGGAGAACAAACTGAGAGTTATTGGAGAGGTTGTGGGAGGGGGGTGGGCTAAATGGGTAAGGTGCACTAAGGAATCTACTCCTGAAATCATTGTTTCACTATATGCTAACTAATTTGGATGTAAATTTTAAAAAATAAAAAAATTAAATTAAAGAATTAATTAATTAATTAATTAAAAAGAAAAAAAAAGGAAACAATTATAGAACCTGAAAAAAAAAGTGATAATGCCTAGGAGGAGAGCCAATATCTGAATAGCAGAAGTTACAGAAAGAGAGAAACCAAGAGGGGAAGCTATTGAAGCAATAAATCCAGACATGAGTTTCCAGATCAAAAGGGCCACCAAGTTCCAGAACAAAGAATGAAAAACATCCCTCACTCACTGATATTCAACCAATCAGGAGGAAGAACAACATAAGTCTTCCCAACATCAGCACAGCAGGCTAGAAACAATGGTGAGATATGTTCAAAATCCTGAGGGGCAGGGAGATGGATGATTTCATTCTACACGTTTATATTCAGCCCAACGATTGATCAAGTATGAGGATAGTATAGAAAATCATCTCACACATACAAGATCTCAAGAATATTGCCTCCCCTATGAACCCTTACTCAGAAAGCTACTGAAGGATGCTCTCCACAGAGACAAGGGAGTAAATCAAGAAAGATGAAGCCCAGGATCCAGAATTTAATACAGGAGAAAGCCAAAGAAATTCCCAATTCGATGATGAAGGGAAGTTCCAGGATGAAAGATGAATAGCAGAACAAGTTGGAGTGGGCAGACCAAGAAAAGAATTAAACCAATATGTAATTTTATATATGTCAACATATTTAAGAGAAAATCATAATTCTGCCAGAGAGCTCAAGGATGAAGTCCTGATAGATACATAGAAAACAAAGTAAATGACAATTCAGGGCAATTACAACCCAAGAGAACCAACAAAGTTGTATGAGAAAGAAAATATAATCATGGTACACTGTGTATCTCAGGCTGAGAATAATATCATAATAACATAAATACTGAATACTAATATTACACAAAAAATGATGATATAATCATTTTGGGAGGATGGAAGGAAATGTGTTTGTGGGAGATAAGAGAGCTAAATCGTCTTACATAAAAAGAAGTTAATAAATGATAAATATTTTAAAAAAACAGTAGAGTAAACATGCTATTTAAATTATGGAGTTAATACTGAAAGAAAACAGCTAAAAGAGTTGCCCGGGAGAGACAGAATCTGGAGAAAGGAAGAGTTCTTCCTTCACTCCAAAGCCTTATATAGATATCTATTCTTTTAAATTAAGTTCATGAGGGGCGCCTGGGTGGTGCAGTCGGTTAAGCGTCCGACTTCAGCCAGGTCACGATCTCGCGGTCCGTGAGTTCGAGCCCCGCGTCAGGCTCTGGGCTGATGGCTCGGAGCCTGTTTCTGATTCTGTGTCTCCCTCTCTCTCTGCCCCTCCCCCGTTCATGCTCTGTCTCTCTCTGTCCCAAAAATAAATAAACGTTGAAAAAAAAATTTAAATTAAGTTCATGAAATTTAGATATGGACACCATGTTAGATGACAGCATTGAATGAAAGTGGTATCTCTTAGTCATGATAATGGTATTATGTTTATATAGGAGAACACCTTTAGTTCTCAGAAGATCCATGACAGAGTATTTAGAGATAAAGCAGTACAATGTCTGCTTTTAAATCCTTCAAAAAGAAAATAAGATGATAGATGGATAAGAAAATAAAGAAATGTGTGGGAGCCTAGGTGGCTCAGTTGGTTGAGATGCCAACTCCTGATTTCTGCTCAGATCATGATCTCACTGTCATGGGATCGAGACCCATGTCGGGCTCCATGCTGAGCTTGGAGCCTGCTTAAGATTCTTTCTCTTTCCCTCTGCCCCTCTCCCCCACTTTCTCTCTCTCTCTCTCTCTCTCTCTCTCTGTCTCCAAAATAAATTTGAAAAAAAAGAAAAGTAATGTGACAAAATGTAATTAGTGAATCTAGATAAAAGATATATAGATGTTCATTGTACTTTTCTTTCAACGTTTGTGTCATTTAAAAAACTATCTCGAAATAAAATGTTTAGGGGAAAACTAGGTATCTGTGTTATTCTGATAAAAATTAAAAATTTAAAAAAAAAAACCCAGGCCCAATGCCTGATATATATAGGCATGGTAGCTATCATTACTATCCTATCATCATCATCATTTCTTACCAAGTGATTCAATTTAGTAGGTAAGATAGAGATTGACCACTGATCATTATACCTAATAATTATAAGAAAAAAAATTACACGAAGACAATTTTCACTCAACTGTCCTATCCACCCAGCTTCCAGGGCCTAGGGCCTGAGTGTAGCCCTTAAAACATAATCAGACATGCTCCTCCTTCATTTATAATGCTCATGGGCACAGCGAGGGGATAGTACTGGTCACATCTCGTTTGCAATGGTACAGAGAATGGCCAGTGGCCTGGTTAAAGAAATATAAAGGAAGCAGAATCACAAATCCTGAAAAGAGAAGTAGTTCAAGGTGCCTCTTAGGTGTGTAACTTGGAGGATTTGAGTGAGTGATGGGGGTGTTGTCTAGACCAAGTGTGGCCCCCTTGACCTTTACAGATATTGCACCAGAGTTTTGTAGGGGTCGCCACTGACTTCCCGCCCCCAAAGGCCATCCCAAGGCCTGGAACCTGTTGTTTTATAACTATTCATTCCTAAATGTGCTACATTCACATCTGGTCCTGCTTCATGTTACCATTTTCTATCCATCTAAGAAGAGTTGATGGTCGTGCCAGAGCCTAACCTACCAACTTCATGACTTAGCTCTTAATAATCTCCATAGGACTGCAGATTTAGAAGTATCTGTGTACCTCCCCAACCTGGGACACTCACAGATGCTTCAAGAAACTCCTACAGAGATGATCTCAGAGGAACTCATCTTCATACGTCTCTGAAGTATCAGGTCATTTCTCTTTTTTAAGTTTATTTATTTATTTTGGAGAGAGAGAGTGTGTGAGTTGGGGAGGGCAGAGAGAGAAAGAGAGAGAGAGAATCCTAATCAGGCTCCACGCTGTCAGCACAGAGCCCGATGCAGGACTCAAACCCACAAACCATGAGATCATGACCTGAGCCAAAGTCTGATGCCCAACCAACTGAGCCACCCAGGTGCCCCAGTACCAGGTAATTTCTCATCAGTGTTTTCTGCCTCTAGGCTGAGTCCTTAGCTTTAGAGTAACATATCAGTGTGTGTATGTGTGTGTGTGTGTGTGTGTGTGTGCACACAGATATACATGCAGGTGTATATACAGTCGACTCTCATTACACATGATTCCATGTTTGTGATTTCACCTGCTTGATAAAATTTATCTGTGACCCCGAAATCAATATTCTCTCAGTCATTGTGGGTAAGCCCGGAGCAGCAAAAACTTTGAGTGACCTGATATGCACATTCCCGGCTGAAGTGGAACCAGACCATGCTCTGCCGTTTTATTTCAGCTCTCATACTGTAAACAAGTGTCCTTTTCACAATATGTTTAGTTCCACTCTTTTTTTTTTTTTTTTGCATCTGTGTGCTTTTTGTTGGTGATTTTGCTGTTTAAACTGGCCCTTGAGGGTAGCACTGAAGAGCTGTCTAGTTCCTAAGCACAGGGAGGCTGGGATGAGCCTTAGGGAGAAAACATGTGTGGTAGATGAGCTTTATTCCTATGAGTTATGGTGCATTGGCCATGAGTTCAACGTTAGTGAATCAACAATATATATTAGATACGGTGTCTTTAAGCAGAAACATGCATAAAACAAGTTTATACATTGATCAGTTGACAGAAATGTCATGACCTGAGGCTCACAGGGAATTAACCCTGCATTTGCCCTAGAAGCAGTGATTCAGTATTCACTAATTCAGAACTGGTGGCGACTCTGTAGGACACAATGACCATAAATAAAGAGAATCAACTGTATATGTGTGTTTGTGTGCATCTCTTTATGTAAGTTTCTATCTTTCCAATGGCTTTTTGGAAAAGCAATAGTGACAGTTCCTCCTTTGTTGATTTATGTTTTCAAAACAACCATCAAAAATGCACTTCCCCCAATACAATAAAGTAAAATCTTAGGGTGTGGCTGAAAAGGGGTAGGAATGGTGTAGAACAAGGGTGGAGTACTCACCCGGCTGACTGACTGAGGCAGAGTCATTTGGGCCTCCTCAGCTCTGAGCTGCACCTCTGAGAAACCAAAGCTCCAGTTCACAGTCATGGCACCCTACTGGGGTCTTTCATTCTGGCCCCTGAAGTGACCCAGCTCTGGAGGCGGGGGCCCTACGGACTGAGGGTGAAGATGGCTTCCCATGAGAAGAAAGGATGAAAGTGAGAGCCCTCCCAGCCCTTCTGGCCTCAGCCATGGAGGTCTCACAAAATGTACAAATAAACAAATAACTCTGGAGACTTCATCTCAAGCCCTGATCACCACTGCTAAGTATGATTATTTGTACTATACCTGGTACATAGTAGACAGTCAACAATTATGAACAAATAATCATCTTAACGTAAATAGTCATTCTTTCCCCCCTTGAAAATATGATTCTGAAAGATCTGGCCCATTTCTAATGATGGTTTTATTATTCTTAAGGACATTTTCTTTTCTTCGCATCAGAGAAACACATCTTCAATTCTGCAAGAAACGTGATTTGATTCAGTGACCTTGATTTATTGAAATTGCTTGAGGAGAACATCAGTGCCATAAACAGCAGCATGTGCAGCGAGCAGCTGAGATGGGGTCCTGTCTCAATTGGCTCACTCTGGCACCCCTATTCTCACAGCTGGCACCTCAAGTGACACAGTTAGCTGGCACCCCAGTCAACACAGCTAGAACTGAGTTTACACAGCTGGCTGTTAATCTAGTTCCCACAGCTGGCCCAGTCTTCACACCTGGCGGGCACCCCAATGCACACAGCTGGCACTCAGGTCCATACAATTGGCTGGCACTTCAATCCTCACAGCTGACTGGTAATATAGTCCACACAGCTGGCACCCCAGCCCACGCAGATGGTGACCCAGTCCACACAGCTGGCTAGAGGCCAGGTCCTCACAGCTGGCACCCACTCTACACAACTGGTGTCCCCAGAATGGCTGTTACGCCAGCTGGGAAGCTTTGCTCCTTGTTCCTTGTTCTTTATCATGGAGTCCATAACAGCTTCTGAACACACCTCAAATGACAATTCTGTTCTCACTAAACAAGACAAGCTTCAATTAGACTGGAAGGGAGTTGGGTAAGATACCTAGTAGATATGTCTAGCCTGAAGAGTTTAAGATACAACCACAAGGAATCTCTTTCTTTGAAGATTCCCATAAAGGAAAAACACAGGTTTCCCAGATGAAAGTTCCACTCAGGGGCTCCTTGGAACCCCTTTGACCTGGGTTGGGAAGGCTGTGGGTCCCTTCAAGGTGTCAGTGAGAATCCAGGCACAGCAAAGTCAAAAGCATGGTCCAGGTGTATATCAAAAACAAGAGCCCTGTGAAGTCAGGCTCTGACCCTCATGAAATAGAGTGACAATGGTGTGGGGACTCCACATTGTCCAAAAACCCACTAGGCAAGCCTAGCAAAGATGAATACTGGAGTCAAATTGCAGGTTGAGAGGAGCATCACGGGAATCCAGGATGCTGGACCAGACAATGCACAATGGGTTCAGCAGAATATCAGAAACAGTGTTCTTCTGGGATGGAACATACTTTGAAGGGCACACATGCACCCATACCTAACTCTGTGGTCTTAAGTTGGTCTCTGATTACTTTGAAAGAGACACTTAGATGCAGCATCTATTGGAAACAGTTGGGGAGAGAGATCTAGCAAGTGTACTCCTAAACCCAAGCCAGGGATGTCCCTAAGAGAATTTCCAGGGAGGGCAGCTCACTTGAGCTCATGGGTTTTGGTAATTTATGGCCCAGTGGCACTGCCACTCATTATCTGTGCTACCTTGGGCATCCATCTTCCCCTCTATCAACCTTAGTTTATTTATCTTGAAAATTGAGATGATGATGCTTCTCTCAAAGAAGCTCCTTCTACTGTTGCCTCAGCCTGAGATACCCCAATTTCAATTCTCTCTCTCAGGCATCTGAAAGTGAGATGGAGAGCCCGCATGAGTGGCTGTGGATATTCTCCACTTGGTCCTCCAGATCCACTCTCCATCCTTCTCTGCCCTGTTCTGTGTCCTGGGAGGCTGACCTCTGTCTGCAGATCTCATCAACTGGCTTCCCCAATCTCCTGTATTCCAATCCTATTTGACCAACATGAGGCACCAGCAGGAGATTGAAGAGGAGAGGGAGAAACAGGTAGGGGGATCTGTTCCCACAGCTCCCTTTCTTTCAGGCTATAGTTTGGCAGTGGCTGAATTTCTCCACCTGAGACCATGATTCTTGTCAGGCAGCCCTTCTCCCATTGCTACAGCCCTTTCCAGGTTCAGTAACACCACTCCCTCCCCTTAATCCTTCTCATCTACCAGCAGAAATGGTTTCCTACATTGTCATGTGCTTCAACGTCCCTTGTTGGTTTACCTTGAACCTTGCCCTAGTAAATGATACCTTCCTTAAACGTTCTTTGACACCCCTTTTGAGCACGTCATCTGTGTCTTGAGGGACCCCTGACAATATAGGGAGCCAAGCCAGAAAGGCCCAAAGTTGTAATGACTTGAGCTGACAACTTGGGGGCAGTTAGAATGGCCCTTGCAAAAGTGAGACCATGTGACTGTAGAGAGCACCAAAGGGACACAGCCTGATGATTTTCCAAGATCCACAGGGCCTAAGTGTGCATCCCACACAAGAACGCATGAGTTTTCTTGGCTGAGCTCACTTGAGTGGGCTTCTGATTCTTGTGCTCATTGACCTCTGATTGAAACATGGGCTTATCTTTATCCCCCTTCAGGAGAAATCCTACTGGTGAAAGGGTCTGTCAGTCCTTAGATACCAAGTGCTGGAGAGGCAGGTTCTGCTTCTGATCTCAAGCACACTGTTTCCTCAGTACCCAGCCTAGTACCTGGGCACTCAATACATCATATTTAATGAATAAAAACAAATATCCAGACAAATGCATTTGTTGGTTGTACAGGCACAATATCATTAAAGAAAAGATGTTCCACTGAGAAGAATGGCTGGACGTTTTGCTAATTAGCTGAATACACACCAGAGTCACTTTTCTCTTCCATCCAATGATTTCCAACTACCTTTGATTTATCAATGTTCTAAGAAGCCTGATGCCCATGGCCAACCAGGAATTCCTTCCCAGCCTCAAAAGGGTACTAGAGGAGAAGGAGCTTGTTTCTGGGTACACAAAATCTGAGCATTTTGCTTTCTGGTTTCCAAATACAAAGAGAAAAAATAAAGTGTGAGAGAAAGAAATTTTGGCTGTACGTAGAGAATAAATATTTCTAAAACTATAGCTTCTCAGACTTGGAAGGAATGCTCAAGATTGACATGTCTAATCTCCCACAATGGTAAAACAGCCTTCTGTAAAGGCTGGAGACCTCTCTTGGCCAGCTCAAAGTGGTTCTGTGCCTCCTCCAAGGTCTCTGTCTCCCACCAAAGGCCTGGCAGTCCAAAGGAGGCAGGCAGATGTGTGCAGCTGTTGACACCATGGTGGTAGTGTCCTCACTCTGGGCTCCACAGGACACAGGCAGCACATAGAAGTGCTAGGGACAGGGGTCGGGGTGGACAGTTATGGTCAAGCTCTTCCAATGGCCCCGTGAGCATGGGATCTCCAGGCCAGGGGCTTTGGCCATGCAGACCCAGTCATGGATGTCTGCCCACAGCAGGGTCCTCCTTACAGAATCCAAGGGCTCACCAAACATTGCCACATCTGTTCTCTTGGCTTACAGTAGGTGGGTTCCACCTCTGGAAACTGGGCTGGTGTTGCTGCTGCCAAGAACACATCATCTCCACCAGCACATCCACCCAGACTAAGCCTGCAGGCCAGGCGCATCACACGGGAGGCCACTACTGCTGAGAACTGCTCTCTCAGAAGTGTGTGCTGTATTACATTACCTCCATTTTACAGATAAGGAAACTGAGGCCCCAAAGGGGTTAATTCACCTGCCCATGGCTAGGAAGAGGGGGAACAAAGATGTGAATCAAAGTTGGCTCAGAAGCACATGATCTTCCAGGAGTGACAGGTGTTTTAACAGAGAGTGAGGGAGGAAGGGGGGATGGAGAGACCAAATCTGCCTGGAAGACAGGAGAGACTTTGAGGAAAACGTGGGCTGAGACTTTAGGTTTAGGCAGAGGTTCTCCTGGTGTCAGGGACACAGCATTCCAGTCAGGGGCACAAGAGACACAGGACATCCAGCTGGGCCAGAGAAACTGCAGTCACTCAATAAATGCTAGCCCCCACAATGGCAGCACCCATTCTGCATGGGACCCTGTGCCAGGCACTCTAAATTTATTGAGCAAGTGTTTATCAAGTACATTCTAGTGCCACACTCTGTTCTAGGAGTTGGGCATATAGCCTTCAACAAGACAGATGAAATTCCCTGCCCTGAAAGAGCTTACACTCTGGTGAAAAAGGCAAATAATAATTTAATCTGCAGTATGTTAGGTGAAAAAAGCTCTGCAGCAAAATAAAACAAGGAAAGGAAATTAAGCAGGGAGTTCTGGAAGAATAAGATGTCCAGGGAAGTCTTCATAAGAAGGATATTTGAAGGAATGAGAGAGAGTGAGCCATTTGGATATGAGCATTCGAGGCAAAGGAAGCAGCATGTGCATTGACCCTGAGGCAGAGACATTCTGGGTGTTTGGGGAGCATCTAAGAGCCAGTTGAGGGAGTGGGAAGAAAGCAATGGCATTGAATGGACTCTAGTCACCTTACTGGGGACCTTTCTCAGTCTATTCATCTGTATAAGAAGGGGTGCACCCTCCCCAGGCACCCAGTGACCAGAACGCTCCTTGCCTATGGTTTCCACTGCCCTCTCCCCAAGGGTCTATGTCTTGTTCTGTATCAGCAAAGGGGATCTTAAGAAAAAGTCAAGGGGAAGCTGGCTGGGAAGCCAGAGCAGGGCAGCACAGGGAAAGGGCAGGACAGACAGAGAAGTGAGGGGGTAGAGTGTGATTTGGGGAGATTGGGGCATCAGACAATCCCGTGTTGTCTGGACAGGACCCACAGGCCAGGAGAAAGAAGTGAAAAAGAGTGTAGGAAGGAGGCCTAGCCAGCTTCTCAGTCCCCAAGGTGCCATCTCAGCCAGAGCAGAAGTCCTACTGGGAAAGCCAGTATCAGGAGGGGTTTATCCATGTAAAGTGAACACTCTTCCCCTCCTTAGGCCAAGACAGAAGATGGGAGCACAGACCCAAGAGAGTCTTTCAGAAACTCCAACTGAGCCCCCAAAACTCTGATTACACCTGCCTTTGTTCTACCCGTGTCTATCCCGGGTCCCTCCCCGGCCTGTTCCCAAGCCACCAGGCCCCTCTCCCACCACCAGTGTGGGGCCTGGTTCACTAGACACAGCCCCACAGCCAGCCCTGGGATTGAAGAACAGACTGTCATTTCCAGCACCCTGACCCTGTGGCTCTTAGAAGTGCCCCCAAGGGATGGAGCATTTCTAGAAGGGGAGGATGTCCCAACAAAGTGTGGGGTGGCGCGGTTTGAGTTATGCCCCCCTGTTTCCCCTCACTCCCCTTAGTCTCCTAACAGAGAAACTAAGAGACCCATGTCCTGCACAGAGAGGAGAGACATCTGGAGAAACAGGAAAGACAGACCAGAAAGGTGGAAAACTAGCATGATAGATAGAATAAGAAAAAGCAAAGTGGGGACAGAAACCAAGGCAGGGGGTAGGAGGGACCCTGAGACAGAGAGACGGAGCAGAAAATTGGTCCAGAGAGAATGAGTGATGCGGAGATGGGGGAGATGGAAAATACAGAGACAGAGATAGGGACAGACAAACAGAGGGAAGGACGGAAGAAAAGCGGTAAGAAAGCAGTGAAACAGGGACAAGGACAGAGATATGAAGAGGACAGACAAATTCAGCAGGAGAACCAATGACAGCTGTCCCTGCCATGGGGACACTTCATCTTTCTGTAGGGGCCACAGAAGACATAGGAGAAGTTTTCCCCACCCAGGGCTGCCAGCAGGTCCTCCAGGAGAAAAATTCTCACCTAAAACTGGGGGGCTTTGGGCCTCCCCCCAAATCCAGGTAGATCCCATCACCTGCCTCTCCCAAACCTTGCCCCAAGCACTCACACAGGCTCTGGGCTCACCACGTAGTGGGGCAGGGCAGTGGGGGCAGTCCACCCTGGCACGGTCGACATGGGCACGTGCTATCTGTATGGAATCTCCAAGCAGTAATGATGCCAACAAAAAGTCTGTCTCTTTTTGTTGCCATCAGGTATTGACAATCCTAAACATTGAAGTGATAAAATACCCTTCCCCCCAAAATTCTTGGTTGGTAAAAATGCTAATAATGGTTGTGGCTACTGTTGAGTTTAATATATATGATTAATATATATACTATATATACAAATTAGCTATTTTTTAATGTTAATTTTTGAGAGACAGAGAGAGAGACAGAGAGAGACAGCATGAGCAGGGGAGGAGCAGGGAGTGGGAGACACAGAATCAGAAGCAGGCTCCAGGCTCTGAGCTATTAGCACAGAGCCCGACATGGGGCTCGAACCCACGAGCCACAAGGCCACGACCTCAACCGAAGTTGGACACCTAACCAACTGAGCCACCCATGGGCCCCCAAATTAGCTCTTTTTTTTATTGCTTATCCTTTAGTGAACATCGTATTCTTCATGGAAGTTAACCCTGAGTCCCTTTGATCACACAGGTGGCCCCCGCACTTAGGACCTCAGCTACATGTGTTCATTTCCAGAGTGTTCCAAGATTTTGGATCATTCAAGCTCACTTCAGGTGCACTTTATGTCTCCAGCTCCCATGATACCATATAACCTTGTGTTTAGACAGAAGATTCTAAATAAACAACCACAGCACAGTGAAGGTAAAGATACTTTGAAAAACAAAGAAACTGAGCTTGAGTTACTTCCATTCTGTCCTTCTATGCACCCACTTGGAATTTTTATTTGTGTATAAATTTTTAAAACAATGAAACAGAATGCAAACTGCAATGTGTACTATCATTTGGAAAAGTGCAAATTTTAGCTGCACTGAACTATCTTGCTGAGTTTAGATACTATCTTTAACATCAAAAAACAGAAATTATAATGTTATCATTTATTATTGCAACAGACCAATAAGTAGATATAAGCTTTTCCCCTTTTTTCGAGACATACTTTAATGTAACTAAAAAGCATTAATCTATTAGTTTCTAAAACTTTTGTACTGTAATGTTTTATTTATTTTTACTTTTTACAGGCATGATGATATATATGAAGTTCAATACCAGATAAAATTTTACTGAGTTTCTTTTCTAGCCATTATTATTATTGGTCTTGTTTCATGATTAGTACTGAAAATAATTTTATTGAATAGTGGAGGAGACTGTTTAAAGATTGATCTACTCCAGATGTCAGAATGCACCATTGGCCCTGACCAAACTTCAGTGGATTGGACCGACCTCCCCTGCACACCCTACCTGCATCCTCTCCCCTTCCCAGGTGCCCCCTCCACTTCCACTCTGCTACAGGCCTCCTTCCCTTAAGCCCCCTGGGCTCCAGGGCAGAGGAGTGGGAGCTCAGGAGGAGGTCTCCACCTTGCTTACCTCAGTTACCATCTCGAATGGGAATGCATTCTGGGGGCTTGGCATTCTGCCCCTCCTCCCTGTGGCCACACCTGATCTCAAGGTCACAACTCTACTTCCTCAACTGGCCCTGGCTCAGGGTCTTCCTCTCTGCTCTGCCTCAGCCAGTCCAACCTCAACATGCCCATGTGGGCTCAACAATTCCCGTGACTTTCCAGCAACCTGGCAATCAGAAATCTTGGGAAGGTCTGCCTTCCATGGGATGCATCTCAGTGAATGGTGCCCCCATTCACCCAGAAGCTCAAGACAAAACTCACATTCTCCCCCACATCTAATCCAGCAGCAAGGCCTGGTGGCTCTACTTTCAAATGCACCCCCAAAGCCAGCCCATCCATTCCATCTCCCCCAATGCCGCCCAGCCTGGTCACAACCCTCAATTCCTGCATTGCCTAGATTCCCTTCTTCCACTCTTGCCCCTTCCAGTCTATTCTCTGTATGGCAATGAGGGTGACCTTTAAAAACATTTATCAGATGAGGTCACTCCCCTGCTTAAAACCCACCAATAGTTTCTCATTACACGTAGAATAATTTCCAAGGGGGCGCCTGGGTGCCTCAGTTAGTTAAGCATCTGACTCTTTATTTCAGGTCAAGTCATGATCTCACAGTTCAGGGGAACCATCAGCATGAAACCTGCTTGGGATTCTCTCTCTCCTCTCTCTCTGCGTCTCCCTGCTCGCACACTCTCTCTGTCTCAAAATAAATAAATAAACCTTAAAAAAAAAAAAAAAGAATGTCTAAGTTCCAAACATTGACCAATAAGGGCCAACCTGACCTCTCTGCCTATTTTCTCTAGATTTCTACAGGTATCCCTGCTACTTGCTTTGTTTCTGCTACACTAGCCTTCTTGCTCTTCCTTAAGCATACCAAGCTTTTCCCACCTCAGGACCTTTGCATTCACTGTTTCCTCTTTCTGGAATGTTCTTCCCACAAATTTTGGTACGGTTGGCTTCATCTCATCTTGCAGGTCTTCATTCAAATGTTACCTGCATAAACCCCTTTCCTGACCACCCTGCCTAAAATGTACCCCATACCCCCCTACTCTTTATCCCTCAACTTTGTTTTGTCACTTTTCATACTATCTGAACTACGGATTTTTTTTAAGCCTGTACAATTGTTTAATCTGACTCCTCTAGTTGAAAGCAAGGACTTTGTTTTATAGGCTAGGCCAACAGCCTATAAATAGTACCTGAAGCATAATAGAGGCTCAACAAAACTGTCCAATATCTTGAAATCTTAAATTCCAACATCTCAGAATCTGGCCATAGCCTTTGATTTTTCCAACTCTCTCCTACCCACTTCTGCCCTTACATGCACTCCTCCAAAGTTCCATTTTCAACCAACAGACTACAATTCAGTAGTTTCAAAAGTTAGAAACCTGGGACTCATCATTGACCTCTTCCCACTTCACACCCTCTACTTCCAAACCTATTTCCACATCTGCCAATTCTACCCCATCCACAACATTTGAATTAATTTGCTTCTCTCTGTGTCCACTTTACCACCGGGGCCCAAGGCAGCACTATCTCCAGGCTGGAAACCGGTAGCCCCCTAACTGGTCTCCATCCCTCCACGTTCCCTGTCCCAGCAATCTTTCTTTCCACTGATTCCAGGAAGAGCTTCTAAAGTGGAAATTTCATACAATGCTCCACTCTCAAATATTCAGTGACTTTCCATAGTTCACAGAATGGAGACAAAATTCTTGAATAAAGTCTACACTGCTCTACAATGGGCTGGCCTTCAACAACTTGTCTCACTTTTTCTCCTGCCATCCTCCCTTTTACTCATTGAAGTCCAGCCACACTAGCCTCCCTTCCATTCCTAAATATATCTTGCTCGTTTTAATTTAATCATTTAATATGTATTTGTGGCGGCAAACCTATACACTAAACACAGGTGGATCTACAGTGGTAAACAAAGGAGACAAAATCTCTGCCCTCATGGAGCTTATGTTGTAGTAAGAGAAAACAGATCATGAACAAATCATCATATGTTACAAAAGTAGGACTAAACAGTGTTGTGAAAAAGCATTAAATAGGGAAAGGGGATAACCAATGTCCAGGGTTATCCTGAACATTGCTAGCCAGAATGCTATGAAAGCCCTCTCTGAAGAAGTCATCTTTGAGCAAAGAGTGAACCATCCAGTAATCTGGAGAAAAGAGCTTTCTAGGCAGAGAGAAGAACACATGCAAAAACCAGAGGCAGGAAGGTGCTGAAGATGTGTATCTGAAGAACAACAAGAAATCTGAGGCATTTGCAAGAGTCTAGAACCCTTTTCCTATCCCAAACTTTTCCTATTTCAATTCCCAAATGCCCTTCAGATGTCCAATCAAAGTTCATTTCCTCAGGCTGTTTTTCTGACCCCAAGCCTAAATTGAATCCACTAACCTAAACATTCATTGTTCCTTGTTCTCTTCCTCAATAGCCTTAAGCACCATTTACCATGTACATGTGGTAAATTGTTTAATTAATGTCTGTCTACAAGATTACCTGGCTCTCACTTAACATCATGCTACCCTGTGCTTTGGTCGTTCTCCCCTGGCCACAGCAGAAGAGATGTTGCCATTTCTTGCTCTCTGATTGACCACTTTCTATCTCCTCCCTGCTGGTTAAAACATACTATTTTCAAACATGGTTCAATATAATTGATCTGACTATAACTCTCTTCACCGTAATCACATCATCCTGAGACTACTGCCTCATTCCCTTGATTGGACTTGGATGTTTTGTCATCACTCAGGGTAGGTCTCTACCTTCTCAAGATGCTGATTTATTCTGTCAAATGTTGAGTCTTCCCACTTTCACTCTAGGAGATTCTTCTGAATTTAGTAGCCTCCTTATTTGCCCTTATTTGGAAATTACTTCCAGAACTCTGCTGGCCACCTTCCATGTTTTATCTTACCAGACCATTTTTTTGACCCATCATATTTAAGTGGGTTGGAGAGTGGACACCTGATCAAAGGTCAGAATCACCTTAGATCCAGAAGCAGCCACTGCTTTCAAGCCTCATGGAGCCCAGCCCACTCTTCCTCCTGTCCTTGGATTGCCTTGAGAGTTTCCATCTCTCTATCTTCATTCTTAAAATCCATGAATAAGCCAGAAATTGTGTGGCCAGGCTTTAAAAAAAACTGAATTAATTTAATCTCCTTTCTTGAGACTATGTACCAAGAAAAACAGTTTACAAATTAGTAACTAAGGGAAATATTGAAAACAAAACAAAAACATTGGGTGGGACAATGGCAAACCAAGGCCAAATGGGATAGAAAATTATAGGGAAGAAGAGGAAGCAGACACTATGTGGAGGTAGCTGATACATATTAGTGGCAGAGCAGACGGATTCTGATGCTAAAGGAAGAATCCAGAACTACCTTAGATCCAAAAGCAGTCATTGTATCCCACCCTTCTGGAGCCCAGCCCAGCTACTTCTGTTCTTAGATTATCTTGAGAGTTCCCATCTCTTCATGTCTCAAAATAACCACCTCTGCTTAAACCAACTGAAGGAAGTCCTTGTTCATGCACTCAACAATATTTATCAAACGTCTACCACATGCAAGATACTGTTTTAGGTGTTAGGGATATAGCAATGAACAACCCAGTCAAGATTCCTGCTCTTGTGGTACTTGCGTTTTAGTGAAGAAAGACATAGCAAAAACAAACAAATATGTAATACATTAGATGGCTCTTAAATGCTAGAAGGAAAAATAAAACTTGGTATGCAAGGGGGTCAAGACAGTGAAAATGCTTCCACTTCTGGAACCACAGATACACTGTGTATCAAGAGATACACTTCTACTTGAAAACAATTATATGTTGTACAACACATAGTTTTTGCCACATTACTGAGCTCTCGGGAGATGGAATAAATCTCCAAAAGGTGGAAGAAGAAGGCCATGAACTATAAGCAATAGTGAGGCATGGGGTTGCAGTGAAAGAGCAATCTAGGGACTGAGTCATGAGCCAGTGGCACAGCACGGTAGGAGAGCTGAGCCTGAGACTTGGATTTAGCCAAGAATCTTGAAAGAGGCTAAAAAGATTTGTGGCTAATGGTAACCTCTGGAGCCCTGCACAAGTAAGTGTAAATCTTCTCTGGAGGAAAATATCCTCAACTCATTGATTATTGGCTAAGATCTACCACATGGAAGCTCACATTCAAAGAACACCAAGCACACAAGGAAACAAAGCACTATGAGTAAAAACAGGAACAACAAACACCAGAGTTAACCCCTCTGGGCAACGAGAGAAGTGCCGACAGAATAGATGGTTCCTGAGCTGTCCTGTGCAAACCAGCAGGAAAATGGGATGGAAAATCAAAGGAGATGAGAAGGTCAAGGCTGGCTTCTAGCAACCACAAAGGGACTTGACTTAAGTAGAGGGCAATTGATATCCAAACCCCAAGGTTCCCAGACTTGAGAGCCTGCGTGCTAACTGCTGAGCTCTTAACCGACTTGTTGCTGACTTAGGTGGAGTGTGAACTCTGGGACTCGGCAAGCTCCCGCTCTCCCACCTCACCTCTGCTGCTCGGGCCCTGAGAACTCCAGAGCTGCTGAAGTGGCTTGAAAATATAATGGAGTCAGGCTCTGTGGTTGAAATTAACAGCCAGCCCAGGACCCACCCCTCCTTATCCTTTGTGATCCGGCCAGGGAAAACTCTGCTCGAAAGACCTGTGTAATTGATAAAGTGATGTCATGTGGGGAGACTGCTATCTGGGGAGAGGAATCATTTTATTATTTCATGGCTCTTACCAGCACCTCAGAGTGAAGGCAGAGGAGACCGGCTGTGAAGCAGCAAACACAATCTAAGCTACTCCCCGAAGGATTGACAAAGCAAAGGACCAGCCTCGAAATTTTCAGCAAATATTTGCAGTTGATAAAAACATCTGGCACTTGCTCTTACACAGACTGAGAAAAAGGGAAACAGAAGCAGGCCCAGGTTGAGCACCGTGTGTGCGCTGGGCGCTTGGTCATCACTACGCTGCATATTCTGCACACGTTTTGTCACTTAATTCTGGCCACCATGCCCCAAACTCTATGCCAAGGGCAGCATTATCCTCATCCTGCAGATGTGGCCCCTAAGTGAAGGGTTACCAGTAATAGGGGATGTAAACAATGCAGGTACTGGGCTAAGACACTGTGTAGTGTCGTTAATTCACACAGCAGTTCCATCAGTTAAGTGCTATGATCTGCATTTTACAGATGAGGAAACAGAGGCGCAAAGAGGCTTGCCTGCAGTCACACAGGGACAGAACGTGACTCAAGGAGACTCAGGATAGTACAAAGATTCCACGGCTCCTAAAGAGCAGAGTTTGGATTTAAGTCCAGAGAGTTTGGGGGTGCCTGGGTGGCTCAGTCGATTAAGAGTCCAACTTCGGCTCAGGTCAGGATCTCACAGTTTGTGAGTTCGAGCCCTGCATCAGGCTCTGTGCTGACAGCTCGGAGCCTGGAGCCTGCTTCAGATTCTGTGTCTCCCTCTCTCTGCCCTTCCCCTGCTTGCTCTCTCTCTCTCTCTCTCTGTCTCTCCCAAAAATAAACCCAGAGAGCTCTGGACTCTGAAACCCATGCCATTTCCCTGCATTGTGCCACTTCCTGCCATTTGTCCCTGCCCATCTGTGTTTTCCTACAACCTGACTCCCAAAAGGGCCAACACATGTGATGGCCAAGCATGTGGGCCAGTGCACATCAGAGCTCTTGAGCCCAGCATCCAGCAGGCCTGAATTCCATCTCCTGTGCAGCTACAGGATGGCAAGGGAGTCTGTGGCATCCCCAAGGAGCTGGAGAGAGCTCACTCTCCCAGGACCAGCAAGATGGTGCCCTGTGTCCCTATAGTTGCCCTCATCTTAGCTCCTTTGTATCCCCCAAGCAGCACCCTGAACAACTCTCCAAGGCAAGAGAAGACTTTCTCAGGCTTCAGGAAATGACTTAGCAGAGCACACCTGACCTGTGGCCCTATGTCCCATGGGAGAGGGAGTATCCCAGGTGTACTGCTTGCTTGTTGTTCTTGGATGAATGGCTTCATCTCCAAGGTTAGCTTCTTTTTCTTTAATGAGGAAAACAGTCCCTATCTCCTAGATGTTCAGGTGGGATTATAAGGCCAGCCCCGAGCTCTTTACCTGGAATGTAGAAGGCATTCACAAGGTCTGTTATCCACCTCTTCCTCTCCCCATTTATCTCTAAAATTAGATTTGTTTTTCGCATGCCTCAGAAGGCTGCTGTGAACATGACAGGACATAATCCAGTCTGGCAAGATGTATGCACTCGGTAAATGTTCATTAAAATCCAACACCCTACGATGATTGACTTCATGTTGTTACCATAGGGCCTCAGTCTGTGCACAGTGAGCTGGAGCCACTCAGAGGAGAGGCTGGCCCATTCTGTGCGGCCCGCCTCACCCAGGCCTGTGATCTTGGGTCCTGGCTGGACTTTGCTCTTTCATCACAGAAAGGGAAGGACTCACATGCACACTGAAGCCAGAGTGATCTTTCTAGAAGGCAAAGCTAAGCATGCCCTTCCCCCAAGCTAAAAACTCTTGGATGGCTCCCCATGGCCCTCAGCATCCAGTTCAAATCCTTGAACATATTTGACAAGGCTTTGTGAACTGATCTATGTCCATTCCAGCCTTGCCTCTGTCATTCTATCCCTCCTCTGAAACTTCAAATAGGTCCTCAAGCGCTGTGTTCTTCCCCTTCTCAGACACCCCCAGAGCATCCCAAGTGTCTCTGTTTGTGACACCCATCTCATGTACCAGGCCTGTTTTATGTCTGTCTACATCATAAAAACATAGGCTCCAACCTGCCTGGCTCCAACAGGTTGTGATCTGTGCCTCCTTATTGATCACAACCTGTTGGCGCTCCTGGATGACTAAGTGTCCGACTCTGGATCTAAGCTCAGGTCACAGTCTCACGGTTCATGAGATTGAGCCCTGCGCTGTCAGCACAGAGCCTGCCTGGAATTCTCTCTCTCCCTCACTCTCTGCCCCCTCCCTTGCTCTCTCTCTCTCTCTCAAAATAAATAAATAGACATTTAAAAAGTTAAGAACATAGGCTGCATGAGAGCAGAAGAGTCGAGTCCATGCCTGCTGTGCCCGTTGTTATATTCCCAGTACCCAGCACGTAGTACCAATTGAGCATATTACCTTTACAAGCAGAAAAACATGTCATTATTCCTTAGATGTTAGAAGTGAATGAGAAATGTCACTTTCTGTATGTACCATCTTGCTCAGTCCAGTCAGCCAATGCAGAATTCTGGGCCTTACTTCCGCAGACATAGCAATTCTGAACCCAACCTGGTCTCATGACATGGGGAGGGCAGGGAGGCGGGGAGAGGAAAAGTGGCAGGGGTAAATACAGACGATGTTCCCAGAAGGCTTAGACAGCAGCTGTCTCCAGGGCCAGAGAGCACGTGGCACATATACATGCACATGAATTCACTTACATGCACCCAGGTAACTCCTTGCCTGCATGTGAGAGTGCATACGTCTCAATGTAACATCTCTACTACAAGGGTGCATCTCTGCGTGTGCACATTTATAGGAGCAGCTCAACTGTTTTAAATCCCTCTTCAACATTTCCATCCTTTCCCTAAAGACTCTTCTCCATGGGTCCACCAATTGGCTCTTTCTTCTCTCCACTAGCCCCATTAACATCCCTCTCCCTGACTGTTCGGGGTAATCAGGTCTGTTCCCAGACTCACACGCCCCACTCAATCTCTTTGCTGAGTGAGACAAAAGTCCTGTGGTTAATCAGACCCACCCTCTTTAGAGGGCAGTTTAGCTCTAATCTGTTTTACTTGATGATAATACCAGAGGTCTCACCCAATCCCCAACCCAAGTCATTCATCAAAGCAGCTCTACCACGCACATCTATCATGTGGTCCAAGAATCTTTCATTCCAGCTGCTCAGAGGATAACATGAAACACAACACCTCCTTTTTACAGTTATAAACCCATACATAAAATCAAGGTGGGGTTCTCTCTCACCCAGCAGTGCTACAGGTAATGAGGATCATGTGGGTCTGGGCAGGAAATTCATGCTGGGTGAGCACCTATGTCTGCCCTGCCTATTTCCCGACGATTTATGACACTGCTTAATTTCATCCTCCCAACATTATTCCTGGGTTTACATAAAGAGACTGGGGGTCGGAAAAGACAAGTGACTTGTCCACGATCCAGTGAGGGAAGGGCAGGACCAGGACCAGGACTCTCCGGCCCATACTCTTTCCACTACACCAGGATGCCTCCTCTCAGGATTTGGAAACACACTGAGGTCAACATTGTGATGAGGGGTCTGCAATGTGCATGTGCACAAAATAGGCAAGTCCTATTTGGAGAGGTAAAGTCTTAGGTTTGATCAATAAGAAGGCACAGATTACAACCTGTTGGAGCCAGGCAGGACCTCAGGCCATTTTGTCTAACCACCTCAGTTTATAGGTAGGGAAATGGAGGTCCAGAAAAAAATAATGACTTGCCCATGGCCACACAGTAAACTAGTGCCAACTCAGACTAGATCTCAGGCCGGGTAACAGCTTGGCCAAGGTTTCGACCACATCCACCTGCTGTCCTGCAAATAATTTACATCGTATTCTGATGTTGCTTTGCATAAAAGCCTCCAGTGTCTTCCAGAACTTGAGATCAAAAATTTGTCTGTCCCATCCAGGAAAACCTGCTAAAAGAGCTCTTCCCTGGCAGCCCCCACATATCATATGCTGCCTCCTAAGAACATCCCTCAAGGACCGGAAGCCCCACCTGAAAAGCCACATCTGCTGCAGCCTCTGGATGGCCCAGCCGCTGAAGGTCATGGCTGATGCCACAGCTGCTAAGTCTTTGCCAGCATCCTGAGATGCAGGTACCACGTTTGGCTTTCCATTGGAAAAGGCTGGCATGTTGCCCACGCTCAAAGTCAAATCTTTTCCACCTTCATGGGGCAGATCTAAGGCTTGCTCATGGGAGGGTTGGTGATAAGACGGAGGTTTCTACTCTCACAGGCCAACTTTGGAACCAGCCCAGACCTCTCCATCTCTGGTGCAGTGCAGCACCCCTGAAAACCCAAGACTGAGTGCAGAGAGATATGCCTTTGGCTCAATATGTAAAAACTCTCCAGCAATAAATTTAAGCAATTCCATTTGGGGCTCTCACAATTTCCTCCACTCAGGCAAACTGCTTTTTATTTCAAACGTTCCTGAAGGAAATTGGCCAATTGCTTACTTCAACTGTCGATGCCATTATGCTGAGCCTGATGGCAAGACACAAATGCAATCTGGGAATTTCTCTGCACTGGATCTTCACAAAACTGGCCACTACAACAGGGGTCTGGCCCAGAAGGGCTGTGGGTGTTGACCCTCTAGGAACTTCTCAGCACTCCCACAGAAGAGAACAAGGTGGCTGGGGCCAAGGCAGGGCTCTGAAGAACTAGGAAGGAGAGAGTTTAACATTCAGCCTGGCCCTTTAGATTGACTTTACTGTCTTCAATCCAAGGGGGTGAGGTCAACTCCAGCCACTTTGAGATGGTGTCGGCAGTCAAGGAGACTGACTGGAGGAGGTAGAAGGCAGCATTAGTGCCCAAGGAGTCTGATATGATCAACAGCAGCTCCATTTACTGAGCGCTTCCATATGCCAGATGCTGTGCTAGGCATTTTACGTGCACAACTGCAGTAAATCCAAACTCCTTACCATGTTCTCTGGAACAGTGCCTGGTACCTGGTAAGTAGTATACAAGTGTTGACGAATGTCGTGGTTGTTAACAAGGGGCTCCTAATGAACCCCCAAGCCCACCCTCACTGGCTTGGGATAGACAAGCTGATTCTACAACTTCCTGTCACCTTAGCATCAGAGATGGAGTTGGTGGGAGGCACTGATCACTTGAACTGTTCTCAGTTTGGGCAAGGACCTGACTGGTCAGTTGTGTGTCCCCTGGCTTCCTAACCCTGACAGATGATGCATTAGGAGCATGTGTCTCCCTAGGAGCCCACACAGGCTGGCTCAGAAATGGTGCATGTGGGTCTGGTCACCTGCATGCATAGGGTTGCCTCCTCCACCTTCACCCCACAGCAAGAAAGGTTTCACCAGACACATCAAGAAAAAGGAAAAAGAGGAGTTTACTTTTTATGGCCAAAGTAGAGTTGTGGCAAGCAACTCCTGACTCCAGCATTGCCATGACAACACCTGGAAGACATCTTGGCTAAGAGCTGAGGTTTGTGAAGCTGAGTGGCTGTCTCAGGTGAACAAGGTCTGGCAAGGCTTCTCCAGGCCAAGGAGAAGGGAGCCACCAAGGGCTTCATAAATTAGTCACTCCCCTCCACAGGGTTGGCCTGAGGACCTAAAGGCAGGTCTCTTGGTGACCAATCCCTTTTGAAATGTGCTGTATATAGGGCTTCTGAGTCCCACTACCCCCACCCCCAGCCCAGAGGGCACCCGCTGTTCCCTTCTCTCCATAGCCTTCAAGCTTTCAGAACAGGTCTTGGGCCCCTCCAATACCACTGTGACACCCCCCCCCCAATGCCAAAGCTGGATCAGTATCACAAGGATTACCAAGCATTTACTATTTTCTGGCACTAGCCAACATAACTAGGGACACAGTGATTTAAAAAAGGGGGGGGGTGTGCCTGGGTGCCCCAGGAAGCAGAGCTTAAGGCCAAAACAAACACCAGTGACTCCATCAGTGTAAGCATCCAAGGAGAGAGTAGAGAAGAGAAAATGAACAGGGGGTGGGCCAATCAACTCTAGCCCAAAGCATTAGAGACATGGAGACAATGGTGGCTATGCAATGATAATGGAGAAAACTGTATTCACAGAATGCCTCTCAGGGAGAATATTCTCTGTGCTTAGCGATTTTGATAGATTTTGATACGCCAGTTGTGAGGTGGAGCCTCGAGGCACCTGTTTAAGATATAAGTGCCTTAGTGTCTTCAAAGGAGGCTAGGTCTGGTTAGCTGTGGCACTTTGGTGATGCTGGGTGGGGCTTCCCTGCTCAGGACAGGAGGGAGCAGAGCCACTCCTCCCCCACCCAGACCGCTGCCTCGTTATAGATTCTGAACAAGCATGGGAAGGGTGTTGATTTGAAGAGTACCATTTTTCACCCCACCTGGAGTACTCACAGTCTGACTCCATTATGGAGAGCTCCACCAACACTAGGAAACAAAGTGGCTATAAGGCAGATATATGAAAGGTAACCAACTTTCCACCCCCTGGGGAGTGAGGTGGCCTGGAGCTGAACTAGGCCTTCTCAGATAGGCCATGCGGCCCACAATGCTTCAGATTTTAGCCTTGCCCAGCAGCAAAGCGTGCAGGGTCTACTCTGGGCCAAGGAGGCACCAACACTGAAGGAACCAAAAGCAGTGACCAGAATTGCTGGACTTTCCAGCAAGGTGGCCTGCAGTCCAGCTCACAAAGCATCTACACTGTCTTCTCCATCCAGGGCACAGAGTGTGTAAAATAAGGACTCCTCTGCCCCTGAGTTGCTCAGAATGATTGGGGGACGCAGCTATGCAAACAGAAAATTAACACAGCCATTAAGAGCTCTGGCCAGAGCACAGAGAAGCCCTTTTTGGAAGGACAGGTAGTCTCAGGGAAAGCTTCTCAAAGGAGTCAAGGCTGTGGTAGGGAAGGGCACAGGGGAGGTGAGGGAAGGAGTGTCTGAGTGAGGATAAAGCAGTCCTAAAAAAAGGAACGGGATGAGCAAGGAACAGGGGCATGAAATACCACAAACATACAAGGAACAAGTCATTCTGATGGAGCACAAAATCCGTACCAGTGAGTGACGGAAGATGATTCTGCCAAGACAGGAAAGACTGGGAAGACAGCGAGACTGGGAAGGGTCTTGGATGCTGTATGTTACCTGGAGTTTTATTGTGAAAGATGA
The DNA here is from genome assembly GCF_022079265.1 of Lynx rufus. Classification (NCBI taxonomy): domain Eukaryota; kingdom Metazoa; phylum Chordata; class Mammalia; order Carnivora; family Felidae; genus Lynx; species Lynx rufus. The sequence goes on along the minus strand of NW_025814834.1, from coordinate 196,165,966 downwards.
TGGAGGCCACTGAAGGATTTTCAAGTTGGGAATGACACAGTCCCATTTCTAAATTTCTTGACACTAATGCCCTGTTCCTTTTTTCCACATGCCTGCACTCTGGCTATTCTTCAGGGCTTCCCCGAAACCTCACCTCCCTCAGCATGTCCTCAGGACTTAACAGAAAGCTCACTGTTTTCCATTTGACCTTCACCCCAGTCACAGTGGACCCATTTTTGGACCTGGGCCCCTCACCAGACTGTAAAGATCCTAAAAGTCAGGGCTTTGTCATAATGATTCCTTGTGCCACCTGGAGAAATGCAAAACATTGCATAAATGTCTACTGCACTCACTACTATTAAGATGACTGTTATTTCTATCAGCATTATTTGCATTATTGGAGTTATTTAAATACTGAGTAATCCCTTAGCTGTAAGGATGCAGTCTCTGCCAGTGAGCCTCATTAAAGTTGACTAACCTGAATGGAAAGAGTTCAGGATTTTTAGTCTGAGGAGGTGAATTAAAATCCTGGTTCTACCACTAACTGAATGAGGAGACCCCACATCACAAAATGTCTGTTGAAGAACAGAGGGTTAAGAAGGCTCTGGGAGTCAGATTTCCCAGGAGTAACACGTGGTAAAACCTGGCCCCTTATTCCAGCTGGTCAAGAGGATGTTTACACATCAGAGGCACTTTGGGCAGCCAGTCCCCAACCCCAGTGTGGGGTGTCTGCTCCAGTACACCCCTTTAGAGGTCCCAAAGCATGTAAAATGGATGCTATGGAAGACTAGCTGTGAGTTCCCAGAGATTAGGCTAAGACAGGTCAGGTCAGAAGTGTCCACAGGATCAGGAGAGGCCCAGACATCAAGGGGTCCCTGTGACCTGTCTCTTCTTCAGCCTCCCAGAGACTAAGCCCCTGGGAAAACCAAGACTTCACAGTGGAAGTGCTGACTCGTGAACCCTACAGGAGGAGGTATGGGATTGCTGATCAGTCATGCCTGCAGCTCCTAATCATCATCACAGGGCAGACCTGCCTGCAAGGATGGAAATTGTCTACAAACACCAACACAATCCTATGAAGCATCATCTGGCCACAGCCTGTGTCTACCTCCATTGACCATCAAAGTGGACACAGCTGAGCTGGCTGACCCACCAGTGACCTGCCCTCCCTCACCCTTCCAAAGATGTTAAGCCATCAGAATCTGAGGCTTACTCTAGTAGAAGAGGGTACCCATTACCCCATTAAGATGAAAACAAGTGCATGCAATATGGACTCAGGGTAAGGAGCATAGTAAGAGACAGAGAAGTCATGGCCATTCACATGACCCAGGGCCATGAGGAACATACCCACTCATGGCTCCTCCTCTTCACCATCATCTCCAGGCCTCCTTAATGAATACTTACTTAATTACAAGGGGCCTTATCAGACTGCCTATGAATTTGAGTACCATTCACATTTAATCTTTGTGTTGTTTTTTAGGTGAAGGGTCTCAGGAGAAGTCTAATTCTTTTTCTGAATTGAAGTGGTCCTGATTTGGTGTCTGATTCTCATACCTTCCCTGGTCTGGTTAATATTTTGGGGCTCAAGTTTGGCACAATGACCCAACTGCAAAGGAACCTGATGAACTGATCGGTGCCAACCTGGAGGGTGAGAGATTACGGGCCAGTATATGGAACATCTTTCTAAGCATCAGAAATTCCTGAAGAAAGAGCATGCTGACTCACAGATTGTGAGCTCCCTGTCACTGGAAAGATCCAAGCAGAAGCTGGAAAACTACCTGGTGAAGAGGTTGTGGAGGAAAGGCATGAATCTGTAAAGGTCTGTGTCTCTTACAGCCTCTCTACTTAGAAAGGCTCCTCCTGCTGAAGTTATGCATGCCCTTGCCACTTTGAGGATCTATTTCCTTGGCAGAAAAAAAAACTGTGCCAAACGGCAGCAGAAGTCTGCCTTCTCTCTGTTTTCTTTTGCATGATGCCTCCCCAGAGACAGGCAACACCTCCCTTGTTCTTCCTGCTCTAAACACAACTAGAGTTTAGTCCAAGGAAAGGAGTTGTTTTTTTAAAGCCTTGTTATACTCCAAGAAATAAATAAAGATGATGTGAGTAACCCCCAGGATTTTACTTCCTAGGGAGCTACCTGGTGGGATCACCCTAGGCTGTCCCTAAAGATGCACTGACCCACTCCTTTCAGTGGGTCCTGTGTCCCTGCCCTCTAACAAAGATAGGCCAACTGCTAAACAGAGAGGCTTTCCTGACAGAGAAAAGCAAGGATTCAGCCTGGATGCCAGCTACCCAGCTACCAACTCAGAAGTTACTGACTACATCCCATCACCAAAAGGGATTTAGACAATTTCAGAATGTGCGCAACTTTCAAAAGTTAGTTAGATTTATTATCTCCTCCCAGTTGCTGTTGGGAATTAGCAGTAAAACCCTTAAAATTTAAATGCCCTACTTGTTTTAAAGGACAGGAAGACTGTGTCCCACCAGAAGGCCAATCTTAGTGGAGAGAATCCCAAGGAATAGAGTGGCAGCTTAAAGACAAATGCTACAGAACGAATTCCAGGGCTCAAGACTCAGATGCCTAGCTGCAGCAGTTGAGAGGAGTGAACTCACAGACACCTGCTGGTGCATCCAGCAAGCTCTTCTTATCTTTGGACTGTTCCCTGGTACACTACAGTTGCCCTCACGCAGCCAGGCCTGCGCTATGTGTCTCCACCCCCTGGCCATAAGTGACTGGATCATAGGAGGACACATGACTAAGATGGACCAATCCATTTTCCATTCAAAAATGTGAACTGGAGGACAGAGCGGCAAGCTGAGAGCTGAGTCAAGCTAGTAGCCGTGCTCTTCGGTCAACCATGTGGTGGCATCACTTAGGAACGAAATGCAAATTCTTACGGCTGTTGGGGGAGAGAGGTTGGGTCCAGCAAGTCCACGAGCGGTGGTTCTACCGTCTAAAGTTAGAGAAGCTTTGCCCCAGAGGAAAGGAAGTCTATGAATTCAAGTAGATTGTTCAATGTTTCTGTGACTTCTGTGAGACACTGGAATATACTTCTGGTAAATCAAATATATTTTGCCTTATACTACTTTGAATTGGTTTCTGTCACTTGCAAACAAGAGCACCTTAACTAATATGGCTAGTTGAGCCTGGGATGACAGAAGCAGACCTTCATTCCCCAAATCCTCACCACCGCCTCCCAATGCTGGCCCACAAAGGAAGGCATCCTTTCCCATCCCACCTCCTGTTCCTTCAGTGGGAATCCCCCTAATCCCACCTTCCTCACCTTTCTACCTACAGTTCTTTGGATTTGCCATTTTGTGAACTTGTTTTTCAAGTCACTCACTGCCCCCCCCCATCCTTTATTTACCATCTCAACTTAGAATCTAACATGTTACTATAACACCTTGAATTCTCTTCCTTTAGTCAATGCTATAAACGCTCCACCCAGATTGTCCCTCTATTCTCCAAAGCAGAGGCATCCCCCACTTCTTCCCAGGAATGCATTTCTTTTAGGAAATTGGAAGCTTCTTACAGTAGCACCCAGGGTCACACAAATAGTAAGGGACACATTCGGATACCAGACCAAGTCTGCCTGCCTGCAAAACTCGTGTTCATTCCACTGTATCAGTGCTTTTCATCTGCAAACTGTCTCCTTAATCCTCCTTCCTTCCCCTGAGTGAGGAGCAGTAGCTGAACTGAGAGCCTCCCTTTCCTTCCCCCAACCTGAAGACTGTGCTCTGCAAAGCAACAGATTCTGCTCTTTATTTCTCTACCCTCCTTTATGTATACATGCACACCCATATGTATACAAGCACACACACATGTACACAAGTGTGTGCACATATGTGTGTTAGCAAAAATTTCAATTCCAAACAGCTGTTTGAAAATCCATTTGTTTGCAAGTCCAAAGAACCTACTGAAGGTTAAGCTTATAATCCCCAGGTACATTTTCCACCAAATAGAAGAGTGAGTTTTTGCTTCGCATAATCTTCTGTTTTGCTCTGATAGGTGTTCTTTTTCCAAAATATCCCTAGTTCTCCCACTTTGAAAATCTGCTGAGACAGACAAACCCCTCCTTCAAGATTTCTCTGAGAGAAGTCCTTAGCAGCTACAGTACCAATATCACTTTGACCTTGTGTAGATGGTAGGGACTCTGAACCTGTGGAATCTTCATGGCTCACAACAGCTGTAGCACTTCTGCAATGGCCATGTTCTCAGACTCCTCAAGCATCTCCTGGGCTCACATAAGGCTATGGGGCATCCATTAATGATAGCAATTAATGATATTGCTCCTGTCTAGCCATATACCCAAAAATTTTCCTACTTTTTTGATTTTTCAATTGCTTCTCATCATATTTTGCTGACTCTTGTCAATGGCATGGGCACAGAATTTTTTACATGTTTCCTGATTCACTCTTGGTCCTTTACAATAACTCATTGTCAAAAAATTGTATCCCATTTTCACTTGCAACATCCATTTTCTCACCACTTCCAATTTCTGAAATTATTATGCCACTTTGGTTTCCATCGTAACCATATGTCTCTTCTAACTAGCATTTCCAACACGCTCGCTCGCTGTGTCTCCACTTATTGGTCATGATGATAACAACGTTTATAAAACACCTTCAGTCTGAGCACAAACACAGCAAACGTGCCCTAATAAATCAAGCGACAGCTATGCCAACCACAGCCGCCACCTGTTGGTGGCAGGAAGAATTGACATGCTTTTGCTGTGGAGCAGAAGTCGGCAAACTTTATTTGTAAATAAAGTTTTATTGGAACAAAACCATGCCTATTGTATATGTCAGCTCTCAAACTACAACAGCAGCATTGAATAGTTGTGACAGACATCATGTGGTCCTCAAAGCCTGAAGTAGTTATGATCTGGCCCTTTGCAGAAAATGTTTGCCCACGCCTGCTCTGAAGCATTTATGGAAATTAATAGCTTTAAAGTTTGTAAGTAGTGGAATAAACAGCTTGAGACCATGCATGACTCAGATAAATGACTCTCATGAAGCTCATTTGCATGACAGCTTTTGAGAGAATTCATCCTAAGGATGGAAGAGACCAAATTCAACTGGCCTGACCCAGTCAGAAAATTTTAGTCAATGCATAGAAGAAAATTTCTCATTACTGTATAGGGGCTATCACTCCAACCCATCCTCAGCTAATTTCCATAGATTCATGTCTGGATCTAGGAGGAAAGAGGGCTTACTTATATCAGACAGCTATAGTCTAAATGATGCTGCATAACAAACCATCTTAAAACTCAGTGGCACACAGCCATAAGCGTTCATTCCTCTCTCTAGCTTCTGCAGGTTGGGAAGGGAGGTTCTGCCTCAAGCCACAGGTCTGCTGTGTCTGGCTCTGCCCCCCCCCCCCATGACCCTCATTCTTCCAGGACAGCAGTCTACCCAAGAAGGGCTGTTCTTCCCCTTTTCACATTCGTCTCCTATCGATGGCAGATGCCTAAGAAGGCAAGTCCAATGGCACAAGCACATTCCAAGCCTGTGCTTGTTTTACATCTTCCAGCATCCCATTAGCCAAAGCAAGTCACATGGCCAAGACCAACGTTAATGGCTGGGAAATACACTCCTTTCATATAGGTTCAGGAGAAGGAAATTAATATTTGCTGAATGATAAGATACTTAAGTAAAGACTGAAAAGACTGTTTCATCAAGCTGTATAGAATTTTGGGATGTCTCCAAGACAGTGCCACACAAAAGAGAGAAAAGCTTCCTCCTTTTCTCTCCACCTTCGCCACACGTATCATTCTGCTTGGGCACTTAGAACTACGTCCCTTGAGAGATAGCAGCAGTAATCCAGTGAAGCAACAACGAGGCAGTGGTGGGGCCTGGGGGACACTGCTGGACCTGGCAAAACAGCAGAGGAGCTCAGTCGGTTATACGGGAGTGCAGAGGGAGAGGCTGCAGTAGCCCAGCAGAGCAACACTGGAAGATTCCAGCACCTGCAGAGCAGCCGAGGTGTCTACAGGGGTCAGCCATGCCCAGTGGAGCAGCAGCACCCCCTAGAGGAGAACATGGTACTCAGTGAAACAGCAGCATACTTGTCCAGACCATTCAAACACATGTGAGGATTCTCAGGAAATCATGAGATTTTTCTTTTTTTTTTTTTTTTAAAGAGAGAGAGAGCAGGGTAAACGGGCAAAAGGAGAGGGAGAGAATCCTAAGTAGGCTCCACACTCAACGTGGAGCCCGACACAAGGCTCAATCCAGGAGCCTGGGATCATGACCTGAGCCCAAATCAAGAGTTGGATGTTCAACCAGCTGAGCCACCCAGGCGCCCCAGGTGATCATGAGCTTTTTCATAGGAGACTAAGGTGGGGATGCAAGGCAGTGAAATCTCTGAGTCAGCTCGCTAATACCCACAGACTGATGGATCCTGGAAAAATGCAAATTGGGATCTCTGACTCCAAATAGCAGGCTCATTAGAGCAGAGATTCCCTTAAACACACATACATGCACGCGTGTCCACACACACACACATACACAACACAAACACCCTTAGGTCCCACCCATTAGAAAGAAGCAGAGCATTAGACTCTCATAAGATTTCCTTCCTTCCTTCTATAGACTCATCAAACAGATTCCTACCAATTCTAACCAAGACAGGTCAGTGAACTGTAACCAATCCTGCACCCAGGGACTAAGCAGCCTCAATTCTGGAGTCTCTGGAGAAGTGCTTTGAAATGCCTCTTTGTAGGGGAAGCTCCTCCCTGCTCTCCATCTGTCCAGCCCCACCAGGCCCTGTAGCTGGTGATCATTAAGCAGTAAGTGCAGTCTTAATGGTGGCTAATGGTGGGCTTAAATACTCCAATACTCGAAGGAACCCCAGGGGATGACTCACTTACATGTATTGAGTGGTCCTGCAGACCCATGGAATGGCTCCTCTTAATGAGATCGACCAAACATTGAACTTGAGCCCAAGAAATGGCTGAGAAGAGGACGCGAGCCCTGCTAAGGCCCTATGTAAGAGGCCAGTGTGAGAGCACAGCCTCTTTGGCTATTTTCTTTGAGGGGTCTGTTGCAAGGGCCACCCTGCAGGGATTGAATAGCTAAGGTGTTGTTGTAGTTAATAGTTAAGGCTGCCTTGACCTCCACCTCTGCTCCACCTCCATCACCATTCCCACAACAACACCCTGTAGTTCATGTTCACCCAGAACTTCCAGGCCTCAGAATCCATTCTGCCTGCTCACACCACCTGCCCTCCAGCTCTCTCCCACCTGTCTCCTAACACCCTGACTTTCCTCTAACATTCTCTATTCTCACAATGACCACATGTTTCTCCCCAAGTGTGCAAGCCAGAGACCTAGTAGTCATTTGAAACACCTTCCTCTCCCTGGATCACCTATATCAATCCATTCCAAGTCCTACTGACTTCCTCCTAAATGTCTCTTTAATCTGCCCACCCGTCTCCATTTTCTTTGTCTGACTTCCTATCATCTCTTGCTTGGATTGCTTCAGTGGACCCCATGGCAAGGACCCTGTAGTATCCATCTTTGTATCTCAAATGCTGCACCCAGGTCTGGCCCAAGATAAGAACTCAGAAAATTCTGGCTGAATGAATGAATAGATAAAAGGGCCAAAACACATATTTATGAGTAATTGTTCTCAGCCAGTACTGGCTGAATGTACTTGGACTAGTCACTTCTATGCTTTGAGCCTGTTCCCCCACCTGCTAAATGGAAATAATCCCAACAGAATTGTTGTAAAGATGATAGGAAATAATGCTAAAAGAATTATGTTCTGCTGCTAATAATAACCTGAGGAACGATGACCTAACCCAAGTGGTATTTTTTCTTTCTTTTCCTGTAAGAAGCCTGGAAGCTGCTGTTCCTAGCATTGGTCCAGAGGCTCAGGCACATCTAGGCCAAGATTTCTATGATATTCTTGGCCTTTACCTTATGACTAACTTATGTTTACAGAAGGGCTGCGATACCTCCAGCATCAGCCCACATTCCAAGTAGAAAGGGGGAAACACCAAGGGCAAAGAGCAAAAAGGGTGCATGCCAGCTGAGGTGGCTCCTTTTAAAGAGCTCCGCACATCTAATTTGATTAAAAAGTAAAGCTTTGGAGTGGATATCAAATATATCCTTGAATGACTGTCAGTCAATGTTCTTGGATGCAAGTATTGGAAACATCACTGGCCATATTTATTTTTAAAAAAGAATTTCTTGGAATAATATTGAAGGCTCACAAATTAATAGGAGACTAAGGGCTGGAAAATAAGCAAGAACCAAGGACTCTCCCGAGGGCCAAGCATAGGAAATGATCTATCCAGGATGCTATGGCCACTACAGCAGGACACAATTGACTATCCACAGCTCCTATTGCCACTAGGCTATCACATGGTTGCCACTAGGTAACCATCATGGCTACCACAAATGAATTCCCAACGATGGTTCCCTTTTCCTTTCTTCCTTTCTTTCTTCCTTTCTTTCTTCCTCCCTTTCTTTCTTTCCTTCCCCTTCCTTCCTTCCTTCCTTCCTTCCTTCCTTCCTTCCTTTTTTCCTTCCTTTCTTTTACCATTTGCTCCAGAGTCAAACTCCTGGGCAGAACCCAGTACATCAGTAGGGATCTTGGCAAGGATTGAGTGACTTGAGAACTTAATAAAGGAGCTATTTATAAAGAGATGGGTAGGGTATGGGGAAACCACAAGAATGTCAGCATTCTGGGGTTTGTAACAGCAAGGTGCTGTGATTGACCTGAAGAGGCAAGAAAGAGAGTGGTTACTGAAGCCCAGGATATCACATTAACTCTAGGCCATTAGGTCCAGCTTTCTCTTTGCTAAACTAGTGCATCAGTACTTCTCAAAATGTGCTTCCCCCAGAGCAGCAGCACCCGTGAACTTGTTGGAAGTGCAAACACTTAGGGCCCACCCCAGACCTCCTGAGACAGAAACTCTGGGGGTGGGTCAAGCAATCTGTGACTTTCAAAGCTCTTTAGGTGATTCTGATCCTAAAGTTTGAGAACCACTGTAGCGTACCAAAGGTTGGCAAACTTTGTCTGTAAGGGACCGGATAGTAAATATTTTAGGCCTTGAAGGCCATACAGTTCCTCTCTTAACTACTCAACTCTGCCTCTGTGATGTAAATGCACTCTAGACAACACATAAGCACAGCTGTGTTCCAATAAAACTTTACTTACAGAAACTGCAATTTGAATTTCATATAATGTTCATGTATCACTCAATATTATTCTGCTTTTCAATTTTTTCAACCATTAAAAAATGTAAAAACCATTCTTAGCACCAGAGTTACATACAAACACACAGTGAGCTGGATGTGACCCACAGGCGCAGTTTGAGGACCTCTGGAGTAGATTGTTAACACCACCCACGGTGCTCAAAGCTGGAACTTTCCATTCTGAATCCCAGGGGAACACACCCACGGCAATGAATTGCAAGAAACTTGCCAACCTTATTCTCTTCCCTCCCTCTATCTCTTGCCAGTGGTCCCCAGTGGCTGAACTGCTTCCTGGGACACAGAGTAGGGTGGAAAGGTGGAAAGTAGATCTGCGGAGGTGGGGGTGGCATCTGGAAGATTCTATCACACACACTCAAGTCAGGAGCGAGAGAGAGGAGGGAGACTGCTCTCCTTCAATTCCCTAGAGGGGGCGCTGGCTCGGAAAGGAAGGGAATGGGATATTGCAAAAATATAATGCATCAACTATCCGCTACAATGGTATGTTTTCATCAGACGGGAATCTGTTGTCTTAGCGTCGTGTTGATACTGCCCAAATTTCACTCACATTGAATCTAAAATACTCGGCAGCCACCACTTGAGTTAAGGTAGAAAAATAGGGGGCGCCTGGGTGCCTCCGTCTGTTGAGCGTCCAACTCTTGATTTCAGCTCCAGTCATGATCTCTCGGTTCCTGACTTCGAGCCCCACGTCCAGCTCTGCACTGACAGCGTGGAGGTTGCTTCACATTCACTCTCTCTCCCTCTCTCTGTTCCTCCCCTGCTTGTACTCGCACTCTCGTTCTCTCTCTCTCTCTCTCTCTCTCTCTCAACATAAATATATAAACTTTAAAAAAAAAGATAAAAAGATAGCCCAACCATGGGCCCAGGAAGGGTTCACAGAACACACATCTTCCCACAGAGAACCCCAGGGCCGTCAGCACTGCTGGCTAAGCAGACTCAGAACACTAAAGCATGGGTGTGCATGCATCCAACCTTCCACGTTGCCCAACCTCAGCCCAAGGGGCAGAACAGGGTTCGGCACATGCAGCCAGGCACCTGGGCAGTCTACACTGAAATCAACCATGTGCCTTCACACCAGGCCGGGGCGGCGGGGGGCGGTGCTCCTTCACGGCAGTTCGTTTTGGAGCATTAACCAGCCCTCGAAGCTCCTGTTAGTCCAAGGCCACAGTTGTAAACAACCTGTGGACACCTGTACATCACACTCGGCACACAATCACCATCATCAACTTTGTCCGTCTTAAAGGTCCCCCCAGACAGCATAGCACAAACAGCACTACACATGCTCGTACACAAATCCAGACATGTGTATCTTTCCTTCAGAGAGAACTGTGCTGCAGAAAACACCATGAGCTATCTACTGAGAAAGCCCAGAGGCCTGTGTGGGAGGCAGGTCACAGACTGGGTGAGAGGAGGAAGCTTGAAACCAGACATAAATGGAGTGGAGGCAGGCAGGTTTATCCTAAAGTTGTTTTATGCCTCAAACAATAACTATTGACATCTCAGAAGTTAGGAAATGTGGAAGCGAGCATCTTACACTATCCACTTAATGGAGTTGCTATCTGGAAATGAGTTCTGAGAGAAAGAGAAAGAGGGGCAGAGGAGATAGACTAAGAAGGATCTCTCTGTAATGAAGACAGCCCCAATGCTAGAGACACCCAGATCTGAGTCCCCACTGCACTGATTAGCTGTGTGGCCTTGGGTAAGCTACCTCACCTCTCTGAGCTGTTTCCCCGGCTATAAATAGGGTTACTGTGCAAGTTCAATGCGATGACCAATAGGAAGTACTCGGCATGGAGTAGGCATTCAGCAAATGCCATTTCTTTTTCTCCCCCTTCCTGTGGAGGGAAAGAAAGAGACATGAAACTCCTTCTCCAGGAAACACTGAGCCTTATCTGCCACACTCAGTCACCACATCCTGGCCATTCTACCATAATTCATTTCTGTTTCTAACTTGATCCACCCTGGAATGCTGGATCTGCTTTTGTCCCTGCTATTTTGGGTTCCCTGCCTAATATTTAGCTCCAATACTGGAATTTCATTTTCTGTCTGTGAGCCCCTTTTGCTGACTCTATGTCCTGGCTCAAGTCCCCCTGCCTTTTTCCTGTTTGTTTCTCCCTCCCTCTCTTATTCCTTCTATCCTTCCTTCCTTCCTTTCCTCCTTCCCTCCCTCCTGACTTTGATAGCTATAGAGAATCCACAGCATGTCCAGTGCCACGTTAAGCATGCAGCCTAATGGGTTGTCCCAGAAACAAGACAAATGTGGTCTCTGATCTCAAGGGCCTTCAGTCAAGTAGGAGAGACAGACAATGAACAAATATATAACAGGATGTTTAAATGAAAGTGTTAGCCAGGGCACCAAGAGACAATAGCTCTCATATTTCAAAGAAGGTGCTAGACTATATGTAGAATTTACAAAGGAGGTTGTCAAAGCCAGTTGCGCATCAAGTGTACGTGCAGGTCAAAAGACGGATTTGGGGCAAGTATTTCAGCAAAGAATTTCTTGGGATGAGCTGTGCAGTGAATCCCATGCCCTCCCGGGGAGGTGGGGGGGGGGGGGCTGTGGTAATCACTGCTCCTATTCACCAGTGTTTGGTTTTTCTCTATGTCTGGGCACCAGAGATCTTGTACCCTATCTACTCACCTTGAAATTAGAGATGACTATGGTGCCAATGAATTTCATGGCAGTGTGCAGCCCTCCAGCCCCCTCTTCCTTCACCGTGGCAATTGTAGAAGAATTTTTTCTTCATATTAAATTCTATTGAAGCTCTTCAACTCATCAATATTTATGCCAAGAGCTCAAAAGAGAAAATATTGACAATATCTGAATGCATATCTAACATCTAGTTAAGTTAACAATTATTTTCTCAAATGAAGCAAAAGTTAAGTTCACTAAAAATGCTTTTTTTCCCATGTAACATTTTTAAAATTGTGATGAAATATACATAACATAAAATTTTCCGTTCAAACGATTTGTAAGTGTTCAGTTCAGTGGCATTAAGTACGTTCACACTGCTGTGCAACTGTCCCCACCATCCATCTCTAGAACTTTTTTGTAGATGCATTTTTGATATACAGATGCATGGAATGTCAAGTCAACACTTAGAGGACATCTGCCCATAAAGGGTTTCTGGAGCCACAGGGGACTGAGAGCCAGAAATGAACTTGCATGGTATTAAGCACCTTGGTTGGATGCTGTTAACTCAGTATAACCTAGCCTAGGCTGATGAATGCATAGATGCTACCTCCTACCCCAGGGTGATAGGAGAGTGGCTTTGAGAGACCACTTGGAAAGCTGAAATGGGACCCCTATAGTCTCACTTGAGAAATCCAAATGTCAAGAGGCTGGCTGCAGCAGCCTGTAGCACAGAGGAGAGGGCTACAGTTTGGGAAGTAACTTTCTTTGAGAGTATATCAGAGCACAGGAATGACAAAGGTTTAACCAGACTCTGAAGTAAGTCAAGTGTAAGAGTAAGCCAGTGTGGAGGTCATGTAGGTCCTGTCAAAAAGAGAAAACAGTGACTGCTGGGTACCCAGGAAAAAGCAAATAGCCAAAATAAAGATGCATGTGCTCTAGACTGGCAACTGCAGGTGAAAGGTCCCCAAGGATGAGTTAGGCATCTCAAACACCCCACAAAAGCACCCAGCAGAGAAAGAGTTCACTTTTAACATCTGCCAAGTCCAAAGAGTGTTGAAGCTGGTCACCACCATGAAAAACAGTCAAGTGAGAATTCCCTGCTTCCCTTACCTCTTCTGGTACTCCTCCCCCCATCCTGGAGGTGTTGTAAATATGGCTAGCAGGGTGGCAGGGGAGTAGATGTACCTGGTGAAGAAAGGAGATGATACCAACCGTATATGCCCCTTCCCCACAGCTTCCAGACTGCAGCAGTCCCCAGGGGAGGAGGGAAGATGATGTGCCTTTAAGGAAGATGGCAGTCAGTGTTCCGTATTTTAATTACTAAGTTAGAAATAGAGTTGAAAGTTAAAGAATGCATAGGACTTTTTATTGCTTTGTAACAACCATAGCTTTTAGGGCACCTGGGTGGCTCAGTCAGTTGAGCATCCAATTCTTTTTTTTTTTTTAACGTTTATTTATTTTTGAGACAGAGAGAGACAGAGCATGAGTGGGGGAGGAGCAGAGAGAGAAGGAGACACAGAATATGAAGCAGGCTCCAGGTTCTGAGCTGTCAGCACAGAGCCTAACGCGGGGCTCAAACTCACAAACTGCGAGATCATGACCGGAGCCGAAGTCGGACACTCAACTGACTGAGCCACCCAGGCGACACTGGTTGAGCATCCAATTCTTGATTTCGGCTCAGGTCATGATCTCAGGATCATGGGATCAGGCCCCACATCAGGCTCTTCACTGAGCATGGAGTCTACTTAAGATTCTCTCTCTCTCTCTCTCTCTCTCTCTCTCTCTCTCTCTCTTTCCCTCTCTCTCTCCCTCTGCCCCTCTCCCTTTCTTGAGTACTCTCTCTCTTTCTAAAATAAAAAAATTTTTTTTAATTAAAAAAAAAAATAATAACAACCATGGCTGCCAAGGGCCCAGCTGAGTTTTCTTCCAAGGGCAGAAAAACTAGCCACCACAGAATGGTTTAGACTGGGACAGCGGGAGACAAAAATAAAGTTGCTTTATGATTCCATCCCACAAGTCATGCGTATCCAACATAATGATACAAATAAATCTACAAATATTTTCCAAGATCAGCAAAGTCAGGTAAAATATTTGATGGGAGTGTTATAGCTAAAGAAACTATTTGTGAGTAAAAATAGGAACTGGTCAGCCACAGTCACAGAACAAGAAGAAAACCACCAGAATGTCCATGCTAGCCCCGAGGGTTCAGATCACGGTATTCCATGGCCTTGATCTTTCAGTCTCCAATGGCCTATTTGTGGCAAAGGCAGAGTTTGATTCTTCAGGATGGCTTAGCTTTACACTATTCAGCTTTCAAATCACATAATTAAATCATGTTATTTGAATTCCTCATGTGCCGGGCGTGATGGAAATGGTCATTTGACTTTCTGCATCCGTTCCCATCTCCTTCTACTGGGCATTCCTATACCAGAAAGGTTGGGAAAAAATTTTTTTAACTTAAATTTCCCAGACTCCCTTGAAGGCTGAGTTCTGGGTAAAAAATAGGCTTCAGCAATCAGGTGTACTTAAGGGAGATACATATTTGTAGATGAAAGTAAAGAAGACACCAAGACACCATCATCCTACTGACAAACAAGGGAGTTGAGACACCAGTTGGCCTTTGTCAGACTATGTCTCAGTGTCAGGAAAAGTGGTGGCGGCAGCAGCAGATACCAAGTCCTGGGTCATAGAGCTCTGTGCTCTTGGACTCAGTGATTTCAGGGTCAACCACCTGAGCTCCCAGAATCTAGGTTTATCAAAGGCAATAGCTCTTCTGACAGATCCCTGCTACAAGAAGTCACTCCTAGAGGCCGTGCTTAGAGTCTCTCCTCCAACCCTTCCAACAACTTGAGAAGCACCTAATTCCTCATAATAAATAAATCTCTTTCTTCTTAAAATATCCAGAGTTTCTATTTTCAGCACCGATCCCTGGCTTATGAACCTTCTGAATGTAATCTCACTTCTCATTTGGCATGGCCGCAAAGGGAAAGGAGTCTTGTCAGAACACCAGACTAACAATTCCCCTGAGTAGTAACGTTTCTCAGTGAGACCTAGTGTCATACAACAGAGTCTTATACAGTTCATTGACATAAGTCAGCATTCTTTTTCTTTAATTACTTTAATGTTTATTTATTTTTGAGAGAGAGAGACAGAGTGTGAGCAGGGCAGGGGCAGAGAGAGAGGGAGACACAGAATTTGAAGCAGGCTCCAGGCTCTGGGCTGTCAGCACAGAGCACAACACGGGACTCAAACTCATGAATCATGAGATCATCACCTGAGCTGAAGTCAGACACTTAACTGAGTCACCCAGGTGCCCTGACATAAATCAGCATTCTTAAGTTTGGGTAATTCCAGGGCATGGACTAAACTGTGTTTCTGTATGTAAGATTTGGCCCAAGTCTGGACAGAGGTGAATTCACCAAGGCACATGCCACTTTGTAAGGCCTTGGGGGAACAGGACACTTAGCTTTCTCTGGTGGCACCTCAACTTGGTTCACACCTCAACATCCAAACATCCCAGAAGTCCTTGGTCCCTTCCATGTCTCCATATTGCCATTCCACTCCTGGTAAGACCGGCCCTACCAGGCTCTACTGCCCATAGCAGATCTGGACCTGACCATGTTCTCCATCCTTCGTCTGCCTCCTCCTACTGCTGCTGTTTCCTCCTGTAACAAAATCACCACACAGCACAACAGCCCAGTTAGTGGCTCATCAGAAAATCCTATCCTTTTGGTTGGAAAAGCCCAGCTCTTGGGCATTTCCACCCAGGCATAACACAGCCAAGAAACAAAGCAAGTTGTGCTTCCCTCAACCACAACAGGGCGTCATGTATCAAAGTCAGTGAGCTAGCAGAGACCACCCCGACAATTTTCTCTTAACTGTTGCATTGCTGTTTTCCATTTGAGCTCCCTGAACAGTAGATAATTTTGAAAACAGAAACTGTCCCATTTGTCTTTACATTCCTAATACCCAGCTCTGGACCATGCAGAGAGCAGATGATGTTTCGTGACAGTTTGTTGAATGAATCAATGAATGACACTTCTATTTCTCTGCCTCTTTTCTTCCCACTCTCCTCTTGCACTTTACATACCAGCCACACAGGATAGCTTTCATTTCCTGCTCTCTCCCACCCTCTGTCTTTACATACTCTGCACACATACCCACCTGCAAGTCACTGCTGACATCTCCCTTTCTCCAGGAACCTTCCCTGCCTTCTCAGACTAGTTTCTCCCTTTAGACATTCTCCTAGCTCCCTGTACTTCCTTCCTCACCGCACTCATCATCCCTAAGTGTAACTATCTGTCCCAGTGTCTGTCTTCCCCACTATACAGTAAGCTGCAAGCAGGCAGTAGACCAGACGCTCTGTAAATACTTGTTGAATGGATCATAAATTTCTCTTTCAAATGCACGCTTTGAGAGTTAAAACCTTTCTCTCAAGTACTCTCAGCCAGATTCTCTAATGATAGAGCATAGAAGAGAATGCCAGTCTACATCTCTGCCCTCCTAGAAGATAGCCCACCTTGTCCCTGACCTGCTACTAGGTTTGTCATGCTTAACTCACCTACCAGGTACCACTGATCCCTTGGGTACAGATATTTGTGCTGTCTTTTATGCTGTGCTGAAGACAGCAGTTTGCTTTGACTCTTTCTCTATTTCCCTTTTATTGTGCCATTTTTAGCCTATTTCATTCCTGTTTATTATGTTTTCTCCTGTTTTCCTCTTTTCTTTATTACTATTTAAGAAGAAATTCCACTGTAAGAAGGGATAGCGCTAAGCAGCTGACGTGTCCTAAATCATGAACACTAAATGTCACTCCTTATCTCCTCCCAGCCCTCCCTAGCAGCTCATATTACAGAGCCATTACCCGTGTCCAAAGGAGATTTCCTGGTCCAGTCCTGGGAGAGTTCCTAGACTATAAAGACTTTTCAGTAGGATAGTTAAAAGTTTCCCGTACACACGTCAGTACATCTGATCACAAAGTTTAGAAGGCCAGGATTCTCCGGCCCAAGAACGTGAACAAGTGCAGCCTCCAACTACTACCCTATTGTCTGTGTAACCATCTGTGTTTCCCCACAGCCAGGCTTGGGACCTTTCATCTCTAAAGTGTCAGAAAATCTCTAAAAAGTGGATAAATTAACATGAATTAATGAATGAGCAAATGAGTGAGGGAATGAATAGATAGATGTGTGGATGGTAGACAGACAAATTAATGGGCAATTGAATAAATAAAGGAAATGAATGGATCAGTGAGTAAGTAAATGGATGAATAAATGGACAAGATGGGCAAAGATATGGATGGATGGATGGATGGTTGGATGGATGGATGGATGGATGAGAAAGTGAATAAATGAATTAGCATATCAATGGTTAAATGAGTGAGCAGATGAATGAGAATGAATGAGTAAATAATAAATGAGTCTGAGCCCTATAACTCAGGCATAAACCAGGAATGAGTTCCTAGCAGGAGCCATAAACCAGGCAGTTCCAGAAAATGGAACTGGGTACTAAAAATACAATAAAGAAATTACAAACAAACAAACAAAAAAATATCCCAGTGTCAATACAGCTCTCATTGATCAGTGTCCAGAATCAATATTCTCATAAACAAGTCTCCTGCATGGCCTCTCAGCCCCACCCACTGACTGTCACCGGAGCTGTGGACGTTCCTGAAAAAAGGACTGAGAGATACAGTGTGTGGGTGTTGAGAGGCTGTACACTTGATCAGGACCATGGTTCTTTACTTTAGAGTCACAACTAGGGAGTTTTCAAAAAATGATAATGCCTGATCCTCACCTCCAAAGATTCTGATTTACCTGAATTGGGGGCAGAAGGAAAAAGGGAGGCAGACTGCTTTGTTTGTTTGTTTCAAGCTCCAACAAGATTCTAATGTGTGGCCGGGGCGCCTGGGTGGCGCAGTCGGTTAAGCGTCCGACTTCAGCCAGGTCACGATCTCGCGGTCCGTGAGTTCGAGCCCCGCGTCAGGGCTGATGGCTCGGAGCCTGGAGCCTGGAGCCTGTTTCTGATTCTGTGTCTCCCTCTCTCTCTGCCCCTCCCCCGTTCATGCTCTGTCTCTCTCTGTCCCAAAAATAAATAAACGTTGAAGAAAAAAAAAAAATTAAAAAAAAAAAAAAGATTCTAATGTGTGGCCAGGGATGACAACCACTGGTTCCCCGGTAAATGGAATTTTGATGTGAGTACTTAAAGAAACTCATTTTGATGCCACTGACATCTTCATGTCAAACAAAAAATTAGCCTTTATGCTGTTTTTTTTAAAACCAAGCAAGATGTGAAACTTACATCTACACTCTCAAGACTTCCTTCCTTGCCCACCCTGCCCACACCCTCTGGGAGGAGCAGATACACTAAATGAGTCTTCCTTCCTCACCCGACACTTTTGGTTTTATAGGCGTGGATGTTCCAAGGTAGAGCTCAGATGAGATAAGAATCAGGAATGGAGCACAATTCCAGAAATGAGGAAGACAGGGTCAAAGAGACTCAAAGATGTCTGGTCATTAAAAATATATTTTTACATTTTGATGTACCCATTTTGACATAGTAGCATAATGATCAACACAAAATGTCTCCTCTGTCAAGATGTCTTGCTTAGGAGACAAGATGGCAGATGGGGTTTTTCCATGCAAGGAAACAGCAAAATCCCCAGCCAAAGGACAGGCAGGAAATCTGGTGGAAAGCAAGCCAACCACTCAGAAAATAAACACCGTTCTTGGTGCCTGGGAACCAGAGGTGTAGGGAGGTGCCTCTCTGCTTCAAAGAAGTGGCTTATGCTTGGGCCATTGGACAATTTCAACACTATAATTTCTGTTTCTTTCCTGTCTGGGCTGCCTTCATTTTTAGGAAAGTTCTTTCTGAAAGGCCATTCTACTATTTCCACCATGCCAAAGAAATGAAAGTAAAAGTATGGAGGAAAATGAGAACACAGAAAATCTCAAGATCTCTTGGGATGAACAGTAAGATCGATGCAAGGTAGGAGTGGATCATGGGAAATTGCTCACCTAGCCCCAGGTACTAGTCCCAGGGAAAGATAAAGGAGTGGGGAGGGGAGGAATCTTGGAACTTGAAATTATCGGGATGTAAATTCAGGACCAATAAAAGGAAGTGCTCCTTCACACAGCAGGGAACAAGCTTACAGAACTCATCATCCCAAGAGGAGATACAGCTGGAAAAATAAACAGGATCCCCAAACTTGCAGATATATATTGATTGGGTTATTGAAAGAGTGACATTGACATCTAGGGGAACAATCCTGTTCTTCTCTAATTTGCTTTTTAACATCCTGGACTAAGACAAGATCCTGGACTGTAGGCACCATGGAAATGACCTAGTGTGGTGATCCAATGATCTCACGTTTGACCTGGGGTTAGCAATTGCCTAGGAAACTAATTTCCTTTTTTCCTTCATCCTCCTGAAAAGTGCCAGTGACAGATTCCATCTGTTAAACACCTTCTATTTTCCAGAAACTATTACTTTACACCCACTGTTTAAATTTAAATCAAGCATCCCAAAGCACTTATTGAGTACTTTCTTGTGCTCACCACTCTACAAGGTACAATGGGTGGTAGAGGATGAAAAAGCTACATCTAGGTCTTTAAGGAGTCTATGATACATGTGAGAAGGCAGAATAAATATGCATAATATATTAAACAAATGACAGACAAAACCACTAGAAATGATTGATAGATACAGGTAACCACTAAGTATTTGAAGTGCATAAGATAAGGAACCAGTGGGGGTGGTGGATTAGCCATTGGGTGTTTAATGGAGTTATAGCAAAGTAGTTCAGAGGAAGGTCCTGGCTCCACGCTGGCTGATTTCAAATCCCAGCTGTTCCATTTACTGGCTATGGAATTTGGGTGAGTTACTCAATCTGTCGGAACCTAGTTTCTTTATCTGTGAAATATGGATAACAATACCTTCCTCCAGGCACCTTGATGGCTCATTCAGTTAAGCGTCTGACCCTTGATTTCAGCTCAGGTCATGATCTCACAGTTCATAAACTTGAACCCTGCATTGGGCTCCGTGTGCTTACAGCAGGGAGCCTGCTTAAGGTTCTCTCTCTCCCTCTCTCTCTTTCTCTCTCTCTCTCTCTCTCTGCCCCTCCCCTCTCTCTTTCTCTCTCTCTCTCCTAAAATAAATACATAAACTTAAAAAAACAAATAGCTTCCTCATGAAGTTGTTGCAGGATTAAATGAATCAATGCACCTGAATCCCTTAGAACAATGCCTGGACATAGTAGGTGCTCAGTAAATGTCGATTATCACTGTTTTTATCTCTAGTAAGGGCCACCACAACCAGAGTGGTGGCAGAAGTCAAGCCAAGGACTTCCTCAGCTGTCAGTTGTGGTCAAGATGAAACTCAGATTCCTTAAATAGCCTGTGAAATGCCAGATGCTGTGCCCCTGACCTACTCCTACATCTCCCCTGATACCCTCTCCCCTGCTCACCATGCCTGGGGCACACTGCCCTTCTCTGTCCCCTGCTCCTTGAGCCCAATGCCTTTCCCACCCCTTTCCCACCTCCAGGTTTCACACACGACTTCCTTCAGCTGGGAGCCTCTCCTCCCCCCCCCCCACCCCGCCATTCCTCACACGGCTGGCTCCCCTCATCCCACAAGTCTAGCTTAAATGTCACTTCCTCAGAAAGTCTTTCTGTTGCCATCTGTATCTGTCAGGGTGCTGGCGGGAAACAATGGCACGCTTGCATGAGGATAATTCAAGGAGGTTTGATAAAAGAACTATTTATAAAAAGCATGGAGCAAGACAAAGGGAGACCACAGGGACAGAGTAGAAACAACCCTAGGCTGGAAGGATGAAGGAGTAGGACAGTGGCCACAGCTGACCCAGGGTGATCCTGCACAGAGAATCTAGGAGAGGAAACACTCCAACCTCATCCCCCTCTCTGTCTCCTGCTAGAGATGCTCTTTGGCTAACCCTGCTGGAATACCTACTAGATACTGGGCACACCATCCAACTTGAAGCAGGTTTTCCTCACTGCCCTCAAAGTTAGAACCTTAATCTTTTTCTTAATCATAGTTAGAACAATTCATATTCATTCATTGTACTATTTTTCCTTCAGTTTAGACCAGGCAAAACTGAAGAGACTCAGTTATGCCCCAGAAACCCCAATCTCACCCATTTGTATCTAAATGAAGTCTGCATGATATGGACATAGGAGGAGATGTGAACTCTCTCCAGATCGTGGAGCTCTGGAGTAAATCCTCCTGACTGCCTTTCTTCTCCCTTTCTCCTTTCACACATCCCTGGCAAATTATGTCAGAAAAATCATGGTTAAGAATTGGGTGGGCCATTGGCAAGTTGTAAGGTCACATTATGGAAAAACATGGGCAAAGGTCTCAATTTATATTTATTTAAGATCCATCTCTCATGATTGCCATGAGCTCTAGTATCACATTGGCTTTGCTTACCACTGGGTATCCACTTGGAGACATCACACTAGGGACACAGTATGTAATAGGTAAATGTTTGAATAAAATTGCTGCTACCCAAGAAGTGATGGCGAAAGATCCAAACTGTATTGTCCAAAGATGTGCAGCCATCCCAAGCTTGACCCAGACCAGTAGCCAAGAATATCAGTATACAAAAGACCCAATCAAGTGGACAGCGCCCCCATACAGGCAGAGACTTAACCTGGAGTGGTAGGATCCTGGTTCCATAGGCAGGGGGAGGGGCAGCAAGACCAGGCAAGGCAGACCTCAGCTGGGGGTCAAACCCTGGGAAAACAGCATGTTTATGAGAAGAAGCAAGGCAGACTTTCTATCATAGCAATCGACAAACCAGCCTTCCTCCATTCTCCACACCAGAGCCAGTGTGATTTTTCTAAATTATAAATCTGAGCATGCCATTCCCCCACTGAAACACTCCCACTCACTTTCTCAACAAACATTTATTGCATGCCTGTGATATGCAAGCCCAACCTTCTTAACACAGTATATAAGTCCCTGCATTTCTCGCCCCTGCCTACCTCTCCAGCCACATCTCACACATCCACCTCCAATATGAGTGCACACGCCCATACACACACTCCCTCTCTCTCTACTCAGCTTTCTAATACACCATCCCCTCTTCTACTTCAGTATCCTCTCACATACAGTTCCCTCAACTGGAATGCTCTTTATTTATAATACCCTTTCACCTGGCTAAATTTTGCTTATTCTTTGAGTCTCAGCTTAGACCTTGTTTCCTCTGGGAATTCATCTTCCAAGGCAGAGTTAAGAGCTTCTCCTTTGGGGTTTTGGGTTATCTCAGCACTCTGGACCTTCCTCATCAGAACACTTGCCACTCTGTCATGGCTGTCTGTGTAAGTGTCATCTCCCACCTAGACCATGACTTTGTGAAGGTGGAACAGAGTCTGTCTTGTCCAGAATGGTAACCCCATCACCTACCATAGTGCCTGGTACAAAATAAGCATTAAAAAGTATTGCTGAATAATTGAATAGATGGATGCATAGATGGGTGGATCGGGTGGGTAGATGGCATGTGGTTGATGCTAAGAGAAAGATGTATTCAAGCCAGTTTAGCAGAAACTCATCAAAGCATACTAAATACTGGGCCAAAGAGGAGCAGAAAGCACTTTTCACTCCAGGCCCAGCCATGGGGTCAGACGCTCTAAAGGGACACTGCTGAGATCCGTCAGGTGAGGTTTTTATCACCTGCAAGTGAGCGAGGTCAGGGAAGACCAGGCCAATTTTACTCAGGAAACACCTCTCGAAAGAAGTGACTATTGGCACTTGAAGGAAGTGATGCACAGGGGTAATAATACTGTCACAGCCTGCGCTGCAGAGCATTTATTTTAAGTCAGGCTCTCTGCTAAGAGCTTTATGTATTCGATTTCATGTAAGTGACAGAGACAGGATGTGAACCCAGAGAGTGTGATTCAAGGGCTACACACTTAATGGATACACTACAAAGCTTGGGTGGAGAAGAAATAGGAACATGTCCGAAGCAGGGAGAGCCAACAAAGACAAAGATGGCAATAACAAGCCTTGGACAAGATCTAGCAGAGAGTTAGCCCTCACAGGTGTAGAGAAGCAGAGGGTAGAAGACAAGAGAAACACTGATGCATAAGACTGAGTATCAGGCTAAGAGGACTTTAGAGTTGAGCCCATAAGCAACAGGATGTCGGATAGAATCGTAACTACCTGGTGCTTGAAACATAACTTTTGTGTGTGTGGTAGTGAGAGGCAGTGGGCTGCCCCATTCAGCCCTGTGATTCTGTTTTTACTCTCAATGTAAACTAAAGTACTAACTCAGTCTTGGCTCCTGCCCCAGACCCAAAAGTCACTTCTGTTTCCATTTGTCAACTGTAGTGGAACAAAATTCACCTACATTTGGTTAACTGCCTTGCTACTGCGTGGAGGGGTCTGTGGATCTCAAAGTCATGGGCCCAGTCTGCTTTCAGAGTCACTGACTTCCAGTCTCTCCAGGATACTAAAGGGGAATCTTAATTTAAGTGACCTGATTAAAAACAAACAATTTCTGTGACGACTTGCATGAAAATAGGCCACTAGCAGAGAGATCTTGGTGACAAATAAAAATTCAAATGGCTGAAGAGCTTCAATAAACAACAGGTCCACCACTGTGAGCCTGATTTTCCCCTGTGGTTTGGCGGGCAACCAAGAGTGCCAGCTCTCCTCCCAGGAGTGCCTCCTTGGCCAAGTGGAAACAGCCCACAGAGAAAGGGCAGAGCTTCATGGAGATAAGTGGGAACATGAAAGAGAACACCCAAACCTTCCTCTGAGCTCCCTGTTAGAGTGGAGGGGACCAGCCCTTGCTCCAATACACAAGCCAGAAACTTGGGACACCTTCCTCTTCCTCACCCATCACACCCATCACTTGCCAAGTCCTGTCTATTCTAGCTCCTTATCATCTCTCAGAGCACCCACTCTTTTCCATCTGGACTACCATCTCTCCACTGGTTACTACCAAACAGCTTCCTACCCATATACTCTTAGACTGTGAGCTTCAGCCACAGTGTGTGGCTTTCACATGACTCCAGAGCACCCTCTATGCTCTATCCTTGAAACAGGGAGACCACATGTGCACTGGGCATCTGGACAACGGGGACAGATGGAGCAGTGGTAGACGTCAGTGATGTCACATGTAACTTTGGAGACTTGCATTCATTTCCTAGAACTACTGGAACAAATTACCACAAACTTGGTGGCTTAAAACAATAGGCACTTATTTATAATAGCAAATAACATAACAATAGAAATGTATATCACAGTTCTGGAGGCCAGAAGTCACAGATCAAGGTGGTGGCAGGACCACGGGCTTTCCAAAGTCTGGAGGAGAGAGGCCTTCCTTACCCTTCCAGCCTCGGGGGGGTCTGTCAGCATTCCCTAGCTTGTGGCTGCATCATTCACAAGGCTGTCTCTGTCTTCACAAGGCTTCTCTTCTTCTCTCTCCATGTCTTCTCTTCTGTCTCTTATAAGGACATTTGTCATTGGATTTATGGCCTGTCCAGATAATCCAGGATGATCTCATCTTAAGATCCTTAATTACATCTGCAAAGATACTTTTTGCAAATAAGGTCACATTCACAGGTTCCAGGATTAGAACATGAGCATATCTTTTGGGGACCTGGCCAGAGAAGGGCATGACAATGGTAACTCTAGCACAGAAGAAATGCTGTAGACTGAACGTCTATGCCACCTCAATATGTTGAAACTTAATCCCCAGTGTGGTGGTATTTGGATTGGAGGGCCTTTGGGAAATAATTAGGTCACCAGGTGGAGCCCTCATGAATGGGATTAGTGCCCTTATAAAAGCAACCCCAGAGAGCTCCCTCACTCCTTCTGCCATGTGAGGACGCAGTGAGAAGATAGCCATGTATGAACCAGGAAACAGGTTCTAACCAGATACCAAATCTGCTGGTGACTTGATCTTAGGATTTCCAGCCTCCAGAACTGTGAGAGATAAATTTCTGTTGATAACAAGCCACCCAGTCTATGGAAATTTGTTATAGCAACCCAAATAGATGAAGACAAGGACCTTTCTGGATATATAAGCAGCAGAGAGGGTATGGCAGTATGACCCAGGGAGGTGACAGGAAGGGCAAAGGTATCAACCAATTTGTCCTTTAAAATGTACCCCAGTTTTGCACTGAAGCCCTGACCCCTCAGGGACCTTGGAAGGGACCAGAGTAGATCAGAGCCTACAGCCCAAGCCTGTCCCTGCTTCCTCTGGAATTGGGTTCCTGTGACACAGCCTGCCAGTCATTAGCCCTTGTCCTAAGGGCTCTGAGGCCCTGCGTCCTTAAGCCTACCTTTATGACCTTAAGGAAAGGAATGGTCAGAGGAGAAAGACCATAATCTTGAGAGTCTGCAGACTGGGTTTGAATCCTGGCTCGGACACTTCATAGTCGCTTCAGCTTCCTTTGCCATTGAAAAGGATAATGACAATTACCTCTCCGGGCTGATAGGGCATATGAAGTATGAGCACTGTGCCTGGCACATAATGGGGACTCTAAAAATGGTTAGTCTCCCCACCACCTTTAAAGATCACCCATTCCTTCTGTTGTTATCCAGGAAGGATGGTCCCACACCTCCCCAACCCTGCAGGCATCCCATCTGATGGGGAGGCTTAAAAAGATAGATAATCGATGAGAAAAGGGAGCTATAACAGACTCTCCATTTAAGCAGCACCAAGCAACCTTGGGAGAAACTCCTCCTTTGTTCTTTAGAATCAGACAATGCTTCAGCCCCTGCCATCCTGCATTAAGCAATGTTTCAACTCTCTGTCTTTCTTTATCTAATAAACAGGGCTACTGGGTGAAAGCCTGCACTCCCTTGGTACCTTAGCATGCTTTTCACTTCCCTCCTGGTTGTTATATAGGATATGGTTTCATTCACCTAATTCACATTTGCTGGACCAAGACAGAGCTGTTCAGGTCATACTCTTGGTGTCAAAAACGTCAAGCAAAATCTCATATCCTTCAGGTATGACAGGAACCAAAGATCCCAAGATCCCATAAGATATTTGTGAGCAAAGAGACAGAAAACGACCAGTGAGAACAAACATCACCAAATTGGGGATGAAGTCCTCTGGCATCCTAACACAACTTTACCAGCCCCATTCACTGCTATGCACTGGGAAATGTCACAGCATGGGAAGATGGCTGATATTAGAAGAGAGTGCTCGGCAGTGACTATAAAATGTTGCCTGGGGCGGGGGGCGGGGCGGGGGGGGGGGGCAGCGTTCTGTGTAAGTCTTGGGGAGGATCATCCTTCCTTGGATTCAAAGCTTCACACTGCTTGCCTCCATGCAACTGGCTCTTTGGGCCCCCTCCAAGTCATCAAATTTCCCAAGTTACTGCAAGCTAGAGAGTTTTTGTCATCATTAAGCTACCCAAGTGCCCCACAATTCACAGTGACTGAAAGATGTCCTGGTCTAGCTGACACAACACACCTTTATTAAAGAACACTCTAATCCAGAGCAGTGGTTCTCAAGTGAGGGCAATTTTGGTGACTTCTGTAGACGTTCTTGGTTTTCACAACAGGGGAGGTACTACTGGATCTAATGTGTAGAGGCCAGGGATGCTGCTAAATAACCTACATTACATAGGACAACCCCTCACCACAAAGAACTATCCAGCCCGATATCTGTAACCTGAGACAGTAGTCTGGACCCTTCGCCCAGAACAATGCAGAAATGCTTTTCTGAGTCGGACCCAACTCCCTCCAACAGCATGGGTCATGCCCTGGCAAGGCAAGCTTGTTGGGTGAGCTGGTTTCCCTCCCAGCGCTGGGCCCACCCCACTCTCCCCACCCCCTGCAGTCCCACCCCCTCTGGGACAGCACTCATGTGGCTCAGATGAAAGACTGGTGCCGCAGGCCCCCATGCCAGCTCGCCACTTGATTGCTTTTAATTAATTCTGCTTGATTACAGCACATGGGAGTCGCATCGGAGAGATAAGACAGGCTCTTTATATTCTGTCTTCATTAAAAAGTTTGGATCTGGAAGCTTTTTCAAAGAGCTATGTGTCTCCTTTACTTTTGTGTCATTTTTTAATTGAGGAGGGCACAGGGAGATAGTTGAGCTGTGCTGAGCAGAGATTTTGCAAATGAAAGAGAAAAAGTCTGCGACCCCTTTGGCGGAAAAGCAGCTAGGATTGGGATCGGGGTGACACAGTCAAGACACAGCCAGTCCACCATGGCTAAGAGAGGCATGGAAAGAGAAGCATCCCCAGTGGTGTGTTAGCCCAGATCTATGTAACAACATGGCTCAGATTCTCTGCAAGTTGCCGAGGACTCTAGGGAAGGAGTTGGGAAATTGCACAGTGGTGATAAGAGAAAAGGAACAAGGAGACTGGCTCACCACCAATTATCTGCACCCATCTTCTCTAGAGAGAAGACCATCCCCTCCCCAGGGAAACCTTGCCCAACTTCCCCATGCAGATTTAATCACTCCTGCCTCTGTATCCCTACAATACAGACTCATCTCTCCAGAAAAGCATCATGTTGTATTAGTTATCTATTAATTGCTGAGTAACAAATCAGGAAACGTTTGTTATCTCACCATTTCTGTGCATCAGGAATCTATACATCATTTAGCTCAGTGCATCTGCTTCACAGTATCTCAGGATGCTGTAATCAAGAGGAGTAGGACCCATTTCCAAGTTAACTCAAACAGCTGTTGGTAAGCCCCAGAAGATCCACTTCTGAGCTCATTCGTGAATGTGGCTGTTGATAAGTCTCAGGTCCTCACTGGCTATTGGCCAGTGATATTAGCTCCTTGCTATGTGAGCCTATCCATAGAGGAGCTCACAACATGGCAGCAGGCTTCCCTTAGAGCAAGTGAGCCAAGATAGAGAGGGCAGCCCAAGATGGAACCAGAGACTTTTTGTAACCAGATTATATATTCCATCACTTTTCCTATATTTATTAAAAGTGAGTCACTAGGTCTAGCCCACGCATAAGGAGAAGGAAGTACATGTGGGCTTGAATACCAGGAGGCAGGGACCACTCAAGGCCATCTTAGAGGCTGCCTACCACATTTGTTGCACTGTAATAATCTGCCCCTTTTTCTAGGAAATTGCTCCTTGAAGTAGGGACCCCTGTTGACTTACTTATAGTCTCCAACACCTCATTCAGTGTCTAGGACGGGCCAGGTACCCAAAAGGTGTTTGGTAGAATGAACAAATGTATAAATGCATGCATGAATGAATGAATTACAGATAAATGAAATAATCTTTTCTTATACCTTATTTACACTCATCAAATCAGTCCTTGGAAAAGAAAACGTGTTTGTCTCCAAAACTATTGCAGCAGGAGCAGATATATCCAGGTCATCTAAAAACCCAGTTACTTAAATACAAATTTGAAATAACAGAGTGCAATCATATGTTATTCCATTTAACATAGGACCATTACCATCCTCTTTTGTTATGGTTTAGTCTGAGCCCACTCTTAAATATTTTCTCCCTGGGGACTAATGACTGATCGTAAATCAATAATGTTGAAAAGACAGAGCTTTCCATTATTTTAAGCTGCTATCTGGGTGACACTGAACAGTACAGAAATGATCAGGAGGGAAGCAGCTGTGTCTAGACCTAGTTAGTTTTCATGCGAGATCAATTAGCAGAGGAGCTAAAAACTCAGAAGCAGAAGTTTGAATGGGTCCAGGAGAGGCTGCATGCAGCCTGAAGACCTAGCACATCAACTGGGCTGAGGTCAAGGACAGAAGATAAACCCAGCTAAGCTGATTGAAATAAATCAACCCATGCCAGTGGTGGTCCAGGATCTAGAGAAGGGCTAGCAAGTAATCAACAGATGAACAGTTGTCCAAGCAAGTTCAGTACAAGAAGGTTTAGGAGACAGTGCGTTTTAAAGGTGAGTGAACAGGCAAATGCCAAGAAGGAAGGGAGTTTAGGGTTTCAGACTCTGGGCTCAGAAACAGAGAGTCCTAACCCATAAGGAAGATCTGAACCAGATAAGGTCCTAGCATTAGTAGGACTAAGATACAAAGCCAGAACATAAAGTGGGGAGGGAGGGACATGCAAAAGAAGACTCAGATACCAGAGGCACAAAGTAGGACTTCAGTTTCAGGGTTAAGCAGAGAGTTTGTCTCCAAGATTGGACTGAGTCCTTGAGATACTAAATGCTAAATGAGAGCTCCTTAAATTCTTCCTTCCCTAGAAATGAATTGGGCCCAGGGACTGGAGGGGATAGGAAGGGAGATACTGGGTTCTAGGAAGGATTAAAGAACCTGTACCTTCCTAACTGCCTGGTTCCTCACCTTCTGGAGGAAGGGCACTGCTCTACAGTGCTCAAATTCAGGACCAACATATTGGGACACAGTCCCACTGAATGGGGCTCCAACAAAGTCAAGCAAATATGGGTGTGGCCATTTTATGGATGTTCTCTCTTCTCCCAAAAGATTGAGGAAGAGGTGCTCAAAGAGAACTTCCTCATGGGAAGAAAGCCTTCGTCTGTGAATTAGGTGAACTCAGCTTTAAGAATTGAAGCAAATCAGGGGCACCTGGGTGGCTCAGTCAGTTGAGCATCCAACCTCAGCTCAGGTCATGATCTCACAGTTTGTGGGTTCAAGCCCCATGTCGGGCTCTGTGCTGACAGCTCAGAGCCTGAATCCTGCTTCGGATTCTGTGTCTCCAACTCTCTGCCCCTCCCTTACTCACACGCTGTCTCTGTCTCAAAAATAAACATTAAAAAAATTTTTTTTAAAGAATTGAGGTAAATCCTGTCTCAGTCCTTCTTCTGGTTCCACTCACTGACACTGAAGCTTTAGACTAATGTTTCATACCACTGAATTGGTAAGAGGTGAGATTGGGGTCCAAGCTTTAGAGTAGAAGAAGATGAACCAGATCAGACATTTCAGGACATTGATACCAATATAGCTAAGGTGAAGGTAGCCTCTCATGGCCAAGGCTAGCTGGCTCATGCACCCTCCCAGGTTTGGAGCCAAGGCCCCCAGTGGTGCAGCATTCTTGTGTGTAGAACACCTTTGGATTGTCCTGGGTTCATAGCCTGTCACCATCACATTAGCATATAACAGCCACAATGCAACATTACTTCCAGGAGTCAATGAACCCAAACTTCATGCTCAGGAATCAAGCTGAGACACAAGGGTGGGAGGCCAGGTGGGAGTTGAGCCAGCCATCACAGTTCAGGCTGGAGAGACCTGCACAAACAGTTTGTGGAGAAGACCAATGGTGTAGAACCTAGAGTGGCCATAATTTTTTTTTTTAATTTTTTTTTTCAACGTTTATTTATTTTTGGGACAGAGAGAGACAGAGCATGAACGGGGGAGGGGCAAAGAGAGAGGGAGACACAGAACCGGAAACAGGCTCCAGGCTCTGAGCCATCAGCCCAGAGCCCGACGCGGGGCTCGAACTCACGGACCGCGAGATCGTGACCTGGCTGAAGTCGGACGCTTAACCGACTGCGCCACCCAGGCGCCCCATAGAGTGGCCATAATTTGGTGTAGAAAAAGGCGACGGCTTTTAAAAGATGGGAGAAACCACATATTGAATCCATCCTGCGGGAACTACTTCCGAGGAGTTAATTAGGATAAATCGTTCAGTGCAGGTTATTTATTTATTTATTTAACAACCCTTTATTGATGCCTGCCTGCGATGTGGCAGGCACTGTGGGGAATACAAACATGTTCCAGGTATGGTCTCTGGCCTCAAAGGAGCTTGTAATCTGGCGGGGAGACAGATGCCTACACAGTTAACACAAGGGAGGAAGGAAGGAGGGGAAGGGGGTGAGCCTGCAACTCATCAGCCTCCCAATTCCAATTAGAACCCTTGGGCTCAGATGCCAGGGACCAATTTAGAATTCCAACTCGGTAGCACAGTTGATAAGACAAAGCTCTCCCAGGTCTGGGGGTAGGGGAACACCCTGATTTACAATAGAGCTTGAAGGCAAAGTACCATGTGGTCCCAGTCTGAAATCTGATTGTTCCTCGTAGATTTCTAAGTCATGTTGTCTGGTTTTGTGTAGTGTGGCAAGGTCTCACCTCAGGCAAGAGAAGCTGTGGGTAAATTTAATTATTGAGCTGCTTTAAACACTGGATGTGGGGTAGGCATGCAGGAATAGGGAGCAAGGAAAAGGTTATTCATCTATTCATTCAAAAATTATTTCTTGTTTTGTGATATGAAAATGAGTTCTGGACACGGGTGGTGATGGTCCCATGACACTGTAAATGCACTTAGTACCACTGAGCCATACACTTAAAACATGGTTCAAATGGCAAATTTTATGTTATATGTGTTTTACCACAATTTTTAAAATTGAAAAAAAATTCTTAATTAATATGTGTCAAGGGGCACCTGGGTGGCTCAGTCTGTTAAGCATCCAACTTCGGCTCAGGTCACGATCTTACAGTTTGTGAGTTCGAGCCCCATGTAGGGCTCTGTGCTGACAGCTCAGAGCCTAGAGCCTGCTTCAGACTCTGTCTCTCTCTCTCTCTCTCTCTTTCTTTCTCTCTCTCTCAAAAAGTAAATAAACATTTAAAATTTTTAATTAATGTGTCAAGCACTATGTTATATGCTGTCTCTGATGAAAATACAAATGGCACAGAATCCCTTCCCTTAAGAAGCTCACAATCAGAGGCGGAAAGTCAAGAACTAGGTAAATCTCAGCTCAGACATCACCTCTCCCAGGATGCCTTCCCTGATTCTCCCACCCTGGGTTAGGTCTGCTTCTGGTTCTCCCTCAATAGTCTGTGCTGGTTTGTTTTATAATTATCTTCATTTATTCAGCAAACCTTTATTAAGCTAGTCATTAGGGATATAAAACCAAATGAGGCTTTCCATGTAAAGAAACAAACATGCAGATGAATCAGCACAAACACACACAACACACACACACTCACACACAACCCATTACTGCACTTTTCTAATCCATAGAGCTTCTGAAGGTAGTGTTCAGTAAATGTTTACTGGATTGATGGATGGATGGATGGATGGATAGATGGACAGATGGACTAATGAGTATCTGTGGTATAGAGGAGTGAGTTATAAACTACGTGCCCAGGAATATGAATAGGGATCATCTAAACTGGATTTCAAAAATGAAAAGGAGTCTGCAAGGAGAAAGACAGGAAATGCACCCAGACAGGAGGGTGTATGTGGTAAGAGCCTGTGAATTTGGGAAGCAGCAGAGTTTAGTGCTTGGAGCCCAAGGAAGAGGCAGAGAGACCCTGATCAGGAAGGCCCACATAGGTCATTCTAAGGAGTGTGCAGTTTGTTGTGAAGATCATCAAAGACTACGAGAGGTTTTTAAGCAGAAGAATGTGACTTAAATTTTTATTTCAGCTTGCTCACTCTGCCATGGTTTGCACAAAGTGAGAGTGGGTCTACACAAGTAGGACCAGGGACCAAGTAAGGAATTATTATATTTACTTACATAGTAGAGATATAGACAGAAAAAGGTGGCTGAAATTAACATATGTTTAGAAAGTATGGAAGATGAATTTGGCAACAAATTGGACTATAAGTTTTATTCATTTATTCAACAAATATTTATGGAACATCTACTATGTAGTGGGCACCATTCTAGACACTGGGAATTTAACACTGGACCAGAGAGCCATTGTCTTACCCCCATGAAATTTATGTTCTGGTGGGGTGGGAAAATAATAATAAAATAAAGAAACAGACAAAAGTAAACATGATAGAGATGTGTGAGCTTGGTCAACTCAATTTTTCCATGCCTCAGTTTCCTCATCTGCAAAATGGGGATTGCCAATATTATTGGCCCCATAGGGTGGTTGTGAGGATGTAATGAGTTAATACCTATAAAGGTCTTAGAACTGTGTCCAGCCCATAGTAAGCAGTATGTACTACTTATTATAATTACACAGGGGAATGCATTTGAGAGGGATTTGACAGGTAGAAGTAGGAGAGGACTGTTTTGCTTAGCAGGTTAAGGAAACCTTCTCTGCGTTGCTTACTCTTGAGCTGAGACCTTAAAGAATGATTGAAGGAGCCAAAATTCTCTAAAAGAGTGCTCCAGACAAAGGGGAAAAAAACTGTATCTGGAACTGGCTAGGAGCATCCAAGAAATAGCGAGCGGGCCAGTGTGTCCAGAGCACAGTGAAGGGTAAGGGTGAGTAGGGGTGAAGGATAAAATTAAAGAAGCTGACAGGGGGCCAGATCAAGAAGGACCTGCAGGGCCATGAATTTATATTTCAGTAGCAACAGGAAGGAAGCCATCACCGGGGTTTGCTAGGAGATGTCCTGTGATTCCTACTTTTAAAACATCACTCTGGCTGCTTATAATATGTGTCGCCGAAAATGGCTACAGTTCCCTGCAATCCCCATATACACATCCTCCAGGTGATACTGCCAGTCCCCCATCAAGAGGAGGAGTGTGTTTCTCCACCCACTTGCATGCAAGCTGGCCTGGGGACCCACTCTGATCAACAGAATGCACTGAAAGAGATTTTGGGGAGTTCCAAAGCTAAGCCTCAACATAGACACCATACAGCCTCCACATCTACCCTCTTGCTATCCTCTGTATTGATTATATTTTTATATAATTAATTTCTGGCATCTTTGGCGTGCCTTGCTGGCTGGGAGAGACTGCTCCTCCCAGGGCTAGCTAATTCCTAGAGACAGTAAACACCTCCTGAGTGGGCCTCCCTCTCATATACAAACCAAACAATCCCAAGCCCACACCCCCAACCACCTCCTTTGTCTCTCTCACACCAGGCCAATATTTCCCCTGCCCTAAATCAATCTGTCCAATGTCCCAGACCATTGGGACAGCCCCTATGCCTCAATGCCCTCCAGAACTAGTCAAACTAGCCAAACCTGAGCTGTTTGCTCTGCCCTGTCTTGCTTCCCACAGAAACCCCAACAAAGTCTGTGGCTTTTGCCTTCCCCTCATGCCTTTCTGCCTCCTGATTGACAGGGGTGCTTCCCCTTTGGCCCTGCATGGAGCACGGTGGGTCTCATTTCAAGAAGAACTGCAAGTAACATGAAATTTTCTTCCCGTGTGGTCATCCGATCATCTTTATAAATTAAGACCCAGGCCCAAATCACCCTGCCATGTGAAGAAACCCAGGGTAGCCTACTGGAGCCTGAGAGCAAATAAAAGAGACAAGCCCTCCCAGCTAAAGCTCCCCTGATCTGCCAGCTGACCACATCAGAATGAGTGACCCTGGGTGAGACCAGCAGAAAAACCACCCAGCTGAGCCAGGCCCAAACTGCTGGCCCACCGAATCGTGAGCAAATAAAATGGGTCACTGTTTTATACCACTTAGGTTGGGGTGACTCGTTACACAGCAGTAGATAATGGATACACTGAACTATGGACAAAGGACTCTCTGCAGGACTAGCGGTAGAAGCCAGTATTAGAAGGCATTGGTCCAGGCAAGAATTGCCATGACTCTCCCTAGAATGGTAGCAGTGGAGATGGACAGAAGTGGCTGGAACCAAGATGCAATCTGGAGGCAACCAGCAACACTCACTGGCTCCGTGTGGGTGTGAGAAGAGGAGAGGACTCAAGAAAGAAGCCACATTTTTAGCCTGAGTAATTGGGCAAACAACTGTGGCATTTACTAGATGTGAAAACCCGAGGGAGGAGTGGATCTGGGTTAGATGTGGAGGGAGATCAGCAGTTTACTCCTGGATGGGTTTAGATAGAAGTTTCTATTGGCTGTCCCAGTGGGGATGCTGAGTTCCAAGTTGGACATGTACACCCAAACTCAAGGGAGAGATTTATGCTCGAGATACAAACGTGTGAGTCACTCAGCTTATAGAAAGTACTTGTAGAAGCCACGGTGTTCAAAGCCGAGTCTAGATCACCTGAAGAGAGTGTAGAAAGTGGGCGCAGAATTGCCAGGGTTTCAGTGTGGAGGAGAGGAGAGAGCGAGGAAGACTGAGAAGGAACAGTGAGTGGGTAGGGGGGAGGGCCAGGCCAGCGTGAGGGAACAGCGTGTCTCAAGGAGAAAGGAGTCAACAGCATTTTATGCTGCTGGGAGGTTGGGTAAGATAAGAAAAGAGAAAGAAGCATTGGTTGGACAGCGTGTAGGTTGTTGACAGGGATAAGAGCCATTTCAGTGGCATAGTGAGGACAGAAGCCAAGTGCAAGTACGTGGAGGAGTGACGGGGGCGGGGGGTGTGCAAGTGAGGACAGTGAATCCAAATTACTCCTTTGAGAAGTTTTGTCATGAGGGACAGTAGAAAAATGGGCAACACAGAGACAGGCTGTGGGGCCCAGGAGAGGAACTTTTGTCTTACTTTTTTGTTATTGTAAAACATATCAGACATCCAAAAGAATAACACAGCATCTATGTTCCGTTTGAAGGGACTTTGCTTTTTTTTTTTTTTTAAGATGAGAGGTACTACAGCATTTTGTATGCTAATAGGACTGATCCAGTGGAGAAACTGATGATGCAGGAAAGAGAGAGGATATTTACAGTAACAAAGTCCTTGAGAAGGTGAGAAAGAACAGGATCCGTGGTGGAGCAGAGGGGTCGGCCGCTGTTAAGAGTAGGGACACGTCTTCCATTGTAGCAGGAGGGTGTTTGTCAATTTAGTGATGGGAAGACACAGGGGTTCTTGTGAAGTAAAAGGCAAGGTCATCAGCCAACGGGGAGGAAGGGAGAGGCAGGGCTGGGGGTGGAGGAGAGAGAGGCTGCCACCTCAGGGTGGGGAAGGGGACATACGGAGGCAGTGTCCTGGCACTGCTGGGCAGTGCCCAATGCCCGTCTGAGGTTTGTGGTCATGAGTTCAAAGCAAGACTGACTGGTCATCAGGTTTATACGGGTTTCTTCAGATTAGGTGCTGATTCGGGTAGGACCAATGAGCAGGGTTAGCCAGGATGGAGGTTTTGTTAGGAAGGCCATTAAGGACATTTATGATAAAATGATTATAATACATCTTGGGCAGGCTAAGGAGAGGGGCAAGGGAGACGAAGGCAACTCCCAGGTTTTTGCAATGTACCTACAGTACCTACAGGTAGATACCATTTGCCAAGATGATATTTGCATCTAGGAGGAAGCCCCGGTTTGGGGAAGGAGGGACTCTGAACAGAGACAAAGACAGTTGTGTCTGAGGAGATCCCAGTGAACAGGACACCTCCTCCCCTTTGCTGGCTCCTCTCCCCTGCCCTTGGCCCCTGGCTGGGAAAGTGGAAATCCAGCTTGCCGGCCCGGCACCCACTGCCCTGCCCAGCCTGCCCCAGCTTCCTTCCTTCTTTAGGAACCTGTCAGGGCCTGTTTGCTGGTCTTTTCAGTTTAATACATTTTAATCAGAAAATTAATCAGGAAACACCAGTTCAGCAGATAATTGAACAATGAGAAGACACGATAATTGCTGTTTAGTCTAATTAACTTTGTTAAGTCTTTATTGGTAACAGAGACTTCCTGAGTGAAACTTATTAAACGTCCTTCCCTGGGAAACGATTCCTATTCAAAGGAAAAGTTGTACGGTCTGTCTTTGTCTGCATTATTTCCAGAAGAAGGACGTGAGTCCTGCAGCAGTTCCTGTGGGCAGAGGAGACCTGTAAATCTCTCTTCGGGCTGTGTCTGGCTTCCTTCTCCCTGGAACCGTAAGCAGCCCGGCTCACAGGGCAGGATGTGCCACAGGGCCCGTTTGGAGAACCGCATTCTGGGCCACCAGCTCTCTCCCAACCACATGGCCTGCAACTGGTTAGTCCTGCTCTCCAATGCTTATGCTTTGGGGCTCTTCAGTAGGGCCACCCAGAGTCATGGGGAGAGCACCAGGCCCCCTCCAGGACCGCAGACCACCTGTGCAGCTCACCTATAGATACAAGCTGGCATACGTTATACACCAACAGGCGTCTGGCCCCATGTTGTGCAAATGTAAGATGCTGGCCTGAATTTTCCAAATCAGTTGCTGTTTTACCCCAGCAACCCCTTTGCGAAGGAGGCGGTGCCTTCAAGGGCTCCGAAGGTGTGCGAGGTGGTTGGTTTCTGCACTAAATGTTTTTCTCCTTGGGGTCTCTTCTTGCTTTCCTCTATGATCATTGCTTATGTAGGGCCTCTCAGAGGGGACTGGCTTCTAATCTGCTGCCTCACCTGGCACAGCCAGTTCCTGCCTGAGAGCAGCTCCCATTTCCCCCATGGAGAATGATCCCAGCACCAGCTCTGGCGGACACAGCGGGGTGTGTGGCTCACGGAAGCCCAAGAGATTTTACTGAAAGACCCACTGTGGGAACTAGAAAATAGGGATTCCCTGCCAAGCTCCAGAGTGGACATTCAGAGTATGCTTGGGTGCAAGAGAGAAAGCCACCTTCTCCCCATGCAGCTTTGCACCCTCACCTTTGGTGTCCATCCCTGTCACCACCAGGACAAGCCCCAGGAGGGCCACCTGCCATTGTGACCACAGTCCCAACATCAGGGATGCTTGCCCTTCCTCTTCCATCCTCTCGAACTTTGCATCTGTGACCTGCAGAACCTGTCCATATGTACTGAAGGGCTTGGGTTGCTTTGGACGGTCTGTAACAGTGGTATTATTTTAGTGCTCTCTGTCGTGCCCCACATCAATAGGCCAGACAGATATTAAATTTTCTTAGATCCTGCATGTCAGCCAGGGGAAAGGTGGCAGGGAACTAACTATTCCAAGACACAAGAAAGAACAGGTCATCACCAAATGGCTTTGTGTAACAGGCACAGAAGTGAAGGGTGAGGAGTGGCTGGTTTCACCTAATCAGGGAGAACATCCCCTAAACTGCTGGAAATTAACTCCTCAACCTGTCCTCTGGCTCTCCCTGAGTTTCCTAAGGCACAGCCTGGGGTGTTACAACATGAGCTGCTGCTGTGGTCTCCAGTGAGGTCACAAGGCTGCAGCACCAGCCAACCTATGTACCACCAGATGTCCACCTCTGATGCCCCCACTCAGGATGTGGCTGTTCCTTCTGTGCAAAGGGTTGCCTCCTCCCCAAGTCTGCCACCCCTGATTGCCTACATCACTGCTACTGAGAAGCTAGAACCTTAGCAAAATGTAACTGAACATTTGGAACTAAGGAAGTACAGCATAAAGCATAAAGTACAGCATAAAGCATAATTTGGAGCTACTGTTAAGAGGGGCCACATTTAGAACCTCTGGGCCCAATCGTGATCTCCAAACCTTTTACCAGACTGATTCCCTGGCCAGCCTTCCCTCTCGAAACACAAATCTGCCTCGAAGTCCTCAAATCTTATCCCAAAATGATAGACAGTGTGGATTCCCACCCCGCCCCCCGGAAACTGACCCCCACCCACCCACAGGAGCACGGTCTGGCATCAGATCCCCAAGTCAAGATAACCTTGAAAGAATCCCACAGCACATCTCCCCAAGCCTGGGTCTCCCAAAGTCCAGCCCCCATCCCATTCTCCCCCCCACCCCGGCCCCTGGGCAGTGACCCGAAGGCAGGCTGTGTGTCCCTCCTGTGTTCTCTGCCTTGCCAGCTCCTGCCTCCTTCCAACAACAGCTCAAAGAAAAAAAATCTCACCATCTTGGTACAAATGCGACAATTTACAGGCACGGGCAGTGTGAATCCAGAATTAGAAAGAAACATTTCTGTAAAGGAAACATCATTTGCAGAGGCAGGTTCCACTAAAATGCCCTCCTGATTTACATTACTAAGCAGCATACCTAGCATCTCAGGCTGAAGCAATTCCATTTAGGCCTTCTCCAGGAGCCAGGGTGAGCAAGGCTGGCTTCTCATTTACATAACTACGAGGGCCCACTCAAGAGGTTCTGCCAAGAACAAAGAGACAGTCTGCCCTAAAGGTAAATTCCAGTCTCCACCCTTAAAGACAGAAACTGTGTATAATTTTTAAAATAATTTTTTCAGCTTCGAAAATTGTAAGGTGCCATCTTCCAGTGCCCCATTAGATAAGAAGCGGAAGAAGGAGGCTGAATTTGAGGACAGGGATGGTGTCATGTTTATCTCTAGTCATGCTAATGCCCAGCTCAAGACTCTGCACATGTAATAGGTTCTCATTAAAGAAGAGTCAAATGGGATAAAGCTGACAGAGGCAGATGTGATATCTAGGACTGGAACAGCCTGGAAATAAAGACTAGAGAGACACGGCATGCCTATCTATGCAAACCAGAAGTAGCCAGAGGAGGTCTTCTCTGGCAGGAAGATGTTATAGGTTTAGTTCTTCCATCAAGGCTTAGCACTTGGGTCTTTGGCCTGATTACACCCTCAGCTGAGAGCACATGGCTCTGGGTCCATGGACTTTGGCTATGGCTTGTGTAATAATACTAATAGCCATGTAATAATAATACTAATAGCCAATGCAACATCATATGCATCAGCTCATTCAATTATCCCAACATTCTAACAGGAAGAAGGTACCATGAGGACTGTATCATTACCATCTCCAGTTAATAAATGAAAAACAAGACACAGGGGAGGAGCCAAGATAGCAGAATAGCATGGACTTTTTTGTGTCTCACATCCATGAAATACAACCAGATCAACACTAAACCATCCTGCACACCTAGAAAACTGACTTGAGGATTAACACAACAATCTGCACAACCTGAACCACAGAACTCAGCAGGTACACAGCACAGAGAGGTGAACTGGGGGAGAGAAGGCAGGGAGCTGTTTTTGCATACAGAGAGGACAAAGATGGGGGTGGGGGGAGAGAATACGGGAAAAGCACTTCCAAAAGCAGCTGGAGAGAAAGTGGGAAAGTGGAAACAGCCACAGGGACTGAAATAAAAGGGGAGAAAGGAAAGGGTTTAAATTCCATTAAGACTATAAACAGGGGGAGCACAGAGTTTGCAACTCCTCAGCTGGATACCTGGTGGTGCTCTGGTGAGCAGGGCAAATCCCCAGGAGCAGAGTGAAGTCCAAGTGTCTTTGCGCCACATGGGAAGCAGCAGTTCCCCTGCTGGATAGACAGCTGGTAGAGGCAGTGTAGCTCCCCCAAAGGCAAAAGCCCTAGTGGCCCTGGGAGAACAACCACATTCACTGGTGCTGGAACAAGGGCGCTGGGGTGAAGCCTGGTGCCAGATGTGTGTTGTGATTTGCCATAATCCCTGACGCGCTGCTGCTACACAATCGTGTGAACTTTCTCTGGGGCAGGCTGGTCCCCAGCCAGTCTCTGGTCATTGGCAGCAGCACGGTCCCACGAACACTCCTGGGTGCAGCCAGCACCCGGCCATTGCTCAGTGAGACCCTCCCACAGAGGGGAGAAGCTGGTCAAAGCTGCAGTCACTCACAAGTAACGGGTTGGGAAACAGCCGCATCTGAGATAAAACTCAGGAGGGAGGTGCTGCCTGGGGCTTGGTCCCTGACAGTGTAAAAGTGGGAAGTGGAGGGAAGCTGAGGACAAAGGATGGGTGTGTGATTGCTGACCCGGGAGAACAGAGTTCCAATACTAGAGACTGGGTAGCTGGGTGACGCCATTTTCACCGCTCCCGCGCATGTGCATACGCACCTACAAGAACCACAACAATCCACTCCAGTAAGCTCAGCAGCTCCATCTAGTGGAGAATGGGGCCATTACACTAACCATGCCCAATTGGGCCAACCTCGCTCTTCAGGAACACAAATCTCTCCGCCTGCTTAGTTTACCGACTATAAAGCACTGCATAGTTTGACTTCTAGGGGAAAACGAAGTAATTTCAATTGTATTTCAGTCTGTTCGCTGGTCCATCTACTCAATTTTCTTTTTTTTCCCTTTTTTCTTTTTCATTTTTTATTTTTCTTGGATACAGAAAGAGAAAAAATTTATTTTTATTTTCAATTTTTAGTAAAAATATTTTTCTTTAATTTTTTCCTACTATATTTTTTACATTTGTGTAAATTTTTTCAAATTCTATTTTACTTCCATCATTTCATTTTATTCTATTTCAGTGTATTTTTTCAAATTTGCAAATGATTTCCTTTTTTCTTTCTTTTCTTCTTTCCCTTTTTTACTCTATTCTATCAAGCCCCTTTCCACACCCAGACCAAAAAAACACCTAGGATCTAGCATCATTTATTTGATTTGTGTCTGTGTGTGTGTGTGTGTGTGTGTGTGTGTGTTTTAATTTTTTTATTTTAATTTTTTCAATTTTAATTTTTTTTTTTACCTCATTAATTCCTTTTCTCCCTTCAAAATGACAAAATGAAGGAATTCACCCCAAAAGAAGGAACAGAAAGAAACAACAGCCAGGGACTTAACTAACATAGATACAGGCAAGATGTCTGAACCAGAATTTAGAATCACAATAATAAGAATACTAGCTGGAGTCGAAAATAGATTAGAATCATTTTCTGTGGAGATAAAAGAAGCAAAAGTTAGCCAGGATGAAATAAAAAATGCTATAACTGAGCATCAATCTTGAATGGATGTCATGGCAGCAAGGATGGATGAGGCAGAGCAAAGAATCAGTGATATACAGGACAAACTTACTGAGAATAATGAAGCAGAAAAAAAAGAGGGAGGCTAAGGCAAAAGAGCACTATTTAAGAATTAAAGAAATCAGTGACTCATTAAAAAGGAGTAACATCAGAATCATAGGGGTCCCAGAAGATAAAGAGAGAGAAAAAGGGGTAGAAGTGTTATGTGAGCAAATCATAACAGAAAACTTTCCTAACCTGGGAAAAGACACAGACATCAAAATCCAGGAAGCACAGAGGACCCCCATTAGATTCAACAAAAAACGACCATCAACAAGGCATATCATAGTCAAATTGACAAAATACTTGGACAAGGAGAGAATCATGAAAACAGCAAGGGAAAAAAAGTCCTTAACCTACAAGGGAAGACAGATCAGGTTTGCAGCAGACCTATCCACAGAAACTTGGCAAGCCAGAAAGGAGTGGCAGGATATATTCAATGTGCTGAATCAGAAAAATCTGCAGCCAAGAATTCTTTACCCAGCAAGGCTGTCATTCAAAATAGCAGGAGGGATTAAAAGTTTCCCAGACAAACAAAAATTAAAGGAGTTTGTGACCACTAAACCAGCCCTGCAAGAAATTTTAAGGGGAGAAAAAATTAAATAAATACATACATACCAGAAGCAACAAAGACTAGAAGGACCAGAGAACACCACCCAGAAACTCCAACTCTACAAGAAACGTAATGGAAATAAATTAATATCTTTTAGTACTCACTCTAAATGTCAATTGACCTTCAGATTGAAAGTAAGGGGATAGAGAACCACTTATACTAATGGTCAACAAAAGAAAGCCAGAGTATCCAAACTTATATTGGACAATCTAGGTTTTAAAATAAAGACTGTGACAAGAGATGAAGAAGGGTATTATATCATAATTAAGGGGTCTATCAACCAAGAAGACCTAACAATTGTAAACATTTATGCTCCAGATGTGACAGCACCCAAATATATACATCAATTAATCACAAACATTAAAAAACTCATTGATAATAATACCATAATAGTAGGAGACTTCAACACCCCACTTACAGCAATGGGCAGATCATCTAATCAGAAAATCAAGAAGGAAACAATGGCTTTGAATTACACCCTGGGCCAGATGGACTTAACAGATATATTCAGAACATTTCATCCTAAAGCAACAGAATATACATTCTTCTCCAGTGCACATGAAATGTTCTCCAGAATAGACCACATACTAGGACACAAATCAGCCCTCAACAAGTACAAAAAGATTGAAATTATACCATGCATATTTTCAGACCACAATGCTATGAAACTCAAAATCAACCACGAGAAAAAATTTGGAAATGTAA
Source organism: Lynx rufus (assembly GCF_022079265.1). Lineage (NCBI taxonomy): Eukaryota > Metazoa > Chordata > Mammalia > Carnivora > Felidae > Lynx > Lynx rufus. Next base: position 196,123,449 of record NW_025814834.1, on the reverse strand, counting down.
CAAATACTTGGAGACTAAAGAACATCCTACTAAGGAATGAATGGGCTTACCAAGAAGTTAAAAAGGAAATTAAAAAGTACATGGAAGCCAATGAAAATGATAACACCACAGCCCAAAACCTCTGGGATGCAGCAAAGGCAGTCATAAGAGTTAAGTATATAGTAATCCAGGCCTTCCCAAAAAAAGAAGAAAGGTCTCAGATACACAACCTAACATTACACCTTAAAGAGCTGGAAAAAGAACAGCAAATAAAACCCAAAACCAGCAGAAGACAGGAAATAATAAAGATTAGAGCAGAAATTAATGCTACCAAAACAAAACAAAACAAAACAAAACAAAAAAACAGTAGAAGAGATCAATGAAACCAGAAGCTGGTCCTTTGAAAGAATTAACAAAATTGATAAACCACTAGCCAGTTTGATCAAAAAAAAAAAAAAAAAAAAGGAATTGACCCAAATAAATAAAATCAAGAATGAAAGAGGAAAGATCACAACCAACACAGCAGAAATAAAAACAATAAAAAGAGAATATTATGAGCAATTATATGCCAATAAAATGGGCACTCTGGAAGAAACGGACAAATTGCTAGAAACATATACACTACCAAAACTGAAATAGGAAAAAATTGAAATTTGAACAGACCCATAACCAGTAAGTAAATTGAATTAGTAATCAAAAATCTCCCAAAAAACAAGAGTCCAGGGCCAGAGGGCTTTCCAGGGGAATTCTACCAAACATTTAAGGAAGAGTTAACACCTGTTCTCTTGAAGCTGTTCCAAAAAATAGAAATGGAAGGAAAACTTCCAAACTCTTTCTATTAATCCAGCATCATCTTGATTCCAAAACCGGAAAAAGACTAGAAGAACTATAGACCAATTTCCCTGATGAGCATGGATTCAAAAATCCTCAACAAGATATTAGCCAACAATACACTAAAAAAATTATTCACCACAACCAAGTGGGATTTATACCTGGGAGGCAGGGCTGGTTCAATATCCACAAAACAATCAATGTGATTCATCACATCAATAAAAGAAAGGACAAGAAACATATGATCCTCTCAATAGATGCAGAGAAAGCATTTGACAAAATACAGCATCCTTTCTTGATAAAAAGAAAAAAACCCTCAAGAAAGTAGGGATAGAAGGATCATACCTTGAGATAACAAAAGCCATATATGAAAGACCCAACTCTAATATCATCCTCAATGGGGAAAAACTGAGAGCTTTCCCCCTAAGGTCAGGAACAAGATAGGGATGTCCACTCTCGCCACTGTTATTCAACATAGTATTGGAAGTCTTAGCCTCAGCAATCAGACAACGCAAAGAAATAAAAGGCATCCAGATCGGCCAGGAGGAGGTCAAACTTTCACTCTTCAGAGAAAAACAGGACACAGAGAAGTTAAAATGTTTGCCTTTTTCCATGGCAGACCAGATAGTAAATGTTTCCAATTTTGCAGGCCAAACAGTCTCAGTTACAGTGATGCAACTATACACTGTAGAGTAAAAGCAACCATAGACAATATGTAAATGGATGAGTGTGAGTGTGTCCCAATAAAACTTTATTTAGAAAGTCAGGACAGATATGTCCCACAGGAGGTAGTTTGCCTATCCTCGAGCTAGGAGGTAATTAGACATTATAGTCCAAGTTCTTTTTTTTTTAAGTTTATTTATTTATTTATTCTGGGGGGGGGGCATAAAGAGAGGGAGAGGGTGGGGGACAGAAAAAAAGGGAGCACTCTGTCAGCACAGAGCCAAGCACAGGGCTCAATCCCATGAACCATGAGATCATGACCTGAGCTGAGATCAAGAGTTGGTCGCTCAACCAATTGAGCCATGCAGGCACCTCTAGAGTCCAAGTTTTTAACCATTACCCACATCCTTCTCTAGAGGCTGAGGCAAGCAAATCCCAGAAGACCATCAAAGATGCAGGAAGTAGACTTCACTTATCAGCCTGGACCTGCAGTGTGCACACCTGTTGATCCCAACCTTTGTCACACCATTCACTGATGATCATTTTCTGTCTTGGGATGGCAATTGAATCCACAGGTCAGGAAGTATGGAAGGCAGACGTTAGGATGGGAATTAATAGGCTAGGAATCCTTAGGGCACAGGCAGAATATTGAGGCTAAAACATAGCATGAGATGGGGTTGGAGATTAGGAATTATGCTGGTGACAATGGTGATGATTTTCAGCATGCCCACTTTGTTCCCAGTACTAAATGTTTTGCATGCAATATTTGCATGCATTATGAGTTGAATTGTGTGCCCCACCCCCAAAATCCATAAGCTGAAGGCCTAACCCACAGTACCTCGGAATGCAACCTTATTTGGAGAGAGGGTCTTTGCTTATCTCTATCTAAATTAAAACTGAGGTCATTAGGGTGAGCCCATATCCAATATGACTGGTGTCCTTATAAAAAGGGGAAATTTGGAAACAGACACATATACAGGGAGCATGAACATGAAGGCAAACGTGGACATATAGACGGCTACCTACAAGCCAGGGGGAAATGCCTGGGACAGATTCTCCCTCATGGCCCTCAGAAGGAACCTACCCTGTTCCACCTTGATCTGGGACTTCCAGCCCCCAGAACTGTGAGACAATCCATTTCTCTGGTTTAAGGCACCCAGGCTGTGGTACTTTCTGAAGACAGTCCTAGCCAATGAATACAATCTCCTCAACCATCACTATCATTCTGGGAGGTAAGCTCTGTTATTATCTCCATTTTACATAAACTAAACTTCACAGAGGTTGAGTAACTTGCCTCCAGGCACACAGAGAGGAAGAAGTGGAGTTAAAATTTGAACCCAGCCTTGCCAGATTCCAAACAGATAAAGGTTCATAACAGAATGTGTAACCCAGATTATGCCTCTTTGACCTAATGATTATTTTGAGTTGAAGCCAACTGAGGAAAAGCAGATACAAGAAAAGCTCTCTCCCATTTGCCTAAAATCAGGACATAAATTTACAAAGATGCCCCTCCTCCTCTCTTTATCAGGAAGGACAAATCCCTGGAGACAGCTTTAGGCTCTTGCCAGTGAAGAAGGCACCAACTTAAATCTGCATGACAAACCAGATTCTTGTTTACTGTGCTTTTCCTGCACCTCTCCCCTCCCACATAACTGACCTCCCCACACCTTGCTTTTGCCTTTATCTCAAGAAGGTATTTAAGCCTGAGTTCTAAGCCATGTCTCAGAGTTACTCATTTTCCCCTCGAGATCTCCTGTGTAGACAAGAGGTATACGTGTTCATAAACTTCTGTTTGTTTTTCTCTTGTTAATCTGTCTTTTATTACTGGGTCTCAGCCAAGTACTCAGAAGAGCGGAGTGAAAATTACTTCCTCCACTATACATAGTTTACCACTAATCTATCCCACACTGCATGGGGTTCTGAGTGGGAGAGAGGGTTGAATGGCTTTTATCACCTCTCACATATATCTGCTACCCACACCCCTACCCTTGAAGGACAGACCTTGACCTTTCAAAACTCTTGAAACCCCACACTTGCCCTCCCCACTCTATTACCCATGCTCTGTCTTAGGGGACAGCTCTGCTCTGAACTCAGCAGAGTTGGTTCCAGAGAGTAGGGAGCTTGGTGATTATGCAGTGTGCTATGTCCCCACAGGAAGAAGGTAATTTCCCCTCCAGCACCAAGGGACCGGTGAGGCTGTCAGCCTGCCCAGGGAAGGACCCACCCAGTCCCCTTAGACACTCCCACTCCCCCAGCCAGCAGAAACTGAGGTTGGCCTGTCTCTTCTCTTTAGGCCTCAGGGGACAGGAAGCAGCGTAGTCAGTGGCTTGCTGTAGAAGCTTCTGTCTGGACCGGGCTCCACTGTGGAGATGCTGTGGCTGCTGTCCCCAAGTCACCTTGTCTGCTCTGAAAGCCTTGGCCTCCCTAGCTAATTAGCCCAATACTGGTGCTGTCCAGAGGCCTTCTGCACAGAGACGGTCAAACGCTTTGCCATTCAGGGACAGGAGGGACCTGTTGAGGCTGTTTTTAAAAAACAGGATTGTCAGAGTCCAAGAGTTAATTAGTATTTAAGAGACACAAGTTAGCAAGGTTAAAAGCTGAGAAATAAACACATACACACACACACACACACACACACACACACACACATACTTACACACAATTTCAAATGATTCTTAAAGCTAAATGGGAAGATATGGCCTCTGCCTGGGAAACTATTTTTAAAAGATAGGATTTCACACCAAGGAAGACCAGGGCCCTCTCAGGCACCACTGCCTGGGATAGCTCATCCAGGCACCCTCAGGCTGTAGAGCTCTCATCTTCCCTAAAACCTGTTCTTCCTCCACCTTCCTTACTTCTGCGAAGGGCTCCACTACCCTGTAGCACACAACTGACATCCTCAGAACCTCCCACCCTACTGTGCACTCAGCCCCCACATTGCAGTGATTTGCCCTTGGCAGTGTAGCTCACACCTGTGCCCCACTCCAGGCCTATGGACTCTGCCCTCACTGTGGCCTGGACCACCATGACTTTTCCTATGTGGTCACTCCACCACTGTCTCCATTCTCTGTAAAGAATCTTATCATGTCATCCTTCTACTTAATACTTTCATGGTGCCCCACTTCCAAGATGCCCCATGGGATAGTAATTAGTATTTAAAGGCACAAGTTAGCAAGGCTTGTCCTTGATCTTCAGCACTGGGTTTGATCTGAAGCTCTACCTAACTTCCATGTGGCCATGGGCACATCTCTCCCACTCAGCTACCCCATTTATAACACAGAGATAATCTTACTGAATTCAAAGATCCATCATGAAGGGTTAAAGTGATCAGCGCCTTGAAGATGATTACGACTCAAAAATAATGTGGCTTTTATGATTATCAACCCAGGAAGGAGAAGGAAGGAAGGGCTACCAGGTCAATTAGCAGCAAGTCCAAGTCTTCCAACCCCCATGATACTCCAAGTTCTCAACAACGATTTGTTGGGTGAATGATTGTCAATCAGTCAATCTCAGCCTCTTGTGCTCCCCATCTAGACATTAAGTCCTGTGTCTATTAAGGCTACTAAATCTATTACAATCCATGCAAGACAAAGATAAGGAAACCACTTCCTTTTTTGGCTCATGCTAATCTAGACTCAAGTGAGCCCCCTGGTGCTCATATCTGGGATTGTGTGAATAAACCCAAACTGGCTCAGACCTCCTAAGCCGGGTCCTGGCTCAGCTGGGCTTTTGGGACTGAGAAGATTCAGTCCCTCTAGTTTCCACATGAAGGTGACATGTTCTGCATTGTAGCTCAGCAAAGATTTCCTGAGCTCCTGTAGCTGACCCAGGTGGGATGTTAGGTGGGCACAGCTGGACCAGAACTACTAGCTATAATGGAATAAATCTATGTGTTGAGGGTGACAACCACTGAGCTCTTGAATGCAAGCAGTATCAGGAGCCAAGCCCAAGGGACTTCTTCGAGAGGTGTGGACGTCCAGAGCCTGGTGGAAACCAGGCCTCCACCCTGCCACAGTGAATTAGCCTCTACCCCCCACAGTCCTGCTGAAACCCTCAGCCTTTTGCTGTCTAGGCTAAAATCCTGAGCATCTTTCTTGACACCTTTCTCAACACCTCCCAACACCAAGTCTTGTCCATCCTATCTCCCAAATTTGTCCATTTCTCTCCAACACCACTGCCACCATCCTATTCTGAGTCAGCCTGGCTTCTCTCCTTGGATATTGTAACAGCCTCCTTCCTGCTCCCTGCTTCCAGTCCCCCCCCCATGCTACAACCAAAACCATCTTGCTGAAACCCAATTCCTACCTCACCACTCCCTTAGAAGCTGGCAAAGTCCAAATTCTTATTGCACCTGGGAGAAAGTCCAAAATCCTTAACTGGGTTGACAACATCTTAACTGTCTATCCTTTGCCTTTGGCCCTGTCTGACCAGACCCTTGACATGCCTGCTTTGAGAGTGTCAGGTTCATTCTCTGCTCTGGATCTTGGCATGTGCTATTCTCTCTGCCTGAAACACCTTTCCCTCTCTTCTTCACTTGCTGAGTTTATTCAGTGAGTGTCTATAGAGCGTCAGGGATGTGTCAAGCACTGTCTTCACGAGGTTCAGAGTCTCATGAAGAGTCATAGATTAACCACACAGAGATATAATTTAAAACCGAGATCAGTGCAGTGAAGGAGACTGTCGCAGAGACCTAACCTTGCAATCTTGGAGGGCTTCCCTACAGAGGGGGTCTTTAGGCTGAGAGGTGCATAGTCATTCAGGAGCTGTCAGGATAGGAGCCTGGGGCTCTGAGTGGCCCCATTCCTCACTAAGTGGGAAAAGCTGGCCTGCCTAAAGGAAGCAAGCAGGTGGAGAGGAAAAGAGGGTCCTAAAGCTCATTGTGCCCCTGGTTCCTGGTCTGAAGTTCCTGAAGCTTCTGCCTCTTATTTTTGCAGGCACCCCCATCTTTCTTTCATAGGCTAGTAATGAGCAAACCCTGACCAATAAAATGATGAGGTTCCCAACAGGTGTTGGCAGAGTCTCTGACATCACAGGGACACGGATCCAAATCCTGGAGCCTCCACTCTGCATTGCATCCCTGGGCTAATTATTTCCCTGTGTGAGTTTCAGTCACCTTAGCTGTAAAATGGAACAATATTCTTCCCCTAGCAGGGTTTTCTTGAGGGTGAAATCAGATGGAAGGCATGTCCCCTTCTATAATGAGCTGCAGAGGGATCAGTGGGCTTGTGCAATTTGCAATCTGAGTAGGGGTAAAAGAGTGAGGGGTCTCTCGTGCTCTGGGCCAGAATCCAGTCACAAAACCTGGGTGGGTTCAAAGAGGTAAGACCAGAGAGCTTGAATTTCTCATCAGGGAGAGAAGCTGGCAACATCATTTAAATTGTTGATGTATTCCATTAAAATTGACTAACTTTCTGGTGGAGAAAAGTGTAATTGAATCCCTGGACCACTCAATATTAAATAGGTTCCCCAATTTCTGTCCCCCACCCCCACCCCCACCCCCCACCCCTCCATCTATGAAGGAAAAACAGGCTGTATATAAATGTCTGCTACTTAGCACTTGAACATCCCTCCAAACTGATAAACCCTTGGCTCTGGGCCAGCAAATGGAGCAAGAGAGGAAGGTTGATAAGGCCATGCACAATCTGGTCCCTTCCCTTAGGGCCCATAAGTGACAACCCTCTCTTATCCTGCCCTAGGGGGTCCAGAGAGTGTGCTGTTGGGGACTGCGCTCAGCCCAACGTTGGGCTTCCTAATTCCACCCTCAGCACCAAGCAACCTCACACAGCCAGCCACATGGAGCAGAACTGCAGGCTTCACCCCACAGAGGCAGAAGATCCCTTAAAGAGACAAAGAGAGTGGCTGAACCCAGTATATTCACTAGTGAGAATAATTACTTGTGCTCTCTGGGAGGAGAGAGAAGGGGCAGAGAGAGGTCAGGAAACACCAGGAGTAAGAAAGAAACACATTCCCCCTAACATCATTAACCCCATTCTGTGCCTTGTCTACACTGGTCTTCCTTTGTCTCTATAAAAATGCCATGCTTCTTTCCACCCCAGGGCCTTTGTACATGCTTGCATTTGGGGGTGGAGGTATACTTGGAACACTGTCTTCTTTTCTCCCTTTGTCTGGTGGCCCCTTACTCATCTTCTGGGTTTTAGCTTAAGCATCACTTCCTGATCTCCCACACAAGGTCACATGCCCCTCTTATATGCTCTCCTGGCTTCTGGATTTCCTTTTTGCAGCATTTGTCATGATTTAAAGTCATAATTATTTATATGATTACCTGACTGATGTCAACTTTCTTGACAAGGCTCTGTGCACTAAGGGAAGAGACACATTTGTGAGGGTGTCCCCTGTATCTCCAGTGACAATTCCAGCACTGGCACATGGTAGGTGCTCAAAATATTGTTTTTTACTACTTACTTATTTTAATATACTTTCATATTGTTTTGAGTTTAATTTTTAACAGCTTTATTGTGGTATCCTTGATACACAAAAATACCCTTAATTAAGGTAAACAATTTGATGAGTTTGGACATAGGCGTACAACCATGAAACCATCACCACTATCAATATGATAAACACATCCATTACCTTCAAAAGTTTCCTCATTTCCCCTTGGGTTTTTTTAGGGTTTTCTGTTTTTGGTTTAAGAACACTTAACATGAAATCTACCCTCTTAAGTGTTTTTTTTAAGTGCACAACACAGTATGATTAACTATAGGCACTATGTTGTATAGCAGATCTCTACAATTTTTTCATCTTGCTAACTGAGATACTGCATCCAGTAAACAGCAAAGCCCAATTCCCTCCTCCCCAGCCCCTGGAAACCATCCTTCTACTCTCTGCTTCTATGAACTTGACTTTTTTTTAAGTTTATTTATTTTTGAGGGAGAGCACACAAGCGAAGGAGAGCAGAGAGAGAGGGAGACACAGAATTTGAAGCAGGCTCCAGGCTCTGAGCTGTCAGCACAGAGCCCGATGCGGGGCTCGAACCCACTAACCACGAGATCAAGACCTGTGCTGAAGTCGGACGCTTAACCGACTGAGCCACCCAGGCACTTCCAAGTTTATATATTTATTTTGAGAGTGAGAGAGAGAGAGAGTGGGGGAGGGGCAGAGACAGAGGGAGAGAGAGAGAATCCCAAGCAGGCTCCACACACTCAGCACAGAGCCCAATGCAGAGCTTGAACTCAGGAACTGTGAGATCATGACCTGAACCAAAGTCGGACACTTAACCGACTGGGCCACCCAGGTACCCCTGAATTTGACTTTTTTAGACACCTCCCACAAATGGAATCATGCAGTATTTCACTTAGGATACACTGTGACTGGCTTATTTCACTTAGGATGATGTCCTCCGGGCTCATCAGTGTTGTAGCATATGGCAAGATTTCCTTCTTTTTTAAGGCTGAATGAGATTCTATTGTAAGTATACACCACATTTTGTTTATCCATTCCTCCATCAACGGACATTTAAGTTGTTTTCGTTTTCTTGGCTATTGTGAATAATACTGCATTGAACATGGGAGGTGGGTATCTCTTTGAGATTCTGATTTCAATTCTTTTGGGTAAATACCCAGAAGCAGGATTGCTGGGTCATGTAGTATTCCTATTTTTCATTCTCTGAGGAACCAGCTGCACCACTTTACATTCTGTGGGTGCTTAAAATATTAATGAAAGAAGTAATAATAGTTAACTCACAAAGTCATTTTTAAGTACTTTACACACATTAACTCCTGTAAGGTTTATAAGAACCCTGAGGTAGATACTTTCAGTACCTCCATTTTACAAGTGGGGAAGCAAAGGCACAGAAAGGTTAGAAACCTTGCTTAAGGTCACACAGCTGACAGCAGAGCTGGGATCGGAAAGCAGGCAGGCACACTCCGCCACAGGTATTCACAATGTGCTATGTCGCCTCTTGAGGAGGGGTGTGGAAGGTTCCGAGGACTGGAAGGGTGGAAGAGGACAGTGGTACGGAGGCCAGCCAGAGGGAAACAAAGGCTGGAAGAAAGGTCAGAGAAGAACGTCCCAGCTGCCACAGTGAGGTGTTGAATCAGGGGACACCTGTGATCTGAGGGTGAAATGTGGGGGCACAGAGATCCCCACTTCTGCCTCTGGAATCTTAAGCTTGGCCATCAGTTTCCATCCTGGGAGTGGGTGCAGGGGCGTGTCAAGGCAACTGGCTCTCTCGGCCCCTCAGGGTGGTTCAGCTGTGGGCACCTCTGCCTCCCTGGGGTTCTCGGCATGACTGAGGGATAACCCCTGCCTCGTACCAGGTATCAGGAGATGCTACACACAAAAACACTCCACACAGTGCCCGATACGGTAATCATTTGATAAATGTTCTTGAAACCTTTCAGAAGGGCCCACATGTGTGTCATAGCCTTCACCAAGTCCTAACAGATGCCACGGGGTGCCTCTCCCCAGAGGGGATCTCCCAGGGGACTAACTGTTAATTGACTCCACCACTAAAGTCCTGCGAAGAAGGAACGCGGCCACCTCCACCTGCCGCACCTGCGTGGTCAGCATCTGGCAGGCTCATTGTTTTAAGTGATGAGCAATTGTCATTTTCTGTCGCCTGCATGATAAATCACTTTAAGAACTCCCTTCTCTCGACAGCATAAGTAATTACAGCCCTGGTGTCTGGGGCCCTGGCACCGATTAGGAGGGAAGCAAACAACATTGGAGCTGATGCTGACTCATTTTTCTTTTTCACAAGGGCCTGGAGGCCACAGGGTCAGACCTGCTGGCTGGTCCCTTCCTGGGCTGGACAATACCCCCCGCCACGCATCCATTAGCACCTCCAGACCTAGAGCCTGGAGACAGAGCCCCTCACTAGCCACCCCTCAAAGCTCTTCACCCCCCTTTTCCCTAGCTGCTTTCGAATCGTGATTCCCAAGTGGGCCAGTGATTAGGAGGAAAATATATCGTATTATAATAGGGAGAAATAATTCAGCTAGATAATAAAGAAGGGAAGAGTACCTTGTAAGAGGTCCTGCGTGTGGTAATGCATGCTTGGGAAGATCTTATCTATTATGTTTCCTTGGTATGGAATCGGTAGAATTAGCAAACATCTTGGTCAGTATGCATCTCAGTGACCCAGAAATGACAATGAGGAAAAGACTGAATGATCCTGACGTTCTTGTAACCTGAGATGGAAATCCCGGAACAGAATTTAGGAGCCATTGGTGCACAGGATAGAGAATTAAAGCACACAGGAAGCATGCTTGGGAAGCATAAATGATGTATGAAACCCAAACATGCAAAAGAAGGTCTCGGGCGCGGTCTCTGCTAGCATTTCTCCTACCGCCATGATGCTACAAGCATAAATAACCCCAGAGACCCCACTCCATGCACCTGCATGCCTACTGCTGGCCAAGAGTTGGGGAAGGTCAGTCTCCTGGCAGCCTCTGTGATTCTGCTTGGAGGCTAGCTATCGTGACAACCTCCTGTCTTGATGACTCTCCCAGCCCCTTATCAATAGCCAGAGAAGCATGAGCTTTCCCAGAAGTGATTAGCTGGAGAGTCAGCAAATAGTCCTGGGCAGTGATACCAAAAAAAAAAAAAAAAAAAAAAAAAAAAAGGCTGGAGAAATGCACATGATTAAATAAGGTTGGGAAATGCTGCATACTGGTAACCTTCTCTAGGAAAGTCGCAATACATTAGCATTTTAAAAGCTCTGAGAAGTCCTGCAGTAAATAACCTGTTCAGTTTTTTTAACCCACTGTTTCCCAAGCTGCTTTGATTAGGGGACCTTTTTCATGGACATCTCCGAACATCCTGTACAGCTAGGACCTTTGACGGCAGATAAGAGAGGAGAGCTAGAGCCTGATTCACCCCTCAGTGGCCTGATCGGAGAGAAGATGCTGAAGCCGGCTGTGTTCACCTGAGTAGCTTACATTTGTTGGGCACTTATTTCGACCTCATGGGTTTCTCGGTGCAGAAACTGAGGCTTAGAAGAATCAAAGTCATGTACACAGTGATATGTAGGCAGCGGTCAGGCCAGGATTAGACCTTGGCCTTCCTGAGTTGGTCATATCACATAAACCTTCTGGGCTTTAATTTCCTGATTTATAATACAGGGAAGATGACCACTGTATCTACCCTTATAAAGCCAAGATGAGGATTAAATGAGATAATAAAGGGCTTAATGCAAGGCTTAGCACATAGTAAGCTCTTAAGAAGTGTTAGCAGCACAACAGACTCCATACAAGCCTGTACTTACCCTCTCCAGTGATGGGGAGCTCATTATCTTACAAAGCCCTTGACACTTTCAGGCAGTTCTAGCTATGAGAACAGTCACCCTGCTCTTAAGCTGAAAACCTGTCTCCCCTTCCCCTAAGTCCTGACTCTGCCCTAGAAGCAACCCCCAACCCTCCTCCCCTTGCAGCTCAGAGACCACTAACTAGTATGGCATCCCTGAGTCCCCTCACCTTCCCTCTCCCACACCCAACCCCACCCCCAGCACAGTGAGCTTGGAAGACAAGGTACTTTGCCATCAGGTCAGGACCTCTGAGACGTTCTCGCTCCCCCCTGCTCCTCTGGGCAAGAACCCTGGTTTCTCTATGTGGAAAGGCCGGCATCTGCCACAGAGCATTCAGCCCATGGAGGCTGAAGGAAGACAAGCACACCCAGCCCACCCGACTCACGTGGATGATCGGGATGGGGATGGGTCAGGCTCGCGCCCTACTCAGCTCCCCGAGGAGAACCAAGGTAGGAGACGGGATGCTGCCCAGGTCTCACTGTACATTTCAGGCTAACTGAGGTCCACTAACCATTGTCAAGGGCCCAAGGGAAGGTCCAGTCTGCCTGCTGAACCCGGAGCCAGTGGGCACAGGCTCAAGGAGGGTGATGGCAGGACAGGACGCACGTTCCCAGGCAGGACCCTGAAGGTGAGAGGTCCTCGGAGGCACAGAGAGGATGGTCAGAACGGTGATGCTTTCACCTTCAGGTGACACATACCAGCGCTGTTTCGTGTGCATTATGTATCCATTAACTCCTTTATCCTTCCAGGACCCTACTTGCTCCCAGTTGAGAGGTGAGCAAACCAGGCCAAAGAAAGATTAAGTAATTCACCCAAGACCACACAGCAAAGGAGCAACACAGCTGGTGTTTGAACCCAGGCTCTAAACCTGTGCCCTTAATCTCTGAACTACACCGTCTTCCCGACGCTGTAAATCTGGCACAGTCTCGGGAAGAAAGAAACAGAGGAAGGGAGGTTAGAACAGAGACTAAAAGAGTGCAGAGAATTCAAATATTTAGAGACAGAGAAAGGCCACTGTCCAGGGAACAGCAGGGGGACCATAGCGGGGATGGCAGGGGGACGGCAGGGTGATGGCCCAGCACATGCAGTGGGCAGACAGGATGTCAGCTACCTGAAGCAGAGGCCAGGGGTGGGGAAAGGGTGATTTCACTGTCACAGAGGAGACAGGGCAGGGTGCACGGGAGGCACAGTCCTCACCACCCCAAAGAGCTCACGGTCTTGTAAATGAAGGCCGCTGCAGGGGCCATAGCAATAGGACGGGCTTGAGAGGCCCCTCCACAGGCCTAGCATCTTCCCAGGAAGGGAGTCTGGTAGCTGCCGATCTTCATCCATAAAGCAAGTCAGACTCCAGTGGGAAAGCTTCTGGAGTCCCATTAGTGCTGAAATGGCCCCACGCCACCCCCCTCCACCCTCGCAATGAATTAACTCCGTGGCGGAGATGGAGGAGATGCCAGAGTTCCCCCTCGTCTTCCCTAACCTTGGGACAAATTAAATCAAATTCCACTGCACGGCCTGAAGGCATAAACTTCGTTAGCTGCACCAATATATTCTGCCAGGCAGGCAGGCTCCTAGGTACTAATTACTTTATTCAGCAAGTTAAACAAATGATATGATATCTAAATTCGAAGGAGAGGCACCCAAGAGTTATGGAGCACATGCCTGTGGGATTTGCCAATGAACAAAGAAAAAGAGAATTGCTAAACCCGCAGCTCAAAGCATTTATCTGTGTATCCTTCAAGATGGAGGTCAAGGCTTCTGTTCACCCCTCCTCCAGGAAGCCCTCCTTATTTAGGCCATCTCTGTGAACACTTTCTCCCCAGAAGGCCATGTGGCCTGGTGGTTAGGGCACAGCTCTGGTCTTGGCTAGAGGGGGTCCTCGCATGGACTAGCTGTGCAACTTGGCTCATTGCTTAACACCCACCTCACTCCAACCTTCCGTTTCCTTAACTGTAATGTGGGGATAATAATAGCTCCCACCTCCTAAGGTGGTTGCCAGGGTTTCTAGGTAATCCATGCAAGGATGTTAGCACACAGCACAATCTCCATAAATGGGGACTATTTTTATTATCATCCTTATTGTTGTTATGGCTATTTATGTTGTTAGTAGCATTTGCAGATGTGGGGTCTCCAAGAGGTCCCCAATAAGTAGTAGCCCTCTTGGCCTAGTCCTGAAAATAATTTTTATATGAAACAAATAGATGGATGGGCACCTGGGGGACCTTCAGTCAGTTGAGCGTCCAACTCTTGATTTCAGCTCAGGTCATGATCCCAGGGGTCATGGGATCTTGCCCCTTGCTGGGCTCTGTGCTGAGTGTGGATCTTGCTTAAGATTCTCTCTCTCCTTCTGCCCCTCCCCCTTCACACTCTCTCTTTCTCTCTCCCTAAAATTAAAAAAAAAAAATAGATGGAGGTCAAAATATTGACATTATTACTGAGAGATGCTGAGTTTGAAAATGTAGCTTAATGTGGAAGAGAATGGGCTGGGCTGGGAGTGTATCCTGGGGTAGGCGTCAGGGCAGCGCTGACCAGGGCAAACTTCTGTGCTGGAGGTGATTCCATCAAGTCCTACATCAAAGCAGAGCCCTCAGGTTCTCCTCGGTGCCAGATCACTCCCAGGTGGCAGGAGGCACCCCCATTATTCTTCTTAAATTTACCAATCGGAAAGATGTCATCCCATCTCCCCGGGGTAGCAAAAATAAATGGGGTGGAAAGGGACGCAAAGCTACACTAATTGAACTCCCTTTACAGGAAGAACCTTCCAGAGCTTGGGGAAAGCCTTTCCCAATAACACATAGGAGACAATGAGAGGTGGTGGCTTTGAAGTCCAACAGGATGGATTTGAATTCATTCTTCCCTCACTTACATGTTATGTGATTCGAGGAAAGAACCTTAATCTCTTTGATTAAGGCCCCAATAAAATCTGGCTTTACTAGCACACAAATCATTAAAAAGAAGTTGCCTGCAATTCCCTGTACTTGATCCTTAGTCCTTTATTTCCAGAATCCAGACACTTCTATGACTCCTGAGCCTGGCATCACCTTGGGACTTTGTCTGTGTGATCTTCCTCCATTCATGTCCTCAGTGCTGACCCTGCTGTCCTATTCTACAGCTTCTAGAGCAGAGACAAAGTTCACACTTACCCATGCAGAGCAATGACAGAACCAGCCACCCCACATCCATGGATATCTTTCATGGTTGACCATGGCAGCATTAATTACAGCACATGACTTCCCTCACCCTCCTGGTTACAGTTGGTTGGATAGCAGTGAGCACATGACTCAACCTGAGCCAATCAGGTTTTCTCCTCCCAGTAATGTGTGGTATTCATACTTCACACTTCTGGGGAATTTGGAAATTGTGGGGCAACCATCTGATGCCAAAAGCATAGATAAAATTGAACCAGAGAGAGATTGGTTGGAAAGTGAAGCACAGTTCAGAGAAATGGACAGATAAAAGACCCTCCAGCTCCAGAGAGAGCAAGACATATAGACGAGGTGACGGCTATGGTTCTTGGTGGCTTCCTAGTCGATGACCCTCTGTATTACTGCAAAAAAAAAAAAATATATCTATTTGTGTTTAAGGCAAACTGGTCTCTGATATCTGCAAATTAATGAATCTTAACTAAAATACTGTAAATGGTTAGGAGTCAAGCCACGGAGCCTAGAAAGCATACCAAACCCATCTAACCACCCATCTGCTCTCTCAGCTGGTTATGGAGAAGGTTCTGGAGGGACCTGGGGCCCCTTCCCCAGAGAGAGGAACAAAGTCTGAAAGCAAAGCTAGTGAGGAGGCTGACTCAAAGCCTACTCCCCATGTCCCAAACCTGTTAGAATCTGGAGTCCCCAACCAGGGGACAATCCCCTTCCATGACTCTTACTGTGGCATTTCTCCACTAGGGAGGATGGCGATTCTCACTCTACTGGGGGATTTTCTTCTAACTAGTTTTATTTGAGTTCTACCAATAGAGACACAATTCTGAACTTTTTGTCGGCATGCCTAAGACAATGAAGCACTCTTCCTCGCCCACACTGCTGGTCTGAAGTCCTTCTCATTAATGTACCAGAAAAAGAGGATCTCACCTTTTCCTTGACTGAATTTGGCATCTGGGTGCTTCCAGCAAGACAGCAATGGAGCCACTGGGTCACCTGCTCCCCAGGTGTGCACACCAAGAGTGGATGTTGGAGAGTGTACTCAGAGTTATTTGTGGGGACAAGTCAGATGCCATGGGAGGGTTCTGCCCCTGGGCAGGGGACCCAGAAATCCTGATCAGGCCCTGACACATGGTACTCAGTAAATGTTTGATCAATACGTTAATCCATCAGTCACCCTGGCCCTCATCCCCCGTCAGCCCAATCCCCACCCACACTCACCCCCTAAATGTCCTTCAGATCCTGTCTTGACTCCATAAGACTTGCCACTGCTCTTGACTCAATAGATCCTTAACCCTTCTACCAGACACTAGCAAATATAATTCTCCGGACTCCCTGTTAACCCATCTCTCTGCCCTGATCTAGCTTCTACGACAGTGGCTGCCCAGTAGTCTTCCTCAAAGATCCCTAACACTCCCCAGATTAGTAGCCTTCAGGAGTTCCCACCAAGGTCCCCAGAGACCTGCCCCTGCCTGGCTCTGAAGCCCCATCTCTTACCTCCCAGCTTGCACTGGAGAGGTGCTGGCTCCATGCCCTTGGGCAGGCAGCTTCCCTCACGTGGAGTGCCATATCTCCTCCTCTGTCTACCCTTTGCCAGTCCATCTTCTAACTCCTGCATCGCCTTCACGACTCACCCTGGCGCACGTCCGACCCTGCTCCCCACTGTTCTCAACCATGGGCCCATGTTCATCTCACTCGGTCCCCTCTCCAGCACTGCTCACTTCCTAAGGTAACTGATGGTGTACTTGCCTGTGTCTACCACGCAGCTGTGAGCACCTGGGGGGCAAAGACACATCCTATGCCTCTTTGGTACCAAGAAGAAACAATGATTGTTCTTCAAAATAAGAACTAACTGTAGCTGCTTTTACGTCCTAGAGGAATGGCAAAATTCCTATCAGAGGAGATGGCTTTTTATTTAGGAAAATACATAGAGGCACTTTGGAGTTAAATGTAATACTCCCCAAGGCCTGGTTGAGAAGGAACAGGTATATCAAAGTGGGAGGTAAATTGCATAACAAAGTAAAGAAACATTGAGTTCCAGGGACTGTTCAGGAGAGGAGGCAGGCAGCTCTTAGGAAAACAGAAGGAAATGTGTGAAAAGGGGTATAGAGGATAGAGGCCTGTGGGGCATCCCGATTGGATGGGGAGGCCACCAAATGTGGGATGCTCTGATTGGCTGGAGGCCAGTGGTGAGGGCAGTGAAAGAATTCACCCAAGGCAGAACAAAGGAGATAAAGGTTTATTGAATACATCGCGAGGAATTGGGCAGGACAGCAAAGGAGAGACTGTCTGCCACCAGGCAGTGATGAGAGGCCACAGTTATAGGGCAGAGTAAGGGAGTATGGGGACATATGGAACTTTCCCTTTTTTGGTAATCTTCGGAACTGTGCCTGGTTGCAATTGGTCAGTTAGGGTCTGTGGTTATTTCAAGATGGGTGGCTTAATAAGCCTGTTTGCATTCAGCTCAGTGGTCACTGTGGGCCCTTTTGCCTTGACCAAGGTTCCATTGCTCAAGTTTGTGCCTAAAAGCTGCCTCTACAGGCTCCAGCAAGTAGGCTGAGGGCCTGAAGAGGAAAGGTAGACAGTGGACATCTCTTGGGCCCTGAGGGCTAAAGGGACTTAGAGAAACAAGATGTGGGATATTGAAGTTTAAAGTATTTCTGATAGATTCGAAGGGGTACATGCACCCCCAAATGTTTTTAATAGCGTTTTCAAAAATAGCCAAACTATGGTGAGAGCCCAAATGTCCATAGACTGATGAGTGGATAAAGAAGATGCGGTATGTATATATATATATATATATATATATATATATATATATATATAATGGAATATTACTCAGCCATCAAAAAGAATGAAATCTTGCCATTTACAATGACATGGATGGAGCGACACTGTATTATGCTAAGTGAAATAATCAGAGAAAGACAAATACCATATGATTTCACTTGTATGTGGAATTTAAGAAACAAAAGAGAAGGACATATGGGGAGGGGGTGGAAGCAAAGAGAGGGAAATGAACCACAAGAGACTCAATGACAGAGAACAAACTGAGGGTTGATGGAGGGAGATGGGTGGGAGATGGGCTAGATGGGTGATGAGCACTGTGTGTTGTATGTAAGTGATGAATCACTGAATTCTACTCCTGAAACCAATATTGCACTGTATGTTAACTAAAATTTAAATTAAAACAATTTTTTAATGTTTATTTATCTTTGAAAGAGAGACACAGAGCATGAGCAGGGGAGGGGCAGAGAGAAGGGGAGACACAGAATCTGAAGCAGGCTCCAGGTTCCGAGCTGTCAGCAGAACCCGCTGTAGAGCTTGAACCCAGGAACTGTGAGATCGTGACCTGAGCCGAAGTCTGATGCTTAACCGACTAAGCCACCCAGGTGGCCCAAATTAAAAAAAAAAAAAAAAATTAAGAGATACAAACAGGAATAATAAAATAAAATAAAGTATTTCTGATACCGTGCTGCCCTGTGCTGCCACCTCTCCCCCCACTACTCCAAACCTTCAGGAAAAGTCCAACGGTCATGGCAGCCATGTGGCGACAGTGCTTTGAGAGGAGGAAGGAAAAGAGACCTTGTCCAGCCGTGGGGAGAGGCGATGCACAGAGGGGCAGCTGCAGAGGGGAGCTGTGAGTGCGTGACTCTGAAGGCAGGGGAAGCACAGAATCAGAATTCAAAGGGAACCTTGAGGACAAAAACCACATCAAGAATCTGCAGAAAGCTTGGGGAAGGCATTGAAAGACAGGGCTTGCCATTTTCTTTAGATTAAAGGTTTTCTGCTCAACGCACGCTCAAATGAATTGAATCGAAACTCTCTGGTCAGTGTGGGGACGTCTGAGACTGGCCTGTGTGCATTTGGGGCAGCCCTCTTCCATGACACGTGGGAAAGAAGAGGAACGTCCAAAATGCTTAGCCAAGACTGTTTCCCACATTGTAACGAGGGTGGAAGAGGTGGGAGGCTTCTGAGAGAGCTCAGCCCTGACAAGGCTTCTCACCAACAAGGACTGGTGGGAACAGACAAGGAAACACCGTCTTCAAATGCCTGAGCAAGAGGCATTTGGTCCTCAGATGGTAAGCAAGTCCAACATAAATGCCACCTCTGATCGAATGGTAGTGGCTGTTGAGAGCACTGCCTAAGGAAGAATTGGGAGGCTCTGCCTGAAGTCAGCAAGAAAGAATTCACTGATCAATGAATACTGTCTGCCACGGGTACGGGAAGGGGAACGAGAGCATGTGAGCCATCTCTAACCTAGCCCAGCTTCTATAGATGGACAAAAAGAGACGCTTTCCCAAAGGCACATAGTTAGTGGCTAGAGTCAAGTCGGTGTCGAATTCTCTGGGCTCTTCTCTGCCCAGCACCAAGACCAGGAACCAGAAGGGACCCTCTGAAGGACTGATTTTTGCTCCTTCTCCCGCTTCTATTCTTGCTAGGACCTGCACCCCCACCCTACACACACCTCATCGAACAGGTAGCACATGTCCTCCTTATAAAGGTCGAGGAGCTAATGACTTCTTTGGAGTCTTCCACACAATAGTTAACGTCTGAGGAGTGACCAGGCAGGGTCATCATGTATGTTTTCCACACCACTGACTCACCACGGCCCCTGGCTCCAGGGTGTAAGTGACTTATAGTGATGAGGGAGCATAAGGCAAGCTGAAGACAAAGGACAAGCTAGCACACAGCTCCCCTCCCTCCCCCGTCCCCACATGGGATCTATGTGTGCTATTTCTCGGATACTCCAGGCTGCCCCAGAACAGGGGAAAGGAAAGAACGCAAATGGTTGACTGATAGAGATCACAGTCATGCAGCACAGGCATCTCCTTCAGCTTACTGAGAACTTAGTAAACCGCAAGAAAACGGCAATCTTATCCATAGCCTCATCTCCAGAAACCTATAGACTCCGTTTCCTGGAGCCCTAACATCACCCTCATCAAGATGTAAGGGGGTTTGGGGCGCCTGGGTGGCTCAGTCGGTTGAGCGGCCGACTTCGGCTCAGGTCACGATCTTGCACTCTGTGAGTTCGAGCCCCGCGTCGGGCTCTGTGCTGACAGCTCAGAGCCTGGAGCCTGTTTCAGATTCTGTGTCTCCCTCTCTCTGAC
Source organism: Lynx rufus (assembly GCF_022079265.1). NCBI lineage: Eukaryota > Metazoa > Chordata > Mammalia > Carnivora > Felidae > Lynx > Lynx rufus. The sequence goes on along the minus strand of NW_025814834.1, from coordinate 196,103,449 downwards.
CCTCCCCCGTTCATGCTCTGTCTCTCCCTGTCTCAAAAAATAAATAAACGTTAAAAAAAAATTTTTTAAAGATGTAAGGGGGTTTAAGTGCTTGCCAAGGTGATGTGGGAAACTAAGGCAAATAAAAGATTAAATTCCCTTACTGCCTATAGCCCATTGGCAAGTCCTTGAGACAGGCAGAGTGACCTCCCTGTAGGAGCTCAGCTACCTCCATGATGACACTTTGCTAGGGCAAAAGGGAATCTTGGCTTAACATTATCCTGACCCCCAACCCCCACCATGATCCTGCCAGTCTCCTTAAACACATAAAAATTCCTTTGCAAACGTCCTTTATCTTTAAACCCCAAGTATATGTTGGCAATTATACTCCAAGCATAATGGCCCCTGATATACATCTGAAGGGTCTCATGACTGAGGTTTTACTAAACAGTTATAAATGACATTTTTGTAACAACAGCTAGCCCCTCAAGTTCCTGAAAACCTTGCTTCCAAAATTTCCTAGAGACTTATGCTGTCCCTAACCCCCTCCCAACCTGAAAGTATATAATCAGTCACTCTTCACAACCCCAGTGCAGCTTTTTCTGCCCATGCGTCCTGTTCCCGTGCTTTAATAAAATCACCTTTTTGCAACAAAAACGTCTTCAAGAATTCTTTCTTGGCTATTGGTCCCGAACCCACACCATCACCCCAAAACCTCAACACTAGGACACCTAAACACTTGTCTTTGTTATTTTTTATAATTTTTTAAGTTTGTTAATTTATTTTGAGAGAGATAGAGTGTGTGTGTGTGTGTGTGTGCGCGTGTGTGTGTGGGTCTGTACATAAGCAGGGGAGGGGCAGAGAGAAGGAGAGACAGAATCCCAAGCAGACTCTATACCATCAGCACAGAGCCAAATGCAGGGCTCAAACCCAGCAACCCACAAACTGTGAGATCACGACCTGAGTTGATGTCAAGAGTTGGACATTTAACCGACTGAGCCACCCAGGCGCCCCACCACTTGTCTTCGTTTTAACCTTTTCCTGGATCCCTGAGAAGACACATATAACAGACCATAATCCTCAGTAAAAACCCCAGACCCCAAGCAAAGATGAAGCTTACTCTCCTTTCCTTTCTGAGTCTCCCCGATGTTCTGTCTGCATCTGCACTCTATGTCCTCAGTAACCTCTGCTCTCACCTCCTCTCTGCTCAAATTTAATTTCTATCCTGCACAAAGTCAAGGACCCCCTTGGCTGGTCCCGCAGGACCCCCTCTGGGTCCTTGGCCCCAGCCAGTCTGCATCAGTACCACCACCCTCTACACAAAACACAAGACAAGGAAGCAGGAAGGTTATTATCTTAGCTAACCAGTGCAAAACTAACCAGGGCAGACGGTGCCAGAGGAAAGTGGAAAGGGAAACTATATTTGGTTTCTATCAGGAACAGGTTTTGGCCAATCTCTTCATTCACTTTGAGATCACCCAGCTACGGGAAGCATCAGAAAAGCTACCGTTCAGGTTAACATAGCAGCATGACTGGGACTCAAGCTCAAGATATGGGGATAGAAATCCTCATCCTCGACAGGAAAGAAGACAGCTTGACCTGGATAGCCCTGGGCAGTGTCTTCTTTATAATCTTATCTATTTATTCAACAAATCCTTTCTTGAGCACATTGGAACAAATTAGTGAACTAGGATCTGGGGCTATAGTTTTTGAGGCATTTACATCCAGGAGAGGGTGGAGATAAGCATGGAACAGCTCATTATGCAATTAGTTATTTAATTATAAACGGTGATAAATGCCATGGAGAGGGACAGGGAGCTCTGACAGCAAACAACCCAAGGATCTGATGTAATCTGGAGAAGGAGGGAAAGCTTTCCCCAGGAAGTGACATTTAAACTAAGATTTGAAGAATTAAAAGAGGACTGAGTGATGGATCGGGAGGGGTGTGTATAGAGAGAGGCAGCAAAGGAAGACAGAAGACAAAGGGCAGACAGAAGAACCTGTTCAAAGGGCCTGAGGAGTGAAGAAACATGACATGTTTGAGGAATGGAAAGACCAAAAGGCCAGCAGGGCTGGAAAACAATATATGCGTGTTTTTTTTTTTTTTTTCAGGTTAGGAACCAACAAAGGAAGAAGCTGTAACAAAACGGGACTTAGGACTCAGCAGAAATGGCCACGCCTCCCCCACCCCCAACCTGCAGCCCAGGTGCAGCAACCTTGGCGTGAGTCTTTTTTTTTTTTTTTTTAATTTTAATGTTTACTTATTTTTGAGACAGAGAGAGACACAGAGTGTGAGCAGGGGGAGGAGCAGAGAGAGGTGGAAACACAGACTCCAAAGCAGGCTCCAGGTTCTGAGCTGTCAGCACAGAGCCCGCCCTGGAGCTCGAACCCACGAACTGTGAGATCATGACCTGAGCTGAAGTCTGACGCTTAATCTTAACTGACTGAGCCACTCTGGCTCCCCAGCATGAATCTTTAGAAGGCACTCCTGGACTGACAGCTGGGGCACACAACCGGATGAATAGAGCCCAGGCTGGCTTTCAGCCACCCCCACCCCCCACCCCATCCCCTCAGCCAGACACAGTCTGGCTAAGCAGACACAGGGCAGTGTGCGTGCCCACCTCCCTCAACCCAGCCCTCGCGCGGCAAGTAGGCTAGAGCAGGGCCTCAAAGGGATCCCCTAGAGATCCAGATAAAATGCAGAGGCTGATTCAGTAGCACGGGGCCTGCAGTTTTGCATTTCTACCACACTCCCCATTGCTCTGGCTGGTGATGTCTACACCACATGTCGAATAGCAAAGAGCTGGCAGATGAGGTGTGGAGGACTGGGCCTGGACATCCCAGGGTAAACAGGGAAGAAAAGAAACCCATGGAAAATGATTCTGTTTGACGAAATGAAATCCTTTCGGACTATTTCCCACTGTGGGCCAGTCCTTTTCCTGCTGGAGACAGACAGACATGATGCAGACCTTGTCCACAGGAGAAGGCACCCAGAACCTGGTGGGACAGAGAAGCGTGCCCGCCACACCCAGGGCAAAAGAGCCCTGGAGCCCAGAAGGAATAACTAGAGCTAAATAAGCAAATCAGGGAGGACTTCTTGGGAGAAGTGACATTTGCAGAATGAACAGTATTTCGACAGGTGGAGGGCAGGAAAGCTAAGCAAAAGAACCAAGGTATACCTCAAATCATCGAGCATTAGGTTATTCTGGGCCTTGAATGCCAGGCTAAAAGAAGAGAAATTTACCAAAAATGAGAAAGCAAAATCTCACCAGGCAGTCAGGGCCCAGCCTCGCGAGCTCCAGTTCTGTGAGGCCCCCCATCAAGGGGCCCAGGCCTGACAAGTCCCATGCAGTTGGTGGGCCTGGGAAGGATCAATACAGAACAGCTTTCCAGTGTCTGGGCTTGTGTCATCTACACGGGAAGGTCAGGACGACAATGCGGGAGGGCAGACATCTAACTCCACCTGTGGGGAAAACAGGCAGGGGAAGCGCTGGAGAGAAAAGGTATTCAGCCACAGAAAAGGAGACCTGTGAAAAGGGCTCACTGAGAAGACATGAAACATAAAGCCCAAGCCCCTCAAAAAGAAACACGTCAAGTGTTTGCAAGATTGAAGCCCATTGAAGCCGCTGAAGAGAAATGGATGGCTGGAGAGAGAGCAGTGAGAGAGAGCTCTTTAAGGAAATAAATGAGCCAGCCCAGGAGCCGAACCCTCTCCTCAAGCTCCCTGCGTCTTCCGAGAACCTCCACCTCACCGCAGCCCCGCCAGAGCCAAGGTCATGTGGCCCACATCTACCTGCCAGCCAGGCAGCTCTAGACCCCACGTTACAGTCCTGTCCCAACTCTGGCCCCGTGCCCCCTTCTGCCAATGGCCTCAGCCTTGCCCCAGAGATGAAACCTCTCTACCTTACATTCTAGACCGCTTGACTTGAGTTCTGACACGGTGGCCTGCCCAGGTCTTCCCAGGCTGAGACTCCACTGAGCTCTCCTTCCTTCTGGGAGTCCTCACCTCAAACCACCCGGGCTCCCCTTACCTATGGTTATTCCTTCCTGCCTGACGTGTGACAAGAACGACCTGAGCCATGTGAACCAGTCCTTCCTGAGTCCAAATACCGAAAGGGGCTAAGGATTTGTTCTCAAGGCAAAGAAATCAGACTGGACTTAGAGCTAGAGCCATAGAAATGTGGTCTGCCCACATCCTTGGGTGTTTCTTGTGCCGTTCTATTCCTCAGATGCTTGCTCAGAGTCGACCTTCAAGCTGAGGGTTCGGTGGTGGTGCAGGTGTGGTCCTGGAAAAAACTTCATAAGAACATGAACATCACAGTCTCCTCGGTTCACGACTCCAGGCATATCCTTCTCTGCCTTCTGGGTGGCACCGCTCTGCAGGGTGCACTCTCTCCCAGAGCAGCAGCCGGGCTCCTGGTGGGTGGCAGTGCTAGCCCTGTGGCCCGTCCCTGCCATGAGGCTGCAGCAGGAAGCATTAAGGGAGAACCAGCAGGCGGATGGCCCACTACAGTCAGCTCTGTGCAGGAGAGAGCTTGAACGCTTCCCCCAACGCGACTCCTGCTGCTGAGTCTTACACGGTCCCGTATTTGTTCACCCCTCATTGCCGAGAGGCCTCTGGGCTTCCTGAGCACCCTCAGTGGTAGCAGACCTTGCTCCCAGACTGCTTCCCCCCTGAGTCAAAGGTAAAGTGTCAGGCCCTCGAGTCAGGTGTCAGGACTAGCTTACAGAGGTCACATTGTGTTGTTGCAGACTCCCAAGTTGGGTGTAAGTAAGGTTCCCCATGCCGTTCACAGCCACAGTCATTTCTAGCAGCTTAAACTGCATGCCCTGACAATTTCTATCCTGACAGGCTAGACTGCGGCCCCAGCCCATGCAGAGACTGCGGCCCGTTCATATCACAGCTGCTAACGTGCTGTTGGGCATGCAAAGGAGGGAGGCTGGAATGAACCCTGATGTGTTGGAGGTATCAGGGTGACCCCAGAGTTTGCAATATGCAGATAGAAATATGAATATAGAAGTGGAGAGAGGGTCTCCTAGGCGGCTCAGTTGGTTAAGTGTCTCATTTTGGCTCAGGTCATGATCTCACGGTTTGTGAGTTTGAGCCCTGCATCAGACTGTCTGCTGTCAGCACGGGCCTGCTTCAGATCCTCTGTCCCTCACTCTCTATCTGCCCCTCCCTCGCTCATGCTCTCTCTCTCTCTCTCTCTCTCAAAAAGAAATAAACATTAAGGGGGAAAAAAGAAGTGGATGGAGACGTGTGTGGATACCTATACATGCAAGTATTTGTATATAAAAACACCTCATCCCCAGCTCTGTCTGCTAAGACAGCCTAGAAGCAAAGAAAACACCGTAGCAAATAACTGCACACCGTAGCACCTAGATCTTGGTTCCTAAATACCATTCTCCATCAAAAGAAGGACTGAGAACAAACTAAGGGTAGACGGGGGCGTGGGGGAGAGCAGAAAGTGGGTGATGGGCAGGGAGGAGGGCACTCATTGGGATGAGCACCGGGTGTTGTATGGAAACCAATTTGACAAAAAATTATATTAAAAACAAAAACCAAAGTTATTTAAAGAAACGGCCATCCCAGGACTGGGCAAGGAAAACACAAGCTGAGCCTGGGACACCTTGTCTTTGCCCGGGATGTCCCCTCCTCCTGGGCTGCTCTTCCACACCTCCTCCTGTGACGTCCCATCAGATCAACAGTGCACCCGGTCTGCCAATACTCAATCTTCTGTCGCTGATCAGGGATGTGGCAAAGTACCACGGGCCAGTGCAGCCCCTTGGAAAATCCAACGCACCTCATGCAAAGCCGGGCTCTGTCTGGTTACTAACTTAACCCGTATGAGACTCAGTTTCTCCATGCAACAGGGATACTGAGACCTGCCCCCTGGGGTACGGGGGAGCCTCAGACAGGTGACCCAAGCTGAGCCATGAGGCTGAGTGCTTACCCAGCAAACACTAAATGGCAGTATTTTATTCACAGTGATGTGTTCACCTGCTCTGTGAGATCCTGAGTTCTGCCTCATCTGTTCTTCCCATCCCCCACCACCCAGCACTGCCTGCCACCCCAGGAGTGGTCAGTCTGTGTTTCTTGGATTGTTTCATGGAATTACTAGCTGATATTTACTGACAGGCCCTTATTGACTGGAATGTACAGACCGGTGCCATCCTGCTGACACTGGAGTGCATCTATACTTATTGATTGAGCTTATCTTACCAATGCCCGCTGACTGACACCTACCTGGGACCGTCCCTCATAGCACCTGCCGGGGCCCCCAACCTCCTGAATAAAAGGAAGGAAAGCTCTCTGACTCTCCCTCCGCCTGCCTCTTTTTCATGTCCTGACACGCCCATTTCTCTGCATCTCTGCCCCACCTCATTCTCTGTCCCGATTCCTTGTCAGCATCACCGTGTCTGGTTTTCTCCGTGTCTCTGTGATCCTGTTCTGCCACCGGCTCTCTCCCTGCTTCCACGGGCCCTGCTTTATGGTTTTCTCCCTGCCACCATCTTTCCATCCCACAGGAGAGTCGTCTCCCCTCACCCCAAACCAATGACCCTCATCGTCCACACTCAAGGACATGGCACTTGATAGCACAGGTGCATATTTATTGTTACATCTTTATTGTTCTCCTGGCAACAGACCATCTTCTCTAGTCTTCAGGGATCAGATGCAGATGGTTTTCTTTATCTGCACCATCTGGGACGCCTGTCCTCCCCATCCCTCCCACTTCCCCCAATCTTAGAACCCCCAGAAGAGGCATCATCTGGAAATGTCAGAAGCAGCCTGAGGATTCCCCAGCTAGCACGTGTGGGGAGGGAAGGATGAGGTGACACGTGCCACACACATGGGAAGATGTGCTCCAGGAGAAGAAACACATGGTCAGACTCCAAAGTCATCATGGACAGTTCATACATCATGTGTCCAGGCCAATTATTTGAGGGTGCAATGGACCCAGCCTGAGCAGGGCATATACAGACACTATCCGAGTTGGAGGACATGGTGTTTGAGGGCGCAGATGTGAATTCTGGGGGGAAAGGAGCACATACATAGAATTAAGTCCTTTGTTGGGGCGCCTGGGTGGCGCAGTCGGTTAAGCGTCCGACTTCAGCCAGGTCACGATCTCGCGGTCCGGGAGTTCGAGCCCCGCGTTGGGCTCTGGGCTGATGGCTCAGAGCCTGGAGCCTGTTTCCGATTCTGTGTCTCCCTCTCTCTCTGCCCCTCCCCCGTTCATGCTCTGTCTCTCTCTGTCCCAAAAAATAAATAAAAAACGTTGAAAAAAAATTAAAAAAAAAAAAACGTACTATGTGACATTATAGATGTCTGTTGTCAACTCAGTATCACCCCCACATACATCATGCCGCATGCAGTTATATCAAAGTGGACCTATCTTTTCATTTTACTTTCAGGTTTTTTATAGGATACTTTTCAAATTACAAAAGTAACACACTGAACAATTGAAATGTACAACAGAGCAGTTGAAATGTACAATGGAAAGGTTACAAGTATGAGCAAGGCAAGGTATGAAAATACATTCCTGGTTTTCATCTACCAGCTAATGAATCTCCAGATGTTGCCTGGGTCTCCAACAAGGAAGAACGCCAGAGTTGACTGGTGCCACGCATGTTAAGTGGATGGGCAAATGGATGTTAAGTGGATGGGCAGACCCTGCCTCTACGAGGGACACCCACAGTGAGCGTGGGGGCTATAGCTGTGGGGTGGAGCAAGCTTCGCATGTGGGAGGTTGTGAGCAGAGTTCAAGTACCTGGATGTCCAGGCTATGTTTGCAGATGACAGAGTCTGGTGATCAAGATCATGCAGCAGGCAAACCTGGGTCTAAATCCCACTCAGCCATTTTCTTTTTTTTCTTTTAATTTTTTAATGTTTATTTTATTTTTGAGAGAGAGAGAGAGAGAGAGAGAGAGAGCATGTGAGTGGGGGGATGGTTAGAGAGTGAGGGAGACACAGAATCCAAAGCAGTCTCCAGGCTCTGAGCTGTCAGCACAGAGCCTGACACGGGGCTCAAACTCACAAACTGCGAGATCATGACCCAACCAACTGAGCCACCCAGGCGCCCCAACTCAGCTATTTTCTATGTGCACTTGGGCAATTCGCCTCTGTAAACCTCAGTTTACTCACCTGAAAAACAGAAATGATAAAACTTATGTATTGGTCAGGGTCCAATCAAAAACCACAGAAGACATTCTGTGTGTTCCAAGTAGAAAGGGCCTTAATGTAGGGAATTAGAAGCTTCCACAGCTGTCAGAAGGGCTGGGTAAACACCTGCTGAGGAAGCCACAACCCTCCAACTGCTACTTCCCTGGGACATTCCCAGTGACCCTCTTAAGGATGCAGGAATGCAGCGTGTGAAGCTCAGAAAGCTTGTCTGGAAGATACTTCAGATCTCATGTCTATGCATCTGCCTGCAACTGCTTCTGGAGAATAATGGCCTCACCGTCTTCTCCCCTTTCCAAATCTCCCATGAACATCTGTTTTGGTCAATGCAAACCAGAAACCATATGAGGAAGGGCTTTGTGGGAAAGGTAGGTCCCAGCTTCTCCTCCGCAATGCAAAAGACACCTAATGCCAGGTGACAGTTAGATGCCAGGCAGACAATACACAACCCAGCACAACCTGCCATCTAAGATTCTTACAAGATTAAATGAAACAATGCAGATAAATTCTTAGCTTCACATACAGTTAATGCACAGTAAGTGGCAATTATTACGATTATTTTTATAATTTTGATCCTGGAACTGGTGGTTCTCCACCCAGCCCAACACACTCACTCCCTTTCATGTTAGAGAAAACCCTAAGCATTTGGGTTCCTGTCAAAAGATACATTCCCCGTTGCCTCACATCACTCAGCAGGTTCTATTATTCCTTTTTCAGATCCGATTATAGTGGCAACATTTGTAAATTGCTGATCCTTTAATGCCCCATAAGCACACATTCTGGCTAAACGTATTCAAATCAATTACACTGAGAGACATGAACTAAATTCTCTACTCCTGTGTCTCCCGGTTTTGTATTCCATGGCAATTGTACTCAAAATCACCACCAAAAAAAAAAAAGAGAGAGAGTATTATGCTACAGGTGTGTCTTCTCTATCATCCACCCATCGAGGCATGAAAATACCCAATAATAACCCCTGTTATGAAGCAAGAAGTTCTAGCCTCACAATTGCTATCGCCAAACAAATACATTTCAGGATGATGAAATGTTTCCAATCGAAATTAATTTTAAAAACCCAAACCGCATGCAAACTTACTTCCATGAAACTTAAATTCAAACCATTCCATGGGTAACAAAATTATACTTATAAAGAACTCAGAATGATTGGATCTCAAAATTCAAAATCCAATTGTAGAAAATAAAATCTGTTATATATAAACCTCCAGGGCCTTTGCCAAGCCATCCTCTGCTCTGAAGCACAATCCAAACATCACATGGTCACAGGTCAGTGATTCCTGCAGAGAAATCCATTTTACAAACAAACCTAGGGTAATAGCACCCAGATCTGTAAATGCCTTTTCCTGATTAATGATGGGCCCACACACTGTCAAGTCCACGGCAACCAAGAGTAAAGCTAACATTCTTAGGGGCAGCATTACCCTTAAAATTGCAATAATCTCCAGGGAAAGTGACCCAGTTTAAACTTACTCTCTCTTTAGCTTGAATTTGTTTAGCTCTTTTGAACTTGTTCTATGCTGTCACCTGTGTCCCTCAAAGACATGCCCCTTGTTATTCTCCGTAACTCGCCCATTCAATCAGATGTCTCCGATGATTTTTTTAAGTTTATTTATTTTTTTTTAGTAATCTCTATCTCCAACATGGGGCTCGAACTCACGACCCAGAGATCAAGAATCGTATGCTCTCCTGACTGAGGCAGTCAGGCACCCCAGAAGTCTCTGATGATTTTAAAAGCAATTTAACCCCCAGTTTACCATGATACTATTAAAGGGCAAGTCAGTGACACAAGCTAATTAATTCAACTTACAGCTGGCTTTTTTTTTTAAACCCTAAACCCACATGTACAAATATCCATTCAGTCTGTCTAGGTGTTGGGTGAATGAGTCAGGAAAAGTCCCCAACCTCGGGGAGCTTACATTCTAGTCAGGATAGACAGATAAATGATTAAACAAACAAGACCACTTCATAATGTGTAAGTAAGGATCTGAGAGTCTCTTTGCTTCACTTGTCTGGGCTGAGGTGAGACCAAACCCATGGAGAGCAAGGGAAATACAATTCTTGGCAGACGTTATAGCAAGTGCAAAGGGCCGGTGGCTGAGAAGAGTTTGCCACACTCAGGAACTAGAAGCACATTGCTGAACAGAAACACACACACAACACATATGTCAACACACACCAAAGACTTTCTAAAATGTATTATTAAACTTAGTTGAGAGATGCCTGGGTAGCTCAGTCAGTTTAAGAGCCCAACTTCAGCTCAGATTATGATCTCACATTTCATGGGTTCAAGCCCCAAGTCAGGCTCTGTCATGACAGCTCAGAGCCTGGAGCCTACTTCAGATTCTGTGTCTCCCTCTCTCTCTGCCCCTGCCCTGCTCATGTTCTGTCTCTGTCTCTCAAAAATAAATAAATGTTAAAAAAGGGGGGGTTCTCTTTTAAAAATATATGCCTACCATATAAAGAATAACAATAAAGGATCACTCATGTATCCCAGTATCCAATTTAAGAAGTGAAACATGACCATTGGATTTGAAATCTCTGTGTGTTCCTCTTTGACCCCATTCTCTTTCCGCTTACCCAGAGGAAACTTAATCTGAAGTCTGTGTAATTCTCCCACATTTTTTTCTTTGTGAGTTTCTCTATGAGTTCCAAATATTCCAGCAATATGTTAATACATTTTGATCTTTAAAAAGAATCATGCAGTTATTTATGATTCTATGACTTCCTTTTTCTTTATAGCCAAGTCAAAACTCTTAAAGTTTTTTTTTTTTATTTGAGAGTAGGAGTTAAACTTTTAATTGAAAATTTTATTGAAGTGATTGTAAATTCACACACAGTTGGAATAAATAACACAGATAGATTCTGTGTACCCACCCTTTACCCAGTTTCCCCAGTGGTAACAGTTTCAAAACTATAGTACAATAGCACATGCAGGATATCGACATGAGACAACTTACCAATCTTATCCAGACTTGCCTAGTCAAGTCATTTGTATGTGGATATTTAAACTCATTTGTATGTGGATATTTAAATCTATGATTGTTATCACATGTGTAGGCTTGTGAATCCACCACCACTGTCAATGTACTGGATAATTTCATTACCGTAAGGATCCGGGAGGCAGTCTCCCTCCAGTCCCACAACATTTCTAACCCCCAATAACCATTAATCTGTTCAACATTTCTAATATTTTATCATTTCAAAAATATTATATAAATGGAATCATATAGTATATAACCTTTATTGACATATTTCACTCATAATAATTCACTAAAGATTAACCTAAGTTGTGTATCTCAATAGCTTGTTCCTTTTCATTGCTGACTAGTATTCCACAGTATGGGTATACCTGTTGGCTTAAGAAGGCACATCTTCTTAAGATGCTGAAGGGCATCTGGGCTGATTGTAGTCTTTGACCAATATTACAAATTAAGCTACTATGAATATCTGGCTATTACAAATAAAGCTTCCCAGGCTTTTCTGTGGACATAAATTTTTACTTCTCTGGGATAAATGCCTAAGAGTGTAATTGCAGAGTCATATGCATGCTTAGTGTGATAAGAAAACTTCTAGACTAGCTCCAACATTTTACATCCCATCAGCAATTTAGGAGTGAGCCAATTTCTCCACATCCTTGCCAACGGTTGTCACTAATTTTTTTATTTTAGCAATTCTGATCAATGTAGTGATATATCATCATGACTTGAAGTTTCTCAACCGCATTTCTCAAGCCGCCTGGGTGACTCAGTCGGTTAAGCATCCAACTCTTGATCTTGGCTCAGGCCATGACCTTGAGCTTCATGAGTTAGACCCCCACTTATGGCTCTGTGCTGACAACGCAGAGCCTGCTTGAGATTCCCCTTCTCCCTCTTTCTCTGCCCCTCCGCCCCAACAAAATAATAAATGAATAAACATTTAAAAAATTATAAAGTTGCATTTCTCTGATGGCTAGTGAGGTTGAACATATTTTCAATGTGCTGATTTGCCATCTAAATAGCCTCTTCAGCAAACTATCCATTCCTGTCTTTGCCCATTGTTTGGATTTGTTACCATTGTCCTGAGACATTTTCATACTCGTTATTTGTGGTTTGAAAATATTTTCTCTCACTCTGTAACTTATCTTATGGCCTGCTTTCCTACTCAGAATTATCATCCTCAGCTTCATCAGTGCTGATGGATTTTTTAATTTTCATTGCTGTATAGTATTTCATTGGATCAGTTGCATCCATTCTACTATTGATGAACATTGTTCATTGTTTTTCTTTCACAGTGTTACTAAGGGCGTTTCTTGAGGTGTCTCTTGGTGCACCAGTACAAGTTTCTCTCAGGTATAGACCTGAAGTAAAATTTCTGGGTCATTGGATATGTGCATTATTAGCTTTACCAGACAAAGTTAAATGCATTTCCAACTTCCACCAGCAATTTAGAACTTTGTTACTCCACGCCTTTGCCAACACTTGATGTTATCAGATTTTCTTCATTTTTGCAAATCTGATAGGTGTATAATAGTATCTTGTTTTATTTGTACTTCTCTGATCACCAGTGAGACTGAGCATTCAGTCTGGACATTTGGGTTTCATTTTCGATTAAATGCCTATTTGATTTCTTTTGCCCATTTTTCTATCAGGTTGTCATTTTATAATGGATTTGTAGGAGTATTTTTCACATATTCTCAATACTAATCTTTTGCCACATATGGATGTTGTGGATCATTTCTTCCAATGTTCAGCTTATCTTTCTACTTCCATTAGGGTGTCTTTTGATAAACAAAAGTTCTTAGTTTAAATGTTGTCAAATTTTTCAATCTTTTTGTTATGATTGCAAATTTGGGGTTTTAAGAAATCCTTCCCCACCCTGAAGTCATAAAGATATCTCCTATACTGCCTCTGTATTAACAGTATTTAATAAGTACACAGACTCCCAAGCCAAATTGCCATGGTTTAAACCCTGGTGATGAAACCCTGAGCAAATTACTTAACCTCCTGTGCCTCAATATACTCATCTAAAAAATGGAAATGATCTTAATACCTATATCACATAGTTCTTCTATAGACTAAATAAGTTAATATCCAAAAAGCAGTTAGAATACTGTCTGGCACATGATAAGTATTATGTGCCAGCTATCATCGCCATCATCATTATCATCACCATCATCACCAACGTCATCATCACCATTGTCACCATCATCACCATCGTCACCATCATCATCACTGTCATTACCATCATCATCACCATCATCACTACCATCATCATCACCATAATCACCTTCATCATCAACATCACCATCATCACCAACATCATCATAACCATAGTCATCACCTTCATCATCAACATCACCATCATCACCACCATCATCACCAACATCATCACCATCATCACCAGCATCATCACCATCATCACCATCATCACCATCATCATCACCATCATCACCATCATCATCACCATAGTCATCACCTTCATCATCACCATCATCATAACCTTCATCACCATCGTCACCATCAGCATCACCATCATCACCATCGTCATCATCACCAAGAAGTTTTATAATATTGTCTTTAAAATTTAAATCTATAATTAACCTGAAATTTTTATATATGATGTGAGGTATTGGTCCAAATTTTTTATGTGAATAATCAATTTACCCAGCAAAATATTTTAATTGACTCTTTCCTTACTGAACTATAATATCAATGTTGTCATATATCAGGTTTCCATTTGTGTCTGGGGTCTGATCTGAGATTTCTGTTTTCTTCCATTGCTCTGTCTATTCCTAACCCAATGCCACTCTGTCTTAATTACTATGTTGTTATAAAGATATTTGATAAGACTACTCCACTTTACTATTCTTTGGTGGTATTTCTGGCTATTTTTGAGCCTTTATTCTTCCATATACACTTCAGAATCTGTTCAGTACGATCCTTGAAAAAGAAACTTATTGGATTTTTATTGGAATCGCATTGAATCTACAGATCAGTTTGAGATAACTGATATTTTTACCTTTTTGTTTCCAAATCCATGAACTTAGTACGCTATTACTTATTTTTAAGTTGACTTAAATCAATATATTGATTTCCAATTTTCTGCATAAAGATTCTGCATATATTTTTTAGATTTATTCCCAGGTATTTAATTTTCTTGGAGGTATTATAAATGGTATCTATTTTTAAGTACAATATTTACTGCTTATTGTTGATGTAGAAAACGCAATTAACTTTTCATACTACTTTTATATCCAGTGACCTTGATAAATTCTTTTATTTATTCTAATAATGTACCTGCATATTCTTTGGGGGCTTCTATGCTATAATTATATCATCTCAAAATAATAACAGCATGATTTTTCTTCCCAATCCTTATGTCTTATTTTTTAAATCTTTTTTTTCCCTTGCTTCACTGGCTAGGGCCTTTGGTATATTGTTGAAGAGATATGGCAATACCAGGCACCCTGGTCCTTTTTTTTTCTCATATTAATAGGGCAATGTTTTCAATGTTTCACCTCTAAATATGATACTTGGTATAGGTTTCTTATAGGTTCCCTTTATCAAGTGAGGATATTTCATTCTATTTCTGGTTTGCAAAGATTTTTTTAAGAAAACCATAAAAGGATATTGAATTTTATTAAATGTTCACATCTCTTAAAATGATTATATCACTGTTCTTCTTTGTTTTGTTAATGTAGGGAATCACATTAATTTTTTATGCTTTAATGTTTACCCAGTCTTACATACCTTGAATAAACTAGGTCATGGCATATTACCATTTTTCTATGTTGCAAAATTTGCTTACCCATATTTTGTTTAAAATTCTGTGTCTGTGTTCTTGAGTGAGATTACCCTATTATTTTCTTTTTTCAGACTTCCCTTGTCAAGATATGGTATAGTATCAAGATTATGCCAGAATGGGTTGGGGCATGTTTCCTCTTTTTCTATATTATGAAATAGGCTGTATAAAGTTGGAAAGATCTATTTCTTGAATGTTTGGTGGAACTCAACAGTAAAACCACTTGGGAGGTTCTGGTGTTTTCTTTAGGGTATATTATTAAACTAATAATTTAGTTTATTTAATAATTATAGGACTGTTCAGTTTTGACATTTTTCTTGAGTTAGTTCTCACAGTTTATATTTCACTAGAAATGTTTTCATTTTGCCTAAGTTTTCCAAAGTATTAGCATAAAGTTGCTCATTACACCTTTCTCATTCTTTACATCTCTGCTGAATCTATAAATATGTCCCCGTTTTCATTCCTTCCTTTCATTGCTTTGTCTGTCTTCTCTCTTTTTTCTTTGATCAATCTCACCAGAGATTTTTCAATTTTATTGGTTTTCTCAAAGAAACAACTTCTGGCTGTGTTGGCCTGTACTGTACATTTCATTTCTGTTTCATAAATGTTTGATTCTGTTTTTTATATTTCCTATCTTCTATGTTTTTGGATAATTTTCATATGATTTGCTTGTAAATCCTTAGGTTGGATATTTAGTTCAGGGCTTCTCAACCAGGGACAATTCTGCCCCATGGGGGACATTTAGCAATATCTGGAGATTTCTTTTGGTTGTTTTGACATCAAGGAGGTAGCATCCAGGGATGCTACAATGCACAGAGCAGCCCCGCACAACAAAAAATTTCCAGGCCCAAAAGTCAATACTAATGAGGTTGAGAAAACCTGTTCTAGCCCATTAATCTTCAGCTTTTCTTCCTATCTAATAAGAGCACCTAATGCTAAAAATTTCCTGCTGGGTACCGCAGGTCAGCTGTGTTGCATTAACAGTTTTTTAATTTAAATACAGTGAAACTGACTTTCTCTTCGGTGTACAGGTCTATGAGCTTCAACATGTGTATTGGCTCTTGTAACAACCACCACAATCAGGGTACAGAACAGTTTCATCACCCCAGAAAATGCCTTCACACTGCCCCTCGGTAGTCCAGCTTTCCTCCTCCCATTGGCAACCACTGATCCACCCTCTGTAAGTATAGTCTCTCCAGGATGTCACATAAATAGAATCATACAGTATATAGCTTTCTGAAAATGGTTTCTTTCACCCAGCATAATGTCTTTGGTATTCATCCATACTATTGCATGAATCAATAGTCCATTCATGTTTATTGCTGAGTAGTATTCCACTGTATGGATGTACCACAGTCTTCTTGTCCCTTCACACATTGGAGAACTATTGGGTTGTTTCCATTCTTTTGACAGTTATGAATGTCGCTGCCGTCTGTGTGCAGATTTTTGTGTGAACATAAGTTTTCCTTTCTCTAAATAGCCCAGAATGGGATAGTTGGATCATACAGTAAGTGTATATTGAATTTTATAAGAAACAATGTATGAGAGCTCCAGTTGCTCCACATACTGTTAGATGTTGTCCAACATTTGATGTTGTCAGATTTGGTGTTTCATTTTTGTTACAGTCATTCTAATAGATGTGTAGTAATTTTGGTTGTAATTTGCATTTCCTTAAGGGCTAATGATGTTGACATCTTGTATTTGTACACCATTTATATAGCTTCTATAGTGAGCTGTCTGTTCAAACCTTTGTCCATTTTTTATTAAATAATTTGTTTCCTTGGGGCACCTGGGTGGCTCAGTTGGTTGAGTGTCCAGCTCAGTCACGATCCTAGGGTCATGGGATCAAGCCCCGCATCAGGCTCTGTACTGACTGTGGAGCCTGCTTAAGAGTCTCTCTCCCTCCCTCTGACCCTTTCCCCCACTTGCACTCTCCCTCGCTCTCTCTAAAAATAAAAAAAAATAAAAAATAAAATGATTTGTTTCTTTGTTGTTGAGGTTTTTTATTGAGGTCTAACTGATATACACTAAATTGCAGATATTTAAAAATTTACAGTTTGGTAAGTTTTGCCCTATATATACAATCATGAAACTATTATCAAAAGCAATATAGTAAACAAAGCCATTTTTCCCCAAAATTTCTTTCGAATCCCTCCTCTTCTTCCCTCCTTCAATTCCCGGGAAACCATTTGTATGCTTTCTGTCACTAAGGATAAGCTTCCATTTTCTAGAAATTTGTAAAAATAAATTCATGTGGTATGTACTCTTTTTGTTTCCTTCATTTAGTAAAATTAGTTCCGAGATTCATCCAAGTAGTGTGTGTAGTTCATTCCCTTTTATTGCTTAGTATTATTCCACTGTATGGATTTACCATAATTTACTTATCCCTTCACTTGTCGATGGACATTTGGGTTTTTCTACTTTGGGACTGTTATTTAAAAACAAAAACTGTTCGGGGTGCCTGCATGGCTCAATCGGTTAAGCATCTAATTTTTGATTTCAGCTCAGGTCATGATCTCACGGTTCATGAGATCGAGCCCCACATCAGGATCTGCACTGACAGCACGGAGCCTGCTTGGGATTCTCTCTCTCCACTTCTCTCTCCCTCTCTCTGCCCCTCCCCACCTCAAAATAAATAAATAAACATTTTTTAAAAAGCTGCTAGCTGGCATGAACATTCATGTACAAATATTTTTATGAACATCCTTTCTTTTCTCTTGGATAAACACTCAGAAGTGAAATGCGAGATCATACAGTAGATGCTTGCTTAATGTTTTTAAGAAACTGCCACTGTTCTCCAACGTGGTTCACCATTTTACGCTGCTGCTTGACATCTATGACAGTTCTAGTTCCTTCACATCCTTGCCACACTTGAGATGGCTGGTCTTTTTAGTTTTAGAAGCGGTATCTCACTGTGGTTTTAATTTATATTTTCCTAATGATTAATGATGCTGTGCACTGTTTGTGTGCTTATTTGCATACCGTATATCTTCTTTGGTGAAATGTCTGTTTAAATCTTTAGCCAATTTTTAATTGGGCTATTTGTTTTCTTATTGCGTTTTCAGAGTTCTTTCTATCTTCTGGACACAAGCCCTTTATCAGATATATCCTGTGCAAATATTTTCTCCCAGTTTGTGACTTGTCTTTTCATTCACTTAACAGTGTCTCTTGAAGACCAGAGGTTTTTAATTTTGATGAGTCCGATTTGTCAATTTGTTCTTTTATCGATGTGCTTTTGGTGTCTTCTTTAGGTATCTTTGCCAAATCCAAGGGCATAAAAATTTGCTCTTGTTTTCTTCTGGAAATTCCGGAGCTTGTGAGATTTTACATTTGCTTCAGTGATCAATCTGGAGTAAAATTTTTATATGGTGTGAGATATGGATCGAAGTTGTTTTATGTTGTTTTGTTTTGTTTTGTTTGTAGATGGGTGATCAAAGAACAGCCTTTCTCCCTTTGATCCGCAATGCTCCTGCCTGTAAGACGACAGTGTGAACACTTGTTTCTTCCTACTTCACATGGTTTGAATGAAGACAAAATGTTGTGATGGTGGTCATGAGATGAATAGCTCTCCAGGGGAATGTCTGAGGCACACTGCCCAGCGGTTAGATGTGTGAGCCCTTGAGCGGGTCAGACCTGGTTCCAATTCTGGTTTCAACGTCACACTGCATGAGTTGTTATCTTACCCCACCACTCCTACTATTTAATTGTATTCTCAGATCTTGGGGAAGTTGTTAAGTCTTCCTGTACCTCAGTTTCTCATCTGAAAAATAGGTCTAATAGATGCTTCCCTGAAGGAGTTGCTGGAAAATTGAATGTGATAAGATATGTAAAAAGCTAAAAACTGTCTTGGGATATGCAAAGTACAAGTAATAGCATCCACGTTAATTTTTCACTGTTGCACCCTCATTGCTTAGCATAGTGCTCACTAAATATGATTTAAATAATAAAACCTGTCTCTGGAAGCATTTGTAACATGTAACCAACCCCCAGACCTGGTTCCAATTCTGGTTTCAGAGCCACACTGCATGAGTGTTTATCTTACACCACTGATACTATTTAATTATATTCAGGAGTCCAGAGTGTTGCTATTGCCATTACTGTTATTCCACTAACACTATAACCTCTCCCATGACCCTCACCACACCTGTGCTCCCATTTTCAAGGTGTCTGTCATCAGACAGGTGCTGATCTGTTTATAATTTGCCTCTTCCCCATAGTATGAGCTCCTTCAGGGAAAGGACCTGCTGGGCTTTGTTCATCTCTGTATCCTCCACTTGTAACACAGTTCCAGACACACGGTAGCCCTCGGAACACGTTGGGAGAGGTGCCTGGGTGGCTCAGTCAGTTAAGCATTTGACTCTTGATTTTGGCTCAGGTCATGAACCCAGGGTCATGGAATCGAGCTCCATGACAGGCTCCACACTGTACATGGAGCCTGCTTGGGATCTTCTCTCTTTCTCTCTCTCTCTCTCTCTTCTCTGCCCCTCTCCCCTCTCTAAAATAAAATAAAATAAAATATTTTAAAAACATGTTGAAATGAAGGAATAAGTCTGGGAGGAAGGAGGGAGAAAAAGGATTCTAATTTTTTGCCAAATGCCTAAGCAAATGTGAAGCAATTTTCCAAGCCCAAGCCAAGTAAAATATAGGAAACTTCAAAGCTCTGATAATTCCATGAGGTCTAATTTTTACCTGTATCCTTCTCTTCATCATATTTATCTGCAGAGCATCAGTGCCAGGCCAGGCACACAGCAGCGCTTCTCGTGGACAAGACTTTGCCAACCCTTGAGCCTGACACCTAGTGGCCAAAGTAGGGAATGCAGGCTACGTTTTAAAACCTCTCCTAGGCAGAGGGTTCCAAAATATTTTCTCATACCCTCTCATACCCTCTGAGCTGAGGCAAAAGACCCACGACTTTCCTCCCTACCTGTTACCACTTTCCAGAGGGGGGAGGGAGTTTGGCAGGCCCTTTGATATCAAAAAAATTGGAGAAAAGTAATGTTCTTTTATGTGTGTGAATATACTAAAAAAACATTGCATAGCACACTTTAAGTGGGTGAATTGGGTGGTGTGTGGACTGTAGCTCAATAAAGCTTTAAAAAAAATTCTTTTAAGTAAAAGGACCAAGAAGTTTACAGGGCTCCATCACTAAATAAATAAATAATTTTTTAAATGTTGATTTTGATAACCTTTAATAACTCAGTAAGTAAACTTAATGCTACACAAAAAACCTAGGGTGCCTGGGTGGCTCAGTCAGTTAAGCATCCAACTTCAGCTCAGGTCATGATCTCACAGTTCGTGCATTCTAGCCCCAAGTCAGGCTCTGTGCCGATAGCTCAGAGCCTTGAACCAGCTTCAGATTCTATGTCTCTCTCTCTCTCTCTGCCTCCTCCCGCTCACATTCTATTTCTCTCTCTTTCAAAAATAAATAAACATTACAAAAAATTTTAATGCTATACAAAAAACAAAAGTCAGTAGACTTTTGCACAGTATTTGTCTCTTTTTTAAGAAAGGCAAAACAAAAAAAACCCCACAAGATTTTGGGTTTTTAGAGCAGTCTGCAGTCACAGGAGGCCCTGTGTGGGCCAAGGACCACACCAGGAGAATTGTCAGTCCAAGCCCCTGAAAAGATTCTAAGTGTCTCTAGGTACACAAAAAGGGTGGGTTGGGTGTCCAAGTGCTTGGAAAGAGTTTGAATGTCACACAGCAACACATGACCTCAGACCCAGCTTCTCATATGGAGAACATCACTCTGAGAAAATAAGGAAAGTTGCTATAAATTGCTATTTAAAATCTCCTACTAATCAGAAAGGAAAAGACAAAGGACTCTGCTTGGAGCCTTACACATACCATCTCATTTAATTCTTGTGACACCATCATGTCCTGGGCATTATTATTATTTCTTCTTTCCCATCAAGGAAACTGAGGCTTGGAGAGGTTTATTTGCCCAGAGGCACAGCCAGTCGTGGCACAGGTGGGATTTGTCTCTCCTCGGTACCATTCTGCCTCCCAACACATCCATTTTATATCCAGTTTATGGCGTATTTGAGGTGTCTTTTACTTCATGCACACATTATAGTACAGAAGGGTCTATTCTATAATTAATGTACATGCACTCATTTTCTAGAACTCAGCACTTGTATTCTTGTTTTAAAATCATTGTTGAAGTTTATGGTTATTGCATCTTTACTTTATGTTCAGTGTGGGTTATATCTGTGATTATCCAACGGTCCCACGGAGGGGACTGCTTCTCTTTAAAGACAGCTCATCACAAAAGAGGCTGTACCTCATGAGAACAAGCATCAGGGAGGGGGCTGAGCCATGCTCGGCTCTGCCGGGGGAAGAGGGATGCTGGAGAAAGCTTTGGCTTGGAACAACAGAAATGCAGGGAGAAGGGGTGCAAGCAAAACCGGGTCAGGCAGGAAAGGCTTTCTATGACCGGCCAATGAGTCAGGAGTCACTACTTTACAGGCAAGGATGCTTTCACAGAGGGGAGTGTCATTATCACATCTGTGTTTTAAAAGCACCCATGTTGGGAGACACCTAGGTGGCTCAGTCGCTTGGGTGTCCAACTCTTGATTTTGGCTCAGGTCACGATCTCAAGTTTCATGGGTTCAAGCCCCATATCGGGCTCTGTGCTGACAGCATGGAGCCTGCTTGGGATTCTCTCTCTCTGCTCCTCCCCTGCTCACACTCTAAATCTCTCTCTCTCTCCCCCCTCCCCCCATGGCCAAAATAAATTAATTAACATTTTAACAAATAAATAAATTTTAAAAAGCACTCATTTTGGGGCTCCTGGGTGGCTTAGTCGGTTGAGCATCCAACTCTTGATTTCAGCTTAGGTCATGAGCTCGTGGTTTGTGAGTTCAAGCCCCATGTCTGGCTCTGTGCTGGCAGCACACAGCCTGCTTGGGATTCTCTCTCTCTCTCTCTCTCTCTCTCTCTCTCTCTCTCCCTCTCTCATGCTTGCACACTCTCTCTCAAAATAAATAAATAAACCTTAATAAATAAACAAATAAAATACCCATTTTGCTTTGGACAGGCCAGGAGCCACCCTGAAGAGGAGTCCCTCTGGGTGCTGGCATCTGGATAAAATATGACTAAAGCCGGACTTAGATGTATCTCTGACCTAGCACTGTCTAGGGCCTCTTCCCTCTTGCTCACATCCTGCTTCTCCAGCTGATTGTCCTCTGTATCCCATGCCCGTCCACACTGAGATAGCCCAGGGAATGAATCCTGGCGGTGACGCTCACCCGCTGTGCACCTGTGGTCCTGTTTCCTCCGTGCCTCCATTTCCCCATCCGTAAAAGGGGAGAATGAACGGTAGAAGTCACCTGGTGTGAATGTGAGCAAACATACACGAAGCCCTTAGGAGGGAGCCTGGAGCTAAGTAAGCTTTATGCAAGCTTTTGCTCGGATCCCTATTGCTCAGTCTGAACAGCCTTGAATCAGGCCTGACAGAAATTCTCAAGCTCTCGACCACCTCTTTTTTTTTTTTTAACGTTTTATTTATTTTTGAGACAGAGAGAGACAGAGCATGAACAGGGGAGGGGCAGAGAGAGAGGGAGGCACGGAATCCGAAACAGGCTCCAGGCTCTGAGCTGTCAGCACAGAGCTCGACGCGGGGCTCGAACTCACGGACCATGAGATCATGACCTGAGCCGAAGTCGGACGCTTAACCGACCGAGCCACCCAGGCACCCCTCTCGACCACCTCTTGATCAAAGGTTGGACTTTCGGAGGAAGGCTGCACCCCTGGTATTTCCGTAGCCCTATGTCCTTTTTTCTTCCCGCCACTAAAAGGTGTTCGTGTAAATGCCGGGGCTGTGCTTCTGCTCAGAATTCTGTGCGTGAATCTGCACAGCTGTCTAGAAACTCTTGGGGGTACCTTGGTCTGACTTTTTCTCTCTTTATGCTGCGTAAGGAGAGGACTTGGAAGACTTCTGAGCTCTTAGTGGAAAGAGAACTTTTTTTCTAACCAAGGGGCTTCTCAGAAGCCAGCCATTCCAGACTGTTTCCCGTGTATCTGTAATCCCTCCCAAGACCTTGGCAGATTCATAAAAAGAAGGAAAAAGCCTGTCCCTGCACAGCTTCACTGGGTGGCTGTTTTTTAACTGTTTCCTGCCCTCTCGTGGGTGAGTCACAACAGGCCTTCCCCGCGGCTCCCTTCTCGGTGTTCAGGCTCCTTCCAATAGGAAGGCGGTTGCCAAGGGAACCTCAGGTAGGCCGTCCCCCCAATCAAGGCATAATCTACATTGAAAGAAATTTTCCATTCCAAGAGCTCAGCAGATTTCAACAGTTTACAACCCGCTTCAACTCTGGTGGCAGTCACTTCTTCCTTAAAGGGGCCGGCCTTCCTCCACAGTAGGTAGAGTCCACTGTTTTGCCCAAAACGTTCGTGGTGCTACTGAGATTTGCTTAGAGGATTAATTCAGTTAAGTGATTCCCTACTGAGATGTGAATGATACGGTAGAGAAGCAATAAACCTGTTCGGCAGAGTCGTTGCAGGAACTGAATGAGACAATGCAGGTAAAGGGGTTGGCACACAGTAGGGTCTCCAAAACACAAGCCTTTCTGAGGGTGAGTGCCCAGGGTGCAGGGTGCAGTTACCGTGGGGAAGGTGTAGGGGAGCGGAGGAGGTATCTGGGAACTCAGCTGGCAGATGCAGAATGCACCATTTGGAGGCCTCCCTGCAAGAAGGGTCCCCCCATCCTCCGACCCTTCTTCAGAGTTCGGACTTTCTACAATTATCTGGTTTCCAAGTGGGGAAAAAGAACGGGTCGCCTAGTTGCAGATGCCTTTCTAGAACCTGGAAATGGTGTGGTGTCTAATTTATAACTGGATTCAACAAGGTCTTCAAAAGTGTCCCCCCCCCACCCCATGTTACCACCAGCCCCAGGCTGCTGCCTCACTCCTATAGCCCCTGACTGTAGAGATACAGCTGCTTCCTCTCCGCCCCCAAAACTCCAGGAGGCTGGGCTGTCATACTCTTGCATAGTGACTGAAGGCTTTGAGAGCAGGTATGGCTACAAGCCAGGCAGAAGCTTTATCACCTTCCTTGGTGTAGAGGCAGCTCTCAGGCAACCCGCTTGGGCAATGGAAACCCGAGGAAGGTAAAAGGGCCCACAATGACCCCCAGCACTGAATGCAAACTGGCCCATTAGGCAACCTACCCTACAGGCCCTAGCTGACCAGTGGGTTACTTACAACGGGGCACAGGTACCAAAAAAGGAAAATTCCATAAGTTCCCAGCTCCTTTGCTGTCTTGCCCACTGCTCCCTTACAGTGTATTCAATAAACTTATACCTCCTTTGTTCTGCCTTGGGTGAATTCTTTCCCGCCAGCAGGCAGCACCACTGGCCTCCACCCAATCAGGTTGCCCCACACAGGGCCTAGCCTCAGAAGTCACCTGGCGTCACTTCTGCTACATCCTATTTGTCCAAACAGCCACAAAAGCCACCTAGTTTCAAGGGGAGGGGACACAGACCACACCTGTTAATGATAGTGTTGGGAATGAGGATAAACTGTATTCGTTTCCCAGGGTCGCATAACAAAATACCACAGACCGGGTGGTTCAAACAGCAGGAATGTACTGTCTCACAACTTAGGAGCCAAAGTCAAGATCCTGGGGAGTCAGCAGGATTGGTTCTTTCTTGGGGTGGTGAGGGGGAACCTGTCCTGTGCCACTCTCCTAGCTTCCGGCGGTTTGGTGTTCTTTGGCAAACAGCAGCACTGCCCAATCTTTGTCCTCATCTTCCCATGGTGTTCTCTTTCTGTGTCCAAATTCCGCATTTTATAAGGACACCAGTCATATTGAATCAGGGGCCCACCTACTCCCGCACGGCCTCATCTTAACTAATTTTATCTGCAATGACACTATTTCCAAATAAGGTCACATTCTGAGGTACAGGGGGTTATGACTTCAGCACATCAATTTGGAGGACACAATTAAAACCATACCAGCCACATCATAAGAAGAACAGGAGGGATTGGAGACACCAGATCCATCTTTGGGAAATACAATATGCCACAGGCATCCACCTCAATGGCCAATTAATTTCCACGCCTTGTAGGAAAACTCTAATCACACAGAGAAGTCATTGCAAGTGGTAGAAATTTCTCGACAGCTTTCTTACCATCTCAGGATTCTCTTTAATTAAACAGAGATGTCAGGACCCCTCCCATTCTAAAATCTGCACGATCTGTACAATCAGCATGTTAATTTGAGATACGTTTGAGTGGGTGTGCTCATAGGCACTTTTAAATAATGAAATGAAATCCAAATCAGTCATTTGCAGAACTCCTGAGGCACCTGCTGAATGATCTGGGAGCCCCAGATCTGTGCCGGCAGGATACCCAGAAACACCTGTGCAACCACACAGTCATTGATCAAAAGTAGATGCTAAGTCCAGTCTCCCAGAGAGCCCCTGGGCCTACCCCAGCCAGGACTCCCCACCACCCCATCTTCTGTCCTGGAAACGGTGGGCTCCTTTATCTACAAAGCAGCCACCACAGCCCCACCTGCCCTCATTCCTGCTGACAAAACAAACATAAAGTGGGGGTAAAGATTGGGGTATTGTATGGATCCCCTTATATGAGGGACCTAGACCAGGCAAATTCATAGAGACAGAGAGTAGAGGAGTGGTTACCCCAATAAAGGGACCAGAGTCGGGGAACAGGAAATGAGGAGTTCATGTTTCATGGGCGCAGAGTTTCTGTTTGGGATGATAAAGAGGTTCCAGAAATAGATCAACATTTTGAATGGACTCAATGCCACTGAACTGTGTACTTAAAGAGGTTTAAAATGATCAATTCTGTGTTATGTATATTTTACTACAATTAAAAAAAAACAAAAAACGATCTCATTTAGGACAGGTGGTGAGCTATGAAATTCCAAGACAAACAAACAAAATTGCTAGGATCCATCAACGACCAAAGCACTTTTGTATCTCTTCACTTATTGAATCCTTTTTTAAGACCCTAGAAATTAGGTGTGAATGTTGTCATTCTACAGGTGAGAAAATAGGGGCGCCTGGGTGGCGCAGTCGGTTAAGCGTCCGACTTCAGCCAGGTCACGATCTCGCGGTCCGTGAGTTCGAGCCCCACGTCGGGCTCTGGGCTGATGGCTCAGAGCCTGGAGCCTGTTTCCGATTCTGTGTCTCCCTCTCTCTCTGCTCCTCCCCCGTTCATGCTCTGTCTCTCTCTGTCCCAAAAATAAATAAATGTTGAAAAAAAAAATATTTACAGGTGAGAAAATAGAGGCCTGGAGAGGTGAACTGCTCAAGATCACAGGCTGAGTTAATGGCAGGACCAGGTCTGTCTCTAAAATGCAGGCAAAGGAGTCCCTGTAGGTAGCTGGCCCTCCGAGGAATGGGAGTGTTTTCACTTCACAGACTCCCTGGACATCAGCACTGCAGGGACTCAGGCCTCAGAGGCCCGGATTAACGCCTGCAGAGAAGGAGAAATCTGCATTCCTGGCTGGTCTGCTCTGAGACCCTGGCCCAAGGCTCTGCAAGCCTTTCAGGCGTCTGCTCTCTTTGTCTCCCCTTCTTGAGGGGTGGTTGTTAGGTTGTTACGTGGGCAGGTTTTGCTCTTCTCCCACGTCCCACCCGTGTGACCTTGAGTATGTCACTTAACTTCATACCACATCTACTCAATGGGCACGGTCAAACAGGACCCGCCTGAAGAGGACCGGCCAGTGGAAGAATTAAGCCACGTAAAGTATCCAGCACAGAATCGGCTGCTCTTGTTGTTCAGCCTGGACAGACATACAGCCAGCCCCGCTCTGTAGTGCACAGCTGCAAATTCAACAGTAGATAAATAAAACCTCTAGAGACAGACTGCCAGCTGGGTTTGAGGGGTGGAGGGGAAGGTGGTTATTATTATTAACAGCTTTATTGAGGCATAAATGACATATAAAAAACTGCATGTTTCAAGTGCACCATTGATACAG
The DNA here is from genome assembly GCF_022079265.1 of Lynx rufus. Lineage (NCBI taxonomy): Eukaryota > Metazoa > Chordata > Mammalia > Carnivora > Felidae > Lynx > Lynx rufus. The sequence continues at coordinate 196,076,544 of NW_025814834.1, read as the reverse complement.
ATGGACATATGTATATACCCTTGAAATCATCACGCAATCAAGATAATGAACATCTCCACCCCCTGTACCATTTCCTTGTGTCCCTTGTAATGCCCACTCCAGGCGCTCCCCATGCCCCATCCCCCCATCTCCAGGCAACCACTGATCTGATTCCTGTCACTAGAGATTAGCTTGTATTTTCCAGAATGTTATATAAATGGAATCATACAGTATGCATTCTTTTATATCTGGCTTCTTTCACTCGGCATAATTGGTTTGAGATGCATCTATGTGGCTGCACATATCGATGGTTCATTTCTTTTTATTGCTTTGTATTATTCCATTGTATGGGTTGGCAACTATTTGTTACCAATTCACCTGTTGACTGACATTTAGGTTATTTCCAGCTATTACAAATAAAGCAGCTAAGAGCATTCATGTGCAAGTCTTTGTGTGGATATATGCTGTCTTTTCCCTAGGGTAAACACCCAGGAGCGGAATGGCAGTGACTGTGATAGGTGTACGTTTAACTTTTTAAGAAACTGCCAGGGGCGCCTGGGTGGCTCAGTCAGTTAAGCGTCCAACTCTTGATTTTGACACAGGTCTTGATCTCACACTTTGTGAGATCAAGCCCTGCATCGGGCTCTGCGCTAACAGCAAGAAGTCTGCTTGGGATTCTCTCTCTCCCTCTCTCTTGCCGCCCCCCCTCTCTCTCAAAATAAATAAATAAACATTAAAAAGAAGATGAAGAAACTGCCAAATTGTTTTTTCGAGTGGCTGCCTCATTTCACATTCCCACCAGCAGTGCAGGAGAGTTCCGGTCCCTCTACATCCTTGCCAACACTGTCTATGGTCAGCTCTTTTTTACGTTAGCCATCTTAGGCAGTAGGTGTGCAGTGGTATCTCACAGTGGCTGGAACCTGTGTTTCCCTGATGACTAATAATGCTGAGCAGTTTTTCAAGTGCTTATTTGCTGTCCTTATATTCTTTGGTGACATGTCTGTTCAAATCTCATCCGTGTCACTTACCAACTACATAACTGCAAACAAGTGACTTAATTTCTCTGTGCCTTTGGTTCTGTAAAACAGAAGATAGTGACAATCCACACCTCACGGGGTTGTTGTGAGAGTCCCTCCCACCCCCGTGCACCATCTGCCTGTCCCCTCCCTTACTCCACGGAGCCTGACACCAGGCAGGAGCTCTACGTCTGCTCCCTAGCTCCCTCCCCTACCAAATTCACCTCTCACCACTTGTGCATACACTCACATCCCATGATCCTGTTCCCCTTCCAGCGTAGAGACAAGAGACAGGCATCAGGAGCAGAGGTATATTGGTCTAGGTATCCAAGGACTACATTTGACAGTCTGTCTCTCTGGCCCTTTAAAGCATTACCAAAAGACACTTGATATATAAAGATGTTTTTCTCTCTGCTTAGAATTCCCACCTGTCTGTCTCCCAGGTAAAGGCTGTCTATGCAAGGCAGGGGGAGAGGGGGAGCCACTGAGCTCTGCAAAGGCCATTTGAATCCCTGAGTAGGCACACCAAGCCCCCCAAGCTCCACACCAGCTCTTAAATTTTTTCTTAATGTTTATTTATTTTTGAGACAGAGAGAGACAGTGTGAATGGGGGGAGGGGCAGAGAGAGAGAGGGAGACACAGGCTCCAGGCCCTAAGCCGTCAGCACAGAGCCTGATGCAGGCCTTGAACTCAGTGATCACAAGATCAGGACCTGAGCTGAAGTCGGATGCTTAACTGACTGAGCCACCCAGGCGCCCCTCCACACCAGCTCTTAGAAGGAAGAAACAGGTGGAGCCAACGCCCTCCAGTCCCTCTAGCTTCAGGGCCCTGCTTCCCTCTTCCTCCAGCCGGTCAGGTCTCAGCAGCACTGCCATAGCCCAAGCCACAGACAGCGTGAAGGCCCCTACAAGGAAGAGGGGAGAGCCCAAGACCAGACAGGGCTGGGGAGCTGCTGGCCAGGATGACAGGACAAGCCCTCTAGAACCCAGGCTGAGAGGATGACAAATCAAGTCCTATGCAGCCTGGATCTTTGGCAGCAGAAGGATCACACAGCAGAGCACGGCACGTGACTTGGGGACAACGGCCAGGTTATCTAGCAACTTAGATCAGCCTAGCACAGTGCTTCTCAACTGTGGTCCTCAGAGAAGCTACTCTGGTTACCTGAGAACTAGTCAAAAATGCAAATTCTCGGGGCGCCTGGGTGGCGCAGTCGGTTAAGCGTCCGACTTCAGCCAGGTCACGATCTCGCGGTCCGGGAGTTCGAGCCCCGCGTCGGGCTCTGGGCTGATGGCTCAGAGCCTGGAGCCTGTTTCCGATTCTGTGTCTCCCTCTCTCTCTGCTCCTCCCCCGTTCATGCTCTGTCTCTCTCTGTCCCAAAAATAAATAAACGTTGAAAAAAAAAATTAAAAAAAAAAATGCAAATTCTCAGGTTCCACCTGGGGACTCGGGGTGAGGCCCAGCTCTCTGCTTTAACAACCCTCCAGGTGACTGGTACAGCTCAAGTGTAAGATCCTCGGGCTTTGCAGGGGAAAGTTCTAGGCCAAAGGATGGATCTAAGAACCCATCGGTCTTTTCTAAGGACAAAGTTAGAAGCCACAGTGGTCACAAGCCGAGCAGGGGTTAGAGAGGGGTTAGGAACTGCAGTTCCTAGCTGCATGACCTTGAGCCTTTCTAAGCTTTGCTATATTCCTCCATAAAGACTGGACAAGGACTTTATACAGTCGTTTGAGGATTTAAAGAGGTGATATGCATTTAACAAAAAAGGGGGGGGCGCCTGGGTGGCTCAGTCAGTTAAGCATCCGACTTCAGCTCAGGTCATGATCTCACAGTCCGTGAGTTCGAGCCCCGCATCAGGCTCTATGCTGACAGCTCAGAGCCTGGAGCCTGCTTCGGATTCTGTGTCTCCCTCTCTCTCTGCCCCTCCCCAGCTCATGCTCTGTCTCTCTCTGTCTCAAAAATAAATAAAAACATTTTTAAAAATAAAATAAATAAATAAAATAAAGAGGTGATATGCACGGAGGGCAGGACATGTATTAAACACTCAAAAAAGAGCAGCTGTATAGACCCACCACAAGCCCAGATGGTGGCTCTGGGCATATTAGACCGAGCAGTCCCTTCCTCATGCATCTTTATGGCCATCTGTGGGCAAAGAATCATACTACCTTGTCAAATCTAAGAGAACAACTTTGAGAAGGGCACCTACTGCACAAAGCCTGCCCTGGAGATGTGCAAAATATAACCATAAGTGGCCCTGGCTGTGTTTATCATCATGAAGTGCTCACCCTTTAAGGTCCAGAAGTGGGATACAAAGCACTGGTAGGACACGGCACCACCACCTGCTGGAGCCAGTTCCCCAGAAGGCAATGCATGGTACATTACCTGGAACGTTCTCTCCTCTCTTATCCACAGAAGTAACCTCTGCCTCCATCCCAGCCATCTGGGGGAAGAACAGGCTTCTCTCCAATAATTCCTACCATTTTCAGGGGCCTCTTGCTCCCCTGATCACTTCTTGCTCCCCTGCTCTCAACTCAGTCCTCAGACTGTAACCAGGGCAGAAGGTCAATGAGCACCTGAGCCCTGGGGGTTCCAAACGGACCAGGTTTCACCACTGACCACTAATCCAGAGGCAGACAGAGAGGCAGCAATGGAACAAGAAGGGAATTTATCTCAGTGAGGCCAACGGCACACTCATGTCCCAAAGCCTGTCTCCAAAGTGCTGAAAATACTTCCAGGTGTATATAAAGAAAATGTGCAACAGAAGTCAGTGGGTCTGTGTAGGTGGGCAGTGAAGGTCAGGTGGATCATTGTGTTGGGATCCATCATGTGGGGTCCCGCTGGCATCAGGACAGAACTTGTTTCTTGAGGGGGTAGTTTCAGTTCCCAACGGGATATTTTGCCGCCCAGTCTTTTGCCTGAGTTAAGAAAGAGGCTGGAAAGGGGGCACCTGGCTAGCTAGATGGATAGAGCCTGTGACTCTTGATCTCAGGATTGTGAGTTCGAGCCCCATATTGGACCTGGACTCTACTTTAAAGAAAGAAAGAAAGAAAGAAAGAAAGAAAGAAAGAAAGAAAGAAAGAAAGAAATAGAACTTTAAAAAAAATAAAAGAAAGATGATGGAAAGAAGAACTTAATCAGAAAGCACATTCTGAGGTCAAATGGAGACAGGGAAGGTGATAACTGGGTCCTCTTTCAAAGCTCCTCCCACCTGGCACTTCCCATCCCTGCTGTCCTGCCCCTCCCCCCACCACCACTTCTCAGGAACCCAGCCCCTCTACCTTCACCCCCTAAAAGCAAATCTACCCAGAGCCTGTGGGTTTTGTAGAGAATGAGGCACATTACAAAACAGCAAACAACTGGGAACATTTAAAAGTGAATCTTGACCTTCTCAGAGTCCCTCCAACCAGCCCAACACAGGGAATTTGTCAATGCCCTTCTGGGGCCAGAGCTTGCTGCCCTGTTTGAGGGCACTACAATTGAAAACCCTACCATGAGTTTTCTCTAATCTCTTTTCCCTGGGTCCTGCAAGATGCTAAAAACTCCCTGCCTCACAAGCTGCCGGTGGATAGTTTCTGATTCCTACTAGTTTGTTTTGTTGAGCAATCTAGTATTCAGTACAGCCCCTTCCTTCCAGACTCTGCAAGGTGGGGGGAGGGAGGAAGCTTTCCTTTGAATAATCAAAAAGCCTATATATAGTGTTTTCTTAAATAAAAAAGTAGCCTTCCTTCTGTCAGGCACCCCTCTCACCCGCACCTGGAGCATAAAAGTGGCTGTAGGCATTTCTGTTTTTAAGTAGCAATTTTTTCCCTTGCCATTACACATGAGCAATGTGCAGAAACCCCTGGAAATTCCTCAAGTTTTTATTAAAACTTCCAGATGGCACAGCTGAGATTTCAGACACTATAGCTTCTATTAACAACAGGAAATTAATAACCAAAGTGACTTGGGGTCATCATCATCTGGATCAGTGATAATACGTGAAAAAAAGGAAGCAGGACAGCATTACATTTGACACAAATTGTGCAGTTGGCAAGGCCTGGGTTTGAATCCTGGGTCTCCCATTTATTGCCTGAGAAACTTGTTTGGGGCATCACCTAACCACTCTGTAACTCAGTTTCCTCATGTGCAAAATGGAGAAATAAGGGTACAGTCATGTAATGCTACACATGCTTTCCTGAAAATCACCACTATACAATGGGTGGTATAATACAAAGATATATTTGATTGGTCCTACGTTCCTGGTACAAAGCTCCTAAAATACTTGGAATTTCCTGACTGTGAGAAGCATCTTTTGGTATTCATGAGCCCCTTTCAATCACACTAAGTTCATGCTAATGCAGTGACTTAGGATCCTAGATGCTCTCTGGAAGGGGTTGGTCACCAGAAAGACCCGTGATTAGAGGGCTGGAAATTTCAGCCCCACTACTGACCTCAGGGGAAGGGAAGGGAGTTGGAGATTAAGCTTTAGAAAAGCTCTTACTTATTTGCAAATGACCTATCAGATAAAGGGTTAGTTTCCAAAACCTATAAAGAACTTACCAAACTCAGCACCCAAAAAACAAATAATCCAGTGAAGAAATGGGCAAAAGACATGAATAGACACTTTTCCAAAGAAGATATCCAGATGGCCAACAAACACAAGAAAAGATGCTCAACATCACTCATCATCAGGGAAATACAAATCAAAACCACGAGATACCACCTGATACCTGTTAGAATGGCAAAAAATAATAACTGAGGCAATAACAGATGTTGGCAAAGATGCAGAGAAAGGGGAACCCTTTTGCACTGCTGATGGGAATGCAAACTGGTGCAGCCACTCTGGAAAACAGTATGGAGGTTCCTCAAAAAATTAAAATAGAACTACCCTACCACCCAGCAATTGCACTACTAGGTGTTTATCCAAGGTTACAAAAATGTTGATTCGAAGGCGTACATGCACCCCAATGTTTACAGCAGTGCTATTGACAATAGCCAAAGTATAGAAAAAGCCCAAATGTCCAGCAACTGATGAATGGGTAAAGAAGATGTGGTGTATATATACAATGGAATATTACTCGGTGATCAAAAAGAATGAAATCTTACCATTTGCAACAACATGGATAGAACTAGAGTGTATCATGCTAAGTGAAATAAGTCAGTCAGAGAAAGGCAAATATCCTATGATTTCACTCACATGTGGAATTTAAGAAACAAAACAAATGAACATAGGGGAAGGGAGGGAAAAAGAAGACAAAAACAGAGAGGGAGAAAAACCATGAGAGACTCTGAAATACAGAGAACAAACTGAGGGTTGCTGATGGGGTGGCGGGTGGGGGGATGGGCTGAAGGGGTGAGGGACATTAAGGAGGGCACCTGTTGGGATGAGCACTGGGTGTTATATGTAAATGATGAATCACTAAATTCTATCCCTGAAATCATTATCACACTATAGTGTGTTAAGTAACTTGGATTTAAATTTTTAAAAAGGAAAAAAGAAAAACTCTTACTACATTTTGATGAGCCTCTGGACTAGTGAACACATCCAAGTGCTGGCAGAGTGGGGCCCTGGAGAGCATGACATCTCCGTGTCCTCGCCCCCCCACCTGCCTGAAGGCTCTCTTCCATTTGGCTCTTACTGAGTTGTACCCTTCATGGTAAACAGGTAAGGGTAAGTAAAGTGACTTCCTGAGTTCTGTGAGCCATTCTAGCAAATTATCTAACCTTAAGAAGGGGTCATCGACACCTCCAATTCATAGCCAAGTCAGTCAAAAGTGTGGGAGGCCTCAGACTTGCAACAGCCATCTGCAGTGAGTGTGGCAGGCTCGTGGGACACTGAATTGAATTGTTGGCCACCAGCGTAGTGTCCAGAGAATCGGAATTGGTTGCTCTGTTGGGAAACACTCCAGACTGGATAAACAAAGTGTGGTGTATGCACACAATGGAATATCATTCAGACTTAAAAAGGAAGACAATTATGGCACAGGCTACAACATGGATGAACCTTGAGCACATTACGCTAAATGAAAGAAGCCAGTCACGAAAGAACAAATACTACACTGATCCCACTCCTACGAGATACCTGGAGTAGGCAACTTCCTGGAGACAAAAAGAATGGTGGTTGCCAGGGGCTGGGAGGAGGAGGGGATGGGGAGCTACCATTCAGTGGGGACAGAGTTTGCGTTTGAAAGATGAAAAGAGTCTTGAGGATGGAGGGTGGCTATGGTAGTGAGACAGGAAACTAAAGGGATCCCGTGAAAATCTACATTTTTCACTCCTTTTCCTGATTCTATCCTTGCTAGGGCCTGCACCCCCGCCTTACACAAGCCTTGCAGGGCAGATCATGTGTGTCCTCCCTGAAAAGGTCAAGGATTAATGATTTCTCTGGAGACTGCTGACACAATAGTTAACATTTTAGGAGTGACTGTGTGGCGTCATCAAGAACGTTTTCTAAGACCAGGGACTCACCAGGACTCCTGACTCCAGGGCATAAGTGACTTACCAAGGACACCTAAATGCTTGTCTTTGTTTTAACCAGTTCCTAGACACCTGAGAAAACAGTGCACCTGACCACAGTCCTCAGTCAAAACTCCAGACCCAGGCAAAGACAAGAAGACTCACTCTTCTTCCCTTTCTGAATCTCCCGGACGCTCTGTATCTGCACTCTCTCTTTGTCTTCAATAAACTCCTCTCCACTCACATTTGATTTGTATTCCTTGTATGAGGCCAAGAACCCTGTTGTCTGGTCCTGCAGGACGTCCTCTGGGTCCTGGGCCCCAGCCTGCATCAGTAGCACAACAATGTGAATACACTTAAAACAGAGAACCGTACAGTAACAAATGATCAAGATGGTAAGTTTTATGTAATGTGTGTTTTATCACAATTTGTTAATGAAAAATAAAATAAATCACCACTTGGCAAAACCCACAGACCATGGAACAGTGGAATTAAGACACAACACTCAAGGGGCACCTCGGTGGCTCAGTTGGTTGAGCGTCCTACTCTTGATTTCAGTTCAGCTCATGATCTCACAGTCCTGGATCGAGCCCTGTGTCGGGCTCCGTCCTCAGCATGGATTCTCTCTCTCTCTCCCTCTGTCCCTCTCCCCTATTTGTGCACTCTCCCTCTCTCTCTCTCTCTCTCTCTAAAAAAGAAAAAGACACAGCACTCAAGAACGTCATCAGTGACATATTAAAAAAGAAAAAGCAACCTAATTAAAACAATAGCACAATTTTACACATGTTCAGTAGTTAAGATATACAGAGGTACTACAAAAAGCTCGACACTTAACCTTCAAAAACATCTTCCGTTTGCTTGTGGAAGTGGAAGTGGGAAGGGGGACAGCTCGAATCACTGTGACATGGTGTAAGCAGGGTCATCTGAAATGGAGAAAAAAGTGCCAGCACCAGGTGTGTGGCCCATAGCACACACAACACACAGAGAACTGAGTGTGCTTAAGATGTTTCAGGTGTATGTTTATTCTTATGCGGCGTGGTTCAGCCAATGGGAGCGATAGTGGGCTCACTAGTGTTTCTCACACAAAATCACACATAAGCAAGTGCCAAATTAACTTTATGCTCTAATCATCCCCTAATACATCTATGGCATTGCCACAATTTGCATTTTCTTTTTTTTTTTTTGAGCTTCCTAAAATAGCATTTTTATTTATTTTTTAATTTAAATCCAAGTTAGTTAATATATAGTGTAATAATTTCAAGGATAGAATTTAGTGATTCATCATTTACATATAACACCCAGTGCTCATCCCAACAGGTGCCCTCCTTAATGTCCCTCACCCCTTCAGCCCATCCCCCCACCCGCCACCCCATCAGCAACCCTCAGTTTGTTCTCTGTATTTCAGAGTCTCTCATGGTTTTTCTCCCTCTCTGTTTTTGTCTTCTTTTTCCCTCCCTTCCCCTATGTTCATTTGTTTTGTTTCTTAAATTCCACATGTGAGTGAAATCATAGGATATTTGCCTTTCTCTGACTGACTTATTTCACTTAGCATGATACACTCTAGTTCTATCCATGTTGTTGCAAATGGTAAGATTTCATTCTTTTTGATCACCGAGTAATATTCCATTGTATATATACACCACATCTTCTTTACCCATTCATCAGTTGCTGGACATTTGGGCTTTTTCTATACTTCGGCTATTGTCAATAGCACTGCTGTAAACATTGGGGTGCATGTACGCCTTCGAATCAACATTTTTGTAACCTTGGATAAACACCTAGTAGTGCAATTGCTGGGTGGTAGGGTAGTTCTATTTTAATTTTTTGAGGAACCTCCATACTGTTTTCCAGAGTGGCTGCACCAGTTTGCATTCCCATCAGCAGTGCAAAAGAGATCCCCTTTCTCCGCATCCTTGCCAACATCTGTTACTGCCTCAGTTGTTAATTTTTGCCAGGTATCAGGTGGTATCTTGCGGTTTTGATTTGTATTTCCCTGATGATGAGTGATGTTGAGCATCTTTTCACGTGTCTGTTGGCCATCTGGATATCTTCTTTGGAAAAATGTCTATTCATGTCTTTTGCCCATTTCTTCACTGGATTATTTGTTTTTTGGGTGCTGAGTTTGGTAAGTTCTTTATAGGTTTTGGAAACTAACCCTTTATCTGATATGTCATTTACAAATATCTTCTCCCATTCCATCAGTTGCCTTTTAGTTTTGCTGATTTTTTTCCTTCACTGGGTAAAAGTATTTTTCTTGATGAGGTCCCAATTGTTCATTTTTGTCTCCAGAGACATGTCAAGTAAGAAGTTTCTGCAGCCGAGGTCAAAGAGGTTTCTGCCTGCTTTCTCATCTAGGATTTTGATGGCTTCCTGTTTTACATTTAGGTCTTTCCTCTATTTTGAGTGTATTTTTGTGTATGGTGTAAGAAAGTGGTCCAGGTTAATTCTTCTGTATATTGCTGTCCAACTTTCCCAACACCATTTGCTGAAGAGATGTCTTTTTTCTATTAAATATTGTTTCCTGCTTTGTCAAAATTAGTTGCCCATACATTGTGGGTCCATTTCTGGGTTCTCTATTCTATTCCACTGATCTGTGTGTCTGTTTTTGTGCCAGTACCATATTGTCTTGATGATTACAGCTTTGAAATACATCTTGAAGTCCAGAATTGTGATGCCTCCAGCTTTGGTTTTCTTTTTAAGGATTGCTTTGGCTATTTGGGGGTCTTTTCTGGTTCCATACAAATTTTAGGATTGTTTATTCTAGCTCTGGGAAGAATGCAGGTGTTATTTTGACAGGGATTACATTGAATATATAAATTGCTTTGGGTAATATTGACATTTTAACAATATTTGTTCTTCCAATCCATGAGCATGGAATGTTTTTCCATTTTTTTGTGTGTATTCTTCGATTTCTTTCATAAGTTTTCTATAGTTTTCAGTGTGTAGATTTTTCACCTCTTTGGTTAGGCTTATTCCTAGGTATTTTATGGGTTTTGGTGCAATTATAAATGGGATCAATTCATTGATTTCTCTTTCTGCTGCTTCATTGTTGGTGTATAGAAATGCAACCAATTTCTGTACATTATTTTATATTCTGCAAGTTTGCTGAATTTGTGTATCAATTCTAGCAGCTTTTGGTGGAGTATTTTGGGTTTTCCACACAGAGTATCATGTCATCTGCAAAGATTGAAAGTTTTACTTTCTCCTTGCTAATTTGGGTGCCTTTTATTTCTTTATGTTGTCTGATTACTGAGGCTAGGACTTCCAACACTATGCTAAATAACAGTGGTGAGAGTCACAATTTGCATTTCAAAGCAAGCACAGAAGAACCAACCATACATAGCTGATGGAATTATTACAAAGATTACATGATAAAATGCATAGGAAGCTTTTAATAGTGCCTAGTATTTAGTAACTGCTCAAAAGTAGTGTAAGTGATTGTGGTTGTTGGGATAATGGCAGTGGTCATCGAGGTGCCATGGTTATTGGTCATACTGTTACTCCAAGGACAGTCACCCAGAGGTGGACCAATGGAGGCTATATGCCCATTTTACAGAATGCAGGACTGAGGCCCAAAGAATCTGAGAAATCTCTCAAGAGCACACAAAAATCTGATACAAGATGTATAATTAAAATACACACACACACACACACACACACACACACACACACACGCTGCTCCAAAACTTTTACCCTGGGTACCTGGTGGTTAATCATTTTACCCAGGTCAACAGAGCTGTGAAGAAAATGCTCTCTACCTTCAGGGAATTTGAGCCCTTTTTAAAAGGCAAAGGGAAATGGGTAAAACTTTCAGTTCTGTATGAGAAAGCAAGCCTAATTTTTTTGGTGGTTCCTATTGACTTGGAAAGAGAAGATCTGCCCATCAAATGGCATTTTACCAGTTGATCAATTTGGTGTCATTCTCATTGAATTAAATCAAATTGAAATGTAATTCCCTTCCCAGAACAAATCCCCTTGCAGGGATTCACTGTGCAGAAGTGATTGACCTTGTGCTGGTTGCCTAGAGGGCTTTCCAGAAAGTTACAGGCACAAACAAGGCCTGTAGAGCTCATACCTGGCCAGGCACAACCCTCTCAGCTGACCTGGACTTGACCACCGATGCTCCTGGGTCAACAGAGATGCCCAGATAGCTTCCATTGACCCCTGCAGGACTATGATCAAGTACCTGAATGTGGGCTTACACCTCAGAAAGTGAGCTGGCATATACAAAGGAACAAGGAGCCATCACACTGGAGAGCTCACAGCACATAGGGAGCCTTTGTAAAAAGTAGAAGAAGCGTTCCCCTCCATTCTGTGGAATTACAGACTGGTACCCCAGATGGTAGGGAAAAGGTGTTCCTTCCTCCAGACTACAGCAACCACAAACCAAGGTGCAAAGGTTAGTGAGTGATAAGTGGGTTGAATTTCAGCCTCTCTCATTCCCAGACTCAATTTATGCAACCACAGCCAGCAGTGCTAGTCAACTTTCCACTGGAGTCACCACAGAGGGCTCAGCTCTGAGACATCCTTGAAACAGAGGCTCAGCTCTGGCAGAGCATGGGTACTGCTCAGAGAATACAGTGGCTATTGGCTGAACCAGCTGCAATTGTCCCCACCAAGTCCTGGGAGATCCTAAGAACAAACCTGCAAAACATTTTCTCGCCGGAGTTCCCCATGAAACCAGAGATTGTACTACTTGACCCGTGGCCCTCCTGCCCTTTATCTACCCCTCCACTCCCTGTCTTGGGAACCAGAAGACCTGGCATGAAATCTTGGCTCTACTGACTAGATAACCATAGGCCAGAGACTTAACCTCTCTGAGCTTCAGCAAAGCAGTAACCATGCTTGTCAGCAGTACACAGAGGCGCGTATTGACCCTGGAAACAAGGGTGCCCTCTGAGAGTTAGGGTAGTAAAGCCACACAGAAGGAAGAGGTATGCCATCTGTTGCCATGAACCAAGAGGTGACCTGAAAATGTGACTGAAGGTTTGGAAAGAGTGACTGAAGAGTTTGGAAAGACCCCTAATGCCAATCACAGTGGCCTGGGTTTGGTCACAGGGCAATAAGACTGAGGGGTGACGGTAATTGAGTAAGCAGAAACCTAATTAACTAAATCAGTTGGCAAAGACCGTGCGAGCAGAGAAAGCATGCCTAGCCTGGAGCAGGGACAGGGGAGCCCAAGGAGCCAAGAGCTGGCCATATTTATTCCGTGATAAATTCACAGAGCTTTGTGCCAGGCTCAGAGGCGTCCTAGCAGCCAACCACTGAGCCTTCTCAGAGACATCTGAACTCTCCTCAACCCTTCTCAAACCACAACAATCTTTAGTCCCAGCATTGTTATCAGGATTAAATAGGAAAGTGCCCAGCACATAGCAGGTGGCAAATACACTAAAACCCCCTCTCACTCCGTTCCCTTTTTTTCCTGCAATAATAACCAATGTCAAGTCTTTCCCATTACACAGTGTTTCCTCCTAGATCTCCGGCTCTTCCCTCCTCTGGTGTGACTATCCTCCCCCACACCCCTGGTTATGCATCCATCATATTCCTTTCCTCTATGCCTGATGGAGCGTCACTTTTCTTGTCAAGAACGCCTCTCTGTTCTAAACCTAGTGGGGAAGGCAAAATTAATAAAATAACCACACAAATATCAACTTGCAACCTCCAAGTGCTGTAAAGGAAAGGTGAGAACAGATGTTGTGGCTGCTATGGTGTGCTCCCTAGTCCACCTTTCAGGCCTCAGACCTTTATCCTCCCCACTGCCAGGAGTAGTGGATGCGGACAATGTCTCATCACTTGATTTTTCCCCAGAAATTGCCCTCAGCCTTCAAGAGCCACCCCGAAAAGGTCACACCCCTTCCCTGGGGGCAAGCCACCTCCAGTGACTCCAAGAACCCACCTAAGACAACACATTAAAGGAGGACTTGTCTAGTTAGGGGGTGGTGGAAGCAAGTGAGGGTGTGAGGGTCATACAAAGCTTTTCTAACAAAAGTACATCTGAGGTGAAGTCTGAAAAGTAAGGAGTTATCTGGAGGAGGAATGTTCTAAGCAGTGGGAACAGAATGGGCAAAGACAATGAGGAAAGAAGGAAGTTTTAAGGCCAATGGGGCTGAGGTACAGAGATTATGAAATATCAGGGGCAGGAGAGAGGTCAGGACGGAAATCAGGTTAGGACCAGGTTGAGCAAGACCTTATAGACCACGTTAGGTTAAGGTCTAATCCGAAAGAAAACTTTTTGATTCATGGTTGCCTTAGTTTTCTATGGCTGCCATAACAAAATACACCATATGCCAAACATAATACACCACAGGCTGGGTGGCTCAGACAATAGAATTATTTTCCCAAAGTACCGGGTGCTGAAAGTCCAGGTTCAAGGTGCCAGAAGGGCTGGTTTCTTCTGAGGCCTCTCCCCTTGGTTTGCAGATGGCCACACTCTTGCTGCCTCTTCATGTGATTGTCCCTCTGTACACATGAGCCCTAAGTATCTCTCCTTTTTGTCCAAATTTCCTTTTCTTTTTTTTTTAACTTAAAAAAAACTTATTTAATGTTTATTTTTGAGAACGAGAGAGAATCAGAGCACGAGCGGGGGAGGGGCAGAGACCAAGGGAGACACAGAATCCGAAGAAGGCTCCAGGCTCTGAGCTGTCAGCACAGAGGCCAACACGGGCTCGAACTCACAGACTGCAAGATCATGACCTGAGCCAAAGTCCGACGCTTAACCAACAGAGCCACCCAGACACCCCCAAATTTCCTTTTCTTACCAGGGCACCAGTCAGCCTGGATTAGGTCCAACCCCTAATGTCCTCATTTTAACTTAATCACCTGTTTAAAAGTCCTTTCTCCAAATGCAGTCACATTCTGAGGGGGGTGAGGGGGTGGGGAAGGGGTTAGGGCTTCAACACATGGATTTTGGGAGGATACAACTCAGCCCATAACAGTGATGTTTTCTGTCTGCAAGGTCCTATGCATGTACAAACTCTAAATCTCAATAAATAAATAATTTTAGTAACCACCTTTGTTGAACATAAAAAATGCCATTATATTGGACCAGTCCCAGAAAAGGCAGAATATATGGTTGGAATATATATGTACGTAGGTACATGTATATATAAGTCATTTCCACCACATCCTCACCGGCACCCTCAGATGCCCTGGTCCCTACTTGCGATTCACGGGCCCTTCCTCCCTCTCCGCTCCCATCCCAGGCCGGCTGTCTGCCAAGTACGGCTGGAGAAAATCAAATAACTATGCTGCTCCATTATAAATTCATGGTTTCCAAGTTCTGTGGGGCTCTCGCTGCCCTGCCCTCCTCCTGCTCACCCCCAGCTGCTCAGCAGCTGCCAACCCTTTCCATCCTCTGCCCTTGCTTCACCCCTACCCCTCACTCTTGGGAGACCCTCTGCCCTGCCCCAACGTTGTTGTCCAGTTTCTTTCCTTACTTCCTCCAATTCTTCCAGAGCTAACTAGAGGAAGGCACATGTGGTGTAAGAAAGAAGGAGGTCTGGTTCCAGACTATTCCCATAGGTAAGACCTTTCTTCTTAGGCAAGTTAACTTCACCTCCCTGTGGCTCAGTTTCTCTTTTTTCTTTAATATTTATTTAATTTTGAGAGACAGCACAAGTCAGGGAGGGGCAGAGAGAGAGAGGGGGACAGAGGATCGAAAGCAGGCTCCATGCTGACAGCAGAGACCCCGACACAGGACTCAAACTCATGAACCGTGAGATCATAACCTGAGCCGAAGTCAGACACTCAACTGACTGAGCCACCCAGGCTCCCTGTGGCTCAGTTTTTTTATCTGTGGGAGAAAGGTCATCACTTCAAGATGGCATCCTGTCCCACACAGGATGAAATCCAAACTCCTCACCACAGTCAGCAGGAGTGGCCCAAAGTGACCTGGCCCTGTCTACTCTGACATCATCTGCTATCCCTCTCTCCCTGACTGTGTTGTTCCAGCCACATTGCCTCTGGCTGTTCCCAGAACACAAGCTTGGCCCCCATCTCAGGGCCTTTGCACATGCGGTTCTCTCTGCAAGATCTTAACATGACTTATACACCCCCCCAGGCAGTTCTCAGAAAGACCTTCCCCAATTACCCCATCTATACACCCACCCTACGTTTTCTAATCTCTTTATTTCTCTTGGTTTCGCTTACCACTTAACACTCCCTGAAATTATGGCTCTTTGTTTACTTGTTTATTGCCTTTCTCCCTCAAAAAATTGTAAGCTTCAGGAGAGCAGGGACTGTGCTTTGGTCATAGTCACTCACAGTGGTAAAATAATGCCCATTTTGTTAAATGGATAAGAGGAAATACCTAAGATGGCCATCTAGTGACATTTCTGTGCTACCAATACGCCCACCACTCCTCTGAGACCCCATTACACCCACCCTCACATCTCAGTTCCAACATTTGGTGGAAGCTGCCAGCCACCTTGACCCCTGACCCTGACCTTGGCCACAATGATTGATCAGGGATTAGGAACATACCTTGGTCTGAACCAATCAGAGTCCTTCCCTGGGATATTCCAAACTACAGCCAGAAAAAGGGCAAATTTCCCCCTGAGAGACAAAATGGTGGAGCCGGAAGCAGCTGGCAGCCTTTTCCTGCAAGGCACAAGACGTGGACGTCTAATGCCCTGTCAACACAGCCCTTCCTGTAATTTGGACACCTGAGCCAACAATCATCTCTTTGTCTAAGCCAGGTTGCATGGTGATTCTGTCGCTTGCAACCAAAAGAGTTCTGTTGTCCTGATAAATGACTCAACATGTGCCACATGCCAGGAGCAGAGCCTGGGTCGAAGCAGCCGTAATTGCTGTTGGCTCCCTTCCTGTTACTGCTATAATTTCACCCTTCTTTGCCTCCCCTTTCCCATCTCAGAGGAGGGCACATCTCCTCCCGTGCAAGGCCACTTCTACCCCTCTCTACGCGGACCCTTGTTCCTTCGCTTCCTCGGCCAGAGATGGCAGGGGTGGTACCCACTTTGCAGGGAATGAGGAGCTCCTACAAGACGGGGCTGTGCTGTCTCATCTCTCGCCCTTCGGTGTCCAGCAGCAGTATGTGCCCCAAATGCCTATCTCAGTGGCAGAGTCAGAGCCAAACAGAACGAAGCCTCGGGCTCCTTATAAACTGAAGAGGGCTCCATAAAATGTATAAAAGGGGAAGGGCTGTCTGTATGTAAGGGATTGTGATTGCGGTTTTATTAGCCAAATAGATAACTCTCATCATGAAAGGAGGCTTTCTGGAGTGATGGATGGCTCGGAGGCCCTGGAGGGACATGGGTATTTCTCAAGACCGCCAGTCAAACACATTAACTGCATAACATTTCTCTCTCCATGGCAACCGGCCGGGCCTCTTGCACCAGGCCCACACCTGTGTTCTGAAAGTCCCTTAGCCCTCCTGGCTGCTGCCTCCCAAACCCCGCTGTTCGTGGTACATACTCATTTGCACCCCCAACCCCACCCACAGGAGAAAAAGTACCAGCTTGGGGAGGGGCATGTGAGGGAATCCGGGTCCAGAAATAGGCCAGGCCATGGGCTGCTACCTCCTCTGCCTCTGCACCCCTGCAACGTTCTAATCACACCGCCTGGTCTCTGCCAACAAGCCCCAGAGAATGGAGCCCTAGTGAGACTGGTGTGGGGACTGGGAGCCTTCTAGATACCAGTTGCTGAGCACTTGCATGGTCACAATGATCCGGAAGCAGGGGGACTCTCATTTCTGTTGTGGAGATGAGAAATCCAAGAGGGTCGAAACGTGAAGGGACCAGAGCAAGATCACAATTTAGCAACTGGCTGAGTCCCCACCCCCAGTGTGTTTGATGCCCCATGTTCTTTCCTTTGTGCTACTGCTTTCTTCCCAGCTCCCCACATCATCAGTGAGCATAGAGTGGTAGGGGGCTGGGAATTCCATAGAGAAGGAGGGGTCTCAGCAGCACCCACCCCTTCCCACCCCCACTCCTCACAGTCTCCATCCAGAGAATGGCCATCAGTGCCTGGGAAGACAAACACCCTCGCCCCCCCTTGGGTATCAACACAGAAAGCAGTGGAAACAGTAAGTATAGACAACTCCTTCAAGAAGCTTCTTCATCTGGCATTGAAAGAAGAGAGGGAGGTGTGTAGGATACAGGTAAGCAGCCTGGATTAGAGAGAAAACAGTCCATGGAGATGAATCGGTTGAAGACACCAAGGGAGAAAGAGAGGGCACATTCACAGCAGGAGTTCTTCAGGGTGGGACAGGCAGGAAGGCATTTGACCAGGGATCTGCAAATTTTTTCTGCAAAAGGTCAGAGAGTAAATATTTTCAGCTCTGTGGGCTATACAGTCTCTGTCACAACTTTTCAACTGCCACTGTGGTGCAAAGGCCACACAATGTGTGTTCCACATGGTGTTCCACTTATCATGCTCCAATAAAACTTTATTTACAAAAACAGATGGCAGGCCAGATTTGGCCCTGGGCCATAGTTTACCAACCACTGATCTAGAGTACAGGGTGCAGCTGGTGCTGTAGGAGAAGCAACCATGGTAATAAACTTGGAGAGAAAGGAGACCTGTCGGCATAGTGCCATCAACAGGGTAGCACATAAGAGGTGTGCACGGAATGTTGATGTGAACTATTGGACTCTGACGCAGGAAGAAGAAAGCATTGGGTACATTTACAGAGAAATACTGAGATAGGGAGTTCAAATATGATGGTGTTCACCCTCCAAGGAGAGAAAAGAGAATATAAATCACATGGTGTAGGGTCGCTGGCTTCACAAAAGTGAGAAAGACTAACACAGAAGGCAGACATCCAGTTCTAGCAGTTCCAATAGCTGTGCTCATGGGGGTCCATCAATGCCCACCCCTACACTGGACAGAGATCTCTAGCAGGGATGGGAAACAGAGGTGGGAGGCAGCTGGGAAATCTGCTGATAACACAGCCAGCAGAGGTTAGGTACGAACTGGTACAACAGGCTGGAGGTGTGGGCCAACAGACAAAAGCCAGCTGGTCCACAAGCCCAACACTTTGAAATCACTGGACAGGCAGACGTGATGATTAACCATGCACTACTGCCTGGAGAACACCACATAGGGCTGCTCTGTAGCTCCAGCAGGTATCCGGACGGGAAGTTAAAAGGTTCTGGCTTCCAAGCTCCTGGCTACCTGTGACCTGGTGAGACTGCTCTTTTCTTTGCTCTTCTGAGGTCCACAGGGGTGGTTCCGGTTCCTCAGAAAATTCACACCCAAGAGCCCCTAATACACTGAAGAGAGAGGGAGACAGAACGAGGTGGGGGAAGACAGGACCCACGGGGACCCTAAGAGAAAAGCGGACCGCGGAGTTTGAAGGCCACGGTAACGCAGGGACAGAGCACTGCTGTGACAGATGAGATCTTCTCCCACTACCTGCACATGTGTATCCACGGTGAACACTGTCTTCAGACACCCCTGTCCCTTAAAATGGTGTCTGTGGCCACCGTGATTGCCGATGGGCTATGAGACAGTCACTGGGCTTACTGCTTCTTTGCACTTTGGAGCTCCCTGTGCTCCCACCAGCTTCCGGTTGGCCTTCCAGCTGAGGCTGCCATGGGTGGCCATGCAGGCTGCACAATTCTATGGGGCGCCAACCAAGAGCTGCAAAACCCTTATCCTGCCAGCTGGATGCAAGAGGAGTGTGACGCACCCAGAGGTCACATGAGAGCTATGCACTTTGGCTCTGAAGCTGGCACTCTCCACCTCATGCCAGGGTGAGGAGCTCACCTGCCTGCACAACCCTGGCCTGGGAGGTAAGCAGGTCAGGCTGGCGGGGCAAATGGAAAGAATGTCCATCCAGAACAGAATCACTAGTGGTCTACAGCATCACTGGGAGTGTGGACCTAACTTCACCAGATCTTCCAATTCTTCAAGAGAAACAGGATCCAGAGTGGTTTTTTTTTTCTTCCAAGATTTTATTTAAATTCAAGTAGGGCCGAAAGTTTTAAGTGAAGTCTCCTGATTTTTGGAAACTGACCCAAATTTTTACAAAATACGAGTCCAAACAAAACACACCTGTTGGCCAAATCCAGCCCATTAGTCACCAGTCTTCCCCCACTGTACCCTATCTGCTATTTCTCCTTCATCTCATTACATTGACATGCCAGCCCCTACCAAGAATATTACATTTAATAAACAAGAACACCGAGGCTCAGAGAGAGGGGGCTTGCCCACAGTCACTCAGCTGATAAGTACTAAACCCGGAGTCTGCGCTTTCCGTCGGGCCCTGCGTTACCCTCCCCATGCCGGGGTGCTCCCCCAGATGGTGAAAGCCTGGGGTGGGTGGTTTCCCATATCCACGGCATCTCTCACTCGGTGCTGCATGTGGGGTGAGAGCTGACACCCTGATACAGCAGCACTTCCTTCCACATCAGATTTCACTCCTGCCTGGGCTCAGCTGGCGTTGTCAGCCATTTCCCCAGGGCCATCCCGATGGATGGGGGAGACAGCAACCCTAAACGCCCTCAGCCTGGGTCACGCCGAGAGAGCGGTGAGCCGACCAGGTGGCCAAGTCCCCCAGTTAAAACAGAAACGATGGGAGCCCAATTCTCCATCCAGAACCTGAGCTTCTGCTTCTGAGGATGGTTCCCCTCGACTGAGTCTGGATGTTGAGACCATCTGGCCCAACTTTGTTTTCTGAACTTTATTATAGGGCTGGAACTAGATTACATAGGAGGATGTCAGCTGAATGCCATTTCAGCGAGGGGAATTTGTAACTCGCTAATCCCCGTGAGTGCTGACCAAACCTGGGAGAAGGTCTCTGGTGGCCAGACACAGAGTTCTGGCCTCAACTTTGACCTGTACAACATTATTAATGACTTAGTCGAAAACATAAAAAACTTGTTTACCAAATTTGTGGTTGATTAAAAAAAAAAAAAAAAAAAGCCTGAGCAGATTGCAAAAACATCGACAGGATCCAGATGGCTCTAGACAGGCTGGACTGATGGGCTGAATCTAATAAGATAAAATAAAGCAGAGATAAATGTCAGGTCCTGAACTTGGCTTCAAAACAATAACTGTTCAAGGGCAAGATTGAGTTGGGCGGGACAGTAATGGGATTTAGCAGCAGCAGGTTTTAATGAAGCTGGAGCTTTAGTCAACACAGCATAGCTGTAACACTAACAGAATAGTCCAGGATGTTCAGCACAGCATTGTTTATACTAGCATAACATTGGGAACAATTTCATTGGCCAATGGACGTGGTTCATCTGTGCAACTGACAGCTACATACCCATTAAAAATAATGGCATAAGAATATATTAAGGACTTATTATTAGAAAAATACTAAGTGAAAAACAGCAGGTTACAAAGCAATATGTGCAGTTTGAGCCAATTTTTATTTTTTGAAAAAAAAATCTGTGTAAAGATACACACCAAAATGTGAACTTGGCCATTACTAAGTGGAATTAGGGGTGACTCGGGTGGGGAGCAGGGTCTTAGTAAGTTTGTGAAGGTTTTGGAAAATTAATGCAATCTTCAGACATGTAGAATTGTAGTGTCTAAAAAGTTGGAGAAAAAATTCTGCTATTTGGGCATAACCAAACCTGGGGTCTCGAGTCCAATTCCAGGTGTTCCCCTTTAACAAAGGATAATTTTGTTAGTGATAGACAGTGGCAGCAAATGTGTTGAGTGCTGACAGTGTGCCTGGAAGTGTGCTAAATTCTTTTAATCAATTGTCTCATTCAGCAGGTTCACAGGCGTTTCTCCATTTTATGGACAAGGTTCAGAGAGGCCAAGGAATTTGCCCGAGGTCACACAGTTAATGAACAGCAGCACCAGGATTTGCATTTCGAAAAGGAAACTGCCAAGAGACAGACCACTTTCCTGCAAACATTGCCAAGTGCTTCCAAGCATAAGGCTTCACAGACACAGCCTGGGGATCCTCGGTGTCAGGACTGGCCACTAGGGGTTCTAAGTGACTGAGGGTCCCTAATCTTGGGAAACACTGGGAAGGTGCCACGGGGACCAAGTGTTGGGGGCCATCGGGACTGAATTTCAGAACCCCAGACTCTGTAATTAAGACTCTGTCTCACAGAAGGTGAGGAAATTTCAACTGTCACGTTTGGAGAAATTAAAGAACATGAAATTTGGGTTGGGGAGAAGAGTAGGAAAGTTAGCACAGGGGCATGTTGAAAAATTAGTCACATCCCCCCACCTGAAGCCGTCCCAGCCTCTCGGCACTCAACTTCAGCTCCTTCTTCTCATCGAGAACTGAACAACCTAAAAGATCGGTAATTCCCTGGGGCCAGCCCATAACAGGTCAGCCAAAGGTTTCTCCTACCTTTGGAAATTTTCCTTTGGGGCAGGAAAACTCGTGGCAGTGGACTCAGAGAACAGATCAGCACTGCAAGGCCACCTGCAGTCCTGGGAGAAGGGAGGCAGCTCTGAGCACACCTTTCCTCTTGGGTGTGTGCAAGCACGCTGGGATCAGGCCTTTTAACCACCCTCTGCCACCTTGAAAACACGTGGGTTAGTCTGGAGGAAGAAGAGGCCGGTGCAGCGTGAAACCAGAAGTCAGAGCCAGCTTCCCGTGGAAGAATAAGAGAGGTGCGTTTCAGCTTCCAGCCAGTGACGTCCTGCAGTGGAATCGCTCTGACCTCCAAAGCGATGGTCTCCTGGTGGCCAGTGTGTAGCAGATGTCAGACACTCACTGGTTGTCAGACACAGTGTAGAAGGGGTTTGTGCTCTAGGCTTTGAAGGTCATGTGGGTCAGGACTTGTCAGGGTCAGGGTTGTTCAACATTATTTCCCCAGGTCCTTAGCACAGACCTGGATTATAGTAGATGCTTCAAACAATTACCTGTTGAATTAATTCATTAATTAGTGTGAGGGTTAGACCAGATTACCACTAAGGGCCCTTCTGGAACTGAATCTGACACAGGAATTTAAAACCCATGTCCATAAAGTCCTGATTATGTGCGTCATGACTCATTTCTCCCAAAGTCATATAACACAACAGCCCAGTGGGCACCTCACTCTGTACTATGGAGAGGCCATTCTCTCTCCCCCTAAATGCTCCACCCTGAGGCCGCACATAGCACACCATGCTGTCACCACGCCACTAGGGCACCAACCAAGGCCCAGAAGCTGCACATTTGGTTACTTCTAATATTTTACATTTGCAATGTAGACAACTGCAAGCACAAGTCTGCAAATACTTGTTTCCCTTCTTGGTTATTTCTTTGAATTCTAGTTTGCAAAAGGAAATTGTGGGATGTTTTCAGCCAATGGGTGGCTGGCTTTTCTGGCAGATTTGGAGCCTTAAACTTGAGTTCTTTCAGCTTCTATGCATTGTAATGATTTTCTGGTCCCACAGCGGGCAGACAAAAAGCCCAAGAAACTTCTAACTCAGACACTTAGTCATACTAGAACATCCCAGACAACTTAGGATGGACGATCCAGAAGGCTGTTCTTCAATTCATTCCTATCATCTCTGAGTCACACAAGCCAGGATAAATGTCCTCCCCCTTCACACACCCTTCCCAGAAGCCCTTCCAATACAATACCACAGTCTGGGAGGTGGGTCCCAGGAGGATGTCTCCTGGCACAAAATGGTTCTCCTGAAATTCATTGTTTATTTCCTTTCTTCCTATAGCTGGGGGTGGGGGGTGTGGGGAGACTGCAGAAGAAGACACGCGGGCATCTGCACTTCTGTGGGAGTACTCACTTCACATGGTAAGGTTTACAGGCCTCAGACACGTCTTTGTGAAAAGTGAGCAGAAAACTGTCACGTCTGGGATTCCTAACCCAGTGCAAACGGTCACAGCCGACTCTGCCCAGCAGAGGAAACTGGCCAAAAATTTAAATGGTTTCCTGGCACTTAGGAGCCCTCCAACAACACAGGCCAATTTCCAGGACCACCAGCAGAGTGCAAATGCATGTCCCTACATCCCCACCACCCCAAAGTCAACGCTTAGCATGGCTATCCTTCTATAATAGTTGAATGGTTGCATAGTAGGACCAAAAAGTGCTGGAACGTGCTGGGCAGAGCGTCTGTGTATTGATGGACTACACAGACTTCTCAGAAGATAGAAAGGTTACATATGGGACTGATTCCCCCCATGCTGAGGCGGTGAGCCCAGGGTGCTGCCTGGACCCTGTGTTCCCCATTAGGATACCTGCCTCGGGTATTTGCTTCATTACAGTTTGTCATGCAAAGGGTTTTTCTTGCAGTGTATTCCAGGCTAATTTTAGAAATTTGTTTTCACCTTCCAACATTGATTCCTGGGGCAGCTTGCAAGCTGCCTGGAACGAAAAATCAATGGTGACAGCAGTAGAGTGGGCTCCAGTTCTTCATTAACCCAGAGCCCCCAGCAGCCCCAGCCCTACCTCCTCTCTCAGGGCTGGCCCTGGGCAAAGATGGGCAGCAGGGAAGTTTTTCTTTGGTGCCCTTAGCCTTTCTGTCCTGAGCCCTTTCAGTCTGCTTGCTCTCCCCTTCTCCTTTACCAAAACTTACTATCCGCCAAGCATGGAGAGGTGGATGCAGGAAAAGAAGTACTGAGCACCTACGAATATGCCGGGCACTGGGCTACACGCTGTCCCGTTTAAATCTACCAATCATTCTCAGAGATTGGTATCGCCCCCATCCCACAGAATAAGAAAACGAGGCACAAGGAGATCAAGAAACAGGCGCAGTGTCACACAGCTAGAAGGTGAGACTGGGTGAAGCCTCTCTGATTCCAAAGCCGGTGTCCTCACCATTGCACTCCACTACACTTATAACCACCGCGGTGCAGAAACCTAAGAGCAGGTGTTTGGAAGAGGAGCATCCCGCAGGGACACAGAGAGTGTGCTTTGCCCTGCACCCAGCCGCCCCCGCTCTGCTGAGTTCTACACACAGGGACTGGCCCTAATGAAGTCTCCAGGGACCCCAGGCTGTGCTCCTGAGCCTCGGCTCCACCCACGGGAGGCAGTAGAATGGGCCAAGGGAGTTCTAATTGAGAATTCACAGATCCCTACAGCAGAATCGCAGCCCTCTGGCCAAAGGTCATCCGCAAGATGTGCAGAACAAAAAGTGGATGCTGGAGGTCTCTGAAACGAGTGAAAGAAAGCAAAGCAGAGAGAAAGACAGTGAATACCAGAATGGAGAAGGAGGTGATGCGAGAGAAAGTCGAGGGCAGCCTGTTCAGTAGAAATACAACGTGAGCCCATAGCTAATGTGACATTTTAGCCACATTTCAAAAAGTAAAAAGAAACAGGTGAAATTAATATTGATAATGCATTTAACTCAGGATATCTCAAATGTTATTTCAACATGTAGTCAATATAAAAAACTTACTAAGACTTTACATTTCTTGTACCAAGTCTTGGAAGTCCCATGTGTATTTTACACGCACGGTTCATCTAAGGTTGGAATGGCTAATTTCAGGTGCTCGACAGCCACATGTGGCTAGTAGCTATCACATTGTACAGTGCAGGGCTACAACCATGATTTTTAAATTATGTTCCACAGAACCTAGCACTCCTCAGGAGAGTCCCAGGGGTTCCTGAAATGTTTGGCTTTTGTTTTCATTTCTAATAGATTTAAACTCTTTAAATTAGCAATATTTAAAAATTCACACTTATGGATGTCTCATCCCAGATTTTTTTTTAATTGTTTTAATGTTTATTTATTTTTGAGAGAGAGACAGAGGCAGAGTGTGAGCAGGGGAGGAGTGAGAGGCGGGGGGGGGGGGGGGGACACAGAATCCAAAGCAGGCTCCAGGCTCTGAGCTATCAGCACAAAGCCCGATGGGGGGCTTGAAGTCACGAACCGTGAGAACATGACCTGAGCCGAAGTCGACCACTTAACCTACTGGGCCACCCAGGCCCAGAAAATCAATAGAAAAACATGTTCATATTTGAGAGGAAATATTCATTAATCCTCTTACAGAAGAAGCTGGTACTGTAGAACATCTCTTAAATATTAGTAATTTATATTAGATTTAAAATATTAGTAATTTATATTAGATTTCATTTAAGTGGTAATAACAAAGACCAACACTTAGCCCACATTTGCCATGTGTTTCATGGGCATCATCTCATTAAATCCTC
Organism: Lynx rufus; assembly: GCF_022079265.1. Lineage (NCBI taxonomy): Eukaryota > Metazoa > Chordata > Mammalia > Carnivora > Felidae > Lynx > Lynx rufus. The sequence goes on along the minus strand of NW_025814834.1, from coordinate 196,051,085 downwards.
ACAACAAATCTTTGAAGTGGGTAGTGTTGTTATTTTCATTTGCAGGGGCAAGATGCTGAGACTGGGGAGTTCAACAACAGCCTGCCCAAGGTGGCAGAGAGTGATGTCAAGATTCGAACCCAGCCCCTGCTGTCTAACTTCTAACCAAAGCTCCATAAGTGCCAGATTCCGATTAAAAACAGAACTTCCCACCATGTCATAAATTCCAAGCCCTCTCACACTTCAACTACCTTGTGTTGACTTCCCTCCCCTGCCCCCAGGCTAGGTCAGCCACCTTCTTGTGAGGCCCTTCCATGCATGCACACACACCACACAGCATTCTGTCTAGTTCAACCAACACTTATTGGCACCACGATGTGTCAGTATTAGCTGTGATCCCTTTGTAGCTGAGATAAAGCTTCTATATCCTGCTTAGCCCCCAACCATCTGAGAAGTGGTTGGATCTTATCCTGTAAATGACATGAAGTCAGCGAAGAGTTTAAGCAAAGAGGGTGACGACAAAGATCAGATTTGCATTTCAGAAATCTTCTGCTAGCTGTAGTGAGGGTACATTGGAGGGTGCCGGGTGGGAGAATGGAAACCAACGAGTAGTTGTTCAAGTGGTGACAGTAGACACTAGTGAGGACCATAGAGGATGGAAGCTCTGGGTCTTGGTGATCGGCTAATCATTGAGGGGGGCAACAGAGAGAAAGTGGAGGATGATTCTGGTTTCTGGTTTAAGTAGTGAGCTAACAGTGGGACCATTAACTGAAACAGGAAATACAGGAGGAAGGTCTGGGTTAAAAGAAATGAATAGATGTGTTAAGTTTAGATTTTTGTTTGGGGGTTGACATTGTAGTTGTCCAACATCCATTCAACCCCTTTGCCCTCTGTCACAGATATGCAGTCTGAGCAACCCACACTCATCCAGGGTAGACCCTAACTCACATAACCCAATCATAATAAGCCCATCCCATAATAATCCCCCATGCCATGACTGATACAGGGCATAGGTCCAAAGAAATAAGCACATAACATTTCCCTTGACACTTTATTGGTGGACAGGCCACAAACTGACCCATTTGGACAGTAGGAAAGCATCTTTCTTCAAAAGTTCTGGGAAAGGAACTCCCTCTTGATAAGAACAAGAAAACAAGTAGTCCTGATTGCTACTGACAACACTCCAACTCAGGAGGTTTAGGATAAGGCAATTCTGAGTATAATGAAGATATAATGTATAATATATAATGAAAGATATAATGCATCATGAAAGCCAAGTATAATGAAGAGTATAATGGAGAGAGAGGGGCGCCTGGGTGGCACAGTCGGTTAAGCGTCCGACTTCAGCCAGGTCACGATCTCGCGGTCCGTGAGTTCGAGCCCCGCGCCAGGCTCTGGGCTGATGGCTCGGAGCCTGGAGCCTGTTTCCAATTCTGTGTCTCCCTCTCTCTCTGCCCCTCCCCCGTTCATGCTCTGTCTCTCTCTGTCCCAAAAATAAATAAAAACGTTGAAAAAAAATTAAAAAAAAAAATAATGGAGAGAGAGAAAATCCTGGGCCCTGGATGAACTTGTTGAACCAATGGAGCAAGCCCCCCAGAAGCTCAACCATTCCTCTTATGTGAGCCAATATACACTTCTTTATTGCTTAAGCCACTTCAAGTTGGGATTTCTGCTACATACAGCCTCAAGCTTCCTAACCAATATGGATATGTTGAATCTAGGAGACCCAGTACATGGAGTCCCTGGAGTTGGGCAACACAGCATGCCCAGGGTGACCTGTAGGAGTGGTGCCCATCAGCAGATGGCTCTTCAGTCTGAAACTCAGGGAAGAAGTCAAGCTGAAGGTAAATTTCTGGTGTCATCAGATGGGATGTAAACTGAGAGAAAGTAGCCAAGACAGACCAAGGAAAGCATATAGAATGTGGAGAGGAGAGAAGAGCAGGGTGAAAGGCAGAACCCTGGGAAACACCAGCATTGGAAGGGCTCTAAAGAAAACAAAGGAGCAGAAGGAAGTGAATGAGAAGTTTTAGATGGGAGGAGACTGAAAGAATATAACCATAGAAGCAGGGAGAGGAGAGACACAAGGGAAGAAACGAGAGGGGAGGGGTGGGGCAACTGCTGAATGGTGAGAACACTGTGGAAAGAGACAGATTGGGACAAAGGGGGAATACGAATTAAAGTTCAGGCCAAGCTGCAATAATAATGAGACTCATGAACACAGTGGCTTAAATAAAATGGAAGTTCATTTCTCTCCCACATGACAGTCCAGAGGGAGAGATGGTCCAGAGCAGTAATCAGTTCTTTTCCACGAGGTCTCAAGGGGCCCAGATTCCTCTATCTGGTTGCTAGGCCATCCATAGGGTCTTGCCTTTATCCATGTAACCACAGCTGCTTTTATCACTGGCACTTTCCAAGTTCCAGCCCACGGAAAAAGGCTTCCCCTCCCATGTTCGGTGCAAACAGCTTCTATATACGGATGCAATCTGGATGGAAGTTGCACACATCCTTTCAGCAAGAACTGAAGAACCGAGTCCATGACCACACCTAACTGCAAGGGAGGCTGGGAGTGAACGGACATTTGGGGACACTTAGCAAGCCCTGGCCCTGGGTTCTAGAAAGTTGTGGTAGGTGCTGTACAGGTGACGACCCCCTCTCCTCCTCAAGCTTATCATCTAGACTTATCTGCATCAATACCTTAACCCAGTCAATCTTACAAGTAAGGCCTGAGGATCTAATGTGCCACATGGTGATTATTGTTGATAATACTGTGTTGTGTAACTGAAATTTGCTAAGACAGATCTTAAAACTTCTCATCAAAAAAACAAAATGAAACAAAACAAACGAACAAACAAAAGGTAACTCTGTGAGGTGATGGATGTGTTAATTAACTTGACTGTGGAAGCCCCTTCACAACGTGTATGTTTATTAAATCATCACATTTTACACTTTAAATGTATTGCCATTTTATTTGTCAATTAAACCTCAATAAAGCTGGAAAACAAAGTTAGAAGGGACAAGGAGAAAAAATCTAAAGAACTTGAACACATAGAAGAAGGTGTATAATCTTAGAAAACCCTGGAGAATTTCAGTCTCTCCAATCACATTTCAGCTGTCACCCCCTTGCCCACTCCAGAGACGGCCTTGCAGCCCAGTTAATGCTGCACGGCCTGCTGGCGGTGTCCAACCCTCCCCTCCCTGCCTCCTGGCCCATCATCTTAGCTCTGGGAATGCACACTAGAACCAGGCAGAAAGGGGAAATCATCACATTCAGGTGCTTTGCACTATGTAGGTCATGATTCCCTTTTTTGCTTTTAATCTCCTCCTAACCACTGATTCTCTCCTCAAAACTCCTTCCCCTGGCCTGGCTGCTGCTTAAAGCTATCCCTTTATTTCTCTCCTTCCCTTCACCGATACAACCACCAACCTGCTCCCAAACCCCCTGTAATCTGGCATCTGCCCCATCACTCCGCTGAAACTGTCACCTGGGTCGTTAAATTTAATGGTCTTTCCTCGGCCCTCTTCCTCCTCCACCCAGCTGGGTCTCATTAGACACAATTGGCCACCCCTTCCTTGAAACTCTACCTGTCTTGGCTGCTGTGATGTGCCACTCCACAGGCCTGCCCTCCCTCTCCATCTCCTAGTCATGCCCTGCGTCTTTCTGTGACTCCTCAAAAGGCAGACAAAGGCTGACACAATTTCTATTTGGGGCGGTCATCCTACTATAGTGAAAAAGACATCACCTGGGCTCAAACCTCAGATTTGCCACACAGTTTGCTGTGTGACGCTGGCCAATTACTTAGCACCTCTGAGTCCATTTCCTCCCTGGACGAACAGAAATCCCTCTCCCAGACTTTGTATTATCAGGCAAGGCAACTTTCTAATAAACAACCCCAAAACCTCAGGGTCTTAATAAACATAACGTACAGTCCAATGAATGAGCAGAGACTAGGGGCTACTAAGGAAGATTACACAGGAATTGGATCCAGTGGTTCTACCATCCCCTAGGGCTCAGGGTCCTCCACTGGATTTTCTGTTTCAGCAGACCACAAGAAAAAAGAGTGAGTGAGTGTATGTATAAGGTGGTGCATGGTATTTGTAGGGCACAGACAGGAGGGTGGCATATATTACTCCTACTCACATTCCATTGGCCAGAACTAAGTCACATGACTTGACGTGTTAGCAAGGAATGTTGGGAAATGTAGTTCCAGGAAAAAAGAAAGGGATTGGATGAACACATAGTATTCATCTATCTATAGGTTGCTGTGAAGATGGAAATGATAGAAGTAAATCCTGTGACCTTTCTGGAACATAGTAGATGTTATATGAATAGTAGGCTTTAGTATCCCTGTTTTTACTGTTTGCCAACTTTCCCCAGTGTTTACGTCTGTGCAGATAAAGGCTGAGATAAATCAGGAGACTGAGAGAACAGAAGAAACAACTGTTGTGGACAGAAATGGACATGCAGGCTAGGTTTGGAGTGTAGGCGTAGGAGTAGGAGCAGGTAGTGAGTTCAGGGGGCTTATGGGGAACAGAATGCCCAGTGGTACTGAGCACAACCTCTGATTTTCCCACTAGCCCTGGCTCCCACCTGAGCCAGAGGGGTTTAGAAAGACCTGAGTTTCCTTGGAAACCATTTCTCTGGCCCTCTCGGCACGTCATCAGCCAAGTTGGTTGTAATCAAACCCCCACGGGGCAGAGAATGAGCTCTCAAACTGCTGTCCTGGGGTTCCATCCAAATTACTTGCATTTCCTATTTAAATTGGTAATTTCCCCACAAGTGCTCTCCCTGCCCATCCCAAGATTGTTGGGAAGGGGGAGCCCTAGGCATGCACTCAACACAGCCCAGGTCCTTGGGAGTGTCTCCAAGCAGTCTTGAGTCCTCTAACGAACCTGAGCCTCAGGAACAGCCACATCAGGCCAGGACCCTTATCCTCAGACCCCTCTGGCCCACACAGGCAATAGCCCGGACATTAGCACTGGAGGAGATGGACTTACATGGGCTACAGCAGATGACTCCATAATGATGGGCTCCACTATCCAAACTGGATTTCAGGGGTACTGACTGATTTACCTTCTGCGGGTACACACTTTGGGAAGGAAAGGGATAGGGGCTGGGCCAGAGCACCAGATAATCTTAAAGTACTCAGAGCCAAGCCCATAGAGCTAGGGGACAGCTGGAAGAGTCCCAGTGTTAAGCAGAGAGATTCCAGGAGGATCTGAGGCATCCATGTCCACCCCTTTGGTCACAAGCCAGCCTGGTTCCCAGTGGAACTACAGAAAGTGAGACTGGACCCTCATCTCCTTTCCTTCCAGAATAGGCAAAAGACCCATCATAAACAAGGACAAACACCTACAGTCACATGCGTAGATAGCCACATGCACATATATCTATACACATGCATGCATACATATTGGAGAGAGCTGTACATGTGTGTAGACAGACATATACCCATGTACATAGATGTCATGCATACTGATCCCCCTCACCAGGCACACCAGGCACGTTCACGTTTATGATGGACATAGGGTCAGGCTGTAGAACACAGTGCACAACCACACATGACAGCCTCAGCAAACATACACGCACGCTGACACAGTCCCTCCAGCCATCACAGCATGATCAATGATGGACACGTGTACTCGGATGCACATGAGACTGAGGAAAGGAGGTAGACCCTGCTTTACAAGTGGCTAAGCAGGGGACAGTTTGGATTCCAAATTACTAGGTAGATCCAAGGAGATGTGGCAAAGTGATTCTAATTCACAGCTGCACCTGAGAGTCTAATCTGAACATGAGTGCAAAGGTGGGATGGGGAGCATCTGCATGGGTAGGGTGGGGCCTTCCTGGGTGAAACAGGTTCCCAGACTGCCGGGAGGACTGCAGGGACAAGCAACCACTCCCAGGGAAGGCCTTACTCCCAAAGGTGAAGCTGGATATTAGGACTTTATCCCAGAGAATAGGTAAAAACCAGGAACCAGCCATCAGCCTGGGCATCTACAGTGAGGGGAGTAACTGGGCTTGGGGAGTTTGAGTGGCCAGGGTCCCCCAGCTCTCAGATCCTGTATCCAGGGAAGCATGGCTGGCACCAGGCCCACCCACTGCCATGTTGGGCTCCACACTCAGAGCCAGACCAGGTCAACATAAGCTCAGGGAGTTGGCAGGCAGGACCTGTGGGCTCTAATAGTATCATCTATAGCTGAGGAGACTAGGGGAAGACAGACCCCAACTTCTGAGCCAGCCAGACTCTAGACTATGCCATTCCCTTTGCTGCCAAGAAGACAACTGGAAGACTCGCCCTCCACCCCCAGAGCCTGCCCTCAGGGCGCTACCTCTACCCCAGCTCTAGGGATTGTGGTCAAGCATGCTCCCTGGTCTCCCCTCCCACTGCAAGGAACTGAGAGCTGAGCTGCACACCCAAGAAGGATGGAGAGCAGGGTTGGATTCAATGCCCAGAGTGGTTGTCCCACCATTTCTTCCCTAGCCCCAGCACTGAGAAGAATATTCTCAGCCAACCTGCTCCTTTCTAAACAGACAGGTGTGAGAGAAGCAATGAGAATTCCAGCAGGGAGGGTGCAACCAGCTGTCTACAGCTGGGACTCTTCACATCTTCTGGCAGAGTCTGCTGTGGGGAAGAGAGACAGGCATGTGAAATTTCCAAATACTCTGACTCTCTCTCTCTGCCTTTGTATATGCTACTGTTTAGAATATCCTCCCACCTGTCTCCTGGAAAACTCTTATTTAACCTTCAAAACCCTATTCAGGTCTCCCCTCTTCTATGAAATCTTTCCCTAGCACTCCCCCTGTCTGATGAACTATTCGTTCCCTCCTCTGGGCTACCATCTACTCATGGCAGTATGTCTGTCTTCCCCACCTGACCGTGAGCTCCTGGAGGGAAGGAGCTGGGTGGCACTTGTCTCTGGACGCCAGTACCACCTCACAGTCTGCCAGAACATGTCCAGGAGAAGCAGGGAAATACAGCAGTTGAGACAGTGAGCTCTGGAATAGAACCAAACCCGAGTCCCAACTCTACTGTGGGCCCCAGGCAAGTTGTTTCAACTCTCCAAGCCTCCGTGGGCGCCAATGTGAAATAGGAAGAATAAAAATAATCACTATCTCGGGGCGCCTAGGTGGCTCAGTTGGTTAAGTGCCCGACTTCAGCTTGGGTCATGATCTCACAGTTTGTGAGTTCGAGCCCTGCATTGGGCTCTGTGTTAACAGCTCAGAGCCTGGAGCCCACTTCAGATTCTGTGTCTCCTTCTCTCTCTCTGCCCCTCCCATGCTCTCTCTCTCTCTCTCAAAAATAAATAAACATTAAAAAAATTAAATAATAATCACTATCTCATGGATCATGAGAAATAAAAGATATAATGAAAATAAAGAGGTTAGCCCAGAACTGAGCACATTAATCACCTTTGTGATGGCCCCATGACTTTGCTGAAAAGTCCTAATGACCACCCCCCACAGTCCTTTCCCCAAGAAATCACACCAACAAATGAATACACTGAAGTGTGGTGAGTTCCAGCCCAGAGAAGGAAACGCTTACTTTAGACATTACGTGTTCTAGTGGTTACGTTCATTGGCTTGGGGGTTAGAAAATCCCAAGTTCAAATCCTGACTCAGACAGTCACTAGCTATGTGAACTCAGGGAAGTTATTAAAACACTCTGAAACTCTGAGAGATCATGGGAAAATAACACTACAAATAATAATATACATGTACAAATAATTCAACATAAAACTTATTAGAGGGTAAGCAAGGAAGATTCCCAGAGAAGGCAACACCAGGCCTTGACAAATGAATAGGACTTTTTCCAGGGAGAGAGGGGAAGCCAGGCTATTTCCAGCAGAAGGAATATCAGGTTAAAAGGCTGGTGAATCCAAAGGACAAAGGGAAGTGCTGCGATTCTGGATCGCACTGTGTGAAGGGGAGGAGTCAGAAGAGGACGTAGAAAGAAAGGCAAAGGCCAACTTGGGACAGATCTGGAATGTTACACTAAGTGGTTCCTGGCACACACTTCTGATGGCAACAGTCCCTTTTCTAGAATGTGCCTGGCACCTATTCTAGAGGCTCAATAAATACTTGTGGGAAAAACAAAGGAATAAGTTAGTGGCCCCGAGAGCCCAAGCCTTTCTCTGTTGGAATTCCAATTCTGCCATGAATTAGCTGCCAGGCCCAGGGCATGTCATGTAATCTCTCCGAGCCCTGTTTCTTCATCTGAACTTAGAAAGGGGCTGCACATTGGGGCGCCTGGGTGGCGCAGTCGGTTAAGCGTCCGACTTCAGCCAGGTCACGATCTCGCGGTCTGTGAGTTCGAGCCCCGCGTCAGGCTCTGGGCTGATGGCTCGGAGCCTGGAGCCTGTTTCCGATTCTGTGTCTCCCTCTCTCTGCCCCTCCCCCGTTCATGCTCTGTCTCTCTCTGTCCCAAAAATAAATAAACGTTGAAAAAATAAAATAAAATAAAATAAAAAAAAGAAAGGGGCTGCACAGAGTCACCATGACTTCTCGGCGGGGGGGTGCCTGAGGGGTGAGTGAGAACATGCCACGGGGGCTTCCTACTATCTCTGACAGTAACCCTTTCTGAAAGCCACAACATACTCCATCACAAACATCTCCACACCAAACCTGGTTCTAGATACATCACCTCATTTGGTCTTCTGAACGTCCCCATTAGTAAGACTTTATTATTTCATTTTACAGATAATACGCTCAAAGAGGCCAAGTGACATGCCCAGGGTGCCGAAGTCCCATAGCTAGAGTCTGATCCAAACCCTAGTTTTCTTCACTCCAAAGGCCTACCACCACTCTGAGGATTGTTTTAAAGCAATAAAAGCTCAGGGAGCACCTGGGTGGCTCAGTTGGTTAGGCGTATGACTCTTCGTTTCAGCTCAGATCATGATCTCATGAGATGGAGCCCCACATCGAGCTCTGCGTTGACAGCACGGAGTCTGCTTGGGATTGTCTCTTTCTCTCTCTCCCTCAAAATAAATACACTTTTTAAAAAAGCATTAGAAACTCTTTCTTTCTTAATGAAACATGACATTAGTGTGATTGTTATAAAACAATTACAAGCAGAGCCTCTCCTGTGGAAACAGGAGCAGAGTAAGGAGCTTCCCCTGCTCACTCCTCCGTGCCCGCACTCACCCACCCTGCCACTCACCTCCCCCATTCCTGGGCTCCAAGGAGCACCGGGCCCACTGCCCTTCACTCCCTCCCACTCAAGCCCCATGGCCAAGAAACTTGCACAAACAGTCCACCAATGGGCCTGACATCAGAAGAACAACTCCTGTGCTCTGCAGCTCAGAATAAAAATGTATTCCTTCTGATCCCTTTCCAGTCTCCCAATAAGCCTGGCTTGCCATGTCTTAATATTCTTCCTGCTAAGGTGCCTGAAGGTCCCTCAGATGTCTGGTTCCAGCCTGCTAGTCTTTGAACTTGAGACATTCTAAGCACCCAGTAGTTGACTTAATAATTCGGGAGACTTGAAAGGCAGTCCAGGCAGCGGTCAGCCAGCTCTCTTCCGAAGAAAATCTGGATGGGCTGGATGTCTCCCTAAGGGCTCCTCTCCAGGGACAGTTGCTTGAATCAAAGACTTAGGGATCATGGCAAATTCATTTGCAGACACAACAGGACCGTGTTAGCAGGTTGTCCTGGGGATGGGGGAGGGGGCAGCTCACCTATGTCTCTCTCAGAGGCTGTGCCTTTGGACATGTAATAATCATTTCTGCTTGGCTTAGCATCATCAGAGCCTGGAATTGGGTTCTATCTCAAGGCCCCATGGCCTCGAAACCATGTCAGAGACAGGCCAACTCCTCAGCCCTCTGGCTGAGGACAAACCACTGCATTTGAGCTTCAGTGAGTCCCTACTGCCCCCATGGCCTTGCTGTGACCCCAATTCCCTTCCTGAAAAGATGGAGGTGCCATGGGAGGGTGGTGCTTACCTTCCCTCTTCTCCACAATTCCACACATCCTCCACCCCATCTCAGAGAGAGAAGAGTCCCTCCTTCTGTCCAATAACAACCTGGCCATTAAGTTTCCACCTCCACACACCTTCCCTGCACCCAAATCCTCTCCTTGCCCTCCAGCAACAAACAGGCTCAAGATCCGCCCTCCCCTCCTGCCCCATGCCAAAGGTGACCTTCCCAGGGTGGCCCTAGCTCTGGATCAGGCAGATCTGGATTCAAGGTCAGGCTCTATCACTTACCAGCTGCATGACCTTGAGCCAACTGTTCCATCTCTGCATCTCAGTTTCCACATCTGTAAAGTGGAAATACCAGCTCTTATCTCAGAGCAAGGATGGCTATGAAATGAGATAGTGGTGCTTGGAAGGGCTTAGCCTGATGCCTGTCTTCTCAAGAAACCTGTGAGAAATGCAGAGTCCCAGGCCCCCTTGAGGTACGCTAAATGGGAATCTGCATTAATACCTTTAACTCAAGTGTTTCTTCTGTATAGGCAGAGCCACAACACCATCTGAACCTCCAGATTCTATCTCATCTTCCTTCAGGAGAGAAATAATTTGACACTAATGCAGGGGGAGGCCCTCTGCATCTCTCCTTTCCTTCCTCTCGCCTTCTCCTGGAGCCCAACATCCACAAGGTGACCTCTGGTGTCCTCCCCAGTCGTAACTCACTCCATCTGCAGAGCCAGTTCCCTCCACTAGTTCTGTCCAGCAATGGGCACAGCTGGTGCAGAATTCTTTTGAATGGCATGTTGCAGGTTTATTGGAAAGGAAGTATGCAAAATACCTAAAGGAATACCTGATATGTGGAAGATACCTAATAAGGGGTAGGTGCTATTATTATGGAGCTGTGTGGCCTTGACATCCCTTAGCACAATGGAGCCTCAGTTTTATCACCAGCACCCAACACACAGCACTAACGTAACAGTACTAAGTAACAGAGAGTGGGTCTTACGGTGTGAGTTTAATCTGACTCTCAACTCAGATGTGAGATTCTCAACTCAGGAGAGATGACTCAATCTAGGATCAGCCAATGAAGAGGGGAGAATACAGATGGAGATGAGCCCAGGTACAAGAGCTGGTAGACCCAGAGCACGTGTGAGGAATAAGGAGGAGACCAGCCTGGAAAGAACAGGAGACATGCAGAGGAGAATTGGATTACACGGACAGAAGGACAGTGATGGCCAGCAGAGGATGTGGAAGGTCAAACTATGAAGTTTGGGTTTATGCTGAAGGCACTAGGGAGCCATGGAGGATTTCGGATCGGGAAGTAGAGTGGCACATTGTGCAGAGGGAGACTGATCTAGGACAGGCCGTAGTGCTAAAAGAGGGGAAATGGATTTAAGAGATAATGCCAGGGTAGAATGTAGAGGATTTGTTGGCCCATCGGATGTGAGGAGGAGGAAGATGGAGAATCAGTCTGGCAACAATACTGATGACATCAGTGACAGGCGGGGCAGCGGGCAGACATGGGTCTGTTTCCAAGGGGAAAGTGGTGGGCTTTGTTTCAGGACTCCATCCCTCCATCCAGTCAGAAAGCTCAACACTGCCTGGGGTTCTGAGCATATCACAGTGCACCAAACAGTTCCCGCCCTCACAGGAGCTACAGCCCAGTGATAGGATGACTCTGAAGTGCCTAGAGGACCCCCAGCTGGAGATGTCCAGGGGGCAATTCAGACATGTGTGAGGGATGGAGGTTTTGGTACCATTCTCCCAACTTCGCTGGATGTACATTGTGGAAAGCATCAAGAGCTGGAGAAGTCATTGGAGCTTTCTTCAAGGCCCAGACTTCAACCCGGCATTTCTCATGGTACCCAGCCAAAGCTGGGTACCCGCCTCCAGCTGCCCTCTGCAGGGCCCTCTCCAAGGTAAGCACAGCAGAGGCAGCCCCCTTGGAGGTGTGTAGCTGGCCCAGCAGTCAGGGACTCTGGCCTCTTCATTACTGGCTGGTGGGGAGCCTAATGATTGCAGTCATCTGATTAGCGATCCATGCTTTCATGAGCTGAGCAGAGACACGGGCCAAAGAATCTGGACCCATCAGAGTAGCCTTGGCTACATTGTGATGTGAGTGAGGTTTTTCCATCAGCACTGCCTCACCTTCACCCCCAACACTTCCTTCCTTCCACTGTACATTCTGTGCCCTGCACTTCTCCAGAACTCCCAGTGTGCTAACTGATCTTCCACTCCCTTCACCCACCTAAACTCAGACTCTTATTTCCCCTCTACACTTGTTCTAGCCCCAGCCTTCCAACCCCCTACATTCACCACACACCCTCCTGGCCCCTCTATGCTCAGTTAAGAAAAAAAACTCCACAGTTAATTAAATACTGATTACTTAGCATACGGATGTATCATTTAGAGATAAATTACTTGAATGATACTATGGGATTATATTTTTGTGTGCTCTAATTGTGTGGGTACAGATTACAATTCACTGTAGCTTTCCTGTGGTCAATGAGTAATGGATATTTATTTGTTTTTTAATGCTTATTTATTTTTTTATGTTTATTTATTTTTGAGAGAGAGAGACCAAGCAAGGGAGAGGCAGAGAGAGGGAGACACAGAATCCAAAGCAGACTCCAGGCTCCAAGCTGTCAGCACAGAGCCCGACATGGGGCTCGAACCCACAAACTGTCAGATCATGACCTGAACCAAAGTCAAACATTCAACCCACTGAGCCACTCAGGCATCCCCAGTAATGGATATTTATATCTTTTTTATGGAATCCAGAGGTTAATATAACCAGTGTAAGTGATATAGAAGTTTAAGGCCCTATCTCTCTTTTTCTAACATAGGATAGTTAGAATGACAATCTCCTGGCATTCATTCCTTGGGCAGAAAGCAGCCCCTTGGTAACATAGCGCTCCAGTGTAAAAAGACGGTCTTCTCTGTTGCCATCTGCTCTATGATGCAGTTTCCAGGAATACACCATGGCGGGGGGGACTCCCTTTCCTTCAAAACCTACTCCTCCGGTGATTCTGTCAGCCCGGATCAGAAGCCTTAAAAATATACATTTTTCTTTGACGCTGTAATTCTACTTCCAGAAACTTATTCTAAGGAAGACGTATGTGCAAGGACGTTTGTGGAACACTGTTTAAAATAGCTCCACATAAAAATGGAAAGAACCTAGATGTAATATACACGCAGTGGGATGCTAGGGGAGTTATTTACTTAATGTCTCTCAGCCCGAATCACCCTTCCATATTCAGCTCTGTTGCTGGTATGGGGACTCAGTGCACTTCATCTCCCAGACCCCGGGACCGGCTGGCTTCCAGTTAGGTTCCAGCAATGGGAGGCCCTTGGCAAGATTGGAAGGCAAGGCTAGGGGAGAAGGGACTGAGTTCCTGTTTCTTCCTTTCCTTCCAGCCTCACCCCAGCAGCAACGGATGGCTCCAGCCTCCTTCATTTCTGCACTCCCAGACCCAGCCTTCTCAGGCTCCTCCAAGATACCAGCATCTGGTGGCATCCTGTCTTCCAAGGTCTGAGAGCCCAAGAACCCTGCTCTGAGCTCCTAGGTTCTAGTTTCCCCACATCTTTTCTTTCATTCCTCTAGCCCTACGGGTGGCACCTCCTTCCTGCAGTTATTATTTCTGTGTCCTCTTCTTGCACTATCAGCTCCCCAGCATGTATGTAGCCAATTGCCTCTATTAGATTCCCTCTGTGTGAAATACTTTGTGTGGTGTCTGATTTCCTAACTGGATCCTGGCTAATATCGTGTCCTTTCACACTCATCAGATGGAAAATAAAATTAGAAATGTGATGATACCAAGGGTTAGTTAAGATGTAAAGGACAGGAAAGTTTATACAATTGCTGATCGATTGTAACTTTATACACTAGTCCCCTCCACCAACACCCCCGTCCATCCATGGTTTCTCTTTCCACGGTTTCAGTTATCTGCGGTCAACTGGTGCCTGGAAGCAGATGATCCTCCTTCGGATATATTGTCAGAAAGCCAATAGTTGCCTAATACTAAGTCACAATGCCTACATCATTCACCCTCACTTCATCTTATTACATAGGCATTTTATCATCTCACATCAACACAAGAAGGATAACTACAGTACAATAGGATATTTTGAGAGAGAGACCACATTCACATAAATTTCATTACAGTATATTGTCATAACTGTTCTATTACTATTAGTTATGGTCGTTAATCTCTTACTGTGTCTAATTCATAAATTAAATTTTATCATGGGTATGTAGGTATGTATAGGAAACAACATACCATGTGTAGGGCTTGATACTATGTGTGGTTTCAGGCATCCACTGGGGGTCTTAGAACATATCCACATAAATAAGGGGAACTACCGGGTGACCATTTCAGAGAGCAATTTGGCAGGCAGTATCTAGTAAAGCTAAAGATATGTACACCCTTCAACCCTGAAATTCTGACCCTGGGTATGAACTCCAAAGACATTCTTACAGGTTACACAAGAAGATAGCATCATTCCTTAGTTTTACTATCAATAGGAAATGGGTGACTCAACTGTGGTATACTCATATAATGGAATCCTAGACAGCAGTTAAAAATGAACAAACTAAAGTTGCATACAGCAATATGAATAAAACTTAGAAACATCATTTTAAGAGAAGAAAACAACCTAAAATGGATGTGTACAGTAAGATATCATTATATTTATAAAATTTTAAGGCCTACAAAGCAATGCAAAACATTGTTGATGGGTATGCTTGATATAGTAATGGGTATATACTAATGCATGGAAAATGAGCAGTACTAACTATAGAATAATGGTCATTCCAGAGGGCAAGAAAGCAAATGGGATCAGGAAAAAGAACACAGAGGCCTTTGGGCTTATTTCTTAAGCCATGGTGGTAGGTACCATTAAAATGGGATTGTAGAGGCACCTGGGTGGCTCAGTCAGTTGGGCATCCAACTCTTGATATTGACTCATTTCATGATCTCCTGGTGGTAGGATCAAGTCCCACATCAGGTTCTGTGTGGGGAGCCTGCTTGGGATCCTCTCTCTCCCTCTCTCCCTCTGCCTCTCTCACTCTCTCTCTCTCTCCCTCAAAATAAATAAATAAACAAAAAATAAAAATAAAAAAATTAAAATGAGAATTGTGGAAGACAGAGACTTAAAGAGGGTGATAGTCGGTGTCTAGGAGCAGAGAGGAAGTGGGGGCCAGGAGGCATACCAGGCATCAAAATCCATTAAAACAATTACATAAAAATATGATTGGGGCACCTGCCTGGCTCAGTCTGTAGAGCATGCAACTCTTGATCTTGGGGTCTTGAGTTCAAACCCCACATTGGGTGTGGAGCCTACTTAAAAAATTGTTTTTAATTAAAAAAATTTAAATGATTTCTTGATATAAAGAGATGTTAAAAACATATTAGTAAAAATTAAGTGTACAAAACAGTATAATCTCATCAACCCCGTTTTATAAGGTATAATATATAGGTGTGAAGGGGAGAGAATTGGAAAAGAATATAGCAAAATGGCACTACTGCTTAGGGTAGGAGGATGATAAATGCCTTTTATGTGCTTCTTCACATTTATCATATTATCTTTTTGTTTCTGAAACAAATACAAACTTCTTATATAAGATACTCTTTTTTTATTTTTTTTATTTTTTTAAAGTTTCTTTATTTCTGAGAGAGAGAGAGAGAGAGAGAGAGAGAGAGAGAGAGCATGAGTGGGGGAGGAACAGAGAGAGGGAGACACAGAATCCAAAGCAGGCTCCAGGCTCCGAGCTGTCAGCACAGAGGCCGATGCGGGTCTCAAACTCGCGAACTGCAAGATCATGACCTGAACCGAAGTTGGATGCTTAACCGGCTGAGCCACCCAGGTGCCCCTTATATAAGAAATTCTTAACGAATGTCAATACTACCCAAAGCTATCTGTACATTCAATGCAATCCCAATCAAAATTGCACCAGCATTCTTCTCAAAGCTAGAACAAGCAATCCTAAAATTTGTATGGAACCACAAAAGACCCCAAAGAGCCAAAGTAATTTTGAAGAAGAAGACCTAAGCAGGGGCATCACAATCCCAGACTTTAGCCTCTACTACAAAGCTGTAATCAACGAGACAGCACGGTATTGGCACAAAAACAGACACATAGGCCAATGGAATAGAATAGAAACTCCAGAATTAGACCCATAAAATATGGCCAACTAATCTTTGACAAAGCAGGAAAGAATATCCAATGGAAAAAAGACAGTCTCTTTAACAAATGGTGTTGGGAGAACTGGACAGCAACATGCAGAAGATTGAAACTAGCCCACTTTCTTACACCATTCACAAAAATAAACTCAAAATGGATAAAGGACCTGAATGTGAGACAGGAAACCATCAGAATCCTAGAGGAGAAAGCAGGAAAACCCCTCTGACCTCAGCCGCAGCAATTTCTTACTGGACACATCCCCAAAGGCAAGGCAATTAAAAGCAAAAATGAACTATTGGGACCTCATGAAGAAAAAAAGCTTCTGCACTGCAAAGGAAACAATCAACAAAACTAAAAGGCAACCAATGGAATGGGAAAAGATATTTGCAAATGACATATCAGACAAAGGGCTAGTACCCAAAATCTATAAAGAACTCACCAAACTCCACACCTGAAAAACAAATAACCCAGTGAAGAAATGGGCAGAAAACATGAATAGACACTTCTCTAAAGAAGACATCCAGATGGCCAACAGGCACATGAAAAGATGCTCAATGTCGCCCCTCATCAGGGAAATACAAATTAAAACCACACTCAGATACCACCTCATGCCAGTCAGAGTGGCTAAAATGAACAAATCAAGAGACTATAGATGCTGGTGAGGATGTGGAGAAACAGGAACCCTCTTGTACGGTTGGTGGGAATGCAAACTGGTGCAGCCGCTCTGGAAAACAGTGTGGAGGTTCCTCAAAAAATTAAAAATAGATCTACCCTATGACCCAGCAATAGCACTGCTAGGAATTTACCCAAGGGATACAGGAGTGCTGATGCATAGGGGCAATTGTACCCCCATGTTTATAGCAGCAATTTCAACAATAGCCAAATTATGGTAAGAGCCTAAATGTCCATCAACTGATGAATGGATAAAGAAATTGTGGTTTATATACACAATGGAATACTATGTGGCAATGAGAAAGAATGAAATATCGCCTTTTGTAGCAACGTGGATGGAACTGGAGAGTGTTAGGCTAAGTGAAATAAGTCATACAGAGAAAGACAGATACCGTATGTTTTCACTCTTATGTGGATCCTGAGAAACTTAACAGAAGACTATGGGGGAGGGGAAGGAAAAAAAAAAAAAGGTTAGAGAGGGAGGGAGCCAAAACATAAGAGACTCTTAAAACCTGAGAACAAACTGAGGGTTGATGGGGGGTGGGAGGGCGGGGACGGTTGGTGACGGGTAATGAGGAGGGCACCTGTTGGGATGAGCACTGGGTGTTGTATGGAAACCAATTTGACAATAAATTTCATATAAAAAAAAAAGAAAAAGAAATTCTTAACAGTTTTTCTAAAACATCCTCCTAAAGAAAACCCTTCCTTATCCCCTGCCGTGATCTCAACATGCCATTGTGGGGTTTCCCAAAGTGTGGAATGTTAGATGATTTGGGGTGGCCTTGTGCAGATTAAGCATTTCTTATATTCATAGATATGTTAATCTTAACATATGTTACAAAAATAGTTTCAATAAATGGCACTGACACAACTGGACGTTGATGTACAAAAAAAAAAAAAAAATGAATCTAGACACAGACCTATACCCTTCCCCAAAATTAACTAAAAATGGATCACGGACCCAAATGTGAAATGTGAAACTATAAAACTCCTAGAAGATAAGGTAGGAGAAAAATAAGTTAGCACTTCAAACCCATGATTCAGTTGATACTCAAATTTTTTTAAATGAGATTCCTGCAGTGCAGGGGAGAGGAATTATCTTTTCAGTAAATAGTTCTGGGTCTGCAAGAAATCTATATGAAGGAAATGTCATTTAGACCCCTAATTCCCTATACACAGGTAGAGAATCAGTTCCAGGTATCCTATATTAAAGACAAAGCAACAAAGTTTCTAGATGGCCAACACAACAGGATCTCTTCATGACTTTGGAGTTAAAATATTTCTTAAACAGAACAAAACATTACCAATCAAATAAAAAAAATGATTGAAAAAGCAGATTATTTTAAAATTAGGAACTTCTGTTTATCAAAGGACACCATTGGGAGAATAATTTTTAAAAAACAGAATTGAAGATGGTTGCAATATTTATACTCAAAAATAGATTCATTTTCAGAATATATAAGCCCTGTGAATCATAAAAAGATAGACACAAGGGCGCCTGGATAGCTCAGCTGGTTAAGAGGCCAACTCTCAATTTAGGCTCAAGTCATGGTCTCACAGTTCATGGATTCAAGTCCCACGTCAGGCTCTGCGTTGACATTGCATTCTGTCTCCCTCTCTCTGTTTCTCCCCTGCTCACTATCTCTCTCTCAAAATAAAAAATAAAAGATTTTTAATTAAAAAAAAAAAAGACCACACAACTGAAAACTGAGCCAAAGACTTGAACGGGCACTTCACAAAAGAAGATGCCAAACTACCTCACAAACATATGACAGAGGAATGCTTGTGGAGAACGGGCAGTTCTGTCCTCCTCAATCTCAGAGGTGATCAGATGGGTCCATGTACTCTTAGATTTTCAATCCATGGAGCTGTACATTCCATGTACACACATTTTGTGTACTTTTCTGTACCTACACTATCCTTCAGCAAAAATATTGTTTAAAAAAAGAAATTTGGGGGGCGCCTGGGTGGCTCAGTTGGTTAAGTGTCCGACTTCGGCTCAGGTCATGATCTCATGGTTTGTGGGTTCGAGCCCCACATCGGGCTCTGTGCTGACAGCTCAGAGCCTGGAGCCTGCTTTGGATTCTGTGTCTCCCTCTCTCTCTGCCCCTCCCCCACTCATGCTCTGTCTCTCTCTGTCTCTCAAAAATAAATAAACATTAAAAAATTTTAAAAATAAAAAATAAAATAAAATAAAGAAGTTTGGGTAAAGAAATAAATAGCACTTTGGGGCTTTTGCTGACCTAAAGACAACTTAGCAACATAACAATGCACTGCATTACTTTCAAAAAGAAACAACAGAAAGACAGACCAAAAATAAGTAGAAAGGATTTCCTTTGAGGGGAAGAGTGAGAATAAGAGGGAGGGAATATGAATAAATACCAGACTTCTCTCCATCTATCTTTTTTTGTTATCAATCTTAATTCGCAAGCATGTGAATAATCAATACAATTTTTTTTAAGTAGGCTCCATACCCAATGCAGGGCTTGAATTCACGACCCAGAGATCAAGACCTGAGATCAAGAGCCAGATGCTCCCCTCACCAAGCCACCCAGCTGCCCCAATAATCAATACAATTTTAAAATAAATTATTTTTAAGAAACAATCAATTTTAAATTAAGTTCATAATCAAGGTATTACATACATACAGCAAAAATTATGACAGCATTAACATGAATGGCTAAAGTCATGCAGTAGGAAAGATTTCCAGGTGATTGGGCATGCTGTCACTGCCCATGTCACAGCCATGGCAGACCTTGCTAATCTACCTAGGTCTTTCCCACTGAGCCTAGATTGCACCTCAGAATCCAAATCAACATAGGACTCTACACAGCAGTGACACAAGAGCTGAAATATGCTTGCCATCCCTATCTGATGATATCAGGTCTCAAAGAAGTAGGTCAAAGCAGTCATAAAGGGGCACCTGGGTGGCTCAGTCGGTTAAGCGTCCGACTTCGGCTCAGGTCACGATCTCAACGGTCCGTGGGTTCGAGCCCCGCGTCGGGCTCTGGGCTGATGATGGCCCAGAGCCTGGAGCCTGCTTCCGATTCTGTGTCTCCCTCTCTCTCTGACCCTCCCCCGTTCATTCTCTGTCTCTGTCTCAAAAATAAATAAATGTTAAAAAAAAAATTTAAAAAAAAAAAAGCAGGCATAAATCCACCTAGGTCTCCTGATCCTTCATGTCACTAATGTGAAAGCTGAGCATGAGACAGAAGGAGTGGCTTTCCCAAGGACACACCAGGAATTTCATTTTCCCTCTGCTACGCCATCACCCCAGCCTTAGCATTTCAGTCTAAAGAATGGAGCCCCCTGTGCTTCTGTCATCATGTTCAGCTGAGTAGAGAAGGCAGACAGAAGCAGTCAGCTGTGACAAGCTCTTCAAGAACTCCCAGGTAAGAATATCACAGCTCACCCTTGCATCAAGCCTTTTCCTGAATCCAGAGTTTTTCCCTTCCCTGAACAACCAGGCCACTTTCTTCCCTAACCACCACCACCACAGAGATGTCTTGTTGAATCACAGTGGTGATCTTGCTATTTCTCCGCTCAGAAATTTACCATGGCTCCCTATGTCTTCAGTCCCAACCCTTAACCTGCTATTCTAAATAGTTTGTGATGAGACCCCAAACTGACACTCTTTGTTAATATCAGCTTACTGCCCCTATGACCTCCAGCTTCATCTACCTCCAGATCTGTGTTCATGCTGTTCCAACTGCCTTGTCCTTTCAGTGAGTCCCAGAGAGTGAAACAGGGATGCTTTAAAGTTGTGCTTCCATGCCCTGGGATGAAGCTGACCCATGGAGTGTGGCCAACAGTCTCCAGCTGAAAGGAAAAAGGGTTCCTGGGACTGAAGCCAGGTCAAACAGTGGAAACTTTCTCTTGATCATTCTCAACCTCCTTTAGATAAAGGACCCTTTGAAAATCTGATTAAAACTATGGACCCCATCCCTAGTCAAATACACCAAACACAACATTTTTCATTTAATATCAAAGGGCAGGGAGAAGAGACCCCAGCTTAAGAATCATGCCCCATGATGCTATGATAGCAGTCAGTCACCGTTTCTTTTGTGTTTATTATGTGTCAGGAATGTCCTAAGCACTACAGGAATTACCTTATTTAATACCCTCAATACCACCATGATTAATGCCAACTTTGCAGACAAAGAATGAAGGCACCGAGAGATGGTAGGCACAGAACCAGAATTCAAATCCAAGTCTTTCTGACCCCACAGACTTCTTAAACGACTCACCAAAGTTTTTGATTCCGCACCAACTATGTCAGAATTTCCTGGGCCTATCGTTTAAAAGTGCAGGTCACCAACCCCATGTCAAGTCTAATGAATCAGAACCTCAGGAGATTCTGCATTATTTAACAAGAACCCCCCAGTTGATTCCCAGTACCCTAAGACTGGAAGTTGCCACATACACTGGACTGTCTGCCCCAATAAGTGGTGGCTGAGTGGTCCAGCTATTATGAGTGTGTAACAAATTACCCCAAAACTTAATGACATAAAGCAACCACCAGGTTATCTTGCTCCCACATTTGTGGGTCAGGAATTCAGGAGAAGCATCACTTCTGCCGGACTTTATTGGTCAAAGCAGTCCCAAGCTGGCCCAGATTCAAGAGGAAAGGAATTAGACTCCACCTGTTGATGGGCATGACAAGGTCCCATTGTACGCAAGCACATGCAATGGGTGCTGGTGTTGCGGCCATCTTTGAAAAGGGCAATCTGCCACTCGAAACCTCTGCTCACCTGCAAAATCGCATCAGATCGACCAGGCTGCTTCCGTGCACAGCCTAGAGAGAACAATGCTTAACATTCATCAAAGTCACTTTTTTAACAGGCTTTCCCAGGCTTCATGGTTCACCCTTTCTGCTTCAGGAAGAGCCACAGTAGCTGCACCACACACCTCAAAGGCCACTCTCAGGAAGTGCCTTCTGTGACAATGCTTTCCCAGCAGCTCATGATCTCACAGACTAATACAAAAATATGTGTTCACCCAGCTTTCTTCTGCACTCAGGTGGCCTCACCTAGGACAGAGGGTTAAGTCTAATGGGAGACCCAGAATCAAAATGAAGAAGGTTCAACAAGACATCATGGGTAGAGAATGTAAATTGGTAAAAAAAAAAAAAAATTTTTAAATAAACCTTTTCAAAGGGCAGCTTGGCCACATGTATCAAAATGTAATATGTGCATATTCTTTGACCCAGCATGTCCACTTCTAGAATTTAGCCCAAGGAGGTAGCGGCCCAAATGTGAGAAGACATTTGCATAAGCAGGAACACACAGTGTTGTTTATGATGGCAAAAAATTGGAAGCAACCTTTCCACCATAGGTTGATGATATCAGGCAAATAAATTGTAGTCCATTAATACTAATTTTCAAAGAATGATGTAGATCTATATAGACTGATATGGAAAAATCTCCAAAACATATGGTTAAGTGGGGGGGGGGGAGGATTATTCGAACAGTACATATCATAAATCACATTTCTATAAAACTCTTTGTATGCTTCAACCCAAAGAGAGATGGCTGGAAGAAGGCCCCCTGGGTGATAGCATTTGGTGCGAATTTTGCTTTCTTCTATTTTCATTTTACAAGACAAGGACACTGTGGCACATAAAGCTCAAAGAGTTTCCCCACCATCACACGGCCAGTGAATGGCAAAGATGGGAGCCAAACCCAGGCAGTCAGTCTCCAGAGTCCATGCTCCTACCCGTGAGGCTATCCTGCCACTCTGCAGCAATTTGATATAGCATTTTTACCAAAACAATAAAGCTCTTTTTTTTTTTTAAGTCACCAAATTAGCCTTAGGAAGCTTTAAGTTTCCAGAAGGAGCCACCATGGGTCCCTACAGAGGATTCTCCTACCCTTTCAACACAGCTAAGTGTGCAGACAGAATTCCTCCTGGGAGAGGTCCAAGGGTTGACAAGGTCTGTGCCAGGAAGCCCCCCTGGTGCAAACGGGATGTTAAGGAGACCCAGTGGGAGGTTTCCCCCCTTGGGTGGGGATGTGGCAGTCCTTCAGGTCTGTGAGAGACCAAAGGTCAAGAAAGAGACCCCCTAGAGCCTGCAGACCCAAGCCACAGCTCCTGCCCACCCCCCTGCAAGGCCAGAAAAAAGTTATTATGATAAATATCTGCTTCAAATGAGACCTTGATGGCTAGAGAGTGAGATCACCAGATAGGTGACATCAGAGGAACTCTTCGTATCCTTGGACTCAGGCAGGCCCAGCAGGAGCTGCCGCGTGAAGGACGAAAGGAGTCTCTAGGGGAAACTCATCCCAAGGGAAGGGAGAACTGAGGCCCAGAGCTTGCGCCAAAGATGAGGATGGGGACGATTCTGAGCACAGCTCTACTGTGTGCCCCAGAGCAGCCCCAGTGCCCTTGTGCTTAAGACCCGGTACAGGTGGCCCCATAAACACAAGCTGAAGTCTGAGGAGCTGTTTCTCTCCTATACCCCAGGGTCCCTTCAAGCAGCAGAGTCAGCAGCCACCCCTCAGGGCCCTTGGTACACACAGTGACACAGGAGTTGTGGCCACCTTCAGCCTAAGGGACACAGCTGACCCTTTGTGCTTCAGTAGGACTGGAGGAAAGTGGTGGATGCTTGTGGTTGCCAAAGGCACATGAGGCGTCCTGAGGATCCCAAACAACGTGGGAAGGGATTTGCGGTATCAGGAGTTGGCCAGACCAGTGAGGACTTGGTTAGCCCCAGGGAGAGTATGTAGTATGAGAAGCAGAGGGTCAAGTGCAAAACCTCAGTCAGACAGGAGAGAGACTAGATGTACGATCCTGTGTCCTAGGCCTGCCCTGATGAGGAGGGGGATCTGCTTCCCCCCACTTGGTTGTCCCTTTACCATCCTCCACCCTTCCTCTTTCTCCACTCTTTTTTTTTTTAATTTTTTTAATGTTTATTTATTTTTGAGAGAGAGACAGAGTGCAAGTAGGGGAGGAGCAGAGAGAGAGAGGGAGACCCAGAATCCAAAGAAGGCTCCAGGCTCCGAGCTGTCAGCATAGAGCCTGTCGCGGGGCTCAAACTCACGAACCTCGAGATCATGACGTGAGCCGATGTCGGACACTTAACCAACTGAGCCACCCAGGCGTCCCCCTCCTTCTCCACTCTTAACCCCTCTCCCCAGGTCACTTTCAATGCCCCCCACATGGTTTCAGAGCCTGGGTCTGTGTCTTCCTTCCATCAGGAGTCCGGAAGACTCAGATGGAGCTGCCAAGCTGGAGGCAGAAGAGATCTGAGTCTGGAAACTTTCCTTTTAAAGCAGAGCAAGAAACAAATGGTTCTCCAATCCACCAGGATCGCCTTGGGTTGGAAATTTAAAATGCATTAAGGTTGAGAGTCCCATAAACATGTCATAACACGCTCTGCAAGCTGCTGCCTCTGTGACTCGTGGGCACGGGAGCCCCGGAGGGCACAGGCAGGCATATTTGCCACATGCAGATGGCCACACACATCCATACGTGCCCATCCCTGGAACACACTCCCTCCACACCTGTGCATGTATGTGCATGCACTCTCTCCACGGACAGACACACGCAGCTCTGTGCACACGGTCCCCCAAACGATGTCCGTACAAAGCCCCTGCACACACACTCACCCCTCACATAGGAAGAGATGTGTAACTACACTCAGCCCTACCCGTGTGCATAAATATACATACCTGCTGCACTCACACACGCACACAGGTTTACACACATAGTCACTCCACAGACATGCACACACCTTCACCATGCACATGCACACACATGCGTACACACATACCTCCACATTTATACACATCTCACAGAGATAAGTGCAGACCCCAGGTTCACCCTGGGTGGGAGGCAGACATTCTCCCTCCCCACGCACAGACACACACAGATGTACACACTCACACACACTGATGCCACCCACATCTACACGGATGTGTGGGCACGTTCAAATGCACTCATCCAAAATATAGACATTCATACGCATACACGCTCATCCCACACCAAATGTATGCATTTACTTTACCCAAAGCAAAGATGTGCACAAACATGAACGCACACCCACCCGCAGGGAGTGTGTATACATATGCAGCCCACAGAGACGCATAATCAAATAAACATTTAGCATTCCTACAAACTTCAACAACCATCTGGGTGACCATCCAACAGCCTGGACTCTGGAGTGTTTTAAGCTTCTCTTCTCTGAAAACGCCACCATTTGCCAGTGGCTCAACCAAAAACCTGAACATCACCCTGGATTCTACCATGTTCCTCGCCCTCCACAGCCAGGCCATTTGTGAAGGTAACCATTTCCGTCATCTCTGAAGCCTCCTCCCCCTCCGAGGCACCGTCTCTCACCTGCACCACTGCTACAGCCCCCTCCCAGCTGTCCTCATTTCTGCTGTTGCCACCTACAATCCATCCTTCACGTGGCAGCCTGGAGAAAGGACCTTTTGGTGGTTTCTATGGCACTTTAAATAAAATGCAGACTCCTTACCAAGCCTGCAAGTCTGCCTGACCAGACCACTGTCTCTCATGCCTGGACCTCACCTCACACACCTGCTGCCCACTCACCATACTGGCTTCCTTTCCCCGTCTCAAGCACACCAATCCCCTCAGGACCTTTGCACATACCGCTCCCTCCACCGGGGATGATCCTCCCCTGCCTCTTCCTTGGCCTACACTCACCGTCTCCATTGAAATGTCACCTGCACAGAGATGGCTTCCTTAATTATCTAATCTCAACAGTATGCTCCCCATTATTTGCAATCCCCTGTATCTTGTTTCCTACGTAGCCCTTACTGCCACAAGCAAGTTCTTTACATTTATTGTCTGTCTTTCCCTCTAAACCTGCGCTGTCCAATAGAGTAGCCACAGGGAGCTATTTAAATTGAAATGAACCAAAATTAAATTAATTTAATTTAAATTAAACCAAAACCCAAAATTCAGTTCCTCCGTCCAACTGGCCACATTTTGAATGCTCAGAAACCACAGGTGGTTAGTGGCTGTTCTACTGGACAGGGTGAGCGTTTACATCATTGCAGAAGGTTCTCTTGGATGACATTGCTCTAGCATGCAGCTTTGAGAGGGCAGGGCGATGGCTCTTCTACTCACCAGTGTTGACTCTGTGCCCAGCATGCTGTTTGGCCCACGGAGGGGCTCAGGAAGTATTTACTGAATGAACTCACACACGTGCACACAGTCATAAAAGGAGATACGCTCTCCCATATATCAAAGACCCTACTCAAATGCCACCTCTTTCCTGAAGCCTCTTGTCATCCTTCTCCTTTCCCTTTCCCCCAGCCCCAAGCTTATACCTCTGTGACAGAAGTGTCCTTATGGGCCACAGAGCTGAGTTCACCACAGGCACCTTTATCTTCTCTGGGGTCATGTCCTCATGAAGCCCACTCTGTCCATCTCTTTAGGGACAGTAGAATAACTACAGTTAGTGCACAAGCCCTGGACACAGGTAATCCCAGGTTCACACCCCAGCTGTGCCTCTTACTAGCCATGACTTTGGGTCATTTGCTGTACCACTCTGAGCCTTGATTTCATCTGTAAAATGCACATAATGATGCCTACTTCACGGAAACACTGTGAGGATCGAAAGAAATACCATATGTGGAAGATGTCACACAGTGTCGCTTGGGGGGGGCGTTGCCTACCTCAGCAGAAGTAGGACTCATTTACATCCTGCCAGCTCTCTACACAGTCTTGTGTGGAAAGTTTATTCTCGACTCATTCCAGCAATGTCTGAAATTCTTTATAGATGAGGGCTGCAGGTCACTGCCCAGACAGCCTAATGATTAACTAGGCTCTGATCCCGGCCAAGTGGCTGCAATTCTGAAGCAAAACAATCAATGGTCGTATCTCAGTAATTAGTTTACATGGTACTGAAAGACTAGTGCTCCTACAAATATTTTGTTAAAAGGAAGTCATGATTACCACTGAACCCTAAACGTGGTCCTGAGATGGGGCGGGGTCGGTCACTGAGCTGCCGTCGGCCTTCGGGCTTGAGATTCTCCAGGTAGGCTGATGGAGGAAGAAGGTCTTGGGCAAAATAAATGATCCGACAGAGAAGAGCATGCCCCATGAGGAAGCAGCTAGCTCAGGAGGAAAAAGAAGGGGACCTCACGGGGAATTCAGCCATCAGGCAAAATACAGCATCGTGTGGTGGTAAACTCATGGCATCTGACACCAAATGGCCTGGGTCCAGTCCCAGCCTGCTCCTCACTGGCTGGGTGACCCTGACTGTATTACTTGTCCTCTCTGTTCCCTTATCTGCGAAGCAGGGATAACAGTAATACCCACTTCAATGGGGTGTTTGGGGGAGTATATTAGTTATTATTTAGAAAGTGCTTAACATGGAAACTGGTGCACATTGAGCTCTATCCCAGGGTCTGTTAAGTTGGTGGAGAGAGAAGTACTGAGATCTGGGCAACCTCTCTCAGCATGGCCCTCTCTTTTCCCCTTATCTCCTCACCAAAACTTTTTCCTATTTTCTTTAAAGTCCCCCACTCCCACCCCCCACCCCCACCCCAATTCTAGGCCGATTCCATCAGAGTCGCAAAGTGGCTCTAAAGGAAATACAGGAGACCCAAACCTGGGGAAAGATGCTCAGCCACTCGTCTCATTATCATCCAGGGGTGGGAATTCAGACGGCATCAGAGATCCCGGAAGGGTCCCACAGAGGACCAAGATATACTCAGAACGCTTCCTGAATGAGTGCACCTTTATTCAGTTGGAAATCTTGATGCAGCATGTAACTCTCGGGGTAGGCTTCACACATCCATGATTCAGATTTTTTTAATACTGAAATAACACGGGTACACTAGCAAAAACTGACTGCATTTCAGTACTTAACAACAATGCAGTGCACCAGAACATCAGAATATTAAATCCTTAAAAGTCTTAGAATCCCATTATCATTCCCAGATTTCATGGTCAAGGGCTGTTTGGGAAGGGCCTGTCCCCTGAGGCAGCCCCTCAACACTGTGAAGCCTGGGGCCAGGGGCGTGGAGCAGGGTGTGCAGAAGAGGGAGAAAGAGAATAAATCATTGAAAAAGACAGGTGGGTATCAGGCAGCATACGACCCCCAAAGATATTCACGTTTTAATTCCTGGGATTTGTGAATGCTACCTTACAAGGCAAAGGAGACTTTGCAGGGGTGCCTGGGTGGCTCAGCCGGTTAAGCATCTGATTTCAGCTCAGGTCATGATCCCACAGCTCATGAGTTCGAGCCCCATGTCAGGCTCTGTGCTGACAGCTCAGAGCTTGGAGCCTGCTTCAGATTCTTTCTCGCTCTCTCTCTCTCTCTGCCCCTCCCCTGCTCATGCTCTGTCTCTGTCTCCTTCAATAATAAATATTAAAAAAAAAAGTATCATCCACAGACGATTTATTTAAAAAAAAAAAAAAAAGGAGACTTTGCAGATGTGATTAAGGATCTGAAGGTGGGGAAAGGATTCTGGATTTTCCAGGTGGGTTCAATGTTATCACAAAGATCTTTATAAGAGGAAGGTAGGAGGGTCAGAAAAAAAGAGAAGATCCAATGACAGAAGCCGAGGTAGAGTCACAAGCCAAGGAATGTGGGAAGCCTGGAGAAGCCAGAAAAGGCAAAGCCACAGACTCCCCGCTAGAGCCTCCAGGAGGAACACAGCCTGCTCAGGCATTTTAGACTTCTGACCTCGAGGCCTGTGAGATGATACACTTGTTGTGTTAAGCCGCAAAGTGTCTGATAATCTGTCACAGCAACAGTAGGAAACTAATACAGAATCCATAACAGATAGGCGGGCGATTAACTCAACAAAGATTTGTCAAAGGCCTACTATGTGTGCCAGGCACTGCTCAGGGCAAATAATAAATGAGTAAACCAAGTGGGATCATTTCAAATAGTTAAAATGGCATGAAAAAAATAAGAAAGGTGGACGTGACAGAAAGTTACCCATTGCCGGGAGGGGCTACCTCAGGTGGAGCAGTCAGGGAAAACCTCTCCGAGGAGGTGGCCAGAGTGATGAAAGAGCCAGCTGAGCTAAGACCTGAGAGAAGAGCATCGTGGACTGTACGGTTCAACCTTGACTCCCCAACAAACTGCCCCAAAATTTAATGGCATAAAACAACAACCATTTATTTGCTCCCAATTTTCAAATTTGCTGGAGCTCCTGGAAAACAGCTCACCTCTGCTTCATGTAGCACCAGCTGGGATGGCCCACCTGGGGCTGGAGGGTACACTTCCAGTACGGGTCACCCATATGGTCCAACAAGCTGGTCCAGCTGTCAGCTGGGAGCTCACCTGGGGCTGTCAGCTGGCTGTGACAATTAGCCTCCACATGGCTGCTTGGGCTTCCTCACAGGATGGCAGCCGTGCTCCAAAAGGAAGGGAACAGACGCTGCCAGTCTGAAACTGGCATAGAGTCATTTCTACCACATTTTATTGGTCAAAGCAGCAGCAGTCCAACCCAGAATCAAGGGGACAGAGAAACAGATTCCATCTCTCAGAGGGAGAAGGGACAAATAATCTGCAGTCACCTTTCACCCACCACAGACACCAAAGGCACTGGAGTTGCAAAAGTCCTGAGCTAGGAATGACCTCGGTGAGTTTGGAGACAGAAGTGTGGCTGGAGAAGAGAACAAGCTGGCAAAGAGGAGAATGGTAGATGAGGTCAGAGAGGAGGGCAGCTACTGGATCGCACAGGGCCTGGAGGCTCTACTGATGAGTTTAGATTTTATTCCAAGGTAATGGGAAACCATTGGAGCAGTAAGTAACATAATCTGATAGATGGTTTTTTGGTTTTCGTTATTTGTGTGTGTGTGTGTGTGTGTGTAGTTTATTTATTTTTTTTAGTGTCACTCTTCATGCTGAGTGCAGAGGGGCGGGGGGGGAAGCAGGTTGCTATAGTAGGACCATTCACTGAGATAGAAAACAATGAGAGGGCACACGGCTTGGTTTTAGCTGTCCACTTTTTCTTTTTGTGAACAGTGATAGAAGGGAGATTGGGGAAGAGTCTATTTTAGATTAGCTGCACCTGGGGAATAACAGAGAGTGGCAGTTAACAGCATGGGCCTTGGCCATTGTCAGCTTATGACCTTGAGCAGATAACCTTTCCTTTCTTAACCTTGGTTTCCATAAAATAGGGGATAATAATATCTATCCTATACAGTTATTGGGCAGCTTAAATTAATGAGGTTATTAATTCACTCCACAAATGTGTACTGAAGGCCAACTATGTACTAGAGAAAGATTACAATGACTGTACCTCCATGGAGCTTACAATCAAACACAGAGTGATACAGGTACATAAATAATTCCGTGCCTCACACACACACCACTGCTCAGTAGCTATTTTTATTGTTGCATCGGAGGGGCCTATGGCACCCTCAGGTGGAGAGTTGCAGTAGTCAGTTGGCTACTCAGCCTGGCTATCTCTCTCTGCAGCTCAGTGGCCATTTATTGAGCACCTACTATGTGTTGGCCACTGAACGAGGCTCTTCCACATCCACTCTCCCTTCTCATCTTCCCCAGAGTGGAGCTGTTAGGAATTCAGGGTCTCAGGTGCCAGGCTGACTAATTTACACCAGGTACCCAAAGGGCTGTATGATCTGGCCCTTGAGGCATCACAGACACACAAGCAAGCAGTTTGTCACCCCTGCTTCTTCTGGAATCAGATCGTAGGACACACTACCAGTGTGCCAGGCTCTCTAAACTTTCCACTTGTATTATCTCATTACATCTTCACAACGGCCTTACGAAATAGGTTCTGTGTTGTCCCCCTCCCACAGATGGGAACACGGAAGCCCAGAGTTGCAAAACAAGTAATTGGCAGACCTGAAATTTAAACCCACACAGGCTGACGCCAGGGACCACTATCCCCTACTGCCACATAGCCATTGGTGCGAATCCCCAAATGTAAGGACAGTGGGAGACCCTGCAGCCTCCTCTGTTATGGGGGGAGGCACAGGAGGCTTCTCTGGGGCCAGCAAGGACCAAAGCAGCATAACGCTGCAGGAAGAAAATCAGCCTGGGAGTAAGAGCCCTATGGGGTCTGACTCTACCACGTCCCAGCTGCAGACCTTAGCAAAGAAACCTGGCTTCACTTGGCCTCCGCTTCCTTTCAGTAACACCGAGATCATCATTCATTCATTCATTCAACAAATAAGTACTGAGAGTCTCTTACGTGCCAGGACCTGTGGCATACGCACTGTCCCCCGTCCTCATGAATCTGACATCCTAGCTAGGAAGACAGATGATAAAACAAGGCAACAGACAAATACAATATTTTCCAGCCGTAATGAGCACCGTGACAGAAATTAGCAAGGGGCTGAGAAGGAGAGGAGAGGAAGGGACTTGCTTTGGACAAAGCACCCAGCGGAAGGATAAGAAGGAGCTGGCCATGCAGAGAGGAGAAGCAAGAACATCTGGGCAGAGGGAGAAGAGAGGCAAGGACCTCAGGAAATTTGGGAACCACAAGAGCCCGGCGTAGCTGATGGGCAATGAAGGGATCACAGCATAAGATGCTCCTCAACTCTTGCCAGCTTGTCCTGAGCAGGAAAGAGGATGGTGCTTGCCAGACATTAGGCATGATGCCTGACATGCGGTAGACACTTAATAAATGTGAGTTCTCTCTCCCCCTCCCCCAGCCAGATGCTCTGGGCCCAGAAAGAGGCTCCTTCTCTGGGGTGGGTGGGGGAAGGGTGGCAGGGCAACCCCACCCCCAGCCATCTCGGGGTCCCCGAGCCCCGAGCCCGTTTGCCACCATCGAAGTGCACACTTTCTCTCTTTGTCTAATTATTCCTAATTGGGAGAAAAATTGTTTGGCAAATCAGCTGGCATCTCCTCAGCTCCGGTGTCCTAGCAACCCAGCTCTCGGGGGTGACATTGGGGAGATGGCGCTCCAAGGCTTCCGCGCTGCAGGGAGACCGGGGCAGGGCGGCGCCAGGCTCCCCTGGGGTGACCTCTCCTGCGCCCCGGCCACCACTGCGCACTCCAGCGAGGCCAGCAGCGCTCGCACAGGCCAAAGCGGAGCCTCAGCCTTTCTGGAAAGCAGAAGGTGTCTCAGAAATAGATTTCTAATTTTCCAGCCACCTGCTCGGCTGAAAGATATTCTGGAGTTTATAATTACTTTTCAGGCACTTAACTAGAGTCTAGTTTCTAGGGCAACTTGATGCATCTCTTAATGTGTTTTTGGCTAAATCGCACCTTGCAGCTCAGTCGGGGCGGCCTGAGAGTGCCCTAGCCAGGCCCAGCGGAGGGTCCCGCATCCCGGGGTCAGGCCTTTGAAGAATAGTGATACTGACCACAGGGAACTGGAAGGAGCAAATGTGATGGTGTGGGTCGGGCTCCTGGCGCCCCCGCACGTGGCCCTTGAGAATATTTAGCAGCCGTAGTAATGGGTCTAATGGAAACAGATGGCGTGGCCTCCACCCTCGGGGAGCATGCAGGCTCAGCAGCCGGGCCTCAGGGGCAGAACCACCCTCCATCGCCCAGGAGCTTCATGGCTGGGCTAGGATTTGAATCCCAACCGCTCCATTGACCGGCTGTGTAATAATGGCAAGTTACCCACCACCTAGGTGCTTCAGTCTCCCCTCCTGGGAAGTAGAGATAATCGTGGTGCCTGCCTCAGAGAGTTGTGATGGGGCTTAACACAGTTAATTCATGGAAAGCGCTCAGCATAGTACCTAGCTCATACAGAGTGAGCACTGAGTAAATAGTCTATTATTGTTATTATTGAAAAATCACAGAACAGCTCCTGGAGGGCCAGGAAAGTCCTGTGTGGGCCACAAGAGACAGAAATGGCTTCGGGGAACTCACAAACTAGAACAGAGGTCTCCCAGAGGAGGAAAATAGATACATATTGTAACTTCTAATTTGTATTTTTATCTTCTCCTTTTTGATTTATATTTAATGTATATCTTACAATGTGTGTATTCTATAAATAAATATATATTCAGGGGCCTCTCTCAAGAAGGTTCCAAGGACAGGGGAACATGGTTCAAAAAAAAGGGTAGCACAAAAAAAAAAAAAAAAAAAAAGGGTAGCACAGAGGGAGTAAAACAAATTATTTTAAATGAAAGGGGCCCTAGGTGTCATTTGACTCACCCCCACCCACATTTCATACGTGGGGACACTGAGGGCCAGAAAGTGGGTCACACTTAACCCAGAGTCATGCCAGAAACAAGGATCCCCCTGAGGGATCCACAGAAAGCCCATGAAGCAGGCCCTGCAAGCCTTCCAGGAGACAAGAGCCCCGTGGGCCGCACAGTCAGGAAGGCTTCCTGGAGGAGGAGCACAGGTACCAACCTTTGAGTGGAAAAGTGCAGTTCCACATGGGCAAACCAAAAACAGAGAAGCAGAGCCATTGCTTAGAAAGCCCCTCCCACTGGACTCCCCAAGGGTCATGACATGGGTGAACACCCCCACCAGAGCCAATTTCAGACATCAGGGGTTTTACAACTGGCAAATTTCCTGAATCTGTAACAATCTGTTGTGAGCTGGCGCCAGCATGCCCTGGAGGGTCTCTCACCCAGGTCATGATCATTTGACCCTGAGGCCTCCTCACTCTGAATTTCTACCTCCCCCTGGTCCTCCCCTCAGTCTCCCTTCTTCAGGAGAAAAAAAAACTCAGTCCACATTTTTGTTGCCTGTCTGTCTTCTTTGGCGCGCGCGCTCTCTCTCTCTCTCTCTCTCTCCCGCCCCCCACCCCTTTCTCTCAATGTACCTGGTCATTCTTTGACCTGGGATGGGGGACCACAGGGGATCTCCTCCCTGACTCCATATTTTGGGGTCTCCCTCTCTCTCTCTCAGTTCTGCCTACATGCATCTGGGTCTCTCAGCCTCCTTCGTACCTCGACTTCAGAGCATGTCTCTGGGTCCCCTTGGCTGTCTGTCACCTCTCTGGGCCTGTTTCTGTCTCCAAGTCTCTCTCTGGCTCTGAGTGTATGTGAATGGGGGCAGTGAACATCTGGGCTTCTCTGTCTCAGATGCTGTCTGTCTGCCTGCCTGTCTGCCTGACTTCTCTCTGGGCCACTCTCTAAGTTGGTGATTCTCAAAGTATGGTTCCAGAGCCAGCAGCATGACTTGGAAATCTGGTAGAAATGCGCATTCTTGGCCCCACCCCTGACAAAGATTCCCTCCTTGACCAAACTCCACTCAGTCTCCACGGAGCTCTTTTTCAACTAGGCCTCGATTTCCATGTTCTTTGTGTTGCCCAGATTTAGCAGGAATCCTGCTAAGTCCATTTAACCAGAACCCTCCCTGCCCCCCCCCCCACACACACACACACGCTCACTAATCAGGTTCCTCAGCCTCCACCCACCCTCCCCCCAACCAGATGATGTCTGATCACCCTGGCCTGCCCCCAGCAAGAATCCTATCAGCCAGAATATCCCCTGACCCCTGATGTTTCCTCTCAGTAGTTTTCCATCCGCTGACCCCACCCCTGTGCCTTAGCTTTAAGTTTCCACTTGCCTATGCTGTATTCAGAGCCAAGGCCAATGTCTCTCATTGCGAAAGCCCATTTCAGGGGTCCCTACATCTATCCAGGTAGACTTCCAGCTAGAATAAAGTCTTCCTATCATGCTCCAACAAGCACCATTGAGTAGTTTCCTCTTTAAAACCCAAGACAGACTGAATCTGAAACTCTGGGAATGGGGCCCAGCAATCTGTGTTTCTAGAAGCCCCTCCAGGTGGCAGGATGTTTCTGATACAGGTCAAGCTTAAGCACCAAGGCAATCTCTCTTCATGGCTCTGTTAGGAGGAGGGGGATGGCAGGGGACTCCGACCTCTTGGCTTTGTCTGTCCCTGTGTCACTCACTCTCCTTTGTAGGTCCATGTCTGTCTGTCACACCCAAGGCCATTGAACAAAAGGCAGCTGGTTTCCACGGGCGTACTGCATTTGCTGTCCCCTGTCCCCAACAGCGTGGTCACAAACAAAGAACAGACAGCTCAGAGAAAGAAGGCTGCCCAGTCTGACTGGCCCCAAAGCCTGGGAAGGCTGCTGGGGATTAACTGGGAACCAGCTCTGCTTCCTCTGCTGGAGGTGATCACAAGACTGTGGCTGCATCAGCTAGGACAGTGGCTCCCTCCCCCTCGGCCCCCATGACCCAGGTGATTCTTTAAAGTTTTTTTTTTAATTTTTTAACATTTATTCATTTTTGAGAGACAGAGAGAGACAGAGTGCAAGTGGGGGAGGAGCAGAGAGAGAGGGAGACACAGAATCTGAAGCAGGCTCCAGGCTCTGAGCTGTCAGCACAGAGCCTGATATGGGGCTCGAACTCACAGACTGCAAGATCCTGACCCAAGCCAAAGTGGGACACTTAATCAACTGGGCCACCCAGGCACCCCACTACCCGGGTGATTCTAATGTGCAGAGGGGCCAAGTCCTAATGGAATCCTCATAACTGCCTTAAAGATGGAGATGGGGATTCCTTTTTTACAGTTGGAGAAACTGAGGCTTAGAGAGGGAAAGTGCATAACTAAAAGTGACATAGTCAGGATTTGAACCCAGAGGTGTGGCCTATGCTCTTCATTCCACTCCATGGGAGGCATCTTGCACATAACACTGTCATTCTCCATGGCTCACTCTCTTCGGGTCTCCCAGAATGGCTGTATGTTGCCCACTCCAGCCAACCCAATGGCACCCTTTCCCTTTCTGCCCCATTCTCTGCAGCTCTGATGGCCCTGGCCCCCTACAGCCAGCTCTGCCCCTCAGAAATGGCTGACCTGTTAGAGGACCCCACCCAGGATGTGAACACTCTTCCTTGGCCTGCTTGCAAGGTTATTGTTATATCCCCACCAGGGAGGTTTCCGTCTGATATCTCCCAGAATGCTTCCCACCATCCCTACTCCATGTAAATGCTCTGCTCCAAGTCCCCTGCTCTGCAACCTGGCCAGCAGACTTCACGTGATGTAAGGCCCTGTCCTCAACGCTGCAGGCCCACCACGAGAGTCTGCGCCGGTGCTTTGCAGCCACAACACTGAGAGCAGCACGATTCCCTGACAACAGATCCCCAGACCTTCCCATGGAAGTCCCCCCAAACCATGGGAGTGACCCCAGATCTGCAGGAGCCCGGACCCCAGCCCTGCTTAAGCTCAGATTTTCTTTGAAGATTCACACTTTCTTTCTGAAAGCCAGGCGAGCTTTACATCCTGCTGCATAATGTGTCAGGGTTTGTTTCGATAAAAAAAATATAATGCCTATTGATTGAATTTTGACAAGGAACATGTATTACTTTTGTCATGTAAAATATTCAATTAACAAGTAAATATAATGCTTCTCCTTCCCTACTCTCAAGTAAAATTGATGATCCAGGGAGATGCTGGGTTTATTCTGTGGCCTTATGAATTCTCAACACAACTAGGGTGTCCCTAGGGGCATCCATAATGCATCCATTCTTTCTTTCATTTACCCATTTAACAAATACATTTGGAGTGCCTGTCCTGTCCCAGGCATGGGGCTAGAGTCTAGAAATATAATGATGAGTAACAGAGAAATGCTACCTGCCTCCAGGGAACTTCCTGTCTACTCAGGGGATCAAGATGTCAAAACACACACATACACATACACACACACACACACAAGTATAATAACTTATAATAAATACACTGTAGAAAACGCAAAAGGATGTACTGAGCAAGAATAATGGGGGTACTAAAATTGTTTCCAAGGAAGTGACATTTAAACTGAGACATAAAAGATGAATAGGAGTTGGTCAGGTAAAAAGGAGCAGTGGGAGAATGTTCCAGACATAGGTAATAGCCCATGTGAAGAGGGAAAGGAGACAGACCCAAAGCTTTCCAGCAGCTCAGAGATGAACCCTTCATCACCTGCAGCAAGAGCTCACAGGCCAAAAGCAGGAGCAGCCCCCCTCCCAAGCCCTGGAAGGCAGCCGGACGCTCTGCCAGACCGAGCTCAACTGCAGTCTCTGGGCACAAGGCCACCTGTGATCACACAGCCAGCATCCAGCTCAATACTGGCCCTGAGGCCGGACATGGAGCCAGGTGGGGTAAGGGCTGGTGGGACCCAGGGATGCAGCCCCGAGGGGGAGAGCACAGGACTGTGGTCAACTCTGACCATGGCCAAGCCCAAATGAATCCTCTAGGGCTTCCCTGATGTCTGGCAACAGCACCTTTGGGACGCGTGGGCAGGAGGGAATAGCCTTTAGGTACTTAGGGCCAGCCGCCCTTCTGAGCCGAGGACTGGTCAGAGATTCTACCTAGTGCCAAGATCAACACCTCACTTTGTGCGCCAGTCGAGGGTCCCTGGCCCCCGGTCCTGACCTGCAACCCTGACACCTTTCCTGGAAAGCCAGTCTCCATAGGATTGGGGGATGCCCCTCTCCTGACTGGGCTGGGCCCATGTCCTGAGCCCTCGGCCACCAGGGCAGTGATGTGCTCATTCTGGGGTCCAGCACCCCCATACACACCATGTTCAGCCCAGCTGTTCTTCACGATGCTTCCCACAATCTGTCTAGAGGACTGGCTGGTTCCGTACGGACCCTGGCCTTCTCCCACTCGGACTATTGGCTGCTGTCTGGACTTGCAGCTTCCGTCATCCTTCTTCCTGTAGCTAGAGTGACCTTTCTAAAAACACAGATCTGATGGTGTTGCTTCCCTGCTCTGAACATTTCAGTGAACTTTCCATTGCCCTTAAGGTAAAGTCCAAGCTCCTTCATAAAAGTCAGACAAGTTCTGCATGCCCACCCCAGCTCCCATCTCTGCTCTCATCTTCCAGAAAGGAGACTTGTTGAGGAGGAAAGGGCACCGGAAGAGACGGGGGGAAGAGTGGGAGGAAGAATGCAGAGGTAGGAGCACAAGCTGGAACAGCCAAACCTTTGGCCTGAGCGCCCCTCCACACCCACCCCCCAAGTCCCTAGCCCCCAGTCCCCAGCCCCCAGCCCCCAGCAGAGCGAGAAAGCTTCTACGTTCTGAAGGCCTCAGCAAGGGCTGGTCAGCCACAGCGAAGCCTGGGCCTCTGCTGCCACCCAGGGGCTGGATGGAGCAGCGCAGGCAGGAGAGCTAGTCTCGTGGCCTCCCGGAGGCGGAGCTCATCTCCCCAGGACTCAGGAATAGTGAGCCAGATCCAGTCAAGGGTGGGGCCAAAAGCAAAGACCTCAGTCAGCAGTGACAATGTTGCAATCCAGTCTAATGGGTCCTAAACACACTTCTATTATGCATCTGTCATAATACTTTGTAATTTACCTGTTGCTGTGTCTGGCTCCCCCACTAGGCCCTGTAATCTGAGGTCTCTGCTCACAAAGCAATCCTATACCCTCTGGTCATCCAGCCTCTCCAGCTTCTTATCCCTTAGTATCCCCTCCTCTTCCCAAGCCACAGGGTCCTTGGGAACCATCCCCAAACAACCAACTTCAGTACAACTTCTGCTTCTCCACGTATACCCTTTCTACCACCAACACCAGATTTTTGTTTGTTTATTTATTTATTTTGAGAGAGAAAGAGAGAGAGAGAGAGAGAGAATCCCAGGCAGGCTCCGCATTGTCAGTGCAGAGCCTGACGCGGGGCTCAAACTCACACCCATGAGATCATAACCTGAGCCAAAGTCAAGAGCTGGATGCTAAACCAGCCGAGCCACCCAGGCACCCCATCACCAACACCACGTTTGTTCACTCATTCATTCGTTCACTCATTCACCAAATATTTACTGAGAATCTTGTAGGTGCCTGGCCCTATGCTAGACAAGCAGACGGATAAGGTCCCTCTGTCATGGAGTTTATTTTACTTAGGGCAGACAATCAGATAAATGAACAAATTTCAAGTAGCAACACACCAAGTGGTGTGTTAGGTAGCATTTGGAGAGTGACAAAGGGGAGAGAAATTCGTGGTCATGGAAGGTCTCTCTGATGCCAGGATTGATGCTCGGATTTAAAAAATGTCCACTGTTGGGGCTCAGCGGGTGGCTCCGTCAGTTGGGTCTGACTCTTGATTTCAGCTCAAGTCATGATCCCAGGGTCCTGGGATTGAGCCCCATGTCAGGCTCCACAGAGTGTGGGGCCTGCTTAAGTTTCTTTCTTTCTTTCTCTCTCTCTCTCTCTCTCTCTCCCCTTCTCCCCCAACTCACACTTTCTCTCTTTCTCTCTAAAATAAATAAAATTAGGGGGGCCTGGGTGGCGCAGTCGGTTAAGCGTCCGACTTCAGCCAGGTCACGATCTCGCGGTCTGTGAGTTCGAGCCCCGCGTTGGGCTCTGGGCTGATGGCTCAGAGCCTGGAGCCTGTTTCCGATTCTGTGTCTCCCTCTCTCTCTGCCCCTCCTCCGTTCATGCTCTGTCTCTCTCTGTCCCAAAAATAAATAAACGTTGAACAAAATAAATAAAATTAAATAAATAAAATATGTCCACTGCCTTCAAAAAGTAGAATCTGCTTTCCCTCCCCATAAGCCTCTTAAGTGTGGGCTGTACATTACTGACTCATTTCTAACAAAAGAATGTGGCAGAAGCAATGGTATGTGGACCCTGCATGACTTCCAAGAGAGGATATAAAAGGCATGTGGATTCCTCCTGACTCTACATCTTTCTTTCGGATCACTCATTCTAGGGGAAGCCAGTTGCCATGTCATGAAGATGCTCTAGCAGCCCCATGGAGGCCCACATGGCTGGGAACTGAGGTCCCCTGCTAAAATCCATGTGAATCCACCATCTGGAGTGTGGATTCTCCCATCTCAGTCAAGCCTTCAGATGACTGCAGCCTGTGCCAACATCCTGCCTCAGCCACATAAGAGACCCTGAGCCAAAACTACCTGGCTAAGCCACTCAGGGGCCAGTTCCTCCACTAGACACAATAGGCACACTGCCCAGGTCCCACAATACTTTCAGGACACGCAGAAATGTTTTGATTTCTATGAAAACTCAGAGAAAGAAATGTTATCACAAATATGTGCAGATTAAACAACATACTGCTGAACAACCAATGTGTCAAAGAGAAAAATCGAAGATACTTTGAGACAAATGAATATGGAACTATAATATACCAAACTGTGTGGGGTGCAGCAAAAGCAGTTCTAAGAGGTAAGTTCATAGAGATAAACACACATTTCTTAAGAAACAAGAAGTCTCGGGGCACCTGGATGGCTCAGTCAGCTAAGCGTCCGACTTCGGCTCAGGTCACGATCTCACAGTTTGTGAGTTCAAGCCCCATGTCAGGCTCTGTGCTGATGGCTCAGAGCTTGGAGGCTGCTTTGGATTCTGTGTCTCCCTCTCTCTCTGCCTCTCTCTGCTCATGCTCTGTCTCTGTCTCTCAAAAATAAATAAACATTAAAAATTTTTTAAAAAAAGAAACAAGAAGTCTGAAATAAACAACTTTGCACTGCAAAGAACTAGAAAAAGAAGAACAAACAAAGCCTAGAGTTAGTAGAAGGAACAAAATAAAAATTTTAGAGCAGAAATAAATGAAATAGAGTCTAAAAAGACAATGGAGAATATCAGTGAAACTAAGAGCTAGTTCTTGAAAAGGTAAACACAACTGACAAGTCTTTAGCCAGACTCAGCAAGAAGAAAGAGAGAGGACTCAAATAAATAAAATCAGAAATTAAAGAGGAGGGGGACCTGGGTGGCTCAGTCGGTTAAGTGTCCAACTCGTGGTTTTGGCTCAGGCCATGATCTCATGATTTTGTGAGTTCAAGCCCTGGTCAGGCTCTGTGCTGATGGCACGGAGCCTGCTTAGGATTCTCTCTTTTTCTGCCCCTCCCCCACCACGCTGTCTCTGTCTCTCTCAAAATAAATAAATAAACTTTAAAAAAAGAAGAAATGAAAGAGG
The DNA here is from genome assembly GCF_022079265.1 of Lynx rufus. Lineage (NCBI taxonomy): Eukaryota > Metazoa > Chordata > Mammalia > Carnivora > Felidae > Lynx > Lynx rufus. The sequence continues at coordinate 196,010,606 of NW_025814834.1, read as the reverse complement.
AGATACTACAACTGGTACCACAAAAATACAAAGGATCATAAAAGACTCTTCTGAACAATTATATACCAACAAATTGGACAATCTGGTAGAAATGGATAAATTCCTAGAAACATACGACCTACCAAGATTGAATCATAATAAAATAGAAAATCTGAACAGACCAATTACTAGCGTGGAGACTGAATCCATACTCAAAAACCTCTCAACAAAAGCCCAGGATCAGACAGTTTCACTGGTGAATTCAACCAAACATTCAAAAAAGAATTAATGCCAATCATTCTCAAACACTACCAAAAAATTGGAAGAGGAGGAAATTCTTCCAAATTCAACTTATGAGGCCCTGATACCAAAACCAGATAAGGACACCACAAGAAAATTACAGGCCGATATCCCTGATGAACACAGATGTAAAAATCCTTGATAAAATATTAGCAAACTGAATTCAATAATACATTAAAAGGACCATATGCTATAATCAAGTGGAATTTATTTCAGGAATGCAAGGATATTTTGATAATGGCAAATTAGTCAATGTGATACACCTCATTAACAAAATGAAGAATAAAAATCATATGACCATCTCAATAGATGCAGAAAAGTATTTAATAAAACTCAGCATCCATTTATGATAAAAACTCTCAACAGAATTGGTATTGATAATGTACCTCAACATAATAGGGGCAACGTATATTGCTGTATATGACAAATCCACAGCTAACATCAGACTCAATGAAAAGCTGAAAGTTTTTCTTCTCAGATTAGGAACAAGACAAGGATGCCCACTTATGCCACTTTGATTCAAAATAGTATTAGAGGGCCACCTAGGTGGCTCAGTCAGTTAAGCATCCAACTTCGGCCCTGGTCATGAACTTGCAGTTCATGAGTTTGAGCCCCATGTCGGACTCTGTGCTGACAGCTCAGAGCCTGGAGCCTGATTCAGATCCTGGGTCTCCCTCTCTGCCCCTGCCCCTGCCCCGGTGCGTGCTCTCTCTCTCAAAAATAAACATTAAAATTTTTTTTTTCAAAATAGTAATCGAAGTCCTAGCTAGAGCAAGGCAAGAGAAAGAAATAAAAGGCATGCAAATTGGAATGAAAGAAGTAAAACTGTCACTATTTGCAGACAACATGATATTACATAGGTAAGTCCTACTAAAAACTCCATCAAAAAACTGTTAGATCTAATAGACAAATTTGCAGACTAGGCCCTGTAATCTGAGGTCTCTGCTTACAAAGCAATCCTATACCCTCTGGTCATCCAGCCTCTCCAGCTTCTTATCCCTTAGTACTCTCCCCTCCTCTTCCCAAGTCGCAGGACACAAAATCAATACACAAAAATTTGTTGCTTTTTTATACACTGATAATGAACTATCGGAAAAAGAAATTAAGAGGGGCCTCTGGGTGGCTCAGTTGGTTAAGCATCCAACTCTTGATTTTGGCTCAGGTCATGATCTCACATTCATGAGATCGAGCCCTGCCTTGGGTTCTGTGCTGACAGCACAGAGCCTGCTTGAGATTCTCTCTCTCACTCCCTCCCTCTCTCTCAAAATAAATAAATACACTTTTTAAAAAAAAAAAAAGAAGAAGACTGGGGCACCTGGGTGGCTCAGTTGGTTAAGCGTCCGACTTCAGCTCAGGTCGTGATCTCGCAGTCCGTGAGTTCGAGCCCCACATCGGGCTCTGTGCTGACAGCTCAGAGTGTGGAGCCTGCCTCAGATTCTGTGTCTCCCTCTCTCTCTGCCCCTCCCCTGTTCATGCTCTGTCTCTCTCTGTCTCAAAAATAAATAAACATTAAAAAATAAAAATATAAATAAATAAATAAATAAATAAATAAATAAATAAATAAAAAGAAGGAGAAAAGAAAAAGAAGAAAAAAGCTTGAGGATATCATGCTCCCTGATTTCAAACCATATTACAAAGCTACAGTAACTAAAACAGTATGATATTGGCATAAAATGGACACATGGATCCATGGAATGGAATAGAGGGCCCAGAAATAAACCCATGCATGTATGGTCAGTTAATTTATTACAAAGGAGCCAAGAGCTGGGGCGCCTGGGTGGCTCAGTCAGTTGAGCGTCCAACTTGGGCTCAGGTCATGATCTCATGGTACGTGAATTCAAGCCCCGCATTGGGCTCTGTGCTGACAGCTCGGAGCCTGGAGCCTGCTTCGCATTCTGTGTCTCCCCCTCTCTCTGCCCCTCCCCTGCTCATGCTCTGTCTCTCTCTGTCTCAAAGATAAATAAAAACATTTTAAAAAATTAAAAAAACAAAAAACAAAGGAGCCAAGAGGCACCTGGGTGGCTCAGTTGGTTGAGCTTCAGACTTTAGCTCAGGTCATGATCTCACAGTTCATGAGTTTGAGCCTCACATCAGGCTCGCTGCTGTCAGCCTGTCAACACAGAGCCCACTTCAGATCCTCTGTCTCCACCTCTCTCCACCCCTCCCCCACTTACACTCTCCCAAAAAACAAATAAATACTAAAAAAACAAAACAAAACAAAGGAGTCAAGAACATGTGATGGGGGAAAGGACAGTCTCTTCAATAAATGGAGCTGGGAAAGCTGGACAGCCACATGCAGAAGAATTAAATTAGACCATTATCTTAAACCACATACAAAAATTAACTCAAAATGAATGAAAGACTTGAACATAAGACCCGAAACCATAAGATTCCTAGAAGAAAACATAGATGGTAGGCTCCTTGGGTCTTGGTGATGAGTTTTGAATCTGACATCACAAGCAGCAAAAGCAAAACTAAACAAGTGGGAGTACGTCAAACTATTTCTGCACAGCAAAGGAAATCATCCACAAATGAAAAGGCCACCTACTGAATGCGAGAAAATATTTGCAAATCATATACAGGCACGCTGCCGAGATATGGCAGGTTCAGTTCCAGACCACTGCAACAAAGCTCGTATCACAATAAAGTGAGTCAAATGAATGTTTTGGTTTCCCAGTGCATGTAAAAGTTGGGTTTACACTCTACTGGAGTCTATGAAGTGTATAATAGTATTATGTCCAAAGAAACAATGTACATGCTTTAGTTTAAAAATACTTTATTGTTAAAAAATGCTAACCATCATCTGAGAGTTGTAATCTTCTTGCTGGTGGAGGGTCTCGCCTCGATGCTGACAGCTGCACACTGGTCAGGAAGGTGGGTGCTGAAGGCTGGGGCAAGTTCCTAAAATAAGACGTGAGTGAAGTTGACCACATCAGTTGACTCTTCCTTTCAGGAATGATTTCTCTGTAGCATACGAGGCTGGGTGATAGCATTTTATCCACAATAGAATTTCTTTCAAAATCGGAGTCAATCCTCTCAAACTCTGCCACTGCTTTATCAACTAAGTTTATGTAATAGTCTAAATCGTTTTGTTGTCACTTCAACAATCTTCACGGCATCTTTACCAGGGGGAGATCCCATCTCAAGAAACCACTTTCTATGCTCACCCATAAGAAGCAAGCCACTCCTCATCCGTTAAAGTTTTATCGTGAGACTGCAGTCATTCAGGCACATCTTCAGGCTCCGAGAGTAACAACAAAGATCAGTGATCACAGATAGCCACAGCAAATATAATAATAATGAAAAACTTTGAGATATTGTGGGAATTACCAAAATGTGACACAGAAGCATGAATGCTATTGGAAAAATGGGACCGACAGGCTTGCTCATTCCAAGTTTGCCACACACCATCAATTTGTAAAAATTATAATATCTGCAACATGCAATAAAATGAGGTGTGCTCACATCTTACAAGGGACTAATATCCAAAATATATAAAGAAATCATACAACTCATCACTTTAAAAAAAAAAACTGGTTTAAAAACAGGCAGAAGAGGGGGCGCCTGGGTGGCTCAGTCGGTTGAGCGTCCGACTTCGGCTCAGGTCATGATCTCACACTCTGTGGGTTCGAGCCCCACGTCGGGCTCTGTGCTGAGAGCTCGGAGCCTGCAGCCTGCTTCGGATTCTGGGTCTCCCTCTCTCTCTGCCCCTCCCCCACTCATGCTCTGTCTCTGTCTCAGAAATAAATAAACATTAAAAAACATTTTTTTAAATAGGCAGAAGATCTGAATAGACATTTTTCCAAAGAAGACCTAGAGAGACCAACAGGTGCGTGAAAAGATGCTGAACATCATTAATCATGAGGAAAATGCAAATCAAAGCTGCAGTGGGATATCACATCACACCTGTTGGAAAGGCTATTACCAAAAAGACAAAACAATATCAAGTGTTGGTGAGGATGTGGAGAAAAAGAAAGCTTTGTGCCCCGTTGGTGGGAATGTAACCTGGTGCAGTCACTGGGGGAAACAATATGGAGTTTCCTCAAAAAAATTAAAAGTAGAACTAGCATATGACCTAGCAATTCCAGGTCCGGGTGTTTATCCCAAGAAAACTAAAACACTAACTTGAAAAGATATGTGCCCCTCCATGTTCATTGCAGCGTTAGTTACAACAGCCATGCTATGCAAGTGTCTGTCAGTGGCTGAATGGATGAAGAAAATGTGATACACACACACACACATATATACACAACTCACTGTAAAATATTACTTAGCCGTAGAAAGGAGTGAGATCTTGCCATTTGCAACAACATTAAAGGACCTCAAGGGCATGATGCTAAGTGAAATAAATATCATGTGATCTCTCTTATATGTGGAATCTGAAAAAAATAAAATAAAAAACAAACAAAACAAGCTCATAGATACAGAGAACAGATTGGTGGTTGCCAGGGGCAGGGGGTAAGGGATGGGAGAAGTGAGTGAAATTTTTTCAAATTTGAAAAAAAAAAAAAAAAAAGAAGAGGGTAAAGGGAATTTGTATGAGCCTCTGATCAAATTATTTTTTTTTGAGCCTCTGATCAAATTAAAGAGAACTACTTTCCCAAATTTAATTAGCTATGCATATTGCTATAAAAACCAAAAATTTTTAAGACATCTTACATCAAAGCATATGTTTTCATATAGAATATTAATATCTCCATCTTTATAGTAGCACAATCATAAAATATAATTTTTAATATTCTTTAAAGAAAGAAGGGGCCAGCAAGGGTCAAAGCACCTAAGTCCCATGAAAGTCCTAGTGTGGTCCCTAAGCTGCTGTTGAATTCCTGACTCACAGAAACTTTGAGATAATAAATACTTGTTACTTTAAGCTACTAAATTTCAGGGTAATTTGTTACATAGCAAGAGAGCACTAATAATACTGGCCTCATAAAGATCTGAAGGCAGAGCACTGCAGACAGGGGAGAGCAAGGCAAAGGCCCTGGGGTAGAAGTAATCCTGGCATGTTCAAAATGAACAGGAAAAAAGAAGTGTTACTTAACCTCCTGAAGCCTCAGTTTTCTCATCTGTAAAATGGGGGTGATGATTGTCACAGCTCCTCACTGGGTTGTTATTGGGATTGATTAGTAGTATCTGACACAACTGTTTGCTATTCAGCCTCCTCTTGGCTTCTCTTTCTCCTCCTCCTGCCTAGACCTGATATCTGAAAGCCTGAGCCTCTTGCCAGCCACGTTGGTCTTCTGCCCCCAATCTCCATCAACACGCCCAGCAGCTGGAGGTCCAGAGACGCTTACAGACAAGATTCTGAGCTCAGAGAAATAGGTATGCCACAGATGGGAATGAGAGGCGTTCCAGTTTTGCAGCTCTCCCCTGAAATCCCTGCCTTCTTTGCCCCTCACCCACTTGCTAACTCCCTTAGAGCCAGTGAGAGTCTCCTACAATTCTAGAAGATTCCAGATTGTCAGACAAAGCCCTTACTTTCCACCAAAACCCTCCATTTGCCCACACATCCACCTGTGCTCTGCTGGGGAGGGGAGAAGCCCTTCTCCACCACTGTGACGGCATCAGCCCCAAAGCAGGGCCACAGCGCAAGGTCTCAGCCACAGTGGTGGGGGAGGGCTGGAGTTAGTTTACACGCACGCGCAAGCACACACGTTCCTGTACTTTGAAGCCCCTCCCTGCCCTTGGGTGGAGTCCTTTGTGTACCATCACAAACAAGTTTGTGAGTGAGAGCGTTGGAGTCAATAGTCCGTGAACTGGCTGGATGTTGCACACACCTCCGTCACTGCTGGCCACAATCTCTGTCCCTACCAAGTAGGCACACCATATTCTAGACTGGTAATAACAATAATAATGATAATCGGTAGTGGAAGGGTGCTTCCTCTCCTCCAGGCGCTGTCCGAAGACCTTCACAGCAACCACATGAGGAGTGTACCATTATTATCTCCAATGATGTACTGAGAGCACAGAAAGATGAAGTAACTTGCCCAAGGCCACACAGGAGGAAGAGGCGATTCAAACCCAAGCAATCATCAGCAGAGAACAGACGGTGCCATACAGGCCTGCGTGCCCTACCCATTCAGGCCTCAGCTGCCTGGATCCAAGGACCACGAGATGAGGATCTGGACCAATCAGTTGCTCCTTTAGCAGAAATGGGATCGGTGGGCACAGAGGCCAAAAGAAACTGAGCTTCCCCACAAAGTAAAGACAAGGGGACAGCCTTCAGGGCCGGGAGTCAGAGAGGACAGAGCAGCAATTCAGACAAAAGCAAAGATGAAATGACCAAGAAGCTACCAGAAGAGGGGCCTAGAGGCAACCTCAGGCTGTTGGCTCCTAAGCTCCAGGTTGCTGGAGACCTGGTGGCTGAGCGACTCCCGCCCCCAACCCAGAGATCTGGAGCCTCTCCTGCATCTACAGTAAGTCTCCTTTGTGGGGCAAGCTTCGAAGAAGTCTCGCATCCTGGCTATCAGAAAAGCTCTGACCAGAACATACTGTGCGGCCTTGGACAAGCCACCTAACCTCTCTGAGCCTCCGACTACTCCATGAAATGCAATTTTGTAAGAATTCAAATAGATACTAAGAGGCTGCTAGCACTAATAGGCCTAAAGGCAATGGCAGAGATTATCAGAGCATTCTGGTGCTTCCCACTCCACTCCCCTGGTGAACTAAATCCTGAGTGAGCACAGTTTAGGCTCTGACTGGGGCCCTAAGTGAGTGGCACTGCCCTGATCGGGGTACCTCGTGTGCCACAAGACCCCGTGTGCCCCACCCGGGTGAGAATGCTGCCGTGGGGCTCCTGTACCCCTCTCCCCTCTGGGGCCCTGGCCTCTGCCCAGCCCTCATCAGCCTCCTCCCCTGCCCACACCAAACAGCTGGGATCTGCTGTGTTGTTGTGCTTTAACAAACTATTTGGGGATCACACAAAAATTACAAATAATAGTTCAGAGAGGTCCCACACGCCCCTCACCCAGCTTCCTGTAGTAATGTTAACATCTTGCATAACCATGGTATCAAAACCAGGAGATTAACACCAGCACCATACTGAGCGTCGGTGACAGCATAGAGACGTCTCAGCCCAGCCCTGCCCTCGAGGAGTCACGGCCTCAGGGAGAACAGATATGGAACTGAGACAGTCACCTTGTGATGAGGTCCAGAGAGAGGAGGCTCATCTTGCTGGTGGGGTGCAGAGCGGAAGCCCTTCATTCCAGCACAAGAGGGTCCCGGTCTGAGCCGAGCCCTGAAGGACAAGTCTCCAGAAGTCAATGCTCTTCCCCAAGTACTGGTCCAGCGCTTACTGAGGGTCCCTTTCCCAGTGAATTCTCAGGGAAGACAAAGGCCGAACCATAGAGGGAGACAAGACCAGGAGTCAGACAGACAGGGGCCGAACCCCCACTTTAACACTGTGCGACTCTGAGCAGGTGACTCAACTTTTCTGGGCTTCAGATTCCTTGCTCCTCCCATGCATCTCTCTCAATCTCTGTTTCAGACTCTGCATCTCGGGTCCTCTATCAGATGCAGTGTCTTCCTGCCTCTCGTTCATCTCGCCCAGTCTCTCTCAGCCTTGGCCCTCCCCCCATCCCAAGGCCCTTGGAGTCCCATTAATTTTGAGAGGCTGTCTGGATGGATTGCCGCCTGGCCCCGTCCTGGGGCTCAGAGAGCTGTGTAATTATCCACTTGGAGCTGAGGGGAAGCGATAACCAGTTCTCCCTCCCTCCTTCCCTGCTTGCCTTATGCTCATCCATTTTGCTCAAACATCCCCAGGGAAGCCGATTATGGAGGGGCCCACTGGGGGAGGTGGGATGGGGATCCTCATTACCTCAGACAAGGTCAGTGAAAGGGAATACCAAGGCCCTGACCCCCCAGCCTGGGCCCTTCTGTCTGTCCCAGACATCACAACTTAATCTCTAGACCATTATCTCCAGCCAGGAGCTCACTCCTGTGCCCCTGCCTTGTTCAGCCAACTTTCCCGGGGGCACCTGCTGCGTACATCCCACGGGTCCTCAAATTCAACACCTCCAACCTAAACACATCATCTTTCCTCCCAGCCCTGCCTCCCCCATCCCTACCCTCCTCCTCCCATACCCCACTCATTGTCACCTCAGCTAATGTGCCACAACCATCCATTTCTCTGTTTACCTCAGACCAGCAGGACCAGCTTCTGTGTCTTAAAACTTACCTGGGACTGGACCCCTTCCCCTGGACAGCCCATGGACCCTGCACATTGGCAGTGTCCCAAGTCTGATTTATATCATCTTACCTGCAATCTCCCTGCCTCTGTGACACCCCCCTTCGCAATCACAGATACCAAATTTCTCCACCTCCTCCTGATCCCCCTACATACGACCCAATAGTCCCCATCCTCGGGCAGGAGAATGGACTTTGGAGTGGATAAGAACTGAGAGATAATCCCAGCTCCATCATTCCCTGACTGTGGCCTGGAGCAGGTCACTTCACCTCTGGCCCTCGGTTTTATAGTCTATGAAATGGGACTAAGGGGACCCACCTGGCAGGGCTGTTGGGAAGATAGGGTGAGAATATCCAGAATTACAATCTCAAATGACTATAGCACCAAGCAAGTAACATGCAGGAGTGAAGAGGCCTGGTGGGTGTGGCCAGACAGTGGATGCTCCATCAAAAGGGGACAGCTGTTCGTCACTCCAGCCATTGATGCCACAGGGGATATGGGCCTCGAATGGCCAGGACTTCCTAGTTCCCAACCATGTTTCCATGTGCAGTCTCCAGCTTTGTATATGTTGGCAATGAATTGAAATGTTTCTTTAGCACCACGAAGGCCAAACTGCCCCAGGGCACGAGTTTGTAATCCTTGATGTATGCAAGGGGTTGAGCCCAGTGCTGGCCCAGAAGAGTCAATAAACATTAATTCCCTAATCTGCCCTTCTTATTCACTCACTCTCTCAACAACCAAAAGTCTCCCCAAGCTATTCCTCCCATGCCGCCCTCACCCTTATCATCTTCATACAGCTCCTAGTGGCCAGCAGCCCCAGGCCACACCCCACCCAAGGTGCCTTGCCCTGCTGGGCTCCTCCCTGGACACTTCCCAGTCAACAAATCCTCTCCCTTTCATTTTCTCACTGCTCTTTCCAATAACATATCAAGGTGTGTAAGCAGTTATGATTGACCTCTAAAGTAGTAATTATCACCCCCACCAAACAAATGAGGGAAGTGAGGTCCAAAGGGCGTGAGTCAGTCAACAAATACTTATTACACACCTACTATGCGCCAGGCTCTCTTAAATGGCAAGTCCAAGGTCACACAGAGTATTCTTGGTTGCAAGTGACAGAAACCTAAGTTAAACCTGCTCAGGCAGAAGCCAAGATGGCAAAACAGCATGGAAGTTTTCTGTGTGTCTCGTGTCCATGAAATACAGCCAGACCAACAATAAACCATCCTACACACCTAGAAAACTGCTTGGGGAATTAACACAACAACCTGCACAATCTGAGCCACAGAATTCAGCAGGTACACGGCACAGGGAGGTGAACTCGGGGAGCGAGAAGCCACGGCGGGCAGGGAGGTGCTTTTGCAGGCAGAGAGAGGACAGAGACATGGGGGGGGGGGGGGAGAGAATACGGGAAAAACACTCCTCCCCCCCAAAAGCAGCTGGAGAGAAATGGAAAATTGGAAACAGTCACAGGGACTAAACTAAAAAGGGAGAAAAAAGAGGGTTTAAATTCCATTAAGACTGTAAACAAGGGGAGCGCAAAGTCTGCAACTCCACAGCTCAATACCTGGTGCTGCTCTGGTGGGAAGGTCGAATCCCCAGGAACAGAGTGGGGTCTGGGAGGTTCTCAGGCCACATGGGGAAAGGCGGTTCCACTGCTGGAAGGACATTTGGTAGAGATTGTTGAAGCCACCTGGTCCCAGCAGACCCCAGAAAACGGCCACATTCGCTGGTGCGGGAACAAGGTCGTTAAGGGTGAAGCCTGGTGCCAGATGTGTGTTGTGATTTTCCATAAACCCTGAAACGCTGCTGCTACACTATCTCACGAACTTTTTCTGGGGCGAGCTGGCACCTGGCCGCAGTCTCGGGGCACCAGCAGGGTCCAGCAGGCGTTCCTGGATGCAGCCGGCATTTGGCCATTGCTTGGTGAGACCCTCCTGCAGAGGGGCAGAATGGGTCAAAGCCGCAGTCCTTCGGAAGTAAGGGGCCGGGGAAAACAGCCGCATCTGAGACAAAACGCGGGAGAATTACTGCCTGGAGCTTGGTCACAGACAGTGAAAAAGCGGGGAGTGGACAAAAGCTGAAGACAGAGGACAGGTGTATGATTGCTGATCGGGGAGAACAGAGTTCCGATACTAGAGACTGGGTAGCTGGGTGCCGCCATTTTCACCGCTCCCGCGCATGCGCATAAGCACCTACAGGCACCAGAGCAATCCACCCCAGTAGGCTAGCAGCGCCATCTAGTGGAGAGCAGAGCCATTACACTGAGACCCACCCAACTGAGCCAACCTCGCTCTTCAAGAACACAAGTCTCACCGCCTGCTTAGTTTATGGATTATAAAGCTCTTCATAGTCTGACTTCTAGGGGAAAACGAAGTCATTTCAGTCCTATTTCAATCTATTAGCAGGTCCATCTATTCAACTTCCTTTCTTTTTTTTCTCTTTTTCACTTCTTTTCTTGAATGCAGAAAGAGAAAAACTTCATTTTTACTTTCAATTTCTATTAAAAATATTTTTCTTTAATTTTATTACTATATTTTTCACTTTTATATAATTTTTTTCAAATTCTATTTTATGTCCATCATTTTATTTTAGTCTATTACAGTCTATTCACTTTTTCAAATTTTCAAACGATTTCCTTTTTTTTCTCTTTTTTCTCTTCTTTGTTTCTTTTCTTTTTCTTGAATACAGAAAGAGAAATTTTTCATTTTTATTTTTAATTTTTATTAAAAATATTTTTCTTTAATTTTTTCCACTATATTCTTTACTTTTGTGTAATTTTTTTCAAATTCTATTTTACTCCCATCATCTCATTTTAGTCTACTTCAGTGTATTCATTTTTTAAAATTCTCAAATTATTTCCTTCCCCCCCCTTTTTTTCTCTAATCTGTCAAACCACTTTCAACACCCAGACCAAAATACACCTAGAAGTAGCATCATTTATTCGATTTGTGTGTGTGTGTTTAATTTTTTAATTTTAATATTTTTTTAATTTTAATTTTTTTAATTTTAATTTTTCTACCTCATTAATTCCTTCCCTCCCTTCAAAATTAAAAAATGAAGGAAGTCCCCCAAAAGAAAGAGCACAAAGAAATGACCACCAGGGATTTAACCAACACAGATACAAGCAAGATGTCTGAACCAGAATTTGAATCACGATAATAAGAATACTGGCTGGAGTTGAAAATAGATTAGAATCCCTTTCTGCAGAGATAAAAGAAGTAAAAACTAGTCAGGGTGAGATAAAAAATGCTATAACTGAGCTGCAACCATGGATGGATGCTGCAGCAGCAAGGATGGATGAGGCAGAACAGAGAATCAGTGATATAGAGGACAAACTTATGGAGAATAATGAAGCAGAAAAAAAGAGGGAGATTAAGGCAAAAGAGCACAATTTAAGAATTAGAGAAATCAGTGACTCATTAAAAAGGAGTAACATCAGAATCATAGGGGTCCCAGAAGAGGAAGAGAGAGAAATAGGGGTAGAAGGGTTATGTGAGCAAATCATAGTGGAAAACTTTCCTAACCTGGGGAAAGACACAGACATCAAAATCCAGGAAGCACAGAGGACCCCCATTAGATTCAACAAAAACCGACCATCAACAAGGCATATCATAGTCAAATTCACAAAATACTCAGGCAAGGAGAGAATCATGAAGCAGCAAGGGAAAAAAGTCCCTAACCTACAAAGGAAGACAGATCAGGTTTGCAGCAGACCTATCCACAGAAACTTGGCAGGCCAAAAAGGAGTGGCGGGATATATTCAGTGTGCTGAATCAGAAAAATATGCAGCCAGGAATTCTTTATCCAGCAAGGCTGTCATTCAAAATAGAAGGAGAGATAAAAAGTTTCCCAGACAAACAAAAATTAAAGGAGTTTGTGACCACTAAACCAGCCCTGCAAGAAATTTTAAGGGGGACTTTCTGAGGGAAGAAAAGATGGAAAAAAAAAAATATATATATATATACCAAAAGCAACAAAAGATTAGAAAGCACCAGAGAACACCACCAGAAACTCCAACTCCACAAGCATCATAATGGCAATAAATTCAAATCTTTCAGTGCTCACTCTAAACATCAGTGGGCTCAATGCTCCAATCAAAAGACATAGGGTAACAGAATGGATAAGAAAATAAGATCCATCTATATGCTGTTTACAAGAGACCCACTTTAGACCTAAAGACACCTTCAGATTGAAAATAAGGGAATGGAGAACCATCTATCATGCTAATGGTCAACAAAAGAAAGCCGGGGTAGTCATACTTATATCAGATAATCTAGGCTTTAAAATAAAGACTGTAACAAGAGATGAAGAAGGGCATTATAGCATAATCAAAGGGTCTATCCACCAAGAAGACCTAACAATTATAAATATTTATGTGCCAAATGCGGCAGCACCCAAATATATAAATCAATTAATCACAAACATAAACTCATCGATAGTAATACCATAATAGTAGGAGACTTCAACGCCCCACTCACAGCAATGGACAGATCATCTAATCAAAAAATCAACAAGGAAACAATGGCTTTGAATGACACACTGGACCAGATGGACTTAACAGATATATTCAGAACATTTCATCCTAAAGCAGCAGAATATACATTCTTCTCCAGTGCACATGGAACGTTCTCCAGAATAGACCATATACTGGGACACAAATCAGCTCTAAGTAAGTACAAAAAGATAGAGATCATACCGTGCATATTTTCAGACCACAACGCTATGAAACTCGAAATCAACCACAAGAAAAAATTCGGAAAGGTAACAAATACTTGGAGACTGAAGAACATCCTACTAAAGAATGAATGGGCTAACCAAGCAGTTAAAGAGGAAATTGAAAACTATATGGAAGTCAATGAAAATGATAACACCACAACCCAAAACCTCTGGGACGCAACAAAGGCGGTCATAAGAGGAAGGTATATAGCAATCCAGGCCTTCCTAAAGAAGGAAGAAAGATCTCAGATACGCAACCTAACCTTATGCCTTAAGGAGCTGGAAAAAGAACAGCAAATAAAACCCAAAACCAGCAGAAGACAGGAAATAATAAAGATTAGAGCAGAAATTAATGCTACCGAAACCAAAAAAACCAGTAGAACAGATCAATGAAACCAGAAGCTAGTTCTTTGAAAGAATTAACAAAATTGATAAACCACTAGCCAGTTTGATCAAAAAGAAAAAGGAAAGGACCCAAATAAATAAAATCAAAAATGAAAGAGGAGAGATCACAACCAACACAACAGAAATAAAAACAATAATAAGAGAATATTATGAGCAATTATATGCCAATAAAATGGGCAATCTGGAAGAAATGGACAAATTCCTAGAAATATATACACTACCAAAACTGAAACAGGAAGAAATAGAAAATTTGAACAGACCCATAACCAGTAAGGAAATCGAATTAGTAATCAAAAATCTGCCAAAAAACAAGAGTCCAGGGCCAGATGGCTTTCCAGGGGAATTCTACCAAACATTTAAGGAAGAGTTAACACCTATTCTCTTGAAGGTGTTCCAAAAATTAGAAATGGAAGGAAAACTTCCAAACTCTTTCTTATGAAGCCAGCATTACCTTGATTCCAAAACCAGACAGAGACCCCACTAAAAGGAGAACTATATACCCATTTCCCTGATGAACATGGATGCAAAAATCCTCAACAAGATATTAGCCAACTGGATCCAACAATACATTAAAGAAATTATTCACCACAACCAAGTGGGATTTATACCTGGGATGCGGGGCTGGTTCAATATCCACAAAACAATTAATGTGATTCATCACATCAATAAAAGAATGGACAAGAACCATATGATCCTCTCAATAGATGCAGAGAAAGCATTTGACAAAATACAACATCCTTTTTTGATAAAAACCCTCAAGAAAGTAGGGATAGAAGGATCATATCTCAAGATCATAAAAGCCATATATGAACGACCCAACACTAATATCATCCTCAATGGGAAAACTGAGAGTTTTCCCCCTAAGGTCAGGAACAAGACAGGGATGTCCACTCTCACCACTGTTATTCAACATAGCATTGGAAGTCTTAGCCTCTGCAATCAGACAACACAAAGAAGTAAAAGGCATCCAGATCGGCCAGGAGGAGGTCAAACTTTCACTCTTCACAGGTGACATGATACTCTGTATGGAAAACCCAAAAGCTTCCACCAAAAAACTGCTAGAACCGATTCATGAATTCAGCAAAGTTGGAGGATATAAAATCAATGCACAGAAATCGGTCGCATTCCTATACACCAACAATGAAGTAACAGAAAGAGAAATCAAGGAATCAATCCAATTTACAGTTGCACAAAAAACCATAAAATACCTAGGAATAAATCTAACCAAAGAGGTGAAAAATCTATACACTGAAAACTATAGAAAGCTTATGAAAGAAATTGAAGAAGACACAAAAAAATGGAAAAAGATTCCATGCTCCTGGATAGGAAGAACAAATATTGTTAAAATGTCAATACTACCCAAAGCAATCTACATATTCAGTGCAATGCCTATCAAAGTAACACCAGCATTCTTCACAGAGCTGGAACAAATAATCCTAAAATTTGTATGGAACCAGAAAAGACCCCGAGTAGCCAAAGCAATCTTGAAAAAGAAAACTAAAGCAGGAGGCATCACAATCCCGGAGTTCAAGCTATACTACAAAGCTGTAATCATCAAGACAGTATGGTACTGGCACAAGAACAGACACCCAGATCGATGGAACAGAATAAAGAACCCAGAAATTGACCCACAAATGTATAGCCAACTAATCTTAGACAAAGCAGGGAAAAGTATCCAATGGAAAAAAGACAGCCTCTTCAGCAAGTGGTGCTGGGAAAACTGGACAGCGACATGCAGAAGAATGAACCTGGGCCACTTTCTTACACTTTACACAAAAATAAACTCAAAGTGGATGAAAGACCTAAATGTAAGACAGGAAGCCATCAAAATGCCCGAGGAGAAAGCAGGCAAAAACCTCTTTGATCTTGCTCACAGCAACTTCTTACTCAACACATCTCCGGAGGCAAGGGAAACAAAAACAAAAATGAACTACTGGGACCTCATCAAAATAAAAAGCTTCTGCACAGCGAAGGAAACAATCAGCAAAACTAAAAGGCAACCGACAGAATATATAGGGTTAGTATCCAAAATCTATAAAGAACTTACCAAACTCAACACCCAAGAAACAAATAATCCAGTGAAGAGATGGGCAAAAGACATGAATAGACGCTTCTCCAAAGAAGACATCCAGATGGCCAACCAACACATGAAAAAATGCTCACCATCACTCATCATTAGGGAAATACAAATCAAAATCACAATGAGATACCACCTCACACGTGTCAGAATGGCTAACATTAACAACTCAGGCAACAACAGATGTTGGCGAGGATGCGGAGAAAGAGGATCTCTTTTGCATTGTTGGTGGGAATGCAAGCTGGTGTAGCCACTCTGGAAAACAGTATGGAGGTTCCTCAAAAAACTAAAAATAGAACTACCCTATGACTCAGCAATTGCACTACTAGGTATTTATCCAAGGGATACAGGTATGCTGTTTTGAAGGGACACATGCACCCCCGTGTTTATAGCAGCACTATCAACAGTAGCCAAAGTATGGAAAGAGCCCAAATGTCCATCGATGGATGAATGGATAAAGAAAATGTGGCATATATATATATGTATATATATACACATATACATACAATGGAATATTACTCGGCAATCAAAAAGAATGAAATCTTGCCATTTACAACTACGTGGGTGGAACTGGAGGGTATTATGTTAAGGGAAATTAGTCAGTCAGAGAAAGACAAAAATCATATGTCTTCACTCATATGAGGACATTAAGAGGCAAAACAGATGAACATAAGGGAAGGGAAACAAAAATAATATAAAAACAGGAAGGGGGACAAAACAGAAGAGACTCATAAATATGGAGAACAAACAGAGGGTTACTGGAGGGGTTGTGGGAAGGGGGATGGGCTAAATGGGTTAGGGGCACGAAGGAATCTATTCCTGAAATCATTGTTGCACTATATGCTAACTAATTTGGATGTAAATTTTTAAAAAACAAAATTAAATTAAAAACAAAATCTTACCCACACACACAAAAAAACAAAAAACAAAAAACAAAAACACCTTCTCTGGAAAAGGGACCATGTAGTAGCTCTGTGCCTGCAGGAAGGGAAACAATGTGGCTGGGCTCCACCGGCTAAGGGAGCTGGGATGCAAAGGCCTTTCCCAGAACTCACTTGCTTCTCACTTGTTGCTGCTTCCACCAGCAGATCCAGAACATCTCTGTGTTTATCATCAGATGGACACTGCCCCTGTCCTGTGTTCAAATGCCCCTGGGAAGGACGCTTAGCAGCTCAGCTTGGGTCTATGGTCGCACTGGGCCAATCAACAGAGCAAGGTACCTATGACTGATTAGCTCAACTCGGGCCGGTCCCAGCCCTGGGCCAACCAACGCTCAACAAGACAGCAAGCCCTGTGGGGAGATTGTGGCTGGTTGGAGAACGGGGATTCCCCAGGAAGCGCTGTCTGTGCAGATAAGAGATGTCTTACTTAGCGCTCTCCCAAAAGCCAGGCCTGAGGATGAGGATTTACGTGCAAGTTGTTTGTTGGGGAGGTGATCCCAGGAAATATCAGCATGGGAATGGGAAGTGAGGCCAAGAAGGAAAGGAAGCTGGTGAAGGGCAAGTGATTGAGTGAGTTGCTTCCTTGGACAAGTGAGATTAATCCCGCTGGGGGCCTCTGGGAAAGAGTAGGACTTGAGCCTCACAGTTACCTCAACCAAAGGGGGTGGAAGTTGGAGGATCTATTCCCTAATTTCTATCAGTCATTGGTTGAGGGCTACTCCGGTGAGGTGTCAATTTGGGGGTACTTCCAGCCACCCCATCATAGGCAGGGGCCCCAGAAGCCCAGACAGCGCCAGGCAGGGCGGCAGGTGCTGGCCATGGGACGTTGGCCTGCCTACTGTAAATCACCGAGCTTTGCACAGTCCTCTTAATCGCCAACACAGAGCAGGCCAAGGAGACACGCAGAGGGCACTGACGGCACGTGCTACGCGTACTCACTACTTGAGGAAACAAACTTTAAAACCATCACTGACCAGAGGTGCAGGGCATTCCTGCCAGAGCCCAAAGGGAGGTCCCTGGCCCTTGGATGCTTGGGGGCAAGGTTGTGGGGGGCACCTGGGTGGCTCAGTCTGTGGAGCCTCTGACTCTTGTTTGAGCTCAGGTCATGATCTCATGGTTTGTGAGTTTGAGCCCCATATCGGGCTCTGCACACCCGTGTGGAGCCTGCTTAGGATTTTCTCTCTCTGTCCTTCCCAGGCTCACACACTCTCTCTCTCAAAAAAAAAATTTTTTTTAACCTTAAAAAAAAAAAAAAAAGCCTCACAGGAAACTGAGACAAGCTGCTGTGGTCACAGGGCACTAGGCGATGGGGACCATCTCCCCAGTGTTACTGTCAGGCTGACTGGAGCGATGGGGAGGCAGACGGGGGGAGTCAGTGCTGCCATGACCCAGCCCACCCAGAGCCTCAGAGACACTCAGAGATAGTAGAGAGAGACCAAGGGGCGGGCCAGCTCCAGCCCCCACCCCCCAACCCCCAGCCTCAGGCTGAGCTTGGGAGCAGAGGCAGACTGGTGGAGTGGCTCCAGGGGCTCAGGAAGAGAAGGTCATCAGGGAAGAGCATGACGATGAATGCCATGCCCACCGGGGGCTCCAGGAAGGTAAGACAAGAATGTCCACCCTCCCAACTGGCTAGCGACAGCCTTCAGAGCAGGGGAGAAGAGAAGGGTGGGGGGCATGCCAACCGTCATTCCTATGCTTTCCATAGGCCCTGCTGTCTCTCCCATAACAGCTCTGTCACCTGCCACAACACACACAGAACAGGGACTAAGGCTGGGAAAGGAGAGTGGGTTTGGACATGGCTAGGGAGCAGAAGTGGGATTTGAACCCAGGGCCGTGTGGGTTCCATCTGTTGCACAGCCCTCCCCCGCTTCCCAGCTCTGCCTCTTCTCCGCCCTGCCTGCCTCCCACCCTTGCACCCCGACCTCCTTCCTAGACTCCTGCCATACCACAGCACCCATCATTCTGCCAAGGAACAGTCGGGAAGTCTTGCCACAAGCTTTCCATTTCCAGAAGAAAGCGAAGCTTCTCCAGCACAGGAGCAGGCTCTCCCCCTAAGCCAGCCCAGGCCCTGAGATAGAGGCAGATCGTCTGCAGAGGAAGCTCTCCCAGGGGCTGGGCCCTGCCCTTCCCCCAGAACTACAGGAATGGGTCTCCTCCATTCCCTCAAAGTCACAAGCAAATACGGGACAGGAACCTGACCTGTGCATCCCTGTATCCTTCCAGTGATGGTGAAGGATTGGACCACTGAGGTCCACATGGCTGTTTACTTCTCCCATTCCCCCTCAACGAGTTGAGACAGGCTCCTCCAAAGACTGCCACCAAATAGTGAGGGAAAGAGATCAGAGAGCAGTATCAGCTTGGCCTTTCTCCCCGATAGGGATCCTTGCAGTGAACAACAGCATCTTGCATTTATGAGGTATTTATGATGTGCCAGGCACACATGTTTTGTGTATTTTTATTCATCTAACCCTCACGGTAACCCTACAAGATGGGTACTATAGTGGTCCCTGTGTTCCAGATGGAGAAAGTAAGGCCCAGAGGGGCTAAGAAAATTGCCCAGGGTTGGAAGCCAGTAAGAGCTGGGTAAGCAGGAGAGTTGGGTGGGAATTTGGGCCGCCTGACTCCAGAACCCATACTCTTTTTTTTTTTTTTTTCTTAAATTTTTTTTTTCAACGTTTATTTAGTTTTGGGACAGAGAGAGACAGAGCATGAACGAGGGAGGGGCAGAGAGAGAGGGAGACACAGAATCGGAAACAGGCTCCAGGCTCCGAGCCATCAGCCCAGAGCCTGACGCGGGGCCTGAACTCACGGACCGCGAGATCGTGACCTGGCTGAAGTCGGACGCTTAACCGATTGCGCCACCCAGGCGCCCCCAGAACCCATACTCTTAAAACAGCATCTTGACAACATGCTTCTGCTCAAAGATTCAGCAAGGCTCGTGGCTCCTTTACTCTTGATAAACAGAAACATTCATTCATTCACTCATTATCAATCGCTCATTAGGCAGCTACTACAGGCCAGGGGCTGTGCCAGATGGTAGAGACAAGAATGAGCATGATTCCCATGGCCCAACCTCTGTGTCTGTCCTTTTGAAGACGGCACTCAAAAGGAGGAGAGGACATGAAATACACAGGTACTTCCCAACTACAAGTGCAGTTGTGACACAGTCACAAAGGAGAAGCAGGTGCCAAAAGAATGGGTGACAGAGAACCTGATCTAGTTTCAGGGGTCAAGAGAGGCTTTTCTGAGAGGGACATTTAAATCAAGATCTGGAACCTGAGGTGATGCTAGCTCAGGGAAAATGAGGAAAGATCATTAAGGCACGTGCAAAGGCCCTGAGGTGGGAAAGAGATTACTGTGTTCTAGAAAGTGAGAGAAGGCCAATGTGGCTGAGCACAAAGATAGAAGGGAAGAGGCTCAGAACAAAGGGTAGCAGAAGCCTCATCGTGCAGGGCACTACCATATTAGCAATATGAGACTTTATGTCAAGACAGTGGGAGCCACTGAAAGGTCTTGAACAGATTTTTTTTTTTTTAAACATGACTTGCATTTATGTGTTTGGTGCACGTAGAGCATTTGACCTAGTTTCTGGCACAGAGGAGGTGTTCAATAATGAAGCTGACATTACTACCCCATTTTCCAGCTTTTCCACCTCTCCTGAGGACAGGGAATGGACACCACCTTGACCCCACAGGCTGACTTCCCTTGTCAAAAGGACCAAAACTTTACTCTCATTTGTGAACAGGGGTTTCAATAGTCATCAACGGGGTGTCAGGCCACAGTGCCTATACTGCCCTTTGTCTGCTGCATTTAGAAGGGAGCCTGGGAGGTGGCTGGTGTCCAGAAGGGAGTCCAGCTCCCACCCACCCCATACCCATTAACAGGGAGAACAGGCAAGAAACAGGAAACAGGTGAGCTGACCCCACAGGGAGGCCAAGACTGTCTCCTGAAGTTAGGGCTCAGGGAAGGGTCCCTCCGAACCAGAAGGACATGTCAAAGATGATGAGGAGAGTCAGGAATGCCCTGGCTGAGGACCGGGGGACATGCGAGTAGGGCCAGAGAACCAGGAAAGAGAAGAGTAAGAGAAAGGATGACAGATAGAACGCATTAACCATTTGCAGGGCAAATGGCCCTCCAGCCTCCTCCCCTCTCCCTGGAAAGAAGGAAACCCTTCTTCAGCTCTGATGCATCGGCCCTGCCTTTTTCCCCTGCAAGCTTCCCGAAAAGGTTCAGTCTCTGCTTTCCCCACCCACTGCCCTCTAGCCTGTGTCACCACAGCCCTGCTGAACTATTCTGCCAAAAGTCACCAGGGACCTCAACTGGCCTCTCCGCAGGTGGGTTTCCTGTATTGCACTTTCATGACATACATCCTCCCCTGCTTGCACTGGTTTAGCCTTCCACAGACAACGCTGTTTCTCACCTGCTTCCCAAAATGTCAGTGCTCCCCAGAGCTCTGCCTGGACCCTCTTCTCTTGTCACCCAGCACGCACTCCAGGGCCACCCTCTGGGGCTCCCATCACCTCCTTGGGGCCAGCTGCTGGCTGTGGACAGTCCACATGGCTGTCCTCCACATGGAGCACTGACCTCACTAACTCCTGATCATCTGGGAAGAACCTGTGCATCCCCTTCCCTCCCCCACCCCCACCAGACAGCCTGCTTTTCCTCCTATGTTCCTTACCTCCAACAGCGAACCCACCACCTGCCAATCACTAACACAAGCAACCTGGGAACCATCGGGGTCTTCCTCCTACCTGCCCCCTGCATCCAGTCAGAACCCATACAGGCAGTGCTGGCTGTACTCATCAACCGCTTCCCAAATCCATCCCTCTGGCTCCTCTCTTGCCTAAATCAATTGCAATAACTTACCAGTCCCGCGTGCTTCTTCTCTCAAACAGAGGGAGCTTTCTAAACACATAATCGATCCTTATTATTCACAGATTCCATATTTATGAGTTCGTCTATTCACTAAAATGTATTTGTTTAACACCCCCCCCCCAAAATCAATACACTCGGTGCTTTCATAGTCATTCGTGGACGTAACCAGGGCAGCCAAAAATTTGAGTCCCTGACTTGCATGTCCCCAGCTGACGCTGTTGGTGGTTTTGCTGTTTAAACTGGCCCCCGAGGGTAACACTGAAGTGCTGGCCAGTTCCTAAGCCCAGGCGGGCTATGTTGAGCCTTAGGGAGAAAACACATGGCGGTTCGATGAGCTTCATTCCGCGAGTTACAGTGCTTTTGACCACGAGGTTAACGTTAATGATTCAACAATATATATTAAATAAGGTGTCTTTAAGAAGAAACACACATAAAACAAGGTTAGGTATTGATCAGCTGATGAAAATGCGGACAGAACCTGGCAGAACCTGACACTGCATTTCCCCCACTGGCAAAGTTTCAGTATTTGCTAATTCAGTGTTTGCGGTGACTTTACGGAACGTAAGTACCACAAATAATGAGAATCAACTATACCGGTATGACCATGTAGCTTCCTTCCCTCCCTCATGCCTCCCTCCGCACACAAGGTAAATCCAAACTTTTCAGCACAGTGTTCCAGGGTCTTTCAGGGTCCAGACTGCCCTTGCCAACCTTCCAGGTATCTCTGGTGCTCCCACAGCCCCCCACCCAGTCCACTCTCTAAAGGTCTTCTATCATCTTTCACGGAGCTCCTTTGCATACTCTGGGCCCTCTGCCTCGGAGGCCTCTCCTCCTCGGCTCCTCTTGGTGAACTCCCACACATCCTTCAAGATCCAACTTAAATGTTACCTTGTCCGGATCTCCCTCTGGCAGAATGTGATGCTCCCTTCTCTGTTGTATGTCCCTCATAGCACTTCTCACAATGTTTTACCTGATCCATCCGTGTGTCTCCCTCTCCTGGACTTGGAAATCATTTGGCGGGAAGAACGTAGAGGGGGACGGAGATGTGTGTGAATTTTTGCAGGGTGCATGAATTTCAGACATCATTCATTCAGTAAACATAAATGAGGCCTAACTTGGTACGAGGCACCATTCTAGGCACCAGGGGTAGAGCAGCAAACAAAACAAAGCACTGCCCCGTGTAAGTGTGGCCTGTGTGTGTGTGTGTGTGTGTGTGTACATGTGGGGCTGCATTGTGCTTGCTGTGGACCTGTGCTATTTGTGGCTCCCCCAGGTTTTGCATTTTTAACCCAAAGACAGCACTCGTCCACATGAGGTTTCCTCTGGTATGCCTGTCTCCCCCTCCCTTCTCTGCCTCCCCTCCATCTTGGAGAGAAAAGGCATAGGATTAAGGAAAAGGGAGGAAGTCACTTTTTGTGAGTGCCCACCCTGTGCCAGGCGTGTGGGGGCAGATCAGTTCACACGCATCAGGGGTAGTCCTAAAGAGGGCTTCCTTTGTGCCAGGCACTGTTCTAGCACCGTGCCTCGGTTAGCTGGGTTAATCAGTGCACCAACCCTTCCAGGTAGGCGATCTTACTGTCTCACTATGCAGATAAGAAACTGAGGCATCACATAGAGGGGACGAGGCAGAAGTGGGATTCCGGCCATGCACCCTATGTTCAGTCACTGCACTACATTGTGCTCACTGCATCCAAGGACACTCCTCATGGGCAAAAAAAAAAAAAAAAAAAAAAAAAAGTCTCATTGTACTTTGGAGAATAGGGAAATTTCCCAGGTCTAACAGTACCAGAGGTTGGGGCACCTGGGTGGCTCAGTCGATTAAGCATCCAACTTCGGCTCAGGTCAAGATCTCGTGATCCGTGAGTTTGGCCCCACATCAAGCTCTGTGCTGACAGCTCAGAGCCTGGAGCCTGCTTCAGAGTCTGTGTCTCCGTCTCTCTCTGCCCCTCCCCTGCTTGCACTCTGTCTCTCTCTCTCTCAAAGATGAATAAACATTTTTTTTAATAAAAAATAAATAAAAGTACTAGAAGTGAAAATCAAATCCAGAGGGCGTGAGATTCCAGATGCAGGGGTGTGACGCCCAGAGATGCATGTGTGCTCACTAGCTCACTCAAAATAAATAAATAAACTTTAAAAAATAATAATAAAACAAGGGTTGGTGGAAAGGCTATTGAATGCAGTGTTGGGGGTCGGGGGGTTCTGTGTATGTGTGTGTGTTGGGGAGGGGGGGTGGCCTTTTGCACAATCCCTCATGCACCCAGGGTAGGGGTGTAATGACTGAACTGGATTCCAGCAGGCACAGGATGGTGGAGAAGGGGAGACTGGGCCCCAAAACCTGTCCCATGGCCTCTTGGCAGTCATGAGAGGCTGTGCAGCTGGTACTGGTCTTATCAGCTGGTAATCAAGGCCAAGTTGGTGAGTTCCTGGAGGTTAGGGGCTTGTCTGCTTTATGTCCTGCTCACAGGTCCCTAAAACTGTCTGTTGATGTGGATTGATTTGTTTATTTAACAGACAGGTCCTACCTGGAACCAGCTCAGTTAAGATCAACTATTCCAATACAGTTACGATGATGTGGAAGTTCAAGGCCGTGGAAGCCCAGAGATGAGGCCCTAAGCCACCTGGAACGGCATAGTCAGGGAAGGCTTCTTGGAGGAGTACCAGGCGATGCGAAGAGCGAGGGAAGGGCATCCAAGGGTGAGCAAGGGATGGGACAAAGCATTTGGGCTGGAGACAGTGTTTGGGAGTCACTGTGCTTCCGAAGGTAACTGAAGCCATAAGGATGGAAGGCCAGAGAGCAGCCTGTAGAGTCCCAAGAAGCAGCATGGGGCATTTCTGGAGAAGGATGAGAAGTCAGGACGGACCTCAGGTCCTCACACACAAGGCCAAGGATGAGTGGACAAGCCGAGGTTCAGAGTGGACCTGTGGCTCTACCCTAAGAGGATGCCAGGATTCTGGGCTCAGCACCCAAGGAAGAGTGAACCATGAACCCTTAAGTTTCTGGGCCTCCTCAGAGGCAGTCTGGGGAGGCTGGGGCCCAGCCAATGGCAGTGCCACGTACAGCTCCGCCTTCTCCCAGGCCAGCGGCACACCCGGCTGCCTGCGGACTCTGCAGGCTCCGTCCCAGGAAGGCGCTGCCCCAAACACCCTCCCTGGTTCTGACATGAGTTCCAGCTGCCTCCGACTGCCAGCTACCAGGACCCTTGAGGAGTAGCCACTCAGGTAAGGCCACCTGTGTCCAGATGGACTTGGTGTACCTGGCAGAGGGAGACATCTCTGATGGAGAGGCGAGGGAGGCAGCCTGGACATATTCGCCACCCTGGGTTCTGGTGGGAGAGGAACAGAGGGCTCCTCCCTCCACTGCTCTGGGTTCTTTCAGCTCTCCCCAGCTAAGCAGAGGCAGGAGCCAGGGACCAAGTGGGAGAGGGGCTCACAGGGGTGCCAGAAGCTGAGCAAGCGAAGAGACTCTGCCTGGGCTTGCAAAGCCCCACCCCACCACACCCTAGGTGGGCTGGGCCGGAAGCCTCTGGGGACTAAGGGCTGGGGCCTCCTTGGCTGTTCCCTGTCAGGCTGCCAGGAGTTCCTCCCACCTTAGGCAGGACCGAGCAAAGATAAGTTGATGATTCACTACCAAGTGGTAGGTGGTATAGACAGAAGAGTGGAGAGACAGGGTAGGAGACAGGGTGGGAGCAGAGACGCCTCCAGCCTCCCTAACCTGACATCCCCCTCGTGGAGGAGAGGATGGGCACAGACCCCTTTCCTGCAGCTTAGGGAAAGGGGTCCAGGCCCCAGAGTGCAATTCAAATCCCAGCTCTGCTGCTTCCCAGCTGTGCAAGTATGAGCAAATTAATTAACCTCTCTGTGCTCCACTTTATTCATCCGCAAATTGGCAATAAAAAATAGCATACCCTTTCATACTATATCGGTTCGTGCAAAGTGCTCAGAACAGTGCCTGGTGTTGCATAAACACCCTATAACTGTTGGCTGTTATCACTACCCTGCCCATCTCTAACAGATCCCACAGGCAGGACAGGGCAATGCCCAGTGCCTAGACCAGCGCTGGAAAGGGCACCAGGAACCCCTTACAGCAAGAGGCTGTGCAGTCTCCCTGAGGTCCTTGGGGATCCCAGCAGGTGAGACCACAGTACATGGGTCTCAGGGAACCACCCCCCAACCCAGGAACCAGGCAGAAGAACTCCAAGCAATCAAGTGGACACCACACACTCAGAATGGCAGTCATACTCCCTAAACAGAGTTAAATCTGATACCTGTGTGTTTATCACGCTGAACTCACCAGTGAAACTGACCAAAGCAGAATTTCCCATTTTGCTGTGTTGACAAGACTGCTCCATAAGATGATTTAAAAAAAAAAAAAGTTCTGTGGTCAAAGGAGTTTGGGCAATGCTACATATTTCATCCCCCTTTTGGAGACTCAGTGTAAACGTATTAGCATGGTCAAGTAAAGGGACCTATTTAACTTTGCTGAATGAACCTGTGTTTGCCTACGTTTCTTGGACACAGAATCCTTTTCTCTCACTACTCCTGTTGCCAAACTATGGACAGGATTCCATGGAACCCCAGTTTGGGAATCCAAACTACAGCATACCAGGCTACTCTAGGAAGGCCATTGGATAAAGAGAACCATTGTCCCCTACTTTATCTTTCAGCTGGATTGTCATTGGCCTTGCTTCTAGTGAGCTGCATTCCAGCAAGACATTGCCTGGGTATTTACAGATGGCAGTCTGGGGACAAGTTTCCAGCAGCCTCTCCAGCCCAGTCCCGCAAGCCAAGGAAAGGGCAATGACCGGGTTCCCCTTCAGAGGGGCTGAGAGGAGAGAGCGGGGCTCAAAAGGAGAGAAGTCTTCCTGAGGCTCGGCCCCCTGAGGAGGAGGGCCAGGGTCAGGACAGAGGGAAAGGGCAGAGTGTCCACCTACTTAAACCTTCACTCTGCAGGACTGTAAGACCAGAATCTCGGGGCCCTGGGAGGAAAGACTGACTCCCTGGACCCACCTTTATGCACTTTTATGGATAAGAGTTGGGTTCTGGATTGAATTAGCTGGGCTCAAATCCCAGCTCTGCACCTAATAGTTGTGCAATCTGCATAACCCCCAAACCTCAGTTTCCTTCATCTGCAAAATGGGGACAATAATAGAACCTAGCTCCTCTGTGGCTATGAGAATTAAATACAGATGATATACAGTATTTCTATAAGGTGCTCAGAGTGAGTGCTCTATACATGTGGGGAATTCTTATCATTTCTCAGCAGTAGCAGCCAACAGCTGGGTCCACCATGAACTGGGGGATCTTCGAGGGGCTCCTGAGCGGGGTCAACAAGTACTCCACTGCCTTTGGGCGAATCTGGCTGTCTCTGGTCTTCATCTTCCGCGTGCTGGTGTACCTGGTGACGGCTGAGCGAGTGTGGAGTGACGATCACAAGGATTTTGACTGCAACACCAAGCAGCCGGGCTGCTCCAACGTCTGCTTTGACGAGTTCTTCCCCGTGTCCCACGTGCGCCTCTGGGCCCTGCAGCTCATCCTGGTCACCTGCCCCTCGCTGCTCGTGGTCATGCACGTCGCCTACCGGGAGGCTCGGGAGAAGAAGCACCGAGAGGCAGTGGGGGAGGATGGCGGGCGCCTCTACCTGAACCCCGGCAAGAAGCGGGGTGGGCTCTGGTGGACCTACGTCTGCAGCCTGGTGTTCAAAGCCGGCGTGGATACCGCCTTCCTCTACGTGTTCCACTCGTTCTACCCCAAATACACCCTCCCTCATGTGGTCAAGTGCCACGCAGCTCCGTGTCCCAACACGGTGGATTGCTTCATCTCCAAACCCTCAGAGAAGAACATCTTCACTCTCTTCAT
The DNA here is from genome assembly GCF_022079265.1 of Lynx rufus. Lineage (NCBI taxonomy): Eukaryota > Metazoa > Chordata > Mammalia > Carnivora > Felidae > Lynx > Lynx rufus. The sequence continues at coordinate 195,983,272 of NW_025814834.1, read as the reverse complement.
GGTGGTCACGGCCGCCATTTGCATCCTGCTCAACCTCGTGGAGCTGGCCTACCTGGTGAGCAAGAGGTGCCGTGAGGGCCTGGCAGCGAGGAGAGCCAGGGCCACGGGCAGAGGCCATCGCCCAGACTGTCCCACCTCTTCCTACAAGGAAGACGACCTCCTCTCGGGCGACCTCATCTTTCTGGGCTCGGACTCTCACCCTCCTCTCTTACCAGACCGCCCTCGAGACCATGTGAAGAAGACCATGCTGTGAGAGCGGCCTGGTCAAGCCTGGTTGGAAAGGGCCCAGCATCTCCCATGGGTGCAGCCTTGGGGGCGGGGGAGCTGAGCTGCAAGCAGGGGCAGGTAGGAGGGGGCGTCCTGCACCTGCCACCTACTGTGGGGCCTCGGGAAGGTTACCCCTCCACACTGAACCTTAGTTTCTTTCTGTGTAAATTGGAGGCGAAGCCCACCTCGCTGGGTTGTTGCCGGGAGGAGGGGTTTATTTAGAGAATGGATGTGCCAGTGCCATCTGTGGGGGGGCACCCACGGTCAAGGCTTAATAAAAGTCAACTCCTCCACTTGCTTCAAGCCGTGCTTCATTTCTTCATCCTTTGTGACCCCTGTCAGATCACTGGGTCAACGTCTCTTGCCCCTGCAAAGGGCTGGACTTGAACCAGCCAGGGGGAGGGGCCGTCCCCTCCCCCAGAAAAAGTCCCCAGCACTCCTGGGGGTCATGCCGATTGCTCAAGCTCAAGACAAGCCTTTATCCCCAGTTGCAAATTTAAGCCCAAGGGCTGTCTGCAAACATAATGGGGCTTAGCACGTGGGGACGTGTGTGTTGCAATGGAAAGTTCGTGAACTTTTGAGTCAGAACACTTGCATTCGAACCCATGTTCCACCGGGACTCTGGAAAAGTGACTTCAGCTCCTCTCTAAAGTGGGTTAATAATGTGGAGCCTGGAGGGGCTGGGGGTTGCTGGATGAGCTCATGGCTGTGGATGGGGTAAGCCAGCTGTAAAAGGCCACATAAATGTTAATCATTGGTATTAGGAAGTGCTCAATAAATGCTTGTGGGAAATCAAGCAGAAGAGCCCCTCCCTGGCTGCACATTAATCCTCACTATCCCAGCCACCGGGACAGTCAGAAAGGACACAGGCCCAAGGCCCCTCTGCAGCCCCCACCCAGGAGGACCCTGACTTCCCTGCAGGCCTTCCCCAGGGACCCAGGTCTACGGAGACAGACAGGGAGGCTATGCCTGGCCCCATGCCAGCTGGGACGTTCCATGCTGCTGGCCTGCATTCCTTGTCTCCACCCGAGCAGCGGTATCCTTGTCTGAAAAACCAGAATCCGTCCCTCCCACCCCCACACAGCTCACCAGCAGCCCAAGCTCTAGTCCCCAGAAACGTCTCCACCTGGGTGCAACATGATCCTGGGCTGAATCAAGGTTGCCCCTCTCCACATATACCACCTGCTGAGGACCCCAGAACCGTGCTTCTGAAAAGGGCAAGAGAGAAGCCTGGGGACAGAGGGACTAGGGGCAATAAGGCAACTGGAAGGGGCTAGGAGCAACAGACAGGGGCTAGCGTTGGGGCTGACCTGGGCCCTGACATGAGAATACAAGGCTCCTGCACTGCCTCCCCCACTCCAACAGTTCCACCTACATACCTGCCAGCCCAGGGAGCCAGACCCAGCCATGCCCATCCAGGCTGGAGAGAAGGCGTGGGCCAGGGGAGAAGAGCCACACAGGTGTTTGCTCTGAATATGTGCCCGGGGAAGTCCGCCCGCCGGCCCTCCCGCTCACTCTCCCTTGGCTCATTGGCTCAGAAAGCTCCACCCCGAAGAGGAGTGAGGAACAAAAGCTGCCTCTGGGAGGCCCTCAGGCACACAGACAAGCCCAGGGACCAGAGAGTGGCTGCTAGACCCAAGAAAGGTGAGGAACCAATCGGGCCGGAGAGGGGGCTGGGAAGCAGGGACCAGGTGGGCTGAGGAACCTCGTGAACTCAGGCTGCAGGCTGGGCTCCTGGGAGGAAGAAAGAGGACAGAGGATCCCTGGAGAAACCCCAGGGAAGCCCCAAGGAGGGGAGGGGACATCCTGCCAGACCAAAGGGAGGACAGAGGACCAGAGAAGAGACAAAGAAAAGAAGGGACCGGGAAGAGAGAGTTTCTGCTCAGTTCAGCAAACATCTATTGTGTGCTCATGGGGCCAGGCCTGGTGCTGAGTCCTGGGGGAACAGATGATCCAGGCGTAGAGGCTGCCCTCCAGACGCTGACAGTCTGGTGCAGGAGACAGGTAAACAGGCGATTTGAACACCAGTGATCCATTCTGCCATGAGAGATAGAGGAGGGTATTCAGAAAATGTCCCAGGGTGAGAAGCTCTGAAGATGGTGAGGTCTGAGTCAGGGATGGGGCGGGGGGGCTGGGGCAGGAGAGAGAACCTAATGGCTCTCCAGATAAGGGGGTGTGGAGGACAGAGCACATCGGACAGAGGCCCGACCAGGAATAATGGGAGACCTGGCTGACAATCAGAGAAGACAGGTGTCCCTGAGAAAAAGTACATGATCAGGGGTGGACCGAGCCAGAATCCTGCCTTTGTCCCTTTCCCAGGCCCTCCCTAAAGCCGAAATGGTTGAATTCCAGAGGAACCCACTGTGGTCAGGACAGTCAGTGCTCACACGGGTGCAGGGAAGGGGAGGCACATGGGGCCAAACCGCCACAGCTCCAAAGAGCCTATTTAGTGTGGGAGGAAATGTCCGGGCTGGGGATGCCCTGGGCCTCTCAGTGAGGATGGTTATCACTCAGGGGTTCTTCAAAGAGGCCAATGTGAACACACCCAGCACAGGGCCTGGCTCATGTTGGTGCTCATTAGAAGCTGGAGGATAATGATACACACCCCTCATCCCCTGCCCCTATCGAGCCCCAGCAGCTGGCAGGAGGGCAAATCATCCAACCTGCACCTTCTTCCTGTTTCTGTAGAAGTCATGCTATCCACAGAAACTTGGGGTCACAGAAGTTGGCAGGCACATCCATGGAAGATGATTACCTTTCACGTTTATCCATTACCCTGTAGAATAAAACATCCCCCGATTTTGGAGCTGGAAGATGGGAGTTCAAGACCAGCTCCACCATTTCCAGCAGGGGGAGGCCTTGGGTAGGTGGCTGTCTAGGCCTTAGTTTACCCACTGCCCCCCCCCTCCATGAAATGGGGATAACAGCCATCCCTACCCCCCCCCCCCACCACCACCACCAAGTCATTGCAGGTGAGGACGTGATGACAAGGTGGTTCTGAAAGGGTTTTGCCAATCGCACCTTCAATAAAGGGCACCCATTTCCAGGCTCTCCCAGGCCTCGTGGCCCCCACCCCGGAGTGGGCACTCGCGGTGTAGACCGTCCACGTGAGGAAGCAAGGACACAGTCGGCATGAACTGGGCGTCCCTGCAGGGCCTCCTGAGCGGGGTCAACAAGTACTCCACGGCGCTAGGCCGCATCTGGCTGTCGGTGGTGTTCATCTTCCGCGTGCTGGTGTACGTGGTGGCCGCGGAGGAGGTGTGGGACGACGAGCAGAAGGACTTCGTCTGCAACACCAAGCAGCCAGGCTGCCCCAACGTCTGCTACGACGAGTTCTTCCCCGTGTCCCACGTGCGCCTCTGGGCCCTGCAGCTCATCTTAGTCACCTGCCCCTCGCTGCTCGTGGTCATGCACGTCGCCTACCGCCAGGAGCGGGAGCGGAAGCACCGCCTGAAGCACGGCCCCAGCGCCCCGTCCCTGTACGACAACCCCAGCAAGAAGCGGGGCGGGCTCTGGTGGACGTACTTGCTGAGTCTCGTTTTCAAGGCTGCCGTCGACTCTGCCTTCCTCTACATCTTCCACCGCCTCTACCAGGACTACGACATGCCCCGGGTGGTGGCCTGCTCCGAGTCCCCTTGCCCCCACACTGTGGACTGCTACATCTCCCGACCCACGGAGAAGAAGGTCTTCACCTACTTCATGGTGGCCACAGCTGTGATCTGCATCCTGCTCAACCTCAGTGAGGTCGTCTACCTGGTGGGCAAGAGGTGCCTGGAGACCTTCAGCCCAAAGCGCCAGCGGTCTCCGCGCCGGGATCACCTGCCCGATACGTGCCCCCCGTATGTCCTCTCCCAGAGAGAGCACCCCCAAGATGGGAACTCTGTCCTAATGAAGGCCGGGTCGGCCACGTTGGATGCAGGTGGGTTTCCATAACCTGTGAGGTTGGCGGCTGGGACCACCGGGTCCATGGTCTGTTCCCTAAGGCCACCGCAGGGCAGTGGCCTCTTTTCTGCAGCAGGGCAGGTGAGGAAGACGGTTGTGGGGCTCAGGAAGCACCCCCATGGGCCAGCGCTGGAGAGCAGCTTGGTCTCTAGGTCCTGAGCCCCGGGGGAGGGAGGTTGACGGCTGGTGGGGATTTTGTATATGGCAATGGGGTATGTCAAAACCTTAATAAATGTGATTTTCCCAGTATTTTGTAGACCAGGTGGGGAGTGGTGGGTAGAAGTGTCAGGGGGGTTCACCATGGACCTCAGAGAGGAGCCACAACCACTCAGTGGGTGACTGCACCCCAGAACCTCAGATCCAAGGTCATTGATGCATCACACACACACACACACCACCACACCACACACACTCACACGCACCACACAACATATACCACACATACACACACAGAGTGTGCCCCCAGGACGTGGTAGGAATGCCAAGAGGTGGCTCCAGGGGTCTCTGGACTCTGCAACCAGTCTTGGTCTACAACCAGCTGGCCAAGGCAGGAGGAGTGGGATCCCAGGAGACCCTGGGCCCAGCACAGGTCAGTTCTCAGTGGGAGCCCCTGCAGTGAATGTGCATGGTTCAGGAGGCCTCGGCCCCTCCCCCATTCCAGCCTCTCTCACCCTGCCCATCACACTCCTCAGAGAGAGAGTCTCCCTGAGGGTATCAGGGGAAGGCTGGGAGGGAGGGGAAGGTGCTGAGAGTGAGCCCAGGATGGGGAGTCTGTAGAGATATCCCCACAGGCCACGGACCTATTGAGAACATCAGAGCTACAGGGTCCCTCCCAGAGCCTCCAGTCTGAGGAAATCCCCCTCTCTTCACCAGACACACATTTCCTCATCCTCCCACCCCCATCCCCACCACTCAGACCTTGACCCCTCCCCAAATCACACCTCCAGTATGGACCTGCCTCAGAGCCAGAGCCCCCACAAACAGCCCAGGGGAACAACCCTCCGGGAGGCCCCCAGGCCTCCTCCAGTCAGCAGCTCCCATGCTGACCACACCTACCGTCCTCACACATCACCGACTCCCTGACCATGAATGGCACCCCAGCCACCCAGTTGTCCCAGCCAGGAGCTGACCTGACACCCTCATGCCCTCCCCGTCTCCCAGCCTCTCACACCCCACAAGCCAGTGCCAGTGCAGTTCATCCTGCTAACTCCAACCCTAAATGTCTCCCGAATCTGTCCTTCCTTTCCCACCACCCTTCCACCATGGGGACAGAGTAGTCCTTCTATATATGAACATGACTCTGGCATTCTTCCTGCTTTAAAAATTCTTCCACTACTGCCACAACCCTCCATTGCCCTCAACCTGACCCCTGCTGGCCTCCCCAGTGTCACCCCTGCTTCCTCCCACCTTGTTCCCACCAATAATACCAAAGGGCTTATGGGTCCCCAACCAGACACATCATGCTGTGTCATGCCTCATGCCTTCGCATATGTGTTCCTTCTGCCTGGAATACCCTTCCAATCTCCCCTGGGATGCTTCCTTGAACCCCACGGTTCAAAACCTTAAACCTAGCCTGTGCCTTTGCCTTTGCCCATCAGTCTGTGAGCCCTTCACGGGCAGGACGCTGATTCACCCAGGTCCCCAGCTACCTTTAATAAATGTTTGGTAAATGAGTAAATGGGCTATGAGCTGCCTGGCGGAAGAGACCTGTCTTGTTTATCTGAATCCTTCACCACACCTAGCCCAGGAAGCACAGATAAGTGTCCTCTCATTTGCTTATAGATTCCATTATTGTTGCTGTTTTAACTAAATCTAGCCTAAAGATTTCATTTATAGTTAAGGAAACTGGCCTGGAGAGGGCCCACCTAGCTGGGCTGTGTCTCTAGTGGTCCATAGAGAGCCTCTGTGCCCCACGCCCAATTACGGCACAAGATCAGGAGTCACTTCTTAGGTCAGGGTCCCTGGAAACAGAACCAACAGCAAGAATTTGTTTGCATGTGGTGGAAGGAGCAAGAGAAGCAGGCTAGGGAGGGGAGCAAACTGAGCTGGGTATGGGCTCAGGGAAACGGCCTTGGCCGGATCCCTGTGGGGTGAGGGGCCTTTGGATCATAAATCCCATCTCTGAGTTGTCCCAGCGAGAAAGGGCATCAAGCTTTGGAACTCCCATACCAGTCAGTCATTGGCTTCAGGCAACCCCATGGGCAGCAGGGCTGACAGGAAGGGGTAGGCGGTTCCTAGTCAATCAAGGTCAATTCTCCAGGGACAGCTAGAAGCCACGAGTGCCCTATATTCACAGCAGCTGGGGAATGGTTGTCCCCCAGCAAAGGGGACATGGGCAGGGCACCAAAACCATCCACTGAACTCCTGCCTCCAGGAAATAAGGGTGGCTCTACCTCCAATCCAGACCAGAGCTGTGGCCACCCGATCCCAGAAAGCAGGCTGATGCTCTCAACCAGTTCAGAACCAGGTGACCCCATGCTTCTCAGACCAGCCCCCACCAGCCATAGCCATATCCCTCTGAGATTCCAGATTCCCCATTCCAGTTTCTGCCAGTATATGGTGAGTGCATCCTGGGACCTGACTACTCCTGTGGCAGCCCTGTTCATAGGTGATGTTCTCGGAGATCCCAAGTCCTGAGCCAGTGACCCAGAGAGTGGTGGAACACCATCTGAGCTGCTAGCCATGGAACTTTTTTTCTCAGTCTTACCCACACCCTCAAGGCCCCCCCACAGCCCTCACTACCACTCTCAGACCTTCCCATCTCCCCCTTCTTGAATTCCCTTCGCTCAGCTCAGGCCCCTGCCATCTGTCTCTTCCGCCTTCTGCCCCACCCCCATTGCTGCCACCTCATTGCTTCTAGCTCACTGAAGACTTGAGGACACAAGTCAGGGTCTTTGGGTATTCTCTCATGGCCCAGGGCTGCCGGAAACATCTGGGCGTCACTCTGTCCTTTTCATTCCATGCCCTCGGTGTCTCTCATGACCTCCTCCTCTGTTCCATTTAGCTACCCACTCACAGGATCACACCCCAGACTTTGTCTTCACCCAGTACTACTCCACCTCTAGAATCTCCCACTTGATTCAAGCCAACAAATATTTATTGTTCACTTTTACGTGACAAGCCCCACGCTAGGTGCCAAGGATCAGACACAGTCCCTAATCTCATGGAGGTTATATCCCATGAAGAGAACAGCTCTTAGCATCCTGGAGTGCACAGGGTGCTGAGGGGAGGGGGGAGGGAGGAGGGGGGAAGGGGATCCAACATCCAGGGATTCAGGAAAGGCTTCCCTGAGACTTCTGAAGCTCACACCTAGAGAAAGAAGAGGATTTTGCCAAGCAGAGCAAGGAGGGGATGCCAGGTGAAGGGACAACATGAGAAAGGCATGGAGGGAAGAGCAAGGACAGGGTGACCAGGACAGGAAGTAACCCAGAAGGGCTGGAGCCCAGTGAGGGGGCTGGCAGTAAGAGTCAGGCCCAAGTAGGCAAGGGCTACATCATGCAGAGGTTTCATGGTAAAGCCCTGTTAAGGATTTTGGACTTCATCCTCAGGACAATGAAAAGTCACTGGAGAGACTCAGCACAGAGGTGAGATGATCTCATGTGCAGTGTCTCTGGTTAATGTGCAGAAGGGCCAAGGCAGGGCTACTTATTTGGAAACTGATGCAATAGTCCAAGTGACAAACAACAATGGCCTCAACAAGGGTGTGTGCATTGGGGATGTAAAGAAGTTGCTGGATTTAAGAAAGATTTACGAGATAGAATCAGATCAATTGGGTGTTTTGAGTGGGTGTGCGGATCAGGGAGAGAGGAACCGTAGTGACGCCCAGGTTTCTTCTCAGGGTGGTGGTGCCATTTCCCCAGGGGAGAGGCAGGTTTGAGGGACATAGTGATAACTTCAGTTGCAGACACATTGAGTTGGGGAGACAAATAAGATATCTTGGTTATCTCCTCTTGTTCCTGGACCAGCTTAGCCCCTGGATCACCTTCTCTCTCTCTAAGGCTATGCGTATTACCATTTCTGGTGACCACATCTAACACCTACCTCGCCATGCTTTGACTTCCTTGTTCCCCTCCATCTTTAGTCACCCACATATGTCTTGTCTTAACAAGAGCTGCATCATCTCCTAGCTCACCCACTCTGCTTCCCGCTCCAGCGCTCCCTCTGCCACATCTACTGTTTCACCATCCATCATCAGCCCCTTTATGTCCTCCCTCCCCTCTTTTCCCAGCTTAGACTCTGTGGGCCCCTCATAGATGTGTCCTGCTCTCCCTTGCCATTGCCTGCTGCTATAGTCACTCACCAGGAAAGACAAACCCCAGTTAAAACCAGCTCTCCATGTGGCACCCATTCCAGAGCACCTGGAGAATAACACAACTGCACTGACTGGTTTCAGTGGAAACTTCTGAGTACAAAGCTCCAGTGGGCACTCAGCACCTCAGGCAAGTCTACATTTTCCTAAAACTTTAACCCTAGTCTCCGAGATGACTATATCATACCTTCTCCTCTTGCCCCCTTTTGCCTAAACCTCCTCAGCTGACAGGCAAGCATTATGCGCCCCTTCACTCTGCCTTCTCCCCTGTGACATGGATGAGTGCCCCTGCTCCTGATACCCCCTCCTCTTGGACACTGGACCCCTCACCTCTCACCCCTCTGGACTGTGCTCCACAGCTATTGCCTCACAATTCTGTAAAAATGCTATAACGTTGTCCTCTCTCTTTCTGTCATTCCCTCTTGACATCACATCCTTCTCCAGCTACCACCCCCTTTGCAAAAAACAAAACTCTCTAAAGGTGGTCTATACTTGCTGTCTCCACCTCCTCATCACATTTACTCATTCTAGTCAGAACTGTTCTTCCCAAGTTCACCAATGGCCAACAAGCTGCCAAATCCAGTGGTTGGTTCTTCAATCTCATCTTACTCCCCCAGCAACATACGGCCACTGAGAGCTCCCTCCTCAAACACCATCTTCCTTTGGCTGCCAGGAAGCACCCTGTCCTGGCTTTCCTCCCACCACATTGAGGGGCCCTCCTTGATCTCCATCAATGCTTCTTCTTCCTCTTGCTGGTCTCTAAATGCAGGGTGCCTTAGGGCCCAGTTCTCTACCCTCTTTTCCCCTCTGTGATCTTGTCCAGTACCATCTATAAAAACCATCTATAAACCAATGGCTCCCACATTTATATGTTCCCACCTAACCACTCCCATGAGTGTTGGACTCATATATCCAACACTTCCTTTCAGTCATCCAAAAGAGAACTCCTGATCCTACTAACAGAGAACAGATTTATGTTCTCTCCCAGTCTTCCCACCTTGGAAGAGGAGATCCCCACTCACCCAGCTGCTGAGTTCAAAAACCTACATGCCTCTTTCTTCACAATTATATCCACACCATTAGCAAATCACATTGGATATAATTCTAAGTTCAAAGTCCATTCCCTTCAGACCGTCTCCAAGTGCTTCCATCCCAGGCCAAGCCACCTCACTGAACATCTGGATACCTGCAGCAGCTGGCCCCCTCCTCTCTCACTCCTCTGCTGTTCCTTCTGCACGTGACAGCCCGAGAGATATTTCAACCAAGATGAGTCAAGTCACCCCCTTGCTTAAAACCCTCCAAGTGGCTTCCATAATGGCCATAAAAATGAAAATTAACCATTCTTGGGGCATCTGGGTGGCTCAGTCAGTTGAGCATCCGACTTTGGCTCAGGTCACGATCTCATGGTTCATGAGATCAAGCCCCACGCTCTGTGCTGACAGGGCAGAGCCTGCTTAAAATTCTCTCTCTCTCTCTCTCTCTCTCTCTCTCTCTCCCTCTCTCTCAAAAATAAATAAATAAACATTAAAGAAAAGATTTTGTTCCAAAATTATCCCCCAGGTAGAAAGGATTTGTTTTATATCCAAGTCCTTACCAAGTCTCTCACATTGTGGGACATGCTCTCAATTACTGCATTTTGAAAAACAGAATGCTCTTTGGGGGAAACTCATTAGCCTGAAATAACCCCAATCAATGAAGTCTTGGATATCCACAGAGGTGACTGGGTAGAATCAGAAAAAATGGAGGCAAAGACATTTCACACAGATTCCATCATTACTCCCAGTGGTATGACCTTCCAATTGCAAATATTTTCTTCCTAGGCAAGCCCTTAAAAAAACAAAACAAAACCACATTAAGAACAATAAAAAAAGTGGTTGTGTTAAGGAGATGACATATACACACCTACCAGATGATTTTTTTTTTAAGTCATACAACCTAATATTACGCAACCGGGTTTTGTGGAGAGAATAAAGTTCTCGGTATCATTCACAGACTTAAAAAGCACTATTTCACAAATAACTTGGACAAAAATAAAGTTTGTGTGTTTTGTAAAAGGTTAATGATAACAAACAAAACTCTAATGACTATTAACCCAGGTGTTACAGAAAAATGTTCAAAGTTTAAAGAAAATTGCTTCATAAACTATTCAGGGGAGAAAAAAACAATAGGTTTACTACATTGTTCTATATAATGTGATTTTTTTAATTTTTTTTTAACGTTTATTGATTTTTGAGACAGAGAGAGACAGAGCATGAAGGGGGGGAGGGGCAGAGAGAGGGAGACACAGAATCTGAAACAGGCTACAGGCTCCAAGCTGTCAGCACAGGGCCCAATGTGGGGCTCGAACTCACGGACCGCGAGCTTATGACCTGAGCCGAAGTCGGACGCTTAACCAGGCACCCAGGCGCCCCTATAATGTGATTTTAAAAACAGGCTGCAAACTCTAGAGAATATTATGCTAAGTGAAATAAGTCAGAGAAAGACAAATACCATATATATGATTTCACTCATATGTGGAACTTAAGAAACAAAACAAATGAACATAGTGGTAGGGGGGCAGGAAAAGAGAGACAAATCAAAAAACAGACTCTTAACTATAGAGAACAAACTGATGGTTACCAGAGGGGAGCGGGGTCCAGAAATAGGAGAAATAAGTGATGGGGATTAAGAAATGCACTTGTGGGGCGCCTGGGTGGCTCAGTCGGTTGAGCGTCTGACTTCGGCTCAGGTCATGATCTTGCGGTTTGTGAGTTCAAGCCCCACGTGGGGCTCTGTGCTGACAGCTCGGAGCCTGGAGCCTGCTTTGGATTCTGTGTCTCCGTCTCTCTCTCTGCCCCTCCCCCACTTGTGCTCTGTCTCTATCAAAAATAAAATAAAAATAAAAATGTAAAAAAAATAAAATAAAAAAAAAAATGTAAAAAAAAATTAAGAAATGCACTTGTGATGAGCACCAGGTATTATATGAAAGTGTTAAATCACTAAAATCTATACCTGAAACTAGATTCACGCTGTATGTTAGCTAACTAGGATTTAAATGAAAACTTGGAAAGAAAAATATATATAGGTAGCAAATTAAGTTAAGTAAATTATTATTTTGGTCACACTAAAAAGTTTATGTGTCCATATAAGCCCCCAACTTTTTAGAGGGTCCCCTCACTGGGAATATAGAGGGTTGCTTTTGTTTTTTTAATGTTTATTTTGAGAGAGAGAGAGAGAGAGAGTGCAAGCAGAGAAGGGGCAGAGAGTGAGGGAGACAGAATCCCAAGCAGGCTCTGCCTTGTCAGCACAGAGCCCGATGCGGGGCTTGATCCCATGAACCGTGAGACCATAACCTGAGCTGAAACCAAGAGTCAAAGGTTTAACCAACTGAGCCACCCAGGAGACCCTAGGGGGTTGCTTTTTACTTGGAGTTATCATATATCTGGGCTTATGGTAGGTGGTAACTCAAGCTGTGAGGGTGGCTAATACTGTACAGAGCCTGCGGGGGGAGAAACAAGAAGATGTCCTAGGATGGAGAGGCCAAAGAGAAGGGGAAAGCCAGCAAAGGGGACTGCAGGGTAAATTGATATCATAGAAGCCAAGGAAGTATGATGTCACAGAGGAGGAAGGTGATGTCACAGAAGCCAAGAGATGATTGTTCTAAAGAAGTTTGTAGAACTTCTAGAAGAGGAGTCTCTAGAGAAAAAGAAATGATCATCAGGGCCAAACATTGCCTTGGGTCAAATTAGATAAAGACTGAGAAGTGTTCATTCAATTAACATAGATGGTCACTGGTACCCATGGCAGGAGCCCATCTGTAGAGAATGGGGTACCCACCTGGTACCCATCTGTAGAGAATGGGGTGAGGAAACCAGGTCCCAGTGAAGTGAGGGGACAGTGAGAGCCAAGTAAATGGAGATAGCAACCGTGAACAACTGGTTGGAAAATGGTGGCTGGGAGAAGAAAAGAAAATGAGAGGGTGTTCATCGCAAAAGGATGGGAGCAGTCAATTTTTTCCTTTTGTTACGGTTTAAGAGACTTGGGAATATTTAAATAATGATGAAATGAATCCAGTACACAAGAAAGGAGGTCAAGGTCCCCCTAGAGCCAGAGGGAATGGGATGCAGAGCCCAGATGGAGGCACATTGGCTACTGTAACAGGAGGGAAGGAAGAAGTGGGGAGACAGGTGCAGGTCACCCCCGTCTCTTACCACAGCCTCCCCACCGCCCTCTCGCTTAGCTCCTCCCTCAACATCTGCCCATATTTATTCAACAGATCGACAGGGGACCTGAGAGGCACCTCCAGACCTGACCCCATGACCTCCCAATCTGCTAGCCCCTCCTACATTCACTTCCTTCTGAATCTAGCCTAGGATTGGGATTCAGAGTCTCTCGCACCACCCTCACATGAGAGCTCTTAGACTGGTGTCTGTCCTCCCCTCTAGACTGCAGTCTCTCTGAGAGCCAGAACAGAACCCATCTGGTTTGTGAGTGTATCCTCAGGCCCTGCATCATGCCTGGCATACAGTAAAAGGGTAAGAAGTATTTGCTGATACAGTAAAAGGGTAATAATGAGATAATGACTGGAATGAACTGCTGTCCTACCAATTTCCCCATCGTCCCTCTGTCCCTCCTATCTAGCAGGACTCCAGGCCCAGATCAATCCAACAGTGCTTTCCCATGGTTGCACCCTGTGCTGGGCTCTGCTCCAGTGAACCCAACAGCCAACCAGAGTGAGGTCACTGCAAATCCGTGTTCTCCAGCCCCACCTGACAGCCCTCGTTCTTCCCTGCTTTGGTCTGTCCGCTGTCATTCATGGTGGCGTTTGGCCTTCTCAGCCTTCTCCACTCTCCTCGAACCCTCTAGCCAGTTCTATCTTATCTTTATCCCACGTCTCAGAGAAAGCAAAAGCTATCCAAGAATGCTCTCCTGTTGACTGCCGCCAGACCAGTCGCCCTCCCTCCTTTCCCCCAGCACAGTAAAAGGGGTGAGCCCACTCCCGTTAACGCTTTAAAACCCCCACCCCCACACCCTATGCTGAGGACTCCTCTCTCCCACCCCCTCCTGCCTTCCTGTTTCTTCAACCTCTAGCTCTCTCCTGGCTCTCCTGGTACTTAAGCAGGCTCACACCTGTCCCATCCAAAAATCAAAACAAAACCCTTCCTTGACCCCATGTCTCCCACAAGCATCTCCTTATCTCTCTCTTGGCTTTTGCAACTGTGCATCCTAAAACAGGTCTACACTCACCATCCTGACTTCCTCATCTCCCACTCCCTCCCACCAGCTATGATCAGTCTCTGCTCCATCACCCCACTCAAACCACCCTGCCCTTGCCAAGGGCACCTAAGATTCCTTTGTCACCAAGTCCAGTGGGCACTACCATTCCTTGAGCCAGGAGCCATTTAATAGGGTAAACAGCCCTCCCTCCTTGTACGTCTTCCCGTATCACAGACACCTTGTACGTTCTGTCCACCCGGCCCTTCTCCAAGGGGGAGCTAAAGGCGACTGCCACCAGGCCTCTCGACTTCAGGGTGGATGTGTGTTCCAGGTGGGACCACTCGGGGTTCTTCCCCAGATTATTTGAGTCTTTCCTAAGGGAAACTTGGGAAAGTGTGAGCTCAGAGCCCATGACCATGAGAAAAACCATGTGCAAAAGCCCATCAACACATGGAGAGAAGCCAATGGTCAGAGAGGAGCAGAGGTGAGGCCAGCTGGAGAGGCTCTAGACACAGCCAGACGTGGCTCTACTGAGTGCTTCTGGGGCTCCAATACATCCCTCCCCTCCTCGTGTTTCTACAAAGCAATCAAGTGCCCAAACTAATTCAAGTCAGATTTCTGTCATTTGCAAGCAAGAGCACTAATACACTCAGGCTTCTTCAGTTTTCCTGATGCTCCAGTCATACCCCCTCAATCTCCTTCAACGTCCCCCATTGGGGTGGTCCTCGGGTCTCTTCCCAAGCTGTTTGCTCCCCTCAGGCTCCACTCCCTCCCTGAGTGAGCTCCTCCTTTATCATGTCCTTCATCATCATCTGGACACTGCTGACTCCAAATCTGTATCTGCTTACAGATTATTTCCTCATCTCCTATTTTTCCCTCATAGTCCTCATTTTTCTTAATATTTCTATTGTGATAAGATATACGTGAAACTTCCATTTTAACCATTTTTAAGCACACAATTCAGTAGAGTTAATTTCATTAATAACGTACAACCATCACCACTATTTCCAGAACTTTCTAATTACCCCTAACAGGGGCACCTGGACGGTTTAGGTAGTTAAGCGTCTGACTCTTGATTTCAGCTCAGATCATGATCTTACCATTTGTGAGACTGAGCCCTGTGTCAGACTCTGTGCCAACAGCATGGAGCCTGCTTGGGATTCTCTCTCTCTCTCTCTCTCTCTCTCTCTCTCTCTCTCTCTCTCTCCCCCTCCCCTGCTTACATGTATATGTGTGCTCTAAATAAATAAATAAACTTTAATTCTCCCTAACAAAAACTCTGTACTCACTAAATAATAACCCCCACTCACTCCTCCACCCAGCCCTTGGTAGACTCTAACGACTACTGTCTATGGATTTACCTATTCTAGACATCCCAGAGATCATACAATATTTGTCCTTTTGTGTCTAGCTTATTTCAGTTGGCATATTGTCCTCAAGATTCATCATACTGAAGCATGTATCAGACATGACTCCTTCGTATGGCTGAATAATACTCTACTGTATGGACATACCACCTTTTTGTTTGTCCGTTCTTCCTTTTGATGGACATTTGGGTTGTTCCCAGCATTTGTCTTGGCTATTGTGAATGGTGCTGCTATGACCACCCATATCTGAATCTGAGTCCCTCTTTTCAGCTCTTCTTGGCCTTTACCTAGGTGTGGACTTGCTGGGTCATATGGTCATCCTGCATTCTTTCTGCCAATCTGTCTTCCACAGCAGCTGCACCGTTTCACACTGGCACCAGCAGTGCATGAGGGCTCTTCTCTTTCTTGTCCCTGTCCCATGCATCCAGATGCCTCTTGCACATCCACACACGTGTGTTCCACGGACAGCCCAGCAGGGCATTTGGATGCAGAGGAAAATTTGGTTGTGTGAACAACCAGTGCTGAGCCACACCCCACCCCCAAGGATCTGGGATGGGCTGTGTTGGGCATGAAGTGAGGCTCAGGGTTGGAGTGACACTGTCTGATGCTCACCTGAATCATAAAAATGGGGGTTTACAAGTCATGTCTGAACACTCTCATGGCCTTGTCAAGATGACTGCACTGGAATATCATCAAACACACATGTCATTTAGCCAGCTCCAGATACAATGAGCCTATCATTTTTTTTTTTTTTCTGCTTCTCCCAACCTGCTTTCTTTCTTGTGCTTCCCAGCTCGGCCAATGGCAAACCATCTACTCAGGTGCCTATGTCAGGACCTCCCCAGTTCGTAGAAACAGCAAGTTCAGGAACCACAGCCCTGCAGCCCAGGCCCAGTCTAGGCTCTACTTCCTGAGGCCCAGGGCCCATCACCTCCTCAACCCAGAATCAAGGCTCCAGAAGCTCCCACACTGCAGGTGGCAGGCTGATTTCAGGCATCTGGCACACATCTCACCCCAGGCTGGCTTCATCATCCCACACCTTTGCAGCTCAAAGGACAGCCCAAGCAGACTCCTTCCTCATCCAGAAGGAGAGCAGAGGCTGGGTGAAGACAGACAAACTCAGACAGACAGACAGCCCACCTGCCCCTTAAGTACCAGGTGTTTGAGCCGAGTAGCAGGAAGGAGGGGAAAGAGATGAGGCTTAATCAGTGAGGGCTTCCTGGAGGAGGCAGGTGGCCAGGGAGGGACTTCTAGAGGATAGGTAGCTGGGACGCTAAGCTAAAAGGAAACTGGTGAGGGGCTCCTGGGTGGCTCAGTCGGTTGGACATCTGACTCTTGATCTCAGCTCAGGTCATGATCTTGGAGTTGTGATTTCAGGCCCTGCATTGGGCTCTGCACTGGGTGTGAAGCCTACTTTTAAAAAAAATTGAAGAAGGGAGCTGATCAAACACCTGCTCTGTGCTGGCCTGGGATGGGGGTTTATTGTATGCATGTATTTACTCGTTTGGCAAGTACTTTGTCTACAAAGTGCCAAGCACCATTTTAGGCACTGAGGATACACCAGTGGACACAACAGACCAAAAAAAAAAAAAAAAATAGCTGTCCTCACAGCTTCTAGTGATGGGAGAGACAATTAACAAGAAGAATATGCAAAATATAAAATATGTGACGTGATCATAATTGCTAAGGAGAAAATTTAAGCAGGAGAGAGAGCGTGGGGAGGGAAAGGCCGGTTCTAGATGGGGAGGCCAGGGAAGGCAAGGCAGCACCCGGCACAGAGAAAAGCAAGCACGCAGGCCCTGAGGCTGGGAAAGACCCTATGCAGACCCATGCACAGCAAAGAAGTCAACAGGCCGGGCAGCAAGAGAACTGAGGGCCATGGAAAACAAGGCCAGAGTCCTCAGGTGAGGCCTGAGAAGGACCACCTCACACAGGCCATCCTGATGCCCCTGGCTGTCACTCTGAGTGAGCAGGAAGCCTGAGCAGCGCTTTAGGGAAAAGAGGGGGCACAATCCCCTTGGTGGCTGCGTCAGCAATGGATGAATGGAGGCAAGGACAAAGCAGGGCGATCCGTTATGAGGCTACCGCAATAATCCAGGAAAGAAACAAGCCGTGGGTTTGATGTTACCAGGATAACCTTAACAGAATCTGTGAGAAGCGACCAGACTTTGAAAATATTTTGAGAGTAGCACCAAAATGATTCTGTGGCACTGAACATGGGGTATGAATAAAAGGAATCAACAATGACCCTTAAGTTTGGGGCCTTAACAAGTAGATGAGTAACATTGCCATTTACTGGAAGAGTAAGTAAGAAGGATGGAGAGGGATGTAAGGAGCAGGTTGCCAGGTAAAACACAGGACAGCCAGCTAAATTTTAATTTCAAAAAAAGAATAGATAAGTGTCTTTTAGTATAAGGAAGTCCCGTGTACAATCTAAAATTCAATTTTAACTGAGCACGTGATTCGGGGTATGGTTTTACTTAAGGGGAGGGGCGTTTACTTGTTTGCTTTGTCCCTAAATCTGACAATCCTACTAAAGGAAGGAGTTAGATTGGGGAAAGATGAGTCTGCTATACTTACTAGACACTGATAGGAGAGGTAGACGGGCGGCTACGCACATGAGCCCAGAGTTCAGGGGGCTGGTCTGGCTGGAGATAAATAAGTATCTAGGAGTTGTCAGCCTAATTCTGATTATTTTAAGCCCTGAGACTGAATGGCACTGCCAGGAGAAGGAGTGGGGCCAGAGGAGAGAAGGAGCCGAGGACTGAGCCCCAGGGCACCTCAATACTTCAACGTCAAGGAGATCTGGAGGACCCAGCAAAGGAGACGGAGAAAGAAAAACCAGAAAGGAAAAAGAGTCAGGAGAGTGTGACATCCTAGGGACCAAATTCCTGCTGGGAATGCAGAGCCTTAGCTGTGGGAAGCCGGGCAAGAGGGTTCAGGTGGAATGTGATGAACCAGGGACTGGTTAGAGTGACTTCAAGAGGGGACGGAGGGAACAAATGGAGATGATGCATCAAGACGACTCTTTTGAGGAGTTTTACTACAGAGGAATAGAAAGAAACGAGGCAGATGCTGGAAGAAGGGAGTGAGGGAGGTGTGTTTGTTTTTTAAGACAAAGGACTACCAGCACATTTATTGTAAAGGGAAAGATCCAGTAAAGAGCAGAAGGGAGAAGATGGAGGAGAAAGAAAGGAGGGAGGTCCCGGGGCGGGTGAGAAGGGGTGGGATTCAGGACACATGTGGAATCTTGAAGCTTGCCGGCAACTCAGAAAAGCCAGGCGTTACCTCTATTTGATGATAAAAGCTGTGTGGGCAGAAGTTCCAAGTAAGTCCCAGTGTCTTGGAAGGAAAGCAGTATTCTAGCCTGGATCCTGGGACATCTCTTCCTTCCTACCCACAGCCGCAGGCATGCTGCAGCACGGCTGGAAAGCCCCCATTCTTCCACCTGACCTGCTTCCCAGCTGGTTCTGCCTGCCCCACTCTGCTCAAGGGAAGAAAGAGCCCCTGCCGCACATACACGAATGCAAGGAAACCCTCAGCCAGAGAGGGAAGCCCCTACCTGAGGCCTGGGCAGAGTTTCAGACACTGGGGGAGGCCTGGAACAAAACCAGCCCCTGCCAAGGCCTGGGCCAGAAGAAGTACAGTGCCAGGCTTAGGGCCGCCACCCCCAGAGAACAGGTGTAGACCCTGAAGGGAGTGTGGGTGGCTGGGGCAGCTTCCAAGCCCAGCTACAACACAGTCTTGCCCTGAGGCAGGGGGCTGGCCTACATGGCCTCCCACACATTCCCCTGCTCAGGGAGCAGGACTTGGAAGTGGGACGGCAGGGCCTCACAGCCTCTTTCTGGAATGGGGACTTGTCCAGATCCTCCAGAAAAAGCAGAGGCCAGTTGTTGGAGACACTGCCTGATGTCAGGAGGGAGGGGGCAGCATCTGGCAAGGTCCGAATGATAAGGAGCTCGGCAATAAAATCACCTGGTCACCAGAGCAGAATAACCCGACCACACACAGACCCTGCCACACGCCACCATCTCACAACCACACATGCACACAACCTCACAAAAGCCTCCCAGCCACCTCTGCAATCATACCCGTTCACAACCACACCACCAACCATACACCCATATTCCCCACACACCCCCCCTTAACACACAGCTACCCAATCGCACTTACCAGACAGATAGTCCCCACACATAACTTTCTGTGCACCCAGCATTTACTTTGCAAACAATAACTGAGTGTCTGCACTCTGGAGAAGCAGCAGGAGTGCTACTGGCAAGCCCGCTGCCCTCTTAGAATGTCAGGGAACGTTCTGAAGCGACACTGCCGAGGAAGTGGATGAGGTGACTTCAGATGGGGTGCCCAGGGAATACCTCTTTCAGAAGGTGATGAGTGAAAAGCAGTCCGGGCAGAGGGCCAGGCGTCCATGCAAAGGCCAGGAGGCTGGACTGACTGTGGTGTGTTTGTGGAGCAGAATGAAAGCCGGGGTGACTGGAGAAGAGTGACCAAGGAGATGTGGGATAGGAGACAAAGCAGGACCAGGTCGTTTGGTGCTTTGTAGTCCAATGTCAGGAGAGTGGGTGTTAGTATAAAAGTAATGGTAAGTCACTGCGAGGTTTTCATAGGTGAGTGACATCTGATTTACATGATGAAAGCATTACCTTAGCTAGGAGAAACCATGGGAGGAAAACTTTTTCAGTTCCCAGAGTAGGGAAGGCATTTCTAATTATGACCAAACCCAGAAACCAAAAAGATAAGATGGATACATGTGACTGCATAAAAAATATTTTAATTCTGGGGGCGCCTGGGTGGCGCAGTCGGTTAAGCTTCCGACTTCAGCCAGGTCACGATCTTGCAGTCCGTGAGTTTGAGCCCCGCGTCAGGCTCTGGGCTGATGGCTCAGAGCCTGGAGCCTGCTTCCGATTCTGTGTCTCCCTCTCTCTCTGCCCCTCCCCCGTTCATGCTCTGTCTCTCTCTGTCCCAAAATAAATAAACGTTGAAAAAAAAAATTTTTTTTTAAATAAAAAAAAAAAATTTTAATTCTGTATGGCAAAAATTCCATATTCAAAGTCAAAAATACAAGTGTGTAACCAGGGACGGTATCTTTTTTATTTGTATCATAGACAGAGGGCTTATTGCTTTAATATATAAAGAGCCCCTAAGAAATCAATAATTTAAAAGGCAACCATCCACTAGAAAAAGGGCAAAGGCAGGAGCACCTGGGTGGCTCAGTTGGCTAATCATCTGACTCTTGATTTTGGCTCAGGTCATGATCTCCCAGTTCATGAGATCAAGCCCCGCATTGGGCTCTGCGCTGACAGTGTCAGCCAGCTTGGGATTCTCCCCCCACCCCACCCCCCGCCCTCTCTCTCTCAAAATAAATAAACATTAAAAAAAAAAAAAAAGAAAATGGGCAAAGGCAAAGGACAGTTCACAGAAAAACAAACAAAATGGATGTTAAGTATATCAAATGATGCTTATCCTCAATCATAATAAGAGAAATGCAAAATAGAAGTATAATGAGATACCACTGGCAAAGATCATACAGTTTGATAATGCTCTACATTAGCAAGGACACAGGGACGCAAGCACTCACGTCTGGTGGCAGCGTAAACTGATACATCTATGGAGAGGATTTGGCATTATCTATAAAAATTTAAAAATGAGCATACAACATTACCCCAAAAATTCCACTTCTAGGAATGTATCCTATGGACCTAATTTTAAAATGTGTTAAATGATGTTTGTCCAAGCATATTTATTGCAATGGTGTTTATAATAGGAAGTAGGAAATCTATGATTGGAAGCAGCCTTACGTTTCATCAGTATGTGACTGATTAAATACATGATAGTACACATACTATTTAGCTGTTCTATGCACAGAACCATGTGCATAGCATACCCACATTGGGTAAATGTCAGAAGGAGAGTATCTATATAGTCGAAGATGCATAGCTGATCTCAGGAAGGAGAAACAAGTAACTGGAAACCTGGTGGTCATGTGGGCAGCCCTGGTCACATAATCTGGGGTTCGGGGAGAAGTCAGGAGTAGCACCACAAGTGTGGGACTCCTCAGTGCTGGATAGTATTGAAAGCCCCCAGACTGGATGAGTTCACCCGGGAGAGAAGAGGCTAGAGCCTGGGACATGCCCACCAGCATGTGGCCTCCAAGGTGCAAGAAAACTGGGAGTGTGGTGTCAAGGAAACCCAGGGAAGAAAGCGTTCTGAGAAGGAGGCAGTGGTCACCCGCTGTGTCAGGTGCTTCTGTAGGTCCAGGAGGGTGGGGATGGAGACACGACTATTGGATTTAGCATCATGGAAATCCGCGGTGACCTTGACAGGGCCGCCTTTGTGACACAGTACCGGGATGGAAACGTTGTTCAGATGGGTTGAAGAGCGACTAGGAGGGAAGGAAGTGGGGAGCAGGTTTGCTCTGAGATGCTGGAGAGCAACAGGCCGCAGGGAGCAGATGGCAGAGTCATGGACCCTCACAGGACGCTCTCATGTTCACACATCCCCCAACACTGGCACATACACAGAATCACCGAGACCACCCGGCATGGGGTCTCAACAGTGATGTTCAGGGGCCATGACCCAGTGAGTAAAAGACGGCCTCTGCCCTGTGGCTTTGCCCCATCCAGAAACCACAAGGCTGAGACCTCCAGAGCTGGCTCTGCTGCTTAGCATCTGTATGACCCTGGGTAAGTCACCTAACCTCTCTGTACCTCAGTGGGAAGGGTCACACCTTCCTCCCCACTGTGAGGATGAAATAAAGTCTGCCAGCCATGTCTGGCACAAAGATGTCTCTGAACACGCAATGCAGGGTTAGTCTCTATCGAAATGAGTAGTCGGTAGGGTGACCGTGTAATGGATCTTCCCAGGTTTGGGGGCACTCTTGAGAGTAAGGGGAGGATGCGAATTACACTGGACCACAGGTGGCAAACCCGTACAGTCCTGGGGAAATCCCATGTACAGTCACCCTTGTGTTAACCACACCATCTCTATGTCTCCATCTCTATGGAGACAGCGAGGGCTCAGCCCCAAGGTGACTAAGACCCCAGGGCTCCCAGGGAGGCCAGAAACGCTGGGGTTTCTCCAACAAGGCTGGGAAAGCTCCTTGTCACAGCACACTAATAAATAAGACAAAGCCTCTTTGTCCCCAGAGCCCAGCCCAGCTGCAGGCCCGCCTCCTTCCGCAGTCTCTAGGGCAAGGGCGCTCTCGCCCCAACATCCGACCCCCTCGCACAGAATCTGCCCCTTGTCCTAACTCCAGGCGACCACCTCTGCCCTCACCCCTGGACAAAGGATCCCCCCATCTCCTTTCCAGGCACAGGACTCGCTGTGTCCTTTCCAATGTGGACGCAGAGTCTGCTCCCCACCTTGGAGGCCACAGAGCCTGAGCCAGGCACCGCCATGGAGGCTCATCGTGCCAAGAGGGCAGACCCCCAGAGTGCCCCCAAGCAGGGTCCCGGCCGGGCGCCGGGCAGGAACAGAGACCGGCAGGGCGCGGGCACAGTCGCCGTGGCAACGCGTGTGGGCGAGTCATGATTGCAGGCTGTCCCGGGCCACGGCACTTAACAGTTTAGAGTGCCTCCCGCCCCTGATCTCATTGGAGCCTTTGCAACAGCCCTGCCCATGGCCACCGATGCCCCCATTTCCCACATGAAGAAACCGAGGCTCGGAGCAGCGACGAGCCCCTCGGAAGGCCGCCCCGGCAGCGGGTGGCAGCGGGACTAGACGCGGACCCCTTGCGGCCGAGCCGGCTCCCAGGCTCCTCCCCGGCCCTCCCTCCTCCGCGCCGCCCCCCTGGCTGAGCCCGCCGCCGCCGCGCGCCTGGCCTCCACTGCAGAGCCCGGCTCCCGCCCCTCCGCCGCCGCGCGGGGCTCCCGGACGCGGGCTCCCGGTGAGTGTGCGGGTGGGGTGGCGGGACTCGAGCGCTCCCGGGCGACCCCCAGCGGCGGGGCCGGCTGAGGGTGGGGGGGGCGAAGGAAGGGAGGTGGTGGAAGGGTCTCCCCCAACATCCCCAGTGCCCTCTCGCCCCTCGATTCTGGGCGAGGTGGGGGCTCTAGGGGGCTTGGAAGGTTCTGAGACACCCCCCTCCCACGTCCGCAAGCTCCCGAGCTGTCCCGGATGAAAGGAAAGTGGGTGAGGGGAGTGGGGGGAGACTGCAGTGGCATTATAGAGTGTGGCGACAGTTGGGCAAAGTTTGGTCCCGGGCTGGGAAAAAGAGGATGGCTGGGGGGTGAGGGTGGGGGGGAGTGTTGGTGGCCGGCTGGGGTAATCAGAACTGGCTCCACCTGTCCCAGTTCTGAGCTTGGAGGGAAATTCTTTGCAGATGAGTGGAGTCCCTGGGGTGTGTTGGGCGGGACTGGACAGACAGGACCGGAAGGTGGAAGGTGGGGACCCAGAAGGGGGCTGCACCCACGTGGGTGTCGGGTGACAGGGCCCCTCTCCTCGGGAAGGCTGGCAGACTGGGCTCCAACCACCACTTCAGTCTTTTTGAGCTCCCACCAGGTGAGTGGCAGGCTGGGGAGGGAATGATCTTAAGATTCTTACAACAGCTCAAGAAAGTAGGAATTCTTTCTCTTTAGAGATAAGGAACGGAGGTCAAAACTATTAAGGGATTCTTGGAAGTCACCTGGCTAGTAAGGGGCAGAGCTGAGGCTGGAATCCAGATGTGACTCCATGCTCAGTGCACATTTCTCTGCTCGTCCCCATAAGGCCAGGTCTCAGAGGAGCACGTGGGGGAGAAGAGGGTCTGCAGGGATGGGGTCTTCTGCAGTCACACCATGCTGTTGGAGATTCCCGGAGAAGAGGCATCAGAAGAGCTGAGGTGTTGAGAAGCAAATGTGCCTTCTCCCTCTGGCCAGAGCTGGGAAGTCCTTCCCCCAAGCTACCTTATCCAGATTGTTCTGCAGGCTACCTACCTGCCCCCACCTCACAGCCCTTCCCTCCAAGCTGCCTCTCTGAGAAGTCAGCATGCATTTCTTTATCACCCAGCACTTACTGAGTACCTACTGTGTGCCAAACACTAGGCACTAAATATAACTCAGTAAGCAAAACAGCACTGATATTCTAGCGGGGGAGACAGACAATAAATAAGAACCAAAAAATAACAAATACTTTAATTTCAAATGGTGATTAAATTCGAGGAGGAAAATAAAGGAGACAGGAGCAGAGTGACTGGGAGGGCAGGGCTCCCAGACCCAGGGTAATCTGGGGAGTCCTCAGCGATGAGAAGGACCCAGCCATGCAAGGTTCTGGAGAAAGAGCATTCCTGGCAGCAGGAATAATTGCAGAGTCCCCAACTCTCCCCATGTGGCTGGAGCAGAGAGAGGCAGGGTGAGAATGTAGGAGAGGAGGGCAAGAATGTAAAATCTGGGGTTTCATCCTAAGCGTAATGTGAAGCTAGTAGAAAGTTTTAAACAAGGGAGTGACACGGTCCAAGTTAGTGGATTCTAGGGGCCCAGGAACAGATGCCGAAAGGCCAGCGAGGAGGCCCTGGCAATAATACCAGCAAGAGTGATGGTGGTTTGGAGCAAGGTGGTAGCAGTAGAGGGGTGAGAGGGGCCCTGCAAGATTTGGACCCACAGGCATCACGCATGCTCAGAGGGGCATCGTGTGCTCCAGGAGCGCCCACATGTGCACACAGGCCCACACATGCACATGGAGACACATGTTCCCACACCCATGGCAGCAGGCAGACACTAGATGTACTCAGGCAGACCCACCCATCCACACCCTCTGAGTCATCCCAGGACTGGGAGGAAGATGGGTGGTTCTGGGGCCTGAACAAAGTATGTCTCCCCACCACGGAGCCCTGGCATCCAGCATGGCTGGGGTGGTTGGGGCTCCCCCAGGCTCTGGCACAGGGAGAGGGATTGTCTCTAGATTTTCCCTGGATCTGGTGTGCCAGGAGCCAAACCACCTACCATCCCCCACTCACCCCCAACCTGAGTTGTTCTCCCAACGTCACCACCTACTGACTGGGAGACCTTGAGGAGGTTATTTCTCCTCTCTGAACCTCAGTTTCCCCTCTGCAGAATGGGCTTGCCAGGGAGCAAGAAGATCCTCTGCCCTTCTACCTGGACTACGGTCCTGCTAGCTGGACTAAGAATGAAATTAGAGACAGATAAACAAGAGAAAATCTAATTTAATTTCATGTGAATGGGGAATCCACATGGATGTGGAAATTCCAAAGACAGGTAAAAGGAGGTATATATGCCCTCCTGAACTAAAGAGAAGGGAATGGGGTCTGGGACTTCAAAGGGAAGAAATACAATTCACCAAGGATGAAAATGAGTAAATATTTGGTAAACAAATGTTTGCTGGGCCACTCAGAAACAATGGGATGTAGAGGACTTTGATCAAACAGGCCTTGCTAGGCTCCTCTCTGTCTACCCTCCTTAGTTCGTATAACAATGTAGTTATCTCCGGTGATGGCTCTCTTCCTGGAGCAGGTCCTCTATCTGAATACTTCTAGGCAGTTGAAGGAGAGATAAAGAGCTTTTCCTGAATCTGATGAGCTTTGATTGCTTTTAACTCAAAATCATCTGCATGCCAAAGTGGCCTATCTTGGGGCGGCCTGCCCTTGGCCCCTACAGGCTCATGACCCCACCCTCACAAGACGGTAGCAAGGAATCAGTGAAGTAAGTTGCAAGAACCTGGTCTGGGACAGGCATTTAGCAGAGGAGGGGTAGGAGGTGGTGGAGAGCACAGCCTGCCCCCCCACACCCCCGCACTGACAGCCTGGCCTGGAATCCAACTGCAGTTCTAAATGAGTGATCTGGCCTCTCTAGATTTCACAATGAGTGGCCAGCATTTATTGAGCACTTACTATGTGTTAAGTGCTTTGCAACGGTTATCTTCATCTGTAAATGAGAAGCATAATAGTATCTACCTCATGGGGTCATTATAAGGACTAAAGGAGATAGTGTTGCACAGCTTTTAGCTCCTCGGCTGACCCATAGTAAATGCTCAATAAATGGTCATTGTTATTATCAGCAAATGCACATTCCCTTCCTTCATGCATACAAGCTCTGTGACTTTTGGCAGGTTACTTAGCCTCTCTCTAGGCCTGTATCCTGCCCGTAGCCTGGGAGGAATAATAGTCCTGATCTCAAAGGGTCATTGGCTGATCAAACGCATCTATCCACATAAAGACCCCAGAACAGTGCCTGATACACGGTAAATGCTCACATCAAATGTTACCTATGCGGAGCACCTGGGTGGCTCAGTCGGTTGAGCATCCGACTTCAGCTCAGGTGGTGATCTCGCGATTCCTGGGTTCACACCCTCCCATCAGGCTCACTGCTGTCAGCCTGTCAAGAGAGAGCCCGCTTCGGATCCTCTGTCCCCCTCTCTCTACCCCTCCCCGGCTTGCAGTCTCTCAAAAATAAAAATGAAAAAATACATAAATATATACATATATATGTGTATATACATGTATATATATACACATATATATGTGTGTATATACATATACACATACATATAACAAAATAACATATATGCAACAAAATAAAAAATTAAAATAATAAAAAAAATTTTAATGTCACCCATACATTAAACATGGACTTTTCCCTTGCATGCCGTCAGGTGGGCACGGCCCCCGGCACGCCCGCCAAGCACCATGGACTGGAAGACGCTGCAGGCCCTCCTGAGCGGCGTGAACAAGTACTCCACGGCATTTGGGCGCATCTGGCTGTCGGTGGTGTTCGTCTTCCGCGTGCTGGTGTACGTCGTGGCCGCGGAGCGCGTGTGGGGGGACGAGCAGAAGGACTTCGACTGCAACACCAAGCAGCCCGGCTGCACCAACGTCTGCTACGACAACTTCTTCCCCATTTCCAACATCCGCCTCTGGGCCCTGCAGCTCATCTTCGTCACGTGCCCCTCGCTGCTGGTCATCCTGCACGTGGCCTACCGGGAGGAGCGCGAGCGCCGGCACCGCCAGAAGCACGGGGACCAGTGCGCCAAGCTGTACGCCAACGCGGGCAAGAAGCACGGCGGCCTGTGGTGGACCTACTTGTTCAGCCTCATCTTCAAGCTCCTCATCGAATTCCTCTTCCTCTACGTGCTGCACACGCTCTGGCACGGCTTTGGCATGCCACGCCTGGTGCAGTGTGCCAACGTGGCGCCCTGCCCCAACGTCGTGGACTGCTACATCGCGCGGCCCACCGAGAAGAAGGTCTTCACCTACTTCATGGTGGGTGCCTCTGCCGTCTGCATCGTGCTCACCATCTGCGAGATCTGCTACCTCATCTTCCACAGGGTCCTGCGAGGCATAGCCAGGAACAAGCCCCCGAAGGGCCACAGCCTCCCATCCTCCACCAGCCGGGCCTCCACCTGCCGCTGCCACCACAAGCTGGTGGAGGCTGGGGAGCTGGGCTCCGACTCTGGCGACGACAAGAGACATGCGTCTGCACCCAGCATGACCCCCATCTGACCACAGGCTGGGGAGCGACGCTGGAGCTGCCAGTGGGGACAGATGGGCAGTACTGCACGGGGGGAGGGGTCCTACAGGTGCTGGGTGCCCCCACTTTGAATTCGCTACTGTATCCCGTTTCATTTTTGGCAGATTTTTTGAGCACTGGGCACTGTGCTGTCTACCCAGGTATGAGTCACACCCCAGAACTAGCGCCAGCCCTTGGGGGAGACAGACGTCAAAACAAACAAATCAACGACTGAGTGCGAGGGGACCCCCAGGAGGCTCCCAGCAGAGCTTCCGCCTAACCCAGGAGGGAGTGATCAGGAGAGACTACCCTGAGTACAAAATGTTTGAGAGAGGTGAGAAGGGCTTCCTAGACGAGAAAGCGGCAGGTGTTTGCAGGTGAGATGTTTGCCCTGGTTTGGAAGCACCAGATCAAAGGGAGTTTCATTCCCTTGGGAGAAGCACCCGGGTTCTGGGCTGGAAAGGAAGTAGTCTAAGCAGTGGGAGGTCCAAAGGCCTGAGGGTGAGCTTGTGAAGGGGAGGAGGAGATGGCTCTGTGACGCCACCTGCTGCTCGAGATACTCGGGTGTCCTCCTGGTCCCCACTGTCCTCAGGGGAAGCCCCCTTTCGCCCAGTTCTGCTCCTCCCAGGCTCAGACAGCTTTTCTGCCGTCTTCTTGCCACAAACGTGCTCAACCTAGTGCCAGCCTCTCAGACTCTGCTGCCAGAGACTCAAGGTAGATGTTCCTTGAAATCAATAAAGGCTGTGTTTTATACAGGTTGGCTCCGTCCTCTGTTCTGTACTCCCATCCACAAGACCCTGAGGGCAGGGAAGGTAGCCCTCAGGAGGGCTGTACGTCTGGGGGTGAAGGCAGACTGGGGCTGGGGTTGATCTGGGTGGGGATGTAGGTGGAACCTACTGGTATATATGTTGTGATTGTAAGTGTGGTCACAAGAGGACGCTGTGCTCCCTCTGCAACAGCGCTTCCCGCGTTTCTGGTGAGAACACTGCTCTGAGCACACACACAATCATTGTTCTCCCCATAGATAAACCACACTCCCTCCTCCTTTATAACCCAATCACCACCATCAACAATCCACGTCCCCACCCTGTGTACACAAATCTCTGTTATTCATACTTTCACTCCTTATAATATGCCACAACAGGATGGTTGTCTCCTCTAAAGGTGGGAGTCCCAGCCTCACTCAAGCATTATTCAGCAGCTCCTTCCATCTGCCCTGAGCATCATTGGCTCACCGGGGCCCTGGCAGGAGGTGGAGACTGCATAGGAGAACAGGAGCTGAACTCAAACAGCTCCAAGTCAGGGGAGACAGTAACATACTCGTCTCCTGCAGTAACCAACAGTTGGGGTGGTTCACAGCCCCCCCCCCACCCCACCCCCCAGTACTGTGTGGTGACTTGCAATTTAGGGGACACCAACATTCAAGCCAGACTGGAATGGAAAGCAAAAGGGGGTGCAAGGCTCCACTAATGAGAGACACATTTAGTGACCATCAAAGCCAAGGCCAGGGGCCAGAAATCTAGGAGCAGTGAACCAAGAGCCAATGCAGGCAAGGAGAGGGCAGATCAGTATGTCCACAGAACAGGCTGTGGTTCACCTTTGCTCTTTCGTGTGGCTATTAGTGGGGTGGGTAAGCCAACCAAGCTTAAAGGGCCCAGGGTTGGGCTGACACCCACCCCCCACAGTCTGAATCATAGCTTAACCACTTCATGACCACAGTCACCACGTTGCACCTTGGGCAAGCTTTCAGAACGACAGTCTTGCCATCATTACAATGTGAATTGCACCAGTCAGGGTCCCAGCAAAAAACAGATGGCACATTCAAACCCAGTAACTTTAAAGAGTTTCCTTGAGGGATATTTTTTCATGTTTATTTATTTTGAGAGAGAGAGAGAGAGAGAGAGAGCCGGTGCATATGCACATGAACACTTGCACAAGTTGGGGAGGGGCAGAGAGAGAGAAACCCAAGCAGGCTCCACGTTCAGCATGGAGTTCAATGCAGGCTTGATCTCACGACCATGATATCATGACCTGAGTTGAAAGCAAGAGTCAGACGCTTAACCAACTGAGCCAATTTGTTTTAAAAAGTATGGGCATGATCAAGGAAACCACAAACACTACTGCAGTGCCCTGGGGCTTGTACCAGGGTAGCCACGGACTGGGTTGCCACACTGGAGCTGCAAGAATGCATTCCACCCCAGCGACCAAATAAATACCCCAACTTCACTTTCTCATCTCCTGCTCTCCTGCCAGTGGCTCCCACTGACACAACCCAACCAGGATCCAGAGAGCAAGGGAGCCAAATGAGGCAGCCAGTTATGGCTCAGCCTCCTGGGGCACAGAGCAGGGTGGAGAGTTGACCCGAGGGACAAAGGGACCATATTCATCCCAGCACTCAGAGCAGTACTACCCCTGGGGTTGCTGTAGAGATGAGACACTGAAGGTAACCCAGCAGTATGGTGCTAATGTGTTCAGTAAACACCCAGGAAGGAGCTTGCCTGCTGCCCAGACCACAACAAGGCCAGTCGTAGCCTGGCCTGGATGATTCCAAAGGTCTCAGGGAAGGTCTCTCCTACTTGCTGCCACACATTCCAGCATCTTCCAGGGCAGTTTCAGCTGCCTGGCAAAGGATGGCTTGGAGGCCAGAGCAACCAGAGGACATCACTGGCTAGCTCAGCACAGACTGAGCCTCCAGCCCCAGGCCCCTTCTCCAGGCTGGGGGTGAGGACTGTGGTTGACAGGATGTCCCAGCCCTGTCCTGAGATGTGCCACCTTCGGCCTGAGAGCCTGAGAGCTGTTCTGAGCAGTGCACCTCACTCTCCTGATCCAGGACACCTGGAGCTACTGTTCACCATCCAGAGTCCCCAGCACACAACGCTGTCACCACAAGGTGGCTCTCATGTCCCCTGGCCTTCTCTTCTCAGGGTACATGCTTCTATCTCCTCCTTCCCCAGCACATGAGCATTCACTGTAAGCCTCCTTCCCTCACGCACATGATAGATTTAGATTTCACGCACACACAGCCTTCACAACCACACCTACTGCACGAAATAACAGCCACCACGCAGCCCAAGCTAAACAGGAGATTATCTTGTGTCATCACCCTGGTCTCAGCTTCCTATTATGGATTGAATGTTTGTGTCCCCCCAAAATTCATACCTGGAAACCCTAACTTCTACTGTAATGGTATTAGGAAGTGGAGCCCTTGGGAGGTGAAGCCCTCGAGAATGGGATTTGTGCCCTTCGAAGAAGACACAGAAGAGGGAGGACCTTTCTCCCTTCACCACGTGAGGACGCAATGAGAAGACAGCCCTGTGTAAACCGGGAAGAGGGTCTTCACCAAGAACCTTTTTGGACTTCCAGCCTCCAGAACCGTGAGAAATAAATTTCCATTGTTTAGGGCCCCCGGAGTGTGGCATTCTGTTACAGCAGCTTGAGCTGAGACAACCACATCATCTCGCACCTGGATTACTACAACAACGTCCCTGCTTCCTGCCCTAGCTCTGGGAAGCAGAAGAACGGAAAGGGGAGGAAGCGGGACTGAGCGACAAGACCTGTTGTGCTGTGTCCATCAGGCAAAGATTGTCGGTTAGAGGCGGTCACGTGGAGTTGGCTGGGCCCTTGACCGCTGCTTGGCTCAGTCACTGCCTGGGGCCACCCCCCCGGAGCTTGGCCACCTGGACAGCTGGAGTGGACCTGAAAGGGCTAACAGCTGGAGGCTGTCAGCTGCCCAGACTCCCACAGCTGGGCAACAAGTCCTATCCCAAAGGGGGATGTCCATATTCACCGCTCACCCCCACAGTCCATTCTCGGCACCACAGCCCCAGTGATCCTTTACAACCCAGGTCAAGCCGGGTCACCCCCCTGCCTGCACCTCCTGAGACATCTCACACAGCCCTTGAGGGGCCTCTAAGATCTGCCCACCCCACACCTCATCTGCTCTCTCTCAGAATGCACCCCTTCTCTCTCACCTCACTCCAGCCACGCTGACCTCCTTGCTGCCCTCAAGCAGGAAATGTTCCTGCCAGGCATGTTCCTGCCTCAGGGCCTTTGCACTCTCTGTTCCCTCTGTCCAGAAGGCTCTTTCGCTCCATCCTTTCCTTCAGGGTGTGCATCAAATGCCCGCTGCTTAGTGAGACAATCTCCTCTCTTCTACTCAACATCAAAACTGCACCCTCAGCATGCTCAACCCTCCCTCCCTGCTTTCCACATAGCTTTGTCGCCATCTAGCAGGTTCTGTGTTCTGTCTCCCCACAGCTAAAGTGTAAAATCCCCAAGGACAGAGAGTCTTGTCATTCCTTGGTTGGTCTCCAGGGACCACTAAGACAGTGCCACAGCAGCAGGGGGTGCTCAGTAAAAACATGCTGAATTAATACATTCATATATGGGGCTGGTGCCCTGCTAGGTGCTGGGGATGTAAAGAAGACCCCGCTGCGTGCCCTCTAGGGGCCCTCAGTCTCATGCAGTAAGTGACGCACCCGGGGTGGGAGGAAGGGAAATGGGGTGGGGGGAGGTTTAATCGGTAGAGAGTTTCAGTTTTGCAAGATGAAAAAGTTCTGGAGCTCTGTTGCTCAACAATGTCAATGTACTTAACACCACTACTAAATGGTACATTTTTTAGCGGTTCAGATGGTAAATTTTATGTGGTTTTTTTTTTACCACAATTAAAAATAAAATTTTTAAAAATAGCCACCCAAAAACCCAAAATAAAACAATGCACCCAGGGGCAATACGTGAGCCACTGAGGGCACCAAGGCTCACCTAACCCAGGGGAGACAGCAAGGGGGCTTCTGGGAGAAGTTGACATAGAACATAGAAAGACTTGTAGGTTAGGCATGTGAGGGCACTCCAGGCAAAGGGAAGGGCATGGGCACAAGTAGAGCGCTCAGAGAACTACAGTAATGGAGTATGGCTCAATCACATAGTGAAAGGGGGAGAGGGATAAGGCTGGAGGCCAGGAGACCCACTGAGAGCACACTGAGAGAGTGGCCTAAACAGGGTCAGGGCAGTGGGAAGACAGGGAGGTGTGGGGTTCCAAGGATGCCTTGCCCTCTCCACCTGCTCCTCTCTCCCTCCAGGAGAGGGGATCAGAAAGGCTTGGGAGAGCCTGGGCCCAGCAGCGGGAGAGGAACTCAGAGCGAGGCTGTCTTGGGGGCGTGGTAAGAACCCGCCTCCAGGGACCTCCGTTCTCATGCCCTCCGAGGTCAGAACTAAGTGGGCGCAGTTGTCAGCTTTGGAAATCCGGGAGGAGGCTCTGCTCAGCCTGGCCCTGAGGGACAGGCCTGGAAGGGGAAGCCAGCTCAGTCTGATCCTGAAGTTTTGAGGTCTGAGCCAGGCCCAGCACACTTGCTGCCCCAGAAGTCTGCTTGCCAGGGCTGAGGGCAGGACCCTCAGGAACCCAGCCCTGGGGCACTGGGAGTCTGAGGACTGAAGCCTGCTTCAGAAAACCTGCTGCAGAAAAACCAGGACCGTTCCACCACCTGCCCCAGGCCTCAGCCCCCACCTGCCACGTTTCCTTTCCTTAGCTGTCCTGCCCTCCACCACTCCACTCTGGGTCTCCTTCCCCTCAGTCCTCTCTGCTCCCATCAAGACCAACCCACAGACTCTTTTTGTCACAACTGTTTCTTCACGACATTTTTAGCCACTGCTCACTTGAAAACTCCTTGTGTACCACTATGCTATGTGCTGATTGGATCTCCTATCAACTCCACACAGTAGGAACAATCACCATCCCCATTCTACAGAGGAAGAAACTGAGGCACAGGGGTTTAAGCAACTTGCCTAAAGGCACAGGAGTCCTCAGCAAAGTCTCAACTTCTAGATTCTTTGGCCTCCTCCCAGCAAAGTCTCAGCACCCTAGGGGCAGCAGCCAAGGTCTCGAGACCTTGCAACCCAGGCTCTTGCTCACACTGTTCCTTCTGCCTAGAATGTTCCCCCTTGCACCCCCTTCAACCGGCTAATTCAGTCTTCTCAGGAAACGTCCCTAACCAAGTCCCCTCTGAGTCACCCTGTAGTCCTCAGGAGAACCTTCCAGATTTGCTACTTTACTCTTACCCAAGGGCTGATATGCTCAATTCCAGCCTCCTGTAGCAGCCAGTGAGAGTGGGAGACCAGAGACCACACCTGGCTGGCTATGGTCAACCCCCCAGCTCCACTTACAATGCTGCAGCACAGCAGACCCTCATTAACTTTCATCGACAGGGCGATGCCTGAATGAAGGATGGCAGGTTCTGCCCCCCACCCCACTTTTTCATTCCTTTGGGAGCCCCCTCCCCATTTAGAGGCATGAGCAAGGGATCCAAGCTAAAGGTGGAGAGCCCCTCCTCTTCAGTCTCCAGTGCTCTATGGGAGTTGCTTAGTGACCTCTGATCGCCTGCCCAGGAGTGGAGATGTTTGAGAATTCCGCAAGAATTCAGGCTGGGTTGAGAGCCCAGCTCCACCACGGACTCTAGGGAGGGCAGATATAACCCCTCTCTCCCGATGTGGTCCCCCACGTCCTGATGAGCCTCGACTGCCAAGTCCGGGCACAGTGCGGGGCACACGGTGGCACCCTGAAAAATGAGTGGTCTTCTCTCTTTTTTCTGACCAAGGGCAAGAGGACCCCATGGTCAAGGAAAGGTCCTTCCCTGGAGGCCCCCACACCCTCATCCGCATCTGCCCATCCCTCACAGCCCTCAGGTCAGTTGCAGGATCAGAAAGTTCTCGCTGTGATCCTTTCAAATCCAGCCACCTGGGAAAGGTTTGGCCCTGCAGAACTCCTGTTCCAGAGCCAAAGAAACTGAGGCTGGGAGGGTTCCGGGCCGGAACACCGCGCAGAAGGCGAAGAAGGGGAGCCAGAGGCCTCTCAAGCCCCCTCCGCCTCCTAATTCCCAGTGCCAGTCCCGGGGCCCTTTCCTTAAGCGTCGCTACAGGGAGTCGGCACCTCCTGGTCCCCGCCCCCGGCTCTGAGAAGCGCCCCGCCGCCCTCCCGTGGCGTTTCCTGCCCCCACCCCGCCCCTCCGCGCTATTTAAGGCGCCCCCGCCGTCCGGCGCCGTCCAGCAGGGCTCCCGCGGGCGCCGCTCCGCCGTCGCTCTAACCCCGCCGCCACCTGGGCCACCCGGCAGGCAGGCGGTGAGTTGGGCTTGGGAGTGGGGAGGGCCAGGACGCCACCTGCTAACGAGCGAGCGGGGCGGGGGGGGGGGGGGGGGAGACGCCTCCGCCACCGGCCACTCGGCCGCCACTGGCTGAGGGTTGCTGGGGGTCGGGGGAGGCGCGACGGCTGCGGGCCAGGCTCTCTGCTAAGCCACGTTACTGGCTTCTTTCACTGTATCCTTATAACCCTAGGAGGTGGGAGTATTATTTCCATTTTACAGGAGAGGAGACTGAGGTGCTAAGGTTGACGCTTACCCAGGGTTAGTTAGCAAAAGGGAGCCAGGACCAAAGTCTGATTCCAGAGCCTGGCGCTAAAGAGCTTTGCTCCTTGAAGAAGCGCCTCCCCTGCCCCCTTCCCTGCATTTCTTCCCCCAGCTCTCTGCCCACCCACCTCCCCCATACCCCGTGTTCTGGGAACTTGGTGGCCTATGCCTCCACCCTGCTATGACAGTTCTTTTAAGAGTCTAGAATTTATCAACAACAGCTTGGGGGCCCAGGGGGTATGGAGGAAGGGGGTAGGATCAGTGTCCATACTTAAGTGGCAGGTGGTCACTATTGTTGACAGGTGGAACTAATGCAGGATGTTGCCTTTAGCATCTAACACCCTTCCCACCTGCCCCTTACCACAGCTCAAAGGTTAGAGTGAGGTCAGCTGGGTGACTTACCATGGGCAGGGGGGCAGGGACCTGAGGTTTTGGGCCCCCTGAGAAGCTGAAGATAGCACCACCACTGCCCACAGTCGGGGACAGCCAGCCCATCATGGGCAAAAGGAAGGAGGGGCATAGCACAGCCATGTGACCTGGGGTAAGTTCCTCAGATTCTGTTCCCATAAGCTCAGGAGCCTCAATTTGATCCAAATCTTGAGCTGTGTTATCCTGGGACTCAGCCTGGGAACAAGAGGGATACAGAGGTATGACAAAACAAGGACCTAGTAGCCATCATCCAAAGATCAGCTTTTAGTCCTGACCACCCTGCTGGCTGTGAGCCCCCAAGCCAGTCCCTTCCCCTCCTTGAGCCTCAGTGTCCCTGTAGGTAGAATGGGTGTGGCCAACCTCCCTGCAAGCTTGTTGCCAGGACAACTGAGAAGGCTGTCATGCTGACTGTGTCCTCTATCTCCCTGCAGACGGAGGAGGCCGGGTAGCCATGGGTGACTGGGGCTTCCTCGAAAAGCTGCTGGACCAAGTCCAGGAGCACTCGACTGTAGTGGGCAAGATCTGGCTGACGGTGCTTTTCATCTTCCGCATCCTCATCCTGGGCCTGGCTGGCGAGTCCGTGTGGGGCGACGAGCAGTCAGATTTCGAGTGTAACACGGCCCAGCCGGGCTGCACCAATGTCTGCTATGACCAGGCCTTCCCGATCTCCCACATCCGCTACTGGGTGCTGCAGTTCCTTTTTGTCAGCACACCCACCCTGGTCTACCTGGGCCACGTCATCTATCTGTCCCGGCGTGAAGAGCGGCTGCGGCAGAAGGAGGGGGAGCTGCGGGCGCTGCCAGCCAAGGACCCACGCGTGGAGCGAGCACTGGCAGCCATAGAGCGTCAGATGGCCAAGATCTCGGTGGCAGAGGACGGCCGCCTGCGGATCCGCGGGGCGCTCATGGGCACCTACGTGGCCAGCGTGCTCTGCAAAAGTGTGCTGGAGGCAGGATTCCTGTATGGCCAGTGGCGTCTCTATGGCTGGACCATGGAGCCAGTGTTTGTGTGCCAGCGCGCCCCCTGCCCCTACCTTGTAGACTGCTTCGTCTCGCGCCCCACAGAGAAGACTATCTTCATCATCTTCATGCTGGTGGTCGGACTCATCTCCTTGGTGCTCAACCTGCTGGAGCTGGGACACCTGCTGTGCCGCTGCCTCAGCCGGGGGGTGAGGGCCCGGCAGGGCCAGGATGTGCCCCCGGCCCAGCGCACCTCCTCGGAGCCCTACCCTGACCAGGTCTTCTTCTACCTCCCCGTGGGCGAGGGTCCCTCGTCCCCACCTTGCCCTACCTACAATGGGCTCTCATCCAGCGAGCAGAACTGGGCCAACCTGACTACGGAGGAGAGGCTGGCTTCTTCCAGGGCCCCCCTCTTCCTGGACCCGCCTCCCGAGAGTGGCCAGAAATCCCCCAGTCGCCCCAGCAGCTCTGCTTCCAAGAAGCAGTATGTGTAGGGGGCTGGGGCCTATGTCACCCAACAGAGGGGCCCAGGGAAGTCTGGCTGCCTTGGATGCCCTCTCCCTAAAGACTGCAGGAAAGAGGGGAGCAAGGGAAGCAGATGCTTGCTGGCCAGGAGCCCTCATTGCAGATTGTGTTTGAGCATCTGGGGCCTTCCTGGTGACCAGAGGGGCACCGTGGATCCCCCTCCGGAACATGACTCTGCCACAGGCACAGACAAAGCCAGCTTGGGGTGCTCCAGACCAAAGGCCTTGTGGGGCCTCTGGACTTTTTCACCTGGTTCAGAGCAACCCGGAGCCAATTTACCCCTCCCTCATGAAAGATTCACCTCTGCCCACGTTGTCCTCACAGGAAAGGGCTGGTTGAGGCTGCTGGGTCAGAGAGCTCACACACAGCCTGTGCTGGATCTGGCCCTGTCGACGGGACTGGTGTCTCGTTCTCACTCCTTCCTAGTTCCACTGTTTATGCTTCTAAAATAAACAAGACTTGGTCACAAGCTACGTGTGTCCTGATGCTGTCATGATGTGCCTCCTGGGAGGTTGGGGGGCAGTCGCCTGGCCCGGCTTCCTTTTCTTTGCAGTCTCGTATGATCCGTCTTTGGCCTCTGCAACCCCAACTCCACCCAGCGTCTTAAACCCTCAAACCCCTACATCCTGCCTCTCAGCAGCCCTGAGTCCTGAACGCTCACCTTTTGAAATGCCTCTACCACGCAGCCCCCCACAACGGCCAAAGCCCCTGCCTGTCCCCATCCTGCCCCATGGCCATCCAGTGCCCTGGCCATGCTGAGTGCAGTGTGCTTCCTTACTGGACACTCTGCTCCCAAGCCCTCTACCCTATCCCAGCTCATTCTGGACCCCTTGGTATTTGGGGAGGCAGATTTAGATCACTTGCCTCCTCCTACCTTGGCCCTTTCTAGTCTGCCCCCGCTAAAGGCCTGCAACATATCTCCTCCCCATGCACTGAGTACAGAGAAATCTTGCCTCTGAGTCACAAAGTTTGCAGTAAAAGTAGTAAAAAATGGAACTGGATGGGGCGCCTGGGTGGCTCAGTCGGTCAAGCGTCCGACTTTGGCTCAGATTGTGATCTCGCAGTTTGCGAGTTCGAACCCCGCGTCAGGCTCTGTGCTGACAGCTCAGAGCCTGGAGCCTGCCTCGGATTCTGTGTCTCCCTCTCTCTCTGCCCCTCCCCAGCTTATGCTCTGTCTCTCTCTGTCTCAAAAATAAATAAAACGTTAAAAAAAAAATGGAACTGGATCGTGACGGATGAATAGTTCACTGGGAAGGGCAAGAGGACGCTGAATACTCAGGCAGAGAAAACTGTTTTTGCAAAAGCACAGAGAAGGGGAATGGGCAGGGGGTCCTGGGGGTGCTTAGGGCCTGGTGAGCCATCCAGGATGGGGGAAGTATGGGTGAGGATGAACCCAGTATTGGCAGAGTTGACCCTTCATGGAAGGTGACCCAGGTGGTGGCGAGCACTCAGATAGTGGCCCTCAGAGGCAAGCTGGCTGTCTTCCCCTAGTCAGGGAGATCTGGGGCTGGACAGGGACCTGGGGTCCATCCCATGTGGCCACACGCCTCTCCTTGAGAGCTTTACAGCATGTTGGCAGCTCATCCCTACTCCCATCGAGATAGGTCTCCAAACACCAGCTCTGTACCCCTCACCCTAGAACTAACTTATTCACGACTTACCCATCAAGTTTGGATGCTCAGCCTGAAAAGTTACAGCCCTATAATTCCTCCGGCTTCTGTTGTTCCTTCTGAATCCCAGAGATCTGACAGACCAGCCTCCTCATGGCTCCCCAGACTCATCCAGGTATGTTCCCACCTTGCTCCTTTGATGACCTATAGTGCCCTTCCCCCCACTGCCAAACACCACACTACATCGAAAAAGGCAGTACCTGAGTGCAGAGAGAAAGATGAGCTTTGATATCAGAGGGTCCTCAATTTAAATGCTACTTCTGACATGTACAAAGCCTTGTGGTCTTAAGTCAATTGTTTCCCTTCTCTAAGTCTCTGTTCTCTCTGTAATATGCAGATAACACTGCCTGCCTCACAAGTTACAAGAAACAAAAACAAGAGAATGTACATGAGTCTGCCTGGCTCATAGTAGTCATGTAGTGAAATTCAGCTCAGCCTCTAGCAAGGTTATCACAGGTCCTTCTTCTTCCAGGAAGCCCTCCCTGATTTCTCCAGCCAGTCCCCAGTGATGATCTCTACCTCAGGAAACTGAACTGCTGCTTAGTGTGAGCCTGTTTTATCTACCCAGTGAGTCTCTAAGGATCACCACAGAGTCACTTTTATTCCCCATGGGCCTAGCCCATCATTCACTTCCATCATTCACAATCCCACATGTCTATGACATGAGGGATTGAGATAGACTTGTCAGAAAGCAGGCTGTTCGTGAATAAGAAGGGCATGATCTGGGACACTGAGGTCCTCTTCCAAAGGGTTCTTCCCCAGCCAGGGTGAGAGGCCAGATCTGTGGCTTAGAGGTCAGTCTCTGAGAGCCAGCCCAGTCTGAGGGCTCTAGAAGCCTGTGCTTCCAGTAGGTATTCCCTACCTGTCCTAGCTTGGAAAGGTAAGAGAAGAAAGGGCTAGGTGAGTAAGGAAGGTATCCTTCCCCTCCCTCAAGGGTCACCTGCTCTGAGCTTGGAGTTGGGTCTGGTGTCAGGCCAGGGACCTGGCTCTTGGGCAAGGCCAGGGTTGGGTCCTAGACTCGTGGCCACACAACCACGAGGGCAAATGGGCTGTGGTCTGAGGGTAAGAATAGTGCCATGGGAATGGAGCCACACAGGGTGGGTGGGCCCAGTGCAGTAGGGTGAAGACTTATGAATGCAGAGGGGCTACGAGTTCCATGCCACTTGACTTTCGTGACAAAGTACCACAGACAGGGTGGAGGGGACTTCAACCACAGAAATTTATTCTCTCACACTTCTGGCCGCTAGAAGTCCGAGATCAATGTGTCTGCAGGGTCAGTTCCTTCTGGGGCCTGTGAGGGAGAGTCTGTTCCAGGCCTCTCTCCCAGCTTCTGGTGGGTTGCCAGCCGTCTTTGACATTCCTCGGCTTGCAGAAGCATTGCCCCACTCTCTGCCTTCATCTTCACATGGGATTCTCCCTCTGCGTGTGTCTGTCTCTGTGTCCACGTTTTTTTGTAAGGACATCAGCCATATTGGATTAAGTTCCTCCTAATGACATCATTGTAACTTGATTACCTCTGTAAAGACCATTTCCAAATAAGGCCACATTCTGAGGTACTGAGGGTTAGGACTTCAGCATGCCTCTTTGGGGGACACAGCACACCACCCCACCCGCCCCGCCTCACCTGTAAGCACTAGTGGGGCAAGGCCAAGGAGTACGTGTTGGTCTCAGGCACCTCCTCGGAGATGCGGGCCTGGATGGAACACAGCAGATTCCAGCTCGCTTCTTCCTCCCACCTGCCTATTCCTCACCACCACCCAAATCTACGTTGGCAACAGGCAATTCTGGGTCACAGAAAGAGCCACTGGGGGCTTTACTCCTGACTCTCCTCACACTCACTTGACTCCAGTCCCTGTCCCTCTCTGGGCCTCAGTTTCCCCCTGTGAAACGAAAGGGTTGAATGAGAAACAGGGAGTAACCTGTCACTAATCACCAGTCTAAAGCTCACGAGTGATGTGCTATTTTTCATCAATCAGAACAGATTCAACTTTGTTTCTATAATAAGATCAGTTCCAGTCACTTGAATTCACATTGCCTTCCTAAGTAGGAAAGAAAGGGACAGGATTATTTGGAGTGCACTGGGAATTTTGCATAACCCAAGGTCATCTTATCTGTGACCCAGGGGAGCATGTGAACGTCATGAGCTGCGCATAAACAGAGCTGTCAGGGTTGGGTGATGTCAAACTTCTTTCCAATCTAATGTGCTGGCTCACTGGCCGCTGGGTTGCTGACCTCATGATTCTGCAGACAACCCCCAGTTCCTTGAGTGTAGATCCTTTTGTTTCCTTTTTACACTAACCTCAGCATGCCCACAGACGTTTACAGGAAGGGATCTCCATCACGGAATTGTCAGAATTTCTTTCTCCACCTTACAACTTCCCCCACCGGCCCTGGCTCTGACCGCAAGTGCCTCACAAGGCTCAATCTTTCTGTCCTTCCCATGCAAGAACTATAGCCACATGCAGATAGCCACCAGG
The DNA here is from genome assembly GCF_022079265.1 of Lynx rufus. Taxonomy (NCBI): domain Eukaryota; kingdom Metazoa; phylum Chordata; class Mammalia; order Carnivora; family Felidae; genus Lynx; species Lynx rufus. Next base: position 195,942,284 of record NW_025814834.1, on the reverse strand, counting down.
CTGGTCCTGAGTCTGCTCTTACCCTATTTTTCCAGCTGACTGATTTCCAGAAGTCTCTGGCCAACCAATAAATTGTCTACTTTCCTCTTAACAGGTGCATCACTCCCCTCAGTGCTAGACATGATAGTTCAAGTGGTCAGAATCCAGATTATCAATCTCTCTTGACTCAAAACTTCTACCTCTATGAATGCAACGTAGGATTATATTAACTTTGCTATTTTCTCCTCTTTTCCATATATAGAAATTTTTTTCAGATTATAAAGGTCATGCATGATCATTGTAGATAATGAGATCCCGCCATCCAGGCATACTAACTATTAATATTCAGAAATAATTCCTTTCAGGCTCTCCCATGCATATTTTTTTTACCTTTTTCAATGTTTATTTATTTTTGAGAAAGAAAGACAGAGACAGAGTGTAAGTGGGGAAGGGGAGAGACAGGGGTGGGGCACAGAACTCTAAGCAGGCTCAGGCTCCAAGCTGTCAGCACAGAGCCCGATGCAGGCATCAAACTCACAAGCCGCGAGATCATGACCTGGGCTGAAGTCGGACACTTAACTCACTAAGCCACCCTGGCACCCCCTTTCCATGCATATTTTTAAATAAAATCTGAATGAAGTTGTACCTACAGTTTTATATTCTTTTTTCATTTTACATAAGTCATAAAGCTTTTCCCCATGTCATCAAATTGGAAACACCACTTAATGGCTTTATCACACGACTTTATCATTCTCTACTTAACCATGACCGTGATATTGGATTTTTAGATTGTTTGCAATCAATTATCCTCTGTTATAAATTGTACCATGATGTAGATGCCTGTACATAAGTGTTTTCCAAATTGCCTATTTCCTTAAAAGAAAGACATTCCAAGCAGTGAAATTACTGGGTCAAAGGTATGACATTTTTTCATTTTAAAAAGCTAGGGGCTTTTTTCTGATTGTGGAAGTAATCCATTGTGGGTTATTCAGAAATGCAGAAACGCACAAATTCTAAGAAGTGGAAGCACCAGCCACCTCTGATCGTGGGAGAAAAGGTGGAGCTGGAAACAAGAGAGCTGACTGAAGGCACTGGGCACTGAGGACCCTCCTTCCCCCACCCTTACAGGGATGGGAGCTTATTCTCAGGAGAAGACAAAGCAGAGGAGGAGGGGGAGACACCATAGAGAGTACAGGGTGGGAGTAGTATAAAGACCAGAGGGCAGTTGAATGGAAGTTTACATACTTAATGGTGAGACCCTCAGCCTTCTCCCCCTCCCTCCCAGCTGGCTCCCAGAATGCTGCTTCTAGATGAGGCTATAAAAAGAGAAGACTGCTGGCCACAGAAGGCTGCCTTGAGGAAGGTGAGGAGGGATGCTCCACAGAAGAGATGGGGAGAGCATCCCAGAAAAAGGGAACAGCATTCTCTAAGGTTCTGAACAAGAAAGCTTGATATATTATTCATTGTTCAGGACTTTTTTCTATATGACCTGCAAGTTGCTTTCCAGAAAAAAATATTTAAATATTCAATAGCATTGCATGAAAGTACCCATTTCAGGGTGCCTGAGTGGCTCCGTTCGTTGAGCGTCCAAATTCGGCTCAGGTCATGATCTCGTGGTTCATGAGTTCAAGCCCCGTGTCAGGCTCTGTGCTGACAGCTCAGAGCCTGGAGCCTGCTTCCGATTCTGTCACCCTCTCTCTCTGCCTCTCTCTCTCTCAAAAATAAATAACCATTTAAAAATTGTTTTAAAAAGTACCCATTTCAAGGCACCCACACTAACATTATTAAACAGTATTTTAGGGGTCCCTGGGTGGCTCGGTTAAGCGTCATACTTCGGCTCTGGTCATGATCTTGCAGTTCATGAGTTCGAGCCCTGCATCCAGCTCTCTGCCATCAGCACAGAGCCTGCTTCGGATCTTCTGTCTTCCTCTCTCTCTGCCCCTCCCCCACGGCTCTCTGTCTCAAAAATAAACATTTGTTTTAAATATTTAAAAAATTAAATAAAATCTGGCAGAATATATTCTCCTTTTATTTTTTTCACTCCTCTTCAGAATCCTGAAAGCCATGTATATATTCTCTAGGCAGGTGTTTGGAAGAGTCTTCTCAGTGGAATCTGACAGACCCAAAAGGAAAGACCTAAAGATGTGGCCACTAAGGGCTCCCTAAGGAAATAGAGCCACTCTATGTCCATGCAATGAAGATCAGTCACAAAGCCCCACCCATTCACTCTGAACATCCCAGTATCTTAGTGACCCTTTCTTAGATATGAGCACACAGCCAAGGATGCCAGGCATTTGAGGAAAGCATCTTACATGAAAGAGTCTGAAACAAATCACTGAGTGCCCAGCCCAATGAACAATATAGGTCCACACTACTGAAAATGTTCAGAACACAGAAGACAAAGAGATGAGCCTACAAGACTGCAGAGAGAGAACATAGTTCCATATGTGGTCTCAAGAATCAGAATGGCACCACAGTTTGCAACAATACTGGAAGATACAGGACAATGGATCAATCAATGCCTTCAAAATTCTGAGAAAATTGATTTTCAACCTGGAATTCTATACTCAGGCCAAGGACCAATTAAAGTAAACTCTACACTCTGCAATTGTTTTAATAGCATGATCCCTTGAAGGTTTGAATAAACTTTTTTTAACTTAATGTTTATTTTTGAGAGAGAGAGAATGCACAGGAGCAGGGGAGGGGAAGAGAAAAAGCTAGGCAGAGGATCTGAAGCAGGCTCTGTGCTGACAGCAAAGATCCCACCATGGGGCTCGAACTCACAAACCACAAGATCATGACCTCAACCAAAGTCAGACACTTAACCAACTGAGCCACCCAGGTGCCCCAGGTTTGAACAGACTTGTCTGTAAAGCCCATCAGACTTGATACCTTTTTTTTTTTGCCTTCATTTAGTATTTTTTTAATTCCAGTATAGTTAACATACAGTGTTATATTAGTTTCAGGTGTACAGTATAGTGATTCAACAATTCTCTACATCACCCAGTGTTCTTCACAAGTGCACTCCTTAATCCCCATCACCTATTTCATCCATCCCCACCACCACCTCCCCTCTGGTAACCACTGGATTTGTTCTCTGTAGTTGAGTCTGTTTCTTTAATTTCTCTCCCCCTCTTTTTTTCCCCCTTTTGCTCATTGTTTTCTTAAATTCCACATATTAGTGAAATCATATGGTATTTGTCTTTCTCTATCTGACTTTTTTCACCTAGTATATACTCTGCAGCTCCATCCACGTTGTTGCAAATGGCAAGATTTCATTCTTTTTTATGGCTTAATATTCCATTATATTCACTTCTTCTTTATCCATTCATCTATTGATGGACACCTGGGCTGTTTCCATAATTTGACTATTGTAAATAATGTGGCAATAAACATAGGAGTGCATATATCCCTTTGAATTGGTGTTTTTGTACTTTTTGGATAAATACCCAGTAGTACAATTACTGGATCATAGGGTAGTTCTATTTTTTACTTTTGAGGAACTCCCATACTGTTTTCCACAGTGGCTGCACCAGTTTGAATTCCTACCAATAGTTAGAGAGGGTTCCTTTTTCTCCACATCCTCCCCAACACTTGTTTCTTTTGTCTTTGGTTTTCACCATTCTGACAGGTGTGAAGTGATACCTCACTGTAGTTTTAATTTGCATTTCCCTGATGATGAGTGATATTAAACATATTTTTATGTGTCTGTTGGCCATCAGTATGTCTTCCTTGGAGAAATGTCTGTTCATGTCTTTTGTCCATTTTTCAATTGGATTATTTGGATTTTTTTTTTTTTTGGTGTTGAATTGTATAAGTTCTTTATAGATTTTGGATACTAACCCTTATCAAACATGTCATTTGCAAATATCTTCCCCCATTCAGTAGGTTGCCTTTTAGTGTTGTTGACTGTTTCCTTCACTGTGCAGAAGCTTTTCATTTTGTTGTAGTCTCAATAGTTTATTTTTGCTTTTATTTCCCTTGCCTCAGGAGATAAATCTAGAAAAATGTTGCAATAGCCAATATCAGAGAAATTACTTCCTGTGCTCTCCTCTAGGATTTTTATGGTTTCAGGTATCACATTTAGGTCTTCAACCTATTTTGAGTTTATTTTTGTGTATGGTGTACAAAAGTGGTCCAGTTTCATTCTTTTGCATGTTGCTGTCCAGTTTTCCCAACACCATTTGTTGAATAGACTATCTTTTTCCCATTGGCTATTTTTTCCTGCTTTGTTGAGGATTAATTGGCCATATAATTTTGGGTTTGTTTCTGGATTTTCTATTCTGTTCCATTGATTTATGTCTACTTTTGTGCCCATACCATACTGTTTTGATTACTACAATTTTGTAATATAATTTGAGGTCTGGAAGTGTGATAAATTCCAGCTTTGTTTTTTCAAGATTGCTTGGGATATTTGGGGTCTTTTGTTGTTCCATACAAATTTTAGGATTGTTTGTTCTAGTTCTGTGGAAAATGCTGTTGGTATTTTGATAGGGATTGCATTAAATCTGTAGATTGTTTTTGGTAGTATAGACATTTTAACAATATTTTTTCTTCCAATCCATGAGCATGGAATGTCTTTCTATTTCTTTGTGTCATCTTCAATTTCTCTCATCAGTGTTTTATAGTTCTTGGAGTACCGGTCTTTCACTTCTTTGGTTAGCTTTATTCCTAGGTGTCTTGTTATTTTTGTTGCAACTGTAAATGGGATTGTTTTCTTAATTTCTCTTTCTGATGCTTCATTATTAGTGTATATAAATGCAACAGATTTCTGAACATTGGTCTTGTATCTGCAACTTTATTGAATTCATTTATCAGTTCTAGTAGATTTTTGGTGTAGTCTTTCAGGTTTTCTATATACAGTCATGTCATCTGCAAATAGTGAAAGTTTTATTTCCTCTTTACCAGTTTGGATGCCTTCTCTTTCTTTCTTTCTTTCTTTCTTTCTTTCTTTCTTTCTTTCTTTCTTTCTTTCCTTTCTTTTTTTTTTTTTTTTTGTCAGAGTGCTATGGCTAAGACTTCCAGTACTATGTTGAATAAAAGTATATAGCCTTTATTATGTTGAGGTACGTTCCCTCTAAACCTACTTTGTTGAGGATTTTTATCATGAATGGCTATTGTACTTCACCAACTGCTTTTTCTGCATCTATTGAAATGATCATATGGTTTTTATCCTTCTCACATTGATGTGATGTCTCACGTGATTGATTTACAAATATTGACCCACTCTTGCAACCCAGGAATAGATCCCACTTGATCATGGTGAATGATTTTTTTTTAACATATTGTTGGATTCAGTTTGCTAGTGTTTACTTGAGGTTTTTTGCATCCATGTTCATCAGAGATATTGGCCTGTAGTTTGCTTTTTTTGTGTCTTTATCTGGTTTTGGTATCAGGGTGATACTGGCCTGATAGAAGGAATTTGGACGTTTTCCTTCCTCTTCTATTTTTTGGAATACTTGGAGAAGAATAGATATTAACTCTTATTCAATGCCTTTTTTATGTCACTCTGTAAAAATTTTTTTACTGTCTCCAGCAACAGTTTGTCTACTCAGATTTTCTTCTTCATGAATCTTAGTACTTATTACTATAGTCCCTCCCCCCCCCACACACACACACAAATGCTATTTGAATTAGGTGTTTGGACAGCCTTAGGTAATCACACCATCTATTCTCACTTTGCTTACACTTCAACTAAAAGCCCTAAATAAAACTGTTCCTTGGCTTCTCTGTGTGCCATGTAAGATGTTTTGTATCAGAGTGATACTAGTTCGGTGAGCTGCCACTAACTATTACTAATATGAGCTTATGTAATTGGGAATTTGGGTACTAAAAGTGACACGCGTGACATCTGCAACAGCAAAATGCCATCGTGTCCACTTCAGCCCATTATGCCAACTGATGAGAACCATCCTCTTAAATCTGGATATTCACCCAGAGTATTAGTGACTCTTAGCTTTGATAAATCGGATTTATCCTTCATCCGATAAGTCTGAGAGTTTAACACAATTAAGTGGCTTTCCCTGGTGGAATCTACATTTATTCCTGGGTCTGTATGTGTGGAGTCTTTATTAAGTGCAAAATACTATTTCTAAAAGACTGTACCCCTTTTTCTACCCCACTCCAGGAAGGGGGGTAGCACAGCAAAGTATCACAGAGAACCTGAGGGTGTGGGGGACCTGATTACCTAGGCCATACCCTGAACTCAGAGAACCTCAATCATCCCAGCTCAGCTGTGATCCAGAGGATCTCTAAAAGCAGAAACAGAAACTCAAGGGTGGGGGCGATGATGAATTCTTAAAAGGGGGAATGAAGGACAGACACGGGAAGCCAAGCTCAGCATAGGATCCAAAAGCTTCTCAAGATCAGATGCCCAGGCATTAGGTTAGGACCACAGGTGCCCAAGCCAAGCTTTAGCCATGAGAAGACATTAGGTTAGGAACACAGGTACCCAAGCCAAGCTTTAGCCATGAGAAGAACTATTGTCAGCCTTATAGCAGTCAGCCCCTGTAAAGAACAGAACACAGTATGGCAGGGAGCTCAGATGCGTTCCCAGGACTGGCTTAAGAGAGGCCTCCAGAGGGACTAAGGAGATGACAACAGGGTATATGTGAGTAGAGACAGGGAGGGGACAGGCCAAGACTGAGAACACCAACCCAGCAGTAACATCAGTGGAAGTTTTGGCACTATTTCCAAATGAGATCATACGTACCATTACACTTTAGCATATGTGTCAAAAAGCATTCAAATTTTACATCTTTGGGGGATGCCTGGGTGGCTCAGTCAGTTAAGCAACTGACTCTTGATTTCGGCTCCGGTCATGATCCCACAGTACGTGAGTTCAAGCTTTGCGCTGACAGTGTGGAGCCTGTTTAGGATTCTCTCTCTCTCCATCTCTCTCTCTCTCTCTCTCTCTCTCTCTCTCTCTCTCTGCCCCTCCCCCACTTGTGTTCTCTCTCTCAAAAATAAATAAACTTTTAAAAAATTTTACATCTTTGGGGCGCCTGGGTGGCGCAGTCGGTTAAGCGTCCGACTTCAGCCAGGTCACGATCTCGCGGTCCATGAGTTCGAGCCCTGCGTCAGGCTCTGGGCTGATGGCTCAGAGCCTGGAGCCTGTTTCCGATTCTGTGTCTCCCTCTCTCTCTGTCCCTCCCCCGTTCATGCTCTGTCTCTCTCTGTCCCAAAAATAAATAAACGTTGAAAAAAAAAATTAAAAAAAAATAAAATAAAATAAAATAAAATAAAAAATTTTACATCTTTGAAACATACCATAATTTTTATATACAATTACTTACTATTTAATATAGCAAGAGCCTCAAGAAGTAAAAGTGGCCTAGGCTTTTCAACACCTGAAAGGCTTTGAAAAGAGAAACTTGGACTAAGAATTTTGATAGTTGAATTTTCTAGGTCTCCTCCACTAGAACATGAGATCCCTGAGGGCCTGGACTATGCATCCCCAAAAAACCAAAATCAGGAAATTCCCACAAAAAGTAATGATTTTCTGAACCAGAAAAAATGTATTCATTAAGGTTTATAGAATTTAATTGAACTGAACTCAGAGATTCTGACAGGGCTCAGAAAGAACACTTTCAAAAGAGCTAAGCCCATAAGCTTATCTGCACAATATAAAGTAGAGACTAAGAGATTTACAACCAATTTAGGAGAAGAAAACTCCAAAATATTGCGTGGAGGCAGGTAAGCATCACAAAAAGAAGCGAAAGGAAACTATATCCCTGAAGCATGGGACAGAGGTAGGGGGAAATGGGGCAAACAGAGACTCAAGCAGGTAAGAGAAGTTCAGCTGCCTCGAACAGGCACCCACACCCTTCCCAATGAGGAGGGAGTGCCTAAGAGGCAGAGTCTACCTCCCATTATGGAAGCTGAAATGAGAAGAAAGCACCTTTCAGGCTTGGGACAATGCTTTGAGTTCAGTCAATCAGATGTTTCTGCCCAGGTTCCTCCCAGAATCCAATATCCAATAATGATAATTGGAACAGGAGACAAGCCTTTGGGCCCAGTTGTGGCAGAGTTGGAAGTGAGACTCCTGCATAAAAGCCATTGGTGCCTCTCTCTCCTGGCCTTGGTGCTGGTAGGAGGGGAAAAGTCCTCCCTTGAGATTTAGTAACCACAGACATGTTCTCACACAAGTATGGATTTCAGTTTCTACTCTTTGTGAGAGCCAGATACCCCAAGTAGTCTTTATCCAATATGAGCCTCAGGGAACTTAGAAGAAAGTCACTTTTGAGGGATGTTTCCTCAAGGAAAGCCACGTGGAAGTCCCATAGAAAAAGCCCCACCATATGTGAACACACAATCCAAAATTACAAAACACTGGAGTGCCTGGGTAGCTCAGTTGGTTGAGTGTCTGACTTCAGCTCAGGTCATGATCTCACAGTCCATGAGTTCGAACTCTGCATCGGGCTCTCCACTATCAGCACAGAGCCTGCTTTGGATCCTCTCTCTCTCTCTCTCTCTCTCTCTCTCTCTCTCTCTCCACCTCCCCCACTCACCCTCTCTCTCACATAAATAAACACTTAAAAAAACACAAAACAAAATTACAAGACACACAAGAAAATAACACACTATGAATTAGAGTAAACAAAACAACATACAGAACAATTTGACCTCCCCAAAACTTTTAATCATTGAACCATTGAATAAGGTCAATAGATTGAATTGTGACAGATTGAATTATTACTGGCCCCAACACTCTATCCCTCTTTGCATTGCACCCTTGCAATGGCCTCATCAAAGGCAGAATGTACTTTTACACCCCTTAACTTAGAGCTTAAGTAGATGCCTTGTTTTGACCAGTGGCATGTGGAGGAAGTAACCATGGATCAGTTCCCAGAGTAAGTCTTAAGAAGGCTCATATATTTCTGTTTGTTCTTCTGTGACTCTTCAGTCATGATGAGAAGATCTTCCCCTGAGTGGCTGTTGCCCTTTCAGCTAGGGCCCTGAAAGAACACTCTAGAAGCAGAGCTGTCCCGGCTGCCCACAGATCTGCAGTGAGAAGTGAAGCTATGCCAGCTGCCACCATGTTAAGCAGAAGTTCCCAGTTGAGCCTAGCCTCACTCTGCAGACCTGCCCCAGCCAATCAGCAGATGCATAAGAATAAGTGGTTTTGGTTTTAGGCCTCCAAGTTTTGGGATAATAACTTACACAATGTCAGTATGTAAATAGGTAAGTTATACAAACAAATATGTTTAAAATGATTAGAAAAAAAATAATAAAAAGGGAGAAAAAAGATCTTGTTAAGAAATTAAGGTCCATACATTTTAGAGAACTAAATCAAACTTACAGAACAAGTTTTAGAAGTTATTAAAATTTAAAACTAATGGAGAATTGTGCTTCTACTCACAAAGAATCAACTGCTATGAAAAATGCCCTCCCATTAGAAACAACTAGAAAACCCAGATGAAATATTATGAATCAACTCCTTTGGACACTGGGCAAGAGGCAGCAAAGGACTATCATCCCTGAGAGAAGGGAAATAAACAAGGTGGGCACTACAATTGTCCCAGTTAACTGTGTGGAAACAGTTTTCAGGCTTCAGAGCAGAGAAGCAGGTCAAACAGAGACCAGAAATTTTGCTGAATCAAAGAGAAAGAGATCAGATTTAAGGGAGGTCCAGACAGCTAGACTTTCTGGAGAAGAATACCACAAAAGATGCAGCCTCACAGAGAAAGAACTCCAGAGATCCTCAGAAGGGTCCCTTAAGTGCACGGTGAAACTCTCTGAAGACAGGGCAAGAATCCCTGGAAAACTATAAGCTGAACAAATCCTGGAACTATTTCCGGGCTCAGAAATAGTTTATGTTCCCATCTGCCAGACTGGAGAGACCACATAAATCATGAGACATTGAGAAAAGTCCCGACAAAGGTATTGCATAGTAGTGGAGTTAAATTAGCTGCACACTAAAGGATTCTCTGGACCCACCCTAACAAAACTTAAAAGCAAGCCTCACAAGGATCTAACTAATCCTTAGTAACTTATTTGTATGCTAGAACAACTTGAACTTTTTTTTAAAGGAATACAACTTAATAAGAACTAACAGACACAAAGAAGTGTAATCAGTAACCAGGAGAAAATTTAATAAATAGAGATAGACTCAATAGTTATAGAGATGAAGGAATTACCAAAAAAAAGTGAGTTAAGGGGCGCCTGGGTGGCTCCGTCGGTTGAGCGTCCGACTTCGGCTCAGGTCACGATCTCACAGTCCGTGAGTTCGAGCCCCGCATCGGGCTCTGGGCTGATGGCTCAGAGCCTGGAGCCTGCTTCCCATTCTGTGTCTCCCTCTCTCTCTGACCCTCCCCGTTCATGCTCTGTCTCTCTCTGTCTCAAAAATAAATAAACGTTAAAAAAAAAAAATTAAAAAAAAAAAGTGAGTTAAAAGAGTTATTTTATATATATCAAAAGCTATGGTCAAGTATATAAAGGAAAACATGAACATACTGAAGACAACAATGGAAAATATTTTTTAAAGACTAAAATGGAACTTACATAGAAAAAATGCAATATCTGAAATTTTTAAATACACTGGATGAGATTTACATCAGATTAGACATTGAAGTAAAAATTTGAGAAGAGTCCCATCACCTATGAGACAATATCAAGTAGTCTAAAAAGAAGTGGGATTATACTAGAAGTGGAAAAGGAAAAAGAGAAGACACTAAAAAAATATTTAAGAAAGAAATGACTGAAAAAATTAAATTTCGTGAAAGTCATAAACATCTCATTAAAAAAGCACAGTGAAACACAACGAGAATAAATATAATTATAGTCACACCAAGGCACATCATAATCAAATAGTTGAAAACCAGAGATACAGAGAAAATCTTAATAGCATCCACAATTTTTAAAAAAGCATTACATATAAAGAATAAAGAATGAGAGAAAACTTTGCATTAAAAACTAAGTAAGCTTGGGGCGCCTGGGTGGCTCAGTTGGTTGGGCAACCAACTTCACTCAGGTCATGATCACACAGATCGTGAGTTGGAGCCCTACATCGGTCTCTGTTCTGACAGCTCAGAGCCTGGAGCCTGCATCAGAATCTGTGTCTCCCTCTCTCTCTGTCCCTCCCTCACTCACGTTCTATCTTCTCCTTCAAGAGTAAATAAACATTAAAAAAAATTAATAAATAAATAATAAAAGAGTAAGTAAACCAAAGAAAAACGGAACAATATTTTTAAAGTTAAAAAAGAACTGTCCAGGGGTGCCTGGGTGGCTCAGTCAGCTGAGCGCCCAAATTCAGCTTAGCTCATGATCTCGTGGTCCATGAGTTCGAGCCCCACGTCAGGCCCTGTGTTGACAGCTCAGAGCCTGGAGCCTGCTTCCAATTCTGTGTCTCCCTCTCTCTCTCTGTCCCTCCCCCGCTCACAGTCTCTCTCTCTCGAAAAAGAAATAAACATTAAAAAACAATTTTTTTAAAGCAATTATCAGTGCACTCCTTAATCCTCATCACCTATTTGACCCATTAAGGAATGCACTTATCATGATAGTAAAAAAAGAAAAACAAAAAGTGGAGAAGGTAATTGGTTTCAGGAAGGTGTGCAGGTCCATTTCAACTGAATCAAGAAATTGTTACATATTTTTTAAATGTTTATTTATTTATTTTGAGAGAGAGAAAGAAAGAGCACTCGCATGAGTGGGGGAAGAGCAGAGGAGAGGGAGAAAATCCCAAGCAGGCTCCATGCTGTCAGTACAGAGCCTGATGCAGAGCTCAGACTCATGAACCGTGAGATCATGACCTGTGCTGAAATCAAGAGTCGGACGCTCAACAAAGTGTACCACTCAGGCACTCCAACAAATCATTATAATTTTTTTTTTAATGATCTATAGTACATAAGTATTAACATTTGTTAAATACTGGGAATGGATTCCTGGGCACTCTATTATGCTATACATTTCTGAAGTTTTGAAATATTTCTTAATAAATAATGATAAATAATAAATAAAAACAAAGAATTAACAATAACAAAAGAACTGTCCATCCAGAACTCTAAATTCCAGGGAAAATAGATTTTGAAAATGAAAGTGAGACTTCCAGTTTCCAGTCCAGGATGTTGGGTCTGGAAGTCACCATTTCATCCTAACAACAAGTAAAAAGCTAAACAAACTGAAGAATCAACAAGTTTCCTTGGATCTATGAGAGAATTGAGGTCACAAGGCAAAGTGTTGCCCCCAAAAAGGAAAGGCCAAGAGGTGAATATAGAAAGCCACAATAGACCAGACCCATCGGCTGAGACCTCTGACAGAACCAGTGCCAGGGTAGGAAGACCTATACAGTAATTAACAAATCATAGAAACTCAGTGTGGACAAGTCTGAATCCAAAATTCCAGAGGGAAGTTTGTGTGGGGAGATCCCCACACTTCTGTGAGTTTTGCCTTCAAAATCTCAACTAGGTTCTCACAGTGAATATCAGAGAAAAATCTCCTCTACTTCCTGCAATGGGAGGGGAAAGTAGCCATTTTGAAACACACCAGAGTCCTGTTCTTCTGAACAACATCTGCCCTCAGGAGAAACTTTGAACCAGCTGAGAAGCACTTGTGAAGTTCACAGTCAAGAACCACAGGCTCATTAAGAGACTGAGACTAATCATAACACTTTTGAACACTTCCTCTGCCCCCACACCTTACCACCATATTACCAAAGTCCTATTTACGGCAGTTCCTTTTATCCACTATGTAATGACCAGTTATCAAGAAAAAAATCACAAAGCATACTGAAAGGCAAAAACACAGTTTGAGGAGACAAACATCAGAACTAGAGATGGATATGACAGGATCTGTCAGCCTGGGAATTTAAAACAACTATGACTAATATGCTAAGGACTCTAATGGATAAAGTAGGATACAAGAATAGGTGGGCAATGGAAGCAGAGAGATGGCAATTATAAGAAAGAACAAAAAAGAAATAGTAGAGATCAAAAACACCGTAACAGAAATGAAAAATGCTGTTGATGGGCTTATTAGTAGACTGGACACAGCCGAAGAAAGAATCTCTGAGCTTGAAGATATCTCAATAGAAACTTTCAAAACTAATAGCAAAATGAAAAAGACTAAAAACAAAACAAAACAAAAAAGAATATCCAATAACAGTGGGACAACTACAAAATGTATAACATACACATAATAGGAATACCAGAAGAAGAAAGAGAGAAAGGAACAGAAGAAATATGTGAAAAAATAATGACTCGGAATTTTCCCCAAATTAATGTCAGACACCAAACCACAGATCTAGAAGGCTCAGAGAACACCAAGCAAGGAAAATATGTCTCTCCAAAAAAAAATGCTAACACCTAGACATACCATATTCAAATTGCAGGAAATCAAAAAATAAAGAAAAAGTCCTGAAAGAAGTTAGAGTCAAAAACAAACAAAAACAAACAAACAAACAAAAATAACAAAACACCTTACCTATAGAGGAGCAAAGCTAAGAATTACATCCAACTTCTTCTCAGAAAGAAGAGAATGAGGTGAAATACTTAGAGTTGAGAGGAAAAAGTCACCAACCAAAAATAAAGGAGAAATAAAGACTTTCTCAGACAAACAAAAATTGAGAGAATTGGTTGTCAGTATACCTGCCATGAAAGAAATGTTGAAAGAAGGAAAGGAAAGAGAGAAGGGCGTCTGGATGGCTCAGTCAGTTGAGCGCCCGACTTTGGATCAGGTCATGATCTCACAGTTCGTGGGTTCAAGTCCCACGTCAGGCTTTGTGCTGACAGCTCAGAGCCTGGAGCCTGCTTCAGATTCTGTGTCTCCCTATATCTCTGCTCCTCCCCTGCTCACGCTCTCTCTCTCTCTCTCTCTCTCTCTCTCAAAAATAAAATAAACATTAAAAAAAATTTTTTTAACTTTAATTTTTTCTATTTTTATTTGATCTAACAAGTTGGTTCAAAAACAAGAATAGCTGGGACACCTGGGTGGCTTAGTCATTTGAGTGTCCAACACTTGGTTTGGGTTCAGGTTATGATCTCACAGTTTGTGGGTTAGAGCCCTGCGTGGGATTCTGCCCTGACAGTGCAGAGCCTGCTTGGGATTCTCTGTCTCCCTCTCTCTCTGCCCCTCCCTTGCTCACGATCTCTCTCTCTTTCTCCCTCTCGCTCTCTCTCAAAAATAAATAAACATTTAAAAAATAAAAAAACAAAATAGCTAATATCTATTCATTTGTGTGTGTGTGTGACTACATATAAGTGAAATGGACAGTAGGAAAGAACTAGGATTATTTTATCATAAGCTACTCACACTACTCATGAAATGGTGTAGTATCATTAGGAAGTGGATTTGGATTAGCTGATATTGATATTGATAGGAAAAGAATAAAACAGTCTTTGTTCACAGATGACATGAATATCTATGTAGAAAATCCTAAAGAATCAACCAAAGAAACTCCTGGAACTAATAAGCAATGTAGCAAGGCTGCCAGGATACAAGCTTAATATACAAAAATCATGTGGTTGTCTCCATAGCTCAGGGGTTAGAGCAGTGTAATATACAAAAATCAGGGGTGCCTGGATGGCTCAGTGAGTTAAGTGTCTGATTCTTGATTTCAGCTCAGGTCGTGATCTCATGGTTCATGGTTCAAGCCCCACATCAGGCTCCATGATGACAACATGGAGCCTGCTTGGGATTCTCTCTGCCTCTCTCTCTCTGCCCCTACCCCTTCAAAATAAATAAACTTTAAAAAATATATATTTTATGTGTGTGTGTGTGTGTGTGTGTGTGTGTGTGTGTATGAAAATCACTCACTTTCCTGTATACCAGCAATGAACAATTGGAATTTGAAATTAAAAACACAATACTGGGCACAATATTGGCTTGGTGGGTTGAGCATCTGAATCTTGATTTCGACTCAGGTCATGACCTCATGTTCATGGGTTCAAACCCTGCACTGGGCTCCACACTGACAGTGTGGAGCCTGCTTGAGATTCTCTGTCTCCTTCTCTCTGCCCCTCCTCTGCTTGCTCTCTATCTCTCTCTCTCAAAATAAATAAATATTTTTAAATTTTTAAAAAGAAAATCATTAAAAAAAAACACTACCATTTATATTACCACCTCCCCAAAAAGGTATATATTTAGGTATAACTCTAATAAAATATGTACACGATCTATGTGAGGAAAACTATAAAATTCTGATAAAAGAAATCAAAGAAGTAAATAAATGGAGAGATAGTCCATGTTCAAGGATAGGAAGACTAAATGGTATCAAGATGTCGGTTCTTCCCAACTTGATCTATAGATTAAATGTAATCAGAATCAAAATCCTAACAAGTTATGTTATGGATATCAACAAACCAATCATAAATTATAGGTAGAGGCAAAATACCTAGAATAGCCAACATAATATTAAAAGAGAAGAACAAAGCTGGAAGATTGACACTACCCAACTTGAAGACTTATTATAAAACTATAAGAATCAAGATGGTATTGGTAAAGAATAGCAAAGTTCATCAGTGAAACAGAATAAGGAGCCCAGAAATGGACCCACATAAATATGGTCAATCTTTGAAAAGGGAGCAAAGGCAATACAAATAAAGGATAGTCTTTTCAACCAATGATGATGGAACAGCTGGACATCCACATGCAAAAAAAAAAAAAAAGGGGGGGGGACGCCTGGGTGGTTCAGTCGGTTGAGCATCTGACTTTGGCTTAGGTCATGATCTAGCGGTTCGTGGGTTCGAGCCCTGCTTTGAGCTCTGTGCTGACAGCTCAGAGCCTGGAGCCTGCTTCAGATTCTGTGTCTCCCTCTCTCTCTGCCCCTCCCCCACTCATGCTCTGTCTTTCTCTCTCTGTGTCAAATATAAATAAACAATAACAAAAAATTTTTTTAAAAAATCTAGACACATCTTAAACTCTTCACAAAAATTAGCTCAAAATGGATCATAGATTTAAATATGAGATGCAAAACTATAAAACTACTAAAAAATAACATAGGAGAAACTAGATGATATTGGGTTTGGCAAAGACTTATTAAATAAACACCAAAGAAAGGCACAATCCATAAAAGAAGTAAATGAAAAGCTAGACTTTGTTAAAATTAACAATTTCAGGGCACCTGGGCAGCTCAGTCAGTTAAGCATCTGACTTCGGCTGAGGTCATGATCTCACTGCTGGTGGGTTTGAGCCCCACCTCGGGCTCTGTGCTGACAGCTCAGAGCCTGGAATCTGCTTTGAATTCTCCCTCTCTCTCTCTCTCTCTGCCTCTCCCCTGCTCACACTCTGTCTCTCAAAAATCATGAACATTAAAAAAAAGAGTCTTTAAAAAAATTAACAATTTCTCAGGGTGCCTGGGTAGCTCAGTCAGTTAAGCGTCCAACTTTGGCTCAGGTCATGATCTCACAGTACGTGGGTTCAAGCCCTACATCGGGCTCTGTGTTGACAGCTCAGAGCCTGGAATCTGCTTTGGATTCTCCCTCTCTCTGCCCCCCCCCCACTCATGCTCTCTCTGTCTCTCTCAAAAATAAACATTTTTTAAAGATTTTTTAAAAATTTGAACAATTTCTCCTCTTGAAAGACACTATTAAGAGAATGCAAAGACAAGCCCCAGACTGAGAAAAATTATTTGCAAAAGACACCTGATAAAGAACTGCTATCTAAAATATACAAAGAACTCTTAAAATTTAATAAGAAATCAACAACCCAATTTAAAAAATCGGCCAAAGACCTTACCAGACATCTCACCAAAGAAGATATACAGATGGCAAATAAGCATATAGAAAGATATGCCACATCAGATGTCTCATGGAAATTAAAACAAGATACCACTACACACCTATTACAATCTCCAAAGTCCAGAGCACTAATCACCAGATGTTGGTGAGAATATGAAGCAACAAGGACCTCATTCATTGCTGGTGAAAATGCAAAATGGCACCGCCACCTTGGAAGACAGTTTGGTAGTTTCTTATAAAACTAAGTATACTCTTACCATACAACCTGCAATTGTGCTCCTTGGTATTTACCCAGATTTGAAATTTCTATATAAAAGCCTGTGTATAGATGGTTATAGCTTTATTCACAATTGCCAAAAGTCTTTCAGCAGGTAAGTAGATAAACTGTGGTACACCCAGATAACAGATTATCATTCAGCATTAAAAAGAAACAAGTTATTAAGCCATGAAAAGAGATGGAGGAAACTTAAATGCATATTATTTAGTGAAATAAGCCAATTTGAAAAGACTGTATTATTTCAGCTATATGATATTCTAGAAAAGGTAAAACTATGAAGATAGTAAAAACAACAGTGGTTGCCAAGAGTTAGGGAGGAGAAAGGGATGAATAGACCTGAATGATAAAGATGAATAACAAATAGATAATTTTAGGGCAATGAAACTATTCTGTATGATATACAGTTGTCAAAACCCGTATAACACTAAGAGTGAACCCTAATGTAAACTATAGACTTTTGGTGATAATAAGGTATCAATGTAGATTCATCAATTATAACAAATGTATTATTCTGGTGCCAGATGTTGATAGTAGGAGAGGTTCGGGGGTGGGGGGAGAAAATAGGAGGTATATAGGAACTCTGTACTTTCTGCTCATTCTTGCTGTAAACCTAAAACTGCTATAAAAAATAAAGTCCTTTTTATTTTTTAAGTAAAAAGGATGGAAAAAACATGTCATGCAAATGTTAACAGATAGTTGAGTAACTATACTAATATCAGACAAGATAGACTTTGGAACAAGGAACTAGGGCTAAGAGAACATCTCATAGTGTAAAGTTATCAACTCAAGAAGATTTATCAATCCTAAATGGGTATGTATGCACTTAGTAAGAGTCTCGAAATACATGAAGCAAAACAGAGAGAACTGAAGGAAGAAATAGAAAACCTGTAATTATAGCTAAGGATTTCAATCCTTTTCTTTCAATAAATTTGAAATAACAAATAGATCAAAAAATTTATTAAGGATGTAAAAACCGTTAACAATGCTATATACTATATAGTTGTTATATACTATAATAATCAATTTGACCCAATTGGCATTTGTACAACTTTCCACCTAACAAGAACAGAATACACATTTGTTCTGAGTTCACATGAAACATCACCAAGACAGATCATATGTGTGGCTATAAAACCAATGTGAACTGGGGCATCTGGGTGACTCAATCAGTTAAGCGTCCAACTCTTGGTTTCGGCTCAGGTTATGATTTCATGGTTTGTGAGTTCAAGTCCTGTGTCAAGCTCCATGCTGACAGCGTGGGGCCTGCTTAGGATTCTCTCTCTCTCTCTCTCTCTCTCTCTCTCTCTCTGTCCCTCCCCTGTGTGTGGGTGCATGTGGGCTCTCTTGCTCTCTCTCAAAATAAATAAACAAACATAAACCAATCTGAATTAATTTTAAAGAATTGAAATCATTCAAAGTATGTTCTTGGGCCACAGTGGAATTAAACTTGAAATCAACAATAGAAAGATACCTGGAAAAAAGATATTTGGAAAATAACAACACTTATAAATAAGCCACAGGAGTAGAAAAAAAAAGTCACAAGAAAAATTAGAAAATATTTTAAATTGAATGAAAATAAAAACACAACATAAAATTTGCAATGAAGCTCAACAGTGCTTAAATGGAAATGGACAGTTTTAAATGCTTCTAGTAGAAAATAAAAAGTTCTAAAAGCAGTAATCTAAACGTCCACTTTAGGAAGCTAGAAAAAGATCAAAATGAATATAATTTTTTTAAATAATAACAAAGATAAGATCAGAAGTCCATGAATTAAAAAATAGATGAACAATAGAGAAAGTGAATAAAACCAAGCTGGCTCTTTACAAAGACATATAAAATTGAAAAACTACAAGCCAGATTGATCAAAGAAAGACACAAATCACAAATATCAAATATGAAAGAGTGGCCACCACTATGCCCTACAGACATTAAAAGAATTATAAGGAGATTTTATGAACAACTTCATGCAAACAAATTCAACATTTAGATAAAATGGACAAGTTTCTTGAAAGACACTAACAACCAAAGCACACTCAAGAAGAAACAAACAGGAACAGCCCTATATCTATTAAGGAAATAGAATTTATAGTTTAAAACCACACACACACACACACACACACACACACACACACACACACACACAAGCCTCCAGGTCCCAGATGACATCATTGGTGAATTCTATCAAACATGTAAGAAAAAAAATCTTAACAATTCTATACAAATTCTTCCAGAAAATAGACAAGGAGGGAAAATATCCCAGCTCAGTTTATGAAGCAAGTGTTACCCTGATAAAAAACAACAGATAAAGACATTCCAAGAAAAAGGGAGGGAAGGAGGAAATAAGGAAGGAAGAAAGGAAGGAAGGAATTATAGGCCAATACCCCTCATGAACATAGACCATGAAAGTCCCTAACAAAAGTTTAGGGATATATGTATAAAATAACACATTATGGGTAAGCTTTTTCCAGAAATGCATGTAGTGTAACATTAGAAAATCAAAAACACATGATCATTTCAATAGATGCAAAAAAAAGCACTTAATAAAATTAAATATGTATTCATGATTTAAAACTTTCAGTAATCTAGGAATAGAAAAAAATTTCTTCAATCTGTAAGGATTGTCTACAAAAACTCTACAACTTATATCATATTTAATGGTGAAGTAGGCAAAGATGTCTGATCTCACCACTTCTAGTCACCATTATGCTGATCAATGCAATGAGGCAAGAAAAAATAATAAAAGGCATACAGCTTTGTAAAGAAAAAAGTCAAATCGCCTTTATTCTCAGATAACATGATTGTTTAGAGAATCCTGAGGAATCTATAAAAGAAGAGATACTAGAACTAATAAGTGAGATTAGTAAGATCTCAACTTACAAGGTCATATACAAAGCTCAACTTCATTTTTATATACCACTAAAAAAGTAACTGGAATTGGGATTTTTAAATCCATTAGCAGTAGCATCAAATATATGAAAACTAGGGGCCAATTTAACAAAATGTGCAAGAACTGTACCCTGAAAACTACAACACATTGTAGAGAGAAAGTAAAGAATGTCTAAATAAGTGCAACATATACCATGTTCATGAATAACAAGACTCATTGTTTTTAAGACATCAATTCCCCCAGGGGCAATTGGGTGTCTCAGTCGGGTAAGCATGCAACTTCAGCTCAGGTCATGATCTCACAGTTAATGAGTTTGAGCCTCACATCACTCTCTGTGCTTACAGCTTGGAGCCTGGAGCCTGCTTCAGATTCTGTGATTCCCTCTCTTTCTGCCCCTCCCCTTCTCTCTCTCTCTCTCTCTCTCTCTCTCTCTCTCTCTCTCTCACTCTCTCTCTCTCTCTCTCTCTGTCAAAAATAAACAAACATTTAAAAAAAGACATCAGCTCCCCTGAAATAGATTTCTAAATTAAATGCAACATAAATTAAATATAATATATATTAAATACAATCACAATCAAAATTCCAGCAGGGTTTTTGGGTAGAAATTGACAAGATGATTCTAAACTTATAAAAAATGCAATATACCTAGAAAAAGAACTGGGTTGGAGGACATATGCTCCCTGTTTTCAAGACTTACTATAAAATTATTATAATCAACAAGTGTGGTATCAGTATAAGGATAAACATATAGACCAATAAAACAGAATAAAAAGTCCAGAAATAGATCCATACATACATGGTCCATTGAGTTTTCACAAAAATGCTAAGGTAAATAAATGGAGAAAGTATAGTTTTGTCATCAAACCATGCTGGGACAATTGGATGGGGTGGGAGGGAAGGAACCTGAGCCCTTAGCTCCACAAAAATTAACTGAAAATAGGTCAAAAACCTAAACATGAAAGCTAATAATATAAAACTTCTACAAGTAAAAAGAAGAGAAATTCATGAGTTAGATAAACATTTATCAGAACATAAAAAGCACAAACCATAGAAGAAAACAGTGATAAATGGGACTTCATCAAAGGCAGTAACTGAAATAAGTGAAGAGATGCTCAATAACATTTTGGAAATTTAAGGAAATACAAATTAAAACCATAATGAAATACCACTACAAAACCCACCAGAAAGGCTAAAATGAAAAAATAAAACTGAACATACCAACAACAGGATGAATCTCAGAAACAAACATAACTGAAAAAACAAACAAACATAAAAGATGATGCACTATAAGATTCCATTAGTCTGAAATTCTAGAAAAGATAAAACTTCAGTGGGAGAAAGCAGATCAATGGTTGGTAGTTTCCTACTGTAAAAAGTCATCTTCCTGGGGCACCTGGGTGGCTCAGTTGGTTAAGTGTCCAACTTCGGCTCAGGTCATGATCTTGCAGTCCGTGGGTTCAAGCCCCGCGTTGGGCTCTGTGCTGACAGCTCGGAGCCCGGAGCCTGTTTCAGATTCTGTGTCTCCCTCTCTCTGACCCTCCCCCATTCAAGCTCTGTCTCAAAAATAAATAAACGTTAAAAAAATTTTTTTTTAAAAAAGTCATCTTCCTTAGTACTAACCAACCAGGGTTGTTGCAAGGATTAAATGAGATGACCTCTATTGAGAACTTAGCACAGTATCTTTTTTGTTTTTGTTTTTTAGGATCCTAATAAAACTTTATTTTTAAATTCTTTTAATGTTTATTTTACTTTTGAGAGAGAGAGAGAAAGAGTGCAAATGGGAGAGGGCAGAGAGAGAGGGACACAAAATCTGAAACAGGCTCCAGACTCTGAGCTGTCAGCACAGAGCCCAATACGGGGCTCGAACCCACTAACCATGAGATCAAGACCTGAGCTGAAGTCAGAGACTCAACTGACTAAGCCAACCAGGTGCCCCCAATACAACTTTATTTAAAAAAAATAACTCACTGTTAGAGACAAGAAGTCTAGCAGGACCTTTACCAAAATTTTAAACCATTATTTTGTAAGATGAAAATAAGTACTTCTCTGTATGAAACAAACCTGGATTTTCTAAATTAGATGACTATGTGTATATATATTTTTTTTCTTCTTTACCATATCACTGGTCATTAAAATCACTAATTCTTCTTGATTAACTTGAACTCAACTCAAATAGCAAAGCAAAATCTAATACAGCAGATGCTTCTTCCACTTTAAAAAAAAAAAAAATGGCTGGGGTGCCTGGATGGCTCAGTCGGTTGAACATCTGACTTCAGCTCAGGTCATGATCTCACAGTCCATGAGTTCGAGCCCCGTGTGAGGCTCTGTGCTGACAGCTCAGAGCCTGGAGCCTGCTTCAGATTGTGTGTCTCCCTCTCTTTCTGCCCCCTCCCTGCTTGTACTCTCTCTCTGTCTCAAAAATAAATAAAAACATTAAAAAAAATTTTTAATGACCAAAGTTGTATTACTCAACATAGCAGGAAAAAAATAAACAAACATTGAATGGTCCTGTTTGGTCCTGTGCTGAGATGGGCTATTTTGACGAAGAACAGAAGAGTATGAAGGGGAGAAACACAGGTGATAGAGCTGACAAAATTGGACTTGAACCCCAGCTCTTCTCCAAGTAAATTAGGTAGGAAAGTTTTGGCATGCATTAGACCCACCTCACTAGGCAAATGGGAAGATACAATCACCACCCAGCCAGCATTTGCCTAGAACATACGTGGTCTAAGCAAGCACTTTATGATATGGGATGCTTAAATGGTAGTGGATCAAAACAGTCAACATACATTGTGATAAGCTTTTCTGCCTAATGATATTAAATATCACCTTTCGTTGTACTACAGAGAAAAGACATCTGAAAAAAGCCATACAATTTTGAAACCCTTTCATTTTTTGTGTGTAATGGCCATTAACAAGTCTATAATAAGGTTAGGATTCCAATTAAAAGAAGTGTTTCCATGAAAGCCTTCAGGGCTCAGTGGTAAGTCATATGGCATGGAGTAGCACTGAATTTGGCATAAGACTTAATGACCTTATTTACAGCCTCCAAGAAATCCTTCTCAGTAACAATTTTTCACCCTGCTCTGATGGCAAACATACCAGCTTCTATGCAGGCACTTCTAATCTCAGTACCAGTGCTGTTGGGACACAGACATGCTAACAATTCAGATCTGATATCACTTTCAACACTCATGGAATGAACATGAGTCTTCAAAATGTGAGTCCAACCCTCTAGATCAGGTAAGCTAAATGCAATCTTTCTATCCAATCTCCCTGGCCTCCTCAGTGCTGGATCCAAAGCGTCAGATCTATTAGTGGCCATCAGTACTCCCATGTTACCTCGACAATCAAAACCGTCCAGCTCATTGATCAGTTCCAGCATTGAAGCACCATCATCAAAACAAGCCCTTGCAATAGCATCAACTTCATCCAAGATAAGACATGCTTTTTTTGTTCTGGCCATTTCAAAAAGTTTGCAAACTATTAGAGCCCCTTCACCTAGGTACTTCTGTATAAGTTCAGATCCAGTAACTTGAATAAAACAAGCATCAGTCCTGTTAGCAACTGCCCGAGCACAGAGTGCCTTGCCTGTACCCCGTGGACCAAAGCTTAGCACAGTATCTTGCACATAGAAAGTTCAAAAATTGTTAGATAGATAGATAGATAATTGATATACAGAAATAAAGAAATCACTGATATTTTTGTGTTAGAGCCTGCTGGGGCTCATCCATATCATGTTGTCTCTTCTTCCTGGACACACTGCTAGATCCCTTTTCTATCCTCCTTGCATCTAGGTAGGACCATGCAACTAGTTCTTGCTGATAGAATACAGATGAATGTGGTATGAGTCACCTCTGAACAAGGCAATTAAGAGTGGGTTGTCTTCTGCATGTTCCGTTTCCTGGAGAATGGAGATGGTCTCATGGATGACTCTGAGACCCTAGAGGATGATGGAACCACAGTATGGAAGGAGCCTGGGTCCCTGAATGACCGCATGGAGCAGAGCTCCCTTCCCCACCTGACTGCCCATGTGGTGTGCCAGACTGTGAAATAAGTAAAAAATAAACCTTTATTGTATTGAGCCATGAAGGATTGGTTTTTTATTGTGGTGGTTATACCATTAGCCTCCCTGACTAATCCAATACATGCATATGTATATGTATACCCACACACAGTATCATGCTATGCTTGTCCCTCGTACTCTGAACACAACTCCTCAAAAGCCCTAGTTCATGCTGGGATCAGCTTCCCACTCTTCAGTTTCCATCCCCGGCTCCATGCTCAAACCTCCATCTTTACTTTCCTTTTGGTTACAATCCTGAGTCTAAAGTCACTGATAGACCAAATCCCACATCTAAGTAGCATGTCTTTATCTCTAGGCACTGAAGCACAAGAGAATGAACAAAACTTTGTGTTTCTAAGACCTAGATCCAAATCTCTCTATAAATTACCAGCCGTGTGGCCTTGGCCATGTGACTCTATCTCTCTGAGTCTCAGTGTCCCCATCTGTAAAATGCAGATAATAATGTCTTCTTCATAGGGTTGTTGTGAAGACTAAACTAAATAACAGATCATAGGGGCCCGCACAGCCTCTGATACACTTAAGTCCTGCAATGAACCCCAAACTACTTGCCTCATCCCCAAGGGCTACCCGGGCTGGCCCAGGAGCCCGCCTACAATGTAGGGGGCTGTGAACGTGTGGGAAGAGGCACACCCCACCCCAGGAGAGATAACATCTGCTCAGCACCACTTCCTGTACCTATGGAGACAAAACTGTAGACCTCTTACTGCAAACATTGTGGCAATCTCCTCTAAATCACACACTGAGGACAACAGCAATGGCAATAATCATGTACTAACACTAGTTACAATCTCTTGGGCTTATTGTATCATAGACTCAAAATGATGGAAGTATATTTTATTTTTACAACAATTCTATGAAGCACTTTTTCTACAGATAAGGAAAGTAAGGTTCAGAGAGGTTAAGTAACCTGCTGAAAGTCACATAGCCAGTAGTAGCAGAGCTAGAAACTGAATTTATTCATACATTCGATCTTTCATTGATTTAGTCAACAAATCATTTCTGCTATCTGCTATGTGCCAGACCATGCACTGGGCCTGAGGACACAAGATGCAGGGAGACAAAGTCCTTGAGGTTCTCTGGGGAAACAGATCATGACTCTTTAGCTACAGTCCCAGAAAGAATGGAGCCTGTGCAACACCTCTCCCTCTCTGGTTCCCTTCCCCAGCTCTGCTACCTCCCAGAGCTGCTGAACCCCAGCAACAGCCCAGAGACATTTCCTGAGACCACTGTTTTCCTTGGCCCTGCGATGGGAGACAGTATGCCCAACAAGGTGGAAAACAAGGTGGGGGAGGCAAGCAGGGAGCAGACCTCCCAACAAACTGTCCCTTTCGCTGGTGGGAGCAGGGAACAGAGGAGGCTGCCCTTCTACCCACCCACCAGCCCATCCAGGCCATTGTTCCCTTGTTGTGACAGGGGGTTCGGCTAGGGCCCTGCAGACTGGGGGCTTCCTCCCCAGCCAGCCATGCTTGGACAGCTGGAGGAAACAGGCGGCCGGAGAGCCAGCTATCCCTCCAATAACAACAGGCTGCTGCCCGCTGGCGGCCCTGCTGAGGGGCAGGCTGGAAGCCAGAGAGGCCACCCCACTCCACCCCGCCACTGGCAAAACATGTTTTCTTGTTTTCTGAGGGGGAGGAGGAGGCCCGTACCCATCCTGAGCAAACACAGGAGCTGATAAGCATGGACAGGCCTGGCTGCCAGGCTGCCAACGAGGGCTGCAGAGGCAGGGGCAGGGGCAGGGCTGGGCCCACCCTGGAGGTCACTCAGGCCAGAATGCCAGCTTCAGAGTCAGGGTGGGGACAGTGAGCTCCTGGCCCCTCCAGGGATAAAGCACTCAACTCCAAGTCTGCCCACACTGAAAAGAGAGGACAGGGGCTTCCAAGCCACAAGTACCATCACTGACCTCAGAAATACACGCATGTTAACGTTTGATAGCAAAAGTGCACCCATCCATTCGGTGCCCATTTTTCGGCTAGTCTCTGGGACAGCCCCCTTACCAATACCACCATTTTCAATACTAGAGAGGAAATAAGATACAAGAATTGCTTCCCATTACCTTTTTCACATGAGGTGACTGAGGGGCAAAGTGACTTGTCCAAGGCCACACCGCTCTTGGGATGTAAATCCCCATCTGCCAGACCACAAAGCTCATGATCTTTTTCATCGTGCCCTAGCGAGCCCCTTCATATTTGTGAGGGTCTCCAGTTTACAAAGTACATACAGCCTGCTGTATTCATTTACTGGGGCTGCTGGGGGGCTATCATCGACCTGCCATAGCTACCCTCACTTTTCATAAGGAAGCTCACAACAGATCCATTAGGTTAATGTCTCAGTTTGGGATTTCCCTAAAGCAGACTCTGAGGTAAGGATTTGAGTGCAGCATAGTTAATTCAGGAATTGATCCTAGGAAGTTCCCATTAGGCACATCAGTGTGCCAAGACAGCTGTGGGCAACTGGGATTCAGTCACACTGGGAACACAACACAGAACAGAATTGTCCCCCAGAGATGCAAGGAAGCTGACATAATCCCCCATCACTGCCACCCATCTTTGGTTGAGGGCTGCTCCTGGGCATCTTAGCTCTCTGAGACTGCCTACGAGGGGCTGAGACTGTCCTGCGGCCAGAGAAAGTCCTCAGGTAGGTGCCAAAGGGGCATGAGTGGGGCTCTAACAGCCTCTGCCACAGTTAGTAGAGAAATCATCCCCATTTTGTAGATATAACTATAAAATGTTCCCCCAGGCCATGCCATGCCCAGACCTATGTGTACTGAGGCTCAGACCCCATGGGCCCATCTTCAGCTCCAGGTAAATGAATAACCTCTCACCAAGAG
Source organism: Lynx rufus (assembly GCF_022079265.1). Classification (NCBI taxonomy): domain Eukaryota; kingdom Metazoa; phylum Chordata; class Mammalia; order Carnivora; family Felidae; genus Lynx; species Lynx rufus. The sequence goes on along the minus strand of NW_025814834.1, from coordinate 195,915,554 downwards.
TCACAGCCCCTGCAGCCAACCCCCCAGGCTCTGAACCCCTCCCCGAGATTATAAGCCTCACCATCCTCATCCATTCTGACCCTGTGCAGAGAGAACTATGTCCTTGGATCCTCCCTCCTTCCACCCGTCTTCCATCCCCACCCATGACTTCCCCCTCCAAAAGATGGGAGCAGGATTTATTTCCTCCTTTTCAGAAAGAAGGTCTTAATATTACTGTCCGCAGCCATATAATAATCCACAAACACCCTTCATCACTTCTCCCACTACGTCCAGGGACTCTTACAAACCACCCCTGGTGGCCCAATCATTCAATGCCAAAGTGCCCGATGTAGGTGCACAAAGAATGCCACACTGGGCACCTCACTGTGCAGATGAGGAAAAGTTCGAAAATTCAAGTGATTTGTCCAACTTGATCACAGCCAGCTATCTTCTGATTCCAAGTGTTTGGAAAAGAGGGAGTACGCATCCAGTCACTGGGGGGTTATAACAGATGCTAGAAATGGGGTGTTCTGCTCTGTTTTCATCCTACCATTTGCATGTGCGCAGAGGGACACCACAGGGGGTGGGGGTCATCTACCCCAGGTGTGGACAATAAAGGGGTCCATTGTCTACAGCAAATGTGTAAGTAGTAAAACTAATTTTATTATTGACTTATTATCATAAGCACTGGCAATTCTCGAGAATATTAGTGACTAAATAGCCCTCCCACCCACCACAGCACTGAGCTACTCCTCCCCCATTCTGTATCCCCAACAGACATGTTGATTCAATCCAGGCTCTTTTCCACTGAAGGGAGATGCTGCTACAAAACCCATCCTCCACACGACTCTCAGCAACTATATTCTGAGCTGGCATCAGAACTGACCTCTAGGACCTTACGCTTCTTAGCCCAGACCCTGTTCAAGAAATGGTCCATAGGCTGTTCTCTAAGGCCAGGGGTCCAGCTTGCACCCCATCCTCTTGCACATAACCCAGGGCCCCACCCCTACCTCTCTGATGTCACAATCCTCACTAATCTTCCCTCACTGTCCTCGGCGCTATTTTTTTTTTTTTTTTTTTGCCTTTTTGCCTTTTTGCCATGCTCTTGTCCAACTCCACACCTGCTTCCTGCCCCCAGGGCTCCTAGGGTCCTGGCCTGAGAATTCAATCCAAAAAAACTTGGCCTCCGGCCGGACTACCTCAGAGCTGTGATCTCCCAGTGGTCCTGCTGCACAGACCCACAGGGAGCACATAAGGTGACTTCTCACCTGTACATTATGTCATCAACACAACCTTGAACCCTCTGGGAAATCTCCTGAAGGGAGGCCTGGCCCTTAGTGCCTGTCACTGGCGGAAGATTTATTATGATTTGCTTATAGGTTTAGTGTCTCCCTCCACTGAAAAGTAAATTTCAAGAAAGCAGACCTGGTGCATCTTCTTCCCCCACTATGTCTCCAGTACCTAGAGCAGCGACTGGAACAAGAGAGGCACTCAGCAGCTAGCAGTTGAAGAAGTAGATGAGTTTTCCTCAGCCCACACCTTGGCCACAGAGGCCCAGACCCACCTGGGGTAGCTTCAACACTCAGTATGGCTCTGCCTCCAGGATCTCAAACTCTGAGCCCCCTCGGAGCACACTGGCCCTTCCCTCGGAGACTGGATCTCAAGCTCTTCTACCAACCCATCCTCTCTCCTGCCGGCTCCCTGTTTGAGAACCAGGACCTCAAAATCAGACAGGCTGATTGCTCGACCTCTCTAAGGTTCGATGTCTTTTCCCCAACAAAACGGTAAAGTAATAATGCCTGTCTCACAGGGATTAACAAGGGAGCTAAAACACACCAGATGTGTAGTGAGGACCCAATAGTGTTTACCATCACTAATGCCAAGTTAATAATGCATTATTAATACTGAATTAAGAGGCTTTTATACAACAGTCCAAAGGAAAAAATGCCAACCCATTCACCCTCCCCCAGGCCTTACAGGGATCCCTGAAGAAAATGTTCAAAATTTAGGTTTACCAGGAACTCAGACTTTAAAACAATGGGCTAATCACCACCCATTTCGCACGGCATTCATGACTCTAATACTTTATCCCTCCCTGGACCCACAGCCTTTGTAGATGACTTCGTAGCTGACTTTGTAGCTCTTCTCACTAAAGAGATGGAGTCCACCCCACCCCACCCCCAACCCCCTGGATCTGGGCTGGCCTCGTGGCCTGCTCTGACCAACAACATGTAACAGAAATGACTGTGTGCCAGCTCTGGGCCTGGGCCCCCAGAGGTCTTGCATGTTTACATCTGCTCTCTTGCATCTCCACCACAGCCAAGACAGCATGCCTGGACTAGCCTGCGGGAGCAGAGACTGGTGGAAACGCGCCGAGCCACAGCAGCCGAGGCAGCAGCCCCCAGACATGTGAATGAGCCCATCCAACGTCAGCAGAGCTGCCTAGCCAACCTCCGTTGACTCCAGACTTGTGAGCCACGCACCCTATTGTTGTATACCACTCAGGCTTTATTACACAGAAAACGCTGACTGATGCACTACACAACCAAGTGTTAGATTGTGGTCTAGCCTTTCCACCAATGGCCAGCCAGCTTCTTCTCATGTACCTCCATCAATGGGAATCTGATCACCTTCAATGGCAACCTAGTCCCAAAAATCTATCCATATTTTGAGCTAAAGTCTCTCTCTGTGTACTTTTTTTTTATGTTTATTTATTTTTGAGACAGAGGGAGACAGAGCACGAGTGGGGGAGGGGCAGAGAGAGAGGGAGACACAGAATCTGAAACAGGCTCCAGGCTCTGAGGCTTCAGCACAGAGCCCAATGCGGGGCTCAAACCCACAAACCATGAGATCATGACCTGAACCAAAGTTGGGCGCTTAACCAACTGAGCCACACAGGCGCCCCTCTCTCTGTGTACTTTAGCCTTTGGGCCAAATTCCTAGATCCATACAAGAGTAGCCCAATCTCTCCTATACCCATTTGGTGCTTCAAAGTCTGCATGTCCAAAATCAAAAGCTTCTCCTTTCTCTGTTTTGCACAGGGCAAGACACTCTCGGGTCTATGAAGTCTTGCTCTTCCTCAGCCCCTGCAGTGAAAGGGTGACAGAGCCATGAGGCACACATCTCTCTCCACTGTGGGGACAGAGAGTCTCACCCCACCATTCCTTCCTCCACACTGGCTACAGTGTTCTGTCCATCATTCTTTGTCAAACAACGTTACCTTGCATCTACTCTGTGTCAGGAGCTATGCTAAGGATGACGAGATAAAAGGCAGATCTACTCTCAAGGAGTCTGTCTAGAGAAGGGGCTCATCTTTCTCGCATAGGGATCTAATGATGATACTATGATCTATTATTGGGTGCCTACTGAGGAGGGAGCATAAGGCAAGCTGACATCCTGCATTCCCCCTCACTCACACACACACACCTGCCCCTGTGGGATATGTGTGACATTCCTCTGGTACTTCTGGTTGCCCAAGAACAAAGGAAAGGGAAAAACCAATGGTTAACTGATAGAGATCACAGTCCTGCAGGACATGAGTCTCCATCAGTTTACAAATGTCTTAGGAAATTACAATAAAGAGACAATCTTATTAATAGCCTAACCTCCAGAAACCCATAGACTCAGTTTCCTGGAGCCCCAACATCACTCTCCCCTCCACAGCAATGTGGGAAACAAAGGCAAGAAGGAAATGGCAGGTAAAATTAAATTTCTTTATAGTCTACAGCCCATTGACAAATATGTGAGATGGGCAGAGTAAAACATTCCTCCAGGAACTCCCTACTGTCTTAATGCCTTACTAGAGGAAAAAACAACCTTAGCTTGACAATAGCTTGGCCTCCAGTATCTTAGGAGTCTTCTTTAGCATGTAAAAGTACTGTTAGGAACCTCCCTTTTGTCTTTACCTCATCTGACTCCATAGAATACAATCAGTCACTCTTCACAACAGGGGTGCACCTCATTCTGCCCTGGGGTCCTGTCCCTGTGCTTTAATAAAATCACCTTTCTTTCTTGGCCATCAGATCCAGACCCCCACCACCACTCCAAAACATATCACCTACTATATGCCATCATATAAGTCTCAAATCCTTGCAATGGTTCTACTGAGTTTTATTGTGTCCCTTTTTATAGGAGAGGAAACTGGGGCTCAGAAAGTCCAAGTGACTTGCCTGAGCCATAGCTCCGAAAGTGGCAACATCTAGCTGTTGGCCCCCAAATCCAGGCTCTTCCTGTGGCACCAAACTGATGCTGTCATTATGTCCCTCCCCTACTCAACACTTCAGTGACTCCCACGACTAACAGAACAAAAGCCATTCTCTTTAGCATGGACCCCTTGGTCTTGCCTGTTGCTACACATACCAGGCCTGCACGCTCCAGGCTTGCCTGCCTCCCTTGGCTTGTCTGTTTCCTCAGCCTGGAAATGCTCCCTCACATCCTGACCTATCCATTTCTCAAGACCCAGGTCAGGTGCACCAAGCTAGGAGGTCTCCTCAGCTAGCAAGACTCTCCTGTGTTCCCACAGACTCTGTCAGGCCCTCTGTGCTGGCGTGGGTCAGTCTCCCACAGAAGACTTAGGGGTTCCAGGAGACAGAGATGGAGTCTGACCCATCTCCAAACTCCCCAGGCTGCATCATCCCACAGAGGGTCTGTACTCAGGAGTTGCAGAACCAGACCAAGCTGGATTAGATTGCCGAAAAAGTGGGTTTAGTCGTGGGTCAGAGGTTGGTTGTACAGATGCATTTGACCAATATTTATGGAGTATCTATTATGTGCTCAGTCAGGATTCCTAGTTGTCAGAAGTAATAACAACTCTGGCTAACACGTGTGGAAAAGATTATTGGAGGAATATAGAGCAGTAGTATGAAGACTAAAAAATGAGGCTCAGAGAACCGTGGGGAACCCAGGCAGGTGTGACAGCAGGAGCTCCAGTTGAGGCAACACTGTGGGCAGAAAACTCATGCCGAATGCTGTGAGCGTCCCTCCCGCCTGCAGGCTCAGCCTCTCTGAATGAGACCACTGCTGGCCTTTATCTTTGGGTCTTGTCTCTGGATTCAGCCCTAAGCCTAGATCCCGTGTCCCCACCCCAGCTTCCAGAAAGGACGAGGAGGATGTATGTTGCAAAGGGAGGCTTCTGTAGTGAAAGATGGGGCTCTGCTACCCTCCGAGACTCATATGTGACCCCTTCACGACAAAGACGGGGTTGGAGGTGCTGGATAGACAAAAATGTATGACAAGTGTCAACAGTACACCTTTGCCGCAAGGAACTTGCATTTTGGAAGTAGAGGTGAGGAAGGACCTTAGAGACTATCTGTGCCAGCATTTTCCAATGTGTGCTCAGTGGGACACAGTGAGGACAGGAGCGTGAGAAAGGCCAAGTGACAGACCCTGGATAACTTGAGTTTTTCATTTCAGGACTTGTCGGAGCCTTTGAAACCACTGAATATTGTGCAAGTCCAGGAGCAGGAGCTTTTCCCTCATTTGTCCATGCCACCCTTTCCCTGAAGAGTATTCAGCAGACAGGGAAACCCCATCTAACTCAATCCTCATTTTCAGACAGGGAAACTGAGGGACTTTCCTGGCCTCACTGGGTCCCTGGCCTCCTGATTATCAGTCCAGAACCCAGGGAAAGGACCCATTCCTGGGAAGAGGAGGCAAAGGTGGAGGCAGGGACTGGGACCAAGGGAACTGCTCAGGCCCTCCCCTGCCTGGCACTGCCTTCCCTGCTCTGTCTGCTGACATGAGCTCACCCTCCAGGTGCAGCACCCTTCAGGACTTCAGGACCCACTTCCACCTTCAGGAAACTCCTTGGGGGAAGTGGGGGAGAAGAGTCCTGGGCAGCACCAGGCCACCCAGGCCCAGCTCCCAGTTGCCTCAGCACAAGAGGGAAGGGGACAAGACACCCCAGCAGTTCCTGGCTGAGAAGCAGGAGTGCTGGAGTCCAGCTGTGGGATCTCAGTCATGGGCCCTTGGGAAATGTTTGTTAATTCTCTGAGCCTCAGTTTCTTCAGCGGGGAAACAAACTAAAAAAAAAAAAAAAAGATCAGCTGAGACATTACGAATGATTCAGTAAAGTGTATAGCATCCTGCTTCAGATATGAAGACTTACTCTAAAATTTTTTTAAATATTTATTCATTTTTTGAGAGACAGAGTGGGAATGGGGAAGGGGCAGAGGGGGGGGGGGGGGGACACAGAATCTGAACCAGGCTCCAAGCTCTGAACTGACAGCACAGAGCCCGATGCAGGGCTTGAACTCACAGACCAAGAGATCATGACCTGAGCCGAAGTTGGATGATTAACTGACTGAGCCACCCAGATGCCCCCAAGAAGAATTATTCTTACATTGGGGATCAGATAGGAAATAACTTTCCTCTTTTTCCTAATGAGAGACCCTGAAAAAGACTTCTCAGATAAGTCACAGTAACTCAAGGGGGACTTCCGCAAAAGGAGGTGTCTCCTATCTGGTTATGTCTGGAAGGGCCTAGAAACAGAAATAGGACAGCGTTAACACTGAGGAACTTCTTCCAGATATATTTTCTGAGTGCCGCTAATGTGCCAGGACCTGTACTCACAGTTACTTATGCGTGCACACGTGCACACACACACGTACGCACATACCTCATGCTGCCTTGTATCTTCATCCCTGTGCCCTTCTCTGACATCCCAGGCTGCCCGGAATACACTTTCCCATCTTCACCTGGTGAATTTCTGTTCATCCCTCAAAACTCAGATGAGGTCTTCCTGGCCTCTCCTCTCTCCGGGCTAAGTGGAGGGCCTCCTCTGTGCTCTGTCTGTGCAGATCCTCATGACCGACCTTCCCACCCTAGAGTGAACTTGCCTGTTTGTACACCTGCCTCCCCCAGTGGATTGTGAGTGACTTAAGGGCTGTGAGCTTAGAAGCCTAACCCGGCACATACGGGTCGATGAATGAATGTATAAATCAGCCTTCAGCTCTTCCTGGGGTGAGAAACCCGGGGCTTTTTCCTCATGCCAACCCTTGAAGCCAGGGTCTGCGTGCCTTCACGTGTACCCCAAGGAAAATATGCACTGTGTCCAAGTGCTGGAGAGTTTGTAAGAAATAAAGAGGACATGCACACCCCACCACAAGATCTCCCCCCAAACTCATCAGACATGTTTGTTCACAGTCTCCCTCCCACCACACTAGTAGCTCAAGGTGGTAAGCAGAATGATGTCCACCCTCGCCAAGATGTCCACATCCTGATCTCCAGAACCTGTGAAAGTGTTAGGTTACATGGTGGATTAAAGGTGGATTAAAGTGACAGATGGAAGTAAGGTCATCAGCTGACATCAAGATGGGGAGATTATTCTCTATTATCAAGGGGATCATAAAAAGTAGAAGAGGAAGGCAGAAGTAGATGTCAGAGTGGTGTGATATGAGGACTCGAAATAGCTGTAAAGATGGAGAAAAGAGAAAAGGGGGCCATGTGGGAAAGAATTAGGTAGCTTCTGGAAGCTGGAACAGGCAAAGAAATTGATTCTCCTCTACAGACTCCAGAGAGAAACAATCAACGTGGATCAATGTGGTCTGTTCCAGACTTCTGACCTTCAGAGCTGTAAAAATAAATCTGTGTTGGGGCACCTGGGTGGCTAAGTCCCTTAAGCGTCTGACTTCGGTTCAGGTCATGATCTCGCAGTCCGTGAGTTGGAGCCCCCCATTGGGCTCTGTGCTGATAGCTCGGAGCCTGGAGGCTGCTTTGGAGTCTGTGTCTCTCCCTCTCTCTCTGTCCCTCCCCCTGCTCACGCTCTGTCTCTCCATCTCTCAAAAACGAATAAATGTTAAAAAAAAATAAATAATAAATAATCTGTGTTGTTTTAGGCCACTAAATTCGTGGCAATGCATTTCAGCAGCAATAGGACGCTAATACATCCTTCTCTGGCCTTAGCCCCTTACTGTGCTGACTCTCCTGGTAATTCTTCTCTGGCTCCAAAGCTACACAGCTCACCCAGCTAAACAGAAGCCTTGCAGTTGCCCAAACCCACCCTCCTTAAAGGCAATTCAGCAGCCATCTGTTGTTAGGCAAGTTATGTATCCCTTGACAAGAGAGCTCACATTGGCACACCTCACAGCCTGTGCTCACGAGTTTCACAATCTGGCCAGGAGGCAAAGACACTTCTTATCCACACAGTGCAATTCTCTGAGAGCATCCTGCTCTGAGCTTTTGGAAGCAAAGGGGAGGGGAGCCCAGATTGGATAGGAGGGATCAGGGAAAGCTTTCTGGAAGAGGTGGCACAGAGCTGAGTTTTGAAGGGTATGAATAGTCAAGTGAAAGGAAGCAAAGGACAGTGGGTCAGAAAGACTCTGGGGCATGAAGAGAAATACAGAGACAAGATAGAGACATGAGAGACAGACAAACACTGCAAATTGTAGAGGCAGAGAAAAGGCCACAGAGAAAGAGGCAGAAAACAGCTGACTGTCATGACTGGCTACTCCCAGCCCAGCCTCCCTCCAGTTCTGGGACAGAAAATAGCCTGGCTGACCCATAGTGTGCAAAGCATTTCCTGTGCAGCCCTGGGGACCCCTGAGCTGTACTTTCTCAGGGGTGGGGCTGGCTGAGAGGGGGGCAGTGAGGGCAGAGGAGGAGGAGACAAGAAGTCCTGGGCCTGCATCAACTAACTCTCCAGGACAAGAGTGGCTGAAGATGGGGAGGAAGTGACATGCGTATGTCAGGATCCATGTATGTGTATGAGCCACGAGGGTGCCAGAGGTGTGTGTGATGCACTTCTATGTGTGCACGTGGCTAATCCTAGGGTTCTATGTCCCTTCCTGGAAAGTGAAGGCTGGACGGACAGACAGCAGGTCATGGTGGACACCTCTCTATGTTATGTCCCTGGGTGAAAGGCAGCTCTGAGAGCCTTCTTGAATACACAAGCCATCCCCCCCTGGGGAGCCAACAGCTTCTATGTATCAGAAGCAGCTTCCAGTTGACTCTTTATGCTGCCTGTTCCCCAAGGGCACCACCTCTCTGTGCTCCCTTCAGGGGCCAATGACCTGGTCTCAACTTTTGCTGGGGAATGAGTGATCCAGCCAGAACCTTCTCTGAGGAACTTTTCCAAGTAAAAGGGGGGGGGGGGAGGCAGGGGTAGAGTTAGGCCTAGCTTTCAGAACATTTCATTGTGAAAGATCTCTTCATCTCAGGGAGATCCCAAAGCTGCCCCAGTGGCTTTAGCCTAGACCCTTCCCCCACCCTCCTCATTGAGTCCCTGTCCCCACTTTTCCCAAGGTCATTTTTGAGACTATCTTTAAACCAGCTCTTTCCATTCTTTTTTCAGTTTATTATTTTACCCTCTACCTCTGCTAGATTTTTTTAATATTTATTTTATTTTATTTTTTTGAGAGAGAGAGAGAGAGAGAGTGCAAATGGGAGGGACAGAGAAAGGGAGAGAGACAGAGACAGAGAGCATGAGTAGGGGAGGGGCAGAGAGAGGGAGAGAGAATCGCAAGCAGCCTCCATGAGGTCAGGGCAGAGCCTGACTTGGGCTGATCCCACGAACCACGAGATCATGACCTGAGCTAAAATCAAGAGTCTGATGGTTAACTGATAGAGCCACCCAAATGCCCCTAGCCCTGCCAGACTGTCATCATTCCAACACATGGAGATGTCTTTGAATGTGGAGCACACTTTTTTCTCTCTGATGGTCCTGCTTTTGGAAACATTCTAGCAGAGCCTGAGTAGCCATTGGCTGGGCTGGGCTGCCACAGAAGGACTGCTCCAGAGGGGATTCCTGCTGGCGGGGGTGGGGGTGGTGGTGGGGGCAGCCACGCACACTGCAGGAAGTCATCCTAGGGAAACAAGGTAGTCCCTCACTCCCCTCCTAGGTCTGAGTTCTCAGCCAGGATTACCTCCCATGACCTTTTGGCTCAAACTCTGACACACCTAACAACCAGCCGGGACCTTTGACTCGACCACATTGGGACCCATGGAGCTCATCCAAAAAAACCACAGAAGAGCTGCTAGGCTGGATATACACTAGCTTCATCTGGCCAGGCCAGGCCAGGCCTTCCTCACCCTCACTGCACCTACTCCCTCAGCAGATAAGAGGTACCATCGTCCCTGCCTTCCCAAAAGGAGACCACTGAACTCCTGGCTTAAGGAAAGGGAACTACCATTTATTGGACATCCGTCATGTATCTCCTTTAGTCAACACACCAGCCCTTCTAAAAGGTCACTGTTGTTGTGGAGAAGAAGGGATTTCCAGAGGAGGCTAAATCAGGATCTGCAGTCAGGTTGTATCTGACACATGAAAATGACAGTGCCCTCTCCTCCCAGCATCCCTCCACAAGAGGAGGGTCCAACATGGGGGGGAGTACACAGAAAGGGGGCTCCTGGAGAGAGACCAGAGCAAGATGCACTTTCCCCCGGCTCAGCTAGCACTGGGCCAGAAGCTCAGGGAGAGAGGGGGAGCTGCTAGCAGGGGAGATGCCTTTCCCGGGGGATTACGTGGGAGAAGGCTCACAAGCCACACTGTTTGGGGGCCCAGTGACCCAGTACAACTTGGATTTGGTGAGAGGAGCCTTCTCTCCACTTCTTCATAGAATTCCACGTGGCTCCAGTTCAGCAAGGGCTGAGGGACATGTGATGTCACCTGGCACCCTGTCTGCAGGTTTGAGGGCACTGGGACAGCACTGGGCTTGGAAGAAGGGTCCCTGTAGCCCTTCTGGGGCCCGCAGGCCAGGGCCACTCATGAAACAGCAGGCTACGAACACACATGGCATATCCTGGGGACTCTGTGACCAAGTAGAAGTCTGGGGTCCTATAGATGCGGAGCTAGGAAGCAGAAAAGGTAAGGTCTTAACGTCAATGCGATTTCATTTGTAACCATAGGTTGCTGAAGCCAGGGAAAGCCACATCTCATGAACCTTTATGGATGCCAATCGAGCTCAAAGAGGCCAAGTCCTTTGCAGATGTGGGAGAGCCAGTGCCATGCTCCACAGCCATGATCCTTCCAGTACACTAGTCTACCTGGGCACCCCTGATGTTCACGTCAATGCCTTGCTTTCCAAATCCAGAAATCCTCTTAGTCATCCCACCCCACCTCCCTTCCTAAGGCCAGTGCATTTGTGGTGAATGATCACAGCAGCACAGAGGACTAAGGCCTTTGCAAACCCCTGCCCTGCCCAAGAGGTGCCATCACACCTGCCCCCACCCTCATCATGCACCTAAGAAACTGCCTGCCTTCTCTGGAAACTTTGGCCCCATTCCCCAGGCCACTGCAGAAGCGGCCACATTCTCGCCTAATACTTGCCCTTCCCTGGCTACTATCTGTCAGTCAAGGGACAGGTACATGGACCAGTGGACCTCCTGTCTGGGATTTCTGGATTTGGAAAGCAAGGACTACAGTCAGTCCTGTGATAGAACCTGTCTTGTATCAGACTTGGGAGCTCTCAGCAGCCGTATTCCTCCACATGGAAGAAACAGGTGTGCACAGAGGTTAGTGCCACCGCAGAGACACCCGGAGGTGAGAGGAGCAGAGAAAGTACTGGTGGCCTTCATGGCTGCCACTGAAGCTGGTTCACAAACTATGAAGCACTTTTTGCCTGAAAAGCTGTAAGCTGGATTTCGGCCACTTGCTTAAGGCGCTGTCCAGCCTCCACATGCCCTTTCCCTTCCCTCCCAGGAGAGGCAACACAAAGCAGCAGCACCAGGGAGAAGGAAAGCGGGAGGGGGCACCAGCCAGAAGGTCCCATGGGCCTCTCTCAACAATGGCACGGGCAGCCCATTGTTCTTTCTGGGTTGACACACCTCCCCGGACACCCCCACTGCTCAGCTGGCAGCCAAATGAGGCAGAGGCAAGAATGGGTAGTAGGGGCAGTTCTAGTATCTTCAGAAAGCTGATGCCCGGGGACCACCTCTTTCACTACAACTTCCTAAGGGCAGAGAGGGAAAGAGAAGAGTTCAGATGGGGGACAAGAGAACAAGGTGTTCTGTGCTAGGGCAGGAGTGACCCCAGGCCTGGGTGGAGAAAGGGGCTGGGAGACTTCTGGTCAGTAGAAACAAAGATGGATGTTTGATCTCTACTTAGACTTCCAGTGTGGCCTTGAGTCAGCCATTTCTCTTTTCTTTCCTTCAGGGACCCCACCTGTGAAATATGCAACGGGAGAATATATTCTGTGCAAAAGAAACCTGATCTCTCCCAACTTGGCCTCATGTGTGACCCCAGACCCACTCCTAACCTTAGCACCTGCCAAATTCCTCTGAACTCTAGCTGCTGGGATTGTCTGTATGCCTGCCCAAGGTAGGCAAGCCCACGAGGCCAACCCAGTGGCCTCAGTTGTCAGACACACTGGGACTCCTCTGTTGGTGCAGGCATCAGCGTCCCATCAGGGAAGGGACAGGAAGCTAGGACCCGAACAGGGAGGCTGAGCTACTCCAAGGCAAGATCCAGCCCAATGCTGATGTCTTTAGACCAGTTTGATACTCAAAGCAGACATATTCCAGAACTGGAATTTTAGGGGATGGGGATATTCAGAGCAGGAGCCCAGTCCACAGCTTAGGAACACAGAAACCAGCCCAGACCCTCTGAGGGGAAAGAGAGAAAGGTAAGGAGACAGTAACGAGCCCAGTCAGGGAGTCAGGAAGCTAAGCAGGGCTTAAAAACTGGATAAGTTGGAAAAGCATAGCTGGGAGTCAGACAGCTGAGGTCCAGGGGTGCCCAGGACTCACACACACCAGGCTGTTGGCAACAAAAGCTAATTCCAGAGCCCAGTGGCCTGCCAAGGCTCAGGGATCAGACCAGGCTCAGTGGTGAGGTCGGCCCCTGCAGCTAAGCACAGAGTGAGAAGACGCTGAGAGTCACATGCAGGACTATGCTTGGGAGAAGGCTGTGTCATCGCAAGGCCATGTGGGAAGAGAGCCCAGAGCAGCGGCTTAGAGACAGAGTCTTATGGCCGTCGTGCCCCCCCCAAGTCCTAAGTAGCCACAACTCACACCTGTGTGGGCAGTGTGGCACACAGGGCAAACTGTGTCTGCGTGCAAGGGCTGGAGATGGCCCAACCCTGGGGCACAGGGCCGACTTGGGCAGCTCACTCACAGGTCCCTGGCATCTGAGTGTTGGCCCAAGTGTGCTCTGGACTCACTCCACTGATGGAAGAAGAGCACCATACACAGAGTCCAAACCCCACAGACACTCCAAGGAGAAGAGGGCCATTATCGCACTCAAGCCCTCTCTCCTCACTCATTTATTTTCTTCTACTTATCAGATTCTGCGGTATAGCACATCCTCCAGCTAAGCGCTGTCCAACAGAACATTCCACAATGATGGAAATGTTCTGGCTCCTCTGTCCAGTACAGTAGCTACCAGCCACGTGCAGCTGGCGAGGAGCTGAATTGTTAGTTTTAATCCATTACTTTTCACTTTTAATCGTTGCACATGGCAAGTGGCCACCATATCGAACAGTGCAGTTTTGGCTCTTCTGTGTGGTGGGGCGGTAAAACCTTCTGAGATCCAAACATTTAACCGTGTCCATGTACCAGGAGCTACCAGAAATGGCTCTCTGTCCAGGGTAGGGCTGAAGGGACAGGGAACAAGAGGGAAAGGGAAAGAAAAGAAAGGCCTATGCATTACCTTATTTCGTCCTCACAGAAACCCTGCAAAGTGAGATCATCCCCACCTCACAAATGAAGACACTGAGACACAAAAAGCTTTAATAACCTGACTAAGGTCACACAGTTAGTTAGGGCCAGAGTCAAGGTTTGAACCCAAGTGTATGACCTCAAAGCCCCTGGTTTTCCACCTCATTACACAGCTGAGGAACAAAGTGCCCCTTCCTGGCACTGACGGGTCAGAGCTGAGCAGGGCAAAGCCCCGGGCTGCCAGACGTCTCTAATCTGCCTCTTCCTGAGCTAGGTCTGCCCTGTTACAACTTCTCCATTTGGCCTGAAGTGAATTTGTAGAACTCAGACACACCCAGATTCACACACAAGGCCAAAGGCACATGGCCAAAGAAAGATGATCTGCTTCTGTGCCGTCCATTAGTGCAGATAATTAACAGTTGATTTGATATTCTTGGCATAGGGGAAGGCACAGCTCTGCTTTGTTTGGGCTGATATTAAAATACCTCTTCACTCCCCTGCACACGCTGATTCGCTCACTGCTGGAGGACCAGACAGCGGGGTCAGAAGTGAGCTGGAAGGGAAGGAGATGAGGGTGGAGAAGGAACTAACATTTCTCAGACCTCTAATTTCATGCCAGGTACTAAGAACTCCAACAGACCATCTCGAGTACTGATCATCTTATGAGGTGGTTGTGATTCTTCTGGTTTTGTGGGAGCAGGCCTGAAGCTCCAAGAGGTGAGGGGGCCTGGCCAAAGTCACACAGGTGACAGCAGCAGAGTATGACCTCAAAGTCGAGGTCTGCTCGACTCCAAGCCCGTTTTATATCACACTGGCTCTTGGCAGAGATCTAGAAAACCCACCACTGCTAATAAAGGGCCTGAACTCCTTTCCAGGTCTGTCTGGCACGACGCCCGAAAGCAGACTCCTGCTGCAGCCATCCCTTCTCCCAGAAGTTCAGGCTCCCATGAGCAGGAGCGGACCCCAGCCCCCAACCTCATTGTGCAGTCAGTGACAATGAGAGGCAGGCTGTCCCTTTCTCACCCACCGCTTTCCTCCCCACCCCATGGGGTGCTGCCAGTTCAGCACAATAGTGCATTCTGTGTCCAAGAGCCTCTGCTGGCGGCCCCAGGCTTTTGCAGCCCCTCCAGACAATGGCAGGACCCAAAAGGCCTGATAGCCGGTGACAAATGTATGTGAATGACCAGCTCACAGGAAGTGGCCTTCAATAGTCCGATAGCTTCCTGTATCCTGACATTGTGAAAGCCCACTTCCTGTGCTGTCTCTGAAAATACAGCTCGGCAAAGCTGGGGGCAGGGGCAGTGGTGGGGCTTCCCTGTCCACCCCCTGGCCCAGGCAGGATTCAACTCTCCCTGCCAAGAAAGCCACCCATCTCACCTCATTTCTGATTCAAGGGTGAATTCCCTGCTGGCCTCTGCCCTGTTTCTCCACCTCCTTGCCAAACCCCACCCAAGCCCAATCAGAACAAAATGACCTATTTTTAAAGACTGTGTGGCCTTCCTCAGTAACAGTCCCCTAGCCCCCAGTTCCAGGATCTCAGGCCTTCTGCTGGGAAAGGCTTTCCCGTGTCTCCTTGCATACCTCTGGGACACACTGAGCACGGTTCTAGGCTTATGAAGGGCTCTTCAGTCACCCCTTCAACCATCTATCCTATCAGAATGGATGCTCAGGATTCCTTCAGCTTCCTCTGGGTCATGAAAAGCACAGCACAGCAAGAGAGCAGGGAGGCCTCCTTTCCCTCCAGGCTCCAGCTAGACCCAAGAAAAGTCTTTTCCCAGGCAGTGCCTCCCCCATGAACCCTGCCTCCCAAGAGAGGCTGATCAGAGAGAGCAAGACAGGGGGCAGCTAGGAACAAATGCAACTGAGCATTTTCTATGGAGTCAGGCACTAGACTGAGAGCTTTCCTCTCTGTTACCTGGTGACATTGAAGTAAAGCCTCATGTTCAAGACAAGGACACAAAGAAATGAGGTCATTGGCAGAGGGTCACCCAGCTAATGGGAGGCGGAGTCATACCACCCCTAGCCTTGCTTTGTACTGGGAGACACGTTCAGGTCTGGAAGTAAGGGAAGGGTACCATTTACCCCCTCCTCTCACGTGCCCCCTTAGGCCTTCTACCCCAGACCCCAGATATGGACAGTCCTCCCTCAACTTCCTGGCACTGGAGAAGCAACCCTCAGAGGGCAGGGGGCTGTACCCACCCAGCCGCCAGCAGCCTGCCTCTGAGCATTGTTCTCCACTTTCGATAAAGGAGGCACTGAATCAGCCTCAGGCCATTGTGGCTGCCTGGGGGAGGGGGGCTGGTGTGGGAAGCCAGACAGGTCAAGGGGTGACTACCCTATTCATTCCCAGCTAGCCACTGGAGACCTGAGAGCTCCAGCTCAGCCAGTGAGGAGCCCCAGGCCCACAGTGTCCAGGAATGGGGAGAACAAAGAGGTCTCTGGAGATGGAAAGGAAGGGAGGAAGCACTCACCAGTTTTCCCACCCTCCACCCTCCCTGTCCCAGGGGAAGAAAGGCAATGGGCACAGTGAAATCAGCAGGGACCGCCAGCTTCCCTGGGGTAGAAAAGAACTCCGAAGCCAGCAGACCTGGGCTTAAGTGGCACCACCTTCTCCACCTGTGACTTAAGAGGGTGGCTTAGTGGCTGGGTCTCAGATTCCACCTCCTTAACATGGAGACAATCCCTGTCTTGCAGGCATCTTGGGAGGATTAAGTGAGATTTCGTGAAGCACCCACCCAACACTTAGCCTGCAGGAGCTCAGCAAGCAAGCTTATGTCCCTGTTCTTGGCTGGGATTTGTCTGCCTCAGGTGCTGAGACTAATGAGGGCCACCAGAGAACCGGGGCGGCTGTCCTCCAGCTCTCTTCCAAGAGGCCGGAACATCGCAATCCCAGGACTTGAGCTGGCTGGGCAGGAGGCGGCTGGCAGCCTGTCCTAAAGCATCCATCACCCCTGCCTGTACGTTGGCTCTGGACCCTGAGGGAACCAGGGCCCACACGAGCCCCGGGGCTGCAGACCCCAGAGGGACACAACGAGGGTTGGGGAAGGGCAGGGCACCATCAGAGGCCCCTGAAATGTTCTCTAATCTGCTGAACAGGGCTGCATGAAAGTGACACAGAGGTGGGCTCCGGGCCAAAGCAAGGTGCTGGCTGGTTATCTGTGGCCAATTCCGAATCCCAGCAAACATCTGAGTCACTTTCCCACCCTGTTCTGCTTTTATCAAAACACACATGAGCTCAAGGGAAAATGTCTATACTGGAATATCAGCATGAACCAACCCAAGCAGGCAGGTAAATCTTCTGGAAAAAATCATAATTCTTGGTGCCTTTCTACCGCTCCCTACCTGAAAGGATACTTACTGTGAGTTGCAGAGCTCAGCTAACACAAGGGCAGCTGAGTTCTCCCCTCAAAGTCAGCCCCCACTGGGAGAGCCTGGGGCCATGGCCAGGCCTGTAAAGGCTGCCTCGAGGCGGAAGGGCGTCTAGGCTCTGATAAGGCAGGGGAAGGACAGGACCCATGCCTGGGGCCCGCTGACTGTTCCTTCACCCCAGAGACCACAGGGATAATCAGCTCACAGTGTCTTCCGGTCTCAGGCATTTAGTTGCTACCCTACGGTCTCTTGGGGAGGCGAGGGGGAGCCAGCACCAGCTTCACCCCAGAACCAGGCCAGCACCAGAGCCCAGCAGGCCCCTGCCTCAGGGGGCTGGGTACCCCACACCCAAGTCTCTCCCCTGAGGCAGAGGCAGCCTTTTCCCTACCGCTGCCTTACCCTCAAAATTGTGTCCCCTCAAAATTCATGTTGAAGTCCTGACCCCCAGTACCTCAGAATGTGACTGTGTTTGGACATAAGGCCTTTAATGAGGTGATTAAATTAGACGAGGCCATTAAGAGTGGGCCCTAATCCAATCTGTTGTCTTTACAAGAACAGATTTGGATACAAAAGACACCCGGACATGGTGTCACCCACCCAAGTGCACAGGGGGACCACCATGGGTAGAGCAAGAAGGCAGCTATTTCCACGTCAAGGAGAGAGACCTCAGAGGGAAGCAACACTGCAGTCACCTGATCTCAGACTTTTAGCCTCCAGAACTGTGAGAAAAGTAATGCCTGCATTTAAGCCACCTGGACTGTGGTATTTTGTTGCAGCCACCCTAGCAAATTAAGACCCTCCTCTTGATGAGGGGTCTGGGGGGACTTCCTCCTCACACACTGTCAGCTGGGTTGGTGCTCCGAGAGCCACGATAACCCAGGAAGGACCCCTTCAGCTTGGCCCTTCCCCTCAGATGCCCAGCTTCTACAGCCTCCTCCAGAAACCTCCACCTGCCTACAGGCCAATGAGTGGGCCAACCAAGGCAGGGCTGTGTGGGTGTCGGGGACCCAGCTGGAACCGGGGGATGCTGCGAGATGCCAAAGCAATGCAGAAGAGGCTGGGGGGTTGGGGAGACAGTGAAGCAGGGGTTGGGGCAGAAAAGCACCAAATGGCAAAGCCAAAGGGCCTCAGAGCTGAGGATCAGAATGCCCTCACCACTCCCCAGCCTCCTGCCACGGCATTACTATAGGCCCATTTCCCCTCTACACTCAGGAACCTCCTCTTAAAGCCCAGAGAACAGGGCCTTGTTGCAAGAGTACATGCGTGGAACATAAAAAAAACTGCTACGAATCAAAATAACCACCTTTCCTGAGGGCTATCAGTGAGTCTCAGTTCCAAATGCCTTGCATGTTTTCTCTTAATCTTCACAATGACCCCCTGAGATAAGTCCTGTATTAGCCCACCTGACACGTGGAATTGAAACAGAGAAGCTGGGCAGCTTAGATGAGGCCTCAGAGTTCTAAGTGGCTATGCTGGGTTTTGAACCCAAGCAGCCTAACTCCAGAGCTGCGTTTCTTGGAGGGGAAGCGGGGAGGGCCGGGATCGGAGCCCTTCGAGGCCCCAGCATATGTCAGGGAGGTGACAGCCAGCCAAGGACAGGGCTTTAGGGACAACAGTAGATAAACAAACCTTGTCATCAATTGACCAAATTATAAACACACGGGGCTCCATCTGTGGGAAAGTCTGTGACCTCCTACCCTCCTGCGCGTGGGGAAAACAGCCTGGAGAGCGTCAGAGAGGCAGAGCTACCCCTAAAGGTTTGTCTGTGGTCCGTGCACTGGGAAAACGAAAGTGGGAAGGGGCAGGAAAAGCAGGCTGCGGCCTCCATCCGAGGTATGTCACGTGAGCCGCCCACAGAGGGCCCCAGCTGTGCCCTATGGCCAGCCTGCACTCAAAGGGTGCTTCCCTCATCGGGTCTACCGGTCTGCAGGCCAGCTGACCTTGCTTTGGTGTGATGACAACATGTAAACTGGGAAGGGGAGGGGGCACCGGGTGGCTACAAACCCAGCTCTGCTGGTTATCTGGGGTGAGCCATTTCCCGCTCGGGGCCTCAGATCCCCTGTCAGCCTAACAGGAACCAGTGCTCTTCTCCCTTCTGGTTGAACTCACTGGGGATGAGGGACAAATGAAGAGGGCTTCTTGTGAATACAAGGTTTACCTCAGCTTTTAGTGAAATGAGGAAACAGAAGCCTGCCTCACCTAGCAGCCCACCTGCCCTCCCTGGCCTAAGGGATGAATGGAGACAAAACGGAGACACTCCCAAAGCAGGGGCTCCCTCAGACCCCCGGCATTCCCAGGCCTCCCTAGGATTTCCGTGTCCCCCAGGGTTGGCCCAGGGTTCTGCTGAGGCTGAGGGAGAGCCCCACCTGGTAAGGGCATTAAGGGATTCCCTGGGCTCCATCCCAGGGCCTTGCCGGGTTCCTTGGAGCGTTCCCATCCACCCTGCCGAGCTGCTGCAGGGCTTTGATCACTACTACACGAAGGGCTTCCTGAATGCTTTCCTGAGGACATTGTTCCCCACTACAGAGTCATCAGGGTCAAATTCATCATGGGCTATGCTGGTCCAGGTCCCACCCAGTGGGGAAAGCCAGCCCTCTGCCCAAGCCCCACTTCCCCTGGGAAAATGAAGCCAGTGGCTTCTTTTGGTTTCACTCATGACCAGCCTCGGGGAAGACAAAGCAGTAGCAACACAGTGCCGCCATTAGCTCAAGACGGCCAGGCACCTCAAAGCACACGCCTGGTGGTCTTGCCCCCTCAGCTTCCATAGAAGCTGGTCTCCGCACCCAGCCCCAGTTGTCGGCTCCACCCCAGAATCACACTCGGGGGGCCTCTTTATTCACTCAACATTTATTGAAAATGACTCTGTGCCAGGCCCCCTGTGAGGGGCAGAGGTGGATAAGACGTGGCGCCTGCCCTCAAGGAACTCACAGTCTAACGGGGGAAGACACACACCCGTTACGGTGCCTTGTAACAAATGCCACAGGACAATGACCACAGGGCTGGACAAGCAGGGAGGGAAGGACAGCCTCCGCTTAGGAAAGTGCCTTTGAGCCTGTACTATATCTTGCAGCGTCACAGGAGTTCATCAAGTAGCCAAGGAGGAGGGACACACGATGGACATAGAGGTATCAGGATTGGAACAAGCATCATGTGCTCAGGAAGCGGCAAAGGCTGGCCTCTGTCCCAGGGATGATGGGAGGGAGGCTGGAGCAAGCTGGTGAAAGAAGGAGTGAGGCATGCCAGGGGCTCTGGTGAGAGGAGCCATGGAGGTCTTTAAGCAGTGACCTCATCAGAAATGTCTTTTAGAAAGAAAATGCTGGCAGAAATAGGAAGAATTTCCAGGAAGAGACTGACAGTTTAGGCAAGATGATGCGATACAGAGGAGGGTAACTGCAGGTTGGCTCAATGGAGCCCACAAGAGGGGGGGGTGGGGGAGGGAGTCAGACAACAAGGGAGAAACAGGACAGAGGGGGAGGGCTCCACGCCAAACCTGGGGTGGATTCCCTCAATCTTCCCAACTCTGTGAGGGAGGCAGAAGCATCCCCACTTTACAGATGATGTTTGGAGAAGTGAAGTGACTTTCCTAGTCACACAACTAGATTACGGAGCTATCTGCAAACCCATCATTCGATACTGGAGGGAAATCCAGACTAATTACTCTTCTCCATTCTTAAAGCTGGTATCCCAAAGACTGCTCTTTAGCAAATACTCTGGGAGACTGTGTACGGAAAAGGAATAGAAGAGCATTTATTTCCATTTCATTATTCAGACTGGCTGCCATCCAGTGCGCTAGAAGTAAGGCTTCACTGGACTATCACGTAGCACTCGCGGTTTTCAAAGCGTCCTCGGGATTGGTTTCTCCTTCTCTTTACACCATCAGCAGGGAACACACTCACGTCCCCAGTTTGCAGGTGGAGAAGCCAAGGCCAGGGGAAGTGAAAGGTCATGTCCCATGTCACCCAGTTTCCTTGTCCCCAAGTCCAAGGCTCTTTCCTCTACCTGTGCTCCTGATACAGGACTCCTGGGGATTCTGCAACCCCTTGCTCTCCACTTCCCATCTCTGACCCTGCAGACGGCACCAACAGAACTGCTACTTAGTGACACAGGTCTGGCCAGCTTGGTTCTTATCCAAGGCAGTCCCTTCTGTAAAGTATTCCTAAGAAGTCCTCAGCCACCAGGCCTGTCAGGGTCCTGTTATCATTCTCCCAGCCAAGCCTGGTCCTGCCTCCAGATCCCCACTTCACCAGGATCACAAGGATGCATGCAACTATTGCAGGAAATGGAGGCTTTTCCTGCAGTAAAATGAAAGCAGCTAACATTATTGAGCACCTACCTACTGGTTGTCATAGACCCTGCTAAAAACTTTACATGTTACCTTAGCCTTGCTGCCACCCAGCAAAAATAGGTACTCTTATCCCCATTTTACAGATGAGGACAGTGAGGTTCAGAAAGGCTAAGTGACTTGCCCAAGGTCATTCAGCTAGTTGCGGAGGCAGTATTCATAACTCAACTGTTGGACTCGAGAGCACACTTTATTTTTACTCTGCCACGCTGCCCTGGCTCACCACTCTACAAGTGCAGAGACGTCCACACCAAAGTGGAAAAGGAAAAGGGAGGCAAGACAGCTTTTCCATGTTTGCTGCCCGGCTCCCAGGCAGCTTCAGGGAGGCTAATCCCATGGTGTTTCACTCGGCCAACAGTCCCACCAGCCTGGGACCCTGGGAAGCCGACGAGAGTCAAAGGGCTCCCTGGCAGGCTTATCCTGGCAGCTGCCCAGCTGACTTGTGCTAACACAGCAACAGGCACAGGAAAGGCTCTAGAGGGAGTGGAAAAGCACCAGACACTGGGCCTCTGAGGGGACAGAGTGATTCCTGCCCAGCTCAGACAGGATAACCCTGCTCTAAAGCCACCCACCATCACTGGACCGAGAAAACACCCGAGAAGGGGCCAAGCACCTTTAGCAAGCACCAAGCACCTCTCCTTACTAATAATGTGTTTCAGTGAGTCGTGACAATTGGGCCAGTCCAGAAGAGGGACATGTGCCTCCAAGGTGAATCAGCAAGCATGGAAGAAACCAGTGCCCTGGTTCATTCCAGCCACCTTGGCCTGCCTTTGCCCACAACCACAGGAACACTGCTACTCGATGTCACCTGAGCAGAGGCAAGAAGGCACGCACTGTGTCAGAGTTCCACCGCGGCAGCAGATCCCGGCCAGCCGTGGGAAAGAAAGAGCCAGCTGGGGATATTAATAGACCTGCTGGCGGCAGAGATTCAGTGAGGGCAAACCCTAGGAAATGAAACTGCCCAAGAGGGGGCATAAAATGAGACTCCTGGAAGGGAGCAATGTAGGTTTCCAAAGACAGGGCTTCGGCAGCCAGTCCCTGGGCGGAGCTACATCAGCAGTGACAGGGTTATTCTGAAATATCTGCAAATCCAAAAATGTCTTAGTTTGTGGGAAAACTTTTTTTGGTGCGGTTTCTGTAGGTTTTCTATCCTCTAAAGTTCTGTTTAGACTGATAATGGATATTAAGTATCTAATATCTATTAGAATGGTTTCAAGAGAAACTAATCCTGGGCCCTAATATTTGCCACAAGTTGTTATACTGCTTTAAAAAAAAAAAAATGTAGGGGCGCCTGGGTGGCGCAGTCGGTTAAGCGTCCGACTTCAGCCAGGTCACGATCTCGCGGTCCATGAGTTCGAGCCCCGCGTCAGGCTCGGGGCTGATGGCTCGGAGCCTGGAGCCTGTTTCCGATTCTGTGTCTCCCTCTCTCTCTGCACCTCCCCCGTTCATGTTCTGTCTCTCTCTGTCCCAAAAATAAATAAAAACATTGAAAAAAAAAAAAAATTTAAAAAATAAAAAAAAAAAATGTATACCTCGCAGATTTCACTGAAAGGAAAGGGACAGTTTGAGAAGTCACAAATTGGCAGCTACTGGATGAAATTAAATCCACGGGTATGTTAGCAGGCTTTGAATTCTTTTTAAAAAATCAAATGTCAACATTTAAAAATCAAGTTTCCAAAAAAAAAAAGCGTAATATTCTAAATTTCTAGCATCTTTTAGAAAAAAGAAAAAAAAAAAAACGAAAAATTTGGCATCACAAATTGGAAGATGCTGCATGGCCACTGCCCCCTTTAGGCAGGCCGGTCCCTGTAATTCCTGGCCTGGCCTGTTCACTTAAGCCCCGCTCACTTAAGCAACACCCCCCCCCCCTCCCCCCCCCCCCCCCCCCCCCCCCCCCCCCCCCCCCCCCGGCCCCGACTGACCCCTGGGGGCATGCGCCTTTGCCGCTCCTTCTTAAGCCCAGGGAAGGGCTGCCAGGCTTGGTCATGCTCAGGACCACCACAGGGCGGCAGCACTGGTCTGTCACCCGCCAGCGGGCTAACCAAGCTGAGCTCGGCACACTCTTGCAGAACCAGACATCTCATGCTTACCTCAGTGGCAGACACTCACACACTCATTAGATTTATTCCCTAAAAGCAACAGTGGCTCATTTCAGCATTCCCACTCGCTTCAGGGACTGAGGAGGGCCACTAACGACTTGCTCTCTCCTCTGGCCACCCCCTTCCACATCTTCCCAGCTCCGTCCACCCCACCTGTTCAGGAATTCCACTTCCACCCACCTGTTATACCTCAGATCCCAAGAGAAGAGAAGCAGGACAAACCCCCCCACCCCCCCCACCACCACCATCACCTTGAAAGACAGTTCATTCTTCTTCATATGCTCCTTACTTGCTTTTGCTCACTTAGGTTAAATGTCAGTTGACTTCATGGACAATAGGTTCTTACACCTCTTCCCACCCTCTGCTCTCACTGCCCTTCCAACAGCACTAGTGACATCTTAAGCGGCAGCATTTAGTATAAATTCCTGCAGCCATTTAAGAAAGACCTTTGGTATTATGCATCAAGGTCCTCAAAACTGCACATCCATTTCACCCAAAATGCCATTTGTGGTTCCTGCCATTGACTCCAAAATGCAGGAAAAGCTTTATGAAAGATATTCATTGCAATATTTACACTAGTGAACCACCAGAAACAATCCAAATGTCCAGCAACTGGGAAATTACTGAAAACTACATTTTTCCCACTTGATGGGCAGTTGTGAAGCTATTAAAGTAGGATTGTGAAGACCATGTGATAAGATAGAAAAAATGATTACGATATGAGAAACTAGGTAAAGAAAGAATATATAATTAAGTGGACAATAATGTAAAAATCTTAAAAACCTATGCCAAGAATTAGTGAAAGGGAACAAAATGCTACCTTTGTAGTTGTACTAGAGCCCTAGTTGGGGTTGGGCATGGGGCTGACCCTTTTTAAATCTCTACCAAATGTTCTTTAATGTATATATATTATTTTCATAGGGAAAAATGTAGTTCTGTGTACAACTGGGAAATTTGATAGCAATTCTTAAGCTCCCTGGTCTACACTGAATTCACACTTTGAAATATCCTATAAGCCTCTTCCCATCATGATAAAAAGGCTGCTGGGAACCTGCATGTCCAGGACTCACTGCCTGGGCCCCGGAGCCCTTAGTTAAAGGCCAGTATTATCCACCCCTGAAGTGCCTGCACTTGCATAACTCCTAAGGAGACCCCAACACTATCTGGAAGATAGGATTCAATCAATATGGTTCTCAGATGCCACTTTAATCAAGTTTTGTACCATACAGTGATGGGGGGGGGGTGAAAAATCATGACTGTTTTCAAGCAAATTCACCTGTCCCAAGGCAAACTGCCTGGACTTCCAAGAACAGAAAAAGGCTTTCCTCCCCGAGGAGTCTCTTTCCTGACCTGATAGGATAGGATTTCAGGAAGAATGAGCACAGGAAGAGGGCAAACTAGTGAAAGAAGCCAGGTAGCTTTTTGAATTCTTCCCAGTGCACACAGGACCTAGGCCTGCAGGCATGCCTCCTAAGGCAGCCCCAACTCCAGCCCCTCCCCGCCGAGGCCGAAGAGCCTCCCCGCAGAAGCAGACGGCCATCGTTTATAACACTTCTCCCAGCAGCACGCCCAGAAGCGCAGAAGCCTGCGCACCACACAACGGATGCACCTTCAGGCCAGAACCCCCAAGGGCCTCTCCTCTTCACTGGCCCCTCGGCTGCTCACGTGTCTGCCTGGCAACAGAACAGCAGCCAGTATGTGCAAGGCTGGGTGGTGCGGGAAGGGCCAGAAGAAGCAACAAAGCAAATGACATGTGGGTTCTGGGGCCGGGTAGACACGGTGGCAGGGCCACTCATGGCCCACAGAAGGACCCATGGGGCTCTGTGTCCTCCATTAGTTCTTCTCCGGGCGGTTTCTGTTCAGGACAGCTTTAGGGGCAAATTCCAGCTTGTCCTTAAGGCTCACCACCTGGGTGTGGTCCTTGCCTAGCAGTTCATCCAGCTTGCGGTCCTCCCGGCGCTCAGAGATGCTCTTCTCCTCCTCCGCGGGCTGGGGATCCTTTCCCCGGATGAACCATTCCAGGTGGTAACCCACGGCCCCGACCACAAAGGCCACAGGAAATGTGACATAGGGAGCATAGGTACGCACCACGGTCCAGAGCACAGGCCACATGACATCTGCAGAAGAGCACAAGGCCGCATTAGGGAGAAACCAGCACCCCCTCTTCCCCGAATATGGACAACCCAACCCACTGGGGCTCTCCACTTCCCAGGAAGCCTGGCACAATTTACTGAGCATCCACCCCAGGCAGAGTAATCCAAGAGGGTACCTTGCTTTAGGCAACAGTTCGGGCCCTGAAACAACCTAGGCAGTTTTCAAAGACATGATTGTTAGGGAAAGGGGGAAGAATCTCTTTTATGTACTATGCTCTTTGACAATTACACAACCATGCATGGCAGTGTTCCCCACAAGGGAAACTCTGAGCTTACCTACCAAAGATTCAAGTCTGTTATTGACCCCAGGCCCTGCCTCCACAGTTTGCCAACATTACAGGAATGGACAAGAGCCTTTCTCCGCTCTATGCAGTTTCTCCATGAACACAGCCAGCCATAATTTTCCTACCATGTGTAGTCCCACTGTGAGTCTCCCGGCTCCAAGATAATGAGAAGTAGTTTCTTTGCCTCACAAAAATAATAAGGAGCATATTTAAGTGGCCAAAACCCTAATCCATTACTCAACCATTCTGGATGTTATATAAATGATGATTTTTTCCTATTCTGACCTTGATTTCCCTAACAATGAGACATATTTATACTTTACAAAACTGCTGCCCAAACCTCTTTCAAAATACGTTCTCTTCGGGGCACCTGGGTAGCTCAGTTGGCTAAGCATCCAACTCTTGATCTCGGCTCAGGTCATGATCTCACAGTCAGGAGATCAAGCCCCACGTTGGGCTCCTTGCTGAGCGTGGAGCCTGCTTGGGATTCTCTCCCTCTCTCTGCCCCTCCACCCCCTCTCAAAAATAGATAGATAGATAAATAACAATATACATTCTCTTCAACCAAGCCCATACCCTCATTTTGCATAATAAACTCCTAAAAATATCACCAACACTGAAAAACTAGGGCTTGAGTTTTTCTGTAAAAAAACAAAAAAAAAAAACACTGTACAAGCCCATGGCAGAAAAAAAAAGGTGGAATGGCTCTGGAGCGTCCTGAAAGTAAGTAAATTAAGCTCTTACATGCCAGTCCTTGGGCTAAGCAGTTTATATACGGTATTCCCTTTAATCGTCATGTCTACTCTAAGAAGTAGATGGCATTATCAGAGGGTTAACTAACTTGCCCAAGGTCTCAACTAAAAGATCATTCCATTTGCACTCTGTAGGTGTTTCTCCAACTTGGCTATCTCTGGTCTAAAGTGTACAACTGAAACCTCACCAAGGATAAAATGATTCTCTCTTTTTGGTTCCAATTCTCTTTGGAGAAATCCAGTGTTCTGTGCACCAAGACTATAATGGATCATCATCAAGGAAAAAGACTGCAGCAGCCTCAAGGTTCCCCTCTGGGTCCTTTGTCTTAGCACCAGGCCCTATGCTGGACAAGTCACACACTAGTCATCACCTGATCTTTACAACACCTCTATGAGGCAGGAATTATCAGCCCAGATTTGTGTCTAAGGCCACAGTGGCTCAGGGACATTATGTTAACTTGTCCAGGATCACTAGAAGTGACACAGCCACAGCTTTTGAATCCAGGCCTCTCCAAACTTCAATGCTTGTGCTCTTTCTAGTGGTAAGAACACATTGCAGACAGGTGTATTGTTTCCTCCAAGTCCTGGACTTGGGGAGAGCTTCCTGCAATTTCTTCCCATTTACTTGGCATGCCACTATCTGGAAGAGCTTCCCTCTTGGGCAAACTCTAAGATTACTCAGATTTGTGAAATCATAAGACTTAGAAGTTGTTAAAACTCCGATGAAGAACCTCAAACCTAATACTTCATTTTCTTTCCTTTTATGCAAATTCCCTATAAGTAAACACTTACTCTAAACAGCAATCCTCCATTCAGATCCCTCATTTGCCGTCAAACATAGCAAGCATGAGTCCACAATTCATATCACTCCCCACATGCAGCAAAGGTCTCTCTGTCGTCCTGCCCACTCTAATCATTCCCCAACTAGTCAATTCATTCATTTATTCAACACTTAGAACCACTTTCTCTGTGACAGATGTTGGGCTGGCAGCCTACCCTACTTATCTGCATTTTTCAAAACACTTAAGCTCCAAGAGAGCAAGGACCATGTCTGTGTGCACCACCACCCCCCCCCCCCGGCCTGGTATAAAGCTCCCCAAAACAGTTTGTTGAATGAATGAATGACAGCTCAGACAACCCGCCAGTGTAAAATCACAGCAGTCACCCACCCCCTCGCCCTCAAAAGGCGGCAGGAATACAGCAGGCTACTTTTCTTGATTCCAAGAAGCTAAATACTCTCCAAGTCATCCCTGGGGTATCAAAATGAAAGCAGCAAATACTGGAACGTATTCTTTCCGGCCCAACACAGAGGGAGCCTGAGTGCCCGGTAAAGGTCAAGTGGGTTCCCGGGAAGCCTGTCCTTGTACCGGCGCCCCGGAGACCCAATGAGACCCGAAGCCGCAGTTCCGAGATTTGAGAAATGTTAACAAGGGCAGATGAGATCTGACAGGGTGGAAGGACCGACCCTGACCGTCACTCGAGACCAGCCCAGAGATGGGAGCGCAACTGAGGTCCACGTCCAAGTATCTGCCCTTCTCCCTCCTCTGGGTTCCCAGGCCCTGCCGGTTATCCCACCACGCTCGTGGCCTTGTCGGCGTCCGTTCTCACCCACGTGCCTGAGGCCGAGAAGCCCTGGTCGCAAAGGGTCTGCTGGGAGCCCAGACTCAGCTTCCGAGCCCTGGGAAGAGAGGAGCTGTCAGGCCGGGGCGGGAGCAGACACTCGCGATCACCCTTCCCTAATTCAGAGGTCACTGCCTGGAGCCGTCCCCCCGGCAACGGGCGGCCCCGGCGGCCGCTCTCGGGGAGGGAACTGCCCGCCGGGACCGCGTGCTCACCTGCGCCGCAGCCCGCACTGCACCGTCCGGGCCCCGTCCTCCGCCCGCTCGCTCGCCTGGAGAACCGACGTCTCCACTCCCAGCGGCCCGCAGGCCCTCGCCCCGGGATCCCGCCCACCGGCGCCTGCTCTCTCGGAGCGCGGCGATTGGCTGAGCTCCAGCCAGAGAACCAGAGGAAGCTAGGCGTCCTCAGCAGGCCCCGCTGCACAGAGAAAGGTACTGCGCCCCCTGGTGGTATGGAGGTTTCCCAGTGACGTTAGCACGTGCTTGTCGCGGGGAGAAAGTGGAAGGTCATCCATTCTTTATTCAACTGATGTTTATTAGGCGTCTTCTAAGACCTAGGTCTGGGCACACAAAAATTAAAGACAGATTCCTTGACTTCAAGATCCTCTTAGCAGAATATAGTCTAGAACTCTAAGAACGCTTCAGAGCTGGGCTAGCTTTCTAGCCATGTGACCTTGGGAACATTATTAATCAGCCTGCGCCTCCTTTCCAGCTTATGCATAAAGGTAATAACACCTATTTCACAGAAGGTTGGGAGGGTTTGATGAGATAATGCATGTAAAGTGCTGTGCCAGGCACAGAGCAACAGGGAAATAAATGGTACTATCGTTGGTATACAAAAAATTGAAATGCAGTAAAACCTAAGTCTTACCTGACCCCTCAGATACAAGTATTCACTCCCCCTGTATCCACTATGCCCTGTACAGACACGTATTTGATCACATACAGTTGACCTTCGAACCACAGGGGTTTGAAACTGTGTGGGTCCACTTATACACGGATTTTTTGCAATAAATACAGTACAGTACCATAAATATATTTTTCTTCCTTATGGTTTTCTTAATAACATTTTCTTTTCTCCAGCTTATTTTATTGTAGGAAGACAGTACATTATATATATATAATATACAAGATATGTGTTAATCAACGGTTATCTGTAACGCTTGTGGTGAAAAGTAGGCTATTGGTAGTTCAGTTTTGGGCGAATCAAAAGTTACACACGGATTTTCGACTGTTCAGGAGGTGGGTACCCCTAATGCCCTCATTGTTCAGGGGTCAACTGTGTAGAGAAAAACACCAAAGCTCAAGTTCTGTAACCCCCCACTAGCCCCTCTGACATCTGTTCCACGAGTCTCAGCCAAGCATGTTTATCTGTAGGATGCAGGCTAAACTCATATTCCTCCATGCAGACCAAACAGTTCATACCTCTGTGCCTTCTTTTACTATGCTTTTTCATCTACCTGGAGTGCCCCTCCCACCTTTCTTTACCAAAGTAGCTCTGGCTCATTTTTCCAGTTTCAGGGACACCTCCAAACAGGAAGCTGCCTAGATTGCTTAGGGCATCACTTAGCTGCCCTTCCTCTATGATCTCAAAGAAGTCAGTGCTGGAGTGCCTGAGTGGTTCAGTCAGTTGAGTGTCCGACTCTTGATTTCAGCTCAGGTTGTAATCTCACGGTTCATGAGATAGAGCTCTGCACTAACAGCCTGGAGCCTGCTTGGGATTCTCTCTCTCCCTCTCTCTCTGCCTCTCTCACCCTCTCTGTCAAAATAAATAAATAAACTTAAAAAAAAAAAAGTGCTACGCTCTGGAAGTGGAGATAGAGAGAAAGGAACAGTATAAAGAAACACGTAAATGTTTAAGAAACCATTATTAGCAGAACTTGTTCCTCAAAAGAGAGGAGAAGGAAATAGAATTGCCTAGAATAATTAGCATTCAGTCAGCCAATCCACATGTTCTAGGCAATGGGGATGCAAAATTGACTGTGACCACCCCTGTCCCAGGAGTTTTCTGAAGAGATTGCCCGGCCCTGAAAGCAGAGGGGTCTGTGAACTGCCAAGGGAGTGGCAACAGAAGCATGCACAAGTAGCCCAGAGGAGGAGCCCAGGAAGAATCAGAGAGTGCTCACCAGAGGCACCTACCCTTGAGCTGAGTCTTAAGGGATGGCTGGTAGTTCCGTCAAGCAGAACTGAGTGGAGCTCTAGCGTACAGACTTAGGAATCAAATGTGGGTTCAAATTCTGGCCCTGCTGCCTGCTAATCTCAGAAAAGCTGTTTACATCCTTTGTTTAAACACAGGCAATAAGTTCCCATCTCCTAGGGTGGTTCTGAGTATTATATCACCTTCTGTGTATAAAGTGCTTGGCACAGTGCTTGCCCCCCCGCCCCGAGTGCTCAGTAAACGCTCACTGGTATGTTCAGTATTCCCCAAATTGCTTCCTCCTTCTGTAATGCCCGTGTCCACTGAAGGCTTTACTTATTCCCTAAGCCAAAAACCTAAATGACACCTTCAAAATCTCTTCGTCTTTGCATTATTCCCCAAACCCAGCTTATGCTTTCTGGAATGTCTCTGAAGTTCTTCATCATCTCTTACCTGGACCACCTTAGCAACTCCCTGAGTGGTCTTCCTGCTTTCCATTGTTCCCCGCAGTCCATTTCCATTCTTAGCCAAAGGGTCTTTCAAAACCTTAAATAAAACCTTGAAATCTCCAGCTAAAACTCCCTCTCTTCCCATGGGTCCCTTCTGGCCTCTCTCTGAGCCTGTCACCTACTGCCAGTCTCTGCTCTTCCCATGACCCTACATACACTTACCCTACCATTCGTTTGCCCCAGCTGGTCCCTTTGCCTGAAATGAATGTCCTCCCTCTCTTCCTCTGCTGCAAAACTCTAACTTATCCTGCAAGACCCAGTTCAAAACGCCCCTCTTGCAGAAAGCTTTCCTAGAATCAACTGGCTGCTAGCGGCTCTATCCTCTGGTCTCCTCAGCCCCTCTGGGAGAGGCCTCCCTTTGTATGTACCTGTTTATATGCCTGGCTATGGCCAAACAGGGAGCAATTTAAGCAAAGGGACTGGATCTAACCCTTCACTTGCCCGTGGAGCCCAGCACATCTCCCCAGGCCTCAACATCCAGGGACTCCCTGCGACATCAGCCCCACATGGAGAGATTTAGACGTCCTCTCTGTAGCAAGATGCCCATTACACTTGTTCAGGGATGTCCTGTTACTCTATGCCAGTCCCATATACCTCATGGTCCTGGAAAACCCAGCCCAGTTTCTGGGAAAAGACATAGACCCATAAAGAGCTGTATAGTGCAGATGGTAAAACTCAGACGAAGCCACTTCTCAGCTTTGTGATTTGGGGTAAGTTTAAATTCTGAAAGCCTGTTTTCTCAGCTGTAAATGATGGTAACAATATCCACTCCAGAGGATCGCTCTGAGTATCATCCAGTTCAAACCCAATTTTAGAGATGAGAAAACTCCATCTCAGAGAAGTAAAGTGACCCAGCCAAAGGCTCACTTGGCAAGTCCAGGGGAAATAGACAAATGGGCATTTCTAGTTGAAACTTTTGGACAGTCATCCAACCTAAATGTTCTCAAACCTGGCTGCCCATCAAAATCACCTGGCACACTTTGTTAAAGACTCATTTGGGGGCAGAGAGTCTATTCACAGTCTTGGACAGGGCCCAGGAATCTGTTTGGGATCAGCTCCAAGCTGACTCACTTTGGGGAATTTGGAACATATAGGGCTCCTCTCTACCTTCCAGTGGCCTCATCTAGGCGTGTGTGTGTGTACGACCTCATGCTTTTCAGGTGGTCTCCCACACCAGCCTGGAAAATAGCTGCTTCTGCCACTCTCCTATTCAAAACCCTTCCGTGGCTCCCCGTGGCTCTCAGGACCCAGACCCACTCTCCTCAAGTTGACCCAAAAGCCCAGCATGGTCAAGCCTTTGCACTCCCAATGCTTTCCCTCCTCCTGGCCTTTGCACAGCTGTTATCAGACCTTGGAACATTCTTCCCAGCCCTGGCACTGCTCCAGTGGCTCTTTCCAGCATTCACCCTTATTCTGTAACTGCTTGTTTACTTATCTGTTTTTCCCATAAGACCGTTAGTGCCATAGGATAGCAACTACACTTGTTCAGGGCTATGTTCCAGGTGCTGGCCAGTGCCAACAGTGGCTCTTGATAAATACCTGCTAAATAAATGAATGAGAACTGGCTAGTCCAATGTGGCCCAAAAAGGCAGTCAGAGACTTGGATGGCTCTTCTTCCTGCCTCAGGGTGACACATCAACCCCAAGGACCAGAAGGGGTTGCCAGACAGAGTGGGAGCTGTCATCAAACCCTTTCTGGCCTGGGAAAGCTGTAGAGCTAAAAACTCACGGTTTGGCATTAGACAGACCTGGGTCCACCACTATGAGCCCTGCCTGTGACTTTGGACGGGTCACTGAACCTGTCCGGGATTTCAGCTCTCTCACCTGTCATAGGGATGAGCTCCATTCATGTAAATCGCTCTCCCCCTGCCTGACCCGGAGCAAACATCCCATAAACATTAGCCATCACTACCAGGTCTGGGTTTCTTCTTAGCTTCCCAGGAAAGTTCTGTTGCCCCCCCCCACCCCGCACCCCCCCACCAAAGTGCCCACCCAGAGGAGGCATCAGAAAAATGTGACAACACTAAATTGAATAATGTTTCTGCTGCTGATCAGTAGTGAGTGGAACAGAGGGAACACCGGGCCCTTCGGGGAAGGGAAACCAGTATCCATCCATGTCTAAGAATAACAGCAAACCCTGTTTATTGAGCGCAGGCCTGCCGGTGAACCAGGCTTTGGACTCTGGGTTGCCCTGTTGGCGGAGGGAAGCCTGGGAGCATTGAGAGGCAGAGAAATGGACTAAACTAGGAGGAGGAGTGAGGAGGAAACCCTCCCTTCTTCACTGCCCCCCGGGCCCCTCCAGTAGGGCTCAGATCCTTCGCAGCCACCAGGGGGCCGAATCCCCTTTGCCCCAGCTGGCTCAGGCGACTGGGCTCTCCCCATATCAAAAGAGCGGCTACCGGCCTCCCCTCCCACCACCCACTTCCCGACCACCCCCGGCTCCCATGCACGGGGCAGAGGTGGCTCCTTCTGGAGAGAGCAGCCGGCTCGAGTGCAGTTCTGCCGTTTTATTTTTCCTGGGATACTCAAGGGGATGTGGGAACAGCCACAGGTGTGGTGAGGGGAAGCCCCGTCTCCCCTCCCCAGCAGCTGGGAAAGGGGAGAGGCCCAGGCGCCCTGGTCCTGGGTTGGTCCAGCCACTGTGGTCCCTGGGCCCGGTGGGCTGAGGGCTGAGGGTGGAGCCCCTGGGAGGGTGGGGCAGGCTCCTAGGTGGGGTTCGGGATTCTTCATAAAAAGCCACGAAGCTTGATCCCCACGAAGCCCAGCCCCGCGGGGTGGGGGGAGGGGTGGGGGGGGACGCAGAGCCCAGATGGGGGACCCGGCCCGGCCTGGCCCGTGGGGGGTAGTAATGGCAGAGATGGTGCCCGTGGGGAGGAGGTGGGGACGAAGCGTCGGACCAGGAGGGAGGGGAGTCCAGGTGGGGGCGCAGGGCGGAGAGGCACGGCCCCCAGCCCAGCCCGGGCGCCTTCGCGTGGGGTCAGGAAGGTAAAAAACCCACGAGAGTGTGACGGGCAGGAGGGGCCGGGGCGTGCGGTGCCGGCGGGGCGGGCGCACGGGGCGGCCCGCGTTCACAGTGACCTCGACGCTGGGTGTACAGTACGGGTAGAAAACCGCGGGCCCGGGCCCAGGCTGGGCGGGCCGGGCCGGTCACAGCCTGGTCTGGGCCTCGGGGATGTAGATCTCGATGCTGTCGGCGCTCTCGGTGGCCGAGCTGTGGCGGAAGGAGGCGGCGCGCTTGGCCGCCAGGAGCCGCTTGCGCGCTTCCTGCCGCTGCCGGTCCACCGAGTCCAGGGAGCGCTCCTTCACCGGCACGCCCCGGCCCCGCGAGGGCTTCTTTGGTATCGGCGGAGGGACCTTCTTCTCCTCCTGCCGGGAGAGGGGGCGGCGGCTCAGTCTGGAGGTCGGGGTCCCCCCACCCCCGATCCCCAGCTCACGCTCCCGCCTCCCGTGGGACTGACACCAGGCTCCCGCGCGGAAGAACCGTCCGAAGCCGCCGCCACCGACGCCGGCCAAGAAGTCCCGGGGGTGCTTGCGGCAAGGTCAAAAGCCACTTTTCATTAAAAATTAGGAAACCGGGCGCCCCCTGGTGTCGCCGTTCGCGACTACTCGCATCAGAGCGCTCGCTCCTCCGAGACGGTGGGAAGTGGGCGATATCCCCCCAGTCGGGAGGAGTGCGGCTTCCCTGACTCGTGCAAGGAAATGGGGGTTCGCTGCTAGACGTCTGGGCCTCATCACAGACAACCTCTAGTGAAGTGAGGGCTGACGGGCCCGCCAAGGTCCCCGCTGTGCCTAGGTCCAAGCTAAGGGCAGTCTGGAATTTCGCTCCTCTGTTTCTTCAAACCACAGCTGGTCCTAGGCGGCTGCAGCCACCTCGGGGCTCTGGCAGCTCAGGCAGTGATGAGCACAGGGCCAAGCAGATGGCAGTGACCAAGAGTGGGATCATATTGAAAGAAGATGGTCACCATCACCTGTCCAGGACTGCCTTTGCTCCCTGTGAATGTCCTCTGTTCCCCTGCCTCTCCCCACAACAAGTCTGTCTGGGGAAGGGCATTTTCCAGTCTGTCCTTTTGGCTTGAAGGGACTCTCCCCTACCTTAGGCTCCAGGAGTTTCCAGCTGTTGGCCTTAAGTTGCTGTAGCTCCAGGAACTTGAGGGTCACATCCTCGATAGAGAGCTGCAGGAGATCCCAAAAACCCGCCAGGTCCTGGAAGGTGGGCACGGGAAACGCAGTGGGGTCCTTTAGTGGAGAGAGACAGAGGAGAGGCAGCCAGTCAGGAAGATCTGTGCCCCAGCCAGGACCAGAGAAAGCCCCATCCACCCTCACAGTCAGGAAGTTCAACCTGGGACAGTGGGGTGGGGGGATGAGAGACAGGGAGACAAGAGCGAGCCCAGGCCTCTCCCTGTTGGGCACAAACACCTGGTCTCACCTCCAGGCATACGCACACCCGGTAGGCTCTAGCCCATGGGCACTCACCATGCTTTGCTGACACAGCCGGAAGAACTGCTGAACTTTCTGGGACAGGAGAAGTTGTGTACTGCCCACGGCACTGCGGATCTTCTCCAGGACTGGAGAGCAGAAGGAGATTCAGGGAAGGGCCGGATGACTCTCCTTTCCCAGCCTCCAAGATGTCTGCCCTGAATGACTCAACCTTCCCGTATCTGGCACTCTCTGTCTGTCTGTCTCCTCCAGTCCCCTCCCCATCCCATCCTCAAGTTCCTAACAAACAGCTCCTACCCCATTTCACCAGGCCAGCTGTATCCTCAGACACCAGTGTTTCTTCCTTCATACAACCTCCATTTCGTAAGCACCTATGCTCCTGTGTCTCTCTTCCCTCCCATGTCATGGAACAGACGGAAGCCAGCCCCAACCTGGCCCTTTAGGCTTAGCCAGGCACTAGCTCGATGACCACCATCGGTCGAATTTTGTCACTCATCAGTATAGGACTCCTTGGCTCATTAAGAATTATGGAAATTTTCATATGCCTGACTCTTGTCTTCTTAGTCACTATCCCATAAATGTAGGGATTCTGACGTATGACTGTCTCCCCTCAGATGGATTTGCAGAGAAGGGCCATGGCTTCCCTCAGTCCAGGGCTGTGTCTCCTTCACCTAGGCCTCAGACAGTGATCTAACATTATGCACTGCCTTGCCCTCTGCCTTGAAGTATGGTCCCACTCGCTAGATCAGACCTGGACTCCCACACCAGCTCAGATGAGAACAGAGTCCCCTTGATCCCCATGGACTGGGTGACTTGGACTGGCAGCCATCTCCTAAGAGGCCCAGCTCCTTCATCTGGTCACTTTCCCTGTCCGACCTTGACCTCAGCCTCTGAAGCTGCTCCCCACTTCCTTCCAAGAGCTCCCAGCATGCCATGCTGCCAAGGGGAGACCTATGGAGGTCAAAGTCCTCACAGAGGCACACTCAAGCCCAACCAGAGGGCCCCCCTGTTCCACGGCTCTCCGCCCACCCCCAGTGGTGATCTCTTCGCGCACACAGGGTCCCCCACTCACTCTCCTCCGGCAGCTCATAGTCCTCCGCCTCGCGCTCCATCTGCTGGCACCAGTGCTCCAGCTTCTCCACCTCCGCCCTCAGCATCTTGATGAACCACTCGCCATCCCGAGGGCAGGGGGACGTGCGGCCTGAGTCGGGGAGGCTACGTGAGCCGCGCTCCATCCAGGAGTCCCGACGGCTGGACCCGGGGCCAGGGGTGGGGGCAGGGGCAGGGCCTGGCGACCCATCGGTGGCCGGCGGCTCGTACGGCAGTGGGTAGCCCTCGCGGTAGGCCCACTGGCCCTGTGTGTGGACCGTGCGGAAGACTGAGTAGGTGGGGGCCCGGGGCCCGGGCTGGGGCTCAGAAGCGTGCCTCTGGAAGGAACGTCCGAACTGCAGGGCCTTGTCTTCTGTGGCCACTGTGGCCAGGCCAGCCAGGCCCTCCAGCTCCAGGTCTGCCTGCACACCCGCCGTCACACTGTTGGAGCGCTTGAACCTTGCCCGCCTGGTGAGAGAGGTGGCTGTCATCCCTGCCCCTTCCTGCTCTCATCGCCATCCTCACCCCCACCCCAGGCCCAAAGGAAAAGGAAGAAGAAAAGAAACCTACAATGTGATGGACACTAATCCACGACCTTGAACTATACCAGCCCTTGCAGGTGGGTACAGAATTCCTGTTGCACTGCCTCTGGACAGGGGTGGTATTCAGAATATTTAACAATCTGTACTCGGTGGGCAGAAAAGATGCTGGCATACAGCAATCAGGGTGGACGCACCCAAAGTGCTCAGAGCACGGCCTTGCAGAAGCAAGGGGCAAAGCGTAGGGCGAGAGAGGGACCAGGGTGGTGGCTCTTTACCAATGAACACAGAAACATTTCAGCATTTGGACAAACAGCATGCCTTTGCTAGTTTACAACAACTGCCTGGGTTTTGTCTTCAGCCCTTCAGAAACGAGTAAACTAAGGCCCAGAGAGGCCATTGGTCACCCAGCTACAAAACAGCTGAGCCAGGATTTGGACCCACAGCTGCTGGCTCCACAGCCCAAGCATCTCCCAGCACACCAGCTGCTGGAACATCAGGAAGAACTGCCTTGGAGCGGCCGGAGGGTGGGGGGAGCCTGCAGCTGAAAGGACTTCTCTAGGGAGCCCCACAGCTCAGCCCAGAGCCTGGCCAGACACAGTCAGCCAG
This sequence comes from Lynx rufus, assembly GCF_022079265.1. Lineage (NCBI taxonomy): Eukaryota > Metazoa > Chordata > Mammalia > Carnivora > Felidae > Lynx > Lynx rufus. Next base: position 195,878,048 of record NW_025814834.1, on the reverse strand, counting down.
TGCCAGTGGAGTTGAATTAAGTTGTTGGCAGGAATGACATAGGGCCTGGAAATTTCTTGTCTTTGAGTTAATATGCAAATCCTCTGCAAAACAGAAAGTCAGTTGGCTTTCTTCTGTTTCACCCCCTCCTCAGTTCAGAGTTCTTTCCTATGAAGAAGTCAGTAGCCTCTGAAGTGCATGGAGCTGGGGTCAGACAATGCTTGAAGAAGTGGGAGTCAGGAGATGTGGGGGTGGTGGGGAGGGGTGAACAGAAGTTTGACGTCTGGAAGTTTCCAGACCAAAAAAGAAAGACCCATATGTCCTAAGCTACCTCCACCCCATTACGGTCTAAAGAGAGGGGAACTTGGGGGGCCAGCTCTAGGGACCACTCAAGCTTCCCAGGAGTCTCCTCCAACCCCCACAACTTCAGCCTTCCTCTTGCTGCCCAGGCCTCCTCTCCCTGCCTGCCTTGCCTGCCTGCTTCCCTCCAGCTGGCGGGCTGCCTGCTGGGAGCCTGTTGCCATAGAAACCAGGCCCAGAAGGATGCTGCAGGACCCAGGAAAGAGAGATGCACTCATGTGCAGTCTCCAACAAGCCCTATGTCCCAACCCCCACCCAGAGAGACAGAGAAAGCAAGAACATATCCGCACTGCCTCCCACATGATCTTTACCCTGGCATCTGCTCTGTCCTGCCCTGGTCAAGATTTCTGTCAGCCTCTGCCTTGATGTTGGACCAGACTCCTTTTAAGACACTTCCGTCTCCACTCAGCACAGCACCAAAGAGAAGCACTAGATGAGGAATCAGATCTGAGTTCTAATGCTGGCTTTGTTGCTGTGTGCCTTTGGGGAGTTACTCCCCTCCATCTAGTGTGTAAAATATATCATACAATATATATAATTATACATAAGCATACATACACACATACATCCTATATAAAATGACAGGAATGGACCAATAATCACTAAGGTACTTCCTCTCTCAAAAATTATACCTTGCATATTTTCAGATCAGGGGCCCAACATTCCCTCACCACTGAGGGAATGTTCCCTCCCTCCAATCCACTCAGGATTGGAGCAGTCTTCCTAAAGCTGATCTCTGCCCAGCTCATTCCCATGCCCCAAACTCTTCCATAGCTCCCCACTGCCAACAACATAAAGTTCAGGTTTCCTCTGCTGGCATTTCCCCAATGCTAGCATCTAGTCTGGAAGCAGTCCTCTTCTCTAACCTCACCGCCCCCTGCATTCTCCTTATTCCCCAAGTCGATTACACTGGCCCTGACTCTAAGCCTTTCTGAAACGGTCTTCCTCCTCCTCCTCCTCCATCCCTCCCTGTCCATTCCCTACTCAAGTCATGTCTTCCTCTGTGAGCCTCCTGATTGCCCCCAAGACCATCCTCAGCACTGCATCTCCCTCAGCAGCCTTCTTGCATTTGGAGACAGCCCCCCCACCCCCACCCCCAGTTCAGTTAAATTGTTCTCGGTTTCAGGTGAGAGTCTTGTGTGTCTAACTGAACTGTTGGGATGCACTTTCAAAATATCCATCTTGAATATTTCTGTGCTTCTGAGCTCCCGTTAACCTTTGGCTCCTTCAGAGCTCCAGCCGTTGCAAACCACACAGGTAAAGGTGGGGCTTGCCCCAGTAAAAGACATTATTGAAGATCTGCCTTCCCTGTTTGCCTCCCTGGTACCCTCATGGAACATGGCTCTGTCCTTCAGCACCACTGGTGTGCTGCCTTTCACCTCTGAGGGGATCCTGAGAAGATTACATTCTGTCTTGATGGAAACAGGCCACATGGGCTGGAACAGAAGCTTGCATAAGTGCCCCAGGCTGCCTCAATGAAGCCTCTTCACCATGTCTACCTCAAGGAAGACCAAAAAAGTTAGAGCTTATGGGAATACTAGAAGCACAGTCTTTACCAATACTCCCAGCAGGGGGTCAGAAAGTGGCAGAGTTTAAGCAGGAGTCAGTCAACCTTGTGCAAGTGGTATTTTTCTTTAATTTTTAAAAATATTTGTTTATTTTTGGGGCGCCTGGGTGGCGCAGTCGGTTAAGCGTCCGACTTCAGCCAGGTCACGATCTCGCGGTCCGTGAGTTCGAGCCCCGCGTCGAGCTCTGGGCTGATGGCTCAGAGCCTGGAGCCTGTTTCCGATGCTGTGTCTCCCTCTCTCTCTGCCCCTCCCCCATTCATGCTCTGTATCTCTCTGTCCCAAAAATAAATAAACGTTGAAAAAAAAAAATTAAAAAAAAAATATTTGTTTATTTTTGAGAGAGAGACAGAGACAGAGCACAAGCAAGGGAGGGGCAGAGAGAGGGAGACACAGAATCGGAAGCAGACTCCAGGCTCTGAGCTTTCAGCACACAGCCCGACGCAGGGCTCAAAACCATGAACTGTCAGATCATGACCTGAGCCGAATTTGGTCGCCCAACCGACTGAGCCACCCAGGCACCCCGTGCAAGTAGCATTTAAAACCAGCAGTGTAGGGGCGCCTGGGTGGCGCAGTCGGTTAAGCGTCCGACTTCAGCCAGGTCACGATCTCGCAGTCCGTGAGTTCGAGCCCCGCGTCGGGCTCTGGGCTGATGGCTCAGAGCCTGGAGCCTGTTTCCGATTCTGTGTCTCCCTCTCTCTCTGCCCCTCCCCCATTCATGCTCTGTCTCTCTCTGTCCCAAAAATAAATAAACGTTGAAAAAAAAAAAAAAATTTAAAAAAAAAAAAAAATAAAAAAAAAAAATAAAACCAGCAGTGTAAAGTACCTGGCTGGCTCAGTCAGTGGAGCGTGCGGCTCTTGATCTGGGGGTTGTTAGGTTCAAGCCCCATGTGGGGTGTAGAGATGACTTAAGAATAAAATCTTTTAGGGGTGCCTGGGTGGCTGTCGGTTAAGCGTCCAGCTTCAGTTCAGGTCATGGTCTCACGGTTCATGAGTTTGAGCCCCCCACCGGGCTTTCTGCTGACAGCTCAGAGCCTGGAGCCTGCTTCGGATTCTGTGTCTCCCTCTCTCTCTGCCCATCCCCAACTCTCTCTCTCTCTCTCTCTCTCTCAAAAAAAAAAATGAATAAACATTTAAAAAAAGAAAAGAATAAAATATTTTTTAAAATTAAAAATAAAAATAGAGAATAAAACCAGCAGTGTGGGACATGATCACCTAAGAAAAGAGCAATGGAACAGAGATGCAAAGCCCTGGGGAACACGGACATTTCATGAGTGGATGGAGACAATGTAGCCCCAGAGGCATCTAAGCCACAGAGGAAGAGGAAGAAAACCAGGGGAGAGTCACCTAAAGGCAGAGAGAAGACAGAAGGGTCTCAAGAAGGAATGAGCAATTGACATGGAAAATACAGCCAGTTGAGAATTAAAGGTGTCTACTGATTTGGCAATATGGAAGCCTCGGGAGACCAGGGCAAGAGCCAGTTTGGTGGAGCATGGAGGCTGAGGCAGATGGCAGGAGGTTGTCAGGAGGTGGAGAAAACTAGGCAAGGCAATTCTTTCAAAAAGGTTAGTTGAGAAACGAGGAAGAGAGAAAACAGTATATACCTTTAAGGGAGCGATATTTTGGCTATTTGTCAATCGTATCTCAATAAAGCCGGGGGGAGGGGAAGAGAGGGACATTTTGTCTAGAATGGTTCTCCCATGCCATATCTTGACAGGAGAGAACCTACAGGGGAAGCAGCATAATGGTCAAAGAGGTCCACGTCCTAGCTCCTGGAACCTCTGAATAGGTTACCTTCCGTGGCAAAAGGGACTTTGCAGATATGGTTATATTAAGTATCTTGAGATGAGGAGAAAAGTCTGGATTATCCTGGTGTGTCCAATTTAATCACAAAGGTCCTTATAAGTGAAAGAGGGAGACTGGAAAGTCAGAACCAAAGGAGATGGGATGACAGGATCAAGGCTGGAGTGATGTAATGTGGGGACTCAACCTGCCGTTGTGGCTCTGAAGACAGAAGTGGGCTACAAGGCAAGGAATGTGGACAACCTCTATAAACCAGGAAAAAGTGACACAATGGATTCTTCCCAGAGCCTCCAGGAGTCCTGCCAATACCTTGATTTTAGCCCAGTGAAACACAGTTCAGACTTCTGACCCCTAGAAAAGTCATATAATAAAAATGTATTGGGGCACCTGGGTGGCTCAGTTGGTTAGCTGTCCAACTCTTGATTTTGGCTCAGGTCATGATCTCACCATTCATGAGTCTGAGCCCTGCATTGGGCTCTGCCAACGCTTCTCCCAAGCGAGAAGCCTGCTTGGGGTTTCTCTGCCACCCTCTCTCTCTGCCCCTCCCTCCTACTCACATGCATGTTCTCTAAATAAATAAATAAGTAAATAAATAAATAAATAAATACTTTAAAAAAATTTTAAATGTATTCTTCAATGCTGCTAAATTTGTGATAATTGATTATAGCAGCAATAGGAAACTAACACAACCTGTAAAGAAAAACTGATTGGAGAGGAAAGAGGAAGTAGTCAAAGGACCAAACATAAGGGCAATAAATAATAACTAACATGCTTTGAGCACTTAGTGTGTGCTAGACTTAGCATTTTGCATAAAAACATGCTAAGTCCTCAAAAACAGTCCCACGATAAGAGTGTCAGTATCATCCCTACTTACAGATGAGAATACTGAGGCTTAAAGAGAACAAGTGGCCTCTTAAGATTAGACCGTTATTGGGGCGCCTGTGTGGCTCAGCCAGTTGAGTGCCCAACTTTGGCTCAGGTCATGATCTCACAGTTTGTGAGTTCAAGCCCTGCGTTGGGCTCTGTGCTGACAGCTCAGAACCTGGAAACTGCTTCAGATTCTGTGTCTCCCTCTCTCTCTCTGCCCCTTCTCCCACTCATGCTCTGTCTCCATCTCTCTCTAAAAAATAAATAAACATAAAAAAAATTGGGGGGGGGGGGGAGGGCGCCTGGGTGGCTCAGTCAGTGAAGCATCTGACTTCAGCTTAGGTCATGATCTCACGGTTCATGGGTTCGAGCCCCACATCAGGCTCTGTGCTGACAGCTCAGAGCCTGGAGCCTGTTTCAGATTCTCTCTCTCTCTCTCTCTCTCTCTCTCTCTCTCTTTCTCTCTCAAATAAATGAACACTACAAAAATTTTAAAAAAAATTTTCCCATAAACATATGGCCAGCTAATCTTTGACAAAGTAGGAAAGAATATCCAATGGAATAAAGACAGTCTCTTCAGCAAGTGGTGCCGGGAGAACTGGACAGCGACATGCAGAAAAATGAACCTGGACCACTTTGTTACACCATACACAAAAATAAACTCAAAATGGATGAAAGACCTAAATGTAAGACAGGAAGCCATCAAAATCCTCAAGGAGAAAGCAGGCAAAAACCTCTTTGACCTTGGCCGCAGCAACTTCTTACTCAACATGTCTTCAGAGGCAAGGGAAACAAAAGCAAAAATGAACTATTAGGACCTCATCAAAATAAAAAGCTTCTGCACAGCAAAGGAAACAATCAGCAAAACTAAAAGGCAACCAACAGAATGGGAGAAGATATTTACAAATGACATATCAGATAAAGGATTAGTATACAAAATCTACAAAGAACTTATCAAATTCAACACCCAAAAAACAAATAATCCAGTGAAGAGATGGGCAAAAGACATGAATAGACACTTCTCCAAAGAAGACATCCAGATGGCCAACCAACACATGAAAAAATGCTCACCATCACTCATCATTAGGGAAATACAAATCAAAACCACAATGAGATACCACCTCACGCCTGTCAGAATGGCTAACATGAACAACTCAGGCAACAACAGACGTTGGCGAGGATGCGGAGAAAGAGGATCTCTTTTGCACTGCTGGTGGGAATGCAAGCTGGTGTAGCCACTCTAGAAAACAGTATGGAGGTTCCTCAAAAAATTAAAAATAGGGGCGCCTGGGTGGCGCAGTCGGTTAAGCGTCCGACTTCAGCCAGGTCACGATCTCGCGGTCCGTGAGTTCGAGCCCCGCGTCAGGCTCTGGGCTGATGGCTCAGAGCCTGGAGCCTGTTTCCGATTCTGTGTCTCCCTCTCTCTGCCCCTCCCCCGTTCATGCTCTGTCTCTCTCTGTCCCCAAAATAAATAAACGTTGAAAAAAAAATTAAAAAAAAAAATTAAAAATAGAACTACCCTACAATTGCTCTACTAGGTATTTATCTAAGGGATACAGCTATGCTGTTTCGAAGGGGCACATGCACCCGATGTTTCTAGCAGTGCTATCGACAATAGCCAAAGTATGGAAAGAGCCCAAATGTCCATCGATGGATGAATATATAACAAGAAGATGTGGTATATATATATATATATATATATATATATATATATATATATATAATAGAATATTACTCAGCAGCCAAAAAGAATGAACTCTTCCCATTTGCAACTACATGGATGGAACTGGAGGGTATTATGCTAAGTGAAATTAGTCAGTCAGAGAAAGACAAATATCCTATGACTTCACTCATATGAGGACTTTAAGACATAAAGCAGATGAACACAAGGGAAGCAAAAATATAAAAACAGGGAGGGGGGAAAACAGAAGAGACTCTTAAATATGGAGAACAAACAGAGGTTACTGGAGGGGTTGTGGGAGGGGGGATGGGCTAAATGAGTAAGAGGCATTAAGGAATCTACTCCTGAAATCATTGTTGCACTATATGCTAACTAACTTGAATGTAAATTAAGAAATAAATAAAAATTCAAAAAAATTTTTTTAAAGATCAAAAACAATTTTTAGTACAGTCTGGTCGTGGAGACCAGCTCTTACAGCAGTACACTCCATTGCCTCCCCAGGATTGTGGGAGAGGGGCAGCTTTAATCAGGAAGAGGAGTGCCCTAACCTCAGGCAGGACTGATGGCAGAGGAGGGGAGGGATGCAAATAGGTGGGGGTCGGTCCAGAAGTGGAGAGAGGTCCCACAGATGACCCCAGTCATTACAATGAAGTGAGTGGGCTGGATATTTGGGGGTGGGGGGGTCGGGGGAAGAAATGTGAAGGAGCAGCTTTAGGGGGACACGGCCCAGCAAAGTGGCTAAGCGCATGCTCCCTGGAACCAGACTGCCTGGATCCAAAACTCAGCTCTACAGCTTGTGCCTCAGTTTCCTTGTCTATCAATGAGAATGATCACAGGATTCTCGTGAGATAATATATGTAAAGAACTTAGAACAGCACCTGGCCTACCCATTGTAAGTGTTAGCTATTGTATGGAGAGGCAGGGAGGTTTATAGCTCTCACTGAAAAGAAAGGGAGCTAGACAAATACAATAGTGGGAATGTAGCACTGAGAACCCAGTGAGGGATTGTAGTTATTAATTATTGTGATTGCTGCTGATCACTTCCATCTGTTCTCACAGGGCATTCTGAATAAAACCTCTTTTGTACTCCAAAGCACATTGTATTATAGTTAGTTATTTGCATTTCTGTCTCCCTTATAAATAGAGCCATTCCTCACATAATCGTTGGCTGAGTGGTTGGTTGGTTGGTTGGTGGATGGGTGGGTGGGTAGGTCGGCTGGTTGGAAGGAAGGATGGTAGAGACCACTAATCATCCCCCAATATCCATCCTCCCTTTCTTCCTTAGTAATAGAATACCACAGTTTTGAGCTGGACACATGGCCACTTTGAATAACGATTCTCTTACCAGTCTCCCTTGCAGCTAGGGATAGCCATATAGCTAAGGTCTAGCTCACAGGATATAAGCAGAAGGGGTATGTGCAACTCCCAGGAAATGTTCTTAAAAGGAAAATGTACCCTTCTTTGTTCCTTCCTCCTCCCTGCTGACTGGAATGCAGATGTGATGGCTGGACTCAAGCAGCCATGTGGGAATATGAGATGGAAGCCAAGTGCTAAGGATGGAGAAGTAATGAGATAGAAGAAGCCTGGGTCCCAACACTGCACAGCACCTACCAGCTCTCAACCTAATCTCTCTAGACTTCTTGTAAGCAAGAGGGAAATAAACTTCTGTCATACTGGGGGTTTTCTGGAACTTACAGCCAAACCTAATCCTAACTCTAACAGATGAATTTTCAGTCCAGGGCTTATGTCCCTACTTAATTCTGTTCTTGGCAGTATTTGCTGTGGTCTCACCAATAGCTGTAAACACAGGATATAAACTGGCTTCAGTTGTGAATCATCACTACTTCTTAACAATGCCTGTCACAATATTTTCTCCCCAAGCTTTTTTTTTTTAATTTTTTTTTTTACACTTTATTTATTTTTGAGAGAGAGAGACAGAGCACAAGTGGGGGAAGGGCAGAGAGAGAGAGAGAGAGAGAGAGACAGAATCTGAAGCAGGCTCCAGGCTCTGAGCTATCAGCACAGAGCCTGATGCGGGGCTCGAACCCACAAACCGCGAGATCATGACCTGAGCCAAAGTCGGACAATTAACTAACTGAGCCACCCAGGCGCCCCACCTCCCCAAGCTTTTTAACAAGGTTGAGGAAACCTCCCCCCTCGAGCTCTTTGGGGTGACAATGATCACATTCCTGATGATTCTGGAAGTTGTTACATGGTTACTTCAGGGAGACATTTCTACTGTGATTCTCTAAGGGATAACACAAAGGGCTCTGGGAAGAAACTGGTTTATCCCAAGAGACACAGCGTCCAAGGAATGCGCAGCATTCAGGAGTTGTCAAGAGGTTTTGCCAGGAGTATTTGGCAGCAGGCTGGCGGGGGTGTAAGGAGGGAACTGGGCAGGGAGGGGGAAGGGCAGTGACATTTCAGCAAGGTACACCTATTGTACTGGCTCCCTCTCTGAGAAAGCAGCTAAAGGCTTATATATATCATCAATCAGGGGCCTTGAGTCCACCCACCACCCCAGCCTGGGGACTAAGACAGTAACAGGTGGGGCCAGGGTAGGAGATTTAAGAAGAGCAGTGGCCACATCCACATCCAGGGCTTGTGGTCAATCAGCAGTGCATTGCTTTCACATGACTGCTCTGGGAGTACAAACTCATGAGGATGGAAACTTCCTTCCCAGGGCTCAGGGGCTTCTATTCTTTCAGTACATGCCATTCCCAAGGCCCCAAAGTCAGAAATTACCATGATGCTAAGGAAAGGGTGGGGTGGGGTGGGGTGGGGAGGGGGCTGCCTTCCTCCCATAGAGTTCTCCAGATGGCCCTGTTTGGGCACAACTGGGTATAAGTAGGGTTGTTAGATAAAATACAGGAGCCCCTGTTGAATTTGAATTTCAGATAAATAACAGGTAATTTTTTAGTATATCTCATGCAATTTGGGGGAACTCCATATACTAAAACCTCTTCATCGTTTATCTGACAACCAGACTTAACTGAGCATTCTGGTGTTTTTTGTTTATTTTGTTTTCTTTTTGCTAAATCTGGAATTTAAGATAAACTCTTAATAGGAAGGATCTACTGGTAAAAGATAGGAGGGGATTCCCATAGTTAGAGTTTGAAGCAAAACTCATATGGTTTCTATGTTCTTAAAGGGCCCCAGGAATAGTCTTCTAACATTTAGCAAGGTCATGTGATACATTCTTTTTTTATGTTTATTTTTATTTTTTATTTATTTTTTTTTCAACGTTTATTTATTTTGGGACAGAGAGAGACAGAGCATGAACGGGGAGGGGCAGAGAGAGAGGGAGACACAGAATCGGAAACAGGCTCCAGGCTCTGAGCCATCAGCCCAGAGCCCGACGCGGGGCTCAAACTCACGGACCGCGAGATCGTGACCTGGCTGAAGTCGGACGCTTAACCGACTGCGCCACCCAGGCGCCCCTGTTTATTTTTATTTTTGAGACAGAGCATGAGTAGGGGAGAGGCAGAGAGAGAAGGAGACAAAGGGTCCGAAGAAGGTTCTGTGTGCTGACATCAGCAAGCCCATTATGGGGCTCAAACTCATGAACTATGAGATCAAGACCTGAGCTGAAGTCAGACACTTACCCAACTGAGCCACCCAGGCATCCCTGTGCATTCTTTTTTTTTTTTTTTTTTTAACGTTTATTCATTTTTGAGACAGAGAGACAGAGTGTGAGTGGGGGAGGGGCAGAGAGAGAGGAAGACACGGAATCTGAAGCAGGCTCCAGGCTCCGAACTGTTAGCACGGAGCCCGACGTGGGGCTCGAACCCATGAACCGTGAGATCGTGACCTGAGCTGAAGTCAGGCACTTAACCGCCTGAGCCACCCAGGCGCCCTCCCATGCATTCTTTTATCCTTGCCCAGAGTATGCTGGGTCTAGGTAGACAGGTGCTGTAGGATGCCCTAAAACAGCCCTGGTAACTGTTTCTTAAGTATGCTCCCTCCTACCACAGGGACTTAGCACATACTGTTCCTTCTGCCTAGAACACTCTTATCTCCCACTTCCACCTAGTTAAACTGTATTAACCATTCATCGAGATCTCTACCCAAATGTCACTTCCTCAGGAAAGCCACGCCAAACCCTGACCAGGTCAAAGCCCCCTACGATACACTCTCAACTGTGCACATATCTCTCCTTTGTGGCACCACCACAGCTGTACTTCTACATCATTTATGAGCTACTTAGATTTAACATGGCAGTATGCTTCACAGGGCAGGGGCTGTCTGGTTCCACTTACCTTTGTATCCTCAGTGCCCAGCATAGTACTTGACAAATAATAGGGGTCTAATAAATATCTGTGGACAAATGAATCTTAGTTGGGGGTGCAGCGGAGATGGAACTGAAGAAGCACCCACAGCCACCCATCCCTGTGTAGTTCTAAGCCAAGGCACCACGGATATGGGCAACTGGAAAAACCCACTGACAACAGGTCTAAGGGGCAATAAATCTGAACTCTTCACCCAACAGGTTGGCAGGGAACACACTGAAAGGCAGAAGAGGAGAGACCTTTCCCTTCTGGCAATTTCTAAAACCAACGGGCAGAGAGAGATGACAGATACCGGGGCCAGTGAGACAGGAGTAAGAACAAGAGAGTCCAAGAAAATGGGGCGGCAGCAGGTGGGGGCTCCTGGATGTCTGCCTGGAAAGGCTGCTGGTAGTCATGGCTCGCTTTTATGTACCATTTGGGGCATGGTGTGTGGTAAGTCAGACTTAAAGTGCCAGGGACATAAGGGACAGAAAGGACAGTGCAGGTGGATAACTAAGGATGCCTGCAGCAGACAAGCAAGGGAGCCTGGCCAGAGAGATGCGCCAGATTTCTTCTCTCCCCACCTGTCACCCCCTTGGATTCCCAGCATGATCACCTGTCCCGGGCAATTCAGCTCTTTAGACATTTATCCAACACCTTCTCCCCCTCACCAGCTCACCCCACCAAGACCCCACGAATACCTACACAAGAGCAAGAAAGACCTCCCCTCAGCCTGTCCCTGTCCTTCCATGACTTTGCTCCAAAATGCTTCTCAAATTGGTCCGCTTCTCTCCGTATCTACTGCTATCAGCCTAGTCCAGACAACTGATCAATACGGCAGACTGAACTAACTTGAAAAGCTCCCACTCACACACACACTGAAACACAGAGAAATACTGGATAAAATAAAGTCAAACGGTGTTTCTGCTATAGTGCCAAGCTTGAAAATAGAAAGAGAGAAATCATCAGGTACTAGAGACAAAAAGGAAATTCAAAACCTAAGAAGTGAGAGGGAATCTAAGCCAAGTGAGCCACAGGAATAGTGGGCCAGACATATGCTAGAGGCTAGATGGTAATGCTCAGGGAGGAAGAGAGGAAAGCCCCCAAACCCGTGCATCCTGGGGAGCTGGAAGGAGACCCCATGTACAAAGCCAGCAGCACGAAGGGTCATTTTACTTACAAACGTGGACTAGAAAATGCAGGTCATGCTTCAGAAATGTGGCCTGGAAGTCCGTTTTGTGTGTGGGTATGAGTTACAGTGAGTGCTAGCACTGAAATCCAGAAACCTCAAGAAGAGACATGGACTCTAAAACTGGTCCCAAGCTGAAGCAGTACTTCAGCACAGAAAACACTGAACGCATGAGGACGGAGTGGGCAGTAACAAGTAATAGTGAACATGTAAGTTGGTCTAAAATATGCTTGTAAATCTAAACTATTAGACCATGAAAGATATAAGAACAGCTGCTTTAGCAGAGTTTTTTTTTTAAGGAGGTATAGTCAAAATACTAGACAAATACAACATGGAAGATGGGAAGAGGGAGTTAAGAAGGAAATTAAGGTGTTCCAAGCTTCTTGGTGTTTGCCCATGAAGGGTAGAAATACTCACTGGTTTTAGACTTTTTTTTTTTTTCAACGTTTATTTATTTTTGGGACAGAGAGAGACAGAGCATGAACGGGGGAGGCGCAGAGAGAGAGGGAGACACAGAATCAGAAACAGGCTCCAGGCTCTGAGCCATCAGCCCAGAGCCTGACGCGGGGCTCGAACTCACGGACCATGAGATCGTGACCTGGCTGAAGTCGGACGCTTAACCGACTGCGCCACCCAGGCGTCCCTAGACTTTAGTAGAAAAATATGAAATTAAGTATATTTGCTAAAATTTGAGGAAAATCACTACTAAAATGTAAACTTCCAAAGCAGTAGAAGGAAAAAAGAAATAAAGTAAATTTGATCAGTTCAATAGAAGGCAGAGAAGTAGGAGAGGAGGAAAGCAAAGAAAAAGCATGACAGGGTGCCTAGCTGGCTTAGTCAGTACAGCATGTGACTCTTGATCTCAGGGTCATGAGTTCAAGTCCCATGTGGGGCATAGAGCTTACTTTAAAAAAGAAAAAAGGGGGGGGGGTGTAGAAAAGGCATTGTTAAAGAGATAATAAAAATAAGTCCAAATAAATGAGTAATCAATATATGTATATGTATATGTATATGTATATGTATATGTATATATAGAAACAGACTAAATACATCTACTAAATTTTAGCCCCACACTGCTTACAAGCAACAGATCTAAAAAGGATATAAGGAGGTTGAAAATCAAAGTATGAAAAAGGAGATTTTGGAAAATTAACCAAAAGAAAACAACCATAATGATAAAATCAGGCAAAATAGACGTCAAGGCAAAAAACATTAGTGAGGATGATCAGCAGCCTATTTAATGATCAAAGGGGCAACCCACCAAGAAGACATAACAATCATAAGCCTGAATACTTCTAAGTAGCACTCTCAAACTGAAGAAAAAACTAATAAAAGTACCAGGGAAAATGACACATCCACAACCATGGTGAGACATTTTTAATACAACTCTCTCAGAACTGGCTAAAAACCTTAAACAAAAATCAAAGCTAAACATTTGAAAAATATAATTTAGAAGTCTGACCATTTATATAATAAATGTATATATGAGAGAGGAAGTCTCAACAAATTTTAAGGAATAAAAAATATCATACAGAATGCATACTATTACCACATGCAGCAAATTTAGAAATTAGTAGTGGAAAGATAGCTCCCCACCACCCCCCACAAAATAATTTGGAAACTAAAACAAAACAAAATAAAAACTTGTAAATAATTCATGGAATTCACAGGTGAAAAAGGAAATTAGGATAAAAGTTACAAACTATTTAGAACTGAACAATAAAAATACTGCATCTCAAAATTTATGAAGTACAGTTATAGCAGCATAGTTAAAAGGAAAATTTATAGCCTTAAAAACACACGTTAGAAAATAAGAAATAGTGTTCAGGAAACTAAAAAAGTCACAGAAGATAGGAAAAAGAAAAATAATAACACAAAAGTAAAAAAAAAAAAAAGGAAACATTAAAGATAAAAAAGAAAGAATAGAGATGCTAATGACCCAAAAGCTAGTTTTCTTAAAGACTGATAAAATATAACTTTAAGGGGCACCTGGGTGACTCAGCTGGTTAAGCATCTGGCTCTTGGTTTCAGCTCAGGCCATGATCTCCCGGTTTGTGAGTTTGAGCCCCACATCGTGCTTGGGATTCTCTCTCTCTTCCTCTCTCTCTCTGTGCCCCCCCCCAAATAAATAAATAACTTCTTCTAAAAAAATATATCTTTAGGGGCGCCTGAGTGGCGCAGTCAGTTAAGCGTCCGACTTCAGCCAGGTCACGATCTCGCGGTCCGGGAGTTCGAGCCCCGCGTCGGGCTCTGGGCTGATGGCTCAGAGCCTGGAGCCTGTTTCCGATTCTGTGTCTCCCTCTCTCTCTGCCCCTCCCCCGTTCATGCTCTGTCTCTCTCTGTCCCAAAAATAAATGAACGTTGAAAAAAAAAAAATTAAAAAAAAATATATCTTTAAAATATATTAAAATGATAAACTATACAAACCTCAGACAACATTGATCAAGAAATAGAGATCGGACATACATATATGGTATTAGGAATGAAAAGAAGGGGCATAAGCTACAGATACAATAAAAACTTATAAAATTATAATACTATGACAAAGAATATTTGTGCCAAAAATGTTTTAAAACTGTCATTTTGGGGTGCCTGGGTGGCTCAGTTGGTTAAGCATCCAACTTCAGCTCAGGTCATGATCTCACAGCTTGTGGGTTCAAGCCCCATGTCAGGCTCTGTTCTGACAGTTCGGAGACTGGAGCCTGCTTCTGATTCTGTATCCCTCTCTCTCTGCTCCTCCCCCACTCATGCTCTGTTTCTCTCTCTCTCAAAAATAAATAAATGTTATAAAAAAATTTTTTTAAACTGTCATTTTTTTTTTTTTTGTATAATGGCCCATTTCTTAGAAAAATATAAATCACCAGAACTGACTCAAGAAGAAAAAGAAAACCTGAATAGGTCAATAACCATGAAAGAAACTAAAGCTGTAGTTCAAAAAGTTTCTCCTAGCCCCAAAGACATCAGGCCTAGATAGTTTTATGGGCAACTTTTACCAAAACGTTAAGAAATAGATAATTCCTACTTTACACAAATTGTTCCAAAGAACAGAAACACAGATAAGGCTTCCAAACTCATTTTAGGACTCCAGCATAACCTAAATGCCTGAACTGAATAACAACAATAAAGCAAAACCGTCATCTAATATCACTTATGAACACAGATATAAAAATCTTAAAGTAGGGGCACCTGGGTGGCTCAGTCAGTTCAGCATCCAAGTTCATCTCATGGTTCATGAGTTCGAACCCCGTATCTCGCTCGCTGCTGTCAGCACAGAGCCCACTTCAGATCCTCTGTCCCCCCTCTCTGCCCCTACCCCACTCACACTCTCTCTCTCTCTCTCAAAAATAAACCCAAAAAACATCTTAAAGTAGTAGCTATTCAAAAATCCAGTAATGTATATAAAAATAATACAGCAAGACTGTGACAAAAGCCACTAGAGTTCCGTATGTCCATTCTTCTCTTTGTCTTTAGCCAGAAGAAACCTGATTTTCAGCAATGTGCCCTGCTCGTTGTACATTGCTTCCCAACTAAGACTATACATCTCATAGCCTCCCTTGCAGCTAGATGCCACATGATGAGGTTTTAGCCAATGTGATGTACCTGAGCATGTCATATGTAATTTTCAGAAAGTCTTTTTTACAAGGAAGGACTGTGTCCCTCCTCTCTTCCTCCTCGGTACTTCTCAGAATACAGATAGGACTGGCTGGAGCTTGGGCATCAGCTCCTGGGAAGGAGGCGATGCACAGAGTGCAAGACCAGCAAGATAGAAAAAGCCTGGATCCTGACACTGCACTTCTACCTCCAGGCCTTTCTTTTTCTAAGTGAAGGAGAAACTCACTTAAGATACTATTGAGGTTCCAGGCACCTGAGTGATTCTGTCAGTTCAGCGTCCGACTTTGGCTTAGGTCATGATCTTGCAGTTCACAAGTTCGAGCCCGCACTAAACTCTCTGGTCAGCACAGAGCCCACTTTGGATCCTCTCTGTCTCCCTCTCTCTCTGCACCCCCCTCAAAAATAAACATTAAAAAAATTTTTTTAAAGATTCTATTGAGGCTCTGCTACTTCCAGCAAAACTTAATCCAAACTGACAATAGCATCAAGCAGGGTTCATCCCAGGAATGAAATAATGGATCAACGTGGAAAATCTATTAATATAATTCACATTACAGATGAAAGGAGAAAATCTATGATCATCCAAGTAGATTCTGAACAAGCATGCAATAAAATTCCAGCTCATTTTCTATTTAAAAGGAAATAAAAATGAAACTTCTTAGCCAACTGGGAATAGAAGGGAATTTCCTTAACCTGATAAATAGTATCCACCTAAAACTGTACCAAACATCACCTAACTTGTGAGCAGGATTTGAGAAGATAACCACCAATGTCAGGAATGGGACAAGACTGCTACACTCCACAGTGAACTAGAAGTCCTACACAATGCATTATTGCAAGAAACAGAAATTAAAAGAATACAGATTTAAAAGAAATATCCTTATTTACAGAAGACATGATCAACTATATAGAAAATCCATCATGATTTTCAGACAAACTACGAGTCCTAATAGGAGACAGCAGCTAATCTGCTGAATACAAAAATCAACGTATAAAACTTTATAATCTTCCCGTGCACTGGTAGTGCCCAATTAGAAAATAAAATAGAAAAAAAGAGGTCCTCTATGATGCAAAAGGCTCTATCACCTTTCTTCTGTATCAGGAAACATTCCTGCTTACTAGACTCCCCATACTCACTATTATTTCCCTCAAGTTCATTCTCCACTTAGCAGCTAGTGATCTTTTGTAAACATAAATTAGATCCTGTCATGCTTCTTTCACCTTTTAATGGCTACTCATTAGTTATAATTAAATTCCAGTTCTTTATCATGCCCGTGCTCTGCATGACCTGACCTCTGCCTATTCTCCAATCCACTCCCTCACCATTGCCCCATCTCGTTCCACACCAGCCCCAGAACCTTCTTTTGGTTCCTGATGCATGTCAAACTCTGTCCTGCCCAAGTGCCTTCACACATGCTCTTCCCTCTTCCTGGTACCCTTCCACCAACAATCATCACCTGAGTATTCCCAGTCAATCCTTGACTTACCCACTTACCCTAAATAAGATGCCTTCTCTCTTAGATTTTTTCTTTCATATTCCCACCATAACATGTAATAATATCCCATTACATATTACACCATAATGCATGATCATATTTCTTTCTGTGGAGTATTTATTCACTGCCTTGGTTCCCTTCCAAGCCATAACTTCTGTGAGGGCAAGACTCATGTCTTTGATGTTTCCATGAGCCTTTAATAGGAACAGTCATATAAGAGATGCTCAATGAGCATTTTCTGAATGAATGAATGAATGAATGAAAGTTTACTAATTTAGCCAGAATCTCAGTAGAATGTCTACTGCACTCTTTCCAGGATTCAGGCTTATTAGGAAGAATACGGGGACCCCCAGGGGTCTCACTGGATGAGGGACCAAGAAGCCTTATAAAGGAGTGAGTGTGGGTAGTGGGTTTGGTTGATGGTCCACAGAGCAGCATTAGAGTTGGGGGAAGAGTTCTGAACACAGAGCTGCCTCCCTCCATGACTCCTACACCACCAATCAGGAACTCAGGTCATGGACTTGTGAATTGGGTTTGCCATAAAGCGCTCCTTTCCTGGGATCTTTGTGGAATATTAAGAGTTTGGAGGACAGTGGCTTTCAGGAGCAATGGAGGCAACAAGGCAGCTATTGATCACCCTTGGTGGAAGCATTTACAGCCTCAGGAGCATATGGAATGGCAGGGAGCTGGAGCATGCATGAAGAAAACTGGTGCAGCCCACAGGAACCCCACAACTTGATCAGGCGCGCGCACACACACACACACACACACACACACACTACTCCCAGGGGTTCCCAGAAATAGCTAACAGAACTTTAGGGGAGGTCAAAAGGCCCAACAGTGGAAGCTGGGAACAGCTGAAGGGGCTGCTACTAAGACTCTAGCTTTATTCTTCTAGTGCGTATGGCCTGGACAACACAGATACCATGAAACTCTTGCAGCCACCGTACTTAGGGCCACTGGCCTGGTGGCACTGCAGCCCAGAGGGCAGATGGGCCACTGTGGCACTGCCACATGGTCATTAGAGAAAGCATCTTCCCATAGGGAGCCAACAACAGAGGGACTCCTCCCAGTATCCCCTCCAGAGCTGAATGCTAATTTTTCAGCTGGAAATTAAGGAAGCAGTGTTGCTGAGGCCACCTAATGCCAGAATAGTGGCTGCTGGTAATTCTACTATCTTGGGTACACCACAGACTCAGGCATGTAATAGGTACCCCTGACTGGTTAAATGCTTGTACGAGCCAAGTGAGGAGGAGTATTACATTTGCCAGAGGCCCCTGAGAGGCAATCTTCATGTTTATTTGTTTCTTTTTGAGCTCACATACTTGTACACCACAGGTCATAAGGAGGGATTAGGAAAATCCTGCTATCCCCCATAAAGGACAGTTGTTGGAGGCCTGCTCAGCACCTACCTGTTACCTCTCCCTACCAGCCCCTTCCTCCAACCATTCCTGTTGCCTCGGAACACCTGGGACAGGCACGGGTACAAGGAGAACTCACTTTAGATCTGATGGCTGCCCTGCTGACATCTCCGAGGGTAACCTCTGTGGCTGCCCAGACTCCTCCCCATTAGGAGGGCTCTAGTCGCAGTCCAGAAAGAGAGGGTGTGCAGGCAGACCGCACCAAGAAGGGCACTGTGCAGCCTCCTCTCCTCTTCTCCCCCAAGAAAGCCTGAAATAGCCCCACCCAGACCTACCTCTTGTCCTCTTCCACCTGAACACCAATGGAGTGGAACTCTCTTCGACTCCTGTTCTCTGTGTCCGAATCCGAGATAGTCTCCACCTGGCGGCAGGGTAGCGGGAGTCAGTGGCTGAGGCTAGACAAGGGACACGAGCTCTCCCCAGGCAGAGGGGTGAGCAGAGGCTGAGCCCCAAGCCAGTGGGCAGATACTGCAAAGACAATCTGACCCAACAAGAAAAGAGACCCAGGAGGTCAGAGGCATGGTACTGGCAACCAGTAGAGGCGATGGCTCCACGACAAGTGACAAGGGAGTGGGCCGGGACTGGTTGTAAGGGCCCTGTCGATGACCAGGCACAGAGCAGACCAAGGAAAAGGTCAACCCATCCCCACCGGCCAGGGCCTGAGCTTGCTTCGGCGCCTCGTCCTGCCTGCCGTACCTGCACCCCAATGGACGGCCGCCACTTCCGCTGCCGCGCCAGGCTCCGCAGCTCCTCCCTGCCAGGAATGGTCTTGATGATGAGTGTAGGGGGCTTGGGGCTGGCCCGGGGTGGCACCGGAGCCAACTCCAGGGTGCGCGCGCCCATGGCCGGGCCGTCCAGCCCGTCCGCGGAGCTGCAGCGCCGGGCGGGGCCCTCGGCCGCCGTGAAGCTCTCGTGGGCGGAGTCGGTGCTGCTCTGGGCCGTGATGGAGATGCGGGGCGGGGCCTGGCTTCCCGGCGGGATGGGGGACGGGGCCTTTCTGAAGTTGAAGGCTGTGGCCGGAACGCAGAAACGCAGCGGGTGAGAAACTCGCGTCCCAGCGGGTGTCTTGTGGCCCACCGCCCCACACCCACGCGGTGCCATAGGAGGCAGCAGGCACGCGTCCTCCAAGCGCTGCTATGTACAGAGCCGAGGCTTGTTCTCCCCATCATGCGACCCAGAGAGGCAAGCCAGCTGCCCAAGATCACACAGCACAGCTGTGACTGGGGCCAGCGCCAGAACCCAGGGCGCTCTCCAACCTAGGGCCGGGCGGGGGTGCAGAGAGGGCACACTCACAGGAGCCGGGCCTCCCTGAGACAGAGGCAGGGGCAGCAAGGAGGGGCAGGCAGTCGTCGTCTTGAGAGCAGCCGGCCTGGATGGCCCGGAGGTAGCTGTGGCTCCGCATGCGGAAACAGCCGGGCAGGTCCAGGGCGTCCACTGCCTGGGACTCGAGTTCCCCAAACACAGACCCGCACACGGCCTCCAGCTGCTGGTTCAGCTCCTCACTGAGCTGGGGGCAGGGGGTAGGGAGGATAGTTACAGGGGTGCTGGGATGAAAGCGGGTGTCTCTGAGGCGCATTGCCTTAGGAATATATCTGGATCTGCAGAGACTGCCTCTGTGTGATGCTGGGACGAAAAGAAACCCTCACTCTGTGCAAAGAAGAAGGATTGAGGATCCTATGTCCTGTGCGGCTCTCCAGGCCTGCCTCCACTGTCTTGGGGTCTGTTCTTTACCCTAAATACTTCTCCTTCCACCCCATCTATGCCTCTCCCGGACACCTGGGACTGCCTCATCTTTCTCTCCACCTACAGCCAGCCCCTCACATTTCTCTCACCTAACCCAGAGGGAGAGGACCAGGGACATCCACCCTCCTGCCCAGTATGGAGGTGGGGAACTGCAGGGAAGGCAGTGCGTGCCTTTTATTTTATTATTTATGATCCATTACATTACAAAACTGATTGCACCCTATAGAGATATATATACCATGGGGCAGGGCAGAAATTAATGGGTAAGTGACGGAGCAAAAGTTTTTGTTTTGATATTTTGTGGTACAGAATCCATGGTGGTTTAAAAAAATTAAAGCAACTAAGAAAAAAAGCAAAACGAAAATTCTGTTCATGGAACCATGTCCCCTAGCACTGCACTAAGACTAAATGTACCACAGAGATTGCAGCATCGTTCGTATTATATGAGAAAACTGGCACAAAGGAAAAATAAAGGTAGGTGGTCCAGGGATAAGCTCTACACCCAGAGCACAGGATGAGTACAAGTTTGACCCTGAGCTTCAGAGCAGCCAAAGCATCAAGGAGTATAGCCTGCAGGTTGCCTGCACAGGCTACAGAGCCAGACCCACCTGGACTCAGATGTTGGCTCTGCACCTTCCTAGCACTAACTACTTAAAGCTTTGGGGCCTCAGTTTTATCACCTGCCCAATGAGAATGATAATGGTACCATCTTCATAGGGATATTTAGGGGACTCAAAGAAAAACATGTGGGGCATTTGGTGCAGGTACTGGTACATCCTAAGCCTTCAGTGGATGACATGTGAAGGTCTCAGGACCTACCTGGAAGCAAGCCACTGCTCATGAGAACCACAACTATTCCCTGTTATTGAGCCCAAGAGAAATCCCCCCATGAGTGATTACGTAGAGACCATTGGAGGAAGTCATGGATAAGGTCCTCGGTAGCATCCACATGGTAAATATGACACCAAGTGTCCCATGGCTGCATCTTGTGACATCTCCCAGGAGATTCATGACATCATATTTATGTGCAATCAACGGATAAAGTAGTGGCTTGGCTCACGTGTAAAATGCAACTTGACATTTCCATAACTCCACCTCCAAAGCATAACATGACGTCACTAAATTCTACCTCAAATTGAGCAGAAATTTCCATCCAATTCTACTGATCTTAATTTGCCCAAACTAAGGCTCAGAGAGAGCCGATGAACTGTCCAAAGATGCCCGGCTTGTAAGTGATTTACCAAAGTTAAATGCCAGGTTTCCTGGCTCTTTTCCCAGGCTGACTGAGCATCAGAATCTCCTGAGGACCTTGTTAAACCTACCTTAACTCAAGCTCCACTCCAAGGATCTGAACCCAAGGCTCTCTACCCATATGCCTCTCTTTGCTTTGGCTGCTTCAAAGCTCAGGGACAAAATTTTGTGAAAATTTGGATTCAGTGGTTCCAGTGTGGGCCCAGTAATCAAAAAGGAGTGTCTGGACTTCTTTCTGCGGCTTGTTCTAAAGTAACTTCATTAAAAATAATAATAATAAAATAAAATAAAGTAATTTCATTACAAGTGCACAGAAATCACAGGTCATGGAAAAATCAATCCAAGATCCTGTAGAAGTTAAGTTCTGCCATGTTTGGCACAGGCCACACTTCTGTGGCAGCTGTGGTTTTCATCATGACTTCTGCAAGTTTCCTATCTCTGGACCTCTGGGGTACCAAGGACCAGTTTTATTTCCTAAAGCTCAGAAGCTGATCTAACTCCTGCTATTTCTAGGCCAGGCTCAAGATACTCCCCAACTAGAACCAATCCAGCTCAGAGAGTCCCTTCTGGGGCATAGGAGAGTTGATCTAACTCCAGTAGAGAGCATTCTGGATACCACAGATGGAAGGAATCTCATTTTGCAGCTCATCTCTGTATCTCCAAGCCTCTTCTGTGTGTAAAGTTCTAGACATAATATCTGGCATATAGCAGAGGGTCTTAAATCACAATGACAGTACCTTTCAGAGGCCTCTCCTTCCCAGAGTCTCTGAAGCTCTTGAAATCCCAACCATATGCTATTCCTATGGCCAATTCTATCCAAGACAGACAGAGGGAAGGTGGGAAACTCCCTGGGGACACACTTTCTATCTCTACTGGCCAAGAGGAGCTTCTGAAGTGTTTCCACAAGGGACCAGGACCTAAGGGAAACAGAGACTTGTATAGACTCCCAGAGGAATATGGCACCGGTGTTGATCTTTACTGTATTAGAATTATAAAATTGTAGCATTGTGCTGTGAATTCTCCTATTATCCCTGCACTGCCTTCCACCCTGTTTCCCCCAGCCCCCACTTTCAGTAGAGTCAAAGTCAAAGAATCCTCTTAGAAAATAGGAACCTTAGCCTTTTTCCAAACCAGACTCAGAATCGGTAAATATTTCCCAGGGTGTGGGATATTTAGCAGAAAACGCTTTGCTTGGGTCTAACTGAAATTGTCCGTGCTAGAGTTGGCAGGTTCATCTGGGGGCTATGCAACATCCTCTATAGTTTACCTGTGTCATTTAGTTTAGCTAACCTTGGAAAACACTGCCATTTCAAAACACTCTAAAACACTGGATAAAATATAAGAAATGTTTTATATGCATAGCTGAGCTCACAAGAAAGCACGATGTGTCCCCAGGGGACAAAAGCAAAGAGGAGACTAGAAAATCAGAATATTAACTGTGTGAGTCAGGGCTGCAAACAGCCCAGGGGCGGTGGAAGGTGGGGGTGCAGGTTGCTGGTCTCAGGGACTAACGGGTTTAGGTATTAACACTCACTTGGGTGTGGGAGTAAGGCGCTGGGCCCACATGAAACACAGCATTGGAAATGAGAACCTCCATAAAGGTAGGAAAGGGGAAACCATTCATGAAAAGTAGACTAAAAAAAAATTAATTATCAGCACAGGATGATAATAGGAAGCTAGTCTGTAATCTAGGCACTGGAGTGGGGGGAGAAGTAGGCCAATGTTCTAAGATTTTTGTAGCCACAAGCTGGTCTTCACATAGATACAGGATTCTGTCTGCATAGGCCTGGGTGACAGACACCTCCCTGCAAATTAAAAATTAACATAAAATGGTCCCAGACCAAGAACAGTCTAACAGAAGCGATTGCAAAGTATTTTCTGAGGAACAAATTTCTAACCCAGGCTGTTCAGGACTGTCACAGATAAAGTTCCACTGAAGATGAGTTCATACCAGACCATGTGGTACACTACCCACGACACAGCCCCTAATGATGTCCACCTCCTAGCATTAACACCCTTGTATAGTTCCCTCCTCTTGAGTATGGCCTATACTTATTGTAATACATAGAACATGGCAGATACAATGGAATGTCACTTCTGAGATGAGATTACAAAGAGACTGTGGCTTCCATCTCAAGCACTCTCTCTCAGAGTCTTTGCTCTGGGAGAAGCAAGCTGTTATGTTCTGAGTAGCCCTATGGTGAGTCCCACATGTCAAGAAACTGATGACTCTGGCCAATAGCCACTGAGCATCACATGGCAACAGCCATATGAGTGAGTAAGGAAGTAGATATTCCTCCAGTCAAGCCGTGACATGATTACAGCCCTGACCAACATCTTTTGTTGAAGCCATGTGAGTCACCTGATCCAGAGGGTACCCAGCTAAGCTGCACTGAAATTCCTGACCCACAGAAATGGTGAAAAAATAAATATTTGTTGATTTAAGACACTATGTTTGAGGATAATACATCACACAGCAATAGATAACTAAAACAAACTGCGACATAAACAGCTAAGCTTTTATTGAGCTAAGCCATTGAGAATTCAAGCTTCATCTGTTACAGCAGCTCGTGTTACCTTAGCTAAAACAGATTAGCTTTTAAACTATGTTTAAAACTTCTAAAACTTAAAAGATAAAACTGAAAGTATAAGAAAAGAACATAAACTTTGAAAAGAAGACTAGAAATATTTAAAAGAAACCAAACCAGCTTTCCAGAACTGAAAAAAAGTCAGTCAAATAAAAACATAATTAATGAGTTAAATCGTAGATGAGACACAACTGAAAAGAAAATTAGTGAATCAGAAGATACATCTAAAGAACTTACCCAGAAGGCAGCATAAAGAGGCAAAGAGATGGAAAATATGAACGAGAGGTTAAGATGCATGGAGGAAAGAATAGGATCTTGCGGTTCGTGGATTCAAGCCCCAGGTCAGGCTCTGTGCTGACAGCTCAGAGCCAGGAGCCTGCTTTGGATTCTATGTCTCCCTCTCTCTCTCTGCCCCTTCCCCACTTGAGCTGTGCCTCTCTCTCAAAAAAATAAAATAAAATAAAATAAACATTTTTTTTAATCTTAAAACAAAACAAATAATAGGAGCTCCAGGTGAAGGAATATAGAGAATGTAGAAGAGGCAATATTTGGAGATAATTATACTGATGGAGAATTTTCCACACTTCTAACTTCAAGCATGACAGAGTGACAAGCTGGACAAAACTGTCAAAAATAACTATTTCCTCACTCTGAAAATCAGTCAAAGGTATACAAGAAAGAAACATATACGTGAAAATTACTGAACAGCATGAGTCTGTGGTGGCCTTGCCTGGGGCTGCTCCCATTACTCAAGTTCCCAGCTCTATCAGTTGCAATAGTTCAATCAGGGTGAGGCAGGCTGTGAAAACCAGCTGCTTCATTGCCACTGCCACTTAATTTGGAACATTGTCAGGTATAGTATCAAGAACGGGGGGGAAAAATAGAGCAGGAATAGCCAGCAGCACTGCTAAGCTGAGATTTCAATGCTGTTTGGGACAAGCAATGGACTAAGAGATTAGGCAGAGATTTAACAGAGAAGTTTCAGGGGATGAAACAGCTAGAGAAGGTTTGATGAGCTCTCCACATATCTTGAGTTAAGTAGGGGTGAGTGCATACACAGCAGAGACCAGAGACGTCTTGAACTGCCCACACCTCCCTGGCCAATGGGACCTGTGCACATGTGCGGAGATAACACAAGAGAGACTGGCAAAAAGTAAAATTCAGGGTAGGCTTAAAGAGAGCCTGAAGTTTGTACTCCCAAGTCCACACACACAACCATAAGCAGAGAGAAGCCTTTCTGGCTTAAGGTTTTTGAGCACAATCTCTGACCAATCTCTGGCTGAACACGAAGCTATACAGACACAGGACAACTCCTAGGAAGGCAGGCTTAAAAATAAAAACAATAAAGAAAAGAAATTTAGTGAATACATCAGAGGCCACGTTTAGCATGGAAGACAGATTTCACAGATTTAGTCCAGGGATTAACAAACACATAATAAACAAAGCAATAACAATCAAGGGGTAAAGTAAGAATCCAGAGTTGCTACAATATGCTATCTGAAATGTTCAGAATATAACAAAAAAATCATGAGACATGCAAATAAACAAGAAAATATGAATGTTCCCAAATGTTTGATCTACAGACAAAAACTACAAAGCAGCTATTACAAATATGTTAAAAGAAGTAAAGTAAATCATGTTGAAAGATTTAAAAGAAAGCACAATAATTTCATGAATAAAAAATCACAACAAAAAGATAGAAAAAAAATTTTTTTAAAGAACCAAATAGATATTCTGGAGCTGAAAAGTACAATAACTGAAGTGAAAAATTCACTAGAACGGCTCAGCATATGAAATCATCAGTAAACTTAATCAGTATAAATTATCCTATCTGAAGAATGGAGAGAAAAAAATAATAAAAATAAACAGAACTTCAGAGACCTACAGGACAATAACAAGTAAAGCAGTATACATGTAATGGGAATTCCAAAAGAAGAAGAGAGAAAGGGGAAGAAAAAGGAACAAAGAAATAACAGCTCAAAACTTTCCAAATGTTATGAAAAATATCATTCCGCAGATTAAAGAAGCTCAGCAAATTCAAAGAAGGTTAAACACAAAGGGATCCATAGCCAGATACATTACAGTCAAAATGCTGAAAGCCAAAAACCAAGAGAAAATCTTAATAGCACAAGGGAAAAACAATTCATCACATACAAGAAAACAACAATATGATTAACAACGGGCTTTTCATCAGAAACAATGAGCGCTAAAGGCAGTGGAATGGTATATTCAAAATGTTGAAATTAAAAACTGTCAGCCACTGGGGCCCCTGGGTGGCTCAGTCGGTTAGGCGTCCGACTTCGGCTCAGGTCATGATCTCACGGTTCGTGAGTTCAAGCCCTGCGTCGGGCTCTGTGCTGACAGCTCGAAGCCTGGAGCCTGTTTCGGATTCTGTGTCTCCTCCTCTCTCTGCCCCTCCCATGCTCATGCTCTGTCCCTCAATAATAAATAAATGTTAAAAAATATTTAAAAAATAAAATAAAATAAAAACTGTCAGCCAGGAATTCTATATTCAGCAAAATTATTCTTCAAAAATGGAGTAAAATTAAAGATGTTTCCAAATACATATAGACTGAAGAATTTGTTGCAGACCTATCTTACAAGAAACAATGGAAGTTGTTCAGGCTAAAGGGAAGTGATACCTCATGGTAACTCAAATCCACAGGAAGAGATGAAGGGGACCAGAAATGGCAAATATAAAAAACTCTATAGATATGTTTTTCTCATTTTTTTCTCCTAACTTCTTTAAAAGGTACAAAATTTCACAAAGCTATTATTTATAATACCAACATTCCTTTATAATAACTGTTAGTTTATAGCATATACATAGGAAAGGTACAAGACAATAACAGCACAAAGAGAGGAGAGAAAAAAGAGACACATTGGAGCAGAATTACCAGAATTAATTTTTTTTACCAGAATTAATTAGATTTTAATCAGTTATGATACACTTTGTAATTCCTTGAGCAACTCTAATAACTCAAATAATATAGTAAAAGGGAATTAATAACAAAGAAATTAAAATGGTTCACTAAAACATTCATTTAATACAAGAGAAGACTGTAAAGAAAGAACAGAGGAGCAAAAATGACATATGACACAATCCAACCATATCAATAATCACATTAAATGTGAATGAACAAGAAAGCCTCATTCGAAAGGTGGTAATTGTTAGATTGGATTTTTTTTTTTGAAGCACAAGTAGGTTGAAAGTAAAAGGATGAAAAAAGATGTACCAACAAACAGTAACCATGAGAGAATTTTCCAGATTTGATGAATGACATTAATATTCAGATTCAGGGAGCACACACACATATTACAATGAAACTGCAGAACACCAAAATCAAAGAGAAGATCTCAACAGCAATCAGAAAGAAATGAAAAACTATGCACAAAGACAATTAGATTGATTGCAGACTTCCCAACAGCAACAAGAGGAGACAGATGACAAAAGAATACATTCAAAACACTGAGAGAAAATAAATGTTGACCTAAGATTCCATAATAAGCTAATTTATGTTAAAAAACGAGGGCAGACTACATCTTCTGTTTAAGGCAGAGTTTTATACTAACAGACATTCACTGAAAAAATTACTAAAGAAGATTTATTTTTTATTTTTTTAAACGTAATTTATTGTAACTAAAGAATATTTAAAAGGAAGGAATGAAACATAAGAAGTTATGGGGGGAGGGGTTAAAGATATGAGTCTATATAATCAAGTACTAACAGCATAAAATTTGGGCACCTGGGTGGCTCAGTTGGTTAAGCCTCCAACTTCAGCTCAGGTCATGATTTCACAGTTCAAGAGTTCAAGCCCTGCGTCGGGCTCTGTGCTGACAGCTCCGAGCCTGGAGCCTGCTTCAGATTCTTTGTCTCCCTCTCTCTCTGCCCCTCCTCCGTTCAATCTCTCTCTCTCTCTCTCTCTCTCTCTCTCTCTCTCTCTCTCTCTCTCTCTCAAAAATAAATAAAATGTTAAAAAAAATTTTTATGTGACAATAATAAAGACTAATTTGGAGAGGTAAAAAGAACATGGAACAAAATACCAGGCAACATGTACAATAAGAAGGGAAGAGGTCATCAAAACTAAAGTATCCTAAGGAAAGAAGAAATTGTCAAATTTAGACCTTGCTAAGTCAAATATGCACATGAAAATTATAAGAGTGACCACAAAGAATGAAAATAGAAAATAGAACTGCCAAATCAGTGTGGGATTTGGTAGTAAGAAAAATGAAGAAGAAAACTAATCCAAAAGAAGGTAGGAAAGGAGTAGAAAAGCATCACTCAAAAGGCAGGAGAAATAGAAGGCACACAATGAAACAGCAGTAATACTGTTGTATTGATACAGGTGTATCCGTAACCACAATAAATGTAAATGTACCAAACCCTCAAGCCATTGTCAGTATAGATATAAACTAAATTCCTTAAACTATTTACAAAAGACCTACCTAAAACATAAGGAGACAAAAAGCTGGAGCACACCTGTGGTGTCAGAAGGGTAGCAAGAGGACCACTGTGGCTGCAGCGGGTGACAGGCAGAGGAGCATTAGGAGCGGGATTCGCAGGTAGCAAGGGACAGATCATGCAGGGCCTTGTAAGTCCTCTGAGTAAGGTGAGGGTTTTGAGTGAACATAATTCTATTTTGAAATGATCACTCTGGGATGTACTGAGAGAGAATGAAGTGGGGCAGGGGCACGTGCAGGAGACCATTCAGGAGGCAGTGTCAAAGCCCAGACAAAGGCCATGGTGACTTAGGCTGGAGTGGTGGCATCGGAGGTGAGAAGTGCTTTGGTCCTGGATATACTTGAAGATGGGACCAACAAGGTTTGCTGAAAGCTTGGATGGGGCATGTGAGACAGAGAAAGGAGTCAAGACTGACTTCAGGCTTTTAGATCAGAACTCCTAAAAGGATAAAGTTGTCATTACCTGAAACAGAGATGACAGTGGACGGAGGAGTACGTTTGGGGAGGTAGGGGGAATGGGGTAAGGGTACTAGCAGTTTCGTTGTGGATATCTTAAATTTGAAATGTCTACTAAACATCCAAGTGAGATTTCAGTACACAGTTAGACACACATGCCCAGCAATTATGAGAGGACTGGGGCTGGAGATACACATTTGGAAGTCACCAGGCCCTCAATAATATTCAGAGCCAGGGCGCCTGGGTGGCTCAGTTGGTTAAGGATCTGACTTTGGCTCAGGTCAGGATTTCACGGTTCGTGGGTTTAAGCACCGCATCGGGCTCTGTGCTGACAGCTCAGAGCCTGGAGCCTGCTTTGGATTCTGTGTCTCCCTCTCTCTCTGCCCCTCCCCTGCTCTCTCTCTCTCTCTTTCAAAAACAAAAAACATTTTTAAAAATTTTAATAAAGTAAAGTAATATTCAAAGCCATGAGCCTAAATGAGCTCACTTAAGGAGTGTAGAGAGAAGTCCAGAAACTAAGCCCTGAAAAAAATCCAGTGTTCAGATCCTGGCGAGTTGGAGAGGCACTGGTGGCAAGACCAAGCGTCAGCAGCCAGAGAGAATCTAGGAGAACCTAAAAGGTATGGTGTCCTCAAAGCCAACTGACTGAGGTGTTTCAGGAAGGCGAAAGTCCTCATCTGTGTTAGATGCTGCTGATGGGTCAAGTAAAATGAGGACTGAGCATTGAACTAGTGGGTTGAGCAACATAGGCTAGTCTGATGAGAAACAACAGCTGTGCCAATCAGATTCCCTGATTCAGGAAATGTAACAAAGACCTCAGCAGCAAACAATAGGAGCCAATGTGGACATTCTTCTGCACTGCTTTTTTGCATTGCTCTTTTTTCCCTGGCAAACAGTAAAAATAGCTAACCTTTACTGAGTGCTGGCTATGTGCCACGAGCACTATTATGATGCCTATTTTTAAATAGAGAAAGTGGGGCTCAAAAAAGTCAAGTAACTTGCCCCAGGTCACTCGGCTGGTAAGGAGCTGAGCTAGAATCCCAATTCATGCCATACATGTAATTACTAAACTGCACCGCCTCTGCTTAGCTAAGGGGAAAGTCTACACTTAGGGATGGAACTCACATTTATAAAGTACCACTTTGGAGCCAGGTACCTTGTGTTTGCATACATTTTCTCACAGAACTCTCACAAAGCCCCTGAGATAAATATCACTACTACTGTCATTTTAAAGGTGAGAAAACAGAGGCGTTGCCGTGTCTTCCAATGGTTGGAGTGGCGGGGAGAGAACTCAAGCACAGGCCATCTCTCAGACCGCAGCTCTGCCTATCCCTGTACCATCTGCACAATCAAGCCTGCCTTTTGCATGGGGCGAACTGGGAGTAATCAGGCCATGACAGGACTGGAAAACCTCAGAAAACTGATGTTGCCCCTGCAAACTCATCACTTAGAGGCCCCTCGGTGGTTTTGAAGGATGTGACTGAGACCCCCAGGCTGAGTCAGATCCAGGAGTCCCAAGGCCTCCCAGCTCCCCCCAGAACCAGACCTGGGCTCTCTCCATGGGCAGACCTCTGATTTTCAGGCATAGGCTGAGTATGGGACTGACCCCACCCCCCTTCCTTCCCACCCTTTCCTTCAGGTGTGCTGGACCATCCCTACCTGTCCGGTGGTGAGGGAACGGCTGTAGCCAGGGATGGAGCTCCGGGGATGGATCCGGGGTGGGACACAGCAGCTGGGAAAGGTCAAAATTCCAGATTCAGAATGGGGGTCTGCTAGAAGGGGGAATAATAGCACTGGGGCCTCTGAGCAGGTTCTATACCTCAGAAACCCCCAGACAGGGATCCTCCCAGGAGACTCCTGGGTGAAGAGACTCTCCTAAAGAGGCACTCAGAGAGGCACTATCTCACCAGGGACCCCCTCTTTCTGTGGGGCAAAGCGAGACTCCCCCAGTCGAATCCTAGGCAGGGAACCCCTCTGGTGCAGATCTCCTGCAGGGACCCAGCATCAGCTTCCCACTCTCCGCCCCCAGCCCTCCCTGTCCTTACTTGATCCGGGCCTGGTCCACGCTGGAGGAGCGGCGGGAGGTGAAGCGCCGGGCGACTGCCTTGGGGGACGTCTTGGGGCTGCCTTCTGAGTCTCCACTCTCCTCATCCCCCATGGCTTTGATGTAGCTGCCGCTCCGCATCCTGCGGCAGGGGATCTCCCCATCCTTGCCCCCAGTGGGGTAACCCCCCCAGTCATCTTGCGGCACCTGCAGGGACAGGGGCTTCTGTCTCTCAGACACGTCCCTATGAAATCTAGAAGCCAGAACCCTCTATCCCCATTGCCGGGGCGCTCTGCTAGCTGGAGCAGGCCATGCTCAGGGGCATGCAGAAGCGGAGCCGGAGGTAAGGTTTCAGCTGTCCCCTCCCTTACAGGAGATGCCTCATCATCCTCCATGGACCTTTTACTACTTAATTGAGGGCCACCTATGGAGTCTTGGAGGTGATATGCCAAGTGCCAAGAGGTTGAAGATCAGAGGCCAAAGTGACCTGTGTTGACCCACCCCCCGCAGTGAAGTATCACCTGCCCTCACCTTTCACCCCTCCTGCTCCTTCCTTCTCTTAACCTGCTGACATCCTAAATCCTCCAACTCTCCCTCCTTCCCTCTCTGAGGAGTCACAGAGGGCTCTAAGCAGGGAAGTGCCATCAAATTTGGTTCAGAAAGAGCACTCTGACAGTCCAAAGGGGGGATGCACTGTGTAGCGCTGGGAGAAGGGCAGGGGATCGAGTGGCAGGAGGGAGACCAATTAAAAGGCTTATGCTGTTAGCCAGGCAAGAGATGATGAGCCTAAATTAAGACCATGACAATGAGGGGGACGAGGAGATGGAAATGAGGTGTTAAGGAGCATCAGTGAGCCTGATTAGATGTAGGGGGTGAGGGGGTGGTGGGGGGTGCGCTGGGAGGAGTCACAGATGACTGGGAGGCTGCTGGCTGAGGACCTGGGAGATGGTGCTGTCGTTCACTGAGCCACAGAATCCCAGAGAAGCAGGTTTGGGGAAGAGGTGATAGGTCAGGGTTGAGCATCTTAAGTCTGGCAGAGAACTGCTGAGCAGGTGGTTGGATGTTCAGTTCTGGAGTTCACTGGAGAAATCTGGGTTGGAGGCAGACACGTGGGAGTCATGGGCGGCAGCTGAATCCATAGGGGTGAATGAAACAGCCCAGGGGAAAGAAGAAAGAGAGCTGGGGAGGGACTCACTGACATTTAAAAAGGGGACTGCAAAGAAAGGAAGAAAAGCCTATGAAGTCACCTGAGAAGGAGTGGGCAGAGGGGTAGGAGGGAAGTCAGGAGAATGCCATGTCATGGAAATGGGAGACATTTCCAGAATAAAAGGAGTTGATAATGTCAAATGCCACAGTGCATTGAGAGGTTAGTAATTCGGGCTCAGGAGTTAAAATCCATGTTCAAAATCTCGCCCCATCACTTGCTAGGCAAACTTGGGCAAAACTGATTACTCTCTCAGTTTCCTCATCTATGAATCAGTAATGACAATTATGCCTACATCCCAGGGTTGGTGGGAAGGATAAATAAGTCAATATGACATGCCCAGCACATAGTAAGTCCTCAGTAAATGTTAGCTATTATTATTATAAGCCTTGAAAAGTGCCTTTCAAGGAGAGCTCTCAAGAGACTACTGGGGACCAATGCCAGAACATTTTAGAGGACAGGGGATGTGGATGTCAGACTGTAATAAAGGGAGAATGAAAGGAAGTGAAGGTGTAGAACCTATGCTTTAAGAACTTGGGTATGAAGACAGTAGACAGAAGGGGGTACGGAGTTGAAGATTTTGTAGGATGAGAGACTTGGGCATGTTTTCAGAATAAGAGAAAGAGCCAGTAAAGACAAAGCTAGCCTTTAAATGTAGGATGGAGAAGGGGCAGTCAATTCAGGGATAGAGGGGATCCCGGGGAGATGGGCTCAAACCCTGCTGGAGGGATCAGTCTGGGTGAGTGGTCTGGGCTTTTTCTCTGAGCCAAGAAGGAAGGCAATGGGGGTGGCTGGGGATCTAGACGAATCCGTAGGTGGCTGACAGGAACCTGTGATGGTTGGCCTACACTAGGAAGAATGACGTCTAAATAGAGGTGTGGGGGAGAGGGCTGGGGCAGGCAAGGAAGATTTCGAACACCTGTTGTAAGAAACAGGTTGAATGGGGTGAGGATGGAGACTAAGAAGGTCAATATTCAGGGACAGCATAGGGTTCAGGGGAGGGACAGAGACTCTGGGGGTGAGGCTAGGCGAAGGGACAGAGATAAATATGAGAACAGAGACCCAGGGACGGAATGGGTTCCCAGGATGGAAGTAACCCACCAGGAGGAGCAGGGCTCAGTGAAGATGCTGGAACTCAATCAGAAGAGAGTAACGCAGGGAGGAACATAAAGGAACAAGGGCTCTGAGGACAAAGAGGGGTTCAAAAGAGGGTTGAGGGAGAGCTGAGGTCCAGTGGGAGAAATAGGGTCCCAACAAAAGGGTTAAGGATCCAACAAAGACACCTGGTCTGATGGGGCCAGCTTCCCTTGCTTTTGTGCAAGGTCCCTGCAATCTGTTAGTTCTCCCCCAAACAGGCTCTGACTTTGCAATCCTCAGATGTCTTAGAACCCCAGGTCCCAAGGAATCATTCCCGTCCCTGCACTCTACAGAGAGGAGCCACAAGCAAGCAGAGAGAGACAGGCCAGCAGATGGGATAGCCAGGGCACTCTCTGCCACACTGCAGGGCTCCCACTCCACAGCCACTGCAGCTCCTCGCTCCTCTGCAGGACACTGTGAGGTGCATGTTAAAAAGGAAGCCCCCAGAGAGGTCAGGGCAGCCCTGGAGAAGCAGCAGGAGGCAGCGGAGTGGCAGTGAAGCTCCAGGGACAGCCAGGGCTCAGTTATAGCAGAAGAAGGGCTGGTGTTCCCTCCTCGGCCCTTTCTGCTGGACCCTTCAAATCCCAACGTAGAGGACCTCTCTACCCAGGAAAGGGGCAATTCAAGGACAACCCAGAAGTCCTGAATCCGAGAAGTTTCTAACCTTCCCTACTGTCTGCCCCCCCCCTCTTGCTTTCCCTTGAGCTCTTGTAAGTTCTCCACCCAGAAGAGCCCTAACGTGTGAAGAACTTACCAGCAAGGCCAGGGACACCCAAAAGACACATGCAAGGTCAATTCTCTGTACCTTTGAACAAGCTGTAGCCTCTTCCTGGAAGACCCTTAACCCTCTTCTGCATTCGACCAACTCCAGCTCCACCAGGATTCAGCTCAGGGGCCATCCTCCCCCGAAGCTGCTCTGAGCAGTCCCCTGGCCACCACCCCAGGTGGGTGAGGTGCCCCCTCTGTGCCCCCACGGTGCCTCGGGCTCTGTGCTATCACAGCCTCATCACTCTATTCTACCTGCTTCCTTGTCAATCCCACCTCGACCCTGTGGGCTCCTCACAAGCAGCGTCTGTGTCTTCGTCTTTATATCCACAACACCCAGGAAAGCTCACTGAATGAATGACTGTGGATTAAACACGTGGAATGTGGGTTTGGGGGATAACTCTAAGTCTGCTGGACTTCCAGACCTTGTAATGACTTTTCCTCCTAAACCCATGGGAGGCCTCAAGAAAGTAAGTCCAGGGTGGGGTGGGGTGGGGGGGTTGGCTGGCTGGCTCAGTAGGAAAAACATGTGACTCTTGATCTCGGGGTCATGAGTTCGAGCCCCATGTTGGGCATAGAGATTATAAAATAAATGAAACTTAAAAAAAAAAAAAAAAGCAAGCCAGGGGTATGAGGGGTATGGGAGAGGGTCCTGAGGCAGAGAAAAGGAAGGTTGAGAGAGAAGATGGTGAGAAGAACCCGATCCCACCTCAGTGAGAAGATGGAGAGGGGACAGTGTGGGATGGATAAGGGCTCCATAAGGAGGAGTCAGAACTCCTCGCCTCACCTGCAGAGACCACACAAGTGGTGAGACAGGATGGAGACAGCATGCCAACTATCACGGGCACAATCCACTCCCTAGAATCCCTGCCCTGGTGTTGTATCTGGGCCTCAGACTTCAGTGTGTCCCCAGCCTAGGAAAACCCACAAGACAGGCTCCCGACTCTTCCACAGCCTTGTGGTGTCCTACTGCAGGCACCCCAGAATGACAAACCCCAGCACAGGCACATTCTGGAAATAACTGACCTTCATATTCAAACAGTATCTGGACCACCCAGATCTGAGCAGAAAAGAGGTCTGGAGAAGGCCTGGGGGCAGGAGAACTGCTTTCCAACTGCTGACCTCTAATCTCAAGGGAAGCAACTGCCAGGGAGTACCACACTGTCCTGTCCACTGCCTACCCTCAACCTCATTCTGCCTCCGAGCTCATGAGACAGAGGCCAGCACAGCTTGTCCAAACAGCAGGTCGAAGGGAGGTCTTCCTGGCAGTGACATATAATGTCAGAATAGAAGGGCCTCTTCATTGTACAAATGGGGAAACCAAGATCCCAAAAGGGGCTCGAGGTGACACAGTGAGGCCAGGCAGAACCTCCCTGCCTCCAGGCCTCCATCATGGGGACAACTGACTCCCATCCAACCCCTTTGATAGCTCCCTGGGTGACAACCTCAATGAGGACTGAGGACCCTGTTCCCCACCCCCACCAAAGCCTCACCTGCAGATAGTGATAAGTCCTGGCTTTGGCCTTGGCCTCTGGACCCAGGAGTCCCTTGCCTGGCCCAGCCCCTGGGTATCCATCCCGGCCCTGGCTGACCATCATGGTGTGCCAGGCACTTCGCTTGACCGATTGTCCATCCAGTGACATGGACATGCCAGTGCAGGCGAGACAGCGGCCTTCCGACCCGCCCGAGCGCCCCTTGAAGCTCAAGTCCCGGTAGGACCCATCTGGAGCCTCCAGGCAGAAGGGACCACCAGGCTCCCCAGGGGGCCGCCCACCCGCTAGGAAGCCGCTATCACTGTCCAAGTTGTCATCAGAGCTCCACCAGCCAGCGGCCTTGGACTGGTGCCGCCCGTCCCCCTTGCGGTCCTTGCTCTTGCTCCTCTTGCCATGCCGGGACTGGTGGTGGTGGTGGTGGTGGTGGTGATGGTGGTGGTGGGAGGTATGGGGGCCTCCAGAGCCCGAGCCGGGGTAGCTGTCTCCTCCAGAGCCACCTCTTCCCTCAGCCTTGGGCCCATTATAGTCCCGCTTCCCTGGGGCCTCCAAAGAGTGGGACTTGGCGAAGAGCTTCTGCACAGAGTGAACCAGGTGCCGGATGCGGCTGGGGCTCTCGCTGCGGGCCTCCGGGGCAGTGCCAGACGCTGGCCCTGACCCGGGCCCGGCCCCTGCTGGACCTCGCTGGTATGGGAGTGTGTGGAAGCCATCTTGTTGAACTGGCAACTGCTTTTCAAACTGGTCCAGGAGTGTAGAAGGCAGGCGGGGGGCACCCTTGCCCTGAGGGTGGCCCACACAGTCTTCACAAGTGTCGAAGGGGCCCTGGCCGGGGTACATCCTGGGGAAGGTGCTGCTCCCCCCCCCAACCCCGGCCCCCCCTGGCCCTCCCTCAGGGCCTACTGATGGCCCTTCACTCAGGCTCAGGGGCCCTTCAGGAGAAAGGTGTCCCAGGCCAGCTCTCGGGGCACAGAAGCGGGGCTCGGTGGAGAAGGCCTCCCCGGAGCCCAGCAGGTACGGGGCCCTGGCAGCTGGGCCCACGTCCATATGCTGCTGGTCGGCAAAGCGGGCTGGGCGGGGATGGCTACCGCGGTCGCCATGGTAACCCCTCATGGCCTCAGCAAGGGTTCTTCATAGTGTTGGGGGCCAGGCCCCAGGAACCTCCTGGGAAAATAAAGAGAAAAAGGATTTGGAATGAACAACAGGCCACTTCACCTAAAACTACCTATTATTAGGTATTCCAGTATCCCTTTAGGTAATGCATATCAATTTATTGTAATTAATTGTACTATCTTTCCACAAATGAGCTTCAAATTCCTTAAAACAGTCATACTAGACAAAGACACAAGGGCACAAAATAATGCCATCATTCGTCAAATGCTGCAAATTTGATAAATACTTATTCACAAGATAAAATACCCTCAGCCAAATGAGTTTCTAAAAATCCTTAGGGTACCCAAAATAAAAGGATACCCAAACAGACTATATATATATATATATATATATATATATATATATATATATATATATATATATATATGAAACCAGTCATTAGGTGAACTAGCTTTCAACAAACTGGCTGTAGGCAAATTGATCCAGAGCCACACCTCTGCCCCAGCCCTACCCATACCCACTGCTTCGAGGAGCCAGGCCTCAGGGTCATGGCCTCCAGCAGCAGCAACCAAAGAGAACGCTGGACCTGCATCTACATACCCACCCCCTCCCCTTCTTTCCACACCCTGTTCCTTCCATCTGGCTGCAGGCTCATTCTCCTCCCTCCCACACCCCCCACCCACCCACTCCAGGGCTGAGACAGGAAGGAATAACCTAAGATGACTGCCTCTTCTTCTTCTGGGTTCCAAGTGTTCCCCAGTGAAATTTCCCCTTTTGCCTTTCACTCCCATTGGCCACCCCCATTCCACTGTAGGGGAGTCACACAGGGAGGAGAAACCATAAAGAGAAAGAACGTTGGTTGTACAAGGCAGCATCTAAATCCTAAACTGGGATTGGAACTCAGGAGTTCCCCCTCCCAGGAACAGTAGGCTGGAAGGGCAGGGAGGTGGTGGAGAGAAAGCGTTGGAACCAGTGCCCCTGGCCCCCATCCCAAGCTTGCCAAGGCTACAGGACAGAGAGGTCAGCTCTCAGCAAGAACTGCCTCCAATCAGGACTCCAGAGCTGCCAGGACAGGAGCTACAGCAGGAGGGGGTGTCAGCAGGAGGGACAGGGACTGAGGAGCTGGCAGACGGCGCCCTCCCTCATCCTAGACCAGGCTCCTGGGCCATCTGCTGACTAGGAGGGGATGACAGCCTCAAAGACTCCAGACAGCATCACCTCCAAGACCCATCCTCCGTTCCTCCCCACCACCACCTCTCCATATCCACTGTTTCAGGTTGCATCCAGAATAACTCAAGTCATTCTGATTTCGGAACCTCAATCTACTCCTCATCTCCCAGGCTCCTACAACTCACCATCCGGGGTTTCCCATCCTTGGTGTCAGGATCCCCACCACCAAACAGAATTCTAACTTCAGAAGGCTCAGGACCACTGGCTCCTGACGGAAAAGAAGAGTAGTGAGCAAAGGAAGAGATTCTCCCAGAGTCCTCAGAGGACCAGCCTCTGGCCTTGACAGTTTCCCTTCCCAACCCCCCCAAACCAGGACTGATTAGATCCCCCATGATGCAGAGCCTTTGGACCCCCGGGAAATGAAGTTGGCTTCATTATGCAAATACATGCAAATGAGCTTACAGGTTGGACTACCTCCAACTGCAGGTGTCTGTGTGATCTGTCCATGGTGCTGAGCCACTGCTTTTTTTTTTTTTTTCCTCCATTGCCCTCAAATATAACTCCATTCCACAAATATTTGTTGAGCAGCTACCATAAGTAAGACTCTAAGTAAGAAGTGTGTAGAGGTGATTTAAGTGTGGTCTCTGTCATTGAGAGGCTTATAGTCTAACAAGGGACCAATCCCACATGACAGGGTTATTTTAGGTCGCTATATTTTTGCACAAGCTGTACCCTCCTCCTAGAATCTCCTTCCATCTACTCCCTTCAACCCTTTCTCTTGGCTAACACTTATCCAGATGAAGCTTCACCGTCCCTTAAAGACTTCCTGTACTCTTATTCTGGGTTATATCTCTCTATTGGGCTTTCATAACACCCTGGGTTCCCCCATGAAAGAAACATAATACTGCATTGAAATTGTCTGTTTCAGTTTCTGTCCTCTCAACTAGAAAGTGGTCTTTTGCAGTGTAGGAACCATATCTATTTATCTCTGAATCTCCAACACCTCACTCAGGGCTTTGTCCAGAGCAGGTGCTTAATAAATTGTTCACCAAGTAGATGAATAAATGACTGGACTAGAAAGGGGTAGCAAAACATTACGCTAGTTCAGATGAAGACAGGAACAGATTTAATAGAGGGAGAGTGAGGAGGCTTCCCAGAGAACGATGTGTTTGGGATGGAGAACAAGATGGCTGTGTGTTCTGAAGACAAAGTGGGGGGGGGGGGGGAGAGAATTCCCAGAGGAGGAAACAGGAGGCACAAAGGCAGAAGAGGTGGGCAAATAAGGAATTCTTAGGGGTGGGCTGTGGGAGTTCCAGCAGACATTTAGGGTTTGGCAAATACTGGGATGAGGTGGGAGAGAGAGAGAGAGAGTCAGGAAGGAAGACAACTCTGAAGTTTGCAGCAGCCGTGACTGGAAGACTAATGATGCCATTATTAGACACAGGGATGTCAGGAAGAAGAGCTAGCTTTGCAGGCATGATTAATAGTAGTGGAAGAGACACAGTCAGACATCAGGAAGAACTTCCTGACCCTGAGGAATGTGAGACAATGGAGACAATGGTGGAGTCTCCTGGAAATCTTCCACAGAGGAGAGGGTGAGACATGCCCAGCCCCTGGCCCACCCTGTGGCCTGGACTGGAAAAGCTGTTGGTTACCTTTCCTGGAGAGAACCTGGGGTGACCTCACAGATATCAACTGCTTGGCTCTAGATAACAATTCTTCTCCACTGCCCTTCTCTGGGGAAGCAGAAGTGACTTCAGACCAAGAGGCCTCACAAGCAGTTGTTGGAAAAGCTCTTGGAAGCATCTCTTTGCTTTGGAAAGAAATTTTGATAGCCTGGTCCTTCATCCACATCATGATCCTCCTCCTCTTGCCCAGACAGGACCCACGTTTGAGACTCACAGCACAAAAGTGAGTCAGACCATCTCATCTGCTTTGTTTGTGGTCACATCAAGGAGTGTCATGCTGAGCTTACCAAGGGTAGATGTTCCCAGGCTCCCCCTACTCTTTGGCCCCGCCTCACACAGGTGCTGCTGTGAAGCCTCTGAACCTCCATCCAGATTATCAAACTTCAGTCCCTTTAGCATCAGTCCATGTTCTCCCAGCTCTAAGTCTCAGGGGAGATGGGCTTCTCTTCAGACAAACTACCCATGTCCTATAGGGTAGCACTGGGTAGTGGAA
This sequence comes from Lynx rufus, assembly GCF_022079265.1. Taxonomy (NCBI): domain Eukaryota; kingdom Metazoa; phylum Chordata; class Mammalia; order Carnivora; family Felidae; genus Lynx; species Lynx rufus. The sequence continues at coordinate 195,838,207 of NW_025814834.1, read as the reverse complement.
AAAGTACAAGCTCTGAGACCAGAAGGTGTGTGACACTAGACAAGTGACCAGATGATGCCCACTCATCTATCTCCCAGGATCTTAATATCAAATGATAAAATGTATATGAAACCATTTTATGAACTCTAAAAGATTACACAATGTAATCCCTCATGTGAATGCTTTATTCTGAATTTGCAAAATCCCCAATGTCCAAATACTAAACTATGATCAAATGCAAACTGCTGGGGGAAGGAGATACCCAATTTATGGATTTCCTAAAGAAAAGACATCATTGATGTAGATTGGATTACACAGGCTTCCTCTTATATGGTATGCTTTACCATCACATTCTCCTGCTGTCACCTTATATACTAATCCATAGAGAGGCAAAACAAGCAAGGAGGGGACTAATAATTCCATCTATCACCAAGACCTACGGATTTTGCTTCCTAAAAATAGATCTGCCCACTATTTCCATATCCACCAACAATGGTTGGCTGCCTAGCTAAAACTCACTCTCAACCTCCCTTCCCCCTTCCCAGCACCTGTAACTAGAGGCTACAGGATTCACTTTTGGCTAATGATACATACATAAAACTCTGATGGTTTCTGGAAAATATTCTGCCTTTGTGATAAAAGGAGTGGAGCTTGCTAGTACCATCCTTCCTCCCTTTCTTCTAGGCTTGAATACAACCATGAAGCCTGGAGCTAAGGCAGGCTGTCTTGCCACCACGAGAGAAAGGCCTAGAGAATCCCAGAAATGCTAGTCCTGGAGTCATTGAGCCACGGAACCAACATAAGCCGTCTGCCTTCCTCTGGGCCTAAATGTGGTAAGAAATAAACTCTTCTTTATTTAAACCATCGTTGGCCAGGTTTTCTGTATTTGTAAGTAGAAAGCACCACTAACCAATCCACCTAACTCAGAACACCATCTCCTGCCTGAGCATCTGAAAAATCTCCTAACTGGTCTCCCTGCTTCCTTTCCTACCCAGCTTCCAATCCAAATGGTCACTTGGAAACAGAAATCTGATATTGTCACTTTTCTGCTTAAACCTCTTTATTGGCTTATTGATGTTCTTAAGATAAAACACCATAACCTGTCCAACAAGGCCTGCAGGGTCCAGCCCTTCCTACGTTTCCAACACCCTCTCACAACATGCTCCCCCTTGCTTTCTCTGCTCCAACCAGGCCACTCTTTTTGCAATCCCATGATCCCATCAGGGACCTGTTCCCCCTGTCCAGAAAGCTTTTCCCGCCCACCTCTGCCTTGTTAACTCCTACACACCCTTCAGATCTCAGCCCCGTTGTTGCTTCCTCGGGGCAGCTTTCTCTGGCCTCCCCGACTAGGTCAGATCTCCCTGCTGTTTGCTCTCAAGGCATTAGGCACCTGTATAGCTCTTATATCATTACCATTTTCAATGTGTGTGATTTGGAGATTGTCTGTCTCTCCCACTACACTGTAAGCTCCATGTGAGTGTAGGAATTTCATCCATCTTATTCACCCCCGCCCCCAGAATGATGCTTGGCATATGGCAGGTGTTTGTTGAGTGAATGTGAGCATTTCACTTATGACATCTTATTTAATTTCCACAATTATTCCAAGGGATCGGTACTATCCCCCCCACTTCCATTTCACAGAAAAAGAAACTGAGGCTGGGAGAGGCTAACTGATCTGTCCTGGGTCACAAAGTTGGTGGTAAAACCCAAAGTCAAACTCAGTGTTGCCTCACCCCAACACCTTAGCTTTCCTCCCACCTGTGCTGTCAGCCCAGAGAAGACACCCTTATTAAAAGCCATTCTGAAGTAAACACAGTAATGAAAGTGAGTTTGTCAAAAGAAGAAGAAAACAAACAAAAACCTCACACGTACCCACACACTCCAGAGCAAACCAGAGTGTGGTATATGGTTTAGCCTTTTCCCCAAAGGTGAGTACTGAGTTTGTTCCAAGTCCAAGGTCAGATAAGTACAGAGTAAAGGAAGCTCCCTGAAGCCCTATGACAATTCTAGGTGCTGGTGGTATGTTCCCCATCTTACTGCATGAAGTCACCTCTCTACTATCCCAGGACACAGAGAGTTGCTCAGGTGATGAACCTCTGGGCCCAGGGAAACAGCCACTTTTGCAATTGCCTGTGCTAGCTCGGGAAGTGGAGAGTGGAGGAGTCTGGGAGGGTGCCGTGTATGACAAATTCTCTGATGCAGCTCGAATCTATCTGGGAATGGAAGAACTGGCACACATGCCGTCACCAAGAAATTACCCAATTTAGCACCAACTACACAATCCAGCAATTAGTTTCTTAAACCGGAACTTGCTGCGGGCCGCCAGGCTGGCGGGGTTGTTGTTACAAATCTCACTGGGAAACCAGCTGTGTAATTCGCCAGGAGGTTGTCACTGCCCCAAGCAATTACCTTCCAGAAAAAGAATGGAAAATGGAGGAAGGAAAAGGGCTGCAGAGGAAAGAGTCAGAGTGTTTTCTTTTTCTTTCCCCCAGGGCCCTGCCCAGCCAAATCAGTTGCTTTTCATTTTCTGAGACCCAGGCAACTCACAAACTCCCTGGATCAAAGCAGTTATGGGTGCAGACTCTGTTGTCAGACTTTCTGGGTTCAAGTCCCTTTCCACTTACTCACTTGCTGTGTGTCCTTGGGCAGGTCTTAGCCTCTCATCTGTAAAATGGCAATAATAATAGAACCATCAGAAAGGTAATAGTGATGTGATGGTTAACAAAGTGCAGTCTTTAAAGCCCTTGTACCGTACAGAATACTTAATAAAAGTAGCTCTCATTATCTGTCCTTTCAATTTTTTTTTAACTTCCTCTATTGGTTTACAGTGTGACCTTGGGTGGGTCACTTAATCTCTCCAGGACAACCATATGAGACCAAAGGTATTCTGCTGGGAAAAAAGCAGTTCTTAGTCAAGGCTGTCCACACCTGGGCACCAGGGAGCCAGACGTGTTTGGCAAAAGCCAATGTCTCTGAGGTAGACACAAAGCGATGCCTTGGGCAAAGCAAAGATAAAGATTTCAAAAATCAAATGTTAACCGATTCATGCCTCCCCCCACGAAGCTGTCTGGGAGAGCTACACGCTGGACACAATGGTCCAGATGGCAGCAAAGGGGTACAGTTGCTCTCTTGCTGGGGATCAGCCCTATCAAGTCCCCTCACACTGGAACCTATGAGGTCATCCCCATACCAGTTCCAACACAACAGAGCTTGCCACAAGCAAGGCCTGGAACTCATTTTGCTGCTGTAGTCCTGGGCTTCTGCAAGTTTCAGGCTTTGCCTACCCATCCCCTTTCCCTGTGTCAACTTAAGCAGCATGGCCAGGATTCTGCTTCAGTTTTCCTGTCCGGTCCTCCACCACCCCCTGTCCTAACAGCAGCATATGTGGCGGGGGCTCACTACTGGGGAGCCTTAACACACAGCCAATGACCTGTAGCCCATACTCCTGTGTACATGGGTAGGCGTTCCTCCCCCAGCTGTCTGCCTCTTCCTGCATCCAGTTCTGCCTGAGCCCCCTTGACCATTTCAACACTTGGCTTTGCCCAGCTGCCTTTGGCAGCATCTCTTGTAGCTGGGCTGGTGCCCTTGTCCCTGACCTCTCTCAATCCTACCACCAGCCCTTAGGACCCCAGAGAAAAACTTCCTACACTTACTGCCCCCAGAAAATGGAGAAGGAAGGAGGAACAGAATATTAGGAGGAAGGCTTGGGGTCTTTTTCATTCCCCTTTATTGCTTTATTTAATCAAGTCTTCCTGGGGGGTCAGGGTAGGAATTTTACAGAAAACAGGCTTACTGCCCCAAAACACTCGAGACATTTAGGTAGAGCCAAGTCTAAATCCATCTCCTGACCCATTGGACAGTGCTCAGTCTGTGAATAACCCACACTACCTATAATCTCTTTGAAAATCCCACCTCAGGGGGCTTTGCACTTGATGTTCTCTCTGTTGGAACGCTCTGCCCCAGATATTCCCATGGCTTCCTCTGCCTCATCTTTCAGGTCTCAGCTCAGAGAGGCCTTCCCTGACCACTCACTAACTAAAGTTGAGCCCCATCCCCCAGGTACGCTCTACATCAGCCTGCTTCATTGCCTTCATAGCACTTATTGTTCTTTGAGATTATTTTCTTTATCTGTTACATGTTTATAGTATGTCTCCTGATAGTAGAAAATAAGCTGCAGGACGGCATGGACTTTGTCTGTTTCATGTGCTGCAGTATTCTGGGTGTCTCGAACAATGCCTGACATTAACAGGTGCTCAAAAAAATATCTTCATGGGGGCACCTGGGTGGCTCAGTTGGTTAAGTGTCCAACTCTTGATTTCGGCTCAGGTCATGATCTCACGGTTTGTGAGTTCAAGCCCCACATCGGAGCCCACTGGGCTCTGTGCTGACAGTGCACAGAGCCTGCTTGGGATTCTCTACCCCCCCCCCCACCTGCCTCTCTGCCCCTCCCCCACTCATTCTCTCTCCCTATAAATAAACTAACTCTCTCAAAAAATAAACTAAATATATAGATATACAAATATAGACATATATATCTGTGTATCTGTATGAATGAAAGTCTTCATTTGCTACCCTCATCCACTCTACTCCTGTGCCCAATAGCCCAGAGAAAGGACCTCTACTCCTTTCCATCTAAAAGCTTTAGAGAGCCCCTGAAGGATTTAGTATTAGAAGTCCAGCCTCCAAACCCAGCCCTGCTCACCATACCTATCTAGCCCCTCTCAACTGGGCAGATACAGATGGGTTTTTTTCTAGCTGCATCTGGGTCTCTCCAGATGTGCCCCTTTGCACAGTTCAAGGAAGGCATTTGGGAGAAAGAGGAAGAAAGAGTGGGGAAAATGACTCTCCGCACACTGCAGAAAAGAATGAGACTCTGAGGAGGGAATCTCAGGGCTCAGGGTCCACCACCCACACCAAGTAGGTCTCTTTATTCAGACTCTCTGGGTTCCAGCTCCTCTCCCAGCTGGGGCCATATAGCCAAGAGACACCAGAGCAAAGTTCAGTTTTCCTCCTTCTCCAGGGCTGCCAAAGGCCCTGTGGGACACAATTCAGCCTGGTCTCCACCACCCCCTCCTCCTTCCTAATTGCAGCCATGGCCAACTGCTTTTGGCCTGCTCCTCCCTTCCTGCCAAGTGAACCAATTCTCAGTCTCTTCTGCCTTGTCATGTCCATGTTCCCCCTCCTGAAGATCTCCAGAAGCCTCCTTTGGGAGAAGTCATGCCTGCCCACTGCTGTAAGGCAGGACTCTTAGGACCAGACTCCTAGAGGACCCTGGTCAGAGGCAGCTAGTCAGAGAGACTGTGGGACTTGAGTTAAACTATTTGGGTTCATGTCCCAAGGTCCACCACTTACTAGACATGTGGGCTTAAGGAAGGCCCTTCATCTCTCTTGAGCTCTCTTCACCTCAACTTCCAAATGGGGGCAAAAATAGTTCCTTTCTCATTCCATTGTCACAAGGATTAAGATAATACAGGCAAACTGTCCATCAATCCTATTGATAATGAGGGAGAAACCACTAAAGTGTGTGAGGTCTGGAAGCAGGGTCTCTAAGACCATTCTCAAATGGCCTTGGGCAAAGGCTGTAGCCATACCTGACTCAGGTTTGGATCAGAAATGGGTGCTCTGGAAACTCATTTGTTTCATGTTTCACCCAGGACTTTCTGTTTGCCTGAGCTCCTTTGGAAGACTTCCTACACCTTGAGCATGCTGAAGATAGCAGAGCAGCCCCGGCGGCCAAAGATAGTGGCATTTGAGACTAGAGGCCCTTGATTTGCAGACCCACCAAACCCTGAAGCCAGGGCTGGTGATCTCTCTTCCAACGCCAGGGATCTGAAAGGGAAAGCCCAGTGACCTTGTTGCTGGGTATTGGAAAGACAAGCATCTGCCTCAAACCATTATATTGCAGCCTACCTGCATGATGCTGAAAAACTTGCTTATCTGTCTGAATCCCAATTTGCTCATCTGTAAAATAGGGATAATACCTACCTCCTAAGGTTGTGGCAATGAGTAAACAAGCTGATCTAACCAAGGCAGCTGACACTTATGTCTCCATATAGTGGCTTCTTTTGACTTTAGCACCCCAGCACCTTCTGCTATTTGCAGATGTTTGATAAAATTTGGGCTGCTGCTGCTCTGGCCTTCATGATGCTGCCAGACTTCACCCTGCCAGAGCCACTAGAGAACAACAGGTAGGATCCCAAGCCCATGGCAAGGGTCCACTGGGCAGCAGCTTCTCAGGCAGGCCAGCCCCATGGCCTTTCTTACCATCTGGCCCAGATGTCTGGTCTCTTCATGGAGTCCAGAATTTAGGTCTGCCTCCTGAGTTAGCACACTGTCCTGTAAGCTCTCTGTGTCAGCCTGGACGGGGGCTGCCTGCATCAAGACCTGTCTCCTCCTCTGGGTTTCTCCTACAGGGGAGTCACACACAGGGCCCCCATGAAGGCTGGTTGGTTGGCTGGCTGCCAGAGTTCACATGGTAACACCTCCCACCCCTTACCACTGCCTGATCCTGTCCCAGCCTCCAGTGTACCTTAGCCTCTGCTCTCCTCTCTGGATTTCTAGGCTTAGCAGGAGCCACAACCACAGTGGGAGACAGCATGGGAGAGGAGACAGTACAGACTGTGAGATCCCTCCGTATGGAAGGCCTGGCCTCCCAGCTCTGCCCTCTGAAGAACAGTATCCATTCTTCCAAGAAACCTTACTTACTTACGAGTGCCTTCCCCATCAATCCCAGGACACAGCAGTTGCTATCTCCTCTTAGGCCCCATACTTCAACCCAATAGGGTAAATATTTGTTTGTAGCCTGTGAGCTCCTTGAAAACCAGGATTCATCCGATCTGTTTCTGTATGGACAAGACCTGGCATATAATAGACGCTCAGTAAGTGACTGAGCCATCAAGAAGTAGTACCCCTCAGCTGGGGCACAGGGCATAGAGGAGAGACAGAAGGTGGCAGCAGGGAAATGACTGCCTGCAGCTGGATCAGAACTCCCCAGCAGGCAGAGCTGGACCAGGGTGATGTGGGTTTCCTGAAGAACGGGGCATGTTCCGTCTAGGGAAGCATGTTAGCAGAAGTTGGAGGGCCACTTTGGAGGGATGCTATAGAATGGATTCAAGCACTGAACACATTTCAGACAGACAACCTCTGCTGCCTTTCAACTCTGAAGTCCAAGGTGCAGCTCTGTGAATGCCTACAACGGAGCAGGCATTGTGTCAAGTGCTTTTGATGCATATCTTTATGCAATCCTCTCAAACTCTCCTTTGCAGTGACCATTTTTACTCCCATTTTACAGATGAGGGACTGAGGCTCATTGAAAAATATAAAGAAAATTGCCCAAGGTCACAGGGGTGGAGGAAGAGGAACTGAAATCTGGTCTGAGTCCAGGCCCAACATTCTCAACCATTGGGAGACCAAGCCCAAGCAGGTCAAAAGTAGCATGTCTCTCTGACCAAATGGATTTGATGAGGCCCCCAAGTGGACTCCCAGTGTGTCCTGACTCATCACTCAGCCTCAGAAAACCTCCATCCCTGCTATCCCTCCCTCGCACATGGGCACATGTTGCCAAGGCTGCTTATTCACAGTTTAACATATGTGCTCATCCAGAGTCAGATTACACAGCCATGCATATCATCCAACACAATTCACGTGGCATTTGTCATATATATAGGCATCATCTACATAATGTGCACAAATACACACAAACTTGTTCCCACAAGGGTTCACACATCTGCATTTTTATCCAATGGACATTGATGCTTCTACATAGAGAAGCTGCACAGATGCAAACCTCACATACATGTTCATTCACATGTTTATCCCCAAACAACAAATATACATGTTCATTCCACATCACTCAGGCACCCACATCTGCTCAATGTCGTACACCAAATCCTCCCCCAACAAGAACTTTATCCATTGTTCCCAGATCCAGTACTAGGCCCAGGTGAGCAATGATGCTCCCTCCCTCTGGGGTTGGCCAGGCAGTCCTGAAAGGGGGAGAAGGCTCAGCCTGCCTGTGATGGATGGAATTAATCTATTGAGCTGGAGAAACTAAATAATTAAATCCCTAATCACCCCCCCAAGCCAGCCCAGGCCAATATAGCTGAGGGAGGGAGGGGGCTCTGAGGCCCAGACCAATATCCTAGAGAGGGGGAGGGGCTTGGGAAGAAAGAGATGGACAGAACCCTCCGGGAGTGCTCTCGGGGAGGAGCTCTAGCAGGCCGGCAGACAGACAGACAGACAGACATGGTTCTCAAGGGCCACAGGCTCTCCCTTTCCATGCTTGAGAAGAAAGCCTACCACCATCCATTGATACAGAGTGAGAGGATTGTGCCCCCCCCCCGACCCCTCCCTTCCCCTCCACAGATGCATCCTGGGAGTGCATGTAGATAGCAGACAGACACTCAAACTGCCCAGGACTGTGGCTGCCAATGGGGTCCGCCCAAAGTGGGGCTGATCCTACCATCGGTAGGGGCCTAGCACACCCCTGCCTCATTCAGAGCAGGTCCCTCCACAGCCTGATGCAGATGGCAGGGAAGGACCCCTCCACACAGGTGCACCTGCTTCCCTCAGGAAGTGGGTCCAGCACGTGGCTAAGAGGCTGAGAATGGGGCAGAGGCCTGGGCAGGGGGGCTCACGGAATCAGCCTGGGAGCAGGCCCCAGTCCCATTGGCTGAAAAGTGGGTCATTTTCCTTTTGAAAAATAGTGAGAAAATGGAGAAGTAGGTCGGGCTCTTATCCCCTCAGCCCCAGGCACCATCCCCGACTTGTCGGGTGGGGTGAGGAGAGATCTGCACATGCCAGGGCCCGGCCCCATCTCCCCCAGGACGCTGCCAGGGAGACCCCCAGCACAGGAGGCCAAGGTCATCAGCATTACTCAGGACACCCAAGGGCACGGGCACTCAGAGGCCAGGACTGGAGCTCAAGCCCCACCCTGCCCTGGGGGCCCTGGGGTGAAAGCAGCTAGGGCCAAACCACGGGCAGGGTGGGGGCTCCAGCACATAGGACCCTGAGGAGCCTCCTCCCATCCTCACGTCTGTCGTGATACCTCCTCTCTTCTCCCTTTCCTCTTCGTCCACGTGGGCAGAGTCGTTGCCATGACACCGCGGGCAGGTGGGCGGCTCTGGCGGCAGCTTCGGCCCAACCCCCAAGCTCGGAGCCCAGGTGGGAGGGGAGCGGCGACAGCGCCCCCGCCCCTAGTCCAGATGGAGAGGAGATTGGCAGAAGGCCCCCAGACACCTAGAGCCTGCAGGGGGCTCTAGCCCTGGCCTGGGGGGGGGGGGGGGATGAGGCAACCCGAGCGCGAGCCTGGAGGTCTGGGGGAGCAGCTCAAAGAGGGCTGTAGGCCTTAACCGGCCCTACCCCAGTTCGGGGAGCGGCACGGGGCGGGGCTGGCCCACCACTCCCACTTCTCCCCTTTCTCGCCGGCCCTCCTCCAGGTTTGCCCCACGCCTCGAGTCTCAGTCCCTTCCCGCCGGCCGCCAACCAGCCCCGCCTGAGGTCTAACCTCAGTCCCGCACTCTGCTACACCGGCGCGATTCCCCGTGTCTCTTGGGAGAGAGGAAAACAGCCAAAGTTGAGACTCTCCGAGAGATTCCTCCCCTACCACCCCCACCAACCCCCCCCACCCCGTCCTCTGGAAAACGGGTCCCTTTTCCCTGGATGTCCCCACATACCTGAATTCACATCACAGCCTGGGGGAACCACTCACTCCTGAGCCCATACTCGGCCAAGGCACCCACCCCACCAGGAGAGAGGACCCAGAATGGAGCAGGGAGAGGAAGAGGGGAGGGAAAATGCTGAGGAGGCTGCCCTGCCTCCACCATATCTGACTTCAGGAAGGCTGGCCCAGAGCCCTGAGTCCTTTCCGGGTCTGGGTCCAGACCCGAGGGCCTCTGTCCTAAGTCTCTGTGGCTCTGACCTCCTAAGACCCTTCTCCCTGTCCAGAATGTTGTTCCCTACCCTGTTCCCTAAGGCAGGAGCCCTGTATCACTGACCAAATGGAACCAGAGGGACCCCTACACAGCAGCCCTCTGTAATCTGGCTGGCAGGGGTAGGCCTAGGTGGGGTGGTGGTGACAAGACCCAAAAGGAAGGGAGAATGTCAGCCAGGGTTATCTGGAAGGTGTCCGGCTTGCCATGGGGTGTTCATGACATGCAAACCGCATACACACATAAAGACATTTTTACTTTCTTCCTTAGCCGTCTCCAGCTGAGACAATAGATCTGACTGGCCAAAATACATACGTGTGCATGTGTGTGCACAGGAGTGCATGCGTGCATGTGTTTACACATTGCATCTCCTTTTATCCACCCCTACTTCCACTGTTCTACATCAAAGCGGCCCTCATCCTAAGTTCTCACCAAAGCTACTTCAGCAGGCTCCTAACTGGTCTCCCTACCTCACATCTTGGCCCAACCCCCATCTATTCTCCTCACTGGCTGCCAGTGTGATCTGTCTAAAATGTGTTTATTCAACAAATATGTATTGAATACCTACTCCGAGCCAGGCACTCCTCTGGACACAGTAAATACAGCAGTGAACAAAACAGACAAAGCTCCCATTCTGAAGAAGTTTATATTCTAGTACAGCATGTATTATAGCATGTATATTAGAATGTATAGGGTATATATCCCCTACATACACCTCTGAGCACCACAGCGTCTGATCAGCCCCGGGCTTGGCTCCCTGACTCCGAAAAAGATGATAAACAAAGATATTTAATAATGGAGTGGGGTGAGGAGACAGGAAGACAAGGGGATAGTCAAGATTGACTGTGGGGGAGGCCTCTCCAAAAATGTGACTTTTGAGCAAAGACTTGAATAAAGTAAGAGAGCAAATCACATGGATATCTGGGGGAAGAACGTTTCAAGCTGAGGGAAAAGTTAGTACAATGGCCTCAAGGTGGGACTGTGTTCACCATCTTTGGTTCTTGTGGAACCAAAAGGCAGCCCTTTTAGGGATGACACCTGAGATCAGGGAGGTCACTGGTGACTGGGAGGTCAGCATTTATGTCACTCAAGCCCCACTAAGCACTTTGGATTCCATTCTGAGATGAAAAGCCATTGGAAAGGCAGGACCTCATCTTACTCAGGCTGGTTTTCCAGGGGAGAATCTGTGGGGGAGAGGGCTGGCAACGGTGGAAATAGGGAGACCAGCTAGGACATTTCCTGTCACTGAAACACCTTTTCCTACAGTTGTCCACCTGGGGAATACCTGTTCTTTTTTTTTTTTTTTTTTTTTTTTTTTTTTTTTTTTTTTAAATTTTTTTTTTTTTTTCAACGTTTATTTATTTTTGGGACAGAGAGAGAGACAGAGCATGAACGGGGGAGGGCCAGAGAGAGAGGGAGACACAGAATGGGAAACAGGCTCCAGGCTCTGAGCCATCAGCCCAGAGCCCGACGCGGGGCTCGAACTCACGGACCGCGAGATCGTGACCTGGCTGAAGTCGGACGCTTAACCGACTGCGCCACCCAGGCGCCCCGGGAATACCTGTTCTAACTTCAGGCTGTGGCTCAAGGGCCTCCTCTCCTATGGATCCTTTGCCAAACCCTTCTCCTCCCCACCCCAGAACTGACCAACCTCTCTATAGGTCTCCACCACCTCCAACAAACACTTATGTTGCACCACCTTCCTTAATACTCTCCTTACTTGGTTCCAGGTCTTTTACCTTCCCTAGATTGTAAGTTACCTGAGGTCAAGGACCATCCCCAGTGTCCAGTACAGACTGTAGCAGATCGTAGGCATAAAATAAACATTGGCTGAATGAAGGGATGCATTGGATGAGGCACGTGTGGTGTAAAAGGGACGATCTGCAGGCTGTTGTTAACATGTGAGTGGGTGAGTGAGGTGCACATGTATGCACTCACCAGGTGCAATTAGGCCAGTGTTAGCATATGCCCACATATCTCTGCATACTCTGTTTATATGTATGTTTGTTAGCATGTAAGTACATGGTGACAAATACATTCCTGTAGATTTATTCATGTGTGTACATGTTAGAATGTGCATTTAGGTCAAGGTAGGCATACTGAAGCATAGACAAGTAATATACACAGACACACATACACACATATCGCCACATGCCCTGCACGTGTGAGGCTCATACACATACTCAGGCCTCTCTAATATCCCTGCCCCTTTCACCCACCAAGGCTACTTTGTTCTGCTTGATTCTTGAAATGTCTGTGATCATGTTAATGTTTAATCTCCCATATTCTTTCCCCACATACACTCCTAAGCGCCATAGCATCTGATCAGCTTGGGTTCGACTCCCTCACTTAGCTATCCTCAAGGCCTGTATAGGTTTCTCCTCTGAAAACCCACATCCTATGGATGGTAGTGAGGAACATGAAAATTTGAGACATCTCAAAGAGGCTGCTTTCTGGAGAAGAGCCACAGGCATCAGAATGGATCAAATTCAAGCCTGTGGGAAAACAACTTTTGGACAGCCCCAGTGTTCAGCCAGAGTCTCTCTCTCTCTTTCATTCTTTCTCTCGGTCACATTTATTCACATGACCCAAGTTAAGTGCATATATTCATACGCTATTAATTCATGTGTGCACATATGTCCCCACATCCATGCTCACATGCAAACTTAAACACATATGCACCGTTGAGCGAGCACCCCAATACACACACACACTCACACATAGGTTTAATTAATTGTCTTCAAAGTCACATATATACGTGGATGTGCACATAAAGTCATACATACATATACTTATGTATACATGTCTCAACACTTATACACAAGTCCGTTAATGTGTTTGAATACATTCATACACCATACTCATGCATATGTGTACATATCCACAGTCACATACCCACTCACAGGCAGAAAAACACATACATGTGCACTGGAAGAGCAGAGATATACAGTCCATCCCCTGACTTCTATCCTGTGAAGAAAGCCAGGAGTCCATATTCTCTCCAAAGGACATCACAGGTTTGCACTCCCTCTCTTTCTTGCCAGTCTCCCACTTCTCCATTTGGAAAGTTGTTCCTACTATCAATAGGATATGTCCCACTCCTGGACACACCCCATTCCCACCCACTCTCAGAAAAAAAATCATTCTAAAAATGGGCTCTGTTATCCCTTTGTCCGATGCCTGTAGTAACCAATATTTCCTCAGGCAACCTGGAGGATCAGTAACAATGAAGCAGGTGCACCTTGGAGTAGGTGTACTTTTACCCACCGAAGAGGCAGCTCCCACCCCCACCCCCATATACATATGTAACTCTTAAATTTAAAAAGAGAAAATAAAGAGAAAATACCAAGATCAGAGTTTTTCCTCCCAGTACCTCTGGATATGGTCCACTGCTCCCAGACTCCAAAACAGTTACTGGAGCAGAAGAAGGAGCAGTCAGATTATCTCTGGGCCCTAAAACCTCCTGAGATGCCTCTCCTTTCCTAGAGGGCAACTTCATGATGTTCAGTGGACCTCTTCCACCCCAGCCCAAGGACCCTGCCAAAGAGAGGATCTCAAGGCTCCAAAATGTAAAGATGATGACCTTGGCTCAAGATAACAAAAAAAGCAAGTATTTAAAAAACAGGAGCTGGGTAGGGAGCAGGGAGGGAAGCTGAAGACACCTCCCAGCAGGAAAGTGGCTGCCGGAACATTGGATCATGAATAGCAGGACTCTCCAAGGGGCCAGGGAGAGGGAGGTGGACATCCAGTATTCCGTGTGGGGGTGGAGGGGTGACTGCTTCAGGCAATAGCAGCAGATCCAAAGTAAAGTCTTATCAAAGCTGTTATGTAACCAAGGGAGCTGAGTGGAGCACAAACACCTCCCCTCCCCAAACAGGCACCCACACCCACACCCACCACCTCCCAGCACCCACAGCATAGGAAAACTCAGCTCCTCCCAAGCAGCTAGAGAAGAGCAGAATCATCTTGATGAGTTACATCAAAACCATGATGGGTGATGGGCTCCTTATTAACTAGAAGTCACATCTGGGAAAGGATGAACTGGCTCAGCTTGGGGTCCCTACATACTTCCCCCTTTTCTTGAACTCCCTGCCACACCCAGTTTTTGCCCAGCATCATCTGGAACCCTCTCTGCTCTCCCCTCAAGAAGGATCCCATTTGAATATTTGATTGTGCTCTTGGGGATGGGAAGTGAAGCTGCCATCAACCCCTCCTGCCTGTTGTTCCCCCACAGTCTCATCTGCATGTCCTGACATTTGGCTCTCATCCCCCTGGGATGACAAGGGAAAGGACCTGGAGAAATAAGGCCTTGCTCTATTCCCTTCTGAGTTACAAAGATGAAGTCCAAGAACCCAGAAAATTGAGATAACTCTAGGTTAGTGGGGAAAAGATTTCCAAGGAAGCTGAGGATTGAAACCCAGACCCTATCCCCTAATTTCAGGGGGAGGGGTTTCTCCCCCAGATCTTCCTCTTCTCATTGCCCTGTCTCCAGTGGCTTCCTCCTTCTCTGCTCTGTGGCTCTGAACAACCCCACCCACTCTTGAATCCTTTGCTTGGAAATCTTCCTCCCCAACAAAAGTCTCTCCCAAATGCTGCTCTGAGCTGTGTTTGGGGTAGGCAGAGCATGAGACAGGCTTGCAGAATATTTCACTGTCCCCTGCCTCAATTCCAAAGTATGCCGGGCAAAGGAGTACCACATAGTCAATCAAACTGTCCTGAACTCCTGAGCTCTATCTACCCCAGGCCTAACTAGTAAACCTAAGCTCTCCTAATCCAGAACTGTCTTGAGTCTGAACTTCTGGGACCCAGTAAGAGAAAAGCTGGTGCCCATACCCCTGAGCTTCTTGCACTAAAAACTATCCAGAAGAGAGCTCACAGCCACAATATCATCCTCCATTCCTACCTCCACACTAACAGAAAGGTGGTTTTGGAAAGGGGAGGGGGAACTGAAACAGGAAAAGAGGAATCCTTTTCTCAAATACCACTAATAATTGTGAGGCCAAAGACAGAGGGAGGACCCCAGAATCTATCTTTCCATCCAGGGACTCCTTCCTTGGAAAGTGGGTCATCTGGGAGAATTTTTCTAGTGAGCCCTCAGCACTGCCTAGTCACCATTCCATCATCGGGTCCCAACGCAGCCCCATTCAAGACCCAAGACAGTTCCGAAGAAGCAGATTCCCGCCGAGTCCCGTTCAGCACTCGGGACAGCTCCCAGCGACTCTGAGGGGCCAGTCCCCAGAAACCCAGGATGCTTCACCCCACCACACAAGGGTGCTCTTTAAAACAGAAGCCCCTCTCCCCTGCCCATCCCACACTCGCTCCCGTCCACCGGGAGCACCTGGTGCTTCCTCCCTTCCTTCTATGTCCAAAGAGAGAAAAGAAACCCAGACACGAGGCTTCCCTGAGGGAGCCTAGAGAGAGGACCCCACCCACCTCCTTTCAGCCCTGAGCCTCTCAACGCCACTCACAGCTGGTTCTAAAAACCACTTTTCCTTCTTAACCACCACCCCAAAGATAAGAGAAATACTCACGTGGGGGCTCCCAGCCCTGTAGGCAGATGTGGTGGGGGGAGGCAGAGAGAGGTAGCTCCCCACACCCTGATCTGAGCCCCCTTTCTGAAGGAGCCAGCTCCCATCTGGACTGGGGGGAGGAGAGACATGTGGAAGCACTGATTGAGGGGAGGGGAGAAGGGAAAGGGGAGGAGGCAGTAGCGGGGGACTGCGGGGTGGGGGTGTCGAGATGGGGGCAAGGGAATCCTTTTTAATTTCATTCTCTCCCCATGTCTACATCAGCCCTGCAGGCTCAGCTCTTTAATATTTACACATAGGAAGAGGAGAGGATGAGAAAGAACAGAGAGTGAGGGGAGCAGGAGATACCTGAGCTCAAAGGACACAGAGGCAGGGGCCTTCAGGAGCTGGGAGTTTGAGCCCCCCACATCATTCCCAGCCCACTCCCATTCTCAGCTCTTGACTGGAAGGAAGGAGGAACCCTGGTACCATTCTGTCCCTTTGTTAACAAGACACTTTGAAGCTGCATCAGAAAAAGATCAGATCCCCACCCACATACCTGGACACCCCCACAAACCCAGATTTTTTGGGTGACTTATGTGCAGATGGTAGAGGCAGTATTCATGTGCAAGCATGTTCTGATACTTGAAAGCATGTTTACATGTGGGTTGCTGTGTAGAAGCATATGAACATGTCAGCTAGCATGTACAGGTCTATACAAGAATGCTCTGAGTGTATTCACATGTAATAGCTCAGGCAATCATACACAAACTTATGTAATCAAACGTGTAAATCAGCCCCCCAGTGACCTACCCCCAGCTCTCTAGCTACAATCCAAGGACAAGGCCATCCACTTCTCTAGAAGCCCTTATTTACTGGCTCCCTCCCTCATAGCCTCACTTTTTCTTTCTGTGACATGGGAAGAAGAGCTGGTGGGAAGGCATGCTGCATTTGAGCCCAGGGACTCGACAAGTTATTAGCAACAATGAGCTGGCAGCTCGTTACCATAACGATGGTGCCACTGCCTCACCCCAGCTCAAACCCAGACTCCCCAGACAGCAGGAGGCCCGCTGAGCCAGCAGTCTTCAGACTGGGGGGCGGGTAAAGAAGGAATCAAGACATAATGCTTGTATAGTGGAGGGTACACAGCTGTTCTTCCAACTCCCACTGAGACAACACGTTGAATCCACCAAGTGGGAATAATATCAGACTCTGAAAAGGTTTCCTGACCATGGGGATGATAAGACACTAGAAGGGATCTGTAGAAGCCCCTCTAGACAAAAGGTTCTTTTGTCATTTGCTCCCTTCATCACCTCACTCCAAGAACCTCTTCCACTGATCTTAGTAGACTAAGAGAAAAAACAAAACAAACAAACAAACAAAAAACAGCCAAATAGAAGGCCCCTGTCTGAATTTCAGTCTTCCCATCTGTGAAATGGGGACAATTATCCTATCATTTCCCCTAGACTTCCAGAAAGTTTAATTAGAAAGGGTTTAAGGGTAACTATAGACCCTTCCCAAACCAGAAAAGCCCCAGAAGTTTCTCTACCCAACAGGAATCCATGAAATAAGGAATTGTCAGGCCAGCTAGAGGCAAAATGCATCAGAAATTGGGTGGGATGAAGGAAAATGGAGCTCAGCCAGCTCAAGCCCTAACATCAGCTGGAGAGAGATGATGTGAGGTGCCAGGCAGCAGCCGAGCTGCCACAGAAGAAAAGTCTGGGAGTCTGGCCTTCAGCAACTCCAGCCCCTCACCAGCAGGTATCAAGACAAACCCATGGCCTACTCAGTGGTGGGTATGGTTACAAATCCCCATCCCCAATAACATCTATCTCTCTTTTTGAAAAGGGCCCCAGGTTGAAAGATCTACAGCCTTAGGCTTAGTTAGTCTTTGATTCTTCTCCTCAAATCCCCTCTGCTGAGCTCTGATGGGCACGGATGGGGGTGGGAGGGGGAGAATTCCAGGAAGGGAAAGCAACAAGGGGGGTTGGAAAGTTCCTGGGCTAAGACTAGCCAGGAACACACAGGTTTGCTGTGTGACCTTGGGCAAGTCCCCTCCCTTCTCTGGGCTTCAGTGTCCTCACTTTATAATTAAGAGGTTAGACGAAGTTAATTCTAAGGTCCTTTCTCTGGCCATCATTCAATAGCTACATACAAATTCACTCCTTGGACATGAGCACCCTGGCATAAAATGCCAGTGGGCACTATCTGCTAGATCAGTGGGACAGTGGGAGTGAGGGATGCAGGGCTTGTATCTGAGGCTGTTCATCCTATGTTCATGTTCCTTTTAGAAACACCTGCCACCCTAGCCCTCCCGGCTCCCTTTTTAGACCCTGATTCACTGCCAACTCACGAAGCCTCTCCCTTCCCTCCCTCCTCTCCTTCTCCCCCTCTCTCCCTTTTAGGCCTTGGCAGCTGGGTGCAGAAGTAGCCCCAGCAGTCAGGGAATGCTGGGGTGAGGTGAAGATCAGTGCCCCCAGGGTCAGAGAGAACACACCAGGGAGTACTATTCTTTAACCTTGGCCCAGCCCAGCTCTTTGAAATCACCCAAAGACCTAGGTTGGAGTCTTTCTGTCCCACTGATTAGGAGGGTGAAATCATGAGAAATGCAATTTACCTCTCAAACCTCAACATCCTCATCTGTAAATTGGCATTGTATTTAGTTGGATTACATGAAGTTGCTGTTTTCGTAGGTAAAAAGCAAAAACAACTGAATACTGACAATTTCATATGGCTTAACCTGGCCTGCCTGCTTCCCAAGGCTGTTCGGGGATAAGAAGAAAGAGTTGAGAGGGGAGTATTTTTCAAAAGCCCTGGGCTGATAGAAGGGCATTGTTTTCCTACTATTATTACTTCAAAGAGCTTTAGCACAGACCCACCTGGAGCCAAGGAACTGAACAAATGACCCAGAACTTGGAAATTTAGGACTTGGAAGTCTGGGAGACAGCCACCTGCTCTGATGACTAACAACAGGACAGAAGCTTCCACCTGGCCTCCTCAGCTCCTGGCACTAAAGGGCCCTTGGTGAAACATTACTGGGCTGACACAAGTTCCCAGGCTCCAAGATGAAGCACACAGACACTCCAGCTCACCCCTGGTCATACTACCACCAGGGGCCCCAGCAGGCAGGAAGGACACAACCAGTAGCATCCTAGAGGATACCCCCTGAGGTAGGTGAAGGTGAGGATCAAGGTGGGGAGTACAATGCAGCTCTTGCCTGAGTCAGAGGTGAGGAGTCACAGGGGAGGAGGGATGATCTGACCTCAGAAAAGTCTGATCTCCCTGTCCCATGCCTCCACACCACCAGGAATCCCCTGAGGAGAGGAGGGACAAGGCCCAGGTGTCAGTGATTCAGAGTGAACCCTGCTCAGATACATTCTCACACAGCCAACACACACACACAGGCCACAGACACCTGGACCCACTCACAGAGACACAGTCACACTGGCACACACACATCCTATTCACATACACACGCACAGAGACATACACAGGCACACACAGTGACAGCACACACACTCATTCACACACATGTCTACAGATACATACACTGTAACACACTCCACACTCACTGCATACACCCACTGACACACACTCACCCACAATGACACACGCACACACTCACTGCATACACTCACTGCCATACAGAATCACCCACAGACCCACACGGTGACACACTCACACTCATCACAGACACAGTGACACGCACTCACACTCACACACCTGCAAAGGAAACTTCTCTCCGGATCTCCCCAACACCACCACTTCCCCCCACAACCCGGCTGGCTACTCCCTCCCCGGCCCGAGCCTCCAGCCCTGGCCAGCACTGGGCCGGGGCTGGCCGGCCCCCGAGGCTCAACCCCGGAGGGCCGGTCCTCGCTCCGCGTGGTCCCCCTGCCCGTGTCCGGGGTCAGGCCCGTGGCCGCCAGGCCGGGGCGGGGGCGGGGGCGGCGGAGGAGGCCCAGCCCTCCCCCCACCGCTCCCGGGGCCGGGAGCCGAGGCCGCGGGAGCCCGGGGCGTGGGCGGCGCCGGGGCCGCAGCCAGGCCGAGGCTGGGGGGCGCTGCAGAGGGCGCCGCGAGCGCGGCCCCGTCCCCACCCCTCCCCGCGGCTTACCTGGCCCGGCTCGGGCTCCGGCCGGGTTACATGGTGCCGGCGGCCCGGGCCGGGGGCGCTGCGGCGGCGGGCGGGCGGACGGGCGGGCAGGGACGGGGCCCGGCACTGCGGAGCCCCCAGCGGAGGGGCCGCGCCGGCTGCGGAGCCCCGAGCGAGCGCCGAGCGGCAGCGGGCGCGGGAGCGGGAGGCGGCCAAGCCACGGAGGCTGGATTTCCCGGGGACCAGGAAGGGGAGGCGGGGGGATCCCGCCCGCGCGCTCCGCCCCCGCCCCCGCCCCCACGCAGGGCTGCCGTGCCCGGGAGAGGGAGGGGGACCGAGCTCCCCGCCCCCGCACCGGACCCAGGAGGGCCGAGGTCGCAGCCGGCGGACGGCCGCCGGGGTCTCGGAGGAGCGCCCGCCGGGCGGAGCGACAGCCCTGGGGAGGCCCCCAGCTCGGGGGTGCGAACCAGCTCCCCTCCCCGGGGACCACCGGGTCCGTGTCCGCCCGACCCAGGAACAGGCACACGGTGTCACGACCAAGCACAGCCGACCTAGGCACAGGGACCCAAGCCCCGAGGCGGGCGGCCGGGGAGACAGTCGCACAGCCTCACAGGCACGGAATCGCGCCCACCGAGGCACAGTCACACCCTGAATGTCACACACAGCCCCCCATACACGTTGCCTCGGGAGACCCTTCGGGTTTTCCCAGTCAGCTACCCGACTTCGGCTCCTGGCCTGGGTTCGAGGAGCCCCCTTTCTCTGCCCCAGCCCCTGCCAGGGTGGGGCGCTGTGCCCGGCCTCCAAGCCACGGACCGGAGTCCCCCACCCACAGTCCGCACAGCCCCAGGCATTCCCAGTGTGGAGGGAGAACCCCGCTATACCTGGCGACTTTGCTGGGGCTCCCACCCTTGCCCACTGTGCCCGCCCACCTCTAGGCCCTGAGCCAGGGTTTGTGCCATGGCGGGGGCGGGGTGGGGAAGGGAAAGGGGACTGTCCGAAGCACAGCCAGAGGCTGCAGAGCCAGGACACAGGCTGCAGGAGCCAGGAGAGGCGGAGGAGAGCTGACTGCAGCAGTTCCTGGCTGGAATCCGTCTTGGCGCCCAAAGCGATGCTGTAATGGGGGGGGGGGGGGGGGGAGGGGCCGCTTGGGGGAAGCCGCAGGGGGAGGGGCTGGAAATGTGGGGGAGGGGCTGGTCCTGGATCCTGACTTCCCAGGGTGGGTGTGAGGGAACACTGCCTCAGGCGCTGAAAGTTGGGGTGGAGAGGAATCCTTAAAGCCCTCTTCCCATCTTCCTTCCTTCACCTTGTCTGGTCTTGAAAGCTTTGGGGTGGTGAAGTGAGGGCTTGCAGGCTTGGGAGACCAACTGTCCTCCTCTCCAGGAACGGATCTTGGAGTAGTTATGACTGAACATCCACTCAACAATTCCCTTTTCCCTGTACCCCTTTGGGGTTCCTGGCTCTTCCTTGTATAAAGGGGGAAACTGAAGCAGGGAAAGTAGAATTCAAAGCTCCAAAAGGGAGCTACGCCCTTTCCCCTTATGTCAAGATGCCACATGACATAAATGACAGAAAGGAGTTTGGAAAGCCCTTTCCCAAGGAAACTTAGAAGTCTGGGGACGGGGGTCTGGCAGAATGGTTACGTGCCCTGCTGCCCACAAGACCGGTTCCATCAAGAATTTTCAATCATGAGCTAAGGTTGCAGACCATTTCCAGGCCAGGGACCACTCACGAGCAGATATGACAGAAAATAAAGTAGAAACTTGTTCTCAGGAACCCACTTTAGAACCGAAAGAACCATTTTGCTTTCCATGAAGTATGAGAATAGTCATCATGTCAGACACCAAAAGGCACCACCATGGTTTCTCAGATACACATTTTGTTAACTATTCTGACATTGGAATGCATCTTATAATAGATAGGGACATTTAATGTGGTTTTCTACTTTTCTCTTAAAGCTGTCATCAAAGGGTTGATATGTTTGAGAACTGAGAATATAGGGCAGCTTTCATTTGTTAACTCAACAACGATTTACTGATTATGATTAATCAGACAGGCTTACCTTAGGCCGTGTTCTTTCATAGCCATCCAGTGACATATAAGGGAGATGGAAATGTAAGCCAATAATTAGGATCAGGGCCAGCTTCTTAGGAGTGTGAGCTGTGCAGTCACACAGAGTCCCGCACTTAAAAAGGTCCCACTCTTGGTTTAATGCTCTGCTGTCACTATCTTGGAATTCTTAATCTTTAACGAGGGACCCTGCACTTCACAAAGTATGATTGCCGTGTTAGGAATTCCATGCCTTAATAGAGATAAGCACAGAATACTTTGAGTCTAGAGGCAACAGCCAACTCTGCCTCAGTGAAGAGGAGTAGTCAGAAAAGCAAAGAAACATAAAGGAAGCATTTGAGTAGGCTCCAAGTTGGGAGAGAGAATTAGGGTAGAAAACCACACATGTGCAGAGACAAGAACTCATCAAACTGTCTGTCATTCAAGCAGTATGGCAGACTAGGTGCTTCGTTGATCCTCCCACTGAAAACGTGATAAGTGTTAAAAAGTGATAGCTAAAAAAAAATTTTTTTAATCTTCTTAAATGCATCAATGAGCTGGCAAGAAAATTAAAATCACCCCAGCCAAAATCTAACTGAAGGCAAAACCAGAGAAGTATGCAGAGCACTGAAGGCAACTTTAGTCTTGGCGGTTATGATACATTGGTTGCAAAAATGGCACCAATTTACCTCTCCCTGCATCCATGTCCTTTGCCATATGACTTTGAAACTCCCTGCATCAAGAGATGGACTCTATTTTCCCACACCATGAATCTGACTTGCCACTTGCTTTGGCCAATAGAATAGGGAAGAAGTCACGTGCCAGTTCTAAGCCTAAGCTTTAGAGCTTGCATACTCCTGCTCTTTCTCTTGAACTCCTGCCTCCACGGTGAGTGTAAGCCTGGGATAGCCTGCTGGAGACAAGAGACAGGTGCAAGAGAGCCAGGCTTTCCCAGCCAAGACCATCAGAGCCACCATCTCTTGGTCAGGTATAGCCAGCTGACCCCCAAACATGAGCAGCCAAGAGCAACAGAGGTATATTATACCTGACTGTCGCTGACTGCAGACACTTAAGTGAGGCCAGCTGAATGAGAAGAACCATCCCACAAAGTTGAGGACTCTTGAGCAATAATAAATGCTTATTAATTTAAGCCACTGAATTTTTGAACGGTATGTTATGCCATAACATTGTGGCGATAAATAACTGACATGGGGGTATTTGCTAACAGGTGAAATTGAGCTTCAGTTTTCATGATCTCTCAGGGCAATTTGGGAAAAAAGATAAAGCACAGGGTCTGCCCAAGTTGAGCAAACACTCCCCTGCATAAACTTAGAACCTCAAAGCATTCTCTCTACTCTAAGGTACAGGCGAACTAGAAAAAACTTGCCCCATCCCCACACCCAGGAAATTGCAAGAAAATAACTGGGTTTTTTTTTTAACGTTTATTTATTCATTTTTGAAAGAGAGAGAGAGAGAATGAGTGGAGGAGGGACAGAGTGAGAGAGAATTCCAAGCAGGCTCCATGCTGACAGCATCAGAACCTGATGTGAGGCTCAGTCTCACAAACTGTGAGATCATGACCTGAGCTGAAATCAAGAGTCAGACGCTTAACTGACTGGGCCACCCAGGTGCCTCAAGAAAATTACGTTTTAAACCTTGGCAATAGCAATGAATGTAGGAAAAAAGAATCATCTCCTGAGATTCCACAACTACAACTTAGACCTCACACAATATGCAACTATCTGGGACATCTGAAAAACCTCAAACCAAGAATTTAGCATTAAATGATTCCAAACTGGTAGTGCCCCAGGTGCCAGGCAGAAGCCAATATAAAGTTCAGGCCTCGAATGATTTCCACAGATAAGGTTCCAAAGAAAATGAATGAACACAATCAAATATCACCAAACACACATGGAAATATGACATCAAGGACAAGAACCAGCAGGGCGCCTAGGTAGCTCAGTCAGTTGAGCAGCCAACTTGGGCTCAGGTCATGATCTTGCGGTTCATGAGTTTGAACCCCACATCAGGCTCTCTGCTGTCAGCATGGAGCCCACTTCAGATCCTCTGTCCCCCCCCCACCATCTCTCTGCCACCCTCTCTCAAAAATAAATAAACTTAAAAAAAGAAACAAGAAAAAAGAACAAGAACCAGCTAAAACAACAAATAGCAGAAACATCTGCAAATAACTCAACTTAGAGTTGTGAAACACAGAATATAAAATAACTGTTTAATATATTTAGAGATAAAATAATCCTGTTGCCTTTCACTTATTTTCCTTTTTTTATTGTGCTGGCCAGGTCCTAAAGTACAATGTTAGAAGTGATGATGGCAGGTAAGTTTGTCTTATGTATGAATTTAACGCTCTGGCATTTCTTCTTTATGATGATATTTATTGCAGAGTTTTTGGAGACCTCTCTTGATCAAGTAAAGGAAGTTCAAATTTAGTTCTAATTTACTAAAAGTTTTAATTAAATCCACATTGAATTTTATCAAGGGCTTTTTCTGCATCTTTTGACATGATCATATGGTTTTTCTCCTATAATCTGTTGTGGTCAATTATATTTAGAGATTTTCCTGATATTTGATTTTATTTTCCTGAAATAAACCCAACTTACTCAAAGACTTTATGATTTATTGTACATATATCATTGGATTTGATCTGCTAATATTTGTTTTGGATTTTTTCATCTATATTAATAAATAAAATAAGCCTGATATTTTCATTTTTTTGTTATCTAGGATTTGGTATCTAAGCTATTCTAGCTTTATAGAATGAGTTGGACAAGTATTATCTTTTTTCTTTTCTCTAAAAAGTTTATATAAAGTTGGAATGATCTGATATTTTTAAATTTGGTGAAACACATCTGTAAAACTATCTGGAACTGGTGTTTTCTTTATGGGAAGTGTTTTGTTTTGTTTTACTATTTCTTCTGTTTCTTTAACAGTAATATTTAAAGCACTATTTCAGGTTTTCTATTTCTTTTTGAGTCAGTTCTAATAAGTTATATTTTTCTAATACTATGTCTGTTTTGTCTAAGTTTTCAAATGTATTGCTGTAAAGTTGTTGACAAAATTCTCTTATTATCATCTGAATCTCTGCTTCCTCTGTGATTGTGTCTGCTCTATTTTTTTGGTTAACATTTATTTGTGTCTGCTCTATTTTTTTGGTTAACATTTATTTTTGTCTGCTCTATTTTTTTGGTTCTCATTGGCAGAGACTTTTTGTCCATGTTTTAATCATTATAAAGAATCAATTTGTTAACTTTGCTGATCTTTTCTATTGTATCTTTTCTAATTTCTTGATATCTACTGTTATTTTTATTATCTACTCTATTCTACTTTCCTTGGGTTTACTTATTCTTTAACTTACCACTTAAGTTGGAAACTTAGTTCCCTAATTTTCAGCTGTTCTTCTTTTTTCATATAAGTATGTAAGGCTAAAAATTATCCTTGAAGAACTATTTTCGCTGTATCTCACATGTTTTATTATCACTCAGTTCTGAGTATTTTTAAATTTCCATTATGATCTCTTCTTTGACACATGAGTTATTTGAAAGCATGTTTTTCATTTCTAAATAGCAGTATTTAGGGTATATTTGTGATCAAAGAACCTTGCCCGTATGATACTTTTTCTTTAAAATTTGTTGAAACTTGCTCTGTGACTAGTATATAATCGGTGTTTGTAAATGTAACACATGTGCTTATCAGTCTTCAAGGTGGCCCTCAATTATTCTCATCTCAAGGCATTAATAATCTTGGGTAGTCACCTCCCACACTGAATAATAAGCCTGCTATGTACAAGCAATAGATGTTGCAAAAATGATAGCATGTGACTTCTGGGACTAAGTCATAAAACACCTTGCAGTTTCCACCTTGCTATCTGAGGTTGCTCACCCTAAGGGAAACCAGCTGCCATGTCATGAAGATATTCCAGTAGCCCTGTGACAAGACCTACAATGAGGAGGAACTGAGGCTTCTTTCCAACCACTAGCACCAACTTACTAGTTATGTGGGTAAATCAGTCTGAAAGTAGATACTTCTGCTTCAATCAAGCCATCAGATAACTGCAGTCACTAAAATCATCTCCGTGAATCTCATGAGAAAATTGAGCCAATTCTGCTGTCAGCACAGAGACCACTTTGGACCCTCTGTCCCCTTATCTCTCTGCCTCTCTCCCCCTAAAATAAATAAAAAATTTTTAAAAAGATGTATTGAATCAAAACCACCCAGACAAGCTCCTCCTGAATTCCTGACCCATAGACATTGAGGTATTTTTTAAATGCTTATTTTTGTTTTACACTACTGAGTTTTCTCAGTAGTGTAAGATAGATACTAAGATAGTTCTGGAGAAGATTTTGTACTCTTTAATTGTACTAGGATAGTACAATTAAGATAACTAAGATAGATAACTAAGATAGTTCTGGAGAAGATTTTGTACTCTTTAATTGTACTAATTGTCAAGTCTCTGTTGTACAATTTTATTGTTCATGTCTTCCACATATTTAGTGTATTTTTATCTGTTTGTGTTATCACCAATTTAAGGAAATGTATTGAAATCTCCCACTATGATGGTGGATTTGTTTATTTCCTATCTATTGTAGCCCTATCAAATTTTCTTTTAAGGTACTTTTTTAGGCACATGCATGTTACGATTAAAGAGGGAAAATAAAACTAACATTATTTTCAGATGACATAACTCTTTACCTAGAAAATACAAAAGAAAGACAAATTGTTAGATGCAACTGTATTTAGCAAGGTGCCTGGATAGAATATCAATATACAAAAGTCACTTGCATGTTTTTACATTAGCACAATACTAAAACATGTAATCTGCAAAAGTACATCATTTACTGTATTACAATGAGGGGTTAGATATTTAATAACCTAATAAAGATGCAGAAAAGTATAAACATTTCTTGAAATTTTATTTATTTTTTTTTAAATTTTTTTTTTCAACGTTTATTTATTTTTGGGACAGAGAGAGACAGAGCATGAACGGGGGAGGGGCAGAGAGAGAGGGAGACACAGAATCGGAAACAGGCTCCAGGCTCTGAGCCATGAGCCGAGAGCCTGACGCGGGGCTCGAACTCACGGACCGCGAGATCGTGACCTGGCTGAAGTCGGACGCTTAACCGACTGCGCCACCCAGGCGCCCCTCTTGAAATTTTAAAAAAGCTAATCAATGGAAAGATAATTCACATCCATGAATTTAAAAAGTATAACTTTATAATGAAGTCAGTTCTTTCCATATTGATCCTAGATTCAGTGCAGTTTCAATAAAAAACCATGTAATTTGATAAGCTGGTTCTAAAATCAATATGGAAAAGTAAACAACAAGGGGACAGTTTTTAAACTTCTTATCATGAAAAATTTCAAACACACACACACACACAACAAAAATGTAGAAGAAAGAATAATATAATACTCCTCCCCCTGTATCTATTCAATTATCCAATTCAATTATTATAAACTCCTGGCCAATCTCATTTAATTTATATCTTCCACTTCCTCCTCTCTTTGTATTATTTTGAAGCAAGTCCTAGATATAATATCTTACTAATAAACATTTTAGTATGTATCTCTAAAATACAGGCACCTTTTTGTTAAATATAATTATAATAATCACATCTAAAAGTTTAACAATAATCCCTTAATATCATTAAATACATAGTAAAATATACAAATTTCCCTGACTCTTCTCATACATTATAATTGATTAATGTCACTGAAGTCTTTTTTAATCTATAGATTCCCTCTCCATTTTTTTTTTCAGCAAATTCATTTGTTGCAGAAAGAAGATTGTTTATCTTGAGATTTTCCTATAGTTTGAGGGTTTGCTTGCAAAGTTGTTTATCATATTTCTCTATCCCCCCATATTTTTTTGTAAAATTTTATAAAATTCTTAAGTAGACCTAGAGATTTGATCAGACACAAGTTCAATTTGAGGGCAATAATTTTTTATAGCTAGTATTGTATATTTCCATCAGTGGATGATTGTATCTGGTAATATCTCTTTATACGATGCCTCTTTTTTATGCATTAGAGGTTGCAAAATGGTGATATACCAATTATTTAATTCCCTCCTCAGTTATTAGCTGGATCATTTCTATGAAGAGAAACATCACTCCTCAATTATCTCTTCTATGAAGAGAAATATTCTCTCCTCAATGCATAGTTCATACAGGAAAAGCAAAAAAACATTTGATTTGTTCCCTTTAAGTTTGAGAAACCATGAGTTGGTTAAAAATGAACCTTGACTTGGAGTGCCTGGGTGGCTCAGTCAGTTAAGTGACCAACTCTTGATCTTGGCTCAGGTTATGATCTCATGGTTCATGAAATTGAGTCCTGAGCCTGCTTGGGATTCTCTCTCTCCCTCTCTCTCTCTCTCTCTCTGCCCCTCCCCTGCTGTCTGTCTGTCTCTCTCTCTTTCTCTGTCTCAAAATAAGTAAAAAACTTAAAAAAATGAACCTTGACATCAAAAAATATTTTTAAAAAATCTTGACTACAAAAAAGCAACTCTTTTTTTTTCTGTTTTTCTTTTGTTTTTTGTTTGTTTATTTTCAAGTTAAATAACATACAGTGTGGTCTTGGCTTCACAAGTAGAATCCAGTGCTTCATCACTTACATATAACACCCAGTGCTCATCCCAAGCGCCCTCCTTAATGAAAAAAAGCAATTCAAAATGGATTGCAGACCTAAAGATGAATGGTAAAGTATTAAATCTTCTGGACGGAAATATAGGAGAATATCTTTATGATTTTGGAGTGGGAAAATCTTAAGCAGGATGCAAAAAGTGATAACCATATAATAAAATATCGTAGAAGGATTCTAGGAAGATGATGGAGTAGGAAGCACCAACAACCTGTCTCCTCACCTAGGCAACAATTGCACTGGAGAATCTATTTTTGGAGCTCTGGAGTCTTTGGAAAGGCTTGCAACTTCCAGGAAAAACTTGGACAATAAATTC
Organism: Lynx rufus; assembly: GCF_022079265.1. Lineage (NCBI taxonomy): Eukaryota > Metazoa > Chordata > Mammalia > Carnivora > Felidae > Lynx > Lynx rufus. Next base: position 195,809,683 of record NW_025814834.1, on the reverse strand, counting down.
CTATTAATTTTGGTCAATTTCAGGTTTAGCACAGTAACATCTGCTTATCCCCCACCTCCAGCTACCTGACAGGTGGCTGTGCATGTTTTCTTGGAGCAACTTGCAGAAGCCAGGGTGCCAAAAGTAGCCTTTTCTCCAAATATCAGGGATCTGTGCTCTGACCCTTGAAAGTTATTTCAAATAACAGGATGTAGACAAAGAGGAGGTGGCCATTGTATTTGGACCTCCTCTCATTGTTGCAAGACACCCACACACACACCCTGGCTAAAGTGACTTCCAGGGGATTTAAGAAGCTAGATCCTGCTTTCCCTTCATTTTTCTTTCTCTTTTTGGTAACCAGACATTAAAGACTAAGATATTTAAAAGCAACTACATATATAGGAGAAATTAGAGTGTCACTGGGCATATGCAGGAAAAGACGTGGTCTCAGAAAACAGTGGAGAAGACCTTAAGTTTACACCTCAGGTTGATCCTAGGCATAGAAACAGTTTACAAAAATTTATTTAAAGGAAGAAAGGAAGAAAGAAAGATGAAAGAAAGAAAGAAAGAAAGAAAGAAAGAAAGAAAGAGGAAGAAAGAAAGAAAGAAAGAAAGAAAGAAAGAAAGAAAGAAGAAAGGGAGAGACAGAGAAGGCAACCCTGGGGATAGGAGGAAACTCTGATTTCCAGAGTTACCACATTATTAGGTACAAATCTCAAGTTTTCAACAATATATCACAAAGTATACCAAGAAACAGAAAAGTATGACCTATGCAAAGAGAAATAATAAACAAACAGAAACAGTCCCTTAAAAAGACCTAATGCTAGATTTACTAGACAAAGACTTTAAAGCAACTGTTTTAACAATGTTCAAAAACTAAAGAAAGCTATGGAGAAAGTCAAGAAAATAATGTATGAACAAAATGTCTATCAATAAAGAGATAGAAAACCTAAAAAGAAGGGCACATGGGTGGCTCAGTCGGTTGGGCATTCAACTTTGGCTCAGGTCATGATCTCGCGGTCCACATCAGGCTGACAGCTCAGAGCCTGGAGCCTGCTTCCGATTCTGTGTCTCCCTCTCTCTCTCTCTCTCTCTCTGTCCCTCCCCCACTCACGCTCTGTCTCTCAAAAATGAATAAATGTTTAAAAAAATCTAAAAAGATATTCTAGGGATGAAAAATACACTAACTGAAATGAAAAATTCACTAGAGGCATTCAAACACAAATGTGAACAGGCAGAAGAAAATATCCATGAACTTGAAAGTAAGACAATGGAAATTATTGAGGCTGAGGAACAGAAAGGAAAGAGATTGAAGAAAAATGAACAGAGCCTAAGGTACCTATGGGATACCATCAAAGGACCAGCAAATATAGTGTGGGAGTCCTAGAAGGAGATTAAAAGAGAGAACGGAACAGAGAGAATGTTTGAAAAAATATTGGCTGAAACTTCCCAAATTTGGTGGAAGACATGAATATAAACATCTAAGAGGCTCAAAGAATCAAAGATGAACTCAAAGAGACCTACACTGAGACACATTATATTCACACTGCCAAAAGACAAAGACAAAGAATTTTGAAAGCACAAGAGAGAAGTGACCTGTCGCATTACAAGGTGTCCTCAATAAGATCATAAGCAGATTTCTCATCAGAAACTCTGAAGGCCAGACTAGAGTCATCAATATATCAAAATTGTTAAGAGAAAAAAAAACTGTCAATCAAAAATCTTGTATTTGGCAAAACTGTTTTGTAAAACTAAGAAGGATATTAAAACAATCCCAGAAAACAAAAGCTGAGGGAGTTTGTTACCATTAGACCTTCCCTGCAAAAAAGTGCTCAAGGTAGTCCTGCAGGGTGAAATGAAAGGACACTAGACAGTAATTCAAAGCTGTATGGAGAAATAGAGATCCTAATAAAGGCTGAGGAACCTGGCTGACTCAGTCTGTACAGCATGTGACTCTGGATCTCAGGGTCATGAAGTTCGAGCCCCACATTGGGTGTAGAGATTACTTAAAAGTAAAATCTTTTTAAAAACATTTTAAAAAGATCTCAGTAAAGGTAAAAACATGGGCAATCATAAAACCTCATATTATTGTAAGAATGGTTTGTAACTGCATTTTTTGTTTGTTTTCTACATGATTTCAGAGACTAATACATTTAAAGAAAAAAAGTGTTAGTGTAAAAGCTAGTATTACTGCACCTTTAGTTTGTAACTTCACATCTTGTTTTCTACCTAATTTAGGAGACTAATGCACTTATAATAATTATTAGTTTATGTTTGAGAACACACCATATATAAAGATATAATTTTGTGATATCAACAACCAAAAGCAGTGGGGACAGAGCTTTTTGTATGTTATTAAAGTTAAGCTGGTATAAATTCAAAGTAGTTTTAACTTAAAAATTTTCAATGAAATCCTCATAGTAACCACAAAGAAAAGAGCTCTAAAATATACACAATGGGGCAACTGGCGGCTCAGTTGGTTAAGCATAGGACTCTTGATATTGGCTCAAGTCATGATCTCATGGTTTGTAAGATCAACCCTGGCGTCAGGCTCTCTGCTGACAATGGGGAACCTGCTTCGGATTCTGTCTCTCCCTCTCAGTATGCTCCTCCCCAGCTCATGCTCGCTCTCTTTCTCTCTCTCTCTCTCAAAATAACTAAATAAACTTAAAAAAAAAAAAAGAAATAGGGGCCCCTGGCTGGCTCAGTCGGTTAGGCGTCCGACTTCAGCTCAGGTCATGATCTCGCGGTCCATGAGTTCAAGCCCGGCGTCGGGCTCTGTGCTGACAGCTCAGAGCCTGGAGCCTGCTTCGGATTCTGTGTCTCCCTCTCTCTCTGACCCTCCCCTATTCGTGCTCTATCTCCCTCTGTCTCAAAAATAAATAAACTTAAAAAAAAAAAGAAATAAAATATACACAAAAGGAAATGAGAAAGGAATATAAGCATTTCACTACAAAAAATAAGCACAAGAGAGGACAGTAATGTAAGAGCAGGAGTGGCTATGCTAGTATCAGACAAAATAAATTTTAAATCAAAAAACATTGCAAGAGACAAAGAAATAAGTGAAATAAGCCAGTCACAGAAAGACAAATACTGTATTATTCCATAAGTGTAAGTGTATGATTCCACCTACACAAGGTACTAACAGTAGTCAAAATCCTAGGGACAGAAGGTAGAATGATGATTACCAGCAACTGAGGGGAAACGGGAATGGGGAATGGTTATTTAATGGGTACGGAGTTTCAGTTTCGCAAGGGAAAAAGTCCAGGAAATGGATGGTGGTGATGGTTGCACAACAGTATGAATGTACTTAATGCCACTGATTGTACACTTAAAAATGGTAAGGATGGTAAATTTTATGTTATGTGTATTTTACCACAACTTTCAAAAATTGAAGAAAAAAATACTGACAAATTGGATTTTGTTAAAATTAAACTTATGTTCATTAAAGACATCATTAAAGAGAGTGAAGAAACAAACCACAGACTGGGAAAAGGTATTTGCAGTATATCGATCAAATGAAGAACTCACATCCAGAATCTGTGAAGAATCCCTACAAGCCAATATGAAACAAAAAAACAAGCCACAAATTTTAGTAGGAAAAAAAAATCACTTGAGGAGGAACTTCTCAAAAGAGGGTCTCCCACTGGCCAGAAAACCTGCATTGGATACCACCACACACTCAACAGGATAACTGTATTTTAACAAGAACAGTACAAGTGTTGGTGAAATATGGACCAACCAAGACTCTGATACCTTGCTGGTAAGAGCGAAACGGTACAGCCATTTTGGAAAACTGTTTGACAGTATCTGCTAAAGTTATACAGAGACCCTATGACCCAACAATTCTATTCCTAGGTATATACTCCCTACCAAGTAAGTGCATATGTCCACCCAAAGACATGTACAAGAATTTTCACAGCAATTTAATTCATAATGGCCTAAAATTGGAAACAAAAATGTCCATTAATGGTAAAATAAGTAATAAATGTAGGAATAGTAATTCTATTAACAAATGAAAATCATTCAGCAACTAAAAAAAAAAGCTACTATTACTACTACACGCTACAACATAGAAGAATTTATATTCTTGCTTCTCAAGTGTGGGCCACAAATCATCAGTATCAGCATCACCTGGGAGCTTATTAAATGCATAGGATCCAAGGTCTCACAATAGACCTACTGAATCAGAACTTGAAAGTCACCAGCTGATACATATACACGTTAAGAGTTGAGAAGAATTATTCTATACCTTATGTTGAGTGATAGTTACATAGATGTATATAAATGTAAATTTTCATCAATTTATACATTTAAGATTATACATTTAATTTGCACATATTAAGGCCTATACATTTAAATGCATTTTGCTGTGTCTTTTTTAACCCAATACAAAGTAAGATAATCAAACAAAAGTAATGGTTCACTAGCATATTCCAAAGGTCACCAGTGAGGGATTTTTAGTATCATTACAAATGTATTAAAATATATTTGAAGTATTTTAATCCGTCAAAGTTATTGTTGTACTTATACTCTATTTTTCCATCTTTGGCCAGGGTTCAAGTTGGCCATCGGGTCATTTGCAGTCCCAGAAATATTTATAATTTCCTCATTTTGTAATATTAGAAAATGTTTCGACTCATTTTGTGCATTTTCTATCCAGATGTGAAAAATAGCCATTTTTCCAAGAATCCAGGATTCTTTTAATTGGAAATCATATTAAAGGCTCCAAAATGGGTACTAAGAGATCTAATTAATTACCTTAAACATTTCTGAAGAAAAGAATAAAGTGGTGTGATTTGCCTTATCAGATACCAGGGATTATTAAGAAGGTATAGCATCAGGACCATTTGATGCTGGCTCAGAGATACAAAATGATCAGTACAATAGACTAGATTGTTCAAAACAGATTTACATATGGAACTTAGATGTACAACAGAGGTGGCATAGCAGATATATGGGAAAAGGAGGGGAACTGATGATCTATTTAGAAAAATAATTAATTGGATCCCTACTTTACATAATGCACAAAATTCAGTTCCACATGGGTTAAAGACTGAAATATCAAATAAATTTAAATGTCTTATAGAAATTGTATTAGTCAGGGTTCTCCAAAGAGACAGAGCCAATAGGAGATGGTAGATAGATAGACAGATAGATAGATTTATATTTATTTTAAGGTACATTTATGTACATTATGTACATTAAGTATATGGGGTGCCTGGCTGATTCAGTCAGTAGACCATGCAACTTTTGATCTTGGGTTTGTACGTTTGAGCCCCACATTGGGTGTAAAGATTGCTTAAAATTTTAAAATCCTAAAAAAAATCTTAAAAATATATATATAAATATATATTTAATATAAAATACATGTCAATATATTTTGCACATATAAATATATATTTGCTTATGAGTTACATAAATAAGGATATAAATATATATAAAAATATATAATTTATATATGTGTTAAATATATACATATATATATAAAGATTTATTATAAGGAATTGGCTCATGCAATTATAGAGGTTGAGAAGTCCCAAGATCTACTGTAGGCAAATTAGAGACCCAAGAAAACTAATGGTATAGTTCTAGTCCAAGTCCAAAGGTCTGAAAACCAGGAGAACAGATGGCATAAGTTCCAGTTGGAGTCCAAGTTCGAAAGCAGAAGACTGATGTCTTAGCTTGAAGACAGGCAGACACAGAGAATTTTTTCTTACTCAGCCTTTTTATTCTGTTCAGACTTCAGTGTATTGGATGAGGCCCATTCACATTGGGGAAGGCAATCTGCTTTACTGAAATGTTAATCTAATCCAGAAACACCTTCACAGACATACCCAGAAGTAATATTTAACCAAATATCTGTGTACCACATGACCCAGTCATGTTGACACATGAAACTAGTGTGACACATCACAGAAGTATAGGTAAATATCTTTCTGAACCTGGATTAAGAAGGTTTTCTTAAACAAGGCATACAAAAAGCACTATCTTGGAAAGAAAATATCGACCCATTTGACTATATGAAAGTGAAGAACTTCTATTCACAAATCATCTTTTTTCATTTTTGATTATTTTTTATTTTATAAATCATCTTAAAGAAAGTGAAAAGCTACAAATGTTGAGGACATATTCATTATATACATAAATGACCAAGAATTGGCATAAGGGATTTTAAGTTTTCTTTATATAAACTCTTTCAAATCGATAAGAACAAGACAGGGATGCCTGGGTGGCTCAGTTGGTGAAGCATCCAACTCGGTTACAGCTCAGATTATGATTTTGCAGTTTTGTAAGTTCAAGTCCTGCATCAGGCTCTGCACTGGCAGTGCTGAGCCCGTTTGGGATTCTCTCTCTCTCCCTCTTTCTGCCCCTCCACCTCTCATGCTGTCTGTCTCTCTCAAAATACATAAATAAACTTAAAAAAAAAAAGACAATCAAATAGAAAAGTACATGAATGATACATGAGTAAGATACATGAGCAAGATATATGAGCAGGAAATTCTCAGAGGAAATGCATATGGCCATATATGCTTGAAGAGATGCTTGAATTTATTAATAAACAGGAAATGCAAGTCAAGACAGAATGAGATACCAATTCATACCCATCTGATTGGCAAAAATTAAGATATCTGTCAATTCCAAATGTTGGAGATAATGTGGATCAACGCAATCTCATATTATTTCTGGTGGAAGTATAAATTAGGACAACAATTTAAAATAATTTGACATTAGCTTACAAAGTTTGCCATTCATAAATCCTCAAGGATAATATTCAAAGTATTAACAACCAATGTCACATGGATATTGACCAATCAGAATGGAGTGCCTGACCAACCAGACTAGATGTTAGCCTGTAGCTATACTGATGTGCACTATCTTATGTACACTACAACCCAGCATTCCACCCATAGCTATGTGCCCAGTGGAAATTTCTGCTCATGTTTATCAAAAAATAGATAAAGGAATATTCATAGCAAGACTGTTGATAGTAGAAAAAAATAGAAACAACCAAAATGCTCATTAGGAGAAGAATGAATAAAATAGTCATGGAATAGTCTCACAATGGAAATTATAGAGTGTGCAAAAATATAGGAAAGTCTTAGTTAATATAATGCAGATATTTTTTAAAATCCCAGAATATTATATATGCCATAATACTCTTCATAAAGTTCAGAAACTATTAAAACTGAACAATATATTTAGGTCACATATATATTTATTAGAACTATAAGAACAAAAAAAATGAATGATAATCACAGATCTCAAAAAAAAATTTTTTTTAACATTTATTCATTTTTGAGAGACAGAGAGAGACAGAGTGCGAGTTGGGGAGGAGCAGAAAGAGAGGGAGACACAGAATCCAAAGCAGGCTCCAGGCTCTGAGCTGTCAGCAGAGAGCCCCATGCGGGGCTCAAACTTACTGACTGAGAGATCATGACCTGAGCTGGAGTCTATCGCCCAACTGACTGAACCACCCAGGCGCCCCAATAATCACAGATTTCAGAAGGGGGAAAGCAGAATTATAGGATGGGAATAAGCAGATAGCTAGCTCTTCTAGCTCTTGAGTTGGATGGTGGGATTAGGTAATTCATTACATTCTTTTAGAAATACACGCAGGGGTGCGTGGGTGGCTCAGTCAAACCTCTGACTCTTGATTTCACCTCAGGTCATGATCTCAATGTTCCTGAGATCAATCCCTGCGACGGGCTTGCGCTAACACTCTGGAGCCTGCTTGGAATCCTCCCCCTCTCTCTGCACCACCCCTCTCTCTCAAAATAAATAAATTAATAAGCATTTTTTTAAAAAAAATACATACATACATACATACATACATTCATACACAAAATAGAGGTCTGTGTCCAATGATGACAGTGAGTGACCATGAATCAAGGATTAAGATTTATCTAATTCTGTGTGTCTCAGATTCATTAAAAAATAAAAGGCAATTTTGAAATATGAGCAAAGAACAGGAATTTTAAAGAATGATCAAGTAGATAAGAAAAGGAACTAAATATAACTTCTAGAAATGAAAAATATAATAACTATAATTAGAAACTCAATAAATGGGTTTAACAGCCAACTGGATGCAGGTGCTAATAGAATCAGTGAACAGAAAGAGCTGAAAAATATATGAGGAAGACATCCTGGAGAGAGAAAGCTCTGAGAGAGAGGTTACAAAACGTGAAGGGTAATGTGAGTTGGCCAAACATACATCTAATCAGAAGCCCCCCCAAAAGAGGGAGACCATGGGGTAGAGGCAATATGTGGAGAGATAATGGCTGATGCTTTTCCAGAATTGATAAAGTTGCCCAATGAATTTCAAATAGAATAAATAGAAATAAGTCCACACCTATTACATCATGTTAAAACTGCAAAATCAAGAATAAAAAAAATTTTAAAGCAGCCAGAGAAAAGAAAGGTTGCCTTCAAACAAACAATAGATAAGCTGACAACTGACTTCACAAAGCAACAACAGACACCCAGAGAACAGTGGAATGGTATGTCCAATGTGCTGAGGGAACAGTCAACCTAGAAATCTATGCACAGTTAAAAAGATTTTTTAAGAATCAGGGTGAAATAAAGACATTGCAGAAAAGAAAAAATGGAAAGACTGCCATTAGCTGACCCTCAATAAAGAAAATTATAAAAGAAAAGTTCTTTAGACCAAATGTGATCTCCTCTGTAAAGAGTGATCTAAGATGGAAGGTCTAGGAAGCAAGAAATAATAAAGACAAAGAAAATGGTAAATATGTAGATACATATGTATAAACCATGACTGTTAAAATAGTAATCATAAGCTCTGGTGAGTTTTCCAAAGATGAAATTAAAACGTAGGACAGTAGCTTATATCTCTGGAAAGGAAAAAGTGGAGTTAAAGTGTCCAAGGTCCTTGTATTTGGGGTGGGAGTGGCGGTGTAAGGGGATTGACTTCAGACTTTCATAAATAAATATGTTAAAATTTCTAGAGTAATCAATAAAAGAATAGAAAGAGAATACATAATTTCCAAAATAGTTGTAGAAAAATTTAAATACGAGACACTCAATGAAAGTGGGAATCCAAGTACCATTTCAGAATGATTACACTGTGTAAGGATAGCAGAGGAGGATGAGATTAATGATACAGACAGGAGCAAGATTATGGAGGGTGTGGTGAACCTGGCTAAGAAGCTGGACCCCTAGGCAATGAGGAGTCAGTGATGAGTTTTCATGTAAGGAAGACCAACATGGTCAAATTTGTTCTAAGAAGCAACACTCTAGGGGTGCCTGGGTGGCTCAGTTGGTTGAGTATGTGACTCTTGATTTTGGCTCAGGTTATGATCCCAGGGTTGTGGGATGGAGCCCTACAGTGGGCTCCACGCTGAGCATGGAACCTACTTAAAATTCTCCCTCTCTCTCTCTCTCTCTCTCTCTCTCTCTCTCTCTTTCTGTCTCTCTCTCTCTGTACCTCTCCCCCAATCATTCTTTTCTCTCTATATATATATATATATAAATTTTTAAAAAAAGAAAGAAAGAAACACTCTAACAAGAACATGGGTATAGACCAAGTCTTACATAAACATATGCACATGCACACACACCTACATGTAATTGTACAAAGATAACCAAAACTCTCAACTTTTACCAGTTGGTAATACAAATGTCACCCATCAACATTTGCAACTAGATCTTGTTAGCTTAAAACCAAGGATTTTTGCAAGCAAGCAAAAAGTGGGAGCTCTGGACCATGGCTAGCTGAGCCAGAAATCTGCATGCTCAGGCCCCAACCATTCATGAAAGTGCCACCCCACACTGGCAATTGAATCCCATCACTGCCACAAGCCATTGTTTGTGGAGCTGAAATGCTGCAGCTTTGGCTTGATGCTTGAGATTAAAGTTATCTCTTGTGAAATAGAGAGAATGCTTTTTCTACGTTATGCTCAGTTGGAGAGGTCCTGCCATGAAATTGCTTGAGCTGTTAGTTATATCCTTCTTTTTCTTACTACCATAGACATCCAGGCAGGGACTCCATAACCTCAGGATTTATTGTCTCCATAAGAGTCATATTCCTGCTGAAACTCTATTCCTATAGATGTCATCCCTACCACCCCATGTAGGAACTCCCACATGCTGGTGCTAGAATTCAGCTGTAGCCTGAAGGCCATGAAACTTGGACACTGCATCACACTCAAGGCAGAAAGTCCATGTCTTCACCCCTTGAAAGTAAGAAAGAGATTCTCCTGAGACATGCTCAGGGTAAGAGAGGAGGGGAACCACATAACGAGATTGACTGAGCCCCAGGGTATTTCAGAAATCAATGATTTAGGGGTACCTGAGTGGCTTAGTCAGTTAAGCATTGACTCTTGATTTCAGCTCAGGTCATAATCTCACAGTTTGTGAGTTCGAGCCTGCATCAGGTTCTGTGATGGCAGCATGGAACCTGCTTGGGATTCTCTTTCTCCCTCTCTCTCTGCCCCTCCCCAGCTCTCAATCAATCAATCAATGAACAAACTTAAAAAAATCAGTGATTTAACTCTTCCAATTAAAACTCATAATGCATGTCTCCCAGGATGCACATCTGCCACCAGAGTGGTTGGATTGGAATCACCTCCAGTTTCAGCCACTGTCCTATACCTGGACACTCTTCTCCATTATTGTGACCTATCGTTAGAGCTGGTTTATGTACTCAACAACTTTTCCCATTTATATAGGGAGTTTTCCCTCAGTGGTTTCTGGTCTCCTTCCCTATCATCTGGTTTCTATTTAGGGTCACCCCTTTCATCCACCATATTGTATATCTCTGAAAAGAGTTTAGGACTTCTTGCCAGGGGTTCCTCAGGCCTTGTGTAAATCACTAGATGTAAAAGGATACAAAGAGAGGAGGATTTGTCCAACCTTTCTCAGAAACACCTGAGCCCCAGTTCATACACAACCATAACATTCTGTTACATTTATATCATTTTTGTAAGTTTTTAAACTTATTTTGTGACAGAGAAAGAGAGAAAGTGCAGGAGAGGGGGAGACAGAGAGAGAGAGAGAGAGAGAGAGAGAGAGAGACTCCCAAGTCTGACCCAGGACTCAATCTCACGAACCGCAAGATGATGACCTGAGCTGAAACCAAGAGTCAGATGCTTAACCAACTGAGCCACGCAGGCGCCCCACATTTATTTTTAAAGCAGTTTTTAAAATGCTTTTTTGAAGTATATTTTTCTTTTTTAAGTTAATTAAAATGTTAAGTAAATTACATTTTTAAATTTATAAAATAATTATATTGAATTACAACTGGATTGTATATAATGTGCATACATATGTACATACATATATTCACTGCATAAATTGTAAGTGTACCACTTGATCAACATGTCACAAAGTAAACACATTCCTGTAACTTGTCCTAATCAAGAAACAGCACATTATCAGCACTAAATTATATGTTTAAATAAGGACAACTTGGTAGAAGAAGAAAGGAAGTACCTCAGATCACCCCAGGGTCTGGCTCAGATGACTGAGCAGTGCCATTCACTAAAATAAAAATCACAGGAGGAAGAGCAAGACTGGAGGATAAAACTACTCATATGATCTTAAACATGTTGACTTGGAGATGTCTGTGGGACTCCCAGGAGACTCTCCCTCATAGACAGGTGGACCTGTGGTATGAGAACTCCAGGATAGATGGATGATAGATAGATAGATAGATAGATAGATAGATAGATAGATTTGATGACCGTAGTTTCTGAAACAAGAACTGGGAACCATAGTTTGTTATGAATTTTTGTGCTTCTCCTAGATTCAACAGAGAAAATTTTAACAGCAAAGTGTTGGCATTCTTGGGATATTTTAATGTTTAGACAATTTGCTTAGCCTCTCTATCCTTAGTCTCCTCATCTGTTAAAATAGGTATAATAGTGGAAACTACCTTATAGAATTCTTGTGATTAAATACTGAATGTTTCACTAGTAAGTATAAAATGTGTAGAACAGTGCCTGAGATGTAGGAAACAGTAAACGGCTGTTCCCACTTATGAGGACAATAGGTCTAACTATTTGAAATGAAGACTGTTCTCAATATTTTATTTTCTTACTACAGGCCAATTGTTGGGAAAGCACATATGGGTCCAGACAGTAGCCTCCTTAAACTGAAGGAAAAGAGGTCCATATCTGGTCCCTGTGATTAGGAGAGTCTTGCGTACCACACACACACGCACACACACACACACACACACCACAATTTATTAAAGTACACAAGGATGCCTCTGTCCCTCTGGATCTAAAACTGTTGAAATTATGTCCAATAAGATGTCTGAAGAAAAGGATAAAAAAAAGGAGCAACAATTGTCAGCACTAAACAAATATGCACTTTGATAAAGAACGTTGCCATGATATTATTAAAAGGATAATATTATATTTGGTATGTAACTAACAAAAGCACTATATTTCCAGAAATCAATAGATATTTTCTGGGTATAGTACAGATGATTTTGAAATTTTATTATAGAATGGAAAACATGTAAAGTGGATAAAAGGGTAATGACAAAATGAGTAATCATTTCTGAGATAAAGAGTTCAAATGAGATTAACAATATAATGGGCAATATAGTGAGAGAAGAAATTATATATAAAATTTCAATAAGTAAATATTACTTCAGTCAACTAGATTTTACAGGAACAAGAGTCATATTGAACAACAAACTTTATTTCCTTTTTTATAGTAATGGACATATAACATAAATTTTACCATCTTAACCATTTTGGGGGTACATTTCAGTGATATGAAATGCATTCATCCTGCTGTTGCAACCTTCACCACTATCCATCCCCATAACTCTTCTTACCTTGTAAAACTGAAACTCTATACCTATTAAATAATAACTCCTTATTCTCTCTTCCTCATGGCCCCTGGAAAACTCCATTACACTTTCTGTCTCTAGGGTTTTGACTACTCCATGTACCTCATATAAGTAGAATCTTACACCATTTGCCTTTTTGTGACTGGCTTCTTTCACTTAGCATAATGTCCTCAAGTTTTATTCATGATGTAGCATATTACAGAATTTCCTTACTTTTTAAGATGTAATATAGGTATATACCACATTTTGCTTATCCATTCATCAGTTGATGGACACAAGGGTTACTCCCACATTTTGGCTATTGTGAAAAATGTTGCCATGAACATGACTGTACAACTAACTCTTGAAAACTCTGCTTTCATTTCTTTTGAGTATATACCCAGGAGTAGACTTGCTGGATCACATGGTAATTTATTTTTAATTTTTTGAGAAACCCTTATGTCGTCTCCCACAGCAGCTGTATCATTTTATAATTCCACCAACAGTGTACAAGAGTTCCAATTTCACCATATCCTTGCCAACACTTGTTATTTTCTGTTGCTCTTATTGTTTTTTAATAGTAGCCATCCTCATAGGTGTGAGGTGGTGTCTCAGTTTTGCTTTGCATTTTCCTAGAAATTAGTGATGTGGAGCATCTTTTCATGTGCTTACTAGCTATTCATATATGTTCTTTGGGAAAATGTCTATTCAAGTCCTTTCGTAATTTTTGAATCAGCTTGCTTTTTGTTGTTGTTAAATTTTATGAGTTCTCTTTATATTCTGGATAATAATCCCTTATCAGGTATACGATTTGCAAATATTTTCTCCCATTCTGTACGTTGCATTTTTTTTCCTTGCCTAATTGCTCTAAAACTTCCAGTACTATATTGAATATAACCAGTGAAAGTGGGCATCCTTGCCTTGTTTCTGGTCTCAGAGGAAAAGCTTTCAGTCTTTTCCCATTGAGTATAATGTCTGCTGTGGTTTATTTATATTTGACTTTTATTGTGTTGAAGCTGTTTCCTTCTATTCCTAGTGTGTTCAGTGGTTTTATCATGAAAAAGTGTTGTATTTTGTCAAATGCATCAGCTGAGATGGTTATGTCAATTTTTCCCTTCATTGTGTTGATGTCAAATATGACACTGATCAATTTTCATATGCTGGACCATCCTTGCATTTCAGGGATAAATCTCTCTTGGTCATAGTGCATAATCCTTTAATATGGTGCTGAATTCTGTTTGCTAGTATTTTGTTGAGAATTTTTGCATCAGTGTTCAGAGATATTGGTATGTAGTTTTCTTGTATTATCTATGTCTAGATTGGTATCAGGGTTACTCTAGCCTCATAGAATAAGTTAAGAAGTATTCTCTCTTAAATTTTTTGGAAGAGTTGGAGCAGGAATAATGTTAATTCTGTAATTTTTGGTGGAATTCCTTAATGAATCCATCAGGTCCAGGACTTTTCTTCATTGGGAGATTTTTTGATTATTGACTCAATCTCCTAACTATAATAGCTACATAAAGATTCTTCTATTTCTTCATAATGTAGTCTTGGTTAGGTTTTGTGTTTCTAGGAGTTTGTCCATTTAATCTAGGCTATCCAATTTTTTGACCTGCAATTGTTCATAGTACTCTCTTATGATCTTTTTATCTCTATAGAATCAGCAATAATGTCCCCACTTTCATTTCTGATATTAGTAACTTGAGTTTTCTCTTTTTTTTCTTAGTCCATTTATCTGAAGATTTGTCAATTTTCTTAGTCTTTTCAAAGAACCAACTTTTGGTTTCACTGACATTCTCTATTGTTTTCTATTCTCTATTTCATTTATCTCTGCTTTAATCTTTATGGTTTCCTTCCTTCTGCTTGCTTTGGGTTTAGTTCATTCTTTTTCTAATTCCTTAAGCTATAAAGTTAGGTTGTTGGTTTGAGATCCTTCCTGTTTTTTAATGTAAGCATTTATAACTATGAATTTCCCCCTTAGCACTGCTTTCTCTATGTCTCATAAGTTTCAACGTATTGCATTTTTGTTTTCACTCAACTGAGTATTTCCTAATTTTCCTTGTGGTTTCTTTGAGTCATTGGTTGTTTGGAAAATGTACTGTTTCATTTAACCTTATCTCATAGTGGTCAGAGAGATACTTTGTTGATATCTATCTTCTAAAATCTATTGAGACTTAATGTATGACTTAACATATAGTCTATCCTGGAAAATGTTCCATGTGCACTTGAGAAGAATGTGTATGCTGTTGGGTGGAGTGTTCGGCATACGTCTGTTGGATGTAGTTGGTGCATTGTGTTGCTTAAGCCTTCTATTTCCTTACTTAACTCCTGTCTGGTTGTTTTATCCAATATTGAGAGTGGGGCATTGAAGTCTCCAGTTATCATTGTAGATCTATTTCTCCCTTCAATTCTGTAAGTTTTGGCTTCATATATTTTGATCATCTGCCATTAGGTGTGAAAAGTTTTTACAGGCACACCTCAGAAACACTGCAGCTTAGGTTCCAGACCACCACAATAAAGCAAACATCACAATAAAGTGAGTTTAGTGTATTTTTTGCTTTCCTAGTGCATATAAAAGTTATATTTATACTATATTATAGTCCATTTTGTGTATGATAGCATTATGTTTTTTTAAAAAGTACATACCTAGGGGCGCCTGGTTAGCTATTGGTTAAGCATCTGACTTCAGCTCAGGTCATGGTCTCACGGTTCGTGAGTTTGAGCCCTGCGTGGGGCTCTGTGCTGACAGCTCAGAGCCTGGAGCCTGTTTCGGATTCTGTGTCTCCCTCTCTCTGCCCCTCCCCTGCTCTTGCTCTCTCTCTGTCTCTCAAAAATATATAAATGTTTAAAAATGTTTTTTAATTTTTTAAATGTACATACCTTAATTTAAAAAATAACTGATTGCTCAGGCGCCTGGGTGGCTTAGTCGGTTGGCCATCTGACTTCAGCTCAGGTCATGATTTCACAGTCTGTGAGTTTGAGCCCCGCGTCGGGCTCTGTGCTGACAGCTCAGAGCCTGGAACCTGTTTCAGATTCTGTGTCTCTCTGTCTCTCTGCCCCTCCCCTGCTCATGCTCTGTCTCTCTCTGCCTCAAAAATAAATAAAAACATTTTTTAAAAATTAAAAAAAATAACTTATTGCTAAAAATGCTACCTATCATCTGAACTTTCATCAAATCATAATACCTGATCATAGATCACCATAACAAATATAATACTAATGAAAAAAAGCTTGAAATATTGTGGGAAACAGCAAAATGTGACACAAAGACATGAAATGAACAAATGTTGGAAAAAATATCACTGCAGTGTTACCACAAACGTTCAGTCTATAAAAATACAGTATCTGAGAAGTGCAGGAGAGCAAAGTGCACTACATGAGCTATGCCTGTAATAGTTGTATCTTCTTACCATATTAAATCATTTGCTAACGTGTAATGGTTTTCTTTGCCTCTTGTAAACTTTTTTTATTCAAATACTATATTACCTGATATTAGTATAGCCACTCCTGCTCTATTTTGGTTGCCATGGCATGGAATCTTTCCATCCTTCCATTTTCAAAGTTTGTGCCTTTGGGTCTCAAGTGAGTCTCTTGTAGATACCAGACAGTTGAGCCATTTACCAAGCTCTGCTCCTTTTGACTGGAGAGTTTCATCTATTTACATTTAAAGTAATTACTGCTAATGAGACTTATTTAAGTCATTGTGCTATTTGTTTTCTACATGGCTTCTACCTTTTTGGTCCCTCATTTTCTGCATTACTAGCTTCTTTTGCGTTTAGTTGATTTTTGTTGGTGAAACATTTAGATTTCTTTTTCATTTCCTTTTGTGTATATTCTAAAGCTATTTTCTTTGTGGTTACCATGGGGAGTACATTTAACATCCTAAAGTTATAACACTCTAATTTGTATTTATACCAGCTCAATTTCAATAACATACAAAAACTCTGCTCCTTTACAGCTGTCCCTATCCCTTTTGGTTGTTGATATCACAGGATTGCATTTTTAAAGATTTTTTAAATGTTTGTTTGTTTTTAAGAGAGAGAGAGAGAGAGCACAAGCATGGGAGGGGCAGAGAGAGAGGGAGAAACAGAATCCAAAGCAGGCTCCAGGCTCTGAGCTGTCAGCACAGAGTCCAACGTGGGGCTTGAACCCACAAGCTGGGAGATCATGACCTGAGCTGAAACCAGACACTTACCTGACTGAGCCACCCAGGTGCCCAAAATTGCATGTTTAAACATTAAGTGTCCAAAAACATAAAGTAATAAATGCATTAGTACCCCAAATTATGTAAAAAACAAGGTTTGGAGTTACAAACCAAAGTTATAGTAATACAGGCTTTACATTAATAAGTCTTTTCTTTAAATGCATTAGCGTTTAGGGGTGCCTGGGTGGCTCAGTCAGTTAAGTCTCCATTTGTGAGATTGAGCCCTGCATCAGGCTCTGTGCTGGGCATAGAGATTACTTAAGATTTTCTCTCTCCCTCTCCCTCTGCCCCTCCCCTGTGTGTGCACGAGTGCACGTTCTGTCCATCTCTGTCTCTCTTTCTCTCTCTCAAAAATAAATAAATAAATAAACAAATAAATAAATGCATTAGTGTTCTAAACCAGGTAGAAAACTAACAAAAAATACAATTACAAACCATTGTGACAATAATACTAGTGCTTATAATTGCCTATCTATTTATATTTACTGAGATCTTTTATTTCTTCATACAACTTTAAATTACTGCTTACTGGGGCGCCTGGGTAGCTCAGTCGGTTGAGCGTCTGACTTCGGCTCAGGTCATGATCTCGCGGTGTGTGAATTCGAGGCCCGCATCAGGCTCTGTGCTGACAGCTCGGAGCCTGGAGCCTGCTTCAGATTCTGTGTCTCCCTCTCTCTCTGCCCCTCCCCTGCTCATGCTCTGTCTCTCTCTGTCTCAAAAATAAATAAAAACATTTAAAAAAATTACTGTTTATTGTGTTTTTTCTTCTCACCTTGCAGGACTCTACCTGTCTTTCAGGACAGGTCTAGTGGCCACCAACACCCTCAGCTTTTGTTTATTTGAGAATGTCTTAATTTCTCCCTCACTTTTGAAGGACAGTTTTGCAAATATAGGATTCTTGACTGACAGTTTTTTTTCTTTTAGCACTTTGGGATTATTTTTTAAGTTTTTATTCATTTAAGCAATCTCTATACCCAAGGTGGGCCTTGAACTCATGACCGCAAGATCAACAGTCACCTGCTCCTCCAACTGAGCCAGACAGGTACCCCTCTTTTAGCACTTTGAATATATTGGCCACTCTCTTCTGGCCTCCAAATTTTATGCAAAATATGCTGATAATCTTTTGACAATCTTTGAATATAATGATTCACTTATTTCTTGCTGCTTTCAAGACTCTCTTTTTTTAAAGATTTATTTATTTATTTATTTATGTAATCGCTACCCCCAACATGGGGCTCAAACTCACAATCCCAAAATCAAGAGCTGCATGCTGTACCAACTGAGCCAGCCAAGTGTCCCAAGACTCTCGGTTTTTTGAATGTTTGATTATAATATGCCTTGGTGTGGGTCTCCTTGAATTCATTTTACTTGGATTCATTGAGCTTCTTGGACATTTATATTCGTGTCTTTCATCAAATGTCTTTCATCAAATTTTTTTCAAAATTTCTTCAAAACTCTGACCCTTTCTCTCTCTCTACTCCTTCTAGGATTCTTAGGACACATATGTTGGTCCACTTGATTGTATCACAGATCCATGAGATTCTGCTCACTTTTCTTTCATCTTTTTCTTTCTGTTTCTTAGCCTCAATACTTTCCATTGTCCTGTCTTCAAGTTGGCTGATTCTTTCTCCTGCATGCTCACATCTTCCTTTAAATCCCTCTAGTGAATTTTTCATCTCAGTTAGTGTACGTTTCATTTCCAGAATTTCTTTCAGATTTCTTTTAGGTTTTCTATCTCTCCTTTCTTTTTTTTTTTCTATGTTTATTTAATTATTTTGAGAGAGAAAGAGAGAGCACAAGTAGGGGAGGGGCAGAGAGAGAGAATCCCAAGCAGGCTCCACACTGTCAGCACAGAGCCCAACACAGGGCCCTATCCCATGAACCATGAGATCATGACCTGGGCCAGAATCAAGAGCTGGACACTCAACTGACTGAGTCACCCAGGAATCCCTAGGTTTTCTATTTCTTTATCGATATTTCATTTGTTCATACACCATGTTCTTGATTTTCTCCACACAGTTTTTTTAGTTCTTTGAACATCTTTAAGACAGTTGTTTTAATTTTTTTTTTAGTTTATTTATTTTTGAGAGAGAGAGACAAAGCGTGAGTTGGGGAGGGTCAGAGAGAGAGGGAGTTGCAGAATCTGAAGCAGGCTCTAGGCTCTGAGCTGTCAGCACAGAGCCTGATGCAGGGCTTGAACTCACAAACAGTGAGATCAGACCTGAGCTGAAGTCAGATGCTTAACCAACTGAGCCACCCAGGTGCCCCTTTAAGACAGTTGTTTGAAAAATCTTTGTCTAGTAGGTCTGCCATTAGGTCTTTTTTAGGGATCATTTCTGGTGGTTTATTTTTCTTCTTTTTTTAAAAAAATGTTTATTTATTTAGAGAGAGTGTGTATGTGAGTAGGGGAGGGGCAGGGAGAGAGGGAGAGAGATAATCCCAAGCAGGCTCTGAGCTGTCAGCACACAGAGCTGGATGTAGGGCTTGAGCTCACAGACCCTGAGATCATGACCTGAGCTGAAATCAAGAGTCAGACGCTTAACTGACTGAGCCACCCAGGCGCCCCTTTCCTTCCTTTGAATGGGCCACTTTGCTGTTTCTTTGTATGCTTTGGAACTTTTTGCTGAACACAATAAATTTTAATCTAAAATTATGGTAACTCAGGAAATCATTTTCTCCCTCTCCCTAGGGTTTGCTCAATCTTATTATTTTCTTTTTTTTTATTTACTGTGAGTTTTGTTTGTTTGGTCATTTTAGACCATTTCTGTGCTGAGGGTCAGAATAAGGTGTAAGCTTAATATCTTTGGTCTTTCTGGACCTTTCCCTGGGCAAGTGTGGCCACTTTCTAATTTTCTCTGTATATGCACTTGCTTTTCAATGTTCTAATCTTACATATCTGTCTCTCAAAAGGGAAAAAGCAAAAATAAAGGAGGAAAAAGAGACCCTGACCCTTTAAATCTCCTGCAAATCACTTCAGCAGAAATGTGTTTTTCAACAAGGGGGGATCAGGGTGGTGCGACAATGGCCACACATCTCTTTGCACCTCTTTGATCAGAAGCAACTATCAGTGATCAGAGCACAGATCCCATATATTTGGAAGACAGGATCATAGTTGCACACCCTATCTCCCATGTACTATGTGCAAGTTGCTCCAGGAATACTTACACAGCTGTCTGCTATGTGACTGAGGGGGAGGGGATGGTGTTATTGTACTAATAGCTAAGAATGACCAAAATTAGCCATAATTTACCATCCTAAGTTTTCCCCAGAAATTGCAAGCCTTCAAAGACTCTAGCGTTCCAAAACAGTTACATCAGAGAGATTCTGCCAGTGCAATTGTCCTCTCTGTGGGGAGACAGATTCCTGGTGACTCCTTTTTTGCCATCTTCTCAGAGTCCTCAAGCTAGTATTATATATATTGGAAAATACCAGAAGAAAATACGGAAGTCAAAAATAATTATCACAAGGGGTGACTGGCTGGCTCAGTCAATAGCGCATGTGATACTGGATCTCAGGATTGTGAGTTCCAGCCTCATGTTGGGTGTAGATATTACTTAAAAATAAAATGTTTAAAAAATAATTATCTACAAATAAAAAGCTTATGCACAGCAAAAGAAACAAACAAAAAGACAACCTACTAAACGGGAGAAGATATTTGCAAATGACAGATCTGATAAGGGATTAGTACCCAAAATATATAAAAAATTTATACAAATCAACAGCAGAAAAACAAATAATCCAATTTTAAAAAATGGGCAGAGGACATGAACTGACATTTTTTTCTAAGAAAGCATATAGATGTTCAACAGACACATGAAAATATGCTTAGCATCACTCATCATCAGGGAAATGCAAATCAAAACCACAGCGAGGTATCACCTCACACCTGTCAGAATGGCTAAAATAAAAAACACTAGAAACAACAAGTGTTGGCAAGAATGTGGAGAAAAAGGAACACTTGTGCACTGTTGGTGGGAAGTAATTCCACTACTGGATCTTTACCCAAAGAGTACAAAAGTACTAATTCAAAAATATATATTAACCTCCATGTTTATTGCAACATTATTTACAATAGCCAAATTTTGGAAGCAACCCGTGTCTATTGACAGATGAATGGATAAAGAAGATGTGGTATGCATATACAATAGAATATTACTTAGTCACAGAAAAAAACAAAATCTTGCCATTTGTAACAACATAGATGGTCTAGAGGGTATAGTGCTAAGTGAAATAAGTCGGTCAGAGAAATACAAGTAGCATATGATTTTACTCATATGTGGAATTTAAGAAACAAAACAAATGAACAAAGGAAAAAGAGACAAACCAACAAACTCCAGAGGGCAGGTGGGTTGAGGGGATGGGTGAAATAAGTGAAGGAGATTAATAGTACACTTATCATGATAAGCACTGAACAATGTACAGATTTGTTGAATCACTATATTGTACACCTGACGCTAATTCAACACTGTATGTTAATTATACTGAAATTAAAAATGTTTTAAATATTTTTTTAAATGAAACTTTTAGAATTTTAACAGAAGTTTTTTAAATTTGGGGCACCTAGATGGCTCAGTCGGTTGAGGGTCCGACTTCAGCTCAGGTCATGATCCCAGGTCTTTGCGGGTTCGAGCCCCGCATCAGGCTCTGTGCTGACCGCTTGCTGAGAGCCTGGAGCCCGCTTCAGATTCTGTGTCTCCTTCTCTCTCTGTCCCTCCTCCGCTCACACTTTGTCTCGCTCTGTTTCTCAAAAATAAATAAATGTAAAAAAAATGATTTTAAAAATAAGTTTTTAAAACTTTAAATGGTTATCACATCATTACTCCTATACATTTTTTAGAAGTATAAGAGTTTCTTCTTTTTTATTGGGATATACCTTATATGCAATAAATTGCACAAATCTTAATTGTATAGATCTGTGAATTGTTACATATGTAATTGTTATCCAGATGAAGATATTGACATTTCTGATATCCCATAAAAGCTCCCTTATGCATGATGCCACTTAATACATTCCAAGAGATAACCACTGTTTTTTGAAATTCTATTGGCATAGAGTAGCTTTGCCTGTACTTTATGTAAAAATATAATCATACAGAGTGTAGCTTTTTGTGTCTGGATCTTTTGCTCAATTTTACAATTGTAAGATTCACCCATGTTATTGCATGCAGTTAAATCTTTTTCATTGCTGTTTAGTATCCCAGATATGACTATATCATAATTTATTAACCATTCTACTGTTGATTAACATTTGGTTTGCTTCTAATTTGGGGCTATAATGAAAAAAGCTGCTATGAATATACTACATGCATATTTTTTAGTGGACATAGGCATTCATTTCTCTTGGGCATATACCCAAGGAGCTGAGTCGTACAGTCATGAAACACGTTTGTTTAGTGTTAGTATATTCTGCTGAATAGTTTTCTAAATTTGAAGTAATTTGAAGGAAGATATGAACATGATGAGAGGAGAAATAAAAGATTTTACGATAACTAGGCGGAATTTCTAGACATGAAAAATATAATGTGAAAAAGTCACTGGATAGCAAATTAGACACTGGAGAAGAAACATCAGTGAAGCTGAAGACACACAGTAAAAACTATTCAAAATGGAGAACAGAGAGGGGAAAAAAGAGACTGGGAAAAATAAACAGACTCAATTTCAAGTGGTTAAATTTACCTGTAATTGGAATCCTAGAAAAGTAGGGAAAGTACACAAAATTATTTTAAGAAACAATTACCAAAACCTGTACCAATATGATGAACACTATAAAGTTGTTGATCCTAAACGCTGAAAGAACTTTAAAATATTTTATATTTTCTGTGACAATTTAATTCAATCATTTTTGATAATGTGCTGACTTTCGGTCCTTAAAACCACAGCTTTGCACCTATTTTTCTGCCCTGTCATTATGAAGGTATAGTTGTCAAAGTAGGAGGATGGAACATGTTTACCAGTGTGTTAACTTCTAACTTTATTTTTTTAACGTTTATTTTTGAGACAGAGAGAGACAGAGCATGAACAGGGGAGGGGCAGAGAAAGAGGGTGACACAGAATCGGAAGCAGGCTCCAGGCTCTGAGCCATCAGCCCAGAGCCCGACGCGGGGCTCGAACTCACGGACTGAGAGATCGTGACCTGAGTTGAAGTCGGACGCTTAACCGACTGAGCCACCCAGGCACCCCTAACTTCTAACTTTTAAATATTTAGACACATAGTACGTAGGCCTCTATTTGTAATTTTTCCCAGCACTCCACAAACGCTCAGGGTCACTGTGAACCCAGCGGTCCGATCACAAGTACATTTCAGAACTAGACTAGCGCTCGCTGGGAATTAGGGGTGAGGAAGCATGATTTTATGTCAATATGTCTGGATTAGCCTCGGTGGTGGACATGTGACGCACCAACAGCAGGAAAGGCAGGCCTGGGAGAGCCCTAGAGGTGATTGTTCTGGGAAGGAGGTTGTAGTTCTTGAGGCCAGAATATAGTCCAAGGAGGTGATTTCAGGATCAGCAAGGGATAGCTGCAGCCACAGGGGGATAAACACCATCCTCCTAGGGCTAGAGGAAAGGGAAATAGATGTCAGGGCAAAGAATCAGTTTCAGAGAGAGCACCTTGAGGACTGAAGACAGAGAGAGAAATTAAGGTAAAATCTGACAGGCTTCCCTACAGAAGCCAAAAGGGCAGGTGGTACCTGGGCTAGAGGCAGGTAGGCAGGTGTGTGCAGAGCCCAGGACCTGGACCAGCCCCGGTCATGGGCAGGAGTGGGGATGGGCTGGGTACAGAGATCTGGACTGCGAGTAAGTTGGGAGAGGGAGTGGGGTCTAATACAGAAGGGGACTTTGATTCTTTCTGTGTCAGGAGCAGCTTCTTGGCACCACATTTGGACCCCCACAGCCAAATGGCCTAGGTGGGTAGGGCCAGGGATTGAGCTTCCTGGTCCTGCAAGATGTAGGGGGAGTCTAGGGCATACTAACTGATAGCTGCTGAAAACAGTTGGCAGATGAGTTTTCCCTGGATCCTGAAGAAAGGGGTTGTCTGACATCTAATCAAGGACCAACCTGGGCTCCCTTCTTCTCCATCCTGGGTTGAGGGAGGGTCTTGGGTCAAATTCTTGAGGTTTGGAATAAGTAAGGGGATCAAGAATCCAGAAGGACTGACAGTACAAAGCAGACTGTTCTCTCTCACCCCTTGAGCTCTTTGCCTCCTGGTCCGCACCCCAGGTTCTAGTCTCTTGAGTCAACAGGGAGGAAAGAAGGTGATTCTCACACACTGTAACTCTAGACAGAGGCTTTATTTCCACCAGGTCTGACCTCCCAGAGGCAATCAAATCTCAAGTTATTTTTCCCCAGGTCAGACACAGAAGACTAAGTTAGACATTTCCCAAAGGAAACTGACTACTTTACTACAGGAAAAGTCACATTAAAAGCAAGATAGTACAAGACCATGGGGATGGACAAGGCCATAGGGAATAATGTTTTTATCTGGACAGAAATAAATTCAGCCTTAGGAGACTCAGCTGGCCCTAATGTGGACACCAGATCATTTCTCAATGACCCAGCCTTGCATGGCCCCGAGGCTGAGCAATTCATTCCACCAGAGCAAGTAAATTCATGATGTGGGCCTTGGCCTGAGATGCTGGTCCTCAATGCATGGGATAAACCAGCCTAATCCCCAAAGAAGGAGAGAGAGCTAAACATTATTGTGGACCTACCGGTGTGCAGTTGGGGTCTCATTTGTGCTTTTGTTTAATTCCTCCAAAAAGCAAGATAGGCTAAGATTTGGCTGGTGTGAGGTCTTAGGTGACAACTTTTCCTTCCCACTCCCACCCCCACCAGGTTTCAAATAAACACTGAGGAGACTGAGCACCCCTCTAGGAAAAAGACAAAAAATAGCCATGCCCATAGTGGTAATGCAAACAAGAGTCCAGATTCAAGAAAGGGCAGGTGACAATACCCAGACATGGTAAGGGTGTGGTAAAACGGGGACCATCACATACTGTTGAGGGCCTAATTGGTGCAGCATTTTTGAAGGCAATTTGGTGATGTAATTAAACAATTTAAGTGCACACACGTACTCCTTGACAAAGCAATTTCATTGCCAGGAATTTATTCTACAGATTTTACAAGTATGCAAAGATTTGTGAACAAGGACATTCATTTGCCTCATTTATCACAGTAAACAAGGAAAACAAATGCCTATCAATGGTGGACCCATTGAGTAAAATAAATACTCTGCATCTATCAAAAAGAATGAGGTAGATGTACAAGAAATAATTGTTATGAAAAGATATAAAGAGATGTACAAGATTATTAAATGAGAAAAGAAATTGCAGGAGAGCCTTGTAATCTTATCCTATTTGTGGGTTTTTAAAGACTATTAATTATACATATATTTGTACTGGAATAGAAAACATACAGAAAGATACACACAAGAAAAAGTGAACAGTGGCTACCACTACGGGACCTTTACTTTCTATTTCACATTTTTCTCTACTGCTTTGAATTTCTTTTCAAACATGTATTACTTTTAAAATATAAAAGAGGGGTTCCCAGGTGGCTCAGTTGGTTAAGCACCCAATTCTTGATCTCGGCTCAGATCATGATCTCGCTGTTCGTGAGACTGGGCCCTGTGTCAGGCTCTGCGCTGACAGCATGGAGCCTGCTTGGGATTCTCTCTCTCCCTCTCTCTCTGCCCATCCCCCGCACGTGTGCTCGCTCTCTTTCTCAAAATAAATGAATATTGAAAACTAAAATAAAATTTAAAAGAAAAAAGAAGGAAAAAGGGACCAATGAAAGGTAACTTATCAAATGTCATCATTAGAAAGCAAATTCAGAAGACCTGAAGGTCAGTAAGACCTGGTGGCTGACTGGGGGACCCTTCCTGACCCAGCTGACTGGGCAACATGAACATGCTGCTCTCACTCCTAAGTTCTAACTCCTTGAGACCCAAGCACTCTTGCCGTGGGGCCTCCTGCAACATGGCTGAAGAGAGGGAGTGGCTCTCTTCCCCAACTGAAGCCAATTTCTGAGTCATCAAGGCATATAAAGGGAAAGCACTGGTGGCCAGTGACATTGGCAGGGATTTGCACCCAGTGACAGAGTCCCAGCTCAGCTGAAGCAGAAGGCAGCAATTCTGGCAGATCCCCATCCCAGCTAATAGCAGGATAGATCTCCAGCTTGGTTACCACCAAGTCTTGGCACAGGAGTCTTGGCACAGTGGAGGTGATGGCAGAATTGCAGGTATCCAGCAACAGCAAAAGGAAGCAATCATCAAGACTGAGTCAAGAATAAACCTGGGTAATATGAGCTTGGAGAATCCCAGAAAAACTTGAGGAAAATCTACCTATCTGGAATGTCTGAGCATTTTAAGTTAAGAATACCCAGGGTTCATTCGTTCATCTTATATACTGAGGTCTTACTGTGTTCAAGACACAGTAGCAAGCACAGGGGATACAGCAATGAATAAGGTAAACACAGAATTTATTAAGTTGAATTGGATGAAAATACAATTGCCAATATTCAACCTTTTTGGATCTACAAAAATGGCACCTTCCTATGGATCAACGTAAATATATTCTGGCAAGAGAAAAGAAAAGATGAATTTCCTAATTAATTGCTTGATTACAATTGTGAAAATAGCTATAAAGGGACAATCAGATTTAACACAATTGTGTGAGTGTGTGTGTGTGTGTGTGTGTGTGCGTATGTGTGCGCGCACACGTTGCTGGTCAAGAAGGGCTTCTCTATAAAGAGTTACTTTTAAAGAGGTGAGGATGAAGAGGAATTAACTTAGTGAAGGAGAGAGAGGGATATCATTCCTGGCCAAGCCAGGCGCAAAGGCCTCGAAGGGAAGGAAATTGGTCTGTTCCAGGGACTGAGATGGTGAGTGAACCCACGGAGAGGGGCGGAGGCGGTAGAGGATGAGATGGGGATAACAGGATGCTGAGACGGACACGGGAGCCAGATCACGGCATAATCCAAAACACTGCAACGTCTAGAGAACATTCAGGCAACAAAGCCTGTTCATTCCCCCGTGTAACCAGCGAGCCCCGCACTCTACAGCGAGGCGGCCAATGGGAATCGAGTCCTTCCGAGGGCTTCCTTCACCCGGTGCGCCACGCGCAGGGTGGCAGTGGTGATGCAGGCGGGGGAGGCCTGGGCCTCAGGAGGAGGAGGCCAGGGAGGCCGCGTGTGCACCGGGCGCCCTCACCCCAAGGCGGCAGCCCAGCGTCCAGCAGTCCTGGCGGAAGCGGCGCACCGAGAAGCAGTAGATGAGCGGATCCAGGCAGCTGTTGAGGCTCAGCAGCGCCAGGCTGAGGGTGTGCAGGACGTCGAGCGTGGAGGCGGCGCGGCACCCGCCGCCGTCGCTGCCCGCGTCTCCCTCCCGCCCGGCCACCCAGGGAGCCAGCAGCAGGTGGTAGGGCGCCAGGCAGAGGGCGAAGACCAGCAGGAGCCCCAGCACCATGGTCCTGGCCGCGCGCCGGTGCGGGCCGGCGGGGGCCGGGCCGGGGCCCGAGGGGGCCGCGAGCGCCCGCGCCAGGCTCACGTAGGCCGCGAGCACCAGCAGGAAGGCGGCGGCGAAGAAGGCCACGGTGGCGTAGGCCAGGCCGGCGCGCGCCCAGCCGTGCTCCAGGCAGCGAGCGGCACCGCCCGGACCCGGGCGCAGCGCGTGCGGCGCGGCCAACGAGGGCGCGGCGCAGGCCAGGCCGGCCAGCCAGGCGGCGGCGCAGGCGGCGCGCGCGGGGCCCCGGCGGCGCAGCGCGAGGCGTCCGGCCGCCCTGGGCCGGGGCCCGCGCACCGAGCCGCAGCGGCACACGCTGATGAGCGCAGCGAAGGCCACGGCCGCGTAGGTGGCCACGTAGTAGGCCGCGCCGGCCGCGCGGCAGGCGGCCTCCGGGAAGGGCCAGTGGGCCGGGCCCAGGTAGTAGGTGAGCCACAGCGGCAGCGTGAGCGTGAAGAGCACGTCGGCCAGGGCCAGGTTGAGAAGGTAGAGCCGCAGGGCCTGGCCCAGGCGCCTGCCGCTGCGGACAAACACCGCCAGGGCGGCCACGTTGGCCGGCAGCCCCAGGCCCAGCGCCAGGGCGTAGGCAGTGGGCACCACGATGAAGCGAGCAGGGTCGTCCCAGGGGCTGCAGCCGCCGACACCCGGGTCCCCAACACTGCCGTTCATCTCGGACCTTGCACCAGGGAGAGGAAGAGAGGTCACTGTGGAGGCTAGCCACAGAAGGCCTCCGTACCACCTCCCCCCCTACCCCGTCTTCCTCTAACTCGGTCCCTGCTGGGAGGGGACACTAAGGAGCAGGGAAGTTCGTGTGGGAGAGGATGAGGACTGAGCTGAGCCAGCACCCCTGAGGATGGAGAACAGGGGGTGGACTCCAGAGTCCCTTGAAGTACAATGGGCTTGCTGACAAGCTGCAGGAAATGAGGAAGACACAGGAGTCTCAGATAGCTTGGAAATTTCCAACCTCGGTGACTGAGAGGGTGGAAGTGCCGCCCCTCACAGATGGAGTATGTTTCAGATATGTGGAGGCACCGGCACGTGCTTAAGCCCGAGCAAGGCTGAGCCAACACGGAGTTCTGGAGAAACCAGAATATAGAGTCCTTCCCATAAAAAGCGCAGTCCTCCCTCCTCCACATACTATGGACGAACAGGCTTATGATGCAGTGACCCTGAGGACAGTCCCATGCATAGTGACCTTGGACTTGCCTTAATGAAGGTCCACTCCCTGCTTGCCTGTAGCCAGGGGGGCAGGGCTGAAAAACGGTTCAAAACTCTCAGGCTTTCCAGCCTGGTTCCTTCCCCTCACCTTTTGACCACAAAGAAGTCCTGGGTCTGCTTCAAAATTTTGGCCAGCAAAGCAAAACAGAGCACAGGCCC
Source organism: Lynx rufus (assembly GCF_022079265.1). Classification (NCBI taxonomy): domain Eukaryota; kingdom Metazoa; phylum Chordata; class Mammalia; order Carnivora; family Felidae; genus Lynx; species Lynx rufus. The sequence goes on along the minus strand of NW_025814834.1, from coordinate 195,780,821 downwards.
AGGAATCAGGCAGGTTCTAGATACACACATTTATTTGCCATGTGACCTTGGGCAAATTACTCCGCTTCACTGAGGCAATCTTTCTCTGCTGTAAAACGGAGATTAAGATACCTACCTCACAGTGTTGTTGGGAGAACTATGAGAAAACATAAGTAAAACTCTGAGCGCTGTGGCTGACACTGGGGAGACACGCCAGAACCATTAGCTCCTTTCCCTCCAGGCAGCACACAGATGAATGTGTATACCACCCACACAGGCACCCCAAGCAAACAAAACAACACAGAGACATCTGGGCGTATTCCTCTTCTCTCCCCAGGGGGGTAAGTGCAGAAGCCCATGTCCTGTTCCTATTTTTGGCACAGTCACCCCCCTAGGGTGTCCCAAAACTCAGTTCCTCCAATACCAAAATTTGTATTTCTGCCTCTGCACCCCTCAGGCTGCAATCCTTTCTGGGACCCTGAGTGGAATGTCTTCTCCCCTCCCTCTCCACTCTGTCCACTGTTGGCTTTAGCCCCCAACTGCCCCACCCGGAACCTCTCCCTGCCATCCCTCCAGGTCGTTCCTCTCTTACCTCTTGCTGTTAAAGCTGCTGCAGCAATCTCTAGGGCCTTAGGGGGCCTGGCTTTAAGGAGCTGAGACAGAGCAGAATCCACTCCCACCCCCACATCTCAGACCCTCCCATCAACCCACTAATCCCAGGACGCCACGTGAAGAATGGGCCAACAGCTGGAGGGGCTGGGGCCCACCTGTGGCAGCTATAAGCTGGGTTTGTGGGGTGCAGCCAGGGCCGCAAGGGAAGGGAGCATCTTTGAGGGCAAGGGGGCACAGAGAGGGAGATAGAAAAGCAAAAGTAAGGCCTTGCAGCTGAATGTCATGGTACTGACCTGACCAAGGTTCAGGGTGCGGTTTGAGGGGGGCACATATCCTGAAGCCTGGCTTCTCCTTGGGCCAAGGAGGCACTGCTGGAACTCAAGATACTCCTGCTGCTGTCAATCCCAACTGCTCCACACCAGCTGGCCAACCCACTCCTCTAGCACCCTGCCTTTCCCACAGCTGCTAGGTGGGCCCTACAGCCGAGCTGGGGGCCCTGTAGCTGCTAATCAGCTTACAGGCCAAGCCGTGGTAAACAGGAGCCCTCAGTCTAATGCCAGCTGTGAGAGGTTTTACTCAAAGTCCAGGCTGGAGACAGGCTGACTGTCGCATCCCGGAAGGAGTAGAGATGGTAAGAGGCCAGGATCCTAGGGGCTCCAGGTCCTATGTTTATGGCCTTCAAAATGTTCATGCAGAGGGGGAATTCTGGAAACAAGGCAGATTTAATCACATTGGGCAGATCATCTCCTCTACCCTGTTGAAGGGAGCAGGGGTGCTATGCATGCCCACTTTCAACTTTGACAGCCGGTGCAAAGTTGAAATTCCTCTGGAGTTCATCAGGCCCTAATGAATCTCAGATCTGATACATGGGCACTTAAGCTTTCTGACCACATCTTCCCATCTATAGAACAAACTAATAGCAAATGCTATTTAATGATAGCATTTACTGAGCATTTATTATGTGCCAGGCACTACTGTAAGCACTTTCTCACTAAATCCTCACAGCAACTCTATGAAGTATTTACCATTATTACCCATATTTTGCAAAGAAGCTAGTAAGTGGTAGGTACCATTACCCACCTCTTCCCTTTCTTTGCTGACCAGGGTGGGTAAATCTTAACTAGTCTAAGTCCATCATAGGAACTCCTTTCTCCTTAAGAATGGGTGGTCTAGGTATAGAGATGGGACTAATTCTGGCCAACGGGATGTGAGGGGAAATCTGGGGGTCTTCCAAGAGAGCTTTCCTCTCCCTTTCCACCTTTGGATGTTATGTGCGAATGTGCCGTCTGGAGCTGCTGCAACTATTTTGCAATGCTGAGGGCAGGAGCCAATAAATTGAAAGCAGCAGAGCAGAAAGTTGAAAGAACATCAGTCTTTGAGGTCATTGCAAAGCAGCCAAATTACCCAACACAGAAACTGAAAGTATGTTATCACTGGACCTCTGTCAAAGAAAAGGATTCCTGATTGTTTTGACATTCTATGTAGTGAATGTATACTACTGCGTTAAAAAAAAAATTTTTTTTTTTAAATTTTTTTTTTCAACGTTTATTTATTTTTGGGACAGAGAGAGACAGAGCATGAACGGGGGAGGGGCAGAGAGAGAGGGAGACACAGAATCGGAAACAGGCTCCAGGCTCTGAGCCATCAGCCCAGAGCCTGATGCGGGGCTCGAACTCACGGACCGCGAGATCGTGACCTGGCTGAAGTCGGACGCTTAACCGACTGCGCCACCCAGGCGCCCCCAAAAAAATTTTTTTTAACATTTATTATTGAGAGACAGAGACAAAGCATGAGCACGGGAGGGGCAAAGAAGGGGGAGACACAGATTCTGAGGCAGGCTCCAGGCTCTGAGCTGTTAGCACAGAGCCTGACATGGGGTTTGAACTCACAAACCACGAGATCATGACCTGAGCCAAAGTCGGACATTAACCGACTAAGCCACCCAGGTGCCCTAATATACTACTCCATTTTTTACGTCTATTTACATATACTACTTTTAGATGTACCAGTGTGTGTCATACACACACACACACACACACACACACACACACACACAATATAGATTGCATCACTGTGCTTTCAGACACAAGAAGAAAAGACCTAAGGGTGCCAACTTGCTTGAGGTTCCCAGCTAGTCAGTGTCAGGGCAGAAATTACCATTGTGTAGTAAAGATGAAATGGACTAATGTACACAGACAACTTTCATTCCTATGGGCTCCCAAAAGCCATTGTCCCTACCCCCAAAGTAATCTGTCGGCTGGTGGCTATGGCACTTGCATAAATAAGCTCTTTTCCTCTCTTCCATTATGGGAGGCATATCACTTTCCAAAAGGCCCCCACTGAGGTGAAGACAGTTGGTGATGTGATAGTAGGGACTCTAACGTGGCCACTTTCCCTCAGTAATTGTCCATACACACACACACCCTTCTGATTCCCTGGGACCTCTGGGATTCATCCCCGGCTTCCAGCATTGCTTTACCATGCAGCATCCCTTGAGTTGGCTGTCCTCTGCTTCCATGTAGATATCCAAGGAGCACTGCACTAAGTACCTACCTCGCCACCAAAGGCTGCAGTTTCAGATCCTGCAAAACAATGATCCAATGCCCATCTTTGTTAGGTTAGCTCTGCAGATCTAAAGTGCACAAAGTAAAAGAATGGGAGGGGATATCTCACGCGACTGGGAAGCACACAGGCAGAGGCAGGTACTTAGACTCTGCCATAGCCAAGGTGTAAATTTTAAGTATGTAATACCAATGCTTTAAATGTGCGGGTCTTTTGAAGCAGCACCCTCACTTCGAGGGAAAGACAGTAAGTATGCAAAGGTGATTTACTGTGAAGTTTACAATAGCAAAAAACTAGGGACAATCTAAATGTTCCTTAGTGGGGGCTAGGATAAATATATTACAGTACATCCTCACAACGGAATACTATACAGCCATTAACATCAATGAGGTAAAACGGACACGGAATGAATGGTGTTACAGTATGTTAGTTTTAAGAGACATTTAATAAAGTAATTTATAATTGCCTCATTTTCATTAAAAACATCTGTACAAAGGCATAGTAAGAGTTGAGGTACAGTTATTAAAAAGGAGTGGATAGTGGTTATTTTTGGTGCATTAAATTTTGAGGTGATTTAAATTGCTTTTCTGTTTTCTATTTCCACATTACATGAGGAATGACAGTGTGCAACACGTGCTCCTCAAAAAAGAGCAGTGAATGTCTCAGAGAGAAAGCAGGGTCAGGTAGAGAAGATGTCTGCTTCGACACTGAACAGCCCTGGATGCACTGGTAAGAAGGTGGCAGACTCGGCGTTCCACCATGCTCCTGCTGTGATAGTGATGTGGCATGAAGAGAAAAAAGGACTCCCAGGACTCCTTGAATGCACTTGCAAGAGTCTTCTTCCTAGTGGGTCTGACCACCTTCTTAGTTTGGACTCAGAGCTGGCAGATATCCAGCAGCAGCAGGAGCCCCAGGCAGATGACTGCTGGGATGTAGGTGTTCGGTGACTCTTTCAGAGATGCCAGAGTGAAGATGGCTCCTGGAATGGAAAGTGAGGTCCCTGAGGCCCCCTGCCCCTCTCCAGCTGAAGCCTTCCCATTCAACACCTCCCAACCACACCCACACAGAGCCTGAGCTAGCTGCTCTCATCTCTCTGGCCTCCCAAACAGAACCAGGAATCAGAAGCCTCATAAACTAATGTAGCCCCTCTCCGAGGGTGAGAAAGAAACAGGAGCAATCTAGCCAAATGGCGCAGGGAGGTAGGTAGGTGGGCATCTGGGAACAACTTCTAATCCTTCTCCTTTCTTAATCCTACCGGAGGGAAGGTGGAGGTATGGGAAAGATCCGAAAATGAGGGAAGCCTCAGAGATGGAAAGCAAGTCCGGGGGGGAGGGGTGGCAGTGGTGGCAGCAATGGTGACACAAGGCCAGGGGATCCAGAAGAGTCTGAAGTCGTCTGATCTTTGAAGCAGCAGCTGTCTTGGTACATCAGCAGGTCCTGTGGGCAGAGCTGCTACGAGGGGGTGCTCTACAACTGCCTGTCACAGGGAAATTCTCTGCTTTTCTGGGGGCCCTGGCTTCCTTGCTCTCTATTCCCACCTGCCAGACACATAACCCCACCGGCAGCTGCAACTCCATCCCCTCCTCTCTAGGGTAGGGCTTAGGAGAGAGCAGTAGGGACTTTGAGATTATATACATCCATACAATGGGAATACCCTGCAGCCAGCTGAACTGATGAGGTAGGAAGTATGTCTGACAAAGAATCACGTTCTAGTATATTAAGTTTTAAAAGCACCTGTCCTAGTCCAAAGGCCATGGAAAATAGAGTACAGCAGGGAGGGCTCCTGGTTCTAGGAAAAAAGGAAAGGAGGCAACAGTAAAGGGAACAGCCAGATCTTCCATGATCCTCTGCCAGAGGCCCCGATTTCCCCAGCCCAGTTGCACCCCCTTACCCATCATGAGCAGGGTCAAAAGCAAGTTACTGATCTCTTGCAGCATCGGTGGGCCCAGGACCAGCAGCAGCCCAGCCAGCAGTTCCAGCCAGCCCACAGCCTCTTGATAGCCCATGGGATCTGGCTGATAGCCGAACACCTTCAACGGGAACACCTCAGCAAACTGCACAAACAGGGCTTTCTAGGGGCAGCAGGGAATGTCTGTCAGCCACACTCAACAAGGATCCACTGCCTGGGCACTCCACAGGGACATTCTGGGCCTGCGCCCTCACCCCCTCCCCACCCCCCCCCAACAAAGGAGCTACTATTCTAGGTCAGGTCCAGGGTTGAGGTCGGTCTGGAGAGGGGAGGGCCTCCCTGGGGAGGGGCGGGGGGAGCTGAGCTTTGGAATCAGGAAACAGGCTTTACCCTCCAAGAAGGGCTGGATGGTGTGGTGCAGAGATGGACTGATTTTCTCAACAGACTCTCACCAGATTACAACCCAGCCCCAAATTCCAGGACCAGGAAGCTAGGCTTGCCAACTTTAGGAATGTCACAGCTTCTCTTTCTTTCTGCCTGACCTGCTTTCCCCTGATGACACTACGCTGGGAATATTGGGAGGTGGGGGTGAGGATGGAAGGGTAGACGGTTGCTCATTCAACGGATTCCACTATGAATATGGTATGCTGGGCCTGGATCCCATTGCAGTCGACCCAAGAGTAGTTAAGGAGGCTCAAAGAGACTCATTGTGCTGAGTTAGGCTCCGTGACAACTTCAGCCTCAGGCTGACTACCTTTTCCTGCATCGCACCCCACCCCCACTTTAGCTCTACCTCCCCTACTGTCAGCAGCAAGGAAGAAACTCTAAGCGGCTGGCTCTGGGGAGGTACTTCCGCAAACAATCCACCACCCTAAACCAGGGAGGAAGGGCAGAACCCAGGCCTGGGAGACGGAGGCTGGCAGGGGTCTCCAAGTCAGGCTTATTTGAAGGGCTGGGGAATTGGTGAGCATAAGGGCACGAAAGCTTTCCCGAGTCTGGACCTAGCCGGAAGGTGGAAGAACTTGTAGACTTCCCTCTCAAGCTGCCCGGGAAGGGTTCTCTGGATTCTGAGTTAGGGGAGCGTCTAGATTGACTCCTGCTTCCTGACCTGCCGTGTAACCTTTAGCAGACACACTTCACCTTCAGGGCGAGTTTCCTAGCCCACCAAGCGGTAATTCATAAACCCATCCTCATGAACCTCCCAAGAACGCAAACAGGAGGAGGAGAAAGGGGCAGGGAGGGTTCTGGGTCCCCCTTCCATTCCATCTTCTTCCGCCCGGGGTCCCGGCGCATTCCTCCTCCAGCCCTAGGTTTGCCCGGGGCCCCCAGTGCTCAGCTGGAAGATGTGCCCCTTCCGTCTAGGCAAGAGCCAGAGGACTCGGAGGAGCACCCCGGGAGAGCGCCTACGTCTCAGTCTAGCACTGTCTCGCCGGAAGGCAGGCGGGTCCGCAGGGCACCGGCGCGGGCAGGCGGGCCGGTCGCCGCGGGGTGGGGGGGGGGGGCGGGTAACGGCCGCGTCCGCAGTACCCGCCGCCGCGTGGCCGCCCACATCCCGCTGCTCACCATCTGCTCGGACGCTGGAGCCGAGATCTGCCCCGAGAGCTTGGCCGCCCCCGTGAGCGCGAAGAAGCCACCCAGCAGGACGCGCAGAGCGGCGAGCCCGAGCGCCATGGCCGCGCAGGTCCTCCGGGAGGGAAGGAAAGGGAAAGGAAAGGAAGGGGAGGAGAGGAGAGGCCCCACCGAAACCCTCCCCCTGCCGCCCGCTCGGTTCCTCCCTCCCCAGGGCCACCAGAAGACCGGCGCCAGAACCTCCCGCTCCCCGCCCCCCACCCCGAGGCTGTTGCCACCCTCTTTTCTGGCCCCCACCTGTTGCGAGGGGAGACGGCCTTCGGGAGGGGCATCCCCATCTCTCAGATGGGGGCACTGAAACCCAGTGGCTCAACTGACCGCACGAGCCCCTTTGAATTCAAGGGGCGTCTCTTGTCTCCCAACCAGTATGACTGAGTAGAGTCAGACTCCAGGAGTAACCATCTACACGTGCCTCGCAGAAGACCGGAGTTTCCTTCCAGCCTGAGCCACCCTAGCTTTGGGATCTGAGCTGCCACCTAACCTCCTCGGGCCTCACTATTTGCATCTGTAAAAGCGATTAAGCCTGTTCTCCTTAGGAACAGGCCTAGCACAATGTCTGGCACCTGTAAGAGCTCAAACGTTATTTGTAAATTAGTAAATTATGAAATTTTTAATAAGTCGGTAGCAAGTAATTATAAATTGTTTTCTTGGTGTAAAATATATTTTTCCTCCAATTCCTCTCAGTTGAAATTAAAATATGAAGTGTTTGAAAATTCAGACACTTGCAGCATAGGTAAGAGAGACTTCCACTAACAAAACCCTACAGGCCACTCGTGGTCCATCTGCTATAACCTGGAAATCAGTCTAGACCTTGATGGACAAACTGTGGGCCAAATTTAGTCAGCGGTTTTTTTCCACTGGTTCCCCCTTCTTCCTCCCCAGCTAACAATGTTTTACATTTTTTAATGATAAAAAAAATTTTAAGGCAGCTTTCATGACACATGAAAATTATATGAAATTCTTAGTTCAATGTTCATAAAGTTTTATTGAAACACAGCCACACTCATTTGTCTGTGTATTGCCTACAGCTGCTTTTGTGCTGCAAACCCAAAATTGACTAGTTGCCACCACATGGCCTGCAAAACCTAAAGTATTCACTATCTGGCCTTTTATGGGAAAAGTTTGCCAAGCCCTGGTCTAGAGCGCCACAGAAACCCCTACTCTCCTGCAGCTTCTATTTCTGATCAGCCAAGCTGCTTAGATCTTTGTTTTCTACGTACCCACAACCTGCTGGGGTGGGTGGCTGCCTGGCTGAAGACTGCAATGTCCCATGTGCTTCTAAAGGCCAAGCAGATTAACATCCAGGTGTGCTGATACATTACAAACAGGCTTTTTGTGACCATTTTTGTCCCTAATCCAGATGATCCAATCAATCAATCAAATAGCTAAATTCTCTGCCTTGGACTATTAAAATTATAATATATAACTAGGTATAAATGCACAATTATTCCTCAACAAAAAGAAAAATTATTAAAACATATAATCACTGAAAACACATATCCACATTAGGAAATTATATTTTAGGATATTTATACAAAATTTAACACAAAATTATAGACTTTGATCATTAGCAATACCCATCTTACTATTCTTTCTCCTTTACTAATTTTTCTATCCTTGGAATTAAAGATGTGACTGCAAGTCTTAGAGCAGGACCAGAAACCAACAGATTTCTTTGTCTTGACTCAGTCAAAGCGGAAAATGTAGCATCACATAAATAAACAGTTGAAAAGGGCAATAAAAACTTCATTGCCTTTTCATGGAGTTCTGGGTAATTTGTCTTTGCATTTATCCAAAACTGAGTCACAGACATTGATTTAAATACTGACTGTAATTCCAAATCTGAAGATAGCTGTACTAGTTTTTCTTCTTCGAAGTCCATGAGATTACTATCTTTGGGATTCATAAAAGGATTAATTATCCACAAATTTCCTGAACGCAAGTCTTCTTCTGGTGGGTAACAGTCATGGAACATTTGACAAAGTCCTTCCAGGTGCTCAAAAATAATGCTTGCAATGCTTCTCATATTTAAGTCTGATGAGTTTACGAATTCGGAAAATGAAGGGAACATGTCATAATCATTCTCTTGTGTGCGCTTCAACCACATTTTTAACTTTTCCTTAAGTATATCCATTTTATTATACAAATTGAAGAGAGTAGTCATAGTTCCTCGGAGACTTAAGTTGAGTTCATTTATAAGTGAAAAAATATCTGATAAATAGGCCAGCTTTGCAACCCATTCTTCATCAAGAAAATACTTGGCCAAATCTGAATGCTTCTGGTTTAAAAAAATTTCAATTTCATGTCGTAGTTCAAATAATCTTGTTAAAATTCTCCCTCTTGAAATCCAACGTACTTCAGCATGAAGGGGTAGATTCACATGCTCAGGCCCCATTTCTTCACACAAAATCGTTAACATTCGTGAATTTGATGCATTGCTCTTTATAAAACTTAAAATCTGTGCTGACTGCAAAAGAATTTTATGTAAGCATGGAGACAACTTTTCTGCTGCTAAATGCTCACGGTGAATAAAACAGTGTGTAAATGCCACTGTATTCGTGGCGATTTCTTGAATCTTTTCCCTTAAACCAGAACACCTGCCAGTCATGCTTGCAGCCCCATCTGTACAGAGACCAACACAGTGTTTCCAATTCAGAGACTTACTATCAATATATTTATTTATTAGTTCAAATATTTCAAAACCAGTTATTTGAGAAGGCATTTCAATGCAACACAGTAATTCTTCTTTTATATCACTGCAATCATAATCAATGAAACGAATATAGCACAAAAGAAGGGTGATATTTGAGATTTCTGATGATTCATCTACCTGAAGGGCAAACCACTTTGACTTTCTGACTTTTTGAATCAGCTGATCTTCAATGTCTGCAGACAACTCATCAATCCTGTGTCCAATCGTGTTATTAGAAAGAGGAATGGTTTTCATTTTGTCTCCAGCACTTGAACCCAAAACTTCTGAACACATTTCCACTAAATATGGTTTAATTAATTCTTCGGCAATGGAGAATGGCTTCTTGCTGGCAGCAATTTGGAAAGCAATTAAATAAGAAGCTTTCACAAGTGACTTTTCAACTAGTAAACACTTTTTTAAAGAACTATTCTGACATTCCATTTCAAGAGATTTTTGTTCAAAAAAATCTACTGGTTTGTTTTCTAATTCTGAATGTTTTGTCTTCAGATGATGAGAAAGATTTGCTGGCTTCATGTTTTCAGTGGATAAGATTTCTCCACAAATGACACATTGTGGCCTTGGTGAACTTTCTTTTGATCCTGGACAGATAATAAAACCAACTTTTAAATATTCCGCATCATAAGTCTGGAAAAAACCTATTCTTTTTTTCTTTGCAGGTGGAGAATCAAGTTCCGCATCATTTTTCTCATTAGGCATAGGTAAATCTGAATGAAATATTTGAATCACTGTTATTTTTCAAGAAGAAATAAGCAATAGTCTTTATGTTTTCCCCCACACATTTAAAATATCTTTTTTTAGTATTTATATTTGTCAAAAGAATACACTAACGTTGAAACAGAAACCACAGAACTTTCATGGTGCCATTAAAAACAGAATTTCTCCTTGCCCAAAACTTGGCCACTGACTAGAGCAAAATTATAGGCTGCGGGATGTGAACTAGCAATGCTATATATATATATATTCAACAGATTGCTGGAATTAGGGCTGAAGTCCACAGGATGCATCTAGTTAAGAATAAATTAATTTACTTTTTTAAATTTCAGAAAAAAGAAAACAAATGTTTAAAAAGTTAACATTTGGTGAATCTAGCTGTAGAATATATTAATGTTCATTGTGCCATATTTTCAATCATTCTGAACTTTGAAATTTCTCCAAATTAAAGTTGAAGAAAAAAAAAGGTTAATTAGTAGTTTTAATACCCAATGTATGAGGGTAAAGAGAAATGGGTGTTCTCAAACACTGATGTAATTTTTCAGTTTTGCAACACATATCAAAAAGCCTTAAAAATCTATGATAGCTTTTGAATCTGAAATTCTACTACTTAGGATTTATCCTAAAGACCTAATTAGACAAGTGAACAAAGATTCATTTACACAACTTAACTCAATACTGTTTACAATATTAAGCAACTAAAAGCGATCCAAGTGTCAATCTTAGGGGGATGGATAGGTACATACATTGGAATCTATGCATCCATTGAGAATCTCAATGTATATTTAAATTTATATTGACATGGAATATTTCTGATGAGCAATGTCAAAGGAAAAAGTTCACAACAGTACATCTTAAATAATCCAGTATTTAATCTAGAAATTTTTAAAAAATGTATAAGCACACACATACCCACACATATAGATGTCCACAGATCTTTTACTACCTTCCACATGTGAATGTATATAGAATATAAATTCATGTACACAGAGTATATCATTTTAACAGGAATATACAACAATCAAATTTACTTTGGAAGGAAAACAGGATTCTCCTTGACTCCTACTAAAAGAAATGCACCCTACATAAAAACTCAAGATTACTTGTTGACAGATTATACTTTTAAATAAACTACATATATTCTGTGTAGTAAAATTATCATTAAAAACAAAAATCAAAAAATGCTTTGGGCAGAGTAGGCTATGTAAGTAATTGAAAACATGAGGGTAGTGGCAGTTAACATGGATTGGGGCAGCAATAGTTTACAGCCTTTCCAAATATGAATTCAAGTCATTTTCCTGATCACCAACACCTCAGACACACAGTTATATTTTTAGTAAATGACAAATTAATTCACATTGTTTTTAAAAAGAAAGAAGAACTACAGTTAAATCATTAACGCTTTTAAAGAAATTTGTATCTTAATAGTTATAATAGTTTGTACATTTGAAAAACAGCAGTGCACAGAGATGTCTGTCCACATAATGCTGTGTGTGCAGATGGATTCAATTTAGTAGTTCTTGGTGTTAATGACAATAATTATAAAAGGAATAAATCAGATGTTCAAAGGATGTGATGCAAGGATGAATGTTTTCCCGTTTAAGAAATGGTATATGATTTTCTTTGCCTTTCTTAAAAAAAACAAAAACAAAACAGAGTTAACTTTCCACATAAGCAGAGCACAAGGATACATACCTGTCTGACATTCCTTGTGTTGTATATGTGGTTTGCAAGAGGTGGCCTTGGTCTGTGTGACAGGCTTGCACAATACTGCTTTGTTCTTTAAAAGCTTGGAAGACTGGGAAGATAGAAGTTTTGTGGCATCTATCTGTGTGCTTCCCTAGTTAAAAGCAAATTCAGAAACCAAAAACATGTTTTTTAGTACCTTAACACTGACCAGAATCACTATCAATTGAAAGTTGGCACATAGTAAAAGAAACAGAATTCCTGTGAAAGAGTAGTTGCAATAAAGAAGCTACTTTGGAAAATATACACTAATTCCTAAATCTTCTAATTAGTGTCAGTTCCATTCATTAATTTTTTAAAAATACTCTGCCTATAGTAAGGACAATCAACACAATAAAAACAATCTTTACTGATTAAGACAATTGGCTATTCAGAAAAATTAGATCCAACTCAGACTTTATGCAAAATATATTCCATATTGATTTAAGACCTCAACATGAAAAAAATGAAATTTTAAAATCACTGGAGAGGGAGTGGCTAGCTGGCTCAGTCAGCAGAGACTCTTGATCTCGGGGTTGTGAGTTCAAGCCCCACGTTGGGACGAGAGATAACTTAAAAATAAAATATTTAAGGGGCGCCTGGGTGGCGCAGTCGGTTAAGCGTCCGACTTCAGCCAGGTCACGATCTCGCGGTCCGTGGGTTCGAGCCCCACGTCAGGCTCTGGGCTGATGGCTCGGAGCCTGGAGCCTGTTTCCGATTCTGTGTCTCCCTCTCTCTCTGCCCCTCCCCCGTTCATGCTCTGTCTCTCTCTGTCCCAAAAATAAATAAACATTGAAAAAAAAATTAAAAAAAAAATAATAAATAAAATATTTAAAAAATAAATAAAACAAAACAAAAAAATAAAATAAATTAAATCACTGGAGAACTTTCAAATGACCAGAACAAAGAGGAGGTATTCTTAAAAGAAACACAAGAATTATAAACAAAATAGAAACGACTAATACATTTGACTATCTTGAATTTTTTTTTTTTTTTTTAAATAAAGGTCTTTATAAAACAAAGCTGAAGAGTAAGCAACAGAGTTAGAGAATATATTTAGGGGGCACCTGGGTGGCTCAGTCTGTTAAGCATCCGACTTCAGCTCGGGTCATGATCTCAGTTTGTGGGTTTGAGCCCCACATCAGGCTCTGTGCTGACAGCTCAGAGCCTGGAGCCTCCTTCCGATTCTGTGTCTCCCTCTCTCTGCCCTCCCCTGCTCTCACTCTCTCTCTCTCTCAAAAATAAGAATAAAACATCCTAAAGGGAGAAAGAGAGAGAGAAAATGTATTTAAAAGATGTTTGCTGGAGTGCCTGGGTGGCTCAGTTGGTTAAGTGGTTAAGTGTCCGACTTCAGCTCAGGTCATGATCTCGCAGTTCATGAGTTCAAGCCCCACATCAGGCTCTATACTGGTAGCTCCGAGCCTGGAGCCTGCTTCAGATTCTGTGTCTCCCTCTCTCTCTCTGCCCCTTCCCTGCTTGCTCTCTCTCTCTCCCTCTCAAAAAGTAAATAAAAATTAAAAAAAATTTTTTTCATAAATAAAACATGTTTTTCACTCAACAAGTATTTACAGAATGTTTACTGTAACTCAGGCACTGTTCTAAGCCCTGGGGATACAGCAAAAAAAAGGAGAAAGAAAGTCCTGCCTTTATGGGCTTTACATCCCACAGGGAGACACAGAAGATAAACAAGTAAAGCAAATATATATTGTGTAATTCCAGGTAGTGACGAGTGCTATGAAAGAAAGCAGGGTAAGGGAATGGAGGGTGATGGTGTGGAGAAAGGGTATTTTTAGAGTAAATATTTGAGCAGAGATCTTCTGAATACTCAACTCAAAAGAACAAACCACACAAACGCCTGAAGTCAGAGGACTCCAGGCAGTGGGATTACAGATGCAAAAGCCCTGAAATGGGAAAGTCTAGCATGCTTTAGGAACATTAACAAGAACAAGGCTGAAATAAAGTAAGCAGGGGCTAGAATGAAATGTTTGAAGAGGCTGGCAGAAGCCAAATTGTATAGGATCTTGAAGGTCTTAGTTTCAAAAACAGTAAGAAATTAGGATTGTATTTTAAATATGATGGAATGCACTGCAGATTATATTTAAATTTACTTTTTAAATAAGCAATGGATGTAATAATTTTGAATTATATAATAATACAAAAGGTATAAAAGTATTTACATGAAAAGTAAGTTTTCCACCCATCTACCCCCTGTCCAGACTCAACCTTGAATACAAGGTTCCCAGTTTTGTTTTGTTTTTGAAGTTTATTAATTTGAGAGACAGAAAGCACATGTGTGAGCAGGAGAGGCGCGGAGAGAGGCAGAGAGAGAGAGAATCCCAAGCAGGCTCCACACTGTCAGTGTGAAGCTTGATGCAGGGCTCAAACCCACACACCGTGAGATCATGACCTGAGCCAAGATCAAGAGTCGGACACTTAACTGAGCTACTCAGGTGCCCTCCTAGTTTCTTACACATCCTTCTAAAGGTGGTCTATGTAATTAAATAAGTTGCTTCTGACTACAAATTGGTGGCATATTATTAGCAAGGCTCTAGCACCTTGTACTGTACCTATTAGCAAGCTATCTTAGAGGTATATTTACATAACTTTGTATAAAGCCACCCTAATAACAGCTTTATACATTGAATGTATCATAGGTAATCTGAAGAGTCTCTGCTACTGAAAACTGAATGTTAAAAACATTTGCTATTACAAACAAGGCTTTTTTTTTATTACATTTATTTATTTTTGAGAGACAGAGTGAGACAGAGCACAAGCAGAGGGACAGAGAGAGAAGGAAACACAGAATCTGAAGCAGGCTCCAGGCTCTGAGCAAGTGTTCAGCACAGAGCTTGATGTGGGGCTCGAACCCATGAACCATGAGATCATGACCTGAGCTGAAGTTGGACACTTAACTGACTGAGCCACCCAGGCGCCCCAAACAATGCTTTAATAAATACCCCTACATATAAATTAATTCTACACGTGCTAGTATATTTATAGAATAAGGTATTCTAAATTGTGGTTTGGTGGGTCAGAAGACTTTAATTATGTTGGTACAGTCACACTGCTTTCCATAGAAGCACACTATATCACATTATATGACCTTCAGCAATGTACGTGAGCTCGTTTCCCAACACTCCAGTTAATATGGTATTTATGAAACTTTTTGTTATTTCTCAATAAATGAAAAATTATCTAACAGTAGTGTGGTTAGGTATTTTGCATGTTTAAGCATTATTAGTGTTTCCTCTTCTGTGAACTATCTACTCCTATCCTGTGCCCTGTTTTCCTTTAGCTTTAAAAAAAAAATTCTATAAAGTTAAAAAAGAAGGGGGTGGGGGGTACACCTGGGTGGCTCAGTTGGTTAAGCACCTGACGGCACAGGTCATGATCTCACAGTTCAGGAGTTCGAGCCCCACATCAGGCTCTCTGCTGTCAGCACAGGAGCCTGCTTCAGAGTCTCTGTCTCCCTCTCTGCCTCTCCCCTGCTCACACTCTTTCTCTAAAAAATAAATAAACATTTAAAAAATGTTTTAAAAACTTCTATGCATAATTTTTTGAATGAGTAATGTAACATGTGACATAAAATTCAAAGACTTTAATATCAAACATGAAAATATACTAATTTCCCTCTTAAATTCTGCCTTAGTCGTTCAGTTCTCCTTAGAGGCAACCACTATTATCTATTCATTGGCTGCCTTCCAGGGCTTTCTATACATATGTATAGGTATGTGGTGGTGGTGGTGGTGTGTGTGTGTATGTGTGTTTACACTTGATCTTAGCCAAAAGGCCGAGAAGCGATGTGTGTATGTGTGTTTAAAACACAAATGGCAGTTTGCTATACCATTTGGCCTTTCTCATTTATTGTATATGAGACTGCTCTATGTCTGTACATATATAGTTACCACATTCTTTTTAAGTGCACAGTATTCTACTATAATGGATATAGCGTACTTATTTTAACTATAGTCCCCAAAGAGCTGCTGTATATGCTTGGGCAGGGAATTCCACTCACCAGACCACATGACTAAGTATGAGCTAGGAGAGGGGTATATTTCAGGTTCTACCCATGTAGGCCTATTTTTTTTTTTTTCTAGTTCACACAGTAACTGAGAATGAACTCACAATGGCCCTGACTATTGATCAAACAATGTGGCTGTTTTCAAGCCTTTGCTACTACAAACAATGCTGAAATCATCCCCGTACATACTTCAATTTATAAATGTGCAAAATATATCTGAAGGATAAATTCCTAAAAATGGAGTTCCTTGGTAATATGGTATTTACATTTTAAATTTTAACAAGTTTTACTAAATTGCTCTCTGTAGCAGTTTTACCAACTGCAATTGACAACATGTAAAAATGCCTTAACAGTGTTATCCATTATTTTTATTGTTGCCAATCTGATAAAGTTGGAATTTCTCTAATTTTAAAGTTGAATATCTTTGCATATGTTTAAGAATAATTTTTATTTCCGGGGCACCTGGGTGGCTCAGTCGGTTAAGCACCTGACTTCGGCTCAGGTCATATCTCATGGTTCGTGAGTTCAAGTTCCACGTCAGGCTCTGTGCTGACAGCTCAGAGCCTGGAGCCTGCTTCAGATTCTGCCTCCCTCTCTCTGTCCCTCCCCCATTTGCCCTCTGTCTCTTTCTCTCTCTCAAATATAAATAAACATTAAAAAAATTTTTTTAAGAATAATTTTTATTTACTAGTCTGATGGATCAGATTTTGTTGCCCATTTTTCTACTGGGTGCTGGGTCTTTTTATTGATTTATAGAAGCTCTTTACATATGGAAAAACTGGCTTTTTATGACATGAATTGCAACCTTTTAATTTTTTTCATGTCTTCTGACTTTGAAATGTAGCTGAATTTCCATAACAACTCTTTATGGCTTCTGAGTTTTGTGACATATTTAGAAAGACTTTCTCCACTTGTTTATTAAAATTCTTTCCTGTATTCTTCCCTACTACTTTATTATTTTTTTACATTTAAATCTTTTCTCCATGTGGACTTCATTTTGGTGGAACTTGTAAGGTAGAAATCCAATTTATTTTTTTCCATATGTATGCTCAGTTGTCACAATGCTGTTTATTGAATAAGTTTCTCCTACTGATCTGAAGTGCTATCTTTATTATTTCTAAATCTACATACATATTTAGATCTATTTCCAGACTTCTATTGAGTTCATGGCTTCAGTATCAATTGTTTTATCTTTCTAGCTTCATAAAATTTACAGTTCTACTATAATTTTGGAAACTAGCTCTTCCTCTTCCCCCTTCTTTATTCTTCTTTTACAGAATTTCATTGAAGATTTTTAAGCAGTGGAGTGACACAATCTGATTTAAAATCATTCTGCTAACAATGTGGAGAAAAAAAATGCAAAGGGCAAGAATGCAAGCAGGAAGACAGGTAGGAGGTCACTGCAATGAATCAGAGAAAAGACGATGGTGCCTCAGACAAAGAAGGTAGCAGCAGGAATGGTAAGAAGTAAGGAACACTAGAGAGGAAGTCTGGGGTGGAATAAAAGGGTTCTGATTTAGACATATTATTTGAGATGGCCATTAATCATCTAAGTGTATATGTCAAGTAGGCAACTGGATACATGAATCTGGAGCTCAGAGGTCATGGCAAGAGAAATAAATCTGGGAATAAGCCACCATCTAGGGGGTGTTTAAAAACCACAGGACTGTACTGAGTCCCCAGGAAGATTGAGAAAAAAGACAAGTATGTTGACCTAGAAGTTGAAGAAGGTATTTGAAGAAGAAAGGGAGAGCAACTGTATCAAATGTTACTGAAAGGATAGGTTAAATGAGAACTGGAAATTGACCACTGGACTTGCAAAACTAAAGGTTCATGGTGACCTTGACAAGAGCAATTTCTTCCCCCCCTCCCCCGTGTTTATTTTTGAGAGAGAGACAGAGCACAGTAGGGAAGGAGCAGAAAGAGAGGGGAGACACAGAATCTGAAGAAGGCTCCAGCTCTGAGCTGTCAGCACAGAGCCCAATGCAGGTCTCCAACGCATGAACCGCAATATCATGACCTCAGCCAAAGTCTTAACCAACTGAGCCACCCAGGCACCCTGACAAGAGCAGTTTCAATGGAATGGTGCAAAGCCTGACTTAAGTGCCCTAAGGAAAGATAACAGATAAGGGAGTAAGGCAGGAAGTTGAGGCCACCCTTAGAGTTTTTCTAAAATGGAGAGTAGAGAAATAGGACAATAGCTGGAGGGCTCTGGTGTTAAAATATTTTTCATAGATATTAAGTATTACTGCATGTTTTTTGTGTCAGTGAAAATGAGTAGAAAGAGGTGGGGGCAAATCCAGAATATATAAAGAGATTCTATAAATCAATAAGGAAAAGATAATTCCACACAAAAATGGGGAAAAATTAAGAACAGGAAATGAAAAGAAAATTCAAATGTTCAAAAATACAGACATATAAGCAAAATTGCTAGTTATCAGTGATATGCAAAATAAAATAAGGTATTACTAAATAGACTGACAAAAAATGTTTAAATCTGACAACATTGAATGATAGCAAGGCTGTGGGAAATGAGTATAATCATAATCTCCTGGTAGGAATAAAAACTGAAACAGACATTTTGAAAACAAAAATGCAAATACTCTTTGAATTCAAAATTCTACTCTTCCATATCTACACCAGACAAACACCAGCACACGTGCACAAGGAGATGTATACAAAGATGTTGATTGTAGCAGAGATTGTTTTAATAGTCAAGACCTGGAAGCAACCTAATGTTCATCAACAAAGCAAGGATAAATAAAATGCATTACTTTCATACAACACTATCCAGCAGTCAATGAACTAATAAGAAATGAATTCAGTAAAGCCACAGAATACAAAATTAACAGACAGAAATCAGTTGCATTTCTATACACTAATGAAGAACTATTAGAAAGAGAAACTTAAAAAACAATCCCACTCACAATTGCATCAAAAAGAACAAAATACCTACAAATAAATTTAACCAAAGAGATGAAAGATCTGTACTCTGAAAACTATAAGACACTGATGAAAGAAACTGAAGGAGATACAAATAAATGGAAAGCAATACCATGCTCATAGACTAGAAGAATTAATATTGTTAAAATGTCCACACTACCCAAAGGAATCTATAGATTCAATTCAATTCCCATCAAAATACCAACAACATTTCTCATAGAACTAGAACACAGAATCTTAAAATTTGTATGGAACCACAAAGACCCTGAATAGCCACAGAAATCTTGAGAAAGAAAAACAAAACTAAAGTATCACGCGCTCCCTAATTTCAAACTACAAAGCAATAGTAACCACAATAGTATGGTACTGGCCGGAAAACAGACATGGAGATCAATGGAATAGAACAGAGAACCAAGAAATAAACCCATTCATATATGGTCAATCTATGACAAAGGAGACAAAAATATACAGTGGGTAAAAGACAATCTCTTCAATAAGGGAAAAACCCAACAACTACCTGTAAAAGAATGAAACTGGACCACTATCTTACACCACATGTTGAGTAAGAGTTGAAACTATAAAACGCCTTGAAGAAAACATAGGTAATTAGCTATTTTTCATTTTTTAAATTAATTTATTTATTTTGAGAGAGACAGAGACAGCATGAGTGGGGGAGGGGCAGAGAGAGAATCCCAAGCAGGCTTCACGCTGCCAGTGCAGAGCTCAACTCGGGGCTTGAATCCACAAAACTGTGAGATCATGACCTGAGCCAAAACCAAGAGCTGGATGCTTAACCCACTGAGCCACCCAGGTACCCCGGCAGTTAGTTATCTGACATAAGTATCAGCAACATTTTTTTGGACCAATCTCCTCAGGCAAGGGCAACAAAAGCTAAAATAAATAAATGGAATTACATCAAACTAAAAAACTTCTACATAGAGAACGAAATGATCAACAAAGTGAAAAGGCAATCTACTGAATGCGAGAAGATATTTGCAATTCATGCATCTGATAAGGGAATATCCAAAATATAGGAAGAACTTATACAACTTAATATAAAAAAAATAACCCAATTAAAAAATGGGCAGAGGACTTGAATAAGCATTTTTCCAAAGAAGACATATAGATGGTCAACAGGTATATGAAAAGATGATCACATCACTAATCATCAGGGAAATGCAAATCAAAACCACAATGATTCACCACCTCAAACCTGCCAGATTAGATATTATAAAAAAGACAAAAAAATGACAAGTGTTGGCATGGATATAGAAAAAAACCCTCATGCACTGCTAGTGAGAATGTATATTGGTGCAGCCACTGTAGAAAATAGTATGAAAACAGTATGGAGTTTCCTCAAAAAGTTAAAAATAGAATTCCCATATGATCCAGCAATTCAACTTCTAGGAATGCATCCAAAGAAAACCAAAACACCAAAGTGGAGAGATACATACACCCCTATGTTCACTGCAGCATTATTTACAATAGTCAAGATACGGAAGCAACCTAGGTATTCACTGATGGATGGATAAAGAAGCATGATGCACACACACACACACACACACACACACACACACTAGAATATAACTCAGCCATAAAAAAGAATGAAATTTGCAACAACATAGATGGACCCAGAGGGTATTATGTGCACTGAAATAAGTCAAACGCAAAAAGACAAACACCATATGATTTCACTTGTATGTGGAATGTAAAAAAACAAAACAAATGAGCAAACAAAACAGAAACAGATTCCTAGATAGAATTTCTGGTTATCAGAGAAAGGGAGAGATGGGGGGGGGGGGGGGGAGGAGGGACAGGCAAAACAGGTGAAGGGGATTAGGAGGTACAAACTTCCAGTTATAAGAAAAATAAACCATGGGGATGTAATGTACAACACAAGGAACAAAATCAATAAAAATGTAATAACTTTGTATGGTGACAGATGGTAACTACAACTTACTGTGGGAATCATTTTACAATGTATAAAAATATCAAATCACTATGATGTACTGATGTACTCCTGAAACTAATAGGATACTGTATGTCAATTATACTTCAATTTAGGAAAAAAAACATAAGTTTTAAAAGAAAAAGAAAAAAAAAGATAGACTAAAACTAAGCAAATAAGCCCAATCTAACAATGGTTAATTCTCAATGGTGAGAATACAGTAGAGCAGGAGTTAGCAAAGTTTGGAGTGGACCAAGCCCAGCCTACCACCTGGTTTTGTAAATAAAATTTTATTGGAATGCAGCCACTTACTCATTTATGGATTGTCTATGGTTACTTCTGCACAACAGCAGAGATGAGGAGTTGCAACAGAGTCTGTATGGCAAGTTTAGTCTAAAACATTACTACCTAGGAAGTCTGCTGACTTGTGCACATTTTTTTTAAGTTTATCTTGAGAGAATGTGTGACAGCACGGATGGGGTGAGAGGGAAAGAGAGAGAGAGAATCCCAAGCAAGGCCCACACTGTCAGCATGGAGGCTGATGCAAGGCTCAACCCATGACTCATGAGATCATGACCTGAGCCGAAATCAAGAGCTGGATGCTCAACTGACTGAGCCACACAGGAGCCCTGACTTGTGCAGATTTTCTTCTTTGTCCTTTTCTATATCTCACCTTCCCCTAAAATTTAAGACTATTTAAATAACTTGAAGGAGAGTCAAACTAAAGTCTGAGAGAAACAAAGAAAAGATTCTAAAACTTTCATTTTTTTTTA
Source organism: Lynx rufus (assembly GCF_022079265.1). Lineage (NCBI taxonomy): Eukaryota > Metazoa > Chordata > Mammalia > Carnivora > Felidae > Lynx > Lynx rufus. The sequence goes on along the minus strand of NW_025814834.1, from coordinate 195,759,296 downwards.
AATTTAAGAGTACTACATATACTTTGTATTGACTAAACTGAAAACATTAATCAGAGCTATTCTATAACACAGTTTAAATGACTGGTGAATTATAGAGGTACTCCACATAGAGAAAAAATACATAGGGCAGTCCTATTTAAATGAGGGATGTATTCTTAAAAACCCAGAATAATTCAAAACTAACTGTCCCATATATAGAAGAAAAAGGATGCATTCTCAGGATACATAAATTTGCAACCAATATAGAATATTTTTATAATATATACTAATAACATTAGTATAAAACCTAGTCTATTAATACCCTTATTAATTATACAGTTATGTGCTTAAGAAGAGAATTATTCATTGTTATAGCAATTTATTAATCACGTAATTTTAAAATATAACTTAATGTATAATATACAATATACAAATATAAGTACAAAGTTAACTTAATGATATTGCATTAACTACTGCAGTATCCTGCCTGAAAATAATTGAGTAAAAGTTATCATTATCATCTTCTAACAACACAAGTAAGGGGAGAGTTAAAAGGTATCAAATTAGGACAAGCTATCTCGCCACATCATGGGGAAGGCGGGTCTGAGTCCCTGGAAGATTTCTACTAAAGAATGAATCTGATGTGGCTGGTTTTTGCTCTCATTTTCCTTGCCTCTGGGGATTTCTTGATATGCAGACACACTGTCCATCTTTCACCTTGCCACCATGAAACAGCAATCCACATTTGGATCACTTTCTTTAATAATAGCAATTGTTGCTGGAATACGGTCAAAAGCATATGCCAGTTACTTCGCTGCTGGCTGCTGTGCTGAAGGCCCAATAAGTGCCGGGACCCTCTTCCAGCTGCCTTTGTTTTTCTAATTCTAGCAAGTCTTCCTGTATTACTCCACGGAGAACCACCCAAGCGAAATTTCAGCATCCCCTTCACCAACCTTGCACAAATTCACCTTCTTTGTCACTTTCACAGATTGTTTATCAGGCGTGAGGCTGTCGTCTTCCAAGATAAAGCCTCTTTAGATTATGGTAAAGCTGAAATGTTTTGATAGCTTCGGTTAGCAGCTATAGCTTGCCTGCTCATTTTTATACTCTTAAAACTTTGGTAGGCTTTAAAATTAGAAGGCCAGCCATGACTTGTAGTGAACTTTTTTGTCTCACTTTCAACTCCTTTCAAATCATTAAAATTACTTCAGGCCTTAGCACAGGCAATGGCTTGAACTCAGGGGGGCATTACAGCAGCACTGATCTTGCAGCTGCGTTGCCAGGATTTTTTCCGTTTACTCCATTATTCTTGCCTGGTTATAAGATTGTGTGTGTGTGTGTGTGTGTGTGTGTGTGTGTGTGTGTGTGTGCGTGTGAGAGAGAGAGAGTGTGTGTGTGTGAACTAAACGATGTATCTTCTTTAATGCTGCTTTTGTTTTTTTGAGCATTATCTCAATATTCTGCAGGCTGCACTCTCCTAAATGAACAGCATGGGGGATCACATCCTGGTCTGGCCTTTATCACAGAGTTTTATCACATCTAACTTCTGTTCCAAAGATACTGAATTTGGGGTACAGTTTTTTAGCACTAGCACCACTACTTAATAAACTTGAATGACACTGTTATATGACATACAAAAATATCTTTAATTATACCAAAAGCAAATGTTAAGACAGCTACCAAAAACAGTCACCAAAAACATTAACCCAAGATCCAATATATTAGGTTCATGTGATATTGATAAAAGATGATGGGAATTTTGTTTCCTGCTAACACAAGATATAGGAAAATAATGACGTAATTTGCAATCCTTTCAACTAGTCAGATTTGAAATTATGTGTTTCCTCAAAATATTTTTTTTAATTTTAAAAAGTTTCACAATACTTCAAATTGGAAACATAAAGTGGGAACTTAAATGTATTTTTACTTTGCACTATTTTCAGCTTCACATAATTTGAAGATGCATAAAATAACACTACACTGAACTTTTTCAAGAGACTTTCCAGTCTAAAAGAAAAATACTTGAATGTAGTAAAAGAGAAAAATAAGCAGCCAGATGGAATTAACAAGAATTTAAAGAAATTAAGGAGCCAGGGAGCCCGGGTGGCTCAGTTCGTTGAGCGTCTGACTCTTGATTTCGGCTCAGGTCATGATCCCAGGCTCATGGGATCAAGCCCTGCACTGGGCTCTGCGCTGAGTGTGGAGCCTCCTTAACATTCTTTCCCTCTCTCCTTCTGCCCTCTCCCCTGCTCGTGCTCTTTCTCTCTCACTTTTAAATTTTAAAAAATTTAAAAAAAAAGAAAGAAAGAAATTCAGGAGCCAGAACACAACGAAATAAATCAGAAATGCATTCTTATTAATGTAACTTTAAGATTCCGAAACAAAATCAGTGCATAATACTCTACTTTTTTTTGAAGACTAAGCGAAATGCATTCAGATACATATTAGAATGCTACATCCAAAATGAAAATAAACCCAAGTGGCATTATGAGGAAAAATATTAACGATAAAACTTACATCTTCAATGACTTTTTGTGTTGCCTCTTTAGTAACTGCACCTGTTATAAATGAACACACACATTATTATCCCCAAAATATACAGATGTAAACACTGAGACCAACAAGTTATTTTCCTCTCACTAAGGTGGGCCAGAGTCTACTCCAGAATTTCTCAAAGAATGGTCCAAGAAAACTGGGCATCAATATCACCTGGGATGCCTGAGAAAGGTAAGGATTCTTGGGCCCCAATTTCATCCTACTACAGTAGAATCTCTGGTGATAAAGGCAACTATATTAAAATCACTTAGGTTTAAAAGAATAATAATAAACTGTACACGCCTCTTCCTTCCCTACCCATGCCAATCTGTCTGCTACCCACTTCCCTCTGAGAAAAAGGGGCATGTTTCCTCACAGAAATATAAAAGTAAATATTACTAACAAGAGCTACTTAGACAACACACTTAACTCTATAGTCTAATTAAATGCCTTTACATCAAGTCATACCTTTTAAAACACTATTAGTGTTCCCTGTGGGCTGGGCAGGAGGTATTTTTGCCAATGACACCACACTGGTTATAACTGGTGTTGTATTTTTCCTTGTAGAAGGGAGCTCCGTTGAAGTAGTTTGCGCCTTATAAATATTTACTGATTAAAACAAAAAGGTAAGACCTAGTATAAACAAAAGGGTTACACACACACACACACACATACAAAACCCTGTTCGACAACTAAGTTTCCAAGAAACAGTGCAAATATCTAACTCTGTATAATGTACCTCTATAAAAAGAGTGATTCTGGTCAGATTAACATTCATTAGGACTTAAAAACAGCCTGATTTTCTAAAATTATAAACTTCAAATGCTATTTAAAAATATAGGTATTAGCTTTAGAATTAACTGGCCTTTCCTATTAGTGAATATTAAAACTCCTCCACCTAAGCTTGCTTCAAATAAAAATTTAACATGACAGTTTTTATAAAGAAGTTGGTGAGTTTGCTACCCATCCGCTGGTTTGTCAACACATATTATAAAATAAAAATTCTACCACTGACCTGACTGGTCTTAGGGAATGGATGATGACATAAAAGATTGGCACATGGCATATGTGATTAAGATGATGATCAATAAAATTGCAAAGGTAGACAAGGGCCAGACTGTAAGGACAAAGCACATGGATTCTGTCAATTCAACAGCACTCCAGGCTTTGATCAGACAGCATAATATCAAATGGTTTTACCCTAATTCAGAGAAGTACTACTTCAGGGAGCTACTTTAAGAACATGCCACACATGTAACTATTCATCTGGATATTTTGACCATATTAGCTTTCCTACTTGCAAAATTATTCTTAGCCAAAAAAATTTTTGCTACCTATGAAGAACTGGTCTACTTTATTTTTTCTGATATAATTAATGTGTTGGTTCTTTTTTCCTTGGCTACAATCAAACTCTTGATCAAATCTTACACCAGTCATAGCAACTGTATTAACATACTTCTATTCTCTCCTTCTGTTTGCCCTGATTTTCTATTTTTTTCTAGTTTATTAACTGAATAACATATGCCCCTTAGTGGAAATTATTTATGTACAGATAACATCAACCAAAAGCAATCAAATCTAATTTTCCTATAAAATACATTTATTGATTCCTTGGTGTGTTTGATTATGATAGCAAAAAGCATCAGGATTGATTTTCCCTGAAGGGCAATTTTTAAGAATTCTTACAAGAGGGACATCTGGGTGGCTCAGTCATTTAAGCATCTGACTTCGGCTCAGGTCAAAATCTCATGGTTTGTGGGTTTGAGCCCTGTATCAGGCTCTGTGCTGACAGCTCAGAGACTGGAGCCTGCTTCGGATTCTGTGTCTCCCTCTCTCTCTGCCCCTCCCCTGCTCATGCTCTGTCTCTGTCTCTCAAAAATAAATAAGCATTAAAAAAAAATTTTTTTTTAATTCTTACAGGAAAATTTAAGGACATCCAGGCGATTTGAATTCAATAAAATTTTGATGCTATTATATTTACAACTGTGTGTACTAATAGTATATCCTAGCACTGACCTAAAGATCCCATTAGCCAAGTTTAATTTTTACCTTTATTTTGTGAAAGAGGGTCATTCATAATTTGTCGATGACAAAACTCCAAGACACAAAATAAGTTACAGAAATGTTTGATGTTTCCTCGCCATTTTATGGACTCACTTAGCTTACCCTGTCGTTTACAGCCATCACACTTGGCCATCTGAGAAAAAAATATAAGACAGGATAGGCTTAAAACCATAAAATAATGAAAAGATAACATTAATCATAAAACCAGAAGGCACTATGAAAACAGGATATGTAAATCAGCTGAAATTACAAAATGTAAGGTTCCTACCTTAAAATATTCTGGTTAAAAATGCATATACTTGGGGCACCTGGGTGGCTCAGTCGGAAAAGTGTCCAACTCGATTTCAGCTCAGATCATGATCTCACGGTTCATGAGATGGAGCCCTGAGTTGGGCTCCTTGCTGACAGTGCAAAGCCTGCTTGGGATTGTCTCTCTCCTTCTTCCCCTGCCCCACCCCCGCTCTTGCGCACACTCTCTCTCAAAATAAATAAATAAATATTAAAATATATATTTATTTGCTTTATATACATATCTCCATCTACAGAATATAAAAACTGATCTCCCATTTTCAAAATTACTGATGAAGGAATCTAAAGATAGGCTCTATTTTTAAAAGGTTAAGCAGTGACATCATGTAGTAGAAAGAATATGCACTTTGGAGTTGTAAAGACATTGATTCATTCAACAACTAATTAGGTACGCTTTGTCTTGAGCACTGAGATAGGCGCCATATAATTATGATAAAGACATACCTCCCAAACAAAAATATTGTATTTTAGCAGGTAGGGAGACAAACAGATGATTTCACTGGCGTGTTATAGGTGCCATCCAGCTATCACCTACCAGCTTCTTGAAGAATACACTACTGAACCTCCCTGGATCTTACTCCTTTTCCTTATTTATAAGCTGGTAATAACACACCTACCTCTAAGGATTATAGTGAGGATTAAATGCAGTAACACTTATGAAGCACTGGACCTGTATTAGTGGTTCAATTAATTGTAGCTTTCATTGTTAGCCTTCCAAAAAAATAATTTTTTAAAAAATAAGTGGGTAAGGAGGTCAGTCACAGTCATTTGACCTATGAAGCAAGAACAAGGTCTGACTTCAAATTCATCAGAGTAACCTTCTGAATGAGACAGCCACTTAAAGGCAACATAACTATAAAGGCAACTTAAAGGCAACTTGAAAGAACTCAGTGATAAATAAGGTTCGTGTGCCTCAAGAGAAAGCAAAAGATAAAAAGAAAAGGAATATACCCTCAAACAACAACAAAGCCTCCAGATATCATATGTTCTTTACCACCAAAATTTCATGTTTATATTCAACTGAATTTTGCTTTGGGAGCCCATAATTTATTTTACCCAGTTCTAAACACTAAATTTTACTTCACATGATCTAAACGTATTTAAGAAAATAATTTGTACTAACTTCAGAAAACCAAAAAGGTGTATTACATTTACCTGATAAAACAAAACCGTAAATTTGGACATGCAATCTTCACAACAGAACTCTTCTAGCTTTCCTTCCAATCGATTTTCTACCAAATTAGGGGATGTCTGTGAGCAGTAACTGCACATCTTACAGTAATTCCCCCAGCGCTCTCCAAAGTCACGGGCAGAGAGGAATTTGCAAACTGAGAACCAGAAGGGATGAAAGGAAGAAACATCAAACTTACATTAACTCGAAGGAGGTAAAGTGAGTTTCCACAGTCTCAGACACCAACTAAGCTAGTTTCTTGCTTGCTTCTTAAGCCAAGAAGCAGTAATTGCTTAAGTATCCTCTTTACAAGTGGGTGCAAGAACAGGAAGATCTCTCAAGTCACTGATAAACTTATGAAGAGATTTTTTACACTCTAACCTAATACCATTGACCGAATTACCTTTCAAAAGTTTTTTTTTTTTAGTTTTAAGCAATTTATTTAGATGACTGTAATTTTAAAAATCACTACAATTTGGCAAATCATAATCACAAATATAATATTTAAATTTGTTTCAAGTTTTTCTTTGAGAGTATTATAATATTTAAAAAGACTTTAAAGTGAATTAAGCATGAAAAATAAAATGAATTAAGTATAAACTCAAGAAAGAAAAAAACCTGAAATTATACCTAAAACAAAATTACTTGAAAATTAATTGTAGAATAGCTCAACTCAGCATGAACTACTTTGTACCAACCACAAGCTCTGTGGATAAAGCTGAACCGCTTGCTTTCTTTACCTTCACTACAGAATGGCTTATCAACCCCTGAGAATCGGACAGTCTCCTTTATAATTTTCTGCAGTTTACAGTAATCACACATTGCCATAACTTTATTTTTCTTTTTGTATTCATCAGAACAAGTCTTGCCACAAAAAAGAAACATTCTACCCTGCAGAGATTAAAAAAAAAAAGTCATTAAGACCTAATTAACAGTTGCTTTATCTTTAAGAAATCATTCTCATTTCAAAGCAAATGAAGTGACTGTCAAAGATGAAAAGATAAATGCTTCTAATGGATATGTTTACAATTCAATCCCTTTCATAATTTCTCTTTACCTTGTAGAACAGAAGTTCTGGTTTTGTGGCAAACAGATGGTTACAGTGCTGACACTTGAGTTTAACAAGTGTCCGGGTTAAAGCAACTTGCTGGGATGGGGCCGCAACAGGCCGGAAACTGGCTGCAGGAGAACCACTGATGGAGGCAGGGGAACCAGCAGAGGTGCTACCTCCTCCAGCTGATACTGATGACCCAGCTGGTGGGCTTACAACCACTTGGCCCTGAGACAGGGACACTGCTGACGAGTTTGTTCCTTTTGGCTTGTTAAATACATTCTGAACGAACACAAATAAGGCAAAGATTTTAGCAACTGAGAAACAACTTGGTAATTTTCATTTTCTCATTTTAATAAACTACTACCTGTAACATTTTATAAATATTTTTTAACATTTTATAAAGTAGTTCACAGAAAGAGTTTAAATGGCATACTTCCAGAATAGAAGGACTGAGAAATGTAACATAAAAAGGTTTAAGAACTTGAATTCAGGCTTTTCCAAACACCTCTAATATAGAGCTCTAATAAACTAGAGCAGGCCCCTTCTTTTCCCCCAAAATACCCCTCCATCTGCATTCCCATCACCACCCGGCCTCTGATGGCTATTATGAGTACAGTGGAGGGGCGCCTGGGTGGCTCAGTCAGTTGAGTGTCTGACTTCGGCTCAGGTCATGATCTTGCAGTCTGTGAGTTCGGGCCCCACGTCGGGCTCTGTGCTGACAGCTCAGAGCCTGGAGCCTGCCTTGGATTCTATGGCTCCCTCTCTCTCTACCCCTACCCCGCTCATGCTCTGTCTCTCTGTCAAAAATAAATAAACATTAAAAAAAAGAAAAAAAAAAAGAGTACAGTGACCACCAGTAGTCTCTTTCTTCCTGGTGCCAGGGACATTGCATCAGGCACCTTGCCACCCCAGGGGATCACTAAACTCTACCTTCTCTGTGTATCTCTCAGAGAGTGAGGAGCAAATGGGACAAGAAAATGGAGGCTTATGATTCCATGCCAGTAGTCAATACGTATCTGGCCCATGATGAGAGGGACACATGAGCACATCACCGTGCCACCTATCTGAACCTTATCTTAGCTTCCACCCTTTTGAAAAGGATAGCGTCAAGGGCAAAAGTAGGAGGGAAGGGCAGTTTAGGTAAGGACCTTGAATTTAGGAAAAGGGCACTGAGGCTCAATACCTGGCTTAGACATTTTGCAGAAATGACTTCTGGGACCAGAGTTGAACAGAATTTTTTTCTTTCTAACTTGAATTTACTCTTTTGTAAATATGGACCTTCAGCAGTTCACATATTGCCATTCCCCAATGCCTAAGAGCACTTAGGGGTAAAATACTACCTCAGATCATACCTGGAAAGCCACCACACAACTGGAGCTGCAGAAGCTATAGATAGTTCCATTGGACATGGCTAGGTGATACTGAGGGATTGCTGAGGTTTTACAACTATGACATGAAACCTGGACACCTTGGCAACAACAACAAAAAAAACCAATGAATAAGCTACATAGATGAACACATGATCCAAAAGGGTATTAGGGGAATTAAAAAATATTCAGTAATATACAAAGCCAAAATCAAGCAACCTTACAATTATCTGTAAAGCTAACTGTAACTAATCTCAGTTAAATTCCACTTACACAAAAACTAACTTGGAACTTACAAGTGTGGTTTTCATTTCTTTCTTTTCACATATGGAACTACAAAATAAATGCCTCAACCAAACCAGTGAAAAACTATTTTCACTTACAAATCAGTTCTTTGAAACTAAACTTTGGGTCTTTATTTAACCACACAGATAAATTCAATTTGTAACAAAATGAAACAAAAGCAGCTACATTGTTCTTTAATAGTTACTAAATCTATAAATTTATCCAATGTAAACATTACCTGAAGAAATAACGGTCTTAACTCTATAAGCAGATAAGCAATTAATAGAGCAGAAAAGTTCGGTTTTTCCTGAGTCGTTGGTAGTCTCAATCATTTCTGCTGAAGGCCTCAATGATTTCCCCAAGGCGTATGGAGGAGTTTGGGCTGAATTCTATCAAGAAAATAAAATAACATTTAGATACCTAGCACAAACACACACGTTGTTTAAGAAAAGAAAAAAGAAAAACTAACTATAAAGATTGCCTTTGATTGAAATATCTGAGCTCAGAGGACTATGAGGCCACTCTAACTATAGATTTTTCTGGAAGTTGGGATGTGAGAAAAAGAAGTTCTTTCAGACAATAATGAAATGTAAACTGAAGAAAATGAGTAACTACACTCACATACATTAACAACAAAACACATTAAAGGTAATGAATTTTGTATTTGTTATACACTTTTCTCATTAAAAATAATCTAAGATGACCAGGTAATCCATGAACCAAAGGGCCATCCTCAATAGTCTTGGACATCAATCTATAAGACTGTCTACCACCTTTAAGGTTACATAATCAGTAAGACGCTTTAGCAGGAGGAAACAGAAATGATGCTTAATGTAAATTAGGAGATCTTACAGAACTACCTGTTTTTTAAGATGAGTTTTACACTAAGATGTGTCTGTAACTTTACTCATATTTTAAGAAACAATAATTACGATGGCTACCATTTATACAAATTACCAATATTATTACTTATTCAGTGCTTACCAGGAGCCAGGCCCTATACTAAATACTCTGTATTTAACTTATATATACTGTATCATGAAATCCTTCAAACAACATATTGAAATACTTTTAAAAATTATATTAACAAGAAGTTTAAATTAATTTTAATTCAGTTAACAAATAAACAGAAAAGTGGGAGATTAAACATTTCATCTCGCTCCAAAGATCCAGGCTAACCATTACACTATACTGTCATTGACACAACATAGTCTCTCAACAAGAAATTATATGGGGAATTAAACAGTAGGAAAATACAAATTGTTGGGACTGCAAGCTGGTGCAGCCACTCTGGAAAACAGGATGGAGGTTCCTCAAAAAACTAAAAATAGAACCACCCTACGACCCAGCAATTGCACTACTAGGCATTTATCCACGGGATACAGGTGTGCTGTTTCTGAGGGACACATGCACCCCAATGTTTATAGCAGCACTATCGACAATAGCCAAAGTATGGAAAGAGCCCAAATGTCCATCAATGGATGAATGGATAAAGAAGATGTGATATATATATATACACATACACATACACACACACATACATACATACATACAATGGAGTATTACTCGGCAATCAAAAAGAATGAAATCTTGCCATTTGCAACTACGTGGCTGGAACCGGAGGGTATTACGCTAAGTGAAATTAGCCAGTCAGAGAAAGACAAATATCATATGACTTCACTCATGAAGACTTTAAGAGACAAAACAGATGAACATAAGGGAAGGGAAACAAAATAATATAAAAACAGGGAGGGGGACAAGACATAAGAGACTTTTAAATATGGAGAACAAACAGAGGGTACTGGAGGGGTTGTGGGAAGGGGGATGGGCTAAATGGGTAAGGGGCATTAAGGAATCTACTCCTGAGATCACTGTTGCACTATATGCTAATTTGGATGTATATTTTTAAAAATTAAATAAATTTATTAAATTTATTAAATTAATAAATAAAAATCTTTGCCAAAAAAGAAAAGAAAATATAAATTGTGAAGTTTCACTATATAATCTTCCTGGTGAAAGAGGAATATCACTTATACAGTTGACAGAGTATAATACCAGCAACAAAATTAGAAACAGAACGGATTTTTGGATCACATATATAAAAAAAACACGGGTTTTATTCTTGTGAAAACAGTAACCAAAATGCCAAAAGTGGTAACTCCTTGAAAAGGGATACTTCTCACAGATCAATGTCCAACACCAACTACTTGGAGGAATTAAAAATAAATCAAACTTGCTAATTGAAAAAATTTAGTTATCATTTATGCTTTTTTAGAAAAATAACTTTTTAAAGACTTCATTCAGTAATAATTAACATAAATATTTAGTAACCAAATGAATCTATTATTCATTACAACAAATAAAAATTAGGTAAAGTAGTCGAATAAGGCATGTTGCCAAAATAATTACAATTCATCCCAAAACACATTAAAAAATATATTTTCTAGGGGTGCCTGGGTGGCTCGGTTGGTTGAGCGTCCAACTCTTGGTTTCCGCTCAGGGCATGATCTCATGGTTCATGGGATGATCAAGCTCCACGTGGGGCTATGCACTGACAGTGCAGAGCCTGCTTAGGACTCTCTCTCTCTCTCTCTCTCCCCCCCACCCCGTCTCTCTTCCCCTCCCTGGCTCTCTCTCTCTCTCTCAAAATAAATAAACATTAAAAAAATTTTTTTTAAATACGTATTGTTTTTTCCTAAAAGGAAAAAGAGAAAGATATGCTTTAGATCTACTGATTTTTAACATCTTATGCCTGTTGGCCACAGTTTATTTAAAATAATATGGAGCTTTCTCCACTTACCAATATATCATAAAACGTTTCTGACTCACAGAAAATCATGAAAGTACATTAGTGTATCATTTCACTATAGTCAACACACCACCAGGACCTATCCCATTTTTCTGGAGGGGAAATCACACCCCAAAATCAATTGATGGGAAGAGCCCACTCGTTTATTTTAACCTCATCCCTGCACAGCCATCCTGGAAGGAGTGACAGACGGGCCTTTATACCTGCTTATATGCTGTGACGCTTGTTGAACTAAACACCTTCTGGGACCGGCAAGGCCCAGAGCTGCTGTAGCAGTAGCCCCCACAGTTCTCACAACAGTTCATGGTGAGGTTGTTGGCGGAGTGAAATTTTGAGAAACAGGCATCACTACAAAGACCATGTACCACATTTTGATATTTAACTTCAAATCGGATCTAGGAAATAAAACACACACACATCCAAAATAAGTAAAGCCAATTAAAAATCTCTGATCTCTGGTCACGGCAGGTTTGCTGAAGAAGACCACCAGCCTTGTGGGATTGGCTGTCAGAGTCCACACAAGAGGCTAGGAATATTGTACACAAAGATTCTTGATGTTCTTGGGGTGCGTGGGTGGCTCAGTGGGTTGAGCATCCGACTTGGGCTCAAGTCACGATCTCGCAGTCCGTGAGTTCGGGCCCCGCGACGGGCTCTGTGCTGACAGCTCAGAGCCTGGAGCCTGCTTCGGATTCTGTGTCTCCCTCTCTCTGTCTGCCCCTCCCCCACTCGTGCGTGCCCTCTCTCTCTCTCTCTCTCTCTGTCAAAAATAAACATCAAAAAAAATTAAAAAAAAACGACAACATTCTTGATGTTCTTGAGCAAATGCCTAAAAATGCAGCATATAGAAAGTACACAGAACAGATTACAAATGAAAAGCTGAGTATGGTTAAAGGGGAACCAGATGTTAAGAAATCAGAAGACCAACTGCAGGATGGCCAACTAGTAGAGGTGATTCTTCAGGCTGAAATGAATCAAGTCTGGCAAGAAAACTTTAGAGTGGAAACCATGGGAGCCTTTAATGGAAGAGCCTCCTGCCAACCAATGGAAATGGCCAATATAATCATCATTAAATGACTAGCGTGTTGATGGGAAACTGATATAATTAATATTCTGTAATATTAAAAATGTTTCCTTATTATTGATGCCTTATAAACAAGAAAACTAATACAGAACATACTTAGAGTTGTTAAAACTGATGACTGTGGTAACAGGGATTGGTGAATCCATATTTGATATGTAAAGCATTCATGTAAATTATTTCAAAGATGGTTTTTTTGTTTTGTTTTTTTAACAGAGAGGTTGTGCAAATATCTGAAAGTTAATTGGAAAAATTCCTACAGATTTTTAATGCAGAGGCCATAACTGAAATGTGAAGTATTTTTAGTAGTGTCTTCAACACATCATTTAATGTTTTTTATCCTGAAAAAAATAGGAAAGGTACTTAATTATTATTATTGTGTAGATAAATTTATAAATCACTGAAGTGAAGTACTAAGAGTCAAAACCATCAAATTATAGTTGTATAGCTGAGGAAACTGATTTGGTATTTGAAAGAAAGACTTCTTATTTATAGTGGTAATTGTAAAAACATTTTTTTTGTCTCATTTAAAGAAGTTAGCTTTCTGTTGCTTAGCCTTTTGTTTTCTTGATCAACCAAAGTACATCAAGGTAGAGATAGAATTTATATAAAAGAAGAGACATAAAGAGTTCCTAAAGTTTATCGGACTTATGAATAGGCTTATATTCAGAACATCTTAGTCACACATGGGTTGTAACTTCAAAGTAGAATCACTAGGTGGTTTCCACTAAGTTTCCAATATGAGTGCAGTTGGGTATCAAACTGAAGATAAATGCTATCGCAGGAAAGAAACAGTTGGCATAAATTACTTTTAATGTGTCCTCACCCTTTCTTCCTAGACCCTATCATTTCTAAATACCTAAGTTGGTATTTTTTAACTTCGAGACAGTACTCTTTTGTGTTTGTACGCATATGTGTGCGTTTTGCTATTCCTTGTGTTTTGCTATCCCTGACTCAATTCAGAATTTTTAGAATGAGAAAAATTTTTTCCCCAATATATTTCTCCCCTACAATGCTATAAACTGAATGGTAAATAAATATTAAATGAAAAAAAATCTCTGATCACTGAGCAGAATCCCAGGAAAGGTACAATGTAACTTACATCAGCATTCTTCTGACACATGCTGCACTTGGTTGAAATGCTGTTAGTATATATGGTAACAACAGGCTTCTTCTTTAGCTCATAAGAAGAAAGGCATGATTGGCTGCAGAAATCTTTGCTAGAATTTTCAAAACGGGTCGTGATCACATCCTTTGGATTTAAAATGTCTCTAAAAATAAATAACAAAAGGCAAAATGAAATATGTTCTTCATAATTGTAATTTCTTCCTCTTTGTGAGCTAAAATAACTATGTTTACTAAGGGCAGCTATTGCATGCTAGAAAATGGCTGGCCAGGGATAAGACATCTGAAAACCTGGGCTTGATGATTAGTTCTGTTAGTTAGCTGAGTGACAATGAGTGAGGTAATTACTCTCTCAATTTCCTCATGTAGAAAATGGGTTTATGATACCTAATTTATAGATGTGTTGAGGGAAAATTATATTTAAAATATATCCAGCCAGATGTTCATGACAAAAGCCGTGAGGCTTCCAGCTCCAACCAAGTTTCATCCACTGGAGCCAATGGAAGAAGTGGCCATCCCTCAAGTCCAGACCACAAAACCCTTGTCCTCTTACTAGCCAGCAGCTGCTAAGAGTAGGAACAGCAGAGACAAAGAATGACATGTTTGTTTGTTTTTTAATTTAAATGCAAGATTTGGGAAACAGATGAACTACCAAAGATTAATATAAAAAATAAGCATGATATATAAAACTGAACTATAACTGAAGAGATCAAAGAAACAGAGGACAAAAGAACTATTAAGGTTTGGTAGCAGAGGACAGATGGAAATAAGAATAAGACAGAAAGAACACAAATAACTGAGTCATTCTGTAAGATTCCTCAAGTTATTTTGTAAGAGCCCATTGATGCAATACGCACTAACGGTAAAAACAAAGGCTGAGTATTGCCATTTTCTGACAAGTATAAAAAAACTAAAGGAAATGGTCAGTAATCAGAAGCACTAGTATAAGCCACGAAGAATATAACGGCAATAATATTATATACAGTAATGTGTACTAAGTAATTGCTATGTACCAGACATCATTCTCTTTACTCAAATTATCCAACTTAATTTTCACAAAAATTCTGTGAGATAAGTATTATTATAATTGCCATTTTACAGATGAGGAGACCAAATCGGAAAGGTTAAATAACTTGTCAAAGTCACAAACTGGTAAGCAATGAAGCCCGAATACAAATTCTAGGCAGTCTGATTCCACATTCAGTGGTTCATCATTCCACTCTTCTGCCTCCCATCCTGTGCCTTTATTATACAAAACTGTTTCACAGTAAACTATTTACGAATAACAATAACAACAAAGTACTTTAATTTTCTAAAACTCACCTAACCTTAAAAATAGGACAGTGAATCTTGGAAACCAAGTGGATATGCTTACACACGGATGAAGTTATTAATTTTGAATAGTGATTTTTCTACTAAAAACAAAGCAATAAAGAATGTTATTTAATAATGTGAATCTGCCAGTGGTATAATATACATATATGTAAACCAAAGTGAATGACTTTTTAATGGAAATCTGTGCACATGAATATAAATGCATTCTAAACCTTATGCATCCAAAGGAATCTTACACCTTAACTTTAATCTTAGAAAAACCATACATCTTCCAAAAACAAGGCTCCAACATTCTTCTACTTTATCCTTTATTTACAATAACTCTAAGAACAACTTTTCAAAGTTATAGTCAAGTATCATGTTTAACAGTATGACTCAGTTTAATCGTCTACGGTAGTCAACTGATAAGGCATCAAGCAACTTCTGACAATTTGTAAAAATCAAACCCATGGTTTAAAGATAGATTTGTCACCTATCTTGGTCTAAAGGAAAGTTTCATAGGCTCTGAACGCAATGCCAAATCAAGAGAGCAAAAAAATTTTTGAAAAGGAGCAGCGCTGTGGTAGAACATCTTTGACAAGAGTAACTATTTAAAAAAAAAATAATATGCATTTAGATGTATAACTTGTGCTGTGTTCTTTAAAATTTAATTCACTTTATTTTGATATTTGATATGTTGAAACGGAGTATCTAAAAACAGAAAACTAAACTTACCCTTCTAGATCAGTTTCACGAGAATGCTATAGAAGAGTTTAAGTAAGGTATTAGAATGGCATTTTAGAACAAAACTAAATTTGAATATTTATGTAAAATATTTTTAAATTCCTCTGTCCTTTTAGTTGGAGATTTTCACTTTAACATGATCTACTTTTAGATACTTAAGGCCAACACCCCAAACAGATAAAGAAACTGTCGTAGATCTCCAAAGACAAAATAGGGGCCTAGAAATAATATGTTAAGATACATGATGTGCTAAGCCCTGGGCTAACATTGTCTCATTAAAATCTGAGGAAGTAGATACTATTTACCAATGAAGAAACTGAGGCTTAAAAAAAATTAAACATCTAGCCCCAACGTCATATAGTTAGTAAGGGATAGAGCGTGATCTACACAATAAGCTCTTAACTTTTTTCACTCTACATTAACACTTCGGACAACACAATACATTCTTAGAACTACATTACCAAGGGAAGAGGCAGAACATGCCAAATTTTTCAAACATACTAAGGTAGAGAAAGAAGTTTATGTGGCTTTGTTACTATTTCTTCCTCTCTCTGCATCTATGTGTGACTATAAAGCAATAAATTCAAAGAACTTTTTTTAAGAAATAAACACATTATTTTGTGGCCATTTAGAGATTTTTTTTTAATCTTCTAAAGAATTACCTAACTTTTATATACTATTATAAGACCCATGTTATAATATGCTATATACTTCAATAACTTTCAAGATAATAAATAATTGTGAATGGCTGTTGTCTATAGTCACAGGATATATGAGCAGCCCTGCAATTCCCACAAATGGTTTGTTATTTCTTTCCACAGTAAAATTTAAACTTAAAGAGACAGAAAACTAGTTAAGATGATACTTTTAACACCAAGTCTCTTGTTTAACATTACAAAGAATTTGCAAATTTCTCAGCTAAAAAGCTATTTCCATAGAAACGTGCTCAAGAGATTTAAAGTAGCAACAGCATATTTGAACTAAACTAGATACACACTAAAAAAAGTAAAGTAAAAAGGGATGTAATTAAGAATTTTATACTTTGAGCAGTTTGTGCAGGTTTTCCTGGGAGGAGTTGGTATGCAGACAGGTGAAGGATATCCAGTGATGCACCGCGTGGAGCAAAAGAGCTGAGTAGATCCTGTCTTATGATATGCAGTTTGCCCTTTATAAAGCATTTTTTTACAACCAGAACAAAAAACCTGAATAGCTACGGCTGGAGCCGAAGGAAGCAATACATTTGGGCCAGATGATGCAAGAGAAAACTGAAAGCCTGGAGTCAACTGTTGGGCTATAAATACAAAATAAGGGGGGAAAAAACAGTTTTAGTATCAACACAAACACATATACATTCTCCATTTTTTAAGACAAATTCTCAGTCTCAAAATCCAATTAAACACTCTAAAACAGGGAGTTTCAAACTTTTTTTTTTTTTGGGGGGGGGGGAGGTGTGGGTTCAAACTTTTTTATAACCCATAGTAACAACTATATTTCACATTATAACCCAGGAGACACATACATACATTTCTGTGTATGTTTATATGTGTAAAATTTAATAACTGAAACAGTTTTGCAAAATAATGTTTCCTTACTACATGCATCACATTCTTCTAATACAATCTTATTCTATTCTCTCTCCCTCCCCCCACCCACATACATACATGTATATGTGTGTGTGTGTGTATGTATTTTTTTTTTTAAGATTTTAAGTAATTTCTACACCCAACGTGGGGCTTGAACTCATAACCCTGAGATCAAGAGCCGCATGGTCCACTGACTGAGACAGCCAGGTACCCCTCAATTCCACTTTTTAAAATGCTAGTCAACACCACCTACCCAGTTTAAAAAGTACTGCTTTATCTTAAGGAAAAAAAGATTTACATGAGGACGTGCTCTCCCTCAGTTCTACTAGTTAGAATATAACAATATTAATCATAATTAACTTACTTGGTCCTATTTCTTTCCTTTTTTTTCCTTTTTTAGATTTTATTTTTAAGTAATCTCTACACCCATTGTGGGACTTGAACTTACAACCCTGAGATCAAGAGTTCCATGCTCTACTGACTGAGTCAGCCAGGTGCCCCATATGCAGTTCTATTTCTTACCAAGAGGACTGTCACTGACTGAAAACACAGCACTAATTTTCAGTTCACTTTCTTGAGTTTTTTGCTTTGGGGCATGTCCATACTCCTTAAAGAAAAAGAAAAGAGAGAAATGAATACAGTGTTAGTATTTAAATAAACTAGAAATTCAAGAAAAAAATAAGTCTGTCATATCTCTTCTACATTCTAATCATAATCACCTTCACAAATACCTCAAAAATCAAAATTTACAAGTTGTTAGAACAGACTTAAACTTTACAAAAAGGACCTTTCAGAATTGGAAAATCTTTCATGACAGTTATTACTACTTTTCAAATGTAATATATAGGAGTCACATACAGCTACTTCAATGTTCAGCACTACCCTTACTTTAGTCTGTGTTTGTAAGAAAATGATAAATAACATTAAGTCTGAATGATGTAGAGTTTGGATCCAATTACAGATCTACAAACTGTCATATCTGTTAATGGCATAAAGACACAATGCAATCTGTTTGTTATACATAACATCATCACAGCCTAAATCAGATTTATTCTAATTATGTATTCTTTAAAATGCTTTAAGATGAAATATAATCATAAAACAAAGTTTTATTTTTTTACAAGACAAAATTCTAAAAATACATATATCAATTTTAAAAAAGACTTCTTTATTGAGATCACAACCATCCTACATTATGTTGTTGTTAAAATAGCCTTACATACTTCAAAATAAAAACTTAAGGGGCACCTGGGTGGCTCAGTCAGATAAACGTCCGACTTCAGCTCAGGTCACAATCTCACAGCTTGTGGGTTTGAGCCCCACATCAGGCTCTGTGTTGACAACTCAGAGCCTACTTCAGATTGTGTCTCCCTCTCGCTCTCTGCCCCTCCCCCACTGTGTTCTGTTTCTCTCAAAAATAAACATTAAAAAGTTAAAAAAAAAAGTCTTACTTTTCTGAAACAATGGTGATAATAAATAGTAGTTGTATTTTACATCCTTATACTTAGCAAAATAAATGATGGGTATGTCAGCTCCCAAAGCTACTTTTGGAACTGCTTTGGACTATTACATGCCAAAGACTAGGAACCACTGCATTAATTTACCACTTCCCATAGTGTACACTGTGGCGCCAAATGAGCTGCTGCCTATGAGTAGGGACTACAGTATCTTCTTTATAGGTAAGGAAAGTGAAGCTTAGAGATGGTTCAGCACTTTGTCCAAGGTCACAAAGATACTAAGTGCACAAACGGGAATCAAACCCAGGTCTATCTGTTTCAAAAGCCATGCTATCTCCCTCATAGATGGACAAATATAAAAAAATTACTATAATGAATTCAAACCCCAGCCCCCACCAGAAATTAAGCTCCCAACTCCTTTCACTCATAGCACCTGTCACAATATGTCACTTCTTATTTATTTGGGTGATACTTTGTTTGTCTAGCATCCTTCTTCTTTACCCCAAATGTGCAAGACTGAAAGGACCATGGCCATCAAGAACAGGCACGATATCTGTTTTTCTGCCTCTGCACACTCAACATGTGGCACAGTTAACATAACCTAACAGAGAAGGCTCTGGGTTCTGACAGAAGCAGAAGCAGATATGATCTTGACTCAAACAAATTTTTCAATCTTTTCTAGTTTCAATTTCCTTATCTACAAAATATATTATCTAACCCACAGGGCCATGATGGAGGGATAAATGATTTAATACAGATGAAGTATGTAGCATGATCCCTTACAGATAAGCCAAAACTGAAGCATGATTTATACACAAAAATGCTAGCTTTTATTACTTTCACAATTATAGCATTTAATAAATATTTGTTGAGGGGCACCTGGGTGGCCCAGTCGGTTGAGCATCCGACTTCGGCTCAGGTCATGATCACACGGTTCGTGGGTTCGAGCCCCAGTTCGGGCTCTGTGCTGGTAGCTCGGAGCCTGGAGCCTACTTCGGATTCTGTGTGTGTGTGTGTGTGTGTGTGTGTGTGTGTGTGTGTGTGTCTGTCTGTCTCTCTCTCTCTCTCTCCCTGCCCCTCCACAGCTCACGCTCTGTCTCTAAGAATAAACATTAAAAATTTTTAAAAATTTAAAAAATATAATAAATAAATAAATATTTGTTGAGGAGCACCTGAGTGGCTCAGTTGGTTGAGTGTCCAACTCTTGAGTTCAGCTCAGGTCATGATCCCAGGGTTGTGGGATCAAGTCCTGCATCAGGCTCCGTGCTGAGCATGGAGCCTACTTAAGATTCTCTCTCTCTCTCCCCTTGCCCCTCTCCCCCCTCCTTCTCTGAAAAACTAAATCAATCAATAGACAAATAAATAAATATTTCTTGAATGAATGAGTCCAAGTGGATAGTCTTACATATACTAAAATAATAATGTTTATTTATTGGCACTTGCATAAAAAAGAGAGGAAGTTAAAAGTACCTATATACACCCTCCTTCAAATTACCAAAAAGAACACTTAAGAATCAATATAAAATTAATTTGCCCTATCATCAACTCAATCTCTAATATTTTTCTAACATGCCTGTTAAATTTCCCCCGATTATTTCCTTTAACTTCACAAAGTAACTGTTCCAAACCATCACTGCCAAGTCACAACCATGCAAATGTCCAGCTCCCTGATGTTTAAATTTCACCAAGAAAAACAGAAACAAAGAACTCCCTCAACACTCTGATTCCCCCCCACCACCATGCCTACAAATTGATCAACAAACTGTCCTCCTATCTTCCAGGAAAAAGCAACCTTCTTACATGACTGACTAAAAACAGGCTTGCGTTTGGGATCCTGCTCCCTCTCCCATCTTTAAGCACTCCATAGTATCATGTATCTTCAGCCTCTCACCACCTCCATGCTGGTTTTCTCCTCTCAGGTTATAAGGAACCTATTTCTTAAGGAACTACTTACTACCCTCTTCTCTCCCCTTCCAATCAGTCAGTGAAAAAGTGCCTCATTCTTTGTCTACTTCTTTATTTTTCTTTTAAATGCTTATTTATTTTTGAGAAGAAAGGGCAGAGAGAGGTGGGGACAGAAGATCTGAAGCCAGCTCTGCACTGACAGCAGAGAAGCCAGATGTGGGGCTCAAACTCACAAACCCATGAGACATAAGCTATGCCGAAGTCAGACACTTAACTGACTGAGCCACCCAGGCACCCCTTCCTTAATCTGATTCCCTCCTGAACCTAATGCTATCAGGCTACTGCTTCAACTGAAACTGTTGGCTGTTTTTTGTTTGTTTTTTTTAAGTTTATTTATTTACTTAAGTAATCTCTACCCCCATCTGGGGCTAGAACTCATGACCCTGAGAACAAGTGTCACATGCTCTACTGACTGAGTCAGCCAGGCACCCTCAATTGAAACTTTTAAGATTAACCAATCACCTCACAGTTGCTTAACCCAATGAACACTTTTAGGTTTTATCTTACATGGCTTCTCAGATACATTTGACACTGCCAATGATTCCATTCATTGTCTTCTGGTTCTTACTTCAATTCATTACTATGTCTTTCTACCCTTCATTGATGTTCTTATATTCAACCCTAGGGGTATCAGAAGCCCCTAGAGGTCTTGTTAAAACATAGACTGTTGGGCTTCAACCCCAGTTTCTGACTCAGAAGGTCTGCACCAGGGTCCAAGAATATACATTTCTAACAAGTATCCAGGTAATGCTGAGGCTGCTGATTGCAGGAACTACTTTGAAGCCACTTTGAAGCCCTAAATTAATCCATTTCCTAGCTTTCTGACATGAGCTCTACTCTCCTCTCTCTACTTTTTCCCTGAACAATCTCATCCATATTCGTAACTTCAATTATCACCTATATGAGGTTACCAGATTTAGCAAATAAAAATATAAAAGCTTGGTTAAATCTGAATTTCGTATAAACAACAAATAGTTTTTAGTATAAGTATGTCCCAAGTATTGCATGCAACATACTTACAGTAAAAAATAATTACTGTTAACTTGAGAGTCAAATTTAACTGGGCATTCTATATTTTATCTGGAAACACTACACCAAATTTCTAAATACCATCACTTCTTGGCCTTTTGGCTAAAATAAAGTGCAACTCTCTAAATACCATACCCATATATGCAAATGCCTCCCAGTGCAAATTACCAGTTGACTGTCCCACCAGCCCTTTAAACACAACAGATCCCAGGGCACCTGGGTGGCTCAGTCGGTTAAGCGTCCAACTTCAGCTTAGGTCATGATCTTGCAGTTCATGAGTTCTAGCCCCACATCGGGCTCTGCGCTGACAGCTCAGAGCCTGGAGCCTGCTTTGGACTCTGTGTCTCCCTCTCTCTCTGCCCCAACCCTCCCCTGCTCATGCTCGCATCTCTCTCTCTCTCAAAAAAAAAAAAAAAAAAAAAAGAAAGAAAAAGAAAGAAAAAAAAACACTAAAAATAAACACAACAGATCCCAAACGGTACTTATTACTTCCCCCCAAATCCTGTACCTAGCCCCTCAGTAAACTGTATCATCAAAAACTCAACTTACCGAGGACAGACACTTCTAAGTACTCTGGGACTCCTCCTTGACCCACATACCTCATATGCTATCTCTAGGTCTGATCAACCCTACCTAAATATCTCAAATTCATTCTCTTTTCTTCTCTTCTTTATTGTTGAACACTCAACCACTAAACATACCACATTCGCTCACCTCTCCATGACTTGACACATGCTGTTTTCTATGCCTGAAAACCTTAATTGTTACAACTCAAGTGCTACCTACCCCATGAAGCTGTTCTTTCCTCTCCAGACAGACTTCAGGGCTCCTTCCCCTATTCTCCCAATGTACCTTACACAATTTTTTTAGAGTAATTACATAAGACTGTGATTCTGTATCTGTACAGAGGTGGCACAAAGGAACAGAAAGAATACAAGTTTGAAAAAAAAAAAAAAAAAGAAAGAATACAAGTTTGAAGCCAGTTCCTATTCCAGTTCTGATGCTGCCTTTGAATTTGGCAAATTACTTAACTTCTCCTTTTCTCAGTTTCCTCATGTGTAAAATGGAGTAAAGATCTGCCCCTCATATGGTTGTAGGATTTAAGTGAGAATGCATACAGCATGCTTAACACAGCTTCTGATGAGGCACGCTCAATAAATAATTACCCCTTTTTCCTGTATCTTTATTCCTCCTTACACTATTAATTTCCTTGAGAGCAGAGGCCCTGTCTTTTCATCTTCTGAAAACTAAATAACTAACACAACTTAGCCTACAGGATCATGGTTAAGGGGTTGGGAATCTTGAACCAGACTGCTTGGGTTTACATTCTAGCTCAACCATTTACTAGTTGTGTGACATTTAACAAGTTACTACCTGTCTCAGCTTCTTTATGTGTAAAGCAGGGATAGTAATAGTATTTAACTCCTGGGTCCTGCTCATCAAATGGAGTAATATATGTACACCACTTACAACAATGTTAAACAAGTGCTATGAATCATAGTTAGCAAGAATAAAAACTCAGTGAATGAATGACAGCTCGACTGTGACTTTAACATCCAGAACAGACTCTTAGTAGAGGTATTCCCTACCTTTCAAAAGTTCATGTAACTCCACTTTGCTTTCACAAAAGACCTAGGTCAGTTCCTGCATTTGCCAACCAAAAGAAATCTGAAGATTTTCACTTTTAAGAGAAAAGGCAAAAAGCGAAAAACAGCCTTCAGCTTTGTTTTGCAGCAAACAGTTACAGAGCAGTGTGCAGTGTGAGAAGCGAGAGTGGCACCACTGAGCTCCTTTCCCAAGAACCACACTCAGCATCTCAGCATCAACCTGATGCTGCTGTAGCTCTGAACTATGTAAGCACTGGTGCTTTCTCTTCATTTATTTTGTGCACCTGGGAGTAAGATGTGTCCTAAGGTACCAGAAAAGCCTAAGAGTGGTTAGTTTGGGGGGTCTAGGAATACTCAAAAATTTTTCCATATAAACCAATGGTAATCAATTCATTTTACACCATTTCAGCTTACAAAAGTTTTCATAGGAACACTACTTTCAGATGGGGGAGGGGGGAGGCTATATATCAGAAAATATTAAACATTTTCTATTTCTTGCCTCCTATTTTCCGAAATTCGAATGCAACATGGAAAACACTACACATGATTTGTTTAATTGGCTTTTCTATCATAGCCCACACTATCAATTATGAAAAAAAAAATTACAGCCTATTCACCTTGAGTAGCCTTAATATAAACCAAAGAGAACTGAGTTGGTTCGTATCCACTTAAAATGTAAACTGTTAGGGGGATTTTCATTATCATAATTTTGATATTCAGAAAGAACACTCAACTCATAGCACAATATTTGTGAAGTTTATGTACCACAGACAAGGCATAATGAAAGAAAAATTGGATCTGGAATTTAAAAAAAACTGGTTTTGTATCCCAACTTGCTACGAGACCTTGGTGAAGTCACTTATTCCTTTGGGCTCAGTTTCCTCATCTGTGAAACAGAGGCTCTTTTATTCCAATTTTTGAGCATGTACTTTGTGCCAGTCATTTGCCCAGGAATTGAGGATTCAGGTCAAATAAGACCAGAGTGTATGTAAACAAAATTCATTGATGTATAGATGTTACAGCAAAAGTGAAAGCAATATACAATAGAAAAAAAGAGAATTACTAATTCTACCCCAGTGACTATTAAACTATGTCTTAAAAGAGGAGAAAACCTAGGCAAAGCTGCCTAGTTTAGAATACCACGGGCAGAAGAAATGGCATGTGCAAAGGGAGAAAACAAAACTCAACAGGATATGCTTCTGAGTAAAATGCAGATAATTTGCAGACTGAGTAGATTCGAAAAGGTGGGAAGGATAACCAATGATACTGAAGACAGAAACAAAGGCTGAAACGTGGATAGTTTGGATGTTACACTAAAAAGTTCACGCTGTATCACACGAGACAGGGTCTTTAAAGGGAATGGTGTCATCAGATCTGTAGAGACACAACAGCATCATTACACAGTGTTTTGAGGGAGGCTGTGACTACAGGAAAAAGGATGAGTAGGAAATACAGTTCAAATGAGAAATAAGAAATAGGGAGGAAAAGGAAGAGACAATAAAAAAATTCTTCAAAGGTAGAATCCACAAAACTTGGCAAACAAAGCAACAGCTTTGGAAGAAGAAGAGTAAGAATTTACCATCTGGGGGGAAAGTAAATGTCATGGATGCCACCATCCCCCACCCCACACCCCACGGACACACCTCATAAGCCTTCTCAGCACAGCACAGGAAGACATAGAGTTGACGAATGAAACAAAGCTTTATGGCGTCCCTGTCCTGAAATAATACTGCCTTTAAGATGGTATGAGAAATAAAATATTACCATCATTTATTGTTTTATTATATTATTTATATTTTTAATATTATTAATTTGCTTATGTAATAACTAGAGTCTCAAGCAAAAGAACTGTCCAAGAAGAAAAAAAAAATCATTTTTTGCCAAAACAACTAACCAATGTCTCCATATTGATCCCCAATCCGGGTTTCCAATCCAGGTTCCTAAGGGTAGCTAGATGATTTTTCTGAACATGTTTATCTCATTCTCCCACTTAAAATCCTGCAATGTCTTCCCACTGCTCTCAGCATGAGCCTCATCCTAGAGGCAGAATAACACAGGCTTTGAAGACTGACTACCTGAATTTGAATCTAGTCTGCCATTTATGAGGTGTGATCCCTGGTAAATTGCTTGACCTCTTTGTACTTCGGTTTCCTCATCTGTAAAATGGGAGTAATAACATGGTTGTGAGAATGATGTCTGCCACAGTCTAAGCACATATATCAATAATAATAAGTTAATATTTATGAAGTCACACATAATATACACTACACATTGATATATAAATACCATCTATTATCAGTGTTGGTGTTATGATCAACATTATCATCATCACCATTTTCATACCTTTTCTGTTCCAGGCCCACTGGTCTTGCAGTTTTTCAAAAGAACCATGCATCTTTCCAACTCAGGGCTTTCCTATATGCAGATCCCTCTGTCTGGAACACTCCCCATGCATTTGCCTAGTCCATTCATTCTTCATAATTCAGCTTACACATCCTTCCCGCAAGGAAGCCTTCCCTAGCCAGCCTCTGCCCCCAACCACACGTAGGTCAGACTCCCCATTTTAGGCTTTTCTTGAAAAGCACTTGTCATAGTGTGTAATTATATATATTATTTGATTAATTACTTGTGCAATGTCTATCTCCCCCACTAATGTATAAGCTCAATGAGGGAAAGGACTAAACGGACTCCTCGATCCCCTGATACAGAACAGACCACAAATACTTACAGAATAAAAGGAAACTACTGTCAGATACAAGAGAATTAAAAAAAAAAAAAAAGGTACCAAGTATAGAAAAACAGTAATACATATTACTTTCCTTTTACAAAAAGAAATAAACAGTTACTAAGGTCTCATTTACAGAGCAGAAAAACCGATTTACCCATCTAATGGGGAGAAAAATCAGCTTGGGTTGTTTTAACATACAAGCCAGAAACTAACTAAAAATCTGAATTCACCAGATAGAAAAGAATTCAAAAATTTTTTTTTATTTAATAAAATGAAATGCTTACTTGAGCATTGTCAGGTTCTTCTTTAATTTTGTCCAGAAGTCCCTGCTGTGGTGCCATTGCCTTGCCACATTCACCATCCAAAGGTTCTTTCATTCTAATTGTTTATGTAAAGGAATTCCCCAGTCTAAAACTAATAGATTTCTTCTTGAGGAAGGATAGCTGGACTCCTAAAATACAACATAAAGGATTGGTATTCAGGTTTATTCTTCTCATTTTTTCCTTCATGTCTATATTAAAAGCTTTGTGTTGCGCTCAAGGCTTTAGAGTTGAGGCTTTGAAAAACAATTCTTCTGGGGCCATGACTAACTCTAGTCTCCCCTTCTCCTTCCTTCTGCTCCTTTAGTAGTTCTCACCACATAAGGAAAGTTTCCCGGCCACAGCTCCCAACCTCCCTAATAACTTTAAAGCCAAACGCTCTGGTCTCTCAAATGCTGAAAGTTACAAAGGGAACCAGACCAGCAACCCAAAATATGGGAAGAAATTACCAACCGCTCAGAGGAAAGGACTCGGAAAACAGTTTCTGACTCCAGGAGAATTAGTACTTGGAGGCCCACCTCTGCTTTTATTTCTCAAAGTGGGGACACACCAAGCTCCCCACCCCCACTTCTAACTCAGCCGCTGCTGGAGGCCTCCATAAGGGCCCCATTTCTTGGCCTAAAGATAGACCAGAGCTCCAAATGCCGTCACAAGTGAACAACAGTACACCCTTGTTTAAAGCGGACCACCTGCACCTTCCAGGGTCTCCCTGGGAACCATTCCCACGAATAAGCCCCCCTAAGCTTTGCTTCTTAAATGCTTTCCTGTAAACAAGAAATTCTATTAGCCATTCAGCAGATTTCCGTTCCCCTAAGGGTAAACGTTCTAAACCCGAACCAAAAAGGAAGCCCCCCAAAGTTGTCTTTATCCAGAGTCAAGCCAGGCATGGAAATGGGCAACTGGTGGAAAAGGCTGCGGGGAAGAACACATGAGAACTTTCGACCACTTGCCACAGTTACAACCATCTAAGGGTGCTCATCCCTCTTTGGAGTAGGGTATTCGCTCCGAAAGTCTCGTCCCCACCAATAATCTCCACGCCCGTCACCGAGTACAAACGCGGCAACGTTGTATCGGAGGGAGAGAACGCGACCCGCAAATCCCTGTCACCGCGTCCCTGCAGCGAAATCCGCACGGCGTCAGCCGCGCAGCCCGTCCGGCGCCGCCCCCACCCGGTGCCCGCCTCGTCACGTGGCGCGCCCGCCGCCCCGCCCCGCGCAGCCCTGGCCGCCGCCACCCGCCGCGCTCACCTTCTGGCCACCTCCCGGCTCCCGGGGAGTACCGGGGTGGGTAAGGCCGCCTAGGACCCAACGGCTTGCGCCCAAAGACCAGGATGATTTCCTCTTACTGAAATTCTTCCGCCTGATCCATCACAACGCAACACCCAGCCAACCGTGCGTGCGCAGCCCTGGTCTCCGCCCCCCCAGCCCCGTTTCCCGTCATGCCCCGGACCTGAGCCGAGTGGGTCTTCCCAGGATTCCCCTTTGCTCAATTATGGTTGACTTCTTAAAGAGACCAAGACCCAAGCGTGAGAAGGTAGAAGTAAGAGTTTGGGGCAGGAAGTTGGGGGCATTAGAAACCCTGCACTATTCTTTAATGCCGGTTTCCAGAAAGATGGCCTGTTAAGAGAATATAAAAATAAATAATGGCTGACATTTATTAAGCCAAGTGCTTGCTAAACACTTGTACGGCATCATTCCACTTAATCCTCACCACCCCTGCAAGAGGTACAAATTTTTATCTGGGAGATGTAAGTGAATAGATTAATTAACTTGCTCGAAGCCAAGTGGTATTTTCCATTCAAAATTGTTTTTTGATTTGTGACTGCTGTATAGTATTCCATTTTATGAACATGCTACAATTTATCTACTATTTATGTACATTTGAGATGTTTCCAGTTCTTCGTTATTAGGAATGTTGCTGCTGTGAACATTCCTGTCTTTTGTTGCAAGTTTGCTAGGTTTATGCCTAGCAGTGAACTTGCTTGTTACATACACATAAAAACTTTAATGGAGAGTTACAGTTACCCCACATCCTTGCCAATAGCTACTATTGTACATCTTTTTAATTTTAACCATTTTTGTGGGGGTATAGTGGTATCTCTTTGTGGTATTTTATTTTTATTATTATATTTTATTTTTAAATCATCTTTACACCCAACATAGGGCTCAAACTCACAAACCCGAGATCAAGAGTCACTGTCTCCACCAACTGAACCAGCCAGGAGCCCCTCATTGTAGTTTTAATTTGGATTTCTCAGCTTTCTAATGAGGTTGAGCCCTCTTTTGGATATCTGGATATCCTCTTTTATGAAGTGCCTGTTCAAGACTCTTACCCATTTTTGTATTGGATTGTATGCCATTTTATCATGGGTATATATTCTCAATGAGTCCTTTCTTGAAAATATGTATTGCAAATTATCTTCTCCCAGATATAATTAGTTAAGAGGAGGTCATATTGGCATAGGGTGGACCCTTAATCCAACATAATTTGTGTCCTTATAAGAAGAAGAGACATAGAGACAGACATTTGAGGAAAGAACAACAGGTGACAATTGAGGCAGAGACTGAAGTACTGCAGCTGCAAGCTGAGGAATGTCAAGGATTAAAGGTAAACACCAGAAGCTAGAAGAGACAAGGAAGGATTCTCCCATACAGATTTCAGAAGGAACAAGGCTCTGCTGATACCTTGATTTTGGACTTCAAGTCTCCAAACTGTAAGACAATAAATTTATGTTTGTAGCACTTTCTTACAGCAGGCCTGGAAACTAAGATATGGTTGAATCTTCCAACCCGTGAAAATAGTATATCTCCCCATTTATTTCTGTAATTTCTCCTAATAATATTTTATAGTTTTTAAGTATAGAGATCACACATCTTTTTTAGATTTATTCTAGACCTTTGATATTTTATGGTATTTTAAATGGTAAAATTTCATTTCTTAATTGTTTTTATTTCCAGTGTAAGTATAGAAATACAATTGTTTTTTGTATGTTGGTTTTGAAGCCAGCACCTTTGCTGAGTTCATTTATTAATTCTAATAGTTTATCCATATTTCAAAAATTTTTTCTGTTTCTAACTATGTAGAAAATAATGACAAATTTATTTCCTCCATTCTAAGCATATAATTTTTATCTCACTTTCTTGCCTTATGGAAATGGTAATATTGGACATCTGTATCTTTTTCCTGCTATGTTGTTTTCAATATAAAGTCATTAAATATTAATTTTGCTTTAGAATTTTTGCATTTACCTGTGGGGCATTAAATATGGCAAATTCTTTGAAACTTCTTTCATCAAGAGAGGGAGTCTGTGTCCCTGCCCCTTGTTTTGTAGTTGGCTTTGTGAATTATTTTGACTGACAGAATGTGACAGAAGTGATATCATGTGAATTCCCAAGTGTAGGTCTCAATATCTTTGCAGCTTCTGCTTTCACTTTCTTGGAACATTCTCACCACATGTCAAGGTTAGATGGGTTAAACTACTGAATGATGAAAAATCATGTGCAGAGAGTAGCCCCATAGCCAGCACTAATGCCACATAATGTGAGTGGAACCACTTTAGATGCTCCAGGTTGATAGATGACTACAGCCGCATGAGTGAGCCCAGGCAAAATAAGCAGAAGAATTACCCAGCTAAGCCCAGATTTTTGATGATGATGATGATAATGTATTTATTTATCATGAATGAATAAATGGTTCTTATTATAAGCCAGTTAGTTTGGGGTGCTTTGTTATTTAGCAACAGGTAACTGTTACAGAATTGATATCTAGAAACGGAGTACTGCTATAATTAAAATCTAAAACATGACATTGACTCTGGGACCAGGCAGCCAGCAGAAGTCTGGAAAGATAGCAAGGAGTCTGTTAGTGGAGGCTGGAAGAGCAGTGAGGAAATTGTTATTGGAGGCTAGAGAAACAGTAACCAGTGTAATGCAGCAGCAAAATGTTTTGCAGCACTGCCACCTGTAATAACATGGAAGATAGAAAATGTAGTTAGTGAACTTGTGGATCTGGTTAGGAGATTTCCAGGCAGAATATTAAAAGTGCCTATTGATTTATTTTAGCTACCTGTGATAAGATTTTGCAAAAGATAAGCTAAAAAAGGAACTTTTGTTTTCAAGCAGAAATTAGACAAAATATGAAGGGCCCAGGACAGTCTCTCCAGCTAACAAAATATCATCAAAATAAGAAACAACCTCAGAGAAGAAAAATCACATATAGGATATTGCAGGTAAATGTGGCCTCAAAGTCAAGATCAACTCAAGAGTGCCGCTGTAAGACAATGCCTCACAGACCCTCTCATCTAGACAGAAGGGCTTCTAAGAAACACAGGGCATTGTCCAATAACAATCTGACACAACCAGAATAGAGTTTTGTCTCAGAAAAATGGATGTGATTTGGGGGGCACACAGTGAATCCAGTAAGATCCACAAAGGTTTTTGTTTTTGTTTTGTTTTAGAGAGAGAGAGAGCAAGAAGGGGAGAGGGGCAGAGGGAGAAGGAGAGGGAGAGAGAGACTCTTAAGCAGGCTACACGCTCAGTGAGGAATTCAACACAGGGCTCGATCCCACCACCCTGGGATCATGACCTGAGCCAAAATCAATAGTCAGACACTCAACTGACTGAATCACCCAGGCACCCCAAGATTTTATTTTTAAGTAATCTCTACACCCTATGTGGGGCTTGAACTCACAACCCTGAGACCAAGAGTTGCAAGCTTCACTGACCGGGCCAGCCAGGCATCCCTCTTCTTCCTTTCTGAATAGGAGCATTCATTGGAGTCATTATGTTTCTGTATCATCAGGTGTATTGAGTATGTGGGCAGCAGGGAGCAGGGGGAACAGATAACTTGTCTTTTTAGTTCACAAAGTTGCACCTGAGCAGATGCACCCAGTGATCCAAAGGAGTTTCTTCTTCATAGACCTGATTTAGATGTTGAGATTATGGACTTTGATCCACTGCCATAATGGCTTGAGACTTTTGGTTGAGGATGTGAGTGTATTTTCGTTGGGAGGGGACATGAATTGTTATGTCCAGAAGGCAAACTGTGAGAGATTGTTTCCAAAGATGGCCACCAACAATTCCTCCTATCTCTGTATGTGTAATGAGGTTTCTCCTACCATGAGGTGGATTCAGTTTCCTTGCCACTTGAATCTAGCTGGCCTGTCAACTTATTTTGACCAATAAGTTGCAGGGGAGTGACAGTGTGAAGTTACAGGTGTAGGCATTAAGAGAACTGGCAGCTTCTGCCTTTGCCCTTTTGGAGCCACCAGCATGTAAACAGGTTTGGCCACCCTGCTAGAGAGACCAGGTACAGAAGGAGAGAAGTCCCTGAGCTTGCCTGCCAAGGTCCCGGGGATGTGGGTGAAGTTATCTTGGGCATTCCAGCCAAATTCCTAACTGAAAGCATCAACATCCTATGGGACAGAAGAACTCCCCAGCTGAACCCAACCAATCACAGAACCATGAGATATAACAAATTGTTGCTTTAAGCCACAAAGTATGGGGGTGGTTTGCTACATAACAATGGATAACTGACACACTAAAACAGCTTACATCTTTTAGTTGGATGTTTATCAGGAATTCCTCTTAGTATGTATGTTCTGTTTCAAGAATCCTTACTGTATACTTCTATTTCAAGTTCCCATTTGCATTATTGTGACCTGTTTAAAGTACAGATTTATTGTTTATCGCTCTTTCTTTTCTTCTCCCTTTCCTCTACCTTGAAAACTAGTTACAGTATTTTATTTTCCTCAGATACAGTTATGGATGATACATATTTTTGAATCACTATGTGTTAAAGAGTATATTTGTATAACAAAGAAACCCCAAAATGCAATACCTCAAATAAACTGAAGTTTATCTTTCTCTCACATCACCGTTCAAGGCATGTGTTCCAGGTCATTAGCAGTTGTGTTCCTACAACATCATTTATGAACACAGGATTCTCCCATCTTGTTTCTCCATCCTTGAAACTGGTTCACAGACACATCTTCCTGAGGGTGTGAAGGAGGCACATGTGGGTCTTATGTTGCTGGGCTCAGAAATGACACATAACACTCTGAGTACATTCTCTTAGAGACTCTTTTGTCCACATAGCCATGTATAACTGCATTGAGGGGGGTAGGGGGGAGGTGCAAGGAGAGAATAGTGTCATGTTCCCAGCTACAATGATAACCCCACAGTAAAAACGACATATTTGTTACCAAATTAAAACAAAAGTCACTGGGAAGTGACAGGCAGCTCTCCAGTTCGTGAGTGTAGTGCAGACGTGTGAGTAATAAGTAAGAAAATCCTATGTGAAACATGAAAAAGAACATTTACTTACAAAGGAAAGAGAATTAGACCAGCTTTGGACTTCTCATCTGCAATACTATGACAGAAACTAAAATCTAGGAATGTTATACATGTCCAAGACATTTGTCATGGTCAATTAATGACATTTCTGGAAGTACTGGACAAGGTATGGTGTAGATTGCTAACTTTCCAGTAAATTTCAGTCTTCCTTTTCTTTATGATCAGTTCTATCCATCATAGGCAGACCAAGCCTTCTCCACCTCTCCCCTTCTCAGGACTGCCTGGCCAGTCCCAAGAGGAGGAAGCCCCATAGCTTACCTGGGCCTGGGGGTAGTGGAGGAAATGTGTATAAACGTGGGTCGATGAGTGTTTATTTAGTGATGAAGTTAGGTTTTAACATGCTTATCGGTGAAGAACATATGAAGATAGGGTGCCTGGGTGGCTCAATTGGTTAAGCTGCTGACTCTTGATCCCTCTCTTGAAATAAATAAACTTAAAAAAAAAGAGTTAAAAAAAGAATATATGAAGATAAACATTCATAGCAACATCTATATACAGGCAGGAGTTTATGTAAGTTGTATGTGATTTAAATTACTGTAAATATGGGTGTGCATGTATAAGAAAGCAATAGGAGTTGGGGTTCATTAGGCTGTGACATTATTCCAAGTGGCCTCCAGGCAACCTTGACCATGCCTAGACAGACAGGCAGCTTTTGGAGTGCTGTACCTCTCTGGGACCAGCCCTATGTCCTACCACGATCTCAAAGTTCAGAGATGGAAGGCCCTTAAGTGGTTATATGGTCTGAGCTTGTGCAGTGTTTGAATCCTTGCTGCAGCACTGCAAAGGCGATCTTCAGTCTCTGTTTGCACACCTTTCAAGACAGGGAGTTAACTCCCCCCTAGCAACTCCTTTCACAGTGGACAGCCCTGCCTTCAGGAAGGTTCTGATCATAAACCCTGGCTAGGCCCTAGGAAGGCATTCTCCTTCTCCCTCTTCTGTCCTCATTCCCACTTACATAATTCAGCTCCTGGGTACTTCCTTTCCTTTTCTCAATCACCATGACTAAAGCTATCAATTATTATTGAGCCAGAGCTGGTGCTAAGCACTAGAGACATAGAAATGGATGAGTTAAATTTTATCTTTTAAAAAAATGTTTATTTATTTTAAGAGGGAGAAAGAGCATGAGCAGGGGAGGAGCAGAGACAGAGGGTGAGAGAGAATCCCAAGCAGGCTCCGCACTGTTAGTGCAGAGCCTGACACCAGGCTTGATCCCATGAACTGTGAGATCGTGACCTGAGCTAAAATCCAGAGTTGGATGCTTAGGGGTGCCTGGGTGGCTCAGTCGGTTAAGTGAGCAAATGAACACTCTCTCATGCTCTCTCTCTGTCTCCAAAAAAAAAAGAAAAAAAAAAGGAATTAGGAGTGATTAACCAGGTCGAGGAGGAAGAGAGGTGGCTTTCAGGAAAGACTCCCTGGAGGAAGGAAGAAACATCTGAGCTGAATTAGAGGCAGAGTCAGGCTGAGGAAGCCTGCAGTCAGTGCTGCCTCCTCTACCACACACTCTCCAACTGTGTCCCTAGCTCCTCACTGTCTTTTCTCCTGTTAAGCCTGGAAATCCAGAGAGGAGAGAAACAGGCTTAGACATCTCCAAGGCTGGGGTCAGTATCTCACAGAGTTACAGGCAGAGCCAAGGTGGGAGGTGCCACCACGTGAATGCAGCAGCACGCCAAGTACCCTGTGAGGCCCAGCCCTGTGTCTGACTCCCCTCTGGGAGAGGCTCAGAAGGAGGGCACAGGCCCTCCAGCCCACACAGAAAGCTTGACAGGACAGTGTGCTAACCCAGGAGGCAGCCCTAAGCTCTGGTTCTGGTGAGGGTCTACATCCCTGGACCAGAGAATAGGAAAGGCCATGGGCCTGGCCTGGCTGAGCAGCTCTTGCCCCAAGGGTCCCCGCTATGGGCTTAGGTTCCTAACTACTGCTCTCTGGCAGTTCTGGCAGGCGTACGTGTGCCCCCACTCTGGAAGCCAGGGCACATCTTGGACTCTGTGGTTACATCAGCTCAGCTCAACCCGTCAGAGATTCTCAGACTAGAGAACGCTCTGGGGCATTAAGAAAGAAGAAAGAAAGGAAGCAAATGAATTCCTTCTGTACCAGGCACTACACAGGGTGCTTCACACAGATTAATCCTTTGATGCTATAAATCTCAATTGTAGCATAGTCATAAGAAAAGACCGAACTGTTAACACTTATCTATGATAGGTAGAATATTAGAGGACTTTGTTTCAGTGTTTTATACAGTAATACATTATCAGAAGTAAAATATCTTGGGGTGCCTGGGTGGCTCAGTCAATTAAGTGTCCGACATCAGCTCAGGTCATGATCTCACAGTTCATGGGTTTGAGCCCCGTGTTGGGCTCTGTGCTGACAGCTCAGAGCCTGGAGCCTGCTTCGGATTCTGTGTCTCCCTCTCTCTGCCCCTCCCCCGTGCGCTCTCTCTCTCTCTCTCTCTCTCTCTCTCTTTCTCTCTCAAAAATAAATAAAACGTTAAATATTTTTAAAAATAAAAAAAGAAGTAAAATATCTCTAGCAGCCAAAATATCTATTTTGATAGATAAGATATATATTCTATTTCCCACATTTTATACAAAGGGTCAGTCATTAACAGTGAAGTACTGACTTCTGTTTGCTCTGTCGTTCTTTGTCAGTTGAGGTAGTGACTTGTCTAAATAGAGAGTTTGAAAGGACAAACTATGCAATTTGGGCTTTTCTTTCTACATGGAAGCAAGTTGTCAACAGGAAACTAGTTTTCCTTGGCTCTTCTCTGCCTTAAGTATCGCAGGGGCAGGCCTGCCATGTGGGGAGTCTTTATCCTCCAACCTAGCCTTTTTCCCAGTAATGAAGGTGATGTGTACCTTTATTTACCATTTCCTAAGTCTTATTTCTCAATTGGTTTAGAAGTTAGTGGGGAAGAGGAATGCTAATTGTTTGGCCCCCTTGAAACTCCCAAGAGTACACAGAAAGAATGCTGAATCAGGAGATACAAAGTCAAGTTAGTAATCCTAGACATGCCACTTATGAATTGTGCCCTAGAGCAAAACACTTACCATTTAAAACCTCGATTTTTTAGCTGATGAAGGAGTCTATGTTCTTTTTTTTTTTTTTTTAAGTTTATTTATTTATTTTGAGAGAGAAAGTACAGGTCAGGGAAGGGCAGAGAGAGAGGGAAACAGAGAATCCCAAGCAGGCTCCGCACCTTCAGCGCAGAGCCCATCTATGTTCTGACTGGTTTTCTAATGTAGTTAATGTACAGTGTTATATTAGTTTCAGGTGTACAATATCGTGAGTCAACAGTTCCATGATCATCAATTAAGTGTACTCCACCTCCTCTTCTTCTCCTTCTCCTTCCTCTTTTTGAGTAGGCTCCATGGGGTTTGAACTCACAACCCTAATATCAAGAGTCACATGCTTTACCGACTGAGCCAGCCAACCACCCCAGGTCTGGTTGTTTTAAGCCAAAAAGGGAAAATATGGTGGCCTTGAGAATGATGAGAAAATCTAAGAAAAGGTTTAGATAATGAACAGAACAGAATCCCAAAATCTGTCAGCAAGAATAGCTTGATCCAAGTCACTGATAATTGCTAAAATAAACTTTATGCCAAACAATTGGTCTCTTAGTCTGGGTAAGCTAATTGCTAAGATAAACTTCCAAATTACAGAGGTTCTACAATGTGAACATTTGTTTCTGTCTCACACAATAGTCCAACATGGGTACTCCTGTTCTAGTGGCTTTTCTGGGCAGCTGTCCTCCAGGCATTGTCTCAGGGACCCATAATCTTTACATTCTGTGGCTCTATCCTCTTCTATGTCTGTGGAGTCTTCTCCATTCAGCCAATGGTTGGGGAAAGAAAGGGCAAAGATCACATGAGGGAGGTTTATATAGGTCAGGTCTAGATGTTGGCCATTGTTTCTATGTTCCATTGTCCAGAAATCAAGTCACATGCCTGCACCCGACTGCAAGAAAAATGTAGTATATTTGTATGCCCAGGAGGATAAGAAAATGGGGTTTGATGAACATATGAAAGCCTCTCTCACAACATCCCTTGAACAAGATTCAAAGTTCTGAGAATGATCATCTGATTGGCATAGCTTAGGTCACTAAGCTACAGGCCAAATCAGGAAAGAAATACAGAAAGAATCAATCCCTTTCTATTCCACTGTTAGAGGAAGCAGACAAGGGAATTGTCTTTACTTACAATGGAGAATTTTCCTAAAAGGAAGATCAGGATGCTTAGAAACAGGGGGAGAGTTGGATGCTAGACAGCCAAAAATGACAAATGTCCAGTATATCTGTAATCTGCCTATGTTACACAAGAAAGTCTCTAAAGGTTTTTTCAGCTTTAATTGTTCATGACTCAGATGCAATAACTAAAACATATATAGATGTCCAAGGATTTCTGTTGAGAGCAACAGCCCTCCAATTCCTAAGGGCCTCCCTGACTCTCAGAAGGGCAAATAATTCATAGAACAAGATGATGCCTGTCGATACATGGGAAAGCATTAGTGCTCAATGGAACCATGTAGTCTAAGAAAAGTATGATTAAGTAACATAACATGTTAAAATGGAAAATAGCATTGCAACTTCACGACCTTGTTTGGTTTTTTTTTTTCCAGGTTTGTCACTACTAAAAGACATAGCAGCTCTAATATTTTGACTCCACATTTACTCTCATGTATATCCCTAACACCTAAATTTGATCTTTAGTAGTTTTATCCGCCAGAATTATCTGGAATTCATTGCAAAGTGGCTGATTATATGGGGCAGGGGAAAAAATAGTATGACTTCAGAACATTCTCTTATGGCAAGAAAGGAGGAATGTTTCAAGGATGTCAGGGGCAGAGCTAAAAGGACAACACTTAGAGATGTACCCAGTGGTGAAGTTGTAATAATTAAATTTAAATTTAAATTTAAATAATTTAATATAAATAATTTAAAATGTCATAATTAGAGAAAATTGGAATAAGTAAAATCTACAAAGGCTATGCATTCATACTAAGACTCAAATGGGAAAAGTAAACAAAAAAATAGCTTTAAGTAAACAAAAAAATTTTAATACAATAAAGGATGAATACAATATATGTTTAATGATTAGTAATGTGTATGTCTTTGCATGTACAGGTGTGGCTGCACATATATTTTTTTCTTCTGTAAAAGGTATGTTGACTTAAATATATCCACATATAATTTACCTATATCTATGATTTACATATGAACAAGCAGATAAAAATGAACCAAAAGGTAGGAGGAAGGAGCCATCAACACTAGTAATTTTGTAAAATTATCACGACCAGATAGAAGGTGAGTCTGTCAGTTATTCAGCACCACATTTACAAAAAGCAAGTAAAAATAGAGTTCAACAGATATTCTAAGAATGAGAAGGGTAAATCAATATTCTATCTTTCAGGAGATAAAACAACAAAATGGCTCTAGTAATTATAATAAGATACTGATAAGAAATACATAAGTTCCTAAGCAGATCAATGTCATATAATAGCAAGATGGCTATTGGTCATGCAAACCTTAGAGCTTACATAATTTCCAAAATAGACAATAAGTTTCAAAATTTAAAAACCATAAGGAAGACAGAGGATTATAAGTCCTATGGTATTTTAAAACTTTTACTATTACAAAAGGGTTTTAAATAAATGGTCTTAATTACCTTGGACAACAAAACTAGGTCTTATGTCCCAACCAAGAAAGAATTAGTTGATATCACAGATCCTGGAACCTCAACTGATTTAAAATTATATTTCTTTTTCTATTTGATTTGGTAAAATTTCTGAAATCCCAGAAAATAATCAAAATGCTATTACTGAAACCTTAAGAAAATATGAAAGTAAATATAATCTTAAGAGATATAAAAGTGGTACAAAAATAATACAGTAATAGTCAACCCATGGCATTGAATATTCAATCCAGGCCTACCTAATTGATACAAGTGTAGTCGATTTTGTCATCTTTGTGTTTGTGCACAGTTTGCTGATATTTAACGCCTATGAGATATTCAAAAGTATCAACCGTATTAAATTTGTAATTCCAGCTTAAATTGTTTCAGAGAATTAATCAAATGTGTATTCTGGTTTAGTGATCAAGAAAAACTATTTCAACATTTTATTTACTAGAAATAGGATTTTGGCAATTGGGCATTAAACAACAAACAAGCTGTGAGTATTCTCCAAGCAAAAAAGCCCCCTGGACATGAAAAATACTGAATCATAAGGCACAAAGTAGATAATGTGTTTTTACTAATACTCCTCAGGAAGAAGGGGAAGTAACAAATGGGAGACTTGAATAAGGGGTTGGTTGAAAGAATTTGGAAAACTGTGGCACATACACTTTCTGAGAGAGACACACAACCAAACAGATAATTAGCCTACAGTGTGGTGATTATTACAGAAGCAATACTTGGACCAAAGAAGAAAGAGAAGTTAACCTAACCTGTGCATCTATTACTTACCAGGCATAATAGAATACGATGAAATTGGCTAGATGTTTGTAACCAAGTATCATGGAAACCTCACATCAGTTCTAATTCCAAAGATTTTTCATAATGTGGGGAAACCAGATTAAGCCCAAAATGGCCCCATGGCTAGGATCTAGACATATTCTCCAGGCCTACCTAATTGATAGGACAGCCAAGAAGTCTGTTTTCTAAGGGACTTCTAAGAGAGAACTGATGTGAAAGGAAAAAATAAGCCATCGGGACAAACCTGGTACAGTAATGAAGCCTCAGGGACAGTGGATAGGTGACTGGACAGAATACAGTGTCTGTCACTTGGATTTGATTCAGCCTCGGCTCAAATGGTGTCACGTCTAGGGAAAGGGAAAGACAGGGGAAGAATGAGGTCTCAAGAAGACACAAAAAAGAACAAAACTCAAAACTTGAAACATCAGTTTTTACAAAAATTTCTGACCAATATTAACCCTACTTCAGCACCCCCTCACACACACATTACAGTGCAACACAAAAGTGAAGAGAGATGGTCTCCTCACTTTATTATAGATATCAAAAGATCATATTGCCAGGGAAATGGTGATTACAAACAAATTAGAGGTCTCAAAAATTAGTTAAACAGCTTCCCCAGCTTCTGCCAAGGTTGTAAGTGATAGAGTTAGCATTTGGATCTGAAAATATGTGTGGATCCAATTCCTCCCCCTCCCCCTTTCATTTCAATGTGCTCCTCTGTGGTCTCCAGGCTGTGTTTATTTCTAATGATAACTACTTCAGTTGCAGCTCTCTAAATCGGAGGATGCTCAGTCTCCTATACCATCTGCCTTTGGATTTTTTTAAGGTTTTAAAGTAATCTTTACATTGAATATGGGGTTTAAACTCAGAACCCCGAGATCAAGAGTCTCATGCTCCACTGACTGAACCAGCCGGGCACCCCCCATCTGCCTTAGGATTTAAAGTTGGGTCTATATCCCCTATGCCCCCCTTTGCTACTCTTATGTAAAAATTCATGTTCCTTTAAAGCTCATTTCATCAGGCTTTGAGTACCCCTCCTTATTACTGGCATCTACTTATCTCCTAGTCACTCTTTGACATTCATTGAAGAATTTAGCTGCTGGCTCCGTTTTCCTCTTCTGCCACAATTTCACCTTTCCCATGGACACTTCTAATACCTTGGTCTCTCAGTTTATTTAGCTTCTCAATTTCAGCAAACTTTTCCCCTTTCTACTTGCACCTCCCCACTCCAATGACACATCTTGAATCCTTTGCCTAAAATTGCCCCTCCTCGGAAATAATATATTCAGATATCCCACTTTCTGACCACACCCTATTTTTTCTCACTCAATTTCTCCCTCTAAAGCTACCCTTCTATTTTATAAAGACCTCTGGTTCCTCCATCAGTCTACTTTCATTCTATTTATTCACCTTTTGCTGTCTTCTCTTCCTTTTATGTTTTCTACTAGTCACTTGCCGATATCCTCCACTCTCTTCTATGGACCTTATCTCGTTTCTACCTGGAAAAACCCTAAATCAACTTCTCCATGCCCACACCTGTGCTGCTTATTATTGTTGATAAAAGTCATAGAGTCTACCAAACTGGCACAAATATAAATTCTCAGGGTTCTCAGCCTCAACTGGGCTGATGGTATGTCTAGAAATCCTCCCATGGCTCTTTTGTCAGTTTTCTCTTCCATTCTTCACAAAGACTATTCAGTTTCTCCTTTCTCTTCAAATCTCTGACCCAAAACTTCACTCACAGCAGGTGACATAACCTATTATTCTCATAGAGAAAATACTATACAATCAAATAAGAACTTCCTCAGTTCCTGGCACAAAATGAACAGTTTTCTGCAATTAAACCTACCATTCTTTCTTTCCTCCAATTACAAAGGAGAGAGTGTCTCTCCAGCTACTACCTTATCTTTGTCACAGCCACATACCTCTTAGAAGAGCTGACTACACTCGTTTTCACTTCTTCCTATCACAGCCACTCCTCAATCCACTGCTATCTGGCTTCTGCCTTCCACAGAAACCACTCTTGGAAAATTCACTAATGACTTTGTTGCTAAATCCTATGGCTATTTATCAGGCCTTATTTCAGCAGTCAATGGCATTGCTGCTATTGACCTCATCCTCTCTTAAATCCTCTCTTCACGTGGCTTTGTGATACCCTATACCCTATTCTCCGAGTTTTCCTCATATGCCCTTAGCCATTTCTTCTTAGTTCCTTTCTTGTGTTCCTATAGCTACACTAGTTTGTTAATTATCAGTGTTCCTTAAGGTTTCTGTCTTTGGCCTTTTCACCTCACTCTACCCACAATGAGTGTACTCTCAACCACCCACTTCTGTGGCTATAATCATCAACTCTGTATGGTAACTTGCAAAACTACAACTCTTTCCAAGATATTTCTTCTGAACTGTTTATTCAACTGCCTATTAAATATTTATCTTTGGGTATTTCATGGTGTTTCAGACTCAACATATCTAAAACTGAACCCATTATTTGCCCCAGTGCCCCACCCTTTCAACAGCTTCCCTCCCCCTCTTGTATTCCCTATCTCTTGGAATAATGCCACCATCCCCTAGGATGTAACAGTGAGAAATAGAAACAAAGATATTCTGAAACAGAAAGGATACATTCACCCATCCATTCATCAAACAAACATGTATCAAGTGACTCCCTACCCAGTATTGTGTTAAGTACTAGGAGATGGGCTGAAAAGAGACAAAGACATATAGTTTCAGAAACAGAGAAAGTGCATGTCAGGCAGAGATGCAGAGAAAGACCTACACAGAAAGTTTCATTTCGTGTGTTTCATAACCAGGGGGAAAAAAGTATATATATTTCAAATAGTTGTCCAGAGACAAGATGTTACACTTAATTTGGGTGCTTTTTAAATTTTTTCTTCAGCATAAAGAACCTTGATGAAGAGGGAAAAGGGCTGATTAAGGAGACAAACAGAATTGACTCATTCTTATTCTTGTTATTGGCAATTAGCTGTGTACTATCTAGTTAAATCTCATACTACAATTTTGCATCATTCTTTGAAATTTATGGAGCTTTTTTTCCATTATAAAAGTGATACAGGCTATGGTTGGGGGGGGGGAGGATATATAAGAAGCCTTTTGGATGGTATAGAATTCAAAGAATAAAGTTGTGGGATTAATTCTCATTCTTTCTGAACTCCTATTCTTGGACACAAAGCAGAATACTTTTTTTTTTTTTAACATTTATTTTTGAGAGAAAGACAGAGAGACAGAGCACCAGTGGGGGAAGGGCAGAGAGAGAAGGAGACACAGAATTGGAAGCAAGCTCCAGGCTCTGAGCTGTCAGCACAGAGCCCAAAGCAGGGCTCGAACTTACGAGCTGTGAGATCATGACCTGAGCCGAAGTCAACCGACTGAGCCACCTAGGCACCCCAGAATACTCTTAATATCCAGGTGTTTTCCTAAGGGTTTGATTGCCACTGATTATCGATGAGATCCTGGGGAATTTTAGGACTATGGCTTGACTGCTGTTGGGCCTCTCTCTTAAGCTGTTTATTCAAAAGAGGTAAGTCAAGGAATTAAGTTGGGTTCTGATGCTTCATCCAGAAGTAACAGCGATGATTTTTAGGGCATATTCAGGTATGGAGAAAATAATATTTATTTTCTTCCAAATCTGAAGCCTCACACTGCAACACTGGCAGAAAATTTAATCTCAGTCATTATTGGCATTCTCAAGAAGGCCACCAGAAGTCTGCATAGTTCTGGGCCCACCCCCCCCCACCCCCCTTGAAGCATCAAGGAAGGTCTGCAACGATTGGCTCAGTAGTCCAGATTGGTTATTGGAGACAGCCACTGCCCCAATCTGCATGTTCTCCACAGGACAAGTGGCTTTGGCACGCGCATCTTCAGCAAGGATAAAACTCCTTATGTTCAGGGTCCAGTCGTCTCCCCACAGCGCTGTTAAAGAACATGGTACACATT
The DNA here is from genome assembly GCF_022079265.1 of Lynx rufus. Lineage (NCBI taxonomy): Eukaryota > Metazoa > Chordata > Mammalia > Carnivora > Felidae > Lynx > Lynx rufus. The sequence continues at coordinate 195,716,002 of NW_025814834.1, read as the reverse complement.
CTTCAAATCACACTATAGACCTTCACCCTCTTCCTAGCCTTCTGAAACCTTTTCTTCCTTGGTTTTCTCTAAGACACTTCCCTGTCTCCTACACACACACACACACACACGCACACACACACACACACACACACACACACACTCATACATACACATACTCCCTGGATACTTTCATAATCTTTTCAGTCGGGTTGAATTTTTATAAAACATAAGACAGCTCTTGACTTCCAACAGCTTCTGTGTTGGCTCCTACCAAAATCTCTCTGACAAAGATGCAAGGGAGGGAAAGTATACAATACAAATCAATGTCTCAGAAATTAGATAACTGCCTCGTGAACAAGCAATTTGCACACTCAGTGGAAATCCTCACCTGGGACCAGGATTCAATCTTTCTTATAGTGTTTTCTTTTCTCAATCCTATTATCAGAAGCAGGGATGTGCACTCAGTGCTCCAGTTCTCCTGAAGCTGTTACACAAAACCTAGGGCTTATCTCTCATTGATATTTTTTACTTGCACGAGTCATTCATTTATGAGAAACAAGAGTCTACACATCTTATAGACCAATTGCTTTATCTTGCTTAGATAAACTTATGTTAACTTAGAAAATAAAACACATTTGTTGACAGCAATTGCTCATGAGTACATTTACTAGATAGGACTTTTGGCTGCAAGAGATAGAAACCCAAATCAGGGGCGCCTGGGTGGCGCAGTCGGTTGAGCGTCTGACTTCAGCCAGGTCACGATCTCGCGGTCCGTGAGTTCGAGCCCCACGTCAGGCTCTGGGCTGATGGCTCGGAGCCTGGAGCCTGTTTCCGATTCTGTGTCTCCCTCTCTCTCTGCCCCTCCCCGTTCATGCTCTGTCTCTCTCTGTCCCAAAAATAAATAAATAAATAAATAAATAAAAAAGAAAACCAAATCAAAGTAGGTTAAGTACAAAGAGAATCTACTGGCTTACATAATTTGTCCAAGAGTTGGACATCACAAATGGATGGACCAGGGAGGGAAGGTGTCAAAATTAGTATTATATGACTTAGACTGGAATCAGAGTCCTCCACCTCTCAGGTACTATGATTAGGTCAGTGATGGTCATTTGATGGTCACCACCTCACTGGAATTTTTTTTCTCCCACCCTATCAAAAAACACACTTCTGTATCCAGTGAAAATATCCTTCAGGAGTGGAGGTAAAATAAAGACATTATTAGAGAAGAAAAACAAAAAGAATTTCTTGGCAACAGTCCTGCTCTAAAAGAATTGCTAAAGGAAGTTCTTCAGACAGGGGAATGATACCTGAAGGAAATGGGAACATCAAGAATCAAAGAACAGAAGTGGTAAATATATGAGTAAACGTAATAGACTATTCTCCTCTGGAGTTGTTTTAAAAATATTTGTTGGTTGGGGTGCCTGGATGGTTCAGTCAGTTAAGAGTCCTGCTCTTGGTTTTGGCTCAGGTCATGACCTCACAGGTCATGAGTTCAAGCCCTGCATCAGGCTCTGTGCTGTCAGTGCAGACTGCTTGGGATTGATTCTCTGTCTCCCCCTCCCTCTCATGCCCCTCCCCTGCTCTCACTCTCTGTCTCAAAAATAAATAAATAAATAAAATATTTTCTGGTTGACAGCAAAAATTATTAACACTGGCTGATGGGGTTTAGAATTCTAATACATAAAATGACTATAACAAAAGGGTAGAGAGAGGATAAACAGATTTATTTAGAGATAATATTTCTACATTTTACTTGAAATGGTAAAATACTAATTCTAAGTGGACTATAAAAAGTTAATTATGATTATTGCAGTCACTAGAGCAACCACTAAAAAAAATTATACAAAGATATATGGTCATAAATAGTTAAAATGGGGGGCGCCTGGGTGGCTCAGTTGGTTAAGCGGCCGACTTCGGCTCAGGTCATGATCTCGCGGTCCGTGAGTTCGAGCCCCGCGTCAGGCTCTGTGCTGACAGCTCAGAGCCTGGAGCCTGTTTCAGATTCTGTGTCTCCCTCTCTCTGACCCTCCCCCATTCATGCTCTGTCTCTCTCTGTCTCAAAAATAAATAAACGTTAAAAAACAATTAAATAGTTAAAATGGAATACTAGAAAATGTTCAAATTAGCCAAAAGAAGGCAAGGAAAGGGAACAGAGAACAAATAATAAAATGATATACATAATTACTAGATATTATATTAGGAACATAAGAATAACTTGGAGAAACTAACTTCAGTTACCAATGTAGTATTCAGAATCACCAAAGGGTCTGAATTTAAGGTTAACTGCAGAGGACATTTAGGGATCATAGCAGCAGGGGTCAGGAGGACCTTTTGACCTGGACATAGACTTTTGATAATATCTAAGGAAGCATGGTCAAAGACAAGATTGCAATAAATTCATCATTCAACTCTATATATCTTTTATAATCCTATTATGATTTTAGAAATAGCACAATTATTCGATACTATACTCTTTTAGGTGTTGAAAATGTTAATTTGTTAAGTAGCATTTAAAATATACCATGAATGGGGCGCCTAGGTGGCTCAGTTGATTAAGAATCCAACTTCAGATCAGGTCATAATCTCAAGGTCCTTGAGTTTGAGCCCTGCATCAGGCTCTGTGCTGACATCTCAGAGCCTGGAGCCTGCTTCAGATTTTGTGTCTCCCTTTCTCTCTGCCCCTCCCACTCCCCCACTCGCACTCTTTCTCTCTCTCTCTCAAAAATAAACACTTAAAAAGCTTTCAAATAAAATATACCATGAATATATATTCAATGGAATATTACTCGGCAATCAAAAAGAATGGAATCTTGCCATTTGCAACAACGTGGATGGAATTAGAATGTCTTATGCTAAGTAAAATAAGTCAGAGAACGACAAATATATGATTTCACTCATGTGGAACTTAAGAAACAAAACAGATGAACATAGAGAAAGGGAAGGGAAAATAATATAAAAACGGAGAAGCAAACCATAAGAGACTCTGAAATATAGAGAACTGAGGAGAGGTGAAGGGTACTTGAGTGCGGGGATGGGCTAAATGGGTGATGGACACTAAGGAGGGCACTTGTTGGGATGAGCACTGGGTGTTATATGTAAGTAATGAATCTCTAAATTCTACTCCTGAAACCATTACTATGCTATATGTTAACAAACTTGGGTTTAAATTTTTAAAAATAAAATAAACCATGATTTTTACACACTCATTTGGGATCATCTTAATATACTAAGACCACCCGCAAATGGAAAAAGCCTGAACCCCCTCTATTGCTGCAGGTAATTCCTTTTACTGGTAATTTACTCTGTACCTTGAACTTTTCCAACCTTGTCTTTCCAATCCACGTGCAGATGACACAGGCACCCAAGGATGAAGAAATTGGGGATTTACAGAAATTGCTAAGAGACCCATCTTTTGAATCCAGTAAATCTAACTGCCATTCCTGAGTCCATCCCGACGCTGCCCCAGCCTCTAAGTGTCCAAATTTGTGGCTCTCTAGCATGGCTTCATACGTCAGATCCCACGGGACTGTAAGCGCTCTTCCCGCCCTCTGTTGCTCAGGGATACTGGATCATTCCCGGCCAGCTGCGCTGCGCATGCTCGGCCGCACAGCTCGGCGGGAAAGGGGCGGGGTCTACCTGACTGTTTCGCGTCAGAGTTAAGTTCCTTAGAGAAGCGTCCTGCGGCGACCCTCACTGAGGGGAATTAGTAAGCCTCCTTAAGTGGCTGTGTTGTCGGTCTTTATTCCTGCGCCTTACCGGAAAGGGGCTGAGAGTTTCGTCTGTCAGAGGGAGGATGAAGCGTCGGGTCGGGCCGGAGTCCTAAAGATGGTTCCTTGCGTGCGGCTTCCGCCATGTGAGAGTCGGGAACTCGGGTCAGACCCCTGGTTGTGTTTGTCCTTTTCTTTAACCTTGTCCGCAGAGTCGGGGGATCCTTGTCCAGCATTTCCAGCGTTTCTCGCCGCCCACTGCCCCTGCGTCGTAACTGCGCTTTCGGCGTTTGGTCTCTGTCCGCGGCCTCTTTTTTTAAAACATTGATCTATCGTACCGGTGGCTCTCGATTAAGCCGTGGTGACTTTTCAAACTTAAAAAAAAAAAAAAAAAGACATCATGGAAGTTCTTTTGCAAGTAGACGTGTATACGGAATCTCAACTAAAAGAGATTGAATAGTTACTACAAAAGTTTGACTCGATGAATTGGAATATAAAATCGGGATTAGATGAAGGTGCAGTCTTTATCATTTTATTTCAGTATTTTGCCTTAGTGCACAGGGATTGAGAGTATTTTGGTTTGCATGGATTAGTGTGTGCAATCAGTAACTTCCAGCTTTCTTAGGATGCAATTTCAGCAAGAGTTGGATCACTAATAACACCTGACAGTAACTTGTATTCCTCATCACAAATATATAAGACAAGAACTTAAAATTTATAACAAGAACTAAAAATAAAATATTTATAACAAAACTATATTAATTTTAGTTTTGACAGGATCAGGATTCAACAGTTTGCGGTTTTTTAAAAGATTTTATTTTTAAGTAATCTCCATACCCAAGGTGGGGCTCAAACTCACAACCCCGAGATCAAGAGTTACATGGTCTACCGACTGAGCCAGCCAGGCACCCTTGCCATTTAACTTGTAGGTTGAAGCAAGAGCATTAGGGAAGTAGATGCCCTTGCTAGAATAATGAATTTGCTTCTGGGATTTTCTGTGAGTGAGCATATAACAGGTCACAATCCAAAAAGGATAGGTGAAAAGCTGTCCTCTTAACTCGTCACTGACAAAGCTACAAGGAATTGAGCTGTATTCAGCCAGATGGCAGGAAAAACTATTTTCTGAAGGTCACTTAATCTGGCACAAATTGAGGCTTTGGAAGTCTCTAAAATACTTAACATTTGGTATATTATAGAATTAAGTATATTTCATGATTTTTAAAGTACATTTTTCAAATAATATGAATGAAATGTTTGCTGAACCCCTAAAGCTACTGATTTACAAGAGTTAAGTTCAAGGATTTTGGTGTTCAGGGACCTTTCTGATATGACCCATGTCAGCTTCTCAAATGTTATTTCCTTGCACTAGCACTCTTACTTTTTATCTTTAACAATAACTCCGCTTCTTACAGTTCCCACGTTTGTCATTTTGCACATGCCGTCTCTATACCTGGAATATACTTTTCATCATCCTTTGTAGACACTTTAAAACCTAGCTCAAATTTTATCTTCTAGAAGATTTCTTCCCTCTTTTCTGCTTTTTACCTTGCATACACTTAAATTGTTGTAATCATACTGTGCTAGCAGTGTATTTATAATAGAGTGTTGGGACATCCTAATCGTTCCTCTAATTCCAGTACCTAAATACTTCATAAATGGTGGCTCCCCATTGCCTGTAGAACTAAGCAAGGACATTTTAGTTTGGCTTGAAAAGCATTTAGCCTTCTGCCTCCAGCTTTTCTTTTTAATGTTTATTTTTGAGAGTGAGAGACACAGAATGTGAGCTGTGGAGCGGCAGATAGAGAGGGAGACACAGAATCCAAAGTAGGTTCCAGGCTCTCAGCTGCCAGCACAGAGACCGGCACAGGGCTCAAACTCACAAGCTGTGAGATCATGACCTGAACCTAAGTCGATGCTTTACCAACCGAGCCACCCAGGCGCCCCTCCAGCTTTTCTATCAAGATAGTAAAAAAGCTTACAGAACACAAGTGAATAAAACAAGTTTTTGCAAAGTGCCATGTATAAAGAAATAGCTATAATGCAAAGAAGTAAAATGTTAGAGTATAACTGCTTCTGGACTCATTCATTAGTCACTTTATTTTTTCTTGTGACCACACCACTAGTAAGTCCTCCAACTTTTTTCTTTTTTGAGATTATTTTAGCTATTCTAGGTTCTGTATACATTGCATATATGTTAGAATTATCTTGCAGCTTCCACAAAAACTGGGACTGATCTGTAGCTCAGTTTGGGGAAAACTGACCTAACAGTATTAAGTCAATCAACAAGCATGCTTTATTTCTCCATTTATTTATATCTTTCTTAATTTCTCTCAGCATTGTTTTGTTTTTCATTGTGGAGATCTTGACATATTTCATTAGATGTATTTGATGTTTTATGATGCTGTAGAAAATGGTTGTTTTAAAATATTTAATTGTTATAGTGAAAAGAAATGATTTTTGAATATTGACCTTCCTAAATTTACTTAATAATTTCAGCAGTTACTTGAAGATCCTTTTGGATCATGACCTGGGCCAAACTCAGATGCGTAACCAACTGAGGCACCCAGGCATCTTGGACTAAATTGTTTCTGACAAGAAAACAACTTTATTCTAATTTTTGTTCTCCTGTATGTTATGTCTTTATTCTTCAGCTGCTTTTAAGATTTTATTTTTAGTTTTCACCAGTGTAACTATAACATACATTGTTGTGTTTCCCTTTTGTATTTACCTCGTTTGTGTATTCATAGAGCTTCTTGAATTTGTGTGGTTTGATATTTTTCTTTATCTGGGGGAAATTGTCCAGCCGGTAGTTCTTCAAATATTATATCTGTTGCATTGTCTGTTTTCTCTTTTTCTGGGACTCTGTGTACATCTGTAAATAGATATATTGTCATACTCCGCATGTTACATTTTTTTGTAGTTTTACCCTTTTATGCATTAGTCTGAACTACTTTCTACTATTGATATAAAATTTATTAAATTCTTAATTTCCCTATTTTCCAATTCTCAAATTTCCATTAACTCTTTTTTTTTTTTTTTTTTTAATTCCAGGACTCTGCTAAACTTCTCTTTTTCTCTGTTTTCTCAAATGCGCCAAAGACCTAGCCTGATAATACCAATATTAGCCACCTGTAGGTCTGTTTTATTGTCTTTTTTCTTTTAATTGATTTTCAGTCAGTCTTATTTGGGAGTTTTGGGTTGGGGTGTACCCATACATTTTTACTGTACTGTGAACACTGTGGATGAAAAAATTTAAAGACTAACTGCACTAACTCCAGAGAGTGCTGTTTCCTGTAGGCAGGCAGACAGTTCTTACAGATTACATTAATCCTGTTGAGGCTAGTATTAGTCCTTGTTAGGGCTTATTTATTTTTGGTTTGCTTTCTTCTAGGGAGTAGTCTTTTCTCCTGGGTTGTGGTCTGTACTCCTAGCACATGATGCTTCCCTGGAGTCTCAACTGCAAGTCCAGATCTTTACCAAGTCCCCTCTACCTTTGCTGGGCTTAAATTTCAACTTTGTTCTTAGCTCTGCAAAGCTTCTATAATCTCTTTTCAGCTCTTTAGACTCCCAGTTGCTATTTTCTGTTTCATATCTACAGAGTATTGATATGCAGTTTGGAAGTCAGCTAATACGTGGAGGAGGAGGAGGATACTTGTATGCAAATTGGGGGGGGGGTTATTTCTCCTTGGTTCTCACCTCTCCCTTGTGCCTCTAGAGTTCCAACTACTTTGGTGACCCAGAACTCCCAGCTCCTTAGTTCAGTATGCCTGTTTTCTGCTCGGGCTTGTTCCTCTGCCCTGGAAAGTGCCCTCAGGGGCAAAGCCTGTTAATTTTATCATTGTTTTCAGTAGGAGGGTTTATCATACTGAAGACTACTCTGTTTTGCCTAGATTGTTTTTTTTTTTTTTTAAATAAGCAATTTCTACACTCAACCTGGAGCTTGAACTCAGGACTCTGGAGATCAAAAGAATCACATGCTTTGCTGACTGAGCCAGCCAGGCACCCCTAGATTTATCAGCTTTTTATTTATTTATGTTTTTAATATTCATGTATTTTTAAGAGACTGAGAGAGACAGAGCGTAAGCAGGGGAGGGGCAGAGAGAGAGAGAGATACGAATCCAAAGCAGGCTTTAGGCTCCGAGCTGTCTGAGAGATCATGACCTGAGCTGAAGTCAGATGCTCAACCGACTGAGCCACCCAGGCACCCCTATCAGCTTTATTTTTAATTCTTACCAATCTGATAAAACTTGGAGCTGAGTTGGTTTAGAAGCTGAGTAGGATTTGAATAGGCAATAATGACTTTACAGGTAGGAGAACAGTATGAGCACAATATAGTGGGGAAGAATTAAAAGATTAAGGGTAAGCAATTTGGAGCATCAAGCTTATATAAGCCGTATTGTACCAATTTTCCAGGAGGAAAGTGCATACATTCTCTGTGGAGGTCTGTTTGTATGTCTAGAAATAACTCCTAATAGCTTGTAATTTCTTTGCAGTCTCCTGTTTTACTTTAAAAATTAATGTGAATTTTGTTTTTTGCTTCATGTTATATTCCTCTTTGGTTTAAATTAAAATGTTTTAATTGGTTATTACCAAGTAGTATTAACCATCAGGAATATGTGCCACATTGATCCTAGTACAATTAATGCTCTTCAACTTATGCAGTTTAGCCCCAGTTGGGGCAGGTGAGAGACTATATTAAAAACAGGTTTTGGGGCACCTGGGTGGCTCAGTCAGTTAAGCACCCGACTTCAGCCCAGGTCATGATCCTGCACTTCGTGGGTTTGAGCCCTGTGTCGGACTCTGTGCTGACAGCTTGGAGCCTGTTTTCAGATTCTGTGTCTCCCTCTCTCTCTGCCCCTCCCCTGCTTGTACTCTGTCTCCCCAAAATAAATAAACATTAAAAAAAAAAAAAAGGTTTCAATGCTTGGCTGGCTCAGTTGGAGGAACATGTGACTTGATTTAAGGGTCATGAGTTTAAGGCCCACGTTGGGTGTAGAGATTACTTAAAAATAAAAGATTTTGGGGGGGCACCTGAGTAGCTCAATCAGTTGAGCATCTGTCTCTTGGGTTCAGCTCATGTCATGATCTCATGGTTCTTGGATTCATGCCCCACAAACTGGGCTCTGTGCTGAGTATGGAGCCTGCTTGGGAGTCTCTCTCTTATCTGCCCTCCACTGCTTGTGCATGTGCTTGCGTGCTCTCTCTCTCTCTCTCTCAAAATAAATAAATAAAACTTTAAAAAAGTCTTTAAAAAATTTTTTAAGTTTATTTATTTTAGTAATCTGTACACTTAACATGGGCTCAAACTCACAACCCCGAGATGAAGAGTCACATGCTCTGATTGAGCCATCCAGGCACCCCAAAAATAAAATCTTTTAAAAAAAAAGGTTTCTAGGACTTATTTTACATTAATGTGCATCTTGTTGGAAAAGGAAGCACTAGATTTATTATTCATACATGTTTTTTGCTCTTTTTGTTTTTCCAACAGTTCTATACTGTTTTCCCCTGCTTCAGAAACATGTTATAGATTAATTAATTACACTTTCAGGGTGCTTTCCATTATTTTCATATTTGTGTGATGACTGACACATTGGAAGGGATTCCAAGATGCAAAAGCTCATAGGTGCTTTGTTTTGGTTTTTAATGTTTTATTTTTTATTTTTATTTTTATTTATTTATTAAATTTACAGCCAAATTAGTTAGCATATACTGCAACAATGATTTCAGGAGTAGATTCCTTAATGCCCCTGACCCATTTAGCCCATCCCCCCCTCCCACACCCCCTGCAGTAACCCTCTGTTTGTTCTCCATATTTTTGAGTCTCTTATATTTTGTCCCCCTCCCTGTTTTTATATATTTTTGTTTCTCTTCCCTTATGTTCATCTGTTTTGTCTCTTAAAGTCTCATACCAGGGCGCCTGGGTGGCGCAGTCGGTTAAGCGTCCGACTTCAGCCAGGTCACGATCTCGCGGTCCGTGAGTTCGAGCCCCGCGTCGGGCTCTGGGCTGATGGCTCGGAGCCTGGAGCCTGTTTCCGGTTCTGTGTCTCCCTCTCTCTCTGCCCCTCCCCCGTTCATGCTCTGTCTCTCTCTGTCCCAAAAATAAATAAACGTTGAAAAAAAAAATTTTTTTAAAGTCTCATACGAATGAAGTCATATCATATTTGTCTTTCTCTGACTAAATTTCACTTAGCATAATACCCTCCAGTTCCATCCACATAGTTGCAAATGGCAAGGTTTCATTCTTTTTGATTGCCGAGTAATACTCCATTGTATATATATATATATATATATATATATATATATACCACATCTTCTTTATCCATTCATCCATTGATGGACATTTGGGCTCTTTCCATACTTTGGCTATTGTCGATAGTGCTGCTATAAACATTGGGGTGCATGTGTCCCTCAGAAACAGCACACCTGTATCCCGTGGATAAATGCCTAGTAGTGCAATTGCTGGGTCATAGGGTAGTTCTATTTTTAGTTTTTTGAGGAACCTCCATACTGTTTTCCAGAGTGGCTATACCAGCTTGCATTCCCATGTTTTATTTATTTTTGAGAGAGAGAGAAACAGAGTGCGAGTGGGAGCGGGGCAGAGAGAGAGGGAGGGAGACACAGAATCTGAAACACGCTCCAGGTTCTGAGCTATCCAGCATAGAGCTGGATGTGGGGCCCGAACTCACCAACCACGAGATCGTGACCTGAACTGAAGTCAGATGCTTAACCGACTGAACTACCCAGGCTCCCCGATAGGTGCTTTGTTTTTAATTTATTTTTAGACTTACCTATTTTCTTTCAGGTGAATGATAGTCTAATAGTTAATTTCCAGAGAGTTTTACTTTGCTGGTATGGGCTGGGAAGAGGCCATAAGAGCTTTTATTTTACTTCACAGGCCTGAAGGATTCATTTAATTCTTTGCTTTGTGATAAGGGATTTTAGTAAAAGCTACCAGAAAAGTGGGGAAAAGATCTCAGATGAGAGAAAAGAAGATACAAGGAACCAGTCTGTCCTTGAAAAAGGAGCCTTGGGACTGAGCAATCAAAAGGCACTTGTGGGGGCACCTGGGTGGCTCAGTCAGCTAAGCATCTGACTCAATTTCAGATCAGGTCATGATCTCATGGTTTTCAGGTTAAGCCCTGTGTCGTGCTCTGTGCTGACAGCATGGAGCCTGCTTGGGATTCTCTCTCTTCCTCTCTCTCTGTCCCTCTCCTGCTCATGCTCTCTCTCTTTCAAAATAAATAAACATTTTTTAAAAGGCACTTTTAGTTCTTCAAAAGCTGTAAAATGGATTTTTTTTTTCAAGTTTATTTTGAGAGACAGTGCAGGCTTGAGCCAGGGAGGGCTAGAGAGAGGGGGAGAGAAAGAATCCCAAGCAGACTCTGCGTTGTCAGCTTGGAACCCAATGTGAGGCTTGAACTCACAAACTGTGAGATTGCAACCTGAGCTGAAATGAAGAGTCCGACACTTAACCGACTGAGTCACCCAGATGCCCCTGGAATTATTTTTTAAGCCTGAATGCGCAACAATCTTTTATATTGTGATTTTGGATTTTAGCTATCTTACCTAGTTACCAAAAAGAAATCCACTCATGGGGGTGGAGGAAGGCAGGCATGAAATGTAATGGAAAAATAGATTCAAAACATATTTAGAAGGTGGGGCACCTGGGTGGCTCAGCGGTTAAGCATCTGACTCTTGATCTTGAGTCAGGTCATGATCTCATGGGTTATGAGATCAAGCCCTGCAGCAGGCTCTTTGCTGACCTTGTGGAACTTGCTTGGGATTCTCTCCCTCCCATCTGTCTCTGCCCCTCCCCACACTCATGCTCTCTGTCTCTCTCTCAAAATAAATAAACTTAAAGAGAAGAAGACCAGCAAAGAGATAGGAGAAATAGGTCTTGGAGTCATAGGATTCAAGGAAAGGGAGAATTTCAAGGATGAATGAAGGGAGTAGTCAGAGAGAGGGCAATAGCTTTAAAAGTTGGATCCTTCTATACTGACAGCTCAGAACCTGGAACCTGCTTCGGATTCTTTGTCTCCCTCTTTCTCTGCCCCTCCTGTGCTCACGCTCTATGTCTCTCACTCTCAAAAATAAACATTAAAAAGAATTTAAAAGTTGGATCCTTGAATGTATTTGAATGTTTATATGTGAAGAACCAATAAGGAGGGGAAGTAGAGTTGAAGATACAGATAATAACTGGCTCTATAGGAAGGCAGTGTTGGGGGAGAGGTAGTGAGTACAGGTATTTGGATTAACCTTGGATAGAAGACTTTACATTTCCTAAGACTATTTATTTATTTTAATTTTTTTAACGTTTATTTATTTTTGAGACAGAGAGAGACAGAGCATGAATGGGGGAGGGTCAGAGAGAGAGGGAGATACAGAATCCGAAACAGGCTCCAGGCTCTAAGCAGTCAGCACAGAGCCTGACGCGGGGCTCGAACTCACGGACCGTGAGATCATGACCTGAGATGAAGTCATTCGCTTAAACGACTGAGCCACCCAGGTGCCCCTCCTAAGACTATTTAATAAGTTAAAAGTAAACTTGTGAGTTTGGTGGTTTATGCTATAGTCAGGCCTGGGGGAATAGAAGTGGAGAAGACTAGTCCCAGAAGAAAGCATAGATATGTCTACCAGAAAATTATACAGCAAAGCTATATTGGGGAATAGTGAATGAATGAAGGGAAGAAAGCCAGTGTTGGTACTGTGAAGGAACCTTGAGTCCAAGCTGTCTAAAGACCTTTTGTGTTTCCAGAAACCTACCATATTTAAAAGGACTAATTTTAAAATCAGGCTCTCCATTAATTCATATTTTATTTTAGGAACCTGGATACTATTCCCCAAGAAGAAATTCATTAGTTTGGAACTAGTGGATTCCTTTGCAACAGATACTAAGATGAAAGAATCACCGATAGATAGCGAATGTGACAAAGCAGTAGCACCACAACTGGGGCAGCTGGATGAAATTAAGACAGAACCTGACAATGCACAGGTAAGTATTTTACTTTATTTTCTTTTTTCTAGAACAGCGTTTAAGTGTACATTCCAGTTATGCAGATGCTGGTTTATGGGTTTAAAATCTTTCTTTTTCTTTCTTTTTTTGTTTTTTTAAAAATATCTTCTTTGGGGCGCCTGGGTGGCGTAGTCGGTTGAGCGTCCGACTTCAGCCAGGTCATGATCTCGCGGTCTGTGAGTTCGAGCCCCGCGTCGGGCTCTGGGCTGATGGCTCAGAGCCTGGAGCCTGTTTCCGATTCTGTGTCTCCCTCTCTCTCTGCCCCTCCCCTGTTCATGCTCTGTCTCTCTCTGTCCCAAAAATAAATAAACGTTGAAAAAAAAAATTAAAAAAAAAAAATATATCTTCTTTATAATTTTTTTTTAATGTTTATTTTTGAGAGAGACAGAGACAGAATGCAAGTGGGTTACGGGTAGAGAGAGAGGGAGACACAGAATCCAAAGCAAGCTCCAGGCTTTGAGCTCAGTACAGAGTCCGACATGGGGATCAAACTCATGAGCTGTGAGATGATGACCTGAGTTAAAGTCGGACACTCAACGGGCTGAGCCACCCAGGCGCCCCTATGGGTTTAAAATCTTAAATCTTGGGGCACCTGGGTGACTCAGCCAGTTAAGCTTCCAACTCTTGATTTTGGCTCAGGTATGATCTCACTGTGAGTTTGAGCCCCACATGTTGGGATTCTCTCTCACCCTTGTTCTCTGCTCCTCTCCTCACTCTCATACATACATGTATGTGTTCTCTCTCTCTCAAAGTAAATAAACTTAAAAAAGAAAAGAGAATCTTAAATCTTTATCTTCCCTAAAGTAGTTGGTCAAATCATATATTGTGTCAAGTGCCATCACAACTATATGCAAGAATATGATTTGAGAGAAGCATAGATGGTTGGAATTGGGTTTTTGGATTGATACAAGGATTGCCTAGGATATTATGGGCCTAGCTAAGGGTAACACATTTTTCTTTTCATTTTTATTAACTAGAAACCATACGAGTAACTAATTGTATGTTTTTATGCTACTGACTCAATTGAAGTAGTAGAATTAGTACATTTTTAATCCTTAGAATTTTGTATTTGTTTGTAATTATCTTACCCAAATTAGTTTCATGTTTATTCTTAAACTTTTTTAGATATATCCTAAAAAACCTATAAGTGACAAACTGATTCAAGCTGTGAGTATTCTGTAGTAGGGCCAAATTTTCCTTAGAATGTTTATATATGAACCAGCTGAAATTTCTGATGAAATAAAAAGTAAATTCAGTTTTAATTTCTTTCTTTTTTTTTATTAAAACTTTTTTTTTTTTTACATTTGTTTATTTTTGAGAGACAGAGACAGAGCACAATGGGCGGAGGGGCAGAGAGGGAGGGAGACACAGAATCCGAAGCAGGCTCCAGGCTCTGAGCCATCAGCACAGAGCCCGATGCGGGGCTTGAACTTACGAACCGTGAGATCATGACCTGAGCTGAAGTCGGACACTCAACTGACTGAACCACCCAGGCGCCCCCAGTTTTAATTTATTTCTAATATTCAGTTTAGAAATAGCCTAAAGTAAGTCAGTATCAAGTAAGGATATGACTCTCATTGACTTGGTGTCACTGGGGAATGTTGTCCATCTAGGAAGTATCTGTTGCTTCTTCAGTCTATGGACATTCAAACACATAAATCACACTTAGATAGCTTGTCAGCTGCTCTGAAACATCCTCCTCTGTAAGACTTATTTAGGCCAGTCCAACAACTTTTGTGTTGATGGTCTTTATGAAGACAGTTAGCTATTAATGACTGGAACAAGGATGGAAAATAGATGTCATTATTGAGTGTGTCTCCTCTGTTTGTAGTAGCTCCTGAAGGGCTGTGTGAACAAAAACTATTGAGTAACATCTAGTTATGATTACACATAATGTGATTTATTGGTGTTGTCAGTCAAAGGTCACCAAAAGGAGAGTGTTCACCTATGTACTATGGTTCAGTTTAATTATACAATTCACTGAACAGACTTAAACATAATTTATCATTTTCTATTGAATAACTGCTGGTTTTATACACAGTGTATTCATTATTTTCATCTCTTTTTTTAGGAGTATTGTCAAGCCCAGCAGCCCAAAACTCAGGAGAATGAACTGAAAATAAACACTACATTTTCAGACAGTGGTAATAGAATCACTTTATTCTAAATGTAATAGCCAATTTATTCTGCTTTTTTAGAATATGTTTGAATAGTGTGCATTGTTTGTTTTGGGTTTCACGTCCAGGAGAAGTAACCTCTAAATGAAAATGAAAGAATGCATACTTAATTTTATGTAAATACTAATTTTCTTCCTTCCTGTTTTGTGTTATAGCTCCACAGTTGACTACAAGCATTCAGCTTTCTCTGACATCATCTGGCATGAATAAAATGCTTCCTTCAGTTTCAACCACAGCTATTCAGGTTTCCTGTTCTGGTTGTAAAAAAATTCTTCAGAAGGGGCAAACTGCTTATCAGAGGAAGGGGTCTACTCAGCTCTTCTGCTCCACGTTTTGCATCACTGAATACATTTCATCTGCCAGTTCACCAGCTCTTCCCAAGAAAACTTGTTCAAACTGCTCAAAGTATATAATTCTAAATTATGCCCACTTTTATTTCCCCTACATAGAGCTCAATCAGTCTTGGTTGTAATTACCTACATTTTCATTTTTTCTGAATGTATCACCTTGATTTAGTGAAAAGAAGCTGCTTCTGCTTTCACTTCCTTTATTAGATTCTTCAGAAATAGTTTTTTTATTGAGAGATTTGCACAAATTAAAACATAGGGAGTTCTAGTTCTCTTCAACTTTAAATAGTGTGACTTCTGAAATTTACTTTTCTTTCTAGTTGAAATTCTCTATAAGTGGGATTATTATATGCCCATTCTATTTTATCATTTAACTGTATAGGATGCACTAACACATTAATCATATAACAGTTTATTTGGATCTTCCAAGGTATAAAATTATATAATGTTTCTCTTGTAATGAAGTTATTTGATTCTTTTGCAAAATCGAATAGTCACAGGTAAACATAAATAGGTAGATATCTTTTCAAGATTTCTGTGAGCTACTGTCGGGGTCTTTATTGCTAACTTTTTTTTTTTAATTTTTACATATGTAAGGCAATTTAGATGCAGAGAAAGGAAGTAGTACTAATTTCATAATGAATTAGTGGAAAATGTCCAGAACTTTGAACTCTACCCTGATATGTAGATCAGTGTGCTTTGAGACTCCTATCATAATATTCTGGTTTGTTAACGCTCATGAAATGCTATTGCTAAATTTTAAATGTTTTTGTTTCAGAATGAAGAAAACACATAGGTCACCAGTTTTGCTTGTAAATACAATAAATTCCTTTCAGATGTCTTATTTTGGAATCAGATTGCCATAATTTGAATCTTGCTTTCTCCATTTATGGTTATATTTTGTAACTTACAGCAGCTGTATTAGTATCCTCTGGGAACTTGGTAAATAAAACCACAGAATCTCAGGTCTCACCCAGACCCACTGAATCAGAAATGCTTTTGTCCCCAGATGATACGTATATAATGCTAAAGTTTGAAAAGCACTGAGAACTTCTGTCTTAGTATTCCCATCTGTTTAATTCAATGTACATAAGAATTATGAGCATTAAATAATAGATTTAAGTGATAGAACAATACTGGTATGTAATAAGAACTCAGTAAATGTTAATTATTACTATTACTACTCTCTTAACAAACTTACAAATCCTTTTTATTGGTTGCTTCAGCTCCTTGTTTGGCTGGCACTTTGGTGTTACCCTTTGCTGCAAGTCTTAGACCCTGAAACTGACCTTTCTCTTGTGCTTTTTCAGCCCTTCAATACTGTGTCTTTTTTCTTTTTTGCTAAGGGCTGTAACGCACTTTTCTTCAGTCTGCTTTCTTTCTCTGCAGAAACATAAAACTGGAAGGGACCTTAGAGATCATCCAGTCCAAACATTTTCTTTTGGTTTTGAGGAAACTGAGACCCTCAGAAGTTAAGGTATCATGTTACTATTTTGGCCCATTATACATCTTCAGCACATCTCCCAGGTAGATTGAAAAGGCTGAAACAGGAAAGATATAGTAAGTTCTCTAAGGCAGAGAAATCCAGTATGAGCAAAAACAAGAAACAAGTTTTACTTTCTTTGGAATACAGAATTTTTTTTGATGCAAAATACTATTGTATACGTTGGTGGAAAGGTGGTAGTGCTTAGGCTAGGAGAGTCCATCCATTTTTCAGAGTAACCTGTGCTTGTTTTGAAATTTTTTTTCCTTCACATTTATTAGCATCTTGCATTAATACATAGTTCTCAAGTTTTAGCTAATTATCAGTCCTTGTTGAAGTTTCTTTTATAGCAGTGATTTAAAATCTGTTTTGAGTTATTGCAATCTTTATTCTGTTTTATGAACCAAATGAAAGTTAGCTTTGAAAATGACATTTTAAATTATGTTAGAGAAGACTTCTTTTGAAGAACTGTTGTTTCTGCACCTTAGTATCCCAGGTGGAACCAACCAGAGATCCTGAAAGCAACCAACAGAGTTCAGAATATCCCTGTGCACTAATGCTGTAACACTTAAATATATAGGAAAGTTGTTCAGTCCGATGCTTAAGAGTTAGTTTAAGCTAATTGTAGGCACTTTTAAGAAAATTCATTTTTTTATTTTTTATGTATAAGGCCTTAGTAGATTAGAAACCAGCAATCTAGTATACTGGTAGTAGTAAAAACCAGTAAGCATTTTCAGACTTCATGCTTCTGCTGATGCAGTTTCTTCTGCCTTCCTTTCTATCTGGCTAATTTCTGTCTTAAAGGTCTGCCTCCAATATCTTCACCTTTTGTCTATTCGCACACCATTCCGTCCTCTCTTCCTAACTCCCAACCACTCGGAGTAGTTGTTCCATGGTCTGTGTTTCAGTAGTGTTCATAATTCCCACAATATTAATCATAGCATTAATGTTTTAAAAAATTGATATTGCCCCGGTTAGACTGTGAACCTCTTGAGATTAGGAACCAGATCATACTCCTGTTTATATTCCCAATGCCTAAACACTAGCTGGCACACAGTGAAACCTAGAAAAATTTTTGTCAAATGAAATACAAGGATAGCACAACTCAGATACTGCATTTAGAACTGTATCTTAAACCAGTAAAATGACTGGGGATCATGAAATGAACCTGTTATTTTTGGTACCATTTGTTTAAGAGGCAGAAAGATCATAATACACTAAAAATTTGTAAATGTTGAAGTGTTAAAATAGTGCTGATTTCAGGAGTATTTCATCTGGATAATTATTACACTGAATAATTGATATTCTGAAGGTTCTAAGTAGCCAGATATCTTGGCAGTCCTCAAACATTCTGGTCCCTGGACCCCTTTACACTCTTAAAAATTATTGAAGAGACAGAGAGCTTTAGTTCATAGGTTATATCTACTAATATATACTGTGTTAGAAATTAAAATGGAGAAATTTTTAAGCTCATTATTTAAAAACAGTCATTTAAAAATAGTAACTCAGTGCATGTTGACATAAATAATATTTTTTAAAATTCATTTTAGAGAGAGAGGAGTAGAGAGAATCTCAAGCAGGGTCCATGCTGAGCATAGAGCCTGACGGGCTCAGTCCCACAACCCTGGGATCATGACCTGAGCCAAAATCAACAATCAGACACCCAATTGACTGAGCCCCCCAGATGCCCCTACATAAATAATATTTTTTAATGAAAACTAGCCATATATGTTTTTTAATTTGATGAGAAGAAATGTTAAGAAAAATTTAGTAAGCATGATTTTATTTTGCAAACCACTTTAATGTCTGGCTGAGTTTTCATATCTGCCTTTGTATTCAGTTCATTGGAAAATGTTTTAGCTGAAGTGTGAAAAAAAACTGATCGTACAAATATGTAATTGGAAAAGGGAAGAGTGTTTTAATAGCCTTTTAGATTTTGTGGTGCTCTTCTGTGACACTCCACCCAAGTATTGTTAAAGGTTATTTGGAATGTAGAATCTGAAACCATATCAAAATTTTTTTGTACTGTTTGGTTAAAATTCATTGGTCTTGTTAGGTTACAATCATTGGTCTGTCTGTACTTTGAATGTTTTTTTTACCCATAAATGAATGATTGTTACCTGGTATAATAATTCGGAAAATAATGGTTCACTGAGTTATGCAGATCTTCTAAATGTTAACATATTTCTTTATGCAATATTTCAAAAATCACATTTGCTAAAAAAAAAAAAAAATCACCACCCCCAAAAATAATCCTCATCATCACTACTAATCTCATCAGGAAAGTTTAACTATTGGGAAGCAATCAAATTGGAGGTGGCAGATTTTCCAAAATTCTAATTTTCTTTTTTTTCAGCTTATTTATTTATTTTGAGAGCGAGACAGCACGAGTGGGGGAGGGGCAGAGAGACTCCCAAGCAGGCTCCACACTGTCACCATACAGTCTGATACAGGGCTCAAACTCACGAAACTGTTGAGATCATGACCTGAGCTGAAACCAAGAGTCCGATGCTTAACTGACTTGCTTAGTCAATGGCTTAACCGTACCACCCAGACACCCCCAAAATTCTAATTTTTCTTTTTTTCAATTTTTTTTTTTTTAATTTATCTTGAGAGAGCGTGAAAGGGGGAAAGGCAGGGAGAGAGGGAGACACAGAATCTGAAGCAGGCTCCAGGCTCTGAGTTGTCAGCACAGAGCCCGACACAGGGCTCAAACTCATAAACCATGAGATCATGACCTGAGCTGAAGTTGGACGCTTACCTGAGCCATCCAGGCACCTCTGAAAATTCTAATTTTCAATGAAAGCTCAAATTTTATCATTGGCAATGAATACTGCCAGTTTATCTTGAAGTTACAGTCTTACTTTATTCATTTTTGAGAAAATATTTACCAGATACTCACTTCTGGATAATAGTTTGTTCTTTCAAGTGAAAATATGTTCCACAAAAAAAGTAGCTACCTTAGGTTGTAACTGTTAACATTCCCACATGAGATATTCTTTGAGGCGGCCATCATACTTTAGTGTGCAGGGGAAGATCTTTATGCCTGTGTCCCATTTCATCACAGAAAACTGAAAAGAGGTTGTCAAGGGTGAAGTTTAATAAAGTAAATTGATTTTTACAGTGAATGTATGGCAGTGAATAACAAATACTAGGACATTTTGGTACAAGTGCCTTAATTTGCCTAAGGCTCTGGCAAACGTTTTTATCCAGCATTTTTTTTCCCTCCCAGCTTATTAAGGTGAAATTCACATAACAAAAAGCCATTGCAGTAATGTTTAGTATACTCAGGGTGTCTAATTCCAAAATATTTCTGTTCTCCAAAGTAAAATGTTCTGTCTCTACCAGTCTGTCTTCTTGCTGGGGATTTATCTTTTCTGGATATTTCATATTAATGGAATCATACAACATATGACCCTTTGTGTCTGGCTTTTAGCATAAGGTTTTCAAGGTTTATCCATGTTATAGCATGTGTATCAGTACTCTGTTCTTTTTTTACAGCTGAATAATATTCCACTGTATGGATATATCACAATTTGTTCATCCATTCATTCAGTGGCGAACATTTGGGCTGTTTCCATCTTTTAGCTTTTTTTTTTTTTTTTTTTACATAAACTCCAGGCCCAACGTGGGGCTTGAACCCACAATCCAGAGATCACATGCTCTACTGATGGAGCCAGCGTGGCACCATCTTTTACCTATTTGAAATAGTGCTGTTAGAAACATGCATGTGTCTATCCTTTTTTGAGTACTCCTTCACTTCTTTGGGGTGCATATCTAGGAGTGGAATTGCAGTGGCCCATTGTTGATTTTACACCATCACTTGAAATGTTAACACAACGAGAAAGACAAATAACATTTTAATATGAAAATAGTTTTGATTTGTGAACCCCTTGAAAGTCTCTGGAGGATCTCTGGAATTTTGTAGACTGTACTTTGATATATTTTGTAGATTCCAAATTTGGTGAGGAATGAATATGTGATTTCTCATCATCATTTTGTTATGACTAGCACTAACAATACAGACTAGGTAGTCCTCAAAACTACGCTCTCAGATGTGCTTTGTAGTCCCTACTTTAGGGGCACCTGGGTGGCTCAGTTAAGCATCTAACTTGGGCTCAGGTCATGATCTCATGGTTCGTGAGTTCAAGCCCCGCTTCCGGCTCTGCGCTGACAGCTCAGAGCCTGGAGCCTGCTTCAGATTGTGTCTCTCCCTCTCTCTGTGCCCCTCTGCAGCTCATGCTCTCTCTCTCAAAAAAAAAATACTACAAAAAAATTTATAGTCCCTACTTTATAGATGAGGGAATTAACATTTGAGAGTATAAATGACTTATCCATCACTACTGAATGTAAGTCCTAGAACTAAATACCAAAGGTTTTCTTATTTCAAGGCTATTACTGCTGCTGCACACTCCTCAAGTAGGTGAAACGGGAGAGGGTTACTTGAGAGTGTGCTTTAACTTATAAAAGTGTTTAATAGTGCCCTTGTTTTTATTTTCAGAGACATTTTAAATCTAAAGGATGTGATCAGTGTCCAGCTGGATGACTCTAGCAAAAATTTTTGCAGCCAGTCTTGTCTTTCATCATATGAAGAAAAAAGAAAAGCATTTGTTGCCATATGTACTAATAACATTTTAACCAAATGCAGCATGTGTCAGAAGACTACTGTTGTAAGTTGCAATTTTTTTTTAACTTTAGGGATTCTGATTATTTTGCTTAAATATTAGCATTTTTAGTGAATTCTTTTAAATCCTAGATTCAGTATGAAGTAAAATATCAGAATGTGAAACACTGTCTTTGTAGTAATGCCTGTTCTTCACTCTCACTTGAACAGCCTCCTGTGATCTGTTTTGAGAACTATAGGGCTTACGATCACACTGTCTAGTCTGTTGCATATACTTCCAATGAAAGGCCAGTCCCATTACTTTATTAGTTCAAAGGGTATGACAGCATATAAGCAGGTAAAAATAAAGACCTATTGCATAAGGACCACTCCACTGGAATTTGCATGGGACTAAATGAAAAATCCAAGATTGAGTTCCTTCCATTAGTTTGCTTGTGAGTGGTTCCACTTCAGGAAAATGTGGGGATTGGATTTTAGTACCATTGGGAATAGTTTCAGTTGGCAACACATTGAAGGAGATGAAATGAAAGACTTCTGACAGTTCCTCTTACATAGCAATTCATGATAAATGCTGTATGGAGATTTTCCTAAAATATCTCAGGATGATCATCTGCCTTGAAAAAAAGCCACACAGATAGAAGCTTGTTTATAAACTGAGATTAGAGATAGCAGAAATAACAATAGCCTACTGGTCAGTAAGACTCAACCACAAAGGTGTTTTTAATTCTGTTTTCCTAAACCCTAAGCAAGGTTAAAATGAATCAAGAATGTCACAGGTTTATCTGAATCTGTGAGAAATAATCTTCTATTTCTGGTGGGAGAGCCTTTGGTGGTTGGTTCTGAGAGCAGAGAAGCTGGTTCTACTTTGGTGGACTAAATGAGATTAACACAATTAGTGGTTTGAGCCCCTGTCATGAGGTGGGACTGTTGTCTTGCTTGTTCAGATGATGCTTTGAGACCCAACTCCCTATCTATGTAAATTCTTCCTTAAAAATAAGCAATTGAAGATGGGATTCTCAGCAAGTCTGAACAATTCAAATAGGTCATTTACGAGCCACCTTTTATCTATGGCAGAATGTCCACACCATGAGAGTATCTTGCCTTTGGACCAGAAATGGGAGAATGGAAGGCATGGGAGCCTTCTGAAGGCAAGAAATGCCATTCCATCTTTTCATTCTTTATCAGTCACACTCAATAAATAGGATTTGTCCTGTTTTTAAGAGCCTGTTTTGAGTACCTAGTTACTCAGCCTATGTGATGGGGTAGGGCTGATTTGGGTAAAGGAGTTTAAAAAGCACCATTTAACACTACACCCTGCATATAAGATATTATTGTAATAGTGATAATGGAGAAAATCCATATTGTTAGTTAAGTGTAATCCAGAGTTAGACAAGCAAAAATAATATAAAAACGGGGACAAAACATAAGAGACTCTTAAATACAGATAACAAACTGAGGGTTGCTGGGGGGGTTGTGGGTGGGGGGATGGGCTTAATGGGTAAGGGGCATTAAAGAAGACACTTGTTGGGATGAGTGCTAGGTGTTACACATACAGGGTGAATCACTGGAGTCTACTCATGAAATCATTATTGCACTATATGCTAACTAACTTGGATGTAAATTAAAAAAAAAAGATTTAGAAAATTGTTCAAATCTATGAATCTAAAAATGGGGTGACTTTTTTTTAAGTGGATTGTTTTATATAAATATACTTTGACCACATTGTTTCCCCCCCACATCTTCTTAATAGAGTAAATTAATTATTACTTTTCCCATATGAATAATTAACTAACTACAGATGATACATAGTACTATTATTACTTGATGTTAAATATTGATGAATGGTAAGGGGTGTCTCAGTATAAAAAGTCATACTAATAAAGGGTAAAAGAATTTTCAAAGTTAGACTCTGTTTTTTGTTTCATTATTCCTTTGCCAATATCCTGTTCTTTCACAGAAGAAAACCTATATATTTTCAATTGTCTTTGCACTTTATGTCCCCCAAAGCAGTTCTTTTTCACCATTGCCATAGTCCAGGAATGAGGATTCCTCTTTCAGTAGAAACAATAGATGGTGAACCTCAGTTTATATCCTTTACCTTTGTACACTTACTGAATGCACTATATTCTATACATCTTACTGTTTATGTGCTGCCTTCTCATAATATGCTTGCAATTTTTACCATGAAGTTAGCCTAGAAAAACAGTAATTCTCACAGCATGTTATAACTTAATTAAGCACCCTTTTCTGGCTCCTCCTTAGCACAAATAAAAGGCTTCCCTGAGTTTATATCCAAAGTGGAATTGAAAAGAGATATAATTTTAAGGCTTTTATTTATGTATCCCGTTGGCTTTGATTGCCTGGATTGAGGAACATTTTCTGTGACCTCCTTCTTCATTGCTTGCGTATATATTACTGCTGCAACTAATATATATCTGAGACATAACACAAATAGTTATATTTTGGATTGATCTATTTCCCTCATTTTAGTCATTGTAATCCGTAGTGCCTTTTTTTCCTGGCTTTTAGGAAAGTGTAAAACAGGGCTTCATCATCATTACTTATTATATTTCAGCTAATAGCAGTAATGGTGGATATGTTTTGCTTGTTAACAATATATATCATATACCGGGAATATGAATATTACTTTAATCTCTAAACAGAAACCAGCCAAAACACTTACATCTGTTCTTTGCAAATCATTGAAGCCCTCAGATGAAATGATTGAGACCACCAATGACTTGGGGAAGACAGACCTTTTCTGTTCTATTAATTGTTTCTCTGCTTACAATAAAGCTAAGATGGAATCTTCTACAGGTAATGTTTATTTAGCAGTTATCAGAGGATTAGAAACTATTGAAGAATATTACTGCTTTCCTTTAATTTATAACCTTGATTTATCTCAAGGTTAAGTTTTTGACTTAAAAATCAAAACAATGCAAAACTTGTTGCAAAAAAAAGTTTCCAGTAGTTTTATGTAAAAGAAAATCTACTTCACCACCAGAGACTTAATATTTATTTATGAAAATCGTTGTATTAGAATATAGAATTTTGTACTCAACCCTGCTTTGTAAAAGCAAGGCTAGTAGTTAGTTACATTTTTTACAGGAAGTAGAGCTAGTTGGAAATAGTTTGAAGTTCACTAGTAGAAAAGCACTAAGTAACCCAGAGCCAACTTTGTATTCCATCAGAGAGCCTCCTATAGAACCATTGGTGCTATTTACATAGATAATAAAGTGAATGATTCTCCTGGGGCTTATACATCATGTAAACTGGCTTATGATGGAAATCTCTGCACTGTTAGCTTAGAAACCAGTCTAGCTCCATTCATGTTGAGGGTTAAGAATCTTGGAGGTGTTAGAAATGATACCCATTAGGAGATTCTATAGGAATCTCTTTTCTCTTCTTTGTGGGTAATTTCATGTAAAGATTTGCTTGAAATTTCAAGCAAATGGTGTATAAAGAACTAAGAAATTGTATGCAAAAATAAAATATACAAAATAATAGAAAATGTAAATTATCAGTTTAAGGTTATTAATGTGTTATCCTAAAGAACCTACCTATTCCTTAGCCTTACTTCATATCCAGCAATACCTTAAGCTATTAGATATTTCCATTGTTTGTTGAAATAACTTGTTATTAAATAATGCTTTCTGATTGATTCTTCCTGGTTTTTGAGAAATCTTCTTATTTTTATCAGTAAATGTTTCCATGGTACATGATGCTTCAACGGGGCTCTTTTCTCCAAAGAAAGATACAACTCCAATTATAAGCAATATAGTGTCACTGGCAGATACTCATGTCTCCCTACCCATCATGAACTCTGATGTCTCACAAGGTAAAATTGATAATAAAGATATTTGACATATACACTGTTTTCCCATCCTTGATGAATCTATCTATTCTAAGTTTGTTTGTTGTTGTTGTTTTAAGTTTTTTAATGTTTGTTTATTTTTGAGAGAGAGAGACAGAGTGAGAGCACAAGCAGGGGAGGGACAGAGAAAGATGGAGACACAGATTCCAAAGCAGGCTCCAGGCTCTGAGCTGTCAGCACAGAGCCCAATGCAGGGTTCAAACCCACGAGCCGTGAGATCATTACCTGAGCCAAAGTTAGACGCATAACCAACTGAGCCATCCAGGCGCCCCTATTCTAAGTTTGTTTTTGTTGTCTGATACGAAATAAGCAATTGTGGTTTATGATGCTATTTTGTAGATTATAGTATAAGATCTTGAATTGATGATACTCTATTTTATTTTAGCAGATACAGTTTCTTCAGTAACAGCAAATGTCATTGTAGATGTAAGTTTTGTTCCTAATATTTTTTGATGCTGTATTTTCTTTGTTAAGTATATTTGTGTGTATATACACACAATTCACATATATACATATATATGACCACATTCATTCCTGTTTCCATCCTAGAACTCAAAAAAGTTGAGCAATAAACATCTTTTGGTATTCATATTCAATTTCCCAAGTCTCAGGTCTGACTTGAAATTATTAAGAATATTTAAACATAAGTATTATTAGTCATAGTTTTTCCTTTGGGTTCTTTATTACCTTTTTCAATACTATAGTCCTATGAGCAATAAAAATTATTTTTATTACAATTACATACCAAAAGATTATTTGAACATTTTTTTTTTTAATTTTGAGGGAGGGAGAGAGCATGCATAAGCAAGCAGGGGAGGGGCAGACTGTGAGGGAGAGGGAATCCCAAGCAGGCTCTACGCTGAAGAGGGGCTCGACAGGGGGCTCCAGCTCACGAACCATGAAATCATGACCTGAGCCAAAACCAAGAGTCAGACACTTAACCAACTGAGCCACCCACGCACCCCAAGATTCTTTGAACATTTAGTGTTGAATCTAGATCGCAACTTTACATTATAAATAATTGTTAATGTTTCCCCCTAGTGGAGCTCATGTTGCAACGTGCCTATTCATTTTCTTGTGTTATTAGAATAGATATGTTTGATATTTTAATCATTTGATAACTATTCAAACAAATGTTTTTGTTTTTTTCTCCCATTTCTAAGAGTTTACCCAGTGAATCAAGTACTGGTGTTGCTAATAATAGTGTTGAACAGCCAAGCCTTTCACCATCTTCATCAATATCCAGTCAGAATGCAGTTGGCTCCAGTGTAGAAGTACAGAAAGATCAAGTGTCAAACCAAGATGCTACATACAATATGAAATCTGTGAAAATAAGTGATGGACTATGTCATCCAAAATTTACATCCAAAGTACTAAAAGTTAAAGATAAATCACGAAGTATTAAGAAATCTTGGTGTTCAAATTTCCAGCATTTGAAAAGCAGTATTAAAAAGGATGTGACATTCTGTTACTCATGCCAGTTGTTCTGCCAAAAAAGTTTTAGTTGTGGAGGAGAATCATTAGCAGCCCAAGGAATTTCTAATTGGAAAAAGACTCTGGAAAAATTCAGAAAGCATGAAAAAAGTGAAATGCATTTGAAGTCATTGCAGTTTTGGAGGGAATCCCAGTTTTGTGATGAAGCTGTCAATGATAATTTATCTATTCATTCAAAACAGATGGAAGGAAATAAAAAGTACCTAAAGCTTATAATTGAAAATATTTTATTTCTTGGGAAGCAGAGTTTATCATTAAGGGGAAATGATCAGTCGATTTCAACTGTGAATAAAGGCAATTTTTTAGAATTGTTAGAAATCAGAGCAAAAGATAAAGGAGAGGAAGTATTCCGACTTCTGAATTCACAAGTTGACTTCTATAATAGTACACAAATTCAAAATGATATTATTGAAATAATAAAGACTGAAATACTGCAAGATATTGTGAATGAAATCAATGTCTCCCCAGCTTTTTCAATAATATGTGATGAGACAACTGATAGTGCCACTAAAGAACAGCTTTCCATTTGTGTAAGATACCCACAAAAAATGTCAAAGGCTGTCTTAATAAAAGAAAGATTCTTGGGTTTCATAGATGTTGAAGAGATGACTGGGACTAACTTACATAGAACTATCAAAACTTACCTGCAGCAAATTGGAGTTGATTTGAGTAAACTATGCGGCCAGGCCTATGATAGTACCATGAATTTGAGGGGAAAATTTAATAAAGTTGCAGCAGAATTCAAGAAAGAAGAGCCAAGAGCTTTGTACATACATTGTTATGCCCATTTTTTGGATTTAGCAGTAATTAGGTTTTGTAAAGAAGTAAAAGAACTCCGAATTACTCTAAATACTCTCAGCTCTTTGTTCAACACTATTCATATGTCTGGGGAAATGTCTGCACATTTTCAAAATACTTGTAAACTAAGTCAAAACAAAACATGCAAGAAACATACATCACAATCATGTTGGACAGCCCATGATCGTATGTTACTATCAGTGATCGAGGGTCTTCCAGAGATTATTGAAACACTGGAATTTGTAGCAAGCCATTCTTCAAATACAAGTTTGGCTGATGAATTGAGTGATTTGTTAACATTGGTTTCCAAATTTGAATTTATCTTTTGTTTGAAATTTCTTTATCGAGTGTTAAGTGTTACAGGAATTCTTTCCAAAGAGCTTCAGAGTGAAACCATAGATATTTTTTCATTGTCTTCAAAAATAGAAGCAATTTTGGAATGTTTATC
This sequence comes from Lynx rufus, assembly GCF_022079265.1. NCBI lineage: Eukaryota > Metazoa > Chordata > Mammalia > Carnivora > Felidae > Lynx > Lynx rufus. Next base: position 195,688,055 of record NW_025814834.1, on the reverse strand, counting down.
ATCTGAAAGAAATGACGTCTATTTCAAAACTATCTGGGATGGAACAGAGGAAATATGTCAAAAAATAACCAGTAAAAGTTTTGAAGTTGAAAGACCTTCTTTTCAGAAAAGAAGAAAAATTCAGAAAACAATAGATCTTGGCAATTCAGATAGTACTTTTTTTCCTACCTCAACAGAAGAACAATATAAAATTAATATTTATTACCAAGGATTGGACACTATATTAAATAATTTAAAATTATGTTTTTCAGAGTTTGATTATTGCAAAATGAAGCAAATTTCAGAACTACTATTTAAATGGAATGAACCGTTAAATGAAGCAACAGCCAAACATGTCCAAGAATTTTATAAACTTGATGCAGACATCATCCCAGAACTTAGATTTTATCGGCAATACGCAAAGCTTAACTTTGTCATAGATTATGATTGTATCAACTTCATCAACCTTGGCTATTTGTTTATCCAGCATGGTCTTCACAATAATATTCCTTGCATATCAAAGCTGTTATATATTGCTTTGTCTTGGCCAGTTACTTCAAGTGCCGAAAACTCATTTTCTACACTGCCTCGTCTTAAAACATATTTATGTCATACCATGGGACAAGAGAAGCTTAGTGGCCTAGCCCTAATGGCTATTGAGCAGGAATTGGTAAATAAACTGATGGAACCTGAAAGACTCAGTGGGATTGTGGAAAAGTTTATCCATCCAATGAAAGAGATGTAACACTTGCTAATTTGAGTTTTACCTAAAATAATTTTGTATTTCTGCTGGAATGTTTGTTTTTATTTCAAAATTTTATCTCCTAAGAAAATTTTTTTTTCACCAGAACATGTAACATTCACTTGATTCAAAATTCAAAAACCAGAATGATGTACAGTGAAAAGTCTCCTTCCCTTTTTTTAGTACCCAGTTCTCCCTGTAGTGTTGTCTGTTTCTCAGATATCTCTCTGGAGATATTTTTCATAGATCATACTCTGCAGTGCACACTGTTCTTCAACTTGTCTTTTCCACTTAACATATTTTTGAGATTGTCCCATATCAGTACTTAAAGGGTTTCTTGATTTTTTTTCATGACTGCATAAATTTTCATTGTATGGATGTACCATAATATATTTTAATAGTCCCTAATGACAAACATTTTAATTCTTCACAATATTTTGCCATTATACGTAATGCTGCATTTAATAATGTTACACATAGGTCATATTGCACATGAGTGAGTTAACTCAAAGATAAAATTTTAAATTGGAATTACTAGGTCAGAAAATTTATACATTTTTATTCTTGATAGATAACTGGCAAATTGATTTCTATAAGAATTATGCCATGCATGATGCCACATCACCAACCATGTGTGAGATTGCCTATTTCCTTCAATCTGTATAAACATTGTTCCCAAACATTTTGGTTCTTGCCAGTCTGTTACTAATCCCAGTGGAACTTTGCATTTTCACTTAAGAAGAAGGTTGGGTATCTACTTGACCCATTTATATTTCCTTTTCCTGTGAACTGTCCTGTTTAAATATGGCTGTGGTTTTGGTTGACACAAATAGCTAAATGATACAATATAAATTCTTAATCTACTTTATGAAAATATTACTATTTCTTAAATAATCAGAAAGGATCCTTTTTCTCATTATACTTTATAAAAGTTCAGGGGCTAAAGGAAAATGTGTCCCTCAAAGATTTGTAAGAATTTAGTGGTAGATGTATCTGGGCCTAGAATTTTCTTTATTTGTTTTAGGAATATTTCTCTGCCACTTTTCCCTTGCTGTTTCTCATCAATTCTTATTTGTAATTTTTCTAGAAAGAGCATCCATTTTATTTAGGCTTTTTTAAAAATGTATTTACTCAGAGGTATAGAAAGTATTTTAATTTTTTCTATAAACTATACTTACTTTCCTCATTGATCTTCTGTATACTTTTTTGATTAGGCCAAAGTGATTTATTTACTTGTTTTTCACACATATTCTTAGATTTATTTATCAGCCCTGCCTTTTAATAATACTATGGTTGATTTTTTTTTTTTTTTGTTATGGTTGATTTTAACAAAAATACGAAGAGTGTAACAAGTAACATTTAATCCTGTTAAATCCTAACATTTTACCATGCTCCAGATTTTTTTTTTTTTTTAAGTTTATTTATTTTGAGACAGAGAGTGGGGAGGGTCAGAGAGAGAGAAAGAGATAGAATCCCAAGCAGGCTTCTCACAGCATGGAGCCTGATACAGGCCTCTGTCTCACGAACCATAAGATCATGATGAAATCAAGAGTTGGATGCTCAACCAGCTGACCCACCCAGGCACCTCCAAGCTCCAGATTTTTATTTCAGAAATAAAATATTACAGATGAAGTTGAAGCTCCCTTGCAAATCTTTTACTGAGAGCATTCCTCTTCTGTTTTCCCCAGAGGCAACAATTATTTGTTGTGCTTCTTTACATGCATGTCTAATTTGATACTTGAAAGATAGCCTTGTTTCATACTTATAAACTTCATATAAAACTCTATGTAAGTTGCATTGTATGTATCTTTCAGCAATTTGCTTTTTTCACTTAATGTTGTTTTTGAAATTTATACATGAATTTCTAGTTCATTTACTTTAACTGCTGAATAATATTCTATTATATGAAATACATGTTCATCCTTTCTCTTTTTTTTAATTTTTTTTTAATGTTTTTATTTTTGAGACAGAGAGAGACAGAGCATGAGCGGGGAAGGGGCAGAGAGAGAGGGAGACACAGAATCTGAAGCAGGCTCCAGGCTCTGAGCTGTCAGCACAGAGCCTGATGCGGGGCTCGAACTCACAGACTGTGAGATCATGACCTGAGCTGAAGTCGGACACTTAACCAACTGAGCTACCCATGCACCCCATCCTTTTTCTATTTAAAGGGACATTTTATACTCTCTGATTTTGCACTTTTATAATACACCAGTGAACATTTATATATGTGGTATGTGCACATTCAACAAATATTCTTTGAGCAAGTACTATATACTTGACATTGTTCTAGCTGCTGGAGATCCAATGAGAGAATAAAATAAGGCCCTAACTCCAATGAAAACTTAGCGTTCTAATGTGGAAATCCAAGAAAGATACTAGAAGAGGTTGTTCACCAGTTCTTTATGTAGATAGATGATAATACAGAAAAGAAAGTGCTTAGTGCTATGAAATTTCCTCTGAAGTCACCTTTGTCTACCATGTGTTTCTCATTTTCATTATTTTCTAGCTGTTTATAGTTGTAGTTTGTATATCGTCCTGAAACCAGGAATTAATTTTAAGAGGTTAGGCTTCTTTTTTAATATTCAAATGTTTTGGATTTTACTGTGTGTGTGTGTGTGCGTGTGTGTGTGTAGTCTGTAAAGTCAGTAACAAAAAACCTAGACCTGAAAAAGGAAAATACAGTAACTAAAACAGCTATCTATTTTGAATAGCTGCTATGTCATTTAGTGTTTTCTCAGTGCTTTACACATGTTATTTCATTTAGATCTCTCAACAACCTGTTATTTTACAGAGAAAACGACAAGAGGTTATGGATCACACATTGGTAAATGCTGAGCCCAAGATTAGTGCCCAGGCAGTGTGACTCCACAGCCCATGTTCTACTACTTCTTACATAAACTGTTATCAGAAATATTACTAAATAAAGGATTACCAGAAATGCATTAAATAGAAGATCACAGAAATAGTATACTTTTTAAAAAATTTTTTAACATTTATTCATTTTTTTAATATATTCATCATAACGTTCATTTTTGAGACACAGAGTGTGAGCAGGGGAGGGGCAGAAAAAGAGGGAGACAGAATCCAAAGCAGGCTCCAGGCTCCAAACTGTCAGCACACAAAGAATCCCAAGCAAGCTCTGTGCTGTCAATGTAGAACCCATTGTGGGGCTCAATCTCACCAGCCTCGAGATCATAATCTGAGCCAAAGTGAGATGCTTAGCTAAGCTACCCAGGCGCCCCCACAATTAAGTGTTTTAAACCAAGGTATAAAAATTTAAGAAAATTATGAAAGCTATAACCATTAGAAAAGCTCAGATAAGTGAATAAAAGATTTGAAAAGATCAGTAATTCAGGAAAGCATTAGAAATTAAAAGGCAGTGGGGCGCCTGGGTGGCTCAGTTAGTTGAGCGTCCGACATCGGCTCAGGTCATGATCTCGCAGTTTGTGAGTTTGAGCCCTGTGTCGGGCTCTGCTGACAGCTCGGAGCCTGGAGCCTGCTTTGAATTCTGTGTCTCCCTCTCTCTCTGACCCTCCTCCACTCACACCCTTTCTCTCCTTCAAAAATAAACATTTAGAAAAAAAATGAAAAGGCACTTCAAAAGTGAAAACTAAACTAGAAGGAAGTCCAAAGTGAATACTCCACAATTAATACCTAAGAAAATGTTTGGAGGAGCACCTGGGTGGCTCAGTTAAGCATCTGACTCTTGGTTTTGGCTCAGGGCATGATCTCACGAATTGTGAGTTCAAGTCCCACATTGGTCTCCATTTTGACAGTGTAGAGCCTGCTTGGAATTCTCCCTTGCTCTCTCTGTCTCTCAAGTTAAGTAATTAATAGGATGGAAAGGAAGAAAATGTTTACAATCAAGACGAGACTTTGAGGGGTGCCTGGGTGGTGAGCATCAGTCTGACTTTGGCTCAGGTCATGATCTCACGGTTCATGAGTTCAAGCCCCACATTGGGCTCTGTGCTGTTAGCACAGAGTCTGCTTTTAGAGCCTAAGTTCCCCTCTTTCTCTGCCACTGACTCACACACTCTCCCGCTCTCAAAAATAAACAGGGGCGTCTGGGTGGCTCAGTTAAGCATCTGACTTCAGCTCAGGTCATGATCTCGTGGTTCGTGGGTTCGAGCCCCACATCGGGTTCTGTGCTGACAGCTCAGAGCCTAGAGCCTGCTTTGGATTGTGTCTCCCTCTCTCTGCCCCTCCCCTGCTCACACTGTGTCTCTGTCTCTCTCAAAAAATGAATAAACATAAAAAATAAAAATAAACATTTAAAAAACATTAGAAGACAAAAGACTTTGAAAAGATTCAAGAGAAACTTATCAAATATAGAAGACTTGATGTCCATATAAAAGGAATCTTCAAAGAAGAAAATAATGTTTATTTTTGAGAGACAGAGCCCAAGCAGAGGAGAGGCAGAAAGAGAGGAAGACACAGAATCTGAAGCCGACTCTGAGCTGTCAGCACAGAACCCAGCATGGGGCTTGAACCCACAAACCTTAAGATCATGACGAGCTGAAATCAAGAGTCGGGACACCTAACCAACTGAGCCATCCAGGTGCCCCAAAGAAGAAATCTTCAGAACTATCCAGTAATCCAAAGCAATAGAAAAGAACAAACACTAAAAACTATATGCCAGTTATTAAGATTTTGTCTCTGCTCCACACCCAGCATTCTGTCTTTTATGATGGTAAAGCTTTTAAGTCCAAACCACGGCAGTTCTGCTCTTCTAGCTGGGTCTTGGTTAGCCTCGGCCAATAGGGGGCACTAGAGGAAGGCTGCGAGTCTGTCAGAGAAAGTATTTGTTCCTTCCCATCTGTGTCCTGGGCTTTATGTCTGCTTGTGGTTGTGAAAATCATTCCAGCAATGCTACTTCATTCTAGAAGCAGAACCTCCTTCCCTGGCAGAAACTGAATCCAGCTGCAGTTTTTACAACACTTGCAGAACCACTTTCATCATGCCCCTCCTGTAAGATCCCAGCATCCCTCCTCAGAGGTCTCTCAGCTCCATGAGGTCCCTGTAAATTTTAATTCCTAGCTCCTTTATTCGTTCTCTCATCTCTGAGAATTTAAGCTGTTACTTCTATGACATCTTGGGTTTTCTTTCTATTTTCAGTAATCTAGTTAACTCTATACTTAGTTACTTTGGTTTCATATTCCCTCTACTCAAGTAGCTAATACGGCTTGTGTCCTTACTGGACCCAATACACTAATTCAAGGGGGCTTGCCTGAAATCAAAATGACTTTATGTATTGAAAAGATAACACTGTGTGCCTAGGAACACGACCCAGAATAGTCATGGCCTAAAAAAAAAACAACAAAAAATTAATGTTTTCATTTAAAGAAGAAAATCATTTTGGAGCACCTGGATGGCTCAGTCTGTTAAGTATCTGACTTTGGCTCAGGTTATGATCTCACAGATCATGGTTTTGAGCCCTGCGTCAGGCTCCATGTTGACAGTTCAGAGCCTGGAGCGTGCTTCAGATTGTATCTCCATCTCTCTCCGCCCCTCCCCAGTGCATACTCTCTCACTCTCTCTCAAAAATAAACAATAAAAAAGTTTTAATAAAATAAATCCTTTTGAGGATCCAGGCCCAAAAAAAACAAAGTCACTTTTTTTTTAATATATATTTTTTTAATGTTTATTTTTGAGAGAGAGAGAGAGAGACAGAGCACAAGCGGGGAGGTGGGTGGGGGGCAGAGAGAGAGGGAGACATAGAATCCGAAGCAGGCTCCAGGTTCTGAGCTGTCAGCACAGAGCCCAACACGGGGCTTGAACCCAAGAACTGTGAGATCATAACATGAGCTGAAGTTGGACATTTAACCAACTGAGCCAACCAGGCACGCAAAGCCAAGTCACTTGGAAGGTAAATCTGATTATTTTCATAGTTTTTCATAATGATATTCTATGTCAGAAAACAATGAAGTAACATAAACTTAGGATTTTATATCCAGCAAAATTAACTTACAAGCATAAAATCCGCAAACTGTCATCAATATACAAACTCATGGGACATTGTTTCCATGATCCCTGGACCTGAGGAATCTACTAGAGAATGAGGTTCAGATAACTAGATTAATTGGAGAGGCATTAACATAAGGGGTGATTTTACAATAATTTATCAGAATAAGAAAGAATAATGAAATTAGAATTACCCCTCTTGCATTAATGGATCTAGGCAATGATCATGCATGGCTGCTACTGTCGCTAAAGGACAGCCAGACTTTGTGTACTTCCCAATGGACATCAGCACCAGCTGAGCCTTGTGCCCTTCTCAGAGGTCTGGATTGCAATTCCACAGAACTCTTCTTCCAGGCTTTTAAGGGTTAATAATTCCAATCTCTTCTCTTTTTCCCCCCAGTGCTACAGATGGTAGAAGTCACCTGGAATTGCTGCTTCTATAACACCTCAGTGCTCTCTTTGTTCCTTCTTAGTTCTATAGTTCAAATAAGTCAGGGGCACCTGGGTGGCTCAGTCTGTTAAGCATCGACTTCAGATCAGGTCATGATATTGCAGTCGGTGAGTTCGAACCCCGCATCGGGCTCTGTGCTGATAGCTCAGAACCTGGACCCTGCTTCAGATTCTGTGTCTGCCTCTCTCTCTGTTCCTACCCCATCCCATTCTCTCTCTCTCTCACATAAAAATAAACATTAAAATTATATATATATATATATATATATATATTTCAAATAACTCATGTGGTTTCAGTCTCCTGACTGATACAGAACCACCCATGAAGTATTCTTGCCAAAAGAATTCAATCTTTAATTTCATCAAGTCCCTAGATCTAATAATCTGGTTTCTCTTCAGGTCAAATAAATCTTCTGCCTTTTATTAAAACAAAACAAACCAAAACAAAACAAAACCAAAACCTACATCTAACTGCTCATTTCTGAAAGATTGGGTCAAAGGAACATATTAAACATCACTGAGATGCAACCAGCAAAATCTAGATACTGGAAGACTGCACAGGATAAACAACACTTTAACAAAAACTTACAAGAAAAATGTAAGATATGACAGAAGATTCTATAGATTAACAGAGAAGTAGGAGACCTGTCAACAAATTACAATATATGAAATTTGTTTGGATCCCACTGTAAACAAATGTGAACACTAGATTTTGATAATATTAAAGAATTGTTAATTGTGAAAGCCTAATAGTGACATTGTGGTTATGTTTTGTAAAAGGTCACTGTCTTTTAGAGGTAAGTATTTCCAATGTTATTGGATGAAGTTATATGAAATCTGGGACTTCAAAATACTTTGGTGGAGGAGGAAAGTGGTGGAGGAGGTTGAGATGAAACAAGATTGGCCATGATTTCATAGTTGTTGAATCTAGGTGATATGTACATAGGAGACTCACTGTATTGTTACTCAACTTTTGTATGTGAAGTTTTCTATAAATGAAATGTTTTGTAAATGATGTAGTGTCAGGAATGTAAAGGTGTTTCAGTGTTAGAAAACTTACGAATGAAATGCAACAAAATAATATATCAAATTAAGAAA